>NC_035437.2:118772298-121561048 GCF_002127325.2 Helianthus annuus
TTAGCAGCTCACGTTCAGCCACATCTTATCTTGAAGTTGGTCCTAGTGTGATAGACCAACCACTCAAGCCTTTAAGCTTTTGGGAGGCCAAGTCCAACCGCTTTTCCCTTATTTACCTACCAACCCGTTATAACCGGTGCACCTATGGGGCATAAAACCACTCTTGATCAATTATGGTAAGTCACCAACTTCAAGTGTTCCCCCTCCCATTGCTACTTCGTGAAAACAAGTCATGGCCACCCTGCCTTCGGCTCGTGGTATGGTCATGAACACATCCATGGGAATGCCTTATACAGTAAGCCTTTAAGGCTTTAACCTTATGACACAGATGATGACATCTTTTATGAGTACCATCAGAAAGCCTTTAAGGCTTTAACCTTATGCCCTAGCTCATGACACAGATAATGGCACAATTTCCTTTGCAGCACGTGAAAACAGGATGATGACATAGAAAGCCTTCAAGGCTTTAACCTTAACTTCATCAACCAAGTGCCAACCACTCACCAGGGTACCTTAAACGGTAACCCAGCTTCAAGGGTAGTAGAAGACCTCTCAAAACCCTACAAGCCTAACAAACTTGTCTTGCTTCTCCCAACAAATCGTTGATTACAAGTTTCAAACCCAGATAAAGATGCCATCACGGTACTAAAGACTACCTCCAAATCTTTGCCGGGATTGCAAGGATTGAAAAATGACCCAACTCCGAATGTTGTCTCATGATCATGCAAACCCTTGAAGGGTTTTCACGCATATGGTTCAATGACCTTCCTGGACGAAGCGTTCAGACCTTTGACGATCTTAGCAAAAGTTCCCTATAACAACAGAGGCATGTCAATGACGCCACGATAATCTTCCACACCAAACAACGTGATGATGAACGTCTCAGAGACTTCATCGAAAGTTACAAGAAGAAAGATTTAACTTACGCCAATGAAAAGATTAGGGTTGCAAGGTTCATGAATGCTAAATTCCAAATATTTCACAAGATACTTCAATAAATGTCTGTCCAAAACCCTTGAAGAAACACTTGAAAGGGCTGAAGCCCACATTCGAGGAGAATAAGCTGTAGACATCAAAGAACAAAATAAAAGACTCTTAACTGGAGCTTCTAGTATGGCTCTTATGACAAACGGTTCAAAGGTTAAGATTCCAGAAGGCCTGAAGGCCGGAACCCTCCAAGCCAAGAAAAAACCATAAACTTTACAGCCTTAACCAAAGCTACATAAGAGATCTTGGCAACCAAAGGGGTAAAACACAGCTTCTGCCCTCCTCAACCTTTGCCAAAAAACAAAAGATTGGAATAATCAAGCCAGTATTGTGAGTTTCACGAATAAAAAGGTCACCATACCAATAATTGCTTCCAACCCAAAAAGAGGATCGAAAAAGCCGTCAACTCCGAACTTGCTCACTTGGTTAAAGGGGTCAAGGACAAAATGGTTGAAGAATAAAAGTAGGAAGTGAACATGGTCGACCTTGAAAACAAAGCTTTAACCCTCTCAGCTGATGAAAAGCTTGAAACGCTTTAACCCTCTCAGCGACAATAAGCGTTCAAAGCTTCAACAGTCTGAATCCTCCAAAATCATGCTTGAGAAATGCTTTAACCCTCTCAGCTGATGAAAAGCTTGAAACGCTTTAACCCTCTCAGCGACGATGAGCGTTCAAAGCTTCAACAGCCTGAATCCTCCATCGAAGGTATCGCAGACATACCTACCAAGCATTTAGGCCAAATAACCCCTAATGTTTGTTCAGCGAAAGAACAAAGGTACGAACCGAACAACTCACTTTTGCGGTGATCAATATCCCTTCCAACTATGATATCATCATAGGAAGGCCAGGGCAAGGTCTGTTTGGAATGGCAGTTGTAGTTGGTCAAGGCACTGTGAAGTTTCCCACTGAAAAAGGGATAGCAACCCTTCAACCTACCCAAGAAGCTTTTGTGGTTGAAGGGGAAAGCTCAAGAAAGGACGAAGACGATGAACAAGGGTTGAACATAAACCCAAAATATCCTCAACAGGGGATAAGGGTAAACACTAACCTTTACAATGAAATCCTCTCATACCTTGAAAAGCTGCTCTTGCACTATGTATTTGCTTGATGCCCCGAAGATATGACCGGCATCCCTCATAGCATTGTTGAAACATGAGTTATGGATCCCACATGATGTTAAGCCCATTATACAAAAGAAACGGAGTCAAGCCCCTAAAAGAAGCCTTACAGAATGCCAAAAGATGGAAAAGCTTGTTCTAGCCGGA
This sequence comes from Helianthus annuus, assembly GCF_002127325.2. Lineage (NCBI taxonomy): Eukaryota > Viridiplantae > Streptophyta > Magnoliopsida > Asterales > Asteraceae > Helianthus > Helianthus annuus. The sequence continues at coordinate 118,774,551 of NC_035437.2, forward strand.
ACCCTTCGAGAGGTCAAGTATAAATCATGGGTGGCCAATCCGGTAATGGTTTAAAAACCCGACAAGTCTTGGAGAATGTATATCGATTTTAAAGACTTGAACAAAGCACGCTCAAAGGATTGCTACCCGCTACCCGAAATAGACCTCAAGGGTAACTCGCTCACAGGCTTACCATTCAAGTGTTTTCTTGACGCCTAAAAGGGTTACCATCAGATCCTAATAATATAAACAAAAAGATGAATAAATCCGCATTTCACGCTGATAAAGCTATATCTTGCTATCAAAAAATGCCTTTTGGTTTAATAAGTACATGTGCCACTTATCAACGTCTGGTTGACAAAGCGTTTGCCAGAAAAATCGGCAAAAACATCAAAGCTTATTTTGACGATTTGGTGATCAAGAGCAAAACGGAATACCAAATGCTCGATAACATACAAGAAACCTTCCAAAACTCGAGAAAGATCAACATGAGGTTTAATCCAATCAAGTGCTCGTTTGTAGGGCATATCATTGGGAAACAAAGCATAAAAGCTAACCCTCAAGGGATATGCTAACGAGAAAGGCTTTCGATGGAAAGCTTACAGCTTTGAAGCGTTTTACCTCAAAAGGAAGCCTTCAACCAAATGAAGCAACACTTGGCTTCACTCCCAACCATTTCAGCTCCGAAAACAGGAGGAACGGTCTCTGTCCGCCTTTCGATTGCTGAAAATACCATAAGTACGACTCTAGTCATTGAACGAAATAAAGTTCAGATACCCATTAACTTTTTCAAAACTTCAAAATTAGCAGAAATTAAATATTCTTCTTCGAAAAAACTTGCTCTAGCCCTATTCCAAACGGCTAGAAGGCTTCGAAGGTACTTTCAGTCACACCCGATACAAGTGGTCACTGACTAACCTATTAAGAATGTGCTTAAAAAATCACCTATGTCCCAAAAAAAAAAAAAAAAGCTGTCAAAGCCCAAGTCTCAGCTGAGTTCATCATAGAAGTCCCTAAAAAAGTCACAACGGAAGTCAATACAACCTCCACTGAACCCTCTGACCTCCATACCTGGAAGCTCTTTACCGACGAAGCTTCAACCATTGAAGGGTCAGGAGCAGGGCTAGTTCTAATTGATCCTAATGAATGGGAATTCACCTATGCCCTTCGTCTTGAATTTTAGACTACAAACAACAAAGCTGAGTATGAAGCATTGATTGCTGGGCTCAAGCTTGCAAAAATATGGGTATCAAAAGGCTTCAAGTCTTCACAGACTTGTTGCTTGTTTCAAACCAAATAAGTGACAACTACACAGCCATAGAAAAGTAGGTTCAAAAGCTTCAAGTCCTCACAGACTCTCTCAAGCTTAGACAATAACATCTACATAGAAAAAGAACCCAACATGAATAAGTACCAAAATAAATCAAAGGAATCGATTAACACATTTCAAACATGTACCATCAAATAAATTCCAAGATCTCAAAACAAGAGAGCTGATGTAGTAAGCAAGCCTGCATCTCTTACGTTTGCACATCTCACCAAGAAGATACTAGTTGAGGTATTAAAAATACCATCCATCCAAAAAACACGAGTTTCAAGATGTGATCACCGAAGAAGGGCCAAATTGGATGACTCCCATTGAAAAGTTCCAAAAAAACGATGAATTACCTAATGACCAGACTAGGGCTGAAAGGGTTCGTATCAAGTCAAGGCAGTATGTGTTACAAGGATATATCCTTTAGAAAAAAGGATACCTTGCACCACTACTTCGATGTGTCGGCCCAAAACAAAGCCAATATCTGATCAAAGAGGTTCACGAAGGGATATGTGGAGCTTATTGTGGCCCAAAATCGGTAGTGTCAAAGTTGATGAACCTCGAACACTTTTGGCCTTCCATGCATCGAGATACCTCCGAACAACTGCGAAAATGTGAAACTTGTCAGTTACATGCTCCGGTACCCAAAAGCCCCAAATATGACCCCGTTCCCATCTCCTTGGCTTGGCCATTTCACAAGTGGGGTATAGACATTGTTGGTCCATCCCCACTAGCCAAATGAGGAGTCAAGCTCTTATTGGTAACCGTGAATTACTTCACCAAGTGACCAGAAGTAAAACCATTGGCAAAAATCTCAGGGAAACATGTCATTGATTTCGAAAGCATAATCTATCGTTTTGGGCTCCCAGGGGTACTAGTCATGGATAACTGGAAATAGTTTGCCGAGAAACCTTCTAGCTCCTGGTGCAAGGAGTTCAGAATAACTCAAGTATTCAGCTCGATAGCTTACCCACAATCCAATGGCCAGGTTGATAGGATAAACCACAACATTGTTGAAGGGATTAAATCTCGATTAGGAAGATACGACAACAACTGGCTCGAATAGCTTCCCAATGTGCTATTAGAAATTCAAACAACCGAGAAAACGAGCCACAAAGAAAATACCCTACAGCCTAGTGTTTGTATCAGAGGCTGTAATCCTAGTTGAAATCGGAGCAACAACACAAAGAACAATTAACATCGACCTCAAGCCAAATAAGAAAGAGACGATGTTGAATTTGAAACTCCTCGAAGAGGCTCGCGATTAAGCAGCCATACAAAAAGCAAGGTACAAGCAAAACATAGAATCATATACAATACACGGGTGAAGCATGAACGCTTCAAGCCTGAGGACCTTGTGCTTCGAAACAATGAGGCCAGCAAGAAAGAAAGCCAAGGAAAGCATGGTCCTAAGTAGGAAGGGCCATACACTATCCTTAAAGCCCACAAAGGGGGATCATACAAGCTGGCAGGTCCGCAAGGCAAAAAGCTTGCCCGCCATTGGAATGGCAAAAACCTTAAAAGGTTCCATGTTTAACCAAACGTATTACAAATAGTTCCCAAAAGTTGTTCTATTCCCCTAGTAATCAAAATACTTTGAAATGAATGAACGATGAATCAAAATTTGTCTTTCTATCCTATAATCAGGTTGAGAACCTAGCAAGAAACTCCATGGCAAGGGCCATGTAAGGGGATGAGCTCCCAGGCCACATCGCTCAATAGGTTCAAGGGTTGAATGGACCTATATAAGGGGTGAGTTCCTAAATCAATACAACTCCATGAGACTCATAGAAATCTTGAAAAACATGTCTCATAGACGGGTTTGAACAGCCTACACCAAATGTTCCTTAAGCCCCAACATTGGCTTACGAACCAAAAAGACTCTAAGTAAATGTCATACATAGGATAGAGGTTGTATCTTCTTGTTAAAAATATCCTAAGGCTAAGTGACTGCAGCACTGAACCCTTTAAGGTATAAATAACATAAGATGCACCACCCAAAACAAAGACAACATGCAAAATCAATGAAAACGCAAGGGAATAAATAGAACAACATAGCAAGATAAGTTAAAGATAGCAACGGCCATACTGGCCATCAAACATAAAACATTGTCCACAAGCCTTCAAGGCTTTAACCACCAAGGGATCTAGACGATTCCTTTAAAATAAAAAGATGTTCAAACAAACAACCCATAACATTATTCGACATGCTAAGAAAGCTATGAATTAAGGTTTCTTCTTCACTTGGCAACGTCAGGGATGGTAGACTTTGCTGCATCATCCTTCTTCGAACCTCCATCATCTTGGGTCTTTTAAAGCCTTCCTCTTTTTCCTCCCTGCTGCACCCGCTGCCTCAGGGGCTTCAAGGCTTGAACCCTTTGAGCCCTCACCACCTTCAGAACACGTTTCCTCGCTATCTCCAAAGCAAGGACGTTTCTTCGAGGGGGACTTCAACACTTCATTACAAACAGCCTCATTAAGGCCCTTGGGTTTTAGCTCCTGCAAGACAGGTAAAGATTTACCAAAACACTTGGAGACTTCACCCACATAAGGGTAAACCATATGCTCAATCTTAAAAATTGTTCCCTTGAAGACTTTGAAGGCTTTGTATTGAAAAAGAGAAGATTTTTTCTAAGGCTTCCTAGGTTTACAAATATTTATAACCAACAAACAAACCTTGGTGTCTCACATGAGCAAGAAGCCTGATGTACACATCACCCAAGACTTTGTTGAAATCCGACGAATGGAGAAGATAGGTAACCACTTGCTGGAATCCATGCTCAATGAGCAGTTTATTATCACCAGTAGCCTGGGAAAGGGAAGCCTTTAACCCTTCCTTCTCCTCCAAGAAGGCTTCTTCTGAACATACAAGGCAGCCTTATCGACCCTGACTTAAACCTTGTCAGCCTCCAAGCGTTTTTCCAACTCAAACATATCAGTCTTGTGCGGGAAGAAAATTACTCAAATCTTCAAACAGCAATGCTTTCTCCTTCTCAGCATAGCCCTCGGCTTCTTGCAAAGCAACCATTGAAGTTTTCATCTCATCCCTCTTCTTCGAAAAGACTTCATATTCTTGCATCCTTTTGCGAAATCGGGATACACCCTCTAGAAGCAAAGCAACAAGGTTGCAAGCACCCATCATCATCTTCGAAATCATCAGGTCGTCGTCCATAGACGAGCAAAAACCTCGTACAATAGAGGAGCAAAATGGGTAAGAACATCCTCACAAACGGATGAATACTTGAAGCTGTCACCAACTGTGACCTTCCAATCCGGCACATAAACCTCTTCGGGATTAACATTGGTGGAACCTTCACCACCTTTCCCGAAACCCTTCAAGCTTACAAGCTTCTTACTCGCTGCTTTACTCTCCTTACTAATCACCAAGGACAAATCCTCGTCTTTTTTCCTCAAAACGTTTGAAGCCTCTATAACATCACGCAGTTGCACTGGCTCAGAGGCCGATGGATGGTCAGCTACCTTTAACATACGTCGGTTTAAACAATGAATAAAAGCTTTGGAAGCGCCGAACCTAGTAAAGCCTTTGACATTTGGAATGTTCACATAAACTGAACCCTCAAACCTGTGTTCAGCACCTTTGGCAACAACATCTTCACCGGGGGTGGCCTCAGCATCCCCAAACACAACATCAGAGGTATCATCACTCTTGATAAAGCATAAGGCAAAATCATCATACCCTGATCATACCTCATGAGCATAGGGTCACGATCCGGCTTGTCCCACAAGGTGTTCACACCCATCAACACTAAAAGGTGTTCAGGAAAGGGACGCAACCTTAAAGGACACTTCCTAATGGCTTTTAAACAATCTAGTTCAGACTCAAATGGCTTAAGCTTATTTAACAAAGCATCAGGGTGCCTCCAAACAAGCTTGAAGAAAGCAATGGACTCAGAAATCCAGAAAACTTGGTCCTTCCAAGAACAAACGGTAGTAACCATAGACGAAATTAAACACACATCAACCTTAGATGTTTCAAAGGTAAAACAATCGCCGTTCTTGGCTAACTGAAAGAAACGGCGAAACAACAACAACGATAGGTCATACCCTATCGCTGGACACAAAACATCAAAGTGTAAAACCCTAGCAAGGCCTTAAGGGTGTAACTGACCAAACGACACATGATAATACTCTAAAACATTCTGAACAAAGACTGAAAACGGATGACGCAAGTTGGAATACTCAGCAATAAAGAGCAATGGAACCAATGGGACACTAATCGATCAATTTGCCAAAACCCAGAACCACCAGATTAAACTTTAGATCGATCCCCCATTCTTTACAAAAAGCCTCAACTTCCTCTTGAGTGAGACAAGTTGAAGCCTTTAAACCTTCAAGCCTTAAAACCTTGAAGCCTATCACATCTACTATCATTCTGAAATTCAAATCTCAAAACTCAAACGCCTTAAAGCCTTGAAGCCTTTAAGCAATAAAAAATAATGTGTAAAAGTCAGAAGCATTTGAGCTTACATCCCAAACACCTCTGACTTGGGGGGCTGATGACGGGGGTAGCCCAAATCTCAATAAAATGGCTAATATACATAACATCTTAAAAGGTTAAAAGGTTAAGAGGTTCAATACGCGCGAACTTGGGTAAGCAGCAAAAAGGACGTGAACAGTAAACCATCACTTCACTGGGTGCTTTCCCAGCCTTCTCACAGCTGTAAAAGAGAACGTATGCACAGAGCACACTCTTTTACCCGCAGGTCCAAACCCTTCAACCCCTAAATTGGTAAGTCCTCCACTGCAAACATGGTTCACTAGTCCAGAGCTTCTCCTTTGGGAGATGCCTTTCCCTATAAAGCATAAGTCAGGTCCAACATTCAACACACTCCAGATCAGTTGTAATTTCACATGAACTTCTGATCTCTCTCTTCTCCCTCAAGAACTTGTTCATTACAAGTTCTCTTCTTCGCTCACAAAATACAACTTCCGCGATCACATTCTGGGCTGGAACCTTTTCAGCTTAGAATTAGCAAAGAACAATAACATTACTAGTGAACCTCTCTCTACGTTTTGCAAACGTGGAGGGACCCCACGACCTGCGTTAGGCTAATCGAACCCTGAACCATTTACCCCGTATGACACCATTTGTTCATCAACAGTAGATAATCGCTACAGTATGTTTCTTGTATTTGTATGTATGTATGTATGTAACGTATGTATGTATGTTATGTATGTATGTATGTAGTATGTATGTATGTATGTATGTATGTTGTATGTAGTATGTATGAGTATGATGTAATGTATGTGTATGTATGTATGTATGTATTTGTATGTATGTAATGTATGTATGTATGTATGTATGTAATTAATGTATGTATGTATGTATGTATGATGTATGTATGTATGTATGTATGTATTATGTATGTATGGTATGTAGTATATGTAGTTGTATGTATGTATGTATGTATGTATGTATGTATGTATGTATGTATGTATGTATGTATGTATGTATGTATGTATGTATGTATGTATGTATGTATGTATGTATGTATGTATGTATGTATGTATGTATGTATGTATGTATGTATGTATGTATGTATGTATGTATGTATGTATGTATGTATGTATGTATGTATGTATGTATGTATGTATGTATGTATGTATGTATGTATGTATGTATGTATGTATGTATGTATGTATGTATGTATGTATGTATGTATGTATGTATGTATGTATGTATGTATGTATGTATGTATGTATGTATGTATGTATGTATGTATGTATGTATGTATGTATGTATGTATGTATGTATGTGTGTGTGTGTGTGTGTGATTTTTGTTTTAACTTAACATGTTATACAACCAAAAAACTTTTACAGATAGATGTATAGGTAGTCCAAAAATCTATATTCAACGAAAATCACTTACAAAGTGTATTTTTCTGATCGAGTAATGTTGTTTAGTTTTCTACGGTTCATATTGTATTTTCTCTCTTTATTTGTCATGTAGAATTTAGAATCCAAAATATAAGTATATAAACCATATTTTCAAGGGATGTGATCGGGGTTTTTTTCCTTAAAAATACACTAAATTCTTGAGTAAACTTTCGTTTTGCTCCTTGTGGTTTGGTCGTTTTAACGGTTTTGCTCAAATTCTTTAAAAATAGTCATTTTACTCCCTGATCTATGAATCTTATCTCTATTTCACTTCACGCCCCTAACGCCATCCAATTTAACTGTTAAATCTTGATCACATGCCCCTCACATGAGAAGCATTTTAGTCTTTTCATATCCCCTATGTTATTATTAATTATATACATCTTTCTATATTAATAAACAAAAATCATTTTTGGACACGTGTCATTCTCTGGTAATTTCTCACCTTTATTTTTTTATGTATCTCTTTTATTGAATAATAATAATATTATTAAACATCAATTTAACTAAATCTATTTATCTCTTTTGTTTTCATAATCTGAAATTGATTTCTTTCTTAACTCTAAAGTTTCAATATTTGGCAATTTAAGTCTGAAGTTTCAATCTTTGGTATTTTAACCCCTTTGATTAATTTGATTTTTCACTTCTAATTCAAAAGTTTTCATCTTTTGCAATTTAAACCCTTTAATTTTTTTTTTACTTTCAACCTAAAGATTTTCATCTTTCGCAATTTAATCTCAACACTTTTTTACTTTCAACTTTAGTCTCTTATATACTTTTCATGTTTCATAAGTTCTTCGTTTAACGTGTCGTTCTAAATTTTCGAGTTAACACGACGCAACGTGCGTGTGAGGTTCAACGTTTTTTCATCTATTTTTTTCCTGTTTGACATGTCCGTCGCAGCGCGTCTATTTTTCCCGTTTGATAGGACTGTCGCAACGTGCGATTAATTATTTTTTTATCGGTTTTACACATAGGCTCGTAATCATGTGAGAAAGATTTACCTTTCATCTAACATGATATATAATTAATAAATCCCCTGCCGCATTGCGGCGGGTGGTAATTCTAGTTTATATAAATATAACAAATAAAGTCATTCACTTTCGTTCATACATCTCTCTCTATCTCTCTATAGAGTAACAACCCCACCCACACCGAACAACAACCACCACCCCCTTCCACCATCTCCACGCGACAACCACAACCAACTACCCCTTCTCTGTAGAACCACGCTAATGAACTAAAATATATAAGTCAAAATGCAATGTTCTCTGTTTTCTAAGTATACAGTCTCTTCGAGCTTCAGAATCAAATCCTCAAACAAACAAAAAACAATAAAATAAGATTGACAGTCTAAAATCATTTCACTTGTGATTCCAAAAATATTATTAATTATGGCATTAGCATACTAGATTTAAACTCATTCCAACGACACAGTACCATCTAAATCCATAAACTTCGCCATAATCGCTTTCGCTTCATCTTTCGTAATCCCTTTCTTCACCACAATCGACACTTTCTCCACCAAATATTTCGCCTCTTCCAACCCCAAATCCGTAAACCCCCTCCCCCACCTCTTTTAACAATCTTAGTCTTCGTGGCCGCCACCGCACTAGCACCGGCGCCGAAACCGGGCACCGAACTCATATCACTTACAGATGGGCCGTAAGTTGAGATTGGGGTAGTCTGGTAACTCACATAAGTACAGAATCCAAAAAATTAGGGTTTTTAAACTCAGATCTGGGTAAACGGATCTCAACAACCGATTATCTCCAGTGCCTTCGTCTCAAACCCCTATAAAGTTTCGTGGATTTTAGATGCTTCATTGGTAGAGGGTTTTAGATGGAGGTGGTTTGGCTGCGATGGAGGTGGTGTGTCAGTGATTTGGGTGCTTCTGACATTCTAGAAAGGAAGGGGTAGTTGGTGGTAGGGCCGTTCAAATCGCTCGCCGCTCGTCGCTCGCTCGACGCTCGTTCGGAAATTGCTCGAAAAATGCTCGTTCGATTTGACGCTCGGTTGTAAACGAGCTGCTCTGCTCGGTTCGGTTTGTAAACGAGCCAAGCATGAGCAAAGGTCCGCTCGGCTCGGTTCAGCTCGAATTATTATTTTAATTAGTATATATATACATCTACATATACACATACCTCTATAAACATGTATATACACGCATATATATATATATATATATATACAAAAATAAATTGTACATATATACACACACATACACCTATATATATACACACACATACACCTATATATATACACACACTTACACATACATATATACTAAAATATAAATTAAATAAAATTTATAGTTTTGTATGTACCAATCTATTAGATTTTGGTCAACTATATACAAATTTACAATTATATCTATATGTACTAGCCCAACCACGCCAATAAAAAATTAAAATCAAGACTAAAAGTTAAACCCTAAACCGATAAACGACAGTCTCTTCATCATCTCAATGTTGCATGTCGTTACCCTAAGTCGATCGTCTCTTGCTCTCAACGTAATTGTTCGTGCAATATGATCATCGTCTCGTCAGCCACAACATTGTTATTCATAAGAAAAATATTATGCCATGAAAGGTGCATGTTTTTAAAGACATTAAAAGTTGAGAGCCAACATTGTCACTATCTCTCTCAGCAAATTTAAATTGGGTGAAACGTTTGTCCAAATTGCTCGAACTTCGCTCGACGCTCGCTCAGAATTTTTACTGCTCGAAAAATGCTCGCTTGATTTGATGCTCGGTTTTAAATGAGCCGCTCCGCTCGGTTCGGTTTGTAAACGAGCCAAGCATGAGCAAAGGTCCGCTCGGTTCGGCTCGGCTCGTGAACAGCCCTAGTTGGTGGTGGTTGTTGGCAAGTGGTGGTGGTAGTGGCGGCTAGTGGTGATCAGTGGTGGCCAGTGTTGGTGGTTTACAGAGAAGTTAGAGAGGGGTGGTAGAGAAAGAAGAGAGAGAGAGAGAGAGAGAGAGAAGGGTGAGAAAAAAAATGATAAGTAATTTATTTTATAGGAGAGGATGGAAAAAGACTAAAATGCGTCTCATGTGAGGGGCACATGATCAAGTTTTAATAGAGGAATTGGATGTCGTTAGAGCCAGTGAGTGAAATGGTGATAAGTTGTAAACACCAGGGAGTAAAATGACTATTTTTAAAGGAATAGGACAAAACTGTTAAAACAACTAAACCACATGGAGCAAAATGACATTTAACTCTAAATTCTTCTTTTCAAGATGTGCGCCAACCCACCCACCCGTAAAGGTAGGTTCGCCAATGCCTTTTACCCTTAAACATTAATCAAACTACCTAATCACATCACTTATAGGGTGACCAGTAGCCTACAATTTACAAACATCTATGATGCATCTTAGAAAAATATATCCAAAGATATTAGGTTTGGCTTATTAGTCTAAAATCGAATCTTTTGTGGTTATAAAAATCTTAAAATTACAACTGATAGTAAAATTACAACTGACAGAAAAAGTTGTTTTGAAATTAACAGTAAAATAATCATAAAATATTATTATCCTTATATGTCTAAACTAAAACATATATTTAAAAATATAGTTAATTACGTTTTTTCGTCACGTGGTTTGTCAAAAAAAACATTATTTCAGTTCATTAGTTTAAAATTGTCAAAACAGTCCCTGTAGTTTCACTTTCATAACCATTATAGTCCACCCTCACTAACGCATCAAGTTATTCTGTTAGTTTATTTGAATGACCATATTGCCCCTGTTATTAAAACTACAAAATAAATAAATAAAGAGTTAATTACGCTTTTCGTCCATACGGTTTGTTGAAAATAACTATTACATTCCATTAGTTTAAAAAGTACCAAAATAGTATCAATACTTTCACAACTTTCACCTTCCTCAAATCCAGTCGAAACTTCATGTGCTCCGGCTCCACACCCTCTCCACTTCATCCTCCATCTTCAACATCTCTCACCATCATATACATACCTTAACGAAGACCACCTCCACCACCCATTATGCCCACCACCGTCATCAAACTACCACCCACCCCTACCCCCACACCCCATGGCCATTGTCTTCAAACAAATTATTGGCCAACTACTTTTCTACCGATGAATTCTACCAATGTCGACCACTACACAGGGCACCACCCATACTTCATCTCCACCCCTTAAGTTTTTCGGGTAGGCCTCAAGTTTTCCTACTGACGTCGATTGTGATGGGGAAAATTAGGTGGCTGATGAATTCGATTGTGATGGAGAAAGTTAGGTGGTCGGCTATTTAGATTATGGTGTAACCGGTTGACGGATACGGATCTGATGGCGGTGGAGGAGACGGAGGAGATCCGGTTGACGACGATACGGCGGAGGGGAGCAGTGGTGAAACTGATTCGTCGGAACATGTGATAACCCGTAATCTAGAGAGCTTTTCCTTGTGATTGGTCTTATTTATGTATGATACTTCGATGTAATATGTGTACGCTAAATAAATTGTCTGTTTAAATGTGAATGATGACGAGTTTGTGTTTTGCATGAATGTTATAAGTTGTATTTTTGTGTGTGTGTTAAAATGGATTGCACATGGATCTCGGGTCGAAAACCCATTCATCGATCGCATAATCCTCGAAACCATGTGGGCTCCTTCGAGCCCAAATGTCCTTAAACCCAAACCGAGCCCAAACCCACCCCTCATGGCATGCGCATATGTATATAGGGGTGCATAGTATTCCTTTACTAAATTTTAGCAAACCCTACTCCCTCATCTTCCCCAAAAATCGAAGGCAGTCCTCTCCTCTCGATCAGAGCATTCTCTCGAACCTAGCACCTCCCTCGACATCTTGTAATCTGGTTAGTGTTTATATTCACTTTTGTTTCCGCTAATCACCTTGTCCTCGGCCATATGTGAATTGATGTGTATTGGGTGTTGTTCTTAGAGTTATGTGTTAGAATGACTAATGAAAGTGATTAGGGATAAAATCTGTTGATGATGTGGGCCGATGATGTTAAGTAAAATATACCATGCTTAAATATTGTGTTGTCAAACTAGGATTCATGGTGATTGATGCGAGATTTTAAAGGATTAGATAGGGCTGTAAACGAACCGAACGAACACGAACAAGGCCTTGTTCGTGTTCGTTCGTTAAGGAACAAGCTTGTTCATGAACTGTTCACGAACGCTTACCGAACGAGATTTCTTGTTCGTGTTCGTTCATTAAGGAAACGAACATGTTCGTTAACTGTTCACGAACACTTACCATATGCTAATGAACTCTAACAAATGTTCATGAACATAAATGAACATAAACGACGTTTGTGAAAACAATATTCATTTTAGAATAAAATTTGCATTTTCATCACAAACATTATGAAGAATCCACAAAAAATAAATAAACACTTAACATAATTATCCAAACACAGTTGGCGTGATTATCAAAAACATGATAAACACAAAATTAAGATTTTTTCAAGCTTTAACACAAACTAAAATTGAAATAGTGAAATGAGGGATGTTGTGAGAGGCCCATAAGATAACTAGAGTTTCAAAATTTTAAAAACTAGAAATAATAAAACAAAATACAACATATAAAAACCTTTAAACGAACTAACACAAATAAATATTAACGAGCAAACAAAAATGAACACATTACCGAACGCTCACGAACATAAACGAACACATTACCGAACGTTCACGAACATAAACGAACGAACGCAACCTCTGTTCATGTTCGTTCGTTTAACTTAACGAACGAAATTTCTTGTTTGTGTTCGTTCATTTACTAAACGAACGAACATAAACAAACTTCCCGCCGAACGGTTCACGAACTGTTCGCTGAACGTTCAGTTCGTTTACAGCCCTAGGATTAGAGATCATTTGCTTATGTTGATTGTGTTAATGAATGTTGTTTTGTGCGATGATGATGATTAATTGAGTAAAAGTGTTATTGTGATGTTAATCATAAATGGAATGATTAGGGTTTGAATAAATTAAGAATTGTAACTGTTTGATCTATGATTTGGTAATCGAGTCATGTTTACGTAAATCATGGGGGGGATTGGTTCACTAGTCTGATCGCACAAGGGTGTGTGATCGCACAAGCTCACCTCAATCGCATAACACAAGATCAATCACACAATAGTTATTGAATCGCACAAGGACTTGGGCCCCTGAGTTGTTTGGGCCAGCCCACACATGAATCGCACAAGGGATCCCAATCGCACAACAGTTACTCAGTCGCACAAGTGTTTTGGACCTAAATGGCCAGTCGCACAAGTACAGTGGGCTTGGATGGTCTTGGGCCGCGTATCAAGGCTTGATCGCACAAGACCAAGCCAATCGCACAAGCCCTTTTTGGGCCTCATGTTGTACGAGCCTGATGTACCTAAATGGGTTGTATAGTGTTGGGCCAAGATTATATGTCACACCCCCAAAATACCACATGCGGGAATACCGCGGGACGTGTGACGTACCAGGATCTAGCCACTATTCACATTGAACTCATAACAAGATTTCTAATAAAAACTTGCATTCATTAAGATAAATTGTTACAAAACATATTTATAACTCGTTGTGTTTAGCGAAAGCATAATACAAGTTTAACTAAAACCCAAGTGTATGAAATAAGCAAGTCTCGTTTCAAGTTTCCATGTTTCTCGACCCATGACCACTCCAGCATTCCAGATAGCAAGTTCCACATCCACACATATCAATAACCTGCGAGCATGCACACACGTGTATCAGACAACGCTGGTGAGTTCATAGTTTTACGAAAACATTAGTTACCAAGTGTTTACTTCCGTTCATTAATTACAATGTTGATAATACCCCGAATACAAGATGGCTCCAGATATATATTGCCCTTTCCCCAATGCTCCTATCAAAGCATTGTGCATGACTGAGTCATTAGTTCACACCCGTCCTCTCAGGTACGGGGTGAGGGTGCCAAACCTAGATAGCGCTACCAACTAATACTCCGTTACCTCTCAGGTAACAAACAATAAGGAGGGACTTTAATGGTGATAGGATGAGTGTATTATCCAACATTCCCGATTTTACCCAAGACGTATTCCTCCCAGGAATACCCAATTGATTTACCCAAAACCTATCCCTCTCAGGGATACCCAATGACTGTCCCAACCACCGGGACGCATGCTCAAGAGAAATGAACTCACCTTAGATTTGCTCGGTATGTTTAGTTATTTTACCCGTTCCAAGTTGGCCAACCATTCCCTACCGTGGTTACCAAAGACAGTCAGTTACACATGGATCATAGATTCTTCTTACACATCATTCAAGTAACGAGCAAGTAATTCACATATCACTATACATATCACCATACATATCACCATACATAGCATACCAGTTAATCATGCAACTTATCAATTCATTTCCCTCATACAAGTTATAACAGTTTATCATGAAGTCCATAGTCCATAACACACATCACTTTCCTCTTAACACCTAGCATATGATGTAAGTCATTTTCATAACATATATCGAGTAGTGCAAGTTCACAATATATGCAACAGTTAACTAACCCGATGCATCAAGCATTCATGTATGTGACTACCTAACTGGTCTCTTTACATGGTTCGGCCCAACTATTATCTATGTGTGGGTGTGCGACCCAACTCTAGTGTTCGGCCCAACATAGGGTTCGTTACGAGTGGGCGATATGCACTTCATCCGCAGGGATGATCACTGTTTCTTGTGTTGGACTCTTCTTGAGGTTGGATACATGGAACGTATCATGTACTCCATTAAGTTCTTCCGGTAATTCCAACTTGTATGCCATGGTACCAATTCTTTCCAAGATCTTGAATGGTCCGATGTATCGGGGATTCAGCTTCCCACGTTTTCTGAATCTTACTACGCCCTTCCAAGGTGAGACCTTTAACAACACTTTGTCTCCCACCTCGAACTCTAATGGTTTTCGTCTTCGATCAGCGTAGCTCTTCTGTCGATCTCGAGCCGCCTTAATGCGCTCTCGGTTCTGCATGATCTTGTCGGTTGTCTCTTATACAAGTTCAGGACCAACCATACGTTTGTCTCCAGCATCTGCCCAACATAAGGGCGAGCGGCACTTGCGGCCATACAGAGCTTCGAACGGTGCGGCTTTTATGCTCGTATGATAACTGTTATTGTAGGAAAACTCAACTAAAGGTAGGTGAGTATCCCAGCTGCCGCCTAGGTCCATAACACATGCGCGAAGCATATCTTCTAGCGTTTGTATGGTCTATTCGCTCTGGCCGTCTGTTTGCGGATGGAAGGCCGTGCTTAGATCTAAGTGAGTTCTATCAAAGTGTTAGTGCATTTATACATGTCAATTGGCAGTTTGACTTCTAAAAAGGTCAAACTGGCCTATAATAGATTCGAATGAAAGAGATGGTATAAAAGATGATGGTCGTGTGTAGGATGACTAATCTAACCATCTTGTCGATATTATGTAATAGTTTGACACTTGACGAGCTATGTGGGAGCTTAGAAAGGAATAGGTCAAACGGACCAAGACACGAGAAGGCTTAAACGGACGCAAGGTAAGTAAAGCTTACACATCTTAAATAAAACCACTTCTTATATAACTGGTTAAAAACAAGATGAACAAGGAAACCAGATAATGTTATTATGTCATACCATGATTTTCCGGTGAGCCCGGACTTTGGGTTTATGCATGACAAATTGATATAGATATTCACAATTAACACAGTGGAAGTCTTGAAAGAATAAAATAATTATTACAAAGTACAATGTCCAAAAGTTCAGAAATAATATATAGACAAAGTGTACTAAAAGATCCACAGGCGGATCGAATAACAAATGATTACATAAAAGACTACTAGGCTTCTTGCATGGAGTTGAAAATTCCACTAAGCAATTAACGGGCAGCTTCTAGCCTATTACGTAATTTGTAAACCTGCGCTTAGTCTTTTGAAAATACGTCAGTTTTCACTGGTAAATACAAATAACCTACACATTTTGAAAATATTTCAAAATCATTTTATATACCATTTGATATATCAATTTTTTTATAAATAACTTGGGACAAACTATATCTCTTGTTATCAGTTTTTCATGCTTGTCAATACATATGTTGCCCGGAACTAAACTCCGAGACATGATTAACCCGCCACTAACATTTGCCCCCACCACCACTCCAAAACCAAAAATGGCGACAAAGCTTCTTTACCCAAACATCTCACCATCTCACGTGCTTCCTTACACACGAACAATCCCAAAACACATCGGTCAAGCCAAATTTAAACCATTTTTTAACTGAGTTTGTCATGGTCAAAAGCCCCAAACTCATCAGTCACCAGAACTTAAAGTTTACTCTTTTAAATTTGGGTATCAAACTTTGGTGATGTCCGATAACTTAAACGTTGTTTCTCAAAATGTGTTGTGGTTATGGGTATGTTTGGCATGGAGCTTTTAAGAGCTTTTAGGAGCTTCTAGCTTTAAGCTTTTAAGAAAAAGCTCCTACTCAATAAAAAGCCTTGCTTGGTTGAAGGAGTTTGAAGCGTTTAGGTTAGGAGTTTGAAGCTTTTGGTTGAACGCTCCTACTAGTAGCGTTTAGAATGAGCAGCTAGCTTTTAGGGAAAAAATGACTATTTTAACCTCTAAAGATAATGAACTTTTTAGTTATGTTTTTTTAGTTATGTCCATTTTGACACACTTAGACATTTTATTAAAAGCTCCAGCTACTCTACCAAATACCTAAACTCTACCAAATACCTAAATATATCTAAAAAGCAACAGTCACCAGCTACAAGCTTCTAGCCACCAGCTACTTTTGCCAAACATACCCTATATTGAAATGTAGTTGTGGGATTTGTGGAAATTGTTGATTTCGAAGCGGGTTTTGTTGAATTTGTTGTATTGGAAGTGGGCTTTGATGAGATTTGAAGATTTAGAGGTACAATTGAGCTTCTTGATGATGGGTTATTGTTCAAGGTTCTGGGTTTAGGTGAAATTTGAAGTGGTAGTGGTGTGGGTGGTGGCACTGGTAGATGGTGATGGTAAATGGGAGAGAGAGAATGACTGAGAGAGAGAGAGTAGTTTTTTATTTATTAAATGGTTATGTATTTAAATTATTTACACAATTAGTCTCTTGGTAGTTGAAATGACAAAAAAATACCTTCACGTGCAAGGCACATGACCAGACTTAACAGAAAAAATAATTGTGTTAGAGTTAAAAGACATAATGTGTAGAATTTGAAAACATTAAGTACAAGACTCGTCAATTTTAAATGCAAATGACTTCGCCTGAAACAAGATATATTGATAAAGGACAAAATTTGCTATTCCTTCTTGTCTAAATTAGTATTACGACTTTACACGGCAATATCCGAGACATGATTTTTTATCTATGTCTAATGAGATAGTGTCACAACCGAAAAATATGTAACAAAGTAAAAAACACATAAGGCTGCATGGTATAGGGAACGTCCCCCTTCGTCGAGGAACGGCGCCCGTGGAAACGCCATCCCCCCCCCCTGTTTGGCGTCCTCGTCGTCCTCTTCCGGACGTTGGCGACGACCGCTAAAAGAAAAAAAACCCAATTTGACCGTTTGTGATTTGGACCATTTGAAAAGAAAAAAAATTCCAACCCCCAAAATAAGTATGCAACACATCAATTACAGTCAATTATGCGAGAAAAACACGAGTATGAAACAATAACCGACTGAACGAAGTTAAAAGTGGAGACAAAATTGAGCAGATGATCAGTGATGAGGATTTATGAATTTAACGACTTCGATTTCGGAATTTTGTTGTTGAGAATATGGAGTTTTGAAGTGAGAATCAGGAAAGAGATATATGAAGAAAAAAAGTTGTTTTTATCTAATTGAAAGAGGCCGATTACAGGTACCTTGAAGCTTCGTTTATTTAATTTAGAGGTAGTTACAGAATGGTCCGTCTATTTCACCACCAAACATTTATGAGTACAAATGTTTTGTAGTTTTGATTTTGTAACAAGTTTAGTGTTTATGACCAACGTTTTTTTTCATTTTTTAGATCTGTATAAAACGATGAAAACACTCTTTTATAGTTAAGGGGTTATTTATGTAATTACAACGCACAAAACGAACCCGACGAACACATGCAGGATGAAGACTAGTAGTTTTTTTAAATATTTTTTAAGTTCTTAGGATTTATTTTAAGTTTATGTTTTTTTTCTATCTTATTTGATAAATGTTAAAAAAGTAGATGAATTAAAAAAAAGTAAACTTGTGGGGTAGGATTATCATCACATTTCCAGTGTTTTAGTGTGTTGGATCATCCTCTATGGGACTATGATGTGGCGCCTACATGGTGGATCATCCTCTAAGAGAGGATGGTCACCATACCGCATAGCCTAATACATAATTTTATTTTCGTTACGCGTGTAACGAACTCACAAACGCAACTGTCGTAGCAAACCGTAACGCTGGAGGGTGTGATTGGAGCCCCCTAGGGGCTTTATCAGGTCACGTAGGATCCACGTCAGCGCCATGTCAGCATGGGGGCTTTATCATGCCCCCCTTTAATTTGCAAGGTGTGGATGGAGCCCCCGTCATGATTACCTAATTATTTATTTATTTAAATATTTATTTTTTAAATTAAATGGCAATTTTAATAACTAGAAAATTAAAAAAAAAACATAATTTCATTAAAAAAAAATAAAAACAATACAAAGTTATTAAAAAAACAAGGTACTAGAAAAAAAAACAACATACTAAAAAAACACAACATACTAGAAAAAAAAAACTACATATATTTTGCCCGAAGTTGTGCCTTACGAGCCTCCAAAATGACTCGGTTCTCCTCTGGTAGATTTGACAAATCTTTTGCGAGAAACTCCATGTTTTTTTGGATTTGTTTCTCCATCCTCATTTGTTGGTCTTTTTCCCTAATGGAGATTATTTTGTTGAGACTTGCCTCGAAGTCGCTCAACTTTGACGGGCCATCTGATGGCGTTGTAGTAGACTTTCCACGTGCCGCTGCCTTACTTTTATCCCTATCAGTTGGACGAGGCAACTCTTCTGGTTCTTTAAATTCGTCAGAATCGTCGTTTAGATTAATTACTGTACGAGCATCGGACCCAGATGGTTCGGTGGTGGATGTCGATTTGGACCGTTTGGATCTAGGGCGGGTTGGGTCGAACGGTGGTACAAGATGCCACTTTGGAGATTTGTGAAGAAGCTCCCATGTGGTTATCAACGTAAACATATGCCCATGGTACATTCTATAGTCGTTGTGGGCTTGTGTCATGACATCGACGTCGCTCGCACCACTTTCCTTCGACTATTGTTGACGAGATTAGTATATATGTTGTTGAAATTGCTAACCTTCGTCCTCATAGCACCCCACTTGCCCGAAAAAGAGTCGGCTGTTCGATATTCGTCACCACCCATTGCGGCGAAAAACTTTTCACGTATACGACCCCAAAATACCTTTATGTCTTGGCCGTTTCCTATAAAAAGTTTTATTTACAAAACCACAAGTTTGAATTAAAAAAAAATTTACAAAACTATATGTTTATAAAGGTATGTAAAATTTACCAACAATCTCATCCTCCGATACGTCAAGCCATACTTTTGCCAACTCGAACTCTTCCTTAGGCGACCAAAATTCGACCTTCTTAGGAGTACGTTTTTCGGCCTCATCCTTCTTTTTTATGATTTCTTTTTTTTTTCTAGAAGAGGATTCGAGTTGGGTTTCGGGAATGAATTCGGTTTCGGTTGTGTTTTGGGTTTCAGGTATGTTTGAGGGAAAAAATGGGGGTTGAGAGTAATTCCCGAAAAATGGGGGCATCGGTTGAGTGGTGGGATGAGGAGAAGTTGGGGTGATTGGTGGCATTGGATAATATCCAAGCACACCCGTATGCGGGTCTCGGCGATGGCGGTTCTCTTGCTCGTTGTTTTGCATAGTTTGCCAAAACGGATTGTTCGGGTCCCATGGGTTGTTGGGAAACATTGTTGAGAATGTTTTAAAAAAATGTAGTGAATGGTATAAAAAGTAATGAGAAAGTGAAAGGGATAGGATAAAAAAGTGAAAGGAATGTGGGGTATTTATAATATTAATTTATAAAAAAAGGAATTTTTTTTAAATATGACCGTTTCAAACGGTCAAAAGCTTTAAGTCCCCCGGTCCACGCGTTGGTTGCTTGTTAGGCTAGAGGGTATGTGATGGTCCTCCAAGGGAGGATGATCCGCCACGTAGGCGCCACGTCATAGTCCTCCCAAGGATGCTCAATCCCCCAAAAGTAGAAGGTATGGATGATGGTCCTAGTCATAGTCCTCGCACCACTTTTATGTTTTTTTTTTTAATCTTCTACTTTTTTTTTAACATTTAACAAATAAACTAACACAATATTTTCATTAATATTAAAAAATATTACATAAACTTAACAAAAAAACATAAACTTAAAAAAACATAAACATAAACAAAATAAACTTAAAAGAACAAATTTAAAAAAAACATAAACTCAAAAAATCCTAATATATTAAAAAAATCCTAATTTATAAAGTGGGAGTGAATTGGGTCCTAGATGATCCTACCCCACCACTTTTATATTTTTTATTTTTTTAATCTTCTACTTTTTTTAACATTTAACAAATAAATTAACTAAATATTTTCATTAATATTAAAAACACATTACATAAACTAAAAAAAACAATACATAACAAAAGAAATTATGAAAGGCAAGTTAGTAACAACAAATGGGCTTTTGCACATATTTCGTCACTGCAAACACTTCTTTTTCTTCGCATATCAGTTTTAATGGTATGAACTTTGAACCTCTTGTTTCATCAAATCTTACACACAAACACAAAAAAACACCTAATTGTGCATATGTAATTTATTGCATTGAGAAATTGGAGAAATTTGTCCTCACATGGACCGTCTCAATCGTCCAGATCTCGCCGCTAAGGACGATGACGGGGGCCCCGGCATGGTGTTTGGTTCGTCGCCGGTGCTGGGCGGGTGGGGGACGCTCCCCATACCGTCTAGCCTTATCATCTTGGCGAGACCTCTGTGGCGCCCCTAGTTAACTTGGAGGGTGTGGTGGGATAGCGCCCCGGAAAGCTATACATGCTGAGCTGGCGGGAGTGACGCCCCACACCCTCCGGCGTAAGGTTTAGAATTCTAGTTTACTCTCACAACCAATTCCAATTCGTCGCGAGGGTGAAGAACACGTTCAAATGTCAAAGTAGGACAACTCTATACCCCTCATAATTTGACTTTTATACAATCATCAATTACATGTATATCCTCTTTCACTTGTTCTTCCCTCATTCAACCCCAACCCAAAATCCAAAATGGAAACACAGAACTACACCACCATCAAAATCACTCAACAAAACCCCAACTCCCCAGTCTTCACCCTCTCCCTCAACCGCCCACACCACAGCAACGCACTCTCCCTCCAATTCTTCACCGAATTCCCCAACGCCATATCATCCCTCGACCAAAACCCTAACGTCGCCCTCATCCTCTTATCCGGCACCGGCAACCACTTCTGCTCCGGCATCGACCTCACCTCCATATCCTCCCTCACCGCCGACGTCCAATCCTCCTCCGACCGCGGCCGTTCCGGCGAAAAACTACTCCGCCAGATCAAGCACATGCAGGATGCCATCACGAGTATTGAAAATTGCCGGAAACCGGTGATCGCGTGTGTACACGGTGCTTGTATTGGTGGAGGAGTTGATATTGTAAGTGCGTGTGATGTTAGGTATTGTACGGAGGATGCGTTTTTTTCGGTTAAGGAAGTGGATTTAGCGATCACGGCGGATCTTGGATCGTTGCAAAGGTTGCCCGGGATTGTAGGGTTTGGGAATGCTATGGAGTTGGCTTTGACTGCTAGGCGGTTTTCGGGTTTGGAAGCAAAGGAGTTGGGGCTCGTTTCGAAGGTGTTTGGGTGTAGAGAGGAGATGGAGGAAGGTGTGAGGGTTATTGCAGAGGGTGAGTTCTTTTATTTCTTGATAATTATATTGGCTTGTAACTAAACGATTAAATGTATCCAGTAAAATCTCACGTATAGCATAATTATTCGTAGAGCGGGGAGGGTATCACTGTGGGCAAAACCTTTGGGATAGAGGGACTGCTGCTAGCATAAGTGGCTAGGCCTGTTCTAAAAGGTTGTAACTTGCTCAAATTTGGTGTGTTTGTAAACGAGCTGAGCCCGAGCATAGTTAAACACGGCTCGGCTTGGCTTCTTCGCTCATTTAAATTAAAGCTGAATTTTAATATATAAAAATTCTAACCCAAAAATGTAAAACCAATTTTAATATGCATAAATTTTAAATTATCGAGTAAATTACTTTTTGAGTTGTTTTAGTGGTTTCAACCACTTGAGTCCAAAATTAGAAAGTTTAACACCTTGAGTCCCTAGCCGTTCATTTTATAACGTTTGAGTCCATATGTTTTAGTGGTTTTAACCACCTGAGTCTGAAATCAAAAAGTTTAACGCCCTGAGTCCCTAGCCATTCATTTTATAACGTTTTGAGTCCATGTGTTTTAGTGGTTTTAACTACTTGAGTCCAAAATCAAAAGTACAAGTGTTTAAAAGTTGGACTCAAAATGATATAAAATGAGTGGTTAGGGCTCAAGGCGTTAAACTTTTTGATTTTGAACTCAAGTGGTTAAAACCACTAAAACACAGGGATTCAAAAAGTAATTTACTCTAAATTCTCTTGATTATAAATTTTACATTATATGATGTTGATTGTAGGAATTGCTGCAAAATCTCCACTTGCTGTGATTGGGACAAAAAGAGTGATGCTAAAAAGTAGAGACTTGACATTGGATCAAGGTCTGGATCATGTTGCTACATGGAACTCTGCTACGCTTTTATCAAGCGATTTAGAGGCGGTAATGAAAGCACACCTGCGAAAAACGAAACCTTCGTTCTCTAAGCTATGATCAACCACTTTCCTTCGTTGTTGGTAAACTATTTCTACATGTTGCTAAAATTATATATATGTATTTCATATTATGTCAAAAGTTTAAGTTTGTTTAGGCTGACATTAACATTTGCAAGCCAATGCAAACGGTAGCTAGTCGTGCTTGATAGCATAAATAAGAATGTTCAGTGGTAATTTTCGTCTTCTAACAACACAAAATATGAATTGGGGTTTGGACGTTTGGTTGGGGATATAAATGTAAAAAGATTTAGAGTTCAAGAAGGTCATCAGAAAACAATAAAATTGTCTTTTAACAAAACCAGTAGAAAGAAACCTTTATAAGCAGCCTCACATTCAACATATGTTAGTTAATGCGAGGAAACAATCACTTTGGGACTTGATGTTAATTTGTGTTCATTTCTTTGTCTACAACAAAATATGAATTGGGGTTGGGGATATAAATGTAACAGATTAGAGTTCAAGAATCAAGTCATCAGAAAACAATAAAACTCTGATTAACAAAAACCAGTAGAAAAAAAACATTCTGTAACAGAAATATGTTAATGCCAGCAAGGTTTAAAAGAACGGAAACGAGTTTCGAGGTGTTTTCTCTTCGCCTCACGTGGCGTAAGCCTCGAGGCGAAACGATGCGTAAGGCTAAGGCGGTATTAATAAATAAATATAAAAATTATATATATATTATAAAAATAATAGAGTAAACTGTCATTTTGGTCCCTGAGGTTTGGTCACTTTTGCCACTTTAGTTCAAAACTCAAACCTTTTGCATCTGGGTCCCTGTGGTTTCAGTTTAATTGCCATTTTGGTCCAAAAGTAAAATCAGATCATATTTGTCTTATAAAACCCTGCTATTTTGTTCTTTTCCTCAGGGGTAATATGGTCATTTTAATTTTTATTATAACACATTATTAATTAAAATAATTAAATAAATAATCCCCATATAAAAGCAGCAGAGATTCATTTTCCCCCAAACCCTAATCCACCGCAACCAAACCCTAATCCATCATCTTCTCCAGACACTCCACCAAGCTCTTTCCGATCACTTTTCCGGCCCCATCACCACCGCAACCACAGCCTCCGCTTCAAGCTCCTCTCCACTTCCGTTGCCTCAACCACCACAAACGGCACCGCCGTTGACGCTACGCCACTCCTGAATAAGAAAATTTTCGCTGTTGGGGTGGTTGTGGGTGGATGATGGTAGATGGGCCGGTGATGATGGGTTGAAGGAGGGTTGGTAGTGGTGGTGTTTTTTATGATGGTGCTCCTCCTCTTCCTCAAATACAAACCCTAATCTTCATCACCTTCTCCTCCTCTTCATCACTGATGTTCGAACCGTTCGTGGTTTCCTCCGGAGATCCGTTGTGGTATGTCGAAACACATTCAATCAACAACATATATCTCTCATCAACACCTAATTGTAGCTGAAACACATTCAAACAAATAACAATTCACTGTAAATTACTGTTCGTCAATTGGTGATGATTGGTGTTAGATAGAGACAAGTGTGGTGAATTAGGGTTTATAGTGGGGAATCTGGTGGACATTTTGGATCTCCGCCACCGCTGCGGTGGAGTCACCGGTGGCAGTGGCTTCAAAGAGAGAGAGAGAATGATCGGAAGAGAGTTAGAGTGTGTGACGGAGACGGTGACGTGGTGGTTTTGTGGCGGTTATGGTTGGAGCCAGTGGTGGTTACAGTTGCGGTTGGAGACTGTGGAGCTTTTGTGGTGGTGGTATGTGGTTTGGGTAAAAAGTGATTTAGATCTGGATTGTAATTGACGGGTTTAGGCATTTTTGAAAGGGCGGGCTTTTTTATGTTTGGTTGTTGTGACCATTTTGCCTTTGAGTAAAATGATAAAATAGCATGATTTTATATGACAAATATTACTTGATTTCACTTTTGGACCAAAATGGCAATAAAACTGAAACCACATGGACCCAGATGCAAAAGGTTTGAGTTTTGGACCAAAAGTGACCAAACCTTAGTGACCAAAATGGCAGTTTACTCAAAATAATAATATCAACTAATTTCATCATCAGATTCATCAAAATCATAAAAAAACACACATAAAAAACATGAAATGCTTGAAATTGACACGAACAGTCAAAAACATCAAGAACTACCAAAATCCCCTGAGGCGCAGACCTCGGCCCCTCTGATGTGCATATACAATAAAAACCCCATGAAGCGCGCCTCAGACTTGTTTTTTTTTTTTGCCATTTCGCCTCGAGGCGCGCTTTAAGGCGCACGCCTTAAGCTTTTTTTAAAACCATGAATGCCAGGAAACAATCAGTTTTGGACCAAAAATATGTTAATATGTTTAATTTTTGCTCAGTCTGCAACAGAAACCGAATGTTATGAAGAAAGACAGACATGTGTTTATGTATTCTGATTGTTGTTAGATTTGCTCGCATAGCCCTAAGCTTCATCTTTCTTCCCTAACTAGATATGTGATTCACCTTTAACCTTTACTAGCTTCAAATGTTTGTAAAAAGATATTAGCTCCCCATATCTCTTAATCTTAAGTTAACCATATTTAAGTTCCTGTAGGCTTTAAAGTTAGTTAAGCTTCTCCTCTTCCACCAACTAAACATGTGAAAGACTATAGATATCTAACATAACATACTGCCATTATATTATATAGACTTGAGCATTCACATCCTAACCATCAAATTATGTGAGGATGGGTTTTTATATTATAAAGGGTATAAAAAATAGTTGTGAGTAGAGGAGAGAGAAAATGTTACTGTTCATCTGTATATTTGGGGGGACACTGTTCACCCGTTATAATTTTTTAATATATTTTGAAAGTGGTTGTGAGTGAAAGTGAGAGAAAAAGGTAATGATAATATTATTTAATTGAAAGGAGAGAGAAAAAGTATTTGTTTTTAGTGGAAATATATTGATATAGGAGTTGTTTTTTAGTGGAATGTATGTATAATTTGATGGATTGGATGTGAATGCTCAAATAGAACCAAAACTCTTCTCTAGTTGGCCCTACACTTAGGAACATAACCAGAAATTGAGGCATAGCAACGTAAAAAGGAAATCATGGACAACGTAAATGTTTTAAATAACGAAACAAATATAATTTATAGCTCAATAAACGTTAAACTGTGTTTAACTAACAAAACAAGTATAATTTAAAACTCAATAAACGTTAAACTGTGTTATTAAATAAGCAACATTTTGATGCATAGAGATAATGTACTCTATGCATAGGGTGGTTTTCAAAAAAAAAAAAAAATGTTGTTATACTTTTAGTCCTAAACTTGATTGATTTTTACTTTTAGCCCGAAAGTTTTTATCTTTTTTAGTTTAATCTTAATTTTTTTTACTTTCAACTTTGGTCCCCTATACTTTTCATATTTTGTAAAATTTTCGTTTTATTTATATATAATTTATACTATAGCACCGTATGCTAAACGTCTTCTGACACGTTGCATTAGAAATAATGTTATTTGTGTATATTAAATAAGACATTAAATTGTTACATGAACATGTAATGGTGCATTATATTATATTATTATACATTACTTATGTCATCAACAATACAAATATATTAGAGTATTCATTCAGATTTTCCATTTTAGTATTTGTATATTTTTATAGTTACTATTACATAATATGATAATCAAAATAATAGAATAAAAACTGAAATCAAAGGTATGAGCCAAAAGAGAATAGGGTATGAAAACTTGTATGAATTGCTTTCATATGCTTGAACGTGCTCCGCCACATTGAAGTCACCTACAAACCGAAATCATATCAGACCAAATTCGAAATATTACCCGATAATCGAATCATAGTCATCTTTATTACCTCGGCTAGGACCATAGCTGCATCCGGCCTTGATGGTATCTTTCACAATGAGTATGGTGGCACGATTGTTAAAGATAAAGTTCGAAAATACGTCATTGATACAGTTGAGCACAAGGTCCGTCTCTTTGAGACACGGGCCGCCACAATATTGATCTGTATAGTCTGGCGGGACGTGGAGTTCACCGCTTTCGGTCAATCGATAAGACTCCTCACATTCACTGTAGATCTGTTATTAAATAGATTTAGTTTCATTTCAAACACGAATATGGGTGTGGGCGTCTATGGTGTTAGGTTATCGGGTTTAATCTTTTAACATAAAAATGACCCATAACTTTACTTGTGTCGAAAACATCAACCATAAGCTGGACATGCTAAAAGTTATGTACCCCAAGCACGAATCATTTAACTCGTTTATCTAAACGTGTCAACCAGACTGGTGGGTTGTAATAAATGTATTAAATGGCTCGTAAACATGTTAGTGGGGGCTGCCTGTTTAGTTAAGTGGGGTAAATTGGTCAACCTGTACACAACCCATGTATTAAACGAGTTAGATGTGACAATCTAAATGCCTTGTATATTCATGTCGTGTTCGTGTTGTATTTTGGGTCGTGTCGGAAGTTAACACCCTAGATACAATTTGAAAATAACTTACCTTGTCATTGAGACAAACAAGTGCTTTAGCAATAGCTCCCGTACCAATTCCTCCAAATCCGCCGGCACTCCCAAACCCACCCCCACCACTGCCTCCGAACCCACCACCCGCACCACTGCCTCCGAACCCACCACCCACACCACTGCCAGGCTGGGGTATATATCCAATCCCGGTTCCAGCAACTCCTGTTTGTGCTTTCCCTGTAAAAAATCACATTTTTCAAATGCATTTCTTCTGTCAACTTCATTGTAATATTCTTGTAAAAATCTCAAAATAACATTATGATTTACAATCATTCTCTATAACTTTGTTATTGCACGACACAATTGGTCGGTTCTTGCAAAAAAAAAAATGAATAATATGATTTAGCCTAACTGTAAAGATCCCAAGTAGTGGCGAACCCAGGATTTTATTTTATAGTTTCACTCTTTGAAAATGCTGGGTAAAACGGTGTAACTCGAGCCTCAAAAAAACATGTATCATATATACTATCTGACACATAAAAATAATTACGGGTGTCATATGGGTTTGTCCTTGCCGCCGAGGGGTAAACGTACTATAAATCCCAAAAGCTGCAAGGGACACCCTCGGAGTTAATATCTATATGTGCAGTGCACTCCTGAAGGCTAAAGTTTTCCTACAAAGTCGGCTTTCCACATAATACAAACATAAAACACTCCTTTCGTTCAAGCAAATCTCAAAAAAGTACCTATCCCGAAGCTGTAAAGAGCAACGCACAACAATATCGGTATTAAAAGCGGTTGCTTGTTGAAAACTGAGAAAGCCATATCGAATCAAAATAACTAGCCTTGTCGATAACCTAAATCAATAATTAGTGTCAGTTCATGTATGTGTGTATATATATACCTATGTACATATAGGTAAATTAGGAAAGAAAGTTCAAACTCAGGATGGCGTACAACTTTTGTTGCATAATGTATAAGTTGCTACAACATTATTGAGCTATATGGTTGGGACAGGCAAGACTGAGATGAGAGGGCAGTTGAAGGAAGCCACCAACTATTTAATTTTGTTGCATTTTTTCCAAATCAAACCTAATTTACACTTTTTAGTTGCTACGGTTAACGTTTTCAGATATGCCTAGGGCTATAATGAAATATATATAAATATGGGGTTGTTGGTAGAGTACAATTGGACGGTTAGGATGTAAACAAAAAACATCTCATTTCTCAACGTGTATTCCACAAGTTGTAACTTATAATGTTTAGACATATGACTTGGATAAATCGTGTCGGCCGTTTCGGGTTTCATATATGAATCACTAAATCATCTAAATAAGTAAATTTGGAGCATCAAATAACTAAATCATCTAAGGTGTATTAGACTGCCCCCAACGCTTCTTGTTGGGGTTGCACTTGACGATGTGGAGGATACATTTGTAAAGGAAGTATTGGGGGTAGGTAGCATTTAAGGGGGTTGCATGTAGGGAAGTGCACCTACATGCAGGAGAGAGAAGATGAAGGTGAGCCCTTCTAATGTTTTTAAGATAGAAAAAGAAATGGTGATGTGGAAGAGAGAGGATGCATGTGGGAATGATGGGTTTGAGTTAAAAAGAGGAGAGAGAATGCATGTGGGAAGAATAGGTTAAAAGCTGACGTGGCAGTGATGACTAGGATGCATGTAGTAAATTTAGTGGTGGTGTCCTGCTCAAATGGTAAGGGTTAGGTCTCGTTGTGCGCAAAATTGGTATATCTAAGAATAAATTTAGTTGGGTGTGTGAGTTTACCGTTAAAGAAGTAAATCTTGAGCTTGATCCAATTTTACAATGAAGGTTCGCCTGCTCATTATTTATCATTTATTTAATAATATTATATTATATACATAATATTATTATTATTTTTATCATAATTATATGTAATAAACAAATATTTTATAATTATAGAATTATGTGTGTATTAATAACAGGTTTGTTGTGTATAAAACTTTGGTTCGAACTCGTTTCATTAAAGGAGCTCCATCTTACTTTCGATCTCGGGATCGAACTAATTTTAATTCGGTTTGGTTTAAGCTTTTAGCAAGCCGATCTCAGATTGCTACGAATTTATAGGCTTATTAATGCACACCATAATTTGTTAAGCATCCGCCTTGCTAGGTCTTCAAGCACCGTAAATTCAAGCCCGTTTAAGTGGCCCTTTTAGTTTTTTATCACATAACTTATAGTTATAAAGCCCACTAAGTTGTGGCAGAAAAGCCTAAATATATATATAAAAAAAAAAAACTTGTACTCCATGGGCCTGGTCCAGTTATATAAAAGTATTCGATAATAATGCTCGCAATTTGAACCATTCAATTCAAGTAAAAGTCTAAAAATGAACAAATTATAGCTGTATAAAAGTTGTAAATACTGAACCATTCAAGTAAAATTCTAAAAAGAAGCTGTATAAAGTTGTAAATATTTAATAAAACTAGGTTATAACCCCGTATATTACATGAGTTAAATAAATGAATTTTATATACTAAATAATAAAACATTGTATCTTTAAAAACCTCCATTGCACGGGTTGAATAAATATAATTTTATATATTAAATAATAAAAAGTTATATCTATAAGAACCATATTGTACGGGTTGAATAAATATTATTTTATTTACCAAATAAAAAAGTTATATCTTTAAAACCACGTGTATTACACGGGTTGAATAAATGTAATATTGTTTACCAAATAATAAAATAATACATCTTTAAAAAACCTCATTTATTACACGGGTTGAATAAATGTAATTTTATATACCAAATAATAAAAAAAGTTGCATCTTTAAAAATATGTGTATTACACGAATTGAATAAATGTAATTTTCTATACTAAATAATAAAAAAATATATATCCTTAAAAAAACCACGTTTATTGTACGAATTGAATAAATCTAATTTTATATATCAAATAATAAAAAGTTATATCTTAAAAAACCTCATATATTACACGGGCCGAATAAATGTAATTTTGTATAGTAAATAATAAAAAAGGTATATCTTTAAAAAAAACATGTGTATTACACGAGTTTAAGAAATCTAATTTTAAATCCCAATAATAAAAAAAGTCATATCTTTCAATATACTAATGGATAATACTCGATAAGCGATGGATATGGTGATTGTGAAGATGGTTCTTGAAAGAAGATATGTTATTCAAGAAGCAAATCAGCATCTATTTGAGTGATAAAATGTTGGTACCAATTCTGACAAATTGATTTATAAATTATGTAATAAAATTGATATAATAATTTTTTTAGTAATGAAAATAAAAATATTTCATATATTAATACAAAGTTTGGTTTTCGTGATAAATAATTTGTTTTATTTTAAAATATCTTAAATTAACAATTTAAATTTTAGAATAATATTTTATTAGACAAATAGAAGAATGATATTCGAAATTTAAAGTAGGTTGAAATTTAATATTAGCTCATTATTCATTTATTTATTTAATTAATATAAGATAAGTTTGGCAGTGAGGCGAGAAAATCATAAAATAAATATGCTTACAATGAATGATAGGTGTTACACATTAATATTTTATTATATAGTATAGTATAGATATATATTTAGATTGATATAAATAGATTATTTTATTGTAGTAAAATTTGTTAACGAAATATCAATAAATTTAACCCTTTATTTAAAACTTGTAAATGTAACGAAGTCTCAATAAATTTAACCCTTTATTTAAAACTTGTAAATGTAGAAATGATAAATAATATTAGTTAATTTTATTTTAAGTTTCGTAAAATATATATGATACCAAACTAAACAAAACGTGCAAATATATAGTTAATATCAAGAGTAAATTACGATTTTGGCCCCTATTGTTATATCACTTTTACCCTTATAGCCAAAAAATGAATCTTTTAACATCTGAGCCCCCAACGTCCTTTTTTCTAACCCTTTTGGCCCCTAACACTAACCACATCCATTTACTTTTGGGGGCCAAAAGGGTTAGAAAAAAAGACGTTGGGGTCCAAAAGGGTTAAAAAAAGACGTTGAGTGTTCAGATGTTAAAAAATTCTTTTTTAGGCTAAAAGGGTAAAAGTGATATAACCATAGGGGCCAAAATCGTAATTTACTCTAATATCAAGTTAGATAACTAAGTTTGAATTTGAAGTAAACAGATAAATATAAATGTAATAATTAAACTAAATAATATTTAGTATGAGGATTATCTATAATTAATTAGAAGTGATTAAATTAAAATAATAAATATCTATAAGACATGGCCTAATATGATGACAAGTGTCCCCAAAATGGTTTCTTTTATTATATAGTACTAGCGGTAAGACCCGTGTGCAAACACGGGTCGTTTCTTAGAAAACCATGCATAACACATATTGATAGAAAGCATAGATATGTGTATAAATATTGTAATTTTTAGTTTAAGGCTAGTAGTGATACCCATGTGTAATTTTTAGTTTAAGGCTAGATACAGTTTTCTACCAAGAAATCAAGATTAGAATTAAAATTCATATAAGTTGCATGTGAATCGATGTAATTAAATTACGAATGATGGTAAGTAACTTAGAGAACATGATGAAAGGAAATAACATTAGTATGCAACCACTGTTTGACCAAAGTCAAACCACTGTTTGTAAAAAAAGTCTGTTTGACCAAAGTCAAACCACTGTTTTGCAAAACGTGTTATTTATTATAAGTAAAAGACAACTATAAATATGCATCATCAGTTAATATAGAAAATACATATGAGTATTTCCATTGTCCTATCCACAAAAAAAAAGTAGCACCCACCCATTGACAATGAAAGCTGTTTATAGACATAACTACATATAGAACATGTCTAAGAAGCAAAATTAGTACCAGTGACGAACCAGATTACAACCATAAACAATCATGACATGAAACTAAGAGGACTTAATCTTTGTCACGGTATACATAACTTTTTTTTAACTTCAGCAATTGAGTAGACTTGTGAAACTCTAACGAAAGTTCATCACCAAAAGCAATATTGCAAGGTCTCAGATAAGAAGACCATCCAACAACAGCGTAGTTGAATCCAGTATTGGTTTTTTGAGATGTTGTAAACAGTTTCTTGACTTCACATTTGAGATTCC
This sequence comes from Helianthus annuus, assembly GCF_002127325.2. Taxonomy (NCBI): domain Eukaryota; kingdom Viridiplantae; phylum Streptophyta; class Magnoliopsida; order Asterales; family Asteraceae; genus Helianthus; species Helianthus annuus. Next base: position 118,807,184 of record NC_035437.2, read on the forward strand.
GGATATTGATAGGCTTAGGATTATCAGTATGCAGATCCAATGTCACACCCCGATTTCCACGTGTCTCACCGGTGGGCCCGGTGGGGGATTACCGTGACGTAGTTGGCAACAATATAGTCAAACCACACAATTATATGAATGCACAGCGGAAGCAAAAGATATATATATTACAATCCGAATAAAAAGTAATATCCAAGTATTACAACGGAAAGTAAGGGATCCACAGGCAGATCTATAAACATTGTTCTACAGACTTTAGACGCCTAGAACTTGCAAGATTCCTTATTAATGTCCTGAGCAGCTTCCAGCCTATTACGTACTTGTACCTGTCACTTAGACTTTTGAAAATACGTCAGTTTTCACTGGTAAATACACTCAACTGACTCATTTGAAAAGAGTTTAGGAAAATTGATTTAGATGCACCAGGCACAAATTATTTTGACACTTTGATTAAAATGCACAGAGGCAGAATTAATCTTTTATAACTTGAGACAATCATAATTATGATCTTGTATACAGATTTACATGTTCGTTGTACGTTCAGGGCCCGATATAGAAACCGAGTCAAGATTAACAGACACGTCACAAGTATAGGCCCACTGAGCGTGAGATACCGTTTCCCTTATGCAACTGTCAGGTGTATGCCTACACCCCGTGCATAAGACGTGACCATTTTATAATACAATGATGTCAAGGATATCCGGGACATGGTCATTAACCCCTAAAGGCTTTTATTTCAAACAATACAGATCAAACCGGGTTACCTCAATGATTTAATCACAATCCGATTAAATATTCAATACCCGACCAAGCGGTATTATTATACCGTATCCCAAGCCCGTATAGGGAAAATAAGTTAAGAGTATTTACCTGAGCTAGCTCCTGTCTTAAATAGCAAGAATAATAACTCAGCCGTATTCACTTAAGTAAGCGTAGGTACAATTTACCGGAAGGCTCTAGTCTGGAACGATGGTATAAATAACCAATTAGGATGCTAACGGGTCTTTAATTAAGCCTAAGCTTAGACCGGTTAGTCTTTAAAGAATTGTTACGGTTTAATCGCGTGAAAAGCGAAAACCGTGAATGGAGTGTGATTTTGACCCAACAAGTTTGAATACTTGTTTCATATGGGTATAATAATCATACTCTGGATTTTGGGGTCAAAACAATATAGTTTGACCCGTTTCGGCTAAATTATGTAAACTAGTTACATAAGCCGAACCGTGCGCGCAAAAGGCGCAACGGGTATCCGTTAGAGTCCTACACTATTTTCCTAAGTCAATATACTTTAAAGAGGTTGTGGTATCAGTAGGATACCTTCCATAATGCCCGTAACGAGTTTAAGTTAATAATATGCCCCGTAGGGGTATTTCGGTCTTTTTAAAGATTATAAAAAGGGGTTTCTGAGTTCTACAGGAATTCTGAGTTTCCCGAACAGTTTATAAGGTCCAAAATACTTTATTTATTATTTAAATACAGTAGCAACTGGAATCGGGTCAAAAGACCTTGTAGAACTCAAGTTATGGCCGAAAATGGTATATTCGGTATTTACCGAACCGTTGCCATAACCGCAGGTTATGAGCAGGTTAAAAATAATTAAAAATCTTTAAAAATCCCAAAATATTATTTTACAACAGTGAGTAAAAGGTTTGGTGCCGAAATCCGGGTTTAGATAGGCGTTATGCTAAATGCGCTATTTAATTACCAAAGTTCCGTAATTTGCGCTATTTAGCATAACTCCTATTCTGAACCTCGGATTGACATGAAATTTTAGGGACATGCTTAGAAATCAGTAACCAAGGTCATGATCCCTTCACGTGTCCGAAATTCTCGTTTTAATTTATAAAGGGCGTTACGGTCAACTTTTAAGCATTTAACGGAAATGTGTAAAAGACTCGGACAACAACGAACCGGTCACAGAGGTTTATACCATCATGTAACCTGGTCCTAAGAGAGTCCTAAGGTATATCTAAATCAAACTTTAACGGGTCAGAACTGAAGTCATCGCAAAAGTCAAACTTTTGCGACTTTCGGTTCCGAACCGGGTCAAAACAATAAATGGTCGGATCAAACAAGCTTAGACTAGTTTATATACTTATTATCATGTTTTGTGAGTGTTCAAACAGGTTACATATCATCTACATTACAGATTATGCAAGAAATCGCAAAATGACATTTCTGTTGACTTTTTCTAAGCACGTTTGACTCGATATTCGACCTAGTTAGAGTGGTGATCAGGGGGAACCCTCTTAAGGGTTTATTACCCACCTAAATACCAACTTATAACTACTTTCGATTCGACAAATCACTGGACCATTTGTGATTAATCGTAAAGTCGACCGTTAATTACGACGGTTTGACTTTTAAGCTAAAACTAAGCTAAAGCTCATTTAGGAAGGGTTAGGCAAACTTACAAGAGTCCTATGAACGACCAGGGATCACTTGGGAGGAAGCTTGAGCTCCAGAAGTGCTCCACAAATGCAGATGAAGGTGTGTGGGATTGTTTGAACACTTGTGGCCTTTTATAGTGAATTCACTCACCACAATTGGTTGACAACAAGGTCTAGCACTCACCACAACTCATCAACATGTGTCCCTAGTGTTTAGGGGTTGATTAGGGGTCTCTTGGAAGGCTTTAAAGGCTTTACATGTCGTTTAGAAGGCTGAACAGGCGAGTTAAACATGTTTCTGCATCTGGGCGCCTGACGCGGCCCGCATGAGTTTTTAGCCAGGTTTTACGCGGGCCGCCTGGCCCTTCTGATCTGATTTTATAATTTTAAATTTTCACATCTTTGTCCCTTGGCTCTTCGAAAGGGCAACGAAGCTTATTTCTTGCAATTTGGCCCCTTCTTATTTACTCACAAGGGCTTAAAGACTTGTACCTACTTTGTTAAGACCTCGGTTAACTTTATTGTTGCCCGAAAAGTCATAACTTTCGACGTTGACGCTTTTAACCCCTCGCATACGAATTTGATCATAACTTTCTCATACGGTAACGAAACTTTATGAAATTTGAATCGTGCATTGTGGTGAGCATAATTTACCTTTACAAAGCTTCGGGTTTGTTAAAAGGTCACTCAGAGGTATAACTTTAAACATGTTGACACATTTAACCCCTGTAGTTTGTAATCTCTCACTTTTAGCTTCGTATGATCAATGATTTATTCGTTTGAAGGTACGAGCATCATTTAGGGTTACTATACAGTATATTTACCCTTTGTTGACATTTATAACCCTCGAATTTACATACTTTCAAGGTTTGTCAACTTTAGTCCTTTATTTAGTATTTAATACCACGTGTAAACTCATGACACGTGTCAACACATTATTTAATACCACGTGTAAACTCTTTCATCGTGGATTTAACTTCCCACGTGAATTTGGGACCTTTACGGGCATCCCATTTGACCTTTACAATAGGTACATGCTTCCTTCGAAGCTTCTTTACCTGTCGATTTTAAATTAACACAAGTTTTTCCACAAATTTTAAGCTCTCATCTATATGCACATCTGTATGCGGTATCACCAGTGATTCATCAGCGGAGCACTTTTTCAGATTGCAGATGTGGAACACATTGTGAATTTCCACTGAGCTCTTCTGGTAAGTTTAACTTATAGGCAACTGACCCGATACGTTTGATAACCTCGAAAGGTTCTATGTATCTCTGTCTTAGCTTGTTTTTCTTACCAAATCGCATTACCCCTTCCAGGTGATACTTTAAGCAATACTTTGTCACCTACTTCGAAAAAAAAGCTTTATGCTTTTGGGTCTGCGTAACTCTTCTGCCTATCTCGGGCAGCTTTGAGACGGTCGCGAATCTGGACAATCTTGTCCATCGCTTCGAACACTATCTCTGGTCCGGATAATTGGACATCTCCGACTTCCGCCCAACAGACGGCGTTCTACACTTTCTACCTTATAATGCCTCGAAAGGCGCAGCCTTAATGCTGGTGTGGTAGCTATTGTGGTAGGAGGATTTGATTAACGGTAGGTTCTTATCCTAACTACCACCCAAATCGATCGCATATGCACGTAGCATGTCTTCTAACGTTTGAATAGTACGCTCACTCCGACCGTCAGTCTAAGGATGATGGGCCGTATTGAAATTCAAACGTGTGCCCAAAGATTGTTGGAAACTCTTCCAAAAATGTGATGTGTATCTAGTATCTTGGTCAAAGATAATAGACACAGGTATGCCACGTAAGGCTACAATCTTATCAACGTTCAGCTGGGCTAACACATCGGAGCTATAAGTCTCCTTGATGGGTAGGAAATGTGCTGACTTAGTCAGTCTGTCACTATAACCCATATCGTATCATTTCCTTTCCTCGTCCTGGGTAACATGGCAATAAAATCCATAGTTACCATCTCTTACTTCCTCTTGGGAAGTTCAGGCGGTCGTAGCAAGCCCGACGGCTTTCGATGCCCAGCTTGGACTTGCGCACAAGTCAAGCATTTGGCTACATGGGTGGCTACAGACTTTCTCAAGCCTATCCACCAATAATTTGCCTTTAGATCCTGGGTAGCTGATGGCAAATTCTTAGTCGTTGCCTAATTAGGGTTGCGGCAATTACTATATAAGCAATATGAACCGTCTTTCTTATTTAATAATATAAAACCTTCAGAAGATTGAGTCAGGCTATATGAGCCTATGTCTTAAAACCTACTTAATCAAGGTTTCGATTTTTCCATAATCAATATGGAGTTTTCACAATACTCCCGCCCACAGCGGGATGCTAAATCTTAATTACACCTGCCTCCCAGGAGGTAAGCAGGGAAATTTATGTGGAAATAATCAAGATGTAAGGAGTTACAGAGATTTTCCATAATTCAGGCTCTAGTTCATCCACCACTGCTCGTGTCAATTAAGTGACACATTTATGTTATAAGTGCACGAATTCCTTAATCGGGAACCTTTATTTGAACAATTCCTTTCTGGATATCTTCTTTGAATATTACTAGTCGACATTAGTACAATATGACCATTGGGATATCTCAGGGGTTCCATGTATTAAATCTCCATACTGATCAGGCATGGAAATAATCTATGGGACATACTAGGATACGCCAATCCTCATACGGTACGTTTATCAAACACAGTTTGGCATTCACAGGCGATAGAAAAACAATGAGAAAATAGTTAAAATAACATATGTTGTCGTACTCTATGCGAAGAAAGAGTACTTCTAGATTTTTCGGAAGGATTCCTTGCCGATACTAGAAGAATCGGTTAATTTGGTTTCCTTGGTAAGTTATACCTTGCGAATAATATAAAAGTTTGCTAAGCTTATGGTTTATTGGTATCCAATCCAAAATAAAACTCTTAGCATTTAAATTTCTGATAAAAAGATAGGGAAAGTACCTGAGGCCATTATTTACGAACTAGCTCAGGTATTTAGGCGCTTTCATTCTCAGGCTTTTCTTCTTTAGCCGCATTTCCTTTGACATATTTAGGGCACGTGGTCTTGATGTGGCCCTTCTCATTAAAGCCGAAGCAGACTGCATTCTCCATGTCCCCGCAGTCCAACGTTGTATGTTCCCCCGATTTGCAGATCCCACATACCCTTGGTTGTGATCGGGATTTTGGTTCGAACCAGCACTTCCCATAGTGGCACTTCTTGCAGGTCTTGCATATCGGTTTCTTGTTGGACTTTTGTTTGTTCTTCTTTATAGAGCTCTGGGAGTTATTTTCCTCCCTTTTTCTTTTTAGCTTATCTTTGGCATTTGAGGTATGAACAAGGTCCTCCTTATGAGTAAGGAAATGTGGTCCTAGATAATATTTGGAGTGAGTAGCATGGGGCTCCTTGAACTTTTTCACAGCCTCCTTCACAGCCTTCCCAACCGCTGAGTTTATCATTGTTTGAAGAACATCTTCGGAAATTCTAAGGCTCACAATCGTAGCATCATCTGCATGTGTCACATCATTCATAACACGATCGACGGCTGTCTCATTTGAGTTTGCCATTTTCGATATTGGTCCCTAACACCAATAAAAATAACTTCTTAGCTGCAATCCAACAACCGCTATTCTTTATCCTGATGGCCTTAACATATACTAACCATGGTATTTATAGACCATATGGGCTAATATAGTACTAACATTCTCAATGAATGTTATTTAATATATATTCATTATGTTTAGCCTAGGTCACGAAAGACCATCAATGGCATTTAAGGTTTGGGCCTAGTTCATCATCTTTTTGACAGGGGATCAAAACATCACATCTGTCTTTATTACATTGATGAATTTTGGATAGCTCGAAAGCTTGCCATAAGGATATCAGAAAAGAGTGGTTCCTAATAGATATCAACATCAATCTAGGATTTGTTGGAGCGTTTTCTTAAGTATCAACGACAAATTCCCATCTCGTATTAAATGATCGGAGTCCTAAACAGGCGGAGACAACAGTTCTCAACAACTATGTTTCATTATAGAATTATATGTGCCAGTAATAACTAATTTCTGCATAACTGCTTGATAAAGAAGGTACCTGCTATATATTTATCATGTTGCACCATCTCCCGGGAGTTCATCCTGACGACTCATGCGTTTGTTCTTTTGGCTTCTTCGGGCTTCTTCTGATTCCTAGGGCAGTTGGTCTTGATATGCCCCTTTTCGTTGCAACCGTAGCAGGTTGCATCCTTCAACTCCTTGCATTCCAAGGTTTTATGTTCCTGAGACTTGCAAATTCCACACGGTAGAGGCTGAGATTCAAATCTGCATTTCCCGAGGTGGTATTTCCTACAGGTTTCGCACTTGGTCTTCTCAACCGACTGCTGGCTGTCCCTTTTAAACCCGAAACTCTTCTTATCGGAGCGATGAGAATTCTCATCCTCCCTTTTTCTCTTTCCATCTACAGAGGCCTTGGCAGCCTTGTTTCTAACCACATCGAGTGTGAGAGATAGCGACAGATCTGCTGTTGACCTGAATGTAGTAGGTCTCGAAGCCTTAACACTGGCTTTGATTTCTGGGGCTAAACCCCCAATGAAGCGAGCAATCCTCTTGGGTTCTGGTGTTACTAGGTAAGGAACCAGTCTGGACAGGGTATTAAAATTGGTAAGGTAAGCTTGACAATCTAAGTTTGTCATAACCAATGATAAGAATTCCGATTCGATTCTTTCGACCTCATGTTGAGGGCAGTAGTTCTCCCTAATGAGAGTAACAAACTGCTCCCATGTCATGTTATAGAGCGAGAGCTTCCCAGTAGCTTGAACGAGAGACCTCCACCATGCCAGTGCCTCTCCTTTGAACGATTGGGATACATACTTTACTACATCCCTTTCAGCACAACCGCTGATGTCCACCACCGTGTCCATTTCATCCAACCAAGTCATACAATCTACTGCTCCCTTTTCCCCCGTGAAATCTCAGGGTTTACAGGAAGCAAAGTATTTATAGGTACAAGACTTGGTACGTGGTTCATTATCGAACACTTGCTTCTTGGATGGAACACTGTGTTCATTTGATGAATGACGATCGTCATCCTTCTTTGGTCCTTCATTCTTAGAGGGCGGCTCGTTATGAGGCTCTGAATGAGTTTTAGGGACAGATTTAGAGTGAGGTATAGATGAGGCTTTACTATTAGTCTCACTATATTCCCTAAATCGCTCCTCTACAGCTTTAGATACCGCTGAATCAATCAATGTACGAAGCTCTCCTTTGGTTATAATAATCCTTTCGTCATCGTGGTTTTCCAGAGAGTGACTGTTCTCTTCCTTTGACCTAGCCATGTAGCTTTATATGCTACATAAAATCAAACAAGGGCAAGGTTTATACGGAAGCTCTTACAGTTTTATTGTCTTAAACGATTTATTAACCATGGTAATATAACCCATATTGGTTAATTTGTTAGTTATATTTAATTATCACTTTCATTATAATTTATCCTAGTTATAAAACATCAAGGATATTAAGGTGGCGCAGAGGGCCTAGTCTCAAGGACAATCATAAGCCATGATTTCAGAGAATCAAGGCCTTTAAATATATTAGCACAACAGGCTTAGTCACAAGGACATATATAAATTATATGCTATGATTTCAGAGAATCAAAGCATTTGAGGTTTGAACCTAGTTCATTACCTTTTTCTGACAGGGAGTCATAGACCACCGCTGCCTTTTGTCTTGTATGACAATTAGCATGGCCCGTAGGCAGTACATCATTAATGGATGTTTAATAAGTCTGGCTCGTAGGCACTACATCGCTAATGGATGTTTAACCAGTTTGGCCCATAGGCACTACATCGCTAATGGATGTTTAACAATGATCATCTTTATTGACGATTTAACCCATGATTTACCAATCATTAATTTGGGCTTTGGAATCCTTAGAAGGATTCTTATATAAGAATAACGCGTGTGATTTTAACGAATCACATCTGCCAAGGACGTTAACATGATCACAGAGGTTAACTGGGAGTCTGAATCTTTTAATCAGGTCTTACCATCTTGGCCCGGTCTTATAATTGACCCGAAGGCTAGGTTTCACACTTAAGATTCTTAATTAATAATTATCGCAGAACAATTTTAAATTGAGGTGTTAAATATGGATCTGAATCTAATTATGGAACTACCATCTTGGCCCGATCTTTACAATGACACGTGGCTAGGTCTTGCCCTTTTTAGATTTTGCCATTTTATTATAATGGTAGATCTTACAATAGGAAATATTATTTTCCATTTATTTAATATTCTTGTTTAGAATGAAAGATTAAATTTAATCATTCCACTATATGAAAATAAAAATATAAGGTTGCCCTAAGCGGGACTTGAAAATAATAATGTTGTCCTCGAAGGGACTGAAAGGTAAATATGTTCTTATAAAGACTTATTAAGGAAACGATCTTCAGCAAGAGGAGTTTCTTCTTCATTCATTTCCTGAATGCTGTCTCCTTGGTTGCACGTTTCATCCTGGTCGCGGTACGAAGCTCAGCAGTTCAAAACTCCGGATGTGGAGACTTCCTATTACAGCTCCTTCGCTTGGCGACGTATAAAAATTTGGAAGCAAAATTTCCAGATCAGAATTTAGAATATTCCTATGTTAAGTCTAGACTCGAATATGTGCAATTGTGTCATTGAGATTAAACACATAAGGATAGTGTTTAATTCACTCAATGTTGGCTCTGATACCAACCTGTCACACCCCGATTTCCACGTGTCTCACCGGTGGGCCCGGTGGGGGATTACCGTGACGTAGTTGGCAACAATATAGTCAAACCACACAATTATATGAATGCACAGCGGAAGCAAAAGATATATATATTACAATCCGAATAAAAAGTAATATCCAAGTATTACAACGGAAAGTAAGGGATCCACAGGCAGATCTATAAACATTGTTCTACAGACTTTAGACGCCTAGAACTTGCAAGATTCCTTATTAATGTCCTGAGCAGCTTCCAGCCTATTACGTACTTGTACCTGTCACTTAGACTTTTGAAAATACGTCAGTTTTCACTGGTAAATACACTCAACTGACTCATTTGAAAAGAGTTTAGGAAAATTGATTTAGATGCACCTGGCACAAATTATTTTGACACTTTGATTAAAATGCACAGAGGCAGAATTAATCTTTTATAACTTGAGACAATCATAATTATGATCTTGTATACAGATTTACATGTTCGTTGTACGTTCAGGGCCCGATATAGAAACCGAGTCAAGATTAACAGACACGTCACAAGTATAGGCCCACTGAGCGTGAGATACCGTTTCCCTTATGCAACTGTCAGGTGTATGCCTACACCCCGTGCATAAGACGTGACCATTTTATAATACAATGATGTCAAGGATATCCGGGACATGGTCATTAACCCCTAAAGGCTTTTATTTCAAACAATACAGATCAAACCGGGTTACCTCAATGATTTAATCACAATCCGATTAAATATTCAATACCCGACCAAGCGGTATTATTATACCGTATCCCAAGCCCGTATAGGGAAAATAAGTTAAGAGTATTTACCTGAGCTAGCTCCTGTCTTAAATAGCAAGAATAATAACTCAGCCGTATTCACTTAAGTAAGCGTAGGTACAATTTACCGGAAGGCTCTAGTCTGGAACGATGGTATAAATAACCAATTAGGATGCTAACGGGTCTTTAATTAAGCCTAAGCTTAGACCGGTTAGTCTTTAAAGAATTGTTACGGTTTAATCGCGTGAAAAGCGAAAACCGTGAATGGAGTGTGATTTTGACCCAACAAGTTTGAATACTTGTTTCATATGGGTATAATAATCATACTCTGGATTTTGGGGTCAAAACAATATAGTTTGACCCGTTTCGGCTAAATTATGTAAACTAGTTACATAAGCCGAACCGTGCACGCAAAAGGCGCAACGGGTATCCGTTAGAGTCCTACACTATTTTCCTAAGTCAATATACTTTAAAGAGGTTGTGGTATCAGTAGGATACCTTCCATAATGCCCGTAACGAGTTTAAGTTAATAATATGCCCCGTAGGGGTATTTCGGTCTTTTTAAAGATTATAAAAAGGGGTTTCTGAGTTCTACAGGAAATCTGAGTTTCCCGAACAGTTTATAAGGTCCAAAATACTTTATTTATTATTTAAATACAGTAGCAACTGGAATCGGGTCAAAAGACCTTGTAGAACTCAAGTTATGGCCGAAAAGGGTATATTCGGTATTTACCGAACCGTTGCCATAACCGTAGGTTATGAGCAGGTTAAAAATAATTAAAAATCCCAAAATATTATTTTACAACAGTGAGTAAAAGGTTTGGTGCCGAAACCCGGGTTTAGATAGGCGTTATGCTAAATGCGCTATTTAATTACCAAAGTTCCGCAATTTGCGCTATTTAGCATAACTCCTATTCTGAACCTCGGATTGACATGAAATTTTAGGGACATGCTTAGAAATCAGTAACCAAGGTCATGATCCCTTCACGTGTCCGAAATTCTCGTTTTAATTTATAAAGGGCGTTACGGTCAACTTTTAAGCATTTAACGGAAATGTGTAAAAGACTCGGACAACAACGAACCGGTCACAGAGGTTTATACCATCATGTAACCTGGTCCTAAGAGAGTCCTAAGGTATATCTAAATCAAACTTTAACGGGTCAGAACTGAAGTCATCGCAAAAGTCAAACTTTTGCGACTTTCGGTTCCAAACCGGGTCAAAACAATAAATGGTCGGATCAAACAAGCTTAGACTAGTTTATATACTTATTATCATGTTTTGTGAGTGTTCAAACAGGTTACATATCATCTACATTACAGATTATGCAAGAAATCGCAAAATGACATTTCTGTTGACTTTTTCTAAGCACGTTTGACTCGATATTCGACCTAGTTAGAGTGGTGATCAGGGGGAACCCTCTTAAGGGTTTATTACCCACCTAAATACCAACTTATAACTACTTTCGATTCGACAAATCACTGGACCATTTGTGATTAATCGTAAAGTCAACCGTTAATTACGACGGTTTGACTTTTAAGCTAAAACTAAGCTAAAGCTCATTTAGGAAGGGTTAGGCAAACTTACAAGAGTCCTATGAACGACCAGGGATCACTTGGGAGGAAGCTTGAGCTCCAGAAGTGCTCCACAAATGCAGATGAAGGTGTGTGGGATTGTTTGAACACTTGTGGCCTTTTATAGTGAATTCACTCACCACAATTGGTTTACAACAAGGTCTAGCACTCACCACAACTCATCAACATGTGTCCCTAGTGTTTAGGGGTTGATTAGGGGTCTCTTGGAAGGCTTTAAAGGCTTTACATGTCGTTTAGAAGGCTGAACAGGCGAGTTAAACATGTTTCTGCATCTGGGCGCCTGACGCGGCCCGCATGAGTTTTTAGCCAGGTTTTACGCGGGCCGCCTGGCCCTTCTGATCTGATTTTATAATTTTAAATTTTCACATCTTTGTCCCTTGGCTCTTCGAAAGGGCAACGAAGCTTATTTCTTGCAATTTGGCCCCTTCTTATTTACTCACAAGGGCTTAAAGACTTGTACCTACTTTGTTAAGACCTCGGTTAACTTTATTGTTGCCCGAAAAGTCATAACTTTCGACGTTGACGCTTTTAACCCCTCGCATACGAATTTGATCATAACTTTCTCATACGGTAACGAAACTTTATGAAATTTGAATCGTGCATTGTGGTGAGCATAATTTACCTTTACAAAGCTTCGGGTTTGTTAAAAGGTCACTCAGAGGTATAACTTTAAACATGTTGACACATTTAACCCCTGTAGTTTGTAATCTCTCACTTTTAGCTTCGTATGATCAATGATTTATTCGTTTGAAGGTACGAGCATCATTTAGGGTTACTATACAGTATATTTACCCTTTGTTGACATTTATAACCCTCGAATTTACATACTTTCAAGGTTTGTCAACTTTAGTCCTTTATTTAGTATTTAATACCACGTGTAAACTCATGACACGTGTCAACACATTGTTGGACACAAAATTTCGAGGTGTTACATCCAACGCAGAAGATATATCTGATGGCAGATGCTAAAAACAGAAAATTGAATAGTGAATTTTATAAAATATTGATATATAACTGAAATTGTTGAAATAACGAAACAAAACAACGACTGCAAAAGCTTACAAGTCTATCTTTAGCATGTATGGTGAAGTGTAACACTGATTCTGAAGTCGATGATACTAAACGAACCTTTCGAACTTTACACGGTCTATCAACAGCTTGGTTATCCTTTACAGTTGTCTTGCCACGAAGTTTGTGCATCTTACCCACCTAAGTAAACTAATTTAGAATATAACAACTCTAAATTCTTGAAATTTTATAACTTTCTTTATCAACACAAACTATATTCTCAACTTAGCTTTGAAGTTTAAGACTCAATCATACAGAAGAATATCAATATATTGAGACAATAATAAAATAAACAATATAAAACTAATAAACGCTTACATTACATACAATACTTGAAGAGGCAGAAATGTCACGAACAGGAAAATCTTTAGACTGTAGTTGAGGATCGTTAACATCATCAGCTATTTTTACAGAATGATCTTCAGGCTACAACAAAATTTAATAAAACCTTCTTATACTTATTATACAATAAAATATATGTGTAGAAAATTATAAATTTACAACATTTTTAACACCTGACTCGTCAACCAGACGCGCAATCTTTGAATCAAATAGCCCATCATCAGCAAACTATATTTATAAAAAGGATCACATATAAGAAACCATATTTTAAATCATAATAATATATAAATGTCACATGTGTATATATACATTAAAAATATCCTCAAAACTCGTAAACTGCTTAGAATTACCAACCGAAGCTCCAGTATCCTCATCATCCAAAGCAACTTCCCTAGAATCCAGAAGTTGTTTGTGTTTAGCCTACAAAATGAGATTTCAAAAGATATTAGCATAATATAATTAAAGTTACTTATCACCGTCATGTTATCAAATAATGTATTTTATCATCAAAATTGTATACCGCAGCCAATAAATCAAACCCATCATCTCCATAAACTGAATCATCCAAAACAACAACATCAGCTTTCTTGAAGCAAACCTCAGTTCCAGTCTCGGAATGGAAAACGGAAAGCTCAAACGTTTTAGATGCAATCATGGTGAAAACCAACCAAGATTCAACTGGTATGGGAACTTCTTCAATCAACTTTGACCATCCATCAGTAAATCCGCAACCATCATTCCATCCTTTCATCATCACATTCCAAAACCTTTCACCAACATAGATAGTTGCCATCCCATACTCGTAATTTTTACCATAGAATTGTTTCCAAAATTTGTCAGCAATTAGCTATATAAGAAGCAAAGGAATATTTATCGCAGACTTACAAATTTGATATGAACTAATTAGCAATAGAAGTTACAACGGATTAGTAAACAAAAGTTAAAATGAGAATTACTCAACAGGGTTAGTCAATGGTAGTTACAGTATTTACACACGACCTAACCACTGTTTGGCTATCAACTATTACATACCTCTGTTGCTATCCAACAGAGGTTTCCTAACAACTGTCATCCATTATGTCCAGCAGAGGTTACAACGTGGACAGATCTTAAATATCAGATGTTAGTCAACCGAGGTTAAATGACTTAGTCAACAGAAGTTAAGATTATTAGGAAACAGACGTTAAAAGGGCAAACAGATGTTAGCAAGCTGTTGAGCTAGCATAAAATATTTAGAGTAAGTAACAAAATAATATATCGTTACTTACAGTCATGCCAACTTCAGGGCTAATATTTGCTGAAATATAAGAGTTCTCGTACACTTTTTCTTTAAAACATGAGACAACGAACGACAAACGCCCAATAGCTATCACCAATACAACATCTTTCGTTTTCAAACAAAAATCTCTAACAAACTTTGTCCATCCATCCGTAAATATACAATGATCATCTCTCTTCTTTACTCATACTAACCATGATTTGTCACAATCAAGTAACTCTACGATTCGCTCATACGCCACCTCCTTGCCCTACAACATAGTCTGAAAATCAAGTGGTATATTCTGCAATAGTAGTTAACAAACATCTTACATCAAAAATTAACGTAGAATCCTAATAGTAGCAAGAAAGTTAAAAAACATACCAAAAATATAATATCATCTTCATTAAAGAATTGTAAATAGGATGGTGTTCGATTGGATAGATTCATATCTGCAAATAAACAATTTAAACTTACAACTTATTATAAAAATCAAGTGGTATATTCACACACTTAAGGTATTATAAAAACAAAGCACAAAACGAAAATCATCATCTCTCACAACAATTAAGCAAATGAGCATCAACCAAAAATTATATAGTTGATTTATCAATCGTAATGTAGAAGACAACATCACGAAGATGCATGCACAAATTGTGACAGAGAATGCTATCAGTAACTTCATTTAAGTTAATGCAGTACTTAATCAATAAAAATACACCGGATTACAGCAACTATTATTTGCTTCAAAAGAGAATATGAAACGCCGTCAGTGACAAACACATACTCATAACATCAAATAATGATTAATCTAACATATATAATACAAACAATAAATTCAAAAAAACAATACTTGATTTTATAGAATGTAATCTATAATATGCAATATAACCTTACCGATTTTGATAAGAAAGTTATTTGAGAAAACTTCCAAATATCTTTTCTGGAGCTTATATTCAATACTGAAGATGAAAAGTATATTAAATGGAGTTAATACAGATGTTACATTTACACTGGTTGGTTGAAATTAAAATTTGTAAAATTTATACTTTACCCCCTTTTACATTAAAACATCGCAATTTTTAGACAGCAATAACCACTGTTTGAATATAAATTTAAAATGGTAAATACGAAAAACTTATATATTAATTTAATATATTTATATTTATATAATTAAAAATAGTTTTTAAATCCCGATATTAAAGATTATTATAAGTTAAATAAATAAACAATTACAAGTTAATAGATAAATATCTTATTTTCAACAATCCCAATACAATCTCGCATCTTCTTCTCCGGCGAAAAAACTCTATAGTTTCTTCTTCCTCAGACTTGACGATCAGAAGTTTGAAGTTTTAGATCAGGTGTTTTTTTTGTTCTCTTGTGTATTTTATTGGTATGCTTTAACATGTTCCTTTCAGTTTCCTCATTTCAAATTTGAAGGGGTAAGGTCCCAAAAACCTCATAATAAATGCTGGGACCATACCACAACCTTAACTTTCAGCCTGGCACCTTGCGCGGCCGCGCACTGGTCTCACAAAAAGAAAGGCTTAAAAGGCCTACAACAGTCAACACTTGCGCCCAAAGGGAACCACCAAACCTTGCGCCGTTCCTACACAAAACAAAGGATAAAAATCCGGAGTCAGATACTTCCGCTTAATATCCAGACTTGGATATTATTTGTCCAGACTTGGGATTTATTCACCTGTTTTTTCCCCACGATAAGGTGTCACACCAGATTGCAGCAGTAATCTTCTAGAAATAATACAATCGTGCACCACCAAGACGGTTACAACCGTCTGGACACATGTCACTATATCAGTCGTCCCTAAATTCACAACGAATGCATGCAAATGAAGAATAATCTCCACTTAAGTCACTTTACACGTGGCTAATCCCTAGCCTTTGATCTAAACCACGATCCGTGTGCTATCACGTCGGATCAAGGAGTATTAAAGGAAGGAAACATAACCGCTTACGGGGTTAGCATCTTCCGTCTCTTTTTCACTAACGGGTTTTCCCGCCTTTAAACGACTCCCGGCTATAAATATGAGAAAAATCAGGTATGAATACAAGTTACACACACTTCTTAAATACATCTTCTTCTTTATTACCAATACTTATTCTCACACCGGAGTCGGGTCAAGGAGAGAACCCTCTTCTCCCCTTGGCGAGGCTAACGGTGTTCTTTTTGCAGAACTATCGGAAAAGAAGGTCCGTTAGACCTGAATCGATCGAGTGGAAACCAACCTTTTTATGCGGATTCAAACCCCCTAGATATCTCGGTTCCGACCATTTATCTAGTGTTTCTTCAAAATTATATAAACATCAAAATCCTAATCTACTGATGTTAAAATAGATAAACTTATATGAACTTATTTTCTTTATTTTATAATTAGATTTATATCAACCTATTTAGTTACATTTTGATTCATTCCATTTAAGTACACGGTGTTAGATTCATATTGTTGGTTGTAGGGACCATATTGAAATACACAACATATAAGTTTGGTCCTACAGAGTGTTGGATATTTTTTTATACCTTAAATAGAATGCTTTTCAGATACAATTGATTTTATATTTTAGTATTTAACTGTTATTGTATTTTTTTACTTTCAGATGGAGTTTATGATAATTATCAATGTCTCTCAATTGGCAGACCTAAATGAGGGATTGGTAAGCTATATTCTTAGAACAAATTAGCTCAAATCACAATTGTATGCTAAAAACTGTATTTATAAAATTAAAGATATATTAAATGTTGTGTATTTTATATACATAGGTACATCCGAAGATAATTGCTAACCAATTACCAACAAAGTGTGAAGTGATAAAGTTGGTTGATTATACGGGTTTTAAGTATAAGATTGCAGTACAGAGCATCGGTCATAAAAGTAAGAGGATAAACGGGCCAGAATGGACCCGGTTTGTTGAAACTTATAGAAATAACAAAATAGACAAGTTGTATTTAAAAAAATTGAAGGAAGCAAAATTTGAGTTAAATGTTTTGAACAATGAGGGATTGGAGATTAGAAAAGATAGCTCGAATAGAGTTATGTTCATGGATGCTTGATACAGGCTGAAGAAGAAACATACTGCAAGCAGGTTAAAAACTACTACTTATTTTTATATATTACCAGTGTATCTTTTGGACTGTTAGAAAAACTTCTAATTTATATTTTGTATCCTATATAAAATCTAATATGACATTTCTAAAATATATGAAATAATAGCATTTACCACATGATTTGCTGAAGTTGTTGTCGCAAAAGAGATTAAAAATTGATAACTTGGTTGCCAAAGTACATGGACCAAAGCAGAGTAGTAAAGTTGATGTGCATTATGTTTTCTCTCCTGAAAACAAAAAAGGGATTAGCTGCTGGTTTTATGGGACCAGGATGGACAACTTTTTGCTTCGAAAATGACATTGAGGAAAGCTGCCAACTGCTGTTTCAATGGATGGGAAGTACTCCTGAAGACGACTTCAACTTCACTGTGAAGGTTTTTAACAAAGACGGGATTGCACTTCATGGGGAGACAAAACATAACTGCAGCCGTACCAATCACCAACATCGCAAAAGGCGTCCACATTATAAAAAACAGTTTGAATACCATTTTTTAGAGACACACAGCTTGGTATTTACATATCTACTTTTAATATGGTTGATTTTACTTATAATCTAGGATCTATCTGTTATTACTTAAAGTATATGATGTTTTGAATGAATAACTAAAGAAAGAATTTTCCTTTACAGGCAATACCGATGAACTTTGTTCGAGAACACCAGCAAAATGATTACCTTAGAGCTGTGCTGTCATTTGGTCATGTGAAGTTTTTGGTACAGCTGGTTGTTAGGAGAGATCCTAGAAGACCTGACGACAACAACCATCTAGTGATGCATACAGACTGGCAGCGTATCATGGATCAAACGGGAATATATGTGGGGGAAAAGCTGAGGTTTGAGATAGTCGAAGAAAAAAGTGTAAGAGGAGAAAAAATACACTTTGAAGTTTGTTGACATGATCTTTGAACACCTTTTCAGCCTTGTATAATTTATGTTTTAGTTGACATGTTTGATGGACAAATTTCTTGTTTGGAAACTAACTTAAGAATAAAGTTATGTAATCTTAGTATATACTTTCAAAACTTTGTGGTTTTACCTCTGTTGATGAAGCAAAATGTATGATGAACCTAAGTTCTGCTGTACATGACCAGATATTACACAATTCAATAGAAGATCTATAATATAAGATCTTTAACAGATGATGATCAACAGCTCATAAGGTCTGTTGAAGCACGCTATAACAGTGCTTAGCCTTTAACAGATCTTTAACAGTGCTTAGGGGTTAACAGACGTTAGCATGCTATAACAGTGCGTAGCCTCTAACAGATGTTAATGTATCTCAAACCCCAACAGTTTTCCGACTAACCAATTGATTAAATTTTCATTCATCAATCTAACAATAATATACAACCATACTACTTATCCAGTACATCAATAGCCAAACAAACTCTGCTGATAAACCAAAAGGTCTCTTAAGACAAAGGTTGCTGAAGCAAAGGTCTGCTAAAGAGAACCTCTGCTGATGAAGTAAAATGTATCATGAACCTAAGTCCTGCTGTTCACCAACAGATATTACACAATTCAAAAGAAGATCTATAATATAAGATCTTTAACAGATGATGATC
Source organism: Helianthus annuus (assembly GCF_002127325.2). Classification (NCBI taxonomy): domain Eukaryota; kingdom Viridiplantae; phylum Streptophyta; class Magnoliopsida; order Asterales; family Asteraceae; genus Helianthus; species Helianthus annuus. Next base: position 118,826,047 of record NC_035437.2, read on the forward strand.
AACAGCTCATAAGGTCTGTTGAAGCACGCTATAACAGTGCTAAGCCTTTAACAGATCTTTAACAGTGCCTAGGGGTTAACAGATGTTAGCACGCTATAACAGTGCTTAGCCTCTAACAGATGTTAATGTATCTCAGACCCCAACAGTTTTCCGACTAACCAATTGATTAAATTTTCATTCATCAATCTAACAATAATATACAACCTTACTACTTATCCAGTACATCAATAGCCAAACAAACTCTGCTGATGAACCCAAAGGTCTGTTAAGACAAAGACTGCTGAAGTAAAGATCTGCTAAAGAGAACCTCTGCTGATGAAGTAAAATGCATGATGAACCTAAGTCCTGTTGTTCACCAACAAATATTACACAATTCAACAAAAGATCTATAATATAAGATCTTTAACAGATGATGATCAACTGCTCATAAGGTCTGTTGAAGCACGCTATAACAGTGCTTAGCCTTTAACAGTACTTAGGGGTTAACAGATGTTTGCACGCTATAACAGTGCTTAGCCTCTAACAGATGTTAATGTATCTCAGACCCCAACAGTTTTCCGACTAACCAATTCATTAAATTTTCATTCTTCAATTCATTAATCTAACAATAATATACAACCTTACTACTTATCCAGTCCATGAATAGCCAAACAAACTCTGCTGATGAACCAAAACGTCTGTTAAGACAAACACTGCTGAAGCAAAAGTCTGCTAAAGAGAACCTCTGTTGATCAAGTAAAATGTATGAACCTAAGTCCTGCTGTTCACCAACAGATATTACACAATTCAACAGAAGATCTATAAGATAAGATCTTTAACAGATGATGATCAACAGCTCATAAGGTCTGTTGAAGCACGATATAACAATGCTTAGCCTTTAACAGATCTTTTAACAGTGCTTAGGGGTTAACAGATGTTTGCACACTATAACAGTGCTTAGCCTCTTACATATGTTAATGTATCTCAGACCCCAACAGTTTTCCGACTAACCAATTGATTAAATTTTCATTCATCAATCTAACAATAATATACAACCCTACTACTTATTCAGTCCATCAATATCACCAAAAATGTATATAATGTATAATAACAATATTATATTATATAACAAACAAAAAGTTAACCTTACTTGATATTCAAACCATAGACATTACATATCATTTTCATCATCGTAGCCCTTACAAACCAAACTTTTAACCACAGTTTGTTAAAACAACAGTTAACAGACATAAATAAAAACCACAAGGATTCTTCAAATAAGTGGTTTCTACTTATCTCTCATAAGAATTGTTTTTTCATAAGCATCTAATTGTTAACCTTAGTCAGCTTCTTCCGGGTTCTTCTCACATTAGTGGACAGCTCACCAACGTTGACAACATCAGCATCTCGAGCCACCCGCTTTCCATTGGGACTTGATCCAGAATCCTTTTCAACTTCAACGACTGAAGAGTCGGCCGTAACAGAGACATCATCCTTGCAACAGATCACAAAACAACTATTGATCTCATTTAATAAAATAATGAACTCTTTTTTAAACGTACTAAACATACTTTAAAAATAAATACTCACCCTTGAAGTTCGCTCAGCAGACACCTGGGAAGAGTCTGAAAGGTTAACGTCTTTAACGTCAGCTACCTCTTGAGTAACCTAAAGGATCATAATATATGATATCATATAAAAAAGTACAGAATGCAGTATTTAAAACTCAAAAGAAAAATAAATAGATTGAAAGAGTAATTTTATATGCTACCTCATCAGTATTTTCATCATCATTACCATCTCCACCAACCAACTCAGCAATTATTACTGGATCATCACATGTTTTTTGCACAGTATAAACACGATAGTCATTTTTAAGATTGAACTCTGAAACATCAATCTTAAAAGCAGCCTTCTTATCAACCAATCGAAATAGCTCATGAGGGAATCCAGTATCATTGGCCTTAACCTGCCTCTCTCTTATGTCACTCGCCGCTAATCCAAGAAGCTTCTGAACATCTCTATCAAACATAACAAAAGAAACACTACCAGTCTCATTCTGCACCCGCACTTGCACCTTGAACCTGAAATATACACAACTAACTAAGTAAACTGCAAAACTATATTCAAATATCAGTCTTAGAATGTTACTTATATAGATATAACACTAAATAATCATCATTACTTACTTTGTCGTGATCGATGTACATTCAGTATGACATCTGATACAAACCAAAGAAGTCGCAGGCATTCGAAGAATATCATCTGAAACATTTTCAACATTCTGCAAGTATTCACTTTTACCTATCACCTTCTTGAAACACTTACGACAGCCAGCAATAAACCAACCATACTCTTCTTGCACAATCTTAATTGTCGCAACCACAACACAAGACATTTCCTGTAAAAACACAAGACACTTCCTGTAAAAACACGCAGGTGACAAACCAAACAAATAACCAAACTATATACAAAGATGTGAAACCTTTTCTATCTCGCTAATCTCATCAACATGTTTCTTCACACCTTCAGTTACAAATTCTTTATGTAATGGAAAAACACTCTGAGATGATAGTATCGTTTGAGAAGTAGAACCACTCCCTTGTCCAAACTTCAGTATATGCCTTTTGAATACGCCAAATGATTAGAATTAGTATACAAATGACATGAAACCAAGTATTTGACTTGAACATCTATATACAATAGAAATTACATTGAAAAATTACCTCCTCCTTAGCTCATCAACTTCATCAATTTCTTCATTCAGAAAAAATCGTGTTGCAAACTTATCACTTTGAACAGTATATTCACCTACATGGAAAAGTATATAGATATTTAATGTATACCTGTTTTTATATTGCCAGAAATAAACAGTATAGTTATGATTTGCAGAAAATTTTTACAAAAATACCTTTCCATTCCTTACAGTTTCCATGCTGTATAACAGCCATCACATGCTCATGAGGTGGGATTTTGGAAATGAAGTCCTTAATCTGCAGAGCATAATCATTCCACACAGTACACCGCAAAACCTTACCCCTATATGAAAAGAATATTCATATCAAAACAACATTGAATGAATAAAAACAGAAAATCAACCAGGAAAGGTATAGCATTTATTAAAGTAGCAAATAAGCCATAAATTAACTACCATATTCACTAAGAATAAACGGTAGACCTCATTTGTTACCATTATTCAGCATTACATACAAATACCATAAATCTCATTTATTACCATTACCATGATCCCACATTAAATACAAACATTCTTCATCTTATTTATTAACATCATTAAATACATTTAATGATTAGTACATGACTGAACATATAAACAACAACTTACTCCAAATCTTCAATCTCGAAATTCATCTTCTTAGTCTCCTTTGGAGGTCGATCAAAGATTTCAAGATCTCTACAACAAATCACAGATCCAGCAACATCTATATGATCACATTATACAAGAATATAAGTAAAACTCTCTAATATTATACAAGCAAGACATGATTACAAAAATATACACTACCAACACTCAAAGCATTTAACGCCTCTCCTTGAAGAATATCTTCATAAGCTCTGAAATTGAAACCATACTCAACACCTTGCCAATCTCTCACAGGAGTAACAGTCGTGCATCTATAAAAGTTGATTTTATAAGGCTGCACTACTACTTTATATAAATCTTTATTCTCACCAACACCAAATTTCGACAGAATCACAACAGCATCTTCTTGCAGTTGTCCATCAAAAACAGGTATCAGATGACTCTTAATACCTGCTTGAATCTTAACACCCTGAAGAACATTTAAAGAAAGTATCTTCTTAGCATACAACACTACATTTTCTAAAATAATAACAAAACGGAAAAGCAGAGATACAAATTACCTACTCATCAATGAAGATGATCTCCATCTTGTAACCCTGATTCCATTTTCGAAGAATTCTCGCCTTCATGTTCCACATATCCTTCCCAGGATTCAAATCGTTAAAAAAACTAAGATTATTACTGTCAACTGATATTGACATGCTTCTAATTCGGAATTCGGATCGTGATTAAATTTCAAATTTCAAAATCAGAGAAGATGAAAGCGTGATGAAATATGAAGAGGGAAATGAGAAGAAAAGCCTTATATACGAAGGATGATTGACAGGAGTTTCTGAGTGACATGCATTAATTGCTAATTACTTATTCCCATGCATATTTGAATTTGAATTTCCCGGTACTTAGCGTTAAACATCTGCTGATCTAAAAGCATTACGGAAGATAACAACAACTACTGCTGCTAAGTATACGTTTGCCAAAGAAACCAACTACTACTTTCTCGTAGATGGGCAGTGGTTTGCCCTTTGGAATGTGGGCCAGACCTTTAACATTTGAAAATACACAAGGCAGTGGTTTGATAGAACATTAAATGTATTTTAAAGTGTTTTATATATTCAGGTTTATGATGTAATAATGACATAAGAAAAACCTTGTTGGACATGCTATCTAGCTGACACATCAGCTTTTCTTATGTTACTTGGATTTTTCATTTTATAGAAAGTATAGATAGATATATGTATCAACATATTTAGTACCTACATCTATGTATTCTTTTATATATCTTAATTTAAAATGTAATAAAAAAATCTAGTATGTACATATGCTACCCTACACATGTATAAACATTAATATTTTGTGTAGTTATTTATGCATTTATGTATGTACGTACGCACCGATGTATGTGTGATTTTTGTTATACAACCAAAAATCTGACACAGATAGATGTATAGGTCTCACTCAGGGTCGGCGCTAAGAATTCGTGTACCCTGTTCGAGCTCGAAAAAACGTGCCTTTAGTAAACCTAATGTCAATGGGCTAATAACTAATATAAACCATAAAAATAGTTTTGTAAGTGGGCGTATGTTGGTATTTGTATGAGCATACCCTATTAATTTATTTTTTTACATATGCATATCGGATTTTTTTAGAATAACGTGTCCTTCGAAATATCGGACCCTGGTCGGTGGTCCTCCCCGCCCACCCTCACGGCTGGCCATGGGTATCACTTACAGTCTTACAATGTGTAGGTGGTTGAAAAATAAACTTCATACAAAATTTTGCTTAAATTATTCCGTAGAGAAGAGAGAAACAAAACAAAATTATTTATTTTTATTTATTGTAGACTCTATCTTTGTTAGAGTTGATCTTTATGTATATACAAAGTGTGTTTTTCTGATCGAGTAATGTTGTTTAGTTTTCTACAGTTCATATTGTATTTCTCTCTTTATTTGTCATGTAGAATTTAGAACCCAAAATATAAGTATATTTGAAGTCGCTTTCTCTTTATTTGACCACAAATGTTGATTTTTTTAAATGTCCCTTTTACCCTTAAACCTCAATCAAACTACCCAATCACATCGATAGGGTGGCCAGTAGCCTACAATTTACAAACATCTATGATGCACCTTAGAAAAATATATCCAAAGATATTAGGTTTGGCTTATTAGTCTAAAATAGAATCTTTTGTGGTTATAAAAATCTTAAAACTATAATTGATATTGATAGAAAAAGTTGCTTTGAAATTAACAGTAAAATAATCATAAAATATAATTCCCCTTATCTATCTAAATTAAAACATATATTTAAAAATATAGTTAATTATGTTTTTCGTTCATATGGTTTGTCAAAAATTATTATTTCAGTCCATTAGTTTAAAAATTGTCAAAACAGTCCCTATAGTTTCACTTTTGTAACTATTACAGTCCACCCTCACTAACGCATCAAGTTATTCAGTTAGTTTATTTGAATGACCATATTACCACTGTTATTAAAACTACAAAATAAATAAATAAAGAGTTGATTATGCTTTTCGTCCATGCGGTTTGTTGAAAATAACTGTTACATTCCATTAGTTTAAAAATTGGCAAAATAGTACCAATGCTTTCACAACTTTCACCTTCCTCAAATCCAGTCGGAAGTTCCCCGGCTCCACACCCTCTCCACTCCATCCATCTTCAACACTCTCACCGTCACACACACATACCTAAACGACGACCACCTCCACCACCCATTATGTCCACCATCGTCATCAAACTACCACCCACCCCTACCCCACACCCCATGGCCATTCTACTCAAACAAATCATTGGCCAACTCCTTTTCTACCGATGAATTCTACCAATTCCGACCACTACACAAGGCACCGCTGTAACGCCCTGCTTCTTCGTACTTTCCATAATTAGAAAGCATTGCTTGTATTTCTATTTCTGGAAATCTTGTATTCTTGTAATCGTCTTTTCGTTGTAATCGTTGTAAAATCCGAGACTTGGATCATAAATAAAATTCGTATTTCTTTAAATTCGTGTTCTACATACTTCATACATGTTCATACGTTGGAATAATTATACATGTGATACTTTATTCATAATTCTTGAAAAATATGTGATATACTTGCAAATACGTGATATACGCGAACCATACGTCATTTGGATGCATACGATACTTATTTACGACATACAAATGCTTAATCCTACACGTCCATACCTGTTTTTATGTTTATGATACTGAAACACCCCTCATTATATGTTTTTATTTCATAAAAATACCTTAAAACACAACTAAATCTAATTAAGTTAAACATAAGGGACCTAAATTACCAAACTTTAAACTTGAATCCGGAATATTGCATCGTCGCGTCGCAGGGACCCCCCTCATGGTTGCATCGCGCTACCATGCTAATCTGTCAGAAAGTTAACCAGCTTGGTTATTGGTCAATTTTGTGTTTTCTTGTTGTGTTTATTGCATTTATTTATCAGCTAACTAACCCTAATCACCTCCTATAAAACCCAACTCAATTCCACACTTCTCCCACATTACAAACTCACTAATCCCCACTCTAAACACTCCAAATCAGTAGCTAAATCTCAGTTTAAAGTCAGTTTCAAGGCAGAAAATTCCAAGTGCAAAAGTGAGTCAAAACCAATGTTTTTAAACCCGGACCGGCTGGTCGGACCGGTCCGGTCGGGACCCGAAGTCTAGAGCGGGCCGGTTCGCTTGTTTGAGCCGTTTCAACATTGGGCCGATGGTCGGGCCGGCAGCCGGGCGGTCAGGCCGGCGGGTCAGAGGCTATGGTCGGGCCGGTCAAAGCTTTTGTACGCACATCTTCTTCATCAGCCCTTCTTCATCCAATTATCCAATACATCTTCTAGTGAGAGAATTGAAGAAGATAGAGAAAATATCCCGATCTGATAGAACAGGCCATTATAGCCGCGAGATTTGAAGAAATTATCAATGGCTTCGTTACGGTCGTGAGCATCGGGACCAGAAGAAGTGCCACCGACGACAAGTTTGTCGTGGCCACCGCCGGAGAAGAAATTGCGTCTAGAACTACAGAGTTTTTAGCTTTTAAATAGGAATTATGAAATACTGAGTTTTTAGCTTTTAAGAGAAATTCACCTTTTTGCAGGTTTAGGTTTCCAAGGTTGTATAGGTGGAATCCATTGAGTAAAATTATGATTATTAAACAATATAAATATTAAAATAATTATAATCAATAAGTATAATACTAAATTAAAATATTAAAATTATTATCTTAAGTTTGTTTTCTTTATTTTTTAATTTATTGAATGGTTATAACGACTGAATGTTTATTCAGAAGTTATATTTTATAATGTTTATTATAAAACAAATCTATCTATTATTAATAAAATATTTATGTTATTTATAATGCTATCCGGTTCTTAAATCCGGTCGAACCGGTCCGACCTTTGACCCCGTAAGGCGACCGGGTCGACCTCTGGTCCGGTCCTGAAAAAAAAAAGTCAAAACTCACCTTTCTTTCATTCTTTTCACTTCTTCTTCTTCTTCTACAAAGTGTGGAATGCCTCTAGGATTGTTCTCACAAGGTTTTCCATGGAAATCCAAGGTGAAACATCCCATTTTTTAGGTCCAACTTTCGGTTTTGAACTAAGACTTTGTTAGACATGCTTAAACTCATGTTTAAGTCATACATTTCTATGTCCTTATGCCACTAATTAAGACTATGATTATGTGTGCTTAAAAACAAGGTTGTAACATATAAATCCAGTGGTTTTAATCCTCAAAACTTTCTGTTTTAAAAGGGTTTTAACCCACAAGTGATGAACAAGTCTTAAACTTGTATATGTGTGATTATTTGGATAGCTTAGGCTATCCTACTTACAAATCCACCCTTCACTTGATGTTTTCCTTCCTAGTTAGTGTGTATTTCATTTCCTTATTACCCATTCATGACCATCCTTGTTGTCTTTGACAACTTGTTCATTAGTGAAAATACAAAGAGGTCTTAAATGGAAAGTTTATCCTCCTACCTCATGCATGACTTCTATGATAATCCTTGCTATTCATGATGGACTAAACTTATGATATATATATTACTATATAAAATATATAATACTTATAGTAACAGAACCTTTGATGATAATCTTATGATTATTTGTCAAAATATTAAGTTACATCATCTAAGAACTTATTTCTCGTTATGATTCTAATGGGTACTTTAACCCATGAAAACATTCAAACCCTTATGGGTTTCATAGTGTCAAAAGCGAGTATTAAGTGCTAGATGGTTATTTTCTCATATGCTTACTTTCCTTATACTTTTCATTTCAAATTCCTAATCTCCCGTTATCTTCCAAATACTCATACACCTATGTTTCCTCGTGTAGAAGGACTTGGTGTTTCCCCATCCAACAACTAACAACTCCTCGCGGAATTAACAAGTGGAAGCTTGCAAAATCGTGAGTACACTTGACCCATTTTTTATTTAACACTTTTTGGGTGCAATATGTTAACCTTATCAAAATCACAAACACTTTATACTTTACGCAAATGCACAAAAACAATCCAAATACATGAATACTATGTTGTTATACTTGATGCATATACTTGGGTGATTCTTATGTGATACTATCGTCATTAGCTTTATACGAGCCTCCATTTAACATGTATAGAGCTATAGGAGTAACGCACCACCCGTGAACAAGAGGTCATGTTAAATTTCATTCTTTATTGCATAAACAAAGGATTGGCTAGAAATATTGCATGCCATGATATGTTGATCTTGAATAACTTAAGTTACCATGTGGATTCTTTTTTAAACTTTTATACTTATACTTATACATAAACTTGTGTACTCGCCAATGCATTTTTATGTTGAACTATATTTTGTAAAATGTTGCAGGTTGATGAGGTTGAATATGACGAAATCTAGTAGGGACGACACTAGAAACGCACTTGAAATTACAAGATTTTGTACTTTAATTGTTGAACTTGTTGTATTATTTCCATGTTGTATTTGAATTTCATGTTGTACTTTAACAATTTTTTATGTTATGAAATCAATTTTAATTTAAATATTGTCACAATAGTGTTATGTGTGATGAGCAATCTATCTTCGTCCCACTCCGATGATTCCGCAATTGGTTGGGGTGTGACAGATTGGTATCAGAGCCATAACTATAGGGAATTAGGTAGAATTTCCATGTTCGACCTAGTCTATAGTAGGTACCTTATTTTTGACCATTCTTGTTACATGCTTAAAATGTTATTCTTCGTACTTTGCTTCTTACTTTTCTTTTTGGCCTTAATACCTACATAATATCTTTCCTAAGACATGTTTACACAAATACACTTGAAGAATTGAAGACACTCATACTACAAACGAGATGAGTTTACCAAAATAGGCGTGAAACCCAAAATTTGGTAAACGACTCTCATTCCGCTTAATTTTATTTTGCACGAAATTTCGCCATTAAGTGAGGAGTGAAATCCACATCTTAATGGTAAATTTCCAATTCAAATTCTAGTGGACCCTCGTCAAGGTGTCGAAATTAAATTTTGACCCGACAAGTACCAACCACATTAGGGTACGAAATCGTCAAGCTAGGGGTGAAACCCGCATCTTGTCGATTAAGTCCCATTCCTTGATTTTCAATCTCGCCAAAGTTTCAATTGTTTCAATCGATTAGAGACGTGTAGTACCTGGAAGGGTAAGATACCGTTAATCTCTTCTCGACGAGAGTATCTTACCTTTAGGCCAAAGCACGTTTCTCTAATCTGAAAGGACTTTCGATTCACTTTGGAATAGTCGACGTTTCTCAACCCGAAACAATCCTATGTTTTATGAGCCTTTTTTTATGTTATCTCAATTTATGTGTGATTTTATACTTGTTACCTCGTTCATTTCAAAACCGTTACACAATTCGCACGTCTCTCGCAATAAAAAAACAATAATAATTCTCGTGAACAAACTAAATTTATACTCTTTTTACGCATTCATACTTGTTATGCTTGTTGAATTCATGCTAATTATGTGAACCATACGTGATACATCATTCCTACATGCTTATACATGCAAAACATATTTTAAATTTATGATCAAGTCTCTTCCTTTTCTTCTCTTCGTTTCTTAGATGTCTTCTCTAAGCCTTTCCAAGAAAACCAAGAAGGGTAGCTCGAGCACCATATCGAAAAAGGACTGCATGAAGTTTATGGCCAAGCAGATGGCTAAGGTCATAACTGATATCGTCAGCAAAATCAACCCGGGCTCTCCTCACGGCTCTGTTGACTCGAAGGTGGAAACACCTAAACCGAAGTTCCAATTCAAGCAATTCATGGCCTGTAAGCCCTTGGAGTTTACTGGCAAAGATGGTGCCACATCCATGATGAATTGGTTCGACGCGATTGAAATCACATTCCTACAAAGTGGGTGTCCCGATGAACTACGAACCCTAAATGCAACTGGAGTATTCCGTTCGAGGGCACTCGAATGGTGGATCTCAGAGCGCAACAAAAGGGGGAATGATGTAGCCCACACTTTACCTTGGGACGAGCTTAAGCAGCTCATGAAGGACCAATTTTTTCCTCCTCACGAGCTCCAAAAGTTGGAGAACGAGTTTTGGAACTTAACGCAAAAGGGGAGTGACATCGATGGTCTGATTACGCGCTTCAAACAACTTAGTGTCCTCTACCCTGGACAGGTCGACACCGTCCCCAAAGCTGTAGCCAAATTCATCCGCTGTCTCTCGCCCTTTTTGATAAACCATGTAGCTTCTGCTTGCCCCAAAATCATTGAGGATGCTTTTCGTATATCCACCTAGCTTAACAACAATTGCGTTATTCATGGAACCTACGACAAGGTTTCAACGAAGAGTGTGCACCAAGCAACCACTGATACCACCACTGAAACCACCGCTGAACCCACACCATCTCAATCAACCAAGAAAAATCGAGGCAAGAAGCGGAAGGCTTCAAGCCAAAACTGTGTGGTCATCACTCCGCCAAACCCTAAGCCTTTGCAAACCGTTCCTGCCGCAACCAACGAGCTACCAAAATGAGCCTACACTGGGTCTCATCCCCAGTATACTACCTATTTATACCATCATCCTCCCACCGCACCATGCCACAAATGTGCCAACTGTCATAGGTTTGGGCATTTTGCTGACCGATGCCGAAACATCCCACAACCCCAAGGCAACCAAGATCAAGCCATTCTAGCCCAGAATCCTGCTCCAAACCAAGCTCAAGTTGCTCCTGTGCGAGCATGTTTCAAATGTGGGGACCTTAACCATCTTGTAAACGTTTGTCCTCAACGAAACCAGCCTCAGCAGGAACCACCGCAACAACAACAGCAGCAGCAACAGCCTCAACAGCCAGCTCGAGGCAGAGCGTTCCTTCTCACCACTGCTCAGGCTCAGAACGCAAACCATGTTATTACTGGTACATTCCTTGTGAGCCATGTTTATGCTTCGTGTTTATTTGATACTGGCGCTGATAAAAGTTTTATATCCTTAGAATTCGAACCTTCGCTTAAGTGTAAACGCTCTAAGTTACCAAGATCATTCGTTGTCGAAGTCGCAAATGGTAAATCCTTCGTTGTCGATTCCGTTCTTTCTAATTGTTCCTTGATTCTTAACGATCATACGTTTCGCATTGACCTCATACCTATGCAAATGGGTAGTTTCGACGTCATAGTGGGTATGAACTGGCTTAGGTGAGTTCATGCTGAAGTGGTTTGTTCTGAGAAGTTCATTCGTCTTTTTCTTCCAAATGGTGATTCTCTACACGTCTATGGTGAGAAACCTTCTCAAGGTCTCAAGCTTATGTCGTGTATCCAAGCGAACAAGTGTTTGCGCAAGGGTACCTTCGCCTTTCTCGCCCACATTATGGAAAAGAAGGACAAAGGCCAAAGCATGAGTGACATTCCTGTTGTACATGATTTTCCTGATGTTTTCCCCGATAATCTTCCTGGTCCGCCTCCTGCTCGTTCTGTTGATTTTTGAATCGATTTAGTGCCTGGTGCTAAGTCTCCCTATCGTTTAGCACCCTTTGAGATGCAAGAACTCTCGAGCCAAATTCAAGAGCTTCTTGACAAGGGCTTTATACGCCCTAGTACTTCTCCTTGGGGCGCTCTTGTTTTGTTCATCAAAAAGAAAGATGGATCATTTAGAATGTGTATTGACCATCGTGAGCTCAACATGCTTACTGTCAAGAACCGATATCCTCTTCCTCGCATTGACGATATCTTCGATCAATTGCAAGGCGCGACATGTTTTTCAAAGATCGATCTTCGTTCTAGATATCATCAACTTCTAGTCCTCGAAGAAGATATACCCAAAACCTCATTTCGTACACGTTATGGCTATTACGAGTTCGTGGTCATGCCCATTGGTTTGACCAACGCACCTGCTGTCTTCATGGATTTGATGAACCGCGTGTGCAAAGCGTACTTGGACCGTTTCATGATCGTCTTCATCGATGATATTCTCATTTTCTCCAAGATCCAAGAAGAGCACGAGCGACACTTGCGCCTTATCCTTCAGCTTCTGCGTACTGAACATTTATACGCCAAATTCTCCAAGTGCGAATTTTGGTTAAAAGAGGTTCAATTCCTTGGCCACACTGTCAACGAACTTGGTATTCACGTTGACCTTGCTAAAATTGAAGCTGTGAAGAATTGGATTGCACCCAAGTCTCCATCAGAAATTCGTTCTTTCCTTGGTCTTGCTGGTTGCGATCGTCGTTTTATCTCCAACTTTTCGAAAATCGTCGTTCCTTTAACCTCCTTGACCCAAAAAGAGAAACCTTTCGTTTGGGGTCCTGAACAAGAGTAGTCTTTTCAAACTCTTGAGGACATGCTTTGTAATGCTCCTATCCTAGCTCTTCCCGATGGTAACAATGACTTCGTTGTGTATTGCGATGCTTCAAACCTTGGTCTTGGTTGTGTCCTTATGCAACAAGGCAAGGTTATCGCTTACGCGTCAAGGCAGCTCAAGATACATGAGAAGAAATACACTACTCACTACCTTGAACTTGGCACAGTTGTTTTTGCCTTGAAGATTTGGCGACACTACCTTTATGGTACTAAGTGTGTGGTCTACTAAAAGTAGCGACACCAATGTGTGCAGTCATACAAAAAGAGCAAAAAGACACGCGATGTTAGTGTCATGCAATAGGAATAAAAGATACGCCAAAGTGCGTACATATATTAGCTATACTCTCTAATCAGATGATCATCTTCTCTGCTTATGGAAACATAGACCTGAAACTCTCATCATCTGATTTAAAGTGATCATCTCATCTGCTTATGGAAATATTGATCTGGAGCTCTCATCACCTAGTATATACTATTTTAACGTTGTTACGGTAATCATCTCAAAAGACCATGAGGACATAAAAGTGTAACCGAACACGTGTGGGGTCCACTAGCTTCATCCTAAGTTTACCCAAAATATGATAATTAATCACCGAATGTATATCAAAAGTATGGTGCATGGATTTAATGGACATTAAGTATGGAATAAACATCCACAGCCAAACTCCATCAACACCGACTCAAAAACCAACCCAGTTGGAGTAAAACACTCCTCAAATGCACAACCAACAAAGCATAAACAAACTGATTAGGGCTTGCAGATAAAGAAACCCGCTTAAATAAACACCCACCAGAATAACAAAGACCACACAAACCCACATGCAACCACATCAAAACACAAAACCGAAAAACAAATCTCAAAGACAAAGCCCAAATAAGCTAATGACAGCGGTCAGAGAAACAATGAGCCACAAAAAAACCAAACATCGCAAACCCTCAAAACAACACAAACATCATTCAAAGTAACCAAAGTAAAACGTGCTCATCAAACCAAACGAACGCATACTAGTTAGGAGAACGACCGTTAAAAATGGAAGTGGTGGCGACACTGAGGTGGTCGAAAAAGGGAGAGAGAAACATACGGAAGAGAGAGAAGGTGAAACTTCAAAATGAAGCCACTAACCATATAAATCAAAAGTTGAATACCAAAACAACTTACAACCAAATTGGCTTAAAATACAACCCACAAATGCATAAATAAATAACAAAGCATATGGTACAACTATCATTGCATAAATATGTTGTTAATTGATAGTATATAAATATCAATTGATATTATTCAAAGTTCTTGACTTTAAAATAAAGTGCTTGTTTTGAACGGCTAACTAAGTCATCGAATAAGCATCATCGGATGTCCTTAATCGAGCAAATGCATCCATGTCACACCCCAACCGATGGCGGAAACATCGGGGTGCGGCACTAAGCGTTCAGATTGCTCATGAGATTCCATAACACTAGATAGTTTCAATATAAATTAGATTCATTTCATGCAATTGTCTAAAAACAACGTCAAATCACAAAACATAGTATCAAACAAACATGATCATTGTTTCAAAGTTTCTAGATTTAGCTAAGTGGAGTGTCTAAGCTTCGTCCTAGCTTGTTTCATGAATCCTAGCATCCTGTCAGCCTGCAACATGTATTAAAATAAAGTCAGTACAAAACGTACTGGTGAGTATACAAGTTTGGCATAATAGATTAAAAGACTCATATCCATATGTAAATGTTAACAAAATAGTTTCAGCCATGCTAGTGTTCGCAGTCCAACAAGTGATAGCCCAAGTCTCCCGATGCTTTAGTGTTTTCCCAAGTCTCAAGGAAAACTAGTATCCTCCTAACAATACCCCCTTGAATAATGGGGAGGTGCATCTCCTATAGCGCTACTATTGTTAAGGCGGAACTACACACCCTGGATTAAACGTCCACATAGCACAAATAGAATACAAGAATCACAAGTTTCACATACACACAGGATAGAGTTTAGTTTCCAAAAGTCTCAAGTGTCATAGTTTAATAGAATATATGTTGCACCCCAAAGTTTAAAACAAAAAGGGATCGAGTATACTCACAGTGATTGCTTAACAGATTAATTGTTATTGGATCAAAGGGAGCTCTTTAGGTTTAGCCTGGTTAGATTACAACAGATAAGAGTCGGGCAGAATAACGAGATTCAACCATGTATCGGATCAGTCATCTTGATCGGATGGCTGTTCGATCGGATGGCTATCCGATTGGATTGCCACTCGATCGAGGAGACATAGTGTGTGGGATGGATTGCCATCCGGTCGGATGGTCATCCGTACGGATGGCCATTCGATCCAAGTGTTGAGATTCTCAAAGTGTCAAGTCAAGTGTCAACTCAGGTTACCTTGATCGGATGGTTGTTCGATCGGATGGTTGTTCGATCGGATGGCTATCCGATCGGATTGCCATTCGATCCAAAGTTCCAAGTCTTCCAAAGATTCAAAGTCTCAAAAAAAGATTCTAAGTGTGAAAGGTTTCAAGGCACACGTCACTTCGATCGGATGGTTGTTCGATCGGATTGCTATCCAATCGGATTGCCATTCGATCGTTGTGACCTTGTTCCTAAAGTTTCCAGAAGATTTCCAGGTGTTTAAGGTTACGAGGAAAGTGTCACTTGATCGGATGGTTGTTCCATCCGATCGGATTGCCACTCGATCGGGTTGTCCTTGTCTCGTTCCTAAACTTGTAAAGTTTCTAAGTTTCTGATTAAACGGCGACGACTTGGTACGTATTTAGACAATGGTAAACACACCAACGTTCAGCTGTTCTGATTGGTTGGGAATCACCCCTAGTCCGTCCAGTCGTCTCTTCTTGGTGGTGTTTATGTCGGAATACGTACTCCGGTCATCTTCTCCGGTAACAATCCATTTCCAAGTCGACTCAAGACTAATCATCAAGTCTTTAGTCCGTTCAGATCTGGATCCCACCGACTTAAGTGAAAAGTTTAAGAACCAATGAAGATAAACATAAGTTTCAGTTGAAAAGTCTAGATTTAGGAAAGATTTAATGCAAATCACATGAAATTCCTTAGATCTGAGCTAGATCTGGACTAGAATGACATCACACAACAGTTTGGTACAAACCTCCATGATGACTTCACCTTCAAGAGCTCAAATCTTAGAGATTTCACGGTGAAAAGTAAGGTTTCAAAGGAGAATCATGTAGAGAATAACGTGTAGATTAAAGTTGTACAAGAATTTAGTGTAAAACTGTAACACCCCAAAAACGGGTTTATTAATTATATTAAATTAACCAAAAAAAAATAAACGGGTAAAATACTGTTAGTGGTAAAGGTAAACCCGGTAAAAAAATTAATTAGGATTTAAATAAATAAACCAAACCTAATATAAAAAAATGAATGAATAAAAGCTTTCGAGGAAATAAAGGTTATAAAAAGCCCGAGTTAACGGGACTTAAATAAAACGGGTTATAACCTCCCCGAACTCACTAAGTTAACTAGGAATGTTTAACCTAGTTAACAAGACAAAATATTGTTGAAAATAAGTAGGTTGTAGCCTACTTACTAATTAACAAAACTTGAGGGGCCAAAGGTGGGATAACTTAAAAGATTAATTATTAAAAACAAAAAAAAAACAGACACATACACAGTGTGTTCGTGAACGACCAGGAGAAGGGCTCCCATGGAGCAAACCCTAATTCACACTAAAAGATTAAATTGAAGCTCAAATCAAGACCCAAATCAATGCATGAACATGTATAAATGATCACCTAGTCAAGGGGATCATAAGGTATGTCATAAATCCTAGATTGGTTGAAGTTGAAATGTGAGACAAGTATGTTACTTGCAATAAGGTTGTTGGAGTAGGATCCAAAGTTGAAATTGAATGCTATTGTGTGTTTAATTTCGTTAGTTATGATAAAATTATGAAGAATTTAATGTAAAGTTACTTGTAAGTGATTAACAAGTAAACTAGGAAGTGGGTTTTGATTAAATAGTGAAGATGATGATATATTTGTGCTAAAAATCATCATAATTGATAGTTGAACCGAGATACTTGAACAATTTATAGGTTCGAGTGAATACCCATACACGACTTGAAATGGGTTTTTGAATGTTATGATGAAATCCGGTAAATATATTCATGTAACTAGGTATATGAAATCATGTTATCTACTAATTGATAGGTAGAACTTGATTACGTTAGGCGTTCGGATGAATGCTAGTGATATGACGAAACGGGTTTCACTTGTATATGAGAAACCCATAGTTCGTGCGAAATGAATGAATAAATTAGTCTTGATAATCACTTGAATAAGATAAAGTGTGGGAAATGTAATAAACTCGGTTAGAACCTTGGTTAAAACGGTGGCCTAAAGATAACGCCAACCGGGTAATTAAAGAATGCCTAAACTAGTTAATGAACTTGAATGTGCATTTTATATACTAATGGTCGTTTGACTTTTAGAAAGTCAAACTGACCAACAATATGATGAATGATAATTTTTATATGAAATACGTAAGGTGGAATAGTCATAACTGATAATGACTAATCTAACCGTCTTACGAATTATAATGATAGTTGACGCTTAACAAGCTAGATGGAAGCTTGGGAAGGAAGCGGGTCAAACGGATGGAGCACGCGGAAAAGAATAACCAGATGCAAGGTAAGTAAAACTTACACCTTCTAGAATACAATACTTACTTGTATAATGGATAGCATTGTGAATAATAAAATGGACGTGGTTTTCGCGGATGTTTTGTCAACAAAATAGTTGTTGACAGCAAGCAGGTCCGTATTTGCAGAAATTGTTTCGAAGCCTTAAACACTTAGTTTTGACTCAATATTTGGTCAGAAGTGGTATAACAATATAAATGATGATTGATAATTTTTATAAACTTTTCGGAAGTTGTTTAACGCGGTTTTCGTGGACGTTTTGTCAACAAATTAGTTGTTGACAGCAAGCAGGTCCGTATTTGCAGAAATTGTTTCGAAGCCTTAAACACTTAGTTTTGACTCAATATTTGGTCAGAAGTGGTATAACAATATAAATGATTATTGGTAATTTTTATAAACTTTTCGGAAGTTGTTTAACGTGGTTTTCGCGGACGTTTTGTCAACAAAATAGTTGTTGACAGCAAGCAGGTCCGTATTTGCAGAAATTGTTTCGAAGCCTTAAACACTTAGTTTTGACTCAATATTTGGTCAGAAGTGGTATAACAATATAAATGATTATTGGTAATTTTTATAAACTTTTCGGAAGTTTTTTAACGTGGTTTTCGCGGATGTTTTGTCAACAAAATAGTTGTTGACAGCAAGCAGATCCGTATTTGCAGAAATTGTTTCGAAGCCTTAAACACTTAGTTTTGACTCAATATTTGGTCAGAAGTGGTATAACAATGTAAATGATGATTGGTAATTTTTATAAACTTTTCGGAAGTTGTTTAACATGGTTTTCGCGGACGTTTTGTCAACAAAATAGTTGTTGACAGCAAGCAGGTCCGTATTTGCAGAAATTGTTTCGAAGCTTTAAACACTTAGTTTTGACTCAATATTTGGTCAGAAGTGGTATGACAATATAAATGATGATTGGTAATTTTTATAAACTTTTCGGAAGTTGTTTAACGTGGTTTTCGCGGACGTTTTGTCAACAAAATCGTTGTTGACAGCAAGCAGGTCCGTATTTGCAGAAATTGTTTCGAAGGCTTAAACACTTAGTTTTGACCCAATATTTGGTCAGAAGTGGTATAACAATATAAATGATAATTGGTAATTTTTATAAATTTTTAGGAAGTTGTTTAACGTGGTTTTCGCGGACGTTTTGTCAACAAAATAGTTGTTGACAACATGCAGGTCCGTACTTGCATAAATTGTTTCGGGGTCTTAAACACTTAGTTTTGACACAATACTTGGTCAGAAGTTGTATAATAATATAAATGATGATTGGTAATATTATGTATTGTTAAGTGTTACAAATACAGGCAAGCGGAAAGTATGAGCATGTTTTGCCAAGGTTGGCGAAAGGTAATGCAATGTATTAAAAACGAGTCAATGTTGACCCGTGCCAAGTACGCACAAGGAATGATACTCTCGTGAAGGGTACATGCACCAACCATAATATGGATTATGGTTGGAGGAAATAAGAGTTTTTTTTAATAAGAGTTGATAAAATTATAGTTTTGACATAAATACCCATAACAAGTCAAATAATTCGGTTTAAGAACCGGAAATTTGAATTCGAAGGAAACAAGAATTTTAAATAATGGATGAATGAATTGGATGGAAATATGTTTATAACTTGTTGTGAAACTGTTGAAACTAACTTTTATGTTGGTTTTGATTTTAGGAATGTCTTATGGAACTCCGGATGAGGATCAAGCAAGAAAGGAGAACCGAACACATGTCTCGAAGCTTCCGCAACGATCTTATTTTGTTCTAGTTTAAAAAGTGGATATTGTAAACACTTGAAATTATATTTTGGAATGTTTTAAATTATGTAAAAAGTTTAACTTGGAAAAGTTTTTGTAAGCTTGCATTTTCGTATAAAATGCGTGTTTAATATTATAACATTGATTAATAGAGACGGGTCTTACAAAAACGTACCGAAATCGCCGAGAAATGGAAGAAAAGAGGAGTGCGTACGTCTGGATCGAGTGAGGCTGTCACATCAGTGTGAATGATGATGTGACAGGCCTATTTATAGTGTTAGAGTGAGTGAAGGCAGTGTGAAGCGGGTCGGATGGCGGCTCGGTCGAATGGCCATCCGATCGGTTGGTCATCCGATCGGATGGCTATCTGATCGGTTGGTCATCCGATTGGATTACCATTCGGTCAATCCTATCCTTTCCGCGTTCCCGTCTTTGATTCGTTTTGCGAGTTAGATTAAGCGTTGCGTTGCGTATTATTGGGTAATGGTATCACATAACTAGATTATATCATTAACACAAAAGTTTCCATAGTTTCATAGTTTCCGCCAATGACAAGACTCCAGTCCCTCGTTCAACCAAGTCTCAAGTTTCACGAGCCTCAAGAGTCAAGCACCAAAGTATCAAGAGTCAAGAATCTAGTTTCCAAGTATCAAGAATCATAGTATCATAGTTTCCATAAGTATCATAGAATCATAGTTTCATAGCATAAGTTTCATCAAGTATATCAAGTATCACATAGTTTAGGGGCTAAAAGTGACAAAAGCTAAAAGTCTAGGGACGCGGGCGTTACAATCCACTCCTCCATAACGGTCGTCGGTCGGAGTTGGATGCATACCCGAGTCACCAAGCCACCAACTCCGTCGAAAACCTGCCCGCCCAAAGGCCCATTACTGTAAAACCCGGTTCAGCCCAGTTTCGAACTGTCGACCTCCAGAGAGACCTAGTTCTAAACTTAATTACCACCACAATGTTCTTTAAATTGATGCTAGTAGGAGTTGAATTTAGGAGTTCGATGAGAAAAACCAAATGTCTAACCATTAGATCTACGAAATAACTAAAATAAGTTGGATAAAATTAAAAAAAAAAAAAAAACGAGATCGTTATCTTTGTCAAGTTATCGGTGTATGTGAAGTATATTTATCATTCCGACAACTTTTTGGGACACTATACCGTAGGCCAGTGATGATACCAATCAAGTGGTCATTGTTTATTGACAAAATCTTTTACTTTTATAAATATGTGATTAATTTAGGGGAATGTTGAAATGAAAACACTAGTTATTGCGAAAACTCAAAAAATAACTAAAATGTCAAAAAAACATACCAATTTTTTTTTGCATACCAATTTTCGTTATTTTAGGTATATAAAAAATTCAAAAAAAAAAAATAGTGCACATGTGTATGTGTACTGCATATGTGAATTATTACATATGTGCACTACAAATTTTTTTTTTGAAAAAACGTTTTTTTTATATATAAAAAAATTGCGATTTTTAATAAAAAAATTTAAAAAAAAATTGTGTGTTTTTTAGGCTTTTTTAGTTAGTTTTCACGATAAAAATGGTTTTCATTTAAACCATCCCCATAGTTTTTATATACGGATAAGTTTTAAGAGCTTTTTGAAATCGACATCGACATGCACCATATCATTTATTTAATTTTAGTTTTTATAATATAACAAAACCAATAATATGCTACTATGTTACATAGATTAGATTAGGCGTTAAACTTAAACCATGAAACAAAACGTTCGTAAACGAATAATTTGGCTTTGTTCAATTTCAGTTTTCTAACAAGTTTGTTTTAGTAAATAAGTTTAGGGTCGTCCCTGAAAAATAGTTGAAACATTTTGGCACCTGTCTAGCACCTCTTCATTGGTCATAGCTTTTTGTATTTTATTTTGAACTTTTAACTTCGCTAAAATACATGTTTAGCCCATATGCTTTTAAAAAAGTTTTTCTGTTATTGGTTAACATTGTTTATATGCGTGTTTAGTCCCTCTGCTATAACTTTAGTGGTGTACATGTGTAATCATTCTACTTTTATTCCTTTATAGTGATTGATCGTGACTTTTTGTATCTTGCTTTTAAACCTTCAACTTTGCTAATATACGTCTTTAGCTCATCTGTTTAAAAAAAAAAACTTCCTTTTTATTGATTAGCTTTGTTCATATGCGTGTTTAGTGCCTCTACTTTAACTTTGGTTATGTACATGTTTAGTCCATCTACTTTTATTTCTTTTAGTATTTCATCTTTTAATCTTTTCCCGTTGCTGCTGTGACAAATCAACCTGGGGGAACAGTGACTGTTTGCTATTGGTGGACAAACGCTTTTACTCCTGGACTTTAATAAAGTTACTCTATGACGAGCATATTTTTACCTATGTATTAATGTAATTTTTATTGAGATTGTGTTATGAGTAGTATGTTCAAGTAACCGGAATACAGAGATACATGTTATCAAACTGAGATATATTCTATTTAACACACGCAAAATGTACGGGGCATATCATGTTGGAAATTTAGATGGTGTGAATGGATATTAATTTAGTGAAATTATAATTTAGTAAAATTATAATTATTTACTAGACTCTTCATATGGGTGGTAAACTCTTAAGTAGAGTTTTTATGTTAATTTATTAGTTTTTATTAGAGTTTATGTCTCTAATAAAATTTCTAATAAAGTGAGACTTTTAGTAGAGTTTTTATGTCAATTTATTAGTTTTTATTAGAGTTTATTTCTCTAATAAAATCTTCAATAAAGTGAGACTCTTCTCTACCCCATATCTCTTGTATGCAAAGTAGGTTATGTGCGTAACTTGATGAAGCTAATTACAAGTGGAGAATTGAAAGTGGAATTTTTAGAAGAAAAAAAAAATAGAAGAGTTCTTGGAGATATTTGGAGACCCATGTGTTGGGTACTTAGAGAGATATGTTTTCTCTATTCGATTTCATCATCTTCATATCATTATTTCCCACAAGTTCTAACACTATAATTTTATCCGGTATAACCCCGGGCGCATGACCATCTCCGGCAGTACATACTGCTTCGGCTGTTGTACCCTGGGAGACAGTAGAGGCGCGAAATCTGTTTTAAGGGAAGCGTGTTGAACACGTGTCTCAACCAAAATCGTCAACGTTTTAGTGTGCTCTTTGTTGCAGTCAAGGAGTATTTTTCAAGACTCAAGATGATGAACACTCGAGTATAGGATGCTATCAAATGCGCGTGAATGACCCACCAGAGATGCGGCTTGAATCAAGATTGGTATATAAAATTATATTTTATATTCTTTTTATTTAGTTATTGCAATCGGTATTGTACTATGATATTTACTACGAATAACGAAAGTCTCGTTATTATATATTTGATAATTATATTTTATAAAAATTTAACCTAGTTCCTATGTAACAATAGTTTAACATTTCAGAAGTTGAGCTAGTTTTTATGTGAATTAATTGTTTAAAGTAGTTGGGCTTGAGATTACATCCGGGCCAGAGACTGAGACTGATACCCACCCGGCCCTCCTCCAAAGGTGGCCTTACATAGATTGAAAACTTCTATAATTGATTGGCTCATGGCTTGACACTTTGACAAAAGAACGGTCAAAATCAAATCGCAACACTTCTACGTCAGACATTATTATTATTATAGCATTTAGAAAAAAAACTACGCTTACTTCGTTTGTATTTGCCATGAACAGTAGTAACAAAGTAAGCATCACTGATGCTTTAGTGGTGGCCACGGGTATTTAAGTTTCACCTATGGTGGGCCCAGGTGAGTTTTCCCCTCCAGATTTCAAGTTCGAGTCTGGGTGATAGGGGTTTCTCACTGAGGAGTTTAAATTGGGGATCTATTATGCATGGGAGCTCTCTAGCGCGGACCCGATTAAGACAACGTATGCTAGACCTCCCGACATTCGCGAATAATTCACACATTTAAAAAAAAAAAAGTAGTAAGAAAGTCAAATTTGGTATCTTATTTGTTGGCTTAAAACTAGAAATCCTATTAGTCTTTTTTAATAAAAGTTTTCATCATGTTTAGAAATCACCAGATAAGACATAATCATGATTCAAGAGAAAGAGAATGAATTGTGCTTCTCCATAGCTTTGTGTTTTATGTTAAAAGTTGTTAGAATAGTATTACATTGTTTTCTCGTTATTCATGATAACATAAAGTATGCATTGTCATCGACTTTCCACCTACCAAAATGTCATCAAATGCATATGACTGACTACGAATCTGACAGCCAATTAAAGAAAATGGGACCTTACACTTTATGTCTTTTGAGTTAACAAATAAATTATTGAATATTGTTTATTTAAATGGATTAACTAGAAAACAATCTTATGTCACATGACATAAATTTAAGCTTATTATTGTTATGTGACAATCCGTTACTGCACCTCTTTTTAATTTAGAAGGGAAAACTATTTTACTTTAATTCCCTTCTTTATCTTAATGGCATTCCTTATTTACTTAATGACCTTTCTTATTTATTGTGTCTTCAGATTACTATACCGTTTAAAAGATATCTGCGAGATATGATATTGATGGAAAAACTTATAATTGGAGTTGAATATACTTATTAATTATTCCCCTTATGAAAATATGAGATTTTTTAATATTCCACTCTATAGTTTAATAAACAAGCACACTATTTTCGGATCGCGATTTTGGCATATAGACTTTTATTGATTATTGCAGTGACTATTGCTCTAGTTTTATCAATAAGATGGCTTCCAAGGTAACAAAGAAAATTTAATCACGTATACATATTGTTTCTTTTTTAAATATGTCAATTATCATAAAACAAATATTATAATTGTCACATAAGCAACTAACATTAGATTACCTGATGGTAGAAAATTGGAGGCTGCAAATTTCAACAAATGTTCTACATATCCTATAAATTTTGATACACCCGACTCTTGAAGAAGGTGATCTCGACCGCCATGCTCCTGTAACTCGAGTGAAAAAATGTGTTTTATATTATTTTACAAACGCTGCTTCTAAGTCTGAAACACACTAAGTTCTATATTGGAAAAAAGTCATATAAATGAACGAAAAAACTAATTAAAGTACTTGATCTGAATATTGGCAGTTCCGGATGATTTTTGTTTTAGCAACAAAATGGAGTTTTAGTGGAATGATCAATGTAGTTTTACTGATAATGGAACCAAAACAGTGATCACCATGGGTATTAAGGTGCGACAACGGACATAAGTTGTTCCTTGATCGAAAATGAGTAGTTTCGATCATTGTAGGAAAGGGTCTAGCAATCATTTGAAGCATACCGGACATCTGCTCCGTATGGGGTCCCACTTAAATTGTATTATTGGTTGCTCTAATTGATCAATCGGTATCTATTGCTTTAGCACAATCTGGATGTCACACCCCTTTCTAAGGCGGAAGCACGAGGTGTGATCATGAAAGGTTTTCATTGCATACGATTGGTAAACATACTACATGCTCATAAAAATAACTTCAAATGTCAAACATTACATAACTGAAATCATAGTTTAAGTGTTTACATCACGAGACAACATATTGTCTGAAAAGTTTACAACTTTATTCAACGATAAACATAAACGACATCCAAGAGCAAAAGTATGACCGCGCGCACATCCACTTTAGTTACCTGAATACATGTGAGTTTTTGGAAAAACGTCAACATAATGTTGGTGTGAATTCATGCAGTTCTTGTATTGAACGTTTGTATACTTTGTATGAAAAACATGGTATGTATCTTGTATAAATCAATTATTTCTGTATGTATCTAGGTTGTTAATGGGTTGCAAGGCCATTAACATGTGACACGACATAGGAAGCATCCAAACCACAGGCATTTTTCTAGTTGTCGATTCACGACTGAGACACAAAAGCACTACTTGGTACTAGTTATCACCAAGAGTGTGGCTGCCCGAAAACCCATTAGATCTAACCTTTTGTTCTGCGATCTTAGTATGTACACGATTAATGATGCTTATGGTACCCTATTCGTGACATGATTTCTCGTATCATTCCTCAATTCTTGTATCCATCATACCATAACTCATGTATTTTCCCCAAGTTTAAAAGTATGTAAAAGATTAAAAGTGGGGACTTTTCTGTAAACATTTAGTAACATGTACTTCACCCCCGAAGTTATAAAACTGAAAACAGTTAAAAGAAAAGGGGGAGCACGAATTCACAACTTTGCGTTCCTTGCGCCGTAAACTTCACCGGTTTTTACTTATCTAGCGTCGTGACCTAAACGTGTTTTATTAACGTTAGTCACTGGACTTGTGTCGCACGAGTACAAGTCACCATCTTTTATGTATTTGTTCTTGTGTTAAAAATAATTTATATTTTTAACTATGTATCTTACTCATATTATTTTCTCAGAAATAAATATAAGTATCTTGTATTTTTCACCCGAGTTATGTATTTTTGTTCAAAACTTCATTTCATGATCATAACTTGTCCAAGTTATTTATTCTATGAAGAAATATATTTTCATAAATATATTCTCTTGTATTTGTCTAAGCATGTTGTATGTGTATTTTTGTATTTTCACTCCTTAGGAGTATTTAGTGTATTTCCAAGTCCTAATACACTATTACATTTAATACATACTACATACACTTAGCACAAAATTTGATGATCAATAAATATATATATTTTTCTCAAAAAATATACATACTTAATATCAATTTTAATCTTGAAGAAATCATCATTTCTTAACACAAAACTTAGGGAAACCTTGGTAAATATTTTTAGATACATTTTTAGGGAATAAGTTTCTCAAAAACTTATATTTTTCTAAGTGTCAATTTATAAAAATTTTGACATAGTTTCCCCTAAAAATGAAGGTTTCCCATGTTTTCAAAACATGTGTTTATTTTCTTTTAAATCATCATCAACATCAACAACACAATCAAGGCTTACCATAAGCCTAGATCATGTAAATCACACTACATCATGAACTTGAAGTTCTTGTAAAAACTTGTAGTAACTTACCATGTTATTTAGTAGGTTTAGTTACCCTTAAAAACATGGTTGTTTGTTTGTAAATCCCATTCTTGAAGGATTTAATCATTTACAACTTGTAAGATGATTTTTCTAAAAATATTCCTTTTGTATTTTTCTTGTTTCATAAGTGTTTATACACTTGTTTTTCTAATAAAAATAGTGTAGGTTTAAGTAAAGAACCAAGATCTTCTAAAAATCATATTTTAAACTTGGTTTTCTTGGAAAATCATTCATAAATCTTGGATTTATAAGTTTACTAGCTCATTTTATTTATTACTTTTCAAGAAATCATTTTGTTTTCAAGTTCATGTCTATGTACAAGGATGATCTTCTTGTGTTAACACATAATCATCCTCTAACTTGCTAGATCATGTGTTCAATCACAATCTAGCAAGCTCCATGTAGTGATCAACACCAATATCTCTAGTAATCAACAAGCAAATATCATTCATGCATCAAACAACATCATTTCAATCACGACTTCATCATATTTCATCTTATGTTTCAAGATTCAAGTTTATGTCTTTTAGTGTTCTTGTTATTCACAACATAGTATATCTTTTATCCACTAAAAATATGAAGTAACAAGAGTTACAAGAAGCTTACTACTAGCTTCAAGCTAGGGAAGAAACAATGAAGAAATCGAGTGGATAAAAGTTAACAAAGGAGGTCCTTCAAGATCCGAGAGTTCCAAGCCTTCTAACCTTGCTTCTTACACCTTGTGAGGAGCTTGGGATGGGTGAACTAAAAATGAAAATGGTGGTGGTGTGTGGGACTATGTTCGGCCGAGAGCAAGGGAGAGAAAGATGGAGTGGTGAGAAATGTGGAAGATGATGGTTACTTATAACAAGTCTTGAGTTTTATCCAATGGACCTTGTGTTTCTTATAGTACTAACAAGATCTTATCAAGATCCAAGTAATATCAATTAAGATTGTGAGAAGATTAAGGTGATCTTAGGTGGGGACCACCATGTGACCGTCCACATGTTATGGGGGGGGGGGTTAAGTGAAAATTTCAATCCCTAATTACAATAATAAGTTAAGTTTCAAGTGTCTTGGTTAGGGATTTAATGTGTTGTTATGTTATAAGGGGTGTTATGGTGTTCGGGGACCATAACTAGTTCAAAAATATTAAAACAATGCTTCTAGTAATATTTTAGTTTTTCGGGTAATGTCCGTTTGTTTGGTTAAATACCGGTTCGTTAAAGTGCTAAATTGCACCGTTTAGTGTCTTTTAAGTATCCTTTTGTGATACTTTCAATTCCCGACACTTAGGAAAGTGTTCTGGATCAATTTGGTCATGTTTTTGCATGGTACAATCTTGTTACAATGCTGAATTTTGCTGAAATATGTAATATTCAGCATTTAAAGTGTGCTTCAGGTGCTTTTTAGTGCGTATTTTAGCTTCCGGAATGTCTATATATTAACCCTTGTGTGTACTCTTGGGTTTTAATGTATTCTTGTCGTTGGACCTACACCTAGGCTCCAATTCTATTGTCTAACTGCTTTCTGCAGCATTGTTGACACATTGTGTCTTACCGGTGAGTTTACTAGTATTTCTAACGCAACGCTGTTCATTAATGCATAAAGCAATATCTTGTAGTATAAAACGTGCACGAATTCACTTGTATAGTATGTAATCAGACATTGTTGACATTTAAGCACATAATTGCAGTCATTAAATAATAATTAAAGAGTACGAAAATTACCGGTTGGGTGCCAGTTGTCACACTGGAAATGTTGGACCTGCCAATTCATTCGAAACCACTTGGCGAGCTGAGTGCTATGTATTGCTTCCTAAAAAATAAATGATGTTTGTTCATACATGCCTTCCAATAGACTGTATACTACAACTTTTCGATAGATTGTATACCACAACTTTTCTATAGACTGTAATTACAACTTTATAATTAACATACCATTAAGCAATTAGGTTTGACTAAATGTTATGGGTGGAATTTCGAACCTATATCCCGAAGACATATCCTGATATTATGTATATACTTGATACTTGTCACACCCCGATATTTCCACATATTACCGGTGGGCCCGGCGGGGAGTATCACGACGTAGTTGATATCATCATAGTCAAATATACACAGTTTATTGCACAACGGAAGTCTTGGTAGAAAATACTATTACAAACCGAAATGTAAAGTACGAATAAAATATAATACAGACGGTTGTAAGATAGGATCCACAGGCGGATCTAAAATATAATACAAAAGCTTGTTCAACAGACTTTAAGCATTAAGAACTTGCAAGATTCTTTAACTAACGCCCAGAGCTCCCAGCCAATTACGAATAGCACCTGTCACTTAGTCTTTTTGAAAAATACGCCAGTTTACACTGGTAAATACAATTAACCGACTCTTTTGAAAGCATTTATGAAAATTGATTTATATGCACAAGGCATAAATATTCTTTTATAACTTGGGACAATTATATAATGATAATCTTGTATCAGATTCACATGTTTGTCAAAAATTTAAGGCCGGGATAAAAGCCGAACAAGACTAATCGACACACCACTAATATAAATCCCACGGCGAGTAATCCTCGACAAGTGGGTATATCTTTACATACGCAACTGACAGGTGTATGCCTACACCCCGTGCTTAAGTCGTGGCCATTTATGGCCTTAAATGAGCTGAGGATATCTAGGACACGGTCGTTAACCCTCAATGTTTATTTGTTATCAAGCAACACTGATTAAAACGGGATTATGCCATTTAACCATTTTCGATTAAGTGTTTTTACACACGACCAAGCGTAATATTTTACCGTATCCCAAGCCCGTATAAGGGAAAATAAGTTAAAAGTATTTACCTGAGCTTAAAATGCAAATTTTTGTATACTCAGCCGTATAATCTACTCAAACAAGTGCAAATAGCTTCTACCGGGGCTCCTAATCTGGAACGAAAGTTTTATTAACCTATTAGATTTCTAACGGGTCTTATTTAAGTTGTAAACTTAGACTAGTTAGTTTTAAAGAAAGGTTTACGGTACTAAACGTTAGATTAAGCGATGACCGGATTGGAATGTGATTTAGACCCGACAAGTATGGAGACTTGTATAAAATGGGTAAACTAAATGCATTTTGGATTTTGAAGTAAAAATGATAAGAATTTACCCGTTTCGGCTAATTTATGCAAACTAGTTACATAAACCGTACCGAACGCGTATATGCATAACGGGTAGCCGGATGAGTCATGTACAAGTTCCATAAGTTATTATGCTTTAAATATGTTATGATATCACTAGGATATCAACAATTATGCCCAATAAGATTTTAAAACCAAATTAAGTCCTGTAAGGGCATTTTGGTCATTTTGAGATTTATAAAAGAGGTTTAAACATAAACTGATGTTCTGGTTAAAAACATTATGTAAAAACATTTATTTTATGATGTTAAATCAGTAAGATATCATACATATGTGTTGTTTACCATTTATGGCCAAACTATGCACCGTAAGGGCATTTTGGTCATTTCACATATGTTTTTAAGGACAAAATTGGAAGTCTGAGTTCATGGCTTATACCTACTGTAAAAGTATTAAATTTTATTTATAAATTCAGTAGGTAACAAGTCTTGGGTGCTAAATATGGTTTTAAAGCATACTATGCAACTAATTAGCGTAAAAGTCGACAAGTGACGATATATGCGATGTTTATGAAATCCTGATATTTTTATCAGCCTTGAATGTTTAAAATATTTATTTTTCATATAAAATCAGTAGGAAAAGGTTTGGCACGTTAATCATATGTTAATCTCATTTTATTAACAAAAAGGGCATTATCGTCAATTATCGAATTTATACAAGAACTCTAAGTTATGGTCAGTATATAATCTGACCCAACATTCCAAAAATCCCTAAAAAATATATCATTATAGTAGGTAATGAGTTTGGTGCCAAAATTTAGGTTTAAACATGATTTATGCACAAAAGCGTATTTTAATTATAAAAAGTTAAGTTTTACGATATCTTGCATAACATTGTTTTGAGACCAGAAAATAATGTCAAAGTAATTCTGACATGTTTATATATCAGTAACTAAGTTATCTATATGACCATATATTCAAAAATCTCATGTTTAAGCTATAGGGGCATAATAGTCAAAATTAAGCATAATAACGGAAACATGCAATTAACTCAGATTACTAAGGGGCCGTGTAGTATAACCTCAGAGGGTTATACTAACATATAATATGGTCACAAAGGAACCTTAAGGTATAAAGAAACTAAGCTAATTTGGGGCAGAACTGAAAGTCAAAGCAAAAGTAAACTTTTGCGACATTCGGTTGCGAACCGAGCCTAAACTCAGAATTGTCGGGTTGAACATGTCTAGACATGTTCTAATAATATTTAACAAGTTATTAAAGTGATAAAACATATTTTATAGCTTCTACATTATCAGTTATGAATTTATTTAAAAACTGACTCGTTTGACTTTTTATGCTAATTACTTTGACCCGACAATTAACTAAGTAAACGTGATAATTAGGAGGTGCCCTTTTGAGGGATTAACACCTACTTAACTACAAATACATAGCCATATTCGTTTAGAATCATGGCTGGACCGTTAATGATTAAACTAAAAGTCAAAGCAGAATTACGATAACTTTGACTTTCGGTCCATATACATATAAAAACTGAACTATAGAAGCTAAGAACACTTACACAAGGTCCTAGCACGAAGTTTGAACTTAGGAGGGCTTCCTTTAAGACCAGGAATCCCAGAGAATGCAGCTAGAGAGAGATGTTTGAGAAATTTGAATGTACAAGTCTGAATTGTGAAATGAAGCACCTATTTATAGAGAACGAGGATGAATTAGGATCAATCCAAGTGTCCCCAGATGTTTTATGATGCCTCCATGTGTCCTAGAGGTTTTACAAAACCGTATGCATGCTGCTGTTTTTCGCTTACAGGTTGCAGAGGATCTTTGAAGATTGCAGGTTTGCATGCTAGCAGCTGCCAGTCATTTGCTGAAAATGGTCCTCCGTCGCGCCACGCGCCAGGTAAGGCAGATCCTGGTGCACCACGCGAGGCAACAAGTTTCAAAACTTGTTTGTTTTGTTGCAAGATCAGTCCCTGTACTTTCTAAACTCGTATATCTTTCGTTTTCAACATTAGGGGCCTTAATTCCAGGTTTCACATGTTTTTGGGAATAAAACCAAGTATTGTTAAGTTCCAGATTCGATAGAATGGTCTCCCGGGAGTAGAATTATCACATTCACACTTTCAACCCTTCTTATTGGAAATTGCAAATTAAATCATATAATTGTACCAAAACTTCATGAAATCATTATCCGACATCCGTGAGAGTATAATAAGACATTACAAAGCCTCGGGATCGTTAAAAGGTCACTCAGAGGTAATAATTAACATGTTGACACTTTTAACCCCTATGTTTTATAAACTTTTGATTTTAATCACAAACGGCTTCTTGCGTCCGACAATTTACTCATTAAAGAATACGAACATCGTGTGAGGTCAATCAGAGGCACAAGTTTGGCATGTTGACACTTTTAGTCCTCCTACATACATCTTTTCACTGTTTGTCAACTTTAGTCCCTCAAAGTTAACTTTTTACATGATTAGGGTTTATGACACGTGTCATCACTATATTGGACATGATTTTTGCGAGGTGTTACAATACTGCGACCAGGATACTAAACCAGGATTTTGGTAACATCATGCGGGGGTATCCTACTCGCCAACTAACGGTTTTCTTTGGTTGCAAGGTATCAATGGACGTGTGGGCTTGGTCCTCCTGAAGACTCGCTCAAGACGATTGAGAGACGAACGTTAGGAGCTGTGGAAGGAGTCCACAACGGTCAAGGGGGAATATCCGATAGAATCCCAAGATTATAGGATAGTTAGTTGATTTTCATAACTATAAAAGGGGGTGTCGGATCAGTAGTTAAACACACACATTTGAACATTCATTCTCGTACACTCATCATTCACTTGCTATTTCTGCAATTAACACCCACTTACACTACATAATCGTTGTAACACTTAGAGCTGATCCAAGCATTATTCCGAAGTTGTATCCTGTTATCTGAAGCAATAAGAAGAACAAGGCAGCCGACGATTGTCAGCTCCCGAGGTTTTATGCCAGAGATCTAGATTGATCAAGTGCTTTCCTCGTACATCTCGTGTCAACCTTTACATTTTCTGCTCATTGTTTGATTATCGGTATAGTTTGATATCCTCAAGCTATATCTTGAAACTGTTTTCTTAAACAACCAACTTAACATATTTTTTTGCAAACATCGATAGCACACTACTTTACAAACTAATCTGATCACTTAATTGATTCGGTAATTTTTGACCAAAACACTAAAATATATATTGACATTTCTATGATTGATTGTTCATTTGTGACTAACCAAGTGTACTGCTTTTTCAATAAATATGGTGCTCCTTAAGAGTTTGGTGTTTTGCTTATTTGAATACCTTTTTAGTCTATGTTTAATAAATAAATTGGTTATTATCCACATGGCTTCACAGGATATAAAGGAAACATAATTTACGCAAAATTAATTGCACAAACAATTTGTTTCGAATCGTCTATGAAGTCAGTATGTTTGTTAGCATGTAATTATTTATACCTAGAATTGATTTGACACATTCGGATAAGATGATTTCTTTCGCATTTCAAATGAGGCAATTTTCATTAGCTATATGTTTCGTGATGACAGTCAACAAAAGCCAAGGATGATCACTGTCTAGGGTTGATTTGTACTTGAATAACCCGTTTTCACTCATGAACATTGTACATCGCTTTATTAAGAGTAAAAACTAGAGATGGAGTTATTTCTTTCAATTTAGTGTAATTTAATATTTACCTTAGTAATTGAACATTTTTTTTATTAAAAAATTATATCAACATTGTTAGATAATATATTTTATTATGAGGTCATCCGTATAAATCCGTATAACAAACGAGAACTTAAACTATTGTCATACTCAATCGTATACTTGTTAGCTATCCGATTATCCATTACTCTTTAGGTTTCTCTACGGGATAAGAGATCATTAAATTTATATGGCTAAATATTAGCAAGTTGTAATATATTATTTGCAACTTGAATACAAACTCACATAAAACCAACTTGAGAGTAGAAACATCGAATACTTAAAAAAATAATATTTAAAGTTTTTAACAAGTTTGGTAGAAATGTCGAATACCTTAAAATAAATTAATATTGTAATCTATACTTCAATATTTTAAAGTTACAATTTTAAAAAGATATTCTATTATATTTTTTAAATTATACTTTTTTAACAACAAATTTCTTTTAATCTCTGTTGTCTCCCTCTCAAACCCAAGTGTTTAAAAATTTTGCTAATTATTTTGGCAAAAAATACCGAAGCAATTAAGTGATTAAATTTAATTTGTGAGGTAGCGTGCTATTGTGATTTGCAAATAATATGTTAACTTGATTGAAAATGAAAACAGTTTCAGGATACAGTTCGAGGATATCAAACTGTATCAATTACAATTATCAAACAATGAGCGATAAAAGTAAAGGTTGACACGAGATGTACGAGGAAATCCCTTGATCAATCTAGATCACCGGCACAAAACCTCGGGAGTTGACAATTGCCAGCTGCCTTGTTTTTCTTATTGATTGAATAACAAGGATACAACTTCAGGATAATGCTCGGATCAGCTCTAAGTGTTACAATGATTATGAAATGTGAGTGTTTGAGTGTTATGTAGCAAGTGATCAGAGAGTGTACGAGAATGTGTGCTTGAAATTGTGTGTGTTTTACTGATCCAGCATCCCATTTATATAGTTTTATAAATCAACCAACTATCCTACAAATCCGTAATACTCTGAATATTCCTTTGTGACCGTTGTAGGCCACTTCTTCCGGCTTCAACGTCTCTCTTTCAACTAATTTGAGCGAGTCTTCAGGGTGACTTGGTCCCTGTGAACGTTAACTACCTGCAGCTGAAGTCTACAAGCAAATCGTTAGTAATGAGCAAGATACTTCCGCAGGATGTTACCAATATCCTGATTCAGTATCCTAATTATAGATAAGAAACATAAAATCAAGATATATTGTCAGAATATGGGCTCAGAATTCCACCTATAACAATTGTCTCAAAAAATATGGCTGTTGGATATCCCCAATCCAACGATTCTATTTTTAATTCTTCAAGATTTCCAATAGAGATATGATGTGACTTGGTGCAACTTCTCATGCGATTTTCACTCATTATTATCTAGACCCTTCCTATAAGACTATGGGGTATGGGGCTTGGGTTGGGGCGTGGGTTGGCTGAAAATGCTCAAGTCACCACCCCGGGGGGCTTGGGTTGGGGCGTGGCCCAAGGGGCGGGAGTTTGAAGCCGGGCGTGGGGCGGGCTAGTGATCCTATGTGGAGGGCTCCTATTCGCTTTGTTGGCCATGTCCTATTCATTTTTCTAATAAACTGCCAAGCCACGCCCCAACCCAAGCCCCGCCATACCCCACGGACACGTCACTCACGGGGGGGGGGGGGGGGGGGGGGGGGGGGGCTCGAACTCCACGTGTCAACTCATGCCCCCAACCCAAACCCCACCATACCCCACAGTCTAACTCCTTTGTATTCGTTTCTTTTTGCTCATTACTCCGAAGTTATCAGGTATACTTCTCTGCCTTTCTCTTTTATTTCAGTTTCCTTTGTTCTTCATCTTCCTCCTTTATACACCTCAATAAATTGAAATATTAGATTTCTTCTCTCTATTATTATTAATTTTTTTTGCTATTAGACTAGTTTCATAATAATTATTTATATTTTTAAAAAGCTTAAACTAATTATAATCCAATACACTTAACCGACAGTCCGCTTTTCATCTAATTTCACAATCCCCCCATTTAAAACACAGATTACAACCTCTAAACACAGATTCAAAGTATCATAATAATATTAACAATTTTCACACTGAAAGATTTTTCACACTGAAAAAGACATTGCAAAAAATGATTTCACACCAAAAGGTACGAAAAAAAAGCCAGAACAGAGTCTACAACTTACTGACCCCATCCCTACTTTAAACACCCATTATTGGTTTTCCTCAGTCGTACCCTCTTTTCCATTTTTCTTCTATAATTTCTGTACAAAATTACAAACCAATCGTTACTGACCTTTCATTTTGTCATCGGTTATTGCAGTGAAGTGATCAAAGTTTTAGTTGAATCTTCTTGCTTTCTTTCACTTTTCGGGTGTTTTTTTAGCTGGATTCTGCTAGATTACATACAAATATTGGTGTTGTTTGTAGCCATGGAGTATGCTGTGTCATCACAGCTTGTTGGGTCAGAGATTCATGGGTTTAAAACTATGCAAGGTGCGTTTAATTTGTGTGTTTTGTTAGATTTGTGTACGGATATTTGTTGACCGTTTACCTGCCATTACTTTTATTTAAGCCAACTCCAAATAAAAAAAAAGTAATTTTTGGGCAATTTAAAAGGATTTTGGTGGTGGACTTTAAATTGATGATTTTGGGAAATTTGAAAGGGTTTTGCAACAGTTTTTGGAAGTTAAGTTGCTTTCATAGGGTGTCCTGGAAAGCTGGAGACTATAGCAACAAACCCATCTTGGCCTGTATTGATTATTTAGGGTAGTCTTGGTTTGTGTTGATTATTTAGGGTCATCTGGACCAAAAAAGGATAACATGCTGAAAAGTTTGGAGGGTTTGGACCAAACCGAACCCGATTACAATATATATTATCTAGTACCGAGGCCCGAACTGAATAAGTGTATGTTGGGCAGCCTTGGGTCGGGTTCAGGGGCGGACCCACCCTTTGGCCAAGGTGGGCGGCCGCACCCTTTGAAAAAAATTTTTGTGTATATTTTAGAGAAAAAACCCGACCACACCCCTTGAAAATATGCTTGAACACCTGGTTCGCACCTCCAGCAAATAATTCCTAGGTCCGCCACTGGTCGGGTTGGGCCCGAAAGATGCTAGATATGCTAGCTCCTAGTTTAAAAAAAATCTTTCTTTAAAGGTGGATGATTTTTTTAATGGTTTTCTAAAGCTCCATGATTGTAGTTTTCTTAAATGGGAAGAAGTATAAAGTGTCTTGCTATTAATGGTAATTTTTAGTTTTTTTACCTGGAATTGAGTGTACTGTTGTTGGTTATTTTCTCAGTAGTGTGTTTTGTTTGTTTGGGATTGCTTATGATGCACTATTAATTTATTAAAAAGATAGTGATCTACTTTTAAATGTTAAAGATTGTTCAGTTTCAAAGGCAAAGTTTTTTAATATTATGTATCCATATTGAAACTGAAGCTGAAAACTAATCAAGAAATTGGAAATAAGCTACCTAGTGTATCTGATTTTGGTAGTTAAAAACAATGAATCCATTGGTCTTCTTGTCGCATGCTTATCGATAGTGTAACACCCAGCCTACCATACAAACAAATATTGTTGCCATTGCCCATATGTAGGCATGTAGCTCACTTTTGTTTTTGGTTGCCCGAATTACCCCTACCCATGTACACGTAACTTTGAAGTTCTCTCATCCAAAACACGTTGGTGGTATTAAGGCAATCTATTCTTTATGACCCAGTATCTCTCTTGAAGGAAGTGGGATTTGACTATGCTGTCATAAACACCCCCTTCGGGATTCATCATCCTCAATTAGGTTCGCCCCATCATCGTAAACAAAACAGGAGTGGCTCTGATACCATTTGTAACATCCAACCCACCCACACTTAATTGTGGAGTTCTCAGCCAAAACGCCTAAAACACATTGGTGGTAATAATGTGAGCTTTGCCTAAGGTGACACATATAATGTATTAGATTCCGAACCTTGTGTATCACTCACAAAGATGTAAGAAAGGCTCTCTGTATGGTTTTAGTACTAATGTTCAATGCACCCTTTCTCCTTAGATAGGTTACATTTGTTTATTTAGAGCTTAAGGTCGGCAATATAAGACCAAGTCCGACCGTTAAGAGGTTTTGTGTGAAATCTGAATGCAGAACCAGTAAGAGTGTTTGAAGAGTAGACTCTTATACATGTTGGAATGTTTATTTTGCCCCTTCAGCATGTCAAACTGTTACTTCTATGAAAAACAAGTTATAATATATATAAAAAAGGAAATATTAATTACAATTATTTCATTAACCTTATCCCATAAAATTAACGTAAGTCAAACTGCATTTAAATATATTGGAATAATCTATATATATGTATATATTAATCATAGCTAAAGTTTACTAGTCAAGTACACACAATATCTTTATGTGCATTATTTTGGTGACATAACTTTTTTTTCGTATCCCTCTTGATGTTCATCTAACGCTTAATTAACTCTTAACCTCTTCTTCTCCTCTAAGAATATTATTTTTTTTTTCTTTTTTTTTCCCTATGAACAGATTTAGATGTGCCTGTCATGTTTGAAGAAGCTAAGACAAGATGGCTCAGACCAAATGAGATACATGCAATTCTTTGTAACCACAAGCATTTCAACATTTATGTGAAGCCTGTGAATTTGCCAAAAAGTAATTCTAATTTCAACCTCTGTTTTGGACTTTTTAAGGTTATGTTTTTCAGTTAAATCGGGCGCAAACTTCAACGTCCCGTGGCATGTACTTTATAGCCTCCGTTAATTCTTGAAAAAACTTGTATCAGCAAATGTTTAAAGTTCATTATCATATTTTTGTTGAAGTGTTAAAATTTTATTCCCTAAAATTTGTCATTTTACATAAAATAGGTGGCACAATCGTCCTATTTGACCGAAAAATGCTCAGAAATTTCCGGAGGGATGGGCACAATTGGAAAAAGAAAAAAGATGGAAAAACAGTCAAAGAAGCTCATGAACACTTGAAAGTAAGCCTTACAACTGCTCATAGTTATTAAAGGTGCGAGGCGCACTCAGGGCGATTTGTTGCGCCCGGGGCCTTATTTGCGCCTAGGCGCTCGCTTTAATAACTATGGTATTAACATAGTTATTAAAGTCACAAGGCGCACTCAGGGCGATTTGTTGGGCCCGGGGCCTTATTTGCGCCTAGGCGCCCCTGGGCGCTAGCTTTAATAACTATGCAACTGCTTAACTTCATATGCAAATATTGGTATATTCGGTTATTTGATACAACATTTCTACGTTGTTAATATAGGTTGGTAATGATGAAAGGATTCATGTGTATTATGCTCATGGTGAAGACCAGTCTACCTTTGTACGCAGATGTTACTGGCTTCTTGATAAGTATGCATCAATTGATATTTGCATTGGTTATGACTTATGAACCCATCTTTTATATATTTAATGATTTATATACGCGCAATAAATATACTTCGTTTGTCTGCCCAAATTAACAGATATTGTAACATTTTCTATTTTTTATTTGCGTGTTACAGGAGCCTGGAACATATTGTTCTCGTTCATTATCGTGACACTCAGGAGGTTGATCCACTATTGTAGACTTTTTGTATATATTCAGTTCTTCAGATTAGCAAACCTCACTTGCTAATATAGTTATCATGAACTCATTATGCAGTTGCAAGGCTCTCCCCCGACTGTCGAATCGAATTCTAGTTCAGACCCGCCTACTTCATGGAATCTGTCGGAAGAAAATGAGGTTGTTGACCAAGCATATTATGCCGGTAAGTATGTTTATTCACTGATATTAAGATCTCCAAAAGTTTAATCTAAAAAAATATATACTTACTTTTATGGCAAATTGGAAAATAATAATCTCATCTTTCTGAAATTGGCCGATAATAATCCCAAGTCAGTTATTAGCCAATAATAATCCAACCTCGTCCAATTTTTTTTGTAAAATAGTCTGCCGTTAAAATAAGCTTAACGGAGTTAAGTGCTTTTCCGAATTACAAACCGAAGTTTTAGGGCTTTTGATCAGAACGAGAATACGAGTCGATTGATGTAAAACTTACCTCGAAATTGTGTTCGAAATGGCTTGAATTTTGTTAATTGGAAGTTAAACACCCGAATTGAAGCACCGTTTTCGTGGGTTGGGGGCAGTATTTCGAGGTAAGTTTCACATCAATCGACTCATATCCTCGTTCTGATCAAAAGCCCTAAAACATCGGTTTGTAATTCGGAAAAACACTTAACTCCGTTAAGCTATTTTAACGGCGGACTATTTTACAAAAAAATTGGACGAGGTCGGATTATTATTGGCTAATAACTGACTTGAGATTATTATCGGCCAATTTCAGAAAGATGAGATTATTATTTTCCAATTTGCCTACTTTTATAGTAATTAATGTTTTTTCAATATTATCGTTTACTGCGATTCTGCAGAGCCTAATGAGACAATAATAAACCATGAGATGAGACTTCATGAAATCAACACACTTGAATGGGATGAGCTTGTGGTCCCAGATGGCTCCAACAAGTTAACGGCACCCGTAGGAGGTAATTAACTTGGTTTAGTTACAAATTAGTTCATTAGACACTAGACAGTTGATTTTTATTGAACGTTTTAATTGCAGGAAACATATCATACTTTGATCAAGATGGACTAAATGGATTTGTAGATACTGTAAGTAGTGTTTGGAGAAGACCGATAGACCTTTATAAGTCGTAAGTATGTGATATTGATGCCATCCTGTTTATTCTGCTTACAGGTGGGCCCCAAAGACGTAAACACTAGCGTGACTCTAGATGTTTTAGACACTATGGTGAACGATGGACTGAAAGATCAAGATAGTTTCGGAAGATGGATGAACTACACCATGACCGAATCTCCTGTGATAGATGACCCTATTCTGACAACACAAACCGCGGTTTCAACCGGTTATAATCAACAAATATTCAGTATAACTGAAGTCTCGCCCGCATGGGCTTCATCAACCGAAGAAACAAAGGTTCCGTCTATATAACCCTATAAAGATGTACCACTTTGTTGTTGTGAGATATTGACGTTTAGTCTGTTTTCTGCAGGTGTTAATCGTTGGGTTATTTAACGAAAAGCATCTACATTTAGCGAACTCGAATCTACTTTGCGTGTGTGGAGATAATTGCATTCCTGTTGAAGTCGTTCAACCTGGCGTATTTCGGTGTTTTGTCTCTCCTCACAGCCCGGGAATAGTCAACCTTTTCATCAGTTATGATGGACACAAACCCATAAGTCAAGTAATCGCGTTTGAATACCGGGCCCCACCTACACACAATATAACAATCTCATCAGAAGAAACGTCTGACTGGGAAGTTTTCCGAGTTAAAATGAGATTGGCCCATTTGCTGTTTTCAACATCCAAGAGCCTTAACATCTTATCTAACAAAGTACCACAGAAGACCCTGACACAAGCCAAAATATTTGCCCATAAAACCCGATCTATTGTTGATAGTTGGGAGCAGCTGATAAGTTCGATGACCGGAAAAAGAGTATCTTTCTCACAAGCCAAAAACGGTTTATTGGAGCTCGTTGTACAGAACAGGATGCTTGAATGGCTTTTGGAAAGTATATTAGAAGGAAGTAAGGTCCCCGAACGCGATGATGAAGGTCAAGGAGTTATACATTTGTGTGCTATATTGGATTACACTTGGGCCATATTCCCGTACTCATGGTCAGGTTTATCGATTGATTTTCGTGACAAATTTGGATGGACCGCTCTTCATTGGGCTGCTCACTATGGGAGGTAAGAATCTTATTTGATCTTGTTTTTTATGTTTATAAAATTACGTCTAGTTACTGTTAGGAAAATAGAATAATTGTGGATTTGTTTAAATCTCCTTTTCCAGGCAAAGATGTGTGGCATCTCTTCTATCTGCAGGGGCGAATCCGAATCTGGTAACGGACCCCACTCCGGACAACCCGGGTGGATCCACCCCTGCTGATCTGGCATCCAAGAGTGGTTATGAGGGTTTGGCTGCTTTTCTTGCTGAAAAAGCATTAATAGCTCATTTTGAAGCGATGACATTAGCTGGAAATGTTAGTGGCTCACTACAAAGTACAATCCCGACTGATGATGATTATGTCACAAGTGGCCCGGGGACTAACATCACTGAAGAGGAGCAATATTTGAAGGATACCCTGGCGGCTTATAGGAGGGCGGCTGATGCTGCCGTCCGCATACAGGCGGCATTCCGGGAGCAATCATTTAAATTGAAATCAAAAGCAGTTGAGTCTACTAACACAGAAGATGAAGCCAGGTGTATAATTGCAGCTATGAGGATTCAACATGCTTATCGTAAGCATGAAACCAAGAAACAGATGAAAGCTGCTACTCGTATACAATACCGGTTTCGTAGTTGGCAAATACGTAAAGATTTCCTCAATAAACGTCGTCAAGCAATCAAAATTCAGGTAAGATATTACATTTTGCTCAAATGTCAAATCTAAGAGAACTTAAGCTCGGCTGGTTTAAAGCTTGAGCCTGGCTCGCTAATACATTTCAAAAACCGAGCTCGGTTCATTGATAAAAATCAAACCCGAGCTCAGCTCAAGCTACGCTCGTTGATTAGTTATCAAATATCTAGCTATTTTACATATACATGTATATAATTATTTGTAATTATAACAAATATAGTATTTACATTTTTTTAATTATAGTTTTATGTATAATAATATATTTTATTTAAGTATATATTTATTACAAAAATTGGTTTATTTATAGCTAGCTCGTTTAGACGTGCGAGCCTCATTAGATTCAATATGTGAAGCTAGGGCTCGAGCTCGTTCATTAACTGACCTCCAACTTAGGCTCGAGTTGGCTCGATTCGAGCTTTTAGGAGCCACCCTCAAGTAGCGTATGATCGGCTCTTCTCATTTACACCCCTATTTGTTGGTGCAGGCTTATTTCCGTGGTTTTCAAGTAAGAAGGCAGTATAAGAAGATAGTATGGTCAGTAGGAGTGTTAGAGAAGGCAATTCTTCGTTGGCGTCTAAGACGGAAAGGATTTAGAGGTCTCCAAGTTGCTCCAGACGAAGAAGAAGATGAGAAGGAAGAGAGCGTTTGTGAGGAAAGTTTCTTCAACGCAAGTAGGAAACAAGCTGAAGAACGTGTGGAAAGATCGGTTGTTCGGGTGCAAGCCATGTTTAGATCAAAGAAAGCTCAAGAAGAATACAGAAAGATGAAGCTTGCACATAACCAAACATCTGTATGTATTTATTACACTTTTTCTCATTTTTTGCAGCCTTCAATGGTTCGTTTCGGGTTATGTTTGTCCTTAAGGGTCAAACAGGTGATGGAAACGGGCAGGTTTCTCCCAAACTGTATTTCTAATGCATGGAAACTGCTAAATCATTTTATTACAAAAGTCACGTTTCTGTCAGAATAATCTGATTTTTGTAATTATATATGATATATCAAAAAATCGTTTTTTTGAGTTAATTGCCTGGATGGTCCCTGTGGTTTCATGTTTTTTCACGTTTAGTCCCCATCTTTTGAAAATAGCAGGTATGCTCCCTCTGGTTTGTTATTTTGTTACTCGGATAGTCCCCTGAGTAGATGTCAGTTAGTTAGGAAATAGCAGGTATGCTCCCTATGGTTTACATTTTGTTACTCGGATAGTCCCCTGAGTAAATGTCAGGGGACTATCCGAGTAACAAAATGACAAACCATAGGGAGCATACTTGCTATTTCTGAAATGTGGGGACTAAACATGAAAAAACGTGAAACCACAGGGGCCATCCGGGCAATTAACTCTCGTTTTTTTTAAATAAAATGTTTTGGGTCAACCCAACTTTTACACAAAATTTGACCTTTGCAGATAAAATCTTGTGTTAACGGTGAAAATCAGGATAATGCAACTACAAAATTAAAATACACTTATACTTTTTGTTAACTTGTCATCTTGCAGTTGATGTATGAAGAGCTTCTTAATCCAGTTATGAACATGAAAATATGATAGTTGTGTGTTTTGTGACATAATTGTGCTTCAGACAGCTACGTACGTATATCTTGTAAATGACTAGACATAATTAAGGTATGTATTTTCATCTTTAATTATTATTTTCATCTCAGAGAGGGCTTCGTATATATTGTGCTCATAATCATACACGTGGACGGCATGATTTGTGACCAGTGGCGAAGCTTGAGATTTCCGACCGGGGGGTCGAAAATGTATATACCAAAAGTTTCTATAAAACGGGCGGTCGAAAACGTATATACCCAAAAATTTTATACGAAAACTACATACTCTCCACTACCGAGCGAAAAGTTCGGGGGATCGGCCACCCCCTCCCGCTCCCACTATCCTTCGCCCATGTTTGTGACAACATATGATGATTTGAACATGTTAGTTTGATACTTTTTTATGTACATTACATACACATGTGTATGTAAACAATAAAAAATTTTGAAATATACAAACCATTAATAAAAAAATTAAATGACTCAGTTTTGTTCTGTGTTTACTTGCAAAAATTTAGTGTTTTGAAATGATCATGAATTAATAAAAGTTTTTTGGCAGTTGTATCCGGTATCTATATTAGGTTGATCGTCGGCATTGTTTCTTGAAGATGCTATAGACCTTTAGGAGTAAGTCGCGTGCACACTAAGGTCTCATCTGGGAGAACATACTGTTGTTGGATTAAGGTTTTGTTTTATAGGCTTTGAATTTCAAATCTGTATCTTGGTGGGTCCCTTATTCTAATACTATGGTTTTTGTACCATGTATTGTCAAACTAG
Organism: Helianthus annuus; assembly: GCF_002127325.2. Lineage (NCBI taxonomy): Eukaryota > Viridiplantae > Streptophyta > Magnoliopsida > Asterales > Asteraceae > Helianthus > Helianthus annuus. The sequence goes on from NC_035437.2 coordinate 118,870,226, forward strand.
GAATGTGATTGTCCTGTAGTTTTAGGTTATCGGGGTCGAGAAGTTGATAATTAGGACAGGTCATGTGTTTTGCTTCGGTTCGAGTGTTTTGCTCAAATGCGTACGTAAACACTGTAACTATGTTCTTAACTGTGGTATGTATAATAAGGGCTGTATAACTTTCAATAGTCAGGCCTAAACAAATAATTACATGTCATTGGAATGTTTTGTTGTATGATTTGTTATTTGTAAAATGTAATAAATCTGATTTGGTAAAGTTTTTGTTTGATATTACTTGGAAGAGAACTCCTTTATTTATTTATTTATATTTTTTGAACGGCCAACAAAAGAAATTTATTAAAAACTAGCTAGCGGCCAACACCAAACTTACAAACGCCACAATGTACAAACTCGGCTAAACTCAAGCCAAGCCCACCAGAAAATTAGAATACATTGAAGCTGAGCCCTTGATCCCACGTCATGGAAACCTCCTTTGACTGGTGCTTAACCCATAAGAAGCTCTTGGCCTTTATGTCTTCCACAGTGGCAGTGACGGATATGGCCCTCCCCGAGAACATAAGCTCATTTGCGAATAGTCCGGATGGCGGATGCTCCAAATGGTCACCAAACAAACAGCATGGAAGGCTTTCCTTTTCTTTACTGAACCATCAACAACTCATGGGAATCAAGGATATCTTTTATGCTAAGGCAAAGAAAGGCGGAGCTTTGTGCCATTGAAACACTATATGCCAGTTCGTTTGTGCGAAACCACATGAAGCTAGAATGTGGTCACTAGTCTCATTATGTTCCCCACACAGCACACAATCCACAGACTGAACCAAAAATCCTCTTCTGGACAGCTCTACTCGGGTCCGGAGACGCTCTACTTGTGCTCGCCAAGCTACCATACCGACTTTTTTCGGCAATGTAATCAGGCCTTACACGGTTCATAACATTAATCGACTTCTTTATGCTTCCAACGTTAAACTGACCCGATGGGTCTAGGTTCCAAACCCATCGGTCGGGCCCTGACGACACCGAAAGATGTTGCGGAAGATCATTTAATTGCTGGAATTCCACCCATTTGCTCCATAATAGAGTTTAGGAAAGTTCAACTAAGGGAATCGTATGCCTTATGTATATCAACATCAAAGATCATGCTCACTTTCTTAGAATGTTTCATCCAAGCCACGATTTCATTCAACATCAAAGGCCCATCCTCCGTGATGTTTCTCCCCGCCAAAACGTCATTTGCTCCTCGGAAATAAGGTTTCCCATCACACATTTCAGCCGCTTTACCATGACTTTAGAGATGACTTTGCTTATACACCCGATAAGACTAATGGGGCGGAACTCCAAAGGGCTTAACGGGTCTTTGACCTTTGGAATCAAAGCTATAAATGACGAGGAGCAACTTCCATGCTCTTTGACCTTTGGAATGTACTTCAAATGAACTCCTTTATTATATACATCTAATCTAATACTAATAAAAAAGTATGATTAATGCCACATGTCATTGTTATACTAAAACAAGAGCAACTTAATGCCACATGGCATTCTTTCATTCAATTTACTACCACTATTATTATTAATTAATTAATTAATACAAAACAATAAAAAAATCCTTAACAACTTAATACTAACACATACTTAGATAATGATTATTTACTCTTGACTTATCTAAAATATATAGTTAATTATTAGTAACTCTATTTATAATAAACAATTTCAAATAATGTCAATGTGATAACATCTTCTTATTCTTTAAAATGATTTTTTTACTATATGTTTAAAACATCTATTAAATAAATTATAATTTTATATTATAATAATAAAAATGGTAAAGAATGGGTTAATCCGATATTTGAAAACCGGTTTACTTCCGTGCTTTGAAAACACTTTTAATGTTATTAGACTCGTGTAATAAACGGGTTTAAGGATAGAATATCTTCATAATAATTTTGAAGCAAGTTTATACTCACCGGATGTCCTAAATGGAGTTATATTTTTAGGCTTGCCAAACCATTGATAATTACCAAAGTTCAGTGTTCCAGTGACGTTATCAAGAAATATTGATCGAAAAAATGGTTTATGTAATGGAACTCGACTACAGGTTCTATCACTTGGTGACCAGGTTATTGAGACACTCATATTATCTGGAACTAATACTTGCACTTGAATGTTTATCCCTAGATTTCGTTTAATACCGCGAAATAGAAGAATTCCATTTAAATTGAAAAGAAGACAGTTTTCTCTCGCTTTATGTTTTGTCATGACGATAAATAAAAGTATAGAACAATTTCTAAGTAAAGTTGGTGAGTTTCTCAAAGAATCGGTTTTTATACACATGACCAATTATTGCGTCATCTATGGTAAAAAATTCACTTGTGTAAATTTTTGAAGAGAAAATAAATTTAAATAATTTATAAATTTATATCCTTAAACCCGTGTAGTACACGGGTCTAATAATCTAGTCAGATAATATGGAAAAAAAATACACATAACACTAGGTTCTCATTTGGTGGAATTCCTGATGAAGTACATTGCAATAAATACATTTATGGTGGTAGTAAAGGAGACGTCCACCACTGAGCCATTTGGTTACTTGGTAGCCTTGTGATTTTTTAAATGAGAAGTTATGGGTTGGAGTCTCGTCTGAGAAAAATTTTGTTCTGGGTTGAGTAGGGGATTTTTCCAGTTGTGGTTTTCTTACTGGGATGGTGGGCCAAGTCACGACGTTTTGTTCTTCAGGCGGAAAGGTGATCCACTTTTCAAGGTGATCCTGGGTGTCCGGGCCTTTGTTGTTAAAAAAAGAAGTAAGCAGCTGTCCAAACATATTGGTCGACAATACCAAACCAACATAAGAATCATTTGCTATTATGTAGGCTGAACAACCTGGTTACTACCTCGGACTGGCAAACAAGTCGCATGGTGTCCAAATCCGTTGCTATGACAGTCTGTGAGGATAAAATGATCATTGATAACATAACAATCCATGCGACCTTATGCATTAAATACCACTCGTCTTAAATACCTCTCATGTAGAGAGGAAATGCATATTCATTCAACATCACTTACCCCTCTCATTTTTTTCTCTGGATAACAATAGTGATACTCACACTAGATTCTGGTCATACCGAGTTTCTCTCTTTTCTGGAGTCTAAAAATGCTCGCTTCTGTAGGTGACTAAGAAAATTGATTGTTCAGAAGAACTCTTTTCTTGTTGCAAGGAAAAATGCATTCATACCTAAAAGAATATGAAACAACTAAATCTCATATTCAATGATTTGTCCATAAGAACACCAGAACTCATAGTAAACCTCAATCATATTCCCTCGTTAGGGGAACTAGGTCAGCGGCAAGTTACCTACTTCCCACCCACGAATGCATAACCTCTACTTTGAAAGGTCATGATGCTGCCAAAGCACCAGAAGATCATCGGCCCTAACTAGTTTTATCTGTAATTTTCAAACACAATATTTTTTTTTAAAACAACAAACTTCTTTTAATGTATGTCGTCTGCAACACTTGAACCCAAGACCTCGTCATTTCAAACAATGTGTTTAAATTATTTGCTTTTGCGAATGGACCACCACTGCATCGGTAATTTTCAAACACAATTAAAAAACCTAAATATGCATTGATTGGGCCAACAATTTTCTAAAAAAGGCTTTGTTATTGGACCATTAAATAACCTTTCTCAAGCCCATTCACAAAAGGTTAAAACTAGGGTTTTCATCTCCCCAAACCCTAATCCGGTCCGTCAACCACCACCTCAACAGGTTCCTCTCTCAATTCTTTTTCCAATTCGAACATCATTTCTGTTCAAAAACATGTTTTTGATTCGAAACTGATAATATTATTGTTTATATAGAACAAATCGATCTCGAGAGATGGCGAAATCGAAGAACCATACGGCGCACAACCAGTCGTACAAGGCTCACCGGAATGGCATCAAGAAACCACGCAAACACCGTCACACTTCCACCAAAGGGGTCAGTTTCGTTTAATCTGTCGATATGAGCTAATTACTTTATTTGTTATTCAGTTTATCCAGTTTTAGAATGTTTTTTTAGTTTGATCTATCTGAAATCAGTACCCTTCAATTATAGAATAGTTTAGGTGTTTTTAGCTGTGTTTTTTGTGATTTAATGAAGTGCAATTTTAATTAGAATTGTAAAATTAAATGTGTGATTACTGATTAGTTATAGCAACAGTTTCAGTTTTATATATATACATGTTTTTACATGTAAGTATTTTAAGTAGACAGGTTTTAACCGCCCCTCAACCCATTTTTATAAGTATACAAGATTAATTGCTGGAATCTAAATGATTTGGTTGGTATCTTGTCTTGGCTGCAGTTGTCGATTTTTCGCCGGTTTGGTCCGACTACTGATTAGTAATTAAAATTTACTCAGTGTCTGGCCGACAAGCGATTAATTGCCGACTAGTCCACATTTATACAATGCTGATCTGATTAATTTGTTTTTTAATAATTAGAAGGTTAGAATGCTAAATCTGTATTGGAATTGGTTGTTTAGACTGTTTCAAGCATGTTTGTTAAGCTGTATGCTTGATAAAAATATCTTGAGCATATGGTTGTGACTATATATTTTGTTTTTCATCATAAAATAATAGAGCTTAACTGGCTGGTTTCAAGTTTCAAACTTTGGTCTAACCATTAACCTTGATGTGCCAATCATGTTGGGTTGGTTGGATAAATTGTTTAACTAACATAAACCATATATCTTTTTGTGTCTAAATCTGAATGTGTTAAGCATGGTTGGTGGGTTTGTGAGTCGTAATCAAGTCATAAGCATGTCAATCGAGTTGGATGGGTTAAATGGGTTAGTGGGCCAAACATGACTGTTTTGGTTACATAGGTCAATCCAAACATAGCCTGATTATTGCCATAACCCAAAACCTGATCATTTTTGTGGTAAAACCAAACTGTATCTCATCTGGTCAAACCCTTTGTTATGCTTTGGTTTTGATGATTTCATCGGTTTTAACAGTTTATATGAACACCTTTAGGCTAAGCAAGTGATTTGGTTTAAAATATGAAATGATTTATGTTTGATTTTGATTGTTTTTATGTGCAGATGGACCCTAAGTTCTTGAGGAACCAGAGGTATGCAAGGAAGCACAACAAGCAGAGTGGTGAATCTACTCAAGAAGAGTAGATGTTTGATAGAAACACAAAAAGTTGTCAACTCTAGGTTTTGGTTTTGTTTCAAATGATGTCATGCTACTGCTTTATTTCTGATTTTTGTGTCTTTGGATTAATTATTTTTCCGCAATTTAGTTAAGTATGCTGCCGTACTAAAATCTAAATAAATTTCCAGCTCTCAATCTAAACATATATTTATTCAAATGCTTGCTGTATATGTTTTAAAAATGTTAATGTGTTTGTATAAGATATGAGATGTCAATTTAACATAGGGAAATTGACCTGTAATAATCCCATCTAGACCTTATTGGCCATTAATAATTCCACCTCAGAATATTCCCCCCACGAGTCCCACCTTTCACCTATTTTTCCTACAATGGTCTCCCGTTAAAAAAACTTAACGGAGTTAAGCTTTTTTCTAAATTACAAACAGATTTTTTAGGGCTTTTGATTAGAACGACGATACGAGTCCATTGATGTAAAACTTGCCTCGAAACGATGCTCCAAACGATGAAAACGACGCTTTAATTCGGGTGTTTAAATTTTCAATTAACCAAAATCAAGTCACTTGGAGCACCGCTTCGAGGCAAGTTTTACATCAATGGACTCGTATCGTCGTTCTGATCAAAAGCTCTAAAAAATCTGTTTGTAATTTGGAAAAAAACTTAGCTCCGTTAAGTTTTTTTAACGGGAGACCATTGTAGGAAAAATAGGTGAAAGGTGGGACTGGTGGGGGGAATATTCTGAGGTGGGATTATTAATGACCAATAAGGTCTAGGTGAGATTATTACAGGCCAATTCCCCTTTAACATATAAATAAGTAGTTTTCATATAAATTTTTTTGAAACACGTTACATCTCTTCCACCTTTTTTACCCTACTAATTGTTCTTAGGAATAATGGATTTTAATAATCTAAACTTTTAGTCGTTGGCCGGAAACGGTACCAACTTAAAAAATAACCGGTGGTAGTCCCACCTTTTTCGTATATTGTAAACCAATGGACTTTTACTAAAAAAACCTTAATTTCTTTTTGTCTTCTTATCCTTTTCGGCAACTTTTCGTATAATGTAAACCAATGGACCTTTACTAAACCGAAAAAGATAAAGAGACAAAAAGAAATTAAGGTTTTTTTTTAGTAAAAGTCCATTTGTTTACAATATGTGAAAAGTTGGGACCACCAGCAGTTATTTTTTAAGTTGGAACCGTTGCCGGCCAACGAATAAAAGTTTGGATTATTAAAATCCATTATTCCTTGTTCTTAAAAGCACACATTTTTTCTCTTTTATCTTTTGCTCTTACATACAAAAATGATTATTTTAAATAAGAATACGAAAGCTATCAGAGGCTTAATATCCTAAATTTAGGTATATACTAGTTTTTTTTATGTCGTGCTAAATGATAATGTAAGCAAACGTGATTTGAAAATAAAGTATGTTGTTTAGAAAGCCAAATTATTAGTACACCTTCGTTTTTAACAAAACTTATAACGGAATGTTAGAGAAAAAATCAAGCACATCTACGTACTTAAGTTTTTAGAAAAAAAGGTATAAACGTAAATTATTAAAGAAATATTAAATTAATTGATAAATTAATATATGTTCTAAAAATAAAAAAAGAACTATGGCTAAATTGCACTTTTCGTCCTTTATGTTTCAGGGTTTCTGCAGACTCTGTCTTTTAAGTTTAAAAATTACACTCTATGTCCTTTATGTTTGCAACCTGTAACGGGCGGTGTCCTTTCTCATAAACCCAGTTAACTTTTTATGCTAAAACCTCTTGTCTCTCTCAACTTCAAACATGAGGCAACTTCAAACATGAGGGACCTTTTATGTAAAAAAGTGAAACATTCAAAAATAAAACAAAAGCATCAGCCGCCATCTTCTATGTTTATCCGGTCGGCAATTTCGCCGGATTCCGGCAACTCCGGAACCCCATTTCTACGCCTTTTCGGTCCGTTTCTTTCGCAATAAACAGCATCTCCTTCTTATAACAACTTAACAACGAAGTTTCAGCATGTATCTCGTTACTTCGATGGTAATTCGGTAAGCACTACCAATTCCGGCGAACCCCGTACTTCGTCTTTGAGTCGTTTCAACCCGTTTTTCTTGTGACAAATCGCGTGTAATAGAGGGATTTGTCACAAAAGAAATGGGTTGAAATGACTCAAAGACGAAGATGGCTTTCATCGGAGCGGCTTTCCCTTGTGGTTTGAATCCGAAATCGTCCATTTGAGGAAGAGATCTGAATAGAGGTGTGGATGTTGAATGATTGAGGCAGTTATTGTTGGTGAAGTTGAATGATGTGTGTGTATTGTAATATATAGATATAGAGTACAGAGATTTAGATGAATGATTTGAAGAGATCAGTAGAGTTAGGGTTGGGGAAGACGGTAAAATTACACATATGGTCCTTGTTGTTAAGGAGCTTTACAAAAAGGGGTTTTAACATAAAAAGTTAACTGGGTTTATGAGAAAGGACACCGTCCGTTATAGGTTGCAAACATAAAGGACATAGAGTGTAATTTTTAAACTTAAAGGACAGCGCTTGCAGAAACCCTGAAACATAAAGGACGAAAAGTGCAATTTAGCCAAGAATTATTAAAAAAATATATTGTTTTAAAAAAGAAAAAAAACGTTTAAAAATACGGGTTAAATCATCCGCACATAACTGGTTGGCGATATTTACTTGCCACCCTTTATGTGCGGAAAACACATCGTCTTATAACTGTAAACTTTTGCTAACAAGCAATAAGATGTACAAACCATCATCAAACATAATCCGAATACATATAACTGATCAAACCACCTCACTTACACTGCTACCGGCTTGGGTTCATCTACATTGACATGTGCTGCTTTAAAAAGCTCGTCAAGGACTTCTGATAGGGTGGGATGTGCATGAACTGCAAACTTAATGTCCTGCAAAAGTATATTTAGTTTTGTTATATTAACATTCTATTCATTGACTTCAAATTATGACTACCCATTATATTCATGGTTCAAGTTTATGTTTTCCTAATTGAATGAGTAGGGGTGAAAACGTGCCTGAACACGAGTTCCTAATGCAATGGCATTTGATGCTTCATGGATAAGATCAGCAGCATGCATCCCCAATATATGTACTCCAAGAATCTCACCGGTATCAGGCCTATATATCAACTGCATCATCATACAAAACCAAAACCCCATTAACATTCTCTATTTGCAGTTGAAGCAAATATACAAAAAATGAATCCATTGTGACCCAACACAACAGTATTCTTATTAATAAAGAAGAAGTTGAGGGAAGAGACCTTGGCAAGACCCTCCCCTTCATTCTCGGCCAATGCTTTTGTGTTCGCCTTGAAACTCGTCTTTGCAACACTTATCTTGAACTTTTCTTTCTTGGCTTTCTCCTTTGCTTGAGGCTGAACCGTTCAATGATGATAAGATCGGCCAACATCCCAAATTCAATAATTAAATCTTAAAAAATTGGACAAAAACCCAACCCATAACCAAATTACCCATTTTGACTCATTACCAAATCCAGCCGACCCCATTTACCTCAGTCAATCCCACCATACTGATTTCAGGATGGGTGAAGCACGCTGCTGGGACACTCATATGGTTGAGAACATGATCTTTTCCACTGAGTTGTTCAACAACTATTTCAAAAGAAACATTAAGGAATAATTCAGTACAGTGACGGAGCTACACTTTGAACAACGGTGTCGTCCGACACCATTGAATTTTGTGTAACAAATACAACGTATAATAGGAAAAATTCGAGCAGTACCATTGTATTTTACAAACGACACCATTGTTTTGCTTTATTTTTATTTTTTCTAATCCAGTAAGCATTATAGCCCCATTTCTAATCGGTTTTGTTTCAATTGTTTAACCTAACAGAATGTTTGATGATCATTTGAATGATGCGTGCACTTGTTTGTTATACTAAAAAAGAGGTTTTTTTTTTTTGCAAATTGCCATTGAAAACATCGTGAATTGTTTTCAAAACATGAAAATGCGTACAGAGCAACTATTAAATGCATTTTTTTTTATATATTTATAATGACTTTGTAGTTTTATTATGTGTTTTTATTCAATGACTTTGTAATTTTATTATGTGTTTTTATTCAATGACATTGTACTTTTACTGTGATATTTGCTTTTATTATGTGATTTGACCGGACTAGATCCGAACCGATCCAAAAAGTTTGAGTCTGGGTTAATATAAACTGGGGTATCCATAAAAAATGACACCATAAGAAAAAATTTCTGGCTCCGCCACTGATTCAGTATACTAAAAATGTAAAATAAACATTATCGTCACTTACCTGATATTCCCTGTGCACTTGCAGCATGAGCCAGCATCAACTTGCCATTTGCATCACCAATGCAATATAAGTGAGGAACCTAACAAATAACAATTAAAATTCCTTGTCAAAAACTGATAAATAATATTATTTCTTTATATAAGCTAGTAGTTTCATTTGCAACCAACCGTATTTCCCTTTGCATCGATTACTCGCATACGCTCATCAACAGGAACAAAACCACGTTGAGTCTCAACATTTATCTGGAGAAAATCCATTAAACCATTAGAATCATACATCTTATAATATAATATATTAATATATTATATTCAATGTTTAATTCTTTAATACTTCTTAGCATACATTTTCCAAACCGAGACCTTTTGTAAATGGAGCTCTTCCAGTGGCAATTAGTGCTGCGTCCACCTGCATACGTAAAATACGACAGAATGGTTAAAAACTTTCTGAATTGTTTCTACTTAAATTCAGTTTTTCCTTATCAAGATACACAGGCTAGATGCCTATTTCCGACAATACCATTTTTTTTTTCCAAAAATTAACTGAATTTTCTTGAATCTGCCAAACGATACCTCTAGTGTCTCTTTCGGTTCTTTTGTCTTAGCATCAGTAAGTTCAATAATGACTGGTTTTCCATCCTTTGCTGGGGTGATCTGTTGAAATAATGAGAGAAACTCGATCTCACTTACGTATTTTTAAACTTAATAAGAAAAATAATAAACAGCTAATTACCTTGGTAGCAAATACTCCAGTATGATAGTCAATTTTTCTAGGATTTATAAGAACCCTTTGAGCTAACTTGCCAATCTCGGGATCAAATCCGGGCATAAGTTGATCAAGAGCTTCAATAAATGTCACCTGTATCATGTTGCCCGCTTGTAAGATATTGATCAAATCCACACATATGTATATATATATATATATATATATATTTTGTAAAATAACCGATTGTGTGCAAATTTTTATACTTAAGTTTATAAAATAGGAGGGCCCACCTCACTACCAAGTGCTGTGTACACATCACTGAATTCAAGGCCGATATACCCACTTCCTACAATGGCTATCCATTCAGGAACAAACTCCAATTTTAAAGCGTGATCGCTGGTAACAACGGTCTTCCCTGAACATCATACTATTATCATTGCAAATCTATACAGATAATTTGGTGATTAGTAAATAAATGTGAAGCTTTTATATACCATCAACTTCAATGCCTTTAGGGACGAAAGGGACTGATCCAGTAGCGATTATAATATCCTTTGCCGTTATGAAGTTATCCAGTCCGTATTTCACCTTTTGAGGACCCTGATAACAAGTTTATTGACGTTATAATACGTAATGAAAGATTTTAAAGGAGAAAATGACTTACCATTATTGAACCAAAACCTGTCAATATGTCCACACCGAGTGCCTTCATTGAGTTCGTTAAATTGTTACGTATTTTTGAAGCAAGATTACTTGCATGATCAGCTACTGCCTGTCTGTTATAGCCAGCACCTGAAACCTGATAAACTTGGAAAAGGACCAAAGTATATAAGTTGAAACGGGCTCTCACGAGTTGTTACATTTGAACAACTTAAAGTATCGGAGAGAAAAGGGATTTAAAGAAGTTGTTGTATCACCTGTATTCCTAAAGCTTTCATGTGATGTTCATCTTGGAGTTCTCTCATGCGGCCACTAACAGCGAGAAGAGCTTTCGAAGGAACACAACCTCTGTTTACACATGTTCCGCCTATAACATCACCTTCGATGATAGCTGTTTTTAGACCCTGTCATGTATTACTCATGTATTACTAAGCTCCGCCATTGATACCGACTAACAAAATCCACTGATCATAGTAACTACCATTTTAAACCGATAATGTCATGATGCTATACAAACACACTCCCAATAGTGTAAATCAGCTTGTCATACGACCCGTATGACGTGACACAAGCCGTATAATGTCAATCAAGTCTCCACACTATAGTCTGTCACATCATATGGGTTTATATGATAGGGCGAAAAACTGGTCATATGGGACTTATGACTTTGTCATTGGTCACAACAGTCATTTCTTTGACACTATGATTTGGCCCCTGCGGCCCCACCATATGACCATGTTCTTTTTATCATGACCCCCATATGACCATTTTCGCTCTTTTATATGACCCTATGACACGTCAGTGCTCTTTGATAGTGTGTCATTGGTGTTTGTTTAGCACCACCTTTTAATCTCATTAGATCAATTCATAGATGTTTGATCATTCAATATGTTAAATAACCTAATAATAACAGTGTCGGATCTAGAAAATCTTTATAGGGGCAACGTTTCAAAGAAAAGGGGTAACAAAATCGAAAAAACGTCAAATTTTTCCAAAATTCACACTAAATTTACACTACCGTCGGAGCATCAAGGGGCAACGTGGGTTACCCCTTGTTAAGAGGTAGATCCGCCCCTGAATAATAAAACATGTAACCTACTCAATATCAAACCAGTTATTAGAGTTCTAACAATACATAACTTTTGAGTAAATTACTTTTTGAGTCCCTATGTTTTAGTGGATTTAACCACTTGAGTCCAAAATCAAAAAGTTTAAAGTTATGAGTCTCTAACCGCTCATTTTATAACGTTTTGAGTCCCTGTGTTTTATTTGTTTTAACCGCTTGAGTCCAAAATCAAAGTACAAGTATTAAAAAATTGGACTCAAAACATTATAAAATGAGCGGTTAGGGAGTCAGAGTTTTAAACTTTTTGATTTTGGATAGTGTTAGACCACCCGTAGTGGAGGGTTTTTTGGCGTTTTTCCCCAAAAAAACGCTCCTAGACCACCCTTGGGCGTTTTTTTTCGAAAAAAATGCTCTTGGCGTGTTCTTTTCCACGCCTTGCTTCAATGGTTTTGGCCAATCACCGGTTTCCACGCTGGGGTTTGTCCAATTAAATTTTTTGATGGTTTTTTTTATTTAATTCTATTACACTTCTTTTAACATAATGCACCCCACAATGCTCACGTCCTCACTACACCCATTTTAGAAAAACTCTCCATAATGCCCTATTGCTGAAGTACATTATTTGTGCCTTTTCCATTGCACATGGTCTTAAAACCACTAAAACACTATCTCTCAAAGAAAAGTAATTTACTCTGATTTTTTACTTTGTGTTCAACAAACCGTCAACGGTCAAACAATGTACTTCACAGTTTTCATGCCGCATTAAAAAATAAAAATAAAAATAAAACATAAATCATCATAATTCATATTCTCAAGTAAACCTAATATGACAAAATCAAGTAATTAAACAACGGCTCTAGTATGATCTAATTAACAACTTGTTGTTCTAACCTTTTCAACAGCATGCAATGCAGCACCATGACCACCAACACCAGCTCCAATTATCACCAGATCATAATCAAACTTGGTCGGAGGACTTCCATTGCTGTCCGGAGAAGCTGCCGATACACATTTCCTAGTCCTCTTTGATGCAGCACCGATAACTCTGTGTTTATGGTGCGATAATGGTACAACTTCTCGCCGGAGACTGCAGAAACGGAGGTTGAAAGACGCCGTTAACGAAGCATAGGACTCGAGTGGTTGCAGACTTGATGAAGAAATTGGTGATGTAGAGATCAATGATTGCATTCTGTCTTACAAATTTCGAGAGACAAGACAATGGAGGAAAACTTATTTGGATAGAGTGAGCGAGGGTGGGGGATATTTTAGTGACTCACTTGTCTGCAATAATAACTAGATTTTTTGAAGTGTCGCGTTGCGGCGAAATCGAGCAAATAATAATGTAAAACAAACGTGATTTGAAAATAAAGCATGTTGTTTAGAAAGGCAAACCATTAGAACGCTTTAGTTTATCATCGTATCGTTTTGTAATACCAAATAAATACTTTATTTTGAGTACAACTTCGTTTTTAACAAAACTTATAACAGAATGTCAAGGAAAAAATCAAGCACAACTACGTACTTAAGTTTTTATAAAAAAAAGTTATAAACGTAAGTTATTAAAAAAGTATCAAATTAACCGATAAAAGTATCGAATTAACCGATAAATTAATGTATGTTCTAAAAAAAGAAAAAAAAAATATTAAAGATGATGAAAGAAATACATGGTTTTAGAAAAGAAATAAAATAAAAAATATGTTATTAAAATTAAATATAATAATAAACTATTATAATATGTTAAATAAAATAATAACAAAAGCTATATATTATTATAAAAATAAAGTTACTATTCATCAAACAATATATATATAATATATATATAATATAATATATATATAATGGATAAAATGGAGTTCTTTATTATTAAAAAAATAATTCAAAAGTACATAATACTCTACATAATCTATCTATATCAATATCTATACTATATAATAAAAAAAACCACTTTAGGGACACTTGTCATCATATTAGCCATCTCTTATAGATAATTATTATTTTAATTTAATCTCTTCTAATTAAATTATAGATAATCCTCCTATTAACTACTATTATTTAGTTTAATAACTTATAGATAATTATTAGTTTAATCTCCTTCTTATTTATAATCTATACTATATAATAAAAGAAACCACTTTAGGGACACTTGTCATCACATTAGACCATCTTTTATAGATAATTATTATTTTAGTTTAATTTTTTCTAATTAATTAAAGATAACCCTCCTACTAAATATTATTTAATTTAATATCTTATATTATAAATAACCCTCCTATTAAATATTATTAATTTAATATTTTATAGATAATTATTATTTAGGTTATAATACTTCTCATTTATAATATTATTTATATTTGTTGACCTTGAACTTACCATTACGTCTCATATGTTGAGATTTGCTGTTTGTAGCTTTCTTCAAAGCTTCTCCATTATTCATTCCCCTTTTGTTTTACATTTTCTATTTCTTCTTTCTTCCGGTCTTTCTTTTAATGGTTAACTTTGTACAATTGTAACCAAGTTTCAAGAGTATTCTAATTAGATCATTCATAATTTTTTTTTGTTCTAATTAGGTCATTCAAGTTTCATTTGATGTTTCAATCATAGATATTTTACCTAAATAGAAGGTCATCCATGCTACATTACATTTAATTAGGTTTTATTTATAAAAAAAAATAAATTGTTGACATGGCACATAAAATGCCATCTGGATTGGTAAAAAAATATGAGAAATAGGTTTAAAAGTTTAAAAAAGCTTAAAAAAATTGTGGAAAAGTTAACAAAATGCGATTTTTTTAATTGTAGAAAAGTTAAAAAAATGCAAAAAAATTAAAAAAAAAGTGATTTACCCTATTTTTAATAAATAAATTAATAAAACCTCCTAAATCATTTCGTTTAAATTACTAAAAATTATGAAAGTTTTATTAAAAAATTAAAATGAGCCAAAAATTCAATTGCTTTTTACCAAACCCTTCATACTACTAATAATACCGATTCATAAAACATCACTTTAGAAATAGGGATATGGTGGGCATAGTACCTAATTGTTTGTTTTATGAGTTGTAATAGTTGATCGTTTTGGGTTTTGGGTTTTGATTTATTATATTTCTTTTATTTGATTCCATGTCATCATGTTTTTTTAAAAAAAAAAGTTAAATAAATGTCATGTAGGATTATGACCTGTTATTCAGGTAAAATATTAACACCAAAATAAAGTAAAATGATCTAACTGGAACAATAAATTTTATTAGTGACTTAATTGGAACACTGATAAAACTTCATTATTATTCTGTGGCATATTCCTTTCTTTTAAAAAATTACTAGGTTAGAACACCGTATATTACACGGGTTGAATAAATATAATTTTATATATTAACCCATGTAATACATGAGGTTTTTTAAGATGTAACTTTTTATTATTTGAAATATAAAATTAGATTTATTCAATTCGTACAATACACGAGGTTTTTTAAAGATATATGTTTTTTATTATTTAGTACAGAAAATTACATTTATTCAAAATGTATAATGCACATATTTTTAAAGAGATATTTTTTTATTATTTGGTATATAAAATTACATTTATTCAACCCGTGTAATAAATGAGGTTTTTTAAAGATGTATCATTTTATTATTTGGTAAACAATATTACATTTATTCAACCCGTGTAATACACGTGGTTTTAAAGATATAACTTTTTTTATTTGGTATATAAATTTTTTTATTATTTAATATATAAAATTATATTTATTCAATCCGTATAATAAATGAGGTTTTTAAAGATATATTGTTTTTTTATTTATAAAATTTATTTATTCAACCCCGTGTAACACACGGGGTTATAACCTAGTAATATTTATTTGAATTAGTTAGAGTTAATTACTGTTTTCGTCCATATGATTTGTCAAAAATCACTATTCAGTCAATTAGTTTAAAAATTGTGATTTCAGCCCCTAAGGTTTCATTTTCGTAACTATTTCAGTACACGTCGTAACCATTTCAGTCCCTGTAATTAACAGAATAATGGATTGAAATTGTTACGAAATTGAGACCATAGGGACAAAAATGGTTACGAAAGTGAACCACAGGGACTGAAATCGTATTTTTTAAACTAATTGACTGAAATAGTGATTTTTGACAAACCACGGGGACGAAAAATTAATTAACTCAATTAATTATTACTTTTATATTTATCTATTTACTTCAAATTCAAACTTAGTTATCTAATTTGATCTTAACTATATATTTGAACGTTTTGTTTAGTTTGGTATCAAATAGATTTTACGAAACTTGAAATAAAATTAACTAATATTATTTATCATTTATATATTTACGGAGTTTTAAATAAAGAGTTACATTTATTGAGACTTCGTTAACAAATTTTGCAATAATAGAATAATCTCTTTTTATCACGAAAACCAAACTTTGTATTAATATATTAAATATTTTTATTTTCACTATATTACATTTACTTGACCCATGTAATAGATGAGGTGTTTTAAGATATAACTTTTTATTATTTGATATATAAAATTGGGTTTATTCAATTCGTACAATACACGTGGTTTTTTAAGGATGTATATTTTTTATTATTTAGTACAGAAAATTACATTTATTCAAACCGTGTAATACGCATATTTTTAAAGATGTAATTTTTTTTTATTATTTGGTATATAAAATCATATTTATTCAACCCATGTAATACACGTGATTTTAAAGATATAACTTTTTTTTGGTATATAAAATTACATTTATTCAACACGTACAATATGGTTCTTATAGATATAACTTTTTATTATTTAATATATAAAATTATATTTATTCAACCCGTGCAATAAAGGAGGTTTTTAAAGATATATTGTTTTATTATTTAGTATATAAAATTTATTTATTTAAACCGTGTAATACACTGGTTATAACCTAGTTCTATAATAAAAAAATAATAAAAAATACTCAATTTTTCAACAAAGGTTTTTTTTTTAAATAAAAGTGTATAATATGTTTATGGCATTATCAAGTTCACCATGGAATATAGAAGATTGGAAGCTCGTGAGTAGCGTACACAGAAACTAGGAATGCTAAGTTAATTATCGAAAATATGGAAGGTCAGTTATTACCTTAATATCTGATTTTAATAAAATACAATAATCAAATTTGAAGATTTTGCAAACTGGTTCAACGGTTCGAACCGGTAGAACAAGCTTTACCGTGGATATACAACAAATACTATATTATAGTATTACCGTCTTTCCATACCTGGCTCATGTCCAATATCCGGTATTACCAGGTGCTACATACCAATATTTAAAACATTGGTAGGAGTAGCTAAAACACAAACCGACTTACTCTTACGAAATGAGAATGAGTAAAAGGATTTTTGTATTCTTGTAATGGATGATTACAATAGGGGATGAGAGCCTCTATTTATACTACTTTTACAAAGATCCTAAAAGGAAAAAAATAACTGTTGATTGGCTGTCATTGCAAAGGAAAAGAAACCGTATATTTTGCTCCACTAATTTTGGGATATGATGTGATTGACAGACAATCTTGCTGATCCCCTAAAATGTCTTCCTTTCTTTCAACACTCACCCTCAAGTTGAATTGTGGGATTTCTGAAATTCAACTTGTCCAAACAATTGTGTAGTATCCTTTCATTTACAGCTTTTGTTAAGATGTCAGCCAGTTGTTCTTCTGATGGGACAAATGACAATGTAACAATCTCTGCTTCCAACTTTTCTTTAATGAAGTGTCGATCTACCTCTATATGCTTCGTTCGATCATGTTGAACTGGGTTCTCAGATATTTGAATAGCTGCTTTATTATCAGTTGTAATCTTGCTAGTTTCTTGAGGTGGAAATCCTATCTCAGTAAGGAGCCTCCGTACCCATAGTACTTCAGTTATCCCCTTTGCTATTCCTCTAAATTCAGGTTCAGCGCTTGACAGGGCCACCACCTTCTGTTTTTTACTTCTCCAAGTGACGAGGTTTCCACCAACTAAGGTAAAGTAACCTGAGGTTGATCTTCGGTTCCCTTTATCTCCTGCCCAGTCTGCATCGATGTATAATTGAGTCCCTAGATGTCCATTTGGTTTGAAAAGGACTCCGTGACCAACCGTTCCCTTTAGATATCTTAAGATTCTGAAGACTGCATCCATGTGAGCGCTTTGAGGTTGATGCATAAACTGACTTATTACTCCTACAACGTATGCTATATCAGGTCGAGTGTGAGAGAGGTATATCAGTTCCCCACAATTCGCTGGTACCTTTCTCTGTCAGCTGGCTCTGCTTTTTCTTCTATGTAGAGCTTCTGATTTACAATCATAGGCATATCTGCCGGTTTGCAATCGATAAAACTGGTTTCTGCTAGCAGGTCGAGAACATACTTCTTCTGGCACATGAAGATCCCTTGTTTTGACCTCAGAACTTCAATGCCAAGGAAGTATTTAAGTCTCCCTGGTCCTTCATTTCAAATTCTGTGAACAAGTTTTTCTTTAGCTTGGTTATCTCTTCTTTGTCATTACCTGTAATGATCATGTCATCGACATAGATTATTAGACAGGTTATGAGGTTGTTTCTCTGTTTGAGAAACAATGTATTGTCTGAGTTACTTTGTCTAAAGCCGTAGTTCTTCATGGCCAAGGTGAACCTACCAAACCATGCTCTAGGAGACTGTTTTAGGCCATACGGGGATTTCTTCAGATGACATACTTCTCTTTCTCCAAAATTAACTGTGAATCCATGTGGAGCTTCCATATAAACTTCTTCTTTTAATTCTCCGTGTAAGAAAGCATTCTTTACATCAAATTGGTGAAGTGGCCACCCTTTATTTGCTGCTACAGAGAATAGAACTCTGATGGTGTTAATCTTTGCAACTGGAGAGAAGGTTTCAGAGTGGTCAATCCCGTATGTTTGAGTGTAGCCTTTAGCTACTAACCTGGCTTTATACCTCTCAATTGTACCATCAGGTTTGTACTTAATCGTAAAAACCCAACGACACCCACTGTTTTCTTTCCCACCGGCAGGACACATTTCTCCCATGTGTTGTTCTTTGTTAAGGCTTTCATCTCTTCTTCCATTGCCTTTTTCCAGTGTCTTGATTTCAGGGCTTGTTCTGTATTGGTCGGAATTTCTTCTGAATATAAAGACGAAGAGAAGGCCTTGGCTTCCTCTGATAGATTTCCTTTGGCTATGTTAGCCACATGATATCTGCATCCCTGAGATTTCTTTTCTGGAGAATATCTTTTCGGTGGAACTCCCCGGTTGGATCTTGGTGGTAAGACATATCCTCCTTGTGTGTCTTCTTGTGGAGAATGGTCCTCTTGTTCTTGTTCATGTTCACTTTGCTCCATTGGTGAAGTGTCTCCCTGTGTGGAAGAACTCATTTGCTCTACTGTTTCATTAATTGTATTTTCAGGAATTTCAGTAGAGTTGGGAACAGAACAAGGGTGAGTATTACTTACCTCGGGTATCAGGTTACGAGCAACTTCTTGGGCGACACTGATATTTGGGTTTTCTGTGGAGAGAGGAGCCACATCGTTGGTACTGTGGCTCACCGCTTCCTCATATGGGACATACTTTAACCAACTCAGTGTGTCTTGACATTCTCTCTCCCCCTAACCACTGTGTTGGGAGGCATAGTAATACTTGGTTTCAAGAAAATCACAGTTCATAGTGGTGAACATGTGTCGGGTTTTTGGATTGTAGCATCGATACCCTTTTTGATTCATTCCATACCCAACAAAGACACATTTTTCGGCGCGTGGATCGAGTTTGGTTCTATTTGTTTTTGGTATGTGGACAAAGGCAGTGCATCCAAAGATGCATGGTTCAAGTGTGAGATTGGAGGGAGGTTTTTTGAATTCTGAAAGGACTTGTAATGGGGTTTTTAGTTTTAGAATTTGGGTTGGAAGACGATTAATAAGACAAGTAGCAGTAACAAGGGCTTCTGGCCAAAAGACCTTTGGAACTTGTGATTCTATTAGGAGAGCCCGGGTTATTTCTAACAGAATGCGGTTCTTTCGTTCCGCGACACCATTCTGTTCTGGAGGATGGGGACAAGTAGTTTGATGAATGATGCCTTTGGTTCGAAAAAAGTGTTTCATACTAGTGTTTACGAATTCACCACCATTATCTGATCGGAAAACTTGAATGTTTTTTTTGGAATTGGGTTTGGATCATGGTATAAAAAATGGTGAATTTATCAAGAACTTCAGACTTATTTTTTAGTAGGTAAACCCATGTCATTCGTGTACAATCATCCACGAATATAACGAAAAAACGAAGGTTTTGTCCCCCAATGACTGGAGCTGGGCCCCATACATCCGAGTGAATCAATGAAAAAGGTTCATCGACCTTTGTGTTATTTGGTTTAAAAGTTTTTCGATGACTCTTGGCCAACATACAAGTTTCACAATGTGTCTTGTAATTAGAAGGAAATAACTTAGGAAATAAAATATGCAAATAACCCATAGATGGATGCCCCAATCTCCTATGCCATAGCCAAGCTTCTCGTTCTATTGTTCCATGAGAAAGCAATACAATACCACTTTGAGTCACCTCATCCACATAGTATAACCCTCGTCTTTCAGTGCCACGCCCAATGATAGCTCCCGTCCTGATATCCTGCAAGATACAAAATGTGGGTTGCATGAGTACCGAACAATTTAATTCCTTTGTTACATGGCTTATTGAAAGGAGTTTGTGTGACAAAGATGGAACGTAGAGACAGTTTGAGATTTTGAGTGTTGGAGAAATTTCAATAGTTCCTCCGTTTTTTACACTCATTGTTTCTCCATTTGCCGTATGTATATAGGATTTTGTAGGTTTGGTTGATGTGACAAAATCTGATATCTCGTAGGTCATGGTATCGGTAGCTCCACAATCGAATATCCACGACTGTTCCTTATTTTTAATCAAGTTTTGAGCCATATTGGCAAAGCCACTAAAGTTTGGGTGTTTGTTGCAATTTATGAAACTTTCTATCATAAAAGGAACAACACTTGTGGCTTTTAACTATAACAACCCTCGGTAAAACCGACACCTCTCATAATAATTCCGACACCCTAATATATCTTTAAATATATCAATTTGTCTTATATGCACCCCGTATGTGAAAACCGAGCCCCAAAGTAGATTATAACATATTAAATAAATAAAAACAATAATTTTTATGCTGAGGCGGGCCGCGTAGGGCCTCACCTCAAGTTCATGCGGGTCGCGCGAAGATGAAACCAGACTTCTCTTAAATCATAAGTCCAGGCGGGCCGCGTACATGTTTGGTTAAGTTAACGCGGGCCGCGAGTGCCTAGAATTGTGGCACAGCCCGGTGCGGCCACGTGTCCAAAGCGTGTCGAGCCTATATGATGACCGGACCAAGCTACACCATTGACTGAGGTTGACGCGGGCCGCGTGAGCCCGACCCAAACCCCACGCGGGCCGCGAGAAAGTGCGTTTTCAGCACTATAAAGAGAAGGCAACGGGCCTTCAGTTCAACCGTTCATTTCCTTTCTTTCTCTCTTAAATTCTGTAGTGGCGTTATTATACCCGGGCGTTATACCCCCTAAAATAGCGAGGTTCTGCTACGATGTAAGTATTATAACCCCTGGAGACATATTAGATACGCTGCCCGATTGATCTAGGGTTCCGTAGCGGCTGTCGTGGTTCTGCCCGACGTAGTCGTTGGAATGCCGTCTCGGGGAGGGTATTACTAATGTTAAAATGGGTTATTATACTAACACACGTGCATTTGTGTAAATTATAGATATTCACCAGGAAACCATAAAGGATAACCTAAAATAGCAATGTGAGTAATCTCCTTTTTGTTAACAGTTTTTACAAAACCTTAACCTTTTTGCAATGCAAGTTATCAGTGATTGAGTCTTTGTAATTCTACAATTACTGCCGGTATGTTGGGGTTTTGTATACAAAATTGGAGTAACGTTACCATTGGACGACGAGTTAGCCAATGTGTAATATGACCCTCAGTCAGACTTGACACTACTGAATGAGTAATTGGGTAGATGTAAACATTGTAATCGCCCTCAATACTGTTTAAATTAAACTGAGATTCATTCACCAGTATTTTCCACTGACAAAACCTTTTTAAAACGCGTTTCTGGTAACAAAATGTGAAAGCCAAATAGAAGCCAGCTGGAGAGCACTGGAGGCTTGGAAAAGTGGCTATAAAAGTTACCTAAATAAAAGAAAGCGTTTATTTCAATAAAGTGGGAGTTATCCCTGTAATTCAGTTTGTAATAAAAACTTGGGTTTTACCCATGTGTTTGATATTATAAAATAAGGTGGTTTACTCTGATTTAATATTTCCTAACTACGGCCCTGATGAAAATTTCCGCTGCCAAATAAATTAATAACGTGATACCACCGCAACTGGCTCGCGGCCGCCCGTTCCCGGGAATTAGGGATCGGGGGTTGTGACGTTAACACTTCTAAATTTTCGTGAAAGTTACGAACATATGATGTATTTTTTTATATTAACTCTTTTTCTTACTAAAAATTTTTAAAATAAAATCAACAAATGTAAGATTAATAAATCTTCAAAAATAAAAATAATAATGAATAAAGCTCGATTTCCCGGTCCCCACGCTGGCACAAACTCCTTTTAGTAAAAAAAAGTTTATATAAAGCGAATGTTGTATCAAGTAAAAAAAGAAGTTTAGTAAAAAAGAAGATTTTCTTAATTCAAATTCAAATATAAAGCCCATGTGATTCAGGTAAAAGCTCAATGATTTACCCGATAACCCATAACTCAAATTCCCAACAAATTATGACAACTTCAAATACATGGGCTAGAATAGTTTAAAACCACTAAATCATATCATTACTAATCAATCAATAACTTGGATTATATTGGATTTTGGTTGGATTCAAGATGAAAATTTGAAGTTAAATGATACGATGCTTGCTGTTGAACCAATCGAGTAGGTGGATCATAGTCTCTTATCACAAAAATGGTTGTTCCTTTTGTTAAACACAACTTATATGAAGTTCATAAATCTCTCCCTACCCTGTTAGTTTAATTAAAAATAAAAATATTATCATTTTTTATAGCTTACTTTAAGCTCACAGCTTGCAAGTTTAGTTAGTGAGATATAAGATGTCATTAAAGGGATTTGAGTTATCATGTAAGAATAGCATGTATGAGGTATAAACTTAGGGAACACAACGTTTACCTGGTACAACGGTTCACGTGCGTTTCAAACTTAGTGGTGACGTTGTCGCAGGTTGCCAAGAAGGTTGGTTTCGGAGGTTGAAAACAATGGTGAGAGCATAAGGCTGATGAATGGTTTGGAACGAATTGAAGCTGTACGTATATTTATAGAGACGATTAATAGGGGTCTTAAATCTTGATGTAGATCATGACTCAAATTCGAACCTGAACCGTAATTAAAACCAAAAGAAATGACATTAACAATTAATAAATTAAAGACTTAAAAAAGTTAATTACACGTATGAAGTTACGACTTACTTCACCGGATATTTTCAGGATTTCACGAAGAATACAAGAAATAAAGCTCGATTTCCCGGACCCCACGCTGCCACAAACTCCTTTTGAATCCTCTTTGAAGCCATCACAAGATTTTGAACTTTCAGTAAACGACAAATAACTATATCTGCAGCTTAAAGAGTTTTGATCCAGAGTAAACGACAAATAACTACATCTGCAACTTAAAGAGTTCTGATCCAGAGTGTGCATCTACAACACTAAACGGATCATTAAGTAGATATATGTCAGCATCTTGATAAAGTGCCATTGCTAACTGCACCCTTTGTTTTTGGCCCCCACTCAAGTTTATACCACGATCGTCGATAATCATTTGATCTCCATGTGAAAAAAGCTCCAAATCTTTTTTCAACGAACATGCTTGAAGTGTTCTTTTGTATGTAGACACCATTGGATTACCGAATAAAATATTTTCTTCAATGTTTCCGGACTGTATCCATGCGGACTGCGATACATAAGCTTTTGACCCACAAATTTGAACCTGAACCGTAATTAAAACCAAAAGAAATGACGTTAACAATTAATAAATTAAAGACTTAAAAAAGTTAATTACACGTATTAGTTACGACTTACTTCACCGGATATTTTCGGGATTTCACCAAGAATACAAGAAATAAAGCTCGATTTCCCAGACTCCACGCTGCCACAAACTCCTTGTGATATCCTCTTTGAAGCCATCACAAGATTTTGATCACTCTGACTGTAGATTCAGTTTGTTACGAAAACTTTCTATTCAACATGATTGAATGAAGACTAGTATATATCTTGCCATCACATTACAAACAGTCGGTTTTATAAGTATTTGGAATTCAATGCGTTTAAGACTGACTTGAATGACTAGTCAATCTGATAACTCAACATGTCAACATACTGATCATGCCTATACAGAATGCTTGAATGCAAATTATTGCTCATAGCAAGCCAATCATGCTAAAATCCATCTCTAGTGGCACCAACTAATAGCATTAATGGTGATTTCACTCAACTTTTAGAGGCATATGGATTAAAATTAGCAATTTCCAGCAACCACAGATCAAATAGAAAAGCTAAATTACAAAAAAAAATGTCACCTATAATTTCACATGTTGATTTAGGTAAAACAACTTCGGTGTTGGGACGGACACAATACTTCTTCGGATTCGTAGTCTTAACCTGAACAATAATATGCATTATAAAAAAAACTGATCATATATGCATCACACTAAGATTCAAAACCTAAAATCCAAACCCACAATCAGTTCGTAACCTAATTATACATTATTAAAGAAAAACTGCAAAATTGTACCTTAACCTGAATAATAATTTGCACTAAAATCACCCCCCCCCCCCAAAAAAAAAGAAAAAAAAATCAGATCATACATACATCCCACTAATGATTCAAAACCCAAAATCCAAATCCACAATCCCACAATCAGATCGTAACATATTCATACAAAATTAAAATAATAATAATAACAACCAGAAAATCGAACCCTAAATCATATAAAAATCAAATTCTAAACGAATGTTTCAGATAAATTCAAACAAAACCCAACAAACGATCATAGAATCTTAAAATCAATCCTCAAAAAGCATGCAACATCAAAAACTAAAGAAGCTTTACCTGTGGTATCTTGACTAAAAATCGAGAATCAGGAACTTCTTGGACGACGATGGAGAAGATTATAAGATCTTGCGAAGATGATTAGGCATGAATAAATGGATATATTAGGAACGTATGAAGGCGTAGAAGTGAATAGGGTTTGGAAAGAACCGTGGGGATCCTGATGAAAATCTCGCAAGGTTAAGAAAGACACGTGTCAGATGTAAACTTTATATATAATGAAAGAAAAAAAAGCCACTTGTCAAAATAATGGGGTGGTTTTATGTATAAATGACACATAAGTCAAAATCACTTTATTATATTAGAATAGATAGATAATAAATAAAAATGTATAATTTTTATTAGAATTTCAAATCGAATCGAATTTGAAATTTCAAATTCGTATTCGATTTACTTGACTCGAATTGAATCGAATTTGTAACGTCCAAAATTTTCTTTTTAAATTTATTAAATAACAACGTATTTTTCTAACGAAATTTGGGCATGACCCGTTTGCAAAACGAACGGTCCCCTGTTTTTCATAATCAAATATCATTCGAAAATACGCAACCATTCAAAAGACACAAAATATACGTCAAAACATACCATGTTTTTTGTCACGACCCCCGATCCCATCCTGGCCGGAATCGGAAGCCGCGAGCAGTCCAGTGGTACCGGTGATTATTTTGAAAAACATTGCAGCGGAAATTTCATCAAGACCGTGAGTTAGGAAAAATATCAGAGTTTAGAAACACCGAATTTTATTTAAATGGATGGAATAAATTCCAAGTTTTACAAAGGTAGCTTTTAATACGGGATAAACCCAAAACAATATTTCTTAAGTTGATTTAATTAATAAAATAAGCCACTTCTTGAAGTCTTTCAGTGTCGGATCCACTCCTTACTCCAATCTACTGTAATTACCTGAAACGCATTTTAAAAAGGTTTTGTCAGCGGGAAATACTGAGTGAGTTCATTCATTTTACTGAAAACGACACATTTTATTGTAATTCACAGTGTTAAGATCTTTTACGCATGTTTCTGATATCAACCAACTACCCACAGTATTTATCACTCGACCGGATCTGTCACAGTGGTCATATCACCATTGGCTGCCCCAATGAATGACGTAAATCAATTAAAATTAGGTTCGCCCACCTAAAATGATTTAAACTGTAGTAATGTGCACAATACCCCACATACTGGCTGTAATTTGGTGATTACATCAACTTAATCACTGTAATTATAATTCTGAAAATAATTTGGAGTATTGTAAAACATTTGATAAAAAGAGAATGACTCACAAATCAGCATGCAGGATTGAGTTAACAAACTTCTTGATTCTATTTCTTCCGATAATTAAGCATGCACTTTATTATTCTGGATCTTCTGATGATTTAATAGTTTGTTTGATTGTAAGGGTGTAGTTGGGAGTATTTTTGGTAATTAAATACATAGTTAACAGAATGGAATACGTATTGGTGTAAAACCCAAATCAAACCTTAACGGTAGTCATGAGATTCGAACCTTAACGAATTTCACAAAAACCGGGTTAATGATCAATACAGCTTTTACGATAACTCACGAGATCAAATTCTCACAACGAACGACAAAGTGCGATACTTAAACATTCATCGAATTAACGACGAACGACAAAGTATCACCCTAATATGGGCGGCACTTAAACATCCATTGGATATATTGATCGCTCAGAAAATGAATCGTAATAGCGATTGAGTGATTACTGGTTAGAACACCAACGTATAGAGAGAAGAAGAAAAGAAATGAGCAAAGAAAAATGAATCCTAAGCTTCTTATTTATAGCAAGCAGGCAAGCACCTCAATTCATACTTCTGGGTCGATGTGGGATAAGTTGACGTGCCTACCTACCTGCTTGACATGCTAGCTAGCTTGCTTATATATATTAATTCAGCTGCTTCACTCGTTTTTCTTGCATAACTTTTAAAATATAACTTTTTATAAAACGACGAATATGTCTTTAGAACGAGCATATTTTTATCTACGTTTTAACCTAAGTTTCATTAAAAACGGAGTAAGGAAAAAAATAATATATTTTATTATTAATATTAAACGTTCTTATACGACCCCATATATATCTATTTCTAATAAACCTTACTTAGCTTAATTAATCTTGTTAGCTTAATTAATATTGATTAACTGATTAATTAATCATACTAAACTTAATTAGGGTTTTCTTATTGCATAATTATCATACTAAATATTAATTTTAGTGAGGGTTGTTACATTTGTACTTACAAAACCATTAAGTTTATGTACGTACTTACGACAAGTTTTCCAAAAGACAAACATAATAGAAACTAGGTTTACCTACTAAGCGTAGACATAAGTGACAAAGTATTAAACATTGACTTTTACAAAATGCGGAACGCTTGACGGGCTTGAGGCGTGTTCGAACCGGGCAAAGCTTGATAGCTAGACATGAGATTTACCTACATGACCACAACATCGAAAACTCATTAGAACAAAAATTTCTTTCTTTAACTCAAGAATCTAACTTACGGACTTGAAACAAATGTGACATTCACAACTTGCGCTTTACTACGTTCTTTCATTCTTGCACGGTAATGGGTTCCAACGGAACTCCATGCCATTCCTTCTAGTCTTACAATAACATCATTCGACCCGTTCAAGAGAAGGGTCTATACATAGATCTTTTTCCATACTTGATTCGAATTAACACATTTATTGATAGACACATATCTATAGTGAAAACCAAAAATTGTACAAGTAGCGTACCTCGGTCTTGATTCCCTTGTTGCTTCACTTGACTCGAACTTTCTTCCTTAACGCCTACACATAACCATTCATTCTTTTAATTTATGATTCATACTAAATTACACACACCGATCGATAAAACATCATACAATTTACTAATGCTTCATAAACATATTCAATCCGCATAAAGTTTATGGCTTACTAGATCGACTAACATTTTTCATTAAGGCATTTTGTCAAACACTTGGTGTGCACAATATCAACAAAGCACAAGGTACAAGTGTTCATAGCATAATCCTACATGTTCCCTTTCTAGTCTAACAAGAAGCAATCAAATTCACAACTTTCTTTCATCCTACCTTAAATTATCTAATTTCTCTATCACATACAGATTGTGTATCAATTCACCTCTATAAGCATATTATCATAATTCATTATGTTCATCATATCCCTACAACAAGTGGGTATGAACCCTAACCACCCAACAATCAAAATTAAACAAAATCCTCAATCTATTGTGAATTCCTAACTCACAATTACACAAGATTTCCACATAAGTTCATGATTGGGTTAAAACCCACTTTCTACAAATCATTCAAATAAAAAATTACCACTTACAAATCGTTGAACAAGCTCAGATTATTTGAAATTTGAGTTCATGCATCCATTTGGGCTCTTAATTCCCTTTTGATTTTGAGAAGTTCATGAAGTTAGGGTTTTAGTCTTCCTGGTCCTTGCTCTGGTCGATCCACACAAACACCAGTGTGTGTGTTTTTGTGTTTTTCTTTTATTTACTAGTACTTATAAAACTTCCATCTTTTAACAAGTTTAGTCCCCCTATTTACTTAAATTGTTATTTGTCATTTAACCTTCCCTCTACTCAAGTTACTAACATATATACTTAACTAGGTTAAATATATCATGACTAGACATTTTAAGTAACATAAATAAATTGCATATTTTGGGGTGTTACAAGTCTACCCCCCTTAAAGAGGTTTCGTCCCCGAAACCTTAATACGTACCAAATAATGTCGGGTAGTGCTCCTTCATTTCATCTTCCAACTCCCATATAAGATCCGATCCTTTCCGATGTTGCCATTGCACCAAGACTTGCTTGATAGTTTTTTTCCGAGGGTGCGTTACCTTGGAATCCTTGATAGCTATCGGTCTTTCAACATAATTCAATCTTTCGTCCAGTTCAATATCGTCAAGGGGCACGTAAGTCGTCTCATCCGCTAAGCACTTTCTCAATTGTGACACATGGAATGTGTCGTGTATTCCATCTAAGGTTGGCGGTAATTCCAACCGATATGCTACTTTCCCAACCCGGGCTAAAATCTTGAAAGGCCCTATGTAGCGGGGGCCTAGCTTCCCTCGCTTTCGAAAACGGACTATACCTTTCCATGGAGAAACCGTTAATAGCACATGATCACCTTCCTGAAACTCGATAGGTTGCCTTCTGTGATCTGCGTAAGCCTTTTGTCGATCTTGAGCCGCTTTTAAACGGGCTCGCACAAGATCGATCTTTTCGTTGGTTTTAGCTACTACATCATTGGGCGCAATTTCTCTTTGCCCAACTTCTCCCCAAAAAATGGGAGTTCTACACTTCCTCCCGTATAACATTTCATACGTCGCCATTTGAATGCTATTGTGGTAGCTATTGTTGTACGAAAATTCCACCAATGGCAAGTGATCTTCCCAGCTCCCCCCAAAATCTATAGCACACGCTTGTAGCATGTCAATAAGCGTTTGAATGGTTTGCTCCGACTGACCATCCGTTTGGGGGTGATAGGCGGTGCTGAAATATAGCTTTGTACCCATACTCTCATGAAAACCTCGCCAATAACGGGACGTGAATCGGGTATCTCGATCCGACACAATAGATACCGGGACTCCGTGTCGAGATATTATTTCGTTAACATAAATCTCTGCCATCTTTTCGGAATGGAAAGTCTCCCGAATGGGTAAGAAGTGCACGCTTTTGGTGAGGCGGTCTACGATCACCCATATAGCATCGTGACCTTTCCTTGTCTTAGGAAGCTTGGTCACTAGGTCCATTGTCACTTCTTCCCATTTCCAAACCGGAATCTCTAACGGTTGCAACTTTCCATATGGTTTCTGATGTTCTGCTTTTACCTGTAAACAGGTCAAACATTTTGCAACATACTTGACGATATCACGTTTCATTCCGGGCCACCAATAACTTTTCTTCAAATCCAAATACATTTTTGTAGCTCCTGGATGAATCGAATACCGGGATTTGTGTGCTTCTTCGAGTAGTACATCTTTTGCTTCACTAAACCAGGGTATCCATATTCTGCCATACATTGATTTAATTCCACTGGGTCCTTCTTCTAATTTATCAACAAACCCCTTTGTTCTTTCCTTTCTTGAATCCACTTCACTCAGCGACTTGACTTGGGATTCCTTAATCTTTTCGAGAAATCGAGGTGTAACTACCATTTTCATGGATTTCACTTGAATTGGAGGTGGATAATCCTTTTGGCTCAGGTCATCGGCCACTACATTTGCCTTGCCCGGATGGTAGAGGATTTCACAATCATAATCTTTAAGCAGCTCTAACCACCTTCGTTGCCTCATATTTAAATCTCTCTGCTCGAAAAAGTACTTAAGGCTTTTGTGGTCAGAATAAATTGTGCTTTTCGTACCGTATAAATAATGTCTCCATATCTTCAAAGCGAATACTACTGCTGCTAATTCTAAGTCATGGGTTCGATAATTACTTTCATGTGTTTTCAACTGCCTTGAAGCATAAGCAATGACTCTACCCCTTTGCATTAAAACACATCCCAACCCTTGGTGTGATGCATCAGTGAACACCACCAAATCCTCTGTTCCATCCGGTAAGGTTAGTACCGGGGAGCTTGACAACTTTTCTTTCAAAATTTGAAACGCCTTTTCTTGATCTGTGCCCCATGTAAATTTCTCATTCTTCTTGGTTAACTTGGTCAGCGGCAGGGCCAATTTAGAAAACTCTTGTATAAACCTCCTATAATAGCCTGCTAAACCCAAAAAGCTTCTCACTTCACTTGGGTTCCTTGGAGGTACCCATTTCAAAACAGCCTCCACTTTTGACGGATCCACCAAGATACCATCCGCATTTATCACATGACCGAGAAATTGTACTTCTCTAAGCCAGAAAGCACACTTAGAGTATTTCGTGTACAATTTCTCCTTACGGAGTACTTCAAGAATTTCACGCAAATGGCATGCATGTTCGGCTTTACTTCGGGAATAAACCAAGATATCATCAATAAAAACTATAACGAATTTGTCTAGCATGGTCCGACAAACTCGATTCATAAGATCCATGAACGTGGCAGGCGCGTTCGTTAATCCAAAGGACATTACCAAGAACTCGTAATGCCCGTATCGCGTTCTAAAGGCCGTCTTTGCCACATCCTCATCCCGCACCCTTAGCTGATGGTACCCGGACCGCAAATCGATTTTTGAAAACCAACTTGCCCCTTGTAACTGATCAAAGAGATCATCGATTCGGGGCAATGGGTATCGGTTTTTCACCGTCAGCTTATTCAACTCTCGGTAATCGATGCACATACGCATCGATCCATCTTTCTTTTTGACAAAAAGAACAGGCGCTCCCCATGGCGATTCACTCGGGCGTATAAATCCCTTGTCGAGCAATTCTTGTATTTGTACCATTAACTCCCTCAATTCAGTTGGGGCCAACCTATAAGGAGCCTTGGCTACGGGTTTGGCATCGGGATACAATTCAATCTTAAAATCCACTTTGCGTTCTGGTGGAAGCCCCGGCTAATCTTCTGGAAAGACATCAAGAAACTCGTTCACGACTTCAACCTCTTCTATCTTAGGGGTATTCTGCTTGGTATCCACCACGTAGGCTAGAAATGCCTTGCTTCCATTCCGTACATATTTGTATGCTTGGACTATAGAACAAAGTTTCGAATTAATATTCCTTTCCCCTTGAATGCTTACTCGTTTTCCTCCCGGTGTTAACACATGAATCACCTTCTTCTCACATTGAATTTCGGCATGATGTTTAGCTAGCCAATCCATGCCAACAATAACCTTAAATTCCCCCAATACCATGGGAATAAGGTCAATGGCAAACTTCTCGTCTTCAATAATAGTTTCACAATTTTTACAAACCTCATGTAACAAGTAACTCTTACTATCCGCTATCCTACTTCTAAGGGCACATGCATTCTTTCGGTTGTAAAAGAGGGATACGAAACTAATTCACTTGATACAAATGATCTACTAGCTCCATATCAAATAACACATATGTAGGCATCAAGTTCAACAAGAATATACCTGACACAACATTCGGGTGGTCCTTTGCTTCTTCAGTCGTTATCTGAAACATCCTTCCCTTTGCTTTTGGGGCCTCATCCTTTCTTGTTTCCTTGTCAAATTTTCGTTGAAGCTTGGGACATTTAGCCTTAACATGACCCGGTTGGAAACAGTTATAGCACGTTCGGGTAGGATTAGGACATCTATAGTATGTCCCTCTTGACCACAGTTGTAACAACCTTTCTTTCCTTTCAAACACTCCCCCGTGTGTAACTTTCCACAAGTTTTGCATTTCGGGATGTTACCCTTCGCCTTATCCTTCCTGCCATGATCTTGAGATTTCTGTTTCTTTGACGGGCTTGAGCTGGAAACATTCTCAGACACTCTCTTCTCACCTCTTTCAGCCTGTCTTCTTAGTTCGATCTCCCTATCTCGGGCCAAGTTAATGAGCTCATTCAAGGTTTCACATTTGGCAGGAATTATAAACTCCCGATATTCTGCCTTCAGTATACCATAATAGCGGTTTATCTTCATCCTTTCCGTCCCCGCTATTTCTTTACAGAATTTCAGCTTGTCAAGAAAAATGTTGGTGACTTCATCAATGGTTTCGTCCTTCTGCCGAAGGTGTAAAAAAACTTCTTGAATCCGGTCAATGGCGGATTGCGGACAGTGGTACTTTAGGAATGGTTCCTTGAACTCTTGCCATGTCAAGACTTGAACCGTGTCTTCCCCGATCTCTTTACTATAAGCATCCCACCAATCTTTAGCTTGGAGTTGTAACAAACCGGTGGCAAACATCACTTGATCCTCTTTTTCACAATGACTTCTTACAAACACCGCTTCGGTACTTGCAATCCACCTTTGACATCCTATAGGATCAATTTCCCCCTTGAAAGGTAGTGGGTTACACGCCATGAATTCTTTGTAAGTACATTTGTGAGTTCCTTTCTTTCCTTGCATTTCTCCAATCATTCCCTTCAACTCGTCCATCTTACTCGTCATCATTGTTTCCACCACTTCCAACACATGACTTTCTACTTCTTGGGCTAACCGAGGAATACTTGACCCGATTGCCCTTCCAACCTCTTCTGAAATCATTTTTTTAATTGATCTTGTTGCACCTCCTCTGTGACATTTGTGCTTGTAGTCATTGTAAACTGTTCGGTTATCAATGAAATAAAGTTATTTGATCCCAATGTTTGTTTATTATGTTTAATGTTTTTATGTTTTGGCTTTTATTCGATTTCAAACTCTATATCGCTTTCTGGAGAATTATACGCAAACTGGTACGAAAACGTAATCAGTTATATGCAACAAATACTCCGGAACATCAATTTACACTTAACATACCTTAAATAACCTTTACATAACTTAGAAATAAGTTTTGAAGGCTTTGGTATGGCAAAATCTAGTTTATTCGCTTACAGGGACTAAAATTGACAAACTGCGAAAGTATGCCAATCTGAACTGTAACGAACATTCCGGAACATGATCATAAGTTAAACACACCTTAAATATCCTTTACATAGCTTAGAAATAGGCTTTGAGGGGTTTGGTGTGCTAAAATAAACTTTATGCTCATTCAGGGACTAAAAGTGTCAAAAAGTGCATAAGTTTGCACTTTCGCGCATATCTTACGTTCTGAATACTTCCGGACATCCAAAAATTTATGTAAGCATTAAAATATTATGTTTTAATGTTTGGCATGAGAAAAATCCATTCGTCGCGCAATTTGGATCGTTTTTCGCGCTTATGCGCATTCCGTCGTAATTAAGCAAACATCGCGA
Source organism: Helianthus annuus (assembly GCF_002127325.2). Lineage (NCBI taxonomy): Eukaryota > Viridiplantae > Streptophyta > Magnoliopsida > Asterales > Asteraceae > Helianthus > Helianthus annuus. The sequence goes on from NC_035437.2 coordinate 118,904,058, forward strand.
TCGTACGACCAAACGAACCGACATCCGAGATATTTTTGAGCATGTTTTGAGTTCCCTATACTTTAACTTCATTTTAGAGGCTTGAAATGAGGTTAACGGGCTTTAAACGTGTCAAAAATGGCCTTAAACACATGCAGGGACCAAAACTGTCATTTTATAAAGTTTCTGCTGATCTGACATGGCCAGGCGGCCCGGCTACATATTTGGTAATTCTCACGCGGGCCGCGTGAGGTCCTCAGATCTGCAAAATTGTTTTTAACAGCTGGTTGCAGCTGTCTTGCACCTCCAAACCACTTGCAAATGGGTTTTATCAATACTAGGGGCTCCCATGGGTTATATTTTCAGTGGGTGTGAGTTGTATGGCCAAGATCGAAGCACGCTTTGCGAGGAACGATCTTGACGGTTCACCAAATCCTATATATACCCCTCCATGTCTTGCCCATTTCCCTCACACTTGAATTCTGAGGTTGCTCTCTAAGTTGGGGTGCTTTGACACTTCATACCTGAGAGTACTCGGAATTCAATCTTGCGGGGACCCGTTGTAAGTATTCTTTCGTTCTTTTATTGCTTTTCGAGTCCAAAAGTCAAACTTTGTTTGACTTTCTGCATTGACCAGTTTATGGTCAATGCGAAGTTCGTTTGAACTTCATAACGTGAGCGTAATCACGTTGGTTATAGTCCCTAGCGACTATACCTACTGATTACCACGTTATCTAGGCTTAGTGACGAGTCGTAGTTTCGGTCAAAATGCGTTTTCTTGCGCATTTTGTAACCAAACTACTTTAGGGTATTAAAACCGTTTGTTTTAATACCAAACCTGTTTTCTAACATTACTAAACATGTTCTAGCATGTTTAGCTCGTCGCTTTTAGATTTGTGCTTGTTTAGGGTCGTAAGGGTAAGCGATCTAATCGATCGCTTATGCTTACGAACCCGACCCACTTGGTCGATCATTAGGATCCGACCAAACACATTAGGTGACCATAGTGTATAGGGAATAACCTTTCAAGGTTATACCTTATGGTCACGCCATTTAAGTAGTTGTATGACAAGTGGTTCTTATGCCTTAGGTAAATTACCAAAATGCCCTTTTTACACTAAAATTCATTTTAAACTTATGTAACATAATTTTTGACACCTAAACTGATTTAGCAACAATATTAAGTGTGTTAAGGCATATCTTGCTTGTCATAGGGCTAGTTAGGCGTTTCAAGCGCGTTTTACGCAAACGACGCGTTAAAGTAGCATAAGCTACCTAAGCGGGTCGTAACGGGTCAAAAGCACTTAGGATAAGTTTCGTTTTAGTATGTAGGCTTTGTCAAACCATATTACATAAGTTCCCACACTTATTTGGTTTGCGAACCCTCGTACTACCCGATCCTCCGATAGGTCCGTTTATTAATATAGATGCCTTTATAGGTGCCGTTTGATTCCGTGATCTTCTAGCATTGCTTGGTGGTTATCCTACGACTTCTAAGCAATCTCAAGTGAGTACATAGTCCCCTCTTTTACTGTTTTCCAAACATTTTGGGGTGAAACACATGTGCCTACTTGTTACTTTCATGATTTCATGCTTTCATATCATACACTTGCTATGTTCATTAATACATTTGTTTTACATGACATTTTCACGCTATGTATGTTCATCATACTTAGTGCATTTGTTTTACATGACATTTTCATGCTTACATTTTGGGTATGACATTTGGTTTGTTTAAGTGGGACAATATACATTCATTAACATTGATCACGCCGCTCGTTAGTAGGTAATGGTACCATAGGAATTGACAACTCCCGTTCCTGAAATCCTGGGTATGTTTGGATTGGAAGGAATGACCGAATTCGATTAAAACATTTAGACAGATAGACCTTTAATTTGTTTAAAGGTTTATCACCACAGTTGCAAGGCTTGGATGTATGCATTTTTACAATACCGCATAAATGTCTGTATTCATTATAGCATGCATTTTCCACAAAACATAACGTTGATTTAAACCATGTTTTACTTCAATACACTGTTTTGTGCATTTTTCCTATGGTTTAGTTGATACATATTTCACTAACCATACATTGACATTTTGAGTACACATTACATGATTGATATTTGACATAGATAATGTTGATGTTGATATATACATTTTGACATGGTTTTCACAATAACATTGGACAAATGGTTTAGACATGGGCAACTTTCATTGGGTGGTTTATTTAAGTCATTTAACTTGGACTTATACATTTTTCTTACAAATAACACATTTTTCACAAGACATTGTTTTACAACACTGTTCGATATATATATACAAACTCATTTTACTTAGTTATTCATTTAACCTTACATTACTTTTTCACATATCATCTACTTATTCATCGCTTTTCAAATGATTTATAAAACAAAACATGTTACAAGGATCATGACTGACTTTGTTAAACAACCCTTTTCTAAAACCTAAGTCATGAATCCTATTTTCACAAAAACCTATGTTACTCACAGGCATTTTTATGCTGACGTACTTTATTTTCACATGTGTTTCAGGAGCAAATGCGTAGGATGATCGTGACACGCTAGGGTGGACTTGGGCCTTAGTGACTATAAAATGAAGCTAGACATAGTTTAATTTCGTCATGTGCTCTTTATTTCTGTAGTTTTAAGACAATGTGGCTTGTTGGTTCTTGTTTGAACAATGAATTCCACCCTCAGGTGATGAATAAAATAATATTTTAATTACCTTGGTTGTGGAACAATAATTCTGTTACAACACTCCCCGATGTTTCCGCCACGATTTGATGTTTTACGTGGTCGGGGTGTGACAGAAGAGTTGGTATCAGAGCCAATGGTTATAGGGAATTAGGTTATTAGTAATGCTTTGACCTAGACTATAACCTTTCTAGGACCCCAACGCAAGTTGTCTTGTGTTTAGATTTTAAAACATGCTATCCTTAGGTGATCATCAAAACAAGAACCCAGATTTCTAAGACGATTTTTGAAAAACAATTCTCTATTTTTCAAATGATTTATTTTATTGTTTTGAACCCTTTTGACTTTTCAAATTGATTTTGGAAATCTATCATTTGCTTTAATGATTCTTTTGGCCTTGTGCCTTTCGAGTTTTCAAAATCCCGTCAAAGTTTGGGTCTAAATGATGTGAACACGTGCAAACTGGAAGAGTGAATGCCTGTACCCTGGGTTTTCTGTCTAAGGCTAGAGTGTTCGTACAAATCCACATAATCGGACCAGTCACTCTTACCTGGGAACTCTTGGGGTGAGTGTTCACTTATAGGCGAGCATGTCTTCGTTAAGCATTGTTTATGGACCCATTTACTTTGATTAGTCACTGTGCGTCATTTGTTTGCTTTGTGATACGGACGAATGACCACCATCCTTGCTTTGTTGATTTTGTTTCATCTCGTCCTTTCATCTAATCTTCTCACTCGTTTCCTCTCGTGTTTTTCCTGTTTTTAGCATGCCTCCTCGACGCGAAAATCAGCTACCGAATGCCGAACTGGCGGAAATCATCGCACAGCATATGGCTGCGGCGTTCCCGAATCTTATTGCTCAGTTTAACCAAGCAAACGTTAATCAGAACGCTCCTTGTAACTTTAAGAGTTTCAATTCGGCTAAACCACTCAAGTTCAGTGGTACCGAAGGAGCAACTGGGCTTCTTCAATGGTTTGAGAGCATTGAGAATACTTTTCGTCATGTTCAGTGTCCTGATAATCGCAAGGTCGAGTTTGCTTCAAGTGTCTTTCAAAAGAGGGCGTTGACATGGTGGAACGGGGTTATGAGAGATCGTGGTGCTGAAGTCGCTTTAGCACAAACGTGGGCTGAGTTAAGGACTCTCATGATGAGTGAGTTCTGTCCTCGTCATGAATTGCGAAAGTTGGAAAGGGAGTTTGACGATCTGAAACAGGTTAGTGGTGAGCACCGGGCGTATACTGATAGATATGAAGAGTTGAGTTTGCTATGCCCAACAATGGTCACCCCACTTGACAAAGCTATCGAAAGATACATCGATGGTCTACCTGATTCTGTGCAAGACATCATTACTGGTAGTAAACCTACCACTGTCCGTCAGGCCATTGAGTTAGCTGCGACATTGACAGAATCGCAGGTCAGAAAGGGTAAATTGCATAGGAAGGGTGACAAGGGTAAGAAGCAGGATTCTAACAAAGGGGATAACAAGAAAGGTAAGAAGGGGAAGGATTCTGGCTCATCAAGGGGCTCTAGGAAGCGAAAGGCTTCCCAAAATTTTGCCATCACTGCCCAACAAAACCAGGCAGCTCCCAATCAGCCAGCGCAGCCTCCCGCGAAGAAACGCTATGAAGGGAATGCACCTTTGTGCAATAGGTGCAATAGTCATCATCAGCAACAACTCCCGTGTCGTTTCTGTACCAACTGTGGGAAGTCGGGTCATCTTGCAGAAGTTTGTCGTTTTGCTCGAAATCAGGTAGCTCAACCACCTGTTCAACAGCAAGCTGCACGACCTCACTACCCTCCCAGCTCATGCTTTAATTGCGGAGACCTGACTCATTATCAAAACCAGTGTCCAAGGCTGGTTAATGCAAATCCAGTTCAGGCTCAGGCTCGTGGACGAGCTTTCAATATGAATGCTGTTGAGGCGCAGGCAGACAACGAGGTGGTGAACGATACGTTCTTAGTTAATAATCAACCTGCGTCTGTTCTTTTTGATTCAGGGGCCGATAAAAGTTTTGTGTCTTTATCTTTCGGACCATTGCTTCGCGTGTCTAGAACAAAACTAGGTAAACCTTTGACTGTTGAAGTTGCGAATGGTGAACCCATTGTTCTTAATTCCATTCTTCGCAACTGTCAATTAAACCTTAGCAACCATCTTTTTCCTATCGACCTCACGCCTATGCGTCTTGGAAGTTTCGACATTATTGTGGGTATGGATTGGTTAGCCAAGCATCGCGCAGAGGTAGTTTGTTTCGAGAAGATCGTTCGTGTGCCGCTCCCGTCAGGTGAGATCCTACAGGTTCGTGGTGACAAACCTGTTAGTAGCCTCAAGCTTATGTCTTGTTCTCAAGCTCGAAAGTATCTGCGAAAGAACTATGTGGCCTTCTTGGCACATGTTACGGCAGATAAAGACCAAGGTAAGTCTATTCAAGATATCCCTGTTGTTCGGGATTATTCGGAGCTGTTTCCTGAAGAATTACCTGGTCTACCCCCAGCACGCCAAGTCGAGTTCCATATCGATCTCGTACCTGGTGCAAATCCTATTGCTAGAGCTCCGTATCGCCTTGCACCGTCTGAGATGCAAGAACTATCTAAGCAACTTCAAGAGCTTTCTGACAAAGGTTTTATCCGTCCTAGCTTTTCTCCTTGGGGTGCTCCCGTTCTTTTTGTCAAGAAGAAGGATGGATCCTTCAGAATGTGTATCGATTATCGTGAGCTGAATAAGCTTACCATCAAGAATCGATATCCCCTGCCTCGCATTGATGACCTCTTTGACCAGTTATAGGGTGCTACTTGCTTTTCGAAGATTGATCTTCGTTCTGGGTATCATCAACTTCGTGTGCATGAAGAGGATATTCCCAAAACAGCATTTCGCACTCGATATGGGCATTATGAGTTCATAGTCATGCCATTCGGTTTGACCAATGCTCCTGCTGTTTTCATGGACTTGATGAATAGGGTCTGCAAGCCCTATCTGGATAAGTTCATCATAGTCTTTATTGATGATATCTTGATTTATTCTAAGACGCAAGCTGATCACGAGCAACATCTTCGTCTTACTCTGGAACTCCTAAAGAAAGAGCAACTTTTTGCCAAATTCTCCAAGTGTGAATTTTGGCTAAAGGAAGTTCAATTTTTGGGACATATTGTCAACGAACAAGGTATTCATGTAGATCCCTCCAAGATCAGTGCGATTAAGGATTGGGATACGCCAACTACTCCTACTGAGGTTCGTTCTTTTCTTGGTCTTGCGGGTTACTACCGCCGCTTCATTAAAAACTTCTCGAAGATTGCAGTTCCCCTAACTGCTCTAACTCAGAAGAACAAACCCTTTGAATGGGGTTATAAGCAAGAAGAAGCGTTTCAGACCTTAAAGCAGAAGCTTTGTGATGCACCTATTCTAACTTTACCTGAGGGCAATGATGATTTTGTCGTCTACTGCGATGCATCGAAATTGGGTCTTGGCTATGTTCTGATGCAAAGGAACAAAGTCATAGCCTACGCATCTAGACAATTGAAGGTACATGAGAGAAACTACACCACTCATGATCTTGAGTTAGGTGTAGTTGTTTTCGCTCTCAAAATCTGGAGACATTATTTGTACGGTACAAAATGCGTGGTTTTCACTGACCACAAAAGTCTCCAGCACATCTTCAACCAGAAGGAACTCAACATGAGGCAAAGACGTTGGGTCGAACTCCTAAACGACTATGATTGCGAAATTCGCTACCATCCTGGTAAAGCGAATGTTGTGGCTGACGCATTAAGTCGTAAGGAACGTACTATGCTTCATTGTGTTCATGATCAATCTGCTATCCAAGCTCGATCCGATATTCAAGCCCGCATCTCTCAGGCTCAACATGCTTGTGTTTCGCAAGATTTGATGGGTAAGGAATTACCCTATCACATTAAGCCTGATCTTGTTCTGAAGGAAGATGGATCGTATTATTTCATGGACCGTTTGTTGGTCCCGAGCCAAGATGATCTTCGTACTTTGCTTATGGATGAGGCCCATAAGTCTCGTTATTCTATCCATCCTGGCTCAGACAAAATGTATAAGGATCTTCGTACTCGGTATTGGTGGCCTGGTATGAAGAAAGACATTGCCTTATACGTTTCAAAGTGCCTTACTTGTCTCAAGGTTAAGGCTGAACACCAACATCCTGCTGGTCTTTTAGAGCAACCAGAGATTCCAGTTTGGAAATGGGAAAACATCACTATGGATCTCATTACTAAACTTCCGCGCACTAAGAAAGGTCATGATGCCATCTGGGTAATCGTGGACCGTCTTACTAAATCAGCGCATTTCTTGCCAATCCGTGAGGATTTTTCTGCTGAAGATTTGGCTAAAATCTATGTGGATGAAATTGTATCTCGACATGGTGTTCCTTTGAACATTATTTCGGATAGGGATGCTCGTTTCTCTTCTCGATTTTGGAGAACCATGCAATCTGCTATGGGGACCCAACTCAATCTGAGCACAGCCTATCATCCACAAACTGATGGCCAAACTGAAAGAACAATCCAGACTTTGGAGGATATGCTTAGAGCTTGTGTGATCGACTTTGGTGGTAGTTGGGATTCACATCTTCCATTGATCGAATTCTCCTACAACAACAGTTATCACTCCAGCATCAACATGGCTCCTTTCGAGGCTCTCTATGGTCGAAAATGTCGTTCACCAGTCTGCTGGAATGAGATAGGTGAGGCTCAGATTACTGGACCTGACCTCATTCTGGAGACAACTGACAAGGTTAAGAAAGTTCGTGATAACTTACAGGCAGCTCGAAGCCGTCAAAAGAGTTACGCGGACCTAAAACGCAAGCCCTTGGATTTTCAAGTCGGTGATCGTGTATTACTTAAGGTCTCACCTTGGAAAGGTGTGATCAGATTTGGAAAGAAAGGAAAACTTGCACTTAGATACGTTGGACCATTCCAGATCGTCGAAAGAATCGGTAAGGTAGCCTACATACTTCAATTGCCTCCTGAACTTGGAAATGTTCATCCAACCTTCCACGTATCCAACCTCAAAAGGTGCTTAGCTGATGAGAACCTCCACATACCATTTGACGAAATTCGTGTTGATAAAACACTACATTTTGTTGAGAAACCTGTGGAAATTATGGATCGTGAAGTCAAATGGCTTAAACGCAAGCGCATTCTGTTGGTTAAAGTTTGCTGGGAATCTAAACGTGGACCCGAGTTTACTTGGGAACGTGAAGATCAAATGAAGGCGAAGTATCCACATCTATTCCCACGAGTTTCCTCTAAACGAATTTCGGGACGAAATTCCCACAAGTAGGGGAGACTGTGACATTTGTGCTTGTAGTCATTGTAAACTGTTCGGTTATCAATGAAATAAAGTTATTTGATCCCAATGTTTGTTTATTATGTTTAATGTTTTTATGTTTTGGCTTTTATTCGATTTCAAACTCTATATCGCTTTCTGGAGAATTATACGCAAACTGGTACGAAAACGTAATCAGTTATATGCAACAAATACTCCGGAACATCAATTTACGCTTAACATACCTTAAATAACCTTTACATAACTTAGAAATAAGTTTTGAAGGCTTTGATATGGCAAAATCTAGTTTATTCGCTTACAGGGACTAAAATTGACAAACTGCGAAAGTATGCCAATCTGAACTGTAACGAACATTCCGGAACATGATCATAAGTTAAACACACCTTAAATATCCTTTACATAGCTTAGAAATAGGCTTTGAGGGGTTTGGTGTGCTAAAATAAACTTAATGCTCATTCAGGGACTAAAAGTGTCAAAAAGTGCATAAGTTTGCACTTTCGCGCATATCTTACGTTCTGAATACTTCCGGACATCCAAAAATTTATGTAAGCATTAAAATATTATATTTTAATGTTTGGCATGAGAAAAGTCCATTCGTCGCGCAATTTGGATCGTTTTTCGCGCTTATGTGCATTCCGTCGTAATTAAGCAAACATCGCGATCGTACGACCAAACGAACCGACATCCGAGATATTTTTGAGCATGTTTTGAGTTCCCTATACTTTAACTTCATTTTAGAGGCTTGAAATGAGGTTAACGGGCTTTAAACGTGTCAAAAATGGCCTTAAACACATGCAGGGACCAAAACTGTCATTTTATAAAGTTTCTGCTGATCTGACATGGCCAGGCGGCCCGCCTACATATTTGGTAATTCTCACGCGGGGCGCGTGAGGTCCCCAGATCTGCAAAATTGTTTTTAACAGCTGGTTGCAGCTGTCTTGCACCTCCAAACCACTTGCAAATGGGTTTTATCAATACTAGGGGCTCCCATGGGTTATATTTTCAGTGGGTGTGAGTTGTATGGCCAAGATCGAAGCACGCTTTGCGAGGAACGATCTTAACGGTTCACCAAATCCTATATATACCCCTCCATGTCTTGCCCATTTCCCTCACACTTGAATTCTGAGGTTGCTCTCTAAGTTGGGGTGCTTTGACACTTCATACCTGAGAGTACTCGGAATTCAATCTTGCGGGGACCCGTTGTAAGTATTCTTTCGTTCTTTTATTGCTTTTCGAGTCCGAAAGTCAAACTTTGTTTGACTTTCTGCATTGACCAGTTTATGGTCAATGCGAAGTTCGTTTGAACTTCATAACGTGAGCGTAATCACGTTGGTTATAGTCCCTAGCGACTATACCTACTGATTACCACGTTATCTAGGCTTAGTGACGAGTCGTAGTTTCGGTCAAAATGCGTTTTCTTGCGCATTTTGTAACCAAACTACTTTAGGTTATTAAAACCGTTTGTTTTAATACCAAACCTGTTTTCTAACATTACTAAACATGTTCTAGCATGTTTAGCTCGTCGCTTTTAGATTTGTGCTTGTTTAGGGTCGTAAGGGTAAGCGATCTAATCGATCGCTTATGCTTACGAACCCGACCCACTTGGTCGATCATTAGGATCCGACCAAACACATTAGGTGACCATAGTGTATAGGGAATAACCTTTCAAGGTTATACCTTATGGTCACGCCATTTAAGTAGTTGTATGACAAGTGGTTCTTATGCCTTAGGTAAATTACCAAAATGCCCTTTTTACACTAAAATTCATTTTAAACTTATGTAACATAATTTTTGACACCTAAACTGATTTAGCAACAATATTAAGTGTGTTAAGGCATATCTTGCTTGTCATAGGGCTAGTTAGGCGTTTCAAGCGCGTTTTACGCAAACGACGCGTTAAAGTAGCATAAGCTACCTAAGCGGGTCGTAACGGGTCAAAAGCACTTAGGATAAGTTTCGTTTTAGTATGTAGGCTTTGTCAAACCATATTACATAAGTTCCCACACTTATTTGGTTTGCGAACCCTCGTACTACCCGATCCTCCGATAGGTCCGTTTATTAATATAGATGCCTTTATAGGTGCCGTTTGATTCCGTGATCTTCTAGCATTGCTTGGTGGTTATCCTACGACTTCTAAGCAATCTCAAGTGAGTACATAGTCCCCTCTTTTACTGTTTTCCAAACATTTTGGGGTGAAACACATGTGCCTACTTGTTACTTTCATGATTTCATGCTTTCATATCATACACTTGCTATGTTCATTAATACATTTGTTTTACATGACATTTTCACGCTATGTATGTTCATCATACTTAGTGCATTTGTTTTACATGACATTTTCATGCTTACATTTTGGGTATGACATATGGTTTGTTTAAGTGGGACAATATACATTCATTAACATTGATCACGCCGCTCGTTAGTAGGTAATGGTACCATAGGAATTGACAACTCCCGTTCCTGAAATCCTGGGTATGTTTGGATTGGAAGGAATGACCGAATTCGATTAAAACATTTAGACAGATAGACCTTTAATTTGTTTAAAGGTTTATCACCACAGTTGCAAGGCTTGGATGTATGCATTTTTACAATACCGCATAAATGTCTGTATTCATTATAGCATGCATTTTCCACAAAACATAACGTTGATTTAAACCATGTTTTACTTCAATACACTGTTTTGTGCATTTTTCCTATGGTTTAGTTGATACATATTTCACTAACCATACATTGACATTTTGAGTACACATTACATGATTGATATTTGACATAGATAATGTTGATGTTGATATATACATTTTGACATGGTTTTCACAATAACATTGGACAAATGGTTTAGACATGGGCAACTTTCATTGGGTGGTTTATTTAAGTCATTTAACTTGGACTTATACATTTTTCTTACAAATAACACATTTTTCACAAGACATTGTTTTACAACACTGTTCGATATATATATACAAACTCATTTTACTTAGTTATTCATTTAACCTTACATTACTTTTTCACATATCATCTACTTATTCATCGCTTTTCAAATGATTTATAAAACAAAACATGTTACAAGGATCATGACTGACTTTGTTAAACAACCCTTTTCTAAAACCTAAGTCATGAATCCTATTTTCACAAAAACCTATGTTACTCACAGGCATTTTTATGCTGACGTACTTTATTTTCACATGTGTTTCAGGAGCAAATGCGTAGGATGATCGTGACACGCTAGGGTGGACTTGGGCCTTAGTGACTATAAAATGAAGCTAGACATAGTTTAATTTCGTCATGTGCTCTTTATTTCTGTAGTTTTAAGACAATGTGGCTTGTTGGTTCTTGTTTGAACAATGAATTCCACCCTCGGGTGATGAATAAAATAATATTTTAATTACCTTGGTTGTGGAACAATAATTCTGTTACAACACTCCCCGATGTTTCCGCCACGATTTGATGTTTTACGTGGTCGGGGTGTGACATCCTCGTTGTCATTCGTGTCTCTATTATCCGCCATCTACACAAACATTTCTTTCTTTTATTAACATTCATCAGCTGTAGAAAAAAATCACATTCTCATGCATTCTTATATCACATTCTAAGATGTTCAAAGAACATTCATATGTTAATCACAACTTACACCATTGTTCTTTCACTCATTCTCGTTCATACTTTCGGAAGGTTTCACTCCCAATACGTTTTGCTAGGTTAATTTATACGCACATACTTCATTTATTAGTTTTAGTCGTCTATCGGGACTAACCAAGGGTCAGCGAACAGGTTTCGGGAGGTTCGGGTCGTCTCATGAGACAAAACACTTGAATCAGCGTTTCTGGTTTTGTGCAGGCCGTCGGCGACGGACATGGGGCCGTCGGCGACGCCCCTTGTAAAGTTGCGTCGACTGAAATAGCCCGTCGACAGTTGATTAACCCGTCGGAATCTCAGGGGCCGTCGGCGACGGGCCAGGGGCCGTCGCCGACGCCCCTTTTGTGTTACTGGCGTTGATTTGTTTATTTTTCGCATGTTTGACCGTTTCCAGGTTTCGTTCTAACCCGAACTATCCCCAAATCGATCCACCATGACCCGGATTAACCCCTAGCCCTCCCGAAACAGTCCCGTAATATTTCATCACATCCTCGACCAGTTTATTCATTATGCAAAAACTTAAAATTTTAAAGTTACTTACTTGTTTCGCGCCGTGGATCGAACACCCACTTCGCATGAGCTTTCAGTTTGAGTTCGAGCACTTGATGCTTGAATCCCTCAAACCTAGGCTCTGATACCAACTTGTAACGTCCAAAATTTTCTTTTTAAATTTATTAAATAACAACGTATTTTTCTAACGAAATTTGGGCATGACCCGTTTGCAAAACGAACGGTCCCCTGTTTTTCATAATCAAATATCATTCGAAAATACGCAACCATTCAAAAGACACAAAATATACATCAAAACATACCATGTTTTTACTTACAAAACCACTAAGTTTATGTACGTACTTACGACAAGTTTTCCAAAAGACAAACATAATAGAAACTAGGTTTAACTACTAAGCGTAGACATAAGTGACAAAGTATTAAACATTGACTTTTACAAAATGCGGAACGCTTGACGGGCTTGAGGCGTGTTCGAACCGGGCAAAGCTTGATAGCTAGACATGAGATTTACCTACATGACCACAACATCGAAAACTCATTAGAACAAAAGTTCTTTCTTTAACTCAAGAATCTAACTTACGGACTTGAAACAAATGTGACATTCACAACTTGCGCTTTACTACGTTCTTTCATTCTTGCACGGTAATGGGTTCCAACGGAACTCCATGCCATTCCTTCTAGTCTTACAATAACATCATTCGACCCGTTCAAGAGAAGGGTCTATACATAGATCTTTTTCCATACTTGATTCGAATTAACACATTTATTGATAGACACATATCTATAGTGAAAACCAAAAATTGTACAAGTAGCGTACCTCGGTCTTGATTCCCTTGTTGCTTCACTTGACTCGAACTTTCTTCCTTAACGCCTACACATAACCATTCATTCTTTTAATTTATGATTCATACTAAATTACACATACCGATCGATAAAACATCATACAATTTACTAATGCTTCATAAACATATTCAATCCGCATAAAGTTTATGGCTTACTAGATCGACTAACATTTTTCATTAAGGCATTTTGTCAAACACTTGGTGTGCACAATATCAACAAAGCACAAGGTACAAGTGTTCATAGCATAATCCTACATGTTCCCTTTCTAGTCTAACAAGAAGCAATCAAATTCACAACTTTCTTTCATCCTACCTTAACTTATCTAATTTCTCTATCACATACATATTGTGTATCAATTCACCTCTATAAGCATATTATCATAATTCATTATGTTCATCATATCCCTACAACAAGTGGGTATGAACCCTAATCACCCAACAATCAAAATTAAACAAAATCCTCAATCTATTGTGAATTCCTAACTCACAATTACACAAGATTTCCACATAAGTTCATGATTGGGTTAAAACCCACTTTCTACAAATCATTCAAATAAAAAATTACCCCTTACAAATCGTTGAACAAGCTCAGATTATTCGAAATTTGAGTTCATGCATCCAATTGGGCTCTTAATTCCCTTTTGATTTTGAGAAGTTCATGAAGTTAGGGTTTTAGTCTTCCTGGTCCTTGCTCTGGTCGATCCACACAAACACCAGTGTGTGTGTTTTTCTTTTATTTACTAGTACTTATAAAACTTCCATCTTTTAACAAGTTTAATCCCCCTATTTACTTAAATTGTTATTTGTCATTTAACCTTCCCTCTACTCAAGTTACTAACATATATACTTAACTAGGTTAAATATATCATGACTAGACATTTTAAGTAACATAAATAAATTGCATATTTTGGGGTGTTACAGAATTCGAATTCGAATTTTATAGTCGAAACGAATTCTTGATAATAGAATTTAAACGAATTTCAAATTTTTCGAATTCGAAACAAATTCTGCACACCCCTAATTATCACCAGAACCCATAATGCCCCTTATATGATCATGGAATTTTACAGTTGCGAAAGATAATTTCCAAAAGCGTATTGTTGTATGATATGGCGTCACACTTAGCGCAAAAGCTTTTATTAGCATTATCATTAACACTAGTGTTCCTCTCGAATAAAATAATAAGTGGACAATATAATTAATCTGCACACACAAGCTAAGACTAGGGGGGCTTGTAGAGGAATGTAGTAAAACTCTACATCGTCCAGTCCACATGGCGGTAAGGGATTCGATCATGTAACACCTTACGGTGAGACCACATGTAGGCAATCCGAGTTTCATCCTCACTTTAATATAGATGCTCTCTCCACCAATCCGGGCAAGGGTGATGCTAGCAAACTTATGCATAACACCACACGGGATATCACACTCCAATCAAGTGGTGACAGGTGTCACCTAAACCGTTAAGAGGAGCAGGGACCACCCCACCCGGGGAAAGCGACGTTTAACCATGACTACTATAAATAGAAGGAGATCCCAAGATTAGAAGGGAAGTCCTGTCTCTCAACTCATTACTAGAAAAGGGGACAATTTTCTACAGAAATTTCCTACGCAATTTTTTTCGTCACAGATTACAACACTTTTATGATGAAAATCCTACAAAAAAAATTTCAAGATTTTGTTACAAATTTTCGATGCATCCACGACAAAAAATAAGAAAACCCTAATTAATTGACAGCTGCTTCACAAATCTGTCTGAAATAACCTACAAAAGGTTAATTATTATTCTTTAACGAATAAATATTTATATAAGCCAAAAAAATAAGAGAAATTATATCGTTTCCTACACATTTATGACGAAAAATAAAAAAACCCTAATTAATTGACAGTTGCGTCACAAATCTGTCGGAAATAATCTATAAAAGGTTAATTATTATTCTTTACTGAATAAATATTTATTTAAGCCAAAAAAGGGAAATAATATCATTTCCTACACATTTATGACGAAATATTTATTTTTTAATTAACTTAAACCATTCGTCGGAATTCCGTCACAATTTGTGACAAGTTTCCAACAAAAAATATGAAAACCGTAATTAATTGATAGTTGCGTCAAAAATCTGTTACAAATAATCTACCAAAGGTTAATTATTATTGTTTACCGAATAAATATTAATATATGCAAAATAAATAAGAGAAAATCCTAAACAATTCTAACAAAATATTTATTTATTAATTAACATAAACTGTCCGTCAGAATTGTGTCACAACTTGTGACACATTTCCGACAAATATCCTTCGTACAAGTATTTATCCTCACGCCCGAGGATGACCACGTAAAGGACCTACCGGTTGATTGAAGCATCGTATCAGCATCTAAGCGATTTGATTATTCATTTACCAAGTTTATCTCTTTACATAGTTTCAAACAATATATGACATACCATAGTAATAATTAAGATTAAAAAAAATAAAAAAAACTTACCTTTTTCTAAAAAAATAAAAAAAACTTACCTTTTTTCTAAAAAAATAAAAAAACTGACCTTTTTCTAAATCGGTTTTGTTGATTGAGTAAAGAACCTAGTTTTACGAAATAAATAAAAAAAGATGATTAAACGTGATTTGCATATATCGAACTGCGATAAAATATAGAAACTAAAATACTGTTTGATTTGTATTGATTGAGTAAGGTGATTTCGAAAATGTGAACGAAATCTTAAATAATAATAACAAAATAATCTTTGAATAAATAGGGATTTAAAAACATTTACATAAATCTATTCTTCTTCCCTGTTGATCACGTACTCAATGGCTTCCTCTTCTTCCCTGATCAGCAACCAAACCAATGTCTCAACCGCACTCGGAACCCTACTTCTCACCAATAATCAACACTCCAACGTTGTCTTCTCGCCCCTTTCCATCCAGACCCTCCTGAGCTTACTAGCCGCCGGTTCCAAAGATCAAACACTCGACCAACTTCTCGCTTTCCTTAAAGTGGATACGAAGGATGACCTCAACTCTCTTTATTCGGAACTTGTGTCCTTGATATTGGCCGATGGTAGCCCAGTTGGCGGACCTAGATTGTCTTTTGCAAACGCGGTTTGGGTTCACAAAACCCTTCCTCTCAAACCTTCTTTCAAACAGGTTGTTGACACCGTTTATAAAGGGACTTGCGAGCAAGCCGATTTCGAGAAGGTCAGTTTCTAATATATTTTTTTCCAAGGGGTTAGGACTTGCGTCATAGACCTACTTTTAAAGCGCTGTTTGAGGATTCATAGAATCGCCGTTTGAAGGTTAGGGTTTGCATGAAAGCCCGATACTTCGTTTGAGGATTTGTCAAATGGCAAAGTGTACATAGGGTTGCGTCATAGCTAGCCCCTTACCTTACATATACATTTAGCAGGCCTCTTTTTAAATGACTTTTTTTCTTTTTTATTTAGATTGATCATTAAATATTCTGTGGATGATTCTTGCAATTATTTTGATACGAATTTTGGTTATTTTCTTCACAAACTTAGGAATCTTAATTAAAGTTGTAGAACCTTGTTTTTCATATGTAGTTAATATATTATTTTTTGATTAACGAAGGCTGTAGAGGTAGCCAGTGAAGTGAATTTATGGGGTCAAAAGCAAACAAATGGCCTCATCAATCAAGTCATTAGTGCTGAACAAGTTAAAAATGGCATAATGCTCATCCTTGCAAATGCTATCTACTTCAAGGGAACATGGACTCAGAAGTTTAACAAGTCATGGACTATAGAACGTTACTTTCACCTCCTCAATGGCAGCAAAGTTAAAGTCCCCTTCATGACCAGCTCCAAAAATCAGTTCGTGCGTGAATATGATGGTTTTAAAGTATTGGGTCTTCCATATTACCAAGGCCAGGATAACCGGAAGTTTTCAATGTACTTTTACCTCAGTGATGCAAAAGACGGGCTTCCGTCCTTGATAAAGAAGATCGGTTCCACATCCAACTTTATTGAACATCACATTCCACCTTTTAAAGCAATGGTCAGGGAGTTTTTTATACCAAAATTTAAGATTGAATTCGGGTTTGAAGCTTCTGATATGTTGAAGGAATTAGGGCTTGTATTGCCTTTTGGCGTTGGACATCATGTCACCGAAATGGTTGACTCACCTGTTGGTACAGGCCTTTATGTACCGGAAATCCACCAAAAATCCGTTGTGGAGGTGAATGAAGAAGGTACAGAAGCTGCAGCGGTCAGTTTTGGAGTGATGTCATTTGGATGTGCAGCAACGGTACCTAAAGTTGTTGATTTTGTGGCGGATCACCCGTTTTTGTTTGTGATTAGAGAAGATGTGACCAGGATTGTGTTGTTTATGGGACAGGTAAGTGACCCTAGCTTAAGTATCTAGTGTCCTTACCTTTTTGCTTTGTTTTGTGTTGATCATTCCTCTTTTTACTACAAATAAAATAAAATGGCATAACTTATCCTTTAAAGGAAAATATATGTTTGAGTGGGAAGTAAAATACCAATTTGAGATAAAAGATATGTAAACGTGAGTGGGAATGAGTCTCAAGGTGAGGTAAGCCTAATATTATTCATGAAGATCATAATGTAACAGGTTCGTCTTCATCCCATTCTACTCTGGATCTAAATTTCTGCCATGCGTGATCTTGTCAAGGGCGGCAGTTTTGACACCTCTACGTCACCTGTGGGTGATCCGAGTTACCATGATCCGACTTTAGTTTGGTTTCAACTGATGAGCAACCATTGTTTACACATGTTCCGCCTATACCATCATCTTTGATGATTGCTGTTTTTAAACCGTCATGTATTCCTCTTGACAAATATTCATTATATTCACAAATTAACAAGAAGAAACGAGGCAGATCGTCGTCATAAGTGGGAACACAAGAATGTGTATAGTGTGGTCCATGGAACCAACTTATTAAACGCTACCCGTATCTAAACCTTAAAAGAGAGCCAAGAAAAAAAAACCTGAACCGGTTATTTTTTGTACCCAGGTATTTTATATCTGTGACCGAACCCAATCCTATCCAGTGACGGATCTAGGATTCCGACCAAGCGGGAACGTTTTATAAATAGGCGGTAACGAAATCGAAAAAACGTCAAATTTTCCAAAATTTACACTAAAAACGTCAAAAATTTTCCGAACAAGCGGTAGCGGGCGCTCCCCCTTGTATGGGTATACATCCGCCCCTGACCCTATCCGTAGGGTATGGATAGGGTATACATTTTGAGCTCAAAACCTTTACCCATAAATGCATAAACCGGTCATACCCTATACCTGATACCGGTTTTTTTAATACCCAAATTTTTGAAGTATATTTTTAGTTTTACCTTGCAACTTTTGTGTTTGATTTTTTTTAAATATATATATTATAAAGAAAATAATTTGTATTTGAGTGAATTTATTTCATTGTAATTTATTTTTATCAAATTACAAAGGAAATTTAAATTTTAAATGAATTTATTTTTCTCTAAAATAATAAAAAAGGTTTATTTTTTAAAAATCAGGTATTAATACCTGGACCCATTATCCCAACCAGACTATACCCTACTCGGGTATATAGGATATGGTTTTCTCCTTAATACCATCTCGAACAGACAATAATAGTTCGTCTTCATGGGAACCAAAACACAAAGAACACAAAGAAACTATAAAAATAAAAGCCCTTCACAGTGTCATACTCATCCACATCGGCGACACATCAAGACCTTGCTGTAAAAAACGAAATCCCAAACATGAAGATCAAAACAACCAAAATTCAAACTCAAAACATAAAAACAACTAATCAATGTTCAATTTCCTAGCTAAATAACCACACGCAACCAAAAATAGACGAAGGCGTCTAAAAAGCAGCCGATAAACATCAAATGAAAGACGATGAGAGTTACTGATTTCAAAATAGGGCCAAAGCCCTTGAAATCAGTGACTGAAACCTCAAACAAGGTACCAATTTACTTTAAATAAGGATAAAAAGGCAGCGCTGGTGCAGAAAAAACATTGTCGGTACACCCTCGCCATAGTATACGGCGAAGAAGTGTTTTTTTCGGTGGTGGAAGAGCGAAGCTTCCAAATGAAGCAGACGAACAAACAAAAAGTGGGTTATATACCCACTAAAGGTACAAAACCGTAAACACCCATTACAAACTAACACAGATTACAACACATCACAAGCACGAAGTACAAAGTAAGTAAAGCCTACATATGTTACTAATTAGTAGTATATAGATATATAAATATTTGTACTAAAATATTTAGAAGCTAGAAACAACGGGATCACCCACATAATTAACTTCATAAAGGTGATGTAAGCCTAGTGGTATTTTTGGGGTGGGATAAGACTTATGACCATTAGGTCATGAGTTCGATTCCCACAAAGGGGGTTTTCCCAGTGATCCAATTTGCTGTTCAAAAAAAAAATAAAGGTATGATTGATCCAATTACCTTGGATACACCGTACACGGCAATGCTATGTACATTAGGGGTGTGCATGGGTCGGTTTAGGTCGGTTTTAACTAAAAAGCATAACTATAACCTCGATGTCGGTTATTAGATAACCATAATCCTAACCGATCGGTTATGGTGATTATGGTTATTTGGTTTTGTTGGTTATAGGTGGTCGGTTAAGAGTGGTTAACCATGTACTTAGCTTAGCTAAAAATAGCTTATTTTTTAACATGGAATAAATTGTTATTGCATATTTGTATATATATTATTATATTACATAGTATTAAAGAATCTATATAATCTATAATATTAATACCATTATTATCGAATATTCAAATAAAGTGATATAATACCTTCCATAAATTCAAATAAACATTCAACCACAAAATGATATGAAAAAACCTATAAGTACTAAAAATCTTCAGTTAAAAACATCAAATATTAAAAATATGGTGAAAAATCCTTAATCCTACAAAGATTTATTACATGTCGGTTCGTTTCGGTTATGGTGGGTATGGAAAAAATGATAATCATAACCGACCCGCTACTTTTGGTTTTCATAAAAGTCATTAACCAACCCACCGGTTTTTTATTTGGTTTGGTTTTATCGGTTAATTCGGTTACAGCTCGGTTAATTCGGTTTTTTGCACACCCCTAATGTACATGAGCTCGGCTTACCCGACATCATTCTTTTTCTTATTTCGTGTAGAACTTAGAATAAGAAAACTACGCACGACCTCGGCCCTGTTGATGAAAAAAAAAAAAAAAAACTAACCCCATTCTCATTGCTTTTATGAAAAAAATATATATAATTACTAGGGTTGGAGTTGGCTACAAAGTCCATTTTTCATACAAAGTGTACAAAGTCATAAAACACTATAATGTCAACCATAAAACACACTTAAAACCCACAAATAACATAGTGAAGATTAATAAAACACCATATTTGTGGGTTTTGTGTTGTGTTTTGGATGATAAGGCTTTGATCTTTGAATGACTAACATTAGTGTGTTTTATGTTGATTATCATGTTGTGTTTTATATTCATTGTTATACAATGGTGTGTTTGAAGTTTTCAAAGACAATTAGGGTTTTGATATTGTGTTTTAGTGTCTTCATTATGTTGTGGGGTTTTATTGTGTTTTATGGCTGAAATTGTGGTATTTTATGACTTTGTACACTTTGTAGAAAAATAGACTTTAGTTATTAAGCCCAATTTCTTATTTAAAGACTGTTAGGGTTTTGATATTGTGTTGATTATCATGTTGTGTTTTATATAAACAGATTTTACATATAAATATTATTATAACTTAGTAACTAAGCCCAATTTCTTATTTCCAATTTAAAATACAACCCACCTTAACCAATCGATAGCCCACTTCAGTTATTACCCAATAACCCTTACCCAGTTCCCCTAATTGTGAATACCAAATAGAAAACACTACAAGAATTACATAGCGGGACACATAAAGGTATTAGCGGGACGTCCTCCTAGTACTTGGCCACTAATGAGCAAAATGTCGTCGCTAATACAATTGTTGCCACTAATGCATCTGCCGGAGAATTGTTGGAAAGCTCACATGAGTTGGATTTTCATGTTACAAACTTGACAGAACTAATAAACTGGTTATCCAAAACTCAAACAACTGAAGACAAATAAGGTTATATTTTCATTCAAATCTCATATATCCATAAACTCAAATAAAGCATTTATATAAAATTACACTACAAATTTTCAACATAAAACTACAAAACTGGTCGGTGCTTGACCAAGAAGGTGGACCATTACGGGTGTTGGTTGACGGAGAAGATGCTACGGTGATGAAGAATGTGCTCCGGTAAATAAGAAGATGCTCCAGTGA
Organism: Helianthus annuus; assembly: GCF_002127325.2. Classification (NCBI taxonomy): domain Eukaryota; kingdom Viridiplantae; phylum Streptophyta; class Magnoliopsida; order Asterales; family Asteraceae; genus Helianthus; species Helianthus annuus. The sequence continues at coordinate 118,925,344 of NC_035437.2, forward strand.
CGGATGGTGGTTGTTGATGCAACAAATAAAAGACCAAGGATAGTAGCTGGGCTGGTTAGGCAAAAGGGTTGAAGGGTTCAACTTTGCCTAACGCAGGTCGTGGGGTCCCCCCACGTTTACAAGACGTGGAGAGAGGTTCACTAGTTTAATCTTGTTGCTTGCTCGAGATCCTCCACTGAAGTGTGTTCAGTTTCGGATGTATGAGCAAGAGGAATGTGTGTGTTGAATGTGAAAGAAAGTGACTTGCATGAAGCAAGTATTCGAGAACAGTGATCAGAGATTTCAAGAATCAGAGCTGATCTTAGAAGGTCCTCCACACTTAAAGAAGTGTCCCATTTATAGGGAAAGCATCAGCTCAAAGAGGAAGCTGTTGACTAGTGAATATGCTTGCAGTGGGGGACTTACCCTTTTTTGGGGTGGAAGCCTTTTGAACTACGGGTAAAAGACTGAGCTCTGTGCATCCGCCTTACTTTTTCGGCTGGAGAGGTTGGTGAAGCAATCAGAGATGTGACTACTTACTATTTGCGTCTTGCTTTATCTTGTCTCCCGGATTTTCAACCTTTGAACCTTTTAACCTTTTGAGCATTTATGTATTTAAGTCATTTTATTTGGTCTTGGGCTACCCTTGTCATCAGCCCCCCAAGTCAGAGGTTTTTGGGAAATGAGCTCAAAGACTTCTGACTTTTACACATGTATTTGTTTTGCTTAAAGGCTTCAAGGTTTCGAGGCTTGAAGGGTTGAAAACGGTTGTGCCTTTTGAATTTTGAATTTTGACAAGACAGTTGATATGACTTGTGGCAGTTTTTCTTTGTGTCAGGCGGCGGTTTTAATTCTTCCGTTTAACTGTATTATTTTTTAACTCATTAATTGTAACACCCCGTGTTTCCGAATGTCAAAGTCAAAGGTTGACTTTCTTTGACTGTAGATAATCTATTTTCATGTTTTTATTTTGGTTGTATTATGTGGAGTAAGTGTTGTCTAATCAAAGATCGAATGTTTAATCAATGCAACCGTTTAACGACCTTGAATAGCATGAATTAACAATGTCAAACTAATCAAATCATCATCGAACTCGAAACTCGAATTATGCAAACTTGGGAGTTATTATACGTGTGTGTGTGCCTTATGTGTTATTTGTGCATGTTTACTTTATGTTCTGTGTGTGGTGATCAATCGAATCAAATCGAAACCGAAACTCCATCAAACTCAATCAAAATCGAAGTGTGAAGTATAGATGCTTATATGTAGATATAGTGGTTGGGACTGAAAGTAATTTGAATAGGAAACTCTATCGTATCCGTATCGAAATCGAAATATCAGAAATCGTCGCCCAAACGCTCGAAAAAGGCTGTTGATCGATCAGGCTTTCAGCCGATCGAACAGCCCAACCGATCGGACAGACCGTCCGATCGAACAGGCTGTCCGATCGGGATGCCTGGCCGATCGGCCAGCCCTTTCCTCTTTGGGAAGCTATAAATAGCCTTGTCAACATCATTCTTTCCACTTTTGGAAACTCTCTGACGGACCAGCTCATGTTCTTCATCTTTTCACAGATTTCTCTTAATCCCGGTAAGATTTCATCCTAAATCTTGTACGATTTTGATCTATGCACACTCTTACACATTTCTATCTTTCGAATCTCGATTTCCAATTGACAAATCATCAAGATCTAAGGGTTCTAGGATGATGTCATCATGATGTTCTTGAAGAACTTCATGTTTTGGCTTCAATCCACCAAGAATCACTTGGATCTAGCCGATTTCCACATAAACAAACACAGATCTGATATAGATCTGAACATTTCACGGTGTAACTGACTGAAAGAAGGATTTTCCAACTTTTCTTTCAACTCTTTTACACTCAATGCCCTCAAACCAAGAGAAACGAAGCTTGAACCAACTCACTGATCATTCTAATTGTTGTGTGGTTCAAGATTCGGATTCTATCTACGAGGTTCATCGATTCCGGGTTAAACTGTAACTCCATTCCGAAATGTTCACCGGCCGGATTTGGGTGATTCCTATCCGAGCAGGAGGGACAAGTAAGAACGAGGGTTCTATAGTTCAAAACGGTGTCAAAATACCTCTATATAACGACATACAAACGAAACAGCCAAGTGTTAGACGAACAGGCCAACCAGGTCAGAAAGCTGACCGATCGGACAGGCTGTCCGAACGGACAGGCCAGCCGATCGGACATGCCAGCTGATCGACCAGGCCATCCAATCGGCTAGCACATGGCCTCACACTTTACAAATTAATGAAGTCTTGTATTGAACGAAGTAATGTTCGATCGACCCATTGTTTAATAACATTACTATTCGGATCGTGAGATACTATGCTTCAATACTTAATCGATTTTCAACTCGTCCAAAACCTTGGGTGCCACCCGACCGAACATGCTGTCTGATCAGGTGACAACCTAACTAAGGACTATCATTGAAGTACCTGACCGATCGGTTGAGCCGGCCGATCGAACGAACCGCTCGATCGCTCGACCTGAAAGGTAGGAATACTTCAATATTTTCAAATACTGCAACAAAAACTTCAAAAGTTCAAACCATCGTACACAAAAACATCCTACACAAAGGAAGAAACAATCCACTTGAACAGTCTAACCGATCGAGCCTACCGGCCGATCGAACAGGCTGCCCGAACAGTTTGTCCAACTGAACGAACCAGTCGTCCGATCGAACCTACCGTTCGATCGACCAGGCTGTTTGACCCATTGACACTTGTTTCCATTTTCGCATTACTCCTCGTTATGCTATCGAACTATTCAGGCTAACCCTACTCTCAAGCGCTCCCTTCAATCCATCAATCAATTGTTGTGAGTATACTCGAACCCTTTTTGCTTTAGCACTTTTGGGTGTTACATACGTTACTTATCTAAATCAAAATCGAACACACTACTCAATTACTTTATGCGCTAACCGTTCTGCATGTATTACGTGACTAAATGAATGCTTGTTGTTATGCTTACACGTGGAATGCTGTCTACATGCTTTACGGTATGGGACGTATTATATAAATTGAATAGTAATGATAATTGTTGTGGAAACTTCTGGACAATCTGTTTCGCTCAGTGCCATGCCACGATGATTCCGCCATCGGTTGGGGTGTGACAGATTGGTATTAGAGCCATAACTATAGGGAATTAGGATAGACACGACCTAGTCCAGGTCGTTGTCTTAGAGACCTAGACTATAGTTAAGAACCATCAGACCAAGCTTATGTGCTATATTCTGCTATTCTTCGCTATCACCGCACTCGAATTTTCAAATAAAGTCAAGCGACTTAGTCTCGATTAGGTGTGAAAACCGCACACTCCCGACGGGATTGCTTGATCAATGCTGATTTTATCAAAATTATCAATGATTTCCTCATTATTTTCGATAACAAACGAGGAGAATTATACCATCTCAGGAGTGAAATCCATATTTTGATGAATAATCTCCTCAATTTTACTAAAACAAGGAAGAAGTTGCTAAGCCAGGGGTGAAACCCTAACCTTGACAACTTATTCCGAACTTTACTTCATCCCACCAAAGCCTCGACGGACTCCAATGACCTGAACTCACGAGTATGACCTAGGGATGCGTGCGGAATGCCCATGAATCGAGGCAGACACGCGAATCCCCAAAGTCGAAAAGTGAAGATAAGTCTATTGTGAATAGTCGAATCGCTTTGGGTAGTCAATGTCTAGTAGCCACAGACAATCTATCTCTCGATTTTGAGTGTTTCGATTCTGAGCCCGCAGCTGCTGACTCTGATGATTTGTCGATTTTATGTGCTTGTGTGTATTTACCTGTTTACGTGTTTTAATTTTGGGGAATTGTTAACTTTTTGCTATCACTTCGATCGACACACACGACTCGCATTGCTCTTCTATCTCAATACGCTAACAAGTCGCTGCAACCTAGACGATACTATGATATAATATACATTTGTGCTATTCTTGACATACCATACGGCTATGTTATGCTACTCGATATGCTAATCGCGATCACTATATTTCGAACGACACGCGAACTTGGAAGGATAGGTTTCTGTATTCTAACTGCATCTGTGATTAAATGTGTATGTGTATATGTGCTACTGCGCTTCTGTGCCCTACCTGCTTATGTGCTTCTGTGATTATGTGATTTTCGTGTCTATGTGTTTATGTGATTCATGCTTTATCGTGTTCCTGAGATTTAGTAAGTAGTAGACGTGTGAGTTGAGATTCGATTTATTGTGTCTGAGACCTACGACGATGTCTATTGCAGACCATGTCGTTATCTGGACACCGAACCCCTCTTACTCGCCAAGAAAAGAGAGAAAAGCGTCTCGCTGCCATCATCGCCAAGCATGTGGCGAAAGCTGTGAGCGAGGTGTATGAGAATGTCAGCAAATCATCGGAGGAATCACGAACCGACGCTCCTAAAGATGCTAGCAAGACTGCTTTCAGCTTCAAACAGTTTAAAGCATGCAGCCCAAGAAAATTTACTGAAGAAGATGGCCCTACCGCCATGTTCCACTAGTTTGATTCGATCGAAGTCACTCTGCGCCAAAGCGGCTGTCCGGAAAATCTCCGTACCCTCAATGCAACCGGCGTCTTCCAGTAGTCCTGAGCTCTCGACTGGTGGACGACCGAGCGAAACAAACGCGGAAATGATGCAGCTTATGAGCTGACTTGGGAAGAGCTAAAGGCCATTATGATGGACGAATTCTGCCCTCCCCATGAACGCCAAAAGCTGGAGGACGAGTTTTGGAATATCAAGCAGAAGGACAAAGACAACGCTGCTTTAACTGCTGGCTTCAAGCAGCTTAACATTATCTGTCCCGACCAAGTCAAGACGCCAGATATGGCCATCAAGAAGTATATTCGAGCTCTGCCAGATTGTGTAGCCGACTTTGTTTACGCCGCCAAGACATCATCAATCGAGGAGACCTACTTGCTTGCCGCCGAGCTCAATGACAAGCTTGTAAAGTCTGGTTTTTGGGATGAGCCATCAAAGTCTCTGCCTCAAGCTACCACAGCAGCAACCACCGACACCACCACTGCTCAGCCCTCCAAGTCCTCACGCCGCAAAAAGAAGCACAACAACAGCAGCTCCAGCAACAAGAACTGTGATGTTACAACCACTGCTGCCCCTCTGCAAACCATACCAGCTCAACAGTAGTTGCATCACCGACCAGCACCAACTACTCAAGCACCGCCAGCAAAGCGTGCTTTCACAGGTCCCCACCCGCTCTGCCCGACATGCTTGTATCATCATCTGGTGGGTCTCGCTTGTCGTTTTTGCGCTCATTGCAACCTCTATGGTCACTTCACGGCAAACTACCGCTATGGTCCTCGTCAAGCCCCAGTTCAAGACGATGATTATCAAGCTCTACTCCCAGCCCCTCAAGGCCAACAAGCAGCTCAAGCACCCGCGGTCAATGCTCGAGTCTGCTTTGCATGTGGTGATCCTAGTCACTTTGCCAACATGTGCCCAAACAGGGTGGTGAAGCAAGAGCCCCAACAGCAGCAGCAGCAGCCTCAACAGCAGCAACAAGTAGCCCGTGCCCGAACTTTCAATATCAATGCCTGTCAGGCCCAGGCTGACAACAATGTGGTTAATGGTACGTTCCTTGTGAATGGTATTTATGCATCGTGTTTGTTTGATACTGGAGCCGATAACTGCTTTGTGTCATTTGAATTCGAGAAGCTCCTTAGTCGTAAGCGCTCTTATCTCCCCTCGTCATTCGAAGTCGAAGTCGCTACTGGAAGAACTGTCGCCGTTAACTCTCTTCTCCGTGATTGTACTCTTGAGCTCAACAATCACATCTTTCCAATCGACTTTATTCCGATGCAGCTCGGAAGTTTTGATGTCATAGTAGGCATGGACTTTCTTCGCGAAAACCATGCTGAAGTTGTGTGCTTTGATAAGATGATTCGATTCTCGCTCGCAAATAGTGATCAATTATGTGTGTACAGTGAAACAGCTTCGAAAGGTCTCAAGCTCATGTCATGTATCCAAGCTAGTAAGTATCTCCGCAAGGAATACAGAGCTTTCTTGGCCAACATTGTAGTAGCGGAAAAGGAAAAGAAAAAGAAGGCGGAAGTTAAAGACGTCTCAGTGGTCCGTGAATTTCCTCAGGTGTTCCCTGATGATCTTCCTGGACTACCGCCAAGTCGTGATATCGACTTTCGTATTAACCTCATTCCTGGAGCTAATCCTGTTGCCAAAGCTCCTTATCGACTCGCGCCATCCGAAATGCGGGAACTGATGTGCTAAAAGTGGTTTAACTAAACTAACTAAATTAAACCCTAAACTAGACTCTCTAAGTTTTAAATTTATAAAACTAAGACTCTCTAAACCCTAAACCACACGACCGGCAAGTGTACCGATCGGTGTAGTAAAGCCTAAGGAAGTCCGAGTATCGAACCCAAGAGACTCTACTGATTACGCTAATGACTCTATCTAGACCTAGACTGACACGGACTTTAACTAATTGTTTATTGATTGGGGGGGGGGGGTTTCTAAATATTCTAAAATTATAATTAAAGATTAACTAGATTAACTGAACGAACTAGACGAACGAGACACGAACTCACACGAAGGTTGAACTCAAGGATGGTGAAGGAACTACCTAGACAGGACTCCTGATTGCTTTTAGTTATGATTATATTTGGAAGTTGTCTGCTATGGAACCGGGATCTCAAAATTCTCACCTCTCGTGAAATCTAAGGACCTCTAACCCTTCTCAAGAGCACGCTAAGATCCCCTAAAGGTTATTAAATTACCGGTTATTAGACTCCTTTACAAGACATCTAATGGGTTTATAAAAGTATCCTAAAAGGCTCACTCCCTTATGAGATCTAAACCTAGGATAGGCTTGTTTTCTCAGCTAGACTTGCTAGACAACAGCCCAAAGGTTAACTTCCTAAGAAGGACCCACCTTGCGGTTTAATCACTTAGACCTAGCAATAATCTCGCACCTTACAGCTATTGATGATTCGTAGAGCACTTGATTTTATAAAAATACCAATTATTACTTCTAAGGTTAGTTACGTAATTTCACCTGAAAGAGTTAAAGATTTATTATGTGATATAGACACTCACCAAAACCTAAAACCCTAGCATGACTCTATTATGTGATAAAGACCGTCACCAAGATTCATGCGAAGCAATAATCAATATTTAAATAACATCAAGCACGCAAACACACCTAACCGATAGAACAAGCCGTTTACAATTTATAAACAATCCATAGCATTCAAAAATCCAATATATAATCAAAACATCTAGCAATCATTCAACCATATCTAGGTAGTTAAAGAAAATTAGCCAAAAACCATAGTCACTAAAAAGAAATAAGTCTCAAATAAATAACAAATCATAGTATCAAGTTAAAAAGAACACAAAGTCTTTAAAATTGAATACTAATAAATTGCAAACCCGGACTTAAATCTTGATCGCGGCTTTGAATCTTGAACCCTTCTTCTTTTCCCTCTTGATCGAACCCCCACTCCTAATAATAATCTTCTCCTCCTTTAGTTGCAGCTAATGTTGATCGTCCCCTCCTGTTTGCGTCTGATCCTCTTGTGTTCGTATATATCTCTCCTGTCTTGATCGTCGAACCCCTCTATCTCCCTAAATTTACGTCAATATATATGGATCTATATCATGCCTCTTCCTTTAGGGTTGAGTTTTAATGGCCCAATCCCCCAACAGTTCACATAATCGATGGGCTAGAGCCCTTTGGCGGCCCACTCTCATTTTCTTTGCTGTTGTCGAATATAATACGCCACCCCCACTATTGCTTTTGAATTTCTAAAACAATAATAGGTGCTTATGCCTCTCGAAAATAATAGGCCTCTTCAACTGCCTATATGTCACCTGTTGCTTCCCTTTCTTATTGTCGTCCACTTTTCAATATATATAGTATTAGTATATAGGCTTTTCAATGATTGATATAATATAGAGATTAGTGGGTTCGGTCCAATCACGGAAAATGACTGCAATTTTTATTCAGTTCCTGGCACCTCACTATGCCCAATTGGCTGGTTATTTCCATATTACTCTTTTTCGCTCCATTTGCACCAGGACCTGCCAAAACACAAAATAATATAATATACTACTAAAAACTAAATAAAACAAATAAAAACTATACAATAATTATACACTTTACATGGGACAAATATGTGTATTTTACCCCACACCAGGAACTCTCAAACCAACTCCATGAATTGCTTGAAAAAGGCTTTATTCGCCCGAGCACCCCTCCTTGGGGCGCACCAGTCCTTTTCGTCAAAAAGAAGGATGGTTCGTTCAGGATGTGCATCGACTATCGGGAGTTAAATAAGCTAACCATCAAGAACCGATACCCTCTGCCTCGAATCGATGACTTATTTGATCAGCTGCAAGGTGCTACGTGTTTCTCGAAGATCGATCTACGTTCAGGCTATCATCAATTGCGGATTCAAGAGGAAGACGTCCCCAAAACCGCTTTTCAAACTCGTTATGGCCATTATGAATTCGTTGTTATGCCTTTTGGATTAACTAACGCACCCGTGGTTTTCATGGATCTGGTGAATCGCGTGTGTAAGCCATTTCTAGACCGTTTCGTCATTGTGTTCATCGACGATGTCTTGATCTATTCCAAGTCGAAAGCCGAACACGCGCAACATCTACGTTTGGTTCTCGAGCTACTCCAGGGGAACCGACTCTATGCCAAGTTCTCCAAGTGCGAATTCTGGCTGGAGGAGGTTCAGTTTCTGGGTCACATCGTTAATAGTCAAGGTATTCACATCGATCCCGCAAAGATTGAAGCAGTTAAGAGTTGGATTACGCCAAAGAACCCGTCTGAAGTTCGTTCTTTTCTCGGACTAGCGGGCTATTATCGACGATTTATCGAAGGATTCTCTAATATCGTTGTGTCGCTTACCGCTCTCACCCATAAAGACAAGTCTTTTGTTTGGGGAACCGAACAAGAGTCTGCCTTTCAAACCCTAAAGCATATGCTTTGCAATGCTCCTGTTCTCACATTGCCCGACGAAATCAACGACTTCATTGTCTATTGTGATGCTTCCAACCTAGGTCTTGGTTGTGTTCTTATGCAACGAGACAAGGTTATAGCTTACGCATCTCGGCAGCTCAAAATCCACGAGAAGAACTCCACAACCCATGATCTCGAGCTAGGCGCAGTTGTTTTTGTATTGAAGATTTGGCGACACTATCTGTATGGTACCAAGTGTACGATCTTTACCGATCACAAGAGTTTACAACACATCTTTAATCAGAAGGAACTTAATATGCGCCAACGCCGATGGGTGGAACTTCTTAGCGATTACGACTGTGAGATTCGTTATCACCCAGGCAAAGCAAATGTTGTTGCCGACGCGCTCAGCAGACGGAGTTATATGCTCAGCATTCGCAATACCCAAGCCCAGCATGACCTCGAAACCCTCATCCGCGAAGCCCAGCATGATTGCTTTAACGAGCGCACATTGAAGAAAGAGAGGATCTATCATGATGGAGCTCAGCTAGTGAGCAAATCAAATGGGATCTTCTATTATCTAGACCGAATTTGGATCACTAAGCGGACTGATTTGCGAAAGATTCTAATGGATGAAGCCCACAAATTTCGATATTCTATTCATCCCGGTGCCGATAAAATGTACCAGGACCTTCGCTACAAGTACTGGTGGCCGGGCATGAAAAGGGATATCGCGCTCTATGTTGGAAGTTGTTTAACTTGTGCAAGAGTTAAGGCTGAACACCAAAGACCTTCTGGCTTACTCGATCAACCGCCGATTCTGATATGGAAGTGGGAGAGTATACCTATGGATTTCATAACCAAACTTCCGCCCACGCCATCAGGTCACGACAGTATTTGGGTTATAGTCGACCGTCTGACCAAATCAGCCCACTTCCTGCTAATACGAGAAGACTACAAGGTAGAACGATTAGCCTGAATCTACACCGACGAGATCATTTGTAATCATGGTACGCCTCGCGACATCCTCTCTGACCGTGATGCTCGGTTTACCTCGTGATTGTGGGAAACATTTCAAGCAGCTCTTGGTACGTCGCTTAATCTAAGTACCGCATTCCATCCTCAAACCGACGGACAGACTGAAAGAACGATCCGTACTCTTGAAGACATGCTCCATGCATGTGTTATAGACTTCGGTGGTAGTTGGAACAAATACCTGCCATTAGTCGAATTCTCGTACAACAACAGTTATCATGCCAGCATCCAAATGGCACCATTCGAAGCCCTATATGGAAGAAGATGTCGTTCGCCAATTGTGTGGCACGAGATCGGTCACTCGCAACTTACCGGTCCCGAACTACTACAAGAAACGACTAACAAAATCCTCTAGATTCGAGACAACTTGTCGAAGGCTCTTGAATTTGACGTTGGCGACTACATACTCCTAAAGGTATCACCTTGGAAGGGTGTGGTCAGATTCGGCAAGAAAGGGAAACTAGCGCCTCGACATGTTGGACCTTTTAAGATTCTGGAAAGGATCGGAAAAGTCGCCTACAAACTCGAACTGCCGGAGGAACTTAGTAACGTTTACCCGACCTTCCACGTGTCTAACCTCCGAAAATGCCTAGCTGACCATGATTTAATCGTACCGCTCGACGATCTTCAAGTAAATGAAATGCTACACTTTGTGGAAAAGCCTGTCGAAATCATGGATCGCCAAACCAAGAAACTCAGACGCTCGCGCATCCCTATCGTGAAAGTCCGATGGGAAGGCAAACGGGGCGTAGAGTTCACTTGGGAACTCGAAAGAGACATGAAGGCCAAGTACCCGCAGTAGTTTAAATGAAGATCTGAAGTGTCAAATTGCTAAAATAATACAAGGTGTTGTGCAGCTTTCAGCCTAATTTCGGGACGAAATTCCCTAAACCAGGGGAGGCTGTAACACCTCGTTTTTCCGAATGTTAAAGTCAAAGTCAAAGGTTGAATTTCTTTGACTATATATAGTCTATTTTCTTGTTTTTATTTTGGTTGTATTATGTGGAGTAAGTGTTGTCTAATCAAAGATCGAATGTTTAATTAATGCAACCGTTTAACGACCTTGAATAGCAGGAAGTAACAATGCGATAAAGTTTGACAATCAATAATCAAGCTAATCAAATCATCATCGAACTCGAAACTCGAATTATGCGAACTTAGGAGTTATTATACGTGTGTGTTGTGTTATTTGTGCATGTTTACTTTATGTTATGCGTGTGGTGATCAATCGAATCGAATCGAAACCGAAACTCTTTCGAACTCATTCGAAATCGAAGTGTGAAGTATAGATGCTTATATGTAGATATAGTGGTTGGGACTGAAAGTAATTTGAATAGGAAACTCTATCATATCGGTATCGAAATCGAAATATCAGAAATCGTCACCTAAACGCTCGAAAAAGGCTGTTGATCGATCAGGCTTTCAGCCGACCGAACAACCCAACCGATCAGAGAGATCGTCCGATCGAATAGGCTGTCCGATCGGGATGCCTGGCCGATCGGCCAGCCCTTTCCTCTTTGGGAAGCCTATAAATAGCCCTGTCAACATCATTCTTTCCACTTTTGGAAACTCTCTGACCGACCAGCTCGTGTTCTTCATCTTTTCTCAGATTTCTCTCAATCCCGGTAAGATTTCGTCCTAAATCTTGTACGATTTTGATCTATGCACACTCCTACACATTTCTATCTTTCGAGTCTTGATTTCCAACCGTGAAATCATCAAGATCTAAGGGTTCTAGGATGATGTCATCATGGTGTTCCTGAAGAACTTCATATTTTGGCTTCAATCCACCAAGAATCACTTGGATCTAGCTGATTTTCACATAAACAAACACAGATCTGATATAGATCTGAACATTTCACGGTGTAACAGATTGAAAGAAGGATTTTCCAACTTTTCTTTCAACTCTTTTTCACTCAATGCCCTCAAACCAAGAGAAACGAAGCTTGAACCGACTCACTGATCATTCGAATAGTTGTGTAGTTCAAGATTCGGATTCTATCTACGAGGTTCATTGATTCCGGGTTAAACTGTAACTCCGTTCCGAACCGTTCACCGGCCGGATTTGGGTGATTCTTATCCGAGCAGGAGGGACAAGTAAGAATGAGGGTTCTATTGTTCAAAACGGTGTGAAAATACCTCGATATAACGACATACAAACGAAACAGCCAAGTGTTAGACGAACAGGCCAACCAGGCAGAAAGCTGACCGATTGGACAGGCTGTCCGAACGGACAGGCCAGCCGATCGGACATGCCAGCCGATCGACCAGGCCAGCCGATCGGCTAGCACATGGCCTCACACTTTACAAATTAATGAAGTCTAGTATTGAACAAAGTAATGTTAGATCGACCTATTGTTTAATAACATTACTATTCGGATCATGAGATGCTATGCTTCAATACTTAATCGATTTTCAGCTCATCCAAAACCTTGGGTGCCACCCGACCGAACATGCTGTCCGATCAGGTGACAACCTAAGTAAGGATTATCACTGAAGTACCTGACCGATCGGTTGAGCTGGCTGATCGAACGAACCGCTCGATCGCTCGACCTGAAAGGTAGGAATACTTCAATATTTTCAAATACTGCAACAAAAACTTCAAAAGTTCAAACCATCGTACACAAACACATCCTACACAAAGGAAGAAACAATCCACTTGAACAGTCTAACCGATCGAGCCTACCAGCCGATCGAACAGGCTGCCCGAACGGTTTGTCCAACCGAACGAACCAGCCGTCCGATCAAACCTACCGTTCGATCGACCAGGCTGTTCGACCCATTGACACTTGTTTCCATTTTCGCATTACTCGTCGTTATGCTATCGAACTATTCAAGCTAACCCTACTCTCAAGTGCTCCCTTCAATCCATCAATCAATCGCTATGAGTATACTCGAACCCTTTTTGCTTTAGCACTTTTGGCTGTTACATACGTTACTTATCTAAATCACAATTGAACACACTACTCAATTACTTTATGCGCTAACCGTTCTGCATGTATTACGTGACTAAATGAATGCTTGTTGTTATGCTTACACGTGGAATGCTGTCTACCTGCCTTAACGACGTAGTACTATAGTTTGGACTCAGCATCCGTTCACACAGGGGTTGTTAAGGACAATTACTTGCATGGATTATTGTGGTAGTCCTGTATTGAGAACTGTCTCGGACAGTCAACCCGCAGTCATTGGTATCGATAGATCCATGTCGATAATTAACATGCTTCGTTTTCCTCTGTGTACGTGCTGGTTATGGGTAAACTATTTTGAACTCTATATGCTATATCAAACTTGTATGCTCACCTTTACATTATATGTATTGACTTTATTTTAACGTATGTGACAGGTGTTTAAGATGCATTCTTTCTAGGGAAGCGAGGCTAGAATAAAGCGTCTAGAGACCCCAACAAATAGTTGTCTGTAGCAGTCAAACTAGGGGTCTTTAGAAGCAAGAACAATATTTCTATTTTTATTTAAATCTGAGTTGTCGGAATAGAATATTTGACTAGTTGTTATCTGTAATAATTTGTTTGCTATTTGAGGTACGGTATGGGACGTATTATATAAATTGAATTGTAGTGATAATTGTTGTGGAAACTTCTGGACAATCTGTTTCGCTCAGTGCCATGCCCCGATGATTCCGCCATCGGTTGGGGTGTGACATTAATTTACATACTTTTTACAGAAGAACATCATTTGCTCTCTTTCAAGTTTTCCCTTTTTCAGATCAGGTTAGTTCCGATTGCTTATTTTCTTCTCATTTTCTATTATCATGGGTGCCCGTAAGGATTTAGCAAAATCGTTTTCTCGAATGACTCAAGAGGAAGTCGATTTGTTTTGTATGGAGTGGGGAATAGGGACGAAGTTTAAACCGGTGGCACCGGCTTGTGACGTTTCAATCGATAGATGTCCCCCTGGTTCCGTTGCTCTATACTGTCACCATTTCGAGTTTTCTAACCTTCGTCGCCCATTTTCCATCTTTGTTTTGAATATCTTGGAGTATTACCGCATATCTTTTGGTCAGATTCACCCTCTTGGCATGGCTAGGGTTTTACACTTTGAAATTTTGTGTAGGGCTTCCGGGTATGACCCAACTCTTTTATCGTTCCGCCGTTTTTTCCGATTGGCTAAGAATGGAGACTGGTTTACCTTCGAGACCACTCAACTTAACACTTACTTGATTTCGTCTATGGTTTCTACCCTTGGTGTTTGGAAAGACCGGTTTTTCTGGGTGTCCGAGGAAATTGTTCCATTTAAACTTGTTTGGAGGTACCCGGATGCCGTTTTGAATGAGCCTGAGCCTTCTGCTTCTTCGTCCCTTTCCCGAGCATTTGTTGGTGTTATTGGGTCTCAGTAAGTTGTGGGAAAAACGTGATTGAGACCCGGTGCTTTTGAGAGATGGGAAGGGTATGCATTTACTCTTTTTGTGCTGTTATGTTCCCATTTCCTGCTTTCTGATATGTTTTTTTGTTTGTTTTGCAGTCATGTCTGCACTTGATTTTATCAAAAGTGATGACACTTCTGACGTTGCCTTTGATGATGCTGCTGCTACTCCGGGCGAGGATGCGGTTGTTAGGGGTTCCGATTATTGGTTCAAGGGTTCTAGATATGTAAGCGTCCCCAATGTCAAGGGTTTTACCAAGGCTACAGGTTCCAAGGCTTCCGTTCGTCGTTCAAAACGTTATCTGAAAGGTGCTGATCAACCATCTGGTTCGAAGCCCATCGATGTTAGTGATGATATTGAAGTATCAGCAGATCAAGCTATTGATGTCAGCAAGGGTAAGGAGAAAGAGTTGACAGTTTCTGGTAAAAAGAAGAAGTTGGTTAAGAAAGGTAGCACTCCTGCCATTCAGGGTTCATCTGTCAAAAGTGTTGAGAGCTTCGAAGGTTCAGAGGGTGAAGAGGTTTATGTGCCCAACTGGGGGGGGGGGGTTAAAGTTGGAGATAACTTCAAAGATCCGGTTGTTTGTGCTGATGCCCTGGCTCATTTTGCTCCTCCCGGCCTTCGAAGCGCTATGTCTGAGATAGAGGCTGATCATCTTATTTCTAGGATGATGCTGAGTTCCTGCAACCTTTCAACCTTGTTGCCTGAAGATGTTACCCGTTTTGCCAAGGGCATGTAGGAATATGAGGAAGCCTCCAAGAAGAAATAGAGAATGAAAGCTTCAATGGCCGCTATGAAGAAAGAGATTGATAGTTTTTCTGAGAAGGAGCTAGCTTGGGTCAAGAAAGTGGGTGAGTTGATGAGAAGACACGAAATTGAGATGAATGATCTGAAAAAAGGGTTTCGAAGCTGACCGGTTGAAGCTAAAATCTGATAGGGAGGCCCTGGTTGTTCAACAGAAGGCCTTTGATGAAGAAAAAGGTAGCTTAAAGGCTTTGGTTACCCAAGCCACTGAATATAACCAGTGGCATATTGAGCAAGGTTTCCATCAAGTTGTTACCTACCTTCACTCTAAAGAGTTCAATTCTGGTCTTGGTGAAGTTTACACTAAACTGCTCAACTTGGGGAAACATCAAGGTCTTATTACAGGTTACAAGCTTCATGAGTCTGGCCATTCTATGGAAAAATCTCCTTTGTACCATCCTGAAGCTTCTGAGGTCTTCAAGGGTTCCGTTGCTCAGATGGAGAGGCTAATGTACCCGTATGTGAACCAGGTTGCTTCTTGTTTTGGTAAGCCCCTCTCCGTCTTGCAGGAACTAAAATCAGATGGTCTTAATGAGAAGGTATGTACCGAAGTGCTTGGTTCTCTTTCAAGGAAACGTTCCTATTCATGAGATAGCGAGGATACCTTCTCGGGAGAACTTGATGCTGCCAAAGATGCAAGCTTGGAGGGTTCAGCAGTCGGTGGTGATGGTGGCTTGAAGGCTAAGAAGATCAAGAAGACCAAAAAGGCCAAAGGTAACAGTTCTGGGGCTTCTAAGCCTTCCACCGATGCATGATATTCGTAGCTTTCTTAGCACTCTTTAAAACAATTCCTGGTTTATAATGTTGACTTAAACAATTTTAGGTTTTGCAGGAACCCTTAAGGTTCCTGTTATGTGGCTATGATTAGGCCTGGATGGCCTTTTGAACAATTTCTTAGGCTTGCAAGCTACTAAGGCTTCCTTTAACTCTGTTTGGATATTTGGAAGTCTATTAAGACTTTCTTTGTTATGCTATTATGTTTAACTATTTGCCTTGTGTTGTGTTTTTTATGCTTGTGTCTATTTTGTTAAGGCAGTTTGGTTGGCATCAAGCCTTTAAGCCTTCTAGCTATCCTGTATGTAGGTTGAAGCCTTTGAGGCTTTTGGTTGTCACGTATGTAGCTTAAAGCCTTCAAGGCTTCTTAGTTTCGTGACTTGTCTTTAGTTTCATGACTTGGTTTGTATCTTTGAGTTTTGTAACTTTTTGTTCAAGTTGTTGTATTGTTCCTTAGGTTATTTCTTTTCTTGTAGCTTTGTCTTTGTTGGGTTGGTGTTGTCTTTATGTTTTTCATACCTTAAAGGGTTCAGTGCTGCAGTCACCTAGCCTTGGTATTTTTAACAAGAAGACATAGCACCTATCCTATTCATTATTTTTGTTGTTTTCCTTTGATTTCGTAAGTCTGTTTGTTGATTATTTTTTCTAAGGCTTAAGGAACATTTGGTGTAGGCTGTTCAAACCCGTCTATGAGACAACTTTATTTTCAATAATAAGTCTCATGGAGTTGTATTGATTTAGGAACTCACCCCTTATATAGGTCCATTCAACCCTTGAACCTATTGAGCGATGTGGCCTGAGGGCTCATCCTCTTACATGGCCCCAGCCATGGAGTTTTTTGTTAGGTTCTCAACCTGGTTTTAGGATAGAAAGGAACATTTGATAAACAACTTCATTCATTCAAGAGACATTGTGTTACAAAAGGTGGTTGTTATGGGTCATTTTCTAAGCATACATATCCTGACCAATATCCTGCCTTTGTTTGTTCGCTTATGACCAGGATGCTGGAAGAGGATATTACTGACATCTTGGGTAATATCCTGAGATTTGTTAATTAACCACGTGCAGGTTGAAGACTAAGACTTTCCAACGGTCGAGAGGACTTCTTCTCCTCAAGACTCGGACGAATTTGTTGAAGAAGAGACGTTGAGCCCGAAAGACCAGGTCTACAACGTTCAATGAGGGAATATCCGGTGGATCCCGCAAGTTTAGGATAGTTTGTTGGTTTATCTTTACTATAAATAGATGTGGCGGATCAGTTTAAGGCACACACTCTTTCACCAACACTTCCGTACACTTTTGCTCTAGCAACCACTACACACAAACACTTGTATTCAGATCTCATTGTAACACTTAGTTGATCCGCACCACATCCTGCACTGTATCCTGATATTTGAAGCAATAGAAGAACAAGGCAGTTGTGATTGTCAGCTCCCGAGGTTTTATGCCGGCGATCTAGATTGATCAAGGGCTTTCCTCGTACATCTCGTGTCATTTACTTTACTTTCTGCTCATTGTTTGATCAATAATACAGCTCGATATCCTGAGCCGTATCCCGAATACTGTTTTTATAAACAACTTAACAAGCACATTTTCAACAACACTTTCTAGAACACTACCTCACTTAACTAATTTGATCATTAAATTGCTTAGGTAATTTTTGACCAAAACAATTTGGCGCCCACCGTGGGGCAAGTGGTGCTCTCTTTACTAAAAATCTTTATCAAATCGCTAATCAGTTTTCTGTTTTCAAAACTTTTTGCCACATTGTCCATAATGGCCTCAAGATCAAACATGAGTTCCTCTACTGTGTCTGCTATGACTTCTGCTACTACTGGTCCAGTGCTTCCACCACCTCCTCCAAGGATGCAATCTTCTTCGCAACCTCAGGACGTTATCCCTACCCGAACTGTTCAGGGATCTGCTCCGATTCTGGCTTCTAATGATGAAATCCTAACCTTATTTGGGAGTGTGCAGGAACAAATGAGGCAGCAACAAGAAACAAACCAGATGCTGTTGAGGGAGATACAACTCCTGAAGTCCGGCTCGAGCAGACCTGCTGAGGATATCGTCACTCCATTACCACCTAGAGCTTTGAACTTTAGTTCAGCCGTGTATACTGAGGATAATAGGGGGAATATTGTGCCCAGCCTCCCTCAGAATCCTACTCCTGAGATACCCTCCTCGGTTAGGATGTCTACCGTGAGGAGCTCAGGATATGTTTCGGGATATGGGCAGAATCCTCCGACTGGTAACGTATCTAATAATAATAATGCTATTACCACTAACAGTGTTGGATCTTTGCAGGATACAACTGTAACGTCAGAATTATCCAGGGAGCTTCAGAAATTAAAGGATATGATATCCAGTGTACCTGGGGTGGTGCAGCCAATTCCTAAAGTATCCCAGGATAGCCACAGGATATCTCAGTTCGTGCATCCTATATGTGATGCTGAAATCCCAAAAAGATTTCAGACTCCGAACATGAAGCTTTACGACGGAACCACGGATCCTGAAGAGCATATTGCCCAGTATAGGGAAAGGATGGAGATCAACCCTATCCCTCCAGATCTCAAGGAAGCTTGCCTGTGCAAGGGTTTCGGTTCTACTCTGACAGGATCAGCCTTAAAATGGCTGTTAAATGTTCCTCCGCATTCGATTACATCATTTGCCCACTTAGTCAATTTATTTAATAGTCAATTTTCTTGCAGTCGGAGTTTTGAAAAACTAACCAGTGATCTTTATAGGATAACTCAAGGACCTCAGGAATCCTTGAGGGATTATGTGAACAAATTCAGTCGAGAATCCTTAGATATCCCACATCTTGATGTTGCAACAGCTGTGCATGCCTTTAAGATGGGGTTGCAAAAGGACTCTCAGTTTTATCAGGATCTTGTAATGAATCCCTGCAGGAATCTTGATGAAGCTCGTAACACGGCTCTGAGATATATTCGATTGGAGGATGACAAGAAAATGCAAGAAAAGATGAATGCATCCTCAACATACGAATCGACTAACAGGAAATCAGAATCCTCATATAAGCCATATCGCTCCAAGCTATATGACAGAAATGATAACAAGAGAGTGAATGCTGTTGAAGACGAGGATCCTGAAGAATATCCTGAATTATCTGAATATTGTTTTTCTGTTAATATACCTGAACTAATTTATGCTATGCAGGGTCTGGGAGATAAAGCCAGGTGGCCTCGGAAGAATCAACAAAAAGCTGATTGGAAGGATAAATCCAAATGGTGTGCCTTCCATGAGGATTTCGGACATATTACGGAGGATTGCATTGCTTTGAGGAAGGAAATAAGTTATCTTCTGAGCAAAGGATATCTAAAAGATCTCTTGGGAAGAAAAAAGAATAAAGGACAGGATACCGAAAAGGATCCTGAACGACCAGCCTCACCTCCCCCGGATGCCAAAATAATCAACTTTATTTCGGGAGGATCAGATATTTGTGGGACTTCATATTCGGCGGCGAAGAGACATGCAAAAGAAGCTAAGGCTGAGAGGGGAGACAAACCTGTCAAGATGACTACCCTCACAACCGACAAAATGATCACGTTTGACGCTGATGACAGGGATACTGTCCAGGATTGTCACCATGATGCTCTCGTAATAACGTTATATGTGGCTAACCATTTTGTACGCAGGATACTGGTTGACAATGGCAGTTCCGTCAACATAATCCAACTGGAGATTCTGAAGAGAATGAATGTGTCCCCGATGGATATCACTTCGAAGTCTACTGTGCTCGTTGGTTTCAGTGGAGAAGCTAGGAACACAGTGGGAGAGATAAAGCTGCCCGTATATGTCGAAGGAGTCAACAAGATGCAACGTTTCTGTGTGATGGATTCTCTATCCTGCTATAACATCATCCTCGGAAGACCGTGGATTCATGATATGAAGGCCGTTCCATCAACATACCACCAATGCATTAAGATTCCTACCCCTTGGGGAGTTGTCAAAATCGATAGTGATCAACAAGAAGCGAAAGAATGTTACTCATCCTCAATGAAATCCTCGGCGAAACCAAGTCCAGCATAGCAATTAAAGGTGCGGGCCCAGGATATCGTGGAGACTTCGGAGCAGGATGTGAAAAAAGTTATCCTGGACCAGGATAATCCTGATATCTCGGTGCTCGTAGGAACCAATATCCCTCAGGATATTGAAGAACAATTAATTAACTTTCTGAAATGCAGGATGTCTACATTCGCATGGAAGCATGAGGATATGACAGGTATATCAAAAGACATTATTACTCACAAGCTTGGAATTGACAGGTCATACAAGCCTATACAACAAAAGAGAAGGAAATTCGCCCCTGAACGGAATGCAATTATCCAAGAGGAAGTTGAAAGATTATTGAAGTCTAGAATGATTAGAGAAGTCAAATTCCCTAGATGGCTAGCAAATGTGGTAGTGGTTCAAAAGAAGAATGGGAAGTGGAGAGTTTGTGTAGACTACACAGACCTGAACAAAGCTTGTCCAAAAGATCCATTCCCTTTGCCTCATATAGACTCGATGGTGGATGCCACTGCCGGCCATGAAATGTTAACCTTCATGGATGCATCCTCAGGATTCCAGCAGATTCAAATGGAACCTTCAGACCAGGAGGATACTGCTTTCATGACACCAACAGGTATTTACTGTTATACTGCTATGCCCTTTGGTTTAAAAAATGCAGGTGCCACGTACCAGAGATTGGTGAACATGATGTTCAAAGACAAACTCGGGGACACCATGGAAGTGTATATCGATGATATGGTGGTGAAATCTTAAAAGGCCGAGGATCACCTCCAGGATATCAAGGGAGCATTTGATATCCTGGATCAATACAACATGAAGCTGAATCCTGCTAAATGCCATTTCGGAGTGGGGGCAGGAAAGTTTCTTGGATACATGGTGACAAAAAGAGGGATAGAGGCGAGCCCGGAGCAGATTAAAGCTATCTTAAATATAAAGTCACCCTCGAATATGAAGGATGTTCAGCGGCTAACGGGACGAGTGGCAGCCTTGAATAGGTTTATTTCAAGATCCTCGGAAAAGTGTAAAGAATTCTATGATATCCTGAAAAAGAATAAGAAATTTGAATGGGGCGAGAAGCATGAAGCGGCCCTACAGGATTTGAAGCAGTATCTCTCAACCGCGCCTCTATTGATGAAGCCGGAAGATGGCGAACCATTATCCCTTTATCTTGCAGTATCAGGGAATGCAGTAAGTGCAGTACTCGTAAAGGATCATGAAGGTCAGCAGTATCCTGTTTATTATGTTAGCAAAAGTTTGTTAAATGCTGAAACTAGATATTCTCACCTAGAAAAACTAATATTGGCTCTAGTAATGGCATCAACAAAGCTTAGACATTATTTTGAAACACATATGATTCATGTTAAAACTAATTATCCTGTTAAGAATATGCTTAGGAAACCGGAGATGTCGGGTAGAATGGCTAAGTGGTCGGTAAAATTAAGTGCCTATGATTTAATATATGAACCTAGAAATGCAATAAAGTCTCAGGCTCTAGCAGACTTTGTGGCTAATTTCAGTAGTGATATTCAAAATGAAGTAGACCTAGAAGTGCAACAATTAGGAGAGAACTTAGAATCTTGGACATTATATACTGATGGTGCATCTAATGTAAGGGGTGTAGGTTTAGGAATACTACTAAAATCGCCACAGGGGGACATAATACCCCAGGCTGTTAGATGTGAATTCCCTGCTACTAACAATGAGGCAGAATATGAAGCTTTAATTGCAGGATTAGAATTGGCTAAGAATATGTGACATTTGTGCTTGTAATCATTGTAAACAGTTCGGTTATCAATGAAATAAAGTTATTTGATCCCAATGTTTGTTTATTCATGTTTGATTTTTTTCATGTTTTGGCTTTTATTCGATTTCAAACTCTATATCGCTTTCTGGAGAATTTTACGCAAACTGGTACGAAAACGTAATCAGTTATATGCAACAAATACTATGGAACATCAATTTATGCTTAACATACCTTAAATAACCTTTACATAACTTAGAAATAAGTTTTGAAGGCTTTGGTATGGCAAAATCTAGTTTATTCGCTTACAGGGACTAAAATTGACAAACTGCGAAAGTATGCCAATCGGAACTGTAACGAACATTCCGGAACTTGATCATAAGTTAAACACACCTTAAATATCCTTTACATAGCTTAGAAATAGGCTTTGAGGGGTTTGGTGTGCTAAAATAAACTTTATGCTCATTCAGGGACTAAAAGTGTCAAAAAGTGCATAAGTTTGCACTTTCGCGCATATCTTACGTTCTGAATACTTCCAGACATCCAAAAATTTATGTAAGCATTAAAATATTATGTTTTAATGTTTGGCATGAGAAAAATCCTTTCGTCGCGCAATTTGGATCATTTTTCGCGCTTATGCGCATTCCGTCGTAATTAACCGAACAACGCGATCGTACGACCAAACGAACCGACATCCGGCATATTTTTGAGCATGTTTTGAGTTCCCTATACTTTAACTTCATTTTAGAGCTTTGAAATGGGGTTAACGGGGCTTAAACATGTGAAAAATAGGCCGAAATGCATGTTTCTCAAGTGCAGGGACCATTTTGCAATTTCTGGAAATATCAGACCTGCAAGCTCCTTACGGACCGTAAGACCTACTCCATACAGTCCGTAAGCAGGTCCCAGTTCAGCAGAAATCATTTTTAATAAAAACCAGCTGCTCCTTGGTTTTGCAAATGGTTTTATGGTTCTTGTGGGCTGGTTTAGGGGCCCCCATGGTTTTCTAAAACTATGGGCTTGATGTGTACGCCTAGGATTGAATCTTGGATAACGAGGAACGATCTTAACGGCTCTACCGAATCTATAAATACCCCTCCATGCCTTGCCCATCTCCCTCACACTTGAATTCTGAGGTTGCTCTCTAAGTTGGGGTGCTTTGACACTTCATACCTGAGAGTACTCGGAATTCAATCTTGCGGGGACCCGTTGTAAGTATTCTTTCGTTCTTTTATTGCTTTTCGAGTCCGAAAGTCAAACTTTGTTTGACTTTCTACATTGACCAGTTTATGGTCAATGCGAAGTTCGTTTGAACTTCATAACGTGAGCGTAATCACGATGGTTATAGTCCCTAGCGACTATACCTACTGATTACCACGTTATCTAGGCTCAGTGACGAGTCGTAGTTTCGGCCAAAATGTGCTTTCTCGCGTATTTTGTAACCAAACTACTCTAGGGTATTAAAACCGTTTGTTTTAATACCAAACCTGTTTTCTAACATTACTAAACATGTTCTAGCATGTTTAGCTCGTCGCTTTTAGATTTGTGCTTGTTTAGGGTCGTAAAGGTAGGCGATCTAATCAATCGCTTATGCTTACGAACCCGACCCATTTGGTCGATCTTTGGGATCCGACCAAACACATTAGGTGACCATAGTGTATAGGGAATAACCTTTCAAGGTTATACCTTATGGTCACGCCGTTTAAATAGTTGTATGATAGGTAATGTATGTGCCTTAGGTAAATTACCAAAATACCCTTTTTATACTAAAATTCATTTTAAACTTATGTAACATAATTTTTGACACCTAAACTGATTTAGCAACAATATTAAGTATGTTAAGGCATATCTTGCTTGTCGTAGGGCTAGTTAGGCGTTTCAAACGCGTTTTACGCAAACGATGCGTTAAAGTAGCATAAGCTACCTAAGCGGGTCGTAACGGGTCAAAAGCACTTAGGATAGGTTTCGTTTTAGTATGTAGGCTTTGTTAAACCATATTACATAAGTTCCCACACTTATTTGGTTTACGAACCCTCGTATTACCCGATCCTCCGTTAGGTCCGGTTATTAATGTAGATGCCTTTATAGGTGCCGTTTGATTCCGTGATCTTCTAGCATTGCTTGGTGGTTATCCTACGACTTCTAAGCAATCTCAAGTGAGTACATAGTCCCCTCTTTTACTGTTTTCTAAACATTTTGGGGTGAAACACATGTGCCTACTTGTTACTTTCGTGCTTTCATGTTTTCTCGTCATACACTTGCTATGTTCATTAAATACATCGATTTACATGACATTTTATGCTACGTATGTTCTTTTAGCACATACTTAGTACATTTATTTTACCTGACATTTTCACATTATGTATGTTCATCATACTTAGTGCATTTGTTTTACATGACATTTTCACGCTATGTATGTTCATCATACTTAGTGCATTTGTTTTACTTGACATTTTCATGCTTACATTTTGGGTATGACATTTGGTTTGTTTAAGTGGGACAATATACATTCATTAACATTGATCACGCCGCTCGTTAGTAGGTAATGGTACCATAGGAATTGACAACTCCCGTTCCTGAAATCCTGGGTATGTTTGGATTGGAAGGAATGACCGAATTCGATTAAAACATTTAGACAGATAGACCTTTAATTTGTTTAAAGGTTTATCACCACAGTTGCAAGGCTTGGATGTATGCATTTTCACAATACCGCATAAATGTCTGTATTCATTATAGCATGCATTTTCCACAAAACATAGCGTTGATTTAAACCATGTTTTACTTCAATACACTGTTTTGTGCATTTTCCCTATGGTTTAGTTGATACATATTTCACTAACCATACATTGACATTTTGATTACACATTACATGATTGATATTTGACATAGACAATGTTGATATTGATATATACATTTTGACATGGTTTTCACAATAACATTGGGCAAATGGTTTAGACATGGGCAACTTTCATTGGGTGGTTTATTTAAGTCACTCAACTTGGACTTATTCATTTTTCTTACATATAACATATTTTTCACAAGACATTGTTTTACAACACTGTTCGATATATATATACAAACTCATTTTACTTAGTTATTCATTTAACCTTACATTACTTTTTCACATATCATCTACTTTATCATCGTTTTTCAAATGATTTATAAAACAAAACATGTTACAAGGATCATGACTGACTTTGTTAAACAACCCTTTTCTAAAACCTAAGTCATGAATCCTATTTTCACAAAACCTATGTTACTCACTGGCATTTTTATGCTAACGTACTTTATTTTCACATGTGTTTCAGGAGCTAATGCATAGCTTGATCGTGATACGCTAGGGTGGACTTGGGCCTTAGTGACTTTAAAATGAAGCTAGTCTAATTAAAACATGTTATGTACTCTATGTTTCAGTTGTTTCAAGACAGTGTACCTCTTTTATTGATAAATAAATATAACTTTAAATGCCATGGTTGTGAAACAATAATTCTGTTACAACACTCCCCGACGTTTCCGCCACGATTTGATGTTTTACGTGGTCGGGGTGTGACAGAAGAGTTGGTATCAGAGCCAATGGTTATAGGGAATTAGGTTATTAGTAATGCTTTGACCTAGACTATAACCTTTCTAGGACCCCAACACAAGTTGTCTTGTGTTTAGATTTTAAAACATGCACTTCACCTATCCTTAGGTGATCATCAAAACAAGAACCCTGATTTCTAAAACGATTTTTGAAAAACAATCCTCTATTTTTCAAATGATTTATTTTATTATTTTGAACCCTTCCAGTTTAACTCATATTTGGCTTAGTGCCTTTCGAGTTTTCAAAATCCCGTCAAATCTGGGTCTAAATGATGTGAACACGTGCAAACTGGAAGAGTGAATGCCTGTACCCTGAGTTTTCTGTCTAAGGCTAGAGTGTTCGTACAAATCCACATAATCGGACCAGTCACTCTTACCTGGGAACTCTTGGGGTGAGTGTTCACTTATAGGCGAGCATGTCTTCGTTAAGCATTGTTTATGGACCCATTTACTTTGATTAGTCACTGTGCGTCATTTGTTTGCTTTGTGATACAGACAAATGACCACCATCCTTGCTTTGTTGATTTTGTTTCATCTCGTTCTTTTCATCTAATCTTCTCACTCATTCCCTCGTGTTTTTCCTCTTTTTAGCATGCCTCCTCGACGCGAAAATCAGCTACCCAATGCCGAACTGGCGGAAATCATGGCACAGCATATGGCTGCGGCGTTCCCGAATCTTATTGCTCAGTTTAACCAAGCAAACGTCAATCAGAACGCTCCTTGTAACTTTAAGAGTTTCAATTCGGCTAAACCACTCAAGTTCAGTGGTACCGAAGGAGCAACTGGGCTTCTTCAATGGTTTGAGAGCATTGAGAATACTTTTCGTCATGTTCAGTGTCCTGATAATCGCAAGGTCGAGTTTGCTTCAAGTGTCTTTCAAAAGAGGGCGTTGACATGGTGGAACGGGGTTATGAGAGATCGAGGTGCTGAAGTCGCTTTAGCACAATCATGGGCTGAGCTAAGGACTCTCATGATGAGTGAGTTCTGTCCTCGTCATGAGCTACGAAAGTTGGAAAGGGAGTTTGGCGATCTGAAACAGATTAGTGGTGAGCACCGGGCGTATACTGATAGATATGAAGAGTTGAGTTTGCTATGCCCAACAATGGTCACCCCACTTGACAAGGCTATCGAAAGATACATCGATGGTCTACCTGATTCTGTGCAAGACATCGTTACTGGTAGTAAACCTACCACTGTCCGTCAGGCAATTGAGTTAGCTGCGACATTGACAGAATCGCAGGTCAGAAAGGGTAAATTGCATAGGAAGGGTGACAAGGGTAAGAAGCAGGATTCTGACAAAGGGGATAGCAAGAAAGGTAAGAAGGGGAAGGATTCTGGCTCATCAAGGGGCTCTAGGAAGCGAAAGGCTTCCCAAAATTTTGCCATCACTGCCCAACAGAACCAGGCAGCTCCCAATCAGCCAGCGCAGCCTCCCGCGAAGAAGCGGTATGAAGGGAATGCACCTTTGTGCAATAGGTGCAATAGTCATCATCAGCAACAACTCCCATGTCATTTCTGTACTAACTATGGGAAGTCGGGTCATCTTGCAGAAGTTTGTCGTTCTGCTCGAAATCAGGTAGCTCAACCACCTGTTCAACCGCAAGCTGCACGACCTCACTACCCTCCTGGCTCATGCTTTAATTGCGGAGACCTGACTCATTATCGAAACCAGTGTCCAAGGCTGGTTAATGCAAATCCAGTTCAGGCTCAGGCTCGTGGACGAGCTTCCAATATGAATGCTGTTGAGGCGCAGGCAGACAACGAGGTGGTGAACGGTACGTTCTTAGTTAATAATCAACCTGCGTCTGTTCTTTTTGATTCAGGGACCGATAAAAGTTTTGTGTCTTTATCTTTCGAACCATTGCTTCGCGTGTCTAGAACAAAACTAGGTAAACCTTTGACTGTTGAAGTTGCGAATGGTGAACCCATTGTTCTTAATTCCATTCTTCGCAACTGTCAATTAAACCTTAGCAACCATCTTTTTCCTATCGACCTCACGCCTATGCGTCTTGGAAGTTTCGACATTATTGTGGGTATGGATTGGTTAGCCAAGCATCGCGCAGAGGTAGTTTGTTTCGAGAAGATCGTTCGTGTGCCGCTCCCGTCAGGTGAGATCCTACAGGTTCGTGGTGAGAAACCTGTTAGTAGCCTCAAGCTTATGTCTTGTTCTCAAGCTCGAAAGTATCTGCGAAAGAACTATGTGGCCTTCTTGGCACATGTTACGGCAGATAAAGACCAAGGTAAGTCTATTCAAGATATCCCTGTTGTTCGGGATTATCCGGAGCTGTTTCCTGAAGAATTACCTGGTCTACCCCCAGCACGCCAAGTCGAGTTCCATATCGATCTCGTACCTGGTGCAAATCCTATTGCCAGAGCTCCGTATCGCCTTGCACCATCTGAGATGCAAGAGCTATCTAAGCAGCTTCAAGAGCTTTCTGACAAAGGTTTTATCCGTCCTAGCTTTTCTCCTTGGGGTGCTCCCGTTCTTTTTGTCAAGAAGAAGGATGGATCCTTCAGAATGTGTATCGATTATCGTGAGCTGAATAAGCTTACCATCAAGAATCGATATCCCCTACCTCGCATTGATGATCTCTTTGACCAGTTACAGGGTGCTACTTGCTTTTCGAAGATTGATCTTCGTTCTGGGTATCATCAACTTCGTGTGCATGAAGAGGATATTCCCAAAACAGCATTTCGCACTCGATATGGGCATTATGAGTTCACAGTCATGCCCTTCGGTTTGACCAATGCTCCTGCTGTTTTCATGGACTTGATGAATAGGGTCTGCAAGCCTTATTTGGATAAGTTCATCATCGTTTTTATTGATGATATCTTGATTTACTCTAAGACGCAAGCTGATCACGAGCAACATCTTCGTCTTACTCTGGAACTCCTAAAGAAAGAGCAACTTTTTGCCAAGTTCTCCAAGTGCGAATTTTGGCTAAAGGAAGTTCAATTTTTGGGGCATATTGTCAACAAACAAGGTATTCATGTAGATCCCTCCAAGATCAGCACGATTAAGGAATGGGATACGCCAACTACTCCTACTGAGGTTCGTTCTTTTCTTGGTCTTGCGGGTTATTACCGCCGCTTCATTAAAAACTTCTCGAAGATTGCAGTTCCCCTAACTGCTCTAACTCAGAAGAACAAACCCTTTGAATGGGGTTCTAAGCAAGTAGAAGCGTTTCAGACCTTGAAGCAGAAGCTTTGTAATACACCTATTCTAACTTTGCCTGAAGGCAACGATGATTTTGTTGTCTACTGTGATGCATCGAAATTGGGTCTTGGCTGTGTTCTGATGCAAAGGAACAAAGTCATAGCCTACGCATCTAGACAATTGAAGGTACATGAGAGAAACTACACCACTCATGATCTTGAGTTGGGTGCAGTTGTCTTTGCTCTCAAAATATGGAGACACTATTTGTACGGTACAAAATGCGTGGTTTTCACTGACCACAAAAGTCTCCAGCATATCTTCAACCAGAAGGATCTCAACATGAGGCAAAGACGTTGGGTCGAACTCCTAAACGACTATGATTGCGAAATTCGCTACCATCCTGGTAAAGCGAATGTCGTGGCTGACGCATTAAGTCGTAAGGAACGTACTATGCTTCATTGTATTCGTGATCAATCTGCTATCCAAGCTCGATCCGATATTCAAGCCCGCATTTCTCAGGCTCAGCATGCTTGTGTTTCACAAGACTTGATGGGTAAGGAATTACCCTATCACATTAAGCCTGATCTTGTTCTGAAGGAAGATGGATCGTATTATTTCATGGACCGTTTGTGGGTCCCAAGCCAAGATGATCTTCGCGCCTTGCTTATGGATGAGGCCCATAAGTCTCGTTATTCTATTCATCCTGGCTCAGACAAGATGTATAAGGATCTTCGTACTCGGTATTGGTGGCCTGGTATGAAGAAAGACATTGCCTTATACGTTTCAAAATGCCTTACTTGTCTTAAGGTTAAGGCTGAGCACCAGCATCCTTATGGTCTTTTGGAGCAACCTGAGATCCCAGTTTGGAAATGGGAAAACATTGCTATGGATCTCATTACTAAACTTTCGCGCACTAAGAAAGGTCATAATGCCATCTGGGTAATTGTGGACCATCTTACTAAATCGGCGCATTTCTTGCCAATCCGTGAGGATTTTTCTGCTGAGAAGTTGGCTAAAATCTATGTGGATGAAATCGTATCTCGGCATGGTGTTCCCTTGAACATTATTTCTGATAGAGATGCTCGTTTCTCTTCTCGCTTTTGGAGAACCCTGCAATCTGCTATGGGGACCCAACTCAATCTGAGCACAGCTTATCATCCACAAACTGATGGCCAAACTGAAAGAACAATCCAGACTTTGGAGGATATGCTGAGAGCTTGTGTGATAGACTTTGGTGGTAGTTGGGATTCACATCTTCCTTTGATTGAATTCTCCTACAACAACAGTTATCACTCCAGCATCAACATGGCTCCTTTCGAGGCTCTCTATGGTCGAAAATGTCGTTCACCAGTCTGCTGGAATGAGATAGGTGAGGCTCAGCTTACTGGACCTGACCTCATTCTGGAGACAACTGAAAAGGTAAAGAAAGTTCGTGATAACTTACAGACAGCTCGAAGCCGTCAAAAGAGTTACGCGGACCAAGGACGCAAGCCCATGGAATTCCAAATCGGTGATCGTGTATTACTTAAAGTCTCACCTTGGAAAGGTGTGATCAGATTTGGAAAGAAAGGAAAACTTGCACCTAGATACGTTGGACCATTCAAGATCGTCGAAAGAATCGGTAAGGTAGCCTACAGACTTCAATTGCCTCCTGAACTTGGAAATGTTCATCCAACTTTCCACGTATCCAATCTCAAGAAGTGCTTAGCTGATGAGAACCTCCACATACCTCTCGACGAGATTAGTGTTGATAAAACACTCCATTTTGTTGAGAAACCTATGGAAATTATGGATCGTGAAGTCAAATGGCTTAAACGCAAGCGCATTCCGTTGGTTAGAGTTCGTTGGGAATCTAAACGCGGACCTGGGTTTACTTGGGAACGTGAAGATCAAATGAAGGCGAAGTATCCACATCTATTCCCACGAGTTTCCTCTAAACGAATTTCGGGACGAAATTCCCACAAGTAGGGGAGACTGTGACATTTGTGCTTGTAATCATTGTGAACAGTTCGGTTATCAATGAAATAAAGTTATTTGATCCCAATGTTTGTTTATTCATGTTTGATGTTTTTCATGTTTTGGCTTTTATTCGATTTCAAACTCTATATCGCTTTCTGGAGAATTTTACGCAAACTGGTACGAAAACGTAATCAGTTATATGCAACAAATACTATGGAACATCAATTTATGCTTAACATACCTTAAATAACCTTTACATAACTTAGAAATAAGTTTTGAAGGCTTTGGTATGGCAAAATCTAGTTTATTCGCTTACAAGGACTAAAATTGACAAACTGCGAAAGTATGCCAATCGGAACTGTAACGAACATTCTGGAACTTGATCATAAGTTAAAAACACCTTAAATATCCTTTACATAGCTTAGAAATAGGCTTTGAGGGGTTTGGTGTGCTAAAATAAACTTTATGCTCATTCAGGGACTAAAAGTGTCAAAAAGTGCATAAGTTTGCACTTTCGCGCATATCTTACGTTCTGAATACTTCCGGACATCCGAAAATTTATGTAAGCATTAAAATATTATGTTTTAATGTTTGGCATGAGAAAAATCCTTTCGTCGCGCAATTTGGATCATTTTTCGCGCTTATGCGCATTCCGTCGTAATTAACCGAACAACGCGATCGTACGACCAAACGAACCGACATCCGGCATATTTTTGAGCATGTTTTGAGTTCCCTATACTTTAACTTCATTTTAGAGCTTTGAAATGGGGTTAACGCGGCTTAAACATGTGAAAAATAGGCCGAAATGCATGTTTCTCAAGTGCAGGGACCATTTTGCAATTTCTGGAAATATCAGACCTGCAAGCTCCTTACGGACCGTAAGACCTACTCCATACGGTCCGTAAGCAGGTCCCAGTTCAGCAGAAATCATTTTTAATAAAAACCAGTTGCTCCTTGGTTTTGCAAATGGTTTTAAGGTTCTTGTGGGCTGGTTTAGGGGCCCCCATGGTTTTCTAAAACTATGGGCTTGATGTGTACGGCTAGGATTGAATCTCGGATAACGAGGAACGATCTTAACGGCTCTACCGAATCTATAAATACCCCTCCATGCCTTGCCCATCTCCCTCACACTTGAATTCTGAGGTTGCTCTCTAAGTTGGGGTGCTTTGACACTTCATACCTGAGAGTACTCGAAATTCAATCTTGCGGGGACCCGTTGTAAGTATTCTTTCGTTCTTTTATTGCTTTTCGAGTCCGAAAGTCAAACTTTGTTTGACTTTCTGCATTGACCAGTTTATGGTCAATGCGAAGTTCGTTTGAACTTCATAACGTGATCGTAATCACGATGGTTATAGTCCCTAGCGACTATACCTACTGATTACCACGTTATCTAGGCTCAGTGACGAGTCGTAGTTTCGGCCAAAATGCGCTTTCTCGCGTATTTTGTAACCAAACTACTCTAGGGTATTAAAACCGTTTGTTTTAATACCAAACCTGTTTTCTAACATTACTAAACATGTTCTAGCATGTTTAGCTCGTCGCTTTTAGATTTGTGCTTGTTTAGGGTCGTAAAGGTAGGCGATCTAATCAATCGCTTATGCTTACGAACCCGACCCATTTGGTCGATCTTTGGGATCCGACCAAACACATTAGGTGACCATAGTGTATAGGGAATAACCTTTCAAGGTTATACCTTATGGTCACGCCGTTTAAATAGTTGTATGATAGGTAATGTATGTGCCTTAGGTAAATTACCAAAATACCCTTTTTACACTAAAATTCATTTTAAACTTATGTAACATAATTTTTGACACCTAAACTGATTTAGCAACAATATTAAGTATGTTAAGGCATATCTTGCTTGTCATAGGGCTAGTTAGGCGTTTCAAACGCGTTTTACGCAAACGATGCGTTAAAGTAGCATAAGCTACCTAAGCGGGTCGTAACGGGTCAAAAGCACTTAGGATAGGTTTCGTTTTAGTATGTAGGCTTTGTTAAACCATATTACATAAGTTCCCACACTTATTTGGTTTACGAACCCTCGTACTACCCGATCCTCCGTTAGGTCCGGTTATTAATGTAGATGCCTTTATAGGTGCCGTTTGATTCCGTGATCTTCTAGCATTGCTTGGTGGTTATCCTACGACTTCTAAGCAATCTCAAGTGAGTACATAGTCCCCTCTTTTACTGTTTTCTAAACATTTTGGGGTGAAACACATGTGCCTACTTGTTACTTTCGTGCTTTCATGTTTTCTCGTCATACACTTGCTATGTTCATTAAATACATCGATTTACATGACATTTTATGCTACGTATGTTCTTTTAGCACATACTTAGTACATTTATTTTACCTGACATTTTCACATTATGTATGTTCATCATACTTAGTGCATTTGTTTTACATGACATTTTCACGCTATGTATGTTCATCATACTTAGTGCATTTGTTTTACTTGACATTTTCATGCTTACATTTTGGGTATGACATTTGGTTTGTTTAATGGGACAATATACATTCATTAACATTGATCACGCCGCTCGTTAGTAGGTAATGGTACCATAGGAATTGACAACTCCCGTTCCTGAAATCCTGGGTATGTTTGGATTGGAAGGAATGACCGAATTCGATTAAAACATTTAGACAGATAGACCTTTAATTTGTTTAAAGGTTTATCACCACAGTTGCAAGGCTTGGATGTATGCATTTTCACAATACCGCATAAATGTCTGTATTCATTATAGCATGCATTTTCCACAAAACATAGCGTTGATTTAAACCATGTTTTACTTCAATACACTGTTTTGTGCATTTTCCCTATGGTTTAGTTGATACATATTTCACTAACCATACATTGACATTTTGATTACACATTACATGATTGATATTTGACATAGACAATGTTGATATTGATATATACATTTTGACATGGTTTTCACAATAACATTGGGCAAATGGTTTAGACATGGGCAACTTTCATTGGGTGGTTTATTTAAGTCACTCAACTTGGACTTATTCATTTTTCTTACATATAACATATTTTTCACAAGACATTGTTTTACAACACTGTTCGATATATATATACAAACTCATTTTACTTAGTTATTCATTTAACCTTACATTACTTTTTCACATATCATCTACTTTATCATCGTTTTTCAAATGATTTATAAAACAAAACATGTTACAAGGATCATGACTGACTTTGTTAAACAACCCTTTTCTAAAACCTAAGTCATGAATCCTATTTTCACAAAACCTATGTTACTCACTGGCATTTTTATGCTAACGTACTTTATTTTCACATGTGTTTCAGGAGCTAATGCATAGCTTGATCGTGATACGCTAGGGTGGACTTGGGCCTTAGTGACTTTAAAATGAAGCTAGTCTAATTAAAACATGTTATGTACTCTATGTTTCAGTTGTTTCAAGACAATGTACCTCTTTTATTGATAAATAAAATATAACTTTAAATGCCATGGTTGTGAAACAATAATTCTGTTACAACACTCCCCGACGTTTCCGCCACGATTTGATGTTTTACGTGGTCGGGGTGTGACAGAAGATGAATATCAAGAATTTGCAAGTATATGTTGATTCCTTGTTAATTACTAATCATTTTAATGGATCCTATGCAGTCAAGGGTGAGAAACTAATTGAATACCTCGGTATTCTTAAAAAATTAGCAGGATATTTCGATATTTTTACACTTGAACTGGTACCAAGAGAGGATAACGCCGAAGCAGACGCATTGGCAAACTTGGGATCATCAATCAGGATACCAGAAGTGTCACACCCCCAAAATCCACCTGCGGAGTACTACCGCTTTG
Organism: Helianthus annuus; assembly: GCF_002127325.2. NCBI lineage: Eukaryota > Viridiplantae > Streptophyta > Magnoliopsida > Asterales > Asteraceae > Helianthus > Helianthus annuus. The sequence goes on from NC_035437.2 coordinate 118,959,609, forward strand.
GAGGCGTGACTGACCAGGATCCAGCCACCAATCATACTGAACAAGCATATAAGTAGTTATAAAAGTCTAACCATCACGATTGGTGTTCAAACAAAACAGTTTAAGTTGCAAGCGGAAGCATAAGTCTTAAAGTTAAAACATAAGTTCAATGATTTCAAGTTTAACATAGTACGCAGCAATCCGTGTCCCACAACGACTCTCCTCCATGCAAGCTCCGGCTGAGTACCTATGGTCCTGCAAAGCATGTAGTAACGAGTCAACAACTAGTTGAGTGAGTTCACAGTTGGGTGTTCGTTTTAGTTGTTTCGAAAACAGTTTCCTTTATCTGGCATCCTGCCGTGGGGGTTACCCCATAGTTTAAAAACGTGACTTGTTCATTCCCAGTTACTCCGGCACTCCAGCCGTGGGGGCTACCCCATGTAGTTATCAGGCATTTCGGCCGTGGGGGCTACCCCATGCGTACACTAGACTCATTACCGTATCGACTGCTGACTGAAGTCATGTTTATGTGCCCTGAAAACCATCAATGTCTATCATCATTGACGTGCCCCAGATCCATTAGTTCACGCCCGCCCTCTGCGGCACGGTGTAAGGTTTGTCAGACCTAAATAGCGCTATCTAACTAATGACCCGCTCGCCATTGGCCCGACGATTAAGTCGATACAAGAAGGAGGGACTTCGTGATAGAGTTTTAGTCTAGTACGTGTTATCCGTCCATCAGGACGAGGAATTACATTCCTGAACCATTACCGTCCTACCCAAGGAGGACGAGGAACCCATGTTCCTTAACCCCGTTCCCAACCCAGGGAATCCCATGCTTTGTAGAGGGTGTGAACTCACCTTGGTTTGCTCGGTAGTAACACAGAAAAGTCAATCAAATTGCAGGTAATCAATTAGGTCCTATCACAGATATTATTCGCATCAGATTCAAGCCAAGTAGTGCACGTATGTTCATCACGTATTGTACACAGGTAATAATCATGGCAACACGTTTAACATTAGCAGTTCACAGTTAACAGTCAAACACAACCCAAAGTCCAAGTATGAGGCCCAAACAGTTGGGCTCGTGATAACAGGCCCAAACAACACGTCAACAGTAACACAGAAGTCCATGAGTCCGGCCCACTAACTTAGGCCCATAAGTGTGGTCTCGAGTCGCAACCGGACTCGCAAGCATGGTCTCGAGTCATGCTGTTTGTGTTGATCATAGGTGGTTGCGAGTCGCAACCTGTGTCGCAACCATGGTTTCGGCTCGTCATGCTGAGGTCTCGAGTCGCAACGGGACTCGTAACCTGTGGTCTCGGCTTGTCATGTTATGGTTGCGAGTCGTAACCAGGTGTTCTCGACTCGCAACTGGTGTCGCAACGTGGAGGTTCCGAGTCGTAACCAGGGATTCCGACTCCCCAACAGTTGCTGATTCTGCGCAGATCGTACTATCCAATAGAATTCATGCAGAAATATGTACCAGCCACTAAACATGTTTTGTTGTCTAAAATTTACCCAAAATGGATCAAACAATGCAGGTTTCAAATATTCAAACCACATCCAAAGCATATTCAAGTAGTTCTTCATGTTCTTCAAACATTCAACAAGTTCTTCAAATATTCAAATCACAAACAACCCTTATTCTAACACATTTTGCATCAATCACCAACATAGTCATGAATAACAAATCAACATATTTAACCAAACACTACAAACTCGGTTCTATACTAAGCCGATTCTATGACACATGTAAACCGGTTTCATGAACATCAACAACTAGTAGTTTTGAACTCCATTTAACACAAGATATCATAACCCATCATGCAATGTATCCGAAATCAAGACATATCAACCGATTTGTCACAATCATGCATATAGTTTCATCTTTTGACAACAAATAGCTCTTTTATCAACAAACATCTTGATAAACAATCATCTCATGTATAAATAACTTAACAATCAAACTCAAACACTAAACATAATGAGAATCACTAACCGGTTAAGGGATGGGAAAGGTGAACTCCAAGTGTCGATTCCAAGCTTGAACCGAAAGTCCTAGTGCCAACCGATTGGATCCGAAAATGATGTGTGTTTGTGTTCTTTGGGTTTTAGTGAGAGTGTGTGTGTAGGAGTGTGAGTGTGGTTGCCCAAAGAGTGACAAGGTTGGCTAGAGGTGTGGTATAAATACTAGTTCCCCCAAGGTGCACCCTAATGGGTTTATAAATCGGTTAAGGGGTTTACGGCCCAAATGGCCCAACCGGCCAAAGGCCCAAACCGGTTACTGTTCACTCGAGACCTCATGGTCTCGAGTCGGGTTCTCGGCTCACGTATAACACATACATATATACATACAAGTGCACACATAACAAGGTACATATCACATAAAGGTTCACGTTTATCATTAAGTTTAATCAGTTAACTAGTCACATAACGTACAAGCATGTTACATCAAACGAAATGAAAGGTTCTAAATTTCGAGTTGTCACATCATCCCCAAGTTGAAAGAAATTTCGTCCCGAAATTTGATGGCACTCACTGAGGAAGCTAGTTAAGTTGTATGGCTTTCCCGGTTATCCTGGGGTGTCACAAGAAGGGACCCCGATACCGATATTACATATCATGTATCCTGCAACGGATCCTCAGCATAAGGAAGTAGCAAGTATTCAAAATCCTGGAGTGGTGTATCCTGAAGAGGATCCTAGATCCTGGACAACTCCAATTATGAGATATCTCAAGGAAGGACATATCCCCGAAGATGAAAATCCTAAGGCATTTAGGATGAAGGTATCACGATTCACTATTATAAATAATATTTTATATAAGAAATCTCTTGCAGGACCATACTTGAGATGCTTGGAGGATACTGAAGCCAAAGAAGTACTTCGGGATATACATGAAGGGGATTGTGGTAACCATACTGGGGGCAGGTCATTATATTCGAAAGTATTAAGGACAGGATATTATTGGCCAACAATGAGAAAAGATGCCGCAGAGTATGCTCGAAGATGTGATGCGTGCCAAAGACATAGTAACATATTGTATCAGCCCGCTGAACCGTTATATCCTATTGTTTCCCCTTGGCCATTTATGAAGTGGGGGATGGATATAGTAGGAAAATTACCAAAGGCCCCGGGAGGAAAAGTCTTTATGCTAGCAATGACGGATTATTTCTCTAAGTGGGTTGAAGCTGAAGCCTTTGTCCAAGTTAGAGACCAAGAAGTAGTATCCTTCATAAAAAGGAATATCCTGACCAGGTTTGGGGTACCAGCTGAAATCATCTGTGATAATGGGTCCCAGTTTATAAGCAAGAGGACCACTGATTTCTGCAAGAGTTGGGGGATCAAAATGATAACGTCCACTCCAGTACACCCTCAAGCGAATGGGCAGGCAGAATCCCCAAACAAGATAATTGTCAACAATTTGAAAAAGAGACTTGGGGCTAAGAAGGGAAGATGGGCAGAAGAATTACCATTTGTCCTATGGGCTGACAGGACAACTGTGAAGAATGCTACTGGGCAAACTCCATTTTCCTTAGTATTTGGAGCAGAGGCAGTAATCCCGACAGAAATAACAATGCCCACTGTAAGATCTACCCTAAGTGATCCTGAGCAGAATCCTGAAGCCTTGTGTCAAGATTTAGACACAATAGATGAAAAAAGAGATGCGGCAAGGCTAAGGATGGCAGCATATCAACAGAGAATATCCAGGGCATATAACAAGAACATTAGGACCAGAAGGTTTAAGGTTGGAGATTGGGTGCTAAGAAAGGCTTTTCAAAATACTATTAATCCTGCCGATGGCAAGCTAGCCCCAAAATGGGAAGGACCATACGAGGTTGAATCAGAAGCAGGAAAAGGAGCATACAGACTCAAGAATATGGAGGGGGATATGATACCAAGGTCCTGGAATGCTATACACCTCAAGCTCTATTTCAAGTGAGTTTAGAATTTAATTTCTAACTCAGGATGGTATGAATTCTACCTTTTTTAAATATGTTTGGTTTAATTTATTATAACCCAATACTGACTTAAGCATCGGAGGGGTGTTAGCCAAGCTAACACCCACCTTAGTTTACAATTGTTTTGCAGGATATGTTTCAGGATGTAGCTCCAGGATATGTGCTCAGGATAACTCGAAAGATTAGAGGATTGGCCCCCTCTCTCACGTTTAAGGGATACTGATCCCTTCACAGGTTTAAAGGTATTCACCTTTCTTCCGAATTGGATTTAAACACCCCGCCTGGAGCGCAAGTTATTCAGGGATAGTTCAAGGTAGCGGGACCAGTCCATGTAAAAGTGGCTGACAATTTCGTTACTGTTGGCTATATCCTGAATCCTAAAGGTATATGAGGATTGATCACCCTCTCTCACGAAAGGGTATTTTCATACTCTCTAAGGTTTAAAGGTTTTCACCTTTCTAAGTCTTGGAGTTTATACACTCCCGCCTGTAGCGCATGAAAATTTGGGATTTTCCCCAGGATACAAGGGATTTATCTCCAGTACGTCCTTGGGTTTTGCCCTTGGACATAAAAAAATGCCTAAACAATGGAAACTGACATTCAGAAGATTTCTAAAGTATTTGAAGGCATTGTATACAGGGGACATTCCCATTAAGGTGGTGGTGCAAAAGCTGAAAAGATAGGATTTGGAACTAATGCACTAAGTATCTTGCACAGGGGACATCTTTATGGGAAGAATTGTAAAGGGATTGAAGTTTGATAATAGGTTTATATCCTATTTCTGGTATGATCTTTCCTTTGTAAACATCGTTTAAGTTTTAATGACATTATGTTTTATAAAAAGGACAAATATCCTGATATATTCTCAAAGTCTTTTTCAGAATATTTGATTAGAATATTTGAAACTAGTAATAGTTTGGGATTTTGATCATTTAAAAGTGGTTATTAATCAAAAACTTTCTACGAAGCTGAAGTGGTGTTTGTAAGTTCTATCTAATAAAAAGTTTACAGTATATTGCTGAGGATGCTAATCAGGATATTTTATGAGATAACAGTATGGAATTTTTGAAAAGCTAAAATTTATACTTGGAAATATAAAGAGATAAAATTATTCTTTCATAACCGAAGGTTTCATCCTGAAACCCAGGACCCATCCACCTTCGGCTATCGAATTGTTTAAATACGGAAATGCAAATTGTTCTTAGAAACATAAAATTGTTCGAAAAATTCAAAAGAAATAAGTTCTAGGGGGTAGCGGCTTCTTGGTCCATTGTGGTTTCAGCAGCATCCATCTTGGGATCCGCCTCAGCATCCTTCTCAACATCGGTTGCTTTTTCGGACGCTTTGGAAGACTCGTCGACGTTTGATTTGGAAAAGGTACCGCCGAGGTTCTTTAGCTTGGTCTCCCAAGCACCAACATCCCAGGAAGGACAGTCGAAGCCTAATGTTTCGGCTTCGTGAGCCATCTTCAACCTGGCTTGAAGGAGAGAAATGACAACGGAACTTTTGAGGCTCTCCCGGTAGCTAACCATATCCCTCTCGTACTGCGCATGGGCGGCTTCTAGATCGGCCTGGGCTTGAAGAGTGGCTTGGTTGAGAGCAGCTTGGTGTTCTTGGGTCATAGCTTTGTATTTCTCCTCGTAATGACGAGATTTGGCGGCCGCAATCATACCTTGGTCGGAGATCGTGGCTTTTGCTTCCTTTAATTTAGATTCGAGTGTCTTGTTAAGCTTGCAGGATTCTTGATATAGGTTAACCAAACGCTCGAGACCCTGCAAAGATAAAAAGATAGGTATTAATACTGATAAACCTTGGATGATAGTGTAAATCGCAGGATACGGTATGAGGATACTGACTTGATTAAGAAAAGAAGTCATAAACCCGCTAGCTTCAATGAACCCGTGCTTCTCGTAAGGAAATGTGTCAGAAATGACAGGGGAATCAGGTTCTTTCCTTTTGCGGGAGCTTGAACTCCGGGGTTTGGTGGCCGGTGAAGGTTTAGGTATGACGATGGCTTTGGAGCTGCTGGGTTTGGATGTAGCTGTAGTTTTGGGGTTAGGCTCTTTCTTGACCTGGATCTGATCAGAATAGCTGTCCAGTTCGTCAAGGTCAAAGACTTCAGGGATCTTAGCTGGTGCTGCAGAAAAGGGAAAAGTTTTAATCTTTATTTTTATCATTATACTATTGTGACTAATTATTCTGAAAGAAATTCTTACCAGACATCTCGGATGATGAGTATTGGCTGGAACTCGGGACATGTGTGGTGAAAGTTCTATCTATTGCAGGTAACCGGTAAATGGTATTAATTCTCTCTTCTGAATCAGCGCCAGGGGGAGCCACTTCCTTAAAGTTCACTGCATAAAGATCAAAAAGAAGGGTATTAGTAGAGGACAGCAGTTAAATGGTCTATGAGGATATTTATGATCCTACCGGTGGTTAACCACTCCATCGGAAGGTTGGCACCCTCGGCAATGGAATCTCGTTTGACAAAGAAAAATTTGCGTTGCCATCCGTCTTCGTCTTTGGTGGCTTTGAGAATCAAGGGTTTGCTGGATGTCGAGAAAAGAAAGAATCGGCTAGAGCCGTGGGATCGGAGACGATAAGCGATAGGCAAGTCCTCGATGCGAAGGTCGGAACAGTGGAGATTTTTTATTTGATTGAGTACAATCAGTACTCTCCAAACCATGGGCATGGTGTGGGCAAAGGAGATGCCGGTGGTTCGAAAGAATTGCATCATGAATTCAGGAAAAGGGTACCGAAGATCTAGTGAAAAGGGATATGCCGGAAAACAAATCCATTCGGTAGAAGAAACATCCGATCGGACTGACCGATCGAATGGTCTGAAGTTTGTGCCGCCGGAAAAAGCGCCGGAAGCTCTTAAAGCTGCGATGTCGGCATTGTCAAAAGCGCAGACCTCCTTTTCGGGATTTTTAAGGAGATTCTGCTGAGTGAAGATCATGGTGTCCATTGCAAGCGAAATGAAGTAAATTGACAGGAAGAAAATTTGAAGTGAAGAAATTACCTGAAGGTTCTGTTGGAGATATCTGTTTTTCAAACAAGAAGAGAGAAGATATAGGGGCATCGTAAACCTTCATTGAGTAAAAAACGCGTTGGAAGTTACGATGTGATCTTGACCGTCGCTTTATTTTAAATGCCATGAGTTATGGGATAAGATTTTCGAAATATATCCGTTGGATTGGTACACCAACAGATATATTTGGGGACAATTGTTATGGGTCATTTTCTAAGCATACATATCCTGACCAATATCCTGCCTTTGTTTGTTCGCTTATGACCAGGATGCTGGAAGAGGATATTACTGACATCTTGGGTAATATCCTGAGATTTGTTAATTAACCACGTGCAGGTTGAAGACTAAGACTTTCCAACGGTCGAGAGGACTTCTTCTCCTCAAGACTCGGACGAATTTGTTGAAGAAGAGACGTTGAGCCCGAAAGACCAGGTCTACAACGTTCAATGAGGGAATATCCGGTAGATCCCGCAAGTTTAGGATAGTTTATTGGTTTATCTTTACTATAAATAGATGTGGCGGATCAGTTTAAGGCACACACTCTTTCACCAACACTTCCGTACACTTTTGCTCTAGCAACCACTACACACAAACACTTGTATTCAGATCTCATTGTAACACTTAGTTGATCCGCACCACATCCTGCACTGTATCCTGATATTTGAAGCAATAGAAGAACAAGGCAGCTGCGATTGTCAGCTCCCGAGGTTTTATGCCAGCGATCTAGATTGATCAAGGGCTTTCCTTGTACATCTCGTGTCATTTACTTTACTTTTTGCTCATTGTTTGATCAATAATACAGCTCGATATCCTGAGCCGTATCCCGAATACTGTTTTTATAAACAACTTAACAAGCACATTTTCAACAACACTTTCTAGCACACTACCTCACTTAACTAATTCGATCATTAAATTGCTTAGGTAATTTTTGACCAAAATAGTGGTCAACTCTTGAAATACAACTTTATGATATATAAACCAATCTTTCTTGATTAGACATGGAACCTTTTCAAGTTTTTTCCATTCTAGTGTCTTGGAAGATTTTTACCCTCTGTGTCTGCTAGCTTGTAAGATCCACCTTTATGTGCTTCAAGGATGGTATACGGCCCCTCCCATTTTGGGCTGAGCTTTCCTTGGCTCTCTTTTTTACTAGCTTCATTGTTTCTAAGCACCAGGTCTCCTGGCTTGAAACGTTCATTCTTGACTCTTTTGTTATAATAGGCTTTCATTCGTTGTTTGTACTTGGCCTCTTGAATTGCAGCTTGGTCTCGTGCTTCCTCTAGGAGTTGTAAGTTCAACATGGTCTCTTTTTGGTTTGTTTCGGGATCCATGTTGACAGTTCGTTGTGTTACAACTCCTACTTCAGCTGGAATCACGGCTTCAGACCCAAATACCAAGCTATAGGGTGTTCTTTTGTGGCTTGTTTTTTCGGTTGTTCTTATGGCCCATAGAACACTTGGCAATTCTTCAAGCCAATTGTTTTCATACCTTCCCAATCTGGCTTTGATTCCTTCAACTATGCTTCGATTCATCCTCTCAACTTGACCGTTTGATTGTGGATATGCCACTGAGCTGAAAACCTGAGTGATTCTGAATTCTTTGACCAAACGGTGAAAGGCTTCTCGGAAAATTGCTTTCCATTGTCGGTGACAAGTACTCCGGGTAATCCATAACGGCAAATAATGTTTTCCCAAATGAATTCAATGACCTGTTTGCCCATGGTTTTTGCAAGTGGTTTAACCTCATGCCACTTGGTGAAATATTATATTGCCACCAAAAAGAATTTTACTCAACCTTTGGCCGGTGGGAATGGGACCAACGATATCCATTCCCCATTTATAAAATGGCCATGCTGAGGTTATTGGGACAAGGTCATGCTTGGGATTCTTCGGGACTGGTGCATGAATTTGGTAGGCATCACACTTCCTTAATTGCTCAGTGGTATCTCGGTGCATGGAGGGCCAAAAATACCCAAGGTCCATTAGTTTAGCAAGCACCGATCTAGCTCCAAAATGAGCTAGTTTAGCAAGCACCGATCTAGCTCCAAAATGAGCTCCGCATATACCTTCATGAACCTCTTTGACCAAATACTAGCTTTGCTCGGGACCAACACATCTTAGCAAGGGTGCAAGGTAACCCTTCTTGTAGAGGATTTCACCTTGCAGTATGTACTGCCTTGCCTTGATCTTAACCCTTTCAGCCTCTGTTTGATCAGCAGGCAATTCACCATTTTTAAGGAATTTCTTGATTGGAGTCATCCAATTTGGGTCTTCTTCGGTGATTACGTCTTGAACTTCCAACTCATCGATTGACGGAGCTTTTAACACTTCTACCAATACCTTCTTGGTAAGGTGGGCAAAAGTGAGAGATGCGAGTTTACTCAAGGCATCTGCTTTCTTGTTTTGAGACCTGGGAATTTGCTTGATGGTACATGTTTGGAAGGTGTTCATCAATTCTTTGGATTTTTCTTTGTACCTCTTCATGTTGGGCTGCTTTGCAATGTAGCTATCATTCACTTGGCTTGATACCAACAACGAGTCTGTGAGTACTTCAAGCTTCTGGACATTCATTTCTTTAGCCAGTCTTAAGCCGGCTATCATTGCTTCGTATTTAGCTTTGTTGTTGGTGGTCTGAAAATCAAAGCGAAGAGCATATGTGAATTCTAACCCCTCTAGGTTGATCAGAATGAGCCCAGTCCCTGACCCTTCAACGCTTGAAGCCCCATCGGTAAAAAGCTTCCAGGCTTCAAAGTCTGAGGGTTCAGTGGCAGCTGTGTTCACTTCAGTGATTTTTTGCTTTGGGACTTCTACAATAAAATCAGCCAAGACCTGTGTCACACCCCAACCGATGGCGGAATCATCGGGCCATGGCACTGAGCGAAACAGATTGTCCAGAAGTATCCACAACAACTATCATTACTATTTAGTTTAAATGATACGTCCCATACCGTATCCCAAATAATAAAACAAATTATTACAGATAGCAACTAGTCAAGTACACTCTTCCGACAACTCAGATTTAAACATGATAAAATAAATATTGTTTCTGCTTCTAAAGACCCCTAGTGTGACTGCTACAGACAACTATTTGTTGGGGGCTCTAGACGCTTTATTCTAGCCTCGCTTCCCTAGCAAGAATGCATCTTAAACACCTGTCACATACGTTAAAATAAAGTCAATACACATAATGTAAAGGTGAGCATACATGTTTGATAACAACATATAGAGTTCGAAATAGTTTACGCATAACCAGCACGTACACAGAGGAAAACGAAGCACGTTAATTATCGACATGGATCTATCGATACCAATGACTGCGGGTTGACTGTCCGAGACAGTTTGCAATACATGATTACCAACGTAATCCATGCAAGTAATTGTCCTTAACAACCCCCGTGTGAACGGGTGCTGAGTCCAAACTATAGTACTACGTCGTTAAGGCAGGTAGACAACATTCCACGTGTAAACATAACAACAAGCATTCATTTAGTCACGTAATACATGCAGAACGGTTAGCGTTTAAATAATAGAGTAGTGTGTTCGATCGTGGTTTAGATAAGTAATGTATGTAACACCCAAAAGTGCTAAAGCAAAAAGGGTTCGAGTATACTCGCAGCGATGGATGGATTTGAAGGGAGCGCTTGAGAGTAGGGTTAGCCTGAATAGTTCGATAGTGTAACGATGAGTAATGCGTAAAATGGAAACAAGGATTGATGGGTCGAACTGCCTGGTCGATCGAACGGTAGGCTCGATCGGACGGGTTGTTCGTTCGGTTTGACAGTCTGTTCGGACAGTCTATTCGGTCGGCCGGCAGGCTCGATCGGTTGGACTGTTCGAGTGGATTGTTTGTTCCCTTGTGTAGGATGTGTTTGTGTATGATGGTTTGAACTTTTGAAGTTTTTGTTGCAGTATTTGAAAACATTGAAGTATCCTTACCTTTCAGGTCGATCGATTGAACGAGTCGTTCGATCGGCTAGCTCAACCGATCGGTTAAGTACTTCGGCAATGGCTTCTTAGCAGGGTGTCGCCTGGTCAATGTTCGATCGGGTGGCACTCTAATGCTTTGACGAGTTGAAAATTGATTAAGTGTTGAAGCATAGTATCTCATGATCCGAAGAGTAATTCAGAGCAAACTGTAGTTCGATCGAATAACACTTCGTTCAATACTAGAATTCATGAATCATATTAAAGTGTGGGCCATATGCTAGCCGATCGGCTGGCCTGGTCGAGTGGCTGGCATGTCCGATCGGTCAGGCTGTTCGTTCGAGCATCCTGTCTGATCGGTCAGCATCCTGACCTGGTTGGCCTGTTCGTCTAAAACTTGGCTGTTCTGATGTTTTGACATTATATCGAAGTATTTTGATAACGAGTTGAACCACAGAATCTTCATTCTTACTGGCTTCACCTGCTCGGATAGGAATCACCCAACCCGGTCTATGAACTGTTCGGAACGATAGTTTAATGTTTAACCCGAAATCAGTGAACTTCGTAGATAGAACTCGAATCTTGAACCACACAACTACTAGTATGATTAGTGAGTTGGTACAAGCTCCATTTCTACCAGTTTTGAAGGCATTGAGTGTAAAAGAGTTGAAAGAAAGTTGGAAAACCATCTTTCAATCTTTTCCACCGTGAATATGTTTAGATCTGTAATAGATCTTTGTTTGTTTATATGGAAATCGGCTAGATCCAAGTGATTCTTGGTGGATTGAAGCCAAAACATGAAGTTCCTCAAGAACATCATGATGACATCATCCTAGAACACTTAGATCTTGATGATTTCACGGTTAAAACTCAAGATTTGAAAGATAGAAAGGTGTAGGAGTGTGCATAGATAAAAAACGTACAAGATTTAGGACGAAATCTTACCGGGTTTAAGAGAAATCTGAGAAAAGGTGAAGAACACGAGCTGGTTGGTCATAGAGTTTCCAAAAGTGGAAAGAATGATAATGACCGGCCTATTTATAGGCTTCCGAAAGAGGAAATGGCTGGCAGATCGGCCAGGCATCCCGATCGGACAACCTACTCGATCGGACGGTCTGTCCGATCGGCTGGGGTGTTCGATCGGCCGAAGCCTGATCGATCCACAACCTGTTTCGAGTGTTCGGCATGACGATTTCTGATATTTCGATTTCGATTTCGATTGAGGATGATACGAATACGATAGAGTTTCCTATTCAAATTATTTTTAGTCCCAACCACTATATCTAATATATAAGCATCTACACTTCGTGTCCGACTTTGAGTTTGATTTGACGTGATTGAGTTCGATTGTTTTTCGAGTTCTGATTTGATTCGATTGATCACCACACACATAACCTAAAGTAAACACGCACAGGTAACACATAAGGCACACACACACGGATAACAACACCAAAGTTCGCATAATTAGAGTTTCGAGTTCGATGATGATTTGATTAGCTTGATTACTGATTAATTGACTTTAACGCATTGTTACTTCCTACTATTCAAGGTCGTTAAGCGGTTCGCATTGATTAAACATTCGATTACTTCGATTTCTGATTCACAGCACTTACTCCACATAATACAACTAAAATAAACACAAAATATCTAAATCTAGTCAAAGAAGTCAATCTTAACTTGGACTTTGACTTTGACATTTGAAAACACGGGGTGTTACAGCCTCCCCTTGTTTAGGGAATTTCGTCCCGAAATTAGGCTGAAAGCTGCATAGCACCGTGAATTATTTTACCAATTCGACGCTTCAGATCTTTATTTAAACAGCTGTGGGTATTTGGCCTTCATGTCGCTCTCGAGTTCCCAAGTGAACTCCGCGCCTCATTTGCCTTCCCATCGGAATTTCACGATAGGGATGCGTGAGCGTCTGAGTTGCTTGGTTTGGCGATCCATGATTTCGATAGGCTTTTCCACGAAGTGTAGCGTTTTGTTTATTTGAAGATCGTCGAGCGGCACAATCAGATCATGATAAGCTAGGCATTTTCGGAGGTTTGACACGTGGAAAGGCAGGTGGACGTTACTAAGCTCCTCTGTTAGTTCGAGTCTGTAGGCGACTTTTCCGATCCTTTCCAGAATCTTAAAAGGTCCAACATATCGAGGCGCTAGCTTCCCTTTCTTACCGAATCTGACCACACCCTTCCAAGGTGATACCTTTAGGAGTACGTAGTCGCCAACGTCAAATTCAAGGGGCTTGCGTCTTCTATCGGCGTAACTTTTCTGTCTATCCCGGGCTTTCGACAAGTTGTCACGAATCTGGAGGATTTTGTCAGTCGTTTCTTGTAGTAACTCGGGACCGGTTAGTTGCGTGTGACCAATCTCGTGCCACACAATAGGCGAACGACATCTTCTTCCATATAGGGCCTCGAATGGTGCCATTTGGATGCTGGCATGATAACTGTTGTTGTACGAGAATTCAACTAGTGACAGGTATTTATTCCAATTTCCACCGAAGTCTATGACACACGCACGGAGCATGTCTTCATGAGTACGGATCGTTCTCTAAGTCTGTCCGTCGGTTTGTGGATGGAATGCGGTACTTAAGTTTAGTGACGTACCAAGAGCCGCTTGAAACGTTTCCCACAATCGTGAAGTAAACCGAGCATCACGGTCAGAGATGATGTCGTGAGGCGTACCATGATTACAGATGATCTCGTCGGTGTAGATTCGGGCTAATCGTTCTACCTTGTAGTCTTCCCGTATTGGCAAGAAATGGGCTGATTTGGTCAGACGATTGACTATAACCCAAATACTGTCGTGACCTGATGGCGTAGGCAGAAGTTTGGTTATGAAATCCATAGCTATACTCGCCCACTTCCATATAGGAATCGGCGGTTGTTCGAGTAAGCCAGAAGGGCTTTGGTGTTCAGCCTTAACTCTTGCACAAGTCAAGCAACTTCCAACATAAAGGGCGATATCCCTTTTCATGCCTGGCCACCAGTACTTGTAGCGAAGATCTTGGTACATTTTATCGGCACCGGGGTGAATAGAATATTGGGATTTGTGGGCTTCATCCATTAGAATCTTTCGCAAATCGGTCCGCTTAGGGATCCAAATTCGGTCTAGATAATAGAAGATCCCATTTGATTTGCTCACAAGCTGGGTTCCATCGTGATAGATTCTCTCTTTCTTAGAGTGCGTTCATTAAAACAAGCATGCTGGGCTTCGCGAATAAGGGTTTCGAGGTCATGCTGGGCTTGGGTATTGCGAATACTGAGCATATAACTCGTCTGCTGAGTGGGTCGGCAACAACATTTGCTTTGCCTGGGTGATAACGGATCTTGCAGTCGTAATCGTTAAGAAGTTCTACCCATCGGCGTTGACGCATGTTAAGTTCCCTCTGATTAAAGATGTGTTATAGATACTGTGATCGGTGGAGATCGTACACTTGGTACCATACAGGTAGTGTCGCCAAATCTTCAATGCAAAGACAACCGTGCCTAGCTCGAGGTCATGGGTTGTATAGTTCTTCTCGTGGATTTTGAGCTGACGAGATGCGTAAGCTATAACTTTATCTCGTTGCATGAGGATGCAACCAAGACCAAGGTTGGAAGCATCACAATAGACAATGAAGTCGTTGTTTCCGTCGGGCAGTGTGAGAACTGGAGCATTGCAAAGCATATGCTTGAGGGTTTGAAAGGCTGACTCTTGTTCAGTTCCCCAAACAAAAGGCTTATCTTTATGGGTAAGAGCGGTAAGCGGCACAGCGATCTTAGAGAATCCTTCGATAAATCGTCGATAATAGCCCGCTAATCCGAGAAAAGAACGAATTTCAGATGGGTTCTTAGGCGTAATCCAACTCTTAACTGCTTCAATCTTTGCGGGATCGACATGAATACCTTGACTATTAACGATGTGACCCAGAAACTGAACCTCCTCCAAACAGAATTCGCACTTGGAGAACTTGGCATAGAGTTGGTTCCCCTGGAGTAGCTCGAGAACCAAACATAGATGTTGCGCGTGTTCGGCTTTCGACTTGGAATAGATCAAGACATCGTCGATGAACACAATGACGAAATGGTCTAGAAATGGCTTACACATGCGATTCATCAGATCCATGAAAACCGCGGGTGCGTTGGTTAAACCAAAAGGCATAACAACGAATTCATAATGGCCATAACGGGTTCGAAAAGCGGTTTTGGGGATGTCGTCTTCTTGAATGCGCAACTGATGATAACCTGAACGTAGATCAATCTTTGAAAAACACGTAGCACCTTGCAGCTGATCAAATAAATCATCGATTCGGGGCAGAGGGTATCGGTTCTTGATGGTTAGCTTATTCAACTCCCGGTAATCGATGCACATCCTGAACGACCCATCCTTATTTTTAACGAAGAGGACTGGCGCGCCCCAAGGAGAGCTGCTCGGGCGAATAAAGCCTTTTTCAAGCAATTCCTGGAGTTGGTTTGAGAGTTCCCGCATTTCGGATGGAGCGAGTAGATAAGGAGCTTTGGCAACAGGGTTAGCTCCCGGAATGAGGTCAATACGAAAGTCGATATCACGACTTGGCGGTAGTCCAGGAAGATCGTTAGGGAACACCTGAGGAAACTCACGGACCACTGGAACGTCTTTAACTTCGGCTTTCTTTTTCTTTTCCTTCTCCGCTACTACAATGTTGGCCAAGAAAGCCCTGTATTCCTTGCGGTGGTACTTGCTAGCTTGAACACATGACATGAGCTTGAGACTTATCGAAGCTGTTTCACCGTACACACATAATAGATCACCGTTCGCGAGCGAGAATCGAATCATTTTATCAAAGCACACAACTTCGGCATGGTTTTCACGAAGAAAGTCCATGCCTACTATGACGATGAAACTTCCGAGCTACATCGGAATAAGGTCGATTGGAAAGATGTGATTGTTGAGCTCGAGGGTACAATCATGGAGAACAGAGTTAACAGCGACAGTTCTTCCAGTAGCGACTTCGACTTCGAATGACGAGGGGAGATAAGAGCGCTTACGACTAAGGAGCTTCTTGAATTCAAACGACACAAAGCAGTTATCGGCTCCAGTATCAAACAAACACGGCATAAATACCATTCACAAGGAATGTACCATTAACCACGTTGTTATCAAGCTGGGCCTGACGAGCATTGATGTTGAAGGTTCTGGCACGGGCTGCTTGTTGCTGCTGCTGAGGCTGCTGCTGCTGCTCCTGGGGCTCTTGCTTCACCACCCTGTTCAGGCACATGTTTGCAAAATGATTAGGATCACCACACGCAAAGCAGACTCGAGCATTGACCACGGGTGCTTGAGCTGCGGGTTGGCCTTGAGGGGATGGAAGTAGAGCTTGATGAGCAGTGGCTTGAACTGGGGCTTGACGTAGACCATAGCGACAGTTCGCAGTGAAATGACCGTAGAGGTTGCAGTGAGCGCATAAACTGCAGGGGAGTCCCACCGGATGATGATACGAGCATGTCGGGTAGAGCGGGTGGGACCTGTGTATGCACGCTTTGCTGGCGGTGCATTGGTCACTAGAGCTGGTTGGTGGTGCATCTGCTGCTGAGCCGGTACGGCTTGAAGAGGGGCAGTAGTGGTTGTGACAGCACAGTTCTTGTTGCTGGAGCTGCTGTTGTTGTGCTTCTTCTTTCGGCGTGATGACTTGGAGGGTTGAGCAGAGGTGGAGTCGGTGGTCGGTGCAGTAGTAGCTTGATGCAAAGATTTGGATGGCTTATCCCAGAAACAAGATTTTACCCGCTTGTCATTGATCTCGACGGCAAGCAAGTAAGTCTCCTCAATTGATGATGTTTTGGCGGCATGAACAAAGTTGGCAACACAGTGGGGTAGAGCTCGAATGTACTTCTCGATGGCCATGTCTGGCGTCTTGACTTGATCTGGGCAGATAATGTTAAGCTGCTTAAAGCGAGCAGTTAAAGCAGCATTGTCTCCGTCCTTCTGCTTGTTATTCCAAAACTCATCCTCCAGCTTTTGGTGTTCATGGGGAGGGCAGAATTCGTCCATCATAATGGCCTTTAGCTCTTCCCAAGTCAGCTCATAAGCTGCATCATTTCCGCGTTTGTTTCGTTCGGCCGTCCAGTCTAGAGCTCGGGACTGGAAGACGCCGGTTGCATTCAGGGTACGGAGATTCTCCGGACAGCCGCTTTGGCGCAGAGTAACTTCGATCGAATCAAACCAGTGAAACATGGCAGTAGGGCCATCTTCTCTAGTGAACTCTTTTGGTTCACATGCCTTAAACTATTTGAAGCTGAAAGCAGTCTTGTTAGCATCTTTAGGAGCGTCTGTTCTCGATTCCTCAGACGATTTGCTGACGTTTTCATACACCTCGCTTACAGCTTTAGCCACTTGCTTGGCGATGATAGCAGCGAGATGCTTGTCTCTCTTTTCTTGGCGGGTAAGAGGCGTTCGGTGTCAAGATGACGACATGGTTTGCAATAGACATTGTCGTAGGTCTCAGACACAACAAATCGAATCTCACCTCACACGTCTAGACTAACTAAAGCTCGGGAACACGAATAAAGCATGGATCACATAAACACATAGGCACGAAAGGCACAAAATCCACAGAAGCACATAAGCACGTAGGGCACAGATTCACGGAAGCACATAAACACATACACATTTTGAGTACAGATGCAGCCAGAATACAGAAACCTATCCTTCCAAGTTCGCGTGTCATTCGTATATGGCGATCGCGAATAGCATATTAGCGTAGTATAATCGTATGGTATAGCATAATGTCGTCTAGATTGCAGCGACTTGTTATCGTCTTGACATAGAATAGCAACGCGAGTCGTGTGTGCTGATAGAAATGATAGCAAAAATTGAGAAATTCTCCAAAATTTAAACACATAAACAAGTAATTACGCACGAAACACATAAAATCGACGAATTATCAGAGTGACGCAGTTGCGGTGCTCAGAATCGAAACACATAAAATCAAGGAATAGATTGTCTGCGGCTATTAGACGTCGACTACCCAAAGCGATTCGACTATTCACATTTGACTTGTCGGCACTTTTCGACTTTCGGGATCGTGTTTCTGCCTCGATTCTTGGGCATTCCGCACGCATTCCCTAGGTCATACTCATGAGTTCAGGTCGTTGGAGTCCGTCGAGGCTTTGGTGAGAAAAATGAAAATCGGAACAAGTTGTCAAGTTTAGGGTTTCACCCCTGGCTTAGCAACTTCTTCCTTGTTTTAGCAAATTTTGAGGAGATTATTCATCAAAATATGGATTTCACTCCTGATTTGGTATAATTCTCCTCGTTCGTTATTGAAAATAAGAAGGAATTCATCGATAAATTGATAAAATCAGCGTTGGCCAAGCAATTTGGTCGAGAGTTTGCGGTTTTCACACCTAATCCCGACTATATCGCTTGACTCTATTTGAAAATTCAAGTGCAGTGATAGCGAGGAATAGCAGAATATAGCACATAAGCTTGGTCTGTTGGTTCCTAACTATAGTCTAGGTCTCTAATGTGACAACTCGAAATTTAGAACCTTTCGTTGTAACTTGCTTGTACGCTATGTGACTAGTGACTGATTAAACTTAATGATAAACGTGAACTTTTATGTGCTTTGTTTTGTGTGCATTGTATGGATATATGTATGTGTGTTATATGTGAACCGAGAACCCAACCCGAGAACAACGGACCCGACTCGAGACCATGAGGTCTCGAGTGAATAGTGACCGAATGGGCCTTTGGGCCGAGAACCTTTGGCCGGTTGGGCCATTGGGCCGTAACCCCCACTCGAACCCACTAAGGGTGCACACTCTTGGAACTTGACTATATATACCATACCTTAGTTAGTTTTTGCCATTTGTTGAACATTAGAACACACACACACTTCTATCTTCTCTCCCACTAGAACTCTAGCACACAAACACACCTCCAAGACTCTCGGATCTAATCGGTTAGCACAAGAACCCTCGGACTTGGAACTTCGGATCGGCACACACACACACACATCACCAACCGGTTAGTATTTTTATGGTTAATCTTGTTGTGCTTGGTGATGTATGATAAAATGCATGAAATGATGTTTAATGTTAGTGTTTCTTGATGATTATTGTTAGTTCATGATATGTTTGTGCTTAAACGGATGCATGAATGAGATGAAGTTTTATGTGTGTTAAAAAGTTTAGTGTTGGAATGTGTTCATGTGTTAAATAGAGTTTAAACTACTAGATCTTGATGATACATGAAATCGGGTTGCACTTGGCATGAAAATCGGACATATATGAAAACCGAGTTGTGTGTTATGTTTAGTGTTTTGATGCTTGTTCATAGTTTTGGGTGAATAAGTGATTAATATGTTATGATCTTGATGAATATGTGTTTGAATATGAGAAGAACACTTTGAATGATAGTTAAGAATATGAAAACCCTTGTGATTTTGATCCATCTTTGACTAGTAACCTGATTAGGAAAACTGTTAGTGGAATGCTATTGGTAGTTTCCTGATTTGGGCCTGATTATATTGTACTAATGGGACTGATACACCTGCATCAACACGTGAACTTGAAAATGACAGCATACCGACTCGCAATCACCTGGTTGCGACTCGCAACCACAGCGTGATGACTCGAGACCACGCGGTTGCGACTCGCAACCATAACAGGACAAGCCGAGACCACAGGTTACGAGTCCCGTTGCGACTCGAGACCTTAGCATGATGAACCGAGACCACGGTTGCGACACCGGTTGCGACTCGCAACCATCCATGATCAACACACAGCATGACTCGAGACCATGCTTGCGAGTCCGGTTGCGACTCGAGACCACACTTTGGGCCTAAGTTAGTGGGCCGGACTTATGAACTTCTGTGCTACTGTTGACGTGGTATTTGGGCCTGTTATCACGAGCCCAACTGTTTGGGCCTCCCACTTAGACTTTGAGTTATGTTGGACTGTTAACTGTGAACTGTTACTGTTAAACGTGTTTGCCATACGTGTTGAACATTTGTGCACTACTTGGTTCGAATCTGATTATACGTGATAACCGTGTTAGGACGTTATTGACTACTTGCGACTTGATTGACCTTCTGTGATTAACTGCCGAGCAAACCAAGGTGAGTTCACACCCTCTACAAAGCATGGGATTCCCTGGGTTGGGAACGGGGTTAAGGAACGTGGGTTCCTCGTCCTCCTTGGGCAGGACGTCAGTGGTTCAGGAATGTGATTCCTCGTCCGGATGGACGGATAAACGTACTAGACTAAAACTCTATCACGAAGTCCCTCCTTTTTTTGTATCGACTAATCGCCGGGCCAATGGCGAGCGGGTCATTAGTTAGATAGCGCTATTTAGGTCTGACAAGCCTCACACCGTGCCGCAGAGGACGGGCGTGAACTAATGGATCTGGGGCACGTCAATGATGATAGACATTGATGTTTTCAGGGCACATAAACATGACTACAGTCAGCAGTCGATATGGTAACGAGTCTAGTGTACGCATGGGGTAGCCCCCACGGCCGAAATGCCTGATAACTACATGGGGTAGCCCCCACGGCCGAAATGCCTGATAACTACATGGGGTAGCCCCCACGGCCGGAGTGCCGGAGTAACTGGGAACGAACATGTCACGTTTTTTTTTAAAACTATGGGGTAACCCCCACGGCAGGATGCCAGTTAAAGGAAACTGTTTTCGGAATAACTAAAACAAACGCCCACCCGTGAACTCACTCAACTAGTTGTTGACTCGTTACTACATGCTTTGCAGGACCATAGGTACTCAGTGGGAGCTTGCATGGAGGAGGGTCGTTGTGGGACACGGATTGCTATGTGCTATGTTAAACTTTGAAACTTTTGAACATATGTTATAACTTTAAACTTATGCTTCCGCTTGCAACTTAAACTTGTTTGTTTTGAAACACCAATCGTATTGGTTATACTTTTATAATTACTTATATGCTTGTTCAGTATGATTGGTGGCTGGGATCCTGGTCAGTCACGCCTCCAAGCGGTAGTACTCCGCAGGTGGGATTTTGGGGGTGTGACAGATTGGTATCAGAGCCATTGGTTATAGTGAACTTGGTTTTAATAAAGGAGAAACGTTTTTGTTAAAGCCAGACTATAACCGGAACAGTGCTCAACGGTCCACAACGACACTTCGCTCCTCATGCAAGGCTCGACGTTCTAGGTAATATGATGTATGTATATTGCCTACTTGTTAGTTGCGTAGTACATTGCTCATGGTATGCTTGATTAGTATAACTACTGTTGTTTGAACACGTGCGTGCTTACTCTGTCCTACTATCGTGCTTTCGCGAACCTCTCTCACACGTGTTACTCTTATTATGAAGAAACATGTCTGGACGCGTTAACATGACACAAGCCCAGTTGACGGCTTTGATCAACGAGCGAGTTGCCGCAGCGCTTGCAGCTGCACACGCAGGAGGTATATCCTGCAGTCCGAAATTGTTCCAGGATCATTTGGATCCTACTCTCGTGAACCAACCTTTGTGTTAAACTTTGTCTTTCTTTCACCTACCTTAGGTCAGTATGCTCAGGCACCGGTGTGCACTTTTAAGACCTTTATGGACTGTCGACCCACAACTTTTAGCGGAACTGAAGGAGCAGTAGGTCTCCTACACTGGTTTGAGAAACTGGAGTCCGTGTTCGAAATGTGTGAATGTCCTGAAGCGCGCAGGGTGAAGTATGCTACTGGTACTCTCGAGGGTTTGGCTCTCACGTGGTGGAATGCTCAGGTACAGATGTTGGGGTTGGTTGCTGCCAACGCCACCCCATGGGAAACTTTCAAGGAAATGATCAGGGAGGAATACTGCAGTCGTGACGACATTCACAAACTGGAAGATGAGTTCTACAATCTTAAGATGTCGGGGTCAGAGATTGAGGCCTACACTAAGAGATCGCATGAGCTTGCTTTGTTGTGTCCTACAATGGTGGATCCTCCGTATAAGCGAATTGAACTCTATCTCAAGGGCTTGGTGCCAGAGATCCAAAGTCATGTGACTTCAGCGAACTTGACTACTATCCAGCAGGTTGTACAGTTGGCTCACCGTCTTACTGACCAAGCGGTGGAGCAGAACAAGTTACCGAAGCGTATAGGTGCTGCAACTACTTCTGGTGCTTCTAGTGGGGATAAACGGAAATGGGATGGAACTTCAAGCAGGGGTTCAACTTCGGTGCAAACACAGTCTCAGCAGAGAAAGACGGACGATCACAAGAGCCCCAGTCAGCAATCGTCCGGTGGTCAAAGTCATGGTGGGTACAAAGGAAATCACCCCAAGTGCAATCGTTGCAACTTACATCACAGTGGGCCATGCACCAGGGGCAACTGTCATCGGTGCAACAAGCCTGGTCATGTTGCAAAGGATTGCAGGAGCGCATACCCCGTCAACCAGAATCGTCAGCAACCTCAGCAGAACCAGCGACAGCAGCAGGGTAACAACAAAGGGTGCTTTCAGTGTGGAGCTGAAGGTCATTTCAAGAAAGATTGTCCCCAACTGAATCAGAACAACAACAACAATCAGGGGAATGGTAACAATGGGAACAACAACAACAATGGTGCAAGGGGACGAGTGTTCGTGATTGGTCAAGGCGAAGCAAGGAATGATCCCAACGTGGTGACGGGTAAGTTCCTTCTCGACGACTTTTATGTTACAGTCTTATTTGATTCGGGTGCCGATACTAGCTATGTGTCACTAGAAGTTAGTAAGATGCTTAAGCGTATTCCTACACCCCTGAGCGACAAGCACACTGTAGAGCTAGCTAATGGTAAGAGTTTGGAAGCCTCACACGTAGTCAAGGGTTGCCAGCTTATTCTCGCTAACCAGACCTTCGCTATCGATCTTATTCCTATCGCCTTGGGTAGTTTCGACGTTGTCATTGGGATGGATTGGTTGTCCCAACACCGAGCAGAGATTCTTTGCAACGAGAAGATTGTTCGTATTCCTGGTTTAGGTAGTGAACCTCTCATGATTCGTGGCGACAAGAGAAGTGCTGTTGAGAACATCATCTCTCTTCTTAAGGCTCAGAAATGCTTACGAAAGGGCCACACTGCGATTTTGGCTCTAGTTACTGATACCACAGAGAAGGAGAAGAAATTAGAAGATTTTCCGGTTGTACGCGACTATCCTGAGGTATTCCCTGAGGAATTACCTGGTCTTCCGCCCCATCGCCAAGTCGAGTTTCGGATTGATTTAGCTCCTGGAGCCGCGCCTGTAGCCCGTGCACCTTATCGTTTAGCGCCATCAGAGTTGGAAGAACTCTCCACGCAACTACAAGAACTCTTGGATAAGGGTTTTATTCGTCCTAGCTCATCGCCTTGGGGAGCTCCAGTGTTATTTGTGAAGAAGAAGGATGGTACCTTCAGAATGTGTATCGACTATCGCGAACTCAACAAGGTGACCGTGAAGAATCGTTATCCTCTACCGCGTATTGACGACTTGTTCGACCAGTTGCAGGGGTCGAGCTACTATTCAAAGATTGATCTGAGATCGGGATATCACCAGCTGAGAGTTCGAGAAGAGGATGTCTCTAAGACGGCCTTTAGGACCCGATATGGGCACTATGAGTTTTTGGTCATGCCGTTTGGGCTGACGAACGCACCGGCAGTTTTTATGGATTTGATGAATCGAGTGTGCAAGCCGTACCTGGATAAGTTTGTTATAGTCTTTATCGACGACATCCTGATCTATTCTAAGAGCAAGGAAGAGCACGAACAACATCTACGACTTATTTTGGAACTCCTTCGGAAGGAACAGCTTTACGCAAAGTTCTCGAAATGCGACTTCTGGCTTCGAGAGGTCCATTTCCTAGGGCATGTGGTGAACAAGGATGGGATTCACGTTGATCCATCCAAAGTGGAATCTATTAAGAACTGGCCTGCGCCTCGCACACCAAAGGAAATTCGCCAGTTTTTGGGATTGGCAGGTTACTACAGGAGATTTATTAAGGATTTTTCTAAGATCGCGCAACCTCTCACGTTGTTAACGCAGAAAGGTGTTGTTTATCATTGGGGAAATGCACAAGAGTTAGCTTTTCAGCATCTAAAGGATAGACTTTGTAGTGCACCTATTCTTTCATTGCCAGAGGGCACAGATGATTTTGTGGTTTACTGTGATGCATCAATTCAAGGTCTTGGTTGTGTATTGATGCAACGGGATAAAGTCATAGCCTACGCCTCACGACAACTCAAAGTTCACGAGAAGAACTACACGACGCATGATTTAGAGCTGGGAGCTGTTGTTTTCGCACTTAAGTTATGGCGGCATTACCTGTACGGAACCAAGTGCGCCATCTACACTGACCACAGGAGTTTAGAGCACATATTCAAGCAGAAGGAACTGAATATGCGGCAGCGACGATGGGTCGAGCTGCTAAATGATTACGAATGCTCTATCAGGTATCACCCGGGCAAGGCCAATGTGGTGGCAGACGCCCTGAGTCGGAAGGACACTACGCCTAAGCGCGTAAGAGCTCTACAACTCACGGTACATTCTAGTCTACCTTCGCAAATACGAGCTGCTCAGATAGAAGCACTGAAACCAGAAAACATTAGAGCCGAAGCTCTACGCGGGTCAAGGCAACGCTTAGAACAGAAGGGAGACGGTGCTTATTATGTGACAGGACGCATTTGGGTCCCACTCTATGGCGACTTACGAGAACTTGTGATGGATGAAGCGCACAAATCCCGCTACTCGGTACACCCTGGTTCGGACAAGATGTACCACGATATTAAAACGACGTATTGGTGGCCTAGCATGAAGGCCCACATAGCAACTTATGTCAGCAAGTGTTTGACTTGTGCGCGAGTCAAGACGGAATATCAGAAACCTTCAGGTCTACTTCAGCAACCAGAGATACCACAATGGAAATGGGAGCAAATTTCCATGGATTTTGTTACTGGCCTACCTAGATCACAGCGCGGAAACGATACTATCTGGGTGATCGTGGATCGACTCACAAAATCCGCACACTTTTTGGCAATCAAGGAGACGGATAAGTTCTCCACCTTAGCGGAGGTATACCTCAAGGAAGTTGTTTCGAGGCACGGGGTGCCCACTTCTATTATCTCTGATCGAGATGCGCGTTTCACTTCGGAACTGTGGCAGGCAATGCACAAGTCTTTTGGCTCACGTCTAGATATGAGCACAGCGTATCACCCACAGACGGACGGGCAGTCCGAGCGAACTATTCAGACATTAGAAGACATGCTTCGCGCTTGTGTAATCGACTTTGGCAACAGCTGGGAAAGACATCTGCCACTCGTGGAATTCTCGTATAATAACAGCTACCACACCAGCATTAAAGCTGCTCCGTTTGAGGCATTGTACGGACGTAAATGCCGGTCACCCCTCTGTTGGGCAGAGGTGGGGGATAGTCAGATCACTGGTCCAGAACATGTGGTAGACACTACTGAGCGGATTGCTCAAATACGACAACGCATGGCGGCCGCTCGTGACCGTCAAAAGGCCTACGCCGATAAGGGCAGGAAACCACTTGAGCTCCAGGTTGGGGAGCGGGTATTACTCAAAGTTTCACCCTGGAAGGGTGTGGTTCGTTTTGGTAAACGCGGCAAACTCAACCCACGATATGTTGGACCTTTCGAAATCCTTGAGAAAATAGGCAAGGTGGCCTACAGACTGAAATTACCAGCAGAACTCGGTGCAGTTCACAACGTTTTCCATGTGTCAAATCTGAAGAAGTGTCTGTCAGATGAGACGCACGTAGTTCCTCTGAAGGAACTCACGATCGACGAACAGTTGAAATTCGTCGAAGAACCTGTCGAGATCACGGACCGGGATGTTAAGGTCCTCAAGAGCACTAGAATACCTCTTGTTCGAGTTCGTTGGAACTCACGTCGCGGCCCAGAGTTTACCTGGGAGCGCGAAGATCGGATGAAACAAAAGTATCCCCAACTGTTTGAGAACAGTACAAACGCTACTGAGGCTGAAGCTACGGAATTTCGGGACGAAATTCCAGATCAACGGGGGGTGGATGTGACACCCCAGGATAACCGGGAAAACCTTACAACTTGACTAGCTTCCTCAGTGAGTGCCATCAAATTTCGGGACGAAATTTCTTTCAACTTGGGGATGATGTGACAACTCGAAATTTAGAACCTTTCGTTGTAACTTGCTTGTACGCTATGTGACTAGTGACTGATTAAACTTAATGATAAACGTGAACTTTTATGTGCTTTGTTTTGTGTGCATTGTATGGATATATGTATGTGTGTTATATGTGAACCGAGAACCCAACCCGAGAACAACGGACCCGACTCGAGACCATGAGGTCTCGAGTGAATAGTGACCGAATGGGCCTTTGGGCCGAGAACCTTTGGCCGGTTGGGCCATTGGGCCGTAACCCCCACTCGAACCCACTAAGGGTGCACACTCTTGGAACTTGACTATATATACCATACCTTAGTTAGTTTTTGCCATTTGTTGAACATTAGAACACACACACACTTCTATCTTCTCTCCCACTAGAACTCTAGCACACAAACACACCTCCAAGACTCTCGGATCTAATCGGTTAGCACAAGAACCCTCGGACTTGGAACTTCGGATCGGCACACACACACACACATCACCAACCGGTTAGTATTTTTATGGTTAATCTTGTTGTGCTTGGTGATGTATGATAAAATGCATGAAATGATGTTTAATGTTAGTGTTTCTTGATGATTATTGTTAGTTCATGATATGTTTGTGCTTAAACGGATGCATGAATGAGATGAAGTTTTATGTGTGTTAAAAAGTTTAGTGTTGGAATGTGTTCATGTGTTAAATAGAGTTTAAACTACTAGATCTTGATGATACATGAAATCGGGTTGCACTTGGCATGAAAATCGGACATATATGAAAACCGAGTTGTGTGTTATGTTTAGTGTTTTGATGCTTGTTCATAGTTTTGGGTGAATAAGTGATTAATATGTTATGATCTTGATGAATATGTGTTTGAATATGAGAAGAACACTTTGAATGATAGTTAAGAATATGAAAACCCTTGTGATTTTGATCCATCTTTGACTAGTAACCTGATTAGGAAAACTGTTAGTGGAATGCTATTGGTAGTTTCCTGATTTGGGCCTGATTATATTGTACTAATGGGACTGATACACCTGCATCAACACGTGAACTTGAAAATGACAGCATACCGACTCGCAATCACCTGGTTGCGACTCGCAACCACAGCGTGATGACTCGAGACCACGCGGTTGCGACTCGCAACCATAACAGGACAAGCCGAGACCACAGGTTACGAGTCCCGTTGCGACTCGAGACCTTAGCATGATGAACCGAGACCACGGTTGCGACACCGGTTGCGACTCGCAACCATCCATGATCAACACACAGCATGACTCGAGACCATGCTTGCGAGTCCGGTTGCGACTCGAGACCACACTTTGGGCCTAAGTTAGTGGGCCGGACTTATGAACTTCTGTGCTACTGTTGACGTGGTATTTGGGCCTGTTATCACGAGCCCAACTGTTTGGGCCTCCCACTTAGACTTTGAGTTATGTTGGACTGTTAACTGTGAACTGTTACTGTTAAACGTGTTTGCCATACGTGTTGAACATTTGTGCACTACTTGGTTCGAATCTGATTATACGTGATAACCGTGTTAGGACGTTATTGACTACTTGCGACTTGATTGACCTTCTGTGATTAACTGCCGAGCAAACCAAGGTGAGTTCACACCCTCTACAAAGCATGGGATTCCCTGGGTTGGGAACGGGGTTAAGGAACGTGGGTTCCTCGTCCTCCTTGGGCAGGACGTCAGTGGTTCAGGAATGTGATTCCTCGTCCGGATGGACGGATAAACGTACTAGACTAAAACTCTATCACGAAGTCCCTCCTTTTTTTGTATCGACTAATCGCCGGGCCAATGGCGAGCGGGTCATTAGTTAGATAGCGCTATTTAGGTCTGACAAGCCTCACACCGTGCCGCAGAGGACGGGCGTGAACTAATGGATCTGGGGCACGTCAATGATGATAGACATTGATGTTTTCAGGGCACATAAACATGACTACAGTCAGCAGTCGATATGGTAACGAGTCTAGTGTACGCATGGGGTAGCCCCCACGGCCGAAATGCCTGATAACTACATGGGGTAGCCCCCACGGCCGAAATGCCTGATAACTACATGGGGTAGCCCCCACGGCCGGAGTGCCGGAGTAACTGGGAACGAACATGTCACGTTTTTTTTTAAAACTATGGGGTAACCCCCACGGCAGGATGCCAGTTAAAGGAAACTGTTTTCGGAATAACTAAAACAAACGCCCACCCGTGAACTCACTCAACTAGTTGTTGACTCGTTACTACATGCTTTGCAGGACCATAGGTACTCAGTGGGAGCTTGCATGGAGGAGGGTCGTTGTGGGACACGGATTGCTATGTGCTATGTTAAACTTTGAAACTTTTGAACATATGTTATAACTTTAAACTTATGCTTCCGCTTGCAACTTAAACTTGTTTGTTTTGAAACACCAATCGTATTGGTTATACTTTTATAATTACTTATATGCTTGTTCAGTATGATTGGTGGCTGGGATCCTGGTCAGTCACGCCTCCAAGCGGTAGTACTCCGCAGGTGGGATTTTGGGGGTGTGACATCTAAGACAGCGACCGGGACTAGGTCGTGTCTAGCCTAATTCTCTATAGTTATGGCTCTGATACCAATCTGTCACACCCCAACCGATGGCGGAATCATCGGGGCATGGCACTGAGCGAAACAGATTGTCCAGAAGTATCCACAACAACTATCATTACTATTTAGTTTAAATGATAGGTCCCATACCGTATCCCAAATAATAAAACAAATTATTACAGATAGCAACTAGTCAAGTACACTGTTCCGACAACTCAGATTTAAACATGATAAAATAAATATTGTTTCTGCTTCTAAAGACCCCTAGTGTGACTGCTACAGACAACTATTTGTTGGGGGCTCTAGACACTTTATTCTAGCCTCGCGTCCCTATCAAGAATGCATCTTAAACACCTGTCACATACGTTGAAATAAAGTCAATACATATAATGTAAAGGTGAGCATACAAGTTTGCTAATAGCATATAGAGTTCGAAATAGTTTACGCATAACCAGCACGTACACAGAGGAAAACGAAGCATGTTAATTATCGACATGGATCTATCAATACCAATGACTGCGGGTTAACTGTCCGAGACAGTTTGCAATACATGATTACCACCGTAATCCAAGCAAGTAATTGTCCTTAACAACCCCCGTGTGAACGGGTGCTAAGTCCAAACTATAGTACTACGTCGTTAAGGCAGGTAGACAACATTCCACGTGTAAGCATAACAACAAGCATTCATTTAGTCACGTAATACATGCAGAACGGTTAGCGTTTAAATAATAGAGTAGTGTGTTAGATCGTGGTTTAGATAAGTAACGTATGTAACACCCAAAAGTGCTAAAGCAAAAAGGGTTCAAGTATACTCGCAGCGATGGATGGATTTGAAGGGAGCGCTTGAGAGTAGGGTTAGCCTGAATAGTTCGATAGCGTAACGATGAGTAATGCGTAAAATGGAAACAAGGATTGATGGGTCGAACGGCCTGGTCGATCGAACGGTAGGCTCGATTGGACGGGCTGTTCGTTCGGGTTGACAGTCCGTTCGGACAGTCTGTTCGGTCTGTCGGCAGGCTCGATCAGTTGGACTGTTCGAGTGGATTGTTTGTTCCCTTGTGTAGGATGTGTTTGTGTATGATGGTTTGAACTTTTGAAGTTTTTGTTGCAGTATTTGAAAACATTGAAGTATCCTTACCTTTCAGGTCGATCGATCGAACGAGTCGTTCGATCGGCTAGCTCAACCGATCGGTTATGTACTTAGGCAATGGGTTCTTAGCAGGGTGTTGCCTGGTCGAATGGTACGTTCGATCGGGTGGCACTCCAATGCTTTGATGAGTTGAAAATCGATTAAGTGTTGAAGCATAGTATCTCATGATCCGAAGAGTAATTCAGATCAAACCGTAGTTCTAATGAATAGCACTTCGTTCAATACAAGACTTCATGAATCTTATTAAAGTGTGGGCCATATGCTAGCCAATCGGCTGGCCTGGTCGAGTGGCTGGCATGTCCGATCGGTCAGGCTGTTCGTTCGAGCATCCTGTCCGATCGGTCAGCATCCTGACCTGGTCGGCCTGTTCGTCTAACACTTGGCTGTTCTGATGTTTTGACATTATATCGAAGTATTTTGATAACGAGTTGAACCACAGAATCTCCGCTCTTACTGGCTTCACCTGCTCGGATAGGAATCACCTAACCCGGCCAATGAACTGTTTGGAACGATAGTTTAACGTTTAACCCGAAATCAGTGAACTTCGTAGATAGAACCCAAATCTTTAACCACACAACTACTAGTATGATTAGTGAGTTGGTACAAGCTCCGTTTATACCGGTTTTCAAGGCATTGAGTGTAAAAGAGTTGTAAGAAAGTTGGAAAACCATCTTTCAATCTTTTCCACCGTGAATATGTTTAGATCTGTAATAGATCTTTGTTTGTTTATGTGGAAATTGGCTAAATCCAAGTGATTCTTGCTGGATTGAAGCAAAAACATGAAGTTCCTCAAGAACATCATGATGACATCATCCTAGAACACTTAGATCTTGATGATTTCACGGTTAAAACTCAAGATTTGAAAGATAGAAAGGTGTAGGAGTGTGCATAGATAAAAAACGTACAAGATTTAGGACGAAATCTTATCGGGATTGAGAGAAATCTGAGAAAAGGTGAAGAACACGAGCTGGTCGGTCAGAGAGTTTCCAAAAGTGGAAAGAATGATAATGACAGGCCTATTTATAGGCTTCCCAAAAAGGAAATGGCTGGCCGATCGGCCAGGCATCCCGATCGGACAGCCTGCTCGGTCGGACGGTCTTTCCGATCGGCTGGGCTGTTCGATCGGCCGATGCCTGATCGATCCACAGCCTGTTTTGAGTGTTCGGCGTGACGATTTCTGATATTTTGGTTTCGATTGAGGATGATACGAATACGATAGAGTTTCCTATTCAAAGTACTTTTAGTCCCAACCACTATATCTAATATATAAGCATCTACACTTCGTGTCCGACTTTGAGTTTGATTTGACGCGATTGAGTTCGATTGCTTTTAGAGTTTCGATTTAATTCGATTGATCACCACACACATAACGTAAAGTAAACACGCACAGGTAACACATAAGGCACACACACACGGATAACAACACCAAAGTTCGCATAATTCGAGTTTCGAGTTCGATGATGATTTGATTAGCTTGATTACTGATTAATTGACTTTATCGCATTGTTACTTCAAGGTCGTTAAGCGGTTCGCGTTGATTAAACATTCGATTACTTCGATTTCTGATTCACAGCACTTACTCCACATAATACAACTAAAATAAACACAAAATATCTAAATCTAGTCAAAGAAGTCAATCTTAACTTGGACTTTGACTTTGACTTTGACATTTGAAAACACGGGGTGTTACAACCTGGGCTTTGATGGCTTTTCTTGGGACATAGGTGATGTTATGTTTACCTAGTTCCACTGCCCATTTGGCTAATCGTCCCTAGTTTTCTGGTTTTTCAAGCACACTCTTAATAGGTTGGTCGGTGACACTTGTATAGGGTGTGCTTGGAAATACCTTCGAAGCCTTCTAGGTGTTTGGACTAGGGCTAGAGCAAGTTTTTCCAGGGGAGGATATTTGATTTCAGCCAATTTTAGAGTTTTGCTGAAGAAATAGACGGGTACCTGAACCTTGTCTCGTTCAATGGTGAGGACCGCACTTATTGCTTAATTCAGCAACTGAAAGGTATACCGGGATCAATTCTCTTGTTTCTGGGGCTGCAATGTCAGGTAGCGAAGCTAGGTGTTGCTTCATCTTGTTGAAGGCTTCTTTGGCCTCCTCATTCCATTTGAAGTCCTTCTTGTCGGAGCAACCCTTGAGCATTTTGAAAAAAAAAGGTAAAGACCTTTCAGCCAATTTTGAGGTAAAACGCTTCAAGGCTGCAAGCTTCCCGTTTAAGCTTTCAACCTCCTTTTTGCTTCTCGGTGGTTTGGTTTCAAGAACAGCTTTCACCTTGTTTGGATTAGCCTTAATGCTTTGTTTTCCCACAATATGCCCCAGGAACCTACCTTCCTCAAACCCAAATGAACATTTCTCGGGGTTGATTTTCATGTTGACCTTCCTTAGGTTCTTGAAGGTTTCTTAGATGTCATCGAGCATTTGATATTCCGTTTTTCTTTTGATCACCAAGTCGTCGACATATGCCTCCATGTTTCTACCAATTTGACTTGCAAAGGCCTTATCAACTAGGCGTTGGTAGGTTGCTCCAGCGTTTTTGAGGCCAAAAGGTATCTTTTGGTAACAAAAGATCCCTTTGTCCGTGTGAAAGGCGATCTTTTCTTCGTCTTCTTCCTTCATGAGGATTTGATGGTAACCCTTGCAAGCATCAAGAAAACACTTGAACGGGTAACCAGTGAGGGAGTCAACCTTGAGATCAATTTGTGGCAATGGGTAACAATCTTTGGGACAAGCCTTGTTGAGATCCTTGAAGTCTATGCACATTCTCCAAGAGTTGTCCGACTTTTGAACCATGACCGGGTTTGCAACCCAGGATTGATACTTGACTTCTCAGAGAATTCCAGCTGATACAAGCTTTTCAACCTCTTGGCATGCAGCTAAGCTTCTTTCGGGTGCTAAACTTCGCTTCTTTTGGACAACAGGCTTGACATCGGGTGGTATTTTCAACTCATGTTCAGCAATGCTTCGAGGGATGCCTGTCATATCTTCCGGGCACCAAGCAAAGACATCACTATAATGTGTCAACAACTTTTCAAGATATGAGAGAGTTTTTTTGTGAAAGGCTTGGATTGACCCTTATCCTCTGCTCAGGGTACTTAGGGTTTATAATTAGCCTTTGCTTGTCTTCTTCACTTTTGGAACTTTTACCTTCAACCATGTAGGCGTCATGAGTAGGTTGAAGGGTTGCTATTCCCCTCTCGGCAGGAAATTTGACAGTGCCATGGCCAACAGACACAACCATATAGAATGCACATTGCCCCGGCCTTCCGATGATCACATCATATTTTGAAGGTATATTGATAACCACAAAGGTGAGTGATTGGATTCTCTCCTTCTGACCTTCGCTGAAACAAACATTAAGGGTCAGTTGTCCTAATGGCTTAAGGGGTATGTCGGCAATACCTTTAATAGACGTCCCGGAGGGTTGAAGCCTTGAGCGTTCTTCATTGCTCAAACGTTTGAAGAACTTTTCAAACATGATTTCGGTGACAGCACCAGTGTCTATAAATGCTCTGCTTGTTTGTAATGTTCCCATAGTAGCCTCTACCACAAGAGGGTTTGAAAGAGGGTCTTTCTCTATTGGAGGGAAGCGAACACACTGAAGCTCCCAAGCTTCCAACCGTTGCCTTTTGTGTGGAACCTTTCCATCAAAATCCACCATATTGACTTCCTTACCCTTTCCTTCAGCCATTTTGTCCCTTACTCCCTTCACCAAGTGAGCAAGTTCCCCGGACTTAACGACTTCTTCGATCCTTTTCTTAAGTTGGAAGCAATCATTGGTGTAGTGCCCTTTTTCTTCATGAAATTCACAGTATTGTGTGGAATTTTCGTTCTTCCTGCTTTTGGGGAGAGGCCTAGGAGGCTGAAAGTTTTGCTTAACTTCTTCTGTTGCAAGGATTTCTTGAGGGGTCTTGGTAAGGGGTGTGAAACTTATGCCTTTCTCCCTGCTAGAAGGGTTCCGGCCTTCAGACCTTCGTTGCTCTGAACCCTTTTGGCGTCTGTCATAGGAGCTAAAGTTCCCCCTTTTTCTAGCTGGGTTGTTGCCTCGTGTCACACCCCCGACCCCACCCTGGGAGCGAGAGCCGTGAACCAGTCAGATGGTATCGATGTTTATTAATTACGCAGCGGAAAATTTTTCATCAGGATCGTAGTTTGGAAATAATTTCAGAGTTTTTAAAACACCGAACTTTTAATATTAAATAAATGGGCTCAAACCCATTTTCAATTCAAGTGTTTTTATAGGGATAAACCCAAATAAATAAAACATAATTTTCTTCTTTTTATTATAGCCACTTTATTTAAGCCTTCAGTGCTCCATAGCTGGCTTCTACTATCCTTACATCAAGTTACCTGAAACGTGTTTTGAAAACATTTTATTAGTAATAAATAGTATTAAATACTGGCGAGTTCATTCCATTTTTATAAAATATATTGTTATACTTTTATAGCAACAAGGTTTTTATATTCATTTATATTTACCCAAAAACTCAATCAGTATTTGTCACATGGTGGCAGTTCCGATGTGACGGTGGTCATATCACTCATTAGATAACTTTCGTTCAATAGTGAATTTATCAAGTAATTATATTTTATTATTATTCAAAGTATCTGTCACTAAGCGATTCCTGTGACGGTGGTCATATCACTGTTGATCATTCTTTCAACTAGTGACTCGGGTCATATTACTGTTGATCATTCTCTCAACTAGTAAATGTGGTCATATCACTGTTGATCATTCTTTCAACTAGTGAATCGGGTCATATTACTGTTGATCATTCTCTCAACTAGTAATTATGGTCATATCACTGTTGATCATTCTTTCAACTAGTGACTCGGGTCATATTACTGTTGATCATTCTCTCAACTAGTAATTGTGGTCATATCACTGTTGATCATTCTTTCAACTATTGACTCGGGTCATATTACTGTTGATCATTCTCTCAACTAGTAATTATAGTCATATCACTCTTGATCATTCTTTCAACTAGTGACTCTGGTCCTATCACTGTTGATCATTCTCTCAACAAGTGACACTTATCAAATAATGTATACCAAATTTCACATACCGATAATAATTGTTGAATACATAAACCAACTATACATGTATAGTACTAGATTACTATATAATAAATAGAATATAATGTATTATATATAAATATAGTTAAGAAATATGCACATAATCGGTGT
This sequence comes from Helianthus annuus, assembly GCF_002127325.2. NCBI lineage: Eukaryota > Viridiplantae > Streptophyta > Magnoliopsida > Asterales > Asteraceae > Helianthus > Helianthus annuus. Next base: position 118,994,482 of record NC_035437.2, read on the forward strand.
AAATTGCTTTGAAATTAATACATGAGTGAATTTCAAGTTTTGTCCTTTATGTTTAAAAATCAAGCACATTTTTTCCTTTATGCTTGATTTTTGAGGACAAAACGTTCTTGATTTTTTAAACATAAAGGATAAAACGTGTTTGATTTTAAAACATAAAGGGTAAAACGTGCTTGATTTTTAAACATAAAGGACAAAACTCGTCAAATTTAAACATAAAGGACAAAACTTGCAAAGTGGCCTAAAGATAAAGGACAAAACTTGAAATTCAGTCTTAATACATTATAATATAGGAGTTTAGTAGGTAATAATTTTCATTCTAACAAAAACCACCGCTAAAGATTAAGTAAAATGGCCCAACCATAAATTTTATTATGGGATTTAAAACCATTTGACAAGAGCTCCAAACTTTGTTAGATTTATTAATTATATTTTTCTTTAATATAACTAATATATTTTAATAACGATTAATAAAGATCTATTTTATATACACACCATTTATATTTATCTCAATTATACATTAAATTTATTAATGATTTAATGTTAAAATAATTTATACTATATAATAAAAGAAACCTATTTTGGGACACTTGTCATTCTCTCATTTAATTAATTAAAATTATTAATAATATTAATAATAATAATATTTAATCTAACCTAATACAAATTCTTATTATTAATTCAATAACCTATTGTTAAACTAAAACTTCAATAGAATCTTAAATCCTAGCTAAACAACTTTCGAAATTCATAATAATATTAATATGTTAGACTAAATATATTATTGATATATATAACTAAAATTATTATCAATAATATTAATAATAGGTTTAAAATCAAATACAAAGATTCAAAAAATAAGAAGTCATACAAAGGGTATCAAATAGACTCTGATTAACCTCATTCAACCGACATTAGAGCCGTCTTATCGAACTCTACGACAATAATTAATATGTACGAGTTGATGGGTTACATTTATATTAACTCATTTATGTTAATATGGTATGTAAATGTCTCTTTCTTTGCTTTTCATTTACAGGAAATATCTATACTATATAGTTTAAATTGTTCAACCCGTGTAACACACGGGGAACTAACCTAGTATTAGTTATAGGCTATGGCTACTAGGGTACAATTCCCCCTGTGATTGTGGTCATGTTACTATTAGCTAACTTTTTGGACAATAGTAACGAGGGTCAAGTAATGTATAAAACCTCTCATAACGGCTGTTATTGCAGAATACAAAAATTTAATCACTGTAAGTGTAACTGATAAATATTTAGGATTTTGGAAAACATTTTTAAATATAATTGTATCACAAAAAGGTGATAAAACTGTGGGAAAAGAGAATGGACTAACTTTGTAACTTTAGGGTTCAACTAGAAAGCCTCCTGGTAGAATCTTGTGTATAACTTCCGAGCTATTTTACAATATATATATATATATATATATGTATATATATATTTGCACTCGTGTTAAGTATAATAACCCTAATTCAACCTTATCCCTATGTCACGAGACAGAACCTCAACGAACTTAGTCGGGCAGAGCCTTGACATGCGTTATGGGGCTCCAGATCAATCGGAAAGGGTAGCGGTGATCGGGAGTTAAAACACTTAAAACGGGGCAGGGCTTTATTATTATTATTATTATTATATTTATAGTTGAAAATAAAAATAAAAAGTAGAATTGTAGAGAGAGGGGCGATACAAAGAAGAGAAGGAGAAGAGCAATATTGGACGTTTGAATGTCGGACAATACCTTCTATTTATACTAAATTTCTTTTGTAAAGTAGCTTAGAGGCTACGCCTCTTTTCTTCTTATCTCTTTTCTTCTTATCTCTTTTCTTCTTATCCATTGCATACGTATTATTTTTCAAAAGTGTATTTAATTAATTATTAATCTAGATATTAATAAAAGACTACAAATAATGCCACATGACATTCTCTCCTTAAACATCATAAATTTTATTTATATTTGTTTAATATTAATAACCAATATATAGGTATCACTTATCTTTATCTTTATTTTAATATTAATAAATTCTGTTAATAATATTATAAATATCTAAATCTAATATCTAATAAATCATTAATATCTCTTAAACTAATATGAAAATAATTAATTTCTAGATATTAAACTAATCAAAGAATAATAATAATTTAAAACCATATCGTGTATTATGCAGATAGTAAATAAGAATTTAAATATTAACTAAAGTTTACTCTATTAATATAATAGTTTATTCAAGTTTTACAAAAATAAAATTTTTAACTTTTTTTGTAATTTATTGTGTTGTACCTCATGTATAGTTTTTTTTCTTTTTTTATTTCTAACCCAAAACTTTTACTCTTTTGCAATTCATACCCTTTGTTTTTTAATTTTAACATAAAGTTTTTCATCTTTTGCAATTTAACACCAACTCTTTTTATTTTCAATTTTGGTCCACTATACTTTTCATCATTCCCAAGTTTTTTGTTTTGTTCTAAATTTTGTAAGTTAACGCACCGCAACGTGCGTGTAGGGTTCAACATTTTTTCGTGTAGTTTTCCCGTTTGGCCCGTCACAACACATCAATATTTCTCCATTTGACAAGTTCGTCGCAACACACGGGTCCTGGATTGACTTAGTTATTTTTTCTATGTTTTACGTTTCGGTTTAATTTCTCTGCAACAAGCGTGCGTGATTCAAAGATTTTACGTCTGCTTTTCGCTCGGCTTTATTTTTCCTTTTTTTATTTATTTTGTTTTTACGAGCTTTTCCTATGTTGGTGATCGCTGATAGTGGTATAGCATTGGTACTACTTGAAACAATTTACGACAACCTCTGCAACGCGGGGGCTTAATACTAGTTTATTATATATATATACATATTATAATTAATTTAACTGCTTTACTTATTTGGCGCTTATAACTTCTAAAATATGACGTTTTATAAAACAATGAATATGTCATTAGAACGAGAATAATTTTATCTACAATTTGAACCAAGTTTCATTAAAAACAGAGTAGGTTCAAATATAATGTATTTTTATAATATGATTATTAAACGGTTCCTAGTACTGTCTAGGTACTTTATATTTCTAACAGTCAACTTACCCGTAATCTACCTGTTTAATAATATAAGTTTTTGTACACTTTTATTTTAATAGAAAGGTCACCCATATACAAGCCAATTAATTAGTATAACATTCCAACCAACTTTATATAAAATAGTTTTAAAACTATTTGGGTCGAATAATTTATATTAAAAATAAAACTAGTTACTAGTGGTTAATTAATTTAAAAAAATCTATAATTCTTATATGATAAAAAAATTTGGATATATTACAACCTCACCACCTTGTTTTAAATCTCGTCCTCGAGATTTGGGCTACGATATCTCTTTTAGAGTTATGTCACGTATTTGTCAATAAGAACAATATTAAGGTAAATGACACAGAATCAAGACATGTTCAAAGGAATATGTGTTACAATAAACAGGGCTCAATGGTTCCACTGAATTATTTCTAGGAATCGATGTCAAAGGAACAAGATGAAATGATATAATTTCCAAGGTGACTAGGTTCAAGCCAAAAGAGATATATGATTAAATTGATTGTTTACAAGTTGTAAATGACTTTTAGAAACAATAAAATTCAATGTCAAAAGAAAACTTACTTTGATTGTTAACTGAGAAAGACTCGGAATCAACAAGCTCAAATGAAATAGAAGCACAGAAATGATTTGTCAACTATTGAACCATGAAATGCGAAAAATCAATATGTTGTCATTTATTGAATTGCGAGGATACACCGAAATATAATAGAGTTTAGTGCATCAAGACTACTTTTGAATGATGAATCAAAGAAAAGACATATGTGGTTTTGGATGATTCATATGATTATGATTAGCCAAGCTACAAGTTTATACGACGCCGCAAGGTGTCGTACTGAATGAAATAGTTCAATAATTATGGTGACCGAACAAATTCACCGTTTACGTAATCAAGTGAAAGTTTGAATCAAGTGAATTTGGATATTCATTTCCGACAAATATTATAGGATTTTCAATGGATAATGAAAGAACAATGAATATCATAGACTTCTCGATCAATGATGAAAGAAACGTTAGAGGAACACCGGAATATAATACGAATTTGTGTACTCTTATCTTAACACATAATTGTATTTAGACTGTTTAAGATAATGAGCCAACAGAAATTAAATAACTAAATCCGTACATCAGGTGTGAAAATGAGATTAGCGGAAGCTTCAAATTAAAGAAAACGCCACCACCAGGTGTCGTAACCAATTAAATGATTCAATGAAGATGAAGACCAAACAAGTGTATTATGGTTCTGAACAGATGAAGTACTTGACATGATGCATTTTAAAAGGGTCAAATAATAACTTAACTTGATATTACATATCAGCGATTACGTCTGGAATCATTTTTGCTTCTTGCGTAGTAAGTACGAATGCTTCCGCGTTCTTCTTTGCTCCATCGGTTGGTTTTGCCGTGTTGTCAGGTGATTTAGTCAGTTTCGGGAAATATGGTTTAATGTGACCCGTTTCTCCGCAATTGAAACAAACATTAGTTTTCCTTCTACACTCTTCTTCTATATGCTCGGTCATCTTGCAGAAGCCACAGTAAGGTGTTCTCCTAAAACGACATCTTCCTGAATGATTTTTGTTACAACTTCTGCAGGTAGTTGCTCCAATGACGGTTCAATTCCTTTCTTCTTGAATTCTTGGGAAATTTTCTGGGCTAACTCTTTCTTCTTGTTTTCTTCTCTTGTGCGGATTAGTCCGTCTGTCAGGATGTTAGCGAGTTCAACTGTCACGACCCCCGACCCCAACCTGGACGGAATCGGGAGCCGTGAACCAATTCAGTGGTACCGGTGGTTATTTAGAAAAGTAGTGCAACGGAAATTTCACTAGGACCGTGAGTTAGGAAAAATATCAGAGTTTAGAGAACAATGGATTTTATTTACTAAATAGATGGGATAAAACCATGTTTTGAAAGGTAGGTTTAATATGGGATAAACTCGAATACATAAAACAACTCTTCTTAATTTAATTTAATTGATAAATTAAGCCACTTCTGTAAGCCTTTTTGGTGCCGTATCCAACTCTTATTCCGATCTACTGTAATTACCAGAAACGCGTTTTAAAAACATTTGGTCAGAAGGAAATACTTGTGAGTTCATTCAGTTTGTACAAAAATGACACATACTTATAAATTACAACATAAGAGCGATTACAATGGCCTTTATCTTATTTTTATCTGGCGCCATGTCACAGCCTTGTGACGATGGTGATACCACTATTGGGTCCTTTCACCCAAATAGTGATGATTATCACTATTAGGATTTATTAGCCTAACCGTGAGAATTTAGTAATGTACACAATACCCCACTAGCAAGTGATTCAAGATAACAACGACTTAATCCCTGTAATTATAACTTTTGAAAATAATTTGGAGTATTGTAAATTACTGTTGATAAAAAGAGAATGACTCACATTATAAGCATGCAATATTGATTTAACAAGCTTCTTGATTCTACTCCTTCTGATAATTAGGCATATACTTTATTGTTTTGAACCTTCTGATGATTCAGCATCCATTTTGATTGTAGGAATATGGTGTAGAGTTTCGGGTAGTTAAACATTTAATTTAACAGAGTGGAATACGTATTGGTGTAAAACCACATCAAACCTAACGTTGATCACGAGATCCGAACTTTAACGAAATTGACAAAGCATAGTCTTATTCAGACAGTACTTTGGCATCCGTTTAACGAACTCACAAAGTATAGCACTTTGGCATCCGTTAGTTGGTTCCTGAATCGATCGGACAGAATATCGCATCGGTGATTATTGGTTAGAACACCAACGTATAGAGAGAAGAAGAAAAGAAATGAGCAAGTAAGAATGAAATCCTAGGCTCTTATTTAAAGCAAGCAAGTAAGCACCTCAAAGCCTGGGTCGATGTGGATACAATTGGCATGCCTACCTGCCTGCTTGACCTGCTAGCTAGCTTGCTTATATATATTAATTCAGCTGCTTCACTCGTTTTTCTCGTATAACTTTTAAAATATGACGTTTTATAAAATGACGGATATGTCATTAGAACGGGCATATTTTTATCTAGGTTTTAACCTAAGTTTCATTAAAAACGGAGTAAGGTCAAAAATAATATATTTAATTATTAATATTAAACGTTCTCATATACACGACCCCATATATATCTCTTTTTCATTTATATCTATTTAGGTGATTAATAAATCTTACTTAGCTTAATTAATCTTTCTTAGCTTAATTAATTCTATTTAACTTAATTAATCTTGCTTAACTTAATTAATCTCGCTTCCCTTAATTAATCTTAATTAACCTTTGTTAACTTAATTAATTAATTAACTACTTAACGAATTAATTTATCTAACTCTTATAATTTGCTTAGTCGATTACTTAACTTAATTAGCAGATTAATTAATCTACTTAACTAGCTTAACTGCTAAGTTTCCTTAACAACTAAGTGTACGTAATTGGTAAGTTTACTAAGTTTATTTAACTACTAAGTTTACTTAGTTGCTAAGTATTCTAGCAGCTCCCTGATTACTAGTTCTAATTTCTAGACACAATGGAACTCGTATTAGTGTAGTAACTCAATTCAATTTTAACGATAATCACGAGATCACAACCTTCACGACGAATGACAAAGTATAGCCGAATGTAGGCAACGCTTAAATATCCATCAGATTGGTTTCAATCGATCGGATAAAGTATCGTACCAGTGATTAGAGTTATTACTCTAATAACGAGCAGAGTTTCAGGGTTTTAGGGCGTTGATTGAAAGAAACGGAGATACAAGGAGTAGGACGTCGTTTTGAACGAGCGAACTAAGCAAATTGAACTAGTCCCAAACCCCTGGCTTTATAGCCAATTTTGTTGCCTCCTGCATGTCGCGCACGGGTCGGGCTCCCCTGTCGTGTGTCGCGGGGAGGGTCGACCTGGCTTCGGTTGCCACGTGTCGCAGTGTCGTGACGCGTGTCCTTGGCCGCCCTTCTCGTCCAATCGTGCGTTTTTCCTCTATTTTCGTGCTGATACTTATCACGTATGCTTGGGCTTGATTCTAATCAATTTGGTTTTTAATTATGAATCTAATAACACTATTTTTATGCGATTTGGTTCATCGGACTTCAAAATTCCTTACCACCTAAATTTTTCAGATTGAGTATACAAGTTTCATCGCGTGCAGTTCTGATTTTGATTACGGTTTGGTATCGAGACTATCTTTGAGGGTTGTTACATCCTCCCCACCTTGTTTTAAATCTTGTCCTCGAGAATTGGGTTACGATATCATTTCCGAGTTATGTCACATGTTAAATAATAGGATTAAGGTAAATGACACTGTACTTGAATCAAAATATGTTCAAATTTTGTGAATACGAGAACAGTTTACAAAAAAATAGAACCTAGTGGTTCAACTGAATAATTTCCAGAAATTGGTTTTATTTAGATGAAGTGTAAGGATATAATCATCAGAATGACTAAGTTTACATGGGTCAGAAAGATTAGAATCACTAAGCTAGACTGAATAGGAGTATGAAGACGATGTGTCAACTATTGATTCATAATACGAGGAAGAATCAATATTTTGACATTATTGAAGTACAAAGATACCCTAAAATACAACAAAGTTTAGTGTATGATTAACTTAACACAAAGTTGGATTATGACCACTTTCAAGGCTGCGTCAAGTGAAAGGTATATATAAATTAGCTCTAGCTACAGGTATATATCGACGCCACAAGATGTCGTAGTGATTGAAATAATAGTAGTGGTGACCGAACAGGTTCATCGTGTTTTGAAATTAAATGAAAGTTCGATGAAGTAAATTCGAATGTTTGTTTTAAACAAGTTTAGTCGGATTTTCAATTGAAAATGAAACAATTGAATAATGTTTTTCGATTGAAGAAGATAAAGCAATAAATGTTACGAAATGCTCGATTGATGCTGTAAGAACCATTTAAGAGATACACGGAAATATGACATGAATTTGTGTGTCATTATCTTAGCACACGATTGTGTTAAGATTGCTTTTATAGAATAAATCAACAAAGTGGATCCAATATAAATAAATAATTAAATCCGTATATGACGTGTGCAAACAAGATTAGCGCAAGCCTCAAATTTGGGAAAACGTCACCACAAGGTGATCGTGATTAAAGAAACGATTTAATGAAGTCGAAGACCAAACAAGCATGTTATGGTTCAAAACAAATGAAGTGCTTGTTGGAATTATTTTGAATATGATGGTCTCAATCCATCATATGGGACTCTGAATTGAATACGTATTGCGAGTAAGTTCAAACAACTGAACTTGGTTTAAACAAAACGAGTTTTTGTATTAATAAGAAAGTTTGGACATGGTGACGGGTGGTCCTTGGGACAACCCTTAAGTATGTTAAGATATGAAATAATCCTCCATTTAACCGCGTAATTATCTTGAATTAGATAACTACGATGCTTATGATTCAGGTGCGAATTAGGAGATAAGAGATGGATAAAAGGCAGCTTATGGATGCTTTGGTGGAAAACGGGTCGAGAAAAGAACACAAGACAAAACATAGGAGTCAAGGATGCTGAGTACCGTAAATTACGGTTCTACCGTAATTTACGGTAGACTTGATTTTTGTTGATTCCTGCACCGTAACACAGGCTTGATTCACCGTAACAATCTGATGGCCACCGTAAATTACGGTGGAGCCGTAATTTACGGTGGTGCCTGAACGTGAAATGTGTAACTGCCACAATATACTCGTTTTTTGTGTGTCTTTTGGTATTATCTCATCATTGACGGTTCTTGGACACTTTGGGGGCGAATTTGGAGAACTTGCTTGCTTTGTGAACATTTCTAAACATTCGGTTTGTGTTTTTAATTCGTATGAACACTAGATTGATGTTGATGATGATTCACCGAGCCATGTCCGGCTAAACTCTTCGGTGATCATCCTAGGTGAATGTTTCTAAGACTTTTGTGTGTTAATTTCTGCATTTCTAGAATGATATTTTGCGTTGCTTGAATGTCATGGTGTATGTTTGATTGTTTGTAGTGTGTTAATCTATATCACAATTTCTAGTCTTGATCGTACGTTCTTGGTGCCGTTGGCAACCGAGATATCACGGGAAGGGTTGGGGTTGGTTATTGGTTAATAGGTCATCGGGAAACAACCTCGCATTATCTAATCCGAGTACTTTGTTCCCTTTTATCACTTCAATCACACATACACGAGTTATGTCTATGTAACTCTTTCTAGTGAAATTGCACACAATTGTTTAAAGAAACTGAAACCTAGGGTGATCATTGTTCTCTCTTAATTGTTTACAACCAACTTTGATTTGAATTAGTTCTTAATCTAGTTTTCCAAAACAACAATCCACAATCTTGAATTTTAATTTTCTGCAATTTAGTTTAATTTTAGTATAAATACAAAGCTACACAATCAACACATTTTCCACATACTCCCTGAGTTCGATACCCTACTACCACTAACTACAGTTGTTTAGGGATTAAATTTGCGTGACCCACGACATCACGTCAAATTTTGGCGCCGCTGCCGGGGAGTAGTGCGCAACGTGTGTTAATTTCATAGTTTTGTTTGTTATTTTCGGGTTTACGCTGGTTGTGTTTAGTGTGCAGGTACTTGAGGTGTATGCATACTAGAGGCTCTCACAGGTCATCACCGCTATCGTTTGATCCGGAAATTGAAAGAACGTTACGACAAAACCGAGTTTTAGTGCGAGAAAACAAAATTATTGGTTCACCTACTTCACCCATTACACCGAGAAACATCATGGCTGATTCTCAGATACCACCTACAACCAGTCAAACAACCTCATCCTTTATACCTACTTCCACCCAACCATCACCAAACACTACATTACCTAATACCACCGCTGGATTTACACCAACCAATTCCACTCAACCAATCACCACTCAAAATGAGCCTACCATCACTTACGATCCATCCACCACAATCCCACCATTATCTCACTTCTTTCCCCCAACTACGGGTCAATCATCATCTACCTTCACAATTGCACCCAATTCAACTATTGTGCATACTACCCCATCCTTTAGACCACAACAATCGGGTTTTCAGTATTCAAACATTCCATTTGGGCAAACCTCGGGAATGCAAGGGGGTGATTATGATGAGGGATTTGAAGACTTTGAGGGGTATGAAGATGATGGGTACGGTTATGGAGATTATGGTGATCAAGGGGATTTTGGGTATGTTCAAAGTCAATCTCAAGGGATGGCGAGTGTTGGTGGAATGCAACATCAACAACTTATACCACAACACATTAGGCCAAGACCACAAGGGCCACCAATGCCACAACCGATTCCATTGCAACAGGTCCGGCCACAACATGTACACCAACAACCATTTCAAAGACCGCCTCAGCGCCCACCGATGCGACCACAACAGTTTCAACAACCGATCGCACCACAAGGGCAAGTACCAAGACCGAATGGGCCGATTATTCCGAGAGGTAGGTATGGTGTGCCACGAAGACATCTTAGAGAACAAGCAAGGGGAATAGAGGCACATTTCAGGCCAATCATTACTCAAAACCCCTCACCGGTGGTTATCCCTCACAACAACCAAGGGAGAACTTTTGAAGTAAGAACAAACTCGTTGCAAAGTTTACCGAAGTATAAAGGGTTAGCAACGGAGGAGCCGTATTTCCATCTAGAGGCCTATGACTCAATTTGCAATACTTTTGGGAGTCAAGGTTTTTCGGCCGATGAAGTCAAGTTAGTCTTATTTCAGTTTTCTTTGGAGGATAAGGCAAAGAAGTGGTTTTACACTTTGCCTTCGGCATCAATATATACATGGGGGGAGATGCAACAAACCTTTTTGGATGAATTCTATACCGCCCAGAAGACTAATGATGCGCGGAAGGGATTGAGAAGCTTTCAACAACAACACGGTGAGATGTTCCATGAGGCGTTTGAGCGTTTTAACATGATGATTAAAAACTGCCCTCATCATGGGATTGAGTTATGGGAGTTAATGAACGCTTTTCATGAGGGGTTAAGTGCCGAAGATGCACGGGATTTAATGTCTATCACCGGAGGGACATTTGGAACGAATTATGAGAATGAAGATTGGGAGTTTTTGGAGAGTATGGCAACTACATCAAAAAGGAAAGCCCAAGCTTCGAGGAGAGCTCGACCGACAACTAACCGACCACAAGTGCATGCCATAGATGAAGGTAATGTTCAAACTACTAATCAAATTTATGATGTGTGTGCTTTGTGTAATGAAATAGGTCACGCGGCTGAAAATTGCCAAGGAATGTTGGAAGGGCAATATGAGGAAGTTCATGCGGTCCAAGGTCAAGGCCAAGGAGGAGGTGGTAGGAACTACAATAACATGAATTCTAATACCTACCACCCCGGGTTGAGGAATCACCCGAACTTTAGATATGGGAACCCATCAAATCAAGCGAACCCAAATTTTCAAGGTAGCCAAGGTAATGTTGGTTCACGGCCATCTTATAATAACCAAGGTGGGTACCGGGGCGGAAATAATCAAGGGTATCAAAAACAATACCAAACGGGTCAAGATCAAAGGGGATCTTCGGGTGGAAATGAGGTGATGGAGATGCTTAAAAGCATGCAATTGGAAATGCAAAAGCGAAATCAACTTGATGAAGTGCGGATGCAAAAAGATGAGGTTCGCGATAAAAGCATCCAGTCACTAACGACTCAAATGGGGCAATTAGCAACCGATGTGGCGGAACTAAAGAAAGGTAAGGGTCAACTTCCAAGCGACACAAAGGTAAACCCTTCACACGGTTCGTCACGAGGTAATGTTAATATTAACCATGTTAGTGTGTTAAGAAGTGGGAAAGAGTTTAAGGCCAATTTGTCACCCGAATTGGTCGAGGGGGTGGTTGAGGACATCACGGGAATGGAAAGTGATGATGAACTTGCACCGGTTAAACCGAAAGAAACAACTAGTAAAAAACCGGGGTTGGGTGAAAGTGAAAAGAATGAAAGTGAAAAAATAGAGGGTGAACCGAGTCAAGTTCCGTTCCCATCGGCTTTACTTGACCCGGGAAAGAAAAATTTTATTGTGTCACGGGGTCCTCAAAAAGAGGAAATGTGGGATATGTTCAAACAAGTTAAAATAAATCTCCCACTTCTTGATGCAATAAAACAAGTTCCCGCTTATGCAAAATTCTTAAAAGAATTATGCACACAAAAGAGGCAAAACAAGAAAAAAGTGCCTAAGCGGGTAGATTTGACCGGGCAAGTGAGTGCGGTGTTGAATGGGGAGCTTCCTCCTAAGCTCCAAGATCCAGGCACGCCATTGATTAATGTACAAGTTGGTAATTTTCAAATGGCTAAGGCGTTGCTAGATCTTGGAGCCGGAGTTAGCATTTTACCGGGGGGATTATACGACCAATATGACTTTGGTCCATTAGCAAGGGTGGAGACGACGGTTGTTTTGGCCGATTTGTCTCATAAGTTGCCCCGGGGTATGGTTCAAAATGTTATTGTTAAAATTGATGAGTTTTACTACCCGGTGGACTTTTTGGTTTTGGACTACTCATCGGCGGACCCTAAACAACAACAGAACATAATTTTGGGTCGGCCATTTTTAAGCACCGCACATGCTATTATCGATTGTAGATTTGGTACGGTTGATATGGCATTCGGAAATCGAAAAATGCGTTTGAATGTTTTCACTAACAATTCTAATGCTAACGGTGTTGATGAGTGTTTTATGGCAGACATAGTAGATGGATGCAACCCGCATGAGTATGAGGAGGATGGTTTGGATATTTGCCTGTGTGATTTTTCTGAACAGGTACATGCTTATGCATTACGGGTTGAAGAGGAGGCACAAGATGTGATGGCGATGAAAGAAGGTAGACCACCATGGACCCATCAATTCGAGGGTCTACCGGTGGAAATCGATTCGGGTACAAAACCATCGTTGGAGGAACCACCAAAGTTAGAGCTCAAGGATTTGCCGGGCCACTTGAAGTATGTATTTTTAGGGGATAATGACACTTTGCCGGTCATTATTGCCTCTAATTTGGAAGTGGCACAAGAGCAAGCCTTGATGGAGGTGTTAAAAGCAAACAAGGGTGCTATTGGATGGACGATTGCCGATCTTAAAGGAATTAGTCCATCTATCGTCATGCACAAAATTATCACAACCGAAGATGCCAAACCGACACGAGAAGCTCAAAGGCGGTTGAACCCGAACCTAAGGGAGATAGTAAAAAAGGAGGTAATTAAATGGTTGGATGCGGGAATTATCTATCCGATTTCGGATAGTGCTTGGGTGAGCCCCACCCAAGTTGTGCCTAAGAAGGCCGGCATTCAAGTAGTCAAGGACGAAAGTGGTGAACAAATTGCCACCCGACCGGTTACCGGATGGCGGGTGTGTATTGACTACCGAAAACTGAATGCCGCCACTTCTAAGGACCATTTCCCGCTACCTTTTATTGACCAAATTATTGAAAAATTGTCGGGTCAAAAATATTATTGCTTCTTAGATGGGTATTCGGGTTATAACCAAATTGCCATACACCCGGATGACCAACACAAGACCACCTTCACATGCCCATACGGCACTTTTGCCTTTAGGCGAATGCCGTTTGGGTTGTGTAATGCTCCGGCAACTTTTCAACGATGTATGATGAGTATTTTCTCGGACATGGTTGGAGAGTCGCTCGAAGTGTTCATGGATGATTTTTCCATTTTTGGCACCACTTTTGATGCTTGTCTCAATGAATTGCAAAAGGTTTTAAAAAGGTGCGTTGAGAAAAATTTGGTGCTAAGTTGGGAGAAAAGTCACTTCATGGTGCAAGAGGGCATTGTGTTGGGACACGTGATTTCGGAAAGGGGGATGGAGGTGGATAAGGCAAAGATACGGGTAATTTCATCATTGCCACCTCCTAAAAATGTTAAGGGTGTACGGTCATTCTTGGGACACGCGGGTTTTTATCGACGTTTCATTAAGGGTTTTAGTGTTATCACCAAACCCTTATGCAATTTGTTATTAAAAGATGTCCCGTTTGATTTTACTAATGAATGTATGCAAGCATTTACTGTTTTGAAGGAACATTTGGTCAAGGCGCCTATCTTGCAACCACCTGATTGGTCAAAGCCGTTCGAGATAATGTGTGATGCAAGCGATACCACTATTGGTGCAGTTTTGGGTCAACGGGTTGACAAGAAGCCGGTGGTTATTTACTATGCAAGCAAAACTTTATCCGAAGCGCAACTTAATTACACCACAACCGAGAAGGAGTTACTAGCGGTGGTGTATGCTTTGGATAAGTTTCGCTCGTATATTTGGGGAAGCAAGGTAGTGGTTTACTCGGATCATAGTGCGGTTCGGTACTTGATGGAGAAAAAGGATGCAAAGCCGCGGTTGATTCGGTGGGTCTTATTGTTACAAGAGTTTGATCTTGAGATCCGAGACAAAAAGGGATGTGAGAATGTTGTCGCGGATCATTTGTCCCGAATCCCGTTGGAAGGTGTAGATGATGCAAGTGAAATCAATGAACGGTTCCCCGATGAACAATTGTTGGCCGTTTCTACTTATGTTGCCCCTTGGTATGCTCATTATGTTAACTATTTGGCCAAGGGTGCGATTCCAAATCATTGGACTAAGAAGAGACGACAACAGTTTTCTAGTCAAGTGAAGCAATATATATGGGATGAACCCGACTTGTTCAAAATCGGGGCTGATCAAGTGATAAGAAGATGTGTTCCCGAAACTGAAGTTTTAGAGATATTGACCCATGCTCATTCATCCGCATGTGGGGGCCATTTTAGTGGGAATAAGACAGGCTATCGGGTGTTATCGAGTGGGTTTTATTGGCCCACGATTTTCAAGGATGCTCGTGAGTATGCCCGAAATTGCATCAATTGTCAAAGAATGGGAAGCATTTCGAAACGTGATGAAATGCCGTTGCAACCAATTTTGGTAGTGGAGGTATTTGATGTTTGGGGAATAGACTTCATGGGTCCTTTCCCAAACTCAAATGGGTTTTTATACATATTGGTTGCGGTTGATTATGTGTCGAAATGGATTGAAGCTATTGCCACAAGGACCAACGATCATTCCGTTGTATGTAAGTTTGTGCAATCCAACATTTTTTCTCGTTTCGGTGTACCTCGGGTGATAATAAGTGATGGTGGTTCACATTTCAAAAATTTCAATTTTGGAAAGTTGTTGAAGAGATATAGTGTGAATCACCGTGTGGCTACACCGTACCACCCACAAACGAGTGGTCAAGTGGAGGTATCTAACCGCCAAATCAAAGAAATTCTAATGAAGACGGTTAGAACGGATAGGAAAGATTGGTCAACCAAGCTTGATGACGCATTGTGGGCGTATCGCACGGCTTTCAAAACCCCACTTGATACCACTCCGTATCGAATGGTTTACGGGAAAGGATGTCATTTGCCTATGGAGTTGGCACATAGGGCATATTGGGCAATTAAAACAGTGAATGCGGACTATGATGAAGCGGGTCGGGCGAGGAAGCTTCAACTGAATGAAATTGAAGAGATAAGGGACCAAGCGTATGAGTGTGCATCCGCATACAAAGACAAACTGAAAAAGGTTCATGATGCGAAGATAAAGAAGAAGAACTTTGAAGTGGGTCAAAAAGTGTGGTTATACAATTCAAGGTTGAAAATGTTCGCGGGGAAACTCAAGAGCAAGTGGATGGGCCCTTATGTTGTCCGACGAGTGGGAAGGTTCGGAGATGTTGACATTCAAGACGAGCGAACATTGAAACAACAAACGGTGAACGGTCACCGGTTAAAGCCGTATTTAGATGGCAATGACATCAATAACTTGGAGCTTGACAAAGCGGGCTACATCCTACGCCCGGTTGAGGAGGAACAATCTTAAGAGGCCCAGGTTTGGTGGTAGTGTACATAGTAGTTTCATTTTGTTTTGTTTTGTATTTTTGCACAATTGCCATAGCTTTTCGAAGTCCGTGTTCGAAACAAGTGTGGGGAAATTCGGGTCGCGAATTGCTCTTACATCGTGTTGAGGACAACACGGGATTTTTGAGGGGGTAGGGTGATTTTTAAATTTTAAAAAAAAATTTAAAACATCTAAAAAAAAAAAAAAAAAAAATTTTAATCACATAAACCTCAAGTTTTGCCGAAATGCACATGCCCAGTGTTCACCGTAAATTACGGTGGAGCCGTAATTTACGGTGGTTGTTAAAAATTTTTTGAGTTTTATGGTGAAAACCCTCTGTGTTACGGTGAAAATTGAGGCCTGCAGGTTACCGTAAATTACGGTATTGCCGTAATTTACGGTGGTGAAAAAAATGGTTGGAGTTTACGGTGGAAATAACCTGAATTACGGTGAATATTTGACATCCAGGTCTCACCGTAATTTACGGTGAGACCGTAAATTACGGTACGCGATGAAATGGTTTCCGCCGGTTCGGTTCCGTATGTATATAAAAAAAAAAAAAACAATAAAAAAAAACGAAAACAAACAGGCTTTCACGTGCATTAACCCCATCCACTCATTCATTCTTCACTTTCCACCAACTTCTTCTTCTCCAAGAACCCACATCCTCCTTCTTCTTCTTCCACCTTCTTTTCTTCATAAAACCTTCAATCCTTGCCCAAATCAAGTGAGATTTTGGTCTAAATCGACTAATTTTTCACAAGCTTCGTGATTGTGAGGAGGAATTCCAGAGAAAACGCGGTTTTGGGGTCGAAGTTTGAAACCCTAGGTTGAGATAATTTGGGGGTTTTGGGATTTTTAGTTTCACAAGCATCCTCTCATCTTGAAACAAGGTATGAACACTTATTTTACTCTATTATGGAGATGCATTGTGAAAAACAAGGTGATTTAGGTTATATGTTCTTGCCCACTTGCTTGTTGCTAGGATATGAGTATGGAATTGTTATTGAACATGGTTGATGGTTGTAGATGTAGGAATTATGGTTAAAGTAGTGAACTTTTGGGATGTTCTACATTGTAGAGACACCATGCCCAATTTTTGAAAAATCCTTGATACATTTTGGGTTCACTAACATCTACAACCATGGCAACAAGCAAGTGTGGGGATGATTTGTGAAGAGAATGTTAATTTTTGTGTTATTTTGTTGTTTCTTCATGTGTGTAGGAATGGCAAAGACAAAGGAAAAGCCGGGTTCAAGTTCATCCTCGTCAAGAGGCAAAGGCAAGGAGAAGGAGCAGCCATCGAAGAAGAGGCAATATCTTGGTAGGGTTAGTGAAAGCGAAAGCGAGGAAGAAGAAGAGATGCAGTTAGACCCAAGAGATAAACCGGTGTGGAATTCGGGGTCATTGGATGACCAACCCGAAATTTGGCAGCCAACTTTGTATAACGATTGCATGAACAAGTTAAAGAATAAAGCGGCCGCATTCATCTGTGAAAGAGATGTTGATGAGCCTCAGCTGGGCCAGTTCGGGGTGTATGACAAGTTCCGTGCTTTGGGTTGGGAAGGAGCACTCAAGTGTTGGGATAAGGATAAGAGCAATTTGTTTTTGACTGAGATTCAGGAGTGGATGGCAACGCTTAAATGTCACAACTTCCACAGGCCATCACAAATGAAGTTGGTTGGGACGGTACATGGGGTACCAGTTGAAATGTCATTCGATACGTTGAAGAAGTTGGGAAAATATGATAGCCTCCCAACTAGGGAGTACATGATTCCCACGCTTGATGATTTATTGCTCAAACCCGAGAAGCACGTGACATGGAACAGTATGTTGGCTGATTTGTTTTTGCCCGGTAGGTATGGTGGCGTGTTATACCGAAAAAATCTGAAGATAGAAGCCAAGCTCTTGCATACGATCTGTTTACTTAATGTCATCCCAAGGAGAGGGGATAAAGAACAGGTGAGGTTTCCAGAGATACCTGTTCTGTACTCATTGATGCACGGGTCCCCACGGTTTCCAATCCGCTACCTGATCATGCACCATTTGTGGATATGTCGGAACAAATACGGGAGAGACATTGTCCCGTACTGTCGCATCATAACGGGCTTAATGAAACAGCAAAAGGCACTCACATCTGAAGACCGAGGTTTAACGAAAAGGCACATGCCTTTTACTTTGGATAGGTTGGGAAGTGTTTGGACTTATACTTCGTCTGAACGTTATCACAAGCTGAAATCGGAGGGTCAACGGTGGAGGGCGTTGAAATTAGGTGCAAGGGAGTTGTTACCGGGAGAACCGGATGAACCTGAAAGCGATGAAGAGTTAATTCCGAGTGGGGATGATGATTACGCAGACGAGCCAACGGGTGGTGCAAATGTTGGTTTTGGGGCTTTTCATGGTGGTCATGGTGGCACATTTTACGACTATGCGCAGCAACCATATGAGCCGGGGTGGGCTTATAGTGGTTCAATGCAGGAGGTGATCGAGAGCCAACGCCCGCCGGCGGCCATCTTTGATACTTGGTCAGGTTCGGAGAGGTCGTTATTTGATCAAGGCACGCGGAATAGCGCTAGTATTGAGCGGGCGCTTAAACATAGCTTCGACCGCAATGAATTATGGCACCGGACCCACGCATATTCGCAGGAGGTGGAAATGAATAACCGATATCACGATGATCAGATGAGGCGGATGCATGCGGATTGGCATGCCGGAAGGCCGGTGGTTGAGGATCCACAACATGTGGATTATGCCTCATTGCCACCGTATGATGGCAGCGTTTCGTATCCGACTCCACAAATCCACCATTCTCAGTGGCTTGATCCAAGACGGCAAGAGGGACCACAACAACAAGAGGGAAGCAGTAGCGGCTCGTTCGGGTTTGGAGAATGGAGCGATATGATGTCGTCCATTTTTGGGCCCCCAGGACCGCGTTATTATTGATCAGGTGGTATTCTCTCTCTTGTATAGTTTGTATATATTTGTTGGTTTATGTTGATTATGGTGGGAGGATGGGTGGTGATTGATCATATGATTGATTGTTGGGTTTGGTTGGTTGGTGGTGTTGTGTTTAAAATGAAAAACATAAAAAAAATTATAAAATGAAAAAAATACAAAAAAAGAAATTTGGGGTTTGAGATGAGAAGCTTCTTGTGGATGTTGATTGAAGTAGTGATCAAAACCTCCCAGACCATACATTGGGGACAATGTATCCCAAGTGTGGGGATGGGGGGAATTTTTTGAAGATTTTTGAAAAAATTTTAAGCCGAGCAAAACAATGTGAAATCTTGTCGCCCCAATTTATCCCCAAGTCAATACACCGGCAACCCTTATTACCCTTTTCATTCTTGGTAAGAGTTGTAGCCACACGTGTATATAAATAATCTTTGATGAGAGTGGCTACGGGTGGGGGTGTGTTAGAACTTGTGCTTGAATGCAATTTGAATCTTTGTTAGACATGAATGTAGAAAGGATAAGGGCATTAGGTAGCCTCGTCGGTTGTGTGAGTGAGTGTGGGATTTGGGGGGTTGGACCTCATAAGTTATATATATGAGCATGGTAGTGAGAGGGGCGGGGGTTTGGTCATTTAGTTGCCCAATTTTGTGCCTAAAGCCTATCATTTGTTTCCCCTAGCTACTTACTTGAAAATGTACCCAAATTTGACCCGGTCTTATAGCATTAGTGATATAATTAGTAGTTTATGAGTTTGAAATAGTCATGGTTAGTGTATTATCGTTTTGTGTGTTGAAAAAAAAAATGAAAAGAAAAAAAAAAAAAAAAAAAAAAAAAGAAGGTTTCATTGTCTTGTATATAGTAGTATGCATTGTTAGTTGTTTTTGGTAGTTGTAATAAAAAGACCGGGTCGAATTTTCGCTACTCATATATATTCCATTTCCTACCCATACACCTAGCCACGTTACAACCTTTAAGCCCCTTTGATTTGCATTCATGTTTGACCCATTATAGGAGGATAGTTGATTCAGGTACAAGCTTATGATTGCGCAACCACCCGTTTGCCTAGTGTGTGCCTAGCTTATCTTTGCTAGTTTCCACTTGTAGCCGAGAGGAGAGAAATTGTGAGGGGTGCATTGCTTGGGCATTAACAAAGGGGTTGATTAAGAAATTGCATGATTTGTTTGGTTTGATTTGATCACTTGTTTCGAAGCTATGTTGATGAGTTGCTTGGGACAAGCAACGGTTAAGTGTGGGGATGTGACGGGTGGTCCTTGGGACAACCCTTAAGTATGTTAAGATATGAAATAATCCTCCATTTAACCGCGTAATTATCTTGAATTAGATAACTACGATGCTTATGATTCAGGTGCGAATTAGGAGATAAGAGATGGATAAAAGGCAGCTTATGGATGCTTTGGTGGAAAACGGGTCGAGAAAAGAACACAAGACAAAACATAGGAGTCAAGGATGCTGAGTACCGTAAATTACGGTTCTACCGTAATTTACGGTAGACTTGATTTTTGTTGATTCCTGCACCGTAACACAGGCTTGATTCACCGTAACAATCTGATGGCCACCGTAAATTACGGTGGAGCCGTAATTTACGGTGGTGCCTGAACGTGAAATGTGTAACTGCCACAATATACTCGTTTTTTGTGTGTCTTTTGGTATTATCTCATCATTGACGGTTCTTGGACACTTTGGGGGCGAATTTGGAGAACTTGCTTGCTTTGTGAACATTTCTAAACATTCGGTTTGTGTTTTTAATTCGTATGAACACTAGATTGATGTTGATGATGATTCACCGAGCCATGTCCGGCTAAACTCTTCGGTGATCATCCTAGGTGAATGTTTCTAAGACTTTTGTGTGTTAATTTCTGCATTTCTAGAATGATATTTTGCGTTGCTTGAATGTCATGGTGTATGTTTGATTGTTTGTAGTGTGTTAATCTATATCACAATTTCTAGTCTTGATCGTACGTTCTTGGTGCCGTTGGCAACCGAGATATCACGGGAAGGGTTGGGGTTGGTTATTGGTTAATAGGTCATCGGGAAACAACCTCGCATTATCTAATCCGAGTACTTTGTTCCCTTTTATCACTTCAATCACACATACACGAGTTATGTCTATGTAACTCTTTCTAGTGAAATTGCACACAATTGTTTAAAGAAACTGAAACCTAGGGTGATCATTGTTCTCTCTTAATTGTTTACAACCAACTTTGATTTGAATTAGTTCTTAATCTAGTTTTCCAAAACAACAATCCACAATCTTGAATTTTAATTTTCTGCAATTTAGTTTAATTTTAGTATAAATACAAAGCTACACAATCAACACATTTTCCACATACTCCCTGAGTTCGATACCCTACTACCACTAACTACAGTTGTTTAGGGATTAAATTTGCGTGACCCACGACATCACGTCACATGGTCACAACAAAAACCATGTATGCCAAAGGAAATTGAGTTTTTCAAGAAATTCATTGACTCGATATCAAAGAGTCATCATTTTGCAATAATGCGGTTCATAGTGCAAAAATCAAGTATAGCGAAATGATATTTGAGTTTGGGTAAAATAACAAATTGGAACGAAGCCCTCCAGTGGTCTTCATAAATCAAACGAACCACATGCGCAACAAACAGTGCATGTGTAACGTGTGGATTTACCAAGAAATGAAACAGATCAATATTTGCTACTATGAAAGAAATCCTCATGGTATGATGACCATTAGGAGGAGTAGCAATGCAAAAGTCTATTCACAGAGGTCAGAATTTTAACAATAGAAATTTAAGAATTTTATCTGGAAATTTTGGGTGGTAACCGTTGTTAAGTGACATTACCAGGGAATGTCAAATAAAATGAAATAGGGGATTGTGAAGGTATGTGACTTCTTTTGCAGCGTCAAGAATTGTATTAGACTATGCACCGATTGTTGTGAAATCTTATTCTATCGCACCTCAGCAAGATTCATGTCGTTTGTAGAATCACGTGGCCAAGGGCTGCTTTTTTTATTAGTAGTTCTTCCATTGACGGGATTAGCATTGGTGTCATCGTTCCCAATCATATTTTCCAAAAGTCTTGCCTCGAAAGTCATGTGTCATATACTTCGACGTCTGTGGATGTATAATTTAAGTTTCATGTGTTTTCTTGTGCACTAGCACAACTTTACATGCTTCTTACTTGCGTTAATAGTCTATGGTAACACATTGGAAATTCTTATATTTTTGATGGCGTCCCAACTTAAAGGGTTTCCATTGTTTATATTGTCGCACGAGTTACAAGGCAGATGATCAAACGAAATAATGTTTGATATCGGAATTATAGATATATGCAAGAGATTCCTGATAAAGAAATGTAGATTTAGTAATTGACACATATGCTTGTGCTTTATTCTTAATTGACTTCTGGAATTCCTTATAGATATACATATCTATATAATCATATATCTCACATGCTGTAATATACATACCCTTCATAAGGTCAATGTATTTAACAGATTCTTATCTTCAAAAACAAGTCAGATATCAGGTCATGATACTATTTAGGGAAATCTTGTCACTTGTTTGACATATTATGTACCCCGTCTTATCCGGTTCTCGCCAGAGAGGTAACCCCATTATATCCGAACAAGCTGGAGAGTCTGCTACACCATACCCAGTCTTGCCAGAGAAGAAATTTATATTTCCCATAAATAGTATTTTTTCTTATATCATGATTTGGAAAGTGCCTTATAACTTTCAGCAAAGAAGCAGGAAATTAATATTTACCTGACGGGTCATATTCTAGAACAAAGTAGTACCAATTAATAAGAAATAACAGTGGTCAAGTGTTATTGCTTATTTATTATACTTGCAACGTCCTAGTTATCATCCTCATGGCATACCAAAACCCCTCACACTTTATTTATACAAGTATTTAGCTTATCTCGGAGCTTATACTAAGGCATCTTTTCTTAAGTTCAAGTCTAAATGCTATCATGTGTGCTACCAGTTAATAGGAATTTCCTAACTCTTTTTTTATCTTAGGTATTATTATAGCAACACCTATTGGCTTAAATCAGTGGCTCTGATACCACCTTCTGTCACGACCCCCGACCACACCCTGGACGGAATCGGGAGCCGCGAACCAATTCAGTGGTACCGGTGGTTATTTAGAAAAGTAGTGCAGCGGAAATTTCATTAGGGCCGTGAGTTAGGAAAAATATCAGAGTTTAGAGAACACCGGATTTTATTTACTAAATAGATGGGATAAAACCATGTTTTGAAAGGTAGTTTTAATATGGGATAAACCCGAATACATAAAACAACTTTTCTTAATTTAATTTAATTGATAAATGAAGCCACTTCTGTAAGCCTTTTTGGTGCGGTATCCAACTCTTATTCCGATCTACTGTAATTACCTGAAATGCGTTTTAAAAACGTTTGGTCAGCAAATACTGGTGAGTTCATTCAGTTTGTACAAAAATGACACATAGTTATAAATTACGGCATAAGGGCGATTACAATGGCCTTTATCTTATTTTTATCTGGCGCCCTGTCACAGCCTTGTGACGATGGTCATACCACTATTGGGTCCTTTCACCCAAATAGTGATGATTATTACTGTTGGGATTTATTAGCCTAACCGTGAGAATTTAGTAATGTGCACAATACCCCACTAGCCAGTGATTCAAGATAACCACGACTTAATCCCTGTAATTATAACTTTTGAAAATAATTTGGAGTATTGTAAATTACTGTTGATAAAAAGAGAATGACTCACATTATAAGCATGCAATATTGATTTAACAAGCTTCTTGATTCTACTCCTTTTGATAATTAAGCATATACTTTATTGTTTTGAACCTTCTGATGATTCAGCATCCATTTTGATTGTAGGAGTATGGTGTAGAGTTTCGGGTAGTTAAACATTTAATTTAACAGAGTGGAATACGTATTGGTGTAAAACCACATCAAACCTAACGATGGTCACGAGATCCGAACTTTAACGAAATTGACAAAGCATAGTCTTATTCAGACAGTACTTTGGCATCCGTTTAACGAACTCACAAAGTATAGCACTTTGGCATTCGTTAGTTGGTTCCTGAATGGATCGGACAGAATATCGCATCGGTGATTATTGGTTAGAATACCAACGTATAGAGAGAAGAAGAATAGAAATGAGCAAGGAAGAATGAAATCCTAGGCTCTTATTTAAAGCAAGCAAGCAAGCACCTCAAAACCTTTCTGGGGATACAATTGACATGCCTACCTGCCTGCTTGACCTGCTAGCTAGCTTGCTTATATATATTAATTCAGCTGCTTCACTCGTTTTTCTCGTATAACTTTTAAAATATGACGTTTTATAAAATGACGAATATGTCATTAGAACGAGCATATTTTTATCTAGGTTTTAACCTAAGTTTCATTAAAAACGGAGTAAGGTCAAAAATAATATATTTAATTATTAATATTAAACATTCTCATATACACGACCCCATATATATCTCTTTTTCATTTATATCTATTTAGGTGATTAATAAATCTTACTTAGCTTAATTAATCTTTCTTAGCTTAATTAATCCTTCTTAGCTTAATTAATCCTATTTAACTTAATTAATCTTGCTTAACTTAATTAATCTCGCTTCGCTTAATTAATCTTATTTAACCTTTCTTAACTTAATTAATTAATTAACTACTTAACGAATTAATTTATCTTAACTCTTATAATTTGCTTAGTTGATTACTTAACTTAATTAGCAGATTAATTAATCTACTTAACTAGCTTAACTGCTAAGTTTCCTTAACAACTAAGTGTACGTAATTGGTAAGTTTGCTAAGTTTATTTAACTACTAAGTTTACTTAGTTGCTAAGTATTCTAGCAGCTCCCTGATTACTAGTTCTAATTTCTAGACACAGTGGAACTCGTATTAGTGTAGTAACTCAATTCAATTTTAACGATAATCACGAGATCACAACCTTCACGACGAATGACAAAGTATAGCCGAATGTAGGCAACGCTTAAATATCCATCAGATTGGTTTCAATCGATCGGATAAAGTATCGTACCAGTGATTAGAGTTATTACTCTAATAACGAGCAGAGTTTCAGGGTTTTAGGGCGTTGATTGAAAGAAACGGAGATACAAGGAGTAGGACGTCGTTTTGAACGAGCGAACTGAGCAAATTGAACTAGTCCCAAACCCCTGGCTTTATAGCCAATTTTGTTGCCTCCTGCATGTCGCGCACGGGTCGGGCTCCCCTGTCGTGTGTCGCGGGGAGGGTCGACCTGGCTTCGGTTGCCACGTGTCGCAGTGTCGTGACGCGTGTCCTTGGCCGCCCTTCTCGTCCAATCGTGCGTTTTTCCTCTATTTTCGTGCTGATACTTATCACATATGCTTGGGCTTGATTCTAATCAATTTGGTTTTTAATTATGAATCTAATAACACTATTTTTATGCGATTTGGTTCATCGGACTTCAAAATTCCTTACCACCTAAATTTTTCAGATTGAGTATACAAGTTTCATCGCGTGCAGTTCTGATTTTGATTACGGTTTGGTATCGAGACTATCTTTGAGGGTTGTTACATCCTCCCCACCTTGTTTTAAATCTTGTCCTCGAGAATTGGGTTACGATATCATTTCCGAGTTATGTCACATGTTAAATAATAGGATTAAGGTAAATGACACTGTACTTGAATCAAAATATGTTCAAATTTTGTGAATACGAGAACAGTTTACAAAAAAATAGAACCTAGTGGTTCAACTGAATAATTTCCAGAAATTGGTTTTATTTAGATGAAGTGTAAGGATATAATCATCAGAATGACTAAGTTTACATGGGTCAGAAAGATTAGAATCACTAAGCTAGACTGAATAGGAGTATGAAGACGATGTGTCAACTATTGATTCATAATACGAGGAAGAATCAATATTTTGACATTATTGAAGTACAAAGATACCCTAAAATACAACAAAGTTTAGTGTATGATTAACTTAACACAAAGTTGGATTATGACCACTTTCAAGGATGAGTCAAGTGAAACGTATATATAGATTAGCTCAAGCTACAGGTATATATCGACGCCACAAGATGTCGTAGTGATTGAAATAATAGTAGTGGTGACCGAACGGGTTCATCGTGTTTTGAAATTAAATGAAAGTTCGATGAAGTAAATCCGAATGTTTGTTTTAAACAAGTTTAGTCGGATTTTCGATTGAAAATGAAACAATTGAATAATGTTTTTCGATTGAAGATGATAAAGCAATAAATATTACGAAATGCTCGATTGAGGCTGTAAGAACCATTTAAGAGATACACGGAAATATGACATGAATTTGTGTATCATTATCTTAGCACACGATTGTGTTAAGATTGCTTTTATAGAATAAATCAACAAAGTGGATCCAATATAAATAAATAATTAAATCCGTATATGACTGTGCAAACAAGATTAGCGCAAGCCTCAAATTTGGGAAAACGTCACCACAAGGTGATCGTGATTAAAGAAACGATTTAATGAAGTCGAAGACCAAACAAGCATGTTATGGTTCAAAACAAATGAAGTGCTTGTTGGAATTATTTTGAATATGATGGTCTCAATCTATCATATGGGACTCTGAATTGAATACGTATTGCGAGTAAGTTCAAACAACTGAACTTGGTTTAAACAAAACGAGTTTTTGTATTAATAAGAAAGTTTGGACATGGTCACAACAAAAACCATGTATGCCAAAGGAAATTGAGTATTTCAAGAAATTCATTGACTCGATATCAAAGAGTCATCGTTTTGCAATAATGCGGTTCATAGTGCAAAAATCAAGTATAGCGAAATGATATTTGAGTTTGGGTAAAATAACAAATTGGAACGAAGCCCTCCAGTGGTCTTCATAAATCAAACGAATCACATGCGCAACAAACGGTGCATGTGTAACGTGTGGATTTACCAAGAAATGAAATAAATCAATATTTGCTACTATGAAAGAAATCCTCATGGTATGATGACCATTAGGAGGAGTAGCAATGCAAAAGTCTATTCACAGAGGTCAGAATTTTAACAATAGAAATTTAAGAATTTTATCTAGAAATTTTGGGTGATAACCGTTGTTAAGTGACATTACCAGGGAATGACAAATAAAATGAAATAGGGGGATTGTGAAGGTATGTGACTTCTTTTGCAGCGTCAAGAATTGGATTAGACTATGCACCGATTGTTGTGAAATCTTATTCTATCGCACCTCAGCAAGATTCATGTCGTTTGTAGAATCACGTGGCAAAGGGCTGCTTTTTTTATTAGTAGTTCTTCCATTGACGGGATTAGCATTGGTGTCATCGTGCCCAATCATATTTTCCAAAAGTCTTGCCTCGAAAGTCGTGTGTGATATACTTCGACGTCTGTGGATGTATAATTTAAGTTTCATGTGTTTTCTTGTGCACTAGCACAACTTTACATGCTTCTTACTTGCGTTAATAGTCTATGGTAACGCATTGGAAATTCTTATATTTTTGATGGCGTCCCAACTTAAAGGGTTTCCATTGTTTATATTGTCGCACAAGTTACAAGGCAGATGACCAAACGAATAATGTTTGATATCGGAATTATAGATATATGCAAGAGATTCCTGATAAAGAAATGTAGATTTATTATTGACACATATGCTTGTGCTTTATTCTTAATTGACTTTTGGAATTCCTTATAGATATACATATCTATATAATCATATATTTCACATGCTGTAATATACATACCCTTCATAAGGTCAATGTATTTAACAGATTCTTATTTTCAAAAACAAGTCAGATATCAGGTCATGATACTATTTAGGGAAATCTTGTCACTTGTTTGACATATTATGTACCCCGTCTTATCCGGTTCTCGCCGGAGAGGTAACCCCATTATATCCGGACAAGCTAGAGAGTCTGCTACACCATAACCAGTCTTGCCAAAGAAGAAATTTATATTTCCCATAAATAGTATTTTTTTTTCTTATATCATGATTTGGAAAGTGCCTTATAACTTTCAGCAAAGAAGCAGGAAATTAATATTTACCTGACGGGTCATATTCTAGAACAAAGTAGTACCAATTAATAAGAAATAACAGTGGTCAAGTGTTATTGCTTATTTATTATACTTGCAACGTCCTAGTTATCATCCTCATGGCATACCAAAACCCCTCACACTTTATTTATACAAGTATTTAGCTTATCTCGGAGCTTATACTAAGGCATCTTTTCTTAAGTTCAAGTCTAAATGCTATCATGTGTGCTACCAGTTAATAGGAATTTCCTAACTCTTTTTTTTATCTTAGGTATTATTATAGCAACACCTATTGGCTTAAATCAGTGGCTCTGATACCACCTTCTGTCACGACCCCCGACCACACCCTGGATGGAATCGGGAGCCACGAACCAATTCAGTGGTACCGGTGGTTATTTAGAAAAGTAGTGCAGCGGAAATTTCATTAGGACCGTGAGTTAGGAAAAATATCAGAGTTTAGAGAACACCGGATTTTATTTACTAAATAGATGGGATAAAACCATGTTTTGAAAGGAGTTTTAATATGGGATAAACCCGAATACATAAAACAACTTTTCTTAATTTAATTTAATTGATAAATTAAGCCACTTCTGTAAGCCTTTTTGGTGCCGTATCCAACTCTTATTCCGATCTACTGTAATTACCTGAAACGCGTTTTAAAAACGTTTGGTCAGCAAATACTGGTGAGTTCATTCAGTTTGTACAAAAATGACACATAGTTATAAATTACAGCATAAGAGCGATTACAATGGCCTTTATCTTATTTTTATCTGGCGCCATGTCACAGCCTTGTGACGATGTTCATACCACTATTGGGCCCTTTCACCTAAATAGTGATGATTATCACTGTTCGGATTTATTAGCCTAACCGTGAGAATTTAGTAATGTGCACAATACCCCACTAGCCAGTGATTCAAGATAACCACGACTTAATCCCTGTAATTATAACTTTTGAAAATAATTTGGAGTATTGTAAATTACTGTTGATAAAAAGAAAATGACTCACATTATAAGCATGCAATATTGATTTAACAAGCTTCTTGATTCTACTCCTTCTGATAATTAAGCATATACTTTATTGTTTTGAACCTTCTGATGATTCAACATCCATTTTGATTGTAGGAGTATGGTGTAGAGTTTCGGGTAGTTAAACATTTAATTTAATAGAGTGGAATACGTATTGGTGTAAAACCACATCAAACCTAACGATGGTCACGAGATCCGAACCTTAACGAAATTGACAAAGCATAGTCTTATTCAGACAGTACTTTGGCATCCGTTTAACGAACTCACAAAGTATAGCACTTTGGCATCCGTTAGTTGGTTCCTGAATGGATTGTACAGAATATCGCATCGGTGATTATTGGTTAGAACACCAACGTATAGAGAGAAGAAGAAAAGAAATGAGCAAGGAAAATGAAATCCTAGGCTCTTATTTAAAGCAAGCAAGCACCTCAAAACCTTTCTGGGTCGATGTGGGATATTGACATGCCTACCTGCCTGCTTGACCTGCTAGCTAGCTTGCTTATATATATTAATTCAGCTGCTTCACTCGTTTTTCTCGTATAACTTTTAAAATATGACGTTTTATAAAATGACGAATATGTCATTAGAACGAGCATATTTTTATCTATGTTTTAACCTAAGTTTCATTAAAAACGGAGTAAGGTCAAAAATAATATATTTAACTATTAATATTAAACGTTCTCATATAAACGACCCCATATATATCTATTTTTCATGTATATCTATCTGGGTGATTAATAAATCTTACTTAGCTTAATTAATCTTTCTTGGGTTAATTAATCCTTCTTAGCTTAATTAATCCTGCTTAACTTAATTAATATTGCTTAACTTAATTAATCTCGCTTCGCTTAATTAATCTTAATTAACCTTTCTTAACTTAATTAAGTAATTAACTACTTAACTAATTAGTTTATCTTAACTCTTATAATTTGCTTAGTTGATTACTTAACTTAATTAGCAGATTAATTAATATAGTCAACTAGCTTAACTCCTAAGTTTCCCTTGAGTGGCTAGAACCTGATTAATAAAGTGCTGCCACGGGAAGCTGGCCATCATCTGGGGCATAAGGTTGAAGCCTTGAAGGCTTTCAGGTGCAACTGGGCAATTAACTCCCAAGGGAGTGCTCATAACAACACTTCTTGCCAAGGGGAGTACGGACAAAGCTTGTTACCATGAAGTTGTTGTTGAGGGTGGAAGACTCGTCACTGGAGACTATAGGAGCTGGACAAGGGTCAGCTCATGGCCCAAAGGAGCGCCGTTTGTAGCTGGTTGGGACGAAAAGAGAGGAAATGTTGTAGGATTTGGCCTTGTGGACAAATATGGGTTAGGGTTTGGAGGAGGATTAGTGGGACCAACCTCATCCTTAGACACCAAAGGTTGTGAGTTTGCAAAAGGAGGGATGGGGGGTCCAGGAGATAGTGTTGGCTCCGGCTCGTCATAGTCTAAATGAATCCGCACTCCCTTGTCCTTTTCCCTACTCACATATTGGTTGAAAGGAGAGGCCTCAACTCAAGGAAATTGTTGGCGACCCCCTCAGGGGTAAGTTCAACATGTGATGGGGTGCCAGAGACACCGACATTAGGGGAAGGGACCCCTGATCTGGATGGAGTTGGAGTGTTGAAAGTGAGAAAATCGGGAGTGCTTCCCAGTGTCGAGAAAGAAGTTGGTATAGCCATATGAGATTGGCTACTACTTGGGGTAGAGGTGTTTGGAACATGATTCACTTCTCCCGGGGATCCACTTTCTGACATGGTAGTTTCAAGAGAATGGAGCTACACTACTAGGTCTTTTTTGAAGAAAGTTATTGGCGTAGCCCCACGTTGGCGCCAACTTGTTGATGCAACAAATAATAGACCAAGGATAGTAGCTGGGCTGGTTAGGCAAAAGGGTTGAAGTGTTCAACTTTTCCTAACGCAGGTCATGGGGTCCCCCCACGTTTACAAGACCTGGCGAGAGGTTCACTAGTTTAATCTTGTTGCTTGCTCGAGATCTTCCACTGAAGTGCGTTCAGTTTCGGATGTATGAGCAAGAGGAATGTGTGTGTTGAATGTGAAAGAAAGTGACTTGCATGAAGCAAGTACTTGAGAACAGTGATCAGAGATTTCAGGAATCAGAGCTGATCTTAGAATGTCCTCCACACTTAATGAAGTGTCCCATTTATAGGGAAAGCATCAGCTCAAAGAGGAAGCTGTTGACTAGTGAATATGCTTGCAGTGGGGGACTTACCCTTTTTGGGGTGGAAGCCTTTTGACCTGCGGGTAAAAGACTGAGCTCTGTGCATCCGCCTTACTTTTCGGTTGGAGAGGTTGGTGAAGCAATCAGAGATGTGACTACTTACTGTTTGCGTCTTACTTTATCTTATCTTCCGGATTTTCAACCTTTGAACCTTTTAACCTTTTGAGCATTCATGTATTTAAGTCATTTTATTTGGTCTTGGGCTATCCCCGTCATCAGTGGTCGTTACCTATAGTGGCCGAAGAAGATGCTCCGGTGACGAAGAAGGTGCTCCGGTGACAAATGGTCTGTTTGTTAACTGCAACACACGGATTTGTATATGGTTGTCGTTGACGGAAGATGCTCCGGAGAAGATACACAGGCTGTGTTTTTTTTTTCAATGACCAAAATTTATTTATAAAATGTTATGAATTTACATCGAGATAGATAGTAGGGGGATGATTGGCTTGGTTTGTGTGGGTGTTTGCCGAGATAGAAAGAGCCGGTCGTCGGACCACTGTCCTCCGTCGAAACCGACACCGAAACCGGCTCCACCTTCTCTCTCTCTCTGCCTGCCGTCTTGTTCCCCAACCTCCGATCTCTTTCTCTATTATAAGGTATGTGTGTGTATAATTAATGTATAAGGTTGCAAAAAAAAAGGGAAATGGGATGGAAGGGTGTGTATACGGCTGGGTAAAAATGAATGGTTTTAGGTTTTTGACCCTTTTATATCAAGGGTTGTGTAGTGGGCTTGGGCCTAAGGCCTGTTAGTGCGTAAAAGTTTTGTGAGCGGCCCATTCGTATTTCTAGAGCCCGTTAACACACCTGAACTTCATGTAATGTTGTAGGATTAAATTTTAGGATCATAAAAGTGTAAAATAGTGTCGGTTTCGGCGTTTGACGCGTTCGTTCGTCGGTTGCGTTAAAATCACGTAAAATGTGTTGTTTGTCGTTTTTAATCCGTTTTTCAATCCAGTTTCGACGGCGGACATTAAAATTTGATTACGGCGCTAAATATATTATAATATTTCAGTTTTTAAGGTAATACACGTGTCTGATGCTTCCGTTTCGTTGTCGGTGCGTTCATGCAGTTGTGTTTTTCGATCACGTATGCGTTTGTGACGTTTGAAAGTACGACAAATTCTCAAAACTAAATTCATACGTATAAAATTTGTATTTGTCAGCGTTGTTAGTATTTTGTCCTGCGTCAGTTCTTTATCGTTTGACATTCAACAGATTTCCCGCAAATCACCATTCGCGCACTGTAAAGCCCGACAAACGTTCCTAGGCACTCCAAAGGCCTAACCAAGTTAATTTACTAGTTAAAACACTACTTATAATCGTCTTAATGTTTGTTATTTGTGTAATTAAGACCCGAAAATTTCCGGTTGTCACACTCACTACTTAAATCCCATAAAAAAGTAGGGTGCATAAAAAAAAAGAAGGTTTTCAAGACAAAACTTATATCTAATGTGAAGCTGTGAAAATAAATTCCGCAAAACAGAGTAACCTGCAATTGAAATCAAAAGACCGATGAGAGGAAATCGATATGCTATTGAATAATGTGTAATTAAATCCATAAAACCCAATTAAATTGCTTAAAAGCCAAAAAAACCTAAAATCAATCAAATAGAGGACCTTTGTTCATTGAATTTTCCCTTCATCACACTTCGATCTCATGGTTGGGAGGCGGTGGCATCCGTATGTCACTCGATTACAACAGAAGCAAGATTTGGGGCTATGATAATTGAAAAGGAATTGGCCATTGATCATCTGGTTATCTCATTTACAAACATTAAGAATCACACAGATTAAAAGAAAAGCTTAACCTAATTTCCAATTCGAATAGAGGTGAGATGAGATGAAACCTGCTAATTACAAATGGATTCCGAAAGGCATTCTTCCAATCGGGGTCACCGACTTCGAACTTAATAAATCCACCGAAAGATTCAAAGTTGTCTTTAACGGTACTTGTAGCCTCTTACGTAAGCCGACGATCGTGAAATAGTGGTGGTGTGTGAAGAAGGATGAATTTGAACTTGGTGATGGTGGGTGTTGGAGGCCTGGAGGGTTTATATAATGGGTGGGCTAGGGTGGTTGGGAGGATTAAACTGAAAACACGGGTGGAGGAGAACGTGTGCAGTTGCCAGACGTGGGAGCGCTGATCTAGGAAAAGCATCGCCAACTGCTGGATTTTAGGAGAGAGGGTGTGGAACTTATATGAACTATTGCTTCTAGAAGAAATTTAAGCTATTTGAATGGCTGAGATCAAAAGATCGAGACTTTAAACGACCAGAATTTATCTAAATAGCAGTTATAGTTAACGACGGCAATATAATATATAATTAGAGTGTCTTCAAATACAGAAACATAATAAAATACTAGTTAGAGAAAGTGTCTTCAAAAACAATATTTGAATTGTATAGATGAGTGAAATTTGACAAATTTTATACTGTATTTTTAGAAAGAGTTTATAACTAGTAAAACAAGGGGTGCATTTAGCCAACCCCAATCTTTCTATACTAATAAATGAAAATCCTTTTTGGACACGTGATGTTTTCTCACCTTATTTTCCTATTTATCCCTTATATTAAATAATAATAATAATAATAATAATAATAATAATAATAATAATAGTAATAATACTAATAATAGTAGTAGTAGTAATAATAATAATAATAATAATAATAATAATAATAATAATAATAATAATAATAATAATAATAATAATAATAATAATAAGGCCAATTGGATTTAAACAATCCCAACTCACTGTTATTGGCCAATAATAATCCTAACTCATTTAACCACCAATAATAATCCGAACTATTCACTTTTGTTTGTAAAATACTCCTAGTTAAAAAAACACTAACTAGGTTAAAAATTTGTTGATGTGGCATCTGATGTGGCCCTTTTAGCTGATGTGTCATATGACGTGGCAGTTGATGTGACATTTTTTGATAACGTTGCAACTAACGTGGCAGTCTACGTCGCGTTTTTTTGATGACGTGGCAGTTGATGTGGCATTTTTTGATTACGTGGCAAATGATGGGGCAGGTGACGTGGCAAGCCACATCAGCAAATTTTTAACTTAGTTAGTGTTTTTTTAACTAGGAGTATTTTACAAACAAAAGTGAATAGTTCGGATTATTATTGGTGATTAAATGAGTTGGGATTATTATTGGTCAATAACAATGAGTTGGGATTATTTTAATCCAATTTGCCTAATGATAATAATAATAATAATGATAATAATAATAATAATAATAATAATAATAATAATAATAATAATAATGATGATGTTAAACCAAAAAATTAGATAAGAATATAAACGTTTATTTTTATTATGATAATATTAAATAATAATAATTTTAAACAAAAATTTAGTTAAGAATAAGTAAATGTTATAACACGTAGATAGTACATTAAAGTTCATCCTTAAAAGATAAATCTTGACGATTGTATGTGTTAACATATGACATTATATTCTATTAAACACGTGCAATATATTAGTTTTTCTTAAAGATATATATCTTTTTTTATTATTTATTATATAAAATCACATTTATGCAAAATAAAAAAACAAAGTAAAATGTTATAATAGATAAATAGTACACCAATGTTCGTTTTTAAAAGATAAATTTTGATGACTCTTTGTATTAACATATGACATTATATTTTATTCAACATGTGTAATATGCGAGTTTTTTTAAAAATATATCTTTTTATTATATTATATAAAATTATACTAGGTTAGAACCCCGTGTAATACACGGGTTGAATAAATGTAATTTTATATATCAAATAATTAAAAAATATATATCTTTAAAAACCTTGTTTATTACACGGGGTGAATAAATGTAATTTTATATAACAAATAATAAAACAATATATCTTTTAAAACCTCGTTTATTACATGGGTTGAATAAAAGTAATTTTATATATTAAATAATAAAAAAGTTATATCTTTAAGAACCCATATATTGTACGGGTTGAGTAAATTTAATTTTATATATTAAATAATGAAAAGTTACATTTTTAAGAACCTCATGTATTGTATGGGTTGAGCACATGTAATTTTATATATCAATCAATAAAAAGTTATATCTTATTATATCTTTATAAACCCTGTGTATTATACATATTGAATAAATCTAATTTTATATAACCAATAATAAAAAAAGTTATATTTTTAAAAACCTATTGTATTACACGAGTTGCATAAATACAATTTTGTATAGTAAATAATAAAAATATTATATCTTTAAAAAACCTCTTTTATTGAATGAATCTAATAAAAAGTTATATCTTTGAAAAAACGAACGAATATACTCGATATATGATGGATGGGGTGATTGCGGTGATGGTTCTTATAAATGCCATGTAAATATAGTGAATACCGTATTTGAGTTGAGAGTTGAACACGAAAATAAAAGTATAGAACCAATAAACATTGATTAATATTTTTTTAATAAACATTGATTAATATTTTTTTTACCCTTTATAAACATTCATGAAATAAGTTCTACCCTTAACTACTTTAGTTTAATAAAATAAATAAATCATTTACATATATTAATTTATATTTAGTGTACCTCTTTTTTGAATTTCAGGATAAATAATTTTGAAATCTAATAAATATTTTAAAATATTATATTATCTCCTATACGATTGTTTAAATTTATATTAAATTTAATTTTATAATCATCTTTTAATTAATATTAATATTATATTATCTAAAATTAATTAAGAGAGAAAAATTAGATGGCTCCAATGAATGATATGTGTTCTTTCATTGGTTTCTTTTATTATATAGTATAGATATAGATTTATACAACTCGTGTAATACACGGGGTTTTAACCTAGTTTATTATATTTTTAAATCCTCTTTTATTAAAATAATTTAATTACTTATTAAAGCCACAAAAATTAAAATAATTATTTGATTTGTTTGAGTAAAATCTTAAATAATTTTAACAAAATAATAGGGTTTGCCGTTAAAAATAATAAATAGGGTTTTGATTAAAAGCATTTACACATAAATATCTTCTACATCTTCCCTATTCACGTACTCAATGGCTTCTTCTTCTTCTCTGATCAGCAACCAAACCCATGTCTCAACCACACTGGCAACCCACCTTCTCTCCAACAAACACGACTCCAACGTTGTCTTCTCGCCCCTTTCCATCCAGACCCTCCTGAGCTTACTAGCCGCCGGTTCCAAAGGTCAAACACTCGCCCAACTCCTCGCTTTCCTTAAAACGGACACGACGAATGACCTCAACTCTCTCTATTCGCACCTTGTGTCCTCGATATTAGCCGTTGGTAGCCCCGCTGGCGGACCTAGATTGTCTTTTGCAAACGCAGTATGGGCTGGGAAAACCTTTTCTCTCGAATCTTCTTTCAAACAGGTTGTGGACACCGTTTATAAAGCCGCATGCAAACAAGTCGATTTCCATAAGGTCTTTTTCAACTTTCTTTATTAACTTCTTATATTAGTGAAGTTTTTTTAAAGATTGCTTATTATATGTTGTGTGAATAATTATTTTGATATGAACCTTGGTTTCTTATTCACAAACTTAGGCTTATAACTGTTTGGACTTCTCAAAACTGATCGCTATTAAAGTTATCGAACTTTGTTTTTGATATGTATGCTAATATATTATTTTTTGATTTGATTATTGAAGGCTGAAGAGGTGGCCGATGAAGTGAATTCTTGGGCTGAAAACCAAACAAATGGCCTCATCAATCAAGTCATTAGTGCTGAAGAAGTTAAAGATGGCACGATGCTTATCCTTGCAAATGCTATCTACTTCAAGGGAAATTGGACTCAGAAGTTTAACACCTCATTGACTAAAGAACGTGACTTTCATCTTCTCAATGGAAACAAAGTTAAAGTTCCCTTTATGACCAGCTCCAAAAATCAATTCGTGCGTGAATATGATGGTTTCAAAGTACTGGGTCTCCCCTATTCGCAAGGCCAAGATAACCGTAAGTTCACAATGTACTGTTACCTCAGTGATGCAAAAGACGGGCTTCCGTCTTTGGTAAAGAAGATGAGTTCCACATCTGACTTTTTTGAGCGTCACATTCCACGCGTAAAAGAGAAGGTCGGGGAGTTTTTTATACCAAAGTTTAAGATCGAATTCGGGTTTGAAGCTTCTGATATGCTGAAGGAATTAGGGCTTGTATTGCTTTTGGCGTTGGACATCGTGTCACCGAAATGGTTGACTCATCTATTGGTACAGGCCTTTTTGTATCAAAAATCAAGCATAAATCCGTTGTGGAGGTGAATGAAGAAGGTACAGAAGCTGCAGCGGTCACTATATCTAAGATGATGTTTGGATGTGCACCGTCAGTTGCTAAACAATATTTGGTTGATTTTGTGGCGGATCACCCATTTTTGTTTGTGATTCGAGAAGATGTGACCGGGGTTGTATTGTTTATAGGACAGGTGATTGACCCTAGATAGAATTATCTACTGTCTTTGCCTTTTGTTTATGACAGGTAAAATCTCTTTTTGTGTTTGCTAATTAGTTAAGACATGTTGGGCTTATTGCACCAGTTGAACTTTGGACTAACATCTTGGCACACTATTTAATTAGTTCTACTGTTGAAGCTTTGGATTTGCCATGTTTTGTGATGTTCATTCTTCTTTTTACTACAAATAAAATGGTATAACTAATCCTTTTAAGAAAACATATGACTGAATTGGAATTAAAATACCAATTAGAGATGTGAAAGATATACAAATGTGCATGGAAGTGAGTCAGTGACTCAAGTTGACGTAAGTCCATTGTTCGGGATGATCATAATACTACTGCAAATGTAACAGGTTCGTCTACATCTCTTTTACTCTTATCCGAATCTCCGCCACACGTGATCTTGTGAAGGGATGGAGTTGCGACTGCCGCTCGGTTCTAGCTGCTGAGAAACCTGTTTACACATCTCCAACAATAAACCAAGTTTGAAATCCATACCTGTCACATCCCCACGCCACATTATTCCAAACCTACTTTTTCTCCAATAATGAATCATACAAAACCTCCACCTATAACCTTTTATTTTATCTAGAGTTAAATGTTTGGTTGGTCTCTGTGGTTTATGAAAATTGCAGATTTGGTCTTAATGGTTTACTAATTACAGAGTTGGTCCTAATAGTTGTAATTTTTGCACTCGGGTGGTCCTTATCACTAACCTCTGTTAAATTTCTCAGTTAAGTTGATGTTAAATGACCAAATTAGCCTCAACTTTTTACTCACAAAAAAAAGATAAAAGAGATGGGGCTCACTTTTTTTTTTTTACTCATCTTCCCCACCAACCCCACTCCCCCAAACCTGCAACAACAGATACCACCACCACTTGCAACCCGGTCTCCCTCTCACCTCTCTCTCTCTAATATCTCTAGTGTTCACCACATCTCACCTTCATCTTCATGCATTAATGAACCCAGGTTCCAAAATCCAAATGACCCTGCGACTCCACAACAAAAACACCACTACTCTGAATTCAAATCAAAATGGTGAATCCACAAGCAGAAGCTCAATTTACTGAGGCGTCACGATGTACATTAATTGCAATTTCTTCAAAAAGATTCCAACTTTATTGAAATTGAGTTGAAATTCTAATCCCCTGTTCCTCTATTTGTTGAAATTTGTAAAAAATTGCCGAAGTGGAATTTGGGTAAAAGATAGGAGGGGGATTCTGGGTTATTGGAATGTTCATGAACTTTCATGTGAAAACTCTCTGAGATGGAATCAGTTTGATTAATTTTTTTTTTCAAAGATTAAACTATAATTCAAGCTTTTTAACATTTACAAGATCAATTTATGCAAATTTCTCAAATTAAACTCCTACTGTTGAAGAACAGAGGATATATATTATGGGCAACATGCATGAAATTGATCAATTGATCATGTAATTTTTAGGGGCAACGGGTGAAAAAGGTTCCCATCTAATTGAAACTCTTAATGAGTAGTTTGATGGGTGGTGCGTTAGCCGATGGGTGGTGAATGGTGTCAGAGATAAGAAGAAAGGGTGTGGGTGGGGTTGGGCGTGGTGGTGGGTTGAAGGAAGAAGTGTGGGCATTGTTATATTCTTATTTTTAATGGGTAATCTAGTCATTTTACATACATTTAACTAAGAAATCTAACATGGATTACTGATAAGGATCACCCGTGTGTAAAAATTACAATTACCGGGATCAAGTGCGTAATTATTAAAGCACTGGGACCAAGTCTGCAATATTTGCAAACCACAGGAACCAACCAGGCATTTAACTCTTTTATCTATATCTGGTTTATTTATCCATCTATAATTTATTTAAATGATAATATTATATCTTATTTATTTTAAATATTATATTTCGTTATACTTAAAGTATATATTAGGGGAAGGTTTAAATGAGAACACTAAATATTGTGAGAATCGTGAGAACAAATGAAAAAACCACAAGAACTTGGTAAAAAACAATTCAAATTCAAAATTTTTTTCTACACTTATTATTATTCGAATACAATGTTAGAAATTTAATTTACACATTTAAATTTACTTGA
The DNA here is from genome assembly GCF_002127325.2 of Helianthus annuus. Lineage (NCBI taxonomy): Eukaryota > Viridiplantae > Streptophyta > Magnoliopsida > Asterales > Asteraceae > Helianthus > Helianthus annuus. Next base: position 119,034,212 of record NC_035437.2, read on the forward strand.
ATTCGTAAATAAAGAAAATTTACACATGTGTAAGTTTGCCATTTACACATGTGTAAATCTGTTATATAATGTGTAAAAAATCTAAAATGATTAATTTTGAAAGGAGAAATTAATTATTTGATGTTTTAAATTCTTTTTTGATGTTGTATCTTAATTACAATGAGGTTTGTATTAAAAAAAGTTGGTTTTGATTGGTTTTTTCATTCGTTCTCACGGTTCCTAAGTATATTAAAATATTAAAAAATAAAAAAATAAAAAAATAAAAATTTATAAAAAGATAAAACATTAAATTAAAAAAACTTATAATAAACGCACTTAAAACCTATAAATAAAAACATACAAAAAAAAAACTTAAACCAAAAAATAAAAACATACGACATACTAAAAAGGCACACTTAAACCATACAAATTAAAAACACTTTAGTCTAATATCTTCACAAATCCTTTCGTGATTCTAACTTTGCATTGGGTCCATATTTGAGTGGTCTTGGAAAATGATGTAGTTTTGATGTAAAATAATTGTTCCAGTTGGCCCTTGAGCCCATCGATCACCTCCTCTCATTTGCTGCCGATGTATTGATTCATCCGCTCCTTGATCGCATCGTCTTCTTCATGATTCTGTGTCACCTTTTGTTTTGTTCCCCTCCTCGCCCTTGCTGGAGTCTTCTTTGCCTTCTTTTGCCCCATTACGAGGAGGCAACTCTTCAAACTCATTCAGATTATTATTATTATCCCTAAGATTGACATTGAAACCATGGATCTCAGACCGAAGATCATTGTCATCCAAGTCAAATGTATCGGAAGTAGACAATGTTTATGCTCCCGACTCTGATCTCTTTGATCCTTTTGACACTATTGGAAACAATTCATGCCGTTTTGGTTCATTTTCCACGATATGAAAAACATGCTTGTAGTTAAAACAAACTTCGTATTAGGTTTCATACTCTGCTTTGGCCCAGTTGATACAAAAGTAATAGAGTAATCGTTTTCGCTGTTTTTGTGTCTGTTGTAAATTGCACAAAAATTAGTTGTTGGATTGTTTATTTAGTGCCAATGAGACTTCAAATTATAACTTGATCGGTTATGTGTATTAGTGATTTATGCGTAAAAAATAGTTGTGGATAAGTTCCCACTTGTCCATACTCTTTTGGTTTTCTCCAACAAGGCAACAACTACTCAAGTTGAAACATGAAAGTAAGGTCGTGTAAGAGCTTATACTTCTTTAACCAGTCTATGTATCACAACTTGAAACGAAAAGTTTTTTGCCTTTGTTTCTTTGGCTAGATGACAGAGATGGAGTAGAGGTACCGGGCGATTGGGTGTCCGAGACATTGAACCCGACACACCAGATTGAAAATTGGGGTTGAAACCCGACTCGGTTTAAAGAGGTAACCGTAGAATGGGTAACAGGTGTTGGTATGGCACCGTAGTTGTGGACTTGTGGATGCTTTGCAACAGGTTGGGTCATAAACCCGTAATTCTGGAAGTGGGAAGATATGACATCGGGTTAATGTAGGTCCCTCTCGGAGGATGACGAATCTAAACCTTGTTATACTAACCCACTAGCGAGTGCCGAATCCAAGCTAGCAAGCAAACCGGGATGAAGCAAGTATAAACACAAACACACAAAGGTTCACCGATTAACACCACTTGTATTAATGCGAATGAAAGGTTCCGGTTACAAGCACAATGTTCACAAATCAGTTTTGCAAACTCTCTAGTGTGTGTGTGTGTTCACAGCAGGTTCTCTCAAAAGTGTGTGTGTTTCTATCGAAGTGTCTACTGTGAACATACACTGCATGGGTATATATACACCCAGCAGGTTGCCTTGTCCGAAGGATCCGATAGATGATCGAAGGATCATCTCTCGATGACAAGGCCATCGAAGGATTCGCAGGGACCTCGAAGGATGATCTTTCGAGGTCCATCAATCGAAGCATATCTTTCGAGGAGATCGAAGGATCCACATCATCCTTCGATCTCTTATCCTTCGAGACAGACAACCATATACAAACATTTTCTAACTGTTTGGCCAAGTCAAACCGGAGGATGGTTGACTTGGTCAAACTTACAAGACTAACAAGGACATCGTTTACATCGTAACCGAATACAGACAAAGTACAGACACAAGTGCACCAACAAACTCCCCCTTGGCTGTAGCTTTGTCTTGATCTTCGATGTTTGTAGATTCGTCTCGATCTTGATCATCTTGATCTTCATGTCTTCAAGACTCTGATGTCCTTTCAAGTCTTCAATGTCGGAGGATCTTGAAAGTCTTCACGTCTTGAAAGCAGAGAGTGTATCAACAAACTACCCGTATCATGTAGGAAGTGTGTTAACAAACTCCCCCTTAACATAAGCTCCCCCTTGAGTTATGCTCGTGAAATACTTAAACTTTATGAAGTGAGATCCTTGTGGTGTTGATGATGGCCAGCGGCAACTCGATCATCTTCATCATTTGAGTGCCTTCACGTCGTGTCTTCATTCCGAAGCTTGTCATCGGCCATGTTCTCCTTGCCTTTAGAATCTGCACATGAAAGAAATCTAAACGCGTAATGAGAACAACTGCTTGGAGTATAGTTAACATAAACAAATGACACACGGATGACCATGTCACAATCAAACACCGTCCGACAGTTTGAAAGTTTTTCAAATTTATCAATTTCAGATTTCAACTTCCAAAACTTGCAAATTTCGACCGTTTATGAAGATTTAGTCAATTCGGTTTTCGTTCAGGTTTCAGGCAACGAAGACTCGAGTTCCAACATCGTACGATCGAAAATAAAATAGAAATAAAATCTTTTTGGTATTTTTGAATTTTTCAAATGTAAAGACTGAAAGCAGTAAATAAATATATACAGACATTCTTTTTGCGAGTTTCGAGGGTAAGAGAATCATATCAGTGTACGGTCATGCCAAAACGCTCTTGTTGTTCAGTTAGTTAACATTAAGATAAGCATCCTATAACAATTATCGGTATTGTTGTCCACTTAAGCTCAACTTATCAGATGTAATCATGTTTAGGAGATACGTTAAGGTATATTTATACTTACCGACCGGTGTTCATCCACATCACGACACATTCCCGTATCAAGGTATGCACGAGGGTTCATCTTACCGGTGAGTATATCGATTATCATCTGTTTTGACCGTATATGATATGAGATTCTCACTTATTTTGATTTGAAAACAAGCCCTTTGTGATAGAATCACTTATTGATGAGGAACTTGATTTTCATATGCATGAGGGCACATGAGCAAGTCCGTGAACAGGTCAGTACTTCCGTACAGCAGAGAGACGAACTTGACTCCCGGATAAATGTGATATTTTATCACTTATTGAATTTGGACATGTGATTGTTGATCACTTATTAAGGTCGAATGCAGTATGAATTATGTACACGTATGTATAGTATCATGGAAGATCTAGACTTGCGTCCCCGTTATTTTTCGGTAAAAGATACAACCATGATACTCAGATGATAAGCAGCATAAAGACTAAATATCTCAGAACCTCGGCAATCTATCAAACGAAATTTCGGTACTAAGACCATATGCCAATGAATGGTTCCCACCTGGTCTTCAGTCGGTTTAAGATTTATATCACCCTGCACACTTTAAAATGATTGTGAGCCTACCGATACATCTTATATAGAGCTGCTTATCGTTTTTCAGTTTAAGGTTTAAAGAGGTTTGGATAGACCACTGATGTACTATCATTTTCTCTTTTGCTCGCCAGGAAACTCATTTTTGTTTTTCTGTTGTTTTTGTGTTTTTGAAATTTTTCGATGTTTTTGGATTTTCAGATGTTTGGATTTACTCCCCCTAAAATCAATAAACTAAGATAAATTGAAAAACACAAAGTATTTACAAAAATGATTTTCCGATGTTGGTTTTACTCAGGCTTGACCTTAATGCCGTTTACCAATAATAAAAAGTCAAATCTTGATTTGTCAAAAGCTTTGGTAAAAAGGTCGGCACGTTGGTCATCGGTGTGGACCTTAACAACATCGATTAATCTTTTCTCAAAGCAATCACGTATGAAGTGATACTTGATTTCGATGTGTTTGGTTTTTGAATGCTGCACAGGATTTCTAGTGATCTGTAATGCAGCAGAATTATCAACGTAAATATGAGTAGTTAGGAATTCAAAACCGTAGTCCCGCAATTGTTGTTGGATCCACAGAACTTGGGAGCAACAACTTGAGGCATCAATGTATTCAGCTTCGCATGTTGATGTAGCGACGCACGTTTGCTTCTTGCACTGCCATGTGACTAGGCGATTTCCTAAAAACTGGCATCCAGCCGTTGTGGATTTACCGTCGATTTTGCATCCGCCAAAATCAGAATCACTGAAGGCTACCAATTCAAAGTTATTATCCCTAGGGTACCATAGACCGGTGTCAGGGCAACCCTTCAAATAACGAAAAACCTTTTAACAGCTGCAAGATGTGAGGCCTTCGGGTTCACTTGGTATCTGGCAAGCAGGCACGTTGGGTACATTATATCTGGTCTTGACGCTGTGAGATACATAAGAGATCCGATCATAGCGCGATAGTATGAAGGGCTAACTGCTTCACCCTTCAAGTCTGGAGTAATTCCGTGATTTGTTGGCAATGGGGTACCAATGGGCATTGCATCAGACATCTGAAAGCGGTTCAAGATGTCACCAACATATTTAGTCTGATGGATGAATATCCCAGACTCCGTTTGTTGCACTTGTAGGCCCAAGAAGAAGTTCATTTCCCCCATAGCACTCATCTCGAACTTATCCTGCATGATGCGCTCGAAATTCCTACACAAGACATCATTAGTAGAACCAAAAATAATATCATCAACGTATACCTGTACCAGTAGAAGATCTCCATCTTGTTCTTTGATGAAGAGAGTACAGTCGATAAGACCCCTACGAAAACCGTTCTCCAGCAGATAGTTTGATAAGGTTGCATACCAAGCTCGCGCTGCTTGATGAAGACCATAGATAGCTTTGTTGAGCAACCAAACCCGATCGGGATGGATAGGATCTTCAAAACCTGGAGGCTGTTCGACGTATACCTCTTCTTCAACCACACCATGTAAGAATGCACTTTTCACGTCCATTTGATAAACCTTGAATCCTTTGAAGGACGCATAGGCTAGAAAGATTCGAATTGCTTCGAGACGTGCCACTGGTGCATATACTTCGTTGTAGTCGATGCCTTCAATCGGACGAAAACCTTGAACGACTAAACGTGCTTTGTTTCGGATAACAACTCCGCGGTCATCCTTTTTGCATTTGAAAACCCAACGGGTACCAATCTTCTTGTATCCAGCAGGTTTCTCTACGAGTTTCCAGACACCCAACTTCTGGAATTGTTGCAATTCTTCCTGCATGGCTTCCACCCACGAGTTATCTTTCATGGCTTCTTTCCAAGTTCTTGGTTCTTCCTGTGAGACATAACACGCGAAAGACCAATCGTTTTGTTGCCCGGATTCTCTAATAGCTGCATACAAGCCTGCATTGTTGTTGTTCCGCAACATGTTTCTTGTTTGAATGCCACTTTGCACATTTCCTATGATGTTTTCTTGAGGATGGGTATTATGAATCCTTGTTTCAGGATTATCTCGAACTGGAATATTTATACCCAGATTGTTGAGATTGAGATCAACAACCAAATCAAGACCCGGAATAGACGAAGAGGATGATGCAGTAGCTTCAGCTGTTCTGTGGGCATCCACTGGAGGAGTACCCTCTGAAGTACCATGAACTGCTGTTGTAGGGACTTCTTGATCTGCATCTAGAAATTCATCATCCTCTGAAGATTCGTTCAATTCGGTTGCATCATGAAAATCCTCATTGTTGAGAGTATTATTGTTCACCGAAGAAGATGGTTCTTGATTGACAAGAATTGTACGAACCACCGGTGAAACTGTTGCATTGTCACTCTCGAAAAACATCCTTGCTGCAGCGTTTTCTTCAATGGCTTCAACATTGATCGAATTGAAAAAGTCATCGTACTCAAACATCCAAGGCTGACCAGGACATTTGACTGGCAAAGTGTGCCTTTGTACTCTGACCTCAGACCATTCTTCGACCCTTTTTGTCTCTAGATTCCAGACGCGTAAGTTAGGGGTGGCATACCCAAGAAAGTATCCCTCAATTGCTTTTGCCCCAAACTTTCCATTAGGATCGATCATTGTGCATGGAGCTCCAAACGGTTCAAGATAAGACAAATCTGGTTTTCGTTTGTTAATAAGCTCAAAGCAGGTCTTGTTGTGTCTTTTGACTGTAAGGACTCGGTTCAATGTATAACATGCAGAGGCCACAGCTTCAGTCCAGAATGGAATGGGCAACTGCGACTCTACTAACATTGTCCTAGCAGTCTCGATCAATGTGCGGTTCTTACGTTCAGCGACGCCATTTTGCTGAGGAGTATAAGCTGCACTAAACTCATGAAGAATACCCTTTTCAATGCAGAACTCCGCCATGGCATGATTTTTGAATTCAGTACCATTGTCGCTACGTATCCGCCTAACCTTCAATTTATACAAATTCTCAATCTGAACGATCAAGTTTTTGATAATTACAAAGGTTTCACTCTTGTGTGCCATGAACGCCACCCAAGAAAATCTTGAATAATCATCAGTAATCACGAGACAGTATTGATCACCCGAATACTTTTGTGCTTGACAGGACCGAACAAATCCATGTGCAAACGTTCAAGGGGAACTGCCACCGTGTTGATCTTCTTTGTAGGGTGCTTCTTCTTTGCTTGTTTACCCTTTTGGCACGAAACACAGACGTCTTGAAGATGGAAATTTTTGAGAGGAACACCATTCACCAATTCATTTGAAACCAAATGATTCATTTTGCGCAAGTGAATGTGACCCATTCGTCTGTGCCAAGAGATAGTGTCTTTTTCTGTGGCTTTGGAAACGAAACATGTTGCTTGTGCAGACGTAGTAATAGCCTGGCTCATATCAAGGACGTACAAATCATTTATCCTTGGAGCAGACAAGAGAATCCATTCTTTTGGAATTTTGAAGCCGGGTTTCAGCACATAACATCCATTAGCATCAAAGTGTACTGAGAATTGCTTGTCACAAATTTGAGAAACACTAAGAAGATTGTGATCAAGTTGTTGCACGAAATTGATCTTGTCAAAGCTGACAATCCCGTTGGATATCATTCCTTCACCCGTTATATAACCACCCTTATCTCCAGCAAAAGCAACATAACCTCCTCTAATAGATTTGACGTCGTAGAGAAGCTTCATGTCGCCTGTCATGTGCCTGGATGCCCCACTATCAACAATCCAGTGACTACTGATAGTTCCTCCTGGAACACCCTGCACATTGATGTGCGTGAAGTGTGATATATTTTTGATGAGTATTTAAGCCCTTTTTACACTTTTAGCCAAGTTTTAAATTTATAAAACACGATATTCACTAACACTAAACACACATATGGGCAAGTGCACCCATCGTGGACGTAGTATAGTGTTGGTAAGATACCGAGGTCGTCCAAGGACACAAGAGCTTTTAATACCGGTTTATCCTCAACGTCAAATCAAATCAAAAGGTTAGAAAAATGTTTTAAACTAAGAAAATAAAAACTAACTAAATGCTGAAAATAAAAATAAAATAAAAAAACAGATAGACAAGATGAATCACTTGGATCCGACACGTGTATTAGTATAACCTTTGATTATTTTCGCACTTTTGCACTTGTTTAAGAGATTATCTTAGTTATTGTAGTAGGCCCCTCTTTTGAAGGCGACGTTACCCTCAACCCAGTAGTTTGAGTCAGCAAGGATACAATCCTAAAGGGTCAGATTATTGAAAGATAATGAATTAAGTTATTAATGCAAATTGTGGTAGGCCCCGCTTCTGGCGGTGACGTTACCCTCGGCTAATTAGTCTGAGTCAGCAGGGATACAGTCCTAAATAGCCGGGTTATAGTATTAATAGTAGTTAACTTATGAGGGGGTCAAAGAGTTTGGATCCCCGCCATCCCTGAAGGAGATCCTACTAAATTTGACCCAGGTCCTAAGCAGGACCTCTAAACGCTGAACAAGGGCAAGACCCTTACCAAACCGTTCCCTTAACCCCCGACCAGGTAGCCAACATACCTCCATATAGACCGTGGAGATATGAATGGTGAAAATCTTTTATTTTATATAGACAGTAAAATAATGCCAAGACACCACGGACAAACGATAAGGAAAGATCACCTTCAACATAAGTAACTAGTTATTAAAGTCATTAATACAAAACCAAATAAAAAGTGCAAAAGAGTAAAAATAAAAAGTATTATACTAAACACTTGTCTTCACCAAGTGATGTAAGAGACTTAGGCAAACATGGCCTTGATTGTCAAGAACTCTTACGATCAATCTTGGATCCCGAGGCGACTCACACACTCTATGATGGACAATGGATGATGGTGGTGGATGATGGTGTTATGGTGGTGGTGGGTGGTGGATGAAGTGTGAGAGAGGTGGTGTGCCAAGGGATGAGAGAGAATGAAACCAAGCTCCTCTATTTATAGGCTGAACAGAAGGCTGGACACGGCCCCGTGTCCGCTGGACATGGCCCCGTGCCCGTCTGACATTCTCTCACTTCATTAATTGTAATTGCGAATTACAATTAATGCGCCTGCTGTACTTTCACCACGCCCCCGTGCTCGCTGGACACGGCCCCGTGGTGGGCAATGGAAGCTTCTACTGGTTTGTCTTTTCTGCTGCTTCCTGGGCACGCCCCCGTGTTCGCTGGACACGGGGCGTGTTCAGACTCTGTTTCTTCCCCTTTGCCTTGGGAGGTGCCGTTGAGGGTCCGGGCAGTCCACTTTTGTTCTTTTTCTTGTATTTATGGTAGAATTAGCTGTCTTTTTGCTACTTTTGTGATTTTGAGCTCATTTCATCCTGAAAATACAAAAGGAAGACAAAAACACTCTTTTTCCAACATTAGTACTTAAAAAGGGTTAGTTTTATGCCTTAATTGATGTGATTTATATGTTGCATTTTACACACATCAAATACCCCCACACTTGAACTTTTGCTTGTCCTCAAGCAAAACTCTTTAAATGTGGCTTACACTCCCAAATGGAATAGGTAGAAGAGAAGTTTTTTAGCTTGTCCTAGAGTGTCGGGAATCCAAGGTTTTTATAGGTTTTATTTTTATTTATTTACAATCCTATTCGTTATGATTTATTTTGAACTTTTCATAAGATGAATTACTTATTTGGGCATAGCATGCCTTATTAAAATTCCATTTATATACAAGTTCACATACCTCACGGGAGATCAGTCAACACTCGGCCGAAGGTGTATATTTTAGTGAATCACTCGAGAGCGGCACGGAACTTACATCTTCCATAGGCTTGCCAAGCAATCAATCCTCCTCCTTTTTAACTTTTTACCTTTGTAAATATCAAGAGGACTTTTGGGGTGAAGCCTTGGGTTTAAAGGTGGGTGGTTGGTTAGTGGTTAGTAAAAAGGGCGAAAATCGTAACAAGCGTCTGTTTTCGTGAAATACCTTGTTTTTAGTGACTTTTTATTTTGAAGTATTTCTCCAAACAAGCTTTTGTAGCTTTTGTTTGTTTTTGACTTCATCATCATCATTTTTTTTTAACGTCACATAAAAAGGTGAGTTTACGAAAAAACGAACTTGTTACTAAAATAAAAAAATTAAAAAGGTTTTTGGTGGGTAAAAAGGGTTTTGGGGTAATGAAATGAAAGGTTTAGGCTCAAAGTGTCACACCCCGAATTTCCACGTGTCACCGGTGGGCCCGGTGGGGAGTATCGTGACGTATTTGATAACATCATAGTCAAACAACACAATTTATAAATGCACAGCGGAAGCAAAAGATAATATTTTACAATCCGAATATAAAGTAATATCAAGTATTACAACGGATAGTAGAGGATCCACAGGCGGATCTTAAAAATTAAGTATTGTTCAACAGACTTTAGACGCCTAGAATTTGCAAGATTCCTTATTAACGCCCTGAGCAGCTTCCAGCCTATTACGTACTTGTACCTGTCACTTAGACTTTGGAAAATACGTCAGTTTTCACTGGTAAATACACTCAACTGACTCATTTGAAAAGAGTTTATGAAAATTGATTTAGGCGCACCAGGCACAAAACTATTTTAACACTTGATTAAGATGCACAAGGCAAGATTAATCTTTTATACTTGGGACAAACTATATCTCATGTTATCAGTTTTACATAACTTGCTCTACATGCGGGGCCCGGTCCTATGCCGGTTCAAGATTAACCGACACACCACTATTCCCATATTGGGAATCCCTTATTGGGTATAATCAATTAATAGCATAAAGCATCTGTCAGGTGTATGCCTACACCCCGTGCTTAGGTCGTGGCCATTGCATTTAATGAGTCAAGGATATCCAGGACACGGTCGCATTAATCCCCAATGTTTCAGTCAAGCAATACGAATTAAAAACAGGTGGATTTCCCGACACATTGGTCTTCGAATCCCATACCTGACCATGCGGTATTTATATTACCGTATCCCAAGCCCGTAATAGGGAAAATAAGTTAAGAGTATTTACCTGAGCTAGCTCCTGTCTTAAATAGCAAGAATTATAATAACTCAGCCGTATTCACTTAAGTAAGCGTAGGTACAATTTTACCGGAAGGCTCTAGTCTGGAACGATGGTATAAATAACCAATTAGAATACTAACGGGTCTTTAATTAAGCCTAAGCTTAGACCGGTTAGTTTTAAGGAAATATACGGTTCAAGCGCACGATTAAGCGAAGACCGGATAGAACGTGATTTAGACCCGACAAGTTTGAATACTTGTATAATATGGGTATACTAAATACACTCTGGATTTTGAGACAAAAATGATAACGTTTGCCCCGCTTCGGTCAATTTATGCAAACTAGTCACATAAACCGAACCGAGCGCTAAAAGAGCGTTACGGGTAGGTAAAGGAGTCATATGCAAGTTCCCTAAGATAATATGCTTTAAATACGATATAATATCAGCAAGTTATGTTCTATTATGCTCCGAATAAATTTAAACTCAATTTATGCCTCATAACGGCATTTCGGTCATTTAAAAGATTATAAAAGAGTTAAATTGGAAATCTGAGTTACGGGTCTGATTTATACAGTAAATATGTTTAATTCGACATATTATAACAGTAGGGTATGACCCGTATACAAAACTTATTATTTAAAATCAAACTATGCACCGTAGGGGTATTTTAGTAATTTCGCAAGGGCTAAAAATGTCAAAACTGGAAATCTGAGTTCAAAGACTTATACTTACTGTTATTATATGAAAATATGCTAAATACATCAGTAGGTATAAGTCTTATATGTTTAATATGAGTATAACGCTTACTATGCGTTAAAAACGCTAAAAATCCGATTTAGAGCCGTTTCCGGGTTTTTAAAAGAACACTGAGATTTTTATATTTCCAGAATGCTCAAAATAATTTATTTAACAAATAAAATCAGTAGAAAAAGGTTTCGGGTCAAATGAATGTATAAAACTCATTTTATGGCTTAAACGGTCAAAACCGGCATTAGCCGAATCGACTTAGCGATCTATGATCCGATCAGCCAAAAATTAAATAAAAATCATCAAAAATCCCAAAATAATATATAACATCAGTGGGTAAAAAGTTTTGTATCAAAACGTGGCCTGAAATGGGTTATACGCGAAATGCGCCGTTTATGTAACCTTAAGATATAGTTTTACGCTATCGGCCATAACTCAAAATCTGGACCACCAACTGGTCTCAAATTTTCGGTGCAAGTTTATAATTTAGAAATAAAGATTTCTACTCTTTCACTTTTCCAAAAATCACGTTTTATATCAAAAAGGGCAAAATAGTCAACTTTAAGCATAAATCGGAAACATGCAAATGAATCGGCTAAGCATAGACTCAAGATCAAAAATTCCAGAGAGTTTTACCAAATTAAAAATGGTTCAAAAATATGCTCTAATACAGATCTCAATCATGCATGTACGGATCTGAATCGATAGTCTACGAAAAAGTCGTTTTATAAGACTTCCGGTTCCGATTCGTATTTATACTCAAGATTGTCGAGTTGATTATTATAAAACACATTCTTACATATATTATAAGTTATTTATGATGATCAAACAGATTGCATGTCCTCTACATTACCATTTAAGCTATTTTTCGCAAAAAAACGATTTCTGTTGACTTTTTAGTAACAACTTTGACTCGACAATTAGCATGCTTAGAGTGGGAATCAGAGAATACCCTTTTGAGGGTTTGTTTCCCACATAAATACCAACATATCAGTGGTTTCAATTTGAGAAATGACAGAGTAAAACTCGCTTAATTGAAAAGTCAAACTACATGAACAACGGTTTGACTTTTGATGATAATCAAAGCTAGAACGAATTATAGAATGATATAGAAGCTTACAAAGGTCCTAATGAAGCTTAGTTAACACTAGGATGCTGCCTTGTCGTTCAGAATTGCTCCAGAAGCTCTTGAGAGGTTTTGCAAGTTTGTATGTTCTTGTTACCATCACAAGTGCCTCACAAATGAGAACAATTGATCTAATTTATGGCAATCCAGATGTTGTAGAGAGCTTCTCAGTAGCCTAGGCATGCAAGACCACCCATTGGAGCATTTTGGAGGTGATATTAGCTGGTATCCACTTCAAATTCAGACCCAAAATGGTCATTTTCGCGAAACTCTGCTTCTGATAGTCCCACGCGGCCCGCTTGGGCATGTCCAGGCGGGTCGCCTGACCTGCTAATCAGCCAAACAACTTTTGAACTTGGCAGCTTTGGTCCCTGTCCTTGCACGCGATGTTTCAGCTACTTATTTTGACTCGTAAACCCCCAAACTTGGTTTTTAAGAACCTTGGGACATTTACCAACATGGTAATGTCCTTGGATAACTTTGCGCTCAACCGAAAAGTCATGAAATTCGACGTTGACGCTTTTAGTCCCTCAAGTACGGTTTTGGCCATAACTTTCTCATACGTTAACGAAACTTCATGAAATTTTTACCACATATTCTAGTGAGTATATTTTAGCTTCTTAAATCTTCGGGTCTGCCAAAAGTTCACTCAGAGGTATTAATTAAACATGTTGACACTTTTAGCCCCTATAGTTTGTAATTCCTCACTTTTGTGCAATTTCCGCGTCGTATGATCCATGAACCATCCGTTTTACCTTATAAACATTATGTAGGGTTATCATAGAGTCTATTTATCCATTGTTGACACTTTGGACCCTTACGTTCCATAGTTTTCACTGTTTGTCACTTTTAGTCCCTCTAAAGTATGTTTTCACATACCGGAACCTTATGACACGTGTCAAGACATTATTGGACGAAATTTTTCGAGGTGTTACATCCTCACCCCCTTAAAAGAAATCTCGACCTCGAGATTTACTGAAATATATGAGGATATTTTTCCTTCATCGTGGATTCCACTTTCCACGTATATTTGGGACCTCTACGGGCATCCCATTTGACCTTAATTATAGGCACATGCTTCCTTCGAAGCTTCTTCACCTGTCGATCCTCAATCGACAATGGTTTTTCCATGAACTTCAATCTTTCATCTATGTGTATATCTGTATGCGGTATAACCAGTGATTCGTCAGCGAAACACTTCTTCAAATTACAGATGTGGAACACATTATGTATAGCGCTAAGCTCTTCAGGCAAGTTTAACTTATAAGCAACTGCCCCGACACGTTCGATGATCTCGAAAGGTCCTATGTATCTCGGGCTTAGCTTGCCTTTCTTACCAAATCGCATCGCTCCCTCCTAGGGCGATACTTTAAGTAACACTTTATCACTTACATCGATGTGAAAATCTTTGCGCTTTGGATCCGCATAACTTTTCTGCCTATCCATGGCAGCTTTCAAACGATCGCGAATCTGAACGATCTTGTCCGTCGTCTCGAAAACGATTTCTGGTCCTGATAGTTGGACATCTCCAACTTCTGCCCAATCAGATGGGCGATCTACACTTTCTACCGTATAAGCCTCAAAAGGCGCGGCCCTAATACTAGTATGGTAGATATTTTTATAGGAGAACTCTATCAAGGGTAGGTGGTTATCCAATCTGCCACCTAAATTAATCACACATGCTCGAAGCATGTCTTCCAATGTTTGGATGGTACGCTCACTCTGTCCGTCTGTCAGTCAACCGTTATGTGATAGTGCTTCTTGACTTATTGGCGGAACATATCCTTTAATCCTTAGGGTGCAATACATCGCGAGCTCCACCAAGCTCCTTCAATAGGTTTTAGCTCATAAGTTATTTGATCTTGATATATTCGATTACTTCGAATGATTTCATATATTCTGAGCTTACTAGCCTGACAATTAACAGATTGGCACACCTTTCCAGGGTGATATCTTTTGTTGAACCTCATTTCTTAACAAGAACTTAGGAGGTTTGCTATTTCCATGAATCCTTGATTCTCTGCCGATTACTGGCAACTTATAGATGGTTATGGATTTGCTCGATCTTATTCGCTGTTTCCAAGGCAACTTTTAGATCCTGATAATTGGACTTACCAATTTTCTGTCTAGCAATAGATGTTTAACATCTATCTATACAAGGTCTCCCAAAGGAGCAGCGTTGATACTTATATAACAACTATTACCGAAAAGCTTATCTTAAGGCGATATGGTTATTCCAATCACTGCTTGACTAATCTCAAAGAATAGTTGTTCCTTACAGCTAGTCGAATAAATCGACGATCCTGGCAGCAAATTGGGGATTCCTAATTATTGCCTAAATAGGGTTGCGGTAATCAATGCATAAGCAAGATGAACCGTCTTTCTTATTTACAAAAAAAATCGGAGTTCTTAGAACCTCGAATTTTGGCTTTACAAAACCTTATCCAAAACTTATTTATTTGGCTCTTAGTTCTTCCTATTTCGTTGGTAACAACAGATATAAGATTCTTACAATAACTGCAGCCCTAAGCGGGATGTTTGTCCTAACATCCTCTTGCTTCTCAGAAGGTAACCATGGTAATTCTTATAAAGAAGGTAATTATGATACATAGAGATGTCAGAGATTTCCGTATTCTCAGACTTTGGCTCATCTATCGCTGCCGGTGTCAGATAAATGACACATTCCCTTTACCATTGCAAGGATGTCCTAAGTAGCGATACTTATAAGGACATTTTTATATTGGATATCTTCTTTGAATACTACTAGTCGACTTTAGTACAATATGATCATTGGGGTATCTTCGGGGATCCCATGCATTAAACCTCCATACTGATCAGGCATGGAAGCAATCTATGGGACACACTAGGATACACAATCCTCATATGGTACTCTTATCAAACATAGTTTGGCATTCGCAGACGATAGAAAACAATGAGAAAAATAATAAAATAAGATAAATAATATATATTGTCGTACTCTTTCTGGGGGAAGAGTACTCCAGATTCTTATGAAAGGATTTTCTCCGAGGATGGGAGAGAGGTCATTAAAGATTCCATTGGTAACTTATACCTCATATTTAATATATGGAGTCCTTATGAGTGTGATCCATAGTTTGCTAAGCTTATGGTTTGCTAAAGGTTTATTATCCCTTGCATCAATGTAAAAAAATACTTGTCAGTCACTATCAATGCTAAACGGTAAAGGACGTACCTATTGCTATTATCGGTGTGCACTGTCTCAGGTATTCAACCGGTAGTCTAGGCGGTTCCTTTCTTATCTTTTCCTGACCTAGCTGCACCTTTCTTGGCAGCCTTAGGGCAATTAGTACTGATGTGCCCCTTTTCACCACAGCTGAAACAGTTTGCATCCTTCATGTCCCTACATTCGTGGGACTGGTGGCCAGTTCTTTTACAGATGCCACATTGCTTTATCTTTTGGCTTAATCGACACTGCCCCCAATGTCTTCTTTTACAGGTTTTGCATGTAGGCTTTTTGTTGGAATCCTGTTGGTTATTGTTGAGCTTGGATTTGCTCTTCTTAGGATTCTGAGAGTTATCCTCCTCCCTTTGTCTTTTGTCATTAGTTTCCTTCATGAACGACTTTTGTCTCACTACATCTAGAGTGAGAGACAAGGATAGATCTACAGCTGATCTGTAGTTGATTGGCCTTGAAGCCTTAACATTTCCTTTTATTTCTGGTGCTAAACCACCGATGAAACGCGCAATGCGTTTTGGTTCCGGGGTAATTAAGTAGGGTACCAGTCTAGATAGGGAGTTGAAGTCGGTAACATATTGCTGACAATTTAGGTTTTTCATTGTGAGATTCAGAAAATCTGTCTCCACCTTTTCCACTTCGTGTTGTGGACAGTAGTTCTCCTTGATAAGGTCCGCAAACTTGGACCATCCCATAAGGTATAGGGGAATTTTCCCCGTGGACTGCATCATGGTCTTCCACCATACTAGAGCCTCTCCTTTAAAAGATTGTGAAACGAATTTTACTACGTCCTTATCAGCACAATCGCTGATATCCACAACCGTTTCCATTTCCTCAAGCCATTCCATAGCATCAATTGCTCCTTTTTCGCCATTAAAATCTCTGGGTTTGCATGAGACGAAATATTTGTAGGTGCACCCGCCCTCAGTTGAACGGGGCTTATCATAGAGTACTATCTCCTGAGGTTCGCTCTTTTCATCTGAAGAGTGAACGGAGCTCTCCTTACGAGCTGATGTATGCGTTTCCGTATGGATCTTTGAGTGAGTGACACTTGGTTCCTTTTTGTTCTCAAGGAGCTTATCCACAATTTCACTAATTGCTGCGCTAATCAAGGCCTGAAGAGTAGTGCTATTAACATTTATATTTATATTTGCATCCTTGTTTTTAGCCGCTGCATTGCTGTGTGCTTCGTCGGAAACCTCCATTCTGGAGCTTTGGTACTAACACCAAAATAACATATGCTTAGATGCAAGTTATTATGGAATCATCGTAACGGATGATTTATAAAGTCATGGTATTACTAAACCATAATGGCTGTTAGGTTTATAACTTCCTTATAGTATGCTATTAGAAAGTATGTCAATTATATTTAGCCTAGGTCAAAAAGGACCATCAATTGTGTTTATGGTTTGGACCGAGTCCATCACCTTTTGACTGGGGGTCACAATGTCACAACTGTCTTTGTCATAATGACAATCTTTAGATAGTTGGAAGGCTTGTCATGAAGGACATTAATAATCATAGGCCCGAAGGCCTTGTCACAAAGGACATACAAAATATGGCACTTAAGGTATTAATATATAAGCTGCAATCTTATTGGATCAGAGATCTTAAGGTTCGAACATAGTTCTTTACCTTTGGACAGAGAGTCAAAGACTACAACCGTCATCTTGTGGAAGATAATTTATTTTGCCACAAAGGCTAGTCAATGTACATCATTCTGACTAACTAGATGATTGTGAGCCCCAGAGGAGTCAGCCATGGTGAAGCTTTGAAGGCTAACTAACCATGATGTAATAGCTTACTTAATTATAGGGAATTGTCGAACTTGATAATTTAAATAGCCATGGTGCAAACAAACCATATAGGCCAATAGATAGTATTTAGTTTATTTGATCATGTCTTGCCTAGATTTTTTAAATAAACCATCTTTGGCGTTTTTAAATGGAATAAATCCTTTATACTTACTAGACAGGGGACATAAGTCACGACTGTCAATGTCATAGCGACATCTTATATAGCACAACGGCTTGTTCCATAGGACTTTTCGATGGCACAGATGCCTTGTCACTAGGGAAATTTTTAATACATAATCAATGATTCCTCTGGATCGGAAAATTTCATAATTCATTGTCTTGACAAGAAGTTATGAAATAAAACTATCGTTTTCATGTATGCATCTTTGCCCGTAGGTATACATCCCAGGTGGATGTTTAGATGTGTATATCATGTTCGACGGTTATTAGCCATGATTCCTATCGATCATATAGGCTAATTAAGGGGTTTGGAAGTTCCTAATATAAAGGTGACCATCGTGATTTTATCGCATCACTGTTGTCGGGAGTGTTAACACGTTTTCAGGTGTTTAACAAGGACCTGAGTCTCTTTAAGCAGGTCTTACCATCGTAGCCAGGTCCCTAACGACATTCAAGCGAGGTTGTACCTTTTGAGACTCTTTTTAATATACTTACAGGTAGGAAAGGAATGATATTTATTTTATTCAGGATTATAATTATCCGAAATTTATTGAAAATATAACGTTGGCATAAAAGCCTAGTCACGTAGACAAGTTTAATTTATAACCCATGATTTCTGAGAGTCGAGGCATTACAATTTATCCTAGTTATAAAACATTACGGATATTGAGGTGGCACAAAGGCCTAGTCACAAGGACATTTATAAATTATAAGCTAGGATTTCAGAGAATCGAAGCCTTGAGGTTTGAACCTAGTTCATTACCTTTTTCTTGACAGGGAGTCATAGACCACCACTGCCTTTTGTCTTATATGACAATTATTATGGCCCGTAGGCGCTACATCACTATTGGATGTTTAATAAGTTTGGCCCGTAGGCACTACATCACTAATGGATGTTTAATAAGTTTGGCCCGTAGGCACTACATCACTATTGGATGTTTAATAAGTTTGGCCCGTAGGCACTACATCACTAATGGATGGCTATTTTACTTGCAGGGAATTTTAAATAAATCCCAATTTTCAAATTTATTACCCGTAGGCATCAAGTCATTATCAGACTTGTATACAGATATAATCTGTAGATAATTTATAAAAAGAGTGGCTTGTGTGATTTTACGGTCACGCTTAGCCAGGAGTGTTAACATGTTTACATATGTTAACAGAGATTTGAATCTTTTCAACCAGGTTTTACCATATTGGCCAGGCCTTTTATTAAGACATTCAAGCTAGGTTTTGCCTTACTAAGATTCTTGTTAAATGGCAAATCAAATAAAAATTGATATTTTCCATTTATTTAATATTTCTTATTTAGAATGAAAGTCCAAACGTAATCATTCCATTATATAAAAGTAAAGGTATAAAGTTGCCCTAAGCGGGACTTGAAAGGAATAATGTTGTCCTCGCAGGGACTGAAAGATAAATATGTCCTTATAAGGACTAATAAGGAAACGATCTTCAGTAAAAGGAGCTTCTTCTTCATTTTATTTCTGAATGCTTTCTCCTTGGATGTTCATTTCACTTTAGCCGTGGTACGAAGCTCAGCATCTCGGGACTTCGGGTGTGGAGAACTCCTATTACGGCTCCTTCGCTTGGCGACGTATCCAATATATAAAATAATTGGAAGCAGTAAATTCCAGATTAGAATCGGGAGTATTCCTATGTTAAGTCTAGACTCAGAAGGTTAAGGAATGTGCTATTGTGTCATTGAGATTAAACACTAAGGGCTAGTGTTTAATTCACTCAATGTTGGCTCTGATACCAACCTGTCACACCCCGAATTTCCACGTGTCACCGGTGGGCCCGGTGGGGAGTATCGTGACGTATTTGATAACATCATAGTCAAACAACACAATTTATAAATGCACAGCGGAAGCAAAAGATAATATTTTACAATCCGAATATAAAGTAATATCAAGTATTACAACGGATAGTAGAGGATCCACAGGCGGATCTTAAAAATTAAGTATTGTTCAACAGACTTTAGACGCCTAGAATTTGCAAGATTCCTTATTAACGCCCTGAGCAGCTTCCAGCCTATTACGTACTTGTACCTGTCACTTAGGCTTTGGAAAATACGTCAGTTTTCACTGGTAAATACACTCAACTGACTCATTTGAAAAGAGTTTATGAAAATTGGTTTAGGCGCACAAGGCACAAAACTATTTTAACACTTGATTAAGATGCACAAGGCAAGATTAATCTTTTATACTTGGGACAAACTATATCTCATGTTATCAGTTTTACATAACTTGCTCTACATGCGGGGCCCGGTCCTATGCCGGTTCAAGATTAACCGACACACCACTATTCCCATATTGGGAATCCCTTATTGGGTATAATCAATTAATAGCATAAAGCATCTGTCAGGTGTATGCCTACACCCCGTGCTTAGGTCGTGGCCATTGCATTTAATGAGTCAAGGATATCCAGGACACGGTCGCATTAATCCCCAATGTTTCAGTCAAGCAATACGAATTAAAAACAGGTGGATTTCCCGACACATTGGTCTTCGAATCCCATACCTGACCATGCGGTATTTATATTACCGTATCCCAAGCCCGTAATAGGGAAAATAAGTTAAGAGTATTTACCTGAGCTAGCTCCTGTCTTAAATAGCAAGAATTATAATAACTCAGCCGTATTCACTTAAGTAAGCGTAGGTACAATTTTACCGGAAGGCTCTAGTCTGGAACGATGGTATAAATAACCAATTAGAATACTAACGGGTCTTTAATTAAGCCTAAGCTTAGACCGGTTAGTTTTAAGGAAATATACGGTTCAAGCGCACGATTAAGCGAAGACCGGATAGAACGTGATTTAGACCCGACAAGTTTGAATACTTGTATAATATGGGTATACTAAATACACTCTGGATTTTGAGACAAAAATGATAACGTTTGCCCCGCTTCGGTCAATTTATGCAAACTAGTCACATAAACCGAACCGAGCGCTAAAAGAGCGTTACGGGTAGGTAAAGGAGTCATATGCAAGTTCCCTAAGATAATATGCTTTAAATACGATATAATATCAGCAAGTTATGTTCTATTATGCTCCGAATAAATTTAAACTCAATTTATGCCTCATAACGGCATTTCGGTCATTTAAAAGATTATAAAAGAGTTAAATTGGAAATCTGAGTTACGGGTCTGATTTATACAGTAAATATGTTTAATTCGACATATTATAACAGTAGGGTATGACCCGTATACAAAACTTATTATTTAAAATCAAACTATGCACCGTAGGGATATTTTAGTAATTTCGCAAGGGCTAAAAATGTCAAAACTGGAAATCTGAGTTCAAAGACTTATACTTACTGTTATTATATGAAAATATGCTAAATACATCAGTAGGTATAAGTCTTATATGTTTAATATGAGTATAACGCTTACTATGCGTTAAAAACGCTAAAAATGCGATTTAGAGCCGTTTCCGGGTTTTTAAAAGAACACTGAGATTTTTATATTTCCAGAATGCTCAAAATAATTTATTTAACAAATAAAATCAGTAGAAAATGTTTCGGGTCAAAAGAATGTATAAAACTCATTTTATGGCTTAAACGGTCAAAACCGGCATTAGCCGAATCGACTTAGCGATCTATGATCCGATCAGCCAAAAATTAAATAAAAATCATCAAAAATCCCAAAATAATATATAACATCAGTGGGTAAAAAGTTTTGTATCAAAACGTGGCCTGAAATGGGTTATACGCGAAATGCGCCGTTTATGTAACCTTAAGATATAGTTTTACGCTATCGGCCATAACTCAAAATCTGGACCACCAACTGGTCTCAAATTTTCGGTGCAAGTTTATAATTTAGAAATAAAGATTTCTACTCTTTCACTTTTCCAAAAATCACGTTTTATATCAAAAAGGGCAAAATAGTCAACTTTAAGCATAAATCGGAAACATGCAAATGAATCGGCTAAGCATAGACTCAAGATCAAAAATTCCAGAGAGTTTTACCAAATTAAAAATGGTTCAAAAATATGCTCTAATACAGATCTCAATCATGCATGTACGGATCTGAATCGGTAGTCTACGAAAAAGTCGTTTTATAAGACTTTCGGTTCCGATTCGTATTTATACTCAAGATTGTCGAGTTGATTATTATAAAACACATTCTTACATATATTATAAGTTATTTATGATGATCAAACAGATTGCATGTCCTCTACATTTCCATTTAAGCTATTTTTCGCAAAAAAACGATTTCTGTTGACTTTTTAGAAACAACTTTGACTCGACAATTAGCATGCTTAGAGTGGGAATCAGAGAATACCCTTTTGAGGGTTTGTTTCCCACATAAATACCAACATATCAGTGGTTTCAATTTGAGAAATGACAGAGTAAAACTCGCTTAATTGAAAAGTCAAACTACATGAATAACGGTTTGACTTTTGATGATAATCAAAGCTAGAACGAATTATAGAATGATATAGAAGCTTACAAAGGTCCTAATGAAGCTTAGTTAACACTAGGATGCTGCCTTGTCGTTCAGAATTGCTCCAGAAGCTCTTGAGAGGTTTTGCAAGTTTGTATGTTCTTGTTACCATCACAAGTGCCTCACAAATGAGAACAATTGATCTAATTTATGGCAATCCAGATGTTGTAGAGAGCTTCTCAGTAGCCTAGGCATGCAAGACCACCCATTGGAGCATTTTGGAGGTGATATTAGCTGGTATCCACTTCAAATTCAGACCCAAAATGGTCATTTTCGCGAAACTCTGCTTCTGATAGTCCCACGCGGCCCGCTTGGGCATGTCCAGGCGGGTCGCCTGACCTGCTAATCAGCCAAACAACTTTTGAACTTGGCAGCTTTGGTCCCTGTCCTTGCACGCGATGTTTCAGCTACTTATTTTGACTCGTAAACCCCCAAACTTGGTTTTTAAGAACCTTGGGACATTTACCAACATGGTAATGTCCTTGGATAACTTTGCGCTCAACCGAAAAGTCATGAAATTCGACGTTGACGCTTTTAGTCCCTCAAGTACGGTTTTGGCCATAACTTTCTCATACGTTAACGAAACTTCATGAAATTTTTACCACATATTCTAGTGAGTATATTTTAGCTTCTTAAATCTTCGGGTCTGCCAAAAGTTCACTCAGAGGTATTAATTAAACATGTTGACACTTTTAGCCCCTATAGTTTGTAATTCCTCACTTTTGTGCAATTTCCGCGTCGTATGATCCATGAACCATCCGTTTTACCTTATAAACATTATGTAGGGTTATCATAGAGTCTATTTATCCATTGTTGACACTTTGGACCCTTACGTTCCATAGTTTTCACTGTTTGTCACTTTTAGTCCCTCTAAAGTATGTTTTCAGATACCGGAACCTTATGACACGTGTCAAGACATTATTGGACGAAATTTTTCGAGGTGTTACACAAAGGGGCTATCTAGGGGGATTTTGGGTAGGTAAAAAAAATGAAAAATAATGGTTTTGAAAGAAAAATGGTTAGTCCTAATGCCTCCATCATTTACTTACTTGGGTTTAAGTTGGTAAGGACCGGGAATGTATCGTCGTGGCAAGTTCTAGATTTGTAAAGACCGAGCGGCTATTCACACAAGAAACGAAAAATGAGCATTTAGTCTAAAGATGTGTATTTTTATGCTCAATAAAGGCTCAAAACTCACTTTTGTGGGAATGGGTTTTTAATGTGACCAAGCATATATAATCGAATTTTTAACTAGACTTGTTATACCGTTTCATAATTTTCTTATGTTGGTTCTTTTTTTATCACGACGCTATCGGTTGTAAACTTGTAAAAATATAACCTTTTTAGAACTTGTTATCCCCAACTTAAACTAAGACAAGTAAATAAAAAAATGAAAAAGTTTTTGAAAAAAATTTGGGGTGTTTAGCGGTTCCAATAGAGTTTTGTGTAAGGCTTGTGTTTAGGATTTTGCAAAATTTCAAGGTTTTAGCATCCCCCCCACACTTAAATTACACATTGTCCTCAATGTGTCCAAAAATAAAGTTTTTGGTTGATTAGAATGTATAAAAGTGTGTTAAAAAGCAAAGATTTATGTTACTGGCATCCTGGACACGGCCCCGTGTTGACCGGGCACGGCCCCGTGGTCAAGTGCCAGTAACAAAAAATTACAGAATTGAAACAGAAGCCTGGACACGGGGGCGTGTCCGCTGAACAAGGCCCGTGTCCAGTTACCTGAACTGGGTGATTTTCTGCAGGGGCTCAGCACGGGGCCGTGTTGGTTGGGCACGGCCCGTGTTGAGCCTTCTGTGATGGAGATTTTTGTTGGGTTGCTCTGTTCTTCGTGCATGGTTCCATATTTCTCGTTCCCTTTTTTCATCCATTACCACCATGAGTGTGTTTTATTCTGCAAAAACTAAAAGATTAAACTAAACTAAGGATAGATCCGCGGAATGCCTCCGTGGTGCGCCACGTTTATAAGGGTCCTTGGCTAGACCCAATTCCCGGTTATATATCTTCTGAGTGGAGTGCCTTGCTTCCCAAGTTACACCGTAGGAGAGCGGCATCCAAGCTTGAATCAATAACCTTCATGTAGTTGACCGGGTCGTCGTCCTCTATTCTCTTCCCAACTCCGAACTTCACCTCATCGTCCCCATACCTCAAAGTCAGTGTCCCGTCATTCATGTCTACCACTGCTTGTGCTGTGGCAAGGAAGGGCCTCCCTAGGATAAGGGGGACCTCGGTGTCTTCCTCCATGTCGAGTATGACAAAGTCAACTGGATAAACGAATCTGCTTACCCTTACCAAGACATTCTCGATGACACCTTGTGGGAACTTGACTGATCGATCAGCGAGTTGTATGCTTATTTTTGTAGGGCTCGTGGTTCCCAAGCCAAGCCTTTTGAACATCGTTGAGGGAATGAGGTTAATGCTAGCCCCTAAGTCGGCCAAGGCATTGCGAACGGGTGATTCCCCTATTGAGCATGGAATCGTGAAACTTCCGGGATCGATTTTCTTTTGGGGTAGTTTATTGAGTACGAGGGCAGAGCATTCTTCGCCTAAATTAACTAATTGCAAATTTTCAATTTTCTTTTTATGTGTAAGGAAGTCCCTCATAAATTTAGAGTATTTGGGCATTTGGGTTAGGACTTCGATAAAAGGAATATTGACATGCAATTGTTTTAACAGACTTTCGAATTTTGCGAACTGCTCATTGGTCTTTTGACGAATTAACCTACCGGGGTACGGAACTCGAGGAGCCTTGGTAGGCTCTGGTGATGGGGGAGAGTTCTTTTCCTGCAGATGTGTTGGCGTTGTTTCTTCCGTTGCTGGAGGTACTTCTGCAGGCCCTACGGTGCGGTTTCGTAGTGTGATGAGGTGAACTTGCGCCTTTGGGTTTGTTTCGGTATTGCTAGGTAATGCGCCTTGCGGTCTCTCGGAAAAAATTTGTGCTAGTTGATTTATTTGTTTTTCTATGTTTTGAATGCTAGCTTGTTGATTCCTAAAATTAGATTCTAATTGTAGAAATCTTTCCGAGTTTTTCTTATCAGTGTCAGAGACGAGGCGAGATATAGTATCTTCGAGCCTTTCTCGTCCACCTTGTTGTTGAGTGAAATTTTGTGACTCATTTCTTGATTGCTGAAAGTTTGTTCGTTGGGTTTGTTGGTTACTACTATTGCCGGTTTCCCTCCAACCAAGGTTTGGGTGGTTTCGCCATCCTTGGTTGTAAGTTAGGACCCGACGGCCTAGGTCTATTATCAATGTAGTTTACCATTTCTTGTTGATCGTCCGTTTCTTTCATGCAACTCCAATTTTCATGTGACCCACCACACCCTTCACAAGCCATAACCGAGACTGTTTTTGTCATTTCTAATTTTTTTATTTTTGAAGAAAGGGCCTCGATTTGGGCTTGTAAAGAGGTGCTTTCGTCGACCCTATGGGCGCCCGGGGCGATAGACTTATTTCCCCGGGGAGTGTGCCATTGAAAATTGGTTTGAGCAATTTCCTCAATCTGATTATATATTTCGTGTGGGCGTCGATTACCTAAAAGTCCCCCGGAGCTAGAATCAAGTGTCTGCCTAGTGTGTGGCAACAATCCATTGTAGAAAGTGGATACTTGTTGCCATATTGCGGGGCCGTGATGGGGACACTTGCGTAATAGCTCCTTGAACCTTTCCCAAGTTTCATATAAGGATTCCCCGTCCTCTTGTGAGTATGTATTAATTTCAGCCATTAATTTAGCAGTTTTAGAAGGAGGGAAATACTTATATAGAAACTTTTGGGCTAGTTCATCCCAGGTGTTTACCGATCCAGCTGGGAAGGTGTTGAGCCAAGCTTTTGCTCGGTCTTTTAGTGAGAATGGAAACATACGGAGGCGGATGGCGTCGTTTGATGCTCCATTGATCCGAAAGGTATCACATATTTCTAAGAAATTAGTTATATGTAGATGAGGATCCTCGTCCGCAAGCCCGTGGAAGGTTGCGGAGTTTTGGAGCATTTGTATTAAATGCGGTCGAAGTTCGAAGTTATTGGCTTCGACATTCGGAGCATTGATAGCGGCGCCTAGATTACCTACGGTGGGCCGTAGATAATCCATAAGGGTACGTTGGTCCGCCATTGGGGGTGGATCACCCGAAACCTTCTCTTGGTTTTTGGCTTTTAACCTTTTTCTGAGAAAGCGTTCGGGTTCTTCTAGCGGTTCCTTTATGTCTTTATTGGAACTGGAGCTCATACACTACGTGAGGATGGCGTCGGGTTCCAAGTCCTGCAATAAAAACAGAAAAGAATGTTGGTCAGAAGGTTCACCACTGCCCCGTGTTGAGCGAACACGGCCCCGTGGTCGGAATTACAGTGATTGTTTTTCAGATCCCAGTTACTACTGGAAGTTGGACACGGCCCCGTGTTGCACCGGCACGGCCCCGTGGTCAGCCTTCTGTAACTTGAAAAACAAAAACTGCCAGTAACGTTGCTGAGCACGGCCCGTGTCCGACCAGGCACGGCCCCGTGCTGAGCTCTGCAGAAGCTGAAAAATCTAAAAAAAAATCCTAAAAAATTAAAGAAAAAAAAATATGATTAGGCCGTTGATTCCTAACTTTCTTAAAATCCTTGTGTCCCCGGCAACGGCGCCAAAAACTTGATGTGCGTGAAGTGTGATATATTTTTGATGAGTATTTAAGCCCTTTTTACACTTTTAGCCAAGTTTTAAATTTATAAAACACGATATTCACTAACACTAAACACACATATGGGCAAGTGCACCCATCGTGGACGTAGTATAGTGTTGGTAAGATACCGAGGTCGTCCAAGGACACAAGAGCTTTTAATACCGGTTTATCCTCAACGTCTAATCAAATCAAAAGGTTAGAAAAATGTTTTAAACTAAGAAAATAAAAACTAACTAAATGCTGAAAATAAAAATAAAATAAAAAAAACAGATAGACAAGATGAATCACTTGGATCCGACACGTGTATTAGTATAACCTTTGATTATTTTCGCACTTTTGCACTTATTTAAGAGATTATCTTAGTTATTGTAGTAGGCCCCTCTTTTGAAGGCGACGTTACCCTCAACCCAGTAGTTTGAGTCAGCAAGGATACAATCCTAAAGGGTCGGATTATTGAAAGATAATGAATTAAGTTATTAATGCAAATTGTGGTAGGCCCCGCTTCTGGCGGTGACGTTACCCTCGGCTAAGTAGTCTGAGTCAGCAGGGATACAGTCCTAAATAGCCGGGTTATAGTATTAATAGTAGTTAACTTATGAGGGGGTCAAAGAGTTTGGATCCCCGCCATCCCTGAAGGAGATCCTACTAAATTTGACCCAGGTCCCAAGCAGGACCTCTAAACGCTGAACAAGGGCAAGACCCTTACCAAACCGTTCCCTTAACCCCCGACCAGGTAGCCAACATACCTCCATATAGACCGTGGAGATATGAATGGTGAAAATCTTTTATTTTATATAGACAGTAAAATAATGCCAAGACACCACGGACAAACGATAAGGAAAGATCTCCTTCAACATAAGTAACTAGTTATTAAAGTCATTAATACAAAACCAAATAAAAAGTGCAAAAGATTAAAATAAAAAGTATTATACTAAACACTTGTCTTCACCAAGTGATGTAAGAGACTTAGGCAAACATGGCCTTGATTGTCAAGAACTCTTACGATCAATCTTGGATCCCGAGACGACTCACACACTCTATGATGGACAATGGATGATGGTGGTGGATGATGGTGTTATGGTGGTGGTGGGTGGTGGATGAAGTGTGAGAGAGGTGGTGTGCCAAGGGATGAGAGAGAATGAAACCAAGCTCCTCTATTTATAGGCTGAACAGAAGGCTGGACACGGCCCCGTGTCCGCTGGACACGGCCCCGTGCCCGTCTGACATTCTCTCACTTCATTAATTGTAATTGCGAATTACAATTAATGCGCCTGCTGTACTTTCACCACGCCCCCGTGCTCGCTGGACATGGCCCCGTGGTGGGCAATGGAAGCTTCTACTGGTTTGTCTTTTCTGCTGCTTCCTGGGCACGCCCCCGTGTTCGCTGGACACGGGGCGTGTTCAGACTCTGTTTCTTCTCCTTTGCCTTGGGAGGTGCCGTTGAGGGTCCGGGCAGTCCACTTTTGTTCCTTTTCTTGTATTTATGGTAGAATTAGCTGTCTTTTTGCTTCTTTTGTGATTTTGAGCTCATTTCATCCTGAAAATACAAAAGGAAGACAAAAACACTCTTTTTCCAACATTAGTACTTAAAAAGGGTTAGTTTTATGCCTTAATTGATGTGATTTATATGTTGCATTTTACACACATCACACATGAACTCAAATGATTAGTTGAAGATGGGGACCCAAGCCATTGTGGTCTTGGGTCTTCCATTTTCATCAATAACAATAACCTCTTGTCTTTGATGATTGGTGAATTGTGATGGTCCCCCTGATTTAGTAACCGTTTTTGGTTTCCAGGTCTGTTTTGTTTCACCAGTGTTTTTCTTTAAAATTTTAACTTCTTGATTGTTTGAAGTTTTAGAATTGTCTGGTTTTACAGCAACAGATTGTTTTTGAACCACATCGGTTTTAATCGCTTTTTCAATCTTCTTGACCTGTTGGCGTTTCTGTTTCTTTTCCCTTTCTTTTTCAAGGCAGGGATCTTGATTCACAGAAACAGATCGCTTACGGTCATTGTGGTCACGGGGAGCATCAACTTTTTCTTTTTGCTTATGAAGATATGGGCAATTTCGAATTATATGCCCAATGGTTCCACACTCAAAACATGATCTTCGTTCAACAAACCCCGAAGTATCATGTGTTCGTCTAGCCGATGATGTTGAACTTTGTGAACTCGAGGTACTGGGCTTTGAACTGCTTGGTTCATTTCTTTTCTGTACAATCGCTTTCTTGAAAAAATCTAGGTTAGATTGGTTTTCAAACTTTTCAATTTTGTCTGTTCCCGTCGATTTCACAAAGTTAACATTTTTCTTCTTCTTTTGATTCGGCTTCTTTTGGGTGAGTGCCGGTGATTTTCCTTTGGGCTTAGTGTGATTTTGCTGTTTTGGCCCTGTTGGTAATTTCTTGTTCCCAAATTGTTTTCGAATTTCTGCTTTTGGAATAGGAGGACATTGTGTAACTGTAACATGTGGTCCTGTCTTTCCCAAAAACTTACTCGTCGAATTTTCAAAGACTTTGCTGATTAAGGATTGATTAACGTTCTTAATAGGAAAATCTTTGTCTGAGTAAATTTTCTCATCACCAACAAGAGTGTACACCAAGTTCACACTCTCCGACTCTTTCTCAGACACAGGCTCGATTGCAATAGTCTTAGTGGGTTTTGCAGGAGGATCACATAGAATGTAATTCTCGAAAGGTATGTCCTCATCTTTTACTACCGCATCAGACTTTGCTGTGGCAGCATCATCAGATTCATCATCAGAAGAATCAGCATCCTCAATAATGACAGGAGGATCCTGATTCAGCTCAGCAGAAGGCACACATGTATCTGCTGAAGTATCTGAATCTGAGGATACTTCTTTCTTGTATCCGAGCCCTGAGGCAAACTCCTTCACATCTAGAGGAACAGATGGTTCAAAGAACACTCTATCCTCTTCATCAGGCATGGCATCATAATTGTGTCTAACTGGTGGTGGACATTTCTTGTAGCCTATGCATGTGACATCCCTCTTCTCTTTCTGAACGTCAATGATGTGATCCAACACATAGCTAGAGCTCAAATAACTGTCTAGCTTAAGTTGAATCGCATCACTTTCGGTTTTCACACAAGCCATCTCTTTTTGCATAATCTCAAGGCGAGATATATACAAATTAATATCAGTTTGTTTTCTTGAAACCATTTTAGTCAGTTCAGTTTTATCTTTCTTTAATGTGTCAATTACTGACTTAAACTCCTTTTCATGGTTTTCATAAAACATGTTGGCTTCTGTGCATTTTGAAAGATCCACAGTCAATTTCTGGTTGTGGATGAACGTCACATCATATTTCTCTTGCAAAGCTTCATGTTTGCTTTGCAATTCACACCACTTAGCACTCAAGGAACCATGTTTGTCTTGCAAGTCAAACAAACTAGCTTGTAAAGCATCATGTTTGCCTTGCAACTCAGACATGGTTGCCTCTAAATCAGCACATTTAGCACGCAAACTATCACAGTTAACACAATTAGCAGCAGTGGGTTCATCGACACATACCTGACTTGATGAACTGCCGACATTAGCCATAAAGGCTGAATGGAGAGAAGACGAAGCATAAGCAGCTTGATCCACTAAAATAGATCTTCTATCAGTTCTTGCTGCAGCTTCCTCCAAAAGTTCATCAACATCAGCATCAACCGAAACACCAGATATCTCACCCACATTCTCATCACCTGACCTTGAGGATTCTTCATCGGAACTCCTGCTATAACCGGAGGAGTCTTCATCCTCAGAAGATTCACCACCGTTAGCGGAAGATTCTCCACCACTGGTGTGAACAGTATCCTCCATAACCTTAGCAAAACATGCAGTACCATCCGGAGCATCACTACTTAACTGAATAGACCAGTCACAACCTTCATCAACTTGAACCACAAGTGCCTGATTGGCATTTGATGATCCTGCTTGGTTGCTAACCGGTACCAATGTGCGCTCATTGTTCCATGATTGGTTCTGGTTTGCCCTGTTCCCTTGACCTCTGAAGGGATTTTGATTCCCATGTTGAGAGGGCCTTGTACATTCACGCTTGAAATGGCCACGTTCACCGCAGTTAAAGCACTTCACAGCCTGCTTATCGAACCCATACTTGGTATCCTTCTTGCTTTCCAAGCTGGTTCTGCCTGTTCTCTCCATGAAATCCTTTGCTCTTCTAACAGCACTGGCAAAGGCCCACTTAATATCCATCATCTCCATCTCCTCCTTATCAATCTGCTGATAGTCTTCTTGTGTCAGATTAATGTTACCAATCTGACCTTCAACTAACCCGCAGTACGCACTCACTAACGTGTTAAGCAGCTCCATGTGTTCCTTAGCTACTTCCACACTGACTTTTGAGAAACTTGAAGTGTTGAGCCGCACAGTGTCTGGCTTTGATTGCTGACCAGCAGATGATGTACCTCCATAACAAGCTTGAGCAGGAGGAGGTGGTTGAATGGGATTTCCATACATGTCTGTGGTTGGAGGAGGCTTAACAGGAACTTGCACAGTATTGCCATACATATCTGTGCTTGTGACAAAAGCTGTCTGCAATGGAGCATGTGAACCAGGGTTGCTTGGCACAATGGCTCTTGCAGAAGAAGTACTTGTGGTTCCATAATACATTTCTGGATTCTGTGGCACTGGAACTCTCTTTGCCTTCAAGGTTTCTTCTTGATCCTTGTTTTCCAAAAGCTGCACGAAGTCGTTGATATTTGTAGTAGCCATAACCCCATTATACTTCAAAATCTCCAAGAAACTATTCCATTGGGGTGGCAATGCATCAGCGAACTTCTTCACCACTTCTGTCTGAGTTGTTGCTACACCAAAATTGTTCAACTCAGTAAGCAAATGATAAAATCTGCTTGCCATGTCTCCCAAAGACTCCTTATCCAAGCATGCAAAACCGTCAAATTCCTTCTTGAGTAGATCATGACGCAATTGACGTGTTGCTTCATTCCCTACTCCTCTGGTTTTCAAACTGTCCCACAACTTCTTTGTAGTCTTGAAGCTGACAAACTGATGATAGATGTCTTTGCTTAACGCCTGAGTAAGAATGGCGTAGGCTTTCTTCTCCAGATCATATGTTTTCTTCTGATCCTCTGGAAGATCGGCAAAAGTAGCAGTTGATGAAGCAGCAACCTCGATAGCTTGATCAAAATCTGTGGTGAAGCGTATCCACAGCTCTGTATTTTGACCCAGAACATATGTACGGAATCTATCAGCCCAACCCGGATATTCGTTTAAATGCATCAGCTTTGGAGGTCGATTCAAACTTCCAGTTTCGCTTTCGCTCAATAAGATACTCTGAATGCTAGGAGTTTGATTCGATACTAATGCCCACTGATTGGCTTGAGAAGATGTCGACACCGGAGACTCGGCCCATGAAGGAGATAAACTGGTAGACGTGTACTTTCCACTGTCTGGAGCCGGTGTACCCCACCATGAGGGAGTGGAACCTGAACTTGTATATTTTCCATTATCTGGAGCTGGATTCCACCAATTCGGATTCATGATTGATAAGAAAAATAAATTCTATATGAATATTCCGAAAGATCACACACAGCCGAAGGATCCTGGTTCGAAAGATCTGAAAAACAGAAACTTGTTAACAATAAACAGACCACAATCGAAAGATCAAATCTTGTTCGAAGGATCAACAGTGCTCGAAAGATCACTGTTGAATCTCGAACAATGATTTTGAAAGATTCACAAACTCGAAGGATTCACAATTTGAAAGATCCTTATCTTTCGAGTATATATCCTTATCTTTCGAATAGCTGTCTTTCGAATAGATTCCCTGGTTCGAAGGATAAGACTCTGACTTCGAAGGATGGGTCGAAAGATGTATATCTATCGAAGCTTCCTTGGTCGAAAGATGGTCTTTCGATGTCGAAGGATATCCTTCGAAATCCACTGACACACTGACACTGATGTGAAAGGTTGGTGAAAAGGTGATGGGAAGGTAAGGTCAACTTTCGGCAAAAGGGATGGTCAGATTGTACCTTTCTACCAACTTTGAAAATATTACCCAAAATGGACAACCCTATCCAGAAACCGGTCACCGGAATTATGACCGGAATTTGGCCGGAAATCACCAAAATACTTAAAAAAACAAGTTTTTAAGTTACCCAACTGTCACACCCCGAATTTCCACGTGTCACCGGTGGGCCCGGTGGGGAGTATCGTGACGTATTTGATAACATCATAGTCAAACAACACAATTTATAAATGCACAGCGGAAGCAAAAGATAATATTTTACAATCCGAATATAAAGTAATATCAAGTATTACAACGTATAGTAGAGGATCCACAGGCGGATCTTAAAAATTAAGTATTGTTCAACAGACTTTAGACGCCTAGAATTTGCAAGATTCCTTATTAAGGCCCTGAGCAGCTTCCAGCCTATTACGTACTTGTACCTGTCACTTAGACTTTGGAAAATACGTCAGTTTTCACTGGTAAATACACTCAACTGACTCATTTGAAAAGAGTTTATGAAAATTGGTTTAGGCGCACAAGGCACAAAACTATTTTAACACTTGATTAAGATGCACAAGGCAAGATTAATCTTTTATACTTGGGACAAACTATATCTCATGTTATCAGTTTTACATAACTTGCTCTACATGCGGGGCCCGGTCCTATGCCGGTTCAAGATTAACCGACACACCACTATTCCCATGTTGGGAATCCCTTATTGGGTATAATCAATTAATAGCATAAAGCATCTGTCAGGTGTATGCCTACACCCCGTGCTTAGGTCGTGGCCATTGCATTTAATGAGTCAAGGATATCCAGGACACGGTCGCATTAATCCCCAATGTTTCAGTCAAGCAATACGAATTAAAAACAGGTTATTTGGATTTCCCGACACATTGGTCTTCGAATCCCATACCTGACCATGCGGTATTTATATTACCGTATCCCAAGCCCGTAATAGGGAAAATAAGTTAAGAGTATTTACCTGAGCTAGCTCCTGTCTTAAATAGCAAGAATTATAATAACTCAGCCGTATTCACTTAAGTAAGCGTAGGTACAATTTTACCGGAAGGCTCTAGTCTGGAACGATGGTATAAATAACCAATTAGAATACTAACGGGTCTTTAATTAAGCCTAAGCTTAGACCGGTTAGTTTTAAGGAAATATACGGTTCAAGCGCACGATTAAGCGAAGACCGGATAGAACGTGATTTAGACCCGACAAGTTTGAATACTTGTATAATATGGGTATACTAAATACACTCTGGATTTTGAGACAAAAATGATAACGTTTGCCCCGCTTCGGTCAATTTATGCAAACTAGTCACATAAACCGAACCGAGCGCTAAAAGAGCGTTACGGGTAGGTAAAGGAGTCATATGCAAGTTCCCTAAGATAATATGCTTTAAATACGATATAATATCAGCAAGTTATGTTCTATTATGCTCCGAATAAATTTAAACTCAATTTATGCCTCATAACGGCATTTCGGTCATTTAAAAGATTATAAAAGAGTTAAATTGGAAATCTGAGTTACGGGTCTGATTTATACAGTAAATATGTTTAATTCGACATATTATAACAGTAGGGTATGACCCGTATACAAAACTTATTATTTAAAATCAAACTATGCACCGTAGGGGTATTTTAGTAATTTCGCAAGGGCTAAAAATGTCAAAACTGGAAATCTGAGTTCAAAGACTTATACTTACTGTTATTATATGAAAATATGCTAAATACATCAGTAGGTATAAGTCTTATATGTTTAATATGAGTATAACGCTTACTATGCGTTAAAAACGCTAAAAATGCGATTTAGAGCCGTTTCCGGGTTTTTAAAAGAACACTGAGATTTTTATATTTCCAGAATGCTCAAAATAATTTATTTAACAAATAAAATCAGTAGAAAAAGGTTTCGGGTCAAAAGAATGTATAAAACTCATTTTATGGCTTAAACGGTCAAAACCGGCATTAGCCGAATCGACTTAGCGATCTATGATCCGATCAGCCAAAAATTAAATAAAAATCATCAAAAATCCCAAAATAATATATAACATCAGTGGGTAAAAAGTTTTGTATCAAAACGTGGCCTGAAATGGGTTATACGCGAAATGCGCCGTTTATGTAACCTTAAGATATAGTTTTACGCTATCGGCCATAACTCAAAATCTGGACCACCAACTGGTCTCAAATTTTCGGTGCAAGTTTATAATTTAGAAATAAAGATTTCTACTCTTTCACTTTTCCAAAAATCACGTTTTATATCAAAAAGGGCAAAATAGTCAACTTTAAGCATAAATCGGAAACATGCAAATGAATCGGCTAAGCATAGACTCAAGATCAAAAATTCCAGAGAGTTTTACCAAATTAAAAATGGTTCAAAAATATGCTCTAATACAGATCTCAATCATGCATGTACGGATCTGAATCGGTAGTCTACGAAAAAGTCGTTTTATAAGACTTTCGGTTCCGATTCGTATTTATACTCAAGATTGTCGAGTTGATTATTATAAAACACATTCTTACATATATTATAAGTTATTTATGATGATCAAACAGATTGCATGTCCTCTACATTTCCATTTAAGCTATTTTTCGCAAAAAAACGATTTCTGTTGACTTTTTAGAAACAACTTTGACTCGACAATTAGCATGCTTAGAGTGGGAATCAGAGAATACCCTTTTGAGGGTTTGTTTCCCACATAAATACCAACATATCAGTGGTTTCAATTTGAGAAATGACAGAGTAAAACTCGCTTAATTGAAAAGTCAAACTACATGAACAACGGTTTGACTTTTGATGATAATCAAAGCTAGAACGAATTATAGAATGATATAGAAGCTTACAAAGGTCCTAATGAAGCTTAGTTAACACTAGGATGCTGCCTTGTCGTTCAGAATTGCTCCAGAAGCTCTTGAGAGGTTTTGCAAGTTTGTATGTTCTTGTTACCATCACAAGTGCCTCACAAATGAGAACAATTGATCTAATTTATGGCAATCCAGATGTTGTAGAGAGCTTCTCAGTAGCCTAGGCATGCAAGACCACCCATTGGAGCATTTTGGAGGTGATATTAGCTGGTATCCACTTCAAATTCAGACCCAAAATGGTCATTTTCGCGAAACTCTGCTTCTGATAGTCCCACGCGGCCCGCTTGGGCATGTCCAGGCGGGTCGCCTGACCTGCTAATCAGCCAAACAACTTTTGAACTTGGCAGCTTTGGTCCCTGTCCTTGCACGCGATGTTTCAGCTACTTATTTTGACTCGTAAACCCCCAAACTTGGTTTTTAAGAACCTTGGGACATTTACCAACATGGTAATGTCCTTGGATAACTTTGCGCTCAACCGAAAAGTCATGAAATTCGACGTTGACGCTTTTAGTCCCTCAAGTACGGTTTTGGCCATAACTTTCTCATACGTTAACGAAACTTCATGAAATTTTTACCACATATTCTAGTGAGTATATTTTAGCTTCTTAAATCTTCGGGTCTGCCAAAAGTTCACTCAGAGGTATTAATTAAACATGTTGACACTTTTAGCCCCTATAGTTTGTAATTCCTCACTTTTGTGCAATTTCCGCGTCGTATGATCCATGAACCATCCGTTTTACCTTATAAACATTATGTAGGGTTATCATAGAGTCTATTTATCCATTGTTGACACTTTGGACCCTTACGTTCCATAGTTTTCACTGTTTGTCACTTTTAGTCCCTCTAAAGTATGTTTTCACATACCGGAACCTTATGACACGTGTCAAGACATTATTGGACGAAATTTTTCGAGGTGTTACACCAACCCAACCTTGAGCACTCCCGAAAGGTTTAGAACGCGTTTTTCAGTTTAAAGATGCAAGAAAACCACCA
Source organism: Helianthus annuus (assembly GCF_002127325.2). NCBI lineage: Eukaryota > Viridiplantae > Streptophyta > Magnoliopsida > Asterales > Asteraceae > Helianthus > Helianthus annuus. The sequence goes on from NC_035437.2 coordinate 119,070,788, forward strand.
AAAACGAGTGCTAAACCAAGTGTCCAAACACACCAAGAACTTGAACAAACCCGGTTTTAAACAAGGTAAAGAGCCACGGCTCTGATACCACTTGTAGGTCCCTCTCGGAGGATGACGAATCTAAACCTTGTTATACTAACCCACTAGCGAGTGCGGAATCCAAGCTAGCAAGCAAACCGGGATGAAGCAAGTATAAACACAAACACACAAAGGTTCACCGATTAACACCACTTGTATTAATGCGAATGAAAGGTTCCGGTTACAAGCACAATGTTCACAAATCAGTTTTGCAAACTCTCTAGTGTGTGTGTGTGTTCACAGCAGGTTCTCTCAAAAGTGTGTGTGTTTCTATCGAAGTGTCTACTGTGAACATACACTGCATGGGTATATATACACCCAGCACAGGTTGCCTTGTCCGAAGGATCCGATAGATGATCGAAGGATCATCTCTCGATGACAAGGCCATCGAAGGATTCGCAGGGACCTCGAAGGATGATCTTTCGAGGTCCATCAATCGAAGCATATCTTTCGAGGAGATCGAAGGATCCACATCATCCTTCGATCTCTTATCCTTCGAGACAGACAACCATATACAAACATTTTCTAACTGTTTGGCCAAGTCAAACCGGAGGATGGTTGACTTGGTCAAACTTACAAGACTAACAAGGACATCGTTTACATCGTAACCGAATACAGACAAAGTACAGACACAAGTGCACCAACAGTTAAGTTAGAAACATATAGTTTTGCAAAAGTGGGATATTATTATATTGGTTCTTGTTTGAGCCGAAGCCTAATAATTCTTGAAACATTCTTTGGTCATTCATTCTTGAATTGTGTTGGTGTGAAATGGAAGATTGGTTGAGAGTGAAATTTTGAATGTTTGGAAATCGGTATGAAATGGAAGATTGGTTGAGAATGATAGTTTGAATGTTTGAGGTTGGTGTGAACTTGGTGACGGTTTAAATTAAAGGTGAAGTGGGTGATTATTTTAGATTTTTTTTTTATGAAAGAGCCATTTGATTAAGATGGATTTTTTTTTTAAATTAATTAATTTTTTTCATATATTTGACCGTATGATTGCTAGGGGGCCCACTTGTTATAAACGGACCCATTCGGTGGGGCAAACCAAAAGAGGTCACATCATCGAGTCCAACAGGAGGGGGGTTGGTGTAACAACTCCCAAAATACCCTATGAGGACCCCTGATCGAAACCTCAGACTTATACGACGCGACCCAACATAAAAAACCAAGAAACTTATAATAGAACTCTCCGGAGTGTCGCAGGGGATACCCCTAATTCTTTTGCGACACGCGAGGGAGTACCAGGACACGTGGCACCTGAGCGCGACGTGTGGCAAGCCTATACGTACTACGAGGCTGACCTAGCCCTAGCCGAGGTCTACCGCAATACGCGGGGGAGTCCCCTACTACCTCCGCACGCGTCTGGGATGCCCAAGTGGCCTAGATAAAGGGAGGCATGGCACTAAAGTTTCTGCACCTGTTCGAACTTATTTTTCGTGAACAACTCTCTCTCGTTCTGCTTTTCTTTTCACGACACCCCTAAACAATGAAACTCTGCTTCGTAGTAAGTGTACAAAAACCTGATCACTAGCACGATACCTTGTCCGATCGATCTGAAACCCATCAACGGTTGTCAAAGTGCTGCATGTATAAGGCTATACTTTGTTAACTACGTTGGGGTTTGGGGTTAATACACTAATACGTGTTGCATTGTGTTTATATTAGGAACACATGCTTAACACCAGTAAGCTATAATCTAAAACCCTAAATACAAACTAAGTCATTCTCTTTTTATCAAATGCTGTGCAAAACCCTAAAATGTCTTTCAGTTATACTTACAGTGATTAAGTATTTGTATTCTGAAATTACTGCAAGTATGTGGGGTTTGTATACATTACTAGTCCAGCGTCACTAGTTGAAAGAATGATCAACAGCGATATGACCACAGTCATTGTAACAGCCAACGTGATAAATACTGATTTGAGTAATTGAAAGATATAAACAAATGTAAAAACTCTAAATGCTGTAAACTATAACAATGTGTCTTTTTATAAATTTGAATGCACTTACCAGTAGTATTTTTCGCTGTTAAAAATATTTTTAAACGCGTTTCAGGCAACTTAAGTTGAAAGTAAAAGAAGCTTGCTATGAGGTGTTGAATACTAAAATAAAGTGGCTATGTTACCAGAATAAAGAAAAGAAATTGTGTTTTTATCAATTAGGGTTTATCTCTATAAAAACCTTTGTTTGTTATATGGGTTTTATCTAGTTGATTAATATTAAACTTTGGTGTTTTACGAACTCTGAATTTTTCCTAACTACGGTCCTGATGTAAATTTCCTCTCCCAAATTAATAAACACCGATACCATTGATACTGCCCTCGCGGCCGCTCGCTCCCGGGGTAAGGGTCGAGGGCTGCGACACAAGTTTAGGTCCGGACCGAATATAATCGAGAACCGAACTGAAAATATACCCAACCCGAACCGAACCCAAGTACCTAGATATTTAGATTGATTCCAATTTTTCATAAAAAATCGGGTCGGTTCTCGGTTCTTTTCATGGTGAAACCCGACTTGGACCTATGGACCGAACTAAAGTGCTACTTAAAAAAGACTAGGCAATAGCCCAGTAGCGATTGGGGCTTGAATCCCTAAAATATATTACATAGAAAGGCTGCATGATGCTCCCACAGATACATTCATATCGAGAAAGAAACCATCTGCATTGAATTTGCAGTCAATTTCTTGGCTGCTAATGTGAATTACTCAATACTTTTTGAATTCTTGGATGTTTAAGATATGAATTTTTGGTTAGAAGGTTTTATCTACATTTGGTAGTGCAATTCATCAAAAACAACAACCTTTGTTAAGATGTTTCGTCAAATTTTTCACTCGGACACTTCATTGAACACTTGGTGTGCAAAGAGATTTATCATGGATAATAAGCATTAGATTGAAGCATAAACACCCCATCAAGCATGAAATACTTGCAAATTCGTATCCACCATTACAGAACTACTTAATATACAACAAACATATTATACATGCGTGGTCAAATTAGTTCAAGTTAGGCATGACTATCAATAACATTTGAATGAAAATTAACAAAGAAATAACTCACCGCCGTTAATGGATTGAAATAGAAACATAGATTGAAATGTATATAAGGCCGAAATGAAGGATAATGTTATGTTTCTTCATCATCAGATTGTTTGTGAATACACAATAGCCTTCCCAAGTTCATCACAAAACATGCTAAAAAATGAAATATGCGAGGTCGGTTCTTATACTTAGCACCCGACAAACCCGATTAGATAAAAACCCGGAACCGACCTTATATTTAGGATAGTGAATCGTTTCTGTATTTTATGTTTGATCGGTTCTCGGGTCGGGTCAGGTAATGGTCGAGTAGGGTCGGGTTTTGCCTTTTGCTCACCCCTACAGGTCAACTATTAGAACTGATACCTCTCTATCTCGAACCTATACCAAACAACCCTCAACCAATACCCGTTTTTAACCCAGAAGAAATCCCAAGGATACCTGCACCTGCTCCGGATCATATGGAACAGTGGTGGATGAATGACTGGCAATTCCAAAACCTCATGCAAGACCCTTATCTCGAACCACCACAATTCCCACCATACATACTAAATGCCTATCCAGCCATGAGCCTCGAGAACGTCATTGAGTTGAGGCAATATGGAGAGTAGGTGATGACGGCAGGAAACCAGATCCGTACGATCGGAGAAAATCTCGTATGGAAGTATGCCGATATATATATATATATATATATATATATATATATATATATATACATATATATATGTATATATATACATATATATGGAAGTATGCCAAAAAACTCGTATGGAAGTATGCCGATATATATATATATATATATATATATATATATATATATATATATATATATATATATATATATATATATATATATATATATATATATATATATATATATATATATATATATATATATATGTATATATATATATATATGTATATATACATATATGTATACATATATATATATATGTATACATATATATATATATATACATATATATATATATATATATATATATATATATGTATATATATGTAGTGTGAGATTCATTGGGGAACACTAAAAAAGTGGGGAACAGGGGAACACTTTTAAAAATTTAACTTAACATGTTAAAATAATTTTTTTTAAAAATCTTTTTCGGCGATTCTCCTTATATATACTTGTAGAAGTATTTTTAATAAAAAAAATCAAAAACTAAAAATATTAAAAAAACAATTAAAAAAAGGCTAAAAAATGTTTTTTTAGAAAAAATAAATTTTTTTTGTTAGACTCGTTTCTCCTCTTTTTTATAAAGAAAAGCGCTGAAAAATTTAAAAAAAAAATATTTTTAACATGTTAAGTTAATTCTATAAGATATAACTGTTTTTTAAACATTTTTTTTTATATTTTTAGTTTTTGATTTTTTTTATCAAAAATGTTTCTACTTGTATTTATAAGAAAAAGCGCTGAACAAAATTTAGAAAAACATTTTTTTTAACATGTTAAGTTTAATTTTTAAGAGTGTTCCCCCGTTCCCCACTTTTTTAGTGTTCCCCAATGAACTCTCCCCTATATATGTATACACATATATATATATATATATATATAGGGGATGGATCATGAGAAAACTAGTTTAAATGAGAAAACCAAAAAACTAACTAAAAAAACCTAAAAAAAAACCTAAAAAAATACAAAAAAAATTTAATTTTTTTTTACAATTTTTTAATAAAAAATCGCTACTTTATATGTATGGAAAAAAATTTTCAAAAAAAAAAAGCCTAAACCACTTAACCCACCCCCCACCGACATCCCCCAAAAACCTAAACCCCCCCCCACCCCCCCCCCCCCCAAAACCTAAATTCACCCTCCCACCAAAAGCCTAACCCCCCCCCACCCCCACCCCCCAAAAACCTAAAACTAAACCCTAAACATAAACCCGAAAAAAACCTAAACCCCCCACCCCACCCCCCCCCAAAAAAAAACCTAAACCCCCCCACCCACACCCCTCAAAAACCTAAAACTAAACCCTAAACATAAACCCGAAAAAAACCTAAACCCCCCACCCCCCCCCCCCAAAAAAAAAAAAAACCTAAACCCCCCCTCCCCCACACCCAAAAACCTAATCCTAATCCTAAACCTCCAAAAAAACTAACCCTAAAAGCTAAACTAGACTCAAAAAGCTAATTTTAAGCATGTAATGCAATTGTAGTACATGTTACATTGCACATGTGCACTACTATAATAATAGTGTTGAAAACAAGACGACATCATAAATCTTTTTTTATGTCATAAAAAATATGCTCGAATATACTTAAATGAAAGATAAGAAAATTTGTGATCTTATGGTGCCATTTTTGTTTTAAAATGATAACGTATGGAGAAATGGGAAATGTTTGAAAAGTTATATATATTTTGTTCCAATTTTACCCTTCCTTCATTAAAAGTCCCCCCTCCTTCATTAAAAGTTTCCCCCCTCCTTTTTAGTGGATTTTAGTTAGTTTTCTAGTTTTCTCATTTATATCTAGTTTTCTCATGATCCTCTCCCTATATATATATATATATATACACATATACATATACATATATATATATATATGTGTGTGTGTGTGTGTGTGATATATATATATATATATATATATATATATAGGAAAAGTGTAAAATACAATACGACTTAACGTACATCACGTACGACACCGTGCGTGATTATGTGTATAACGTGCGTAATTAATTTTTTCATCATGCGTGATTAAGGTTTTCCAACATGCGTGATTTGGGTTTTAGGTTATAACGTGCGTGATTTTCATATGAATGTGCGTAATTATCTGTCGTACGTGATGTACGTTAAGCCGTTTTGTACGTTAACTGGCCTCTATATATATGTATATACATAAAGGGGTGGGATTTAGGGAAAACGCCTAAAAGTGTGAAAACGGTAAGAATGATTTTGGTGTTGACGTGTGGCATTGATGCTAACTTACACTAAGGGTAATATTGTCAAAAAGCTTTAGCACATGCCACTCACATGTAAACACCATGCACATGCTACTCACATGCATATTCCACCATCTTTTTTAACTCTCAAAACTTTTCTATACGTGATTATTTAAAAAAAATACACCATACAATCAGTGTTATATTATCTTTCTAACGAGAATACTATTGTTATACTTTTGAAATTAACAAAATAACATGAACTGGGTGTTCAAATAAAACCGCCATAAAAACACCCATTTCAGAAGACCCCAAGAAAAATACCCAGTTGAAAACGCCATAAAACACACAGTTCAGAAAAACACTATGAAAATATCCAGTTAAAAACGCAATAAAACAGAGAGTTCAGAAAAACACCATGAAAAACTCAGTTGAAAACGACATAAAACACTTAGTTCAGAAAACGACATAAAAAACTGGTTGAAAAAACGCCATAAAAACACCCACTTCAGAAAAACACCATAAAAACACAGTTGAAAACGCCATAAAAAAAACAAAGTTTAAAACGCCATAAAAAAACAAAGTTTAAAACGCCATAAAAAAACCCACTTAATTTTTTCGAAAAATATATCAATGGTATACTCGTTGTAAAGATAAAAAACGCTGAATTTTATGGTGCGCTTTTTAAAAAAAAAAATAATCGCATATAAAAAGATTACTGTAGTTTAAATATAATCGGGGGAAATGACATGTGATTAGCATATGCGTCGTTGTTTGGATCTTCCTATTTTACTCCTCTTGGTAGTTCCAAGGCCCCTAGTATTTACAAAAACGTCACCGCATCAATCTCAACAAAAAACTACTAAGATCTTGTGGCTGAGAATCGTTCTCACCGTTTTCACACTTTGTGTCATTTTCTCCTTATCTTGTTCCTATATATACACACACACACTGAAAATCGTTTTTTATTAAAACTAAAATAACATAATAAATAAAACATCTATACTATACAATAAAAGAAATCAATGAAGTGACTGTCATTATTCTAGATCATCCTTAATTGTAGATAATTATTATGTAATTTAAATTATTAAATATTAATTAAATTAATATAAATTTTATTAGCTCTAAATTATTGACTTAAATTTAACTTAAAATCGTAATGTCTTATCTAAACTAAAATGCATTGTTTCACTTAACAGTAGATAAACATGCATATTATTTATTAGGGGTGGCAAAATGGGTGGGTTGGGCAGGTTTGATAATGGGTTAGGATGGGTATGAATGAGTTTATTAAGAAATGGGTTAGGATGAGTTTTTGTCAAGATGAATTTGGGCATGATGGGCTAAAAATATAAAAAAACTGAATTAGATACACGTTGTGTAAGAATATATTTATTTATTTAATATATTATGTGGCCATTATTATCATTTATCTAATATTGATCATTGACCTAATTACCCCTATCATTAATTGGTAAATATTTGTTGGACGTATTTACCCTTAGTAGATAAAAATAGGGTTTCCCCTTGGATTTATATAAATAAAGATTACTAGAGATTGTTTATGCTGAGACAATTATAGTAACATCATCACTATCAATTCGTCTACTCTCTCTCTCTCTCTCATAACCGTGTTCATCAAGAACACCTAAACCCATCAGAACTGTGCACCCTAAAGGGGAACTCGACCAATCTTACGAACATGACGTCTACTTCATTCTTTGATTTGGTTACTGGCTAATCAGGTACACACGTCTTATTTTATTGTTCATGATTGAAATTATTTAATTAGGTTTTATGTTTACACATGCTCTTATGATATAATCAACATGTGGTATCAGAGCATATGTTGATTATATCAATTCAATCATAAAACCTAATCTATGATTTTAGAAATAAAATTTATTAAGAATTGATATTATTGTATTCTATTTATATTCTACTAAAAGAAATTTTCTTACTTCGCATAATTGCAAACCTTCGAACTGTTGCTAGAAAAAAATGGAAAAAGCACCATTAAGTTTTAGATCTTTAATAAATCATTGACTTTTTATTTTTGAGATGGCATGTAGCAAATATATTTTAACTAGGTTAGAACCTGCATATACACACGGTTTAACAAATAAAAATGCTTTGAATAAGATAATCTTAAAAATACGTAGGATAGTTTTAAAATATATAAAATATAATTCAGATTTTACTAAAAATTTATTTCCTTGTAAACCACATTGATTGTTTATTTGTAACATTTTCATCGAGAATTTTTGTTGAACTTACCATTTAACTTGGTTGTGCTATGGTGAATTTTGTATTAAATTCATTAAAGAAAGTTTTTTGTTAAATAGTTTCCTGCAATGGTAGATTAGTTCTGCTAAAATGAATTATGCTACTATAGGATTTGGTATGTATGTTCTATACTAACACTTGGCAAAATTCTTTCTCTAGTTTAGGAATTTAGGGTTTGAGAAAGTGGTGATTTCGTATAAAATATGTTAGAATCTTTTACAAATATTTTCGCCATCAGTTATATTTAGGGTGCCCTATGGTTGTACTATTTTCAAAATACGCCTCTGTTGGAAGTTAATACACCAAAAGTCAACTGAGAAATGGAGCAAAGGAGACACTGAGTAAGAACCCCATGGTAGAATATGGGATATACGCATATGAATTGAATGTGAACACATATTGTTGATAGAAACATACCATTAAAAAAAGCTTTCAATAAAACTTATGCTAATCAAAGTCCAGCGAGAAATCAACCAAATTTTCTCAGTCATCTTCCTCAAATGCAACACGATTTTCTCCATTAATTTCTTGTCCTCATCTGGGAGAAATTGATCTGTGTTATTAATAGAAAAATTAAAGGCATTCACATGTAAATAATATTATTTGTAAGACCATGCGTACTTGGGTGGTTTTTCTCAGTTTCTTTTTCCAAACACGCCCAATCATGCCCCAACCCACCCCCAATCCCCACGGGCGTTTTCTAGCGTTTTTTTTTTCAAAAAAAGCCCCCAGGAGTTTTTTAAACCATGCCAAAAATCCAATTGTTTGGCCAATCACATGCATTCTTTCCTATGCTTGCCCAATACCATTTTTTGGATGTTTTTTCTTATTTAGTTGTTTAACACCCCTTTTTAATATAATGCCCACATCCCTACTACACCCATTTTAGAAAAACGCTCAATAATGCCCATTGCTGACTGTACTGCCACATGCCGGAAAACGCCCAAGGGTAGGGGCTTTATTCACCCAAACCACTACATATGGTCTAAGCATATTCTACTGAGTTGGTGACTGATGCACTGATCATATGAAAGCATAACTCTTTGGTAAATTAAAAACCAACTACATATATGACAATCATATGTAAATTACTGGTTAACAGATCGTAAAATCTACTACACACCTTAATTTGTTGATTTATAGATCCTTTGTACCATTTGTCTTGCAACTTCTCCATAATAAATAGTAGCTCAAGCTGGAATAGAGATAATCTACATCTGAATAAATTCAAAATAAAAATACTCTTTTATACAATTAAAGAATTAGCAATTAACAACCTCATGTATATAATCAATAGATAAACTAATACTCTACTGTACAAAATTATCACCTCTGGTTCTTATCTCCTTCTCTCCCCATTAGCCTTTTGCTTATTTAAGATGACTTACCAAGTCAAAGAAACATGGTCAAAGCTGTAGCAAGTTTATCATCACCAAAGTTGTAGCACGCTTATCCACGCAAGACCTGAAAGCCAACAAAATGTAATTATAAGATATCAACAAAATGTAACTATATAATTCATTCCATATTTAACAAACTTTCTGATAATAGTGGTCATATCCCTATTTTCAGACGCGATTTCTGATTTGGTAGTTACAAAACATACCATACGCGTTTTCTATTGCATCCCCTCACCTTAATTTGCGACCCAATTAACAGAATCCGACAACGATCGGAGCGATTGCAAAATCAAAGGGGACCAGCGTACCATTCAACTCCAGTTGCGTACCAGAACTAATTTGGTACAAAACGAATTTCGATTTGGTACAAAATGATCCAATACGGAATTCGTCGGTGGATGAGCGATTTAGGTGACATGTAAAACGCGTACTATACTTACCTCAAGCTTTGGAACTTTAGCAGCCTCTTCTCGTGCACTTCCACTTGCATATTCAGCTCCATCCAAAACGATATTGTCGAGTCCAGCTTCTTTGTAACTCTGTTAACATTCAGATAACAAAGATATTTAAATCTAACCAAATGAACCTAAAAGACAAATGAACCTAAAAGACGTTAAAATCATGCTAATTACATGTATGCATGTGTACTGTAACTGTTACATACCATCGCCACATCATATACAAAAAGATTTTCTCCAATGGGAATGTGAAGGGTTTTGATGCCAATCTCCCCGTTTAATAGCTTATTAACAATGCGAATATTGGTGATGGTTTCTCTGGCCATTACTTCATCATTTCCACACTAATTAGTAGAAACAATAAATATCACCCAATATATTCTTGTTATTCTAGATTCTTTCATGAGAAAAAAATTAGGATAACTAACTTCTCAGCTACAAAAAAATTAAATAAAAGATTGAATTAAAGCCCATCTATGATACAAAGAAATTGTTTTACCATCATTTTGTACCTTGAATTATATCGGGTCAATTCACCTACTCGGTAATCTTTAGTCAGTCTAGTTACTGTTCTGCATAAAACAAAATATACTCAAAATACTTATAATATAACTATGAAATTTAACTTCCAGAAGATGCAACTATTTGAATTGGTCAATGAATTCTAGCTTATAGCACAAAAATTCACATAAAAGAAAATTATAAAGTGAAAATAAAAGACAAAGAGCATGCAGATCAAGATAAGAGATCTTAACAAAAGAATTTCCTACTTTTTTTTGTTTTATCATAAAAATAAAAGCATATTAAAGATGGAAGGAAAAAAGATATAGAGTAACTTAATTAGTATGACTACACTAATTAAGGAGCTCTTGAATTTTCATATGCAACATCTACGACAAACAACCTAGATTAAATATTAAACTAAATTGATGTAAATGAAACATTAGATTTCAAAAAACAAAAGCTAATTACAGGAGAATGGTACAAAATTGGCTATATGAAACATAGATTTCGAGAAAGAGGAACAATTAGCAGGTCAACCCAACTCGGCGCAACCCATTTCGGCCCGTTCTCAAAGTTAACTTGTTTCAACCTAAATCCATCTTGACCCATTACCCAACCTACCTGATCTAACCACATTGCCACTTCTAACTGCAACAACTACTCAATTCAAAAGCAAGTTAGCCTCTTACAGGCCCGCTCAAGTGCCTTAAAACACTTACTCAAGAATGCAAGACCGACAAATATAATTCTAATATAAACCCTCATATAAATTGTTGGAGCCGACATCTTAGCAGATTGATAACCAAGCACTATAACTATCAGACCAGTTTGTGCTCATTAACCCATTAACATATATATTTAATAGCTATGAAAGGTGTGATATTAATCTTTTTTTTTGGAGCAGTAAATTTTTTACTGTAATCTGCGAATTAACATAACAATCCAATCCAAACATCTTAGTATTTCATCAATTTTTGAATGTGAATGTGGTTGCAGGTGTGTGTATGCTTGTTAAATGTGTGTGAATACAATATTTACGATGAACGGGTATGATATAATAACATCTATGTAACAATGAATTATACATATTTAAAACCAATTCAATTTATGAGTATGAATGCAGGTGCAAAACATGTGTACAAAATAACACTTGAATGACAACGTAAAATTCAGAGAATAGAAAATCCACTCTTTCAATTTGGTTACTAAAAGGTCACATACACTGCAAATTCCTTTTCTCATCTAATTCAATCCCCGTAGGTTCCTGATAAACCATGGAATACACGAAAAAAAAGTCATGAGCGAAAAAGGCCATGCTTCGCGATTGTGAAGAGCATAATGAACATCAAATCCAATTCCTCACTATATGCAAAAAAAAAAAAGATTAAAATTAACCAAGGGGGTGAGAAACTAACCGATGCATATGGCAAATCTGAAGGAGTCAGATAGAGGCTTGAATGAAAAGCGGCAAATCAAAAAAAGCTTTGGCCGATCTTGGGTTCGCAGGAAGAAAACAACGGAGGAAAATTAGGGTTTGTGATAAGGAGAGAAATATATTAAAGAAGCGTGATGACTTTTGGGTCAAGACTTAAATTATGACCCGCTTGAGTTAATAATCGGGTCAAAGGCATATAGGTGGGGAAAATTAGTACGAGATTGAACCAAATAGTGACACGTGTACCATAATGGGTTTCTTTTATTATATTCTACTAGGGGTAAGACCCGTGTGCAAACACGAGTCGTTTCTTAGAAAACCATGCATAACACATATTGACAGAGAGTAAAAAATAATTACTGCAGACTTACAAAATTGATATAAATTAATGATCAATAGGTTTATTCAACAACAATTCCATAATGTTGATAGGAAACCACTGTTGTCTATTAACTGTTAAAAACTCATGTTGCTTTCCAACATACTCTACTAAGAATTGTCATCCATTATCTCCAACAGAGCTTGCCAGATGGATTGATAGTAAATATCAGATGTTAGTCAACCCATGTTAAAAAGGTCAGTCAACAGAAATTACAAAGGTTAGTAAACAGATGTTAAGAGAATAATGTTATTAACAACATGTGTTCTCAGGATAGGCTTAATGCAGAGAAAGTATCAGATGCTTTCAAAAAGTTGTATTGCTTTCCAACAAACATCCTAACAACAGTTCCTCCATTGTACCCAACGGACGTTGCCAGGTTGACAGATGTTTAGAATCATCATAGATTTTGTAAAACTTCTTTGTAAACCACATTAGTAGGGGTTGTACAGACTCGTTTCTCTTTATCACAAATCAAAATTTTCAACCCCTTCCTACTTTTTACTCTAGATACAGCAACATAGAGCTGGCCATGACTAAACACTGGACGTGGAAGATATAAACCAACAACCTCCAATGCTTGTCCTTGACTTTTATTTATTGTCATAGCAAAACACAGTGAAACTGGGAATTGTCTTCGAGAAATCTTCATGTCACACCCCAACCGATGGCGGAATCTTCGGGGCATGGCACTGAGCGAAACAGATTGTCCAGAAGTTTCCATAACAATTATCATTACTATTCAGTTTATATAATACGTCCCATACCGTACCTCAAGTAGCAAACAAATTATTACAGATAAAATCCAGGCAAGTATCCTGCTCCGACAACTCTGATTTAAATATAAATATTGTTTATCTATGTCTAGAGACTCATGCTGCAAGATCAACAGACAACTATGCTCTAGACTTTCATTCTAGCCTCACCTTCCTAGCAGATAAGCATCTTAAACACATGTCACATACGTTAAAATAAAGTCAATACATAAAATGTAAAGGTGATCATACAAGTTTGATATAGCATATAGAGTTCGAAATAGTTTACGCATAACCAGCACGTACACAGAGGAAAACGAAGCATGTTAATTATGGACATGGATCTATCGATACCAATGACTGCGGGTTGACTGCCCGAGGCAGTTCGCAATACATGATTACCACCGTAATCCATGCAAGTAATTGTCCTTAACAACCCCCATGTGAACGGGTGCTGAGTCCAAATTGTAGTACTATCGTCGTTAAGGCAGGTAGACAGCATTCCACGTGTAAACATAACAACAAGCATTCATTTAGTCACGTAATACATGCGGTAACGGTTAGCGTTAAATTAATTGCGTAGTGTGTTCGATTGCGATTAAGTAACGTATGTAACACCAAAAAGTGTTAACGCAAAAAGGGTTCGAGTATACTCACAGCAGTTGATGGACTGAAGGGAGCGCTTGAGAGTAAGGTTAGCCTGAATAGTTCGATAGCATAATGCGAAACAACGCGTAAAATGGAAACAAGTATTGGATGGGTCGGACAGGTAGTCGATGGACGGTAGTCCGATCGGACGGCTGACTGTCCGCTCGGACAGCTGTCCGGTCGGCTGGTAGGTCGATCAGATGGCTGTTCGAGTGGATTGTTTCTTCCTTTGAGTAAGATGTGATTGTGTATGGTGGTTTGACCTTTTGAGGTTTTTGTTGCAATATTTGAAAACATTGAAGTATCTTTACCTTTCAGGTCGATCGATCGAACGGTCGTTCGATCGGCCGGCTACCCAATCGGTTAGGTACTTCAGCAAACAAGTTCTTAGCAGGGTGTCACCTGATCGGACGACTGTTCGATCGGGTGGCACTCCTAGTGCGTCGAACATGTTGAAAAATCGATTAAGTGTTGAAGCATAGTATCTCATGACTCGAAGAGTAGTCCAATCAGATAGTAGTCCGATCGAACAACAGTTCGTTTAATACTAGACTGCAAGTAGATTAGCTGTGGGACCATGTGCTAGCCGATCGGCTGGCCAGTCGATCGGCTGACTATCCGATCGGCTGGCTGTCTGTTCGGACAGCAGTCCGATCGGTCAGCATCCTGACCTGTCTACCTGTTCGTCTAACACTTGGCTGTTCTAATTTATCTGTCGTTTTATTAAGGTATTTTGAGAACAAGTTGAACAATAGAAAACTCGTCTTTTCTTGGTTCTCCCGATCGGACAGGAATCACCCAAATCCGGCCGGTGAACTGTTCGGAACGGAGTTTAATGTTTAACTGGAATCGGTGAACCTCGTGGATAGAATCCGGATCTTGAACCGTGCAACCACTGAAATGGTTAGCAAGTCGGTACAATCCCCGTTTCTATCGGATTTGAAGGCATTGAGTGTAAAAGAGTTGAAAGAAAGTTGACAAACCATCTTTCAATCTTTTTCACCGTGTGTATGTTTAGATCTATAACAGATCTTTGTTTGTTTATGTGGAAATCGGCTAGATTCAAGTTATTCTTGGTGGATTGAGGCCAAAACATGAAGTTCTTCAAGAACACCATGATGACATCATCCTAGAACAATTGAATCTTTATGATTTCACTGTTAAAAGTTGAGATTTGAAAGATAGAAAGGTGTAGGAGTGCGTGTATATTAAGAAAGTACAAGATTTAGGATGAAATCTTACCGGAATCGAGAGAAATCTGAGAAAAGGACGAGTTGAGCGTGCTGGTCGATCAGAGGTTTCCAAAAGTGGTAAGGACGACAATGACAGGGGTATTTATAGGATGCCAAATGAGGAAAGGGCTGGACGATCGGCCAGGCAGCTCGATCGGACAGCCTGTCCGATCGGACATCAGTCCGATCGGCTGGCTGTTCGATCGGCTGGGAGCCTGATCGTTCACCTGCCTGATTCGAGTGCTCGGTGCAACGATTTTTGATATTTCTATTTCAATTGAGGACGATGCGAGTACGGTAGAGTTTCCTATTCAAATTACTTTTAATCCCAACTACTATATCTAACATGCAAGCATCTATATCTTGCACTGTCTCTTCTCCACCAATTATGATAATTCGATTTCGATTGAGTCGATTGAATTTCAAGTTTCGATTCGATTGATCATCACACATACATAAGGTAACACGCACAAGCGTAAGGCACACACACACACACGTATAATAACACCAAAGTTGCATAGTTCGAGTTTCGAGTTCGATGATGATTTGATTAGCTCGATTATTGATTAATTGACTTTATCGCATTGTTACTTCCTATTATTCACAGTCGTAAAGCGTTTCACAGCGATAAACATTCGATTACTTCGATTTTATTAAGTACTCCACATAATACAACCAACGAAAACATAAAATAGACTAACTACAGTCAAAGAAGTCAAAACAGTAGTTGAAAAAGGAGAGATAGATCACAATTATCGATCTTTTCTTCCTTTGACTTCAATCTTGACTTTTGAAAACACGGGGTGTTACAGCCTCCCCTTGTTTAGGGAATTTCATCCCAAAATTAGGCTGAAAGCTGCACAACACCGTGAATCACTTTTGAGACTTTCACTCTCTAGACTTTCACTTAAACAACTGCGGGCACTTCGCTTTCGAGTTCCCAAGTGAACTCTGTGCCTCATTTGCCTTCGCATCGGACTTTCACGATAGGAATGCGCGAGCGTCTGAGTTGCTTGGTTTGGCGATCCATGATTTCGAAAGGCTTCTCCACGAAGTGTAGCGTTTCGTTTATTTGAAGGTCGTCGAGAGGTACAATCAGATCATGCTCAGCGAGGCACTTTTGGAGGTTTGACACATGGAAAGTCGGGTGGACGTTACTAAGTTCCTCCGGTAGTTCGAGTCTGTAGGCTACTTTTCCGATCCTTTCCAGAATCTTAAAAGGCCCACTATATCGAGGCGCTAGTTTCCCTTTCTTGCCGAATCTGACCAAACCCTTCCAAGGTGATACCTTTAGGAGTACGTCGTCGCCAACGTTAAATTCAAGGGGCTTGCGTCTTCTATCGGCGTAACTTTTCTGTCTACTTCGAGCTTTCAACAAGTTCTCTCGAATCTGGAGGACTTTGTCAGTCGTTTCTTGCAGTAACTCAGGACCGATTAATTGGGAGTGACCGATCTCGGGCCACACAATAGGCGATCGACATCTTCTTCCATATAAAGCCTCGAATGGTGCCATTTGTATGCTGGTATGATAACTGTTGTTGTACGAGAATTCGACTAATGGCAGGTATTTATTCCAATTACCACTGAAGTCTATGACGCACGCACGGAGCATGTCTTCAAGAGTACGGATCGTTCTTTCAGTCTGTCCGTCGGTTTGAGGGTGGAATGTGGTACTTAAGTTAAGCGACGTACCAAGAGCTGCTTGAAATGTTTCCCACAATCGCGAGGTAAACCGAGCATCACGGTCAGAGATGATGTCACGAGGCATACCATGATTACAAATGATCTCATCGGTGTAGATTCGGGGTAATCGTTCTACCTTGTAGTCTTCTCGTATTGGCAAAAAGTGGGCTGATTTGGTCAAACGATCAACGACAACCCAAATGCTGTCGTAACCTGATGACGTGGGCCGAAGTTTTGTTATGAAATCCATAGCTATACTCTCCCACTTCCAAATCGGGATTGGCGGTTTTTCGAGTAATCTAGTGGGTTTTTCGACAGCTTTGAAATCCACAGCTTTGACTTTGCCACAAGTCGGACATCTTCCGACATAGAGAGCAATATCCCTTTTCATGCCAGACCACCAGTACCTGTAGCGAAGATTCTGGTACATCTTGTCGGCACCGGGATGAATAGAATATCGGGATTTGTGGGCTTCGTCACTTAAAATCTTTCGTAATTCGGTCCGCTTAGGGACCCAAATTCGATCCAGAAAATAGAAGATCCCATTTGATTTGCTTACAAGCTGATCTCCATCGTGATAGATTCTCTCCTTCTTCAAGGTGCGTTCATTAAAACAAGGATGCTGAGCTTCGCGGATGAGGGTTTCGAGATCATGTTAGGCTTGAGTATTGCGAATACTGAGCAAATAACTTCGTCTAATGAGCGCGTCGGCAACAACATTTTCCTTGCCTGGGTGATAACGAATCTCACAGTCGTAATCGTTAAGAAGTTCTACCCATCGGCGTTGACGCATGTTAAGTTCTCTCTGATTAAAGATGTGTTGTAAACTCCTGTGATCGGTGAAGATCGTACACTTGGTACCATACAGGTAATGTCGCCATATCTTTAACGCAAAAACAACCGCGCCTAGCTCGAGATCATGGGTTGTATAGTTCTTCTCGTGGATTTTGAGCTGACGAGATGCGTAAGCTATAACCTTGTCCCGCTGCATAAGAACACAACCAAGACCAAGGTTGGAAGCATCACAATAGACAATGAAGTCGTTGTTTCCGTCGGGCAACGTGAGAACAGGAGCATTGCAAAGCATATGCTTGAGTGTTTGGAAAACAGTCTCTTGTTCGGTTCCCCAAACAAAAGGCCTGTCTTATGAGTAAGGGCGGTAAGCGGCACAGCGATCTTAGAGAATCCTTCGATAAATCGTCGATAATAGCCCGCTAATCCGAGAAAAGAACGGACTTCAGACAGGTTCTTAGGCGTAATCCAACTCTTAACTGCTCCAATCTTCGCGGGGTCGACATGAATACCTTGACTATTAACGATGTGACCCAGAAACAGAACCTCCTCTAACCAGAATTCGCACTTGGAGAACTTGGCATAGAGTTGATTCCCCTGGAGTAACTCGAGAAAAAACGTAGATGTTGCGCGTGTTCGGCTTTCGACTTGGAATAGATCAAGACATCGTCGATGAACACGATGAAGAAACGGTCTAGAAATGGCTTACACACGCGATTCATCAGATCCATGAAAACCGCGGGTGCGTTGTGTCACACCCCGCCGAAAGCGGAAAAGCAAGGTGCGACCATGAAAGGTTTTCAAGCATACGATAAGCAAACAACTAATATGATTAAGCATCAACGATACCTAGGTTTAACGTTTACAAACCATGACAATATATTTAGTTTCACAACCCAAATATAATACTTCTAGTTTCAAAACACATACGACCAAAAGTTATATCTTTTATAAAGTTCCTAGGATTTGTCAAGTATATTTCCGATACGATGAAATATACAAGGCAAAACCCCCAAAAGGTATAGTCCAAGATGCATGCAACTTCCAAAAGCCGCGAACCAAAGTTCACTTACCTGAAAATCATGCTTAAAATGTCAACACAATGTTGGTGAGTTCATAGGTTTAAATGACACAAATGAAACTTAAACTCATTTGATAAAAAATTAGTATGCGCAGTTCATGAAATCACGAAAGTCAAATCATGGTCTTGCAAAAACCGTGATACATGTGCCGACATAAGCCCGTAACCAAACCATAACGATGATGCCTCGTCACATCATGCACCATGACGATGTCTAAGAATAATTGGACACAATTGCACTCCAACAGGGTCACGACCGACCAGGAGCGGGGCTCGTTAAACCCAATAGATCTATTCGACTGTTTTGCAGTCATTACCACGACTAATGGTTACTAAACGAAACAATAACACGAGGACTTCCGAGCTCTAAAACCAACCAATTTATGTGCACAAAATAGACAAAAATGGATTTCAATCCCCACTACCATACCCCGTAATCAAGCATGAATTTCCCCCGATTTAAATAAACATTTAAATAAGTAAAAGGGGCCGTGAAGACTCACGGATTGCGTTCCGTGCGTATGCTAGCAAAATCAAATGTCCAAAATAATTCCCGACCTACACGTGTCCTAATTCAATAAGACACCAGGTCTAAATATGTGTCTACTCGACAAGTCGTTATGAAAAAATAACGTCGTATAAAAAAGTTATGAACGTTTAAAAAATGAGGGTGGAATATGCATGTGCCTTGCATGTAGAGAGGGAAAGTCCATAAATAGGATTTTACCAAGATACCCTTGCACTCCTACTTTCTCTTACACTTTAATCTTAACCATTGATTTGAAAAATGAATGGTTAAGATTACTTCTCATTCTACTTAGGTAAAATAAACTTTTTATTTGATCTTACCCCATATAACATATATATATTCCATACAAGTTTGTAGTTTCGGCTAAGTATATTAAAATATATATTTACATACATATATCCTTAACACTCAAACACTTAGCCAATTAACGAGTATTTTTTTTTGTCCTCAAGTCACTACTCGCTAATTATTTCTCAAGAAGACTTAGTAGCCGTTTTCCGGAAAATATACATCGAAATAAAAATATATTTCTATTTGCGACCTGAATATATATATATGTATATACGTATATATATATATATACATATATATATACACATATATATATATATATACATATGTATATATATATATATATATATATATATATATATATATATATATATATTCGAAATACGTACAATGTCATCACCCGTAAGTCATATTATGTCAACTTTATCACCAAGTATATTACCCACTTTAGTAAATCCTATTTTTTTTAACCCTTTTTATCAAGTTAAACTATATTTTATGACAAATTTATTTAGCATACAAAAACATGCATAACCCACTTTTAACACCTTTCAAACCTTAGCACCCAAGATTTTCTGTTAAAACATGTTAGCTTATATTTTAACATATTAATCCACAACAATCATCAAACATCCAACAAACTCTAAAATATATTTTACTTTTATTTATCCACAACCTCATGTAACAACATCCTACACACCCCATTACTTGTACTTAACATCAAGTTACAAACAAGCATTTAAAAATCACATTTTAACTAGCAAGAATCACACACATAAACATCACGTAGCCCACAGAATATACACATACATCCTTATACTTAGAAACTTCCATTTTATCCTTATCTTTACTTTTTTTGTTAAACTACATTTTAACATCTCATTTGGTGACAAACTTGTCCATATAGAAACTAAACTAGTGTAAATAAAAAAATAAAAATAAAGATTAGATGCTCACCACTAGTATAAAACTAGGGAAGTTTCTCTTAAAGAAATGGATGGTAGAAATTTATATGTTGAGATAAAGCTCCAAGTTTAGCTCTACTCTTCTATTATCTCAACACTTGGAATTTCTAGTATTATTTTAAGTGAATGAAAGATTGAAAAAGGAAAGTGAAAGAAGGTCTTTGAGCTGTAAGTTTAAGAGATGGAAAGATATTCATGTTGAGTGTTTTTGTAAAGATGTTGTGTGTTTTTGTAAATGGATAGTATGCATTTTATACTTTAGATCATAGTAATATAATCAACCAAACCATACTACATCCATACTTCTTTGACCACCATATTATCTTACAATCAAATCAATGGTAAAAAAAAGAATGGGAGGGGGTAAGTTGGTCATAGAATGGGGAAGGGTGGGTATGGCTTGGTTTGACTTTTTTGCTATTTTAATAATGATGTATAGATAATTTAGTGCTTAGGCTAATTATGGTGTTTAGAGTTTGTTAAAACTCTAATCTAATTTAATTATTATTAGACAATAATAATTATACAATAGATTTTTTTTTTGTTCGGTGAAAATATAGATGTGAAAAAGCCATCACAATAACATCTTCGCGATACACCGAATAAGTATTCTACGACACTTTCTTATGAGAGACAAGCTTTATCTATTATTCACGCCAAACGTATAACAATGCCATAAATTTTGAAGTTCTAGGCATATTGGAACAGTGTCAGTATCTGTTATAATGTACAGGATAATCCACCAACGCTCGCTCTATATTTTTTTTATATATACTCTTATCGCTACACGATAAGATGATACCAAACAACATCAAATTCGAACCCATGCATTTACCCAGACATTGCTAGACTTTATGGACTCACTTAATTATATAATTAAGTCTAAATGCACGAAATTTAATAAATAAATAGTGATTAGATCATACGGATTAACCTGAAAATTTGCCCGTTGTCACATTCTCCGTTAAAAGAATTTCGTCTCGAAATTCAAGCCGAGTCATCCTGAACAAGAGTCTTGTCAAATAGGTGGGGATACTTCGCCTTCATTTGACCCTCGCGTTTCCATGTAAA
This sequence comes from Helianthus annuus, assembly GCF_002127325.2. Taxonomy (NCBI): domain Eukaryota; kingdom Viridiplantae; phylum Streptophyta; class Magnoliopsida; order Asterales; family Asteraceae; genus Helianthus; species Helianthus annuus. The sequence goes on from NC_035437.2 coordinate 119,092,319, forward strand.
CTCAGGTCCGCGCTTGGAGTTCCAACGAACTTTAACCAATTTAATACGACTCCTCCTCAACTTTTGGACTTTCCAGTCCGTAACCTCGACCGGTTCTTCAATAAAGTGGAGTTTGTCATCGATACAGATTTCATCTGTAGGAATGATAAGCGTCTCGTCGGCTAGACACTTCTTATAGTTCGACACATGGAATGTGTTATGAACGCTACTAAGCTCATCGGGCAACTTTAGTTTATACGTGACGGTACCAACCTTGTCTAAAACCTCGAACGGCGCGATATACCTCGGATTAAGCTTACCACGCTTACCGAACCTTGCAACACCCTTCCAAGGCGAGACTTTCAGCAAAATTTTGTCTCCGACCTCGAAGGTTAAGGGTTTACGCCGAACGTCCGCATAAGTTTTCTGATGATCACGAGCCGCCTTGATACGGTCTCTGATCTGAAAAATCTTGTCCGTGGTTTCTTGAACAAATTCCGGACCGATCAACTGTTCTCACTGACCTCCGCCCAACATAACGGGGACCGACACTTCCTTCCATACAAAGCCTCAAACGGAGCAGCTTTGATGCTCGTGTGATAACTATTGTTATACGAGAACTCTACTAATGGTAAATGAGTATCCCAATTTCCACCGAAATCCATCACACATGCACGGAGCATGTCCTCTAGTGTTTGGATGGTCCTTTCACTTTGGCCATCCGTTTGAGGATGATAGGTGATGTTTGTAAAATGCAACATATAAATTACATCAAATGAGGCATAAAACTAACCCTTTTTAAGTACTAATGTTGGAAAAAGTGTGTTTTTGTCTTCCTTTTGTACTTTCAGGATTAAATGAGCTCAAATTAACAAAAGAAGCAAAAAGACAGCTAAATCTAACATAAATACAAGAAAAGGAACAAAAGTGGATTGCCCGACCCCTCGACAGCATCCTCCCAAGCAAAACAGAGAAGGCAGAAGACTGAACACGCCCAGTGCTCAGCGGGCACGGGCCGTGCCCAAGAAGCAGGAGAAAAGACGTACCTATAGAAGCTTCTATTGCTCACCACGGGGCCGTGCCCAGTGAACACGAGGGCGTGCCCAAAGTACTGCATGCGCATTAATTGTAATTCGCAATTACAATTAATGAGGAGAGATAGTGTCAGACGGGCACGGGGCCGTGCCCAGCGGACACGGGGCCGTGCCCAGGCTTCTGTTCAGCCTATAAATAGGAGTGCTTGGAGACATTTCAACTCATCCCTTGACATACCACCTCTCTTGTGACACCTGTGTCACCGCGACCATCAAACAAATACCAAGCCGATGAAATATTGTATTTCATACTTGGGATCTTGTATAAATATGTGTATGTTTTGCACATATCAATTATTGTTCAATTTCAAACTCTACATTGCTTTCTAGAGCATTATACGCAAACTGGTGCGTAAACGTACTCAGTTTAATGCGACAAATACTCCGGAAGATCAACATATACTCAACATACCTTAAATAACCTTTACATAACTTAGAAATAAGTTTTGAAGGCTTGGGTATAGCAAAAATAAGTTAATTCGCTTACAGGGACTAAACTTGACAAACTGCGAAAGTATGCCAATTTGAACTGTAACGAACATTCCGGAACATGTTCATAAGTTAAACATACCCTAAATATCCTCTACATAGCTTAGAAATAGGCTTTGAGGTGTTTGGTATGCTAAAACAAACTTTTGGATCATTCAGGGACTAAAAGTGTCAAAAAGTGCACAAGTTTGCACTTTCGCGCATAACTTACGTTCTGAATACATCCGGACATCCAAAAATTTATGTAAGCATCCTTATATTATGCCTTAGTGTTGGGCATGAGAAAAATCCATTCGTCGCCTCATTTGGATCGTCTTTCGCGCTTATGCGCATTCCGTCGTAATTAAGCGAACATCGCAATCGTACGGCCAAACGAACCGACATCCGGAATATTTTTGAGCATATTTCATGTCCCCTACACTTTAACTTCATCTTAGAGCCTTGAAATGAGGTTAACGGGGCTTAAACGTGCCAAAAATGGGCCAAAATACGTGTTTCTGAAGTGCAGGGACCAAAATTGTAAATTCTGATCTGGGAACCTTAGGCGGGGCGCGTAAGGATTTACCAAATCGTTACGCGGGGCGCGTGAGACTGTCAGACAGAAAAATCTTTGCATTTAATGCAGTTTGGCCTTTCGTTCGATCAAGGGGCAATGCCCTTTCACCCAATCAGGAGCCAAGGGCCAAGTTTTGACTTACCACAAGAATTTGACAAGTGTACGCTCGAGATCGCGGCACGATATTCGATAAACGATCCTAACGGTTCCACTTTTCCTATAAATACCCCCCCCCTTTGTTCCAAAAACCCACAAAATCTGATCTTAAGGCTCTAAGTTGGAACCATTGTTCCATACCTGAGCTATTTGATCTAGATTAGCACTCGGGGACCTTCCGTAAGTCTTCTTTCGCTCTTTTATCGCTTTTCGAGTCCGAAAGTCAACATTTTGTTGACTTTCTGCATTGACCAGCTTATGGTCGATGCGAAGTTCATGGAACTTCATAACGTGAGCGTGATCACGATGGTTATAGTCCGTAGTGACTATACCTACTGATCACCACGTTAACTAAGCTCAGTGACGGGTCGTAGTTTCGGCCAAAATGTGCATTCTTGCATATTTTGTAACCAAACTACTCGTGAGCATCAAAGCCGTTTGTTTTGATGTCAAACCTGTTTTCTAAACTTAGTTAAGCATGTTCTAACATGCTTAGCTCGTCACTTTTAGTTTAGTGCTTATACAGGGTCGTAAGGTAAGCGATCTAAACCATCGCTTATACTTTCGAACCCGACCCATTTGGTCGATCTTTAGGATCCGACCAAACACATTAGGTGACCATAGCTATAACCTTCCGAGGTTATACCTTGTGGTCACGATGTTAGGCGTTCCAGACGCGTTCTACGCAAACGACGCGTTAGGGTAGCCTAAGCTACCTAAACGGGTCATGATGGGGCGTAAGCACTTAGGTTAGGTTTCATTTTAGTATGTAGACTTTGTTAAACCATATTACATGAGTCTCCATACTCGTTTGGTTTACGAACCCGCATACTATCCGACCCTCTGATTTTGGTCCGGTATATTAATATAGCTACCTATTAGGTGCCGTTTGATATCCCGTGACCTCTAGCATTATCTGGTTATTATACAAGGAATTCAAAGCAATCTCAGTTGAGTACATTGAACCCCTCTTTTACTGTTTTCTAAACTGTTTTTGGGTGAAACACATGTGCCTATCTGTTACTTTCATGCTTTCCTGTTTTCACATCATATACTTGCTATGTTCAATAGTACATATATAGTACATGATTTCATTGTGTTTATGCTATGTATGTCCATCGTGTGCATACTTAGCACAACACTTTACATTACATTTTCATGCTATGTATGCCCATTGTGTGCGTACTTAGTACATTGTTTTACATTACATGCTATGTATGCCCATTGTGTGCATACTTAGTACATTGTTGCACATTGCATTAGTGTTGCATATGCTCATCCAGCATATGAGCACATTACACTACATTTTGAACCGTTGTACTCTACAATACATTTCATGCTACGTACGCCCATTGTGTGCATACGTAGTACATTGTTTCACATTGCATTACTGTTGCACATGCTCATCCAGCATATGAACACATTACACTACATTTTGAACCGTTGTACTCTACAATACATTTCATGCTACGTACGCCCATTGTGTGCATACGTAGTACATTGTTTCACATTGCATTTCTGTTGCACATGCTCATCCAGCATATGAACACATTATACTACATTTTGAACCATTGTAACCATTTGACTATGTGAACCGTCTTACCCCTTTTGATTTCATGAACCGTCTGTAACCATTGAACCGTGTAAACCAGTTGTATCCGTTGACATGAATTACATTTGACAATAGACATTTGACTATACATGAACATTTCTACCGTTGTTAAACATTTCATCTTGATGGTTTGGTTTGAGTAAGTGATTTAAGTAACGAGGCATGTGTAATATGATACAAGCATGCTGGATACGCCGCTGGTACTTCCTATATATAAGTGTTTGTATGGTATTACATATCGTAGCGTTATTTGAATCATTTCAATTTGAGACATAGAACATTTTATACAAATAACACGCTTTTCACAAGACATTGATTTACAAACAACAAATCTTATACAAACTCTTTTTACATGGTCATTTAGTTAACCAGGCATTTTTCTCTTATTTATGCATATCATTTGATCTTACCGTTTTTCAAATGATTTACAAGACAAAGCAAAATACGAGGTTCATGACTAAACATTTTCTCAAACTCAAGTCATGAATTCCGTTTTCACAAAACCAATGTATCTCACAGGCATTTTTATGCTGACGTACCTATTTTCACATGTGTTTTCAGGAGATGATGCATAGGACTTATCAAGACATACTTAGGCGGACCTGTGCCTTAGTGACTTAAAACGAGACAAGAACTAGTTAATTTATGTTATGTACACTTTGATTCTTGTTTAGACAATGTAAACTTTCATGTTTGATTTATAAAACGAAACTTCATTTGCCATGGATTTGAAACAATTGATTCTGTTACAACACTCCCCGACGTTTCCGCCACGTTTTGTGTGTTCTACGTGGTCGGGGTGTGACAGAAAAGATGGTATCAGAGCCAATGGTTATAGGGAATTAGGTTATTAGTAATGCTTTGACCTAGTCTATAACCTTCCTAGGAACCTAACGCGAGTTTACTTGCGTTTAGTCACAAAACAATACCGTCACCTACCCTTAGGCGACGACCACAACAAGAACATAAATTTCAAAACCGCCTTGAAAGCTAATCATCTGTTCTAGGATAATTGATTACTAGGTTTTGAACCCTCTATTGTAAGGTTTTGAACCCTTTGTTATAAGGTTTTGAACCCCTTTGAATTTTCAAAACTCCCGTCAAAGTTTTGGGTCCTAAATAGTGTGAACACGTGCGAACTGGAAGGGTGAATGCCTGTACCCTGGGTTTTCTGTCTAAGGTTAGAGTGTTCGTACAAATCCGCATAATCGGACCAGTCACTCTTACCTGGGAACTCTTGGGTGAGTGTCCACTTATAGGCGAGCATGTCTTCGCGATACACTATGAGGATCTATTTGCTTTGATTCAGCCCTGGTGTTGTTTGTTTGCTTCATGATTCAAACAAGTGACCATCAACCGTGATTATGGTCAGTGATTGTAACATCCTATTCTTACCCAATACCATTTTATTTGTTTCCTTTCATGTTTTCCTCTTTTAGAATGCCTCCTCGACGCGAACACCAGATAGCAACTGCCGAGCTGGCAGAAATTATTGCGCAGCAGATGGCTGCTCAATTCCCAAATCTCTTTGCTCAATGGAACCAAGCCAACAACAACAACAATGGTACATGCAATTTCAAGAACTTTAACGCGGCTAAACCACTCAAGTTTAGTGGTTCTGAGGGAGCAACTGGGCTTCTCCAATGGTTCGAGAGCATCGAGAATACCTTTCGCCACGTGCAGTGTCCGGAAAATCGCAAGGTCGAGTTTTCTTCGAGTGTGTTTCAGAAGAGGGCTCTTACATGGTGGAACGGGGTAATGAGAGACCGTGGTGCAGATGTTGCTCTAGCACAAACATGGGCTGAACTGAGAGCACTTATGAGAGAGTTTGATGATTTGAAACAAGATAGTGGCGAACACAGGGCATATACTGATAGGTTTGAGGAGTTGAGTCTACTTTGCCCGACTATGGTCGCCCCACTCGACAAGGCTATCGAAAGGTACATCGACGGCCTGCCTGAGTCGGTACAAGACATGTCACTGGTAGCAACCCTACCACACTCCGTCAGGCCATTGAGCTATCTGCAACCTTGACTGAATCGCAGATCAGAAAGCATAAACTTTTTCGAAAAGGTGACAAGAAATCGGCCGGGGAATCGAACCCAATCGAGGAATCAAAGACCATGGATGAACAGACTGAATATCCTAAGAAGTCAAGGAAGCGAAAGGCTTCTCAGAACTTCGCCGTGGTCGCTCACAATGGTCAAGCCGTCCCCAACCAACCAGCTCAACCCCCTGCTAGAAAACCATACAATGGAACTGCACCCTTGTGCAACCAATGTAGCCTCCATCATCACGCCAATGTACAGTGCCGCAAATGCCAAACTTGTGGACTCATAGGCCATACAACAAGAATCTGCCCAGCTGCAGCTGCACCAAACCAAGCTGGCAACAATCCCGCTCAAGGTCGTTTCCTACCAGGTTCTTGTTTCAACTGTGGCGAGATGGGTCATTTCCGAAGAAATTGCCCAAAGCTTGCTAATGCAAATCCAGCACAAGGATGATCACCCGACTGACTAGAAGACAACATCGTTTAGAAATAATCATGTCTTATGTATTAAGTTTCTTTTATTGTCAAGATCCAAGGAACAGTTGATATCGTTGTTTATAAATAAATCTTTCATTTACATTGCAATGTATTTCGATGGTTGCATGTATAAACGACATATCCCTTGCAATACCGACAATCAAGGAACCGTATTCCTTGAAGAACAAACTACCCCCAAAATTCTCCCATTCTATAATCGCTTGCGTCTTCCACGGAATTCCTAAGTACCCGTTTATTCTAAGGAAACGAAGTACAAGGCGCAGGTTACAACACAAGACGAATACCCAAGGTACCACTATAAATCCTTAATAGGGTACCTAGGAATTCCCCGTAAGTCTTTAATTGTTGTATACCTTCATTCGAATGTGGTGATTCCTTGTAATCAAAAATCGAATTTTGGGAGATCTTTCTATCTTCTCAGATAGATTCCAGTGAACATTGAGATCCGTCGACAGGTTTCCATATCCGTATTCAATCGATAACAAGTTAATAACAAATTATGATCAAATTAAACAATTATGTGACTATGTGCTTATGTGTTTCCTTATGTATTGTTGTGTGATCCAAATTATGTTATCCAAATCTTCGTAGAATCTTACATATCCGTGTGCAAGAGATTCATAGTAGGATGCCCAAAGGTATTACTTAAAATCCTCAATGGACTTCTATGTTATAGTTAAGTCCCTCGGATTATAAAGTACTACTTCATAATTAGACCCCTTGAGTGGTCTACCTAAACAGATTCATCCAAAAATCTGGTTAGGGATATCATGTGATGATATAGCTGAAAGGACTCCTTGGTGGCCTAACCAAGAGGATCCCCTGTCGATCTAATTAAAAGGAACCGATGGAAGTCTAGTCACCCTCGTCACAAGTTTGATATCCTTCCCCAAAACATTACAAAAAAAACTGTGCGGACTGTGCAAGGGATTACGTAATTATGGATGCATACATAATTATGGAATTTAGTGCACAGAAATCACAGCAAGTTCTGTCATGTGTCTAGAGTTAACCCTATTCATTTCCAATTCTGATGAAGCATCCGTTGAGGAAAAATGAACTAGCTATTCATTTTTCACTTCTGAAGAATATCCGTTGAGGAAATGAATATCCGTTTATCCTTCATTTCCAAATCTGAAGAATACCCGTCGAGGAAAATGACTCCGTTTGTTCATTTTCGTTCTAAAGATTTATCCGTTGAGGAAATGAATATCCGTTTATCCTTCATTTCCAAATCTGAAGAATACCCGTTGAAGATGACCCTGTTTGTTCATTTTCGTTTCTGAAGATTATCCGTTGAGGAAATGAATATCCGTTGTGTAATCCTTCATTTCCAACTCTGAGAAAGCAACCGTTGAAGATGACTCCGTTAGCTCATTTTCGTTTCTGAAGATTTATCCGTTGAGGAAATGAATATCCGTTGTGTAATCCTTCATTTCCAACTCTGAGGAAGCAACCGTTGAAGATGACTCCGTTAGTTCATTTTCGTTTCTGAAGATTATCCGTTGAGGAAATGAATATCCGTTGTGTAATACTTCATTTCCAACTCTGAGGAAGCAACCGTCGAAGATGACCCCGTTTGTTCATTTTCGTTTCTGAAGATTATCTGTTGAGGAAATGAATATCCGTTGTGTAATCCTTCATTTCCAACTCTGAGGAAGCAACCGTCGAAGATGACTCCGTTAGTTCATTTTCGTTTCTGAAGATTATCCGTCGAGGAAATGAATATCCGTTGTGTAATACTTCATTTCCAACTCTGAGGAAGCAACCGTTGAAGATGACCCCGTTTGTTCATTTTCGTTTCTGAAGATTATCCGTTGAGGAAATGAATATTCGTTGTGTAATCCTTCATTTCCAATTCTGATGAAGCAACCATTGAAAATGACCCGTCTGTTCATTTTCGTTTCGGAAGAATGACCGTTAAGGAAATGACAAGATATTGCCTTACATATCATTGGTGGTTATTTGGCAAATTCACAAATAGACTCCTACGAATAAATTTCGGGACGAAATTTCCTAAAGTAGGGGAGACTGTGACACCTGTGTCACCGCGACCATCAAACAAATACCAAGCCGATGAAATATTGTATTTCATACTTGGGATCTTGTATAAATATGTGTATGTTTTGCACATATCAATTATTGTTCAATTTCAAACTCTACATTGCTTTCTAGAGCATTATACGCAAACTGGTGCGTAAACGTACTCAGTTTAATGCGACAAATACTCCGGAACATCAACATATACTCAACATACCTTAAATAACCTTTACATAACTTAGAAATAAGTTTTGAAGGCTTGGGTATAGCAAAAATAAGTTAATTCGCTTACAGGGACTAAACTTGACAAACTGCCAAAGTATGCCAATTTGAACTGTAACGAACATTCCGGAACATGTTCATAAGTTAAACATACCCTAAATATCCTCTACATAGCTTAGAAATAGGCTTTGAGGTGTTTGGTATGCTAAAACAAACTTTTGGATCATTCAGGGACTAAAAGTGTCAAAAAGTGCACAAGTTTGCACTTTCGCGCATAACTTACGTTCTGAATACATCCGGACATCCAAAAATTTATGTAAGCATCCTTATATTATGCCTTAGTGTTGGGCATGAGAAAAATACATTCGTCGCCTCATTTGGATCGTCTTTCGCGCTTATGCGCATTCCGTCGTAATTAAGCGAACATCGCAATCGTACGGCCAAACGAACCGACATCCGGAATATTTTTGAGCATATTTCATGTCCCCTACACTTTAACTTCATCTTAGAGCCTTGAAATGAGGTTAACGGGGCTTAAACGTGCCAAAAATGGGCCAAAATACGTGTTTCTGAAGTGCAGGGACCAAAATTGTAAATTCTGATCTGGGAACCTTAGGCGGGGCGCGTAAGGATTTACCAAATCCTTACGCGGGGCGCGTGAGACTGTCAGACAGAAAAATCTTTGCATTTAATGCAATTTGGCCTTTCGTTCGATCAAGGGGCAATGCCCTTTCACCCAATCAGGAGCCAAGGGCCAAGTTCTGACTTACCACAAGAATTTGACAAGTGTACGCTCGAGATCGCGGCACGATATTCGATAAACGATCCTAACGGTTCCACTTTTCCTATAAATACCCCCCCCCCTTTGTTCCAAAAACCCACAAAATCTGATCTTAAGGCTCTAAGTTGGAACCATTGTTCCATACCTGAGCTATTTGATCTAGATTAGCACTCAGGGACCTTCCGTAAGTCTTCTTTCGCTCTTTTATCGCTTTTCGAGTCCGAAAGTCAACATTTTGTTGACTTTCTGCATTGACCAGCTTATGGTCGATGCGAAGTTCATGGAACTTCATAACGTGAGCGTGATCACGATGGTTATAGTCCGTAGTGACTATACCTACTGATCACCACGTTAACTAAGCTCAGTGACGGGTCGTAGTTTCGGCCAAAATGTGCATTCTTGCATATTTTGTAACCAAACTACTCGTGAGCATCAAAGCCGTTTGTTTTGATGTCAAACCTGTTTTCTAAACTTAGTTAAGCATGTTCTAACATGCTTAGCTCGTCACTTTTAGTTTAGTGCTTATACAGGGTCGTAAGGTAAGCGATCTAAACCATCGCTTATACTTTCGAACCCGACCCATTTGGTCGATCTTTAGGATCCGACCAAACACATTAGGTGACCATAGCTATAACCTTCCGAGGTTATACCTTGTGGTCACGATGTTAGGCGTTCCAGACGCGTTCTACGCGAACGACGCGTTAGGGTAGCCTAAGCTACCTAAACGGGTCATGATGGGGCGTAAGCACTTAGGTTAGGTTTCATTTTAGTATGTAGACTTTGTTAAACCATATTACACGAGTCTCCATACTCGTTTGGTTTACGAACCCGCATACTATCCGACCCTCCGATTTTGGTCCGGTATATTAATATAGCTACCTATTAGGTGCCGTTTGATATCCCGTGACCTCTAGCATTATCTGGTTATTATACAAGGAATTCAAAGCAATCTCAGGTGAGTACATTGAACCCCTCTTTTACTGTTTTCTAAACTGTTTTTGGGTGAAACACATGTGCCTATCTGTTACTTTCATGCTTTCCTGTTTTCACATCATATACTTGCTATGTTCAATAGTACATATATAGTACATGATTTCATTGTGTTTATGCTATGTATGTCCATCGTGTGCATACTTAGCACAACACTTTACATTACATTTTCATGCTATGTATGCCCATTGTGTGCGTACTTAGTACATTGTTTTACATTACATGCTATGTATGCCCATTGTGTGCATACTTAGTACATTGTTGCACATTGCATTACTGTTGCATATGCTCATCCAGCATATGAGCACATTACACTACATTTTGAACCGTTGTACTCTACAATACATTTCATGCTACGTACGCCCATTGTGTGCATACGTAGTACATTGTTTCACATTGCATTACTGTTGCACATGCTCATCCAGCATATGAACACATTACACTACATTTTGAACCGTTGTACTCTACAATACATTTCATGCTACGTACGCCCATTGTGTGCATACGTAGTACATTGTTTCACATTGCATTTCTGTTGCACATGCTCATCCAGCATATGAACACATTATACTACATTTTGAACCATTGTAACCATTTGACTATGTGAACCGTCTTACCCCTTTTGATTTCATGAACCGTCTGTAACCATTGAACCGTGTAAACCAGTTGTATCCGTTGACATGAATTACATTTGACAATAGACATTTGACTATACATGAACATTTCTACCGTTGTTAAACATTTCATCTTGATGGTTTGGTTTGAGTAAGTGATTTAAGTAACGAGGCATGTGTAATATGATACAAGCATGCTGGATACGCCGCTGGTACTTCCTATATATAAGTGTTTGTATGGTATTACATATCGTAGCGTTATTTGAATCATTTCAATTTGAGACATAGAACATTTTATACAAATAACACGCTTTTCACAAGACATTGATTTACAAACAACAAATCTTATACAAACTCTTTTTACATGGTCATTTAGTTAACCAGGCATTTTTCTCTTATTTATGCATATCATTTGATCTTACCGTTTTTCAAATGATTTACAAGACAAAGCAAAATACGAGGTTCATGACTAAACATTTTCTCAAACTCAAGTCATGAATTCCGTTTTCACAAAACCAATGTATCTCACAGGCATTTTTATGCTGACGTACCTATTTTCACATGTGTTTTCAGGAGATGATGCATAGGACTTATCAAGACATACTTAGGCGGACCTGTGCCTTAGTGACTTAAAACGAGACAAGAACTAGTTAATTTATGTTATGTACACTTTGATTCTTGTTTAGACAATGTAAACTTTCATGTTTGATTTATAAAACGAAACTTCATTTGCCATGGATTTGAAACAATTGATTCTGTTACAACACTCCCCGACGTTTCCGCCACGTTTTGTGTGTTCTACGTGGTCGGGGTGTGACATCTCTCACACTTCATCCACCACCCACCACCATCACAACACTATCATCCACCACCATCATCCATTGTCCATCATAGAGTGTGTGAGTCGTCTCGGGATCCAAGATTGATCGTAAGAGTTCTTGACAATCAAGGCCATGTTTGCCTAAGTCTCTTACATCACTTGGTGAAGACAAGTGTTTAGTATAATACTTTTTATTTTTAATCTTTTGCACTTCTTAATTGGTTTTGTATTAATGACTTTAATAACTAGTTTCTTATGTTGAAGGTGATTCTTCCTTATCGTTTGTCCGTGGTGTCTTGGCATTATTTTACTGTCTATATCAAATAAAAGATTTTCACCATTCATATCTCCACGGTCTATATGGAGGTATGTTGGCTACCTGGTCGGGGGTTAAGGGAACGGTTTGGTAAGGGTCTTGCCCTTGTTCAGTGTTTAGAGGTCCTGCAAGGGACCTGGGTCAAATTTAGTAGGACCTCCTTCAATGCCCAAAGGTATTGGATGGCGGGGGTCCAAACTCTTTGACCCCCTCATAAGTTAACTACTATTAATACTATAATCCGGCTATTTAGCACTGTATCCCTGCTGACTCAGACTACTTAGTCGAGGGTAACGTCACCTCCAAAAGAGGGGCCTACCATAATTTGCATTAATAAACTTAATTAATTATCTTTCGTTAATCCGACCCTTTAGGATTGTATCCTTGCTGACTCAAACTACTGGGTTGAGGGTAACGTCGCCTTCAAAAAAGGGGCCTACTACAATAACTAAGATAATCTCTTAAACAAGTGCAAAAGTGCGAAAGTAATCAAAGGTTATACTAATACACGAGTCGGATCCAAGTGATTCATCTTGTCTATCTGTTTTTATTTTTATTTTATTTTTCAACATTTAGTTAGTTTTATTTTCTTAGTTTAAAAATCTTTTTCTAACATTTTGATTTGATTAGACGTTGAGGATAAACCGGTACTAAAAGCTCTTGTGTCCTTGGACGACCTCGGTATCTTACCAACACTATACTACGTCCACGATGGGTGCACTTGCCCATATGTGTGTTTAGTGTTAGTAAATATCGTGTTTTATAAATTTAAAACTTGGAAAAAGTGTAAAAAGGGCTTAAAATATATATCTAAAATATATTACACTACACACGCATCAAGTTTTTGGTGCCGTTGCCGGGGACACAAGGATTTTAAGAAAGTTAGGAATCAACGGCCTAATCATCTTTTTTCTTTTTAATTTTTTAGGATTTTCTTAGTTTTTTAGCTCTCAGCACGGGCCGTGCCTGCTGAACACGCCCCCGTGCTCAATCATTGGAACTGGCAATCTTGTTTTAAGTCAGACAGTAAGCTGAACACGGGGCCTTGCCCACTCAACACGCCTCCGTGCCCAAGATTCAGTTACTGAAAACAGAACCGTTAGATCTCGGCGGTTGGTAATTTCTGACACAAACATGAGTGATAGTAATTCTTTTTACTTTCGGCACTGTTATGGTACGTGGTGTCAATTATGTGGAGGCAAACATAAAGAATTAGAATGTTACTTTCTAAATTATAAGCCCCACTATATAGACCCACCGTCTCCCTATAACCTTAAGAGGGGCGAAAGTAAAAATAATCACTATCTCTCCCTCGAATGCGCCCAACCAGATATTCTAGGAGAAATGCTCCTTGACGAGTTATTTCAACTAGAAAATCTAGTTCTAAATTGGTTAATAGATCTTAGGAAGGATTTAATTAATCCATCCCAAGGCGATGACCAAGAAGAAAAGTTGGGGTCGCATGAAAACAACCTCGTTGTTCCCAATCCTACCTTCGTACCTAGCAAAGACATGGACGATAGTCGTCCCTGTGCCGATTGTGCTGTGAAGGACTCTCCATCGACTTCGTTCGGTGCATACATAGACCTGAGCGATTCGGCATATACCTTCTTTAACGAGAGCCCGGAAAAGGGTTAGACTTGTCCACCTAAAATAAACATAGGAATTACCCTCACCGACAACCTCTTGCGTTCTCGTCTTAGTCCAGGGCAATTAAGGTATCTTAGGCACTTTGGGGTTGTTCCAACTAGTAAGGAACCACCCGATATCAATAAGTTCCTTAGAAAATGGAGAAACTCCATAAGACAGCTTCTAGACACGGGGCCGTGTCCAGGTCAGCACGCCCCCGTGCCCACCTAAAAGATTCTCTGCTGATTTTGTCAGAATACGGACAAAATGTGTCAGGATTTCAACTCAACTGCACACGGGGCCGTGTCCAACCAACACGGGGCCGTGTCCAACGCGCTGTCGTTTTCTTTAAATGCAGCCTGATTCCTGCTCATTTTTGACCACTTCAAAAGACAGAGATTCCTGGGATCTTCACTCATACTATCCTAGGTAAGTTCTAAAAGAAGGTTTCCAAGAACCATCTTGTCTTTTCCACTTTTATCCATTGCCTCCTCTTTCAATTTTTTTTTCAAACATTTCCTCCATGAAAGCTTGGGAACTCCATGATTCCAACCTTTAATGTAAAGTTTGTAAGGTTATTATCTAAGGAATCATACTTAAAAATTAGTTGTATAACTTTGTTTTAAATTATCTGTGCTTAAAACCCGGCTAAAAACCATAAAAATAATTTAAAACTCCAAGATTCCTTAGTCTAAAATCCTGCAGACAAGTGGACACGGGGCCGTGCTCAGCGAGCACGAGGCCATGTCCGAGGTTCTATTTCATGAAAATTGAGCTCTCTTCGGTCTATTTCCTAGCAATGGCAAGCAGAACAAGCGGAACGTCTTCTTCAAGAAATAACCGACAAGGGAGGAGATCATCAACGGCGGAAGACTCTCTTGTAAACTATGTTTACGCCCTAAGAGAGGCTATTGATGAAATGACGGGGGTGGAAGAAGCATTGGTCGACCGTATCAACCATCTAACGGTGGGACTGGAGGGATGTCTCCGAGAGGAAAACCTCTTGCACCAGAGGTTATACCTCCTCGCCTCTCCTCCTTGGGTACCTATAATAACCCAAAGGGCGTGGAACGTGGTCCCCGAAGTCATCATACCCGCCGAATGGTACGCCATACACCCGGAGCCTCCGCAAGGGATAGTGCAAGGAGTCCCGGTGGTTGTTCCCCCTCCTCCACAAGATGTTGAGGAAAATGAAGCCGCCTTCTTCCTTCCAAGGGAGATAGAAGAATGGCTTTAACAACGTCTAGGAAGAAAACCATCGGCCGAGAGTCCTACTACATCGGGAAACTATTCCCGAAATTTTCTTAACAAAAAGTAGAACTCTTTATGATAACTTTGTGTACCTCCTGACCTAATTAGTTAAGTTTTTCTTTTATTTCTTTTTATTTTTAGGAACGCTATGAAAGATCTCTCTATGGTTTTAATGGAATGATGGTTTTAAAGTTTGAATGGTGTCATAATAAATAAAACACACTCATAGTGGTCAAGGATAACAAGGGAAACGAGAAACATAGCCCCATGCACGAAAACAGGGCCATCCGACAACAATTTATTCATTACTGTAAGTTCAACACGGGCCGTGCCTAGTCAACACGACCCCGTGCTGAACATCCTGCAGACAAATGCCCAGTTCAGGTAACTGGACACGGGCCGTGTTCACCGAACATGCCCCCGTGTCCAGGCTTCTGTTTCTTTTCTTTAATTATTGTTACTGGCACCTAAACACGGGGCCGTGCACGGTCACCACGGGGCCGTGTCCAGACTGCAAGTAACATAAAAATTTTGCTTTTAACACCATTTTACACATTCAATCAACCTAAAATTTATTTTTGGGACACCTTGAGGACAATGTGTAATTTAAGTGTGGGGGGATGCTAAAACCTTGAATTTTGCAAGTCCTAATAACAAGCCTTACACAAAACTCTATTGGAACCGCTAATCACCCCAAATTTTTTCAAAAAAAAATTTCATTTTTTTTACTTGTCTAAGTTTAAGTTGGGAATTCTAAGACTAACAAGGTTATATTTTTACAAATTTACAACCGATAGCGTCGTGATAAAAGAACCAACATAAGAAAATTATGAAACGGCATGACAAGCTTAGTTAAAATTTGATTATATATACTTGATCACATAAAAACCCATTCCCACAAAAGTGAGTTTTGAGCCTTTATTGAGCATACAAATATACATCTTTACACTAAATGCTCATTTTTCGTTTCTTGTGTGAATAGCCGCTTGGTTCTTACGACTCTAGAACTTGCCACGACAATTCATGCCCGGTCCTTACCAACTTAAACCCAAGTAAGTAAATGATGGAGGCATTAGGACTAACATTTTTTTTCAACACCATTATTTCTATTTTTCTTTTTACCTACCCAAAAATTCCCCTTAGTTAACCCTTTTGAGCCTAAACCTTTTCATTTCTTAACCCAAAACCCATTTTACCCACCAAAAACCCTTTTTATTTTTACCTTTTATTTTAGTAACAAACTCGGTTTTCATGTGACTAAAAAAAACACATTTTACAATGAAGTTGGAAATAAACAAACAAAGCTCCTCAAACAAAAGCTTGTTTGAATAAATACTTCATTAAAAATAAAAAGTCACAAAAACAAAATGTTTTACGAAAACCGACGCTTTTTACGACTTTCGCCCTATTCTACTAACCACTAACCCAACTAACCACCTTTAGCCCAAGCCTAACCCTTCACCCAAAAACTCCTCTTGATATTTACAAAGGTATAAAGTTAAAAAGGAGGAGGATTGATTGCTTGGCAAGCTTATGGTAGGAATAAGTTCCATGCCGCTCTCGAGTGATTCACTAAAAATACACCTTCGGCCGAGTTTGACTGATTCCCCCGTGAGGTATGTGAACTTGTATATAAATGAAATTTCAAAAATGTATGTTATGCCTTAATAAATAATTTACCTTATGAAAAGTTTTTAATAAATCATGACGAATAGGATTGTAAATAAATAAAAATAAAACCTAAACAATCTTGGAAAATCCCGACACTCTATGACAAGCCCAAAACCTTCTCTTCTACCCATTCATTTGGGAGTGTAAGCCACATATTAAAGAGTTTTGCTTGAGGACAAGCAAAAATTCAAGTGTGGGGATATTTGATATGTGTAAAATGCAACATATAAATTACATCAAATGAGGCATAAAACTAACCCTTTTTAAGTACTAATGTTGGAAAAAGTGTGTTTTTGTCTTCCTTTTGTATTTTCAGGATTAAATGAGCTCAAATTAACAAAAGAAGCAAAAAGACAGCTAAATCTAACATAAATACAAGAAAAGGAACAAAAGTGGATTGCCCGACCCCTCGACAGCATCCTCCCAAGCAAAACAGAGAAAGCAGAAGACTGAACACGCCCCGTGCTCAGCGGGCACGGGGCGGTGCCCAAGAAGCAGCAGAAAAGACAAACCTATAGAAGCTTCTATTGCTCACCACGGGGCCGTGCCCAGTGAACACGGGGGCGTGCCCAAAGTACTGCAGGCGCATTAATTGTAATTGCGAATTACAATTAATGAGGGGAGATAGTGTCAGACGGGCAGGGGCCGTGCCCAGCGGACACGGGGCCGTGCCCAGGCTTCTGTTCAGCCTATAAATAGGAGTGCTTGGAGACATTTCAACTCATCCCTTGGCACACCACCTCTCTCACACTTCATCCACCACCCACCACCATCACAACACCATCATCCACCACCATCATCCATTGTCCATCATAGAGTGTGTGAGTCGTCTCGGGATCCAAGATTGATCGTAAGAGTTCTTGAAAATCAAGGCCATGTTTGCCTAAGTCTCTAACATCACTTGGTGAAGACAAGTGTTTAGTATAATACTTTTTATTTTTAATCTTTTGCACTTCTTAATTGGTTTTGTATTAATGACTTTAATAACTAGTTTCTTATGTTGAAGGTGATTCTTCCTTATCGTTTATCCGTGGTGTCTTGGCATTATTTTACTGTCTATATGAAGTAAAAGATTTTCACCATTCATATCTCCACGGTCTATATGGAGGTATGTTGGCTACCTGGTCGGGGGTTAAGGGAACGGTTTGGTAAGGGTCTTGCCCTTGTTCAGCGTTTAGAGGTCCTGCAAGGGACCTGGGTCAAATTTAGTAGGACCTCCTTCAATGCCCAAAGGTATCGGATGGCGGGGGTCCAAACTCTTTGACCCCCTCATAAGTTAACTACTATTAATACTATAATCCGGCTATTTAGGACTGTACCCCTGCTGACTCAGACTACTTAGTCGAGGGTAACGTCACCTCCAAAAGAGGGGCCTACCATAATTTGCATTAATAACTTAATTAATTATCTTTCAATAATCCGACCCTTTAGGATTGTATCCTTGCTGACTCAAATTACTGGGTTGAGGGTAACGTCGCCTTCAAAAGAGGGGCCTACACAATAACTAAGATAATCTCTTAAACAAGTGCAAAAGTGCGAAAATATCAAAGGTTATACTAATACACGAGTCGGATCCAAGTGATTCATCTTGTCTATCTGTTTTTATTTTTATTTTATTTTTCAGCATTTAGTTAGTTTTATTTTCTTAGTTTAAAAATCTTTTTCTAACATTTTGATTTGATTAGACGTTGAGGATAAACCGGTACTAAAAGCTCTTGTGTCCTTGGACGACCTCGGTATCTTACCAACACTATACTACGTCCACGATGGGTGCACTTGCCCATATGTGTGTTTAGTGTTAGTAAATATCGTGTTTATAAATTTAAAACTTGGCTAAAAAGTGTATAAAGGGCTTAAAAAATATATCTAAAATATATTACACTACACACGCATCAATAGGCCGTACTTAGATCTACGCGAGATCCGAATGCCTTTTGGAAGGAACACCAAAACCTTGAAATAAAACGGCCATCTCTATCAGAGATTATAGAAACCGACACTCCATGACGTGCCACTACTTCCTTGATATACAATTCCGCTAACGTTTTCATATTGTCCTTCTCGCGGATAGGTAGAAAGTGTGCAGACTTTGTCAAACGATCCACGATTACCCAAATCATGTCATTACCCCTAGATGTTCTAGGTAACTTTGAAATGAAATAGAAATTTGTTCCCATTTCCATATCGGGATTTCAGGTTGTTGTAACAAGCCAGATGGCTTCTGATATTCGACCTTAACTTTAGAACAAGTCAAACACTTTCCCACGTAGGTCGCAATATCGCCTTTAAGATTGGGCCACAATTAAAATTCCTTCAAATCATGATGCATCTTATCAGCACCTGGATGAATCGAATACTTCGACTTACGAGCTTCATCTAAAACTAGATTACGTAACCCGCCAAACAATGGAACCCAAACACGACCCATGAAATACAACGTTTCATCTTCCTTAGGTTCCAATTGTTGTTCCATGCCACGCAAAGATTCTTCCTTAATAAACTCTGGTTTAAGAGCTTCACGTTGTGCGTCGCGAATTTGAGTGATGAGGCTCGTTTGATCGTTAATCCTAATGCACAAACCCGTAAAGTCTTAACCCTTTCTTTCCGACTCAAGGCGTCCGCAATAACGTTGGCCTTGCCCGGGTGATACTTTATCTCACAATCGTAGTCGTTCAACAACTCCACCCAACGACGTTGGCGCATATTTAATTCTTTTTGATCAAATATATGTTGAAGACTTTTATGATCCGTGAAAATGGTACACCGTGTACCGTAGAGATAATGTCGCCAATTTTTTAAAGCGAACACTACCGCACCCAATTCCAAGTCATGGGTGGTGTAGTTCTTCTCATGGACCTTCAACTGACGCGATGCATAGGCGAAGACTTTGTCTCGTTGCATTAAAACACAACCAAGACCTTGATGTGACGCATCACAAGAAACCACAAAATCATCCGTACCATCGGGTAGTGACAGAATTAGAGCACCACAAATTTTCTCTTTAAGTAACTGGAACGCTGATTCTTGTTTACCTCCCCAGTCAAACTTTCTATCCTTTTGGGTCAAGGCGGTTAGAGGCTGTGCTATCTTTGAAAAATTCTCAATGAATCGTCGATAGTACCCCACCAATCCTAGAAACTGGCGTATCTCAGTTGGAGACTTTGGTGCTTCCCAGTTCTTTATAGCCTCTATCTTGGACGGATCGACATGAATCCCTTTCTCGTTTACTACATGACCGAGAAACTGTACCTCGCGAATCCAAATTTCTCACTTCAAAAACTTTGCGTATAGCTTCTCGTTCTTCAGCAATTCAAGAATAAGCCTTAAATGTTGCTCATGCTCTTCCTTCGACCGCGAATATATTAATATATCATCAATAAAAACGATCACAAATTTGTCCAAGTAAGGTTTGCACATGCGATTCATCAAATCCATAAATACGGCCGGCGCGTTAGTTAAGCCGAAAGGCATGACAAGAAACTCAAAATGACCATAACGGGTTCTAAAAGCCGTCTTGGGAATACTCTCCTCTTGAACTCGCAATTGATGATAGCCCGAACGCAAATCAATCTTCGAATAGAAACTAGAACCTTGAAGTTGATCAAAAAAGTCATCGATCCTTGGTAAAGGGTACCTATTCTTGATATTGAGTTTGTTCAACTCCTGATAATCTATGCACATACGAA
Organism: Helianthus annuus; assembly: GCF_002127325.2. Classification (NCBI taxonomy): domain Eukaryota; kingdom Viridiplantae; phylum Streptophyta; class Magnoliopsida; order Asterales; family Asteraceae; genus Helianthus; species Helianthus annuus. The sequence goes on from NC_035437.2 coordinate 119,112,773, forward strand.
AGGTTCCATCTTTATTTTTCACGAACAAGACCGGAGCTCCCCGAAGCGAGAAACTCGGTCGGATGAAACCCTTGTCTAGCAATTCTTGAAGTTGGTTAGATAATTTCTGCAACTCTGATGGAGCGAAACGGTAAGGCGATTTAGCTACAGGGGAAGCTCCTGGGACCAAGTCGATGCGAAACTCGACTTGCCTTTGTGGGGGCAATCCTGGCAAGTCTTCGGGAAAGATCAGGGAATTCCCTCACAATAGGAATATCCTCAAGTTTAGGCTCCTCGGTCTTCTTATCAACTACGTGCACCATGAATGCGAAGCAACCCTTCCGTAGACACTTTTGGGCCTTCATGCAAGTAATAAATCGCAATGGGGTTCCACGTCTTTCTCAATAGACAGAAAGCGTCTCACCATCGGACATAGGAATACGAATTATCTTTTCATGAGAAATCACTTCGGCATGATTTTTCAACACCCAATCCATGCCGCTACGACATAAAAGCTACCCAGCTGGACCAACTAAAGATCTATACTAAATTCCCGATCGCACAAGACTAATGTGCATCCTTTAACGACCTTACAAGACTCAACCAATTTCCCATTAGCCAATTCGATAGAATAAGGTATATCTGACTTACTTGATTCTAAACCCAACATACGTTTAATGTTGGTAGGTACGAAGCTAATATTGACACCGGTATAAAAAAGAATTGACACATAATAATTATTGAGAAAAAACATACTAATGGCACATTTGGATCTTGTCGAGCATCCAAAGTTCTAATCACAAACCCTCATCCGCTAGCTGGATTCAACAAAAGGCATTCTCGCTTAAAGTGGCCCTCCGAGCCACACTCAAAACATCCTTGTTCTTTCTTGGGGTACTACCCTTTTTGAACTTAGACTGTTTCCTTATTTTAGATCCTTTGGATTCATCAACCGAATCCTTTTTATAACCACCATTCTTAGACAACGTTCCCATACGTACACATCTTTGGAAAGTCTCATCGCAAGACTCGCCGCACTACGAATGGTTGTGAGGTGGGAGGAGATAATCATGCTATGAATTTGAGGTGCCAAGCCTCAAATGTATTGGTCAATCTCTCTAAAACTTGGCATAATGAAGTAATGAACAATTCTTAATAGGTCATGAAGTCGTTGCGTATAGCCTACAACATCGGATTACCATGATTAATTCCAAAACTCCGTTTCCAACCTTTGATTTTTAGCTCGCGAGCAATACTCCTCTCGTATAAGATTCTCGTGTTATTCTTATGACAACTCGTATGCAACATCATTCCCTAAAGTTTGTACATGAAGATCCCACCAAGTTAATGCCTTGTCAACCAAATGCATGTCACGAACACAACTGTTTGCTCGGGGGTGCACTTGCTAATACGAATAACCGACCTCGTCATTTCTATCCATCACTTAGCCTACCGCACCTTCCGTCCTAGAGAAGTCTTAGACATATATTTAAACAAATATAGTCAACCATGTGCAAGGATTAAGAATACAACCGATTGTAGAAATCCCAAATCACATCGCTGGTCATAACTGAAATAACCCCGAGTGCAAAAATGTCACAAATGACAAAAAGAATCTACAATGACAATAATCACCATATCTAACATCCCTAAAAGGATAACTAAAACAAGGACAAACTCAACCACAACAATCCATAACATGAACAATCGCAACCCTAATGCATTGTACGTCTTGCGGGTATCACCCACATGCCTAAACGAAACAACAACCTAATGAGAGGGGGGACACCATGCGGTCTCAACTGCTCTCACAACATGCATTCCATAGTCTTTGGGCCTCAATCATCCAAAACATGGAATCCTTTGTTGTATTACTCCGTGGGACGAATACATCATTAACGCTTGAGCTCCACGAGCTCCAATCGATTACTAGAATCCTCGTAGATGTCGGATAAAATGCGATAAGGGAGTCACAACATGGCTCATGCCATTCTACCCCTTAAGACAAAACGAAACCAAATGATGGAAACCCCAATGGATGAGGTAAGGTACTACACTTACCATGAACTATCCCACGTACAAGAATCCAAGAATGTTGAGGGGAAATCCTCACTGGGTTGCTAACCTATTTCGTTCGCTTAGATACCGAGTCTCAACCCACCAAAAATATAGATAAAATGCTTGGCACCTTAATAAACAAGGGTAGATTTCCCGCATCGTACGGTATTATGGCACTCACCCTAGTTAGCGTTCTACAAAATGGAAATTGAAGCCCATGTAACAACTTAAGAATTTCGAATAAACAGTGATCCTTAGTTTGACCCACAGAGTCCACAAAGATTCTCATGCACCACAAGTTATGATTACGTGTGCACCCGTAATCATAAATTGCCTTGCATGGTCATCCAAGTGTTCTCTCGTTCGAAACTTAAATGATCAGTAGGAGAGGAGACACGACGACCCCCCTACTTTCAACACAGAAAGATCCTATGTGACGGACCACATGCTAACACCCTTTACCCCAACTCGTGGGATGGCGCGATGTCAGATGAAATAGAAGTTGAGAGAATCCATAAAAAGAACAACTGGAAGGGCAACATAAAGGTGACCGCATCCCAGTCCATAATTACATAGAGGATACCATCCTCACCAACGGAACACCGAAAACAACTTCCCTAACTACAAGACGTCACCACCATGGCTACGACCTCAACCTCGTCGTCATTACCGAAGTGAGGCATCTCCTCATCAAAGGGGAAATTAGCCACCTCCTCCGGAACAAAGCTCAGGGGTCCAACTTAAGAACTACGTCCACCATAAGCCCTTATTAGACACAAGATCACCATACTCATCACCCGAGTTAAGAATAACTATAGGGATCGAAGACGAAGACATCATGACTTGGAAAAATAATCCGTACGAAACATATATATATATATATATATATATATATATATATATATATACACAATATTAATCACATAAACCTCATAACCAACTAACCCGTCTATCCCATGTAGACTAAAACCATGTAACCCGCCTATACCACATAGGCAAAACAATGAAACCCACATATACCACATAGACAAAACCATGAAACCCGCCTATACCACATAGACAAAACCATGAAACCCGTTTATACCACATAGACAAAACCATGAAACCCGTCTATACCACATAGACAAAACCATTAAACCCGTCTACGACACGTAGACCAACCAATGGATGAAATGCAATGCAGTGAAACATTTCATGCAAGTGAAAACGTTTCGTGCGAGCACCCAAGAGATGAGATTATAGTCTAGACTCGAGACCGAATTCGAGTTCGCTATAATCGAGGCTCTGATACCAATCTGTCACACCCCGCCTGCCGAAGGCGGAAACGTAAGGTGCGACCATGAAAGGTTTTCAAGCATACGATAAGCAAACAACTAATATGATTAAGCAACAATGATACCGTGATACATGTGCCAACATAAGCCCGTAACCAAACCATAACGATGATGCCTCGCCACATCGTGCACCATGACGATGTCTAAGAATAATTGGACACAATTACACTCCCACAGGGTCACGACCGACCAGGAGCGGGGCTCGTTAAACCCAATAGATCTATTCGACTGTTCTGCGGTCATTACCACGACTAATGGTTACTAAACGAAACAATAACACAAGGACTTCCGAGCTCTAAAACCAACCAACTTATGTGCACCAAATAGATATAAATGGATTTCGTTCCCCACTACCATACCCCATAATCAAGCATGAATTTCCCCCGATTTAAATAAACATTTAAATAAGTAAAAGGGGCCGTGAAGGCTCACGAATTGCGTTCCGTGCATATACTAGCAAAATCAAATGTCCAAAATAATTCCCGACCTACACGTGTCCTAATTCAAAAAGACACCAGGTCTAAATATATGTCTACTCGACAAGTCGTTCACCAAACTTGTTTTACACAAAATGAGATGTTAACCTTTTATTTAAAATGTTAAACGTCCCGACGTGCTGGTGGGTGATTATCCAAGAGTTCACATGTTTATATAAATATACCACACATTGCCACACAATGTCGAGACCTAGTCCCGAACTACGACCATAACCAAATAAATATATATTTCACGAACAAAATACTATATTTATTTACGTAGAACGACGTCCATAAATCCTTTCGATAAATATATATTTTACGACCAAAATACAATATTATTCACGTGGAGTGACGTCCCCAAAGTACGTAAGTCGAACATGACCGAATATATATATTTATTCTTAAAATAAATCTACTTTTTCATATGCAATAAATAGTAAAAAAATATTTAATATTATTTATATATTTATCAAAAACTTGTTCTTTTACACTAACATTTTGCCCACATATCACATACACATATTCATTTACATACGTAAGTTTAAATTCAACAAGCACTTAACCGAACACGTGTGTGTGTATATATATATATATATATATATATATATATATATATATATATATATATATATATATATATATATATATAACATAGGGGAATGATCCACTAAAAAGTTGATTTTGGCTAAGTAGCCAAAGAAGGATTGTGATGATGACATGTGGTACTCCTAATTAGTCGGAAGGAAGGGCATTTTGGTCCTTATAAATAGTAGTGAAAATGACATGTAGTACAAAAATTCCAGCATAAAAAATGAGAAAAAAAATTTAAGACAAAAAAATCCAGCATAAAAAATTTTGCACAAAAATATAGTACAAAAATCCAGCATAAAAAAATGTTATACAACATAGAAATACAACACATTTTGGTGGGTTTTTTTAGTCTTCATATTTTATATAAGAATATGGTACTCAAATTAAAGATAAAAAGACGCTCGATTTTACGGTGAAATTTTTATGAAAAAATAACGTCGTATAAAAAAGTTATGAACGTTTAAAAAATGAGGGTGGAATATGCATGTGCCTTGCATGTAGAGAGGGAAAGTCCATAAATAGGATTTTACCAAGATACCCTTGCACTCCTACTTTCTCTTACACTTTAATCTTAACCATTGATTTGAAAAATGAATGGTTAAGATTACTTCTCATTCTACTTAGGTAAAATAAACTTTTTATTTGATCTTACCCCATATAACATATATATATTCCATACAAGTTTGTAGTTTCGGCTAAGTATATTAAAATATATATTTACATACATATATCCTTAACACTCAAACACTTAGCCAATTAACGAGTATTTTTTTTTGTCCTCAAGTCACTACTCGCTAATTATTTCTCAAGAAGACTTAGTAGCCGTTTTTCGGAAAATATACATCGAAATAAAAATATATTTCTGTTTGCGACCTGAATATATATATATGTATATACGTATATGTATATACGTATATATATATACATATATATATATACACATATATATATACATATGTATATATATATATATATATATTCGAAATACGTACAATGTCATCACCCGTAAGTCATATTATGTCAACTTTATCACCAAGTATATTACCCACTTTAGTAAATCCTATTTTTTTAACCCTTTTTATCAAGTTAAACTATATTTTATGACAAATTTATTTAGCATACAAAAACATGCATAACCCACTTTTAACACCTTTCAAACCTTAGCACCCAAGATTTTCCGTTAAAACATGTTAGCTTATATTTTAACATATTAATTCACAACAATCATCAAACATCCAACAAACTCTAAAATATATCTTAATTTTATTTATCCACAACCTCATGTAACAACATCCTACACACCCCATTACTTGTACTTAACATCAAGTTACAAACAAGCATCTAAAAATCACATTTTAACAAGCAAGAATCACACACATAAACATCACGTAGCCCACAGATCATACACATACATCCTTATACTTAGAAACTTCCAATTTATCCTTATCTTTACTTGTTTTGTTAAACTACATTTTAACATCTCATTTGGTGACAAACTTGTCCATATAGAAACTAAACTAGTGTAAATAAAAAAAATAAAAATAAAGATTAGATGCTCACCACTAGTATAAAACTAGGGAAGTTTCTCTTAAAGAAATGGATGGTAGAAATTTATATGTTGAGATAAAGCTCCAAGTTTAGCTCCACTCTTCTATTATCTCAACACTTGGAATTTCTTGTATTATTTTAAGTGAATGGAAGATTGAAAAAGGAAAGTCAAAGGAGGTCTTTGAGCTGGAAGTTTAAGAGATGGAGAGATATTGATGTTGTGTGTTTTTGTAAAGATGTTGTGTGTTTTTGTAAATGGACAGTATGCATTTTATATTTTAGATCATAGTAATAAAATCAACCAAACCATACTACATCCATACTTCTTTGACCACCATATTATCTTACAATCAAATCAATGGTAAAAAAAAGATTGGGAGGGGGTAAGTTGGTCGTAGAATTGGGAAGGGTGAGTACGGGTTGTTTTGACTTTTTTGCTATTTTAATAATGATGTATAGATATTTGGGTGCTTAGGCTAATTATGGTGTTTAGAGTTTGTTAAAACTCTAATCTAATTTAATTATTATTAGACAATAATGATTATACAATAGATTTTTTTTGTTTGGTGAAAATATAGATGTGAAAACGCCATCACAGTAACATCTTCGCGATACACCGAAGAAGTATTCTACGATACTTTCTTATCCGAGACAAGCTTTATCTATTATTCACGCCAAACGTATAACATTGCCATAAATTTTAAAGTTCTAGGCATATTGGAACAGTGTCAGTATCTTTTATAATGTACCGGATAATCCACCAACGCTCGTTCTATATTTTTTTTACATATACTCTTATCGCTACATGATAAGATGATACCAAACAACATCAAATGCGAACCCATGCATTTACCCGGACATTGCTAGACTTTATGGACTCAATTAATAATATAATTAAGTCTAAATGCACGAAATTTAATAAATAAATAGTGATTAGATCATACGGATTAACCTGAAAATTTGCCCGTTGTCACACGTTGGTTAAACCAAAAGGCATAATAACGAACTCATAGTGGCCATATCGAGTGCCAAAAGCGGTTTTAGGTATATCTTCATCCTGGAAGCGTAGTTGATGATAGCCTGAGTGTAGATCGATCTTCGAGAAACACGTAGCACCTTGCAGTTGATCAAACAAGTCATCGATACGAGGCAGGGGATAACGGTTCTTGATGGTTAACTTATTCAATTCCCGATAGTCGATGCACATCCTGAACGACCCATCTTTCTTTTGGACGAAAAGGACTGGTGCGCCCCAAGGAGAGGTGCTCGGGCGAATAAAGCCTTTTTCAAGTAATTCCTGGAGTTGGTTCGGGGGTTCCCGCATTTCGGTGGCGCGAGTCGATAAGGGGCTTTGGCAACAGGGTTAGCTTCAGGAATGAGGTCGATACGAAAGTCGATATCATGACTGGGCGGGAGTCCAGGAAGGTCGTCAGGGAACACCGGAGGAAATTCACGGACTACAGGAACGTCTTTAACTTCTGTCTTCCTTTTCTTTCCTTCTCCGCTATGTATTCCTTGCGGAAATACTTGCTAGCTTGGACACATGACATGAGCTTGAGACCTTTCGAAGCTGTTTCACCGTATACACATAATAAATCACCGTTCGCGAGCGAGAATCGAATCATTTTATCAAAGCACACAACTTCAGCACGGTTTTCGCGAAGAAAGTACATGCCTACTATGACGTCGAAACTTCCGAGTTGCATCGGAATGAGGTCGATTGGGGAGAGGTGATTGTTGAGCTCGAGAGTACAATCACGGAGAACAGAGTTAACGGCGACAGTTCTTCCGGTAGCGACTTCAACTTCGAATGACGAAGGGAGATAAGAGCGCTTACGACTAAGGAGCTTCTCGAATTCAAATGACACAAAGCAGTTATCGGCTCTAGTATCAAACAAACACGATGCATAAATACCATTCACAAGGAACGTACCATTAACCACGTTGTTGTCAGCCTGGGCTTGACGAGCATTGATGTTGGGATTGAACCCTATCAGAGGAACAGATAATTAAAGCCAAAACTAGATCAGGTCAGTGGATCCAGAATAAGCAGATGTTATGCATACAAGTCTCTCCCCTTGAAAGTGGTTTCAACATCTGCTGACCTCCTATCTACTGATCATACAAACTGCTGACCTACAACTACTGATCAAGTCAAAGACTGATGAAGAACTAAAGCCCTGCTGCCCAATCAAGTGCCTTGAGTCAAGCACTGCTAATCATAATAAGTACTGCTGGGTTCACAACAGTGGAAGGATGCAGCACCAGTTTTGTTTACTTTATGTAATGTATTGTAATATCAGTAGTTATCATAGCAGAGATTCTATAGATCAGAGGTTAGAATTTGTTAGGAGGTTAGATGTCACTTTCATGGTGACGTCAACTTAGATGCTTCAGTGATTTGTTCGTGCCTATAAATAGAACAGTGCTTTGTACTGTTCTATTAGCTCTTCACCATCATCTTCCTGCATGAACAAATTCTGTGAGCTCAAGCTGAGGGGGACTTTGTTGCATACTTGCATATTGTAATTGTTGTTGAAAATAAATTCAATCATTCGATTCAATGTTAAACTTGTATGTTAAAAGCATTTCTCCTGTTTGATTGTGAAAAGTTTGTTCCATTTTAATTCCGCTGCACAACTCATTCATCTTCATCTTATTTCAAACGTAAAACACAATCAAAACCAACTCAGATCCTAACAATTGGTATCAGAGCTTGGACAGTCAAATTTGATTTAACAATCATTTTGACATAAGTAGTTCAACTCGCAATCGTTGATACTGATAGTTTGTTCGTTTCATTGAAAAACAGAGCAAGGTTTAATCACCATCAAAGTTGATTAATCAGTGCCTGTAAAACAACCAGGATGGCGTCACAATCACAAGATGATAAAAATAACATTGGCTCTTTGTTTAAACCACCTTTGCTTAAAAGTAATGAATACAACATCTGGGAGCGAAGGATGGGTCACATCCTTGCTCAACAGAATACTGGATGTTGGAGGTCTGTTGTTTTTGGTCCACATGTTCCTATGGTGCCAAGTGCTGAGGTTGCAAAGAAGTATGTATCAAAACCTTCTGAAAGTTATACTGAAACTGATTTTCAAAAGTTTGAACTCGATGCCAAAGCATTTAGCATCATTGCATCTGCATTAGCCAACGAGATCTATGTTGGGCTGTTACATTGTAACAATGCCAAAGGGTTATGGGATGCATTAAAGGAACAATTTGGGGGGACGGAAGAGGTTATTGAAAATAATAGGGAAATTCTGAATCAACAGTATGAAACATTTTGTCACATCAAGGGTGAATCATTAACCCAACAGTTTGAACGTTTTAGCTGTCTCATTAGTGAACTAAGGCTTGTTAAAGTTATTTTTGCTAACTCAACACAAAATAGCAGGTTCCTTAGATCACTACCAGAAAAGTGGGACACAATTGCATTTGTGACTAGAAATTCAACTGAGTTCAAAGATCTGACCCTGACCCAATTTCATGGTAGACTCCTGACCTATGAAAGAGAATTAAACCAGAAAAAGAAGTTACAAGAGTCTGGCAAAGTTGCTGATGATTATTCATTTGGTAACACTGCTTTACTTGGTCAGGAAGAATCTGGTAGCAGCAGTAAGGGTCAGAGTTTTGATCATTTTATTGACATAACTGCTGGTTTTAACAACTCTGATTCTCACTCTGCAAATTACGCTTTCACTGCAAATTGTGAAAACCAGATGTCAGATAACTTGTTCTTTGAACTCAATGATTTGCAACATTTTGATCCCATTGACTTAGAAGAGATGGACATTTTGCATCAATTGGCGTTGCTTAGTGTTAGAACAAGCAAATTCTACAAAAGAACAGGGAGAAAATTCCTAGGGCTTCATGGGAATTTAAAAGTGGGGTTGGATAAGTCAAAAATTAAGTGTTACAAGTGCAACTGGCTAGGTCATTTTGCTAGGGAATGTAGGATTCAAACCACCAGTCCAATAATTACTCATCCCAGCTCAAACCCTAGAACACAACAACAAAGCACTGTGCACTATACCCAATATACCCCTGCAGCACATGTTAACACTGCTCACTATGCTGTAACCCTTGTGCCTGTGCATTATGTTCAAACCACTATTCCACAAATTCAGTATGTTCAAGCCCCTGTTCCTCAGGCACAAGTGCAACCTGTTGAACCTCAACAAGCTGCTCCAACAGTGGTCCAACCAGATCAGCAAAGCTTCTTCACACAAGTCTTTGTTGATTGGAGTAGTATGCCTGATGAACTTGGTGATGAAAATTTTGCTCTCTATGCTTCTAATGATACTTTTGATGATGAATTTTGTTTAATGGCATTAGAGACAATACCAGAAGGGGTAGAATCTGAAGGTGAACAGCTAAGTGCTGAAACAGTGGATGAGGTTGCTGAAGCAGTGGTTACTGTAGTTGCTGGTGAACTACTGCTGGGAGAAAATTCAGAAACCCTGATTCAACCACTGTCTGACCCCTGGTCCAAAGAGAACAAAGAAAAAGAAGAAGAGAAGAAAGCAGGTGAGAAAGAAGTTAGAGCTGATGAAGAAGGTGATCATTAATGTGATTGTGCCATGATGGCTGCTGCCAAGGTAACACCTCAAGTTCTTGAAAAACTGTGTTTAGACAAATGTATTATTGCATTTCCTAACATTAAAGAGGTAAATGAAAACCTTAGTAATAAAGTTTTGTCTGATGAAGTCAAATTTGAAAAGTCATTAAAAGAACTTAGAAACAAATTGGCTGAAAAATATAAAGTGATCAGCAGTCTCAAAGAAGAGCAGAGCATAACCAAAACTCAACTCCAAACTATAGTTATTAAATACCAAGTTTGCGAAAAGGAGTTGGAATCCACCCAGATCACTTGTGAAAGATGGGTGGAATCTTGTAAAGGGTATGAGGTTATGCTTGCAAAACAACTTGAAAGCAATGTCAAGTTTCGGATAGGACATAGAAAATATGATGATCTTGTAAACACTGTTGAAAAACAAGCTGGTTCAACTGAAATAATACCAACCAACAAGAGTGGCCAAGAGGTTAAAATAACTGACAAACTTGGCAACAAAATTACTCTGGAAAGATCTGTGGGATCCTCAACTTTTGAGGAGATTGAGAAATATCAATTTAAACCCACATGGTCTGATGAGTGTGACATCCTGGAAAACTTCAAACCAATGGATATCACAACCACTGATGGTGTTAAAGCTCCAAAAGCAAAGATCATTCCTATCAAAGATATCCCAACAGTGGTTCAAAGCTCTGTTACAAAGGAATCTGAGAAAAGGATGAAGAGAGAAAAAATTAAAAACCTGTTTTGTGATTTTTGTGAAAAAAGGAATCATCTAACAAAAGACTGTTTTCATCTAAAAGCACATGATCTAAACAAAACAAGTGTCATTGTACCTGCTGAAAGCTGCACCATCTATGGTAAGAATAACCACAAAACTAAGGAATGTGTGTATCTCAGAAACTTTGATGAGAAAAAGAATGAGTACATTGCAAAAACATCCTTAAGTTCATCAGCATCATCTATCAAATTCACAAAGAAACAACCATTGTTTGTCCCAGTCCAAACATCTGTCACAAAACAGCTGAATCAAACATCTGTCCAAAGAGATGTTCAAGTGACTAATGCACCTCCTGCCAATCAATTCAGGAGAGGTAAAGGACAACAATCATATCAAAGGATCCCACATGTTTATGAGGCTTACAAAAAGCCCTCTAAACCCAAAGTGAACAGGCATCCTTTTGGTTATCAACAGGTGATTGGCCAAGACCCCCAACAGTGGTTAGAGAAAAACATTCCCAAAAATGTTCAAACCCCTGAGTTAACCACTGTCCATGCATCTGCCTCCATCCCAGACACTGTTGAGACCCCATCCAAAGCCTTATTAGCTTTGGTGACCTTTATGAACTAATCCTTTTACTTCATGTGCAAGGAGCTTCTGCATGCTTAGATAGTCTTTGGTATGTAGATAGTGGAGGCTCCAGGTACATGACAGGATGTAAAGCCCTTCTTCAAGATTTCAAAATCCATGGAGCGGGTGATATATCCTTTGGTAATAATAGTAAAGGGAAAGTTCTGGGGTCTTGTACAATGAAATGTGGCAATGTAAAATTTGAAAATGTCAATCTTATAGACAATCTAAAATTCAACATCCTGAGTGTGTCACAAATGAGTGATAAAGGGTTTGGCTCATTCTTCACAAAGGATTGTTGTAGGATTGTTGGACTAGAAATGGTTGATAAGATTGAAGCAATAATCAACAAAGGGACAGCTAAACTTGTTGCTCAAAGAAGTGGCAATGTTTATGTTGTTGATATGTCAAAAGAATGTTCTCAGCTGCTTCAAGCAAAGAGACAGAAGTACGGCACAGGAGATTGGGGCACACAAATCTTAAGACAATCACTGCCATTTCAAAACAAGGACTGGTAAGGGGTTTACCTCAAAAACTGTTCTCCTCTCCTGAGCATTGTGTTTCCTGTCTAAAAGGAAAACAACATAAAAGCTCCTACAAATCAATTGATGAGTCCAAAACAACCAAATGTTTGCAAATACTTCATATGGATTTGTTTGGCCCAGTTAAAGTCATAAGTCTAAAGAAAAAGAGATATTGTTTGGTTATTGTTGATGACTTTTCTAGGTTTACATGGACTTACTTTTTACACTCAAAAGATGAGACTGCAGGCATTCTACAAGACTTTGTGAAACAGGTTGAAAAGCAGTTTGACCTTCCAGTGAAAATCTTTAGAAGTGACAATGGCACAGAGTTCAGGAACAAGGAGTTGGATGATTTCTGTGTGTCAAATGGAATTGTTAGGCAATACAACATTCCAAGAACACCAGAACAAAATGGGGTTGTTGAAAGAAAGAATAGAACTTTGATTGAGCCTGCCAAAACCATGCTTGCAGATTCAGGTTTGCCTTTAACTTTTTGGGCAGAGGCAGTAAACACTGCTTGCTACGTCCAAAATAGAGTTTTGATCAACCCAGGCATCAAAAGACTGCCTATGAACTGTTGTATAAAATAAAGCCATTAATCTCATACTTCAAAGTTTTTGGCTGCCCATGTTTCATTTTAAACTTAAAAGATTCTATCTCAAAGTTTGCAGCCAAAATTGATAGTGGGTATCACCTGGGATACTCAACCACTGCTAAGGCCTACAAAGTGTTTAACACAAGGACCAAAACAGTGGAAGAGACTTTGAATGTAAAGTTCAATGAGCTTTCATCACTGAAAATCCCAGCAAATCCTGCAGATCTGTTTGATCTTGATAAATTCACTTTTGAAAATACTGCTGTCAAGACTAACAGTGCAGGTCCATCAGAGGATTCAACACCAGACTATGGGTATGAAATCATCATCCCTCAAAAGTCTGTCAAAATGGGAAGAGCAGCAGGTGTTCAAAGCAGCTGTCAAAGCTCAACCACTGCTACCTCAACAGTTGTTGACCGAAGTAGCCATTTAACCCCTGTTTCCACTTCATCAAGCACTGCTGACAAAAGTCCATAGACAGTGGATCAAAGTCAGCATGTGTCCTCTCCATTACCTCCTATTCCACCACCTTTTGAAGCCACTGCTGGATCATCAAAGTCACCAGCAGTGGCTAGCTCAAATGATTCACATCTGCAGCCTTCACCACAAAATGCCATTGTTCCATACCAGGGCGAGTTAATCTTCTTGAAATCTCATCCACCTGATCAAATTATTGGCAACATCAATGAAGGGGTGCTCACAAGAAGCCAATCCCAAAACATTTGTCTTTTTGCTGGTTTTCTATCACTCCATCTGCCAGTCAAGTACCAAGAGGCACTGAAAGACAATAGCTGGGTAGAAGCCATGCAAGAGGAGCTCCAACAGTTTAAAAGACAACAAGTATGGGAGCTTGTACCATTGCCAGAGAATGTAAGTCCTATTGGCACAAAGTGGGTCTTCAAAAACAAAACTGATGAAAGGGCCATTGTTGTCAAGTATAAAGCCAGGCTTGTGGTTCAAGGGTACAGACAAGAAGAGGGCATTGATTATGATGAAACATTTGCCCCTGTAGCAAGACTTGAAGCTATCAGACTCTTTCTGGCCTTTGCTGTCAACCACAACATCAAGGTGTATCAAATGGACATAAAATGTGCATTCCTCTATGGTAAGATTCAAGAAGAGGTTTATGTTTGTCAACCTCCAGGCTTTGAGGATCCATTCAATCCAGATCATGTTTACAAGCTAAATAAAGCCTTGTATGGCCTGAAACAAGCACCAAGAGCCTGGTATGAAACTCTTTCCACCTTTCTACTCTCCATTGGTTTCACTAGAGGAAGAATTGATAAAACATTGTTTTTGAAATGGAGAGGAAAGGGCTTGATGATTGTCCAAATTTATGTGGATGACATCATCTTTGGAAGCACATGTAATCAAATGTGTGAAGAGTTTAGGCAACTCATGACAGCTGAGTTTGAAATGAGTGCAATGGGTGAACTCTAGTGTTTTCTTGGTCTCCAAGTAAAACAACTGCAAAATGGCACTTTTATCCATCAAGGCAAATATGCCAAAGAACTTTTAAAGAAATTTGATATGGATGAATGTAAGCCATGTGGTACACCCATTGCAATAAACTAGTCATGTCTGATGAGAAGGATGATTTGGTTGATCAGACCTTATATAGAAGCATGATTGGGTCTTTATTGTACCTAACTGCATCTAGACCAGACATCATGTTTGCAACATGTGTCTGTGCAAGATCCCAATCAGCCCCTAGAAAGTCAAACCTTATTGCTATAAAAGGGATATTCAGATACCTCAAATGTGCTCCCACATTTGGTATCTGGTATTCAGCTGACCGTAAAATTGAGCTTTCAGGATTCTCAGATAGTGACTTTGTTGGATGTAACAAAACAAGGAAGTCCACTTCAGGAGGGTGCCAATTCCTAGGCAATTGCTTAGTGTCTTGGCAAAGCAAAAAGCAAGTAGTTGTTTCCACATCCACTGCTGAGGCAGAATATATACCCGCTGCAAGCTGTACAACCCAACTGCTCTGGCTTCAAAATTACTTGCTGGATTTTGGTATCACTGCCTTGAAGACACCACTCATGTTGCACAGCCAGGCAGTAGAAAATATGATCAAAAATCCAATCTCTCATTCAACCACCAAAGACATTGACATCAGACATCACTTTGTGAGGGATTGCTATGAAAAAGGTTTGATTTCTCTGCATCATTTTCCAACTAAGGATCAGCTGGCAGATGTGCTAACTAAAGCATTAGACATATCCACCTTTGAAAGCTTGATCTCTAGGATTGGCATGCTAAACATGGAATAACAGGCAAAATCTTGTTTTTCTATGAATAAAAGCATCAAAATGTTTTCAGAAAATCAAAAATCCATCCTTAAAAATAGCTAAAAATGAATTTTTCATTAAATCCTTAAAAGTCTGCCATAACCACTGATGAGGTCAAAAGTTTGTTCTACTTTAAAAGACTATCCACTGCTGAAAGTCATCCCCTGTTTTCTCGTTCCTTTGATAAACACTGTTGTTCAAAAGCAGTGTTGTATCCACACTGATAGCAAAAATCATCCACTGCCTTCCGTACCGTTACAACCACTGCTTTCATCAGTACCTTTCATGAAAGTACTGTCTTTCACTTCATCAGGGGGGGACGACACGTGGACAGTACATAGTGGTCAGTGCTTTTGTAACCGCTGCCACGTTAGCATTCACTTTTTCTCCATAAAACCCCCTTTTAAACCCCACACAGGGTTCTTACTGTCGAATTGAATTCATAAAAATTCTCTTCTCAAAGGAGTTTCCATCACTTTCCCTCAAATTTCTTCGCAAATTTCTTCGATTGTCTTCTTTTAAAATGACTAAATCGAAGTCCTCCGCAAAATCCACCTCGTCTTCCAAAGATGCCTCTCAAACGGCTAACCCCACAGAAATTCCTCACAAACCCTCTCACAATCTTCTGGGTCTACTCACAAAACCCGGCACCATAGACACTTTTGATTCCATCCTCGATATAATCACTGCTTCAAAGTACAAAACTTTGTTAACAACCGATGCACCAATTTATTTGACAACCCAAAGAGAGTTTTGGAAAAATGCAACCGTTGAAAAACAAGGTGAGACTGTCACTACCATTACCTCCTCTCTAAAGGGTAAAGTTGTCAAAATCACATCGTAATCCATCTCGGAAGTTTTCGCACTCAATGATCAGGAAGGTAAAGATTCCTTTCCCAAAAATGAATTAAAAATTGATTTCATTGAAAGAGGGTATGCTGATACAATGATGAAGAGGGATACCTTACAAAAAGGTTACTTCCCTCCTGCAACAAGATTTTTATTTCATACCCTGCTTATGTGCGTTTCAAATAAAACAACTTCTTTTAATGAAATACCATTAATGATTCAAAACCTGGGGTATGCTATTCTTCAAGAAGAAAATTTTAATTATTCCCAGGTAATCTTTAATGATGTGGTTAAAAATGTTGAAACAAAATCATTCTTACTGTTTCCAAGATTTCTAAGCTATTATTTTGAAAATAAATTCAGTAAGGATGATCTTTCTTTAATAAACCAAGGTGACTCTTTTCAAATGCACATCTTAACTGCTGAAACTTTTACAAGAATGTCAACACCTTGCAAAACACAAGCAGAGGTGCCTGCGCAGAATTTAGCAGCTACCACTGCTCCTCAGGTATCTGCTGCTGAGCCCAATGCTCAAGGTGATCAAAGCAGCAAAACAACTAATTTGAAACCCACACCTACAATCACCAAAAAGCCAAAGAAAAAGAAAACTCAAAAAACCCCAAAACCCATCAAAAAGGCAACTCTGGAGGATGAAATACCAGAGCCACTGCCTCTGACAACACAAAAGTCACAACAAACCACTGCTGCTACTTCCTCACAGCAGTTGGTAAAAATATCTCAAACCATAGCTGAAACTC
Organism: Helianthus annuus; assembly: GCF_002127325.2. NCBI lineage: Eukaryota > Viridiplantae > Streptophyta > Magnoliopsida > Asterales > Asteraceae > Helianthus > Helianthus annuus. The sequence continues at coordinate 119,129,715 of NC_035437.2, forward strand.
CTCCTGTCTCTTCTCAAAAAGAACAGGTTGTACAACAAGGGACACCACTTTATGATGCTCTGGAATCACTTGTTTCCATCATCCACAGCCCAATGCCCGGGGCAAATTCTCTTTCTACACCCAACCTCACATCGACAATTGCACCAAATACAAAAATTTTGTTCTATGCAATTGATTTGAACCTGGCACAAACCAGTCCTTGTCAATCACCTGTTCATGAAAATATACCTCAACAACAGACTGGGCCTGATAAATCAATCTTTGCTAACCCACCAACACAACCTGAGGAGGTTACACCCCTTGAGTTACAAGTAACTCTTGGTGGTAATCCAAGTGAAGCAGCCACTACAAGTGTTGAACCCACTCGTTTACACTTGGACAGTGGTTACATCAGTAAGACTTCCTTGGAGGTAATTCCTTCTATAACACCTCTGATATCTGCTAGTGAGTTTGTTCTGACCACTGGTTCCATCAAAAGATTATCAAGTGTTGAAGGACGAAGACCCAGTACCAAGAAAAAGGGGCATCGGTAGTTAATACTTGGAGTACACGCCCTGCATCAACCACTGATACAACCACTGTTAGTGGGGAATCAGATGATCCCATTATATTGGGTGATGGTTCAAAGTACCTAACATTGACAGAACGTGTTGAGAAACTGGATACTTTGGTTGTAGAGATCAAAGAAATGCTGCAACAGTTGTTAACAGTACAAAAGGTAATCCCCTGCTGTTCCACCAAATACATCTGCTCCACAAGCATCTGTTGCAATTGAGCTCTGGAACTTCTTTCAACCTTTTCTCCAACAACAACAACAACTGGCTGATCAGCAACATGAAAAACATGTCCAAGAGCTGAGAAACACAATGGAGTCTAGGTTCAAGAACACACAAGCAGACATCAAGGCTATAAAGGCCCATCTTTTGCAAACCACTGGCACTGCTCCTCCAACTGTTCTCTTTATTGATCAACTTCCCCCAGATAACGCCAAAAAGGGGGCGAAAATTCAGGAGTGGAGGAAGAAGGGGATTGATGATGGTTTGTATGCTGAACCAGAAAAGGATGCTATGCTCAGAAAAATTCCCTTGCCAGATGGTAGCAAGAAGGTTGATGTTGCCCAAAATGCACTTGATGAAGGAGTAGCAAGTAGAATGAGGAGAAAAGAGCTTACATGGAGCTGAATGCGCAGGGTTGTTCTGGGCTAAAGGATGTTCAAAGTCCTGTGCCAAAAAGAAATCCTACTAGAAAAGTAAGGGAACCCAAGTCCACACCATCCAGACTCACAAAGCATACTCCAAAACCACCGTGGAAAAACCCCCAACATCAAATCTCCACCCAAACAGTTGTTATAACTCCTTCTGTACCAACATCTGCTGGTACTTCAGTTGTTTCAACAACTGCTATTACTTCAACACACACCACTTCAACACACACTACAACCACTGCCTTACCACCACCACCTTCACCACCAAAAACAACATCTCCACCATCACCTCCTGCCAAAAAGCAGAAGACAGCAGATGTTACAACATCTGTTGTAATGACAACAGTGGTTGAAACACCAGTTGTTTCAACAGCTGTTAGTCAATCACAAATCACTACCTCTCAAATCACCACCACTGTTCCACCTAAAACATCATCTGTCTCTCCTTCAATAAAGTGGAGAAGGATTATCATACCAGATGATGATTCTCCATCACCACCACCACCACCAACATCTTCAAAATCTTTGTCACTTGTTACAATACCCAAACCTGTTCCTCTCTTAACAGCTCAATTTCAAAAGCCCTTACCTCCTGCAGGTGTTCAATTCCCTCTTGAACTAATAACAGTCAGAGAAGAAATCAAGTCTTTTTATTATGAGGATGACCCTGCTAAAAGGAGCCTGCCATCTGTTGAAGGATATCCAAGGCCAACCAATATTGAAGAATATTTGGAAGTCAAAGCTAAACAAGAGAGGATATCTCAAAAAGAAATGCTCAAGGAAAATCTGATAAAGAAATTCAGCAGAATTACCAATTCTTGCTCACACAAGGCAGATCCTTAGAGCAATTTGCAAAAAATGCGTGTCAACATATCTCAGAGAGAGCAGATGAAACTCTGAGAAAAGACTACATTGAAAGCATCATGGCAACCAAGAAGTACAAAGGAGAAAGACACATGTACAAAGAGTGGACCATTCCTGAGACACATGTACAAAGAGTGGACCATTCCTGAGCTTGAAAGTGAAGCTGCCAGGATCCAAGAAGTGATCAAGAATAAGGTCAAGCACACTCCTCCAGATTGGGCAAAGTTCAAAAAAATGTACCTGATAAAAGGGTAGAGCTGAAGAGAATGAAAGAGGAATTGGTTGCTGCTGATTATGGGTCTTGGAATCTAGTGATAAGATGGAAAGATGATAAAGTCAGGGCTACCTACAAAAGTTTGGAGAAATTAAGAAAGACAGATCCTACTGCTCCACAAAAGCCTAACTATCCTGAAGCAGAGTTTTCAAAAAGACCATCAAAACTGCAAATCAGGAGAAACATACTCCAGCTGGTGCTACCATCTACAAAAGAAGGAGTCAAAAACAGTTGGATGCTGAAACAACTCAAGAGTTAATTGTTGGTGATGACCTTGTGAAAGAGGGCATAAAAAGAATGATAGAAGAAACTCTTGAGTTAAATCAATCTGCAAACACTGCTTAGCCATTTATGAATAGGCCTGCATCACCAAACTCCTCATCCAATTAAAATCTCCCAAGAAACCCACATGACTCAAAAGTACTAAAGTGGAAAACTGACAAACAGACCCACGTACTGACATTGCTCCAGTCTAGTGGAAAAGTGAAGAATATATCAAGGGAACAAGCTCTTGGCCTGAGTCTTGAAGATTTGTAGGATCTCCTTGATCTTCCACTTTGCAGGGATGATGATGACACAGATGCCTTAGCCTTTGAACTTCAACTCAAAGGGAAAATAAGGGAACTGCTAATGAGGCAATAAAGATCTACAAAATAATGAAGAGTTTTGGCATTGTATGTTCTAGGGGGAGATTGTTGGGATTGAACCCTATCAGAGGAACAGATAATAAAAGCCAAAACTGGATCAGGTCAGTGGATCCAGAATAAGCAGATGTTATGCATACAAGTCTCTCCCCTTGAAAGTGGTTTCAACATCTGCTGACCTCCTATCTACTAATCATACAAACTGCTGACCTACAACTACTGATCAAGTCAAAGACTGATGAAGAACTAAATCCCTGCTGCCCAATCTACTACCTTGAGTCAAGCACTACTGATCATGACAAGTACTGCTGGGTTCACAGTAGTGGAAAGATGCAGTAGCAGTTTTGTTTACTTTATGTAATGTATTGTACTATCAATAGTTAGCATAGCAGAGGTTGTATAGATCAGAGGTTAGAGTTTGTTAGGAGGTTAGATGTCACTTTCATGGTGACGTCAGCTTAGATGCTTCAGTGGTTTGTTCGTGCCTATAAATAGAACAATGCACTGTACTGTTCTATTAGCTCTTCACCATCATCTTCCTGCACGAACAAATTTTGTGAGCTCAGGCTGAGGGGGAGTTTGTTGCATACTTGCATATTGTAATCATTGTTGAAAATAAATTCAATCATTCGATTCAATGTTAAACTTGTATGTTAAAAGCATTTCTCCTGTTTGATTGTGAAAAGTTTGTTCCATTTTAATTCCGCTGCATAACTCATTCATCTTCATCTTATTTCAAACGTAAAACACAATCAAAACCAAACTCAGATCCTAACAATTGATGTTGAAGGTTATGGCTCGTGCTGCTTGTTGCTGCTGCTGAGGCTGCTGCTGCTGGTGTTGCTGTTGGGGCTCTTGCTTCACAACCCTGTTTGGGCACATGTTTGCAAAGTGGTTAGGATCACCACATGCAAATCAGACTCGAGCATTGATCGCGGGTGCTTGAGCTGCGTGTCGCTGATGCGGGGTTGGGAGTAGAGCTTGATGAGCAGTGGCCGGAGCTGCGGTGTTACGGGGATCATAGCGACAGTTGGCAATGAAATGACTGTACAGATTTCAATGAGCCCAGAAATGAAAGGCGAGACCCACTGGATGATTATACGAACATGTCGGGCAAAGCGGGTGGGGACCTGTGTATGCACGCTTTGCTGGCGGTGCATATGTCACTGGTGCTGGTCGATGGTGAGACTGCTGCTGAGCCGGTACGGCTTGCAGAGGAGCAGCAGTGGTAGTGACATCACAGTTCTTGTTGCTAGAGCTGCTGTTGTTGTGCTTCTTCTTGCGGCTTGATAACTTGGATGGTTGAGTAGTGGTGGTGTCGGCGGTCGGTGTAGTAGTAGCTTGATGCAGAGACTTGGAGGGCTTAAACCAGAAACCAGATTTTACCCGCTTGTCGTTGATCTCGGCGGCAAGCAAGTAAGTCTCTTCAATCGATGAAGTTTTTGCGGCGTGAACAAAATTGGCAACACAATCGGGTAGAGCTCGAATGTACTTCTCGATTGCTATCTCGGGCGTCTTGACTTGACCTGGACAGATAATGCTGAGCTGCTTAAAGCGAGCAGTTAAGGCAGCGTTGTCTCCATCCTTCTGCTTAATGTTCTAAAACTCGTCCTCTAGCTTTTGGCGTTCATGAGGAGGGCAGAATTCGTCCATCATAATGGCTTTTAGCTCTTCCCAAGTCAGCTCATAAGCCGCATCATTCTCGCGTTTGTTTCGTTCGGCCGTCCACCAGTCTAGAGCTCGGGACTGGAAGACGCAAGTTGCGTTTAGGGTACGGAGATTTTCTGGATAGCCGCTTTGGCGCAGAGTGACTTCGACAGAATCAAACCATTGAAACATAGCAGTAGGGCCATCTTCTCCGGTAAATTCCTTTGGTCCGCATGCCTTGAACTGTTTGAAGCTGAAAACTGTCTTTGTAGCATCTTTCGGAGCTTCGGTTCTCAACTCCTCAGACGATTTACTGACGTTCTCAAAAATATCGCTCACAGCTTTTGCTACTTGTTTGGCGATGATAGCAGCAAGGCGTTTGTCTCTCTTTTCTTGGCGAGTAAGTAAGTGTCAGGATCCAGACGACATTGTCTGCAACAGACATCGCCTCAGGATTCAACATAACATAATCGAATCTCACCTCACACGTCTAGTCCTATCTAAAGCTCAGGAACACGATAAGGCATGTACCTCATAAACACGTATGCACATAATCACCGATTCACATAATCACGAAAGCACATAAGCACATAGGCATGTAGGGCACAGAATCACAGAAGCACATACACATGTAATCACAGAGGCAGTCAGAATACAGAAACCTATCATTCAAAGTTCGAGTGTCGTTCGTATATATAGTTCACGTATAACATATCGAGTTGTATAGTATAATCGTATAACACGTCGAGTGGTTGAGTATAAGCGTATATCATAGCATAATGGCGTCCATATCGTAGCGACTTGTTATCGTTTTGAGATAGAAGTGCAGTGCGATTCGGGTGTGTCGATCGAAGTGATAGCAAAATCGAGTAATTCTCCAAAAATTTAAACACATAAACAGGTAATTACACATAAAACACATAAAATCGACGAATTATCAGAGTCGGAAGTTGCGGGCTTAGAATCGAAACATGTAGAAATCGAGAAATAGATTGTCTGCGGCTATTAGACATCGACTATCCAAAGCGATTCGACTATTCTCAAGGACTTGTCGTCACATCTCGACTTTCGGGATCGTGTTTCTGCCTCAATTCTTGGGCATTCAGCACGCATTCCCTAGGTCATACTCGTGAGTTCAGGTCATTGGAGTCCATCGAGGCTTTGGTGAGATAAATAAAAGTCGGAACAAGTTGTCAAGGATAGGGTTTCACCCCTGGCTTAGCAACTCCTTCCTTGTTTATAATAAAAACTGAGGAGATTATTCATCAAAATATGGATTTCACTCCTGATTTGGTATAATTCTCCTCGTTACTCAAGCGTTTGTTATTGAAAAGAATAATGAAAAAATCATTGGTAAGTTGATAAAACAACATTGACCAAGTAACTTAGTCGAGAGTTTGCGGTTTTCACACCTAATCCCAACTTAATCGCTTGTCTTTAGTTGAAAATTCGACTGCAGTGATAGTGTAGAGTAAGCGAGAGATAGCACATAAACTTGGTCCGTTGGTTCCTAACTATAGTCTAGGTCTCTAAGACATCGGCCCGGACTAGGTCAATTCTAGTCTAATTCCCTATAGTTATGGCTCTGATACCAATCTGTCCCACCTTAACCGATGATGGAATCATCGGGGCATGGCACTGAGCGAAACAGATTGTCCAGAAGTTTCCATAACAATTATCATTACTATTCAATTTATATAATACGTCCCATACCGTACCTCAAATAGCAAACAAATTATTACCGATAAAATCCAGGCAAGTATCCTGTTTTGACAACTCAGATTTAAATATAAATATTGTTTATCTATGTCTAGAGACCCATGCTGCAAGATCTACAGACAACTATGCTCTAGACTTTTATTCTAGCCTCGCCTTCCTAGCAGATAAGCATCTTAAACACCTGTCACATACGTTAAAATAAAGTCAATACATAAAATGTAAAGGTGAGCATACAAGTTTGATATAGTATATAGAGTTCGAAATAGTTTACGCATAACCAGCACGTACACAGAGGAAAAGGAAGCATGTTAATTATCGACATGGATCTATCGATACCAATGACTGCGGGTTGACTGCCCGAGGCAGTTCGCAATACATGATTACCACCGTAATCCATGCAAGTAATTGTCTTTAACAACCCCCGTGTGAACGGGTGCTGAGTCCAAACTATAGTACTATCGTCGTTAAGACATGTAGACAACATTCCACGTGTAAACATAACAACAAGCATTCATTTAGTCACGTAACACATGCGGTAACGGTTAGCGTTAAAGTAATTGCGTAGCGTGTTCGATTGTGATTTAGAATAAGTAACGTATGTAACACCCAAAAGTGTTAAAGCAAAAAGGGTTCGAGTATACTCACAGCGGTTGATGGATTGAAGGGAGCGCTTGAGAGTAGGGTTAGCCTGAATAGTTCGATAGCATAATGATAAGCAACGCGTAAAACGGAAACAAGTATTGGATGGGTCGGACAGCTGGTCGATCAGACGGTAGTCCGATCGGACGGCTGACCTTTCGGTTGACTGTCCGCTCGGACATCTGTCCGGTCGGCTGGTAGGTCGATCGGATTGCTGTTCGAGTGGATTGTTTCTTCCTTTGAGTAAGATGTGTTTGTGTATGATGGTTTGATCTTTTGAGGTTTTTGTTGCAGTATTTCAAAACACTGAAGTATCTTTACATTTCATGTCGATTGAATGAACGGTCGTTCGATCGGCCGGCTACCCGATCGGTTAGGTACTTCAGCAAACAAGTTCTTAGCAGGGTGTCACCTGATCGGACGGCTGTTCGATCGGGTGGCACTCCTAGTGCGTCGAACATGTTGAAAAATCGATTAAGTGTTGAAGCATAGTATCTCATGATTCGAAAAGTATTCCAATCGGACGGTAGTCCGATCGAACAGCAGTTCGTTTAATACTAGGCTTCAAGTAGATTACGTGTGGGACCATGTGGTAGCCGATCGGCTGGTTGTCCGTTCGGATAGCAGTCCGATCGGTCAGCATCCTGACATGTCGACATGTTCGTCTAACACTTGGCTGTTCTGATTTGTCTGTCGTTTTATTGAGGTATTTTGAGAACGAGTTGAATAATAGAAAACTCGTCTTTACTTGGTTCTCCCGATCGAACAGGAATCACCCAAATCCGGCCGGTGAACTGTTCGGAACGGAGTTTAATGTTTAACCCGGAATCGGTGAACCTCGTGGATAGAATCTGGATCTTGAACTGTGCAACCACTGAAATGGTTAGCAAGTCGGTACAATCCCTGTTTCTATCGGTTTTGAAGGCATTGAGTGTAAAAGAGTTGAAAGAAAGTTGGAAAACCATCTTTCAATCTTTTTCACCCTGTGTATGTTTAGATCTATAACAGATCTTTGTTTGTTTATGTGGAAATCGGCTAGATCCAAGTTATTCTTGGTGGATTGAGGCCAAAACATGAAGTTCTTCAAGAACACCATGATGACATCATCCTAGAACACTTGAATCTTGATGATTTCACGGTTAAAAGTTGAGATTTGAAAGATAGAAAGGTGTAGGAGTGCGTGTAGATCAAGAAAGTATAAGATTTAGGATGAAATCTTACCAGAATCGAGAGAAATCTGAGAAAAGTACGAGTTGAGCGTGATGGTCGGTCAGAGGTTTCCAAAAGTGGTAAGGATGACAATGACAGGGGTATTTGTAGGATGCCAAATGAGGAAAGGGCTAGCCGATCGGCCAGGCAGCTCGATCGGACAGCCTGTCCGATCGGCTGGTTGTTCGATCGGCTGGGAGCCTGATCGTTCAGCTGCCTGATTCGAGTGCTCGGTGCAACAATTTTTGATATTTCGATTTCGATTGAGGACGATGCGAGTACGCTAGAGTTTCCTATTCAAATTACTTTTAATCCCAACTACTATATCTAATATGCAAGCATCTATATCTTGCATTGTCTCTTCTCCACCAATTATGATAATTCGATTTCGATTGAGTCGATTGAATTTCGAGTTTCGATTCGATTGATCATCTCACATACATAAGGTAACACGCACAAGTAACACATAAGGCGCACACACACGTATAATAACACCAAAGTTGCATAGTTCGAGTTTCGAGTTCGATGATGATTTGATTAGCTCGATTATTGATTAATTGACTTTATCTCATTGTTACTTCCTATTATTCAAAGTCGTAATGCGTTTCGCAGGGATAAACATTCGATTACTTCAATTTTATTAAGTACTCCACATAATACAACCAACGAAAACATAAAATAGACTAACTACAGTCAAAGAAGCCAAAACAGTAGTTGAACAAGGAGAGATAGATCACAATTAGCGATCTTTTCTTCCTTTGACTTCAATCTTGACATTGACTTTTGAAAACAAGGGGTGTTACACTTTTATGTGCACAAAATGCAACATATAAATTACATCAAATATTGCATAAAACTAACCCTTTTTTAGTAATAATGTTCGAAAAAGTATGCTTTTGTCTTCCTTTTGTGTTTTCAGGATTAAATGAGCTCAAATGAACAAAAGAAGCAAAAAGGCAGCTAAATCTAGCGTAAATACAAGAAAAGGAACAAACGTGGCATGCCCGACCCCCTGACAACAACTTCCCAAGCAAAAACAAGAAAGTAGAAGACTGAACACGCCCTGTGCTCAGTGAGCACGGGGGCGTGCCCAATTTTCAGCAGAAAAGACAAAGTTGTAGAAGCTTCTATTGCCCACCACGGGGCCGTGCCTAGTGGACAGTGGGCCGTGGTCAACTAAAAGATTCGCAAAATCCAGGCGAATCTTGATAGTACAGATATGCTTCTGCACACGGGGTCGTGCTCAGCAGACACATGGGCGTGGTCAACTAACTGCAGGCGCATTTATTGCAATTACAATTAATGAAGAAAGAGACAGTTGGACACGGGCCGTGCCCGAGCTTCTGTTCAGCCTATAAATAGGAGTGCTTGGAGCTCTTGCAACTCATCCCTTGGCACACCACCTCTCTCACACTTCACCCACCACCCACCACCATCACAACACCATCATCCACCACCATCATCCATTATCCATCATAGAGTGTGTGAGTCATCTCGGGATCCAACATTGATCGTAAGAGTTCTTGAAAATCAAAGGCCATGTTTGCCTAAGTCTCTTACATCACTTGGTGAAGACAATTGTTTAGTGTAATACTTTTTATTTTTAATCTTTTGCACTTTTTAATTGGTTTTTTATTAATGACTTTAATTACTAGTTTCTTATGTTGAAGGTGATTCTTACTTATCGTTTGTCCGTGGTGTCTTGGTATTATTTTATTGTCTATATAAAATAAAAGATTTTCACCATTCATATCTCCACGGTCTATATGGAGGTATGTTGGCTACCTGGTTGGGGGTTAAGGGAACGGTTTGGTAAGAGTCTTGCCATTGTTCAGTGTATAGATCCTGCAAAGGACCTGGGTCAAATTTAGTAGGACCTCCTTCAATACCCACTGGTATTGGATGGCGGGGGTCCAAACTCTTTGATCCCCTCATAAGTTAAACTACTATTAAAACTTTAACCCAGCTACTTAGGACTTATCCCTGCTGACTCAGACTACTTAGCTGAGGGTAACGTCGCCTTCAAAAGAGGGGCCTACCACATTATGCATTAATAACATAAGTAATTATCTTTCAATAATCCGACCCTTTAGGATTGTATCCTTGCTGACTCAAACTACTGGGTTGAGGGTAACGTCGCCTTCAAAAGAGGGGCCTACTACAATAACTAAGATAATCTCTTAAACAAGTGCAAAAGTGCGAAAATAATCAAAGGTTACACTACACACGAGTCGGGTCCTAATGATTCATCTTGTCTATCTGTTTTACTTTTAATTTTACTTTCAGTATTTTAGTTAGTTTTATTTTTCTAGTTTAAAAACCTTTTTCTAACATTTTGATTTGATTAGACGTTGAGGATATACCGGTAGTAAAAGCTCTTGTGTCCTTGGACGACCTCGGTATCTTACCAACACTATACTACGTCCACGATGGGTGCACTTGCCCATATGTGTGTTTAGTGTTAGGGAATATCGTGTTTATAAATTTAAAACTTGGCTAAAAAGTGTAAAAAGGGCTTAAAATATACACCTAATATATATAACACTTCACACGCATCAAGTTTTTGGCGCCGTTGCTGGGGACAAAAGGAATTTAAGAAAGTTAAGAATCAGCGGCCTAATCAATTTTTTTATAATTTTCTTAGTTTTTCAGCTTCTTCAGAACCCAGCACGGGTCGTGCCTGCTGAACACGCCCCGTGCCCAATCATTGGAACTGGCAATATTGTTTCAAGTCAGACAGTAAGCTGAACAAGGGGCCGTGCCCACTCAACACGCCCCCGTGCCCAAGATTCAGTTACTGAAAACAGAACCGTTAGATCCCTACGGTTGGTAATTTCTAACACAACCATGGGTGATATTAATACTTTTTACTTTCGACACTCTTATGGTACGTGGTGTCAATTATGTGGTGGTAATCATAAAGAATTTGAATGTTATTTTCTAAATTATAAGCCCCACTATATAGACCCATCGTCTCCCTATAACCTTAAGAGGAGCGAAAGTAAAAATAATCACTATCTCTCCCTCGAAGGCACCCAACCAGATATTCTAGGAGAAATGCTCCTTGACGAGCTATTTCAATTAGAAAATCTAGTTCTTAATTGGCTAAAAAGAACTTAGGATGGATTTCATTGATTCATCTCAAGACGATGACCAAGAAGAATTGTTGGGCTCACATGAAAACAACCTCGTTGTTTCCGATCTTACCTTCAACTCTAGTGAAGACTTGGACGATAGTCGTCCCTGTGCCGATTGTGCCTTGAAGGACTCTCCATCGACTTCGTTCGATGTATACATAGACCTGAGCGATTCGGCATAGACCTTCTTTAACGAGAGCCCGGAAAAGGGTTGGACTTGTCCACCTATATTTAGCATAGGAATCACCCTCACCGACAACCTCTTGCGTTCTTGTCTTAATCTAGAACAATTAAGGTACCCTAGGCACTTTGGGGTTGTTCCATCCAGTAAGGAACCACCCAATACGGATAAGTTCCTTGAAAATAAACAAACTCCATGAGACAGCTTCCAGACACGGGGCCATGTCCAGGTCAGCACGCCCCCGTGTCCACCTAAAAGATTCCCTTCTGATTTTGTCAGAATACGGACAAAATGTCTCAGGTTTTTTTTTTGCACACGGGGCCGTGTCCAGTGCGCTGTCGTTTTCTATAAATGCAGCAAGATTCCTGCTCATTTTGACCATTTCAAAAGACAGAGATTCCTTGGATCTTCACTCATACTATCCTAGGTATGTTCTAAAAGAAGGTTCTTAAGAGCCATCTTGTCTTTTCCACTTTCGTTCATTGCCTTCTCTTTCAATTTTCAATAACTACCTCCATTAAAGCTTGGAAGCTCCATGACTCCAACCTTTATTGTGATGTTTGTAAGGTTATTATCCAAGGAATCTTACTTAAAATAAGTTATGCAACTTTGTTTTAAATAATCTATGCTTAAAATTTGACTGGAAACCAAGAAAATAATTTAAAACTCCAAGATTCCTTACTCTAAAAACCTGCAGACAACTGGACACAGGGCCGTGTTCATTGAACACGGGGCCGTGTTCATTGAACACGGGGCCGTGTCCGAGGGACTATTTCGTAAAAATTGAGCTCTTTTCGATCTATTTTCCCAGAAATAAAGAGGAGGACAAGCGGAACGTCTTCATCGCACTCAAGGAATAACCGACAGGGGAGGAGGTCATCAACGGCGGAAGACTCTCTTGTAAACTATGTTTACGCCTTAAGAGAGGCTATTGATGAAATGACGGGGGTGGAAGAAGCATTGGTCGACCGTATCAACCATCTAACGGTGGGACTGGAAGGGTGTCTCCGGGAAGTAAACCTCTTGCACTAGAGGTTGCACATTCTCGCCTCTCCTCGTTTGGTGCCTATAATTACCCAAAGGGTATGGAACGTGGTGCCTGAAGTCATCATACCCGCTGAGTAGTATACTATGCACCCGGAACCTCCACGAGACATAGTACAAGGGGTCCTGGTGAGTGCTCCCCCTCCTCCGCAAGATGTTGAGGAGAACGAAGCCGCCTTCTTCCTCCCTAGGGAGATAGTAGAATGGCTTTGACAACATCTAGGAAGATAACCCTCGGCCAAGAGTCCTACTACACCGGGAAACTATTCCCGAAATTTTCTTAATGAAGAAGTAGAAGTCTTTATGATAATTTTATGTATCAATTGACCTATCTAGTTAGGATTTTTAACTATTATTTCTTTTCTTTATTTTTAATTTTCTAGGAATGTTATGTATCTCTCTATGATTTTGGATGATGTTGTAATGAATAAAACACACTCTGGATGGTGAAGGATAACAAGGGAAACGAGAAACATCACCCCATGCACGAAAACAGGGCCATCCGACAAAAATTTCTTCATTACAATAAGTTTAGCACGGGCCGTGTCCAGCCAACACGGCCCTATGCTGAACAATCTGCAAGAAATGCCAAGTTCAGGTAACTGGACATGGGCCGTGTTCACTGAACACGCCCCCGTTTCCAACCTTCTGTTTATTTTTGTTAAATCTTGTTACTGGCACCTGAACACGGGGCCGTGCCCGGTCACCACGGGGTCGTGTCCAAAGTGCCAGTAACATAAAATTTTGCTTTTTAACACCCTATTACGTAATTAATCAACCTAAAAATTTATTTTTGGGACACATTGAGGACAATGTGTAATTTAAGTGTGGGGGGGATGCTAAAGCCTTGAATCTCGCAAGTCCTAATTAACAAGCCTTACACAAAACTCTATTGAAACTGCTAATCACCCCAATTTTTTTCAAAAACTTTTATTTTCTCTTTACTTGTCTAGGTTTAAGTTGGGAATGTCAAGACCTAAAAAGGTTATATTTTTACAAATTTACAACCGATTGCGTCGTGATAAAAAACAAACCAACATTAGAAAATTATGAAACGACATGACAAGCTTAGTTAAAATTTGATTATATATATACTTGATCACATAAAAACTCATTCCCACAAAAGCGAGTTTTCAACCTTTATTGAGCATACAAATATATATCTTTACACTAAATGCTCATTTTTCGTTTGTTGTGTGAGTAGCCGCTTGGTTCTTACAACTCTCGAACTTGCCACGATAATGCATTCCCGGTCCGCACCAACTAAAACCCGAGTAAGTAAATGATGGAGGAATTAGGACTAACCCCTTTTTCTTTCAACACCATTATTTTCATTTTCTTTACCATCTACCCAAAATCCCCCTAGTTAACCCCTTTGAGCCTAAACATTTTCATTTCTTAACCCAAAAACAAAAACCCTTTTACCCACCAAAACCCTTTTTCATTTTAAACCCTTTATTTTAGTAACAAAGCTCGGTTTTCTTGTGACATCTTCCTTAAAAAATGATGATGAAGTTGGAAATAAACAAACAAAGCTCATCAAAAGGAAGGCTTGTTTGAATAAATGCTTCATTAAAATAAAAAGTCACAAAAACAAAATGTTTTACGAAAACCGACGCTTTTTATGCATTTCGCCTTTTCTACTAACCACTAACCCAACCACCCACCTTTAGCCCAAGCCTAGCCCTTCACCCAAAAAGTCCTCTTGATATTTACAAAGGTATATTGTTAAAAAGGAGGAGGATTGATTGCTTGGCAAGCTTATGGTAGGAGTAAGTTCCATGCCGCTCTCGGGTGATTCACTAAAACTACACCTTCGGCCGAGTGTTGAGTGATCCCCCGTGAGGTATGTGAACTTTTATATAAATCAAATTTTAAAAAGGCATGTTATACCCTAATAAATAATTTATCTTATGAAACGTTTTTAATAAATCGTGACGAATAGGATTGTAAATAGATGAAAATAAAACTTAGTTAAGATCTTGGAAATCCCGACACTCTATGACAAGCCCAAAAGCCTTCTCTTCTACCCATTCCATTTGGGAGTGAAAAAGCCACATTATAAAGAGTTTTGCTTGAGGATAAGCAAGGATTCAAGTGTGGGGGTATTTGATGTGCACAAAATGCAACATATAAATTACATCAAATGTGGCATAAAACTAACCCTTTTTTAGTTCTAACGTTGGAAAAAGTATGCTTTTGTCTTCCTTTTGTATTTTAAGGATTAAATGAGCTCAAATGAACAAAAGAAGCAAAAAGACAGCTAAATCTAACATAAATACAAGAAAAGGAACAAACATGTGATGCCCGACCCCCCGACAGCATCTTCCCAAGCAAAAACAAGAAAGTAGAAGACTGAACACGCCCCGTGCTCAGTGAGCACGGGGGCATGCCCAAGTGTCAGCAGAAAAGACAAAGTTGTAGAAGCCATGCTCAGTGGACACGGGGCCGTGATTCGCAAAATCCAGGTGAATCTTGATAGTACAGATATGCTTCTGCACACGGGGTTGTGCTCAGTAGACACAAGGGCGTGGTCAACTAACTGCAGGCGCATTTATTGCAATTACAATTAATGAAGAGAGAGACAGTTGGACACGGGGCCGTGCCCAGTGGACAGGGGCCATGCCCGAGCTTCTGTTCAGCCTATAAGTAGGAGTGCTTGGAGCTCTTGCAACTCATCCCTTGGCACACCACCTCTCACACACTTCACCCACCACCCACCACCATCACAAGACCATCATCCACCACCATAATCCATTATCCATCATAGAGTGTGTGAGTCGTCTCGGGATCCAAGATTGATCGTAAGAGTTCTTGACAATCAAAGGCCATGTTTGCCTAAGTCTCTTACATCACTTGGTGAAGACAAGTGTTTAGTGTAATACTTTTTATTTTTAATCTTTTGCACTTTTTAATTGGTTTTGTATTAATGACTTTACTTACTAGCTTCTTATGTTGAAGGTGATTCTTCCTTGTCGTTTGTCCGTGGTGTCTTGGCATTATTTTACTGTCTATATAAAATAAAAGATTTTCACCATTCATATCTCCACGGTCTATATGGAGGTATGTTGGCTACCTGGTCGGGGGTTAAGGGAATGTTTTGGTAAGAGTCTTGCCATTGTTCAGTGTATATATCCTGCAAAGGACCTGGGTCAAATTTAGTAGGACCTCCTTCAATACCCACCGGTATTGGATGGCGGGGGTCCAAACTCTTTGATCCCCTCATAAGTTAAACTACTATTAAAACTTTAACCCAACTATTTAGGACTGTATCCCTGCTGACTCAGACTACTTAGCTGAGGGTAACGTCGCCTTCAAAAGAGGGGCCTACCACATTATGCATTAATAACTTAATTAATTATCTTTCAATAATCCGACCCTTTAGGTTTGTATCCTTGCTGACTCAAACTAATGGGTTGAGGGTAACATTGCCTTCAAAAGAGGGGCCTACTACAATAACTAAGATAATCTCTGAAACAAGTGCAAAAGTGCGAAAATAATCAAAGGTTACACTACACACGAGTCAGATCCAAGTGATTCATCTTGTCTATCTGTTTTACTTTTATTTTTTACTTTCGGCATTTTAGTTAGTTTTATTTTTGTTGTTCAAAAACCTTTTTCTAACATTTTGATTTGATTAGACGTTGAGGATAAACTGGTACTAAAAGCTCTTGTGTCCTTGGACAACCTTGGTATCTTACCAACATTATACTACGTCCACGATGGGTGCACTTGCCCATATGTGTGTTTAGTGTTAGTGAATATCGTGTTTATAAATTTAAAACTTTGCTAAAAAGTGTAAAAAGGGCTTAAAATATACACCTAATATATATAACACTTCACACGCATCACACTTCACCTAGTATTCTTTTATTAGAAGGTGTCATCTTCAGTCTTGAAATCAAAGTATGGTGACCTATATTAGACCCTGTGATAATTTTTGCTCCATTCACAACTTTTCCGAGCTTCCTGACTTGTAAACATGTATCATTACACAATCCATTTGCCTGATCAATATTTCTGAGTAACATCACCGGAGCACCAAGTTTCAGTACTAATTTATGGTTAGGTAAACCAGATAACGAAGATTGTTTAACACATCAGGAGGAAACAATGCCATATTAAGCTCTGATTCTTCCTCCGATTGGCATAAACTATCTAAACTAAAATAAACCTTTTCTTTACCGGGCAGACTCTCTAACAACTCTTTATTTATTGAATCCACTACTTCATTAGTTGGACCAAGAATCGCTCTTTGTTGGAAATACGTTAAATCCCACAAAAACTTATTCATGCCTGGATATATAAATGAAATGAGAGAAGAAATAGGATTGACTTGGTCATGAATAAGTAAATCATCTGGAATTTCAATATCAATCTCACCATCATTTCCTTCACCTAGTAGACCATCACCAAGCTTTAAAATCCTTTCTCCAACTTCCTTTATTTCTTTCAAATCTGCTTCATGACAACCAACTCTTAATCCCATAATCTCAGTTAGCTTTAGTACTTGATAGTGCCGCCATATATAAGAAGAATTCAAATAAGCATTGACTATCATTGTTATGGTACCTTTAGGGATGACCGGAAGAATTTGTCTAAAATCACCACCAAATAGAATGACCTTTCCCCCAAACGGCTTGGATTGCATGTTCGGTTGACTGGAACATGATATGTCTCTCATTGTTCTATCAAGAGCCTCGAAACAATGCTTGTGAGTCATAGGTGCTTCATCCCAAATAATCAATGTTGCTCTTTTAATTAAATCACCTAACTCAGTATTAGGCTCTATCGAACATACTGAATTCTCAATAATGTTGATTGGAATTACAAACCTTGAATGAGCAGTTCTACCACCATCCAACAAAAGTGAAGCAATTCCACAGGATGCAACATTCGATACAACTTCACCTTTTGATCGTAATGAAGTTGAGAATGTCTTCCAAAGAAACGTCTTTCCAGTTCCACCATAACCATATACAGAAAACACACTTCCATCACCTTTTAAAATCGCTTCCATAACAATTTTATATATCCTTTCCTGTTCGGCAGTTAAATACTTTACATAACCATCATGTTCCCTTTGAAGAGCTAGCTTGTCATACGATAATTCTTTCATTATCAATCAATTGTTCTACGATGAAACATAATTGTCCGGAACACTTGGCATAAAAATTTCTCACTGTACTTCCATTGGTAAGTAGCAACTTTTCAATTTTCAGATAGACAGATATTTTCAAGTTCTTCTTGTTGAAGATCCAATCTAAAACAAATGTTGAAAAAGTATTAGTTTTTTCCCAATAATAGAGCTATTGCATAATTTTAATGTAGTTGTATATAACTCTAATAAAATTGTTGGCGCACTGAATGTCTGTTAACTACGTCTTAATCGGGTCTTAGGTCTAGATAGGCTAGATAAAGGTTGGAAAACAAGAAAATGGTATTTACATGTTATTCCGCTTGAAATGACATGTTTGTCATTTCAAGCGAAATCATTTGCTTGTTATTCCGCTCGAAACTCATTTTGATGATTCCGCTTGGACAGTTCAAGCGAAATCAGATTTCGCTTGGGATTGTCATGTTAGTTCAAGCGGAATCAGGTAGGCTATAAATAGGTGATGTGTGATTTCGTTTGTAACGGTTCGAGCGGAACCAGGTCATTATTATAGAGTCGAGGTGCTGCCAAAATCTTGTCAGAAATACGTGTAAAGGCTCACAAAAGCTGTAATAGAAAGAAAGTTAAAGAGAACAAGTTGTTGTGACTTTGTTTACTTTCATTCCGCCTTAGTAAATGAAGATGAACTGCTCTAGTTGACTATTTAGGGTCATGGCACGATCCAACAAGTGGTATCAGAGCCAAGGACGAGGAGTTCATACCACTACAGCTTGAAATCATTAGATTATCACTCTTCTACCCTTTCTTTTCAGAAAATACAAAAACAGTAAAAAATTCAAAAATACAAAAACATGAGAAAATTTCAAAAATCCAAAAACAATAGAAAACTGAAAAAGAGTTTGTGTGAAAAAGGGAAAATGATAGTATATCGGCTTAACAGTTACTGTACGCTGAAGATTTGTAAAGCATAAAGCGTTAAACAGTCTCACTAATGATGTGTCGATAGGATTTTACACATTTAGTATGTTTGTTCGGGATATAAATATAAAATCTTTACTTGCTTATTTCGTGGGGAACACTACTTGGATATATAGGTAACCCCTGAAATCTCGTTTGAAAGGTTCCTCTTTCTGAAATACTAGGTCTTTATACTCAGTGATTTCTGGGGTATTATTCCGGGACTTCTGCTGAATGGAAGTTCTAACCTTGTCCTCGAATAATACTTTCCGCATTGCTTGAAACATAGCACAACCCTCAGCACAAATGATTAAACAATAAAATTGATAATCATTGCTATTGTAAAAAAGTTCCTCTAAAGGGGACACACCGAAAAGTCGAAGCCGTCATCTCTCTGCTGAACGGAAGTTCTGACCTGAGCTCTCACGGTTTCGCATCTAACCCCTTACAGATATCGTCTGTGGTATATTCACATGTAAGACTGAATATTGGGATCTGGATACGGGAGTATATTCAAGAGGTGGGACACATGAATGAGTTTAAGTTCTTAATTCACCTGATTCGTATCCAGAACAGATTGAAAATTGTGTGAGAATTTAAGTGGATCAGTATATCGACAATCTACGTGAATTGTTTAATTCTGAGTATGAAATTAAAGCTTAACGGTACTAGTAACTTGTTTAATACCTGATATGATTCCCTAACACGCTCACCAAAAATATATCTGTAAATAGTTTACATTCTGCATTTAAGTTTATGTATTTCATTGTTAGTTTAGAAACTTTATTAAAAATCCAAAAAGATTTTCGTTTCTGCTTTATTTTCCGACAAACCAAAGTAGAAAGTTGATTGTCTGATTCTCAATGTTGAAGCAGATGCAGGAAGTTTCTGGACTGGAGGATGAGGAGAGCTTATCTTGATAAAATCTTATTGATAAAAAGTCAAAAACAAGTTCATTAACTTGAAATTTGTTATTTTTCTGAAAATGTTTGAAAATTCTTGATCAAAAATCAGTTTGATTTGTCTGAAATCAACCAAGGTCAATAAGTTGGGCTTTGTAGATTAATTAAGTAATCAGGGTCATTAATTTGGACCTCAATACTTGAGTGGATTTCTAAAACTGATAGATAATGTGATTTATTGTTGAACATCAATAGATTGTAATGTTATATGTTTGAGAAACAGGTTGTGGATTTCAAAATCCCACGGCATCAAAAAGTCAAAGTTTGAACCAGAATTCAAGTCCCAGCATATCGAGAGGGGGAGTCTGTGAAAAGGGGAGTCAGATTCTGGATCAACAGTCAAAGGGGAGATTGGAAGATTAAAGATAGAGTCAGAATGAGATCGTGAACCTGTGAAGAGAGAGTGTTTACAATGACAAGACAATTTGGAAAGAGACAAAGACTGAAGACTCGACACCGAAGACTTCGTCAACATCCAAGGGGGAGTCTGTTGGTGCATTGAATGTCTGTTAACTACGTCTTAATCAGGTCTTAGGTCTAGATAGGTTAGATAAAGGTTGGAAAAAAAGAAAACGGTATTTACATGTTATTCCGCTTGAAATGACATGTTTGTCATTTCAAGCGAAATCATTTGCTTGTTATTCCGCTCGAAACTCATTTTGGTGATTCCGCATGGACAGTTCAAGAGAAATCAGATTTCGCTTGGGATTGTCATGTTAGTTCAAGTGGAATCAGGTAGGCTATAAATAGTTGATGTGTGATTTCATTTGTAACGGTTCGAGCGGAATAAGGTCATTGTTATAGAGTCGAGGTGCGGCCATAATCTTGTCAGAAATACGTGTAAAGGCTCACAAAAGCTGTAATAGAAAGAAAGTTAAAGAGAACAAGCTGTTGTGACTTTGTTTACTTTGATTCCGCCTTAGTAAATGAAGATGAACTGCTCTACTTGACTATTTAGGGTCACGGCACGATCCAACAAAAATAATCACATTACCTGCAATACCAGTTATCTTTCGTTGCTGATACAGAATGTCTTCACATAACAAGGACTTCGTTTCCGACCAAAAAACACCAGGACGAGATATCGAATTTGACAGCAACAACATTACAAAAAAGTCCTCAAGAAATCTCCGGTTAACCATGTGCTAGCTTCTTTGACAGCATTAACATATTCTTTATCATCATCCAACAGCCCCCGTGCAAAACATGCATCTTTAAATGTTTGAAATACATGCCCATAAACTGTTTTTATATCTTCAAAACAGGTTGGTCCCTTAATATGATTTGGTAAAATCCTTAGGTAATAACAATCACTAAGTGATGGTGGGACATAATGTGTCCTCCCAATTGATCCATACGGATGCTTTCTTCAATTCCATTTGCGATTTTTAGCATTCCATACATAATATCCCGGAAACTGAACATACCTCAATGTCCTGGCAAATTCATCGACTTTATTACAATTCATCCACTCTGTAAACATTGTCATTTTCACAGTTGGATCAGTAATAATATCACACAAATTATCATGATCGTTATACACAATACCCTGACCATCTTCACAATGAAAAGGTAATACTTCAACAGCAAGATATCTATAATGTATATCATACATGAATATTCTCCAAGCAGCTTCACAAGCAGAGATATATCTATAATCGTGGTATGATTTTATCTCATCTACAACTACATTCGGTTTCGTATCATTCTTGGTGCTATTGGCTTGAAAAACAGAAGCAGTGACTCTATCAGGCCCCTTATTAACATATTTAAACAAATATTGATAGAACCTGACTGGTTGCACCATTCAACGTTAACATTGCACTGATACTTTCTGAGCAGGAGAGCATTGTAAGGAACTACAAAGCTATTATCAAGTGTCACACCATTCTTTACTACTGTATTACTTGTTTAACGACGACGATAGACAAGATATCCTTCAGAATCAACACAAGTCTCATCTACATATTTTATGGGAAACTTTTTAGAAAATTTTTGCTGAACCATACATGGACAAAGTGGGTTGTCTGTACCACATGGTCCATGAATCATAAATTGCTTGACAAGCTCATATAATTTAGGATCTCTTTCTTTATCTGGTATCTCAGCACTAATAACATGATCAATATCAGATGCAGTTGGAAATTTTCTTTCAGCACCCAAGAACAAACATATGTGAGCATGTGGGAGTCCACGCTTCTGAAATTCCACTGTATACAAAACTGAAATTTTTGAACAGTGAGCTGTTAGATAAATATAATTAGATGTTCAAAGTAAAAAATATAACTTAAGGGTACCTACTTGTATATCACCAAAGAATTTATGTTTCTTGAAATCTACTATAAGATGATCCAATTTACACTTGAATAATCTAGAGATAATATCCGGTCTGTCTTCAGCATTAAGTGCTTTATCGTGCAAACACCTGTAAATCTCAGGCCAGTTTGGATTACAAGTCATCGTTATGAATAAATTGGGATATCCAACAGACTTGCAAATTGCCATAGCATCCAAGTACTTTTGCATCATATATCTAGAACCACCAGTAAATGATGAAGGTAAAAGTATAGGTTTACCACAACTTGAGGCATTATTCTCTCCACTTTCAACAATAGCATTCAAGTTCTTAAGACTTTGTGCTCTAAGTTTAGGTTGTTGTGTCCTTATATAATTCAACCTGGCAGATTCTATCATCGTGTATCCATCAACCAAAAACTGCTGAAATAGTTTTTTCGCATTAACTAACACTGAAGACTGATTCTGTCTATCTTGAATTTTGTAACAAAAGAATTCTCTAATTGTAAGATTGGTTCTAAGTACCTCATTATCAATCGCAATCCCTCTATGTTTAATACCAACTCTATAACCATCTTCTGCATATGGGAAAATAAGTGGATATTGCAAAGCAAGGTAAGAGGGATGAAGCTCACTAATTCTTTGAAGACCACGAGACTTCTTTCTAACAACAACGTCCCGTTTATCAAATGCTCCATCAAAATCACCATTTATTAACGCAACAATTTCTGATGCTGTTAGCAAATTGTGAACTCTTCAATCCTTATCTCTTGTTCCAATAAGCTTCAAGCTTACATCTTGAAACTCATTTTCTTGAAAACAATCACTTACCATTCTGAAGGACTGGACAAGAGGATTGCAAGAATCCAGCATATCTTTAAGACCCTCTATGGTTGTACTATAAAGATGATTGTTTCTTGTAGTTTTGCATTCTATCTGAGAACTGCCAGAAATATAAAATGTTTAAATTTACATTCATTTCAAATGGTAATGAATGTAAATATACTGAAAAGCAAAATATATATTCATAAATGCCACAATTATCATAATGAAATTACCTTACTGCTTTTTGACGATTTACAACTTCGTTTTGTGAATCATATATGTAAAGCTGGGAGAATTTGGGTTCTTCCCCATCATCCAGAAATAGACTACCCATTCGATGATAATTCTGACCTTGTAGTCTAAATACATAAGGACCTTTACCTCTCTGATAACTTTAGTCAACCTTCCCACCAAGAGATGTGAAGGAAAACATCATGATATATGCTCGAATATTATCCATGAAATTGAGAGACTGTGAGGTATGACTTTTATATAAATGACGTAGTAATGGAGGAGGTGTAGGTGGTCGTGGTAGCTCAACATCTCCATTTGAACAACAAAGAGAATAGGAAGTTTTCTTACGTTTTTGATTTCCCCTAAGCATTTCATCTTCCCATAACATTGCATCACATTTAGAACACACAAAGATGGCATCTCCATGATCAATACAATCTACAGACTTAGCAAATTTATAGTCAACATAAGTTATCTACATATTGAAAACTTAACAGGAATTTACATTCGTATCTTATACCTTTAGAAATTCCATGAATCTTCTTAACGACAGAATCTGGTAACATCTCATCACTCATTTGTAATTCAATTTTAGATATTCCACCTATACTGAAGCTTGTAAAATAAGATATATATAACAATTCATAAAACCTAAGATTAAAAAAATGTTTTGTTTCCAAAAATTTAAAACATACAATTTGTAATATCTAATAATGGAGTCCTCTCAACAAAATTGGATATTTTCTTAGTACATCCAAAAGGAGTGTGATGGACATTCCTTGATGAGATTTTTCTTGATGAATCTTAGAAGACAAAAGTATATAAAATAAACGAACAAAACTACAATTCATAATTAAATTAGAAAAAAATATCTCCAATAAGTTTACCTTTTTCATTTGTAGATGAGTGACACATATTACTACTAATATCTGGAATAACATAAGTAGGAAGGTGATACAAATTCTGTTAGGCCCTAAAGTGTGAGACTGACGCATCAAATTAACACAACGAGTTATGGTTACGAACTGGGCCGTACCGGGTTAGTTTATATTAGGTTTTAGAACCTTTATAGGTCACTTGGACCAAGCTTTAGGCCATGTGGGCCAAGCAGGCCCAATGGGAGCCCATGTAGGGAATTGGGCTTGAGTTTGTATAAAAACAAGTTTCCAACTTGTTTTTAGTTTTGAACCTCTGGGAACTTCATTGTTACAGAAATTCTAGAGTTTAGAGAGAGGTGATTCGATTTGGTTGTGAACAATTGTACCAGACGATTTTGCTTATTCAAGTAATAGAATCCTGTGCAAGTGTTTAAATGTGATTCGGTATTGTTCTTGTTCTTCATATTTTCAGTTTTTCGTGTTTATTCTTGAATCACACAAAGTTTGGATTCCGCACAAACTTGGTGTTGTTTGATATCATTAAAAGATCCAGTTTCACGGGACTTACAAGTGGTATCAGAGCCTTTAGAACCTATTCTAGGCTCGTTTTGATATCAAATATTCAAGTTTTTCGATGAAATTATTGAAAACCTCCAAGAACATTCATCGTGTTCTTCGCGTTCTTCACTGTGTTCATCCGGTTTTGATTAGAAAATATCCATTTTTGGTTCTTTGATCTGTTTTGCAAACTGTTAATAGTTAAACGAAATTTTCGAAATTTTTGAAGGATTCACTAAAATCTTTCCAAAAGTCTTCTAAATCCCAAAATTTTCGTGAATTATTATTTGATTTTTAAAAGGTTGTGTTTTGAAAACAATTAATATAATTTTCAAAATTTTAAATCCAACACAGCAACTTCACGGTTTCGAATTATCTGTTTCTATCTACATCTCTCTGGTTTTGAGTCATCCCTCGGGTTGGTTACAACTTGTATCGACTCCTTTTTTAAGGAAACAACGGTCTCGACTCCAATTTTTAAGGACACAGCTCTCAACTTCACAAATCTCGAGTCACTCAGTGGACTCAAGTCATACACCAAGGTCTCGAGTCATCAACTTTTAGGTCTCGAGTCATCAATCAATAAGGTCTTGAGTCATCATTCTTCTCGAGTCGCAACCGAGATCTCGAGTCATCAACATCCACTATCTCGAGTCGCAACCACGGTTTCGTCAATCAACCTTCTGTGTCGCAACCAAGGTCTCGAGTGGTGTGTTCTCGACAGAGACTTCGAGTTATCTACACTTCAGGTTTCAAGTCGCAATCTCCATTTCACAATCTCGAGTCATTGATCATCTTCACCAACGTCCATCTCCGACGATTCGACCAACTCCGACCATCCACGATTATCATCGGAAAACTGATCACCGGAAACCTGCAATCGTTGTCCTCAATCCACCTCTGTTAACCATCCTAGAGCTCCGAAATCATCTTCTTGCGTTATCATCTCTTACCTGCTACGTCATCTTGTTCACCTACAGTTATCATCTCCGGTCACCATCCTCTGTTTTCGGGTCCGTTCACAAGTTAAAATTGTCTTCGAGTAGTCTAGTGTTCGAGAGTTTTCATATCACCTTCTCTGGTCGATGCCACCTGCAACAGGGAGAATGCTTTGATTGTTATAAGTTTGGCGGCTGAAATCTGATTAGGGTTACCTTTTGAAAACGACGAAGAAGACAGTCTTTTTGGATCTGTTTTGTTTTTTTATAATACTAATTATAATATTAATCATAATATAATCATTATATAATCATTGGTTTTATAATAATCATTAATCATTAATAATACTAGTTATAATAGTGGTTAATAATAATAATAAACCTTTATATTTATTAAAGTAATTTTAAAAATTAAAAAAAGGGGTTATATAAAATTAAAAAAAAAGGTTATATAAAATTAAAAAAAGGGGGGTTTGTTTGTTTGGTTTGGTGTGATATCGGTTTCTGACAAGTTTTTGAGGTGCGGTTCCGAAAGCGGGTTCATTCAACTGCTGAGTGTTTGAGTTAGCGATTGCACGGCTTCTTGTTTGGTTTGTGTTTTGAGGAAAAGAAAAAAAGTATCCACCACCCACTGAAATTATGGCGTTCATGTTTCACAAACCAGTGGCTCAAGAAATTACCAGAGAAGAGATACTTTCTGTCTTTTGCACTCCTGAATGTAGAGAAAGGTTAAGGCATATCATTTACACAACGCTGAGCTAATACAAGATTATCAAGATATTAAAAATAAAAACTTTACTTTATCAAAAAATAAGAAACTTTATAAAGAAAAAATTGAAGCTTAGCGAAAAAACATCATCAAACTCAAGGATGATGCAAGTGTAAAAGAAACTCAACTCTTATATGTTCAGGAGAAATTATGCACTGTAACTAAAGAACTGGAGGATATTAAAGATAGATATCAATTAAATGAATTCAATATTAAGAAATATGATTCTTCCAGCAAACTAGTTAAAAACTTGTGTGATGAACAACTTACATACAAGAGAAAGAAGGGGTGTGGTTTGGGTTTCAATCAATTTCCTCCTCATTATAATGACAATTATACATATTTACCCATGACTGAGGACAAGATGGTTTACGGTCCTAAAACTGATAAGTCATCAATCAACAACAGACCTGTTGATAAACGAGTGACTTCTTCGGTAAATTTTGTTTCAAAGGGTACTTTTGATCCTAATGCTTCGTCTTCCCCTGCAGATGTTGTTAAAGTTGAAGGTGTCGTTGGAGATGAACAAGCATCAAATTCTCATGTGTGTGACATTTTTGGCTCGTTTTTTCACTCTATGATTAATTCCAGGCCTGATGGTTGGGGCGAAAACGTTGATGCTTGTGTAACAGAGACTGAATCGGTAAATGAAACGCATGACCCAGCTGAACCATCTCATTCCAAATGTGAATCATCTGAAGCAGCTGATTCTGAGAAATTGGAATCAGTCGATTCTAGTGGATTCAGCTCAAAGGTGTCATGTGTAGAACCGTCTTGTGCTGATAATTCGTCTAATGATTCAGCTGAAGTTTCTACCGAAGTTTCTGGTGTTTCATCTGATAAACCAGAATTCTCCAATTCTGTCAAAGTTGACGACATGAAGGAAGAAGTGAAGACTAACATGAACAAGGCTCCGAGTGCGCAAACTGAACAGTCTGAACCTTTTGTCAGTGATGAACAGGTTCATATCAAGCAACAAGAGCCAAAGCAAGCAAGTAAAGGACGCGGAAATACGAAGCCTAAACATCAAAGACGATCAGGCTCTCCACAGTCCTCAACGGGCAGCAATAGTCAGCAAAAGGCTCGTCATGTGAAAAATGCTTTTGTTAAGCCAGTCTGTAATGGCAAATGTGATAAATATCCTTTTGACTGTGCTAACAAAGCTTTTGGAAAGACTGGTGAGATTTCTGAACAAGACTTGCAGTCTAAGAAAAGCAAGAAGAATCAAAAGAAATCTCCACCACAGAAGGCCCCTGCAAATGACCAGTACAGACATCCCAATTCATCATCGTTTGCAAGAAATGTGCAAGGAAATCAAGCACAGAAAGGATCGGTTCGTCCTTCAGAGTCTGCAAGAGCAAATCCAGCTGATCAGAATGCTTCCTACATGAAGAGACAAACATGCTTCAATTGCGGCATTGCTGGTCACATAGCTCGGAACTGCACACATTGTCCCTACATACCATATTATATGCAAAATCGGAGTGTTACACCAAAGGACAACTACCATTCTAAGCCAATTAAGGTATCTTCACCTAAGGCAATGAAGAATGTGAATCTCAAGGTTAAACCTTCTGATGGGGATTGGAATGCTGCTAAAGCAAAAAGAAAACAAGCTTTGAAACCTACACAAATTTCGAAAAATAAAAAGGTTGATAAGCCAACTGTTTTGCCAAAGGCATCTAAGAAACTAAAAAAGCCTAAACAAATTTGGAGAGCAAAACAAAAAGCAGCCACATCTCCAATTCTTGAAACGAAAGGGGACTTGTGTCCAAAGGAAGTGTCTTATTTTGATGCTTCAGGAAAACCCAGGACCACGATGGCCTGGGTACCAATGTCTTACTAATCTCCTTAATTTTCAGGAACAACTAAGGAGGAGTTGTTGACAATCTCTGGAGCCAGAGATAAAACGGGTAACATTTCACTGTTGCGAAAAGATCAAATTTTTTTTACAGGTGATATTTTTCCTTTGGAGGAGATAAAAGAAGTAAGAAATGATCAGCAAAAGGTACCGTTTAAATTCAGTACTTTGATTTTAAACTGATTAGTCTTCAATCTGATGACAGAACGGTTAAGCAAAAATACTTTCCTCTTTTTCTTAGTTTATAAGTTTGTATATAAAGTGTCATTTCTCTAATAAAAGGTAAATTTGCGCAAAAATACAAGATTTATGCACAAATTTAGGGGGGGGACATATAGATAGATATAGAGTTTAGGATGAGAAAACTCAGAAACGAAAAATACAAAAAGAGTTTGTTGTATATATAAGTATTGTTTTAGGGGGAGAAAATGAGAAAAATACAAAAACATTAGAAAAATGAAAAAGCCAAAAAGAGAAATTGCATGATATGGGAAGTGAAATAAATGTTCGTGTTGAAGGGTTTGACTAACACATGTAAGGTGCCATAGTTGAAAACACTAGGATCTACTGTGATATGTCGATAGGCTTGACGCTCAAAATGATATAGGATACCAAGTGATATAAACATAACGAACTATGTACCATGTGGGTAACATACCAACGGCGTATGATTTTATGGTCTTAAATCTTGCGTTGATAGATAGCCAACATCTGAGGTTTTGGGCCTTTATATTGTTGAATCATCCGGGGATATCTTGGCTGTCCTTCTGTTGCATCCAGATTATATGCAGACCTAGACACAGTCAAGATATCTTAAAAGATCCCAAAGAGGACAAAAACCCTAAGGAATAAAATCTCAAAATGAGAAAATTCCAAATGCTCAAAGTGCCAAATTCGTACCAAAATGGTATTTGCCTTGCCCTCTTTGGACACAATCATTGGTCGCTCTGAAATATGAAAGTATTGACTTGTCACCAATGGTCTAATGTTGTAAATCAAAAAGGATGACATCAGTATACTCACTTGTTACCATGAATCGTTGTGCTTACCTTGATCGCGGGGGTATGCCTTGGAATGGGACACACGGGTATAATAGTATACTATTACCTTAAGCATATCACGAAGTTGAAATTTAAAAGTTGAGCGTTAAAGTTTAAGTGGACAAACATATTGTCAATCGCATAGACCAGTTTGATTAGGCTCGTACTGAAAAGTGTTCCTTAGTCTGCCTGAGAACGAATTTTTGATCCCATTGCAATTGTAATTGTATTTTATGGTAGTTTTATATATTTTGAGTTCTTATTTGTTTCTTGCTCTTAAAATTAAAAAATTAAAAAAAAACTTGAAAAATTCAAAAATACAAAAAATAGTGACTTGTTTTTCTATAAAATCAAAAAATCCAAAAATAGAGTGCTTATTTGGTTTTCTTAAAATTAAAAAAAATATAACCGTTCTTGAAGATTTGACTGATCATCAAAAAAGTTGAAAGAAGTTAAATTGTAAAATTTGATGTACCTATTGTTCATATGGTATTCTCCCTGTTGCATAAGAAATGTTTGCTTATGAGTTTGTGAGCATGTGCAGAACTTGATTTCAATCAAGAACAGGGGTTGATGAAGATTGAGATGTTGTTTGCTGTTCACGAAGCCTGAAGCAGCACAACAACAAGATGTACCTGAGTCAGAAGAACTGGATACGAAACATCGTCTGACAATGAAAGTACATTTGAAGAAGTACCTGTGAACCTGCTTGAAAGAGAAAGACTGAAGAAGAAAAGAGCTGCTGAGAATCCTCCTCTCACATTCTTTTTGACAAAGATGTTTCAAACTAAGCTCATCGAGATCCTGATATGAAACTAATCACAACAGCTGAAGAAAGAGACCTAGTGCTGAGAGTTCAGAAGTCAAGAACTCCCACAACATCTACAACATAGCGATAACCATAGACCTCGTTGAAGACGTTGCTGAATTCATGTTATGAAGACAATTTGATGGCATCAGTCTAGGGGGAGAATGTTAGGCCGTAAAGTGTGAGACTGACGCATCAAATTAACACAACGAGTTATGGTTACGAACTGGGCCTTAACGGGTTAGTTTATATTAGGTTTTGGACCTTTATAGGTCACTTGGGCCAAGCTTTAGGCCATGTGGGCCAAGCAGGCCCAAGGGGAGCCCATGTAGGGAAATGGGCTTGAGTTAGTATAAAAAAAAGTTTCCAACTTGTTTTTAGTTTTGAACCTCTTGGAACTTCATTGTTACAGAATTCCTCTAGTTAGAGAGAGGCGTGTAGTTGTGAACACTTGTACTAAACAGTTTTACTTGTTTAAGTAATAGAATCATGTGCAAGTGTTGAACGGTGATTTCGGTGTGTTCTTGGTTTTTCGTATTTTGAGTTTTCTTGAATCTCACCAAGTTTGGATTCCGCACAAACTTGGTGATTGTTTGATATCATTTAAAGATCTGGTTAAACGGGACTTACAAATTCCTTCTTTCGACATTGTTGGTTGAAGCTTGTAAAATAGAACATATGTAAGGATTCCAAAAACATAACATATAAATACATATTTCTTTTAAATTTTGTTCACAAAACTATAACACATACCACTTGAAGTATTTGAAAATGGAATCCTTTCAACAGAATCAGATGTTGATGCAAGATGACAACCTCTGTTGTTTCTCTTTTGTTGAAGAAAATACTTCCTTTTTTCTCTTTCTTCAGCACACATTTGACATTGAATTGCTTGAAGGTCAACTTCATACTTACTTGAAATTGTGTTATCTGCATCCATATTTTAAAATACTTGAATGGAAAAAAATGTTGACCACTCGAGAAAAGAACTTTGAAAGTATTGTGAAAATTATTTGAAATTACCTAAAAATATCTACAGTAAGTATACCTTTTACTTGTGTAGATGAGTGAAACAAATTACTACTAATATTTGGAGTAGCATAAGCAGGAAGATGATACACATTCCTTCTCTCAACATTGGTTGTTGAAACTTGTAAAATACGAAACATATGTAAGGATTCCCAAAAGATAACAGATAAATATATATTTCTTGTAAAATATTGTTTGCGAACCTATAAGACATACCACTTGGAGTGTTTAATAATGGAATTCTTTTAACAGAATCAGATGTTGATGTACGATGACCACTTTTGTTTTGCTTTTGTTGCAGAACACGCTTCCTTTTTTTCCTTGCTTCAGCACAGACTTGACTTTGACTTGGTTGAAAGAACAATTCATACTTACTTGAAATTCTATTATCTGTATCCATAATTTCAAATATCTGAATGAAGAAGATTGTTGAGCACTCAAGAAACAGACTTTCAAAGTATTTTGAAAATGGTTTGAATTATTTGAAAATTATTTGAATTATTTGGAAAAGAAAGCTATATTATTAGGGGGTAAAATGTAACTTCCTTATCTCAATGGCGGTAAAATGTAATTTATTATTCCAATGGCGGTTTACCTTTTTACATAGAGACACATAGAAACATACTTTACCTTTTTAATGACTCTTGAATTCCCCTTTACAAAATTGTTTGTCTGATCTCATAAAAAGTGCTTCAAGTTTTAATCACCGATGTCCATTTGATATTGAATCACTCCACTTGAGTACTTCTTACTTTTATCATCGTCAACAACTTCGATCAAGGTATAATAATATTTATTAAAATTTGTATGTACATTAGTTTTATATGCACATGATTAACAACTGTTATGAAGATTGTTCTCAATGTATTGCATGTTTTAGATGATATATCAGTTTAATTTTACAAGCTTTTCTATTTTTTATAACGATTTGAAGTTTTGTTTGATATGGTGTTACATTTGGATTCTTGAAAGCAATCGATAAGGTATATTTTGTTGTTTTTCTTACTTGATATTAAAGAATATGATTAAATGACAAATCTTTTATTTATAGACTTGCAAAAAAAGTTATTGACAGTGATACTCGATTCTATAGTTTTTAGAGGAATCTTTATTTATTGATATACTCTAGATAAATCGATAAATATTAAAGGTGTTTTCTGAATGACATAGATATGTTAAACATTGTTGGTTCACATTTGTTATCACAGTCTTTATAAATAATGAAGTATCTGATAAAATACATTGTCTCATTTTTTCTTTGATTTTTAACAAGAAACATCATATCTTGGAAGATGTCTTTTTATAAATATTTGGATTCTCTTAATTCCAAAATCTTGGTAAGATTATTACATTAAAACCATTTTCTACAGTTTTATTGTTAACAATTAATTCACATATAACACTTGCCAATACTTAAATTCAACAGATAATACCACAAAACATTTTACTCAAAGAAGTTCCTGGTAACGTTGGCGTTATAGAGTGTGTAAACGATATGAGATGGGATTACCTATACTCAAAACACAATGGAACTTTTGCTCTAAAAGAAGGATGGTCCTCAGTTGTCTCTGACCTTTCATTGAAAGAAGGATATCTGTTGGTATTTAAAAAAACTGCACCATATACATATCTGGTGACACCTTTTGAAAAAGTTCACCATTATCCAACAAACCTCCCAATGATTTCTATGTTCACATCAATATCGTTTGAGAGGAAGTTTGTGTGACAACCCAAAATAACCATGGTTAGCACTACTTGAATTCCACAAACCGCTAGCATGTATCTCTGTATTTGTTTACCTGTCGCGTGCACTATTAAATGTTTATACGTGTATAGTGTTTACAAGAAAACAAGATACGTAGTTGTGTAATTTTGTATATTGGGAAATTAACTTATTCGGGTCGTGAATTTACGCGACACATGTGAACCGCGAATTACTTGAGCCCAACCCTAAGCACATAGATAAGTCTAATTAGATCACATTTATGCATGGGCATAGTAAAGCCCAAATGGGATTTGAGTGGGCCGATTAGTTGGATTTTGTATACACACACCCGAAGTCCCAACCCAAGCACACGTACACTCACATAGTTATACTGCAATTATATAAGCCCAAACAAGATTGGTAGTGGGCTGGGCGAAGTTAGTTGGGCCGACAACTTGGGGATAGGAAACACACACGCACTCATGAATAAATTGTACGTGGAATGATGTGTTAACAATTCACACAATCCCAAACCCTAAATAACACCCACCCCTCTTCCCTGATTACGTGCGGCAAGCAGACCCCTCCATCATCATCAAGACATCATCTTTTACGGTCAAGTTCTTGGTTAGTATGATAACACTTGTTTTAAATTCTGATTGATTATATTTATTTAAGTATAAACCCTCGCTGATTGTAATGATGATTACATGATTTCTCATGAAATTGTTATACATGGTTACTGTGTACATGATGATTGTAATCAGATTTGTTTGATCAAATCAATTAAGTAAATGGCTGACATCAATGTAATAGATTCAAATTCTATTGGACCTCAACAAAAGCTACTGACCACACAACTGTTGCTTCAGTTGAACGAGAATCACATGCTCACATGCAAACATTAAATGAAGAGTGATCTATAATGAGTCATGTGATAATTTGATTCAAAACACAACCTTTTATTAATAAACTTTTAGTTAATGGCCGACAATAATGGAAGGATGGTTAGGGTTTTGCAGAAGATGACGGTTGATCTGTGATGCACTCCGGTGAAACACATGGCCACGGCGAAACTTGTGACCTCGATGAAACCTATAGTGTTTCGTCATATGTAACTCGACGAAACTTGTAGTGTTTCGTCGCTTTGGTGTTTCGCCGAGATGGTGAAAGGGGTGAACAGTAGGCTTTAAATGACTATGATTCTTAATTGATTATTCGCTTAATGTTTATGATGTTAAACCATGCATGATAACTAGGATTGTGTTGTGCATACCGTCGAAGGATTGTTGTGTTGTATGTTCATAACTTTAAGTGTGTTGTTTAGATTAGGCATGTTCATGTTGATTAATCATTGATAGGAATTAACGACATATGTGATTACAAAAGGGATGTTGGTAATATGAATAAGTAGGAGGTAAAAGGGTTAAACGTACAATAAAATCACACAAGTTTATAAGCACATTTTAAATTGTGGGTTGCACCCGTTCATATTATGTGTCTGATTAATCATTCATATCGTAAATGATTGGGCCGAGGATTATATAGAATTAGTTGGGCCACATAAATAATAGTGGACCACACACACGTTAACATACATTCTGATGATGACTTATAACTGGGCCGCACAATAAACGTTATATATACTCGGGACTTTACTGTACACGTGAATTGGGCACTAGGCCTGCTGGTTCATAACATTTCACCAGGCCGAGCCCTTGGGCCAGACACTTGTAAACGAACCGCATGATTAATTGATCTTCATGTTTCGGTGTCAACGAATGAACTGTGCATGTTTTGTATGTATAAATTAATGTGACAAACTGACTTATGAGATGAATATATACACTAGAGACTTTTTGATTGACTGATAGGGTTTGAACTTCACGAGGGTACTACATGTATCTTGACTATGTGATAAATGAATAAGGAACGTATAATTTGTTGTACATGAAACATGTGGTTTATGTATACGTAGAGTTGACTATTATCGTAACCGTGGTGGGACATATTTGATCAGTTGTTAAACAAGTAAATAATCTTACCGAGCAAAACCAAGGTGAGTTCCCTACTTTTGAGCATGCGTCCCGGTGGTTGGGACAGTCAGTGGATATCCCGGGGAGGGATAAGTCTTTTGGGTAAAACTGTGATGTTGGATAATATTATCACTCTCTATCTCTTAAGTCCCATCTTTTGCTATCGGGGGTGGTAGCGGGGTATTACTTAGAAGTGCTACTTAGGTTTGGCACCCTCACGCCGTTCCTGAGAGAGGGCGGGTGTGAACTAATGACCCAGTCGGGCCCAGTGCTTTGATAGGAGCACTGGGGAACAGGCAAAACATACATCAGGAGCCGTCTTGTTCAGTATCCAGATATTATCAACATTGCTTTCGTATTTGTTAATGAACTGGAATAAATACTTGGTAACAAACGTTTTCATAAACTGTGAACTCGCCAGCTTTGTCTGATACACTTGTTGCATGCTCGCATGTCGTTAGGTAATTTGGATGGTGGAACTTGCTGTCTGAGGTTGCTGGAGTGGTCATGGGTCGATAGAAGAGTTTCCTGAGATGGTTCTTGATATTGTAACTTGGTTTTGATACTGTTTAACTTTAGTTATCTATTTTGCTTTCCCTGAACTTGTTAGAATTTACTAAACTTATTATTAATTAGTACAATTCTTTCATGATTGGTATTTTATTTACAAACTTATTATGAGCTCGATATGATTGGTGGCTCGTTATTGGTTTGTCACACGCCTAGCAGGGACACTCCCTAGGTGGTACTTTGGGGGTGTGACAGTTTGGATGTATTGATTCATTCTCCCATAGTTTTACTGATGTTTGTAAGGACGTGTTGTTAAGTTTTGGTATTTTAATCCAATACTTAAATGTTACTATAGTAATTTGTGATATTATTGTTAATTTTACTGTACCTTTGTTGATTTTATAATTTTATATGTTTTTGTGCAACTAATACCCAAGGAGTTAGTCAACGTCAGTATTGGAGTTGGTAAACTTAAAGAGACATTTAAGATCTATGTGAATCAGTGGGACTCTTTTGTGTACTACTTCAACGTGATCCTCTTCGGAATTGTTACTTTATAACCGATGGATAGGAAAAGGTTGTACACTACATGGGTATACAAACAGGAATTGTACTTATTTTAAGATACGTAGCGGATTACATCTTTCTGCTTATTGCCTTTGATTTGAATGGATGTGAGATTGTTGCACTCAAATCCAATGATAGTCAGATAGAAGATACTTTCTCACCCAATTTAGAAGTTCTTCCAATTACCGAGCATCTACATCACCATTCGGATGTTGAAGAATCCAATGACACATATTCTGATAGTGATTATGTTGTATCGAATGAATCATCTGATGATATCGACGACACAGATTTTGATGCCGCTGTCTCAGATTATGAAGTTGATCCTGATGTATACCCCTTACAATTCGTATGGTACTGCAGCAAACATTTTGTAAGTTTATTCTGTTAATATATTATTCCTCATTCTTTGGATGTTAAATGTTTGTTACAATTAAGCTATTTTTTGTTACTTTACTTAAATACATTATGTATTTTCTTATTAATTATTTGTATATTATATTTATTTTTAAGCGTCTGATTGTGAAAGTAGCGTCTTTATCAAGGATTCATAGAACATTCAAGATGACAGTTGAAAATCTGAATGGAGTTGACACTGTAATTGACTTTCGACGGGAGAAGCATGGCAAGGGATTTAGATACGCGGCTTGTCAATTCACCAAGAAGTTCACGAAGCCCAATGGTATCTACAGAAATATGAGATGCAAATTTGTCTACTCTGAAGAAAAAGCCAAGCTGATCTTATAGAAAGTCTACAGATAGTTGTGGTTGTTGGTATTATCTCATTTGAGATAAATTAGGGGATGGTGATGTATCAAACTTCTATATTTTGATAACTTACGACTTACGAATATTTAAATTATAATCGTGTATGCTTATCTTGTTATTTATATTATCTTAAACCTTTGTTGTACATTCTCCATATATTTTAGTTGTCTCTTCATGATACATTACAACTTGAATTATACTCTGTAAATTTACGGGCAGTCATGGATACTTAAAAGGCTTCAACAAATCTATGGACAGACATCGACACTTAAAAGGCTTTTCTTAAAAGGCTTCAACAAATTTATGGGCAGTCATCGACACTTAAAGGGCTTCAACAAATTTATGGGTGATCATTGTCATAACGTCACTTGAATTAACCTCTGACTACAAAGAAATTTATGCACTCAACCTCTATTTAGATAAAGCCCGACAAACCAAAAGCTCTGTCAAACAGAAAATATGTTCAAGCAAAGTCTGTTGTTCCAAACAACCTCTGCTGATAAACACAAAGACTGTTATAGCAAATAACCTCTGCTGATAAACACAACCTCTGCTGTTGAATATGAATACAAAAGCATCACTGTTACTTAAAAGGATTTTCTTAAAAGGCTTCAACAAATTTATGGGCAATCATCGACACTTAAAAGGCTTCAACAAATTTATGGGTGATCATTGTCATAACCTCTCTGATACAAACCTCTGACTACAAACAAATTTATGCACTCAACCTCTATTTATCTAAACTCTACTGATAAACACAAAGACTGTTATAGCAAATAACCTCTGCTGATAAAACAACCTCTGCTGATAAACACAAAGACTATTATAGCAAATAACCTCTGCTGATAAGACAACCTCTTATGCTGAATATGAATACAAAAGCATCATGAAGCTAACATCTGCTATGACTTCCATAGTATAGATTGCTAACATCTGCTGTGACTTCCCTTGTATAGATTACTAACATCTTCCGTGACTTAACAGATGATGTAGTTCAACAGAGGATTTCAAAAATCTGTTTACACATGCCTCCTGATGAACATCTGCTGATAAACACCGAGACGGTTCAAGGAAAGGTCTGCCAAAGAGAACATCTGGTATGGACTAACAGATGATGCAGTTCAACAGAGAATGTTTAACAGTAGTGCTTTAACAAACCATGATCAACAGATGATAATATAATAACAATAATATTCAAACTGTGGCAATTACATAACATACCATTAATTGGATCAACACACCATTAATCAAATCAACATGGGGAGATTGTATATACATAAACTCTAGGGTTTGTCTTGAGAGATTGTATATACATAACATACCATTAATCGAATCAACATGGGGGACCAGTCAACCATGGAAGCAACATAATTTTCATCATGGACACTGAAGTATCATAAAACTGTGAACGAATTTACCCAATCTGAAATTTTTAGACATTTTCATAAATCTAACAACCATCATCGAAGCTGTAACAAAATCTAAACACCGATACACTAAACATTGTTACATAAGAAAAACTGATACATAAATACTGATGTTGACTCCGCTATAGATATTGAACCACTGCTGTTACTGAGCAGTGGTTTTCCTTTGGTTGATCAGGCCTTAGGTACATAAGTGCCTTTCTTTAACAACTTTGTCTTCAACAGTGGATAGGTCTAATCAGTCTTTAAGTCCAACAGTCTTTATAAGGAGCAGTGGTTAGGTATAACTGTCCTTAGCATGATCAGCTGTTATAACCACTCCATAACCCTTTGAGAGTAAGCAAGTGTCTGTCTATTCAATTGAGAGGAATCATTACATTACATCCCTGTTAAAAAACAGAATTGATAAATTTAGGGAAAATGGGTTTGAAAGATGATAACCCAATAGTGGAGGATCTCATTCGAAACCTCCGATAAATTCAATGGTATTCTCAAATAATGCTTTCTAGATTTTTGAAGACCGACAAATGTCCACAAAGATGCTTCTTTAGACATTTTTCGGTCTTCAAAAATCTAGGAAGCATTATTTGAGAATACCATTGAATTTATCGAAGATGTAGAATGAGATCCTCAACTATTGGGTTATCATCTTTCAACCCCATTTTACCTAAATTTATCAATTCTGTTTTTCAGACCTCCCAAAGCCACATATCCACCTCCAAAGACATCGAGACAGCTTGAAGCACAACCTGGACTTGCTGTTATTCCAACAGTTAAGTATTTAATCCCAACATACCAACTGAAAATCAATCTACTCGTAATCACATGGTACACCAATGCAAGCATCTGAATAAACAATAACAAATCAAAGACAAAATCAAAAGCTACAAACATATCAGACATATTTCATAGAATCATGATTTTTAAACACAAACAGAGATTACCTCTTCATCAATAAATTTGAGATCCATTCTATAACCATGATTACATGCGGAAGTTCGGCCAACGAACTCAAGAATTCCACACCAAATAACAAATCCAGCAAGATCTACCTGAAGAACATTTAGCATACAAACCTTCAGTTTGTGATTAAAAGAAAAAATCAAGCAATATCTATTTTTAAGCTACCGTTGGTCTACATAATATTCAAATCGATATTAAACATGATGAATAAACAGACATCACCAGCTTTTCTTATGTCATTGGGATTTATCCTTTTACAAACATATCAAAATCAATCTACTCATAATCACATGGTACACCAATGCAAGCATCTGAATAAACAATAACAAATCAAAGACAAAATCAAAAGCTACAAACATATCAATCAAATTTCACATAATCATGAAAGAAAGTAGATCACATATTGTTACCAGATTTAGCGAGAGAAGAATCGATGGAAGCATTTGAGAAGATGAAGATATGAAGAACTTCAATCTGGAAAACAAAATCAAAAGCTACAAACATATCAATCAAATTTCATAGAATCATTAACGAAATTAGGTCAGAGATGGTTACCAGATTTGGCGAGAGAAGAATCGATGGAAGCATTGGAGAAGATGACGATTTGAAGAAACTTCAATCCGGAAAACATGTAACAAAGCTCAAGAAACCACGAAGAAGAAGAAGACCTGATTACAAAGTGTATTAACAATTACCAAAAAAATAACAATTACCTGATTTATTTTAAACACATATACATCTATTTTTAAACACAAACAGACATTACCTCTTCATCAACAAAGTTGAGATCCATTTTATAACCTTGATCACATTCGGAAGCTTGGCCAAAAACTCAAGACTTCAACACCAAATGACAAATCCAGCAAGATCTACCGAAAGAACATTTAGCATACAAACCTTCAGTATGTGATAGAAAGAAAAAAAATTAAAAAATATCTATTTTTAAACTACCGTTGGTCTGCATAATATTTAAATCGATGTTAAATGCAATGCCTCTGTCGTCTTCATCCTCTTCTCTGTATCTACAGTTTTAGAGATAGAGAGTTGAGAGAGAGTAGACAAAGAGATTGAAATTGAAATGGGTTTTTGAAATTTTTGAAATTATGATCGAGTTTGGATTTGGGTTTGAATTTATATTTGAGAGAGAGAAGAATTAAAGCTCGATGACATTAAATGTAAATTACATATCCCTATAAAGTTTTAAATTTCAAATTACCCTCCCATTTTAATGAAACATCGGTGGTTTGAATTTTGAATGAACATCAAGGGTTTCATAATTGAGTGTGGGCTAGATCTTTGAAATTGGAAAGTGGGGCAGTGGTTTGGATGGCAGATCGGTGAATTATGATGTCACTATGCTCCCTCTGCCACCTCATCGGGGATGACATAAGAAAAACATTGTTGGACAGCCTCACCTGCTGACACATCAGCTTTTCTTATGTCCTTGCGATTTCTCCTTTTATAGAAAGAATAGATAGAATAGATATAGATATTACGATCTGTTACTTTTTGATCTTCAACAATTTAATTGATTTCCATCTTGTTTTCCAATATTGATGTGTGTTATTTTTTACTTTTGAATAGAAAGGATACTAGATTAGAACCCCGAGTATTACACGGGTTGAATAAATGTAATTTTATATATTAAATAATAAAATTCGCATATTGTACGGGTTAAATAAATGTAATTTTATATATATCAAATAATAAAAAAAGTCGTATCTTTAAAAAATCCGTGTATAGTCGGGTTGAATAAATCTACCAAATGATAAAAAAACTACATCCATAAAAGCCCTGTATATTACACGTGTTAAATAGACCTAAAAAAGAGTTATATCTTTAAAAAACATGTCTATTACACAGATTAAATGAATTTGATTTTGTATATTAAATACTAAAAACGTTATATCTTTAAAAAACTTGTGTATAGTCGGGTTGAAAAATCTACCAAATAATAAAAAAAATTATATCCTTAGAAACCTCGTGTATTACACATGTTTAATAAATTTAATTTTACATAGCAAATGATAAAAAAGTCATATCTTTAAAAACTTTGTGTATTACACGGGTTATATAAATGTAACTTTGTATAGTAAATAATAAAAGTTAAAATTTTAAAACACCGCGTTTTACATGAGTTGAATAAATATAATTTTGTATACCAAATAATAAAAAAAGTTATATTTTTAACAAATTAGGATAACATTTAATATTAATTTATTATTTATATATTTAATATAAGATAAGTAGGAAAGAGATGTATTTGTTTTAAAATTATATTAAATTAACAATTTAGATTTAGGGATATTATTTTATTAAAATATGATAAGATTTAATATAAATTTATTATTTATTTATTTAGTTAATATAAGAAAAGCATATATTTGAGGATGCCTCCAGTGAATGACACGTGTCTAAAAGTTGGTTTCTTTTGTTAAAGTAGATAGATTATTTACATAATAATGATATCATTCAACGAAGCATTGATTCACCTATTTGCATATTGATTTGAATTAATGATAAATGTGATAAAATGGATTTGAATTCAGATATAATTGTGCTTCCTAAAATTTCGTAACTTTGCCTCCAAGTTTGCATAATATATTTTAATTAATTTTAAAATCGCAAACTAGGTTTGGATATACTTAAACACCTTAAATTTCGAAGTCCAAATCTTATCATGTTTTAGTTTTCGTTTATCAGTTTACGGATTAAATTTACAGATTTTAAAGTTCATGTTTTCTTTTATGTTTTTGGATTAAAATGTGTGAGATCAATAATTTTCGTGAACTCATAAAACTCAAGAACTCACAAATCTAGAGAACTCCAAAATCAGAAAACTCGAAATCTAATAAAACTTGAGATCTCATAAGAAAACTAGAGAACTCATTTAGTAAACTGATTTCCGTAAACAATTACTATTGAATAGCTTAACTTGAATGAACTTCTGATGTGTCACTTCTGGCTAAAGTTGATTTGATGCATCTATTTATTGTTCAAGTATAATAGGAAGCTATGTTAATTATGCCTTACAAACGTGAATGTCTCATTTGGCCAAAGCTGATTTAATTCATTCATGGTTAGCATACTTAGCAAGTGCATAACTAAGGTAATTGTCTCATTTCTAAAGCTGATTTGTTACAATTACTTTGCATACATGCTTAGATGATTACACTACTACCCAAAGATGATTTGTCTTCATTTAAATAGAATTTTTCAAATTAGTCTATTATTTTGATGTTAGTAATAGACATATCACAACTTCTTCAAATTATGATCCTCACATTAATGATCCTTCATTAATCTTATGATCAGTTTTGTCTGCCTTAATTTTAGTACCCATAACTTTACTCACTGTAACTTTCTTTTATAAATTAGTATCTCATACACTCTAATTCCTAAACCTAATATGTTTTGCTTTATTGAAAGTTTCTATAGGATTAGCTCTCTAACAAAATGTTATCACCAAATTTATTCCAGATTAAGTTTTTTCTAAGACTAATCTATTATCTATGGAATATTCACAAGAACTCCTAAGATGCATGCCTAAGTGGCATTCATGAATACATCATAATGTACAGTACCATGACCCATAAGATAAAGGGCTTACACATGGAAATAAGTACATTTTCCAGTACATTACATACTAAAATTTTCATTTATACAATTTGATGCCTTATAAATCAACTATAACACTAAAAAGTACCAAAGTAAAATGAGTGTGTTGATAAGCAACATTTGTACAAACAAATAAATGTTTAAAACTGGAAAATAGGATGTTATTCATCTTACAACCAAAAACTTAAAAGAGGGTTGTTCTAAGGTCCATAGTCAAAATACAAGTTCAAAATTCCAACTCTTAGTTTCTTCAAGGGAGAATCTCACTGTATAGTTATGTCATTACACTAGGCATAAGCAACGAGACTATCCATTATTCAAAAGATCAGTTGGATAAATTAATTAGATAGTCACATACTAATGATAATTAATTCTGCTAATTTTAATATTCCAATTAACACATGATTAGTTGACTCTAGTTCTAAATGTTTCCTTACCAGTACTCAACAAATAATTAACATGAGTGTTAGTGACTAATTAAATTTAAGGTTATAAGAACAATAATAAGTAGTCTTTTAACAACGCTTCTCGATAACTTAAATATTCTGAAGATTAATCAGAATATAGTATCAATACTTAAGCTATGTCATGAAGGTTGTGAGGTTTGCATAACTAACATAAAGTCACACTTACCTTAAACTCTCATATTATTTGTTCTCAATGTCTGGATAGAAACATTAATAAGCTGAAACTAGATGATACCTTACACTTTCACAACTTTTATTATCGTGCAAATGAGAATTTGTCAAAAGGAAAATAAGACCTACAAATTTCATCCATTGTAACCGAAATTCATGAGAAATCAAGACATGGTTAATGAGAATGATTTTTCATCTAATCTCATTCTAATTGATTTTAAATCATGATGTGAAAAGTCCGAAAATATTACTTGGCTTAAGTATGGATCCACCAGAAGATATTCATTGACATTCGTGGAACTTATTCAAAATGGAATATTCAGACACAAATCATTTATCATTTAAAGACTATCCACTTGTATCTAAATTTGTCTCATATGGCCCACGGTCTTAAAGAAATCTATTCATATATATATACTTATTATGATTTCTATTAAATATGTCCTTAAGCTTCTTATGACACATGGACATTAAGGAAATCAAACAAAGTCTAACATATGTATGAAAGGTTCCCACGTCATGTACCTTATTGAAACTTCTCTTGTAGTATTTATAGAGATATCAAAGGTCAGTGGGAGCATTAAGTGTCTTAATAATAACTTGCAATATTTGCAAGAGGTGGGGGAGTGAAAATTTCATATTACTT
Organism: Helianthus annuus; assembly: GCF_002127325.2. Lineage (NCBI taxonomy): Eukaryota > Viridiplantae > Streptophyta > Magnoliopsida > Asterales > Asteraceae > Helianthus > Helianthus annuus. Next base: position 119,173,425 of record NC_035437.2, read on the forward strand.
CAATCTACACCTCTTATACAAGACACTGCTCCATCTTGACACTGTTCCATCAAAATTTGTCTCCTTAAAATCTAATGCTACGCTTACAAAAGTTTCATTGTTGCTTGATTGTGGTTACGCTTAGATTTCTTACCTAAACTAACATAATCCTCAACAAGAGAAACTAAAACGACTGACGTCATTAATTTGTTTTTCTCTATTAGAATTCGCTGGTCGTTACATATTGACCCTAAGCATGCTGAGTTCCTAAAGATTTCTAAGGTAAGTGGGAGCAGTCAAAGTCCTTATCATGAGTTGCAAGAAATACAAGAGGCGGGGGGAAGAGAGTCATTAAATTTTACCCTGAATTTAACTCCGATTACACCTCTTGTACACCATACTGCACCAACTCTTGCAAACTTAGAATCCTAAAAATGATAGCAACCTAACCAAGAGCTAATTTATAAAACTGAAACTTCTAATAAACTCAATAATCAATGCAGGAGGTCATCAAGGTTTAAACAACCTATTACTTTGATGATTACATAATCTCCCTAATTGAAGTTGAAATGGATTTTGGAAAAGTTTTCTGATCCTATCTCTTCTAATTAAACCATTAGCGTCAACCAATTTTCTAAATGGAATAAAATTGTTTTCTAGTAAAACTGATTTTATATGTTCGTATAACGTTTGGGATTTGATTGAATTGCCCGAGAGTGTTCATAACTAAACCAAATCCTGATATAAGCGTTAAGACACGACGAATCATAATTGATTGCCAAAAGGTTGTACTCAGGAAGAGATAAATTATTAACGAATCTTTCGAACTTATCTAACAAAAGATTTCTTTTAGGGTCATCACTGTTCTAGTAGCTTATAATAGTTTAAAGCTACATTAGATGAACATTAAAACAATTTTCCCTAACAGGAGGAGGATGTTGATTATGTTCCTTCTGATACTGAAGTTGAACGTTTAAAGAAGAAACAAACTGCTGCTCGTAGAAAGAAAAAGAACATGAAGTACATTGGTGCTTCCTCTATGCAGCCAACCGTTTCACAACAAGAGCCCGTTCATGAGTCAGAAATGAATCCGAACTTTGGACTCACTGCCGAAGAAGCTACTGTTGCTCTTGTGTCGTCTCCTCCCAGATTAACTGAACCACCTCCTGTGGTCACTTCAGCTGCTGAAACTCCAACAGTTACACCACAAGAGCCTGCATGTACAATGGCATCCACCATTCGAACAACTACATCTTAGCAGGCAACAGAACGCCGACAAAGAAAATTTTCTGATATGCAGCCAGACGAAAAGGTAGATTTCTTGTTTTCTCAATTGCAAGCTACTGCAGGTCAGATTGATAGGCAATCTGCGGTCATAAATGTTACAAGAAGCGACGTGATAAAGCAACAGTTGGAGATGAACACGCTAAAGTCCAATGTCCAGCGTCAACAAGCTGAGATTACGCGTCAACAAGCTGAGATTGAACAACGTAAAGCTGAGAATGCACGTTTAAAGGCTACTGATGAAGAAGGGGAATGCCAATTACATCAAATGCGAGCTGCAGATAACGCTCGTGGTATTGATATGAATCGTTTGAAAGAAAGAAGCATTACTGTTCAAAGGTTGACTGAAACTCTTAAAGCAAAGCATGATGATATGAAAGAGTGGTACAACTCTTGCAATACCAAGATAACATATGGTGTTAAGAAAATCAATGATGGTTTCGAGTTTGTCAGAAAGCGTGTTAACATTTTGTGGGCTGACCCATGCAAACAACAGGAAGCCTTGAAGAAACGTGATCATGATTCTGAAGATCTGGGTAACCCAGACCCTTCTGCAACATCTGAACAACCACCAGCCACTTCATCTACTCAAATTGTTGTTTTCGAGCCTCCACAGATTGAATCCACACAAGGAACTTCCGGTGGAACTGTAGAAGAAATACAACAGCTAGAGAGCAGTTCTTATGTTGAAAGCTCCTTAGCTGGTACATCCTCTGTTCCTAGCTCTGTTGACCTTGCTTTACAGGTTGTACATCCTGTAACTGGAGAAATTCTGGAAGAAGGAGAGATTGTTGCTGACCTCTCGAATGAGTAGTTGCTAGCATTGAATGAAATGAAAGCAATCGATGATGCTACTATTGATAAAATTCCAAGTGAACCTGAAACAGCAGACTTAGAAAATCTTGAAGAGATTGTCTTTGAAGGCGATAATAACAAGTCTACTTACGTGCGAGAAGATGGAACAGAGTTCACTCCCTTCAATGAAGATTGGTTGAAGGAAAATGTGGACAACATCAATGAACATTTGAAAAATCGTGATGCTACAGATAACGCACCTGATGGGTTCACAGAATGGAGAAAACAGTTCCTGTCCAAGGTTGCAAAGCCTGCGCCAACTGAAGTTCAAGTCGATTACTTGAAATACGAGAAAGAAAATTTGCACGGGAAGATACTTTGATGGATGTTTATCAAAGAAATCCATTGCATGGCCGTCAAACGTGAACACGGCATTCAGTATTTCAGATCATTACTGAGTATGTGATCCTTACCATTTTATGACGTTGCAGTCCTAACAAAGCTGGAGCTGACTAATCGTTCAAATTTCGAAGGAGCAACGTTGTTTGCTCGCAAGTTGAAGATGAGTTGGAGGACAGGCTGGAAAGACAAGTTGTACAAGCCTCAATTTCCAATTTATCAGCAGATAAAGTTCACCTTAGATCTGTCAACCAACACGACAAGATACAAGCTTGTTATCAGCCGGTGATGGTTATGGACAAAATTTCCTCTGATGCCGATGAAGCAGTTGTTCTTGGAAAACATGGCGTTGTGGTGTTACGACTCTGATACGCACGACGCCGTTATTGTGTTCAAAGACGATCAAGAAAACTTCCGCATGCTCGAACCAATGTGGATAGTCTACATGGCTGCTGCTGATATCAACAAACTGTTTCGTCACGACATATTTTACGAGGACAAGGACGCGCATCAAGCGTTACGGTTTCAGTTCGTTGCTTGCTTTTGTTTTTATCACTGGATTCACGCTGGCAGTTCATGGTCGGAGAAACACTGAAGGTTGAAGAACGAAGATCAAAGACCAAGTAACAGACAAGGGGGAGTTCGTTAGTGCATATTTTTGTGTCTGTAACTTGTTCTTGTTTATGTTATATGTTATAGGTCTTGTGTTATCGAGTCTTTAAGTTCTGTCAAGTCTACCTAGTTGGATATCCTCCTATCTTACTTGGTATGGCATTTTGTCTCTATACTTGTAATGTATGTTAAACATATTCTAGTGTGCATAGGGTTTACATATAGTTTGTCTTGTCTTATGTCTTATGTTTTGACTTAATGATATATTCTGTTTTAATTAATTATTGACGAAGATAAAATCTTTGTCATGTTTATGATTGGCGAACTCTCATTGTTCGTCGTGTTATGTGTATGGCGAAGAATCAATCTTCGTCATACACATCCTTCGTCACATACGAGTTTGCCAGTGGACAATATATATTGCTTGTTATGCTTAACAGTTAAGGCATGAGAGCATAACCTACTGAGAGTATTATTAAACATTGTGTGAAATGTGTTTGTAATCTGTTCTCATCCTGTTAATCAATAGAAAGTGAATCTTTTAGTTACTTTGTGTTCGCTATACTTTGTTTGGTTTGCATTGTCACGAGGATTCCGCACTCGTAATTTTGTTTGTGATAAACAAGGATTAGGTTTCGTAATCGACCCTTCGAGAAAAACGGACCTACACAGGCTTATCTAGTACTCATAATAAATGATAACTCGGCCAAGTGGGAGAATTTAAGAATATATTTATATATTTAATATATTATGTGGCCATTATTATCATTTATCTAATATTGATCATTGACCTAATTACCCCTATATCATTAATTGGTAAATATTTGATGGACGTATTTACACTTAGTAGATAAAAATAGGGTTCCCCCTTGGGTGTATATAAATAAAGATTACTAGAGATGGTTTATGCTAAGAAAATTATAATAACATCATCAATCAATTCGTCTCCTCTCTCTCTCTCTCTCTCTCTCTCTCTCTCTCTCTCTCTTATAACCGTGTTCATCAAGAACACCTAAACCCATCAGAACTGTGCACCCTAAAGGGGAACTCGACTAATCTGACGAACATGACGTCTACTCCATTCTCTGATGTGGTTACTCGCTAATCAGGTACACACGTCTTATTTTATTGTTCGTGATTGAAATTATTTAATTAGGGTTTTTGTTTACCCATGTTCTTATGATATAATCAACACATTGTCGAACTCTTGCCAAACACCCCCATCCACTTAAATTCCTTCCACCAAACTCTTCTTCAATGGCGTTCATCATCTTCAATTAACTCTCTGCATCCATACACATTTATCATGTACCAAATCATCTCCACCACAATCTATCACAACAACGTCTTAACATAATCGTTTCTTAATCTACGTACGTATCTCAATCAGATTCTTCAAATTCATACTCATTATTTGAAGATCAGTGTGTTTAATCATTCGATCATTGTTGAACTTCACCACCTGCAACTCAGATCAACATTGCGAAACGAAGCACTTGCAACTCAGATCGCCCTCTTGTGCGAAAATTGAAGATAATGATGTCACTTTTCCCTTCACAGGTTCACCCATTACCCAATTTAAATTCTAATAATACAGATAATTTTAGTTTTTTTATTCAAGAGATTGAGTGATGTATAGTGAATTAAAGAGAGAAAAAGAGAGATGGGTTTCATGATTGTATCTGGGTTTGGGTATGCTCCCACTGTCTTCGTTACAAATTGTTTGATCCATGTGTACATCAGGTGTTCGAAAGTACAGTATGCCCACAAGGTGTTCGGCAGAATGGCTAAAAGAGAAGCTATTTCTTGGAACGCTATGGTTTTCGGGTATGCTGGGATTCGGAATATGGGTATTGCTAAGAATTTGTTCGATTCAATGCTAAATAGAGATGGGTTTTCATGGAACGCATTGATTTCAGGAATTTGACCCACTCATTTTATTATCTTGGCCTATTGGATTTTTCTTTCAGTTTTAAATATACCCATCCTGGCCCTTTTAACTATAAAGTCTTAACCAACTTAACCAATTGCTTAGTTTTCTTGCACCCAAATCAACCCAGACTTTCTTAATTGGGTCAATTTTGCCACCTCTATTATTTTTGTTAATGTTATTATTGTTAACTATGAGAAATTATATTAAACTACTTAGTAATCAAACCAAAAATTTAAAATAGTATTAACCTAATTTGAAAAATAATAAAAAGATCTGTTTTGATTTAGAAAGATTTTTTAAGAATAGATAAACCCGTGTAATACACAGGGTTTTTAAAGATATAACATTTTTTTAATTATTTGCTATATAAAATTAAATTTATTCAACCCGTACAATACATGGAGTTTTTTTAAAATATAACTTATTTATTATATAGTATACAAAATTACATTTCTTTCACCTGTGAATACATAGTTTTTTTTTTAATATAACTTTTTTATTGTTTGTTATATAAACTTATATTTATTCAACCCGCACAATACACAAGGTTCTTAAAGATATAGTTTTTTATTATTTAATATATAAATTTATATTTACTCAACACGTGTAATAAATGAGGTTTTTAAAAATTTATTTTTTATTAATATATAAAATTACATTTATTAAATCCGTGTAATACACGAGTTTCTAACCTAGTTATATATTTAAAGAAAACAAATTTTAATGATATAGGTTTTATTAAATAAAATAATAAATAAAACATCTATCTATTATAATAAAAAACCAATTTTTGTACACGTGTCATTCATTGAAGGTGTCCTTAAATATATACTTATCTTATATTAAGTTATTAACTAAATAAATAATAAATTAATATTAAATCTTATCATAATTTAATAAAATATTATCCTCAAATCTAAATTATTAAATAAATGTATTTTTAAAACAACTACCTCTCTTTCCTACTTATCTTATATTAAATATATATATATATATAATAAATTAATATTAAATGTTATCCTAATTTATTAAAAATGTAACTTTTTTTATTATTTGGTATACAAAATTATATTTATTCAACAAGTGTAAAATGCGGGATTTTGAAATATATAACTTTTTTTATTATTAACTATACAAAGATACATTTATATAATCCGTATAATACATGAAGTTTTTAAAGATATAACTTTTTATCATTTTCTATGTAAAATTAGATTTATTCAACACGTGTAATATATAAGGTTTTTAAGGATATAATGTTTTTATTATTTGGTAGATTTTACAACCCAACTATACACGGGTTTTTTAAAGATACTACGTTTTAGTATTTAATCTACAAAATTATATTTATTTTATATGTGTAATACACATGCTTTTTAAAGTTATAACTCTTTTTTAGATATATTCAACAAGTGTAACATACGGGGTTTTTAAGGATATAATTTTTTTTATTATTTGATAGATTTATTCAACCCGGTTATACAAGGGTTTTTTAAAGATACGAGGTTTTCAGAATTTAGTTTACAAAATTACATTTATTTAATCCGTGTAATACACATAGTTTATATATATATATATATATATATATATATATATATATATATATATATATATATATATATATATATATATATATATATATATATATAGTGGAGAGTTCAAATGAGAAGAAATTTTTTGTAAGAAGAAAAAAGAAGAAATTTCAACCAATAAGAATGTTTTATTTTACTTCATTTAATAAAAGTATTTAATGTTACTATAAGGGTACATTGGTAAATATATATATGTCATTAATTTGTAGTCTTCCTCTTTAATAGCTATGTACATTAATTTTTTTGTAACTTATCTTCAAAATATATATTTTTTCAAAAAAAAAATAATAATTTAAAGTGTAGGATAAATTACGAGTTATGTAGGATAAATTACAATTGTGTAGGATAAATTTCAACGTGTAGGATGAATTTCAAAATATGTAGTATAACTTTTGATGTGTGTAGTTAAAAAACTTAGTGTGGAGGATAATTGACTTCATGACTAATTAATTAGTCAAAATCACAATAAATGAGATAAATGAAAAACTATTTAATGTTTTACAAAATTACCATTTGTTATTTTTCTTCTCAATTAAATTTTCTACTCAAATGAACCTTCCCCTATATATATATATATATATATAGGGTAGGGTTCATGCGAGACCCACCTTTATTGCGAGAACCGCGAGAACCAATGTGAACATGGGGCAATTTTGTAAATATCCAAACAATTATTAAAACACACACCTGATGTCGGACTTGAATCATATATTCAATTATAATCAATATAGCCTTTCACGTCCAAACTATCCACAGGCTCTACACATTCTCTCAATCTCTCCACTCCATCTATCTGCATTTCATTCTGATTACATACGAATCTCTCAACATTTCACCATCACCAGTTCGTCGATTACAATCGATTCACCGTATCGAAGCATTTGGATTGACATTCTATCGGAGATTTGAGATTTTACAAGCATATATTTCAGATTTTGTCATACAATGGAGGTTAGTTCCCAAAATTTTGAACAAAATTAGTCGTATAAACTTTGTTACGAACATAATCACAGATCATACTTGTTTTCTTACATTCATAATTAGGGCAACGTGATTGTAAACACTGTGGATTTATAATCCGTTCGCAATTAGGGCTAATTAGGGCAACGTGATTACAATAATAGTCAATATGACAGTATATTAAGGGATAACCATCGGAACCGCAATACAATCGCCGGAATATGTGGTGTATCATTGATAATGTGCATTGTAACATAGATATTGTGCAATGTAACATATATACTTTGTGCATTATAACATTTATATTGTCATCTAAATCGAGCATGTTTGCAAGTTTATACAAATCATTTGTGCTTTTTTTATATGATATATATTACATCGTTTGCATATTGTTGATACGGAATTCGTGTTGTATTGTGTGATATATTGGTATGCACATGTGAATATGTTGACATCATAAGTTTATCACATAATATGTTATTAAGGTAATGTTTGGTATTATATATGCACATGTGTATAAATTGTAATAATAAGTCAATATGCACATGTGCATAGTTTGCAATAACATATGAATAATGTATTGTAGTTTTATTTTGATGTAACGTATGGTTATGCACATATGCATTTCATGTTAAATTATGTTAATAAGATGTTGTTGTGTGATATATGCACATATACATATATGCACATGTGCATAGATTTACAATATATGTTATTATGCACAGGCGCATAATTTGTGATATTATGTTATTGATATATTTAACAGCTATTAAGGTATTTAACATTTTTGAACATGTTAATTGTAGATCATCAATTGACAAAAAAATCGGATTTTTTTTTGAAGAAAGTCACATATGTATTAAAATTAAGAGATGAAGGATCGTCAAAAATGCTAGACGCAGACACGGACGCAGACGCAGGCGTAACGAAAGAGAATACGAATAATAAACAAAAAGGTTATATTATGTTGATTATTTATAATTCTTATTTTGATTGATCAGTAATTAAATATGTTTTTATGCACATGTGCTTCACTGTATTAATGTTTTTTTGCTGATAGTATACTGTATATAAACATGTTAAGTTTATAAATGAAGATGTGAAAAAAGCGAGGAAGGATGTGCACAAGGACATTAATAGGAGGATTAGCAAGCGGAAACAAGAGGAAACAACAAATGAAGGTTTTGTTGAAGTTCGCACGACAAATAATAGAAGGTTATCAACATTAAAAGCCAATAGTGACAAGGATGTCAATAAGGCAAATAACACTGTTGTTGATGGTATGTGTTATTTTTTTTTAAATAAACTATAAGATGAACATGTGCATTAGTATGTAAGAACATCTCATAACATGTGTTATTGCGTTTGCACATGTGCATATAATGTGTGGATAAACATGTTCAATGAAAGAAGGGATATCATCAAAAAGAGTTAAGAAACTAGCAAAAAGATCAACATCACAAATAGTTGAAACAATCGCATAAAAGACAGAGAGTAAAGAAATTGTTAGAGGGACAGAATGTAAAAAAAATTGTTAGAGCTGTCAACCGGAGATATATAGAGACACGTTTGTTGCCACATCAAATGTTGATGGAGTTGGACACAATGTCTAAAAAAATAGAAGGTTGTAGTTAAAAAAATGTGGTTTGGTAGTATTTTGAATTTTAAAACGGACAGCTTACCATCAAATTTGTCATATTTTGTGGTGGATAAGTTTAGAGGGAAAGAGATGGTCATTAAATTGGATGTTGGTAACATAAAGGTGGACGAGGATGTAATTAGTGGGTTGTTGGGGTTAAAGAACAGTGGGGTTGTTTTGAACTGTCAACGGAAAGAGAAAATGAAAGGGAAAAAAAGGACGAAACAAAGAAAGACAAAAAATGTGCATAGTTATGTACATCTGCAAACTTTGAAAGAATGGGTTATTAAGGTCATTCATGCTGATGTACATGTGCATAATTATGCAACATGCACATGTGCATAATTTCCAGAATATGTTAATAATGTCGTTTATGTTGATGCATGTATATAGTGATAATAAACTTAAAGTTAATGCACATATTCATTGATAATTTATGTTTATTGATCCTACTTTTTATTTTATTTTATTTTATTTTGTTTATTATTGTAGATCAACAATGGAAAAAAATTGAAGAAAACATCTTTTTTTTGAAACCAAGGGATGAAAGGTCAATTAAAATGCCGGATGGAATGGAATATGATTACACGACGGTTAAACAAAAAGGTAAAAAGGTGATTAATGTTTGATGATCCAGATGGGAGTTTATGCACATGTGCATCCCTTTATTAAATTCATGTTAAATGATATCACTTATGTAAACACATTAAATATATCGTGCAGGTGTGCGCAGGTGCGCAAGAAGAAACAAACACAAAAAAAGGCGGGCAATTAAGCGAACTCGTGATGAAACCCCAAAAAAGGAGGTTACGTGTTGAAACGTAAAAAAGGGAGGTGACGGAGTGCGTGCGGTAAAGAACAAGAAGTTGGCAAGATCAACGGTAACGGCGATGGTTGATACTGATAACCATATGGTTGTATTCAGATTCAACATAGGGTATCCAATATAGCATGCCATTAGGTGTAGAATGTACAATATTTGTAATTGTTCCTGTAGTGTAGAATGTACAACACTTGTAATTGTTTGTAATTGTTCATTTGTAATTGTTCATGTATACATAAAAGTAAAACATATAACATTCTAATTAATAAGGTATATGGCGTGTGTACGCACGTGTTCAACATTTATTCGGTGATGATTACGGGGCGTTGGTAATGTGATGCACATGTGCATAACGTTATGTACTGATGGTTAACAGTTTATTTGTGATGATCGTGGATTGTTATCAATATAATGCACATGTGCATGATTATGTAATATATGAAAATAAAAGTAATGAATGTAAGAAATAACAGTTATTGTTTAATGTTTAATAGTGATGATTATTGGGTGTTAATAATGTGATGCACATGTGCATAATTATGTAATGTTGGTTAACAGTTTATTTTTTTGATGATTACATATGGTTGTCAACATAATGCACATGTGCAGGATTACATGATGTATGAAAATATAAGTAACTTATGTAATAAACCAATTGTTTGTTTACTGTTTAATGATAAAAAAGAAAAGGGTTGATAATTAAACATGGATTATGGTGTAAAATTACAAATTAAAGCCTTCAAAAGAAACTTGGAAATCTTAGCAAAAAAAAAAAAAAAAAAAAACAGAAAAAAAAACCATAGAAAGCAAATTAAAGCAATAGGGGATCATGTGTCCATAGATTCATAACATCATTTCTTTCTACAACTCCTCTTTTTATTCTTCATGCCCTTCCCTTTTTTTTTGTATTTTACTTCCTGAGTGTTACAACCTGCACTTTGATTTTCGACCACAACTAGATCGTCACCCGTTAGAGCTGCTGCTTGCATTCTCATTTCCATGGCCTACAGCTTGACCCTGTCCACCACCATCATCTTTCTTAATCTCCACATGTGGGAAGCTGTTCTCCAGTGTCTCATCACCAATATCGACATCTTCTTCCCCTGCTTCCTTCTTGTTTTTCTTAATCCCCTCAACCTGAATTCAACACAACCATTCAAATAAACAACAAGCAATTCTTCCCGTTTTCCAACAATTGAAAAGCTTACATCATCAATGTCGACCGTTGCGTAGTTTACTAAAAGTGCTTGCCTTTTCGTCTTGCTCACTAGTTTCTTACAGTTGGTGACAAACCGATCGAGCTCCCAGAGCGTTTCTGTGTCCAAAGCCTCTATGTCAAGCTCTATTTCATCACCCACTTGCGCCAACTGATCGTCGCTCTTACGTTCCTCGTATGTACGATCTGCAAAAACTGTGGCATCTTCTCTGGTAGCATACTTTGCAGCCATAACCCCAATTTCTGTTTCTATTCCATGTTCATGTCCCTCTTGTTCGGATCCTTGGCTCTAGGCTTGGGCAGCTTCGGCACAGTTCCTCGTGTCGCAGTTGATGACGGTTTGATCTGTTCTGGTTCTGGTTCCGCAACCTGCATTGGCGATGGTGTCCACATAGGCGGCTGAACAACAGGTGGGACGATCGGTTTAGATGTAGTCGAGTGATTTTTCTTGTTTAAAACAGGAGCAACCGGGTCACTAAATTTTGGCTTCTTAGATCTCTCAGGCATCTGTATATCGTCCCACGAACTTCAATCGAATTCATATACAGCAGAAACTCATTCACACGCTGATTAGTAGGCAAGTTCGCCTGAATCGGTCTAAAAAGCATCTTGAAATAGGACAGCAGCTGATGAGCCATTCCATGAACCTTTTCCGTCTTGGGGTTATAAAGTATCGCATTCTCAAACACCAACCGAACATCGGAGGCAAAATCAAGTGGACTAGAATACATATTCTTGGACAAATTCAACTTAACCAAACCCAAGTCCAGTAGTATAGGTTTATCTGTAAAGTCGACTTATTTTCCGAGTGCCAACCCCACCCATATTGACCCGTCTTCATTCTGGTGTCTCTCAGCAGTGCCAAAAGCTGCATAAACTCCACCCATGCCTCCCCGGTTGTCGGCTTGTTCTTCCATTTGCAATCCCACATAGTCAACTCCCCTATTTTTTTGTAGTTGTCCGCCACCCAAGACCCTTTGTTTGCTGCCATTCTGTATATAATTGGATAGTTATCCATAAGATTCAATACCACTCGAGGAAGACGACTCGCCACTGCTTGAACTACTCGACCCGCTAGAGCTGCTGCTTGCATTCTCATTTCCATGACCTGCAGCTTGACCCTGTCCACCACCATCATCTTTCTTAATCCCCACAAGTGGGAAGCTGCTCTCCAGGATCCCATCGCCAATATCAACTCCCCTGTACATAATTGGATAGTTATCCATAAGGCACTTGTTCATAATCTATACATCAACAACATAGTCTAATTTTCAACATAATGCACATGTGCATATAATTTAATACAATATCATTTGCAATCAACATAATGCACATGTGCATATAATTTAATACAACATCCTTTACAGTAAATATCATGCACATGTGCATATCATTTAATACAATATCATTTACAAAGTATATACATCATTTACATTCAACATAATACCTTTTAGTCACAAATCGAATGAATTGCAACTCTTGATGTTATGTATTTATAGATGTATTGTGTCTGTCAACTGTATTATCAGAAGATGGACCAACAATGTCACCAACAATGTCTGCATCAGATGTATGAGAAGGATTATCAGAGAATGTTGTATGAGGAAGAACATCAGATGTAAATGGTGATGTAGAGGATGTTGTAAACACCGTTTCCGGCTGCCACCGCTGTGAAATCCGGTGTGTTACATGATTGCCGTCGTAAACACCGTGCCTAATTTATTTGGCTAAATCCGATGTAAATTAAAGATTTATATATGAACCTTTTACCTGAGAAGATACCACTTGGCTAAAAATTCACCATCACTTCTGACCTGCAACTACCACCAAACACCAAACAAGAATGCCTAATTTATTTGGGATTCGAATAGAATAAAACCTGCTGGAGTATGCTATATGTAAAATTGAATTACTTACAGCAGCCATCGTCCTGTCATTGCAACTTGTTTCGATTCCAAAACAACCAAATAATCTTTCAAATCGAGATTCGAATCAAGGGCAAATCATAAATTGAAATCATAGCATAAACATCTGAATTGGATTCGAAAACTAAAACCTTTAGATGTCGTAGGTTCAACTCCAACACGAGATGAGTCAGACGAAGCCATGTGTAGCCGAAATCAGTATCCCAACGTCGTAATCAGTATCCCAATCGAATCCCCTGTAAGATCGCCGCCGTGAAACTCACTGCCGTAGATCTCCGTCACCTATTAAGCAAAATCTCCAGCGAAACCCTAGATTGTGAATGACGATGGTGAACAGGGGCTGAAATAAGAGGACAGCGTTTTTTTATTAAATGTCATTTAATTACAAATTTGCCATGTGTTCACATTGGTTCTCGCGGTTCTCGCAATAATGGGTGGTTCCTAACGGATCTTTATCCTATATATATATATATATATATATATATACAAGTTAGGAGTTGGCTAAAATGTCTAAATTTCCTAAAAAGTGTAAAAAGTCATGAAATATCATAGTGTCAACCATAAAACACACCCAAAACCCACAAATAATATAATGAAGAATACTAAAATGTCGTATATGTGGGTTTTATGTTTGGTTTTGGATGATAAGACTCTAATTATAGAATGATAAATATTATTGTGTTTTATGTTGATTAGCATGTTGTTTTTTATATTCATAGTTATACGATTGTGTGTTTGAAGTTTTTATGGACTATTAGGGTTTGAATATGGTGTTTTAGTAATTTTCACTATGTTATTCGTGGGTTTTAGGTGTGTTTTATGACTGAAATTATAGTGTTTTTTGACTTTTTACACTTTTTAGGAAATTTGGACTTTCTAGCCGAACCCTACCCTATATATATATATATATATATATATATATATATATATATATATATATATATATATATATATATATATATATATATAGGGGGCTGCTAGAATGAAAACCACCCCGAGTTGTAAGAACCGCGAGAACTACACCCCACGGAGCGCCGTTTGCCATGATTTTTTTTACAAGTAGATGTGTGTATTATAAACACAGCCGTAAAAAATCATGGCGAACGGCGCTCCGTGGGGTGTAGTTTTTTACACCACAAGTTTGGTGTTTTTAATTTTTTTTTCTTTTTTCTTTTTTTTTCGCCAAACTTGTGGTGTAAAAAACTACACCCCACGGAGCGCCATTCGCCATGATTTTTACGACTGTGTTTATAATACACACATTTACTTGTAAAAAAAATCATGGCGAACGGCGCTCCGTGGGGTGTAGTTCTCGCGGTTCTTGCAACTCGAGGTGGTTTCATTCTAGCGGCTCCATATATATATATATATATATATATATATATATATATATATATATATATATATATATATATATATATATAATACACACATATATATATATAACGATTCTTATTATTTGATATATAAAATTATATTTATTTAACACGTATAATATATGGGGTTCATAAAAATATATTTTTTTATTATTTAATATATAAAATTACATTTACTTAACCCGTGTAATACACGAGATTCTAACCTAGTTATATATTTAAAGAAACCAAATTTTAATGTTATAGGTTTTATTAAAGGGTGCTGCTAAATGCACCCCCTATTTTTTTATTTTTACTGGTTATACCTCCTCCTTTAACGTTTAAACTAAATACAAATAAACCTTTTATTTAGTTTTCTTACATCTGTTTTAAGTTTGAAAAGATATATGTTAGTGATAAATATCATAATGAACTCTTTATTTATAGGATTTAAAAAGATTAATTTCTCACCACAAAATCGTCAACCCGTTCATACTTATATCAACAATTTAGGTGTTTTGAGTTTTGTTTTAAATTCAACTATAACACCGGTGCCTTTTGTATCATTTTTAAAAATTCACGAGCAAATAAACTAATTATAGATAAATACAAAATGTTTTTAGTCGTAGTTTTATATTATAAATTCATAATATCAGTGATTCCCGGTACTCATATTTAAATATTTATATCAAAATGATGTTTTTCTTAATTAATTTGAATTTATCTTCAAAATGGTTATCATCGTCGGACCTTATATTAATTTATTCTGTTCTTTTTATTACTGCTCAAACTATTATATCACCAAATCACAAATTGAATTTGGTATATGGTACTAATACTTATTGTGGATCGTATATTGTTTATTATAGGCAAATTGTTATTACTGTAACACATCAAAACTCATATAAAAAGATGTCTGCATTTTCTATCGATCATGTATAATTTTTATTCAAATAGTTTAGGCATGATAAGTTGGTACGGGATGAATTGTTTTTTTAAGTGTTAATATAAGAGATGAAATGGTTAATTTTATTTATTATTTAAATAAAGATACCCATAATTATGAATAGGAGAATTAAAAAAGAAACCTTTTTTAAAAAATAAAGGTTTTTAAAGGGGGTGAATTTGATAATTTTAAAGTGTTATTTTTAGTAAGAGGGTATAAATAGTAAAAGAGAGGGTGCGTTTAGCCAACGAACATAAAATTTAAGAAGTTTATTTAAGTGATTTGAAGGTATATGCGATAATTGTGAAAGTAAAATGCTAAAATTTATCTACATTGAAATCGTTTGTTATTAATACTAAAAAAATTATTTAAAGAAGCCGAATTTTAATGATATTTTGATAATTGTGAAAGTAAAATTCTAAAATTTATCCACATTCAAAACGTTTGTTATTAAAATTAAAAAAATATATATATATATTTACGGAAACCAAATTTTAATGATATTTTGATTTGTTTTGATTATAAATAGGGTTTATAATTTATGGAGTAGGGCTTGATTAAATACATTTATCTGCGTATTTTTCTTCTTCGTCTCCTTCTTCCTTTTTACGTGTCTAACAATGGCTCCTTCTAAACCCTCTCGGAAACGACCTCGTCGTCTCGACCAATCAACGATGATCAGAAACCAAACCCATGTCTCAACCGCACTTGCAACCCACCTTCTGTCCAACAAACACGACTCCAACGTAGTCTTCTCGCCCCTTTCGATCCAGGTCGCCCTGAGCGTACTATCTGCTGGTTGCAAAGGTGAAACACTTGACCAACTCCTGGCATTCCTTAAAGCGGACACTACGGATGACCTCAACTCTCTCTATTTGCAGCTTGTGTCCTCAATATTAGCCGACGGTAGCCCCAGTGGCGGAGCTAAATTGTCTTCTGTAAACGCGGTTTGGGTTCCGAAAACCCTTTCTCTCAAACCTTCTTTCAAACAGGCCATGGACACCGTTTATAGAGCCGCTTGCAAACAAGTAGATTTCGGGAAGGTCAGTTTCTAATGTTTATTTTCTCACGTTATTGGCAATCTAGTCTCACACTGTTTTTATGGACTCAACAGCGGTTTAAAGGTTAGGGCTGGACCCTACTTTTTAACCAAGTTTGCCGTTTAAAGGTTAGGGTTTGCATTATAGCATTTGTCAACTGGCCATTTGACGTAAGTTAGTGTTTGAGTTTTCTTGTAGATCGAATATTTATATTTGGAGTGGCCTAGATATACATATAGCATAGCAGCGTGCCTTTTTTTCAGTTTACTTTCCGAACTTAAAATTATTAGTAGACATTCTTTTTTCAGATTGCTCATTAAATATTCTGTGCCTGATTCTTGCAATGAATCTTGGTTATTTTGTTTACAAACTTAGGGTTTTAATGTTTTGGATTTCTCGAAAACGGATCTCTATTGAAGTTACAAAACCTTGTTTTTGATATGTGGCTAATATTTTTTTTTTTATTAACTAAGGCTGTAGAGGTAGCCCGTAAAGTGAATTCATGGGCCAAAAAGGAAACAAGGGGGCTTATCAAGGAAGTCATTACTGCTCAAGAAGTTACTGATGACACAATGCTCATCCTTGCAAATGCTATCTACTTCAAGGGAACATGGAGTCAGCAGTTTGAAACGTCATTAACTGAAGAAGGTGACTTTCACCTCCTCAATGGCAATAATGTTAAAGTTCCCTTTATGACCAACTACGAAAATCAATTCGTACATGAATATGATGATTTCAAAGTATTGAGTCTCCCATATTCGCATGGTCAAGATAAGCGTAAGTTCACAATGTACTTTTACCTCAGTGATGCAATAGATGGACTTCCGTCTTTAATAAATAAAATCGGTTCCACATCCAACTTTTTTGACCATCACATTCCACACAAAAAGGTAAGAGTCCGGGAGTTTTTTATACCAAAATTTAAGATCGAATTCGGGTTTGAAGCTTCTGGTATGCTGAAGGAATTAGGGCTGGTATTGCCTTTCAAAGTTGGAGATCGTTTCACCGAAATGGTTGACTCACCAGTTGGTAAGGGCCTTTATGTTTCGACAATCCAGCATAAATCTCTCGTGGAGGTGAATGAAGAAGGCACAGAAGCTGCAGCGGTCACTGTAGTTAGAGAACCGAAATGTCCACGGAGGGCGCCAAGCACTTTTGTTGATTTTGTGGCAGATCACCCGTTTTTGTTTGTGATTAGAGAAGATGTGACCGGGGTTGTGTTGTTTATGGGACAGGTGAGTGACCCTAGTTTAAGTATCTAGTGTCCTTAACTTTTGTTTATGGTTGCCAAATCACTTTTTGCGTTTGCTGATTAAGAACACGATGTCGAGCTTTTAAGCACCAACTGAATTTTGGACTAATACTTTTTTGTCTCGACTATTTAGTTCTATTCACGCTATTGATTTGCTATGTTTTGTGATGTTCATTTCTTCTTTTTACCACAAGTAAAATGCTATAACTAACTTTTTAAAGAAAATATATGATGGTGTGGGAATCAAAATACCAATTTGGATAGAGAAATTACTACCCGTTGGATCCTGTTTAGGAATTTAATGGCCTCCGGAGTTAGAGAACCAAATGTATCAAAAGCAAATGGAAGAATCACATGTTGATTCTCCTAACAAGCTTTCTTGTGTTTAGGAACATTGGCTGATTCCGCCTTCAACGCTGCCTAACCAGCAACAAACCCATTATCTCTGATCTCAAGACACTCCTATAAGGTCAGCACAAGCGTGTTTTCCCTCTACCCACCCAAACTGACACAAGAATACCAGCTGGCCGAAGGAGGTTGTGACACAACTTGTTGTCCGTTTACGTGCGGTTTGTAATTTGTTGTTTTGGCCTTTGGATCATCTACTTATGCTAGGTGTTGAAAGTCAATGGCCCCAATTGTTAAAATCATGGTGCACTTGCATGTAAATTTTTGGTGATGAGCCAGAGGTTGAACCTGCTCTTAATTCAATCCAAGAGCGATGTAAGATATGGCTTAAGGGCAGGGAAGGAAAGTGAGCTTTTATCACATGAACTTACATTACTAAAACCATTGTTTCTTATATAATAGTATTTTCAGTTTTGCTAATAAGTTCTAACTAGAATTACTACCCGTCACAATGTGACGGGGGCTTCATATATATGGTATATAGCATAAGCCGGATTTTTGTTACATGACCTAACACCACCGCCACATCTACCATCACCTGTAACCATCCATCACCGGAAAAATAGACACAAAACACAAAAACACAAACCGAAAACACAAAATAAACATGTACAATTCAATTACGAACCTTGCACCTTACTAGTCCAAAAAATACGAAGGTGATTCTAGAGTATCAAAAGTGGAGAGAAAGCTCGTGATTGAAGAATTTTAGTTCAAAGTTGATAGCGTTTTCGGTTAGAATCAAGTTTATCTTGTTCGATTTATTGAAACTTGAACTTATGAACATGTTTTATGGAATTTGTTTAGACTTTGTTTTTATTTGTGTTTTGTCTATGAACATGAGTAGGTACGTTTATCTTAGAAACCTAGGCGTATGCATAAATGTTAATTCTTAGTTTTTAGTTTTGGGTTAATTGTGATTTTGGATTAGTGTTTTGATAAAGAGTGATTCTAATTCAGGGTTTTAATGTTTATGCGTGTTTTATGCTAATATATGATCAATCTTTTGTTCAATTATAGACACGTATTAGGTTGCTTACTCTGTGCTTATGACTTGTTTATGGTATATAGTCTACATATCCCAAAGGAACCTTATTGAGAGTTTAGAGGTACTTAGTATTATGCCAATTTTAGAAACCGAGAGGTGCTAGATTGTCAGGAATTCTTTGTGATTAGGTGGTTTAGGAGTTAATTGCACCAGAGTGAATTACCCTTTATTATTATTATTATTATTATTATTATTATTATTATTATTATTATTATTATTATTATTATTATTATTATTATTATTATTATTATTATTATTATTATTATTATTATTATTATTATTTTGATTCTTGATATCCCGTGTTACAAACTTGTTAGATTCACTACTCCTTACATCCCTTACACTTCTCATATGTATTGTTTCTAACAGGGTTGAGAGTATATCCAGATTTAGGGTACCATTGCATTTGTTTAGAGAGACCGAAAGGTGATCTGAACCTGGGACCGGTGAGTTTACACACTTCTCTAGATTCTAGACTTCGTCAGGATTGGAGACTAGTGATCTGTTGGTAAACACACCATGTTTATGTGTTAGTTTTGTATATTATTTAATTAGAGTTTAGTCTTTTTTGAGTGTGTTTGGCTATACTTGGTGTAAAAGAGTTTTGTAGATAGTGATGTGCTAAATGGGCTGATAAACGAGCTTAAATGATATATGTATAGCTAATAAATATTATACATTAAATTGGTTAATTAATTTGTGGTAAATACAAGTGAATAGGGTTAGTGTGAATTAAATTGAATGGAAAAGTGCTTAAAGAAAGAAAACAAAAGAACTCACGTAAAGTTTCATGAGTGGAATTAACTGGTTTTATCAATTCTTATGTGAATAATTATCATACCAGTGCTAATACCTGCGAACTTTGCGGTTTTGACAAAATAATATGTTTTTCAGGTATTGATAAAGAACATTATACATTTATAATGATCATAACGAAAGTCTGCGAATGAAATTATTGTTGAAGTCTAAAGTTCATAAAGTAAATACAACCGGTCTTCGTATTATTGATATAAATAAAACGAAAAGATAAGTAAATGATGAAATTATGTTTCTTTAGTTTGAACTCGCCTATTAAAACGAAAACATAAATAAATGATGATATTAAGTTTTTCTTTTGCGAAATAAGAATGGAATGTTTAAGTAAACTAGTTTTATACCCGCGCGCGTTGCGATGCATTAAACCGATTTTTATCCATGTGCGAAACCAAATCACTCGGTTTGATATCATAACATGATCTAAGAGATAAAATATATCGAGACGAAGATAAAAATATACTTTTCGGAAAAAAAATAACTGGTAACCAGGGAATTCGCCATGGAGACAACATGGTTCACAAATTTTAACTATTGTAGTGGAACCTAAAGAGTTGTTACTTCCTTCAAACTCTTTGAAGGTAATTCGCCATGGAGACAACATTAGCACCACCAACAATAGCTTCCATGAAATCCCAGGGCCAAATCTTGTAACGGTACCTAGATTGTTCACCTAATTTGAAGGTAATGCCATGGCAACATTAGAGCCTTGCTTTCACAATATTTAAATACATAAAGAAAGCTATGTATAGCCAAACATTTTTTTTGTTACTCACCAGCCTTGGCGTTCCACCTCCACCATCAATGATGCTCAATGTGTTGCTAGCTTTGTTAGGTATAATATGAACTAAGCTCTCAATACGAATCTTGTCTAAAGCATATAATAAAGTCTAAAGCATATAAAAAGGTTAATGATAGATGATAACATCTGGTAACAATAAAATCACTATTTTTCGATAAACAATCCATTTTATTTAATGAAGTCGATGATCTACATTACCTTCTTGACTAATAAATAACATGATTATGGTTAAAAAGGAATGTGCTTTAGTAAGGGATTATGATGTAAAAACCAATATTTGAATATCTTATGTTTCAAACTTGCTCCAACCCGGTCCGGAAATACCCCGGACCATTCATTCTTTGTGCGTCTAGTGAAATGAGAAGTTTGGTTAATGACCCACTTGCATCCATTTCACTTCCATCAATTGTATTAAAGAAGATTATGCTTTAAGAACATAGATTTAACGATCTTTAGTTTGAAACCCAACCTGACCCGTTTAGACCTCTAGGGACCATCCATATTTAAACCTCTAGTGAAATGTTTGGTTGGGTTACCCACCCACTTGCATCCAAGCAATTGTATTAAAAAGAATTATACCTTAAAACATAAATTTAAGGATCGTGTTAGTGCACTATATCTATTGACTTCGTCTTGTATTGAGTCATGTAATGAGATAGGATAGGATAATCAGTGCCCGAGGTGCTAGAAACTGATTTTGTGGTAAATGGTGGTGATTCCGCTTGAAAGTGCCAAGAACTATTTCAAGCGAAATCATATTCAAGTGATTCCGCTTGAAACTGTCTTTGGTCTATTCAAGCGAAATCAACATCTATCTAGTTCCACTTGAACAGGTTATGTTCATTTCAAGCGAAATATCAACCACTATAAATAGGAGATCTGTTCATTTGGAGCGAGATCATCAGGGGCTGTCATTGTATCGGTAACGAAGTGCTGCCGAATTGTCTCCAGGTGCTGTAAACATTATTAAATCAATCTAAGAGACATTTATATTGTATCAAGCATCCGTTTCACTGATTCCGCCTTTGAATCGGACAAATAACTCTTCTGATCGACTCATTTGGGTCTAACAACGATCCTACAAGTGGTATCAGAGCACAGGAAGAAGAGTTTAGCTCGATATCATCTATTTTCTGTCTTCTACACCTTCTTTTTCAATCTTGACAAGATTTCACGGTCAAAATGGAATGAATTTTTCAACGAACGTGCATAACAGTACATTAACAAAGGCTTGAAAGTTTCAGACCGAAATACAACTTAAAAATGACAAAAACTGGACATAAAGCTGATTCCGCTTGAACGAGTAGTCTTATTTCGCTTGAACAATTCACCATATTCCGCTTGAAAGCAAGTAATTCCGCTCGAAAGAGTGTTTTCGCTTGAAAAACAATCAAATTCTGCTTCAAAATGATATTTTGCTTGAAATTTAGACCTGATCTCGCTTGAATCCGTACTCCGCTTGAGGAGTGGTTCTGATTCCGCTTGAAGTGTCATTCAAGAGATTTCGCTTGAAAGTGGGATTCAGTTTGGATTTCTGATTTCGCTTCAACTGTGATTTCGCTTCAAAGTGTCAACTTGTGATTTCGCTTGAGTTTACTATTTTGCTTGAAATTGGATTTTTGTGTCGAGATCATTTCACGTCAACCGAGTGTCAGTCTGTTTCAGATTATTTGTTATTGTTTGTACTGATATTGTTTGTTTGATTGATTGTCTCCAGGTTATTCAAGGATCAAATCATGGCTGAAGAATTCTACAATACGTTTTTCAATGCGTTCACATCAGAATCTTCTAAGATTACGACTGTTACCCCAAAAACTATTAAGAAAGCAATCAATGAGAACATCAAGCATGATAATTTCTGCGGAACACACTCTAAGCCACCAATGCTGGAAAGCATTGAGGATTATACTTGGTGGAAAGAACGGTTTCTCAACTAGGCGAAAGCATATGCGCATGAAAGTTGGTTTTGTTTAGAGTTTGGATACGAACGACCAAAAGGTGATAAAGGCGAAGAACTTTCATTCAAGAAATTATCCAGAGCAGATAAATCTGAATTTGCTGCCGAACAGAGAATGATTGCGTTGATCCAGTCAACAATTAGAAATGATATTTTTGCATTACTTAACCATGATGGATCATCGAAATCAGTTTGGGAAGCTTTACGTGTTAAAGCTGAGGGGGGCAAACAGATTAAAAAGAACAAAATTGCGTTGCTTAAAAAAGAATTTGATTTATTTGATAGCTTAAAAGGAAAGACAGTGAGGCAAATGATTGAGAGATTTTGCCTTTTCAAAATTGAACTTGAGAGATTTGAGATAGTGAGGAACTTATAGACAAAGTGATTGAAGCGTTACCACGAGCTGATCAGAGGCAAACGTTTGTTTTTATTCTGAAAAATGATGCTTTGTATGAAACAATTTCTCTTGATAAATTGTTTGAAAAGATTGAAACTCATGAGCTTGAATTGTAGAAACAAAACAAGATGAGCAGTTCTTCGCATCAACAGAATGTTGGCTTGTACTAAAAAGGAAGTTTACCTTAAGAGAAAGTTGTTAGTTCACCAAAGACAACATTCAGTGGTGAGAGGACACAAGAGCCACAGAAGAGCTCATCAAGTTATGATCCGGGTTATCATTCATCGGCTTCAAAAGCTAGTTCTGAAAATGCAGAGGAGATATTGTGCAACATTGCTCTCAAGTTAAAAAATTCTCCAGCAATGAGCATCAACGCACCTAAACAACAAATGAGTTTCCTTGCATCTGTTCTGGAATCGTTTGAAGGTCTGGTAGCTGGCAAAATTGGAAACTCCGAATTGACTAAAGAAGACTACGACCAGATTGATCCGGAAGAGATGGAGCTCATAGACATCCGTTGGTGTTTAGCAAGTTCCATTCGAGGAGCTCAAGAATATATGGAGATTACAGGGAAGCAATCATTGGGTGGTCCGTCAACTAAACTTGGATTTGACAAATCTTAAGTGACCTGTTTCAAATGTTAGCAGAAAGGTCATTTCAAGAGAGAATGCACTTATTCTGCAGTTGGTGGAAATGAACATCCGTTCAATGATGATTACTACCGAAAGGCGATCTACCACCGAAGCAGAGAAGAGCCGAAAATGATTGTAGATAAACCAAAGTCAAGGGCTTGTGTAGTCTTTCATGATGATGAAGGTTTTGATTGGAGTGAGATTTGTCCAGAAGAAGATCGGCTTGATTATAGATTCAAGATTAGAACAATGGAAGATTCAGAAATTCCTTTAAAGAAACATGATCATTATGCCTTTGTTGTTGAAATTAAAGAGGAAAACAAAGACAAAGACACAGATGAAAACAAAGAAGAAAATTTTGTTGCTGAGGTCAAAAAGAAAACTCGAGAAGAGATTTTGAGTGACAAAACTTATCGCGAAAGAAACATTGTTTTGAACAGAATGGATGACATGCAAGAAGAATATGAGAGTGCTGTCAGCAGCAAAAGATGGGATAAAAAGAGAGAGTGCTACTTCAACAGAGAAGGTGAACCAGTTGTCTCGAAGAAAGACATAATCTTTGAAGATTTCTTCTCATAATTCCTTCAAGAGCCGAATACTATAGAAATGTATTGAAAGATGACACATATGCAAAAAGGCATGAAAAGGAAATTAGATATGCAATGGCATCGTGTCTGAGAAAAAGGGATGAAGAGAGAATGAAGAAGAATGTTGAAGAGATGGTAAACAATCTGAAGAAAACTGCTGACGAGGTTAAAGTTGAAGTTATTGAAGTTGAGGCTGTGAAGGAAATTAAAGTTGTGCAAGAAAAAGTTTTGAAAGATGTTGATACAGAAAAGAGTAAAGAAAAAGTTGAGGTGAATGTAGAAGTTGAGAAAGCTATTACTGAAGAACAGCAAACTGTAGATGAAGAGAAGAAAACTGAAAGTTTGATAGAAGAAGTAAAGAATGATAATTTGGAAGCTGGTGATGCTGGTGATGAAGTTAGTGTTGAAGAAAAGCAGAATGTTGCTGAGCTGGAGCAGACAAAGTCAGCTGAAAACACCGAGGTGCAAATCACTAAGGTAAATTCGGATTCTGAAATCCTAAAACCAACTGAACAATGCAAGAAATGCATGGAAACATGCAGACCTTGTATTGAAAAGATAAAAAATTCAGAACAAGAGATCTTGAATTCACAAAAATTGAAAACATTTTCAAAAAAAAATGCAAAGAGATGCTAGAAAAAGAAAAAGTTTTAAAGGAAAATGATGAAAAACTTTCAGAAAAATGTAAAAAGATAGAAAAATAAAATGAAGTTTTGAAAGAAAATGTTTTAAAAAAGATAGAAGAATGTGATCTAAAAGAAAATGTTTGTCAAGAAATAAAGAAAGAATATAACTCAATGAAATTGGCATATCACATTAGTAAAGAGTCATATGAAAAAGTGAAAGATGAAATGAAATTTGCTCAATCAAGAATAAATTATCTTTCTGAAACAACTAAAAAGCTTAAACGAATGTATGAGATAAAACAAGGTGTTGTCAATCAAGATTGCTGATTTAGAACAGGATAACAACAAATTTAAAAGTTATCACGCGTCGTCATATGTGCTTGAACATATTTTCAACATAAAACCGGATGGAAAAGATTCTGAGCATAACAAGAAAGGTATTGGCCTAGAGTTTCATCAAGTTCCACCATCGGAAAAGTTTGTGTTTTATGATGAGGAAAAGGTCGAAAAAGCTTTCAACCTGGTAGATCAATTGCCAGACAACATTGACGTAACCTATTCCAAATCTGATGATTCTCATGATTCAGAGGTGGTAGGTAAAGTCGTTGAAAGTGTGTTGAAAGAAGAGTCAGTTGATGTAGGTAAATATGAATCACAAGATGAAAATGAAGGTAATTTTCATGATGAATATCTAAAAAACACAAAATCCGAAAAAAATTTGAATGAAGATTCAAAAGGATTGGTTTATACCATGATTGGATCAGACAAATTATTCTTAGATGTTGTTTTCCTGATTCAGAATGTGATTTCAGAAAAGGTTGACAGAGTTTTCAAGATGGTTGAGATTGAAAAATCTGAAATTCCAAAGTTTGTTGGTAAAGGTCACAAAACTTTTTATAACAAACCTGGTTTTAGGAATTAAAACATGAAGGTTGGGTTGGGTTATAAAAAGAAACAAAATTGGAAGAAAAATGAAGTGCCAAATTATTAGGCAAAAATGAGTTTTGTTCATGGAACAGCGTCAGAAGAAGAGAAAGAACTAAAATTTAGACGACAGTCTATTGACGAGTTCTTAGCTCAAAAGAAAAAGCAACAACCACAGTCAAAGATGTGTCCAAGAGAACATGTTTCAAATGTGATCAAATTGGACATCTTGCACGAAAGTGTCCAAATCTAAAACCTGCGGATGTTGACCAAAAGAAGTTTGAAAATGTTGAGAAACAGAAATCTGAGGATGTGAAACAAAGGTCCACCAGATTTGATTCGAAACAAACTTGGAGGTACAATACAAACAAGTTTGCTTCAAATCAAAATTGGAAATCAAACCCGAACAAATTCGATTCAAGACAGACATGGAATACTCACACACCCAGATTCAGAACAATACAAAGTTGGAAAACATCAGTTGATATGACAAAACCCCAAGAGTTTTTGAAACCAAAAGTTGTTGTTCAGAAACAAAGTGTTAAAAAAGATTCACATTTTTACAAACGTGGTACAACAAAAGGTCAGACATGGAGTTTTAAGAAAAAAGTGACTTCAGTAAAAGATGAGAAAGTTGAAGTCAAAGTTGAAAAAGTCATTGTGAATGATGACAAAGAGTTTCCAGCATTGAATGAAAATTATTGTGTTGAAATGCCTAAGGTCCAACAGACCTAGGCTAAATTGTTCAAGTAATTGAGTTTGTTGAATGTGCAGGTGCTCAAGATAAATGCAGAATGTGAGAATGAAAACTGGAGCAGCTTGGCACACCGAGATGAGAAGGAGGCTGCTGGAATTCATTTTCTGTAAATAAATAAACAATATTTTCAAAACTCTAAAAATTTGAAAAAATAATAAAAACCAAAAATACGTTTTTAGTTTGTTAAAAAAAATAGGTTTGTATTTAATTTTTGTCAAAAATAGAAAATTTCAAAAATATGTGTTGATTGAATATGCCGAAACCCTCACGGCGGAACAAACATGATTACTTTCACGAGATTGAAAAACAGTTTTCAAACTGTAAAAGATCAATGTGTTGTAAATCATGGGGGAATTTACTGCTTTTCATGTAATTCGGTGCACAGTTAGCATAAAACGAATAGCGGGACAAAGCTATCAGTATCGTGTTGTCAAATTTTCTTTTAATGATTTTGCATTTTAGGGGGAGAAAAATTGTCAGAAAATCCAAAAACATTAGAAAATTTGAAAAAGCCAAAAACATGATAAAATTTGAAAATTGAGTTTTGTGTAAAAAGAGGAAATGATAGTACGTCAGTAAAGTAAACTGTTACAGTACGCTAAAGAAATGTAATGATTATATAGCGTTAAACAGTCTCACTGATGATTTGTCGATAGGTTTTTATACATTTAGTAAGCTTTTTCGGGATATAAACCTAAGTAAGATTGAATTTTACTTATTTCGTGGGGAAAGTCCCTCTTTCTGAAATACTAGGTCTTTATACTCAGTGATATCTGGGGTATTATTCTTGGACTTCTGCTGAATGGAAGTTCTGACCTAGTCTCCGAATAATACTTTCTACATTGCTTGAAACATAGCGCAGCCCTCAGCACAAATGATTAAACAATAAAATTGATAATCATTGCTGTTGTAAAAAAGATCCTCTAAAGGGTACACACCAATAGTCGAAGCCGTCATCTCTCTGCGTATACGGAGGTATCGACCTGAGCTCTCACGACCCTCGCATCTAACCCTTTACAGATATCATCTGTGGTATACTCACCTGTAAGACTGAATATTAGGATCTGGATACGGGAGTATATTCAAGAGGTGGGACACATGAATGAGTTTAAGTTCTTAAAACCATTAATTCGTATCCTGAATGAGTTGAAATTTGTGTGAAAATTTAAATGGATCAGTATATCGTCAATCTAAGTGAATTGTTTAATTCTTAATACGTAACTAAGCTCAACGGTACTTGTGACTTGTCAAAAACTGATATGATCCTCTGACGCATACTCAAACAAAAATATTGTCTGTAAATATGTTTCTATATATTTCTTTACTGCTTTATATTTTCTGAAAAATACAAAAAGATTTTTGATTCTGCTTTATTTTCGACAACCGATGTCTAAAATGCTGAGTTTCAAAATCTAAGTAAGCTGATTATGTTTTTGAAAATAAAACAAGTTCATTAATTTGAAACTTGAATTAAAAATCAAAAATCAAAACAGTTTGTGATATCTCTAAAGTCATTAATTTGGACTTGGAAGATTGACTATGAGAATTTGAAACTTACTTGAATTAAAAATCAAAAGCAAACATCCACATCCCGCATACACAAACGCTTTGTGAACTCATTCATCATGCTGAGTCCTGACCAAATATGTTGTCCACTTGTATTTCCCTAAATTGTCATCAACATTTTTAATTAATAAAAGAAGAAAAAAAAAAATAAAGTTCGTATTGTAATTTAATAAATTATGTGTATCATATGGCTGATAGAATCAAATAATTTTTAGAGTTGCTTAAAATATCTAATTTGTAACACTTAAGACAACCGTGACCTAAAAAGTGAAGATATATGAATGGTATATGATTATTTGACACTCACAGAAGTGCTGGACGGTTGGTAAATATTGACTTTGACTCTAAGAAAAAAGTGGCAACCTTGTTGAGAACAGCACAGGCAAAAGAGGGCCGAACAGACAATTCAAAAACGCATACTTGGTTTGGTTCTAGGCTTTGACACCTCTTCTAAAGGACAATAGCACTAATGATTATGTTTGGCTTGTACTCCATTAAACCTGCCTCAACCTCCCGGCAATTCAAGATTTCTAATAAACATTATTAGAAAGTTAAAGGATTGGGTCGAAAGGAGTTCACTTTTATACGCGTTTAAATGGATCACTGGGTTATCAACGAATTTCAAAGTTTCAACACTATAGCTATAGCTACTAAATCGAAAACTGCAAAAAAAAGAAAACTTTATAAGTCATAAAGATTATATGTACACGCATGCCAATCCAAGAACCAAAATACTGGACGCTAAACCGCGTCTACAAAGCTGAAATTCAAAAGAACTACAATCAGTCAATAGCGAAACAATAGCATAACATTCATTAATTTTTATCTATTATGAGGTTAATTTGATACACAATGAAACTATTAATACCATCTGTTTTGATAGTTTAGGAATAAGATTTTTTTTATTAACTTCTCAAAAAAGGTGTATGACACAATAAATGGAAACAAAACGAATAGGCTCAGATATGTAATTGTGGAATTGGAACAAAATAGATCTGGGTTAAGCCATGGCTGCAAATTCACAGTTGCATAATCACAGAAAATATCAACTATGCCATTTGGATATTTCCCCGCCAAGGTACGACTCCGATCTTTGCTGTTCCGTTTTTTTTCCGGTCATCACACCCTATAAACAAATTTACAGAAAAACTCTGTTACCAGAACAATGACAACCACCACCATAGGTATCGCCGCTACCGCCGCCATAGTAGCAGCGTAAGCACCAAAACCAAAGAGACTCAGGTAACCATTGTTGTACCATCATCGTCACCAGAGTAGCCGCAAAATACATCACAGCGAAACCCTAGCCACAGTTAGAGGGTGACTGGTCAGAAACACCACCACCTCCAGTTATAAAACCATGGCGTCACCACCATTTGAATCATCACCTCCTGAACTACCTTTTAGAGTGGTACACACGACGATTTACAAAGCCACCAGTGACAACCAAAACATAGGCGTCTACTATGACCAATAAAAGATCAGTCGGAGACAAACATGCATAAAAAAACACAGGCATCAAACGATGCTTAACTATAATCGCCGGAATTCTCACCAGAGAAGAAGCAAAACCCACCGAATGCAGGGGTTAAAGTTCAAAATCCTAATCCCTCGTATAAACAACGGGATAAGACGATGAACATGTGATGTTGAATAGGTGTCAAACCCTGGCGTGAGAAAACCAAGAGTTGAAGCAGATAGGCAAACCAGGCGCCGAAATGCACCTGGCCGCCGCCACCATATAAAAATCCAAATCTTATAAAAAAATCCTAAATGATACAAAGATGATAATTCTTGATACCTGGTTCAGGTCACCCGGTTCTCAACGGAGCTAACCGGAATTTGTTGAAATCAACCGAGTTCTAGCCGTCATAATCCCATACCAAACCCTAACAACTCAAGGCTTTGTTGATCTGTCTGTTCATGTTGCGTCGCTGCTGGATCTAACCAGAGGGTTTTCATGAGAAAGAGAAAAACCTGTTGATCTGGTGGGAGGTGGAAAACAGGTGGTGGAGGAGGAAAGTCGGTGAAGCGGGTAGTATTCTGATGGAAAATATGAGGTTGGGGAAAGAAAGAGGTGTGAACAACCGTCCAACTCTGCCAATAACAATGCTCTAGAATGAGAAAACACTATTCATTTCCTCCCACCTAGGCCGTGGGGTATGGTGTGGCTTGGGTTGGGCTAAATGTGACACGTGTAAAGGGAGCCAGCCCATGGGATGGTTACTTGTCTGCGGGGTATGGCGGGGCTTGGGTTGGGCGGGTGGCTATGCCATCTCAACAATTAATTTTAATATATATTTATATTTATAATTATACAAAAAATAAACATACATATAACATACATATTTTAAAAAAAATACATAAACATACATAATAATTATCAAAATAAAAGACAGTCATTCTTCGTCGTCTTCGTCGGTTTCGAACCCAGGAATCGTTGAAACGTGTTCCACCAAATCAGCTCGAACGTTCTGATGTATATCCCTTGACTTTATTAAATATTCATTTGCCGTTTTATCTTCGTCTGTTACGTTACCTGGTTGGGGGTCATAGTCATCATAGTAGGTAACGACCGCTTTACCTTCATCCTCCAAAATCATGTTATGAAGAATGATACATGTGTACATCACATTTCCAATCTGATCCTTGTCCCATAGTCGACAAGGAATTCCCAATATTCGCCACCTTTTCTTCAAAACACCGAATGCTCGCTCGACGTCTTTACGTGCAGCCATCTGGACCCTGTTAAACTTTAATCTCTTTGGATATGTTGGTGCATGTTTGTGACAACAGCTTAGATTTGGTCTTTGGATATCTTGCAATTAGTTAAACGATAAACAGTTAGCGGGTTTAGCTTTGTAATAGTTAGTTGTAATGTTTGGGCTAACTAAACCCATAGAATTGGGTGATGGGGGCGAATAGGGCCTGTCCAATTCGCAGCCCAAGAGTCTTTAACCTAGCCCAGTTGTGAACCTTGTGTTATATAAACAAGGTTAGACATTAGGGTTTAGGTTAATCAGCCAAACAGTTGCTAGAGAGAATTCGTGAGAGCCATTACTAGCTTGGACGAATTTTTAGTGTGGTTAGGGTTTGATTGATTGTGATCAGTCTTGATAGATAATCAATAAAACCCGGTTTGATTGGAATTGCTGTTTCTGTTTTCTACACGTTTTCTGCTTATTCTAATCAAGAGGATTCCGCACTCTTGATTGGAAAGACGATTCTGTGAAGATCCATAACATCAAGGGGACCTACAATTGGTATCAGAGCATTAGGCTCTTGATTGCTCGGTTCAGAATTGTTGCTGCAGAAACAGGGAGTAAAATTTTCGATTTTGTGAAACCTGAAAATTAGGGTTTTTATAATTTTCGAAAATTTTTGTGTATTTGATTTTGATTTTCGAATTTTGTTGGCTGTTTTGATATTCTGGTTTGTTTGATTGCTGTTTTGCAGGTTTTAGGGTTTGCAGGACTGTTTTTGGTTGATTGTTTGAAGGATTTTGGCTGGAAACACTTGAAGATTCGAAGATTGTTCTTCGTGTTCTTCGCGTTCTTCGTTCTGTTTCTTGTTGATTTTCGAAAATTACTGATAATTTGCTTGTTTTGATTTTGCAGAAAGTTGTTAGGAAAATCATCAAAAATTTCGAACAGATTGAGTTTCCTTAGTTATTGGCGAAATTGACTGACTGGCGAAATTGACTGATCTGCGAATTTAACCAGCAAACTTACCGGCGAAATTAAATCCAAAGGCGACTTTGGTGACCGTGTAATTTTCCACAGCGAAATTACCACGGTTTTTCGGCGAATTTACTGGTCGTCGGATAGCGATATTGACCAGCGAATTTAGCGAAATTGGCAGCGAAATTTGACCAGCGATTTTGACAGCGAAATTGACATTTAAGCGAACTAGATCAGTGAGTTAGACCAGCGAATTTGATCTGCGAAATAACCCTTGACTAGCTAGCGAAATTAATAGCAAAATTAAAGGTTCGAATTCGGTCTTTGACATTATATATCATTGGATTCGTCTTTTCGAGACGATTCTAACGGTGTAACTTAGTAACCACTGTTTTTGGACAAACTTTGTACGGTTTTCTCAGTCTGTTACGTTAAAAATGTCGAACATGTCTACCTTGAACGAGCTGTTGAAGATGGAGCATGAGGTTGGTACTACCAACAAACCACCTAAGATGATGAAGGTGGAAAATTATCTGACATGGAAGGATCGTTTTCAGTCCTTCATTGAATATCAGGATACGCGCATGTGGATATGCATCGAAGATGGGTACGTGAATCCTACACACGACTTTGAGGGCAGACCACGTCGAACAGAATATTTGAACATGCAAGATAATGATAAAAAGATGTATGAGGCTGAAAAGAGAGCCTTGGCTGCAATCAAAATGTCGTTACCTGATAGCATCAAACATACATTCAAGAAGTACACTAACTCAAAGGATATGTGGGATGCTTTGGAGAAAAGATACGCTGGAAATGCTGATGTCAAGAAGAACAAGATTGATCTACTGAAGAAGCAGTTTGCTGTTTTCAAGTACATGAAGCACGAGTCACTTGAAGACGTCATCACCCGTTACTACCATCTGATGTCAGAAATGGACAATTATGAGATCGATTGCTATTCTGACGTAGAGAAGAATGACAAGCTGCTAGATGCTTTGCCTACTAAGTGGGATATCTACACTCTAATAATCAAGGGTGAAGCAGATTATGAAACAAAAGAGCTTGAAGAGGTAGTAGGAAAGTTGAGAGCTTATGAGCTCAGCATGAAGAAGAAAGATATTGGATATGATCAGGTTCAAGATCCGGCTGTTTACAATGGGCTTACATCTTCTTCATCTCACAACGCTTCTAGCGACTCTGCTACTGCGTTTTTATCATGTGAGAATGAGCAGGTTATGGTGAATCAGGATGGTGATGTGTGTTTTGTTGCTGCTTCAGGAGGATCGTCAGGAGTAAAGAAATCGTCAGCTTCTAAGCAGAGTAGTAGTGCTAAGTCAATGCCAATGAGTGTGAAGTCTGCTGAAGAGCATCTGGCTCTACTTGCTTCGTTTGTGGCTTCTTATGAAAACTACATTCAGGGGAAGATATCTGATCCTGCTACTTTAGATGAAGATTATGATCAGATTGACCTTGATGATCTTGAAGAGATGGATTTGCAATGGCAAATGGCCATGATTTCTAGGCGTGTGAAGATGTTTATGAATAGAACTGGAAGGAAGTTTGTTGGGAGGTCTGTTGGTTTCGACAAGGCCAAAGTGAGGTGCTTTAACTGTCAAAGTTATGGGCATTTTGCTAGGGAGTGTCAGAAACAAAAGCAAGAAAATTCGAGTCAGAGTTCAAACAACAGGAATGCATCAAGCAGCTCTAGCTCAAAGGCGTTGATCTCTACTGCAAGAGAGGGTTCAGATGATTGGAGCATTCACTTAGAAAATGATGGGAATGTCACTCAAGCATTCATGGCAGAGATTACTCCAGTCGATGATGGTGAAGCGAAAGTAGATGATGCTGAAGTTAAAGTGGATGCTGAGGTGAAGGTAGAGAATAGAGCTGAAGAAAAGAAGGTTGATCAGACAACAGGTGCTGAAGATGAAAAACAAAAGTCTGAATATGGAAGAGAAGCTGAGGAAAAGGATGCTAAGTATAAACAATTGGAAGCTCAGCTTGCAGCTCTAATGGCCAACCTTGACAAACAAACAGGAGAGGTAAAATCTAATTCTGTGAGTTTAAAATGTCGTGAACTACAGGGTGAGGTTGACAGGCTGTCTGCACAAAACAAAATTTTTGTAAGTGAGATGTCTAACATTAAAGAATCAAACTTTTTTGCTAAAAGAAATGAAACGTCATACTTGAAGAAAATAAAAGGTTATGAAAGTGAAATTGAAGCTGTAACCTGCAAATTAAATTAAAAACTTCAAGTCATTGACTTAGCTCATGACATGATGGCTGAGAAAACAAAAGAGATTTCTGATAAAAACAAAGAGTTGTCAAATGCTCAACTCAGAATTGTTGAACTTGAAAAGAAATTGGGTCAATTCAGGATTCTACTTTTGTTATGAAACATATGATGGGTGGGTTAAAGAAGAGTAATGACAAGACTAGTGTGGGATTCCAAGGCTTTAATGAGGTCCCACCTCCTCTTAGTCATGATTATTCATTCCTACCTGATGAAGATGAGCTAACAAATTTCATGTCAACAGCACCAAGTAGTTCCACAGCAAGTCGAGGAGATGAGTCTGAGAGAGATGAGCCCAAGAAGGATAATAACAGCAAACCTGTTTTGAAAACGAAAACTTCACATCCTAGGAATAAAAACTCAACTTCTGTTAAAAAGATTAGTTTTGTTCAAGGAAGTGACATGAAAAACGAAACAGCTGTTATTGAAAATGAATCAAACGTAGAGTTTGCTAAAAATAAAAACAAAGAAAATTCTGAAATTAAGCAAACTGAACCAAATCCTTCTAAGGCATCATCATCAAAGCCTGAATCTAGTTCAAAGGCTTCAGATAAGAAGTCTTCGAAAAAGATGTTGTGCTTCAAATGTCACACCAAAGGACATGTAGCTAGTTGTTGTCCTAACAAAAAGAATGAAGCACAGGTGAATGAGAGGAAAAGAGAGAAGTCACCAGAGAATAGTGGTGATAAGCAGGAGAGAGATTCCAACTCTCCAAAGAAATATGCTCCTAAGCAACCAGAGCAAGTTGTTGTTGGTGTGGATAAGGCTGAAAAAGGAACTCCACAAGTTCCTCGTTTTCAAAGAAATCAACCTAGATTTCAGCCTAGATCTCCACCAAGCAGATTTGAGAGACCTAGAAGCAGTTCACCAAGAATGAACAATCAAAATACAAATAATTTCAGAAGTCAAGGTCAATATCAAAATCGATACCAAAATAATGGTGGTCGAAATTTTTATAACAATGGCTTTAGAAATTACAACAATAATGCTTCTTGGAATCAAAATCAAAATTTTCAAAGGTCAAATAGTCCAAACACACATAGGAACCCTCAGGACCAAAGACCTAGTGGAAATCAAAATCAAATTCCAACAGGTCTAAGATCCAAGACTCCAGTTAGGAGTAATGGGTATTGGATGGATGTTCCGGTGGTTGGTGAATTTGGACGACCCAAGACCATTAAGGCTTGGGTCCCCCAATCTAACTAATCTTTTGGTTGGTGTGTGCAGGAGCTGCTAAGGAGGATTATCAACTTGTGGTATGTTGATAGTGGCTGCTCCAGGCACATGACGGGGGATGCGAGATTGTTGACTGAATTTGAAGATTATGATGGAGGACATGTGAATTTTGCGGGTGCTAAAGGTGGTAGAATTAAAGGACGAGGAAAGGTGACCAATGGGAAGATCACACTTGACAAAGTGAACTATGTTGAGCAGCTTAAACACAATCTTATGAGCGTGTCACAAGTCTGCGACAAGGGTCACTCGGTCCATTTTACCAAGAATGAAGCATTAGTGTTGAAACCAGGTTTGGAGATACCGGACGATTGGATAGTGATGCGAGCGCCAAGGAGAAATGACACTTATGTCATGGACATGGGTGCTAAGGATCCAACTGTCGTGGTGGCGTGTTTACTATCAAAAGCATCTGAAGCTGAATCGATGTTGTGGCACAGACGCATGGCCCATATTCACTACCGAAAAATGAATTACTTTGTTAAAAATGAGCTAGTGAAAGGGGTTCCATTGCGGAGGTTTCAAGTGGAAGACAAATGTCTTCCATGTCAAAAGGGAAAACAACATAAGAAACCTCACAAATCAAAAACAGTAAATTCCATAGATGCCCCTTACGAATTACTTCACATGGATTTATTCGGTCCAGTTAACGTGAGGAGCATAGGTGGAAAGTACTATTGTTTAGTTGTCACTGATGATTACTCACATTATTCATGGGTTTTCTTTTTAGGTACAAAAGATGAGACAGCAGAGATGTTGATAGATCTTTTTACAAAATTGGAAAACGTCCATGATGCAAAGATCAAGAGGATAAGGAGTGATAATGGCACGGAGTTCAAGAATCGTATTCTGGATCTCTATTGTCTTCGCAAAGGAATTCAACATCAATATTCTGCTCCTTATAAGCCTCAACAGAATGGAGTTGCTGAGAGGAAAAACAGGACGTTGATTGAAGCCGCTAGGACGATCCTTTCAGATTCTAAGCTGCCAGTTCTTTTCTGGGGAGAAGCTGTGAATACAGCTTGCTACTTCCTAAACAAAGTTTTGACTGTTAAACGTTTTAACAAAACTTGTCATGAATTAATGTTTAACAAGAAACCAAACTTAGAAGGCTTTGAACCATTTGGATTACCCTGCACCATTGTGCGAAATAAAGATAAACAAAAATTTGGTGAGGTGGCTGACGAGGGCTACTTTCTAGGTTACGTACCTGGCACACCGAATAAAAGGGTTTTTAATCTAAAAACTGGCAAAATTGAGGTTGTGTTTAATGTTGAAATCACTTCTTACAAACCTCAACAGTCAACGAGTGGACCAGCTATATTATATGATTATGAAAGTGTTTTTAAATCATTTAATATTCCTGAGTTTTCCAATGCAGATGAATCTCAGCTGATTCAAACAGTGATTGGTGATGATGAAGGCGAGTTCATGCCTAGATCGAATGTTGATATGACGGATGCTCCGGAAACTTCCCAAGATGCTGCTGATACTGATTCAAGTGACAGTGAACCCGAACCAAATCCGGGGGAGGATTTCATTAATCCGTTTGCGGATCAGCACATTCAGGGGGAGGTTGGATCAAACCTGGGTGATAATTTAGAAGTCGATGCTGTTGCTACTACACGAGCAAATAGAGATCATCCGGTTGACATTATACTGGGAGATCCTACTGCAGGTGTTCAAACAAGAAGAAGCATAGCAGCGAATACTGGTTTATTTGTGTCGATTGAAAAGACTGGGATAGTGAACGAGTGCTTGTATAGTTGCTTTATTTCCCAAGAGGAGCCGAAGAACATTCATATGGCTCTTAAAGACAATTCATGGGTTGAAGCTATGCAAGTGGAATTGGCCCAGTTTGCTAAGTTGAAGGTTTGGGAGTTGGTTGATCTTCCTAAAGGTGAAAGAGAAATTGGCACTAAATGGGTGTTTAGGTGCAAGAAGGATGAAAGAGGTATAGTCACACGAAACAAGGCTCGATTGGTGGTCAAAGGTTTCAATCAGCAAGAAGAGATTGATTACAATGAGGTGTTTGCACCAGTGGCGAGGTTGGAGGCAATTCGTTTGTTTCTAGCTTTTGCTTAATTCAAGGGCTTCAAAGTTTACCAACTAGACGTGAAGCGTGTGTTTCTTTACGGGAAAGTCCAAGAAGTGGTGTATGTCTCACAACCAGATGGGTTCGTTGATCCAGATTCTCCAGATCGAGTGTACAAACTTGATAAGGCTTTATATGGGTTACATCAAGCTCCCAGGGCATGGTACGAGACACTGTCTACACATCTTATCAAGAATGGTTTTGAAAGAGGTCAGATTGACAGTACAATGTTCATCAAGAGGAAGAAGGAAGATTTTCTGCTGATACAGGTGTACGTGGATGACATCATCTTTGGATCATCAGATGAAAGCATGTGTAAAGAGTTCGAGCAGGTGATGAAGAGCAAGTTCGAAATGAGTGCTATGGGTGAGCTATCTTACTTTCTGGGATTACAAGTTGAACAGAAGGCGGATGGGATGTTTATTCATCAAACAAAGTACGTGTATGACATTTTGAGTCGGTTCAAAATGAATGATTGCACTACTTCCAACACACCCATATGTGAAAATCACAATCTTGGCCCAGATCATGAAATTACTGAAGATGTTGATCCTACTCAATACAGGGCAATGATTGGTTCTCTAATGTACTTGACTGCTTCAAGACCCGACATCATGTTTGCCGTATGCTTGTGTGCCAGATATCAGGCGAATCCTAAAGAGTCACACATGAAAGCAATGAAGCGGATTCTTCGTTACTTGAAGGGGAAACCTAAACTTGGGTTGTGGTATCCAGCTGATAGTGATTTGACGTTTGTTGCTTACACTGACTCAGACTTTGGAGGATGCAAATCGAACAGAAAGTCTACAACGGGTGGTTGTCAGTTCTTAGGAGGCAGGATCGTGTCTTGGCAATGCAAGAAGCAATCCTGTGTGTCTACCTCTACGTGTGAAGCTGAATATATTGCTGCTGGAAGCTGCTGCTCTCAGGTTCTCTGGATACAACAGCAAATGCGCGATTACGGTTTGGATTTCAGTCGTACTCCTATTATGATAGACAATAATGCCACTATTTCAATAACTAATAATCCCGTGAACCACAGTCGCACAAAACATATTGACATACGTCATCATTTTATACGGGATTGTGCTGAAAAGCGACTGATTGAACTTCATCGAGTCGACACAGAAGATAACCTGGCAGATCTTTATACTAAAGCATTTGACAGGGCTCGCTTTGAACACTTAGTCGAACTCAACGGGATGAGGAATCCTGAATAACTGGTTTTTCATAAGAATTTTTGTAAATAGTTTACTGCTTTTCTTAAAAATCAAAAACACAAAAAAAAATTGAAAAATCAAAAACATAAAAAAATAGAAAATCAAAAATGAGATTTCACTGTGTGAAAAAGAAGAAATGATAGTACATCAGCAAGTTAGACTGTCACACTGAACTTGAACCATAAATTGCTTAAGCGTGATAGCAGCTTCATCATATGATGTACCAGTAGGCAAAAGCATGAAATAATCAACTTACCAATGTGATATAAACTTAAATGAACTGAATATGAGTGGGGAACACATCAGTGGTGTATGGTTTAATGACCTTAATTCTTGCGTTGATAGATTGCCAAAATCTGAAGTTTTGGGTCTTTATACTGTTATTTCATCTAGGGATATCTTGACTGTCTGTCTGTTAGAACTAAAATTGTACATGACCTCAGAAAAGAAAGTCACTTGGAATTAGCTCATTTCTATTTGAATGTCTGTATGTTGTCCTGATACACACAATTTTGATCTGATTCTGAAATCTTCTCTGAAAAAACTCGTGTACCTCCTCTGCTGCATCCAGATATATGCTGACCTGGAGGTGCTAGGCAACGACAGCTTCTGCTGCATCCAGATACATGCTGACCTAGCTGTACGTTGTCGCGCTATAGATCTAATACACCCGAAAGAGGCCCTCTAGTGCCCAAAAGAAACCCAAGAAACCTATATCAAACTGAGAAAATCTCATTTGATCTGTATATTATACCATCTCTACTAAAGATCTATTATGTTCTCTTCTCAACCTATTCCCAGTTAAGATTTCAGAATTCTGGATTGGACTTGTGTCACACCCCCAAAATCCACCTGCGGATAACACCCGCTTCGGGGGCGTGACTGACCAGGATCCAGCCACCAATTATACCGAATACTTAAGTTGATAACAAAAGTAATACTTACTATTCATAAGCTTAGTAAATATTAAGTTCAGAGTTTAAAGTTTTAAGTTCCAAAATAGCAACAAGTAGCGGAAGCATAAGTACGGTAGTTTAAAACAAAGTTCATGATTCAAAATAAGGTAACACCCAACACAAGGGTGAACAGACACTACACGTTCCCAAGCTGCAAGCTCCTTCGTCACTGGTTACCTGCAAAGCATGCAGTAAGGGGTCAACAATAATGCTGAGTGAGTTCACTAGTTGTCCAGTTTTAATTTCCAAAAACTTTGTTTCACCGGTTAATTTATCCGTTTATACATGCCCTGGGGAGCTACCCCAAAAGTTAGCGACTAAACTGTTTTTCCAATACCGAACACTAGGTAACCGTTGCGTATCCGCAGGATGCCCCGATGTCAATGTTCTATCATCATTGACGGATTTCTGAGTACATTAGTTCACGACCGTCCCAAACCAGGGCACGGTGTGAGGCTGGTAAACACCTAAATAGCGCTATCAACTAATAACCCGTTCGCCTAACCCGGCGACTAATCGGTATTTGTAGTAGGGACTTGAGTGATAGAGTTTCGTTTAGTGCCGTTAGTTGCAATCCGTATAAACAGTAATTAACCAAAAGGTTTCCCAATACCCGGGAAGGAAAAGTAAGTTTTGTTCCCAATAACTAGGGAAGGTATGTAAATGGTATCCCCTTTTTACCAGGGGATAGGGTTGTTAGTCTCGTGTCCCAAACCACCGGGACGCATGCTTTTAAGTTGTGAACTCACCTTGGGTTGCTCGGTAGGTTTAGGTTACTTGTCAATCACGTTGGTCACCACGTCCTAACATGGTTACCGGTATAGGTCAGGTTCGGTGTACAAGCATTCACGTAAAACACATATAGGCACGTAACTAACACGTATCAAGCATATAAGTAAACAGTGGGTTACTGGGCCGGCCTAAGTAATTAAGCAGTCAACAGCAACACATAATCCAGTCAACAGATAGTCCAAGTTAAACACATATGGGCCCAGTAACCAAAATGAACAGCCCACTCGCAACCAGCTGGTCTCGAGTCGCAACCAGGTGGTTTCGACTTGTCATGCTTTGGTTGCGAGTCGTAACCGTGGTCTCGAGTCATCATGCTGTGGTTGCGAGTCGCAACCGACGTAGTCTCGAGTCGCAATCACGTGGTTTCGACTTGTCATGCTTTGGTTGCGAGTCGCAACGGTGCGGTTTCGAGTCGGAATGCTGTCGTTGCGAGTCGAAATCTGTCACTTTCATATACACGTGATGATGCAGATATGACAGTCCAAATTGTACCAAGAATTCAGGCCCATTTTAGGAAACAACCAATAATATTTCACTAACACTTTGCCTAATCTGAATGCTAGTAAAAATAGATCAAACTTTGCCATTTTTAAAACCTTCAAACCATATTCAAACAAGTTCTTCTTATGTTCATAGTTTTCTAGGGTTTTCATGCCAACATAAACACATATTTATGAACCGAAAATCACATATTTAACAAGATCATGATGCTAAACAAGAAAACATACATTATATAGCCGAAAATCTTATGCTAAACATCATCATTCTTGCAAGAAACAAAGAAGCATAGTGTAGTTGGCTATGAACACTTGTAAACTACCAATATCATGTCATTTTAGTCATGTTAACACATATTCACAAACTTTACAAAACAACCTAATAATCATGCATAAACTACTAACCAACCATTTCTTAGTTCATACAACATACATACATCTTAAACACAAAAGGAAACACTAACCGGTTATGAAAAGGAGGAGCCGAAAACAAAGAGAAGAGAATGAGAGAAGATGAAGTGTCCGAGTGATCCGAGCTTGACCGAGTCCTTGTCCGAGATCCTTGCTTGAACCGAAAAGGGGAGAAGAGTGGTGTTGTTGTGGGTTTCTAGTTGAGAGGAAAATAGGAGAAGTGTGTTTGTGTGGTTTGTGTAAAGTGAAGGAAAGTGGGGAAGGTGGGGTATATATACAAGGGGTGTTTCGGGTTGGGTTTGGGGTTTCGACCCAAACCGGTTACGGCCCAAAGGCCCACTCGCAACCGCCCGGTTGCGAGTCATGGTCTCGGGTCGTGGTTTCGGCTCTCATATAAATATATATATACAATACATACATACATCACATATCATGCAAAAA
Source organism: Helianthus annuus (assembly GCF_002127325.2). Lineage (NCBI taxonomy): Eukaryota > Viridiplantae > Streptophyta > Magnoliopsida > Asterales > Asteraceae > Helianthus > Helianthus annuus. The sequence goes on from NC_035437.2 coordinate 119,215,313, forward strand.
TCACGTTTCCATTTAATAATATTTATATACACACGAAATATTACAAGGTGATCGTTCGGAAAAACCTCGAGTGTCACATTATCCCCAAGTTTTAAGAACTTTCGTCCCGAAAGTTGAAGCAGCCACTGCCAAGCTAGCGTGTTTCAACGGGGTGTCACATCATCCCCCCGTTAGTTTGGAATTTCGTCCCGAAATTCGGTTGTAGCTTCAGTGCTGGGGTTTTCGTTTGGGAATAACTGGGGATACTTGGACTTCATCTGGTCCTCCCGCTCCCAGGTAAACTCTGGGCCGCGCCGTGAGTTCCAACGAACTCGCACAAGGGGTATCTGGCTACGTTTGAGGGTTTTGATTTCTCGATCCGTGATCTCAATCGGTTCCTCAGTAAAGTGTAGCTGTTCATCAATCGTCAGTTCCTTAAAAGGAATCACAAGTGTTTCATCCGACAAACACTTCTTCAGGTTAGATACGTGAAAAACGTTGTGCACTGCACTCAGCTCTGCAGGCAGGTTCAATCTATAAGCCACCTTACCGATTTTCTCGGTAATTTCGAATGGTCCAACATACCGTGGATTCAGTTTGCCTCGTTTACCGAAACGAACCACACCCTTCCAGGGTGAGACTTTAAGTAGAACCCGGTCCCCGACCTGGAATTCTAACGGTTTTCTACGCTTGTCAGCATAGCTTTTCTGACGGTCACGAGCTGCCGCCATGCGTTGCCTGATCTGGGAAATCTTTTCTGTTGTATCCACTACCAGTTCTGGGCCTGTGAGTTGACTATCACCGACTTCCGCCCAGCAGAGAGGTGATCGGCATTTACGACCGTACAATGCCTCAAAAGGTGCCGCCTGAATACTAGTGTGATAGCTGTTGTTGTAGGAGAATTCTACCAGCGGCAGATGCTTCTCCCAGTTCTTGCCAAAATCGATCACACATGCTCTAAGCATGTCTTCCAGGGTTTGGATGGTGCGTTCAGACTGCCCATCCGTTTGCGGGTGATAAGCGGTGCTCATGTCCAAACGTGAGCCAAAGGATTTGTGCATAGCTTGCCACAACTCGGAAGTAAAACGAGCGTCTCGATCAGAAATAATAGAAGTTGGCACTCCGTGCCTGGAGACTACTTCCTTTAAATAGATTTCTGCTAAGGTAGAAAACTTGTCTGTTTCCTTAATGGCCAAAAAGTGTGCAGACTTAGTCAAACGATCTACTATCACCCAGATAGTATCATTCCCGCGTTGAGATCTAGGTAGCCCTGTAACAAAATCCATGGAAATTTGCTCCCATTTCCATTTCGGGATTTCCGGTTGTTGTAGTAGGCCTGCTGGTTTCTGATACTCGATTTTGACTCTTGCGCAGGTCAAACATTTGCCAACATAGGCTGCTATGTGGGCTTTCATGCCAGGCCACCAGTAAGTGGTCCTTAAGTCGTGGTACATCTTATCTGAACCAGGATGTACTGAATAACGGGACTTATGGGCTTCGTCCATCACAAGCTCTCGTAGATCTCCGTAAAGTGGGACCCAAATGCGCCCTGCCACATAGTAGGCGCCGTCCTCCTTCTGTTCTAGTTGTTGTCTCGATCCCCGCAGGGACTCAGCCCTGATGTGTTCCGGTTTCAGAGCTTCAACCTGAGCATTTCGAATCTGGGTAGGGAGACTAGACTGGATGGTAAGTTGCAATGCTCGCACACGCTTTGGTACAGTGTCTTTCCGGCTGAGGGCGTCTGCCACAACATTGGCCTTGCCCGGATGGTACTTGATGGCGCACTCGTAGTCATTCAGAAGTTCAACCCATCGACGTTGACGCATGTTTAATTCCTTCTGCTTAAAGATATGCTCGAGACTCCTGTGATCGGTGTAAATGGTGCACTTGGTACCGTACAGGTAATGTCTCCATATCTTAAGCGCAAATATCACTGCTCCCAGTTCCAAGTCGTGTGTTGTGTAGTTCCTTTCATGTGTCTTAAGTTGTCGAGAGGCGTAAGCAATAACTTTCTCGCGTTGCATCAACACGCAACCGAGTCCATGAATAGACGCATCGCAGTAGACCACAAAGTCGTCAGTGCCTTCAGGTAACGAGAGAATAGGAGCACTGCAGAGGTTATCCTTTAATTTCTGAAAAGCAGATTCCTGCGCTTCATTCCACTTATAGGTGACGCCTTTCTGAGTGAGTGTAGTGAGGGGTTGAGCGATCTTTGAGAATCCCTGAATGAATCTGCGGTAGTAACCTGCCAATCCCAAGAATTGGCGAACTTCAGTCGGAGTCTTAGGGGTAGGCCAATTCTTTATAGAGTCGATCTTTGCAGGGTCGACGTGGATTCCGTCCTTGTTAACCACGTGCCCAAGGAAATGGACTTCCCGAAGCCAAAAGTCGCATTTCGAGAACTTGGCGTACAGTTGCTCATTGCGGAGGAGTTCGAGGATAAGGCGTAGGTGCTGTTCATGCTCTTCTTGACTTTTCGAGTAGATCAAGATGTCGTCTATAAACACGATCACAAATTTGTCGAGGTAGGGTTTGCATACTCGGTTCATAAGATCCATGAATACCGCAGGCGCGTTGGGCATTCCAAAGGGCATAACGAGGAATTCATAATGACCGTAACGAGTTCTGAATGCAGTTTTGGAAATATCTTCATTACGGACCCTTAACTGATGGTAGCCTGATCGCAGGTCAATCTTAGAATAGTAGCTTGATCCTTGCAATTGATCAAACAAATCGTCGATTCGCGGGAGAGGGTAACGATTCTTGATGGTAACCTTGTTCAACTCACGATAGTCTATGCACATTCGGAACGTGCCATCCTTCTTCTTAACAAAGAGTACCGGTGCTCCCCAGGGTGATGAACTAGGACGGATAAATCCTTTATCCAAAAGTTCTTGTAGTTGCGTCGAGAGTTCCTTCAATTCTGCGGGGGCTAGCCGATAAGGCGCACGAGCTATAGGCGCTGCTCCGGGAGCTAGCTCGATTTGGAATTCGACCTGACGGTGGGGAGGGAGTCCAGGTAATTCCTCAGGAAATACTTCGGGGTAGTCACGCACTACTGGAAAATCTTCAATCCTCTTTTCCTTTTCCTGCGTGTTGGTAACAAGTGCCAAGATAGCGGTGTGCCCTTTTCGCAGACACTTCTGGGCCTTCAAGAACGAGATAATGCCGGAGATTTCTCCACTTTTGCCACCTTGTACCATGAGGGGTTTGCCAGAACGGCGAGGAATACGAACTGCTTTCTCCTGACAGTGGATCTCAGCGCGATGCTTGGATAACCAATCCATACCAATAACGACGTCGAAGCTTCCAAGATTAACAGGGAAAAGATCGATACTAAATGTCTGACCAGACAACTCTAGTTTGCAACCCTTGACAACGTGTGAGGCCTCGATGTTTCTACCATTAGCTAACTCGACGGTATGAGGAGAACTTAGTAACGAAAGCGGATGCTTAAGCTTCTTACTAATACGTAGGGATACATAACTAGCATCGGCACCGGAATCAAATAACACAGAAACATAACGATCATCGAGTAGGAACTTACCCGTCACAACATTGGGGTCATTCCTTGCTTCTCCAGCTCCAATCACGAAAGCTCTTCCTCTAGCACCATTCCCAGCATTGTTGTTCTGATTGTTGTTCCCAGCTCCCTGATTATTGTTGCGGTTCTGATTCAGTTCAGGACAATCCTTCTTAAAGTGCCCCTCAGCTCCACACTTAAAACATGCCCTGTTGTTTCCCTGCTGCTGTTGCTGTTGGGGTTGTTGCTGATTCTGTCTTGCTGGGAACTGGCTTCTACAATCCTTGGCTTCGTGCCCCATCTTGTGGCATCGCTGACACTGGCCCTTGTTACATGCCCCATTGTGGTGCTTGTTACACTTGTTGCACTTAGGGTAGTTTCCCCGGTAGCCACCCTGTTGTTGAGTGCCCTTGTTGTTTTCGGTTTTCCTTTGCTGAGCTGGGGCCTGAGTGGGGTTAGCATCCTTGCTTTGACTTCCTTCCCACTTACGCTTGCTGTCACTAGAAGTTCCGACAGTAGCACTGATCCTTTTGGGCAACCTACCCTCCTCTACTGCCTGATCAGTAAGTTTGTGAGCAAGTCGAACGATCGGCTGAATGGTAGTGTGGTTGGCTGAAGTGACATGGCTTCGAATCTCTGGAGCCAAACCTTTGATATACAGTTCGATCCTTCGGTACATTGGTCGTGACATGTTTGGGCAAAGAGCAGCATAGTCATTTGACAGCTTGGTGTATGTTTCAATTTCTGACCCAACCATCTTGAGCTCATAGTACTCATTCTCAAGCTTGTGGATGTCATCCCGGTGACAGTACTCCTCCCTGATCATATCCTTGAAATCCTCCCACGCAGTAGCATTTGCAGTTTCCAACCCAAACATCTGAATCTGCGCCTTCCACCAAGAAAGCGCACTCCCTTCAAGCGTAGCAGTAGCAAACTTCACCCAGTTCGCAGGGGGACATTCGCAGACAGCAAAAACAGCCTCAATTTTCTCAATCCAATGTAGAAGACCTATGGCACCCTCAGTGCCGTTGAAAGGGAGAGGCTTGCAATCCATGAAAGTTTTGAAAGTACACACTGGTGGTTGCGCAGGTGCATGCTGACCTGTTCGTGAGAAGCGAAGCGTATAGGTTTAGAGGCGAAAAGTCGATGTGGCGGTAGGATCTATACATCCTAAAACAACGAGCTTACCTATAGGGTGAGCTGCGAAAGCTGCAGCCACGGTGTTGAGCAGGTTAGTGAACTGAGCCTGTGTCATGTTAATGTTTCCTCTTCCACGTCCACTCATTGTCTTCATAACCAGAGAACACAGTATGAGTGTGATGCCGTAGTGTAACGAGAATGAGATAGAAGAGAGAGGTGTATCTATCTAGTTTAGGCACACTAGTACGTATAGCATAACATGAAACATAAAGTAAACAACAAGTAAACACTGGTCCGAGCTATGAGGTCAAAAGTGTCGAGCCTTGCACTTGGAGTGTAGTGTCGTCGCGAGTCACGGGTTATAGTCTGGTTTTCTCCAAAAAGATTTTTCCCTTTTTAAAACCAAGTTCACTATAACCAATGGCTCTGATACCAATCTGTCACACCCCCAAAATCCACCTGCGGATAACACCCGCTTCGGGGGCGTGACTGACCAGGATCCAGCCACCAATTATACCGAATACTAAAGTTGATAACAAAAGTAATACTTACTATTCATAAGCTTAGTAAATATTAAGTTCAGAGTTTAAAGTTTTAAGTTCCAAAATAGCAACAAGTAGCGGAAGCATAAGTACGGTAGTTTAAAACAAAGTTCATGATTCAAAATAAGGTAACACCCAACACAAGGGTGAACAGACACTACACGTTCCCAAGCTGCAAGCTCCTTCGTCACTGGTTACCTGCAAAGCATGCAGTAAGGGGTCAACAATAATGCTGAGTGAGTTCACTAGTTGTCCAGTTTTAATTTCCAAAAACTTTGTTTCACCGGTTAATTTATCCGTTTATACATGCCCTGGGGAGCTACCCCAAAAGTTAGCGACTAAACTGTTTTTCCAATACCGAACACTAGGTAACCGTTGCGTATCCGCAGGATGCCCCGATGTCAATGTTCTATCATCATTGACGGATTTCTGAGTACATTAGTTCACGACCGTCCCAAACCAGGGCACGGTGTGAGGCTGGTAAACACCTAAATAGCGCTATCAACTAATAACCCGTTCGCCTAACCCGGCGACTAATCGGTATTTGTAGTAGGGACTTGAGTGATAGAGTTTCGTTTAGTGCCGTTAGTTGCAATCCGTATAAACAGTAATTAACCAAAAGGTTTCCCAATACCCGGGAAGGAAAAGTAAGTTTTGTTCCCAATAACTAGGGAAGGTATGTAAATGGTATCCCCTTTTTACCAGGGGATAGGGTTGTTAGTCTCGTGTCCCAAACCACCGGGACGCATGCTTTTAAGTTGTGAACTCACCTTGGGTTGCTCGGTAGGTTTAGGTTACTTGTCAATCACGTTGGTCACCACGTCCTAACATGGTTACCGGTATAGGTCAGGTTCGGTGTACAAGCATTCACGTAAAACACATATAGGCACGTAACTAACACGTATCAAGCATATAAGTAAACAGTGGGTTACTGGGCCGGCCTAAGTAATTAAGCAGTCAACAGCAACACATAATCCAGTCAACAGATAGTCCAAGTTAAACACATATGGGCCCAGTAACCAAAATGAACAGCCCACTCGCAACCAGCTGGTCTCGAGTCGCAACCAGGTGGTTTCGACTTGTCATGCTTTGGTTGCGAGTCGTAACCGTGGTCTCGAGTCATCATGCTGTGGTTGCGAGTCGCAACCGACGTAGTCTCGAGTCGCAATCACGTGGTTTCGACTTGTCATGCTTTGGTTGCGAGTCGCAACGGTGCGGTTTCGAGTCGGAATGCTGTCGTTGCGAGTCGAAATCTGTCACTTTCATATACACGTGATGATGCAGATATGACAGTCCAAATTGTACCAAGAATTCAGGCCCATTTTAGGAAACAACCAATAATATTTCACTAACACTTTGCCTAATCTGAATGCTAGTAAAAATAGATCAAACTTTGCCATTTTTAAAACCTTCAAACCATATTCAAACAAGTTCTTCTTATGTTCATAGTTTTCTAGGGTTTTCATGCCAACATAAACACATATTTATGAACCGAAAATCACATATTTAACAAGATCATGATGCTAAACAAGAAAACATACATTATATAGCCGAAAATCTTATGCTAAACATCATCATTCTTGCAAGAAACAAAGAAGCATAGTGTAGTTGGCTATGAACACTTGTAAACTACCAATATCATGTCATTTTAGTCATGTTAACACATATTCACAAACTTTACAAAACAACCTAATAATCATGCATAAACTACTAACCAACCATTTCTTAGTTCATACAACATACATACATCTTAAACACAAAAGGAAACACTAACCGGTTATGAAAAGGAGGAGCCGAAAACAAAGAGAAGAGAATGAGAGAAGATGAAGTGTCCGAGTGATCCGAGCTTGACCGAGTCCTTGTCCGAGATCCTTGCTTGAACCGAAAAGGGGAGAAGAGTGGTGTTGTTGTGGGTTTCTAGTTGAGAGGAAAATAGGAGAAGTGTGTTTGTGTGGTTTGTGTAAAGTGAAGGAAAGTGGGGAAGGTGGGGTATATATACAAGGGGTGTTTCGGGTTGGGTTTGGGGTTTCGACCCAAACCGGTTACGGCCCAAAGGCCCACTCGCAACCGCCCGGTTGCGAGTCATGGTCTCGGGTCGTGGTTTCGGCTCTCATATAAATATATATATACAATACATACATACATCACATATCATGCAAAAATCACGTTTCCATTTAATAATATTTATATACACACGAAATATTACAAGGTGATCGTTCGGAAAAACCTCGAGTGTCACAACTTGTGAAATATGTGGTAGGGAAGATACTTGCATGATAGAGTGTGCTGTTTATATTTCCAGGATTTGATTAGTATTTATTTGGGTGTTCATAGTTAAGCAATCAAAACATGATAACACATATTATATGCTGACCTAGACACCGTCATGATAATTAAACTATGACATCAGTATACTCACCTATTACGATGAATCTTTGTGCATACCTTGATCGTGGGGGTATATCATGTTGTGGGACACACTAATATTTCAGTATAATAAAATTACCTTAACGTATCATATGGTAATGGTACTTGAAATGTTCATGCATTTTGTTTAAGTGGACAAACATACTGGTAATCGTCTTGAACTGCTTTTCACTAAAAATTAATTAAAGAATTATATAATTGTGTGAAACAGTTGATTGTGCTGATATGATCTTCTTACAAGTGATTCTCACAAAAATAGAGTGTTTACTGCTTTTGTATTTACTTGCTTTCAGAAAAATATAAAACTCCAAAAATAGTGTCTTTTTCTGTTTAAAATTCTTAACGTACGGAAAACTGTTATTCTTGGAGGAATTGTTGCTGATAGGGGGAGACGGTGTTAGTAAGTGAGCTCAAAATTTTCAATCAGGCAGGTTCCTGTGTGTTGAATGAAAAGTTTTGCGTGTTGATGATAAGTTGAAAAGCTTAATCTGTTATACAGTTTCACAAATCTCTTGAAAAATAATAATTTATTTAACTTATGTTGAAAAATTCTTATGGTTTCTCGAGATGTTTGTTTTATAGTATTCAGATTGAAGCGGTTTGTTGCTGAGAAGTTGCAGTGAAATGTAAAGATGAGAGTTTGATTGGCTGCATGGTAGAACCTCCTTTCTAAATTGCAGACAAGATTGAAGAGTTTAAAGATTGCTGTGCAAATGCTAAACTGGAGTTTACTCAAACGCTAACGTGTTGAAGATTTGGTGATTGGATGCATCAGCTTAGGGGGAGTCTGTTGCTGACAGAAGCTGTTGAAGCTGAAGCTATCCAAAGACCAAAGACAGTGCAAGATTACTTGAAGATTGCAAGAAGACTGAAGACAAAGTTTTGACTCAAGACAAAGTTTTGACTCAAGACAAAGTTTTTTATGAAGCTATTGTCAAGGGGGGGTTTGTTGGTGCATGTTTATGACAACAGCTTAGATTTGGTCTTTGGAAATCTTGCAATTAGTTAAACGATAAACAGTTAGCGGGTTTAGCTTTGTAATAGTTAGTTGTAATGTTTGGGCTAACTAAACCCATAGAATTGGGTGATGGGGGAGAATTGGGCCTGTCCAATTCGCAGCCCAAGAGTCTCTAACCTAGCCCAGTTGTGAACCTTGTGTTATATAAACAAGGTTAGACATTAGGGTTTAGGTTAATCAGCCAAAACAGTTGCTAGAGAGAATTCGTGAGAGCCATTACTAGCTTGGACGAATTTTGAGTGTGGTTAGGGTTTGATTGATTGTAATCAGTCTTGATAGATAATCAATAAAACCCGGTTTGATTGGAATTGTTGTTTCTGTTTTCTACACGTTTTCTGCTTATTCTAATCAAGAGGATTCCGCACTCTTGATTGGAAAGACGATTCTGTGAAGATCCATAACATCAAGGGGACCTACAGGATATGTGGTACCGTGTTTTGTGAACGATTTTAAAAAACCCCCCACTCTGGGTAAATCCCATCAACTAGTTAATATCGGTACACGTACTGAACCCCGTTTACAAAGAAACTTCCTTTGGGTCCTATACCATTTACCCGATCATTGAAAAGAGGCGAGTGGTGTATGATGGTAATATCATTATGTGAACCTGGCATACCGAAGAACGCATGCCATATCCAAAGATCTTTGGACGCAACCTCTTCAAGCATGATGGCTGGCACCCCGTGAAATCCACTAGTGTGAGCACCTTGCCATTGGGTAGGACAAAGTTCCCAGGGCCATTTCATACAATCTAAACTACCTATCATCCCGGGTAGCCCATGATAATCAGCGTGATGTTCCAATATTTGTTGCATGTCACTGAAGGAGAGCTTTTTTCAAATATCTTTTCTTATAAAGTTCTAGAATACACGACAAAAGTTGTGAAGAGTTTCTCTAGCAACACGTGCAGACATTTTTAAATAGTCATCCATAATGTCCGAACTATTGCCGTACGCTAACTGCCTATGTGCGGCCGGGACCTTTTGTCACGTACTAAATCCTAATTGCCCGGTTACATCGGGTTTTTGTTTGAAATAATCATATTTCTCCTCAAGATCTCTAGATATTCTTAAAAATAAGTTTTTACTCATACGAAAACGACGCCTAAACATTTTTTCATCATACTTAGGTTCCGCTGAGAAGTAATCGCTTATCAACAAATCGTTAGCGGTGTGCCATTCACGAGCGATGCACCTCCTCCTCCGTTTAGGTTGTTGAGTCTCTTCCTCATCGTCTTCGTCTTCCACGATAGCTTTCACCACAGCCGCGATCGTTTGTAAAAATATTTCCGCACCATCGTCAGATGATGACGACGATTCACTATAACTTAAAGAACTCATGGTAATATTGTGTTTTATGTGTTTGATATTGTGTGAGAAAAATGTTAAATGTGGTAAGTATATATAAAGGAAAAAAGAATTTTTTTTTTTAAAACCTAGCCCCCAACGGCTAGCCAACGGCTACTTTGAATGGGCCACTTAGCAACCGCCATGTCACCTTGGTCCCCCGCCCCATGCCCGGCTTAAAACCCAAGCCCCAAGGGCCACGCCCCAAACCCAAGCCCACCCGGGGTGGTGACTTGGGCGTTTTACCCCAACCCATACCAAAACTCCCGCCCCATACCCCACGGCCTTAATAGATAATAATATTAATAAATAACTTTTTTAAGTCATGCAAATAAAATATATATTAGGAACTCAAATCAAATTAAGTGTTCACTATTTGTTGATATATATTTGTAACTAGGTTAGAACCTCGTGTATTACACGGGTTGAATAAATATAATTTTATATTAAGTAATACAATAATTACATCCTTTAAAAACTCGGGTATTGCATGATTTGAATAAACACATGTATTACCCGAATAATGTAATCCGTTAACACATTTAGTAATCAAGATTTCTAATAAAATGAACTTTAAAGTACTATTTACTTATTGTAACATTTCACTTTATTTTTTATTAGGTTAGAGAGTTGTGTATTACATGGTTTATAACATTTTACTTTGTTTTTTATTTATTATTAGGTTAGAAACTTACGTATTACCTGATGTTGGATAATCGACAGAAAAAAAAAGAACTATTTTAGTAAAGATATTAAATATACAAGAGTTAAGCTGGATATTATGATTTAATATTATTATTTTATTAGAAAGTAAAACGGGATAACAGGATTATTTATTAAAAGTGAGATTCTAAATATACCATATGTATAAAAAAAATATGTATGTTCTACATGTATTGAATAAATCATTTTAACGAAATAGTTGATTAAAATAAATATTTTTGTTTTAATATGTGATTATCAGTGATCCTTGCCCTTATCATCAAAATATAAAAACAATTAAAACTACCAATTAAATAAAATTTTTATCTTTATAAAAATTTAAAACGTTAATATATTTTTTTAGATTTTAATAATTAATATATGATTATAATAATTAATATATTATTATCCGTTATCTTTATCTTTATCAATAAAATCTCTTCTACAAATTTTAAATTTTAAATTTAACATTATCAGTAATTGATATTCTATAATAAATATTTAGAAAAATAATTAAGACCGCCTCATAGAGCGCCATATGTCCCTTACATGGTTTCTTTTATTATATAACATAGATATTTTAATATTATTATATATATAATTAGAGAATGCCTACATGAGAATCAATGAAATTTTCAATTTTCACATATATACTTTTGCCAAGTCAAGTACGATGTATAGAGCCAACGGGGTGATGGTCCGTTCGTAAAAATAGAACCTTTAAACAACTTCGAAGAGAGAAAAGGTTCTAGATTCAATTCTCATAAATTACAGAGATTAAAAAAAATTGCCGTTCAAAAAAAGCACAGTGTACAGAACCATTTTGAATAGTGATGATATTTTCCTATTTTTCTTTGTGTACAAAATTACAAATTCTATCCGGTAGAATTTTGTCAGCCAATTTGAAATGAATTACTGTTAAGTATATTAAATATGAGTTTTTAGGACCCATGCGTTGCGATGGGACCGTTAAACCGACCAAAACATAGACGTTAAAACATTTAACCACACACGTGCGCTGCATACAGTTAAGTACGTAAACGAAACAATAACATTGGTTCGTTATAGTACGGTTACTCGCTACAACAACCAATAGAGAAAATCCATATGCCCAAAAGGATATATGAGAAACATAAAAATGAATACCGGTATATAATATAAGTAATATTTTACTGAATTGTTTTTGTTAATATAAACTATTTTGGTATAACCATATATATTGATTTATTCAAAAAATTAGAGTAATTAGTTTATATTTAGAAAATATATGATAGTTATCTTAATTAAATAATAAAACAATTTATACAAAACAATTAATTTATTAATCTATGGTCAAAAGATTGACGATGATTACTTAGTATATATCTTTTTTAATTATTATTTGTATAGATATAAATAATAATTATCTATAATTAGGTAGAAGAGATTAAACTAAATAATATTTTGTAAGAGATTATATATAATTAATTAGAATATATTAAACTAAATGATAATTATTCATAAAGTACATTGTTTAATATAATGACAAGTGTCCCAAACATGATTTCTTTTATTATATAGTATAGATTTTTGAAATCTTTTTATATGTGACTATATCGGAAATAAAATCTTATAGGTCAATTGTGAAAATTTGTTAATCTTTAACCAAAGTAGTATATACTTTAACCCGTGTGCTACACGAGCACACGGGATTGCTCCTTCTAATTGCAGAGTGTGCTACACGGTGTTGTGTCTACACGGGATTGCCACATTTATATGAATTTACTCCATGTATACATTTTATATTTAAATTTTTCATATCATCTCAGAGAAACTGTATACCATATACAGTAAAAGAGAAAATAATGATAATATATTGAAGAAGACCATCAACACCGTAACTTTTTTTAGCAGTAGAAATACCAATAGATGAAATAAATTAAAACAATTTTGAGCATTTTCCCCACATAACCGACTTTGAAATAACTTGTTCGTGATGCAAGAATATAAAAAAATATATATTTATACTTAAAGCACCAGCAAATTTTAGACAATGAACATATTTGTATCTTTTACTTGAATCTCAAATTCGAAGTAAAGATATTGATTTCTAAAGTGACCATTTCTTCAAAAAAGTTGATATTCCCATTTAGTTTTCGAAGTCTCAATTATACGGGCATTCAACCTGTTACAAAAGCCTCAAATAAAGTTAGTAACGATTACAAATCACAAATAATATAAATAATTAAGATTAGAGTAAACTGCCATTTTGGTCCCTGTGTTTTGGCCAGTTTTGCTACTTTAGTCCAAATCTCAAACTTATTACATCCAGGGCCCTGTGGTTTGCATTTTGTTGTCATTTTAGTCCAAAAGTGAAATTTGACCAGAATCCCCAATTTCAACCCCCTGTTTTGTCCTTATCTTCAGGGGCAAAGTGGTCATTTATGAATTATTATAACAAATTATTAATTAAATTAAAATAAATAATCCATTTATCCCTTTATCTTCTTCACAAATGAAACATCATCTTCTTCACAAATGAATCCCAAATCCCTTTATCTTCTTCACATCATCTTCTGCAGTGCCACCACCATCACTCCTCTCCCCTCTTTCTATCCTAGCCACCACACACACCGGCCACCACTCCTCCACCCGCACCCACAGGAGATCGGCACATCTCCTCCCAAAAAGCCCTAATTACTACCGATAATCAACAACAAAAAGCTACTGGAAGAAGATCACCACCTCCTCCTTCACCTGCTCCGCCGGTTCTCTCTCTCTCTCCTCCCCTGATTTTCGCTATTGGTCTGATTTGGGTGTGGGTAATGGCTCAGATCTGCCGGTTTTAATGATGTTCTTGATTTTCTGGAGAAGGTGATCGGAGATAGTTCAGATGATGAAAGTGAAAGTGAAGGTGATTCTTCAACAGTTTCTGATTGCGAGAGTGTAGTTTCTGGAACTGGAGTTATTGATCGAACCGGATTGGTTCAGTTGGATGAGAGTGACAAATTGGGTGAGATTGTTGAGAAGAAATTTGTTGCTAGATTGAGTTATGTCGGGATTGATGTTCGAGTTGAGTATATTCATCGGAATATGTTTAATGCTAGTGAGATTGCTCAAGCTAGGTTGAGTAGCTTTCAGATTTATACGAAATCTGTGGAGAAAAAGAATGGTGGAGATGCGAATGTTAAGTATGCTTGGTTTCGTGGTTCAAAGGATGAGATTCATAAGATTGTTGTTTATGGATTTGGGTTTGATAATGTTCGGAAGAATGATGGTTTTGGTCATGGAGTTGTTCTCTCTGCTGATCATTCTCCTCTTGAAAGGTAGTTTGATCTTAATTCATGTCTTGAGTTTACTATCATTACATTGGTTTAGGTGACGATAATGGCTCAGATCGGACGGAGATGATAGTGGTGCGCCGTGAGAGATGGTGGTTCAGATCTGCCGGTTTTGATGATCTTGATTTTCTAGGTTTTGATGATGATGTTTGAAGATGAATTTTCTGGGTTTGATGATGATATTTGAAGATGAATTTTCTGGGTTTGATGATGATGTTTGAAGATTGCTCAAGATGAATTTTCTGGGTTTGATGATGATGTTTGAAGATTGCTCAAGATGAATTTTCTGGGTTTGATGATGATGTTCTAAGATGATGTTCTTGATCCGGTTTTAATTGCAAAAAAAAATGGAATTTAAAAAATGACCAAAATGCCCCTGCACTAAAGGACAAAATAATCAGTTTTCAACAGTCAAAATAGAGAGTTTTTGGATTTTGGACCAAAATGGCAACAAAATGCAAACCACAGGGCCCTGGATGTAATAAGTTTGAGATTTGGACTAAAGTGGCAAAACTGGCCAAACCACAGGGACCAAAATGGCAGTTTACTCTTAAGATTAATTAGTCAACAAAATTGAATCATTTGGAAAAAAGAGTTTCTATGTTTCTTACATAAACAAATATGTTTTAGATTTACTACTTATGTGTTGAAGATCCAACAAAATACAAATACTGATGGAAAACATAAAAGGCAATTTGGTCTTCGAATGTAACAATGGGCATAACCAACATATTAGGCCTAGTAATGGGCCAGATCAATATGATATCTAAAAACGATTTGACCCGGCTCATGATTTGTCACTTAGCCCTAAAAAATAAAGTTGGATACCAATATCTTTCAACAACAATTGTTTAGATTTATAGGGCAAAACATCAAAGAACAAATTTGAAAATAAAACAAAAAAATAAATGCATCATACCTGCAGTTTGCTAACAAAATTACAACCATGTATAGAATTGTATGCCATCGCAGCCGAATCCAATGACTTATACCGCATATACGTTTCATCGTAAATGAAAAGAATCACTTCTACACACCTGCAAAAAATCATTTTGCGTCATCATCAACCACAAACAACTACAACATAACAACAAAAAATGCTACAAAATCTATTATTTAGTGTTGCCGAATAATGCTGGGACCATCAATGCAAGTAAAAAAATATAATATGAAACAGTTTCATTAAAATTAGTTAGATTAGCGTACCTTAAGAACGTGACCGTGAACGTGTGAATTCTTCGATACTATCCCAAACATCAAGTGCAACTACTTTGTCTAGGTGCCATTTGTTCTTGCTTATCTAAATATTAAAAAATGTAAAAAGGGTTAGAAACAACATGTAGAGATTAGAGGTGGCAAAATGGTGTAAAGGCCACGGCCTCATTATTACACTAACTGCCCCAATTAAAATTAAATCCATACCTAAAACTTCAAAACTAAACTAAAAAACCACAATCAACTAAAAACCTTAAAAAAACTAAGGCAAAACAAACCAAACCAAACTGTAACCGAACAAAACTGAACCTAACTATGCCTTATGCAAACTAATCGAAAGATCACAAATCGTCGTAAAAGTCATAACTGGTCCTTTGTTGAAACTTAATCCACCTACACAGACAACCAATCCGTTACAAAATCTAATTAAATTTGAACAAAAAAACACAAATCAACAACATACTTGATGAAATCACTACACCGGAACAACTTATTGCCACAGTGAGGTCAAACAAATTGTGTATGAACCATTATTTAACACTATAAATGTGTGTGAGAAAGAATAAATTGATCAAGTGAGTGTACAAAAGACATGTTTGAAAAGGGGACGAAGAAACTGCGGAAAATCTTCGTGGAGATCCTGGCCACAGAATGCATAATATATGTGTGTGGAAATTGTGTGCATGAATTTAGGGGAGATTAAGAGAATATTTGCTTAGATTTCTCAAAGTCGTAGAAAATAGCTGTAGAGAAAGTGTGCCATAGCCATAATTTCTCAACTCATATCTTCTTTATCATATGCTTAAGATGTTATAATCACAGGTTTTGTTGCTAAACCTGCGTAGTCATTCTTCTTCTACCGACGCAACTTGATTTGATGTTGTTTCAATTATATGACAGCAGCCACCACCGTCGCTCAACTACCGAAGCACGGTCACAGCGGATGACACTAAGAAATTTCGGCATTCCTTACCCATTCTTTCAACCCACGCATATAATAATTTTCTATAACTTTAAACTTGAACCATGGAATGGTAACTTAAACTCATCAGCATAATAAAAAAAACAACATAGAATTATCATCCACTTTTGTATAGCCATCAATGAGCATTGGGTCACTTTTGCTAACATCAGCATCATCCACAGCTTTCGACTCTTCTTATTTCACAAGAGTGGCTTTTAAAGCCTTGTTTTGTTAATCTTTTCTCGCTTTTCTTCGTATGCAGCTAACTACTCCCCAACCATCCCAAACCAATGGAACTTTTTGGATAGGGTAACTTTTAAAGCTTTAGGTGGTGGATATGATTGAAGCACTCTTGCACGTGTACCAAACTAAAAATACAGTTGTAAGTAGTGAGATAAAAAAGCACCAATGCCATTGTATATAGAAAGTAAACCTTAAAAAACTGCAAAGTTTTTTGTGATGCTCGCTCCAACGAAGAAACATGAGTTGAAGTTTCTTCTCCTCTGGCTTAGCAGCAACACAAAGCATCTATAGGAATACACAGTTGCTGAAAAACCATAATAGCCAAATCATAATTAATATATTAATTGATTATAAGAAATAATTTAAATGTGGTTATGGGTCGAAAAGATGAACCAAACCAACCTCACCCAGTCTAATTTGACCTGTACAAAAATGACCTATTTCGACCTAATAACCAACCTCTAGTGTTTGGTCTAAGCAAAAAACGAAAAAAGGATAACTTCACTGTTTTAGATCTAGTATCAGAGCAAAACAGAAAAGGATAAGTTCACTATTTCTGATCTATAGTATAGAGCCTCATAAATCATTTATCTGGGATTATGATTGTACAAATAATGTGTTTGTAATAATAAATAGCACATTAACTGTATTAAGAAAAATAACTCACATTCATGGTTGTGGGTCAACCAAGCCAGGTCCATTTCAAACCAATCCGCATCGACCCACCAAGTTGCTACGCTGGTATTTAGTAAAGCATTAAAAAAACATAATAAATAAGCTCATCGCTTTAATTTTAGAAACTAAAAACAAAAAAACTGAAATACAAACCAAGCTTTGCTCATACCATCAATTTAATTCTAAGCCGCAACCGACTACCCGCTTCAATCTTTCACTTTCCTCACGTGCTCTTTGCTCAGACCAATTTATTAAAGCTTCTACATTATAGCCTTTATTAGAAGGTATAATTAAGTGTGTATTATCATACAAAATTAAGGAAAACAACTGGAAGAAGATTGGTGTCAAAGAAACAAACTTAACAGTTAAACTAATAAACTTATGTTTCTAAGCAATTACAAAATTCTACAAAAACTGAATCTCCTTAGTCAGCATACTTTTTTAGTAATTTTACCTCGTATTCGTTCTAATACCAATAGTTAAAACAGATTTAAATAGAGTATAATCACATAAACAATGAAATGACTCAAAATTGAGCTTGTGCATCAGCACCATGCTAAGATGAGTAGTTGTCGGTTGCGGCTCAGAATGGAGTACCAACAATTCTCTCCACCAACCTCCAATCATGGTTTCATGTTAATGTAGTACATTCGCATATAATGAAAAACTACTTAATTCAAAGTCAGCCATTATTAAAACCCTACAGCTTTTTCATACAGCTAATCATACAACTTTTTCATAGAACCCGACAACTTCGGGTTTAAAACCCTAAATCAAAAAGGTATTACAATGAAAAAAAGAAAAGTAGCATAATCAAGCATCTGATTCAGTATAGGTAAAAGGAGTCGTAACTACAATCGGGACAAATCTAGACAAAAATACAAGGTAGCGATGACTTGATGAACGACAAAGAGATACCAAAGATTAGTTACTAAATAAAAGTAAATCAGCAATGATTTTGATATATAAAAATGATAAATCAAACCTTTTTGATGAAGAAGGTTGGATTGAATGAGTGAAGAAGTAGAGCCGAGAGATGAAGAGAAACCATAGTTCGTCTGATTATAACATCAAGATTCATCAATAAGTATTGCAAAATTTAAGATATAAATCTACAAAAAAACAAATTCGATTTACCATATCAGTCGATTTAGATCGAGAGATCACCGTCATAATATAAAGTATAAACCGAGTCACCGTCATAATCCCAATCGGAACCCTAAATCGAATACCTTGAAGATGAAGATGAGAATCCATGGTCTAGCTGAAGGAGGTGGCTAGGTTTTCTCCAAAGAGAATGCGCATGAGGGATTATCTGATGAAGAGGAACAATGTAAACAAAAAAAAAAACCTAATCGACAAAGAGTATGAGAGAAGACGTCTTGCTTTATATATGGAAGGAACAACAATGACCCTAATCACCCATTCGGATCCCGCGTCGGGTTGCAAAAGAGGGAAATGAAGGGATTTAGAAAAATGGCGGGAAAATGAGATTTAGAGGCCCTAGATGGGGACATGTGTCTCCTAGTTAAGGCTTTTATTAGGTTGTATAGACTATATACTTTCCTTTTAAATGTCGCAGGGTCTAAAGAAAATAATAAAGGCATGAGTTAATTTACTAAAGAATTATAGGGGCTTCAACATTGAGGCTAAAAAGGTTAACATGCATAATGATTCGGTGGTTTGTGGATTAATAATTTGTCTAGGTCGGTTATTATAAACTTAGTGGTGCAGCCACTAGGAATTAAGAGGCCTATAAGAAAAGATATTGTGGGCTTAATCTTTGCAACTTTGGAATAAAAGGAATGGCGGTTGAATTGTTTTGGAGGATCAGATAATAGGAGATAATTTTCGACAGAAAACTTTGAGAGAAGGGGGTTTGGCGTAGAATCTTGGGAACGCAAAACGAGATGAGAACTATATCCATGAGCGGCTAAGCGCTCTATGGCTTCCTCCAGGTGAACGGTTCGTGCAGGTTTACACTTTGTTTGGTTAGTTTTGTATTGGGTTTAATTTTGTTCTGGCAAAACTTTATGAATCAAATTGATGTATTAGTTAATTGAAACAACTTATCTGTGTCTTGAGTTCTTTCTTTACAATTGCATTCGATTGATGAAAAAACCTAGAAACGGGTTGGGTGACTAAAGAGGGTTGACTTGATATAGGTAGATTGGGTAATTGAATTATATGGTTTGATGACAAAAACTATGTTGATTGCCACGTTAACTGATTTTCCAACACTATGTCAATGTGGTGTCCAATTAACTAGCTAACCTTGCGTAAACCTATAACCTGAAGCTTGGAGGAGGGTACGTTTTCTAAATTTGATATTTTTTCTCTTAATTAAATTATGTTCTTTTTTTCAAACCAATCAAAACCCCCAATCTAGATTAATAGTAGTTAATTAGATAATAAACACTAACCATATATTCCCCGTGGATACGTACCCTACTTACGTTATCTGCTTAGTTTAATTAGGTTTTTGCATGACCCTTACGACATTCATCAAAATGGCGTCGTTGCCCAGGAATTTGTGCGTTTAATTTTTTTTAGTTAGTTTGTTAGTAGTTAGTTGTTCTTGCTTTCTATTAAAAAATCTTAAAACCCCAAAAATATTGTTCTTTTTATTTTATTTTATTAGTTCGATATTATGCTCGGGTGTTTTGTTTGTGCTTTGTACATGTCTTGAAATCATGGATAGAGCTTATCAGCCTGAGTTTAATGAATTTGAGGATGTTGAATTCTCACAACACAACCAACCAGTGCAACAGCAAATGAGCTTTGAAACAGACAATTACCGCTTCAGATTAGATAAGCCAGATATAATGTAGATGAAAAGGATGGGTATAATGACCAGTTTGGATGTGATGGGTATACTGATTTTGTGCCTCAAACTTAGCAGTTTACTCAAAGAGGTCAAAATCGGGTCTGTTTGGGTCAGCAAGGGTATAATAATAATCAACAGAATAGTATGGAAGATCTTTCGAGATATCAAAACAGAATCACCAGCAATGAAATCAACTGAATTATCATCAGGGATTCTACAACGATTCGAGCTATCAAGGAGATTAAGATAACTATGAAAGCAACTGCGGAATCAAGAGAATAAGCAAGCGAGTCAGCACGAGTCGGATGATAACTCCATCAATGAAAAATTTGACATAATTATGGAGTTATTGAAGGATATTCAGAAAAGCAACGAAGTCAGAGATAAGGAGGTTAAGGCATTGTCACAGCAAGTTAGACAATTAGCTGAAAAAGTGGCTTTCATCAGAAGAAATCAAGATAAGCTTCTTAGTGATTTTCAGGAAAATACATCTCATAAATCTTCTCACACGAGTGTCCACATAGATGAGGTAAGTACTCATTCTCTTCCTAAAATTTCTACTATTGAAACTCAGTCACCACAACATGTTGAGGGTATGGTAGATGTTACGCCCAAACATGTTTAACCTTAAAAACGGCGCAACGGAAAAAGGGCCTTAAAATTTCTTTCTTTATTAGACACTATACTTACATGAAGGCCCAAATACAAAACTGTTAAACATTTACTAGAATGAATTTACAACATTTGCTTCCAGGTATCACTTTAGGGCGTTACATAATTAGAGCTATGTGACCGTTCTTTCCGTACAATCCTTGCTCTTTGACTCGATCTACACCCGCTTGTCTTTGTTCGCAATAGAAGAGATGGTCATAAACAACTTAACCATTAGTCACTGGCAACGCCATGCAACATAATTTTATACATTCGAAAATCATTTAACATTTCACAATATAAGCTTGGATTCACTCAATTATCCTCTTCAAGTCTCTTGTTCCGGCTTCAATTCCTCATGAACATGACGTTCTCATTCCTGCATTACTTTCCAATCTCAAGGCACATTACTAGTATTCATCGATACTCATACATATTGAAAACCATAACCACGTACATTCATAGCAAATTACATGTATACACGCATACATTCCTACATACACACGCACCTACAAGCTCTTACTTACCACTTTATGCTCATGTACTTAAGCTATAGTATCATCCGATAATAGACCTACTTATAAACAAGTCCCATCCATTTGCATGTTGACGACTTATATGTTTTCGACTTAATATTCATTTACTAATTATTGACCCGTTCATGTTTTTACCAAACAACTCATTTGTTTATACTCAATACTCATATAAACATTATAACTATAGAAGTTTTAACAATCATTTGATATTATCATCAACAACAAAATTCAACTTATCTTCTAACAATTATTATACTTTATCGTCACTTATGAAAATTATACCGAAATGAGTAAACTCTCATTTTGACCCATTTGATCGACTTAGCGGAAACCTTTACTTCTACATACCCATACCTTTCTAATTTCCAATAACATACTTAAATAACTATTACATAACCGTACTTTACTACCTTAAGGAGTGATTCCGGATAAACACTCACTTTGTACTAATACTTGATATTATCATCAAATTAACGTTTCGACACAACTACTAAAACCATCACATGCCCATATCAAAATTCCATATAATGCAGGTGAAGGCCCAACAATAAAACTGGAAATCCAATTAATTGTAGCCCAAATACCAAACAAGCTACCAAATACCAATGAAGCCCAACATTTCTAGTATTCTAGTATTCTTTTTGTTGGTCATATCAATGGGCCCAAATGAATAAAACCTAGTTGCCAAACAAATGACTTCAGCCGACAACTTTGTTGTACAGTAGTTGCTATCATCTTCAGTAATAACATGCTACCTTATCTCTTCTAATTCCATTCTCTCTCTTTCATAAACACCAACAGCAGCTGTTATCCTCACTTCCACCTATCAAACCGGCCGACATTAACTTGAACAGTTCATCAACAACATCTTCCCTCATCCTTCCTTATCTGCGATAACAAGAGCAACAGACGTCACCTTCTATCACCCTAATGTCAGGCGCTAAGGGTAAAAATCCAGCTTTGACAGTCAAAACATGAGCAGAATTGCAATTTCTTCCACCGGAGGCGTCGATTTTGTGGTTTGGTGAGCCACTTGCTCGATGTCCTTGACGCAATGGGGAAGATCATCCTTCCAACCTCTCCTCTATTATATCTTCTTACCAGCAAACTGAATCTCCAAACTGACATCCCTATCACTTCGACATGGCTGAAGTTGTGAATGGAGGCAACCAGACTGGAAACACATGACGAAGCAGAAACTCACGAAGAATTTAAGGTTCTTCGTGAACCTTAAAACATATCAGACGAAGAATGTTCTTCGGCCATGCTGGTTGTTCGCCTAGATGGTTCTTCGGCTGGTGTTCTTCGTCAGGGGGTTGTTGAGTGAGCACGGTTCTTCGTAGGGAACATATGAGTATGGTTCTTCGTAGGTCACATGATTGACTGGTTCTTCGTAAGTAGATTATTCATGAATGGGAATGATTGACTGGTTCTTCGTAAGTGTATCTGATGAGGTTCTTCGTAAGGGTAACTGGAGAAACCCTAGTTCTTTCTTAACAACCGCCATACTCATCAAGAACACAGTGAAGAACACCATCTGCAGATTTGCAGATTTGACGAAAAATACCTCAAAGTGATGAAAACTTGATGATTTTGGTGTAAAACATAAAAACCCACTGGTATGTTCCGTTTCAGCTCAGATCCGCATATACGGTCCAGATCTGGGTTTTCTTCATGTTTCCCCATTTTTTACATCTTGAACAAAAATACAATAATCACAGATCTAGAGCACATGTGATTTAGCAAACGGTTAGATTTACTAAATCGGGTACCATGTATCTGATACCACTTGTAGGACCGTGTTTCACGACCGAAACTGTGATTAGTGTGTGATCAGTTCATAGATGGGAAGATTAGAGATGGATGAAAAACTTACTAGTATAGATTAAGTAGCATAACAATACAAGCCGACCCGATTAACAAGCTAACTGACCCTTACCAAAGGAGTACACATCCAAGGAGAGACCAAGTGGTGATCTTTCCCTCTGAGGTCTAAAACCTCCTTAAGCTTCAAGTGTTTACAATGACAAAGGGTTGCTATTTATAGCTACACCCCTTTATCTTGCAAACACACACACGGTTAAACGGATAACCCTCTCGTTTGACCACTTCAAATAAGCGGGTCTATACACGTTCGTTAGACTGTTTCACTAACTATTACAAATTCAGCATAAAATAAATCTAATCTATTCCAACAACATCGGACACAACATCTGTATCAACAATTTAACTTAAAATCATAAAGTCTTATCTAAAACAAAATGCATTGTTTCACTTAACAGTAGATAAACATGCATATTATTTAATAGGGGTGGCAAAATGGATGGGTTGGGTAGGTTTGGGTAATGGGTTAGGATGGGTATGGGTTAGAATGAGTTTATTAAGAAACAGGCTAGGATGAGTTTTTGTCAAGATGGATTTGGGCATCATAGGATAAAAATATAAAAAGTGAATTAGTTACACATTGTCGAACTCCTGCCAGACACCACCATCCACTTAAATTCCTTCCACCAAACTCTTCTTCAATGACGTTCATTATCTTCAATTAACTCTCTGCATCCATACACATTTATCAGGTACCAAATCATCTCCATCACAATCTATCACAACATCGTCTTAACACAATCGGTTCATAATCTAAGTACGAATCTCAATCAGGTTCTTCAAATTCATAATCATTATTTGAAGATCGGTGCGTTTAATCATTCGATTATTGTCAAACTAAACCACCTGCAACTTAGATCGACAATGCGAAACGAAGCACTTGCAACTCAGATCGTCCTCTAGTGCGGAAATTGAAGATAATGATGTCACTTTTCCCTTAACAGGTTCACTCATTGCCCAGTTTAAATTCTAATAATACATATAATTTTAGTTTTTTCTATTCAAGAGATTGAGTGATGGTATAGTGAATTAAAGAGAGAAAGAGAGAGACGGGTTTCATGATTGTATCTAGGTTTGGGTATGCTCCCGCTATCTTCGTGACAAATTGTTTGATCCATATGTACATTAAGTATTCGAAAATACAATATGCCCACAAGTTGTTCGACTGAATGGCTCAAAGAGAAACTATTTCTTGGAACGCTATGGTTTTCGGGTATGCTGGGATTCGGAATATGGGTATTGCTAATAATATGTTTGATTCAATGCTAAAGAGAGATGAGGTTTCATGGTACGTGTTGATTTCAGGAATTTGACCCACTCCTTTTATTATCTTGGCCCATTGGGTTTTTCTTTCAGTTTTAAATTTACCCATCCTGACCCCTTTAACTATAAAGTCTTAACCAACTTAACATATTGCTTAGTTTTTTTGCACCCAAATCAACCCAAACTTTCTTAATTGGGTCCATTTTTGCCACCTCTATTATTTTTGTTAAGGTTATTATTGTTAACTACGATAAATTATATTAAACTACTTATCAATCAAACCAAAAATTTAAAATAATATTTACTTAACTTAAAAAATAATAAAAAAATCCATTTTGATTTAGAAAGATTTTTTTTAGAATAGATAAACCCGTGTAATACACAAGTCTTTAAAGATATAACATTTTTTCAATTATTTGATATATAAAATTAAATTTATTCAACCTGTACAATACACAGAGTTTTTTTAAAATACAACTTATTTATTATATAGTATATAAAATTACTGTTGATGCACTTTTTGTGTCTGTCACTAGTCTTGTATGTAATGTCGTATTTTGTACGGTCTTTAATCATTTATCGAGTCTGTATCCGTAGTCGACCAAGTCAGATATCCTCCTATCCGCTTGTGTCCGACGTGTTTTGTCTCTCTTTGTATGTACTTATGGTAAAACAATGTATGTCGCATCTAAGCCCATCTGCTATATAAAGGCACAGAATGTTCACAGAAAGGGGAGAGATGCTAGTTACCCTTTGTGCTTGTAAGAACTGTGTTTGTATCAGTTTGCATTTCTCATCTTGTTAATCAAACGATTGTGTTTCTTTGGTTAACCTTGTGTTTATCTTGTTCTATGTTTGGTTGGCTAAGTTAAGTGGATTCCGCACACTTAACTTTGTTTATTATAAACAAGGATTCCGTAGCGAAAATCGATCCTCCGATTTAGGGACCTACAAGTGGTATCAGGGCATTGGCTCTTATCCTTGTTTAAAATCAAACATAGTTCGGTTTGGTTGTCTTGTATTTGTGTTTGTTTTGCTCAAAAGGTGTTCTTGATAACTTCATATTTTCTGGAAAAAGGAACCATAAAAGGTGTAGTAATTGCTTGTTTTGTTAAAAGTTTTGCCAAAAACCATGCTAGTTTAAGTATACACTTACAACCGGTTGGTTTTGGTTGAAAGTTTTAGTCAAAAAAAATTTCTTTTCAGAAAGTTTAAAGTTCACCGGTGGTTAAACTGTTCTTCATATTTTCTAAATATCTTCAAAGTGTTCTTGGTAAAAGCATGGGTTTGATCTAAAAGATAAGGTTTTGTTATTTGAAAAGTGTTTGACCCATTCTTTTATCCACGTGGAATAGCAGGTTTGAAATTTGTGTGAATTGACAGCTTGGGTATAACCTTTTCACCAACCTCTGACGGTTTCTTTTTGACGAATCAGGACTCAACGAAACAGAAAGTCAACGAAACAGGAAGCATCTCGCCAAAGGTATCTTTGACGAAACTGAAAAGTGTTTCGCCAAAGATCCCTTCGACGAATCACATCTATTTCGCCAAAAGTCCCTTCGACGAATCAAAGTCTGTTTCGCCAAAGGTCTTTTTGACGAATCACAAATCTGTTTCCTCAAACTTCTTTGAAGAAATAGGATCTGTCTCGTCAACTGCTGTTTCGTCAAAAGCTTTTTCTGTTTCGTCAAGACAGTTTCAAAGTTTTCAACAGAAGGTTTGCAAGTTAACAATAACAGTGTGTTTTCAAGTGTTTGTTCAAGTTTTCAGGTAGTAGTCATCAAATATGAGTTGTACAAATCCTTGGGACTGGAGTAAGGACCCACAACCCGGTCAAGATCAAACTTCCGTAGCAGCGTGGGCGAGAAGTATGTTTCCACAACCGGCAATCAGTGCCAGTCAATGGGCTTTGGTGTCTAATCAAAGTCAAAGCATTCAAAATCTGTTAATTAGCGAAAGTGAAACGAGCAGCAACAATCGTCCACCAAAGTTAAACCATATGAACGATTTTCCATCATGGAAAAGTCGGTTTCACACATATGTGCAAGGGCAAAGCACCGAGCTTTGGACGTGTTTCATCAATGCATCTGTTAGGCCCTAAAGTGTGAGACTGACGCATCAAATTAATACAACGGACTATGGTTACGAACTGGGCTTTACCGGGTTAGTTTATATTAGGTTTTGGACCTTTATAGGTCACTTGGGCCAAGCTTTAGGCCGTGTGGGCCAAGCAGGCCCAAGGGGAGCCCATGTAGGGATTTGGGCTTAGGTACGTATATAAACAAGTTTCTAACTTGTTTTAGGGTTGGACATTCATAGTTACAATTTCTCTAGAGAGAGAGAGGCAATTGGTGGTGAACTTGTACCAGACGATTTTGCTTGTTCAAGTAATAGAATCGTGTGCAAGTTTAAAGGTGATTCGGTTTGTTCTTCGTTTCCATATTTTTCGGTTCGTATTTTCATATTTTCCGATTTGTTCTTGAATCACATCAAGTTTGGATTCCGCACAAACTTGGTGTTGTTTGATATCATTGAAAGATCCGGTTATACGGGACTTACAAGTGGTATCAGAGTCTTTAGAACCTGTTTCTAGGCTCGGTGTGATATCAAATATTCAAGATTTCGAATTTTTGTTCTTCGCGTTCTTCGTGATATTTATCGGTTTTTATTGAAAATTAATCATATTTTGCTTATTGATCCGTTCAAAATTGTGTTAAAAGGGATTTTATCCAATCTTCAAAAGATTTGAAAATTCTTTATTTTAGAAAACTCCCAAAATTTTCGAGATTCTAGTTGATAATCTTTGAAACATTTCTATCGAATATCTTGTTTGACTTTTAAAAACACGTGCAAAATTTGGAAGTCCAACAACCACCATCTCTCAAGCTTGGAAGGTTATCTTGATTCTCTAGTTTCGAGTGCATATCTGTTCAACAGTCTTGACTCGCAACCGCTCTCTAGGTTTCGAGTTATCACGTTCTGAGTCGCAATCAGTTTGACTCGCAACCACATGTGCATCTTCATCATCTTCAATCAGTCATCACGTTCATATCAAGGCAATCACAAGTTATCACGTTCATATCAAGGCAACCAGTTATCACGTTCATCATCTGAGTCGCAATCAGTTTGACTCGCAATCAGTCTTTTCGAGTTATCACGTTCATAGCAAGTCGCAACCACTGATCATCTTCATCAAGTCGCAATCAAGGTTTCGGCTCTTCACGGTTTCGTTCCGACTCGCAATCTCCGACTCGCAATAACGACTCGCATCAACTCCATTACGAGTCGCAACCACCGTTCCGACTCGTCCGACTCGCAACCACGGTTCCGAGTCGCCACCATCTCTTATCACTTTAACTGTCTTCGTCTGAATTAATCATCTCGGTCGTCAATCACCGTCCTGCATCACTGTCATCATTACAACCTACACCATCTCCGGTCGTCAATCTCCGGCCTGCATCCCTGTCATCGTCTGAATCTATCATCTCAGTCATCGTCGGTCATCGTTCACCACGTTCCCATCCCCGTTCATCATCTTCCCATACTCCGTAACCAGCAACATCATCATCATCATCTGCCCATACTCTGTACATCACCGTAACCACATCTTAACCGATTGTAACTGTTCATCACCGTAACCATATTTTAACCGGCGGCTGAGATTGATAATTAGGGTTTGCGGATGTTCTAAAACGAAGAAGATACAGTCGTTATATCTTATCTTTAGGTTTCTTTTATAATATATTAATATTAATCATTAGGTTTAATAATAATAATAATAACAATCAAATCATTAGATCAATCATTAGATAATTATTGTTTTAATATAAATAATAATAATATTTGTTTAATAATAATAGTTTATATTATAGTTTTTAATTAATTTAAATTTTACTTAAAAATTTAAAAAAAAGGTTAAAATAAAAAAAAAAGGGTGAGTTTGTTTGTGACAAGTTTTGACAGGTTTTGCGGTGCGGTTCAGAAAGTCGGTTCATTCGCCTACAGGTGCGGTTCAGAAAGTCGGTTCATTCGCCTACAAGGGTTTGACTTAGCGAGTACACGGGTTCTCGTTGATTTGTGTTTTGAGGAGAAGATCAAAAGTGTCAACTACCCGCTGAAATTATGACATTCATCACTAAAGAAGACATACTTTCTGTCTTTTGCACTTCTGAGTGCCGAGAAAGGGTTGAGGCATTTAGAATACACAATGCTGAGCTAATCGAAGAATATAATGACATGAGAAGGAAAAATTTCACTTTAACAAAAAACGAAAAACTTTTCAAAGAGAAAATCGAAGCTCAGCGTAAGGACATCATTCAACTCAAGGATGATGTTAGTGTAGCCACAGCCCAACTTATTATGGTTAAAGAAAAACTATGTGAAGTGACTAAAGAACTGGAGGATGTCAGGGATAAATATCAAATAAATCAGTTGAACATTAAAAAATTTGATTCCTCTAGCAAATTAGTCAAAAACCTGTGTGATCAACAGCTAGCATACCATAAAAGGAAAGGGTTGGGATTGGGTTATAATCAGGCTCCTCCTCCGTATAATGACAATTATACTTACTTGCCTATGACTGAGGAGGAGATGATGAATGAAAGCAAAATGAATTATGGTCCCAAAAACAATAAGTCATCTGTTAATGTCAGACCTGTCGAAAAACAGGTGGTTCAACCGGTCTGTTTTGAGTCCAAAGGTACTTTTGATCCTAACGTTTCTTCATCATGTGCAGATGAAGTACCTGAAGTACCTGGAGTTATGTGGGGAGATATATTTGGGAATGAACCAGATTCAAATTCAGATTCTTCTAAAAACTCAATAAATGAAACAGCTTCTGAATCTGTTTTTGAACCAAACTTTTTTACGTCGTTATTTGGTTCTTTTTCAGTTGATAATAATTGTGATGTTTCCTGTTCAACAGCAACTGAAGCTGAACAAACAAATGAAAGTGAGAGTGAAGATCAACAATGTTCTGATTATTCTTCTGAAACTGTTTCTGTAAATGTCCCTGATGATGTATCCCGTGGGACCACTGAAACACACTCTCAAACGGACCAGGAGACTTCTTTCAAAAATAAAGCTGCCAGTGAACCATTCTCGAACACAAATGGTTCATGTACTGATAACTCGTCAAATGATTCTGCTAAAGTTTCTGGTATTTCTTCCGACAAACCAGAACTCTCCGATTCTGTCAAAGTTGATGACATGAAGGATGAAGAGAAGACCGACGTGAAAAAGGCTCCAAATGCACAAGCTGAACAATCTGAACCTTCGGTTAGTGGTGAAAAGGTTCAGATTAAGCAACAAGAGCCGAAGCGAGCAGGTAAAGGACGCGGAAAGAAGAAGCCTAAACATCAAAGACAAGCAGGCTCTCCACAGTCCTCAACGGGCAGCAATAGTCCTCAAAGGGCCCGTGTTGTGAAAAATACCTTTGTTAAGCCAGTCAGTAATGGAAAATGTGATAAATATGCATTTGACTGTGCTAACAAAGCTTTCGGAAAGACTGGTGAGATTTCTGAACAAGAGTTGCAGTCTAAGCAAAGCAAGAAGAATCAAAAGAAATCTCCACCACAGAAGGCCCCGGCAAACGACAAGTATAGGCATCCTAATTCATCTTCGTCTGCTGGAAATGTGCAACAAAAACAAGCACAGAAAGGACCGGTTCATCCTTCAGGGCCTGCAAGAGCTACACAAGCTGATCAGAATGCCTTCTACGTGAAGAGACAAACATGCTTCAATTGCGGCATTGCTGGTCACATTGCTCGGAACTGCACAAATCGTCCCTACGTACCTTATTATATGCAAAATCAGAGGGTTACACCGAAGGGTAACTACCATTCCAAGCCGATGAAGGTATCATCACCTAAGGCAATGAAGAATGTGAATCCCAAGGTTAAACCTTCTGATGGGGATTGGAACGCGGCCAAAAACAAACGCAAAGCTGTTCAGGAACAAAAATCTGTTTTCAAAACTCACAAACCTGAACCAGTTAAAGTTGCTCAACCGAAGGCAACAAACACGTTTGTTAAACCAAAACAGATTTGGAAACCCAAATCTAAAGCAGCAACGTCTCCAATCCTTGAGACAAAAGGGGACTTATGTTTAAAGGAAGTGTCTTACTTTGATGCTTCAGGTAAACCCAGGACCACTATGGCCTGGGTACCCATGTCTTACTAATCTCCTTACCTTTCAGGAACAACCAAGGAGGAGCTGTTGACAATCTCTGGAATGTTGATAGCGGTTGTTCCAGAGATAAAACGGGTAACATTTCACTGTTGCAAAAAGTTCAAATTTTTTTTTACAGATGATATGTTTCCTTTGGAGGAGATAAAAGAAGTAAGAAATGATCAGCAAAAGGTACCGTTTAAATTCAGTACTTTGATTTGAATTTGATTAGTCTTCAATCTGATGACAGAACGGTTAAACAAAAATATTTTCTCTTTTTCTTAGTTTATACCCTTGTATATAAAGTGTCCTTTCTCTTGTAAAGGGTAAATTTGCGCAAAAATCCAAGATTTATGCACAAATTTAGGGGGAGAGAGAGACATATATAGTGTTTAGGGGGAGAAAATGAGAAAAATACAAAAACATTAGAAAAATGAAAAAGCCAAAAAGAAAAATTGCATGATATGGGAAGTGAAATAAATGTTCGTGTTAAAGGGTTTGACTAACACATGTAAGGTGCCATAGCTGAAAAGACTAGGATCTACTGCGATATGTTGATAGGCTTGACGCTCAACATGATAAAAGATACTAAGTGATATAAACATAACGAACTATGTACCATGTGGGTAACATACCAACGGTGTATGATTTTATGGTCTTAAATCTTGCATTGATAGATAGCCAACATCTGAGGTTTCGGGTCTTTATATTGTTGAATCATCCGGGGATATCTTGGTTGTCCTTCTGCTTAGAACTAAAATTGTACATGACCCTAGGAAAGAAAGTCACTTGGAATTAGCTCATATATATTTGAATGTCTGTATGTTTCCCGATACACACAATTTTGATCTAATTCTGAAATCTTCTCTGAAAAAGTCGTGTACCTCCTCTGCTGCATCCAGATATATGCTGACCTGGAGGTGCTAGGCAACGACAGCTTCTGCTGCATCCAGATACATGCTGACCTAGCTGTACGTTGTCGCGCTATAGATCTAATACACCCGAAAGAGGCCCTCTAGTGCCCAAAAGAAACCCCAATAAACCTATATCAAATTGAGAAAAACTCATTTGATCTGTATATTATACCATCTCTGCAAAAGATCTATTCTGTTCTTTTCTCAACCTACTCCCAGTTAAGATTTCAGAAATCTGGATTGGACTTGTGAAATATGTGGTAGGGAAGATACTTGCATGATAGAGTGTGCTGTTTATATTTCCGGGATTTGATTAGTATTTATTTGGGTGTTCATTGTTAAGAAATCAAAACATGATAAAACAGATTATATGCAGACTGCACAGTCAGGATATCTTAAAGGATGACATCAGTATACTCACCTATTACGATGAATCGTTGTGCTTACCTTGATCGCGGGGGTATGCCTTGGAATGGGACACACGGGTATAATAGTATAATATTACCTTAAGCATATCACGAAGTTGAAAATTGAAAGTTGAGTCGTTAAAGTTTAAGTGGACAAATATATTGGCAATCGCATAGACCAGTTTGATTAGGCTCGTACTGAAAAGTGTTCCTTAGTCTGCCTGAGAACGAATTTTGATCCCATTTGCAATTGTAATTGTATATTATGGTAGTTGTTTATATTTTGAGTTTTTTATTTGTTTTAGTTTTTGAAAATTAAAAATTAAAAAAATAGAAAAATTCAAAAATCCAAAAATAGTGTGTTTATTTGTTTCTCTTAAAAATTAAAAATGTAACCGTTCTTGAAGATTTGACTGATCATCAAAAGTTAAAAGAATTTAAATTGTGAAATTTCATGTACCTAGTGTTCATGTGGTACTCTCCCTGTTGCATAAGAAATGTTTGCTTATGAGTTTGTGAGCATGTGCAGAACTTGATTTCAATCAAGAACAGGGGTTGATGAAGACTGAGATGCTGTTAGTTGCTGAAGAAGCCCAAAGCATCACAACAACAAGATGTACCTGAGTCAGAAGAACCGGATACGAGACGCCGTCTGACAATGAAAGTGCATTTGAAGAAGTACCGTGAACCTGCTTGAAAGACAAAGATTGAAGAAGAAAAGAGCTGCTGAGAATCCTCCTCTCACATTCTTTTTAACAAGATTTTCAAGCAAAGCTGATCGTGATCCTGATATGAAGCTAACCACAAAAGTTGAAGAAAGAGACCCAGTGCTGAGGGTTCAGAAGTCAAGAACTTCCACAACATCTGCAGCATAGCGACAACCATAGATCTCGTTGAAGACGTTTCTGAATTCAAGTTATGAAGACAATTTGATGGCATCAGTCTAGGGGGAGATTGTTAGGCCCTAAAGTGTGAGACTGACGCATCAAATTAATACAACGGACTATGGTTACGAACTGGGCTTTACCGGGTTAGTTTATATTAGGTTTTGGACCTTTATAGGTCACTTGGGCCAAGCTTTAGGCCATGTGGGCCAAGCAGGCCCAAGGGGAGCCCATGTAGGGATTTGGGCTTAGGTACGTATATAAACAAGTTTCTAACTTGTTTTAGGGTTGGACATTCATAGTTACAATTTCTCTAGAGAGAGAGAGGCAATTGGTGGTGAACTTGTACCAGACGATTTTGCTTGTTCAAGTAATAGAATCGTGTGCAAGTTTAAAGGTGATTCGGTTTGTTCTTCGTTTCCATATTTTTCGGTTCGTATTTTCATATTTTCCGATTTGTTCTTGAATCACATCAAGTTTGGATTCCGCACAAACTTGGTGTTGTTTGATATCATTGAAAGATCCGGTTATACGGGACTTACAGCATCCAACGCCAACCTGGAAGTTGCAGCATCCACTTCAGCGGGTTATGCTAACATGTTGGAAGATGACAAGAAAGCCTATGATCTGGAGAAAAAAGGCTTTTGCTACACTTACACAAGCACTTAACAAAGATATCTATCATCAGTTCTCCTACTGTAGAGACACGAAAACATTGTGGGATGCCTTGGTTGCGAGAGGAGAAGGCAATGCAGCTACTCGAAAGTCTCGCCATGATCTGTTGAAGAAAGAATTTGAGTCTTTTCAGTTTTTAAAAAAATGAAACCCTTAATGATATGACTACGCGTTTTTATCATTTGATTAGTGAAATGTGTGCTTATGGGGTTTTGGCTACTCAACAGGATATGGTGAACAGGTTTGCTGATGCCTTACCTCCAAAGTGGAGTTCTTTTATAGAGTTGTTGAAGCATACTGGTACTCTAGACACAGTTAACATCTATGAGTTCATCCAGAAGTTGGAACATAAAAATGATGAAGAAATCAGGAAAGCCAAGCGAGTTCCTGCTCCTCAGAATACAGAAATGTATCTTCCTGGATTTGATGCCTTAGTGTTAGGACCGGTTTGACTCCGAAACGATTGCGTAATCGAACGTGTGACGTGCGGAATCCGTACACGAACGCGAGCTAACACACGTGATGTAATATAAACGTGATTCTATTAACGAATCTGAAAATGTACAGCACCTGAATCACGAATAACGAACTTTCTCTCTCTAGCTTTCTCTCTCTAGCTTCCTCTCTCTAAGTTGTGAAAATGACACAAGTCTCAAAAGTTCTAAACTAGAAGCCCTAGAGTTCTATTTATAGGCCAAGGCATTTAATGAGGTTTCCCATTAATTAAAATTATGCCACCTTGCCTTTTTTACTAACTAAACTTAAAATATAACAATGTAACTCTTGTTTTCTTCGGTTTTCTTCTACGGACTAGATTGACGGAGGCGATAGACAGATAATGCACTAACAGACTCCCCCTTGGATATTGCTGTAGTCAATCTGTAGTCAACTCGTAGCGTCTTTTCTTTCTCTCTCTCTATGTCTTCTTGAAGCTTTAACATCTTCAGCTACACAGACTTTCCCTTACTCAAACAGAATCCCGGCGAATCTGTCTTCAGCTTCAGCTTCTCCTTTCTGTAGACTCTTTTCTTTGTTAGGCTCCCCCTTTCGTCAAGCTTCCGTGCTTTGGGATCGACACCTTGCTTTCCGGTTACAAGCTCTTCCAGGAATGATACCTGGCTCTTTGTACGCTTTCGTTTGCGTTGAGCTCGTCTTCGGACTCCCCCTTAGACTCGGCTTTCGGGATCGTAGTTTGGATCTTTCCTGCAATTACTCATACAAATGATAAGTAACAACATTTTGAACATTTTAATCAAATTCTCTAATCTACTCCCCCTATCAACTAATTATACAGATTTGGCAGCGTTAAAGAATCCAACTCCCTCACAGTTTATCATCCAAGTTCAAGTTAATGACCTCGGAGATATCACAAACTGTTTTTGAAATTTTTGATTTTAATTCAAGTATCAAATTAATGAACATGTTTTATTTTCAGAAACACAATCAGCTTACTTAGATTTTGAAACTCAGCAACTCAGACATCGGTTTATCGAAAATAAAGCAGAAATCAAAATCTTTTTGTATTTTCTGAAAATATAAAGCAGTAAAGAAATATGTACAAACATATTTACAAACAATATTTTTGTTTTGAGAATGCGACAGAGGATCACATCAGTTTTTGACAAATTACTAGTACCGTTAAGCTTTAAATCATACTCAGTATTAAACAATTCACATAGACTGTTTCTAAATTCTCGCACAATTTTCAATTTACTCAGTATACTATTTAGATGTCTTATGAACTTAGCTCATCCATGTGTCCCACCTCTTGAATATACTCCCGTATCCAGAATCTCAATATTAAGACACACAGGTGATTGTACTAAAATGATGTCTGTACATAATTTAGGACATGCGAGAACTGAGGGATCTCAGGTCGATACTTCCGTATGCGCAGAGAGATATCAGTTTCGACTTTGGTATGTCCCCTTAGAGGATCTTTTAGCTACAACAGATGATTATCAATTTTATTGTCTAATCAACTGAGGGCTATAATGCTATGTTTCAAGCATTTAAGATAAAGCATTATCCAAGGACTAGGTCAGAACTTCCGTTCAGCAGAAGTCCCGGAATAATACCCCAGACATCAAATAGTAGAAAAACCTAGTATATCAAAATAAGAAACCTTTCAAACGAGATTTCAGGGATTACCTGTATATCCAAGTAGTGTTCCCCACGTATTTCACAAGTTTGAAATTTTAGGTTTATATCCCGAATAAATCTACTAAATGTGTAAAAATCTATTAACATATCATCAGTAAAACTGTTTAACACTTTATACTATACAAATCTTTAGCGTACAGTAACTGTCTACTGATGTATTATCATTTCCTCTTTTTACGCAAAACTCAAATTTTTGAATTTTATCATGTTTTTGTATTTTCAAATTTTCTAATGTTTTTGTATTTTCTGACAATATTTCTCCCCCAAAAATGCAAAACCATTAAAAGAAATTTGATAACCAATGTAGATAGCTTTGTCTCGCTGTCCATGTTCTGCTAATCATGCACTGAATTACACTAAAAGCAGTAATTACCCCCATGATTTACAACACA
The DNA here is from genome assembly GCF_002127325.2 of Helianthus annuus. Classification (NCBI taxonomy): domain Eukaryota; kingdom Viridiplantae; phylum Streptophyta; class Magnoliopsida; order Asterales; family Asteraceae; genus Helianthus; species Helianthus annuus. The sequence goes on from NC_035437.2 coordinate 119,251,171, forward strand.
TTGATTTTTACAGTTTGAAAACCGTTTTTCAGTCTGATGAATGTAATCATGTTTGTTCAGCCGTGAGGGTTTCGGCGTATTCAATCAACACATATTTTTGGAATTTTCTATTTTTGACAAAAATTAAAAACAAACATATTTTTGGTTTTTCAATTTTTAACAAACTAAAAACATATTTTTCGTTTATAATTTTTCAAAATTTTTTAGGATTTTGAAATATTGTTTATTTATGTACAAAAAAAACACATAAACTCCTTGTTTCAACCAACACAGGGTCCAGCAGCCTTCTCCTCCTCTTGGTGTGCCAAGCAACACCAATTTCCAAACCTACAATCTTCAGAATTCTTGAGCACCTGCACAGTCAAACTTTATCAAGTACTAAACAATAATTTTCATTAACTAAAGATGCCGATTCATGCTTCGCGATAAAGGAAGCTCCGGCAATTCAAATTGTTTAATCAAACATTGTGTCCACCCAAGCCTCACCAGCCTTGGGTGTAACCTTGACTCTAGCAATCTGAATCTTAAAGTTTTCTGCCTTAAGTGGTGGAAAATTTGCATCATAATCAATCGAAATTGAATCCTCAGCCTTTTTCACCTCATAAGTTGAACTTTCTATTTCTGTTTTCGATTTCCAGATTTGTTTTTGTTTCTCATTTTTAACCAAATCAACATGTTTCTTAACACTCCAGGCTTGACCTTTTGGTGTTCCTCGTTTGTAAAAATGTGAATCTTTTTGAAAACTTTTGTTTTGAACAACAACTTTTGGTTTCCAAACCTCTTGGGGTTTTGTCATATCAACTGAAGTTTTCCAACTTTGTGTTGTTCTGAATCTGGGTGTATGAGAATTCAAGGTCTGTCTTGAATCAAACCTGTTCTGGTTTGATTTCCGATTTTGATTTGAAGCAAACTTGTTTGTGTTATACATCCAAGTTTGTTTCGAATCAAATTTTGGTGACCTTTGTCTCATAATCTCAGATTTCTGTTTCTCAGCATCAATCTTCTTTTGATCAACATCCACAGATTTTAGATTTGCACACTTGCGTGCAAGATGTCCTTTTTGATCACATTTGAAACATGTTCTCATGGACACATCTTTGACCTGTGGTTGTTTCTTTCTCTTTTGTGCCTCGAACTCAGCATTAGATTGTCTCAATTTGAGTTCTTTTTCTTCATCCAAACTGTTTCCTTGAACAAAACTCATTTTTGCCTGAAAATTTGGCATTTCATTTTTGTTTCGATTCTGTTTCTTCTTATAACCTAACCCAGCCTTCATGTTTTTCTTCTTGAAACCAGGTTTGTTATACGAATCTTTATGACTCTTACCGACAAACTTTGAAATCTCAGACTTCTCAATCTCAACCATTTTGAAAACTTTGTCAATCTTTTCTGAAATCACATTCTGAATCGGGAATACAACATCTAAGAATAATTTGTCCGATCCAATCATGGTATAAACCAATCCCTTTGAATCATCATTCAAATTTTTCTCGGATTTTGTGTTTTTCAGATATGCATCATGAAGATTTCCTTCATCTTCATCCTGTGATTCAGAAGTACCTGAATCAACCGACTCTTCTTTCAACACACTTTCAACGACTTTACCTACCACCTCTGAATCATGAAAATCATCAGATTTGGAATAGGTTATGTCAATGTTGTCTGGCAATTGGTCTACCATGTTGAAAGATTTTTCGACCTTTTCCTCATCATAAAATGCAAACTTTTCCGGTGGTGGAACTTAATGAAACTCTGAGCCAATGCCTTTCTTGTTCTGCTCAAACTCACCATCTCCCGGTTTTATATGAAAAATTCGTTCAAGCACATATGACGACACGTGGTAACTTTTTAACTTGTTGTTATCCTGTTCTAAATCAGCAATCTGTCGCTTTAGCTTAGCAACATCTTCGATATATGAATTAACAACATCTTGTTTTATAGCATACATTCGTTTAAGCTCTTTGGTTGTTTCAGAAAGATAATTCATTCTAGATTGAGCATATTTCATTTCATCTTTTACTTTATCATATGACTCTTTCGTAACATGATATGATAACTTCATTGAGTCATATTCCTTTTTCATTTCTTGACAAGCAATCTCTTTTCTTTCACAATCATTTTTCATTTTCAAAACAACTTCTTTCAAAACTTCATTTTCTTTTTCTAACTTTGAACATTTTTCTGAAAGTTTTTCATCATTTTCGTTAAAAACCTTTTCTTTTTCTAACATCTCTTTGCATTTTTCTTTGAAAATGTTTTCGATTTTTGTGAATTCAAGTTCTTTTGTTCTGAATTGCTCATCTTTTTCAGTACAAGCTCTGCACGGTTCCATGCATTTCTTGCACTGTTCAAATGGTTTTAAGTCTTCAGAATCAGAATTTACCTCAGTGATAGGCACCTCAGTGTTTTCAGCTGCCTCTGGCTGCTTCATCTCAGCATCAACTTGCGTCACTTCTGTACTGAGTTCATCACCATCTTTCTCATTCTCATTCTTTTCTTCTGTCTTCACTTCTTCTTCAATTCGCTGTTCTTCCGTAACAGCTTCTTTCACAACTTCAGCTTTCACAGCTTCTATTTCAACCTCTTCAGCAACCTTCTTCAGATTGTTCACCATCTCTTCAACACTCTTCTTCATTCACTCTTCATCCCTTTTTCTTAGACATGACAGTATAGCATATCTGATATCTTTTTCATATTGTTTTACATATGCATCATCTTTCATCACCCTTCTGTAGTATTCGGCTCTCAACGGGACAGCAAGAAGAACATCATCAAAAATTATGTCTTTCTTTGGAACAACATGTTCTCTTTCTCTGTTGTAGTAACATTCTCTTTTCTTATCCCATCTTCGACTGCTAACAGCATTTTCATATTCTTCCTGCATCTCATCCATTCTGTTGTAAACAACGTTTCTTTCTCTGTAAGTTTTCTCACTCAAGATCTCTTCTCGAGTTCTCTCTTTAATTTCGATTTTTTCTTCATGGATTTCAGCAGTGTCTTTTTCTTTGTTTTCATCTTTAATCTCAGCAACGTACACAAACTTTCTTGGTTCTGTCATAGCTCTCCCATGAGCTGTTTTACGAACATTCTCTAAACCAGTGGCGGAGCTTGACCAAAAGTTTCGAGGGGGCGTAAAGTGATGGGACCCAAAAACTTTTTTCCTATCGTTATGTTTCGGGTCGGGTCGGGTTGGCTATTTGATTCAAATCGGGGCAAATAATAATAGTTCCAAATAAAACAAAGTGTATATTTACCAAACCACCCATCATTTATATACAAAGGTTATAAATATTTAGGATATACAATTTAGGAAAAATAATCTGGGGGCGATCCTATATAATTTTAAAATTTTCGGACGAAAAATCGGAACTTGTACACTTTAACCGAAATATTGGGGTGGGCGGGTGCACCCCCGAACACCCACAATCCTCCGCCTCTGCTCTAAACGATCTTCTTCTGGACAAATTTGAGACCAATCATAGCCTTCATCCTCGTAAATCACAGGACAAGCTCTTGAATTTGTTTTCGTTTTATCTTCAATCAACTTTGGCTCTTCTCTGCTTCTATGGTAAATCGCCTTTCGATAATAGTCATCGTTAAAAGGACGTTCATTTCCTTCAGCAACTTCAGAGTTTCTGCATTCTCTTTTGAAATGACCTTTTTGCTTGCATCTGAAGCAGGTCACTTTAGATTTGTCGAATCCAAGCTTTGTTGACGCACCTCCAAGCGATTGTTTTCCGGTAATCTCCATATACCTCTGAGCTCTGCGAATACAACTAGCTAAACACCAACGGATGTCAATGAGTTCCATCTCTTCCGGATCACTCTGGTCGTAGTCTTCTTTGGTCAATTCGGAGTTTCCAATTTTACCAGCTACAAGACCTTCATATGACTCCAGGACAGATGCAAGAAAACTCATTTGCTGCTTCACTGCATTGATGCTCATTGCTGGAGAATTTTTCAGTTTAAGAGCAATGTTGCACAAAATTTCTTCTGTTTCCTCAGAATTTGTCTTTGAAGATGAATGATATCCAGAATGATGACTTGTTGACGTTGTTGGCGGTTCTTTCATCTTTTCACCACTAAATGCTGTTTTTGGTGAACCAACGCCTTTATCAGAATGTACACTGCCTTTGTAATACAAGCCCACATTCTGTTGATGTGAAGAACCAGTCATCTTGCTCTGCTTTTGTAATTCCAGATCATGACTTTCAATCATTTCAAACAAAGAATCAAGAGAAATTTCATCATATGAAGCATCATTTTTTAAGATAAAAACAAACGTTTGCCACTGATCTGCTCGTGGTAACGCTTCAATGACTTTATCAATAAGTTCCTCTCTTGTTTTATCAATTTTAAAATGTTCAAGTTCGATTTTGAGGTGACAGAATCTCTCGATCATTTGTCTTACTGTATCTCCTTTTATGTTGTCAAACAGATCAAATTCCTTTTTTAGTAAAGCAATTTTATTTTTCCGAATCTGTTTTCCCCCCTCAGCTTTAACTCGTAAAGCTTCCCAAACCGACTTTGACGATCCATCATGAGTGAACAATGCGAATATATCATTTCTGATTGCTAACTGGATCAATGCAATCATTCTTTGTTCGGCAGCAAATTCTGCTTTGTCATCTTTTGTAAAATTCTTGAATGGTAGTTCTTCGTTTTTGTCATTCTTTGGCCTTTCGTATCCAAATTCCAGACAGAACCAACTTTCATGCGCATACGCTTTTGCCCAATTGATGAAACGTTCTTTCCACCAGATATAATCTTCAATGCTATCAAGAGTTGGTGGCTTTGAATGCGTTCCATAGAAGTTATCATGTTTGATATTCTCGTTGATGGCTTTCGTAATGGTTTTCGGGGTAACATTTGCAATCTCGGTCGATTCGGACGTGAATGCGTTGAAAAACGTATTGTAGAATTCCTCAGCCATGATTTGAATTTCTTTAATTACCTGAATCACGCAAAACAAACAAATATCAGTTCAAACACTATCAAACAACCGAAACAAAATGCTCGAACTGGTGAATATTCTGTGCGAGATTGACGGTTGACAGACTGAGCAGACTGTAAATATTCGAACTGGTGAATATTCCGTGCGAAACTGAACTTGATGCGAACTAAGATTTGAATTTTCAAACTGTCGTACAAAGTGCTATGACCCGACAAAATCACACGACCTGGAACAAATTTGAATTTGTACGAGCTGAACCTTTGAGTGATCAAACTGTGCGAGTTGAACTTAAGTCCCAATGACTTGACAAGGTTCAAATGAACTGGACCACCTCTTTTGAACTGATAAGCTTTGAACTTGGGCCAAACACTGTTTTATATGTTGATTTAATCTAAATAAATTTCTCAATTTAGTCATAATTCAAATCAACTTTAAAGCACATGAAAAAGGAACACTTTCAAGTCTGACACATGCAATCTTACAATTATGCGAATTTCAATTTACATCCGACAATGCTAAATCATCCTTCATTTTGATTGGACCACAAACTTTAGAAATTAGATCTTGACCAACAAATATTATACGGTAGCTAGCAAACACACTTAAAATATAGACACACAATGATTTGACCAAAATCAAAAGTGAATGGCTGCACACTTTAAAAACGTAATAATTTGTTTTTCGTTGTTTTTTTTATTTATAAGGTTGGTGTAACTTTTGATAATTGGTTCGATTTTAAGATTAGTTAATGGGGACGGCACAACAAAAAATCTAAGTGAGTGAAACACTTTAATTGGGTCAATGTGATTGGGTCAAACTCCACTGTTAGTTAAAAAACCACTAACTGACTACAAATTTCAAGTATTAATAGTGGGTCGGTGATTGATCCTCTATTAATGGGGCTTGCTAGTAGGCGGCAACTTGTGGACAATGATTGTATCAAGAATGCTTGGATTGGGCCGCAAAAATGTAATAGGGCGGTGTAATGAAAAGCTGATTGGGTCTTTAATGATGTAAGAAGATAATAGGTCTAAGTGATCAATGTTGGGCGGTTAACAATGGGCTGTAATTGGGCCATTGATGTTGATGAGACAGTAACCAACAGATGTGAATGGGGCGGTGCTTGGGCGGTTGTAACAAATCCTTTGATTGGACCCTTATATTACTACTTGGCTGCCAAACAATTTACAACAAATGTTAATTTCTTCACAGGGCCGAAAGTAGAAAAGTGGACGGCAATGTATATGACTGTGATTGGACCGATCTCTTTCACCAATTAAAACCAATTCTTATTAAATGGGCGGTTTAAAGGGGCCTTCAAATTTAGTGGGGCGGTGATCACAGATTATATAATAATGAGTCGGTCACATGCACTTTGTGTTAAACAAGGAACCAACCGACAAGCTCAAGTCATAACTAGCTCTGATTGGGCCGTTATTTTGAAGGTGGCCGACAACTGTTGCAAGAACAGGCTGAATGAGGAAGATGACGCAAAAGCGGTTCACTTTGGAACCTTATAAGCGGACTAAAAGTGTATTATGAGCGGTCCAACTATAAGCGAACCATAATCAATATTTTGGAGCGATCCTCAACTGTTACACCTATGAGCGATTCACCATGTGTTCGAAAAAGCGATCTAAACAACTAATTTGGAGCGGTCCTGAAACTTTGACCAAAAAGCGGTTCAAGTCTGTTCAAATAAGCGAACCAGACATGTTCATACGAGTGGACCTGCAACTTTGACGCGATTTCGAACGAAAAAATCTCGATTTCTCCTAAACGGTTTGGAGTTTCGATCTGAAACTTGGTAGGGTTGTAGATCGGGTATAGCCGCACAACATATCCAAAAATCAGCTGAAACGGACCATGAAAACCTGTTTGATTCGACGAAAATCAGTTAAAACCGCAAGAAATATGAAAAAGATGAAGAAGAAGATGAAATCGGATCTGATTCTGATGAAATCCTGTGCGAAAACGTGTGAAAGATCAGTGCAATCGAGCTCCTGCTCTGATACCACTTGTTAGGACCGGTTTGACTCCGAAACGATTGCGTAATCGAATGTGTGACGTGCGGAATCCGTACACGAACGCGAGCTAACACACGTGATGTAATATAAACTTGATTCTATTAACGAATCTGAAAATGTACAGCACCTGAATCACGAATAACGAACTTTCTCTCTAGCTTTCTCTCTCTAGCTTCCTCTCGTGAAAATGACACAAGTCTCAAAAGTTCTAAACTAGAAGCCCTAGAGTTCTATTTATAGGCCAAGGCATTTAATGAGGTTTCCCATTAGTTACAATTATGCCACCTTGCCTTTTTTACTAACTAAACTTAAAATATAACAATGTAACTCTTGTTTTCTTCGGTTTTCTACTATGGACTAGATTGACGGAGGCGATAGACAGATAATGCACTAACACTTAGCCAGGTCTAATGCAGCTCAGCAACCAAAACTGCATTTGTGTCCAACACAAGTTCCTTTCCGTTTCCTCAATCAACTGCTGCTCCGGCTTTCGATCCAAGAACCTATATTCCAACACCTCAACCTCCACCGCAAGTTAATCCAGCACAACCACAATTTGATCCAAGATCTTACATTCCGGTTCCATCACAGCCGCAAGTCCAACCACCACAACAAGCTCATTATACAAACAATCCCCAACCTCCAAACCCTAACACTGTTCGAGTTGACACTTCAAACCTTTCTCAAGTCAGTATTGAAGTAGAAAAGGAGCATGTAGAACTTATCAATACTATGGTCAGTGCTTACTGCGGGTTGGTTGCGGGTCATATTGGAAACATCAACATGACCCATGAAGATTATCAACAGATCGACAAGGATGAAATGGAGTTGATGGATATCAAATGGGCGTTTGCTAGTGCAGTTAGAAGGGCAAAAGATTTCATGGCTCATACTGGAAGAACTTCGTTGGAAGGAAAGAAAGACACGAAGTATGGGTTTGATATAAATGCTGTCACATGCTTGAATTGTGGCGAGAAAGGGACTTCAAACGTGAGTGCACTCGACCAACAAAACAAGGAAATCCTAACCCCTTCAGAAATCAGACGAGTACTTCAAATGTGAATACCCAGCAAGAAAACCGAGACAGGAGGATTGTGGCAGTCAACAACAATCAGAACCAGTCTGGACCATCAAATCCCAATAGGGCTTTGACAGTTCAAGCTGATGAAGGATGGGACTGGTCTGTGCAGTTTGGAGAAGGCGATCAAGGAGGTGGAACAGCTTGTTATGCAAAGATTATCAATCACATCAAGCATGTTCATAAAGAAGAATTTTCTGAGAGTGATGACAGCTCTGGTTATTCTGGTAGTTCTGATGAAGAAGGCTCTATTTCTGCGGATAATCAATCTGAGCCTGATGTGAAGGAGGAAGGAGGTGCTGATATTCAAGATCTATTGAATGAAGCTGATGAGCTTAAATGTCAGAAATCGATTCTGATCAGGAGGGCTGCTACTGCATCAAAGGAAATGGAGAAGTTCTTTTCTGAAGATGGAGCTTTTTCTTTTCAAACTGCCTTTATGGCATATGTCTCAGCCTCTTCGAGTCAGGTAAATTCTGAACCTCCTGCTCCTAGTGTTTGTAAATCATGTGCAGATATGAAGCTTGAATCAGAAAAGCTTCATAGTCATAATCAGAATTTGGTTATTGAACTTTCAAAATGCAAAGAGGAAAACATGGCTTTAACTCGGAACGAAAAAGAATTTAAATCTGTAATAGAAACATTAAAGAAAAGCGTGTCCGAAGTTAACAAAGTGGTTTACCATAAACAAATAAGTATAAATGAGTAGATAAATCTTGTTGAGGAAACCAAGAAGCAACTAGCCATTGCCCAATGTGAGCATGATGCGATCAAACAAAAATTGGAAAGTTATTCTAACTGCCGATTTGTGCTTGATCACATCATTGATGTTCAACAACTGAAGGGAAATCAAAAGGGCATAGGATATAAGAAATGCCTGCCCCCTTTGAGGCATAACTATACCAAGATGCCTGATGAGGAAGATATGCCACGGTATGAACCCAGTGTGCCTCTAAACTTTGAGGAATTTTCTACTGGCCTAGGGTTCAAACCGGACAATTCTTCAAACACATCCGCAAAGCAGCAAGAAGCTTCAGCATCCATGAAGCAAGGTCCTCCAATTATCAAGGACTATGAGTCATCGGATGATGAATAAGAATTGGATGTAAGTGATCAGGATAAATCACTTGGCAAGATGAAAGGAGTAGTCATTCCACTTGAGAATCACATCCTTTGTGATCCTGATACTCCTGCTGTTTCATCAGTCGAGAAACAAGTGATAGATCCTGTCAAGGTTAACAAGAAATCTGTGTCTGCTGTTAAAAGCAGCAATGTGTTGTATACATTGTTTGGTGGTGAAAAAATTTACTCAGATCATGATTTCCCAATTGAAAAGTGTTAATCAATCTTTGATTGATAAAGTCTTTGAAGATAATACAAACAAATTTTTGGGAAAAACTCTTCCGGGAATTGTAGTGACACAATGTGATCCAATTCCTAAGGCTGAGATCAGAAAACAGTTTGGTAACCAAAAATCACCAACCACTCAACAACCCAGTGCTTCTAAGGGTAGACAACCGATCAAGCGAGCTCAAAAGCCTAATGTCTCACAAATAAAATCTGAAACAAAAGGAGCTCGATTTCAAAAGAAAGCAAAAGATGTCAAGTTTGTGTCATCCAAGGGTACTGATAAGACTGAAACTTTTGAGAACAAATCTAACACTGATTTTGTACAACAAGTCACGATCTTAAAGCGTAACAGTGATAACAATTACCCTCAACATACAAATGGGTGTGATGAAAAGGCTAGTACCTCTGGTTCCACGAGCTCGGCATCCCATGGTCAATCAAGTTCTCCTAAATTTGTTGAAAGGAGAACATGCTTTAAATGTGGGGAATTTGGGCATATCATTAAAAATTGCCCAAACGCTCCAAAAGAAAAATTTGTTGAGAAAACTCCACCTGAAAAGGTTCACCCTCAACGTTAGTCAGTTTCACCAAAACGTGATAAACGAACAATTAAAGAACAAAAATCGAAACTGCGACGTAAGAATATAAAAACTGTTGAGAAAGCTTTAAAACCTGAAGTTAAAACAGTTAAAAGGGAACCAAGTATGTCACAGCCGTTAAAACCAGAATCTTCAAAAACAATTTACAACACTCAATCTGGTAGGCAAAAAGAAACTTGGAAACCTAAGACGGGTGATAGTTCAAGGGGAGTTAATGTGTTTGAGAATCATCAACAGATCGAGATCACGTTTTGTGATGCTCAGGGACGACCCAAGACCAGTAAGGCTTGGGTCCCCATCCTCAACTGATTTTTGAACGACATGTGCAGGGTGTTCCAGGAGGAACTATTAATAGTCATTGGATTGTTGATAGTGGGGCATCCAGGCACATGACTGGCGACTTACGGCTTCTGTATGACGTGAGAAATATTAGAGGAGGCTATGTCGCATTTGCGGAAGACAAAGGCGGATACATCACTGGAGAGGGAAGTATCTCCAATGGTATTGTGTGCTTCGATAAGATCAATTATGTTCGTCAAATTGATCATAATCTTCTCAGTGTGTCGCAAATCTGCGATAAAAAGTTCGCCGTGCATTTTAATGATGCCGGTTGTTATGTGCTGAAACCCGGATTCAAAATTCCACAAGAATGGATTCTCTTATCGGCTCCGAGAGTTAATGATCTTTATATTCTCGATATGAGCCAAGCCATTACCACGTCTGCATAAGTCACTTGCTTTGTCTCTAAAGCCACTCAAAAGGAGTCTATTTCTTGGCATAGAAGAATGGGGCACATTCACTTGAGGAAGATGAACCATCTGGTGAAGAATAATCTTGTGAATGGTGTTCCCGTGAGAAGTTTTCATTTACAAGATATCTGTGTCTCGTGCCAAAAGGGGAAGCAAACGAAGAAGTCCCACCCTTTGAAGAAAATCAACATTGTCAACATGCCTCTCGAACGTCTTCATATGGACCTTTTTGGACCTATGAAGCACAAGACAACATTCGGAGATGCTTATTGTTTAGTGGTTACTGATGACTACTCTAGATTTTCTTGGGTATCCTTCATGGCACACAAGAGTGAAACTCCTGGCATCCTCAAGGATCTTCTCACAATGTTGGAGAATCTCTATTCGTTGAAAGTGAAGAGGATCCGAAGCGACAATGGAACCGAATTCAAGAATCAAGTTATGGATGAGTTCTGTACTTCTAAAGGCATTCTTCATGAATACAGTTCTCGTTATACTCCACAACAAAATGGTGTCGCGGAGAGGAAGAATCGGACGATAATCGAAACTGCAAGAACAATGTTAGTAGAGTCGGAACTCCCTGTTTAATTCTGGGGGAGGCTGTGTCGACTGCGTGCTACACTTTAAACAGAGTTCTTACAGTAAAGAGACATGGCAAAACTTTCTTCGAACTCCTTCAGAAAAGGAAACCGGATCTTTCTTACCTAGAACCGTTTGGTGCTCCTAGTACTATGATTGAGCCAGATGGAAAATTTGGAGCAAAGGCTATCGAGGGTTTCTTCCTTGGATATGCAACTCCGAATTTTCGTGTTTGGAATCTAGCTACCAAAAAGATAGAGCTATGGAGTGAGGTGAGGGTTCAAAGGTACACGAGTCTTGTTAGGGCTCCGGGTGATCCGTGAATGTTCGATTATGATGGACGGTTTGACTCCTTCAATCTGCCTACCTTTGACGAAGAATCAGCAGCTGCAAGAATGTTGTTTGAAAGTGACAATGCTACTGTTTCGCCATTGGTCAGACCTGTTATTGTTGACCCTCAAGGCTCTTCATCGGTTAATAATACGGTTCCAAATGAGGTTTATGAAGATGCTGCTGATTATAATGAGTCCTCTGAAGATGATGAATATCATGATGCAGCTGAAGGATCTTCCGCTCCAGTTGCTCCTGTTCAAGGTGCTTCTGTTGATACACCTCATGTGCAGAATGTGGATTCTTCTGAAGGGAATGCATCCACCTCTACACACATCCCTGGTGTGGAGTTGGTTGTTGATCTTAATTTTAATAATTTGGGTATCAATGCTCGTGTGCCAGAAAATCCTGAAATGAGGATTCATGATACCCATCCCCAGCAGAACATAATAGGAGATGTCCATCGCGGTGTGCAGACGCGTAATCAGCTGAGAAACAACCAGAATGCTGGTTTGTATTCAGCCATCAGAGAATCTGGTCTTCAGAATGACTGGTCCTTCGCGTGTTACGTGTCACAAGAAGAACCAAAATCGTGGAAAGAAGCCTTGAAAGATAATGCTTGGGTTGAAGCCATGCAGGAGGAACTGCAGCAATTTCAAAAGCTTGGTGTTTGGAAGCTTGTTGAAAAACCAGAGAACTACAAGAAAATTGGCACTCGATGGGTTTTCAAATGCAAGAAGGACGACCGTGGAGTGGTTATCTGTAACAAGGCAAGATTGGTCGTTCAGGGATTTTGTCAAATTGAGGGGATTGACTACAATGAAGTCTATGCACCAGTTGCTCGTCTGGAGGCTATTTGGATCTTTCTTGCTTATGCATCATTTAAGGGATTCAAAGTCTACCAGATGGATGTCAAAAGTGCTTTTCTTCATGGGATAGTTCAAGAAGAGGTGTATGTCGAACAGCCTCCAGGTTTCGAAGATCCAGTCCATCCCGATCGGGTTTGGTTGCTCAACAAAGCTCTTTATGGTTTACATCAAGCACCTAGAGCTTGGTACGCAACCCTATCCAACTATCTTCTGGAGAATGGATTTCGGCGAGGCCTTATTGATTGCACCCTCTTCGTCAAGGAACAAAATGGAGATCTTCTGCTGGTGCAGGTATACGTTGATGATATCATATTTGGTTCTACTAATGAATCTTTGTGCAGGGAATTCGAGCAAATTATGCAAGAAAAGTTCGAGATGAGTGCAATGGGGGAGATGAACTTCTTTTTGGGCCTACAAGTTCAGCAAACCGAGTCTGGGATATTCATCCATCAGACTAAATAGGTTGGTGACATCTTGAGCCGGTTCCAGATGTCAGATGCAACGCCCATTGGTACCCCACTTCCGTAGAATCACGGGATTACTCCGGATTTGAAGGGTGAAAGCGTCAACTCCTCCTATTATCGTGCTATGATCGGATCTCTCATGTATCTTACTGCTTCGAGGCCTGATATAATGTATCCAACGTGCCTGCTCGCAAGATATCAAGCAAATTCGAAGGCCTCCCATTTGTCAGCTGCAAAAAGGATTTTTCGCTATTTGAAGGGATGTCCAGACACTGGTCTTCGGTACCCTAGGGATGATAGCTTTGATTTGACCGCATACAGTGATTCTGATTTCGGCGGTTGCAAAATTGACGGCAAATCAATAACAGCAGGATGTCAGTTCTTAGGAAGTCGCCTGGTGACGTGGCAGTGCAAAAAGCAGACATGCGTTGCTACATCAACCTGTGAAGCAGAATACATTGCTGCCTCCAGTTGTTGCTCCGAAGTCTTGTGGATACAACAACAAATGCGCGACTACGGTTTTGAATTCCTAACTACTCCTATTTTTGTTGATAACAATGCTGCCTTACAGATCACTAGAAATCCTGTGCAGCATTCCAAGACCAAACACATCGAAATTAAATATCACTTCATACGTGATTGTTTTGACAAAAGATTAATCGATGTAATTCATATCCCCACCGAACACCAACGTGCCGACCTGTTTACAAAAGCTTTTGATAAATCACGGTTCGATTATCTACTTTTGGTCAACGGCATTAAGGTGATACCTGAGTAAACTACTTTGTCTAATCGTTTTTGTAAATATTTTCTTTCAAAATTCGAAAAATACAAAAAGATTTTCCTTTTGTAATCTTTTAGCATTTTAGGGGGAGAAAATTTCAAGAAAATACAAAAACATTAGAAAATCTCAAAAATCCAAAAAGATGTTTTATGTTTCTGTCTTTTAATTTAGAAAATCTCAAAAATAAAAAAAAAAAAATAAAAATAGAAAACCCAAAAATGAGTTTCTTGGAAAAAGGAAGGTGATGATATTCACTGGTGTGGTCGGTCAACATGGTTAAAATCGTTTAACAAATCATAAGTATCTCTTCTAACGATGTATCAGTAGGCTCACAATCAAACTAAAATGTGCAGGATGATACAAACCTAACAGACTTCAAGTCAGGTGGGAACCATTCATTGGCATATGGTCTTGGTACGGAAATTTCGTTTGATAGATTGCCGAGGTTCTGAGATATTCGGTCTTTATGCTGCTTATCATCTGGGTATCATGGTTGTATCTTTTACCGAAAAAATTAACGGGGTCGCAAGTCTAGATCTTCCATGATACCATACACACGTGTACATATTGCATCCGACCTTAATAAGTGATAAACAATCACATGTCCAAACAAATAAGTGATAATATATCACATTTATCCGGGAGTCAAGTTCGTCTCTCTGCTGTACAAAAGTACTGACTTGTTCACGGACTTGCTCCTGTGCCCTCATGCATCGAAAATCAAGTTCCTCATCAATAAGTGATTCTATCACATAGGGCTTGTTTTCAAATCAAATAAGTGAGTATCTCACATCTTATACGGTCAAACAGATGATAATCGGTATACTCACCGGTAAGATGAATTATCGTGCATGCCTTGATACGGGAATGTGTCGTGAGGTGTATTCACATCGACTTGTAAGTATAGTTCTTACCGTAAAGCGTATCTCCTAAGTGTGATTACGTTTGATAAGCATGAGTTTATGTGGAAAAAAATATCGATAATCGAGGTAGTATACTTATCAGGAACTTTAATCAGAAATCAAATCATGTTGACTAAGATCGTAAGCTGGTATGATTCCTTATCCTTGAAACTCGCAAAAGTTGCATTTGTACAGTTGTTTATCTTATCATTTCAATTGCATTTAGTTTAGTTTTCAACATTTTAGGAATTATATGTAATGTAGTGTTTATGCTTGTTTTTTATTATGCCAAAGATGTTGCTTGGTGTTTATGATCGGAAGCCTGAAACCTACTTCATAAATCGTTCTTGTTTTTGAAAACTCAAACGAATGTCAAAATGGTAAATTGCTAAAACCCTGTGTGCAGTATGCAAAATGTTTCATGCCTTGGTGTTTTTGGAACAAAAGTTGACGAATCAAAATCTGGTTGACGAATCAAATTACCGTTGACGAAACAGATCTGGTCAAGGTCAGCTTTTGGTATATCTAATCCATGTTGACGAATGAGATCTATCTCGTCAAAGACTTTGACGAAACAGGGAGCCCAAGTCTGTTTCGCCAATGGGCTTACTTCAGAGGCCCAAGCTCAGGCCCATAGTCTGTTTCGTCAAAGCCCATGTGTGATTCGTCAAACCTCAGTTTCGCCAAAAAGTAAAGGCGGTGTATAAAAGTCTTTTATGTCAGAGCAGTTGGTTATCTTTTTCAAAACTCTCAAGTGCTCTCTGTTCATTTCCTCTCCAAACACAAAAACCCCATCTACAATTGAATCACAAAATCTCTCATTCCTTCAGATTTTCATCAAAAATTTACAGAAATTAAGGTGCAATGTCATTTACTTTCATGCTTTTTAAGTTTTGGCTCCGTCGGATCGCATTGGAAATCGTCGGAACCCTCATCGGTGACCGGATTTTCGGTGATATTGAATGTGTTGATATTTGACTTGCTTGGTTTGCCTATTAACTGTTAAATCTAAGTGCATAAATGTTTGTTTTTGCTTCTAATTCGAGAGTGGGTTGTATAACAAAACAAGGGATTAAGTTTTGAAGTGGGTTTGTCATCTTGAATGGGTTTTTAACCGCAAATAAAATCCCTATCTGTTTTTGGGCATGATTTGTATTCAGGTTGGGATAAACAGTTAACCTTTAGAAGGCTTTAGTAAACTGCACTTTGATTAAACCCCTGTCGGCGAATCACATAAATTTCAAACCTAACTCTGGCGAATCTGAAAAGTCGGCGAATCAGATTTGGGGAAACAGACAGTCGACGAATCACATTGTTGACGAATCAGATAGTCAACGAATCAGACTCGTTGACAAATCACAAGAGTGCTCTGATTCGTCAAAGGATTGTTTGACGAATCTAAAAGGTCAACGAATCAGAACTGGTCAACAACCAATTCTGTTTCGTCAAGAGTATTTCTGTTTCGTCAAAAGACCTTTTGACGAATCACAATGGGTCAACAAAACAGATCTGGTCAATAGTCAGGCTCTGTTTCGTCAAACCATTCTCTGTTTCCTCAACTGATGTCTGTTTCGCCAACAATGCCTTAGTAAATTTCACAGTTTGCAGTTTGTTCACAGTGGACATCGGTTGACAGTCTGTATGTCAAATGGATACATGAACTTGTATCCATACATGTCCAAATGTATATGTAAGTGACTATTATTTACTGTGGACGTTTTAAACTTGCAGATGGCACCTAAAGAAGGTAAACGTAAGCCGGCAACAAAGAAAGAAAATAAGACGGAGGAGGAAATCATGTCTGAAAAACGGCACAACCAGGTTGCATATTTGGATCCTGAGGAGAAACTTACTGAACTGAAAGATATTACAAGATGGATCCGGGAATCACGTATCAACTATGCAATTACATTCTCAACGCCTGTATACAAGTCTCTGATCAAGGCGTTCTGGAATTCGGCGAATGTTGGTGAAGTGGATGGCAAGGAAGTTATCAGTGGCCGAGTAGAAAATGTGGATGTGATTGTGTCACCGGAGATTCTCAATGAAGTTCTTCAGTTACACGATATTCCGGACGCACCCGTCTCTATCCCTATCATGTGCATCCGTGGCTGTTTATTACGGATGAAGTGTACCAGTGATATCTTTAGTATGCAAATAAACAAGGGTGATCTTCCGCTAAGATACAAGTTTCTTTTGCATGTTCTTATCCAATGTTTGAGCAACAAACGGGCCGGTTACGACATGGCTAGCAATGAACTCATGGGTCTCTTTGTGGCCTTAGCACTAACAAACCGTTTAGTATTTCAAGGTTCATATTCGAGAACATGAAGGAGAATCTGACAAGAACGGGAAAGAATCGAACCATCGGAAGCAAGTACTGGATGTACCCACGTTTTCTGCAAATGATAATGAACATTCAGCATCCAAGCCTTCCAAAAGCCGACAATGATTTGCTGAAAATTGAAGCTATGAACTTCCATTCATTACGACTTATCAGGAACTTTGCTCATAAACGGTACAAGGAGAGTGACCCTCCAAGGAAATTATTTGGTGCTCTTCACAATACAGCGTATGTTGCTCCTGAAGACAACAAGTGGCGTCATGCAGACAGTCAATCTAATGATGAAGAACCTGAATTAAAGAGGATGATGAGTGAGAAGTTTGGTCCAGAACCTGAAGTGTCAGATGAATCTGATAGTGATGATGAAGGTGGTGATGGTGGTGATGTTGGTGCCGTTGGTGCATCAAGTGTAGGCACTACTGGTGGTGCTTGAGCTGGTGGCACCTCAGCAGGGGGAGTGTCAGCTGGTGACACCTCAGATGGTGGTGATGATGAGGCGGATTCAGATTCTGATGACGCTCTCCTACTTGAACCCGGATACGAGATGTATCTGGATGAACGTGGGGTACGGAGATACAGAAAGATCAGACAGGAAAATGATCCTGAATATGTTCCCTCTGATCCTGAAACGGAGCGTGCTAGAAAAAGGAGAGCTGATAAAGCCGCAGAGCATCAAAAGAAAAAGAAAGCACGGAAGTACTTAAGTACCTCCTCCAGATGATCAGCGCCTCAAGCTCCTATTCCTGAACCTCATGTGATATCATCTCCACCTGCAGCACAGACTGTGTCTCCTCAAACTATTCCACAACGATCAATGGCAGCATCGATTAGGGCAACAACAGCTGGGCCTAGTGTTGAACGATAGAGGATTTTCACAGATATGACACAGGAAGAAAAGAATAACTTCCTGTTTATGCAATTTGAAGCTGCAGCCGATCGCAATAAAAGGCAGACTGATTTCATTCATCTCACAAAGCGTGACTAAGTCAGTCAACTGGTGGAGATTGAAAGGCTGAAATCTGCAGTTGGTGCACAACAGGCAACTATTCAACACCAACAGGAAGAGATCGATCGGCTTAAGGCAGAGAATGAAAGGTTGAAAGCATCTGAAGTGGAACGGGATAGGCGAAGTTCTGTTCTTCAAAAATTGGCTGAAGATTTGAAGGGTCGGTGTGATTTTATGAAGAATTGGTATGAAACCAGGAACACAACCATTGCTGAGGGTGTCAAGACCATGACTAAGGGGTATGAATTCCTAAGAAAGCGCGTTGCGACTTTGTGGAAAGATCGGTGCAAACAGCAAGAATTATTGCAAAAACGGGATGAAGATCCAGAGGATCAAGGGAATCCTGATACAGCTGCTGCACCTCAGCAACCCCCAGCTGGTACGTCATCTGCTATCATTGTGTATCAGCCATCAACTCTTGGGTCATCTCAAGCTGGTTCAAGTGGAACTGTTGGTGAAGAACAGCTCCTAGAAGCGTTAGCTGGTACATCCTCTGTTCCCAGTACTGCTGAATTTGCTTTACAGGTTGTACCTCCAGTTACCGGAGAATCACTGAAGGAGGGTGAGATAGTTGAAGATCTCACGCCTCAACAGATGATCACACTGACGGCAATGCGTGATATAAACGATGATGAGGTAGAGAAGATGCCAAGTGCACCGGAGTCTGTGGAGTCTGTGAATGTTGAGAATGTTGATGAAATAGTGTTCGAAGGTGAAGTGAAGAAATCAACATATGTGAGAGAAGATGGTACCGAATTTGCTCATTTTGATGAGGACTGGTTAAAAGACAACGTTGAGGATATTGATGAACACTTGAAGAACCGTGACACTTCTGAGAATGCCACATATGCGTTTCCAGCGTGGCGTCAGCGGTTTCTGTCAAAGGTTTCAAAGCCAGTTCCAGAACCAGCGCAAGTTGATTTCTTACGGCTAGAAAAGGCCAAGCCAAGTGGGCGAATCTTATGCTGGATGTTTGTTAAGGAAATCCACTGTGTAGCGATCAAAAGGGAGTTCGGGATTCAGTATTTCAGGTCGTTGATGAGTATCTTATCATTGCCGTTCTATGATGTGGCGGCACTTACAAAACTTGAGCTCATCAATCGCTCAAATTTTGAAGGTGCTTCTCTCTTCGCACGTCTAATCAAAATGAACAAGAAGTCGGGATGGAAAGACAAGTCCTATAAACCGCAATTCCTCAGGCATCAGCAGATCAGGTTCACACTTGATCCGGAAACCAATACAGGCAGGTACAAGCTAGTGTATGAGCCTGCAAGAGTTGTTGAAAAGATTCCATTAATGCCGATGCAGCAGGATTTTCTTGGAGACATGCGATTATGGTGTTATGATTCAGATACGCATGAAGCTGTGATCGTGTTCAACGATGACAGGAACTTTAGAATACTAGACCCGATGTGGCTGGTGAATATGTCGGCATCCGACATCACGAAGTTGTACAGGCACGACATCATTTACGAAGACAAGGATGCTCATCAAGCCTTAAAGTTTCAACGGATTGCTTGCTACTGCTATTACCGGGGAATACATTCTGGTAGTTCCTGGTCCGAGCGTCACCTTTGAAGATCAAGATGAAGACCGAAGACGAGTAACAGACAAGGGGGAGTTTGTTGATGCACTTTTTGTGTCTGTCACTAGTCTTGTGTGTAATGTCGTATTTTGTACAGTCTTTAATCATTTATCGAGTCTGTATCCGTAGTCGACCAAGTCGGATATCCTCCTATCCGCTTGTGTCCGACGTGTTTTGTTTCTCTTTGTATGTACTTATGGTAAAACAATGCATGTCGCATCTAAGGGTATTTATGTCATGATGTAATACTTTCTGTGCCATCTGTTTATGCAAACTGTTATGCAGAAACAGTTACCAAGTTGCAGGCCTTGACGAAACAGGTATGTTTCGTCAAAGTGATGTCGACGAATCAGACTTGTGTGACTTTGGTTGTGATTCGTCAAGGTAGTCAACGAATCAGACATGATTCGTTGACTGTTGAGCTTGTTGTTGGGCTTAATTGTGTTTCGTCGGCCCAACTTCTGATTCGTCAAGCAGATAAGCCCATCTGCTATATAAAGGCACAAAATGTTCACAGAAAGGGGAGAGATGCTAGTTACCCTATGTGCTTGTAAGAACTGTGTTTGTATCAGTTTGCATTTCTCATCTTGTTAATCAAACGACTGTGTTTCTTTGGTTAACCTTGTGTTTATCTTGTTCTATGTTTGGTTGGCTAAGTTAAGTGGATTCCGCACACTTTGTTTGTTATAAACAAGGATTCCGTAGTGAAAATCGATCCTCCGATTTAGGGACCTACAATTACATTTTTCCACCCGTGAATACACAGTTTTTTTTGAAATATAACTTTTTTCTTGTTTGGTATATAAGTTTATATTTATTTAACCCGCACAATACAAAATGTTCTTAAAAATATAGTTTTTTTATTATTTAATATATAAAATTATATTTACATAACACGTGTAATAAATGAGGTTTTTAAAAATATATATTTTTTATTTAGTATATAAAATGACATTTATTAAACCCGTGTAATACACGAGGTTTTAACGTAGTTATATATTTAAAGAAACCAAATTTTAATGATATAGGTTTTATCTAACTACTATAATAAAAGAAACTAACTTTTGTATACGTGTCATTCATTAGAGGTATCCTCAAATCTATATCTATCTAAATAAATAAATAATAAATTAATATTAAATCTTATCATACTTTAATAACATATTATCCTCAAATCTAAATTGTTATATATTTTAAAACAAATACCCCTCTTATCTACTTATCTTATATTAAATATATAATTAATATATTAATATTAAATGTTATCCTAATTTGTTAAAAATATAACCTTTTTTTATTATTTGATATACAAAATTATGTTTATTTAACTAGTGTAAAACGCGGGGTTTTTAAGTATATAATTTTTTTATTTGGTAGATTTTTCAATCCGACTGTATACGAGTTTTTTTGAAGATACGACGGTTTTAATATTTATTTATGATATAATTATATATTTATATGTATATATATATATATGTGTGTGTGTGTGTATATATATATATATATATATATATATATATATATATATATTATTTGGTAGATTTTTCAACCCGACTATACACAGGTTTTTTAAGATGTGTCGTTTTAGTATTTAATACACAAAATTACATTTATGGTTTTTAAAGATATAACACTTTTATAGATCTATTCAACACATATAAGATACGGGGTTTTTAGGATGTAATTTTTTGTTATTAGGTAGATTTATTCAACCCAATTATACACGTGTTTTTTAAAGATACGACGTTTTTAGTATTTAGTATACAAAATTACATTTATTTAATTTGTGTAATACACATGGGTTTTTAAAGATATAACTTTTTATTATTTGATATATAAAATTATATTTATTTAACCAGTAAAATATACATGGTTCATAAAGATATAACTTTTTATTTAATTATAAAATTATATTTATTCAACCCGTGTAATATACGGGGTTCTAACCTACTTATATTTAAAGAAACCAAATTTTAATGATATAGTTTTTATTAAATAAAATAATAAATAGAACATTATATATTTAAAGAAACCAAATTTTAATGATATAGGTTTTATTAAAATAGAAAATAAAGTTTAAGAAGTGTATTTAAGTGATTTGAAGGTATCTACGATAATTAAAACCTATATAAAGAAGCAACCACTTTTGGTTTTGGGTGGTTGTAACTTGAGCTTGGGGTGTGTTTAAAAAAAAAACTTGATTTTTCATTTTGAACCCAAACATTTCATATGTTATATTTTGACCCCTTTTATTATTTACTTTTAACCCAAAGTTTTCCATCTTTTATAAGTTAACACAACACTTTAAAATCTATAACTTTGGTCCCACATACTTTTTATCTTTCGTAAGTTTTTCGTTTTACGTTTTGTTCAGAATTTTGCGAGTTAACATTTCGTAGCGTGCATGTGAGGTTTAACGTTTTTTGCTCTATTTTTTCATATTTAACAGACCCGTCGTAACGCGTCCATTTTTCCCCTTTTGAAAATTTGGCCGCAACTGGCAAGTCCTAGATCGACTAAGTTAATATTTTCTACATTTTACGTTTCTGGTTAATTTCTTCGCATTAACACACTGTAACGGGTGTACGTGGTTCAACGATTTTAGTCTGCTTTTCGTTTAGTGTAATTTTTACCATTTTATCTATTTTTATTTTTTTTTACGATGTTGAGAGTCGATGTCGTTATGGCATTGGTACTGCTTGGCATGGTTTTACGAACGTTTTTAACCTATTAATTTTTTACTCATATTTTGTTTCGGTTTACCCCTGTACTTCCTTTACTTAAAAACTATTTTTACGTGCATATTTTATGTACGGGTATGTATAAATATGATTTGTTCTACATTCCGATGTAAACTTTTTTTATAGATGAGTCAGATCAAATATAATACGTTTTCATTTAAAGAAACCATTTTTACGTGTATATTTTTATGTACGTTTTGGTATAAATTCAAGTTGTTATACGTTTCGATGTAAACTTTTTTGGGAAATGATTCAGGTCAAATATAATATGTTTTCGTGTTTATTTTATGTATGTTTCGTAAAGTTTGTTTCGAACCGAGTGGAGTTAAATTATGGTTTCTTTTTCTCCCATTTTTTTCGAAAGCTCTAATTAATCCCTTTCGATTACATATGCATATTTTTCTTCATACCCGTTACGTTTTTTATGTATGAGTTGGGTCACATATAATACGTTATGATTGTTTGATATGAATTTGATTTACTTTACGTTTGATCCAATCACAGTGCTTATACAACTTACATTGAGTTCACTTGGATACGTCGAAATGTGTGTTTTCATATGGTTAATGTCTCATATAACGTCTGGACTAATTCATTCATTGTTTACGATATACCAGCGCCGCAACGCGGGCGGTTCTTAACCCTAGTTGTGAAAGTAAAATGCTAAAATTTATCTGCATTGAAATCGTTTGTTATTAAAACTAAAAAAAAATATTTAAAGAAGCCGAAGTTTAATGATATTTTGATAATTGTGAAAGTAAAATTCTAAAATTTATCTACATTCAAATCGTTTGTTATTAAAATTTAAAAAAAATATATATATACGGAAACCGAATTTTTAATGATATTTTGATTTGATTTGATTATAAATAGGGTTTGTAATTTATTGGATAGGGCTTGATTAAATACATTTATCTGCGTATTTTTCTTCTTCGTCTCCTTCTTCTGTTTTACGTATCTAACAATGGCTCCTTCTAAACCCTCTCGGAAACGACCTCGTCGTCTCGACCAATCGATGATGAACAGCAACCAAACCCATGTCTCAACCGCACTTGCAACCCACCTTCTGTCCAACAAACACGACTCCAACGTAGTCTTCTCGCCCCTTTCGATCCAGGTCGCCCTTAGCGTACTATCTGCCGGTTGCAAAGGTGAAACACTTGTCCAACTCCTGGCATTCCTTAAAGCGGACACTACGGATGACCTCAACTCTCTCTATTTGCAGCTTGTGTCCTCAATATTAGCCGACGGTAGCCCCAGTGGCGGACCTAAATTGTCTTCTGTAAATGCGGTTTGGGTTCGGGAAACCCTTTCTCTCAAACCTTCTTTCAAACTGGCCATGGACACCATTTATAGAGCCGCTTGCAAACAAGTCGATTTCGGGAAGGTCAGTTTCTAATGTTTTATTTTCTCACGTTATTGGCAATCTAGTCTCACACTGTTTTTATGGACTCAACAGCGGTTTAAAGGTTAGGGCTGGACCCTACTTTTAAACCAAGTTTGCCGTTTAAAGGTTAGGGTTTGCATTGTAGATCGAATAACATATAGATATAGCAGCGTGCCTTTTTTTCAGTTTACTTTCGGAACTTAAAATTATTAGTAGACATTTTTTTTTTTCAGATTGCTCATTAAATATTCTGTGCCTCATTCCTGCAATGAATCTTGGTTATTTTGTTTACAAACTTAGGGTTTTAATGTTTTGGATTTCTCAAAACGGATCTCTATTGAAGTTACAAAACCTTGTTTTTGACATGTGGCTAATATATATTTTTTTATTAACTAAGGCTGTAGAGGTAGCCGATGAAGTAAATTCATGGGCCAAAAAGGAAACAAATGGGCTTATCAAGGAAGTCATTACTGCTCAAGAAGTTACTGATGACACAATGCTCATCCTTGCAAATGCTATCTACTTCAAGGGAACATGGAGTCAGCAGTTTGAAACCTCATTGACTGAAGAAGGTGACTTTCACCTCCTCAATGGCAATAAAGTTAAAGTTCCCTTTATGACCAACTACGAAAATCAATTCGTACATGAATATGATGATTTCAAAGTATTGGGTCTCCCATATTCGCATGGTCAAGATAAGCGTAAGTTCACAATGTACTTTTACCTCAGTGATGCAATAGACGGGCTTCCGTCTTTAATAAATAAAATCGGTTCCACATCCAACTTTTTTGACCATCACATTCCACGAAAAAAGGTAAGAGTCGTTGAGTTTTTTATACCAAAATTTAAGATAGAATTCGGGTTTGAAGCTTCTGATATGTTGAAGAAATTAGGGCTTGTATTGCCTTTCAAAGTTGGAGATGGTTTCACCGAAATGATTGACTCACCTATTGGTAAGGGCCTTTATGTTTCGACAATCGAGCATAAATCCCTCGTGGAGGTGAATGAAGAAGGCACAGAAGCTGCAGCGGTCACTGTAGTTAGTCATGTGATCAAATGTTCACGGGGGGCGGCAAGCACTTTTGTTGATTTTGTAGCGGATCACCCGTTTTTGTTTGTGATTAGAGAAGATGTGACCGGGATTGTGTTGTTTGTGGGACAGGTGATTGACCCTAGTTTAAGTATCTAGTGTCCTTACCTTTTGTTAATGGTTGCCAAAGCACTTTTTGCGTTTGCTGATTAAGAACACGATGTCGGGCTTTTACGCACCAACTGAATTTTGGACTAATACTTTTACGTCTTGACTATTTAGTTCTATTCACGCTATTGATTTGCTATGTTTTGTGACGTTCATTTTTTCCTTTTACTACAAGTAAAATATACTATAACTAACTTTCTAAAGAAAATATATGATGGTGTGGGAATCAAAATACCAATTTGGATAGAGAAATATCAACCCGCTGGATCCTGTTTAAGAATTCCATGGCCTCCGGAGCTAGAGAATCAAATGTATCAAAAGCAAAGGAAGAATCACACGCTGATTCTCTAAACAAGCTTTCTTGTGTTTAGGAACATTGGCTGATTCCGCCTTCAACGCTGCCTAGCCAGCAACAAACCCATTATCCCTGAGCCGGCCAAGACACTCCTATAAGGTTAACACAAGCGTGTTTTCCCCCTACCCACCCAAACTGACACAAGAATACCAGCTGGCCGAAGAGGGTTGTGACACAACTTGAAGTCTATTTACATGCCGTTTGTAATTTGTTGTTTTGGCCTTTGGATCATCTACTTATGCTAGGTGTTGAAAGTCAATGGCCCCAATTGCTGTACGTTTTTTTTGGTAATATATGTTCACACTTATTTAATATTTAACTAAAAATTATTCAGATAAATATAACAGTTTCTAACAAATTCAAGCCTTTCAATGCATAGGTGATCTGACTTCTAGGCATTGTTAAAATCATGGTGCACTTACAAAGTAAATTTTTGGTGATGAGCCTGAGGTTGATGTAGGTCCCTCTCGGAGGATGAGGTTCAACCTTAACCTTGTTATACTAACACACTAGCAAGTGCGGAATCCAAGCTAGTGTGCAAACCGAGTTGAAACAAGCACAAACACAACACACAAGATTCACCGATTAACACCACTTGTATTAATGCGAATGAAAGGTTCCGGTTACAAGCTCAATGTTTACAAATCAGTTTTGCAAACTCTCTAAGTGTGTGTGTTCCTGGACAGAATGCTCTCTTTCTTTTCGAGTCTATCTTTCTGTGTGCATCTATCTTTTAACATACACTGCATGGGTATATATATACCCAGCTCTGGTTGTCTGTCCGAAGGATCAGATAGATGATCGAAGGATCATCTATCGATGTCCAACCTGTCGAAGGATCTGCATTAATCTCGAAGGATGATCTATCGAACATCCCTCGAAGGTTCATCTTTCGAGCTCATCGAAGGATCTAAATTATCCTTCGATGAGCCATCCTTCGACTCAGACATTTTACAACCATATACAAACTGTTTGACCTAGTCAAACCAGGAGGACGGTTGACTTGGTCAAACTTACATGACTAACAAGAACATCGTTTTACATCGACCGAATGCAGACAAAGTACAGACACAAGTGCACCAACAAACTCCCCCTTGGCTGTAGCTTTGTCTCGATCTTTGATGATTGTAGATTTGTCTCGATCTTGATCATCTTTGATCTTCGAGTCTTCAAGACTCTGATGTCCTTTCAAGTTTTCAATGTCGGAGGATCTTCATAGTCTTCACGTCTTGAAAGCAGAGAGTGTATCAACAAACTACCCGTATCATGTAGGAAGTGTGTTGACAAACTCCCCCTTAACATAAGCTCCCCCTTGAGTTATGCTCGTGAAAGACTTGATCTTTATAGCTTGAGATCCTTGTGGTGTTGATGATGGCCAGCGGCAACTCTATCATCTTCATCTTTTGAGCGCCTTCACGTCGTGTCTTCATTCCGAAGCTTGTCATGGACCATGTTCTCCTTGCCTTTAGAATCTGCACATGCAAGAAATCTAAACGCGTAATGAGAACAACTGCTTGGAATATAGATAGCATAAACAAATGACACACGAATGACCATGTCACAATCAAACACCGTCCGACAGTTTGAAAGTTTTACAAATTTATCAATTTTAGTGTCTAACTTTCAAACCTTGCAAATTTCGACCGTTTACGAAGATTTAGTCAATTCGGTTTTCGTTCAGGTTTCAGGCAACGAAGACTCGAGTTCCAACATCGTACAATCGAAAATAAAATAGAAATAAAATCTTTTTGGCGTTTTTTTTTTGAATATTTGAAATGTAGAGACTGAAAGCAGTAAATAAATATGTACAGACATTCTTTTTGCGAGTTTCGAGGGTAAGAGAATCATATCAGTGTACGGTCATGCCAAAACGCTCTTGTTGTTCAGTTAGTTAACATTAAGATAAGCACCCTATAACGATTATCGGTATTGTTGTCCACTTAAGCTCAGCTAATCAGATGTAATCATGGCGCGGGGATACGTTAAGGTATGATTTATACTTACCGACCAGTGTTCATCCACATCACGACACATTCCCGTATCAAGGTATGCACGAGGGTTCATCTTACCGGTGAGTATACCGATTATCATCTGTTTGACCGTATATGATGTGAGATTCTCACTTATTTTGATTGAAAACAAGCCCTATGTGATAGAATCACTTATTGATGAGGAACTTGATTTTCAGATGCATGAGGGCACAGGAGCAAGTCCGTGAACAGGTCAGTACTTTCGTACAGCAGAGAGACGAACTTGACTCCCAGATAAATGTGATATATTATCACTTATTTTGAGGGACATGTGATTGTTGATCACTTATTGAGGTCGTATGCAGTATGTATACGTATGTATAGTATCATGGAAGGTCTAGACTTGCGTCCCCGTTATTTTTCGGTAAAAGATACAACCATGATACCCAGATGAAAAGCAGCATAAAGACCGAATATCTCAGAGGTGACCTCTGCAATCTATCAAACGAAATTTCGGTACTAAGACCATATGCCAATGAGTGGTTCCCACCTGGTCTTCAGTCGGTTTAAGATTTATATCACCCTGCACACTTTAAAATGATTGTGAGCCTACCGCTACATCTTATATAGAGCTGCTTATCGTTCTTCATTTAAGGTTTAAAGAGGTTTGGATAGACCACTAATGTAATATCACTTTCTCTTTTGCTCGCCAGGAAACTCATTTTTGTTTTTCTATTGTTTTTGTGTTTTTTGAAATTTTTCGATGTTTTTGGATTTTTCAAATTTTGGATTTACTCCCCCTAAAGTCAATAAACTAAGACAAATTTAAAACACAAAGGTGTTTACAAAAATGATTTTCCGATGTTGGTTTTACTCTGGCTTGACCTTAATGCCGTTTACCAATAATAAGAAGTCAAATCTAGATTTGTCAAAAGCTTTGGTAAAAAGGTCGGCACGTTGGTCATCGGTGTATACCTTAACAACATCGATTAGCCTTTTCTCAAAGCAATCATGTATGAACTGATATTTGATTTCGATGTGTTTGGTCTTTGAATGCTGCACACAAAAAAAAAAAAAACAGGATTTCTAGTGAGGCAGCAATGTATTCAGCTTCGCATGTTGATGTAGCGACGCACGTCTGCTTCTTGCACTGCCATGTGACTAGGCGATTTCCTAAAAACTGACATCCAGCCGTTGTGGATTTACCATCGATTTTGCATCCGCCAAAATCAGAATCACTGAAAGCTACCAATTCAAAGTTATTATCCCTAGGGTATCATAGACCGGTGTCAGGGTAACCCTTCAAATAACGAAAAATCCTTTTGACAGCTGCAAGATGTGAGGACTTCGGATTGACTTGATATCTGGCAAGCAGGCACGTTGGGTACATTATGTCTGGTCTTGATGCTGTGAGGTACATAAGAGATCCGATCATTGCGCGGTAGTGTGAAGGACTAACAGCTTCACCCTTCAATTCAAGTCTGGAGTAATTCCGTGATTTGTTGGCAATGGGGTACCAATGGGCATTGCATCAGACATCTGGAACCGGCTCAAGATGTCACCAACATATTTAGTCTGATGGATGAAGATTCCAGACTCAGTTTGTTGCACTTGTAGCCCCAAGAAGAAATTCATTTCCCCCATAGCACTCATCTCGAACTTATCCTGCATAATGCGTTCGAAATTCCTACACAAGATATCATTAGTAGAACCAAAAATAATATCATCAACGTATACCTGTACCAGAAGAAGATCTCCATCTTGTTCTTTGATGAAAAGAGTACAGTCGATAAGACCTCTTCGAAAACCATTCTCCAGCAGATAATTAGATAAGGTTGCATACCAATCTCGCGGTGCTTGATGAAGACCATAGAGAGCTTTGTTGAGCAACCAAACTCGATCGGAATGGATAGGATCTTCAAAACCTGGAGGCTGTTCGACGTACACCTCTTCTTCAACCACACCATGTAAAAATGCACTTTTCACGTCCATCTGATAAACCTTGAATCCTTTGAAGGACGCATAGGCTAGAAAGATTCGAATTGCTTCGAGACGTGCAACTGGTGCATACACTTCGTTGTAGTCGATCCCTTCAATCTGACGAAAACCTTGAACGACTAAACGCGCTTTGTTCCGGATAACAACTCCGCGGTCATCCTTTTTGCATTTGAAAACCCAACGGGTGCCAATCTTCTTGTATCCAGCAGGTTTCTCTACGAGTTTCCAGACACCCAGCTTCTGGAATTGTTGCAATTCTTCCTGCATTGCTTCCACCCAAGAATTATCTTTCATGGCTTCTTTCCAAGTTCTTGGCTCTTCCTGTGAAACATAACACGCGAAAGACCAATCGTTTTGTTGCCCGGATTCTCGAATTGCTGCATACAGGCCTGCATTGTTGTTGTTCCGCAACATGTTTCTTGTTTGAATGCCACTTTGCACATTTCCAATGATGTTTTGTTGAGGATGGGTATTATGAATCCTTGTTTCAGGATTATCTCGAACTGGAATATTGATACCCAGGTTGTTAAGATTAAGATCAACAACCAAATCAAGACCCAGAATTGACGAAGAGGATGATGCAGTAGCTTCAGCTGTTCTATGGGCATCCACCGGAGGAGTACCTTTCGAAGTACCATGAACTGCTGTTGTAGGGACTTCTTGATCTGCATCTAGAAATTCATCATCCTCTGAAGATTCGTTCAATTCGGTTGCATCATGAAAATCCTCATTGTTGAGAGTATTATTGTTCACCGAAGAAGATGGTTCTTGATTGACAAGAATTGGACGAACCACCGATGAAACTGTTGCATTGTCACTCTCGAAAAACATCCTTGCCGCAACATTTTCTTCAACGGCTTCAATATTGATCGAATTGAAAAAGTCATCGTACTCAAACATCCAAGGTTGACCAGGACGTTTGACTGGCAAGGTATGCCTTTGTACTCTGACCTCAGACCATTCTTCGACCCTTTTTGTCTCTAGATTCCAGACTCGTAAGTTAGGGGTGGCATACCCAAGAAAATATCCCTCAATTGCCTTTGCCCCAAACTTTCCATTAGGATCGATCATTGTGCATGGAGCTCCAAACGGTTCAAGATAAGACAAATCTGCTTTCCGTTTGTTAATGAGCTCAAAGCAGGTCTTGTTGTGCCTTTTGACTGTAAGGACTCGGTTCAATGTATAACATGCAGAGGCCACAGCTTCAGTCCAGAATGGAATAGGTAACTGCGACTCTACCAACATTGTCCTAGCAGTCTCGATCAATGTGCGGTTCTTACGTTCAGCGACGCCATTTTGTTGAGGAGTATAAGCTGCACTAAACTCATGAAGAATACCTTTTGAAGTGCAAAACTCCGCCATGGCATGAATCTTAAATTCAGTACCATTGTCGCTACGTATCCGCCTAACCTTTAATTTATACAAATTCTCAATCTGAACGATCAAGTTTTTGATAATTCCAAAGGTTTCACTCTTGTGTGCCATGAACGCCACCCAAGAAAATCTTGAATAATCATCAGTAATCACGAGACAGTATTGATCACCCCGAATACTTTTGTGCTTGACTGGACCGAACAAATCCATGTGCAAACGTTCAAGGGGAACTGCCACCGTGTTGATCTTCTTTGTAGGGTGCTTCTTCTTTGTTTGTTTACCCTTTTGGCACGAAACACAGACGTCTTGAAGATGGAAATTTTTGAGAGGAACACCATTCACCAATTCATTTGAAACCAAATGATTCATTTTGCGCAAGTGAATGTGACCCATTCGTCTGTGCCAAGAGATAGAGTCTTTTTCTGTGGCTTTTGAAACGAAACATGTTGCTTATGCAGACGTAGTAATAGCTTGGCTCATATCAAGGACGTACAAATCATTTATCCTTGGAGCTGACAAGAGAATCCATTCTTTTGGGATCTTGAAGCCGGGTTTCAGCACATAACATCCATTAGCATCAAAGTGTACTGAGAATTGCTTGTCACAAATTTGAGAAACACTAAGAAGATTGTGATAAAGTTGTTGCACAAAGTTGATCTTGTCAAAGCTGACAATCCCGTTGGATATCATTCCTTCACCCGTAATATATCCACCTTTATCTCCAGCAAAAGCAACATAACCTCCTCTAATAGATTTGACGTCGTAGAGAAGCTTCATGTCGCCTGTCATGTGCCTGGATGCCCCACTATCAACAATCCAATGACTACTGATAGTTCCTCCTGGAACACCCTGCACATGAACTCAAATGATTAGTTGGAGATGGGGACCCAAGCCATTGAGGTCTTGGGTCTTCCATTTTCATCAATAACAATAACCTCTTGTCTTTGATGATTGGTGAATTGTGATGGTCCCCCTGATTTAGTAACCGTTTTTGGTTTCCAGGTCTGTTTTGTTTCACCAGTGTTGTTCTTTAAAACTTTAACTTCTTTGTTGTTGGAAGTTTTTGAATGGTCTGGTTTTACAGAAACAGTTGTTTTGTTAACCACATCGGTTTTAAATGCCTTTTCAATTTTCTTGACCTGTTGGCATTTCTGTTTCTTTTCCCTTTCTTTTACAAGGCGGGGATCTTGTTTTACAGAAACGGATCGCTTGCGGTCAGTTTGGTCACGGGGAACATCAACTTTTTCTTTTTTGCTTATGAAGATATGGACAATTTCGAATTATATGTCCAATAGTTCCACATTCAAAACATGATCTTCGTTCAACAAACCCCGAAGTATAATGTGATCGTCTAGCCGATGATGATGAACTTTGTGAACCCGAGGTACTAGGTTTTGAACTACTTAGTTCATTTCTTTTCTGTACGGTCGCTTTCTTGACAAAATCCAAATTTGATTTGTTTTCAAACGTTTCTATTTTGTCCGTTCCCTGTGATTTCACAAAGTTCACATTTTTCTTCTTCTTTTGGTTCGGCTTCTTTTGTGTTTGAGCCGGTGCTTTTCCTTTTGGCTTGGTGTGATTCTGCTGTTTTGGCACTGTTGGTAATTTCTTATTGCCAAATTGTTTTCGAACTTCGGCCTTGGGAATAGGAGGACACTGTGTAACTGTAACTTGTGGTCCTGTCTTTCCCAAAAACTTACTAGTCGAGTTTTCAAAGACTTTACTGATTAAGAATTGATTAACATTCTTAATGGGAAAATCTTTGTATGAGTAAATTTTATCATCCCCAACCAACGTGTACAGCAAATTCTCACTCTCCGACTCTTTTTCAGGAACGGGCTCGATTGCAATAGTCTTAGCGGGTTTTGCAGGAGGATCACATAGAATGTAATTCTCGAGAGGTATGTCCTCATCTTTGACTACCGCATCAGACTTTGCTATGATAGCATCATCAGATTCATCATCAGAAGAATCAGCATCCTCAATAATGACAGGAGGATCCTGATTCAGTTCAGCAGAAGACACACATGCATCTGCTGAAGTATCTGAATCTGGTGATACTTCTTTCTTGTATCCAAGCCCTGTGGCAAACTCCTTCACATCTAGAGGAACAGATGGTTCAAAGAACACTCTATCCTCCTCATCAGGCATGGCATCATAATTGTGTCTAACTGGTGGTGGACATTTCTTGTAGCCTATGCATGTGACATCCCGTTTCTCTTTCTGAACGTCAATGATGTGCTCCAACACATAGCTAGAGCTCAAATAACTGTCTAGCTTAAGTTGAATCGCATCACTTTCGGTTTTCACACCAGCCATTTCTTTTTGCATAATCTCAAGGCGAGATATATACAAATTGATGTCAGTTTGTTTTCTTGAAACAATTTTAGTTAGTTCGGTTTTATCTTTCTTTAATGTTTCAATTACCGACTTAAATTCCTTTTCATGGTTCTCGTAAAACATGTTGGCTTCAGTGCATTTTGAAAGATCCATAGTCAATTTCTGGTTGTGGATGAATGTTACATCATATTTCTCTTGCAAAACCTCATGTTTGCTTTGCAATTCACACCACTTGGCACTCAAAGAACCATGTTTGTCTTGCAAGTCAAACAAACTAGCTTGTAAAGCATCATGTTTGCCTTGCAACTCAGACATGTTTGCCTCTAAATCAGCACATTTAACATGCAAACTATCACAATTATCACAATTAATAACAGTGGGTTCATCGACACATACCTGATTTGAAGAACTGTCGACATTAGCCATAAAGGCTGAATGGAGAGAAGACGAAGAATAAGCAGCTTGATCCACCAAAATAGATCTTCTATCAGTTCTTGCTGCAGCTTCCTCCAAAAGCTCATCAATATCAGCATCAACCGAAGTACTAGATGTCTCGCCCACATTTTCATCGCCTGAACTTGAGGATTCTTCATCTGAACTCCTTTCATCCTCAGAAGATTCACTACCATTGGCGGAAGATTCTCCACCAGTGGTGTGAACTAGATCCTCCACAACCTTAGCAAAGCATGCTGTTCCATCAGGAGCATCACCACTCAACTGAATAGACCAGTCACAACCTTCATCAACTTGAACCACAAGTGCCTGGTTGGCATTTGATGGTCCTGCTTGGTTGTTAACCGGTACCAATGTACGTTCATTGTTCCTTGCTTGGTTCTGATTTGCCCTGTTCCCTTGACCTCTGAAAGGATTTTGGTTCCCATGTTGAGATGGCCTCGTACATTCACGTTTGAAGTGGCCACGTTCTCCACAATTAAAGCACCTCACAGCCTGTTTATCAAACCCATACTTGGTGTCTTTCTTGCTTTCCAAGCTGGTTCGGCCTGTTCTCTCCATGAAATCCTTTGCACGTCTAACAGCACTGGCAAAGGCCCACTTGATATCCATCATCTCCATTTCCTCCTTATCAATCTGCTGATAGTCTTCTTGTGTCAGATTAATGTTTCCAATCTGACCTTCAACTAGCCCGCAGTACGTACTCACTAAAGTGTTAAGCAGCTCCATGTGTTCCTTAGCTACTTCCACACTGACTTTTGAGAAACTTGAAGTGTTGAGCCGCACTGTATCTGGCTTTGATTGCTGACCAGCAGATGATGTACCTCCATAACATGCTTGAGCAGGAGGAGGTGGTTGAATTGGATTTCCATACATGTCTGTGGTGGGAGGAGGCTTAACAGGAACTTGCACTGTATTGCCATACATATCTGTGCTTGTAACAAAAGCTGTCTGCAGTGGAGCATGTGAACCCGGGTTGCTTGGCACAATGGATCTTGCAGAAGAAGTACTTGAAGTTCCGTAATACATTTCCGGATTCTGTGGCACTGGAACTCTTTTTGCTTTCAAGGTTTCTTCTTGATCCTTGTTCTCCAAAAGCTGCACGAAGTCATTGATATTTGTAGTAGCCAAAACCCCCATTATATTTCAAAATTTCCAAGAAACTGTTCCATTGGGGTGGCAGTGCATCAGCAAACTTCTTCACCACTTCTGCTTGAGTTGTCGCTACACCAAAATTGTTCAACTCAGTAAGCAAATGATAAAACCGGCTTGTCATGTCTCCCAAAGACTCCTTATCTAAGCATGCGAAACCATCAAATTCCTTCGTGAGGAGATCATGACGCAATTGGCGTGTTGCTTCATTCCCTACTCCTCTGGTTTTCAAACCGTCCCACAACTTCTTCGTAGTCTTGAAGCTGACAAACTGATGATAAATGTCTTTGCTTAACGCCTGAGTGAGAATGGCGTATGCTTTCTTTTCCAGATCATATGTTTTCTTCTGATCCTCTGGAAGATCGGCAAAAGTAGCAGTCGACGAAGCAGCAACTTCTATAGCTTGATCGAAGTCTGTGGTGAAACGTATCCACAGCTCTGTATTTTGACCAAGAACATATGTACGGAAACGATCAGCCCAACCTGGATATTCGTTTAAGTGCATCAACTTCGGAGGTCGATTCAAACTTCCTGTTTCGCTTTCGCTTAGAAGAATACTTTGAATACTTGGAGTTTGATTCGATACTAATGCCCATTGATTTGCTTGAGGAGATGTCGACACCGGAGACTCGGCCCATGAAGGAGATAGACTTGTACTTGTGTACTTTCCACTATCGGGAGCCGGTGTACCCCACCATGAGGGAGTGGAACCGGTACTTGTATATTTTCCACTGTCTGGAGCCGGATTTCCCCACCAACTTGGATTCATGATTGATAAGAAAACTAAATTCTATATCAATATCCCGAAAGATAACAACAGCCGAAGAATCCAAGCCCGAAGGATCTGAAAAACACAAACTTGTTAAGACTAAACAGACCACAATCGAAGGATCAACACTTGTTCGAATGATCAACAGTGTTCGAAAGATCACTGTTGACTTTCGAGCAATGGTTTCGAAAGATTCACAATTTCGAAAGATTCACAATTTGAAAGATCCTTATCTTTCGAAATAAATATCCTTATCTTTCGAACAACTATCCTTCGAATAGATTCCCTGGATCGTAGGATAAGTCTCTGACTTCGAAGGATGGGTCGAAAGATGATTATCTATCGAGCCTTCCTTGATCGAGAGATGATCGTTCGATATCGAAAGATATCCTTCGATTGCTTCTGACACAACTGACACTGATACGACAGGTTGGTGAAAAGGTGATGGGTTGGTGAAGTCAACTTTCGGCAAAGGGTATGGTCAGACCTTACCTTTCTACCAACTTTGGTTTTTCAAATAAAATATTCCAAAAATGGAAAACCTTATCTAGAAAAACCAGTCACCGGAACACACCGGAATTTGGCCGGAAATCACCAACTTTCTTAAAAACAATTTTTAAGTTACCCAACCCAACCTAGAACACACCCGGTTGATTTAGAACGCGTTTTTATGTTTATAAGTGCAAGAAAACCATCAAAAACGGGTACTAAACCAAGTGTCCAAACACACCAAGACTTGAACAAACCCGGTTTTTAACAAGGTAAAGAGCCACGGCTCTGATACCACTTGTAGGTCCCTCTCGGAGGATGAGGTTCAACCTTAACCTTGTTATACTAACACACTAGCAAGTGCGGAATCCAAGCTAGTGTGCAAACCGAGTTGAAACAAGCACAAACACAACACACAAGATTCACCGATTAACACCACTTGTATTAATGCGAATGAAAGGTTCCGGTTACAAGCTCAATGTTTACAAATCAGTTTTGCAAACTCTCTAAGTGTGTGTGTGTTCCTGGATAGAATGCTCTCTTTGTTTTCGAGTCTATCTTTCTGTGTGCATCTATCTTTTAACATACACTGCATGGGTATATATATACCCAGCTCTGGTTGTCTGTCCGAAGGATCAGATAGATGATCGGAGGATCATCTATCGATGTCCAACCTGTCGAAGGATCTGCATTAATCTCGAAGGATGATCTATCGAAC
Source organism: Helianthus annuus (assembly GCF_002127325.2). NCBI lineage: Eukaryota > Viridiplantae > Streptophyta > Magnoliopsida > Asterales > Asteraceae > Helianthus > Helianthus annuus. Next base: position 119,287,735 of record NC_035437.2, read on the forward strand.
ATCCCTCGAAGGTTCATCTTTCGAGCTCATCGAAGGATCTAAATTATCCTACGATGAGCCATCCTTCGACTCAGACATTTTACAACCATATACAAACTGTTTGACCTAGTCAAACCAGGAGGACGGTTGACTTGGTCAAACTTACATGACTAACAAGAACATCGTTTTACATCGACCGAATGCAGACAAAGTACAGACACAAGTGCACCAACAGTTGAGCCTGCTCTTAATTCAATCTAAGAGCGATGTAAGATGTGACTTAAAGGCTGGGAAGGAAAGTGAGTTTTTAACACATGAACTTACATTACTAAAACCATTGTTTTTTATATAATAGTATTTCAGTTTTGCTAATAAATTTTAACTAGAATTACTACCCGCCACAATGGGGGGAGGGGGGGGGGCTTGATATATATTGTATATAGCATAAGCCGGATTTTTGTTACATGACCTAACACCACCGTCACATCTACCATCACCTGTAACCATCGATCACCCGCAAAATAGACACAACACACAAAAACGCAAACCAAAAACACAAAATAAACATGTACAACTCAATTACGAACCTTGCACCTTACAGTCCAAAAATACAAAGGTGATTCTATAGTATCAAAAGTGGAGAGAAAGCTCGTGATTGAAGAATTTTAGTTCAAAGTTGATAGCTCTTTTCGTTAGAATCAAGTTTATCTCGTCCGATTTATTGAAACTTGAACTTATGAACATGTTTTATGGAATTACTTGTTTAGACTTTGTTTTTAGTTGTGTTTTGTCTATGAACATGAGTAGCTAACTTTATCTTAATTAGAAACCTAGGCGTATGCATAAATGTTAATTCTTAGTTTTTAGTTTTGGGTTAATTGTGATTCTGGCTTAATGTTTTGGTAAAGAGTGATTCTAATTCAGGGTTTTAATGTTTATGCGTGTTTTATGCTAATATACGATCAATCTTTCGTTCTATGCGTGTTTTGTTGAATGTCTTTCAGTTATAGGCGCGTATTAGGTTGCTTACTCTGTGCTTATGACTTGTTTATGGTTTAGTCTACATATCCCAAAGGAACCTTGATTGAGAGTTTAGATGTACTTAGTATTCTGCCAATTTTAGAAACCGAGAGGTGTTAGATTGTCAAGTATTGATTAGGTGGTTTAGGAGTTAATTGCACGAGAGTGAATTACCCTTTAATGTTCCTTCGATTCTTGATATCCCGTTTTACAAACTTGTTAGATTCACTACACCTTACATCCCTTACACTTCTCAGATGTATTGTTTCTAACGGGGTTGAGAGTATATCCCGATTTAAGGTACCATTGCATTTGTTTAGAGAGACCGAAAGGTGATCTGAACCTGAGGCCGGTGTTTACACACTTCTCTAGATTCTAGATTTCGTTAGGTTTGAAGACCGGTGATGTGTTGGTAAACATGCCATGTTTATGTGTTAGTTTTGTACATTATTTAGTCAGATTTTAGTCTTTTTGAGTGTGTTTGGCTTGACTTAGTGTAAAAGAGTTTTGTAGATAGTGATGTGCTAAATGGGCTGATGAAACGAGCTTAAATGATATATGTATAGCTAATAAATATTATACATGTAATTTGGTTAATTAAATTTGTGGTAAATACAGGTGAATAGAGTTAGTGTGAATTAAATTGAATGGAAAATTGCTTAAACAAAGAAACCAAAAGAACTCACGTAAAGTTTCATGAGAGGAATTAATTGGTTTCATCAATTCTTATGTGAATAATTATCATATTATATACTTTCCTTTTAAATGCCGCAGGGTCTAAAGAAAATAATAACCATGAGCAGCTAAGCGCTCTGTTGCTTCCTCCAGGTGAACGTTTCGTGCAGATTTATACTTTGTTTGGTTAGTTTTGTATTGTATTGGGTCTGATCTTGTTCTAACAAAACTATATGAATCAGATTGATGTATTAGTTAATTAGATTGATGTATTAGTTAATTGAAACAATTTATCTGTGTTTTATGTTCCTTCTTTACAATTGCGTTCGGTTCATCACAAAACCTAGAAACGGGTTGGGTGACTAAAGAGGGTTGACTTGATATAGGTAGATTGGGTAATTGAATTATATGGTTTGATGACAAAAACTATTTTGATTGCCACATTAACTGATTTTCCAACACTATGTCTATGTGGTGTCCAATTAACTAGCTGACCTTGCGTAAACCTAGAACCTGGAACTTGGAGGAGGTTACGTTTTCAGATCTGATATTTTTTCTCTTAACTAAATTATGTTCTTTCTTTTAAACCAATCAAAACCCCCAAATCCAGATTAGATAATTTAGCTAAACACTAACCACATATTCCCCATGGATACGATACCCTATTTACGCTATCTACTTAGTTTAATTTGGTTTTTACATGACCCTTACGACAGTCATCAACTGGTCCGCCATCCAATTTTAGTTCTAGATAGTGTATTTTAGGATCCTGGTAGCCAATTCCAATTAACCAATCCTGTAAGTCCTGTCGACTTAACATGATTATTTCCTAGGTAGCTACTTTCTCGTCATTTGATTTCACCAATAACCGTGTTTCATTGCTTTCTTTCGTGATTTTCTTTGTTAATATGCTTTAGTAGCTGATAGAAATCTCAAAATCCACTAAACATTACCAGACTAGGACTGGATAGAGGTTTAGTATCGAGAGATGCTCCTTTGTGTCCTTGGATAGATACTCAGTAGTCTTACCGAATTTACTATATTACGACCGGTACACTTGTCGTTTATGTGTAATTAAGTTAGCTAGACTATTTACTTTGGTGTTTTCAAATATAATCAAACATTCTACACATGAGTAACCTTGTTATGTATCATCCATATAATATACTCTTATTTAGCTTCATCAATTGTTAAACATTCTCATTGATGTCTTTTTCATCTTATTAGCATATTGTTGACCTTCATCTTCGAAAATCATATTATGCAATAAGATACAAGCATATATTACATATCTCATGTTTTTTTGGCTTCCATGCGCGTATTGTGTTTTACACAATGTTCCATCATGACTTTAGAAAACCAAATACTCGTTGAACTTGGTATTCCACAAATTTATTTCTTTTTTCCATCTGCCAGGAACCTAAAAGTTTTCACGATTTTGTGTAGTCAGTGTATTTTTTGTCAGTAAGATAATACTCGTTATTATATTCAACTACTAAAAGCATAAATGCTAAAATAGGCCTGGTACCATTTAAGATGCTGAAATCCTCCGACCGATGGAGAACATTTAAATCATTAGTTGATTAGGTAACACCAAAGATAACATGCCATACCCATAGTTCTTGTGAACCTATAACTTCTACAATTACTTTGGGATGGCCATGATTGGGGATGTTCACGAGCAGAACTGAACTGACTAGACCTTTGCTCATCCTCGGTTCATTTACAAATTAAATGAACATTTATTCAACCGAGTCAAAGTCAAACAAGCGTCTTTCGATCCAATCATTTTTCCGACCGAACGCCGAGCGGTACTCAACGTCATAGAACAAAAAAGGAAAGTGATGATGGGGGTGTTAGTCTTTAAAGTAAAGTGTTGTTTTCATCCCTGTGGTTTCATCTAATTAAAAGATAAGTATAAATGTAACAAATAACAAAGAATAAAAAACACTAAACTGGTTCTATCGAGAGATTAACTGAGTGGGAAGATGAATCGTAAATCTATTAAATCTATTGAAGGAGACCCTTGTTCTATCGGAAGTTTCAAAACGAATGAACCAACTGAAACAAAACCATGACGCGTTGGCGATGGAGAAATTGAACAATAATGACCGATGGGGGGTGTTTTAGTTAGGATTACGTACTTCTAAATCGAATGGCGGGTTGAGACTTGAGTATCAAGCAACGCTTCATATTTGAGTATTTGACATTTTGATTTAGTTACTTAATGAACATTGGAGTATTCGACAATGGATTATTGGTATTAGACTTGAATTCGATATACATGGGCCATATTTGAATCTTGGACCAAACATTATTATTGTGGGTCTCAAGGTATTTTATTAAAATTTATATATATTAAAAAATAAATCAAGCTAACCAAGCTGAACCGAACCGAGCAGCCCTTTACTCGTGCACGTTCGTTTAAGCCGAACTGATCCGAACAGAGCGTCTTTTTCATTCGAGCTAAATGAACGAGCAAATTCCGAGTATTTTTCGAACGAGCATCGAACAAGTATCGAGTGATTTGAACAGCCCTGTCCATGATCAACTCGCCTAAATTGACCTCACCAGTCAGTACAGAAACGACAAACCAATGCATACATTCTATGTTGCATAGCATTTTTGGAAATCCATATTTTGCTTGGTGCGTTCCAATTTTTGGATGTCATACCATGTTGGTTTTCAGAAATTCCTCTAACTGTATTGCTTGATCACACAGTTGCAAAATTTATATATAGTTTCTGTAGGTCCCTCTCGGAGGATCGAGAACAAACCTAAACCTTGTTATACTAACCCACTAGCAAGTGCGGAATCCAAGCTAGCAAGCAAACCGGGATGAGACAAGTATATACACAAACACACAAAGGTTCACCGATTAACACTAGTTGTATTAATGCAAATGAAGGTTTCGGTTACAAGCACAATGTTTACAAATCTAACTTGTAAACTCTCAAAGTGTGTATGTGAGTTTCCGGGCAGAATGCTCTCAAGCTTATCTCTCGGATGTGTGTATTCTGTCTAAGTGTCTGTCAGAAACTCAACACACTGCATGGGTATTTATACCCAGCCCATGATGTCTGGTTCGAAGGATCCGATAGATGGTCCGAAGGATCATCTATCGATGACAAGTCAATCGAAGGATCAGCATGGACTTTGAAGGATGATCTATCGATCATCCATCGAAGGTTCATCTTTCGAACACCTCGAAGGATCAACATTATCCTTCGAGTAGTTATCCTTCAAGCAATCCTTCGAGCAATCCTTCGATATAGACAATCATCTTTCAACATACAAACTGTTGTCCAAGTCAAACCGGAGGATGGTTGACTTGGTCAACTTACAACACTAATCAGGACATCGTTTACATCATGACCGAATACAGACAAAGTACAGACACAAGTGCACCAACAAACTCCCCCTTGGCTGTAGCTTTGTCTTGATCTTCTATAATTGTAGACCCGTCTCGAACTTCGATGGTCTTTGGTCTTCGAGTTCCCAAAACTCTGATGTCCTTTCAAGTCTTCAATGTCGGAGGATCTTCAAAGTCTTCACGTCTTGAAAGCAGAGAGTGTATCAACAAACTACCCGTATTATGTAGGAAGTGTGTTAACAAACTCCCCCTTAACATAAGCTCCCCCTTGAGTTATGCTCGTGAAAAACTTGAACTTTATGAAGTGAGATCCTTGTGGTGTTGACGATGGCCAGCGGCAACTCGATCATCTTCATCATTTGAGTACCTTCACGTCGTGTCTTCATTCCAAAGCTTTGTCATCGACCATGTTCTCCTAGCCTTTAGAATCTGCACATGCAAGAAATCTAAACGCGTAATGAGAACAACTGCTTGGAATATAGTTAATCATAATCACATGACACACTTATGACCATGTCACAATCAAACACCGTCCGACAGTTTGAAAGTTTAATAAATTTATCAATTTCAGTTTTCAACTTTCAAAACATGCAAATTTCGACCGTTTATGAAGATTTAGTCACTTCGGTTTTCGTTCAGGTTTCAGGCAACGAAAACTCGAGTTCCAACATCGTACGATCGAAAATAAAGTAGAAATAAAATCTTTTTGGCTTTTTGAATTTTTCAAATGTAAAGACTGAAAGCAGTAAATAAATATATACAGACATTCTTTTTGCGAGTTTCGAGGGTAAGAGAATCATATCAGTGTACGGTCATTCCAAAACACTCTTGTTGTTCAGTTAGTTAACATTAAGATAAGCATTCTATAACAATTATCGGTATTGTTGTCCACTTAAGCTCAACTTATCAGATGTAATCATGTTTAGGAGAAACATTAATGTATGATTTATACTTACCGACCGGTGTTCATCCACATCACGACACATTCCCGTATCAAGGTATGCACGAGGGTTCATCTTACCGGTGAGTATACCGATTATCATCTGTTTGACCGTATAAAGATGTGAGATTCTCACTTATTTTGATTTGAAAACAAGCCCTTTGTGATAGAATCACTTATTTATGAGGAACTTGATTTTCATATGCATGAGGGCACAGGAGCAAGTCCGTGAACAGGTCAGTACTTTCGTACAGCAGAGAGACGAACTTGACTCCCGGATAAATGTGATATTTTATCACTTATTTTGATATGGACATGTGATTGTTTATCACTTATTGAGGTCGTATGCAATATGTATTATGTACACGTATGTATAGTATCATGGAAGATCTTAGACTTAGTCTATTTATAGAAGCAACCATGATACCCAGATGATAAGCAGCATAAAGAGCGAATATCTCAGAACCTCGGCAATCTATCAAACGAAATTTCGGTACTAAGACCATATGCCAATGAATGGTTCCCACCTGGTCTTCAGTCGGTTTAAGATTTATATCACCCTGCACACTTTAAAATGATTGTGAGCCTACCGATACATCTTATATAGAGCTGCTTATCGTTTTTCATTTAAGGTTTGAAGAGATTTGGATAGACCACTGATGTACTATCACTTTCTCTTTTTCTCGCCAGGAAACTCATTTTTGATTTTCTATTGTTTTTGAGTTTTTGAAATTTTTCGATGTTTTTGGATTTTCATATTTTTGGATTTACTCCCCCTAAAATCAATAAACTAAGACAAATTTAAAAACACAAAGGTATTTACAAAAATGATTTTCCGATGTTGGTTTACTCTTGCTTGACCTTAATGCCTTTTACCAATAATAAAAAGTCAAATCTTGATTTGTCAAACGCTTTGGTAAATAAGTCGGCACGTTGGTCATCGGTGTGGACCTTAACAACATCGATTAATCTTTTCTCAAAGCAATCACGTATCAAGTGATATTTGAATTCGATGTGTTTGGTCTTCGAATGCTGCACAGGATTTCTAGTGATATCTAAAGCAGCAGAATTATCAACGTAAATAGGAGTAGTTAGGAATTCAAAACCGTAGTCCCGCAATTGTTGTTGGATCCAAAGAACTTGGGAGCAACAACTTGAGGCAGCAATGTATTCAGCTTCGCATGTTGATGTAGCGACACACGTCTGCTTCTTGCACTGCCATGTGACTAGGCGATTTCCTAAAAACTGACATCCAGCCGTTGTGGATTTGCCGTCGATTTTGCATCCGCCAAAATCAGAATCACTGAATGCTACCAATTCAAAGTTATTATCCCTAGGGTACCACAGACCGGTGTCCGGGTAAGCCTTCAAATAACGAAAAATCCTTTTAACAGCTGCAAGATGTGAGGCCTTCGGATTAACTTGATATCTGGCAAGCAGGCACATTGGGAACATTATGTCTGGCCTTGATGCTGTGAGGTACATAAGAGATCCGATCATAGCGCGATAGTTAGAGGGGCTAACAGCTTCACCCTTCAAGTCTGGAGTAATTCCGTGATTAGTTGGCAATGGGGTACCAATGGGCGTTGCATCAGACATCTGAAACCGGTTCAAGATGTCACCAACATATTTAGTCTGATGGATGAATATCCCAGACTCCGTTTATTGCACTTGAAGGCCCAAGAAGAAGGTCATTTCCCCCATAGCACTCATCTCGAATTTATCCTGCATAATGCGCTCGAATTCCCTACACAAGACATCATTAGTAGAACCAAAAATAATATCATCAACGTATACCTGTACCAGAAGAAGATCTCCATCTTGTTCTTTGATGAAGAGAGTACAGTCGATAAGACCACGTCGAAAACCGTTCTCCAGCAGATAGTGTGATAAGGTTGCATACCAAGCTCGAGGTGCTTGATGTAGACCATAGAGAGCTTTGTTGAGCAACCAAACCCGATCGGGATGGATAGGATCTTCAAAACCTGGAGGCTGTTCGACATATACCTCTGCTTCAACCACACCATGTAAAAATGCACTTTTCACGTCCATTTGATAGACCTTGAATCCTTTGAAGGACGCATAGGCTAGAAAGATTCGAATTGCTTCGAGACGTGCCACTGGTGCATACACTTCGTTGTAGTCGATGCCTTCAATCTGACGAAAACCTTGAACGACTAAACGTGCTTTGTTTCGGATAACAACTCCGCGGTCATCCTTTTTGCATTTGAAAACCCAACGGGTACCAATCTTCTTGTATCCAGGAGGTTTCTCTACCAGTTTCCAGACACCCAGTTTCTGGAATTGTTGCAATTCTTCCTGCATTGCTTCCACCCATGAGTTATCTTTCAAGGCTTCTTTCCAAGTTCTTGGTTCTTCCTGTGAGACATAGCACGCGAAAGACCAATCGTTTTGTTGCCCGGATTCTCTAATAGCTGCATACAAGCCTGCGTTGTTGTTGTTCCGCAACATGTTTCTTGTTTGAATGCCACTCTGCACATTTCCAATGATGTTTTCTTGAGGATGGGTATTATGAATCCTTGTTTCAGGATTATCACGAACTGGAATATTGATACCCAGGTTGTTGAGATTAAGATCGACAACCAAATCAAGGCCCGGAATTGACGAAGAGGATGATGCAGTAGCTTCAGCTGTTCTGGTGGCATCCACTGGAGGAGTACCTTCTGAAGTACCATGAACTGCTGTTGTAGGAGCTTCTTGATCTGCATCTAGAAATTCATCATCCTCTGAAGATTCGTTCAACTCGGTTGCATCATGAAAATCCTCATTGTTGAGAGTATTGTTGTTCACCGAAGAAGATGGTTCTTGATTAACAAGAATTGGACGAACCACCGGTGAAACTGTTGCATTGTCACTCTCGAAAAACATCCTAGCCGCAGCATTTTCTTCAACGGCTTCAACATTGATCGAATTGAAAAAGTCATCGTACTCAAACATCCAAGGTTGACCAGGACATTTGACTGGCAAGGTGTGCCTTTGTACTCTGACCTCAGACCATTCTTCAACCCTTTTTGTCTCAAGATTCCAGACACGTAAGTTAGGGGTGGCATACCCAAGAAAGTATCCATCAATTGCCCTTGCCCCAAACTTTCCATTAGGATCGATCATTGTGCAAGGAGCTCCAAACGGTTCAAGATAAGACAGATCTGGTTTCCGTTTGTTGATAAGCTCAAAGCAGGTCTTGTTGTGCCTTTTGACTGTAAGGACTCTGTTCAATGTATAGCATGCAGAGGCGACAGCTTCAGTCCAGAATGGAATGGGCAGCTGCAACTCTACCAACATTGTCCTAGCAGTCTCGATCAATGTGCGGTTCTTACGTTCAGCGACGCCATTTTGTTGAGGAGTATAAGCTGCACTAAACTCATGAAGAATGCCTTTTTCAGTGCAAAACTCCGCCATGGCATGATTTTTGAATTCAGTACCATTGTCGCTACGTATCCGCCTAACCTTTAGTTTAAACAAATTCTCAATCTGAACGATCAAGTTTTTGATAATTCCAAAGGTTTCACTCTTGTGTGCCATGAACGCAACCCACGAAAATCTTGAATAATCATCAGTAATCACGAGACAGTATTGATCACCCCGAATACTTTTGTGTTTGACAGGACCGAACAAATCCATGTGCAACCGTTCAAGGGGAACTGCCACCGTGTTGATCTTCTTTGTAGGGTGCTTCTTCTTCGTTTGTTTACCCTTTTGGCACGAAACACAGACGTCTTGAAGATGGAAATTTTTGAGTGGAACACCATTCACCAATTCATTTGAGACCAAATGATTCATTTTGCGCAAGTGAATGTGACCCATACGTCTATGCCAAGAGATTGTGTCTTTTTCTGTGGCTTTTGAAACGAAACATGTTGCTTGTGCAGACGTAGTAATAGCCTGGCTCATATCAAGGACGTATAAATCATTTATCCTTGGAGCCGACAAGAGAATCCATTCTTTTGGAATTTTGAAGTCGGGTTTCAGCACATAACATCCATTAGAATCAAAGTGCACTGAGAATTGCTTGTCACAAATTTGAGAAACACTAAGAAGATTGTGATCAAGTTGTTGCACGAAATTGATCTTGTCAAAGCTGACAATCCCGTTGGATATCATCCCTTCACCCGTTATGTATCCACCTTTATCTCCAGCAAAAGCAACATAACCGCCTCTAATAGATTTGACGTCGTAGAGAAGCTTCATGTCGCCTGTCATGTGCCTGGATGCCCCACTATCAACAATCCAGTGACTACTGATAGTTCCTCCTGGAACACCCTGCACATGAACTCAAATTATTAGTTGGAGATGGGGACCCAAGCCATTGTGGTCTTGGGTCTTCCATTTTCATCAATAACAATAACTTCTTGTCTTTGATGATTGGTGAATTGTGATGGTCCCCCTGATTTAACAACCATTTTTGGTTTCCAAGCTTGTTTTGTTTCACCAGTTTTATTCTTTAAAATTTTAACTTCTTTGTCGTTGGAAGTTTTTGAATTATCTGGTTTTACACAAACAGGTTGTTTTTGAACCACATCGGTTTTAATTGCTTTTTCAATCCTTTTGACCTGTTGGCGTTTCTGTTTCTTTTCCCTTTCTTTTACAAGGCGGGGATCTTGTTTTGCAGAAACAGATTGCCTACGGTCAGTTTTGTCACGGGGAGCATCAACCTTTTCTTTCTGCTTATGAAGATATGGGCAGTTTCTGATAATATGCCCAATGGTTCCACATTCAAAACATGATCTTCGTTCAACGAACCCCGAAGAATCATGTGATCGTCTAGCCGATGATGTTGAACTTTGTGAGCCCGAGGTACTAGGCTTTGAACTACTTGGTTCATTTCTTTTCTCGACAATAGCTTTCTTGACAAAATCTAAGTTAGATTGATTTTCAAACCTTTCAATTTTGTCTGTTCCCGTCGATTTCACAAAGTTAACATTTTTCTTCCTTTTCTGATTCGGCTTCTTTTGGGCTTGAGCCGGTGATGTTCCTTTAGGCTTGGTGTGATTTCGCTGTTTTGGCAATATTGGTAATTTCTTGTTGCCAAATTGTTTTCGAATTTCACCCTTTGGAATTGGTGGACACTGTGTAACTGTAACCTTAGGTCCTGCCTTTCCCAAGAACTTACTCGTCGAATTTTCAAAAACTTTACTGATTAAAGATTGATTAACGTTTTTAATCGGAAAGTCTTTGTCTGAATAAATTTTATCATCACCAACCAGAGTGTACAGCAAATTCACACTCTCCGACTCTTTCTCAGACACGGGCTCGATTGCAACAGTCTTAGCGGGTTTGATAGGAGGATCACATAGAATGTAATTCTCGAGAGGTATGTCCTCATCCTTGATTACCGCATCAGACTTTGCTGTGACAGCATCATCAGATTCATCATCAGAAGAATCAGCATCCTCAATGACAGGAGGATCCTGATTCAGTTCACCAGAGGACACACTCGTATCTGCTGACACATCTGAATCTGAGGATACTTCTTTTTGGTATCCGAGCCCTGCAGCAAATTCTTTCACATCTAGAGGCACAGATGGTTCAAAGAACACTCTGTCCTCCTCATCCGGCATGGCATCATAATTGTGTCTAACTGGTGGTGGACACTTCTTATAGCCTATGCATGTGACATCTCTCTTTTCCTTCTGAACATCGATGATGTGATCTAACACATAGCTAGAACTCAAATAACTGTCTAGCTTGAGCTGGATCGCATCACTTTCTGTTTTCACACAAGCCATCTCTTTTTGCATGATCTCAAGGCGAGATATATACAAATTTATGTCAGTTTGTTTTCTTGAAACCATTTTAGTCAGTTCAGTTTTATCTTTCTTTAATGTTTCAATTACTGACTTAAATTCTTTTTCATGGTTTTCATAAAACATGTTGGCTTCTGTGCATTTTGAGAGATCCACAGTCAACTTCTGATTGTGGATGAATGTCACATCATATTTCTCTTGCAAAGCCTCGTGTTTGCTTTGCAGCTCACACCACTTAGCAGACAAAGAACCATGTTTGTCTTGCAAGTCAAACAAACTAGCTTGTAAAGCATCATGTTTGGCTTGCAACTCAGACATGTTTCCCTCTAAATCAGCACATTTAGCATGCAAGCTATCACAGTTAACACAATTTGCAGTAGTGGGTTCATCGACACATACCTGACTTGATGAACTGCCGACATTAGCCATAAAGGCTGAATGAAGAGAAGACTAAGTAAAAGCAGCTTGATCCACCAGAATAGATCTTCTTTGAGTTTCTGCTGCAGATTCCTCCAAAAGTTCATCAATATCTTCATCGATTGCTGCATTTGATGTCTCACCCACATGATCATCACCAGAATTGGATGATTCTTCATCAACACTCCTGCTGTACCCAGAAGAGTCTTCATCTTCAGACGATTCACCACCACTGGCGGAAGATTCTCCACCACTGGTGTGAACTAACTCCTTCACAACTTGAGCAAAACATGCTGTTCCATCGGGTGCATCACTACCCAACTGGATTGACCAGTCACAACCTTCATCCACCTGAACTGCAAGTGCACGGTTGGTTTGGTTGTTGACAGGCACCAAAGTACGCTCATTGTTTCTGTTCTGCTGGTTGCCTTGGTTTCTGAAGGGGTTTTGATTCCCGTGCTGAGCTGGCTTTGTACATTCCCTTTTAAAATGACCCCGTTCACCACAGTTGAAGCACTTCACTGCCTGTTTATCGAACCCATACTTGGTGTCTCGCTTACTTTCCAAGCTGGTTCTGCCAGTACTTTCCATCCAATCCTTTGCCCTTCTCACAGCACTAGCAAAGGCCCACTTGATATCCATCAGATCCATCTCTTCCTTATCTATCTGCCGATAATCTTCCTGTGTCAGATTGATGTTGCCAATCTGACCTTCTATTAACCCACAGTATGCGCTCACTACAGTGTTAAGTAGCTCCATGTGTTCCTTAGCTACTTCTACACTGACTTTGGAGAAGCTGGAAGTGTCGAGCTGTACTGTATTTGGCTTTGATTGTTGACCAGCAGATGATGTTCCTCCATAACATGCACGTTGTGTTTGAGCAGGAGGAGGAGGAGGTGGCTGTATTGGATTTCCATACATGTCTGTGGTTGGAGGTGGCTTGACAGGGACTTGCACTGTATTGCCATACATATCAGTGCTTGTGACAAAAGCTGTCTGCAGAGGAGCATGTTGGCTGCTTGGTACAATGGCTCTTGAAGAGGAAGAACTTGTAGTTCCATAATACATTTCTGGATTCTGTGGCACTGGAACTCTCTTAGCTTTCAAGGTTTCTTCCTGATCCTTGTTCTCCAACAACTGCACAAAGTCGTTGATGTTTGTAGTCGCCATAACCCCATTATACTTTAAGATCTCCAGAAAACTGTTCCATTGGAGTGGCAATGCATCAGCAAACTTCTTCACAACCTCTGTCTGAGTTGTTGTCACGCCAAAGTTGTTCAACTCAGTAAGCAAATGATAAAATCTGCTTGTCATATCTCCCAAAGACTCCTTGTCTAAGCATGCAAAACCGTCAAATTCCTTCTTGAGTAGATCGTGACGCAATTGACGTGTTGCCTCATTCCCTACTCCTTTGGTTTTTAAACCGTCCCACAACTTCTTGGTAGTCTTGAAGCTAACAAACTGATGATAAATATCTTTGCTTAACGCCTGAGTGAGAATGGCGTAAGCTTTCTTCTCCAGATCATATGTCTTCTTCTGATCCTCTGGAAGATCTGCAAATGTGGCAGTTGAAGAAGCAGCAACCTCGATAGCTTGATCAAAATCTGTGGTGAACCGTATCCACAGTTCTGTATTCTGACCCAGAACATATGTACGAAAACGATCAGCCCAACCCGGATATTCATTTAGATGCATCAGCTTTGGAGGTCGATTCAAACTTCCAGTTTCACTTTCGCTCAATAGAATACTCTGAATACTTGGAGTTTGATTGGATACCAACGCCCACTGATTTCCCTGAGAAGATGTCGATACCGGAGACTCGGCCCATGAAGGCGATAGACTTGTAGATGTGTACTTTCCACTGTCTGGCGCCGGTGTACCCCACCATGAAGGAGTAGAACCAGAACTTGTATATTTACCGCTGTCGGGGGCCGGATTCCACCAATTCGGATTCATGATTAATAAGCAAAATAAATGCTAAGTGAATAATCCGAAAGATAACACAGCCGAAGGATCCTGTTCGAAAGATCTGGAATCACAGAAACTTGTTAACAATAAACAGACCACACTTCGAAAGATCAACTCTTGTTCGAAGGATCAACAGTACTCGAAAGATTACTGTTGAATCTCGAACAATGATTTCGAAAGATTCAAGAACTCGAAGAATTCCCCTTTGAAAGATCCTTATCTTTCGAGTTAAATCCTTATCTTTCGGCCACTTGTCTTTCGAATAAATTCCTTAATCGAAAGATATGTTTCAGACTTCGAAGGATGGGTCGAAGGATGATGATCTTTCGAGCCTTCCTTGATCGAAAGATGGACTTTCGATGTCAAACGATATCTTTCGAGAGGTTCTGACACAACTGACGCTGATTTGAAAGGTTGGTGAAAAGGTGATGGGTTGGTGAAGGTCAACTTTCGGCAAAAGGTATGGCAGAAAGTACTTTTGCCACCAACTTTGAAAATATTGCCCAAAAAGGAAAACCTTATCCTAATACCAGTCACCGGAATATCGATCGGAATTTGACCGGAAAACACAAAGTCACTTAAAAACAAGTTTCAAAGTTACCCAACCCAACCTTGAACACTCCCGAAGGTTTAGAATCCGTTTTTCAGTTTAAATATGCAAGAAAAACCACCAAAACGGGTGCTAAACCAAGTGTCCAAACACACCAAACACTTGAACAAACCCGGTTTTAAACAAGGTAAAGAGCCATGCTCTGATACCACTTGTAGGTCCCTCTCGGAGGATCGAGAACAAACCTAAACCTTGTTATACTAACCCACTAGCAAGTGCGGAATCCAAGCTAGCAAGCAAACCGGGATGAGACAAGTATATACACAAACACACAAAGGTTCACCGATTAACACTAGTTGTATTAATGCAAATGAAGGTTTCGGTTACAAGCACAATGTTTACAAATCTAACTTGTAAACTCTCAAAGTGTGTATGTGAGTTTCCGGGCAGAATGCTCTCAAGCTTATCTCTCGGATGTGTGTATTCTGTCTAAGTGTCTGTCAGAAACTCAACACACTGCATGGGTATTTATACCCAGCCCATGATGTCTGGTTCGAAGGATCCGATAGATGGTCCGAAGGATCATCTATCGATGACAAGTCAATCGAAGGATCAGCATGGACTTCGAAGGATGATCTATCGATCATCCATCGAAGGTTCATCTTTCGAACACCTCGAAGGATCAACATTATCCTTCGAGTAGTTATCCTTCAAGCAATCCTTCGAGCAATCCTTCGATATAGACAATCATCTTTCAACATACAAACTGTTGTCCAAGTCAAACCGGAGGATGGTTGACTTGGTCAACTTACAACACTAATCAGGACATCGTTTACATCATGACCAAATACAGACAAAGTACAGACACAAGTGCACCAACAGTTTCCCTTAAAGTTTTTTCGGACATCTTCAAATACTTTTCCCATGCAACACTAGTTCCATCATGACTTTAGAAAACCAAATACTCGTTGAACTTGGTATTCCACAAATTTATTTCTTTTTTCCATCTGCCAGGAACCTAAAAGTTTTCACGATTTTGTGTAGTCATGGTATTTTTTGTCAGTAATACTCGTTATTATATTCAACTACTAAAAGCATAAATGCTAAAATAGGCCTGGTACCATTTAAGATGCTGAAATCCTCCGACCGATGGAGAACATTTAAATCATTAGTTGATTAGGTAACACCAAAGATAACATGCCATACCCATAGTTCTTGTGAAGCTATAACTTCTACAATTACTTTGGGATGGCCATGATTAGGGATGTTCACGAGCAGAACTGAACTGACTAGACCTTTGCTCATCCTCGGTTCATTTACAAATTAAATGAACATTTATTCAACCGAGTCAAAGTCAAACAAGCGTCTTTCGATTCCCTGTGGTTTCATCTAATTAAAAGATAAGTATAAATGTAACAAATAACAAAGAATAAAAAACACTAAACTGGTTCTATCGAGAGATTAACTGAGTGGGAAGATGAATCGTAAATCTATTGAAGGAGACCCTTGTTCTATCGGAAGTTTCAAAACGAATGAACCAACTGAAACAAAACCATGACGCGTTGGCGATGGAGAAATTGAACAATAATGACCGATGGGGGGTGTTTTAGTTAGGATTACGTACTTCTAAATCGAATGGCGGGTTGAGACTTGAGTATCAAGCAACGCTTCATATTTGAGTATTTGACATTTTGATTTAATTACTTAATGAACATTGGAGTATTGGACAATGGATTATTGGTATTAGACTTGAATTCGATATACATGGGCCATATTTGAATCTTGGACCAAACATTATTATTGTGGGTCTCTAGTTATTTTATTAAAATTTATATATATTAAAATATAAATCAAGCTAACCAAGCTGAACCGAACCGAGCAGCCCTTTACTCGTGCACGTTCGTTTTAAGCCGAACTGATCCGAACAGAGCGTCTTTTTCATTCGAGCGAAATGAACGAGCAAATTCCGAGTATTTTTCGAACGAGCATCGAACAAGTATCCAGTGATTTGAACAGCCCTGTCCATGATCCAGGGGCGAAGTATTGTGGATGCCCGGGGATGCACCCGCCCACCCCAATATTTCGGTTAGAAGTGTATAAGTTTCGATTTTTCGTCCGAAAATTTTAAAATTATATAGGATCGTCCCCCCTGATTATTTTTCCTAAATTGTATATCCTAAATATTTATAAACTTTGTATATAAATGATGGGTAGTTTGGTAGATATACACTTTGTTTATTTGGAACTATTATTATTTCACCCGATTTGAATCGAATAGCCAACCCAACCCCACCCGAAACATAAGGATAGGAAAAAAAATTTGGGTCCCATCACTTTACGCCCCCTCGAAACTTTTGGTCAAGCTCCGCCACTGCCATGATCAACTCGCCTAAATTGACCTCACCAGTCAGTACAGAAACGAGAAACCAATGCATACATTCTATGTTGCATAGCATTTTTGGAAATCCATATTTTGCTTGGTGCGTTCCAATTTTTGAATGTCATACCATGTCATGTTGGTTTTCAGAAATTCCTCTAACTGTATAGCTTGATCACACAGTTGCAAAATTTATATATAGTTTCCCTTAAAGTTTTTTCGGACATCTTCAAATACTTTTCCCATGCAACACTAGTTGTGTCGTCTAGAATTTTATGTATTGCCAAATTGGATTTTTGTAAAGCAGTGAACCTTCTACTTAATGCATCTCATCACAATGCAAAAAAAAAGGGTCAATACGCTCCAAATCATCGGCTGTATTGTGGAGTACGGTCCGCTCATTTAGAACCTATGCTTAAACTATTCGCTGGTACACACGAGGTTTTCACCAAAGAAGTCAATTGTTCGTAAGTACTTACAATTAAAAGATAAAAAATAAACATAAATTTTAAATCTAATATGTATTTTTTTATTGTTTTTGTTATTATTATTTTTGTTACATATGGCAAATTCCCATTAATGTGAAATACCAAATTTATACATCAAAATAGAAGGCAAACGGACAAAAAGCTACACTGTTATCCCTTATTGAAAAGAAAAAGTAAGCCTTTTAAAACCTACATTCATATATTTTGGGGGTCATAACATTAATATGCATTGTTGATACATATCGTGTGGATACGGCTCGGCTCGGTTCGACTCAGCTACGAAGTGAAGGCCGTAGTCAAGACATCCTCCTGTCTTGACTCGGTATGCTAGTTACTTCGTAATGTTAATGTACATGTAACTGCGTGTGTGCAGTATACATGTTAGTGTATTGTTTATTTGTTTGTTGTTTGTTTGTTCTAAGCCCAAGTCAAGGCCCAAAGCCCAAACAACATGCACATGTCTTTGAAGCCCAATATGAAGACTCAAGCCCACATGAAATGGACGAAATCCCAGAACATGTTTGACGAAAACACTATTTAGGTGAAATCACCCTTGTGGTGAAAACCAAATTGGTGAAAACACTATGAGACGAAATCAAGGAGTGATTTCGTCTGGTCTTTTGATTTCGTCACTCCTTCAGTCTATATAAACATAGACAACAGAGATAACAAACTGAGGAAGTCTGAATAGATTTCAGAGAACACACACACGAGAGAGAGAGTTTACAGAGCACATTTGTAAACGTTGATTTGTAACTGACTTTTCATAGTATTAATACATTGGTATTAATCGTTGAAATCTCGTGTCCATATTATCATTGCGTGTTCTATCTCGGTTTGCATCTCCGGTTGGATTCCGCACAACCGGGTGTGTTTGTACACAAGGATTAGGCGACTAGATCCTCCCCTAGCCGGACCTACAAGTGGTATTAGAGCCTTGGCTCTTCTCCTTGTTAAAACCGAGAGTTTTCGGGTGTGTTTCGGGTGTTTGAAGTTTTTATTTTTTCTTGAAAAATCTGGTTAAATCTTCAAATATCTTCATATTTTGCTGGAAGTTCACATAAAAACTTTGTTATTTTTCATTCTTACATGTTAAAAGTTGGTTTTTTGTGAAGTTTCGAGCAAAACCGCGTTTCGGAAGTTTGTCGGTTCACCGGAAAACTCATAGTTTCACCGGAAAACTCATAGTTTCACCGGATAAACCATTGTGTTCTTGACATATTCAAGTGTTCTTCAAAGTTTTATACTTTTTGATCTTTGCAAGTTATTGTGAAAGTTGTTGTTGTTTTGAAAATTGTGATTGATTAAAATAATCCATCACCTTACTGCATTGGTAATTGGATTTGATTATAATATTGTTCATCATCATTTGGTTGGTAACTTGAAAAATGTGAGCCGAAAGCAAGACAGTGTGTAAGGGTAAGGTGGCTTTGACAAAGAAGTCTTTGTGTCAGTAAGAGATAAGGGTTGGTGTTCAAAATATCTTCTTGTCTGGTTCAATTGTCAACTAAAACCAGCCGGACGAAATCACCATACATATCTCAGTCAACGAAATCATTTTTGTTTAGTCAACAATATCAAGCATCCTTTCAACGAAATCAGAAACAAATCACCACTTCTGGACGAAATCACCAAGTCTTCATCAACACTTATTTGGACGAAAACAGCCCTGATTTCACCATACATCCTAGACGAAAACACTTCTGGATGAAATCAACTTATTCTAGTCAAAGAAATCACATTTAGTCAACAAAATCAAGCTGTTGGACGAAATCACTTGCTGATTGGACGAAATCACTTGTTGTTGGACGAAATCACTTTTCCTGACGAAATCAGAAGTGTCAGTAAAACATTTCAGCAACGAAATCACTTTTCCTGACGAAATCAGAAGTGTCAGTAAAACATTTCAGCAACGAAATCACCATTTCAGCAACGAAATCACCATTTCAGCAACGAAATCACCATTTCAGCGAAAAGATCAAACATATCAGCAACGAAAACCCCTATTTTCGTCACATATCTTTTCATATTGTTAACAAAAGCTTTTTATATCATATTTAACTGTTTGATTTGAGTGTGACTTTCAGGTAATCATTTTTCGTGATCAAACATGAACCCAAGTTGGTGGGGTACACCGTCTGTAGTGAAGGAAATCCGAATTGGTGGGGTACTCCGGCTTCGGATGAGGGAAAGCATAGAAATACAAGTTCATCTCCCTCATGGTGGGGTACTCCGGCTCCGGATGGAGGAAAGTATAGAAATACAAGTTTATCTCCATCATGGGCCGAATCTCCCACACCACCTCGAATTACGGTAGAAGAATGGGCATCGGTTACTAATCAAAAGCAAAGTGAACCGAAAATGACAACAGATTTATATGGCAATCCGATACAAGTTCCTAAGCCAGCTCTAACCACAGACTTGTATGGAAATCCATTACCACCAGTTTCCTCACAATGTCATCTTTCTACTGAAGCACCATCATCTCCTGATCCAAGGAACAATAGTCAGACAAAAACGGCGTTGTATGCTGAAATTGTCAAAGATGTCAGCAATGGTGAATCCTCGGGAGGTAATGACAGTTCTGAACATAACAGTAGTTCAGATGAAGATGTTTCAACTTCAGTTGAGGGTGATACAACTTCAAGTTCAAGCGAGGATGGATCTGAATATGAATCATCAAGGGAGGTTATTGATTCTGATGCAGAAAGACCAACACCTGAGAGTGATTCCAGTCAGGTATGTGTCGATGAACCCACTGCTGTAGATTGTGATAATTCTGCTAGATTAAGAGTTACGCGTGCTGATTTAGAAGCAAACATGTCTGAGTTGCAAGGCAAACATGATGCTTTACAAGCTAGTTTGTTTGACTTGCAAGACAAACATGTTTCATTGAATGCCAAGTGGTGTGAATTGCAAAGCAAACACGAAGCTTTGCAAGAGAAATATGATGTGACGTTTATCCACAACCAGAAGTTGATTGTGGATCTTTTAAAATGCACTGAAGCAAACATGTTTTATGGGAACCATGAAAAAGAGTTTAAGTCGGTAATTGAGAACTTGAGGAAAGATAAAACCGAATTAACTAAAATGGTTTCCAGAAAACAAACTGACATTAATTTGTATATATCTCGCCTTGAGATAATGCAAAAGGAGATGGCTTGTGTCAAAACTGAAAGTGAAGCGATCCAGCTTAAGCTAGACAGTTATTTGAGCTCTAGCTATGTGTTGGATCACATCATTGACGTTCAGAAAGAAAAACAGGATGTCACATGCATAGGCTACAAGAAATGTCCACCACCAGTGAGACACAATTATGATGCAATGCCTGACGAGGAGGATAGAGTGTTCTTTGAACCATCTGTTCCTCTAGATGTAAAGGAATTTGCAACAGGACTCGGATATAAGAAAGATGTATCATCCGATTCAGATGTATCAGCAGATACATGTGTGTCTTCTGCTGAACTGAATCAGGATCCTCCAGTCGTTACTGAGGATGCTGATTCTTTAGATGATGAATCTGATGATGCTGTCCCAGCAAAGTCTGATGCGGTAGTCAAAGATGGGGACATACCTCTCGAGAATTACATTCTATGTGATCCTCCTGCAAAACCCGCTAAGACTGTTGCAATTGAGTCCTCGTCTGCACCAGAGTCGGAGGGTGTGAACTTGCTCTACACTCTTGTTGGTGATGATAAAATCTACGCTAACAAAGATTTTCCTATTAAAAATGTTAATCAATCTTTAATAAGTAAAGTCTTTGAAAATTCGACAAGTAAGTTTTTGGGAAAGACAGGACCACATGTTACAGTTACACAGTGTCCTCCTATTCCAAAGGCCGAAATTCGAAAACAATATGGCAATCAGAAATTACCAACAGAGAAAAGGCAGCCAAATCATACCAAACCTAAAGGAAAATCACCGACTCAGGGTCAGAAGAAACAGACCCAAAAGAAAAACAAGAATGTGAACTTTGTGAAATCTAAGGGAACGGACAAAATCGAAACTTTTGAGTACAAATCTAACTTAGATTTTGTTAAACAAGCAACAGTGTTGAAAAGAAATGAACCAGACTGTTCAAAACCTAGTACCTCGGGATCACAAAGTTCATCATCGGTAAGACGATCACATGATGCTTCGGGGATTGTTGAACGAAGATCATGTTTTGAATGTGGTACAATTGGACATATAATTCGAAATTGTCCATATCTTCATAAGTTGAAAGAAAAGGTTGATGATTCCTGTGAACAAAATCATGCCGCCCAAGAAAATAGAAAAGGAAAACAGAGCGAAAATAAGAAACAGGGTCGGAAGATAAACTTCGTGAAATCAAGAGGGACTGATAAAATTGATACTTTCGAAAACAAATCCAACAAGGATTTTGTTAAACAAAGTAAAATTTTGAAAAGAAACAGTCAAAACAACTATACACAACAAACAAACAGTTGTGATGTAGGACCAAGTACCTCAAGATCACGAAGTTCATCATCCAGCTATTACAGTTATGATACTCCGAGGTTTGTTGAGCGGAGATCATGCTTTGAATGCCGTGAGTATGGGAACATTGTTAGAAACTGTCCATATCTCACGAAAGAAAAGGCAAAGGTTGATGCCCCCCATGGTAACAATTACCAAAGAAGATCTGTTTCACCAAAACAGGACCCTCGTCTTGTTAAACAACGAGAAAAGAAACAGAAAAAGAAACAAAGAAAAGAAGTTGAAAAGGCTTTGAAACCGGAGGTTATCCAAACAAAATCTGTTAAATCAGATGTTAAACATGAAAAACAGAAACAGATTTGGATACCAAAACCGGTAACTGTTTCAGGGGGAGCTACATCAATTCCGAATCATCGGGAAATGGATGTTACAATTCTCGATGATGACGGACGACCCAAGTCTGTGAAGGCTTGGGTCCCCCTCTCCAACTAATCTCTGAATGAGTGTGCAGGATGTTCCAGGAGGAACTATTGATAGTCTTAGGATTGTTGATAGTGGAGCGTCCATGCACAAGATTGGCGACATAAGGCTCCGAAATATTGTTATATCTAGGAGAATGTTGTTGCCATTGATGGAGAGAAAGGGAAACAGAAAAGAAGAAGGATATGTTGGTGAAAGTATGTGGCCGAATGAAGTTGCAAAATTCGACCAGATGAAAAATGTGCCAAAATTTGGTTGTTATGGTTTTTGATCGGGTCCACATGAAAGATTCCAATGAAATGTGTGCGGATGCCTTGGCATGGATTGAACAACCGTACACCACTTCTGAAAGAGAAAGACAAAGACCTTCGCTGGTGGAATATGGAAGACCAGCCGGACCCGGAGGTTTATGATCTTGTTGCTGTCAAGAGATTTCTAAGTAGCTGCAAATTCGACTTTGAAGTCCACACCGGGTGGATATCCAATTTGGGAGAGCACTCAGATTCCTTGCAATGCATGAAACAGTTGCAGGATACGGTTTTGAATTTCTAATCTCTCCTATGCTTGTCGATATTTAAGCTGCTTTATGAATTATTATCATCTCATACAGCACACTTTGACCTGACACATTGATCTCGAATATCACCTTACACGTGATTGTTTCACTATGAAACTCGTCAATGTTGTCATGGTCCGCACCGCTTACCGACGTGCCAACTGATTTTTCCAAAATTCGATAAATCTTTTCTGATAAAAACTTAATTTTGGTAAACGGCATTAAGGTCAAGCAAGAGTAACACCAACATCGGAAAATCATTTTTGTAAATATCTTTGTGTTTTTAAAATTGTCTTAGTTTGTTGATTTTAGGGAGAGTAAATCAAAATTTGAAAATCCAAAAACATCGAAAAATTAAAAAACACAAAAACAATAGAAAATCAAAAATGAGTTTCCTGGCGAGAAAAAAGGGAATATGATAGTACATCAGTGGTCTATCCAAACCTCTTTAAACCCTAAACTGAAAAACGATAAGCAGCTCTATATAAGATGTATCGGTAGGCTCACAATCATTTTAAAGTGTGCAGGGTGATATAAATCTTAAACCGACTGAAGACCAGGTGGGAACCATTCATTGGCATATGGTCTTAGTACCGAAATTTCGTTTGAAAGATTGCCGAGGTTTTGAGATATTCGGTCTTTATGCTGCTTATCATCTGGGTATCATGGTTGTTTCTTTTATCGAAAAATAACGGGGATGCAAGTCTAGATCTTCCATGATACCATACATACGTGTACATACTGCATACGACCTCAATAAGTGATAAACAATCACATGTCCAAACAAATAAGTGATAATATATCACATTATCTGGGAGTCAAGTTCGTCTCTCTGCTGTACGAAAGTACTGACCTGTTCACGAACTTGCTCATGTGCCCTTCATGCATCTGAAAATCAAGTTCCTCATCAATAAGTGATTATAACACATAGGGCTTGTTTTCAAATCAAAATAAGTGAGAATCTCACATCATATACGGTCAAACAGATGATAATCGGTATACTCACCGGTAAGATGAACCCTCATGCATACCTTGATATGGGAATGTGTCGTGATATGGATGAACACCGGTCGGTAAGTATAAATCATACCTTAACGTATCCCCTTGCCATGATTACATATGATAAGTTGAGCTTAAGTGGACAACAATACCGATAATTGTTATAGGATGCTTATCTTAATGTTAATTAATTGAACAACAAGAGTGTTTTGGCATGACCATACACTGATATGATTCTCTTACCCTCGAAACTCACAAAAAGAATGTCTGTTTATATTAATTTACTGCTTTCAGTCTTTACATTTCAAATATTCAAAAATACCAAAAAGATTTTAGGTGTGTTTTAATATAAACTTTCTAAAAGCCAAAAAGATTTTATTTCTATTTTATTTTCGATCGTACGATGTTGGAGCTCGAGTCTTGGTTACCTGAAACCTGAACGAAAACCGAATTGACTAAATCTTCATAAACGGTCGAAATTTGCAAGTTTTGAAAGTGAGAAATTAAAATTGACAAATTTGTTAAACTTTCAATTTGTCGGACGGTAGTTGTTTAAATATGGTCACATGTGTGTCACTTGTTTAATGTTAACTATATTCCAAGCAGTTGTTCTCATTACGCGTTTAGCTTTCTTGCATGTGCAGATGCTAAAGGCAAGGAGAACGTGTTCGATGATAAGCTTTGAAAATGAAGACACGACGTGAAGGCACTCAAATGATTAAGATGATCGAGTTGCCGCTGATCACTCATCAACACCACAAGGATCTAAAGCATTGAAGATCGAAAGATTCACAGCATAATCAAAGGGGGAGTTTATTGATACACTTCCTAAATGAAAAAGGGAGTTTGTTGATAAACTTTCTACTCACTACGCGTGAAGACTTTGAAGATCCTTTCCGCGAATGAATGCACCATCAAGAGATGGAGAACGAGATTACGAACCTCGCGAGCAGCATCCAAGGGGGAGTTTGTTGATACATATCGTGTGGATACGGCTCGGCTCGGTTCGACTCAGCTACGAAGTGAAGGCCGTAGTCAAGACATCCTCCTGTCTTGACTCGGTATGCTAGTTACTTCGTAATGTTAATGTACATGTAACTGCATGTGTGCAGTATACATGTTAGTGTATTGTTTATTTGTTTGTTGTTTGTTTGTTCTAAGCCCAAGTCAAGGCCCAAAGCCCAAACAACATGCACATGTCTTTGAAGCCCAATATGAAGACTCAAGCCCACATGAAATGGACGAAATCCCAGAACATGTTTGATGAAAAACACTATTTAGGTGAAATCACCCTTGTGGTGAAAACCAAATTGGTGAAAACACTATGAGACGAAATCAAGGAGTGATTTCGTCTGGTCTTTTGATTTCGTCACTCCTTCAGTCTATATAAACACAGACAACAGAGATAACAAACTGGGGAAGTCTGAATAGATTTCAGAGAACACACACACGAGAGAGAGAGTTTACAGAGCACATTTGTAAACGTTGATTTGTAACTGACTTTTCATAGTATTAATACATTGGTGTTAATCGTTGAAGTCTCGTGTCCATATTATCATTGCGTGTTCTATCTCGGTTTTCATCTCCGGTTGGATTCCGCACAACTGGGTGTGTTTGTACACAAGGATTAGGCGACTAGATCCTCCCCTAGCCGGACCTACATGCATGCCGCGTTGTATTCAACTAAATAGCTCGACTGCTTTAGGTGCAAAGAAAATTGTAGCAGTTCAAGCACCGATGACTTTAAAAAAATTATCAAATGCAAATGGTATAAATACGTGTTGGTTGTCAAGGCACGCTTCTTGATGTTTTGTCACTTAGACTGTAGCAGCTTTTAACGTGGCCTAACCCATCGTGAAAACACTGTGAAAACACTGTGAAAACACTGTGAAAACACTGTGAAAACACTGTGAAAACGCTGGCTGTAACGCCTTGCTTTTTGTAACTTTCCGTATTTAGAAAGCTTGTCTTGTATTTCTATTTTCGGAAACTTGTTTCTCTTGTAATCTCATTTTGTTTCGAATCGTTGTAAAGCCGAGGCTTTAATCATTATAAAATGGATTATTTTATGAGAATTATACATTGTTTATTAATGTTTTCTTATACGTTTAATTCATCTATACTTGATGCATATTCATGATTCTGGTGAAAACATGTTTAACTTGCAAGCAATTAACGTAAATCCTTGACTTCGTGCACACATTTCATGTAAATACTTGGTTATACCTTCACAAGACTTAATTCTATGCTTTTACACTTAACTAAAACCTAATTTGAGTTATATATGATTTAAGCACCTTATTATGTGCCAATAACTAACATAAGGGACCAAATGTGTTAATAAATAAAAGATTGATCCGGATGAACCAAGGCCGCGACACGTGCACTAGTCCCTAGATCCGTCCGCGACCTGCGGCAATTGGTGATCCGCAGCCAGCTTAAAGCTGGTTGCGCATTGGTCGTTTTTGGCCTTTGTCTCCCACCTAACTCACATAATTAAACTCTTAATCACTAACCCTAATCCCCCACTATAAACACACCCATTCCCACTCTTTTTTTCACTTTCCTAACCTTACAAACACTGTCAACTAAAACTCCCTAAATATTCAGATTTGAGCAGAAAGTTCTAAGGTTTCAAAGTGAGTTCTAGCTCACTTCCTCACCCATTTTCTTCTTGTTTCTTCTTCCATTTCACTTGGATAACCTCTAGGAAGGTTTTCACAAGTTTGCCATGGTAAACTAAGATGAAAACTCACCATATTTTAGGTCCAAAATGAGATGTATTTTCTGATTTTGTTCATGTTATTGTAACTTCATTTTCTTCTACTTTTTGTCACCATTTCTTCTTCTACAAGGCTTGGAACACCTCTAGGAGTGTTTCCACAAGATTACCATGGTAATCTAAGTTGGAAGATCACTATTTGAGGCCCAAACTTTCTGTTTTGAAGAAACATGGTTAACTTTTACAAAACTTAAGTTTTTCACTTGAATCTTGTACCTAACAATCTCCTAAACCCATCAATGGTTGTGGAACTTGTTAGAGTCGATTCTTGTAACACCCCAAAAATGGGTTTGTTAATTTAACCTCGTTAATACAAAAGAGCGGGTGAAATACCGTTAGTGGTAAAAGTGAACATGTAAACGAAATAACTAAGAACATTTAACATAGTTAATAATATGTTGTTAGATGGTAAAGAAAGATGAATAATTGGCCTTTATATAAATCTTAGAACTAGAGGGACCAAATTGGTAAAAAGGAAAACTAGAGTATTTAAAATTGAAACTAAAACACAACACACACACATACATAGTGTGTGTGTGTGTGTTTGATCAGTAGCAAGGAAGACAAGGGGAACCCTAGTTCATCCAAGAAGCATCAAATTGAAGGGTGAATTGGTGCTCAAACCCATTAATGAACATGAATTGATGATGACCTACATAAGGGGATCATAAGGTATGTCTTAAAAAGTAGATTGGTGAAATTTGAAGTTTGAGACAAGTAGGTTACTTGCAATTAGGTTGTAGGATTATGATCGAAAGATGAAATTAAGTGTTTGTGTATGCTTGATTTCGTTAGAAATAAGGAAATTGTGAAATATTTGATGTAAGGTTCTAAGCAGTCAATGGCGGTGCTGTAGCGGTTAACGGATCTCAGGGTGCGCAGCGGTCCAAATAGCGGTGGCCTATAGCGATTCCGCTATTAGCGGCGCTAAATACCGCTATTTGGTCGCTATTTGGAAACCTATTTAGCGGTTATAGCTTCAACTCATTAAAAACCCAAGTCAAAGAGTGTACTGCTTCGTCCTTAGTTGCTAGGTAATAATAGAGAAGAAATGGTGGCTAATCGAAGTTTCTGAATCGAACCTTACATGCTGATCGAACCTTACCTTCCCTGATGTAACCGGAATAGAGCAACCATCATCATCATCGTCTAAAGAATGTGTATCTGGGAACAGTGTGAATGTGGATGCGACTGTTCCTCTTGCAGCAGTGAACAAGAGATGGGGAGTGGGAAAACAGCGTATGATGAAAGTGAGGATGTTTAGGGTTATTTAAGTTTGGGTATTTTAACATATAACCCCCTCCATCTTCATTAGTTTATATATAATCCTCATACTTGTGAATTTATATATATTTTTTTTCTGAGATATATATATATATATATATATATATATATATATATATATATATATATATATATAAATTCACAAATTATGCATGGTATAAAAATTGCCGTTATATCACCGCTATACCACTGCCATAAACTATATATCATATAGCGGACCTTCCCCGCTATCCGCACTTTACCCGCATTAACCGCATAGGTAAGGATTCCTATAAGTGATTAACAAGTAGATTATCAAATGGGTTCTGAAAATATGGATAAGTTTATAATAAACTTATGTTTAAAACCATCATGGATGGTAGTAATAAGAAAATACTTGAACAACTATGAGTTTGAGTATGTATTCAAAGTTTTCCATCAAATGGGTTTAGTGTGTTATGAAGAAATTGATGTTATATTCATGTAAATAGATGCTCGAAATCATGTTATCTACTAGTTTGTATGTAGAACTTGATTATATTAGGTATTCAGATGAATGCCTAGTAATATGATGAAACGGGTTTCACTTATAGATGAAAACCCTTAGTTCTTGCATAATGAATGAATAAATTAGCTTTGATAATCGAGAGCGAACTTAACTTGATGTTAATAATAGCATGAACTTAGATTAGAAATTAGTTAAAACGGTGGCCTAAAATATAACGCCTACTGGATAATTTGATAAAATGCTTAAATGAGTGGTTGAACTTAATTGTGCATTTCATATTATTAAAGGCAGTTGACGTTTGAAAGTCAAACTGACCTATAATACGATTGAATGATGATTTTGATATAAATTCCGCAAGATGGAATAGTCGTGATAATTAATGACTAATCTAACCATCTTGCAAATTATAAATGATAGTTTGACGCTTGACAAGCTAGGTGGAAGCTTAGAGAAGAAGTGGGTCAAACAGATCATGTACGAAGGACAAGCGTATTTGAATGCAAGTAAGTAAAGCTTACACCTTTAAAATGTAATACTTATTCATGAAACTGGTTAAGAACAAGGTGAAATAGTAATTGAAATAAGTCCTTGAAATATGATGTTCCGACACTAATTGATGCGGGTCGGAACAAGTAAAAACGGTAAGAAGCCGTACTTGGTAGTAAAAAGAGTAAAATGTTAATTCTACTGATGAATAAACATTAAGTTTTGAAAAGAGTTACATTATGGTGAAAAGATATTACCACCGTTTGACAATAACGACTAATGTTTGCTTGTCGAGTCTTATGCTCACATGAACGAATAGCGTATGAGATTTGTGTTGCTATTAATTAGCAACTAATATGATGAGGTATTAAAAACGGGTCATTGCTTTGACCCAAGCCAGGTATGTGTAATGGGTCAAACTCTCAATAAGGATTTAGGGTCCGATGAGAGTTAAACAACTCATGGGTGGACACTGGGTTACCTAAAGTAAGGTATATCTAGTAAATTAAATGGGTGATAATATGTTATTAGTAACATAATGAATCATTATATAGATTATGGTTAAAAACGCCCTTTAGTCAAAATAAGCTTTTAAAGCGTCCTTATTGGTTAAAAGGACTAAAATTGACCAAAATGCCCTCGAATGGCAACTCGGATAAACGACCCTTAGGGGAAGTTTAAATATGGGTTTTATAAATTGGTCGATCCTTCAAGTAGTATAAAGTGGAAGCATTAAACCATTTTTGGCTTAATGCTACATAAAGGGTCATTTTTGTAAAATTGTCAAATCCGTTGGTAGGAAAGGAATATAATGGTTTTCCAATCATATTCCATCACAACTGAAGATGTGATGACACTTGAATGAAGTTTATAAAATAAGAATAGGAGATGTGAAGAAATGTGGATGAATTAAGTCTAAGTGCTTAATTTTCCATAATGGGTCAAAATAAGTATACGCACAAAACGAATTACGAATGTGTAATAATATAAGGATAATGCCCGGGTAATGGGGTATAATCATAAAAAGGATGATCTTGCAAAAAGGGATGTAAATATATAAGCTCGTTTGATTAATTTTGCAAATGGGACAAATAATTGATAGATTTAAATTTGTAACGTTAGCATAAGGTTTAAATATATAAATCCGGGTCATAGGTTTATAAGTTAAAAATATGGGTAATTCTTTTACGATCACGTTGGAAGAAACAAGAGGTAAAACAGATAAAAATTGTGGGAGTTAAGACCATTTTAGTGAAACCTAACATGAGTTATATATGATTTAAGCACCTTATTATGTGCCAATAACTAACATAAGGGACCAAATGTGTTAATAAACGAAAGATTGGTCCGGATGAACCAAGGCCGCGACACGTGCAATAGTCCTTAGATCCGTCCGCGACCTGCGGCAATTGGTGATCCGCAGCCAGCTTAAAGCTGGTTGCGCATTTGTCGTTTTTGGCCTTTGTCTCCCACCTAACTCACATAATTAAACTCTTAATCACTAACCCTACTCCCCCACTATAAACACACCCATTCCCACTCTTTTTTTCACTTTCCTAACCTCACAAACACTGTCAACTAAAACTCCCTAAATATTCAGATTTGAGCAGAAAGTTCTAAGGTTTCAAAGTGAGTTCTAGCTCACTTCCTCACCCATTTTCTTCTTGTTTCTTCTTCCATTTCACTTGGATAACCTCTATGAAGGTTTTCACAAGTTTGCCATGGTAAACTAAGATGAAAACTCACCATATTTTAGGTCCAAAATGAGATGTATTTTCTGATTTTGTTCTTGTTATTGTAACTTCATTTTCTTCTACTTTTTCTCACCATTTCTTCTTCTACAAGGCTTGGAACACCTCTAGGAGTGTTTCCACAAGATTACCATGGTAATCTAAGGTGGAACATCACTATTTGAGGTCCAAACTTTCTGTTTTGAAGAAACTTGGTTAACTTTTACAAAACTTAAGTTTTTCTACTTGAATCTTGTACCTAACAATCTCCTAAACCCATCAATGGTTGTGGAACTTGTTAGAGTCGATTCTTGTAACACCCCAAAAATGGGTTTGTTAATTTAACCTCACTAATACTAAAGAGCGGGTGAAATACCGTTAGTTGTAAAAGTGAACCCGTAAATGAAATAACTAGGAACATTTAACATAGTTAATAATATGTTGTTAGATGGTAAAGAAGGATGAATAATTTTATATAAATCTTAGAACTAGAGGGACATAATTGGTAAAAAGCAAAACTAGAGTATTTAAAATTGAAACTAAAACACAACACACACACATACATAGTGTGTGTGTGTGTGTGTGTGTGTGTGTTTGATCAGTAGCAAGGAAGACAAGGGGAACCCTAGTTCATCCAAGAAGCATCAAATTGAAGGGTGAATTGGTGCTCCAACCCATTAATGAACATGAATTGATGATGACCTACATAAGGGGATCATAAGGTATGTCTTAAAACGTAGATTGGTGAAAGTTGAAGTTTGAGACAAGTAGGTTACTTGCAATTAGGTTGTAGGATTATGATCCAAAGATGAAATTAAGTGTTTTTGTATGCTTGATTTCGTTAGAAATAAGGAAATTGTGAAATATTTGATGTAAGGTTCTAAGTAGTCAATAGCGGTGCTATAGCGGTTAACGGATCTCAGGGTGTGCAGCGGTCCAAATAGCGGTGGCCTATTGCGATTCCGCTATTAGCGGCGCTAAATGCCGCTATTTGGCCGCTATTTGGATAACTATTTAGTGGTTATAGCTTCAACTCATTAAAAACCCAAGTCAAAGAGTGTACTGCTTCGTCCTTAGTTGCTAGGTAATAATAGAGAAGAAATGGGGGCTAATTGAAGTTTCTGAATCGAACCTTACATGCTGATCGAACCTTACCTTCCCTGATGTAACCGGAATAGAGCAACCATCAGCATCATCATCGTCTAAAGAATGTGTATCTGGGAACAGTGTGAATGTGGATGCGACCGTTCCTCTTGCAGCAGTGAAGAAGAGATGGGGAGTGGGAAAACAGCGTATGATGAAAGTGAGGATGTTTAGGGTTATTTAAGTTTGGGTATTTTAACATATAACCCCCTCCATCTTCATTAGTTTATATATAATCCTCATACTTGTGAATTTATATATATTTTTTTCTGATATATATATATATATATATATATATATATATATATATATATATATATATATATATATATATATATATATATAAATTCACAAGTTATGCATGGTATAAAAATTGCCGTTATATCACCGCTATACCACTGCCATAAACTATATATCATATAGCGGACCTTCACCGCTATCCGCACTTTACCCGCATTAACCGCATAGGTAAGGTTTCTTATAAGTGATTAACAAGTAGATTATCAAATGGATT
The DNA here is from genome assembly GCF_002127325.2 of Helianthus annuus. NCBI lineage: Eukaryota > Viridiplantae > Streptophyta > Magnoliopsida > Asterales > Asteraceae > Helianthus > Helianthus annuus. The sequence continues at coordinate 119,320,185 of NC_035437.2, forward strand.
CTGAAAATATGGATAAGTTTATAATAAACTTATGTTTAAAACCATCATGGATTGTAGTAATAAGAAGATACTTGAACAACTATGAGTTTGAGTATGTATTCAAAGTTTTCCATCAAATGGGTTTTGTGTGTTATGAAGAAATTGATGTTATATTCATGTAAATAGATGCTTGAAATCATGTTATCTACTAGTTTGTATGTAGAACTTGATTATATTAGGTATTCAGATGAATGCCTAGTAATATGATGAAACGGGTTTCACTTATAGATGAAAACCCTTAGTTCTTGCATAATGAATGAATAAATTAGCTTTGATAATCGAGAGCGAACTTAAGTTGATGTTAATAATAGCATGAACTTAGATTAGAAATTAGTTAAAACGGTGGCCTAAAATATAACGCCTACTGGATAATTTGATAAAATGCTTAAATGAGTGGTTGAACTTAATTGTGCATTTCATATTATTAAAGGCAGTTGACGTTTGAAAGTCAAACTGACCTATAATACGATCGAATGATGATTTTGATATAGAGTTCGCAAGATAGAATAGTCGTGATAATTAATGACTAAGCTAACCATCTTGCAAATTATAAATGATAGTTTGACGCTTGACAAGCTAGGTGGAAGCTTAGAGAAGAAGTGGGTCAAACATATCATGTGCGAAGGACAAGCGTATTTGAATGCAAGTAAGTAAAGCTTACACCTTTAAAATGTAATACTTATTCATGAAACTGGTTAAGAACAAGGTGAAATAGTAATTCAAATAAGTCCTTGAAATATGATGTTCCGAAACTAATTGATGCGGGTCGGAACAAGTAAAAACGGTAAGAAACCGTACTTGGTAGTAAAAAGAGTAAAATGTTAATTCTACTGATGAATAAACATTATGTTTTGAAAAGAGTTACATTATGGTGAAAAGATATTACCACCATTTGCCAATAACGACTAATGTTTGCTTATCGAGTCTTATGCTCACATGAACGAATAGCGTATGAGATTTGTGTTGCTATTAATTAGCAACTAATATGATGCGGTATTAAAAACGGGTTATTGCTTTGACCCAAGCCAGGTATGTGTAATGGGTCAAACTCTCAATAAGGATTTAGGGTCCGATGAGAGTTAAACAAGTCATGGGTGGACACTGGGTTACCTAAAGTAAGGTATATCTAATAAATTAAATGGGTGACAATATGTTCTTAGTAACATAATGAATCATTATATAGATTATGGTTAAAACGCCCTTTAGTCAAAATAAGCTTTTAAAGCGTCCTTATTGGTTAAAAGGACTAAAATTGACCAAAATGCCCTCGAATGGCAACTCGGATAAACGACCATTAGGGGAAGTTTAAATATGGGTTTTATAAATTGGTCGATCCTTCAAGTAGTATAAAGTGGAAGCATTAAACCATTTTTGGCTTAATGCTACATAAAGGGTCATTTTTGTAAAATTGTCAAATCCGTTGGTAGGAAAGGAATATAATGGTTTTCCAATCATATTCCATCACAACTGAAGATGTGATGACACTTGAATGAAGTTTATAAATAAGAATAGGAGATGTGAAGAAATGTGGATGAATTAAGTCTAAGTGCTTAATTTTCTATAATGGGTCAAAATAAGTATACGCACAAAACGGACTACGAATGTGTAATAATATAAGGATAATGTCACACCCCCAAAATCCACCTGCGGAACATCACCGCTTGGAGGCGTGACCGACCAGGATCCAGCCACCAATTATACTGAGCAGTTTAATTCATAACATGAGTCATACTTACCAACCACTATGTTAGCAAATATCGTAGTCAAAGTTTCAAAAGTTATAAGTTTAAGTAACAGTTCAGATAAGTTGCGGAAGCATAGACAAAATAGTTTAAAACAAGTTTCTTAGTTCTAGCTTATTAAGAACCCAACACACGGGTTAGACGACCACTACACATCCGCAAGATGCAAGCTCCTGAGTCACTGGGTACCTGCAAAGCATGCAGTAAGGTGTCAACAATAATGCTGAGTGAGTTCACTAGTTGTCCAGTTTTAGTTTTTGAAAACATAAGCTGTTTAGATAAAGCATTTATAATCACGTTGCGGGGAGCTACCCCATCTGTAAGCTCACTAAACTGTAGATACCGAAACTGTTGACGGAAAGTTGTTGTGCCCCGAGTCAATGTCTATCGTCATTGACCAAGATGCAAGGTCTACTAGTTCACGCCGATCTCCCCCGGTCACGGTGTGAGGTTGTCAAACCTAATAGCGCTATCAACTAATAACCCGTTCGCCCCCGACGATTAATCGGTACTGTAAGCAAGGACTTAAGGTGATAGAGTTTCGTTTAGCATGGCTAGTTGTGATTTATAAATAATATCCAAACGTATCTCCCCTGGAGATAGTAATTACCCATTCTGATTTTCCCCCCGGAAGTAATGGTTCAAAGTATTTTTCCCCAAGTTAATAGTTTGTCCGTGTCCCTCCACGGGACGCATGCTTTTGGCGTGTGAACTCACCTTGGGTTGCTCGGCAGATTAGGTTACTTTGTCAAACACGCTGGTCACCACGTCCTAGCATGGTCACCAGTAGGTCAGGTTTGGTATACAAGCATTCACGTATAATCTACACACAACTAACACGTAGCATGCATACAAACAGACATGGGGTCATTGGGCCGGCCCTAATATTTACACAATCAAACAGCAACACATAGTCCAGTCAACAGGTAGCCCACCTTAAACACATTATGGCCCAATAACCAAAGTGGACAGCCCAGTCGCAACAAGGTGGTCTCGAGTCGCAACCAGGAGGTCTCGGCTGGTGCTGGCTGGTTTCGAGTGGTGCAGGCTCGACTCGCAACCTCAGAGGTTCCGAGTCTGATTTCGAGTCGCAACCGTTGTGGTCTCGAGTTGTCACGTTGTGGTCTCGAGTTGTCACGTTGTGGTTACGAGTCGCAATCGTTGTGGTCTCGAGTTGTCACGCTGTGGTTACGAGTCGCAATGCTGTCCTTGTCTTGTTCACGTGCAGATTCAGACATATCAGGCTAAATTGTACTATGTAATCAGGCCCAAATCGAGAAACAACCAATAAGGTTTCAACTAACAGTTTTCCTAATCTGTCTATTAGTAAAAATGGATCAAACATTGCCCTTTTTAAATCTTCAAATCATATTCAACAAGTTCATCACAAGTTCATCATTTTAGGGTTTTCATATCAAACATAACCATACATTTTTGAACCGAAATCTTATGTTTAACAAGATCATTTTGCAAGAAAGAATGAAGCATAGTTTGGTTGACCATAATCATTCTTAAACTACCATTTGTTAGTCATTTTAAACATGTTATCAAGTATTCACACATAATGGTTTACACATATAGTGAAACTCACAAATCATCCTAAAAATCATGCATAATACTACCAACTAAACACTTTCTAGTTCATTCAACACACATAAATCCTATACACACAATATAACACTAACCGGTTATGAAGAAGGCACCGAATCAAGGAAGAAAATGAGAAAATGAAATGTCCGACTTGTGGTGATGATCTTGACCGAGTTTCTTGACCGAGATCCTTTGTTGTTACCGATTTGTTCCAAGCTTGAACCGAGAATATTGGGAGAGAAAGTGGTGTTGTTGAGGGTTTTCTAGTGAGAGAGAAAGGAGTGTTTGTGTGTTTGTGTAAAATGAAGGAAGTGGGGAAAGTTTGGGATTTTATACAAGGTTTCAAAATAGGCTTAGGGGGTTTCGGCCCAAACCGGTTACGGCCCACTCGAGACCGAGTGGTCTCGAGTCGTGGTCTCGACTCACTAGTATATTCGCATAAAAATATATAATACATGCATACAACACATATCATGCAAAAAGTCACGTTTCCATTTAATAATATATATATATACACAATGATAATACAAGATGTTTGTTCGGAAAAACCTAGAGTGTCACAGATAATACCCGGGTAATGGGGTATAATCATAAAAAGGATGATCTTGCAAAAAGGGATGTGAATATATAAGCTCGTTTGATTAATTTTGCAAAAAGGGACAAATAATTGTTAGATTTAAATTTGTAACGTTAGCATAAGGTTTAAATATATAAATCTGGTTCATAGGTTTATAAGTTAAAAATATGGGTAAATCTTTTACGATCACGTAGGAAGAAACAAGAGGTAAAACAGATAAAAATTGAGGGAGTTAAGACCATTTTAGTGAAAAATGGCAAAGCTGGGCACATGCAGCTCCAGGAAACAAACTTTCTGTCGAAATGAGGTTGTCGCGCCCCGTGGCAGAAGAGGTCATTGGTCGTCGCGCCCCGCGAAAGAATTACTTAAAACCAGTCACGGCCCGCGAGGTCCTCTAAAACTGACAAAAAACTGTTTCTTGTTCGTTTTGGAATTTGGACTTTATTAGACACGTTATAAACTTCGTTTGACTAACTCATCTCATGATTATGAAATTTTGGTATATCTTGAAGTTTCGGATGACGATCAAGCTCAAAGAAGAACCGAACCCGATCCAAGATTCAAGCTTCCGCATTACGTTTCTTCGTTGCGAGATTAATTGTCGACTTTAAGTTGAAATGTTTTAAATTTCAAGAAGCTTTTAAGAAACTCGTATTTTCAAATGTATGTGATCGTATAAAAGCTTTTATATGCGAAAAACATATGTAAAATCGATATTTAAGGTAAGGTAAGGGTCTTACAAGTTCGATTAAAATTGCAAACGGGACAAATAGTTGTTAATTTAAATTTGTACCGTTAGCATAAGGTTTAAATATATAAATCAGGGTCATAGGTTTATAAGTTAAAAATGTGGGTAATGTTTTACGATCACGTTGGAAGAAACAAGAGGTAAAACAGATAAAAATTGAGGGAGTTAAGACCATTTTAGTGAAAAACGGCAAAGCTGGGCACATGCAGCTCCAGGAAACAAACTTTCTGTCGAAATGAGGTTGTCGCTCCCCGCGACAGAAGAGGCCATTGGTCGTCGCGCCCCGCCACGTTTGTCGCGCCCCGCGAAAGAATTACTTAAAACCGGTCACGGCCCGCGAGGGCCTTTAAAACTGACAAAAAACTGTTTTCTTGTTCGTTTTGGCATTTGGACTTGATTAGACACATTATAAACTTCGTTTGACTAATTCATTTCATGATTATGAAATTTAGGTATATCTTGAAGTGCCGGATGACGATCAAGCTCAAAGAAGAACCGAACCCGATCAAAGATTCAAGCTTCCGCATTACGTTTCTTCGTTACGAGATTAATTGTCGACTTTAAGTTGAAATGTTTTAAATTTCAAGAAGCTTTTAAGAAACTCGTATTTTCAAATGTATGTGATCGTATAAAAGTGTTTATATGCGAAAAACATATGTAAAATCGATATTTAAGGTAAGGGTCTTACAAGTTGGTATCAGAGCTCAAGGTTAAAAAGTAAATGTGTTCGGTTCGAGACTTGATCAAGACATCTGGTAAGTTATTATGTACCTTAATGGTCTAGCATGTTAAAGTGTTGTAAACAACACATAGTATAACAACCCTCCAAAATTATATCCGACACCCCTAATATATTTAGAATGTCCCTAGACGTTTTAAAATACACCCCGTATATGAAAAACCGGACCCCAAATACCTTATATAATTAAAAATAAAATAAAAACAAATTCTACGGGGAGCTCGCGGGTCGCAAAGGCTTTGCCTTCAGGCTACGCTGGGCGCGACAGCTTAAAGCTAAAGCGCACTCGGTGCCACCACGTGGCACGACACCCGGATAGGATACACGTGTGACTAATCAAAGCTAGAGCCTAGACCCCCTATGTCACGGGCCACGAGGCCAACCCTGAGTTTACGCGGGGTGCGAGAGACTGGCGGATCAAAACTATAAATAGGAGACATCAGCTTTCATTTTCGATCACTCATTTCCGACTTTCTCTCTCAAATTTCTCTATAGTAGGCACTATACTCGGGCATAAAACACCCCTAAAATAACGAAGTTCTGCCTCGTTGTAAGTATCATAATCCCGGTTACGTATTAGATACGCTACCCGATTGATCTAGCGCTCCGTAACGGTTGGACGTTCTGCCCGACGTAGTCGTTGGAGTTCTGTCTCCGGGGGTGTATTACTAATGTAAATATTAGGTTATTATACTAATGCGTGTGCATTGTGTAATTAATAGATAATCACCAAGAAATCACAAAGGAAAACCCTAAGATAGCAATGTGAGTAATCTCCTTTTTGCAAACTGTTTTTACAAAACCTCAAATGTTTTACATTATATTAAACAGTGATTGAGTATTTGCATTCTACTATTATGGTCGGTATGTTGGGGTTTTGTATACAAAATTTGTTACTACACCGTGAGTAGTAACATGACCACAAGTCGAGTTGACGGTACCTGTAACAACTCTCACTAAAATCAATACTTAATATGATAATTATCCAATAAGGAAACCCTAATTGAGACACCTAAGTGATTCTGCATAAACCCTAAAATTTCAGGAACAATCGGAATCAGGATCAGGACCCCTGAAGCTCAGGGTGGATAAACCCTAGTGACGATTATCAACAAATCTCGTTGTCAAAATTGTAAAATAAAAATCTGTCAACTCAGCAAGCCTAGTCCCGAACCTAGCCACCCTATAAATAGACTGCTTCCCTTACGGACCATAAGGGATATGGCTTACGTTCCGTAAGCATGTCCAAAATTCGGGTATAAATAGCAGACTTTGGGACTGGATTCTGGGATGTGAAACGACGTAAGAACTCACTGTGTACGTCGAGTTATAAGCAGAAACAGTTCAATTAAACACACACGATTCACGAATCGCTGCCGCAATCAGGGTAATAACTTGATCGCTATTACGATTCAACGTCCGATCGATTATAACTATCCAACGATTGTTTGAGTGCTGCTCAAATTGAGCTTATACTTTGTTATTCGTCGTGATTTCGACTTGCATATTTGAGTGTTGTTCGAATTCGGACTATGCTCTGTTATTCGTTGTGAATCCGTTGAATTATTAAGTATTGCACTTTGTTAATCGTTGTGAGGGTTTAATCTCGTGAATTGTCGTAACTGCTGTATTAGTTACTAACCCGTTTGTGTGTGCATTGTTGTTAAATTAGGTTAAAGGCCTAATCAGTAGGCTTATACTCTGCTCGTTAAAACTGCAATGTGAGTCATTCTCTTTTTATCAACTGTTTAACAAAACTCCAAATTATTTTCAAAGTTATAATTACAGGGATTAAGTCTTTGTAATCACCAAGTTACAGCTGGTATGTGGGGTTTTGTATACATTACTTGATAATCTTCACCATTGGGGCAACCAATGGGTGATATGACCATAATCACAGACACCATTGGACAGTTGGGCCAATGGGTCGAGTGATAAAGTACCGTGGGTAGTTGGTTTGATATCAGAAACATTGTAATTGCTCTTAATACTGTAAATTATAACCTACGTGTCGTTTTCAGAAAAATGAATGATTCACTCAGTATTTCCCCGCCGACAAAACCTTTTTCAAACATGTTTCAGGTGATCTGTTGTGATCCAAGAAAAGTGCCGTGAAGCACTACAAGCTTAGAGAAGTGGCTCAAAGTGAATAAATAAAGAAACATGTTTTGAGAAATAAAGATTTCCTTGTGAAATCACTTTATTGTAAATTACGGGATTTTATCCCTAAACTTTATGTAATATAGTAAACGGGAAATTTTAGTATTAAAAGACTTCCGCTGTGGCCTAAATTAGATACCACGGGATTCCTGCCTCGCGGATCTTGAACCGGGTCAAACCGGGGCCGAGGGCCGTGACAGAAAAAAGGTGGTATCAGAGCCACTGATTTAAGCCTATTACCGATTTAAATAAATTAAACAAAATACTTAATTTTACTAATTGCTATTTTGTGATTATGTGTTTATTAACTGATTATTTGTTAGATACAGTATGGGTAAACAGAAGCTTTCTGCTATCTACCACAAATTAGATACTACACCCATAGAAAAAGGAACTTCCTCAAAATATCCCGTAAATATGGACGAGGGAATATTTGTCCGAAAAGCCCAATTTGAAAAGCCACTTTCTCCCAGTAAAAGAAACTCAATACTTAGAAAAAGTCGGGAAAAAGGAAAGAAAACCCAACCAAAGAAAGTGAGTTGCAATCCAGAAACCCAGGAATTAGGCAATAGTCCACCTTGGGAAGATAAACTAGATCAAAAATGGGCAGATCTTTATATGCTAGCTACCGTAGCAGAAAATGCAAACCTCTAAAACACTACTAAGCATAGTCTAGTAGAAAATTACTACCCAGTAAATAAATAAATCATAGTGTGTTTCTTTCCTGTTGTCCTCTGTACAAATTAGTATGCAATAAAACTTTAAAGTTTATTTGTAAGACTTTGTTCCAAAGTTTTAACTTAGCATTTTTGTGCATTTTGCATATATGCTATGTAGCATGAATGAGATATCGGAAGCATTCCAGAATCTCAACCTCTACCCAGTACCAATTGAAGTCTCCCACGACTTTACTGGTTATATTGTTGACATAGAGGAACCCCTGGAATTCCAAGCTCCACCGCTGGAAAAAGCAAAACCTAAAAAGAGATGAAGATATGTAGGATGGAGGAAAGTACGCCGGAGGAAGCCAGCCACTAGAAGACTTCCTAAAATAGAAAATCATGTGAGCAAAGGGAAAGGAATAGAGAATGGAGAGAGTTCTAAACAGACAGGGATAGAAATAAGGCAAGACATTAGGCAAAAGATAATAGAAATCGGAGAAAGCTCTAAACAAATCATGTTTCAAGACGAAATAGACCGTCTACTGGCAAACTGTGATGTCATTAGCCATATCCACAATAATTTGTACCCTTACCCAGCCGAAGTCCAATTTCCCTTAAATCTGGAACCGGTTATTCCAGATCCTCTAATCCACACTCGACCTTTAGGCGAAATGGAAGAATGGTGGACAAATGACTGGCAATTTCAAACCATTGATCAATAGTCCTTATACTTTCCTTCCTCAATTTGATCGAGAACCTATCCCCAATCCTCCAATGAGCAACGAAAACTTAGCCGAACTTCGACAGTTCGGAGAAGAGCTGATAGGTACAGGGAATAGGATCAGGGAAATGGGGAAACAACTTTCCTGGAAGTACGACGAAAGGGAGCGTTGTTACTAGAACTGCAGTTAACAAACAGAATAGTGGAGTCGGGGAAAATATGTATAATAGCAGTAGTAGTAAAATAGAACTATGTAAGATGGGAAATAAAACCTTGTAAGATAAACAGTGTGTATGGATGCCTATATAATCTATAAAACAAAATAGAAGTCGAGAAATCGACAATTTTGGCGATAGATATGTCGTGATAACATTATGTGATTACGTTTAATTGTTTTGTTACATTATCAATTACTTGACACTAATAAGTTTATATCTATAAAAATCATCAGATGGAAAACGCTAATAATGAGCCAGTTAATAAAGAGAATCAATCTGAGCAAAACCAGGAAAACCAGTATATGACTAGACAAGATATTGAAAATATCATTACTCAAGGGATAGCCAATGCTATTCCAGCAATCATGGCTGTTGCTCGGAAACCTGTTGAATCGCAACAAATCATTCCTAGTAAACGTACTCAGGAAGACAATTTTAGTCATAGTGTAAACGGAGGCGGCAATCATGAAAATCATGATAATGATCCACGACAAGCCCCACTTCCTAAGAAAATGAAAGCTGCAACGCCTGGTTGCACTTATAAAGAATTTCTTGCTTGCAAACCCGCTGAATTTGCAGGTAATGAAGGGGCAACTGCAACACTGCGTTGGTTAGAGAAAACCGAAGCAGTAATTGCAATAAGAAAATGTGCCGAAGAAGATCAGGTCATGTATGCTTCAAATTTGTTTAAAGAAGGGGCACTAGAATGGTGGAACACAGTATTACAAGCAAAAGGAAGAAGAATAGCCTATGCTATGAGCTGGGAAGAATTTAAGAGTCTTGTAGAAAGAAAATTCTATCCCGAATATGAAAAAGATCAGATGGCAAATAAATTCCTAAATCATCGTATGATAGGCGTAGATTGTCGCGGTTATACTTCGACATTCTTTGAATACGCTAGAGTGGTACCAATACTGGCGTCGCCAGAACCGGTACTCATTTCCCGTTACATTTGGGGATTAATTAGTGAAATCCGTAACATCGTTAAAGCTGCGAGACCTCGTACTATTGACGATGCTGTGGAATTAGCTAATACCCGAACTGATGAACTAATACGCACTAGAGATGAAAATAGGAAGAAGGACTTGGTTCAGAAAATTACCCAAGGAGTTCATACGGGTAATAATACCAGTTTCAAATGAAGAGGAACAAGGCAATCTTCAACCTCGCCGTTCTGCAGAAATTGCAAAAGGAAACATTTTGGAAGATGCAATGCAACTTGTAATTTTTGCAAAGCTGTAGGACATAGTGAAGAAAACTGTAAAAAGAAAACCATAGTCTGCTTTAACTGTGGAGAAACAGGGCATTACAAAACAGAATGTCCCAAACTGGTTAAAACCACAGACAACAAAGGCAAGCCAGCTGAGGGAGTCACTAAGAAGAATGCACGAGCATTCCAGCTGACCACTCAAGAAGCCGAACTCATCCCAGATGTGATAGCTGGTACGTTCCTAGTTCACGACGTGTTTGCAAAAGTATTATTTGACTCTGGTGCAAACCAAAGTTTTATTAATACCTCATTTTGCCAAGCTCTTAATTTACCCTTAACCACCCTTAGGCAGATTTTTACTGTCGAAACAGCAGAAGGAAATTCTGTTAACATAGATAAAGTTTTGCAAGAAGGAAAGATAGAACTATTAGGTCATAAATTTTCCGCAAATCTGTTACGTATGAAATTAGACGGATTCGATGTGGTATTAGGAATGGATTGGTTAGTAGCCAACCATGCTCGAATCCTTTGTGATAAGAATTCTGTAGAAATTCGAACCCCCACGTGAGAGGTGATTTTGATTACAGGAGATAGACCTCGAAAGCCACTGAAATTCATCTCAGTAATTAAATTGGCTAGTTATTCGAGGAAATAAGAAATGGTGTATATGATTTCCGTAAGCATTAACACTAAAAGTAAGGAACTTCATGACATCCCTGTAGTCTCAGAATACCCAAACGTCTTTCCAGAAGAATTACCCGGATTACCACCCGATAGGGAAGTAGAATTTAGAATTCATTTAATTCCGGGAACTACACCAATAGCTAAAGCACCTTATCGATTAGCACCCACCGAAATGCTAGAATTGAAAAAGCAATTAGATGAATTACTAAGCAAAGGATTTTATACAACCTAGTTCATCCCCTTGGGGAGCACCAGTGTTGTTTGTGAAAAAGAAAGATCGATCGATGAGAATGTGTATCAATTATAGAGAATTAGATAAGGTTACAATTAAGAATTGATACCCATTACCAAGGATTGATGATCTTTTTGATCAATTACAGGGAGCTAGGTATTTTTCTAAGATAGACCTAAGATCCGGATATCATCAGTTGAAGGTACAAGAAGAAGACATACCTAAAACTGCTTTTAGAACTAGGTATGGTCATTATAAGTTTACAGTCATGCCCTTTGGATTAACGAATGCACCCGCAGCATTCATGGATATGATGAATCGAATCTGTAAACCATATTTGGATAAATTTGTGATCGTTTTCATCGACGATATACTTCTTTACTCCAAAAGTCATAAAGAACATTGTGAGCACTTACACGCACTCTTAACTTTGTTAAGAAAAGAAAAGCTCTATGCCAAATTCTCGAAGTGTGAATTTTGGCTACAAGAAGTGCAATTCTTAGGACATGTGGTAAATCACGAAGGTATCCATGTAGATCCTGCTAAAATAGAAGCAATCACTAAATGGAAGGTCCCACAAACAGCTATGGAAATTAGAAGTTTTCTAGGCTTAGCTGGATACTATAGACGATTTATTAAGGATTTCTCTAAGTTAGCTGTACCTTTGACTAAGTTGACCTGTAAAGTCGTTAAGTTTGAATGGGGACCTAGACAAGAAGAAGCTTTTAAGATTTTAAAGCGCCGATTGACGAATGCTCCAATTTTAGCTTTACCCAGGGGAACAGAAGATTTCAAAGTATATTGTGATGCCTCAAAGTTAGGATTTGGATGTGTGTTAATGCAACGCGAGAAAGTAATTGCGTATGCCTCTAGACAATTGAAAACGCACGAAGAAAATTATACGACTCCTGACTTAGAAATAGGAGCCATAATTTTTGCCCTTAAAATCTGGAGACATTATCTGTATGGAAGTAAGTTTACTGTTTATACAAATCATAAAAGTTTAAGGTACATATTTGGACAAAAAGAGTTAAATATGAGGCAAAGGAGGTGGATGGAAATCCTAAGCGACTACGACTGTGATATTCAATATCACGAAGGAAAGGCGAACATAGTCGCAGATGCCTTAAGTCGTAAGTATCATGTAAAAGCAAAAGATCACTTATTTAGCCTTGAGTCATCTTCAATTTGGTTTTGATTCTTGAGTTTTGAGTAAAATTGTGAAATTAGGGTTTTGGAAGAGAGGGAGTTCGCTCCTGGGGGTTCTGGTTCGATCAAGACAAACACAAAGTATGTGTCTTTGATGTTTATCCAACTTTTAAACAATAAATTTCAACATTTGCACTTTTGGTCCCTAAACTTCCAAGTTTTTATAAGAAGGGTTAAAATACTTTGATTTCCCCATCCTTTTTATTAATATTTTACTAGGTTAAATCATTCCTAGTTGCGATTCTCATTGTTCGATAATTATTATTTTAGCTTATACATGTAGAATAACATATATAGATTAATAAATTTTGGGGTGTTACAAGTCTATCCCCCTTAAAAGGATTTCGTCCTCGAAATCAGAATACGTACCGAATAAGAAAGGGTATAAAAGTCTCATTTCTTCTTCCGACTCCCAAGTGGTGTCCGATCCTCTCCGGTGTTCCCATTTGACTTTAACTTGATTAATCTCTTTATGCCTTAATCTTTTGACCTTTCGATCAAGAATTTCGATAGGTTTTACCACATAATTAAGATTATCATCAACTTCAAGGTCATCATAGCTTACATAAGTCGTTTCATCAGCTAAGCACTTTCGTAGATATGAAACATGGAAAGTGCTATGAATACCGCTCAACTCTTCTGGTAGTTCTAATTGGTATGCTACCTTACCCACACGCTCTGTGATTTTAGATGGCCCAATAAATCTTGGACTCAGTTCTCCCCGTTTTCGAAATCGAATAACCCTTTCCATGGAGATACTTTAAGCATAACCATATCACCCTCATGAAATTCAATCGGCCTTCGTCTTTTATCCGCATAGGACTTTTGCCGATCTTGAGCCGCTTTTAAATGAGCCCGGATCACTTCAATATTTTCATTAGTGATCCTGACTACATCTTTGTGAGCTAATTCTCACGGACCCACTTCGCCCCAACATACCGGGGTTCAACACTTTCTGCCATAAAGCATTTCCTACGGGGCCGTTCTAATACTGGAATGGTAATTGTTATTATATGAAACTTTAGCTAGTGGTAGATAGATATCCCAGCTACCGCCAAAATCGATAATACATGCTCGTAGCATGTCTTCGAGTGTCTGAATAGTTCTTTCACTCTGCCCATTAGTTTGCGGATGATAAGCGGTACTAATACATAATTTAGTACCCATCTTTTCTTGAAAATCGCACCAAAAGCTTGAAGTAAAGCGCGTATCTCTATCCGATACGATAGACACTAGTACTCCATGACGAGATATAATTCCATTTGTGTATACTTCTGACATCTTCTCAGAAGTGTATGTTTCCCGAATTGGAATAAAATGAGCACTCTTGGTCAATTTGTCAACTACTACCCATATTGCATCAAATCCACGTAATGTTTTTGGTAGTTTAGTTAATAGATCCATAGTAATGTGTTCCGATTTCCACACCGGTATGTCTAACGGCTGAAGTTTACCGTAAGGCTTCTTGTGTTCTGCTTTTACTTGTAAGCATGTTAAGCATCTTTCCACATACTTCGCGATGTCCCGCTTCATTCCGGGCCACCAATAATTTTGTTTCAAGTCTTTGTACATCTTGGTAGGTCCTGGATGAATAGAATAGCGGGATTTATGGGCTTCATCAAGAAGAAGATTTTTAACATTGCAAGTGTTTGGAACCCAACGGGTTTTCAGTCCATTATTATTATCTTGCAAGTCTTTGAGCTGACCCACTATTCTTTCCTTTTCACATTTTCTTCTTTTACAGCTTCAGGTTGCGCCTCCTTGATTCGTTTAAGTAACCCTGAGGTCACTATTAATTTCAGCGACTACACCCGAATAGGTAAATATTCTTCTTTCCTAATCAGTGCATCTGCAACTATGTTGGCTTTTCTAGGATGATAATGAATTTAACAGTCATAATCCTTCACTGTCTCTAACCAACGTCGTTGTCTCATATTGAACTCTTTTTTTATCAAAGAAGTACTTGAGACTTCTATGGTCAGTGAAAATAGTGCATTTCATACCATATAAATAATGCCTCCACATTTTTAAGGCAAAGACTACCGCCGCCAATTCTAGATCATGTGTCGGATATTTCTTTTCATGAATCTTCAATTCTCTGGAAGTATACGCGATCACTTTTCCCCGCTGCATAAGTACACATCCGAGACCAAGCTGGGATGCATCTGAATAAATATCCATATCTTCAGTCCCATCTGGTAACGTTAGTACAGGGGCACTGGTCAATTTTTCTTTAAGGATACGGAAGGCATCTTCTTGTGCACTACCCCACACAAATTTCTCATCTTTACGGGTCAACTTAGTTAATGGAGTTGCAATTTTGGAGAAATCTTGTATAAATCTCCAATAGTTACCCGCAAGACCTAGGAAACTCCTAATCTCTAAGGGATTCTTTGGAAGTTTCCATTTCGACACAGCTTCTATTTTGGACGAATCTACTGACACTCCATCGGCACTAATGACATGTCCTACAAACTGTACCTCCTGTAACCAAAAGGCAGATTTTGAAAATTTTGCAAAAAGTCTCTCACGCCGAAGCATCTCAAGTACTTCACGCAAATGACATTCATGACCCACTTCGCTTTTTGAATACACCAGAATGTCGTCGATGAAAACAATCACCGAATTATCTAGCATTGGTTTGCAGACGCGGTTCATAAGATCTATGAAAGCCGTAGGTGCATTAGTTAATCCAAATGACATTACTAAAAACTCGTAATGTCCGTAACGCGTTCGGAATGCGGTTTTCTGTATATCTTGTTCTTTTACTTTCAATTGGTGATAACCCGACCTTAAGTCGATCTTTGAAAACCAACTTGCGCCTTGTAATTGATCGAATAAGTCGTCGATCCTAGGAAGCGGATATCGATTCTTTACTGTGAGTTTATTCAACTCCCGGTAATCAATGCACATCCTCATACTTCTGTCTTTCTTCTTTACAAATAATACTTGCGCTCCCCACGGAGAAACACTCGGTCGAATTAATCCTTTATCTAAAAGGTCTTGTAATTGCGACAATAATTCTTGTAGTTCCGACGACGCTAATCGATAAGGGGCCTTGGCTACCGGTTTCGCGCCCGGGACTAATTCAATACCAAACTCCACCTCACGCTCCGGTGGTAACCACGGTAGATCTTCCTGAAAAACATCTTCGAATTCTCGTACCACTGGTACGTCTTTGATGTCTAGAGCTTCTTTAGTCGAATCATGTATGTAAGCCATATACGCCTTACATCTATGTTGAACCAACTTTCAAGCTTTGATGAAAGAACATATTATGACAGCTTTTCTCCCCATAAATAGTAACACGTTTTCCGCTTGGAGAAATTAGTTGTATCTCTTTACGGTTTCATATTACTTTCGCGTGATATCGAGCTAGCCAATCCATCCCGATTACCACTTGAAATTCTCCCATTGACATGGGAATTAAGTCCACAAAATATTCTTCATCGGCAATGCTAATTTTTCATCCAACACATATCACAAACAATAAAACTTTTATTATCACCTATTTCTACTTCTAGTGGTATAGGTAATTTTGTTAACGTGAATATAGGGTGTCGAATAAATCGATGTGATATAAAAGATCTATTTGCACCGGTATCAAATAAAATTTATGTTGGAATTGAATTTACAAGAAATATACCTGACACAACATCAGATTCGGAAAGATCTAGCCTTTGCTTTCTGGGTATCAGGCTTTACATCAGTAGTGTCTTTGGTTCCAGTTAACTTCGGGCACTCAGACTTTTTGTGTCCCAGTTTATAACATTTATAGCATATCGACACCTTTCCTAGGCAATTTGCAACCACATGTCCTACTTTAGCGCAAGTAGGATATGGTTTGTTTTTAAAATAACATTCTCCCTTGTGATTATTTCCACAAATTTTACATGGAGGTATTCCCCCTTTTTCAAATCCTTTCTTCGAAGCTTCACTCAGCTTTTGCTTCTTTACGGGAGTTGGGTTTTTATCAAACACCCATCGCTCACCCCTTTCAATCTGCTTTTTCAGCTCAGTTTCCCTTTCACGTGCGGCATTCACTATCTCCGTAAGATGCCCGTATTTTGAAGGAGTCATAAACTCCCGATACTCCGCGCTCAGCATGTTATAATAATAATAATAATAATAATAATAATAATAATAATAATAATAATAATAATAATAATAATAATAATAATAATAATAATAATAATAATAATAATAATAATAATAATAATAATAATATATTTTCTGTTCTTCAGTTTGAACCAGCTCATCACAAAACCTGAGCTTATCAAGAAAGATTCCCATAATCTTCTCTATCGACTCACCGCTATGCCTTAGTTGAATAAATTCTACGTTAATCCTGTTGATCGCAGCTTTCGGACTAAGGTGTCTAAGGAACAGAGTTTTGAATTCTTCCCACATCATAGTTCTTGTGGCCTCACTTCCCTGTTCTTTCTTCAAATTATCCCCCCAATCCTTAGCTTAGCCCCTTGACGTGATGTCGTGGTCACAATCAAATTTAATCCCAATAACAACTATATAGATAGTGGCAAGTGGGGTATCGAACTCAGGGAGTATGTGGAAGATGTGTCGATTCTATAGCTTTGTATTTAAACTAATATTAGGCTAAATTGCAGAAATTAAAATTCAAGAGTTTGGATTGTTGTTTTTAGAAAACTAAATTAAACTAATTCAAATCAAAGTTGGTTGTAAAACAAATTAGGAGAGAACAATGATCACCTTAGGTTTCAGTTTCTTTAAACAATTGTGTGTAATTCCAACTAGAAAGAGTTACATAGACATAACTCGTGTATATATGATTGAAGTGATAAAAGGGGACAAAGTACTCGGATTAAATAAACGCGAGGTTGTTTCCTGATGACCAATTAATCAATAACCAACCCTAACCCTTCCCGTGATATCTCGATTGCCAACGACACCATGAACGTACGATTAAGACTAGAAATTGCAATATTGATTAACAAACTAAAAGCAATCAAACATACACCATGATATTCAAGCAACGCAAGTTATCATTCTAGAAATTCAGAATTAAAACACACAAAAGTTCAAGAAACATTCACCTAAGATGATCACCGAAGAGTTTAGCCGGACATGGCTCGGTGAATCATCATCATAATCAAACTAGTGTTCATACGAATCGAAAAATACAAACCGAATGATAAGAAATGTTCACAAACCAAGCAAGCTCTCAAAAATCGCTCCAATGTTCATCCCCAACCGTCCAATGATGAGTGATCTCGAAAAGACACTCAAAAACTGATTTAAATGAGGGCAGTTACACTTTGGATCGCAGCTTCCACCGTAAATTACGGCTCCACCGTAATTTACGGTGGACATGGTTCTTTTACGGCACAAACAACCTGTGTTACGGTGGAGGAGAAGGCAAAATCCAGGTCCACCGTAAATTACGGTAGGACCGTAATTTATGGTGGTGAGCTGCCTTGTTTTCTTTGTTGTGTCTCTTGTTCCACGCTCGACCCGTTTATCACCAAAGCCTCCAAAATTGCATTTTATCCATCTTTTAACTCCTGAACTGCACCTGAACATAAGCACCGTAGTTATCTAATTCAAGATAATTACACGATTAAGTGGAGGATTATTTCATCTTTTAACACACTTAAGGGTTGTCCAATGGACCACCCGTCACATCCCCACACTTAACCGTTGCTTGTCCCAAGCAACTCATCAAAAGGATTTCAAAACAAGTGATCAAATTAAACCAAGCAAGCATGCAATCTCTTTATCAACCCCTTTTTAACACCCAAGCAATGCACCCCTCTCAAATTCTCTCCTCTCGGCTACAAGTGAAAACTAGCAAAGATAAGCTAGACACACACTAGGCAAACGGATGGTTGCACAATCATAAGCTTGTACCTAAATCGATCATTCTCCTTAAATGGGTCAAACATGAATGCAAATCAAAGGGACTTCAAGGTTGTAACGCGGCTAGGTGTATAGGTAGGGAATGGAATATATATGAAGTAGCGAAAAATTCGACCCAGTCTTTTTATTACAAACAAAAACAAACTAACAAACAAACAAACTACTATATACAAGACAATTAAGCCCCCCCCCTTTTTTTCAAATAAACACCCATACAATAACGCATTAACCATATCTACTTCAAACTAGCAAAGCTACTAATACTATCACTAACACTATAAGACCGGGTCAAATTTGGGTAAATTTTTAAGTAAGTAGCTAGGGGAAACAAATGATAAGCTTTAAAGGCACAAAATGGGCAACTAAATGTCCAAACCCCCGCCCCTCTCACTACCATGCTCATATATATACTTATGAGGTCCAACCCCCCAAGTCCCACACTCTCTCACACCAACGACGAGGCTACCTAATGCCCTTATCCTTTCTACATTCAAGTTTAACTAAGGATTCAAATCGCATTCAAGCACAAGTTCTAATGCACCCCCACCCGTAGCCACTCTCATCAAAGACAATCATTATTTATGTACAAGTGTGGCTACAACTCTCACCAAGAACGAAAAAGGTATCAAGGATTGCCGGTGCATCAACTTGGGGATAAATTAGGGCGTTCAAAATTTCACATCATTTCGCTTGGCTCAAAAATTTTTAAACTCCAAAAATTTCCCCCATCCCTACACTTGGGATACATTGTCCCAATGTATGGCTTTGAGGGCTTTGATCACTACAATTCATTCAACATCAACAAAAGCTTTTAATCTCAAACCCCAAATTTCTTTTTTTGGTATTTTTTTTAAATAAACAAAAGCAAACTAATAAACTAACAATATTTCAAAGCTAAAGAACATGACAAGTTTAAGGAAAAAGTACATTGACCTGATGAAGTTTGCCACAACAGATGTTGTAGACAATCCGACTCCCTATCACCACCTTCACACAAATATCCGCACCTCTTCCCCACACTTAAGTGTTGCCATTGCCCTGAAACATAGAAAACTAAAGAAATAACAAGATCAGTGAAAAACCTCGGGTTGCCTCCCGAGCAGCGCTAAGTTTTCAGGTCTTCAGCCAGACCGTGCCACCACCATTTATGGTGGCTCAAAGAATCGGTTCCTATCACCTCCCCCACGGTAGCTTGTCATTGGGCAAAATACATCCATCTCATTTTGACTCGGTAGGTAATCAAATACACTCTTGCTTGCACCCATATATGTTTCTTCACGGTCCGGTGGGTGCTTTTTTCTCATTCGTTGTAACACATTTTTCATACAATCACTAGACTCACCACCCTTCCTCTCAATGGACTCATAACTAATCCCTCCAGTTTGAACATCAAAGGACAATCTACGGTTCTTTTCGGTCATGGTAATAATCTCGTCTCTACAATTAATTTGAGCATTTGCTGCGTATAGAAACGGTCGACCTAAAATTACCCTTTGTTGTGATGCCATATTGGTAGAAGCATAGTCCAAAACTAGGAAATCCACCGGGTATTCAAATTCTCCCAACTGAATCTTAACATTCCTAACCATTCCCCGTGGACGCCTCCAACTTCCATCCGCCAAGCTCACCATGGTGTCTATACCTTCAAGTGGACCAAAGTCGTACATATCGTATAGATCGCTTGGTAGCACACTCATGCTTGCCCCATAGTCCAACAATGCGTGAGTGATTTTTAATTTTCCCACACGAATAGGCACGATTGGCGCTCCACACTCTTTATCATTCTCAGCTTCGGCATCTTTTCCCAAACCTGCATTCACTTGACACGAAGAAGAAGTTAGACATTTTTCATTACATTCGGTACTAGGAACGGTGCTTACCACATTGATGTTAATGCCTTTTATGTTCTTGGGATTTGGCACCGTATCACTTGGTAGCTGGCCTTTTGCTTTCTTTAAAATCGCCACGTCACTCGCAAGTTGACCCATTTGAGTGGTCAACGATTGGATGCTTTTGTCACGAACCTCGTCCTTTTGCATCCGAGCCTCATCACGTTGGTTCATTCGTTGCATCTCCATTTGCATCGCCTTCAACATCTCCATCATCTCATTTCCACCCGAAGAGCTTTGACCCGTTTGATATTGCCTTTGAAATCCTTGGTTTCCTTGGAAATTCCGGTTAGCTTGATTTGAAGGGTTTCCATACCGAAAATTTGGGTGGTTCCTCAACCCGGGGTGGTAGGTATTAGAATTCATATTGTAGTAATTCCTACCACCTCCTCCTTGACCTTGACCTTGAATCGCATGGACTTCTTCGTATTGCCCTTCCAACATCCCTTGGCAATTTTTAGTCGCATGACCTATTTCATTACACAAAGCACAAACATCATAAATTTGGTTAGTAGTTTGAACATTACCATCATCTATGGCGTGCATTTGAGGTCGGGTAGTGGCCGGTCGGGCTCTTCTTGAGGCTTGAGCTTTCCTCTTTGATGTAGTTGCCATGCTTTCCAAGAACTCCCAATCATCGTTCTCATAATTTGTTCCAAAAGTCCCACCGGTAATAGACATCAAATCACGTGCATCTTCGGCACTCAACCCCTCGTGAAAGGCATTCATCAACTCCCACAATTCAATTCCATGGTGAGGGCAATTTTTAATCATCATATTGAAACGCTCGAATGCCTCATGAAACATCTCACCATGTTGTTGTTGGAAGCTTCTCAACCCCTTTCGTGCATCGTTGGTCTTTTGGGCGGTGTAAAACTCATCCAAGAATGTTTGTTGCATCTCCCCCCATGTATATATGGATGCCGAAGGTAACGTGTAGAACCATTTTTTCGCCTTCTCTTCCAAAGAAAATTGGAACAAAACCAATTTGATATCGTCGGCTGAAAACCCTTGACTCCCAAGAGTGTTGCAAATAGAGTCATAAGCCTCTAAATGAAAATAAGGCTCCTCATTTGCCAACCCCTTGTACTTTGGTAAACTTTGCAAAGAATTGGTTCTTACTTCAAATGTTCGCCCTTGATCATTATGAGGAATGACTACCGGTGAAGGGTTTTGCGTGATTACCGGCCGAAAATGTGCTTCAATTCCCCTCACATTTTCTCTAAGGTGTCTCCTTGGTACACCATACCTACCTCTTGGAATAATAGGACCATTTGGCCTTGGTACTTGCCCTTGTGGCGCGATTGGTTGTTGAAACTGTTGTTGTCGCATCGGTGGGCGTTGAGGTGGTCTTTGAAATTGTTGTTGTACATGTTGTGGCCGGACTTGTTGCAATGGAATAGGTTGTTGTATTGGTGGCCCTTGTGGTCTTGGCCGAATGTGTTGTGGTATAAGTTGTTGTTGTGGCATTTCACCAACACTTGCCATCCCTTGAGATTGACTTTGCACATACCCAAACTCCCCTTGATCACCATAACCTCCATAACCGTACCCATCATCATCATACCCCTCAAAATCTTCAAATCCCTCATCATAACCATCTCCTTGAATTCCCGAAGTTTGCCCAAATGGGATGGTCGAATACTGAAAACCCGATTGTTGTGGTCTAAAGGATGAAGTAGTATGCACAATAGTTGAATTTGGTGCAATTGTGAAAGTGGATGTTGATTGACCCGTAGTTGGGGGAAAGAAGTGAGATAATGGTGGGATTGTGGTGGATGGATTGTAGGTGATGGTAGGCTCAGTTTGAGTGGTAATTGGTTGGGTGACATTGGATGGTGTGAATTCAGCGGTGGTATTAGGTAGTGTGGCGTTTGGTGATGGTTGGGTGGAAGTAGGTATAAAGGTTGAGGATGATTGACCCGTTGTAGGTGGAATTTGGGAATCAGCCATGATGTTTCTCGGTGTGATGGGTGAAGTGGGTGAACCAATGATTTTGTTTTCTCGCACTAAAACTCTGTTTTGCCTTAGTGTTCTTTCAATTTCCGGATCAAACGATAGCGGTGATGACCTGTGAGAGCCTCTAGTATGCATACACCTGAAGTACCTGCACACTAAACACAACCAACGTAAACCCGAAAATAACAAACAAAACTATTAAACTAACACACGTTGCGCACTACTCCCCGGCAACGGCGCCAAAATTTGACGTGATGTCATGGTTACAATCAAATTTAATCCCAATAACAACTATATAGATAGTGGCAAGTGGGGTATCGAACTCAGGGAGTATGTGGAAGATGTGTCGATTGTATAGCTTTGTATTTAAACTAATATTAGGCTAAATTGTAGAAATTAAAATTCAAGAGTTTGGATTGTTGTTTTTAGAAAACTAAATTAAACTAATTCAAATCAAAGTTGGTTGTAAAACAAATTAGGAGAGAACAATGATCACCTTAGGTTTCAGTTTCTTTAAACAATTGTGTGTAATTCCAACTAGAAAGAGTTACATAGACATAACTCGTGTATATATGATTGAAGTGATAAAAGGGGACAAAGTACTCGGATTAAATAAACGCGAGGTTGTTTCCCGATGACCAATTAATCAATAACCAACCCTAACCCTTCCCGTGATATCTCGATTGCCAACGGCACCAAGAACGTACGATTAAGACTAGAAATTGCAATATTGATTAACAAACTACAAGCAATCAAACATACACCATGATATTCAAGCAACGCAAGTTATCATTCTAGAAATTCAGAATCAAAACACACAAAAGTTCAAGAAACATTCACCTAAGATGATCACCGAAGAGTTTAGCCGGACATGGCTCGGTGAATCATCATCATAATCAAACTAGTGTTCATACGAATCGAAAAATACAAACCGAATGATAAGAAATGTTCACAAACCAAGCAAGCTCTCAAAAATCGCTCCAATTTTCATCCCCAACCGTCCAATGATGAGAGATCTCGAAAAGACACTCAAAAACTGATTTAAATGAGGGCAGTTACACTTTGGATCGCAGCTTCCACCGTAAATTACGGCTCCACCGTAATTTACGGTGGACATGGTTCTTTTACGGCACAAACAACCTGTGTTACGGTGGAGGAGAAGGCAAAATCCAGGTCCACCGTAAATTACGGTAGGACCGTAATTTACGGTGGTGAGCTGCCTTGTTTTCTTTGTTGTGTCTCTTGTTCCACGCTCGACCCGTTTATCACCAAAGCCTCCAAAACTGCATTTTATCCATCTTTTAACTCCTGAACTGCACCTGAAACATAAGCACCGTAGTTATCTAATTCAAGATAATTACACGATTAAGTGGAGGATTATTTCATCTTTTAACACACTTAAGGGTTGTCCAATGGACCACCCGTCACCCCTCAACTAACCGATTCCGTATGCCACGAAATCAGTCTCATCACAATGGGTCCTTTCGAATACCCCTTCTATGTCACTAATCCATCATTGACAAACAATCGGATCAACTTCACCGTGATAGAACGGGGT
Source organism: Helianthus annuus (assembly GCF_002127325.2). Classification (NCBI taxonomy): domain Eukaryota; kingdom Viridiplantae; phylum Streptophyta; class Magnoliopsida; order Asterales; family Asteraceae; genus Helianthus; species Helianthus annuus. The sequence goes on from NC_035437.2 coordinate 119,344,017, forward strand.
TTGCATGCCATAAATTTATTATATGGACATGCTTTTGATTCACCCGCATCTTTCTTTTCGTTCATCTTGTCGTCTATTACCGCTAAAAGCGTAGTTTGTAGTCTATCAATGAACTGCGGTAGACTAGCTTCTAAAGCTTTTCCGACTTCGTAAGATCCATCATGCTTACTTTGCCATTTAGTGAAGTTTTTGATTTTTAAAACATTAAGATAACGATATTTACATACGTTTTCAAAGTTTACATAATCTTACTACATGTTTCCCAAAACATAATGTAAGAAACCTAACATACTTGATTCTTTTAAAACTTGTAAACCATATGTACTAATAAAAGTAAACACAACATTTAAAAGGTTTGGTGACAAAAGAACTAGATTCGTTTGCGGAAGCATCTTTATACACACGTTCGGTTTCATTACAAAGCTTGATCTTCATCCGCAAGTTCCTATAGCGACCTGTGATCAAAAGACATCAAATATTAAATTTTTATGATGTTATAATGTGATCTAACATGTCTGGAATAGCAAACCAAACAAGATAAAAATTTTGGCTGATCTGGGCTGCGGTCGCGTGGCGCAACCGAATTGATTCCGGCCATCACGGCCCGCCAGATCTGTCGCACGTCGCGACAGTGAAGTCGACGGTGTAATTTTGATAGCAGTTTTGTTTCTCAAACCTGCAATTTTTCAGCTAAGAGCCTTTTTACGAAAAAAGTCATAACTAGTTCGTTTCTAGTCCGTTTTGAGTTGCGTTTCTTTCTACGCGACCGTAATCAGACCATCTATCTCATGGAATAAAAATCATTCATATGATTTCACAAAATTTCTGACTTTACACACTTGATTTATAGAAATCTTTCTATTTATTTGACCCGTTTACATTAATGCGACATAAAATGCACTCATGAACTCAAAGTGAGATAGGAACGATGCCTTATCATACTTTTACATTTCGACACATGATACAACAAACTCAATTGGCGAAACTAAAGTACATATGTTCTACTTGTCCAATTGAACTTATTTAGCGACATTTAACACCTTATCTTATCAAAACTCAATAATTCAACGATTTTAACCTATTTGATTTCACTAGCGAAATCCATCGCCCTTTTGTGAATCAAACATGTAGTATTCGAGTCCATTTGACCCGTTTAAACTTTCAAGTGGAATCCACGACTTGCATTATTTCTATAGTTTCAAATTTTATACTTATTCGTGTTGAATACTATAAACGAAATCCTTCATTTTAGTATTATCCAACATTACAATAATTTGATTATCATTCAAGTACTCAACATAGAAGTACTAAACAAGATATTACGAAGCGAATAGCCACGTACCTTTAGAGTTTTCCTTTTAAGCAGTTATCCTTTCCGCCTTGCCCACTTGATGATCCACCCAAATCACCTACATGATTTTATTTGAATATATTGTTTAGAACTCATGGTTAAATATTCGATTCATTCAAGCATTTTATCAAGCATCTACTGTGCATGCTTAGCATTCTAACACTATCATGTTCTTGATTAGTAACCTTAGCCATGTTTAAGCATAGTTATTCAATTCACATATCAAGAACACATAAATCACTCTAAAATTTACATTATAACCATCAATCAACATCCAATATCACAAGACTACATGAATTCTTCACAAAACCCATATACCCTTATATGAAAATCAATAAATTCCAGAATTATGATATGAATGAATCAATCCATAATCTAATATTCATTCCTAGACTTGTATTAATCATAATTCAGCCATAACCTTCATCAATTCACCATAAATCTCTGTTACTAGAATTCAATAATCGTCAAAACATATTCATATATCAAAATTAAGCATACCTTTTGCTAGATTAAGTATGACGATCACTTATTTAGCTTTGAGTCACCTTCAATTTGGTTTTGATTCTTGGGTTTCGAGTAAAATTTTGAAATTAGGGTTTTGGAAGAGAGGGAGTTTGCTCCTGGGGTTCTGGTTCGAACAAGACACGCACAAAGTGGGTGTCTTTGATGTTTATCCAGATTTTAAACAATAAATTTCAACATTTGCACTTTTGGTCCCTAAATTTCCAAGTTTTTATAAGAAGGGTTAAAATACTTTTTCCCCATCCTTTTTGATTAATATTTTACTTGGTTAAAATTTTCCTAGTTGCGATTCTCATTGTTCGATAATTATTACTTTAACTTATACATGTATAATAACATATATAGTTTAATAAATCTAGGGGTGTTACAAATATTAATAATAATAATAATAATAATAATAATAATAATAATAATAATAATAATAATAATATAATATGTGTGTATGTTTGAATATATATATATATAGGGATAGGATCATCAGAAAACTAGATATAAATGAGAAAACTAGAAAACTAACTAAAATCCACTAAAAAGGAGGGGGAGAGAGACTTTTAATGAAGGAGGGGGGACTTTTAATGAAGGAGGGGTAAAATTGGAACAAAAAATATATAACTTTTCAAACATTTCCCATTTCTCCATACGTTATCATTTTAAAACAAAAATGGCACCATAAGATCACAAATTTTATTATCTTTCATTCAAGTATATTCGAGCATATTTTTTATGACATAAAAAAAGATTTATGGTGTCGTTTTGTTTTCAACACTATTATTTTAGTAGTGCACATGTGCAATGTAACATGTACTACAATTGCATTACATGCTTAAAATTAGTTTTTTGAATCTAGTTTAGCTTTTAGGGTTAGTGTTTTTGGAGGTTTAGGATTAGGATTAGGTTTTTGGGTTTGGGGGGGGAGGGGGGGGGTTTAGGTTTTGGGGGTGGGGTGGGGTGGGGGGTATAGGTTTTTTTCGGGTTTATGTTTAGGGTTTAGTTTTAGGTTTTTGGGAGGTGGTGGGTTGGGGGGTTTAGGTTTTTGGGGGGTGGGGGGGTTTTTTGGGTGGTGGGGGAGGGGGGTTTAGGTTTTTTTCGGGTTTATGTTTAGGGTTTAGTTATAGGTTTTTGGGGGGGGGGGTGGGGGGGTTTAGGTTTTTGGGGGGTGGGGGTGGGGGGGTGTGTTTAGGCTTTTGGTGGGAGGGTGAATTTAGGTTTTGGGGGGGGGGGGTTAGGTTTTTGGGGGGTGTCGGTGGGGGGTGGGTTAAGTGGTTTAGGCTTTCCGTATTAGTGCACATGTGTAGTACAACAATTTTTTTTTTTTTTGAAATTTTTTTTCCATACATAAAAAGTAGCGATTTTTCTTTAAAAATTGTAAAAAAAAATTGGTATTTTTTTAGGTTTTTTTAGTTAGTTTTTGGTTTTCTCATTTAAACTAGTTTTCTCATGATCCATCCCCTATGTATATATATATATATATATATATATATATATATATATATATATATATATATATATATATATATATATATATATATATATATATATATATATATATCTATACTACTTTATAATACATATAGGAAGGACTTCTTAAAGTCCATAAAAATTTCCTTCAAACACCTCTAAAGCATGGTTTACAACCCTCTAAAGCATAAAATAATTTACACTTCCAATTATGCCCCTCCAAAACTTTTAGCATTTACCCAGATCCATCATCACCGTCCATTTCCTTTCACTTATTCACACGGATCGTGATCTGACGGGTGATATTGTTTTCACACGGATCCACATTTCCCCTTCCTTCTCTCTCATCTCTGTCACAACTCACATCTCACCAGATCTCATCCGCCCCCAACTCCATGCTTTCTCTCTCCCAGGCGATTTCCAGATCTAGGGTTTCAATAACCCTGAATCGTTCATTTTCTCTCAATCCGACAGAAGATCCAGTGGGGTTGACCTCTAGGTACCGTTTTAAACCACATCTAAAGTTTTTGTTTGTTATTCGAGTCTGATATGTTTGTTATTTGTGTTGAATCGTTCATTTTCTCTCAAATCTGACAGAAGATCCACTGGGTTTTTCTCTAATCGGCACAAGATCCACTGTGGATGACATCTAGGTACCGTTATAAAACCACATCTAATGTTTTTTGTTTGTTATTTGAGTCTGATTTGGATCTGGTTAAAATTCTGTTTGCGAGGCAATGCTTGAACGGGTCTCTGACATGATGCAAAAGGATTTGATTCTTGTTGGTGCAACTGGTATAAACCATCTTCTCCGAGATCGGTTGCTGCTTATGTTAATCCTCATCGTCTTCTGTTCAGATCTTGTTTTAATACCGGTAATCGTTTAATCTAGCTTTAGTTTACTTTGTATCTGTTGTTTTTGGTTGATTTTAGGTGTTAAAATCACATTTTATATGATGAATTTGTTCAGATCTGCGAAAGTTTTGGATGATTCTGGTCAAGATGACGAGTTATCTCTGTGTTAGGCATTTGGTCAAGAAATAAGTATGATCTGATATAAGCATAAAAGAGTCAGGCGACGTCTTACAAGTGATGTTCTTTGCAAATTTATAATGTTTTTCTCTGAACACTTAAACATTACTCCTGGCGTAAAATGTGCAGATTGGAAATGCATGGATTGATGACGAAACAAGTGCCAAAGGAATGTTTGATTACTGGTGGACTCATGCTTTAAATTCAGATGCAACACACGATGCCATCTTAAAATACTATGACTTTGCGAGTGATTCTTCATCTGCAATGTGTGACAATAATATTACAGACAAAGCTTTCATTGAGAAGGGGTTTTTCTGATGCACATCGCCAGATCTAGGGTTATGAGTTCTTATTTCACCTTCTTTCTCTTTGTCTCATACTATCAAAGGTGCGTCTATGTTCCTTATTTGATATTTGAGTGTTGTTATATTTTATAATAGCTTTATCGACAAGAAGAAGAGGCTGCAGCAAAGCTAGCCCGACAGCAGAGGACTTACAAGCTACTGAAAATCTTGTTCCTTTTACTTGGTGGTTCTCTTATTTTGACCCGGGTCACTCAAGACGTGGAGAAATATTTTAAGTAGAACCATTTTTTTTGTGTGTCCTAGACGATAATAATCCACATTTAGGGTTCGAGAAGAATGAAATGATGAGAAACAAAACTTTGGCGTAGGAACAGAGGATGTTATGTAAATGAAATGCGAAATTGATATGTCATACGTGTTTCACAGAAAATGTAACATTAAATTTGCATCTGACTTATTTACAGCATCTGTCTGTTCATATATTAAAATTTACATTATTTGAGTATTTAGTGTTTATGATAATAAACAGAAGTTTTCAGGGAAATGTGAGGCCGCTTAGAGTCTAGACTCTAGAGATCTGCCAGTCTATGTATTTTTGGCACTTAAGGTTGGGTACTTGTGTTTTGGAAGGGCTTGGCTATAGAAACATCATTGAAACACTATCCAAACACCATTGGCGAGTCATATGATAGGCGAAAAATTGTTATATGTGTTGTACGAGGGGTTGAGAGCACGTGTGAGGTGGTGTTTGACAAATTATTTATACGGTGTATATATGATGTGGTTGACTGACACAAAAGTGACTGGTTGACCACTAACAAAGGCATGTGGCCCTATGGTCATTTTTTCACTATATGATGTGTATGATGTGACAGGCACGCTGGTGTACATATAACATCACCAATTTAGGAATTAGAATATCTGATATTTATCATTCTTTATATTTATATTCGAATTCTTTTCGTTTTACCTTATTGACACCCTCTTAATGTCTCAACATGCTTTTAGTTAGCATCTTGATATTGGTGTGTGCTTGTTTTCTGAGTAGATGGATATGAGTTCAGGTGAAGAGTCGGAGTTTAGTGATTCAGAGATTTCTGAGTACAAAGATAAGCCATACAAGCAACTGAGGAATGGAACACTCAAAGTTAGATATCCGGATGCCATTCTTGGGTGTCCTTTTTATGCTGGCAAGAAAAAAACAGAATTTCAAATACAAAGAGTTGCATCAACATGCTTCAGGAGTAAGCAAAGGCTCTTCCAACAGAAGTCTAGAGCAAAAGGCTAACCATCTTGCTCTAACATTGTACTTAGAGAATGAACTGGCAGATGAGGCTGAAAAGCCACTGAAACTAGCAGCGCCAATCTCTGAAGAAAACGAATTGTTCTGCTGGCCTTGGACTGGGATTGTGGTCAACATAGTCAAAAAATCAGACGGCACTGAATATTGGCTCAAGAGATTCTCAAAATACAAGCCTGAAGATGTTGAGCTGTTATGGGATGCTGAAAAGAGAACTGCAAAAGCGTTGGTGAGGTTCAACAATGGTTTGAAAAATGCTATGGAGTTTGAGAAAGCTTTTGAAGCTGATCACCACAGCAAGAAAGAGTGGAGTGCTTATGAAAATCCGCCAAGTTCAAGTATTTATACCTGGCTAGCTCGTGCAACTGACTTTGAATCACAAGGGCCAATAGGTGACTACCTTCGTATGAACATGGGTCTGAAGAAGACGGTATCGGAAGTTGAGCAAGAAGTTGCAAAAACCAAAAACAGACCAGTGATCGAATTAGCAACTGAGATCGACATGAGGAATGAAAATCATGATGATTTGCAAAGCAAATGTAATCAGAAAACCATGCCTTTATAAAGGACGATGGAAGAACTAGACAGCATAAATTAAGCTTTCCATGAAGGTTGGTTAATGGTTAGTGTTACATGTTTTATATTTGTGTGAATTCCAATTTTATAACATGGAAATATTGTTCTTTCTGTACTTCAGATAGAAGAAAACTGCAGGTGTTTGCACAGGATCGTGTGAAAGCATTATTAGATGAACGAGAAAGGGCACATGTTGGGGTGGAGAAACCAAGGAAGGAACATGATTCATGGAGAAAAGAAGTTAGTAAGAAAGTAGCCCGAACAGAACGTGAGAAACAAAGACTAGATGAGGAGAATAGAAAGGTGATTATTATATACAAACTTTAAATTATCTTTCTTATTTCCATATTATCTGATTCACAAACCGGACGACTCATGGCATTGTTTAAATAAAAAAAGCCTAACCTTCATATTTAAGAAATTAAGAAGGTTCCCAAAAAGGTGTCGATGCGGGGAATTCAACCGACCCAACCCATTTTTAAACCGCCCTAAAATTTACCAGTTTTGACCCGTTACGCAACTCATCGATTTTGTGTATTGCAGGGGAATGAATTATCTTCATGAATGTAAACCGGACCCGATTATTCACTGTGATTTAAAGCCAAAGTAAGGCAACTCATATCTTTTTAGCCCACAAACCAATTCAACCGTAAGCCCGAGATAATATGAAGTACTTTAAAACCGTTTTTGGGTCGAACCGTTTTTGCGTCTACTGTTGTGTAGAGGTTAATACGATTTAGGCAGGTTAGTGTAGCAACTAGAAGCAAGCCTACGTAGTACTAAACGCGAAGTGTTGGTTGTGTTAAAAGCTAAGTGTTTGATGTAAGTGTGTATAATTTTTGCTTATATATCGCTTCCAAGGTTTTTGCCTCGATATTGTTTTGGTCTGTAATGTTTTACGCGTATGGCATTTGCCTCGATATTGTTTTGGCCTAAAATGTTTTACGTATGGCATTGAGCTCGATTGGTTATTCAAATGAGCGTTAGACGTTAGTCTAGGTTGAGATAGTATGATGGGCTGTGTAATAGGTCAAAATAGTTGGATCTTATTGAGCCAAAAGCTTTTTTTTTAATTAATTTATTAAGAAATAAAACCATTAATTAAAAATATATACTTAGGTGTTGGCTTTTTCTTGCAAATAGTGTGTTTTTTGGTATAGTCTTTGTTCATGATGTTCGTAATTAATGATATTCACCACCATATGCTCTTCCATCAATCTTAACCGTCCATTGATTTTTGTAGGAAGTGATTTGCCACAACAGTGTTAGATGGATGAGTGTGCACCATGGCTGCTGCATTTTTTTAGTTTTATTTATTTTTGTTATATTCCATTTTCCTCATGGTGAGTTACTTTAAATCTCTGAATTTTAGTTTTAAGTTTCTTTGTTATATGTGACAGCAAACTTGGAGTGCCAATAAAAACTCTTCGTGTTAGAGGAGGCTATATAAATGGTACAGTCCCGACCCATCCACTTGCTTTGGTAAAGCCTGCTTCTAGAAATGTTAGCTTCTACATTCATTAATTTAGTTTATTTCAACTGTGTGCTCATATGACATCTCACACTTGTGAGCAAGTTGAAAAATAATGTGCTCATTTGGATAACAGAGATGGAAGTTAAATGATTTCTCTATGTATTTAGTTTTGATAAAGAGATAGTTAGCATATTATATATCCTTTGCGTTTGGAGTTTTATTGTGTTTTGTTTTTTGTTCAAGGTCTGTGAGCCCTACTCTTGATTATTTGAATTCTGATCGATCAATTCTTAGGTTAGTTTTGCATACGTTAATGAGTTGCATAAAGAACTATAAAATGGTGGATATGAGGAGAAGAAAGTGTGGTATCAAACAAAATAAATATTTAATAAATAACTAAAATAAGATAATTCAACGATTAGGCTAGAAAAACCAACCAACAAGGCCAAGTATATCAAAATGTCTAATAAGAAAACTAACTTAAATAAAAATTAATAAAAGTATATCAGCAAAGAATCGATAAACTAACAGAAAAACGAGTGCCAACATATATCATGATAAAGAAAACTAACTTAAGTACTATACAATATATCACGAGCCGACTGATAAACTAATGGTAAATGAGTATTCTATTATAAATCGTCACTCCCGCTGCATCGCGCGGGTAAATGGCTAGTATATATATATATATATATATATATATATATATATATATATATATATATATATATATGATAAGGATCATTACAGAACACTAATTATTGCGGGAACAATAAGAACAACTCTAAATCACCAAATTTTGGGATTTAAGGTTCATGTTTTTTAAATTTTATGTTTCTTACATTCATATGTGTATAATTTATACATAAAAATCATATATTTTTCCCTACACATAGTCTACATACATGTAGGTAATTTAGCCTACACATAACTTACAAGTGTGTAGGTTATTTAAAAACTGAAGATTTTTTATAATTTGTTTTAAATTCTAGTGTGAGACACAATAAATCATACATCTATACCATTTTCAGTTACGTTTTAGGTTTTTAGGATTGAAAAAAACGAGTGACTCATTTTGTTCTGCGTGTTCTCGCAATATTTAGTGTTCTGTATAGAACCTTCCCCTATATATATATATATGTGTGTGTGTGTGTGTATCTAGACAACGGCTACGGGTGTATAATAGTACTGTAATTTTAGATTTTAGTTCTAGTTGGTACTAGACGCATAATATATAAAAAAGAGTAAAGGTCGCAATGACGACGATTTTGGATCATTATGCGGTGATGTGATTGTTTGTATTGGATATTATCATGTGATATTAATACGTGGTAAATGTTTAAAATTCAGATGGACAATGAAGTGAACCAGGATAACCAGAATAACAATAACGATAACTAAAATAACAATAATAATGGAAACCAAGTGGATAATAGTGACATCCAACACATAGTGGCACATGGGACTATAGACGCAATGCCATATATCATCAAAACGGTTAAGGAAGCAGATAATAATAAAAGTAATAATGGTAGTAAACGACCTAATGAACCAGAACACAGTGTAAACAATGGACCAATGGAATTCTCGGACAATGTCTTACTCTTATATAGAATTCTGGTCTTGTAAACCAATGGAATTCTCGGACAATGAAGGGGCCGTTGCAGCTCTACGCTGGATAGATAAGACTTAGGCAGTCTTAAAAATAAGTAAGTGCGCAGAAGAGGATAAGATAATGTTTGCCTCCAATTTGTTTAAGAACTCAGCCTTAGAATGGTGGAACACTATCCTCCAGTCTAGGGGATGTGACAGGGTTTACAATATGGAATGCGAGGAATTTAAGAACATGGTGGAAAGGAAATTCTGTCTTCCTAATGAAAAGGAACAAATAACAAATAAGTTCTTAAACCTTAGAATGACTGGAGTGTATAGTAAGGGTTACACTACTACTTTCTTTGAATATGCTATAATAGTACCAACCCTTGCATCCCCAGAACCAGTATTAATCTGTAGGATCGTTTCGAGACCTAAACGAGTCGTTCGGAAGAGTTCAAATCCGTTTCAGAGGCGGAAACAAAGAAACGGATGTGTACACAGCTTGAATCACACTTTAAACCTCTTGTATATTGATTTTACAACGTTTACATTTACAAGGAACACCGGCAATACCTCGGTATCAAATCTGGAATTTGTTACAAATGAAATGAATGAACAGCCTATTTGTACTATTGGTAGTTCGCTCGAAATGACAAAGCCGTAAAAGCGGACCTCACACAATGCACTAAAAGCGAACCTCTCTATTAGCCGTATAAGCGAACCCAACAGTTTTCATAAAAGCGAACCTCCATGTATGACATTAAAAGCGAACCTCTTGCATGTTGACTTATCAGCGAACCTCATTATTGGACCTTCCATCTTTTTGTCTTATATGAACTTCCATGTTATTGGGCCTTCAAATGGTCCAGTAATATCAAACGGCCACCATACACTTTTAATGGCTAAAATAACTTTGTCGTTTACTGAATTGCAAATGATAACATATGATGATCCAATATATGATGTCATCATCATATATGATGACATCATGCTTGATCAAAAATGCAACGCAACCCAGACTCGACATTAGACGAAGACGACAGATGACTGCACCAACAGACTCCCCCTCAGATGTTGACGAGTCTTAAGTGTCGAGTCTTCAACGACTTCAGTCTTTATCAGTCTGAACACTTTCTGAAATATCTCACAATGTAAGCATCCTCAAATCTTTCTCTTCACTTTTCATCATCATCAACAGACTCCCCATGAACAATCTCTACTCATATATCTTGAGACTCCCCCTTTCGATATGCTGGGATCGCAGTCTGGCATGTTGAAATCACCAAGTCTTCAGGTATCGGAACCTGGTTCTTTATCTCTTTGAAACCTGCACATCCTCTACCCAAAACTAAAACTTCCGATGATAACATGTAAAGAACTAATGAGTCACTTGCAGACACTACACAAACAAAAATTGATTTTACAATTTGAAGAACCACTTGAAGATATATATCATTTTTGTTTTCAAAAAACCAACACACTCTCCCAAACCATTTGTTCATCATGTTTAGCACTCGGAATTTTGAACATCAACTTTTCAATATCAGTTGTCAAAAATATTTTTGACTTTTTCAAAAATTTATGCTAAAACACACTGAAAATCTTTTTGGATTTTCTTCATAAGATAAATAAAATGCAGTAAAGAAATATTTACGGACATTATAGTTTGTGAGTTCGTGTAAGAGGATCATATCAGCTTATGAGACAAATCACCAACACCGTTAACCTTTGATTTCATTTTAAGTTTTAAACAATTTACCTAGATTGTCAGTATATTGGTCCACTTAAATTTTCACACAAAGTTCAACTGATCCGAGATACGATATTAGTGTTTTAGAGACTTGAACTTAATTGTGTATCACTCCACTTGAATATACTCCCGTATCCAGATCTCAATGTTCAGATTTACAGGAAAATATACTACAACTGATATCTGTATATAAATTAGGGGATATGCGAGGGCTAAGGGATCTCAGGTCGATACTTCCGTATGCGCAGAGAGATATCAGCTTCGACTTTTCGGTGTGTCCCCTTTAGGAGATCTTTTAGCTACAACAATTGATTATCAATTTTATTGTCTAATCAGCGGAGGGCTTTATGCTATGTTTCAAGCATTTTGCAGCAAGTATTATCCGAGGACTAGGTCAGAACTTCCATTCAGCAAAAGTCCCGGGATAATACCCCAGATATCATAGAGTATAAGAACCTAGAATATCAGAAAAAGAAACCTTTCAAACGAGATTTCAGGGGTTACCTATATATCCAAGAATAGTTACCCACAAATCAAGCAAGTTTGTTTTAGGTTTATATCTCGTCACAGTTTATTAAATGTGTAAAAATCTACTGACATATCCACAGTAAGATTGTTTAACGCTTTTAAACTTTCCAAATCTTTAGCATGTTGTGATAGTTCGCTGATTAACTATCATTTCCTCTTTTTCACAACAAACTCATTTTTGGATTTTATCATGTTTTTGTCTTTTTCAAATTTTCTAATGTTTTTGGATTTTCTAAAAAAATTCTACTCCCCCTAAAATGCAAACACATTAACGAAAATTGAAAACAAACTGTACAAAAACATGATAACCGATATCAAATTGCATCAATTCGCAATTCACTTTGGCATAAACAATCAGAACTCCCCCTATCAACAAACTATTTTCTCATTTAGATTTCAAAACACTTAAGTTTGTTTTAATCAAAATGATTGTTCCGGAAAATAAGTTTGTTTGATTTTACTACTTGTAAGTATATCAATACTAAGTTCGGGGATGTGGTTCATCATTTTGTCTCAATCACTTGTAGGAAAATGCAAGTACAAATTAATGTCCTTGATTTACCGTATGCACAAGTTATGCACAATCAAATCTTCTAACCACTTGTAAACACACCTTTTTTTACCATTTGCATGATTAACAATACCGTAGTAAATTCCTGAAGAAAGATGCCGATACCTGCTCCTCACTTATCAACCTGGAAGCTCCGGCATAGTCCTTCACTCTGTAAAATTTTGACAATTTCAAACACTTTTAACTCATCCTAATAAATCATGAAAGATGCCGATTCCTGATCCACGATATAAACTTGGGATCTCCGGCATAGTCCGGCGTTTTAGTCAAACATAATGTCTATCCAAGCCTCACCAGCCTTGGGTTACTTTGGAACACATCTGTCCCACCAACATTTTGATTTATAAAATTCTTTAGCACCTTTTACCTTCTTGTCAACCATCTTACCAAAAATATGTTTGACTTTCCCGTTGAAAGCCTTATCAACATCAAATTCTCCTTTATCGGCCAAGAATTGATTTGAAATTTCAACCTTTCCAACTTTCTTCATCAAATTTTCTTTTGACAATTTCGGAAAATTCTCATCGTTCATCACAGGAACGGAATTCACAATCTTTTTATCAACCAATGACTCCTCTGATTTTATTGAATCTGATTCATTGTCAGAAATACCTTCAGATTTAACAACCCATTTTTGTTTACTTAAATCACCACTTCTTTTGTAAAACCTTTTTGAACTTTCTCCTTCCTCAGAAGTAGAATTTTCAAACTCTTTAACAATTTTTACAAATTGTTCTTTCTTATCAACACAAGTCTTTCTCCAAATAGAGTTAGAAGAAACTCCCTGTTTTTGGTAGTTGGTCTTGGTGCAATTCCACGCTATGTGTCCAACTTCTTGGCATTTGAAACAGATTCTTCTATCAACTCTTTGAGTAGATTTTCTCACATTCTTCTTCACTTCAACAAGAAATTCTTGATTCGATTGTTTCCAAAACGGTTTCTTCTGCTCATCTTCAGAACTTCCTCCTGAAATAAATTTTGTTTTTGGTTTATAAGTTTTCTGATTTTTATAATTTTCTGAAGAGTTGAAACCAAGACCTTTCTTTTTGAGATTACCATTATGGTTTGGTTTCTTTCGATAACCTAAACCATAACCGTAACCCTTTTTCTTGTTCAATCTCTGTTGAACTCTTGAAGTGTACTTTTTAGGTTTTTCAGTAAGATTTACATCTTTTATTTCAGAAATATTAATTTCTGTTAATTTGAAAACCTGTTTGATCATTTCAGTTTTGACACTTCTTATTGGGAATTCCTCATCAGAATAAAATTTGTCTGAATCATTCAATGTATACGCTACTTTGATTGATTCGTCATTCAAATTAAATTTTGATAACAGGAATTCTTTATTGTAAACCCTGTTAACCGGCGAACTCGGACTTTTCTCAGACGAACTCGAACTATCTGACTTAGACTCCGACTTTGACTCTTCATCCATATCCAACACCTGATCGACAACTCTTTTAACTAACTCGGACTCATGATCAGTGTCAGACGCTGTGAATGTAACATCAATATTGTCTTATAATTCATCAGTGATTTCAGACTTTAATTTGATGTTTAGAGCCTTGTCTACTTGTTCCTCGTTTGGTTTCCTGGGGGAATAACTCTCAAAGATAGGAGGCGGACATCTGTTATACTTGACACTTGGTTTCTTACCAGTATCCTCTTCTTTTCCTTTCTTCTTGAAAGCTTCAAGACCTGCGACAGTAGGATAAACACGATCAATCAGATAATCACAAGTAGTATAACTCAAAAGTAATCGGTTAATCCTTTCACTCTCTATTCTCTCAAGTTCCAACTCCTTCTTCAAGTTAGCACAGTCTTCATTATAGTCATTGATGACGCTTTGCTTTGTCATTAAAGTTGCACTCATCTTGTCATTTGCTTTTTCAAATTCTGCATTTGCTCTTTTTAAACTGTCAACTGTCCTGTTCAGTACATACTTTACATCAGACAGTAAATCTTCCTTCATTTTTTCTAACTCAGCAATCTTTTTGTCTTTCTCATCACAGTCTTTACAAGATTCTGAACATTTCTCACAACGCTTAGTAACTTCAATCACCTTTTCAACTATCTTTTTCGATTTCTACAGTCTTTTCAACTTCTACAAGTTTCTCAACTTCGACAATCTTTTCTATTTCGACAATCTTTTCAACAATTTTCTCAACCTCCACGAGTTTCTCGACTTCGACAATTTTCTCTACCACTTTCTCTATTTCAACAATCTTTTCTGGTGCAAACTCAGCAGTTGCTTCTTCTTTCGTTTCTACAGCTTCAGTCTTCGTCTTTTCATCAGCGAGTAACTTTGCTGCTTCTAGCTCTCTCTGCAATCGAGCAATCTTCTTCTGATTCAGCATCTCAACTTTAACTGCATAGAAAAAATTAAAACTGTCAGGATCAATGCTTTTTCTACATTTGTTAAGATACTCTTCCTCATCATCTGTATCAACATCACTTCCAAGTTCTGGAAATATTGGAATCCTTTTCTGACAATCCTCATTTTGATCCAGAATCCTGGTAACAAGTGCCACATCAGATTTAGTTTCACTAAGTATATACTTGTCCCAACTAAATCCCTGTGCAACAACCTCATCACTCTGATCTATTATCCCATAATAAGCTTTCCTATTGGCTTCTTCAATCATTCTTCCATGAGCAGTTTGGATTCCTTTTGTTGAGGTTTTTGATCGATTTGATGAAAGATTGATTTCTGATAATAATTGCTCTTTTCTTGACTACCAGTTGACTCTTGATTCTTACATTCCCGTTTAAAGTGACCTTTACCTTTACATCGGAAACAGGTAACCTTTGACTTGTCAAAACCAAGTGGAGAAGCAGCCATTCCTTGGAACTCGTCTCTACCAGTAATCTGTTGAAATTTTTCAGCTCTCCTACAGACACTAGCTAAGCACCACTTCACATCCATCAGCTCAAGCTCTTCTGCATCGATTTGGTCGTAATCTTCTTTTGTAAGCATCGGATTACCAATCCTGCCAGCAATCAAACTTTCATACGACTCTAACATGGCGACAAGAGATGCCATGTGTTGCTTTGCCACCTCAGGAGAAAGATTTTGACCATTCTGGATGTTTAGTGTCACATTGCACTGCAGATTTGTAGAGTTTTGCTTTTGAGGGCTAGGTGTGTTGTTGTTTGGATCAAAGCTTGAGAATGATAAAGTAGATCCACCACTTTGAGTTGTAGTACTTGCATTTGGACTTGCAGAACCATCAGCACTAAATGTGGTACTAATCTTTGGACTTTGACTGGGAGTGGTCTCAAACTTGTTCCCTCGATGATACAGACTAATGTCTTGCTTTGCATTTGGATTTGTCATGACAGCTGTTTTTTGAATATCCAGCTCCTGCTCTTCGATTTTCTAAATAAACTGAGCCAAATTCATACTCTCAGACTTTCTCATAAGTTTCACAACCATCAAATATGTTCCCCACTTGTGCTGTGGTAACGCCTCAGCTAGTTTATCAACCCACTCATCGTCCTCTTTCTTTATATCCAACCTACCCATTTCCAATACCAGATGACAATATCTATCAATGGTCTGTTTTGTAGTTTCATGGTCGAAAGCTGTAAACATGTCAAATGATTTCTTCAATAATGCCTTCTTGTTTTTGATCATATCAGCACTCCCTCTGAATTTCTGAATCAACGCTTCCCAGATTGATCTAGCTGTACCATTATGTTGAAGTAAGACAAAGATGTCTTCTTTAACTGCTTGCTGAAGGATGCTGATCATCATCTTCTCACTAGTGTACTTCAACTTGTCAAATTCTGTAAAATCAATGAAACCTTTTTCCAAGCCACGTTCATACTTTGGCTTCTCGTAATCTTTCAGTAAAGAACACCAAGCTTCAAATCTGTAAGCTTGAACCCAGTTCTCGAATCGATTCTTCCAACCCTGAAAATCTTCAATGTACATGAGTTTCGGTGGTTTTTGATGAGTTCCCGTCTCATTCTCATTATACAATGCTTCAGCAGTGGTTACAGGAGCAACGGGTGTCGCGAATGCATTGTAAAACTCTTCAGCCATGTTTCGAAACTCAGATGATTATTCGGGAAATACCTGAAACATACAAACAAAATGATCAGTTTGAAGACTTATCAATTAATAGAAACGAACTGGTACTCGAACTGATGAATATTCTGTGCAAATTGAGGTTTGACAAACTGTGCGGACTGATATGAGTTGGATCAAATACGAATGGCGTGACCCTTTTTCGTGTAGACTGACTGACTTTCAAATGACCTGATGAATACTTCAAACGAACAAACAATCAGGTTAAAAATACTGAATACGCAACCGTGTGAGTTGATAAAATCAATCTAAGACTCGTTGTCGAAGATTTGCGAACTTGTTCCAATATGAAAGAACTTGATCTGAATGAAATGGATTATAAAATATGATCTCTATACACCAACTTTCAACATGGGCCAATTGCTATGAATCACTTGGGCTTAAATGAGAAAACTTGGGCCGAATGATCTTAGTAAACTGACATCCTTTATTTACCAAACAAAATCTTATTCAACCTCAAAACCCATTAAACCGTCAACAATAAAAGAAAAAAAAACTGATTGGCCCGTCCTTTTTCACAAATCACAAGTCAACAACAATATTAGTGGACCGCCAATTTACATCAAATCAATTTTTTTTTTTTTAAAATCACATGCATATTGAGCGGCAACTAGAAAGACAATTAAAAACTTAATATTGTCGACAAACTAGAAAGACAAATCAAATTTTTGACATGTGATTGGGCCAAATGAATAAATGGGGCAGTGTACGAAGGCTAAAATTTTGGGGGGCTATATATATTTTTTAAAATCCGATTGGGCCACAGAATAACCAACCACAAACACATTAAACTAACATGTGATAGGACCTAAATTTTGTTGTTTTTTTTTAAAAGTGGCCGATATGCAATCCCCAAAATCATATGATTGGACCTGATTATTTTATTTTTTAAACTATCACATGCACATGTTGGGCTGACAATTAAAATGGATCAGTAATGTTGGGCGGCAACAAGATCAAAACAATTAATTCATCTGATTATATTGTAGGCTTTGATTGGGCCTTTAAAACCACTATATCGATAATCGATTTTTGCAACTTATGATCTGACATATAAGCGAACTTCAATGATCTAAAAGCGGATCCACAATTGTCACTAAGAGCGGACCTCTATTGTCTCAAAAAGCGAACCCACCATTATCACAATGGGCGGACCAAGAATGATGAGACCGCTTGAGCGAACCTGACTAATTTTTATAAGCGAATCTATATGACGTCAGCAAAGAACGAACAACTTTCAAGAGAAAGTTCAAATTGAATCGATTTTAAGCCGATTTTAGTTCTGAAATTTTCAAAGTTTTGTTAATACATGATTACGCACAAACTGTGTGAATTTAAAGCGATTCTGACCGTAAAAAGTTCTGTTTGTTCGAAAAAGAAAGGTGTAGGAACAGAATTTTCGGCTAAATCGTATAGAACTCTTCTTCACTGGCTCTGATACCAATTGTAGGATCGTTTCGAGACCTAAACGAGTCGTTTGGAAGAGCTTAAATCCGTTTCAGAGGCGGAAACAAAGAAACGGATGTGTACACAGCTTGAATCACACTTTAAACCTCTTGTATATTGATTTTACAACGTTTACATTTACAAGGAACACCGGCAATACCTCGGTATCAAATCTGGAATTCGTTACAAATGAAATGAATGAACAGCCTATTTATACTATTGGTGGTTCGCTCGAAATGACAAAGCCGTAAAAGCGGACCTCACACAATGCACTAAAAGCGAACCTCTCTATTAGCCGTATAAGCGAACCCAACAGTTTTCATAAAAGCGAACCTCCATGTATGACATTGAAAGCGAACCTCTTGCATGTTGACTTATCAACGAACCTCATTATTGGACCTTCCATCTTTTTGTCTTATATGAACTTCCATGTTATTGGGCCTTCAAATGGTCCAGTAATATCAAACGGCCACCATACACTTTTAATGGCTAAAATAACTTTTTCGTTTACTGAATTGCAAATGATAACATGATGATCCAATATATGATGTCATCAATATGATGTCATCATCATATATGATTTTAGGATCAGATTTGACCACACGAATGAGTCAATTAGAGCTAGTGCTTACTGAAAATGTGGCGGAAACACATTTTCAGCATGATACAAAGAAAATAGCAACAGAATGGAGTAGAAACAGAGAATTCACACTTAAAATACTTTTCTTCACTTGAATAGCGCTTGCCGTACGGACAGCAGTTCGACGTGGGATCTAAGACAAGGTTACAAGTGAAATCAACACCAGGGGTATTTATAGACTATGTGGTCCGCTCATGTGACATGTCCACAAGAGCGAACCTGACAACTTGGCTGGTTCGCTTTTGTGGACACTTGACACAAAAGCGGACCTACAAACTAAACTTCATAAAATAACATTTTAACCCCCTGGACTTATACAAAATGACCTATCTGGACCCTATACATTAATCTAGCATTACAAAGACACAGGCTTTAGACATTGTGCATCAACAAACTCCCCCTTGGATGAAGCCGCAGTCTTTGACTTGAAAGTTGGTCTTCAGATAGCTTTGTAATTCTCTTCACGCCCTTTAGGCTTCCTGCTCAAGGCAATTCTAATCTTTTCATTCTTTCGCTTCTTCGCCTTTTCTTCTTCAAGTTGTTCCTTCATAAACTTTCCTCTGTTTTCTTCCATCCTTCGATTCTCTCGTTCACGATCACGTTTTTCTTTCTTCTTCATCTTCTCGTCTAACACCCACCATGAAGATTTCCACTTGCTTTCGGAGTTAGTTCCTTTCTTAAAGCACAGTGATACAACACGTTGGAACTGAGGAGCTTGCTCTTTATCTACTGACAAATAGCGAATCTTGTGGATGAATAAACATTCAATGTCTTTCGCTGAGCAATTCACCAACCACATCGGATCATAAATGTGAATATATCTAATTTCACCACCAGCTCTGTAAGTTATGATTGCTTCAGTGGTTATACAACTGTAAACCCAATCAATAAAACCTTTATAAAAATCCTGTTCCATTTCTGGCATCGGAATTGTCTTCATTGTACGCGGAGGCTTCACATTCAGAATAGTTTCTACAACCCCAGTTTCCGGATCAACTCTCTGAACACGCCTTGGACGATGAGGCTTCCACTTTCGAAATGGCTTCAATTGTTCATATTTGATATAGCCCCACATCGCGATATCATTCTTTCTTACCTTGTAATCCAAGATTCTCACCTTTGCTAATTCATCAACGTCCCACCACGGTAATGACATTATGTCATATAAACGTTCAAAATACTGGACGCCATATTCTCTTCGAATCGCATAAGCATTAACTTGCGGAAGAAAACCCCAACTAATAATATCTCCAAGCGACACATTTCGATCTCGTTGAAAGTACTTCAGCGGCCTCTTGAATTTTCTTTCATGAGAATCTTTAAACCATTTAGAACGATTAATTTCTTCAACATTTGATTGACCCTCTTTTTCAACATTAGATTGGCCTTCCTGCTCAGCTTCTTTTCTCAAACATTCAAATACATTGTCATTCACTGCTTTAGTTACTTTTTGTCGTAATTCTTCTCGATTTTCAGCAGCGAAGAATTCCATTAACGTTGGGAATTTCGAAGTATCTTTAGGAACCTCTTCATTATCCGAACATTCTTCAGCCTCAACTCTATCGTAGATATCAGCATCTTCAACATAATCATACTTATAATCTTGCTGTTTATTGATATCAA
This sequence comes from Helianthus annuus, assembly GCF_002127325.2. NCBI lineage: Eukaryota > Viridiplantae > Streptophyta > Magnoliopsida > Asterales > Asteraceae > Helianthus > Helianthus annuus. Next base: position 119,364,288 of record NC_035437.2, read on the forward strand.
ACGATTCTAAGTCCTCTTCGAAGTCGAAGGGAATTTCAGGGTTTACACCTTTCAACATTTCCTTATACGCATCTAGATTCACAAACAAAGGCTCATGATGCTCTACAATCTGTGTCTTACTCGACTCCCCCTTACCTTCAGTTTCACCACTTTCTTCATTGATTGTGTCGTTCAACAAATCTTCAACGACTTTTTCATTTGAGGCTTCAGTCACTCTAACACCTGAACCTCCTGCAGCGTCATCATTATCATCACCTTTTGAACTATGACTACTTGCAGAGAATACAAAGTCATCTTCTTCATCTTCATCATTCTCTTCATCTTCATTACCATCTTCATCACTACTATCTCCAATCAATTCATGCATATGAGTTTCATCTTCAAACAATCCAGAAACTGCAGAGATAGGCTGAGGATTCTCTGTAACCATTGAAGGTACTAGAGCCATTACAGGTTCAGTCGAGCTTCCTTCAACTCCTTTACCCTTATTCTTCATCTGCCTTTCAATCTCAGCTTGACGTTCAGCACGAACTTCTTCAACCTGCAGTTCTTCAAACTTATCTTCTACAGATGATCCCAACATGCTTTCAACAACTTTATGTAGCATATACAACTCATGATCTTTTGCTCTTTTAGCTTCGTTCAGCTCTTTATGCTTCAATCGAAGTATTCATTCTGTGCATCACGCCTGTTCTTTTCTTCTTCAAGTTCAGATACACGAACTTTCAGAATATCAATCTCAGATTGATCTGTTTCAACTTTCTTTTCTAACTCCTGAACACGATTAACAAGCAGTTTTTCTCTATCGGCTGCCTTCTTGTTCTCAGCTGCCAACCTCTTGTTCTCAGCAATTACACTCTCCATTTTCTTCTCCAACTTCAACACTTGTGAATTATTTGCAAACTCGATGTCACCAACATCTAGCAGATTATCTTGTGGAGTCTGCAAACCTCTACTTGGAGAACCATGTTGTAATTGTGACAGTGGAGGTGTACCGAAGATATCTTGTGAAGACATAAATGGTCGTTGAGGTGGTGTTGATTGTGGGATAGGCAATGGTTGATTTGGGGGTGTAGGAAGTCTAGGTGGTGATGAATGTTGTGGTGGTGTAGGATGTCTTGGTGGGGATTGATGTATAGGTGAGTGTGGTGGTGATGGTTCAGGTTGAGGTGTTGGTTCACGTGGAGGTGTTGGAGGCTTTTGACGTTCTACTTCAGGCTGTTTCTTTTGAACAATCTTCTGAGGCCTTTTTGACACTCTAATCTTTGGCGTCGCTTTCTTTCGACCTGCAGTTTTCTTTCTACCCCTTGGGGTTGATTGTGATTCAGACACATGTTCAGGTGAAGGAACATAAGGAGTATCCTCCTGTTCTTGATCAACTTTTCTTTTTCAACCTATTCTCTTATTCTTCTTTCACGTTCAATCTCATCTATCACTTCGTCTTCTGAAGAACTGGAAGAACTAGTAGTGTCTTTATCCACGTCATCACCTTCAACATCATCAATCACTTTCTCTTTTTCTAGCTGAATGTCAGACGTAACAGTCTGCACAACATTATCAACAAAATATGCTTCAGTCGTAAACAAATCTGTATCGATTTCTATATGTGCAACCCCAGCCACCTCTTCTTCCTTTTCAACATTCGCAGCATGAACATCTTCATATGGCTCATCAATCAACATTGGTTGCAATTTCTTCTTTTGTTTCTTTTTTGGCTTAGAAGAAGAACCTTCACCTGGTTCTGCTGTAGGAGTTGCAAATCTACGTCTGCGTCCTGACTCCTTCACATACCACTCGTTTTTTGGTTGTTTTGAAATTCTGAAGTATTTTCAGCTCAACAGCATACAACGCTTCTTTCATTTCTTCCTGATTTCTCCAATTTTGGTGATTTTTCTGGATCAGGATCCACATAATTCACATCTCTGAGTAATTCAAAGTTTTCAATCACTAAATCAGGCTCTGGATGATTCAGATGGTATTTGACCAATTGCTTCAAAGTGTTATTAGACATGTGAGCTTGAACGAGAAGATCATCTTTAATATTTCTATCAATCCCAGGGTATGCGTGATCGATTAACATTTGTACAAAACGCGGATACTTCCAAGTTCTAACGTTCGTCGTGATGTTCTCCGCCATATAGTTAAATACTCTATGTGAGAAATTATATTTCTTATTCAACACCAACGCCATTAGCAAGTTCATCTGGTAATCCCTCATCTGGTTGTAACTGCCCTTTGTGTGACTCAGTGTAATCAGAATACAATGTATTAAAAACTTGAATGATTTCTGAAATTTCGACTTCAAATAGTTCCCAGTGTTCAAAGTATTTCTGTATCCCAATCGTAGCATACAACCCTTCACCATACGTTCAGGAAATCTTGTGGGATAGTTGGCCTCATCAGGAAAATTCATCACTTCACGAACTAACGCTTCAGTCACTAGAATGGTTTCTAACTTTCCATTCACTTCCACTACTGAAGATATCACCTTGCTAGCCTCGTCATACGTAGCATTCTCCCAGAAACGACTAATATGAGATCTGTACAATGGTCGTTGGTCTGTCATCGCTTTCTTTACTGGAATTCGACCCATAAACTCTAAAATACTGCTGAACTCCGACAGTAATGGATTCTTGTCAACATCTAGATCAATGCAGCTGTTGTGTACTGGATCGAATAAAACATTTGCTGATGACTGCACAACACCAACAAAAAATAGACTTAGAAAATTTTGACATTAAAATTTGAACAAAAAGTGAACCATATTATGAACAAATGAGCGAACCATAAGCATGCACTCAAAAGCGAACCAAAAACCATACAACCATAAAAGCGAACCCTATATGTGACTAAAAAGCGGATCTACTAACAAAAAAAACGAACCGTTCCTAGACATATAAGCGAATCCCTAAAAATTATGCTCTTAAAAGCGAACCTGCTTGGTACATATAAGCGGACCTGGGATGTGTCCCTAAAAGCGAATCTACCTATGTAACTAAAAGCGGACCTAAGATGGATCTATAAGCGGACTTAAGATGAACCTAAAAGCGGACCTTATGAAGTATGTTTGCAAAAGCGGTCCTATACTAAATCTGTAAAAACTGCATAAACCCTAAAATTGATTCCAAAATCACAATCTACGCAACATTCCGAGACTAGAGGTGTCTTTTGATTTTGACAAACTTGCCTAAATCACCCTAGATCTAACACTGAACATATGCATCATCGACAAAAACATATCATTCAATCAAATTAGAACAAATTAAGCATAATAACCTGCTAAGTAACATCAGACGACACTGTTACAACAAGCTATTCAACAGATATGACAGTTAAACATGATCCATTCAACCAAACATGCCGACAAGAAGATTTAAGCTATACAGAGATCAAATTGAATGAAGACTTACCTTGCCCATGATGTAAAGACTAAGAATCTATCAAGATCTGATGAAAACAGGGCTCAAATCAATGAGAAAACTTGATGAACAGGTAGGATTGCTCGTAATCGCACAGAGAAAAAGACGGATAAGCGAACTGGGTTATGTCAAGAAAAGCGGACCCCTGTTCCTTTTATATGGGGTCTGGTCCGCTTATTCGACACCAACCATACGAGCGAACCATCTTGTCACTTTGACAGAAAAGCGGACAAATGGTGACATAAAAGCGAACGAACTTTAATTTTTTTTCAAGAAATTCATTTTTTATTCATTTTTTCAACTTTTTCGATCTCACACGCTGACACCCAGTTGACCAAGTCCAAGTTAATGACCCTGGACAACTGTTCGACCTACCAAGTCCAAATTAATGGCCCTGGATGATCAGATTTATGAAGTACTCTGTCGTTTCTTTTCAAAAAACAGTTCAAATTAATGAACTTTTCAACATTTCAAACATTTGCACATTTTATCTTTCAAACATCACACCAGATATTTGTTTGCAATCACAGCTTACCCAACCCTCATCAGACACCGACATGATCTGCACACGGGTTTTGAACTTTCAATTCCCAGTATCAGTTGTCGAAAATAATAATGAGAAAAGAAAATCTTTTTGGGATTTTAGCTGTACAAACAGAAATATATGCACACACTATTTTTTTGTGAGCGTGTTAGGGGATCATATCAGCTGCCGACTGAACACAAGTACCGTTAAGCTGATATTGCATTTTAAGCATTAAACAGTTTGCGTAGATTGCCGATATATTGATCCACCTAAATTTTTACAAAGCTTTCAATCTGTTCGGGATACGTGATTAGTGTTTTAGGACTTAAACGTTTACGTGCGTTCCCACCTCAGTATATACTCCCGTATCCGGATCCCGGTATTCAGTCTTACAGGTGAATATACCACAACTGATATCTGTAGGGGGTAAATGCGAAACCGTGAGAGCTCAGGTCAGAACTTCCGTTCAGCAGAGCGATGACGGTTCGACTTTAAGGTGGGTCCCCTTTAGAGGATCTTTTTGCATTTCAACAGCAGTAACTATCAATTTTATTGTTTCATCATTCTGCTGAGGGTGAAGCTTATGTTTCAAAGCTTTTTGTGAAAAGTATTATCCGGGGACTAGTCAGTATTTCCATACAGCAGAAGTCCCGGGATAATACCCCAGGTATCACCGAGCATAAAGACCTAGTATCTCAGAATACAGGATCTTTCAAACGAGATTTCAGGGGTTACCTATATATCCTGGAGGTGTTCCCCACGAAAATGCAAGTTAAATTTAGGTTTATATCCCAAACTGATCTACTAATTCTGTAAAAACCTACCGGCACATCATTAGCAAGACTGCTTAGATACTTTTATGCAATACAAATCTTTAGCATACTGTGCTCGTCTAGCTGATGTACTATCATTTCCCCTATACTACACAGCTCTTTTTGAAGTTTTCTAATGTTTTTGGTTTTTTTATGATTTTATCATGTTTTTGTATTTTTCTGCGAATATCTCCCCCTAAAACTAAAACATATTTTTGTGTTTTTGTTTTTAACGAAAAGCAGGAAATACAACTGTACAAAAGAAAGTGACAACATAACACGGTTCATGTCAGATCACTGCCTAATTCGGCTTCACACTCGATAACCCTCCCAGATTGCAGATTTTTTAACCCATTTAACTTTAAAAGATAATAAAATCTCTTTTTATCAAAAGGTTTTGTGTAAAAATCAGCTTTCTGATCATCGGTGCCCACATGTTCAATACGTATTAATTTCTTTTCGTGACAATCTCTTATAAAATGGTGACGGATTTCTATGTGTTTTGTTTTCGAATGGTGAACCGGATTTTTAGTAACATTAATGGCCGCTTCATTGTCCACAAATACTGGAGTATCCAAGAATTGCAGACCGAAGTCGCGCATCTGCTGTTGGATCCACATGATCTGCGAACAACAGCTAGAGGCCGAGACGTACTCAGCCTCACACGTAGATAGCGCAACTGCAGTTTGCTTCTTGCACTGCCAGGTAACGAGCCGAGTTCTGAAGAACTGGCACCCAGCAGTGGTGGACTTTGCGTTCTGCTTACAATTACCAAAGTCTGAATCACCGAAACCGGATAAGGTAAAATCACCCGAGCGAGGGTACCACAAGCCAATGCTTGGGCAACCCTTCAAATACCGTAGGATGCGTTCGACGATCGTCAGATGCGATTGCTTCGGATTCGACTGATAACGTGCACACAGACATGTCGGACGCATGATGTCGGGACGAGAAGCTGTAAGATACATCAATGAGCCAATGATTGATCGGTATAACGTTTCATCCATCTTCACGCCTTGTTCGTCAGGACAAATCCCATGGTTCTGTGCGAGGGGGGTAGATGCAGGACTGCAATCTGACATATCAAACTTATCCAGCACGTCCTTTACATATTTTGTCTGATGAATGAAGATTCCATCAGGCAGTTGTTCTACTTGTAACCCGAGGAAGAACTTCATCTCCCCCATAGAGCTCATTTCGAACTTCTTCTTCATTACAACTTCGAACTCTTTACACAACTCGTCGTTGGTGGAACCGAAAATAATGTCATCGACGTAAATCTGCACAATCAGCAAGTGACCAGCTTCTTCTTTTGTGAACAAGGTGCTATCTACTGTGCCTCTTGTGAACCCGTTGTCCAGCAAGTAGGTCGAAAGCATCTCGTACCAGGCTCTCGGGGCCTGGTGTAGACCGTATAATGCTTTATCCAGTAGGTATACCTTGTCTTTGTTCAGCGGATCTGCAAACCCCGGTGGTTGCCCCATGTAAACTTCTTCTCGAATTTTGCCGTACAGGAAAGCGGATTTAACATCGAGTTGATAGACTTTGAAATCTTTCCATGATGCAAAGGCCAGAAATATGCGAATTGCTTCAAGCCTTGTAACCGGCGCGTAAACCTCCTCATAGTCTATTCCCTCCTGCTGGCTGAAGCCTTGGACCACTAGACGTGCTTTGTTCCTCACTACGAATCCTCTATCGTCACGTTTACATTTAAACACCCATTTTGTCTTTATCAACTTCTGGTTCTTTGGCAGATCAACAAGTCTCCAGACGCCCAATTTCTCGAATTGTTGCAGTTCCTCCTGCATAGCATTCACCCAACTGTCCTCAGTCAATGCTTCTTTGTAAGTCCTGGGCTCTATCTGCGAAATAAAACATTTGAGTGAGACTTCTTTCTGCATATCAGCAATATCTGAATAAAAACATGTAAAAGCACGTTCTATCTGATGTCTCGTCTTGACACCACTCTGTAGATCGCCGATAATTTGCTCTGAAGGATGACAAGACAGTGTCCTTGGCATCACAGTATCAGGCACCACAACTTCCGACTCCGGATTCGATATGTCAAGATCAATGATTTGATCAACAGCATCCTCTGATATCTCATTTGGTTCCTTGTCAAAGGTAGGAGCGGGTTTGTCCTCTGAGTTGTCTGAAACTTCAAATGACGGAGCTGGTTCCACTGGTTCCTCTGGCGGTATATCAACGGTTCCACTCGGTCCTGCTTCATCATCGTGAGTACCCACGGTGGGGTAGGAACATCTACCGGTCTAGATTCCGGCTCTTGCAACTGACTTCGCTGATACAGTTACATAAGAGCACGTTCCTCCTCACTCGGCTCGGACGGTAGATGAAACGATTCCCAGAGTTTGTCGTAGTCGAACAGGAATCTTTGTCCGGGAAGTTGTTGCGACGGCGTGTGCTTTTGACAATCCACATGATGGACCTGAATCACCTTCCCCAGACACGGTACAAACACCCTCTTTAACGGGCTGGCATAACCTACGAAAAATCCTTCATTTGCTTTCGCTCCGAATTTACCATCAGCATCTATGAAAGTACACGGAGAGCCAAAATGTTCCAAGAACTCAATATTTGGCTTATATCGATGCAGCAGCTCGAAGCAAGTCTTTTTGTATTTCTTCACGGTGAGAACTCGGTTCAAGGTATAGCATGCCGCTGACACTGCTTCACTCTAGAAGTAAATCGGAAGCTTGGAATCGGCCAACATTGTACGTGCAGTCTCGATCAGGGTCCTGTTCTTTCGCTCAGCCACACCGTTTTGCTGCGGTGTGTACGGCGCACTGAATTCATGTAGTATTCCCTTCTCGTTGCAGAACTCGTACATTTTGTTATTCTTGAACTCCGTTCCGTTATCACTCCGAATTCTTCTGATCGGCAGCTTGTACACCGTTTCCATCTTCTTAAACAAAATCATCAATGTCTCGAAAGTTTCATCCTTTCTTTCCAAACATGCGACCCACGAAAACCTTGAATAATCATCCGTTACAACCAAACAATAAGAATCCCTACTGATGCTTTTGACATTGATAGGCCCGAAGAGATCCATATGCAATCTCTCGAGAGGTAACCTGATTGTGTTGAGCATCTTCTGCGGATGTGACTTTCGTACCTGTTTACCCTTTTTACAAGCAACGCAATCGTCATGCAAATGAAAATTCTTAACAGTCACACCTTCTACTAAATCGTTGTGCACAAGAAAGTTCATTTTACGCACATGAATATGTCTCTTCTTTCTGTGCCACATAATCGACTCCTTTTCAGATGCTTTAGATTTTGTTACAAAACATTGTTTTTGAGGAGTTGTTGGTGTCGCAGCGCTCATGTATAAAATGTAAAGATCGTTAACCCTGGGAGCGCGCAACAGAACCAACTCATCAGGGACTTTAAACCCTGGCTTTAAAACCAAACATTTTGTTTTTGTAAAATGTACGCTAAAGTCTTTGTCGCAAATTTTCGAAATGCTTAGCAAATTGTTTGTCAATTCAACAATATAATTCACTTTGTCAAAAGATATGATGCCGTTTGTGAGCTTTCCCTGACCAACAATCCTGCCACCTTGGTTACCAGCAAATCCAACGTAGCTTCCATTAATCGCTTTGACATCATATAAAAGTGCTAAGGATCCCGTCATGTGTCGCGATGCTCTGCTGTCCATTATCCACCTCGATAGCACAGACTTGGGCAGCTCCTGCAACCAACACACAAACACATTACTCAAACAATGATGCCCACGATTTCTTAACTTCTGACACTGAACCAAAAACTACATTGCATTTCTCAGTTGTTTTCGGAAAATCAAATGTGACATTTGACTCAATTTCCTTTTTATCTTGTTTCACTTTGTTATGAAGTTTGGGAAATTCCGACAAAAACTAATCAAGTTCAAACTCAAATTCAACAACATCATCATTCACATTCTGTGACTCATTTTTCAACACATTTTCCATCTTTTTAATCTCGCCAGATGGTTTAGATTTCGCGACCCATGACTGATTTTCAAAAGTTTTTGCTTTAGGGTAAAATTTCGAAGTCTTGGGAGACTTAGAAGACTCGCCAATCTCGACAGTCGATTTTGGCTTCTCCTCCGACTTCAACTTTTCACCCCGTTTAAGAATTGGGATCGGCGAAACCATCACTTGTTTATCTTTTGCAACGACCGGAGATTTTAGTCGAGGTTTTTGAATGATTTGTTTTGAAACATTTTTGTTTTCAACCTTAGATTTTTCAACCTTCGGTTTCTTAACCATTTGTTTATTAACAGCTTTTACTACAACCGGTTTTTCAATCACTTTCTTACACTGCTTCGCCATGTGGCCGACTTCATTGCAGCGATAGCATACACGTTTGTCATACTCGACAAAAGTGCTACAAACAGTTTCTGCTTTCAGCTTTTGCGCTGCATTGAAATCGTCCACGGCCTTTTGACTAAAAATATAATCTTTTTCAGTCTCAGTGCAGGATCCACAATAAACACATCATCAATTCTATCCTTTGGCTTTACCACATGCTTAGCCATTCTTTTCTCGAAACCAATACCTTTTTTCTTTAATTGATTTTTCCTGTTTTGGCCTTTAGCCACCCCCTCTATCTTTTCTGGACTAGTAGAACGTGAAGAACCAACTGACTTATTCAGTTTTGAAAAGAAGTCATTTTTCTTTATCTCATTTACGCTCAGCTCAACCAGCTTAAACACTTTCTGAGCATTCTCAAATTTAACATTCTGAAGCGGAAACTCGGTGTTGGAATAAAGTTTGTCAGAACCAACCATAGTGTAAACCACCATAATCGAATCATCATCCGCACTTTCATCCGTTTTTGACAAATAACCATCAAAAAAGTTTCCGTCCTCCTCAGAATCACTTCCGAACTCCACTGATTTTGCCTTCTCAAATTTCTCACTCTCATCGTCCAACACCTGATCAATAACATTTTTGATAACCTGGGATTCGTTATCAGTGTCAGACTCAGTGAAAGTGATATCAATGTTATCAGGTAAATCATTATCAAGTGTTTTCAGTTTTATGTTTAATGCAGCTTCCACCCCATCTAGATATTTCTGTGTATAGTGATTCCACATTGGGGGTGGAACGCTGTTGAAGGCAGGTGAAGCATGTGGCTGTTGTGGTACTATTTGCTCTAACACGTACGATGACGCCACATAACTCATCAATTTCTGATTAATTCTATCATTTTCAATTTTAGTCAACTCAAGCTCTTTTCTCAAAGATGCGATCGTGTCTAAATGAAAATTTACTTCTCTTTGTTTGTCGAATAAAGTTGATTGGGCCAGCTTGGTTGCTTTATCGTTTTCAAGACTCTCTTTTTGGATCATTTTTATTAACCTAGACAATGTGTCGTACGCCTCTTTTACTTGCTCTAAGTCAAACTTCACCAAATCAGCATATTGTTTCAATTCCTGATACTTAGTGTCTTTTTCAAGACACTCTGTGCACGGTTGTGAACAACTTTGACACGGTGTATCGAGGATTGAAACATTTTCAACTATAATCCTATTCTCACAAACAACTTTACCAACATCATTTGACTCCGACTCAGACGACTTGACCACGTTGACCTCTAAGACTCCAGTTTCCTCTCCTAGACCTGACACTTTATCAACTGACTCCTGAATGTCTGAATCTACCTCTTTTAACTTGCTCATCAGTGCTTTATCTGCAATCTCCTTTAGAGCTTCTTCAGTCATTTCCTTCGACACGTCAATCTTCTCCTCGATTTCCTCTTTCTCTGCTTCAAATCTCGGGCACGTTCCGGTTCTTGGATCTTCAAAATAATCTGCAAAAGAACCAAAGACGTTAGGAAGTAAAATTGATTTCATAGTATAGACAAATTCCTCCCGTCGAGATTGAAAACTAAGAACATCAGATACAGATTCCTCAGCTTTTGCAGAATTTTCCATAGAAGCCTCTTCAACAATCTCCGGAACCACCTGATCAACAACTTCAATAACCTCTTCAACCACAATCTCAGGAACAGACTCAACAACCTCAGTAACTACTTCCTCAACCACTTCAGAACCAGACTCAACAACATTTTTAGAAACTTCTTCACCGACACTCTCAGTAACTACTTTCTCGATATCCTCCGACTCTGCACCCGTCTCGGTAATCTCAACAACTTCATCCATCATTGCTTAATCATCCTTTCCTGGGATGTACTTGTCCTAACTGAGCCCAGACGCAAGTTTTTCATCATCTTGGTTTACGATAAGTGCCTTCTCAGGTTTGTTCTCAATCTGAGGCCTCTGAACTGTAGACTGTTGATTTAGGCGATGATATATAGCTTGTCTGTAATAATCGTTGGTGAACAGATTCTGATGATTATTCACCTCACAATTTGGACATTCGCGCTTGAAATGACCTCGTTCTTTGCACTTGAAACAAGTAACCTTTGCCTTATCGAACCCTAATTTCTGATCAGGACCTGATAGAATGTTTCTACCAGTGATCTCCATAAATCGTTGACTCGACTGATAGGCATTTGGAGCGGCAGTAGATGTGTTGTCAGCACTAAAACCGGTTTGAATCTTCGGACTCTGAACATTCGATGCTGCCGGACTACTCTTGTAATACAAAGACACATCCTGCGGCATATTCGCTGAATTCATCTTCTTGATTTTCACCAACTCCAACTCATGAGCTTCGATTTTCTCTATAAACACGCTCAAACTATAGTTCACGAAATCTGAACTATTTTTCAATATCATCAAGTACGTTCCCCATTCCTCATTGGGAAGTGCATCACACAACTTGTCTATCCACTCCTCATTCGTCTTCTCGATGTTCAACCTTCTCATTTCTACCACCAAATGACAGTACCTCTCGATAAGCTGTTTCGTTGATTCACCTTTAATTCCCTTGAAGAGGTCAAATTCTTTCTTTATCAGTGCCTTTTTACTTTTTATCATTGACGCACTGCCTTTGAATTTCTGTTCCAATGCTTGTCATATCGACTGTGCACTATCATCGTGCTGTAGCAGAACTAAAATATCTTCTTTTATCGCTTGTTGTAGAATGCTAACCATCTTCTTTACTTCTTTGAACTCGACCTGTTCTGCATCTGTAAGACTGGCAATGGTCTTCACCATATTCAACCCGTCTACCGGAGGAACATAGTTTCTTTCAATTTTCATCCAACACTCTAGATGGTTTGCCTGCACCCAATTTTTGAACCTCCCGGACCATCCTGAATATTCATCCAAACTCATCAATTTCGGAGGCTTCTGCATCGTTCCAAGCTCGTTTTCCAGATTTACATTCTGCATGATGCTAGCAGGACTCTGAGTAACTCCACCACTACCCGAAAACATGTTATAAAAATCTTGGCTTTCCATTTTCAGTCGTAACAAAGAAATTTTTCAAACAGTCTGAATAAGCGAACCACACTGGCTGAATAAGCGAACCACAGTGACTGAATAAGCGAACCACAGTGACCTTGGAGCGAACCACAAATGTAACAATGAGCGAACCCACCACTGAACTCTGGAGCGGACCAGAATGTTGCACTTGGAGCGGACCAGGCAACTGACTTTCGAGCGAACCACAAATGAATTCTAGAGCGGACCAGAATTTGCACTTATGAGCGAACCAACAGATGGTCTTTGGAGCGAACCAGAAATGGCACTAAGAGCGGACCAAAATGATCACTTCGAGCGAACCTTGAAACTTCCCAAAGAGCGAACCAGGTAAGTGTCTTTTGAGCGGACCAGAGTAATACCCTAGGAGCGAACCTGTAAAATTTCCCTTCAAGCGGACCAGACGAGCGAACCAGCAACCAAAACAGACATTTCGAGCGGACCAGAAGGAAAAATTATGAGCGAACCGACTTAAAGTGCACTTTGGAGCGAACCTCAAAAGCGAAACAGGAACATGACGTATAAGCGGATCTCCTTTACGAAGGGTTTTTTGTCACTTTTAAGTCGAATTTTGTTCTGATACTTCCAAGGGTTTGTTATTAGTGTATTTCACACCTTATGTCCAAATTTCAGTCCATTTCCACCGTTCAATCAGTCCAAATCTTCAAAAGTCCGTGTAAAACGCTTTGTATCTAGCAAACTAACTCGCAACTGGCTCTGATACCAATTCTAGGATCAGATTTGACCACACGAATGAGTCAATTAGAGCTAGTGCTTACTGAAAATGTGGCGGAAAGACATTTTCAGCATGATACAAAGAAAATAGCAACAGAATGGAGTAGAAACAGAGAATTCACACTTAAAATACTTTTCTTCACTTGAATAACGCTTGCCGTACGGACAGCAGTTCGACGTGGGATCTAAGACAAGGTTACAAGTGAAATCAGCACCAGGGGTATTTATAGACTATGTGGTCCGCTCATGTGACATGTCCACAAGAGCGAACCTGACAACTTGGCTGGTTCGCTTTTGTGGACACTTGACACAAAGCGGACCTACAAACTAAACTTCATAAAATTACATTTTAACCCCCTGGACTTATACAAAATGACCTATCTGGACCCTATACATTAATCTAGCATTACAAAGACGCAGGCTTTAGACATTGTGCATCAACAATGATGACATCATGCTTGATCAAAACTGCAACGCAACCCAGACTCGACATTAGACGAAGACGACAGATGACTGCACCAGCAAAATCTTCGGTTACATATGGGGATTAATCAGTGAGATTAGGCATGTAGTCAAGGCGGCTAGACCTCAAACTATAGAAGAAGTCCTAGAACTAGCAAACACCTTGACTAATTAATTAATGCGTACACGAGAAGAGGACCAGAGGAGGAACCTAGCTCAAAGGCTTACCCAGGAATTTTGCTACGGTAATTCCAACAGTGGAAAAAACATAGGTTCTACCTCTGCACCTTATTGTAAGGCTTGCAAGAAGAAGCATTCAGGAAGATGCTCCATGTCACGGCTCCCGCGCTTGGTTTGACCCGGTCCAGGAAGATGCTCCATGTTGACGCGACCCGCATAAGGCTCAACCCTTACGCGGCCCGCCTGAAGGTCATTTTTCTTGTTTTCTTGGTTTTTCATGTACGTTAGGGTTTCAGGGGTCTGGGTTTTCACTTACAGGTCGCTTAGGGACATTTTTGGCAGTCCTTACATCCTCCCCACCTTATTTAAAATCTCGTCCTCGAGATTGACTGAAATAAGTGAGGATATTTTCGCTTCATCTCTGATTCCAGATCCCAGGTGTATTCGGGTCCTCTTTTTGAATCCCACTTGACTTTGACCAGCACGAGTCTTTGTGCTTGAGAAATTTGACCTTCCTGTCTTTTATTTGAAGTGGTTTTTCAACAAACTTCAACTTTTCATTTACTTGTACATCTTGAAAAGAGACTACCAGAGATTCTTCAGATAAACATTTCTTAAGGTTGGATACATGAAACACATCATGTACTCCAGCTAACTCTTCTCGTAGTTGTAAATGATAGGCAACTGGGCCTATTCGTTGGATTACTGGGAATGGTCCTATGTACCTTGGACTTAGCTTTCCTTTCTTACCGATCTGAACTACTATTTCCAAGGAGAAACTTTCAAGAGTACCTTGTCTCCGATTTGGAATTCGAGTGGCTTGCGTCGATTATCTGCATAACTTTTCTAGCGATCTCGAGCCGCTTTTAGTTTTTCCATGATTTGTGTGATCTTGTCGGTAGTTTCTTGTACTATTTCAGGACCTGATAACTGACTTTCTCCTATTTCTGCCCAACAAACTGGAGTTCTACATTTTCGTCCATATAGTGCGTCGAACGGGGCAGCTTCAATGCTTGCATGATAACTATTGTTATAGGAGAATTCAATTAAGGGTAGATGATCATCCCAGTTTCCACCAATATCTATTACACATGCCCTGAGCATGTCTTCCAGGGTTTGAATTGACACACCCCGACCACGTAAAACATCAAATCGTGGCGGAAACGTCGGGGAGTGTTGTAACAGAATTATTGTTTCACAACCATGGCATTTAAAGTTATATTTTATTTATCAATAAAAGAGGTACATTGTCTTGAAACAACTGAAACATAGAGTACATAACATGTTTTAATTAGACTAGCTTCATTTTAAAGTCACTAAGGCCCAAGTCCACCCTAGCGTATCACGATCAAGCTATGCATTAGCTCCTAAAACACATGTGAAAATAAAGTACGTTAGCATAAAAATGCCAGTGAGTAACATAGGTTTTGTGAAAATAGGATTCATGACTTAGGTTTTAGAAAAGGGTTGTTTAACAAAGTCAGTCATGATCCTTGTAACATGTTTTGTTTTATAAATCATTTGAAAAGCGATGATAAAGTAGATGATATGTGAAAAAGTAATGTAAGGTTAAATGAATAACTAAGTAAAATGAGTTTGTATATATATATCGAACAATGTTGTAAAACAATGTCTTGTGAAAAATATGTTATTTGTAAGAAAAATGAATAAGTCCAAGTTGAATGACTTAAATAAACCACCCAATGAAAGTTGCCCATGTCTAAACCATTTGCCCAATGTTATTGTGAAAACCATGTCAAAATGTATATATCAATATCAACATTGTCTATGTCAAATATCAATCATGTAATGTGTAATCAAAATGTCAATGTATGGTTAGTGAAATATGTATCAACTAAACCATAGGAAAAATGCACAAAACAGTGTATTGAAGTAAAACATGGTTTAAATCAACGCTATGTTTTGTGGAAAATGCATGCTATAATGAATACAGACATTTATGTGGTATTGTGAAAATGCATACATCCAAGCCTTGCAACTGTGGTGATAAACCTTTAAACAAATTAAAGGTCTATCTGTCTAAATGTTTTAATCGAATTCGGTCATTCCTTCCATCCAAACATACCCAGGATGTCAGGAACGGGAGTTGTCAATTCCTATGGTACCATTACCTACTAACGAGCGGCGTGATCAATGTTAATGAATGTATATGGTCCCACTTAAACAAACCAAATGTCATACCCAAAATGTAAGCATGTAAAACAATGCACTACGTATGACGAACATACATAGCGTGAAAATGTCATGTAAAACAATGCACTAAGTATGATGAACATACATAGCGTGAAATGTCATGTAAAACAAATGCACTAAGTATGATGAACATACATAGCGTGAAATGTCATGTAAAACAAATGCACTAAGTATGATGAACATACATAATGTGAAAATGTCAGGTAAAATAAATGTACTAAGTATGCGCTAAAAGAACATACGTAGCATAAAATGTCATTTAAATCGATGTATTTAATGAACATAGCAAGTGTATGACGAGAAAACATGAAAGCACGAAAGTAACAAGAAGGCACATGTGTTTCACCCCAAAATGTTTAGAAAACAGTAAAAGAGGGGACTATGTACTCACTTGAGATTGCTTAGAAGTCGAAGGATAACCACCAAGCAATGCTAGAAGATCACGGAATCAAACGGCACCTATAAAGGCATCTACATTAATAACCAGACCTAACGGAGGATCGGGTAGTATGAGGGTTCGTAAACCAAATAAGTGTGGGAACTTATGTAATATGGTTTGACAAAGCCTTCATACAATACATAGCGTGAAATGTCATGTAAAACAAATGCACTAAGTATGATGAACATACATAGCGTGAAATGTCATGTAAAACAAATGCACTAAGTATGATGAACATACATAATGTGAAAATGTCAGGTAAAATAAATGTACTAAGTATGCGCTAAAAGAACATACGTAGCATAAAATGTCATGTAAATCGATGTATTTAATGAACATAACAAGTGTATGACAAGAAAACATGAAAGCACGAAAGTAACAAGTAGGCACATGTGTTTCACCCCAAAATGTTTAGAAAACAGTAAAAGAGGGGACTATGTACTCACTTGAGATTGCTTAGAAGTCGAAGGATAACCACCAAGCAATGCTAGAAGATCACGGAATCAAACGGCACCTATAAAGGCTACATTAATAACCAGACCTAACGGAGGATCGGGTAGTATGAGGGTTCGTAAACCAAATAAGTGTGGTAACTTATGTAATATGGTTTGACAAAGCCTTCATACCATAACGAAACCTTACCTAAGTGCTTTTGACCCGTTACGACCCGCTTAGGTAGCTTATGCTACTTTAACGCGTCGTTTGCGTAAAACGCGCTTGAAACGCCTAACTAGCCCTATGACAAGCAAGATATGCCTTAACACACTTAATATTGTTGCTAAATCAGTTTAGGTGTCAAAAATTATGTTACATAAGTTTAAAATGAATTTTAGTGTAAAAAGGGTATTTTGGTAATTTACCTAAGGCACATACATTACCTATCATACAACTACTTAAACGGCGTGACCATAAGGTATAACCTTGAAAGGTTATTCCCTATACACTATGGTCACCTAATGTGTTTGGTCGGATCCTAATGATCGACCAAATGGGTCGGGTTCGTAAGCATAAGCGATTGTTTAGATCGCTTACCTTTACGACCCTAGACAAGCACAAAAGTAAAAGCGACGAGCTAAACATGCTAGAACATGTTTAGAAAACAGGTTTGGTATTAAAACAAACGGTTTTAATACCCTAAAGTAGTTTGGTTACAAAATGCGCAAGAAAACGCATTTTGACCGAAACTACGACTCGTCACTAAGCCTAGATAACGTGGTAATCAGTAGGTATAGTCGCTAGGGACTATAACCAACGTGATTACGCTCACGTTATGAAGTTCAAACGAACTTCGCATTGACCATAAACTGGTCAATGCAGAAAGTCAAACAAAGTTTGACTTTCAGACTCGAAAAGCAATAAAAGAACGAAAGAATACTTACAACGGGTCCCCGCAAGATTGAATTCCGAGTACTCTCAGGTATGAAGTGTCAAAGCACCCCAACTTAGAGAGCAACCTCAGAATTCAAGTGTGAGGGAAATGGGCAAGGCATGGAGGGGTATTTATAGGATTTGGTGAACCGTTAAGATCGTTCCTCGCAAAGCGTGCTTTAATCTTGGCCATCCACCTATAGCCCATTGATTTATAAAACCATGGGAGTCCCAAAACAGCCCATAGAATGCTTAGAAACCATTTGAGAGTGGTTTGGAGGTGCAAAACAGCTGAAACCAGTTGTTAAAAACATTTTTGCAGAACTGGGGACCTCACGCGGCCCGCGTGAGAGTTACCAGATATGTAGGCGGGCCGCCTAGCCATGTCTGATCAGCAGAAACTTTGAAAAATGACAGTTTTGGTCCCTGCATGAGTTTAAGGCCATTTTTGACACGTTTAAAGCCCGTTAACCTCATTTCAAGCCTCTAAAATGAAGTTAAAGTATAGGGAACTCAAAACATGCTCAAAAATATCTCGGATGTCGGTTCGTTTGGTCGTACGATCGCGATGTTTTCTTAATTACGACGGAATGCGCATAAGCGCGAAAAACGATCCAAATTGCGCGACGAACGGATTTTTCTCATGCCAAACATTAAAACATAATATTTTAATGCTTACATAAATTTTTGGATGTCCGGAAGTATTCAGAACGTAAGATATGCGCGAAAGTGCAAACTTATGCACTTTTTGACACTTTTAGTCCCTGAATGAGCATAAAGTTTATTTTAGCACACCAAACCACTCAAAGCCTATTTCTAAGCTATGTAAAGGATATTTAAGGTGTGTTTAACTTATGATCAAGTTCCAGAATGTTCGTTACAGTTCAGATTGGCATACTTTCGCAGTTTGTCAATTTTAGTCCCTGTAAGCGAATAAACTAGATTTTGCCATACCAAAGCCTTCAAAACTTATTTCTAAGTTATGTAAAGGTTATTTAAGGTATGATAAGCATAAATTGATGTTCCGGAGTATTTTTTGCATATAACTGATTACGTTTTCGTACCAGTTTGCGTAAAATTCTCAAGAAAGCGATATAGAGTTTGAAATCGAATAAAAGCCAAAACATGAAAAACATCAACATTAATAAACAAAAATTGGGATCAAATAACTTTATTTCATTGATAACCGAACTGTTTACAATGTCTACAAGCACAAATGTCACAGTCTCCCCTACTTGTGGGAATTTCGTCCCGAAATTCGTTTAGAGGAAACTCGTGGGAATAGATGTGGATACTTCGCCTTCAGTTGATCTTCACGTTCCCAAGTAAACTCAGGTCCACGTTTAGATTCCCAGCGAACTTTAACCAATGGAATGCGCTTGCGTTTAAGCCATTTGACTTCACGATCCATAATTTCCACAGGTTTCTCAACAAAATGTAGTGTTTTATCAACACGAATTTCGTCAAGTTGTATGTGGAGGTTCTTATCAGCTAAGCACCTTTTGAGGTTGGATATGTGGAAAGTTGGATGAACATTTCCAAGTTCAGGAGGCAATTGAAGTCTGTAGGCTATCTTACTGATTCTTTCAACGATCTGGAATGGTCCAACGTATCTAGGTGCAAGTTTTCCTTTCTTTCCAAATCTGATCACACCTTTCCAAGGTGAGACCTTAAGTAATACACGATCACCGACTTGAAAATCCAAGGGCTTGCGTTTTAGGTCCGCGTAACTCTTTTGACGACTTCGAGCTGCCTGTAAGTTATCACGAACTTTCTTTACCTTGTCAGTTGTCTCCAGAATGAGGTCAGGTCCAGTAATCTGAGCCTCACCTATCTCATTCCAGCAGACTGGTGAACGACATTTTCGACCATAGAGAGCCTCGAAAGGAGCCATGTTGATGCTGGAGTGATAACTGTTGTTGTAGGAGAATTCAATCAATGGAAGATGTGAATCCCAACTACCACCGAAGTCGATCACACAAGCTCTAAGCATATCCACCAAAGTCTGGATTGTTCTTTCAGTTTGGCCATCAGTTTGTGGATGATAGGCTGTGCTCAGATTGAGTTTGGTCCCCATAGCAGATTGCATGGTTCTCCAAAATCGAGAAGAGAAACGAGCATCCCTGTCCGAAATAATGTTCAAAGGAACACCATGTCGAGATACAATTTCATCCACATAGATTTTAGCCAAATCTTCAGCAGAAAAATCCTCACGGATTGGCAAGAAATGCACTGATTTAGTAAGACGGTCCACAATTACCCAGATGGCATTATGACCTTTCTTAGTGCGCGGAAGTTTAGTAATGAGATCCATAGTGATGTTTTCCCATTTCCAAACTGGAATCTCCGGTTGCTCTAAAAGACCATAAGGATGCTGGTGTTCAGCCTTAACCTTGAGACAAGTATGGCACTTTGAAACGTACAAGGCAATGTCTTTCTTCATACCAGGCCACCAATACCGAGTACGAAGATCCTTATACATCTTGTCTGAGCCAGGATGAATAGAATAACGAGACTTATGGGCCTCATCCATAAGCAAAGCACGAAGATCATCTTGGCTTGGGACCCACAAACGGTCCATGAAATAATACGATCCATCTTCCTTCAGAACAAGATCAGGCTTAATGTGATAGGGTAATTCCTTACCCATCAAGTCTTGTGAAACACAAGCATGCTGAGCCTGAGAAATGCGCGCTTGGATATCGGATCGAGCTTGGATAGCAGATTGATCACGAATACAATGAAGCATAGTACGTTCCTTACGACTTAATGCGTCAGCCACGACATTCGCTTTACCAGGATGGTAGCGAATTTCGCAATCATAGTCGTTTAGGAGTTCGACCCAACGTCTTTGCCTCATGTTGAGTTCCTTCTGGTTGAAGATATGCTGGAGACTTTTGTGGTCAGTGAAAACCACGCATTTTGTACCGTACAAATAGTGTCTCCAGATTTTGAGAGCGAAAACAACTGCACCTAACTCAAGATCATGAGTGGTGTAGTTTCTCTCATGTACCTTCAATTGTCTAGATGCGTAGGCTATGACTTTGTTCCTTTGCATCAGAACACAGCCAAGACCCAATTTCGATGCATCACAGTAGACAACAAAATCATCGTTGCCTTCAGGCAAAGTCAGAATAGGTGCATCACAAATCTTCTGCTTCAAGGTCTGAAAATGCTTCTTCTTGCTTAGAACCCCATTCAAAGGGTTTGTTCTTCTGAGTTAGAGCAGTTAGGGGAACTGCAATCTTCGAGAAGTTTTTAATGAAGCGGCGGTAGTAACCCGCAAGACCAAGAAAAGAACGAACCTCAGTAGGAGTAGTTGGCGTATCCCAATCCTTAATCGCACTGATCTTGGAGGGATCTACATGAATACCTTGTTCGTTGACAATATGTCCCAAAAATTGAACTTCCTTAAGCCAAAACTCGCACTTGGAGAACTTGGCAAAAAGTTGCTCTTTCTTTAGGAGTTCCAGAGTAAGACGAAGATGGTGCTCGTGATCAGCTTGCGTCTTAGAGTAAATCAAGATGTCATCAATGAAAACGATGATGAACTTATCCAAATAAGGCTTGCAGACCCTATTCATCAAGTCCATGAAAACCGCAGGAGCATTGGTCAAACCGAATGGCATGACTGTGAACTCATAATGCCCGTATCGAGTGCGGAATGCTGTTTTGGGAATATCCTCTTCATGCACACGAAGTTGATGATACCCAGAACGAAGATCAATCTTCGAAAAGCAAGTAGCACCCTGTAACTGGTCAAAGAGGTCATCAATGCGAGGTAGGGGATATCGATTCTTGATGATAAGCTTATTCAGCTCACGATAATCGATACACATTCTGAAGGATCCATCCTACTTCTTGACGAAAAGAACGGGAGCACCCCAAGGAGAAAAGCTAGGACGGATAAAACCTTTGTCAGAAAGCTCCTGAAGCTGCTTAGATAGCTCTTGCATCTCAGATGGTGCAAGGCGATACGGAGCTCTGGCAATAGGATTTGCACCAGGTACGAGATCGATATGGAACTCGACTTGGCGTGCTGGGGGTAGACCAGGTAATTCTTAAGGAAACAGCTCCGGATAATCCCGAACAACAGGGATATCTTGAATAGACTTACGTTGGTCTTTATCTGCCGTAACATGTGCCAAGAAGGCCACATAGTTCTTTCGCAGATACTTTCGAGCTTGAGAACAAGACATAAGCTTGAGGCTACTAACAGGTTTGTCACCACGAACCTGTAGGATCTCACCTGACGGGAGCGGCACACGAACGATCTTCTCAAAACAAACCACCTCTGCGCGATACTTGGCTAACCAATCCATACCCACAATAATGTCGAAACTTCCAAGACGCATAGGCATGAGGTCAATAGAAAAAGATGGTTGCTAAGGTTTAATTGACAGTTGCGAAGAATGGAATTAAGAACAATGGGTTCACCATTCGCAACTTCAACAGTCAAAGGTTTACCTAGTTTTGTTCTAGACACGCGAAGCAATGGTTCGAAAGATAAAGACACAAAACTTTTATCGGCCCCTGAATCAAAAAGAACAGACGCAGGTTGATTATTAACAAAGAACGTACCGTTCACCACCTCGTTGTCTGCTTGCGCCTCGACAACATTCATGTTAAAAGCTCGCCCACGGGCTTGAGCCTGAACTGGATTTGCATTAACCAGCCTTGGACACTGGTTTCGATAATGAGTCAGGTCTCCGCAATTAAAGCATGAGCCAGGAGGGTAGTGAGGTCGTGCAGCTTGCTGTTGAACAGGTGGTTGAGCTACCTGATTTCGAGCAGAACGACAAACTTCTGCAAGATGATCCGACTTTCCACAGTTGGTACAGAAACGACACGGGAGTTGTTGCTGATGATGACTATTGCACCTATTGCACAAAGGTGCATTCCCTTCATACCGCTTCTTCGCGGGAGGCTGCGCTGGCTGATTGGGAGCTGCCTGGTTCTGTTGGGCAGTGATGGCAAAATTTTGGGAAGCCTTTCGCTTCCTAGAGCCCCTTGATAAGCCAGAATCCTTCCCTTTCTTACCTTTCTTGCTATCCCCTTTGTCAGAATCCTGCTTCTTACCCTTGTCACCCTTCCTATGCAATTTACCTTTTCTGACCTGCGATTCTGTTAATGTCGCAGCTAACTCAATTGCCTGACGGACAGTGGTAGGTTTACTACCAGTAACAATGTCTTGCACAGAATCAGGTAGACCATCGATATATCTTTCGATAGCCTTGTCAAGTGGGGTGACCATTGTTGGGCATAGCAAACTCAACTCTTCATATCTATCAGTGTACGCCCGGTGCTCACCACTAACCTGTTTCAGATCGTCAAACTCCCTTTCCAACTTTCGTAGCTCATGACGAGGACAGAACTCACTCATCATGAGAGTCCTTAGCTCAGCCCATGATTGTGCTAAAGCGACTTTAGCACCTCGATCTCTCATAACCCCGTTCCACCATGTCAACGCCCTCTTCTGAAAGACACTTGAAGCAAACTCGACCTTGCGATTATTAGGACACTGAACATGACGAAAAGTATTCTCAATGCTCTCAAACCATTGAAGAAGCCCAGTTGCTCCTTCGGTACCACTGAACTTGAGTGGTTTAGCCGAATTGAAACTCTTAAAGTTACAAGGAGCGTTCTGATTGACGTTTGCTTGGTTAAACTGAGCAATAAGATTCGGGAACGCCACAGCCATATGCTGTGCGATGATTTCCGCCAGTTCGGCATTGGGTAGCTGATTTTCGCGTCGAGGAGGCATGCTAAAAAGAGGAAAAACACGAGAGGAATGAGTGAGAAGATTAGATGAAAAGAACGAGAGGAAACAAAATCAACAAAGCAAGGATGGTGGTCATTCGTCTGTATCACAAAGCAAACAAATGACGCACAGTGACTAATCAAAGTAAATGGGTCCATAAACAATGCTTAACGAAGACATGCTCGCCTATAAGTGAACACTCACCCCAAGAGTTCCCAGGTAAGAGTGACTGGTCCGATTATGTGGATTTGTACGAACACTCTAGCCTTAGACAGAAAACTCAGGGTACAGGCATTCACCCTTCCAGTTTGCATGTGTTCACATCATTTAGACCCAAACTTTGACGGGATTTTGAAAACTCGAAAGGCACAAGGCCAAAAGAATCATTAAAGCAAATGATAAATTTCCAAAATCAATTTTAAAAGTCAAAAGGGTTCAAAACAATAAAATATATCATTTGAAAAAAAAGAGGATTGTTTTTTTTTTTTCAAAAATCGTTTTAGAAATCTGGGTTCTTGTTTTGATGATCACCTAAGGATAGGTGAAGTGCATGTTTTAAAATCTAAACACAAGACAACTTGTGTTGGGGTCCTAGAAAGGTTATAGTCTAGGTCAAAGCATTACTGATAACCTAATTCCCTATAACCATTGGCTCTGATACCAACTCTTCTGTCACACCCCGACCACGTAAAACATCAAATCGTGGCGGAAACGTCGGGGAGTGTTGTAACAGAATTATTGTTTCACAACCATGGCATTTAAAGTTATATTTTATTTATCAATAAAAGAGGTACATTGTCTTGAAACAACTGAAACATAGAGTACATAACATGTTTTAATTAGACTAGCTTCATTTTAAAGTCACTAAGGCCCAAGTCCACCCTAGCGTATCACGATCAAGCTATGCATTAGCTCCTGAAACACATGTGAAAATAAAGTACGTTAGCATAAAAATGCCAGTGAGTAACATAGGTTTTGTGAAAATAGGATTCATGACTTAGGTTTTAGAAAAGGGTTGTTTAACAAAGTCAGTCATGATCCTTGTAACATGTTTTGTTTTATAAATCATTTGAAAAGTGATGATAAAGTAGATGATATGTGAAAAAGTAATGTAAGGTTAAATGAATAACTAAGTAAAATGAGTTTGTATATATATATCGAACAGTGTTGTAAAACAATGTCTTGTGAAAAATATGTTATTTGTAAGAAAAATGAATAAGTCCAAGTTGAATGAGTTAAATAAACCACCCAATGAAAGTTGCCCATGTCTAAACCATTTGCCCAATGTTATTGTGAAAACCATGTCAAAATGTATATATCAATATCAACATTGTCTATGTCAAATATCAATCATGTAATGTGTAATCAAAATGTCAATGTATGGTTAGTGAAATATGTATCAACTAAACCATAGGAAAAATGCACAAAACAGTGTATTGAAGTAAAACATGGTTTAAATCAACGCTATGTTTTGTGGAAAATGCATGCTATAATGAATACAGACATTTATGTGGTATTGTGAAAATGCATACATCCAAGCCTTGCAACTGTGGTGATAAACCTTTAAACAAATTAAAGGTCTATCTGTCTAAATGTTTTAATCGAATTCGGTCATTCCTTCCATCCAAACATACCCAGGATGTCAGGAACGGGAGTTGTCAATTCCTATGGTACCATTACCTACTAACGAGCGGTGTGATCAATGTTAATGAATGTATATGGTCCCACTTAAACAAACCAAATGTCATACCCAAAATGTAAGCATGTAAAACAATGCACTACGTATGATGAACATACATAGCGTGAAAATGTCATGTAAAACAATGCACTAAGTATGATGAACATACATAGCGTGAAATGTCATGTAAAACAAATGCACTAAGTATGATGAACATACATAGCGTGAAATGTCATGTAAAACAAATGCACTAAGTATGATGAACATACATAATGTGAAAATGTCAGGTAAAATAAATGTACTAAGTATGCGCTAAAGAACATACGTAGCATAAAATGTCATGTAAATCGATGTATTTAATGAACATAGCAAGTGTATGACGAGAAAACATGAAAGCACGAAAGTAACAAGTAGGCACATGTGTTTCACTCCAAAATGTTTAGAAAACAGTAAAAGAGGGGACTATGTACTCACTTGAGATTGCTTAGAAGTCGAAGGATAACCACCAAGCAATGCTAGAAGATCACGGAATCAAACGACACCTATAAAGGCATCTACATTAATAACCAGACCTAACGGAGGATCGGGTAGTATGAGGGTTCGTAAACCAAGTAAGTGTGGGAACTTATGTAATATGGTTTGACAAAGCCTTCATACCATAACGAAACCTTACCTAAGTGCTTTTGACCCGTTACGACCCGCTTAGGTAGCTTATGCTACTTTAACGCGTCGTTTGCGTAAAACGCGCTTGAAACGCCTAACTAGCCCTATGACAAGCAAGATATGCCTTAACACACTTAATATTGTTGCTAAATCAGTTTAGTTGTCAAAAATTATGTTACATAAGTTTAAAATGAATTTTAGTGTAAAAAGGGTATTTTGGTAATTTACCTAAGGCACATACATTACCTATCATACAACTACTTAAACGGCGTGACCATAAGGTATAACCTTGAAAGGTTATTCCCTATACACTATGGTCACCTAATGTGTTTGATCGGATCCTAATGATCGACCAAATGGGTCGGGTTCGTAAGCATAAGCGATTGTTTAGATCGCTTACCTTTACGACCCTAGACAAGCTAAACATGCTAGAACATGTTTAGAAAACAGGTTTGGTATTAAAACAAACGGTTTTAATACCCTAATGTAGTTTGGTTACAAAATGCGCAAGAAAACGCATTTTGACCGAAACTACGACTCGTCACTAAGCCTAGATAACGTGGTAATCAGTAGGTATAGTCGCTAGGGACTATAACCAACGTGATTACGCTCACGTTATGAAGTTCAAACGAACTTCGCATTGACCATAAACTGGTCAATGCAGAAAGTCAAACAAAGTTTGACTTTCAGACTCGAAAAGCAATAAAAGAACGAAAGAATACTTACAACGGGTCCCCGCAAGATTGAATTCCGAGTACTCTCAAGTATGAAGTGTCAAAGCACCCCAACTTAGAGAGCAACCTCAGAATTCAAGTGTGAGGGAAATGGGCAAGTCATGGAGGGGTATTTATAGGATTTGGTGAACCGTTAAGATCGTTCCTCGCAAAGCGTGCTTTAATCTTGGCCATCCATGTGACAACCCTCAAAATCCCATGTATTCCGTACAAATTATTAATGATAATTAAAGTGTCTGACGGCTGTATGGAATTACTTAACTGCTTTCTGATATCTGTGTTATGCTCACACGTATTTGTTAATATGCTAAGGAATATGCTAAGGAATATCCTAAGGAATATGCTAGGAATATGCTAGGAATATGCTAAGGAATATGCTAAGGAATATGCTAAGGAATATCCTAAGGAATATCCTAAGGAATATGCTAGGAATATGCTAGGAATATGCTAGGAATATGCTAGGAATATGCTTGGAATATGCTAGGAATATGCTATATGGATGATCTTATAAATACCACCATTCCACCAAAACTCTCTTTCTCTCCTCTCCTCCCTAGCTCACGGCCGAGACCCCCCTTGAACACACCACAATTTTCGGCTCTTGATCTCCTCATTCCAAAGTTATACAAGTGTTACGGGTCACGCATAAGGAGTCTTGGAGCTAACGGAAGTTTTAGGACCTCTCTATCTTGCTTTTATCCACCTCTTTTTCGCATAGTTTCTTCCCTAGCCTTGTGCTAGTTGTAAGTGCTTCTAATCAACTTCTTGTTCATGTTTGATGTGGTTAATAAGAGATTAGTCGGTTAAAAATTGTGAACATACAAGATCAAAATCTAAAAGTCTACTAAAATGATGAACAAGGTGGTTAATGGATGAATATTAGTGTAAAGCATGTAGATCTTGTGTGATTATGATTATTGGTTGATTATCTGATGTGTTGCTGGATAACATTAATGTTTGATGTTGTTGTGAATACTAAACTTGTTAACGGTAACGATCGAACACGATTTAGAAGGTTAAACACTAAAAATCAGAATCTGTCCAAGTTTTACAGCCAACTTCAGTTGGCTGTAAACAGGTCATAAACCTAACGAAAAACTGATATTTTGACTCTAAAATGTGATATTAGGAAATACGGTTCTAATGGCACCGGAATCGTAATTTTTGGACTCCGTTTACTATTTTTAAAGTATTAATTTGTAACAGCTACTTAAGCTGGATTTTTACGGCAATAAATGGGTGTTGTACTTTCAGTCATAACCTGAGTTTTGTGATGAATCGGACCATGAAATTTGTACAGTAGATGACAACCGATGCATGTGTAATTACCCAACTGGAATTTCGTAAATCGGACACTCGATGAATTTTTAATAAATTGTTCCGTGGACTGTGGTCAGAAATTCATAAATCTGAGTTCAGTCCGGAATATGATTTTTTATAAAATATTGGTAGTGAACCGGACCCCGATATTTTTACACAATAAAATATGGAACGTTTAAGACATCTTGTAAAAATTTGGGAATTTTTGGAATAATTTAACTATTTTATTAAAACGTCCGAAAACAGCCGGTTTTGAATATTAATGCTGAATTCATACAAGTTGTGACTTGCGTGTCTAAATGTCGAGTATGATATCCGTGAATGATCTAACATGGTATATATGTTATGTGCATTATCGTATGTTTGATTTTGAGTGGGGAATGGATGGGAAACTTAGAGGGGCATAAACCGTTAAAACAATGCATGTTGTGTGATAGATACGTGTAGGAACTTTGTGTTCTATTTGAAAGCTACTAAATGACTAACTGGTAAATTATATTAGGACGTGATTGACCGACCTTGACTGTTAGCTATATTGAGAATCTAACCGAGCAAACCAAGGTGAGTTCACACACTTTCTAAGGCATGGGATTCCCGGTGGTTTGGGAATGGGTTAAAGAACTTAAAAATTGAATCTACATATCCTCCTTGGGTAGGATATGTACGGCCATCCTCCTTGGGTAGGATGCCAATATTATTCCTGCGTATTCTCCTTGGGTAGAACTACGTGCGTTCGTCCTCCTTGGGTAGGACAACAACTTTAAAACTTACTAGACAAAACTCTATCATAAGTCCCTCATTTTTATATCGACTTAATCGCCGAGGCCAATGGCGAGCGGGTCATTAGTTAATAGCGCTATTAGGTTTAACAAACCTCACACCGTGCCAGTCGGACGGGCGTGTACTAATGGACTATGGCAAACCGTCAGTGATGATAGACACTGATGTAGGGCACAACTTATTTGCGTAGTAGTCGATATGGTACAGTCTAGTGGTTCACATGGGGAAGCCCCCACTAATCATGAACAGGGTATGGGTAATAAAGAATGAACTGGTTAAACTTTCTTTCAACTACGGGGTAACCCCCACGGCAATTACGCCAACGAAAGACAAACCACGTTTTCGGAAAACAACTTAAAACTAAACAACCAAACGTGAACTCACTCAACATTGTTGTTGACTCGTTGTTACATGCCTTACAGGTCGTTAAATGCTTGGAGCTTGCATATGGAGGTGGTCGTTGTGGGATGCGAACTGACATGTCCCGCATTTAATAAATAAACTTTATGAACTTATTAAATCTACGTTTTGGACTTTAAACTTATGAAGTATGGACTATGTTATGAACTTATATTCTGGTATCACGTATTATGCTTCCGCTGTTTAAATTTAAAACTTGGTTAATTGGCTTTTGGTCACCAATTGTATTGTGGTTGGTTTTATTTACTTAAATACATTGTTCGATATGATTGGTGGCTCGATCCTGGTCACGTCACGCCTCCAAGCGGTGGTACTCCGCATGGTGGATTTCGGGGGTGTGACAATCCACCTATAGCCCATTGATTTATAAAACCATGGGAGTCCCAAAGCAGCCCATAGAATGCTTAGAAACCATTTGAGAGTGGTTTGGAGGTGCAAAACAGCTGAAACCAGCTGTTAAAAACATTTTTGCAAAACTGGGGACCTCACGCGGCCCGCGTGAGAGTTACCAGATATGTAGGCGGGCCGCCTAGCCATGTCTGATCAGCAGAAACTTTAAAAAATGACAGTTTTGGTCCCTGCATGAGTTTAAGGCCATTTTTGACACGTTTAAAGCCCGTTAACCTCATTTCAAGCCTCTAAAATGAAGTTAAAGTATAGGGAACTCAAAACATGCTCAAAAATATCTCGGATGTCGGTTCGTTTGGTCGTACGATCGCGATGTTTGCTTAATTACGACGGAATGCGCATAAGCGCGAAAAACGATCCAAATTGCGCGACGAACGGATTTTTCTCATGCCAAGCATTAAAACATAATATTTTAATGCTTACATAAATTTTTGGATGTCCGGAAGTATTCAGAACGTAAGATATGCGCGAAAGTGCAAACTTATGCACTTTTTGACACTTTTAGTCCCTGAATGAGCATAAAGTTTATTTTAGCACACTAAACCCCTCAAAGCCCATTTCTAAGCTATGTAAAGGATATTTAAGGTGTGTTTAACTTATGATCAAGTTCCGGAATGTTCGTTACAGTTCAGATTGGCATACTTTCGCAGTTTGTCAATTTTAGTCCCTGTAAGCGAATAAACTAGATTTTGCCATACCAAAGCCTTCAAAACTTATTTCTAAGTTATGTAAAGGTTATTTAAGGTATGATAAGCATAAATTGATGTTCTGGAGTATTTGTTGCATATAACTGATTACTTTTTCGTACCACTTTGCGTAAAATTCTCCAGAAAGCGATATAGAGTTTGAAATCGAATAAAAGCCAAAACATGCAAAACATCAACATTAATAAACAAACATTGGGTCAAATAACTTTATTTCATTGATAACCGAACTGTTTACAATGTCTACAAGCACAAATGTCACATGAATCGTCCTTTCACTTTGCCCGTCTGTCTGGTGATGATAGGTTGTACTTAAATTTAATCGCGTCCCCATGGCTTCTTGGAAACTTGTCCAGAAATGTGAAGTGAAACGACTATATCTATCTGATACAATAGAGAGTGGAATTCAGTGTAAGGATACTACTTCATCTACGTATAACTTGGCTAATCTTTCCATGCTAAAAGTTTCTTTCATGGGTAGAAAATGAGTTGATTTGGTTAATCGATCCACGATTACCCAAATCGTATTATTACCTTTTCTGGTTTTGGGTAACTTAGTAACAAAATCCATGGTTATTAGTTCCCATTTCCAAACATGCATTTCTAATTTTTGGTGTAACTGGTACGTGCGCGACTATACATATTTTACAATGAAATTACACACGAATTGGTTTTAAATTTATAAAAGTGATTATTACTTTTACATCAAAACACACACGAAAGGGCAAGTGTACCCCGTCATATATGTAGTAAAGTATCGGTAAGAACCAAGTATCGATCCACGGAAATGGGCGGAGAAATAATACTAAACCTTCGTCACTAAATTACCGGTAAAAACATAATTTGTTTTGGTTTTTAATTAAACTAAAGTAAGCATAAATAAATACTTATAAAACATAGTAAATTATATATTAATAGCCTTGCTTAATACACAACCACAACATGTCAACTAAGTCAGTTTTGGCACTAGAAGCATTCGGTCAATTTTCCATTTCGAGACAATTAGTATCCCTTTCGGGAATCCTAACATGACAATCATTCGGAAAGTTAAAACGATAAACACACTTTAACCACCTAAAATTGTTCTTTAACGTGCAATTGATAAATGTCTATGAAAATCTCCTAAAAATAAGTTAGTCATCCGTTAGGAGTTTTCTAACCTCACTTAATCAAGGAAAGCAACACCGATAAACACAATGCAACCACCGAGACAAGCATAAACTAGATTAAATCACAACCGAGTTCATTTTACAAATCTTACGCATAAATTCACCAAGATAGCAATTTTGGCCGAAACTACTAACTAAGCTAACAAATCATGGCAAGAATTCGTAACAACACCATCTAACCCGTTAGAGTCCTTCCGTGAAGGCAAGCTTTCTTGATTAACAATAATTACATTTTATTAAACCACTAACCCGTTAGAGTATCATGGTGCCCACATTTTAACCAAGTTAAATTAGTTAACCAAATTAAAAGTTTACTAATACATGATTAAATAAGCTTCATTTTTCAACTATCTTACCTAACCAAGCACCAATCATCCAATACAATTACTTATAATCAAGAAATCAATATCAATAACAAGGTTGCAAACTAATCATCAAAGATAATCATAGAAAATACTTCAAAATGTCATTACAAACATAGATTAACATACTAATGGTTATAATCAAGCAAGGGATTGTTGTGTTTTTGCCCAAAGGCTACAATAATACATAAATATTAATCTAAATGCTTGTAACATTAACAAAAGTATGGAAAGATTAGAAAACCCAACCATAAACAAGCACAAGATTAAGAATCCGGATAGTAAATGAGCAAAACCGGGCAATGTGGCTTGAATCCGAGTGAAAGCAGCAACCTTCGGAGCCTCAAAATCGCCCTGCAGAGCTCCCAAAATGTCCAGAGTTACTACTAAAATGCTTCTGTTCTGTTTAAATGGTATTTCGAATCCGCACGATCGTTCTTGGTTTGGCACGACCGTGCACTTTAAGCATTATTGGTGGTGGGCCACCATACTGCATGACGTCACAGATCGTTGACTGGTCTTCGGTCACGCACGGGCGTTCCTCAACTGGCACGGGCGTGCATCTCCGAAGTCTGGCTTGCACGCTTGGTTCCTTGGCCGTTCAGTTCCGAGGTTATGTTTGATCTCGGATCCGCACGACCGTTCTTGACATGGAACGACCGTGCAGTTTCGGGCTTGCCTTCAGTGCCTTGCACGGTGAGTTGCACGCCTGGTTCACTGCCGGGTCTTTCTTGTTTCTCGGATAGGCACGGTCGTGCGGATGCCCGCATGACCGTGCAACACGCCCAGGTCAGTTTTTTCCAATAGAATCTTCGCAGCTTTGTCGTTTTGTCCGGAAAGTCCTCGTTTTCGCTATCATCTTGTCTGGTATGCTGTTTTAGGCCTGTAAACAAAAATGTAGATAATTAAGTATCCGAATGACGGTTTTACGGCCGAAAACGCATAAAATAGGGGTAAAACGGGGGGCTAAAATATGTGTAAATTAGCGAATATCAAATCTCCCCACACTTGAACCTTGCTTGTCCTCAAGCAAGCAGAACTAAAAAGCAATAAAAGACGGAAAGAAACAAGTACGATAATTTACACATTATTTTATTGAAAACTACTATAAACGGTTAGCCGGTTTGTCGAAAGATATCATCAAAAGACTCAAACCCAACAAGCATATGCAATTAAAAAGCGACAACCAAAAAGCCGTGACTTCACATTTAATCGACTCACATGTTAATCTTCACACGACTCACAATGTTCACACACTCGGTTTTATTTATGAAACATACATAAAATGTGTATGTGTAAACACTCAACGCCTAGTCAATGAAAAATGCAATATCATAAGCTTGTCATAAGATCTCGTCTCCACCAACTAACATGCAAATAAGTGTAAATCAAGAGGTCTTTACGGGTTGTAACGTTTGGCTTGGGCGAAGGGTATGGAAGTGGACATTTAAAGTGGCGAAAATGGCTAAAACTCGGCTTTAGCGTTTAACTAGCAAGAAAATAATACAACTATACATACAAACGCCTTAAAAAGGCGACTAAAGCGCAATCGAGCTTATCAACGAAATTTTAACATTTAAGCATTCAAAATCGCTCGATTTCTATCAACTTCACCCTATTTTAGGGTGTTTTATTTTCTGTTTTTTTTTTATTTATTTTTTTATAACTATACAATAAACTTAAACAAACGCTAGTTAAACGATTATTTTGTCCGAGTTTCAACACTAAAAAGGGTTTAAAACATACAAAGGCTAAATTTGGCTAAGTGGGCGATAATGTGGGTAAACAAAGGTAAACGGGAAGGCTCGACATGGTTAATCCTAAAGGGTAACATAAGGTGAACGGGAAGTACAACACAAAGAACAATGCTTACAACAAAGGGGTAATCTAAGTGCCTCTATCACTTTTACACAAATTCACAAGTTCATGGTTTTAACAAGCATACTAGTGACAAGTTCTATATTACACATAACATCCGGCTCACTCCTATATCCGAAATGAACAAATATATAATCAATAGGCTCAAATATGCTCACGTAACGGATGGAATGGGTAAAAGTGTGAAAACTATCATGTAAGTCTTTCTTTGTTTGTCACGCCCTCCGGTTTCCTTTTTCAAAAATATTTTGCTTGTCGAGTTTTTATCAAGTCCGAAGCTTTCTAAAACACAACCAACCGGTTTATTTACTAAAATTTATACAAAATACAGGTATTTTTAAATGATTTTTCTGAATTTTCTGATTTTTTTTATATACATGAGGACAAACAAAGTTAACAAAGTTAACCCCCTCCCCACACTTGAACTTCACATTGTCCCCAATGCAAAACCCGAAATATAGAGAAAAAGGATAATAGTACTCCCCTCAAGATGATATTTGATGTATCGAGGCTTCCAAAGCTGCGTCTGACATATGCTCCGGTCAAAGACTTGATAGCCACAATCTGCAAATATGTCATACGGTACAGCGCAACAAAACAGTAACAGAATAAACCCAAATAAACCATAATTTACATAAATACTAATAGTTCAAACAAACACACAACATAAAGCAAAATGTTTAAAAGTACAATACAGCCCGAGGGTGTTCGAAATAGTATGCAAAAAGAACACCCGAAATAACAAATACTAATAATACCCATAAAAACCACCAACGAAAATCACCACCAACGCCTACTCGTCATCATCGTCATCTTGTCTCGTGAAGGACGGGCCCGCACCACCGTAACCAGGAGGGTTCCACGGTGGGAACTCTGGAGGGTTCTGGAAGTAGTTGGGATATGCATGGTGCATTTCCCCAAATAGGTACGAAAACCCGGCACTCACCCCCTGATACAAGCTCTCCTGGCTCTGCCTCAGCTGATCCTGCGTGGTCCTGAGTTGATCTTGACTAGCCCGGATCTGGTCCTGGCTGGTCCTGATCTGATCGATGTATGCACCATGCTGTTCCTGCGTGACCCGCATCTGCTGGAACTGCTGATAAAACTCGGGCCAGTCCTGGTGCTGGTAGAACTCATGGTGCTGCGGCTGGTGTGGCGGTGTCTGGTGTGGCGGTGTGTGTGGTGGCTGGTGCTGCTCATGCATCTCCACATCTTCTTCCTCTTCCTCTGATGGGAGCGGGGGTAACGGGTCCCAGACCTCGTTATTCAGCCCCCTCAACCTATCCCCCTGATCAGTCTCGACAATAACCCCCATCGCCTTCAGCGACCTGATGTCAATATGGACCCCCTCAGTGATCAGAGTGAGACTCTGAAGTACCTCATCAGTCATAAGATGCTCGTTGTAAGCAATTTCGGTCACATACTGACCGCCATGTATTTGACTGCTAGGAGTCCTCCCTGAGCACTTTATAAAGTATTCAGCCATACGCGCCGCTAAGTTAATTGGCGCCTTCTCCACCAATGCGTAAAGGAAAATCAGATCTGGTGTTGGACAGTTACCAAGACTGTCCATGCGCCCGCATATAGTGTGGCTAAACACATGGTGCATCACCCGCACCAGAGGGTCTTTAAGGCGTGAGGCCTTTGACATCCTTGGGTTTTATGGGTCCCCAACAGCGTTTACAGCCCAAAACTCATCCCTAGCTGCATCAGACGGGAAGGTGAACTGCTCTGTGAAGACATTGGGATCATCCATGTCTTCCCTAGTGTAGATCCCAAGTCTCCTTCCTAAACGACCAACCGACCATCTGTGCCATCTTCCACACAATCTGAAAGCTATCCGCTCCTTGTGGCGGAATTTGGGTCGTCGAGCAGCTACTGGCTTCTCGTAAGCATACGATGCAAAGAACTCGATGGTAAGCTCCAAGTAAACGGGTCGGTTGCAACTGACCAGATTTATTAGTGGACGACTCATCATATTTTCCAAACGATCATATTGATTTAGTTCTTGCATCACTTCCCAATCAAGCCATCTTGGGACTCCGAATTGCCCCCTCCGGGCCCATAATGCATCTCTTTTTGGAATGCATAAAGCTTCACGCTCGTCGTTGGGGTTAAACTGTAGGAAGGGATGATTCATCTGTAATGGGGAATATGGTTAGAAAGATAGGAACAGGAGAAAATGGAATTAAAAATAACCGAGCAGCAGATTATGAAGGTACTGTCAAACTGATCTGGGCATCTCGCACGGGCGTGCGGCGACATGCACGGTCGTGCATCACCGACAATGTGCACCAAATGCCCAGCGATCTCGGAACTGCACGGCGTGCGAATCACCAGAACGACCGTGCACCTCCGAACATCAGCTGATATCGTTGAACAACCCGGGATGGCACGACCGTTCCATACAAGGAACGACCGTGCAACACCTATTCTGCAGTATTTCGAACCCCTGATCTAATAACAGCCTGATTTTTCGCAAATTTCAACAAGTATTTGGGCTAACAGGGGTCGGAATCACAATCGGGTGTTCACGATACTTCGATTCGACAGGGGTTAGGGTTTCGATTTGTTTATGAAGGGAACCCTAAAAAGCCTTGAAGAAATCGGAAAATCTAACCCTAGAAAGCGATAAAAACAGGAAATTGACAAGAAAAAGAAAAAAAAAAACAAACCATGCGAGAAGATCTGAGAAACCGTGCGAAAAATGGTGCGATTTTGGGGAAAAAAATTGGCCAGGAACGAGAGTGTAGTGGGGTTTCGCGAATGTGAGAAGTGGATGCAGATGAGGGCTTTTATATGGAACAATGAAAAAATGCCCCTGACCATGCGCATGGTCGTGCGGATTTTCGCACGGGGGTGCGGATTTTTGCACGGGGGTGCGGATTTTCGCACGGGGGTGCAAATCCGATGTTGACCCATTCTTGCACGTTGACCTCGGTAATGCACGGGGGTGCGACTCGAGGTGCAGGCCAGCCCGAAATCGCACGGGCGTGCGACCCATGGCACGGTCATGCCAAATCTGCAGATGTGTCTGTTTGCTGCATAAACCAGTTTCAGCACTCTTTTTGGCCATTTTTCGCCATTTTTACCATCCGCAACATGTTTTAACAATATTCCCACGTAGACCCTTTACTCGGCACGTATAAAAACTGTACAAACAAACGGAAACTACCAAACACTCCTAAATTACGCTAAAACTAGAAAAACACATAAAAAGACGATACTACCCCTAAAGCGCTTTTGACGCTCTTGCTACATTTTTGTCGGCGAGTCAGTAGCGTAGACTCATGCTAAATTTTTATCGACGAGTCGATAGCAAGACTCCAAGCTAAATTTATGTCGGCGAGTCGATAGCAAGACTCATGCTAAATTTTTGTCGGCTAGTCGATAGCAAGACTCATGCTAAATTTTTGTCGGCGAGTCGATAGCAAGACTCATGTCCCCACACTTAAGCTGTATGCGGGGTGTGGAGCTCGATAACCTCCACCGCCGACTCGATCGGCCCTCCAATGTAAACCTTTAACCGATGCCCATTTACCTTGAAAATAACGCCGTCCGCGTTCTCTATTGCAACAGTCCCATACGGAAATATTTCTTTAACCGTGTATGGGCCTGTCCAACGTGAATGGAGCTTTCCGGGAAATAAGCGCAACCGCGAGTTGTAAAGAAGGACAAGATTGCCCGCTTGGAATTCTTTGTGGTCCTTCAAGCGTTTATCATGCAATCTCTTCGTGCGCTCCTTGTACAACACGGAGTTCTCATAAGCGCATTGTCGCAACTCTTCCAACTCGTGAATCTGGAGGAACCGGGCTTCACCTCCGGCTTTTAAGTCCAGATTTGCGGTCTTTAGCGCCCACATCGCTTTATGTTCCAGCTCAACCGGTAAATGGCATGCCTTTCCGTAAACAAGCCTAAAGGGAGTGGTCCCAATAGGCGTCTTGTAAGCCGTACGGAAGGCCCACAACGCTTCATCAAGCTTATCTGACCAATCCTTGCGGTTTGCACCTACTGACCGCTCAAGGATTCTTTTCAGCCCCCGGTTCGTGACTTCCACCTGCCCGCTTGTCTGTGGATGATAGGGCGTGGATAGACGGTGATGCACACCGTAACGGGACCAAGCTCTCTCGAGCTGAGTATTGCAAAAATGCGTCCCTCTGTCACTGATTAGCGCTTTCGGAGCGCCGAACCGGGCAAATAAGCTTTTCAAAAATCTCATGACCACCCTGGCATCATTGGTGGGTAAGGCCTGTGCCTTCGCCCACTTCGCTTCGATACATAGTCAACAGCGACCAGAATGTACTTATTACCTCGTGAGGGGGGAAATGGTCCCATGAAGTCTATCCCCCAGATATCAAAGACTTCACAAACCTGAATCCAGGTCTGAGGCATTTCATCACGTGCCGATATATTTGTCGCTCTCTGGCAAGCATCGCACGCTCTAACCCAACTCTGCGCATCACGAAATATAGTAGGCCAATAAAACCCGGAGTCCAACACTTTCTTGGCGGTAAAGTTGGCTCCATGGTGGCCTCCAGTAGGTCCCTCGTGACAGTGGCGCAGAATATCGGTCGCCTCCTTCCCTGAAACACATCTCCTAATCACCTGATCAGCACCAACCCGAAACAAGTAAGGGTCATCCCAAATGTAGTGCTTGACGTCCGAAAAGAATTTCCTCTTTTGCTGGTGAGTCAACCCTTTAATCAGAATCCCGCAAGCAAGGTAGTTCGCAAGGTCAGCGAACCATGGCGACTCATCGCATATCTCAACACTCATCAAAGACTCGTGTGGGAAGTTGTCATTTATGGAATCCCAACGCGCGTCTACGATGTCTCCATGCTCTAACCGAGATAGATGGTCAGCCGCTACATTCAACGCACCCTTTTTATCTTGTATCTCGATATCAAACTCCTGCAGCAACAAGATCCACCTGATCAGACGTGGCTTAGCGTCCAGCTTGCTGAAGAGATATCGGATGGCAGCGTGATCAGTATACACAACTGTTTTCGAAAGCACCAAGTACGATCTAAATTTGTCAAATGCGAAAACGACCGCCAAGAGCTCTTTTTCTGTCGTGGTATAATGCTCCTGAGCGTCGTGAAGAGTTTTGCTCGCATAATAGATCGGGTGAAAGTGCTTTTCTCTCTTTTGACCAAGAACGGCCCCTATGGCGTAATCACTCGCGTCGCACATAATCTCAAACGGCAAACTCCAGTCCGGTGCAACTAAAATAGGGGCCTCAATCAACTTTTGCTTGAGAAGGTCAAAGGCTCTCAAGCAATCATCTCCGAATATGAACGGGGCGTCTTTCTCTAACAGACGGGTCATGGGTCTGGCGATTTTTGAAAAATCTTTAATGAATCGCCGATAGAACCCGGCATGACCGAGAAAGCTCCGTATCGCTCTAACAGATGTGGGAGGCGGAAGTCGTGAAATGATATCCACTTTGGCTGGATCAACCTCCATACCAGCATGCGAAATCTTGTGCCCCAGAACTATGCCCTCCTTCACCATGAAGTGGCATTTCTCCCAGTTCAGGACCAGATTCGTCTCCTCACACCTCTTCAGCATTTTCCTCAAATTTTCCAAACAGTGATCGAAGGAATCCCCAAATACTGAAAAATCATCCATGAAAACCTCCATGGAATCCTCGATCATGTCATGGAAAATTGCAACCATGCATCTCTGAAAGGTCGCTGGTGCATTACATAACCCAAAAGGCATCCGCCGGTAGGCGAATGTGCCGAAGGGGCATGTAAAGGTAGTCTTCTCCTGATCCTCAGGAGCGATAGGAATCTGAAAGTACCCAGAGAATCCGTCAAGGAAACAGTAATACAACTTCCCCGACAGACGTTCCAACATCTGGTCGATGAATGGAAGCGGGAAGTGATCCTTGCGAGTAGCATCATTGAGCTTGCGGTAGTCAATGCAAACTCGCCACCCAGTGACGGTACGGGTAGGAATTAGCTCATTCCTATCATTCGAGACTACAGTCATACCACCTTTCTTAGGTACAACCTGCACCGGACTCACCCACACAGAGTCAGAAATAGGATAAATCATGCCGGCATCCAACAATTTAATCACCTCCTTTTTCACCACGTCCTGCATATTTGGATTTAAACGCCTCTGATGTTGTGCACATGGTTTGTACTCGTCTTCCATCAGAATCTTGTGAGTACAAAAAGAAGGATTGATGCCCTTGATATCCATGATTTTCCATGCAATGGCTCTCTTATGAAGTCTCAGAACCTCAAGAAGCCGATTTTTCTCATCCTTTTCCAATGATGCCGAAATTATGACCGGCAAGCGACGCTCCTCGTCCAGAAATGCGTACTCGAGATGTGGCGGGAGTTCCTTTAACTCCAAAGGCGTCGGATCTTCAACCGAAGGCTCTGTTTCCCCCTTTTTCACATGGTCAATTTCAAGAAATCTCTCCGGACTCTGGGAACCATCGTCACCAATCTGATAGACTGGCTGCTCGAAATCGTGGCCCTCCTGCGTAATGCCAATCAGGTCCCCACACGACAGACGTGTGTCCGAATCAATCTCGTCAATAGTACCTTGAAAATGAGAGCACACACATGCATCGACAATGTCGACGTAATAAAGCTTGTCATCGTGACATTGCGAATGCTGCATTGATCTTTTGATATCGAATGTCACGTGCTCATCATTCACTCGGAGCGTGATTTGGCCAGCTGCCACATCAACAATAGTCCTCGCTGTATTGAGGAAAGGACGTCCAAGTATCAAAGGTACCCTTGAATCTTCATCCATGTCAAGGATAACAAAGTCCACGGGGAAAACAAATTTATCGATTTTTACAAGCATGTTTTCCACAAATCCGCGCGGATACTTTATTGAGCGATCTGCCAACCGAATGCTCATCCTAGTGGGTGACGGCTCACCCAGATCCAGTTTAGTAAAAACCTTATACGGCATAAGGTTAATACTCGCTCCCAAGTCAGCCAATGCATGGCTAACAGACATGTTTCCAATCAAACACGGGAGCGTGAAACTACCAGGATCTCCCATTTTCGTGGGCAGACGGTTTTGCAGAACGGCGGAACAAGTTTCATTCATCACCACACACGATATATCCTCGAGCTTCTGTTTATTTGAGAGGATATCCTTAAGGAACTTCGCATATTTTGGCATCTGGGCCAATGCTTCAACAAACGGTATATTGATGTGTAGTTGCTTAAACAACTCTAGGAACTTACCGTATTGTTCTTCATTCTTCTGCTTCTTCAGCCTGCCTGGATAAGGTACTGGAGGAGTGTAATCTTTGACCGGCTCCTGGACTTGTGCTGTACTTGCTGGGCGCAGCCTGGCTTGCACCTCGTCCGGTGTGTCAGTCGGGATCGCTTCAGTGATCGGTACTGAGTCCGATATGACGGGTCCGGTAGTTTTTCCACTCCTGGTCATCACAGCATTCACATCCCTGTGTCCACCCGGGTTTGGTTCTGTATTACCCGGAAGACCGCCTGGGGGTCTTTTGGACATCATCTGTGCCAGCTGACCAACCTGATTCTCGATGTTCTGAATCGAGGCCTTCTGACTCCTCATTTATCCCTCGTTAGCCAGAAAACGATCTTCGCTTTGTTGGTATCGTTTTTCAGAGCTAGAGAGAAGCTGAGCCATCATATCCTCCAGCTTAGAACTAGACTGAGGGGCCTGCTGCTGGGAGCTACTCCCAGTGCCCTGATTCTGGTACGAATATGGACGCTGCTGGTAGGGTTGGTTGTACTGCTGGTACTGCTGACCCTGCTGAGGCTGCTGAGGCGCTGGAGCACGCTGAGTGAACCCCAATGGGTTCTGATTTCCCGTGTTCGCTCGCCATCCAAAATTTGGGTGATTTCTCCAACCGGGATTATAGGTGTTGCTGTACGGGTTGTTCTGCGGCCTCACTTGATTACTCACAAAATCCACTTCTTCGTGGCCCTCATATACGACTCTCTGAAAACATGCCCCAGGCTCGTGTGACACTCCGCACTGGTCACATCCCGAGCCAGCATGCGCAATCATCTGGGACTTGTCGAATCTCGATGTAAGAGCCGAGAGTTGTGCAGTAATGGCCGTGTAGTCGTCTACAGCATGAACTCCTGAGCGAGATGATGATGATGATGATCGACCTCTATCTCCATCCCGACGCGAACTGGATTTCAACGCAGCTTTTTCGATAATATCATACGCTTCATTCGGCGTCTTAGTTCCAAGATCGCCTCCCGCGTTCACGTCTAATCGCTCTTGTGTATTATAGCTGAGCCCCTGATAGAACGTCAAAACCAGCTGTCGCTTGGAGAAGCCATGATGTGGTACATCAATCAACAGATCTTTGAATCTCTCCCAAGCTGCATGCAACGACTCGCCCTCGTCCTGGCGAAAGGAAACAATCCGGTTCCGTAGTTTGTTCGTTTTCTCTGGCGGAAAATATTTCTGCATGAACTGCTCCGCCAACTGATTCCAGGTCCTGATGGACCCGGCAGGAAGTGACATAAGCCAAGCTCTAGCTTTGTCACGTAACAAAAACGGAAACAACCTCAACCGAATCGCATCCTCCGAAACACCTGTAATCCTAAAAGTCGAACAGACAACGAGAAAAGCAGCGATATGTCTCCCAGGATCCTCGTGCTCACGTCCGTCAAACTGTACAGAATTTTGTACCATATTAATAATACTAGGTCTAATTTCAAAAGTAGGAGTATCATAGTAGGCTGAAGGATACTCGGCTCCAGGCCTGCCCTTCCGGGCTGGTTTGTTTCATTCAGCGGTCGGTCGTCGTCCGCCATGACGACTCTCTCCTCGTTCCCTGAGCTTTCGTCTTCAGAGATGATCACCGGCTCGTCGATTGCATTTGCTATGCGTTGTGCAACGACAAGCGACCTTTCACGCAGCCTCTTACTTCTTCTAAGATTATGCGCTGGTTCGTCAGTCGGCTCAGCAATAGCGGGCGCGGGAGTTGTGGACATCAACCTGCAAACGAAAAACTAACACAATGAATATTTTATTAATAAAATAATGCTGTTTTTTTTTTTTTTTTTTTTTTTGCTGAATAAAAGCAGAATATGTATAAATATGGGCTGTAAAATTTATAAAAATCCGAAAATGGGCCGAAATTTTTATAAAAATTAAAGCACCGAAAATAATCGAATCGGCTTGTACAAAAATGATTTTTAAGAGCCGAAAACCTAAAGAATAAATGAATAAATAAATCCGGATTTGAATAAATAAATGGAATAAAAATTTACAAGTGTACAAAAAAATCACGAAAATGAATAAATTGAATTAAAAGCAAGAAATATTAACAAATAAATCAACGAATAAATAATCACGAAAGTATACACAAATATTAACAAGTATATACACCGATAACACAATGACTCGGGTCGTTCCTAAAACTCGCCATTCCCCGGCAACGGCGCCAAAAACTTGGTACGTGCGCGACTATACATATTTTTACAATGAAATTACACACGAATTGGTTTTAAATTTATAAAAGTGATTATTACTTTTACATCAAAACACACACGAAAGGGCAAGTGTACCCCGTCATATATGTAGTAAAGTATCGGTAAGAACCAAGTATCGATCCACGGAAATGGGCGGAGAAATAATACTAAACCTTCGTCACTAAATTACCGGTAAAAACATAATTTGTTTTGGTTTTTAATTAAACTAAAGTAAGCATAAATAAATACTTATAAAACATAGTAAATTATATATTAATAGCCTTGCTTAATACACAACCACAACATGTCAACTAAGTCAGTTTTGGCACTAGAAGCATTCGGTCAATTTTCCATTTCGAGACAATTAGTATCCCTTTCGGGAATCCTAACATGACAATCATTCGGAAAGTTAAAACGATAAACACACTTTAACCACCTAAAATTGTTCTTTAACGTGCAATTGATAAATGTCTATGAAAATCTCCTAAAAATAAGTTAGTCATCCGTTAGGAGTTTTCTAACCTCACTTAATCAAGGAAAGCAACACCGATAAACACAATGCAACCACCGAGACAAGCATAAACTAGATTAAATCACAACCGAGTTCATTTTACAAATCTTACGCATGAATTCACCAAGATAGCAATTTTGGCCGAAACTACTAACTAAGCTAACAAATCATGGCAAGAATTCGTAACAACACCATCTAACCCGTTAGAGTCCTTCCGTGAAGGCAAGCTTTCTTGATTAACAATAATTACATTTTATTAAACCACTAACCCGTTAGAGTATCATGGTGCCCACATTTTAACCAAGTTAAATTAGTTAACCAAATTAAAAG
Organism: Helianthus annuus; assembly: GCF_002127325.2. Classification (NCBI taxonomy): domain Eukaryota; kingdom Viridiplantae; phylum Streptophyta; class Magnoliopsida; order Asterales; family Asteraceae; genus Helianthus; species Helianthus annuus. Next base: position 119,408,012 of record NC_035437.2, read on the forward strand.
TTTACTAATACATGATTAAATAAGCTTCATTTTTCAACTATCTTACCTAACCAAGCACCAATCATCCAATACAATTACTTATAATCAAGAAATCAATATCAATAACAAGGTTGCAAACTAATCATCAAAGATAATCATAGAAAATACTTCAAAATGTCATTACAAACATAGATTAACATACTAATGGTTATAATCAAGCAAGGGATTGTTGTGTTTTTGCCCAAAGGCTACAATAATACATAAATATTAATCTAAATGCTTGTAACATTAACAAAAGTATGGAAAGATTAGAAAACCCAACCATAAACAAGCACAAGATTAAGAATCCGGATAGTAAATGAGCAAAACCGGGCAATGTGGCTTGAATCCGAGTGAAAGCAGCAACCTTCGGAGCCTCAAAATCGCCCTGCAGAGCTCCCAAAATGTCCAGAGTTACTACTAAAATGCTTCTGTTCTGTTTAAATGGTTTTTCGAATCCGCACGGTCGTTCTTGGTTTGGCACGACCGTGCACTTTAAGCATTATTGGTGGTGGGCCACCATACTGCATGACGTCACAGATCGTTGACTGGTCTTCGGTCACGCACGGGCGTTCCTCAACTGGCACGGGCGTGCATCTCCGAAGTCTGGCTTGCACGCTTGGTTCCTTGGCCGTTCAGTTCCGAGGTTATGTTTGATCTCGGATCCGCACGACCGTTCTTGACATGGAACGACCGTGCAGTTTCGGGCTTGCCTTCAGTGCCTTGCACGGTGAGTTGCACGCCTGGTTCACTGTCGGGTCTTTCTTGTTTCTCGGATAGGCACGGTCGTGCGGATGCCCGCATGACCGTGCAACACGCCCAGGTCAGTTTTTTCCAACAGAATCTTCGCAGCTTTGTCGTTTTGTCCGGAAAGTCCTCGTTTTCGCTATCATCTTGTCTGGTATGATGTTTTAGGCCTGTAAACAAAAATGTAGATAATTAAGTATCCGAATGACGGTTTTACGGCCGAAAACGCATAAAATAGGGGTAAAACGGGGGGCTAAAATATGTGTAAATTAGCGAATATCAGTAACCCTGAAGGTTTCTCGTGTTCTGCTTTAATTTGTGAACAAGTAAGACACTTATATATATATATATATATATCTAGCTATGTCCTTTTTTATTCCTATCCACCAGAAATTATTTCTTAAATCTTGGTACATCTTATTATTTCCAGGGTGCATAGTATATATAGATTTATAGGTTTCCTCTAAAATCTTATTTCTTAAATCTCCCTGCTTAGGTATCCAAATCCTTTTCTTGTGAAATCTCCAAATTCCATCAGCTCCTTGCTCCAATTCTTTTATTCGCCCTTTCATTCCTTCAGCATCATCTTGGATTGTTGTTGCTTGAACACTTTTCAGTTGTTCTATTAGATCTAACTGTAGATTTAATCTAAGAGCACGAACTCGCTTTTGCTTTTCATGATATTTACGACTTAAGTCATCTGCGACTACATTTGCTTTTCCTTCGTGATATTGAATATCACAGTCGTAATCACTTAAAATTTCTATCCATCTTCTTTACCCCATGTTTAATTCTTTTTTCCCAAATATGTACCATAAGGTTTTATGATCTATATAGACAGTAAACCTACTTCCATACAGATAATGCCTCCAAATCTTAAGGGCAAAAATTACCGTTCCTAATTCTAAGTCGTGAGTTGTATAGTTTTCTTCATGCTTTTTAAATTGCCTTGAGGCATACGCAATTACCTTTTTGCATTGCATTAACATACACCCTAATCCTAGCTTAAAAGCATCGTTGTAGACTTCAAAATCTTCTGTTCCTAAAGGCCTCCTCCTGCCGGGGTCCCCATTCAAATTTTACGGCTTTACAGGTTAGCTTAGGTAATGGCACGACTATCTTAGAAAAATCTTTAATGAAACGCCTATAATATCCAGCTAATCCTAGAAAACTTCTAACTTCTGTAGCTGATTGCGGGGCCTTCCACTTGATGATCGCTTCTATTTTGGAGGGATCTACGTGAATACCTTCGTGATTCACCATATGACCTAAAAATTGCACCTCCTGTAGCCAAAATTCACATTTTGAGAACTTGGCGTAAAGCTTTTCCCTTCTTAACAAAGTCAAGAGTGCATGCAGGTGCTCACAATGTTCATCCCGACTTTTGGAATAAATAAGTATATCGTCGATGAAAAGAATTACAAATTTATCCAAATACGGTTTACAGATCCTATTCATCATGTCCATAAACGTTGCAGGAGCATTTGTTAGTCCGAAGGGCATGACTGTAAACTCGTAATGTCCATACATAGTTCTGAAAGCAGTTTTAGGTATGTCTTCTTCTTGTACCTTCAATTGATGATATCCGGAGCGTAAATCTATCTTAGAAAAATATCTAGCTCCTTGCAATTGATCAAAAAGATCAACAATCCTAGGTAATGGGTATCGATTCTTAATTGTAACCTTATTCAATTCTCTATAATCGATACACATTCTCATCGACCCATCCTTCTTCTTTACAAACAACACTGGAGCTCCCCATGGAGAGGAACTAGGTTGTATAAATCCTTTGCTTAGTAATTCATCTAATTGCTTCTTTAATTCTAGCATTTCAGTGGGTGCTAACCGATAGGGTTCCTTGGCTATTGGTATAGTTCCTGGAGTTAGATGAATTCTAAATTCTACTTCTCTATCGGGTGGTAGTCCTCGTATGTCTTCCGGAAAGAGATCTAGATATTCTGATAGTATTGGAATGTCCTTAAGTTCCTTACTTTTGGTATTAACAACTACCGAAACTATATATGCTATTCCTCGTTTTCTTGAATAACTGGCCAACTTCATTACTGAAATGAATTTCAGTGGCTTTTGTTGCTTATCTCCTGTAAGCACTACTAATTCTCCTGTGGGTGTATGGATTTCTATAGAATTTTTATCACAAAGAATTCGAGCATGGTTGGCTACTAACCAATCCATTCCTAACACCACATCGAATCCGGCTAAATTCATAGGTAACAGGTTCGCAGAAAATTTATGGCCTAAGAGTTCTATCTTTCATTCTCGCAAAATCTTATCTATGTTAGTAGAATTCCCATCTGCCGTTTCGACTGTAAAAATATGCCTAAGTTTGGTTAAGGGTAAATTAAGAGCTTGGCAGAATGAAGTATTTAAAAAACTTTAGTTTGCACCAGAGTCAAATAATACTTTCGCATAAACGTTGTGAACTAAGAACGTACTAGCTATGACGTCAGGAATCAATTCGGCTTCCTACGTGGTCAATTGAAAGGCTCTTGCGTTCTTTTTAGTAGTTCCTTCTGCAGGTTTAGCCTTGTTATCTGCTGGTTTAACTAATTTCGGGCAGTCTGGCCTGAAATGTCCAGCTTCTCCGCAGTTGTAGCAGACTGTTGCTTTGTACTTCCTGCAATCTTCTTCTTGATGTCCTGGAATTTTGCAGAAGTTGCAGTACCCTTTGCATTTTCCAAAATGCTTTCTTTTGTAGGTACCACAGAATGGGACAGTAGAAGATCGCCCGGTTCCTCTTATCTTGAAATTATTGCTATTACCCACACGAAATCCTTGGGTAATCTTTTGGGCCACTTCCTTCCTTCTATTTTCTTCTCGCGTGCGCACCAGTCCGTCGGTCAAGGTGTTGGCTAATTCTACCGCATCGTCAAGCGTGCGGGGTCTAGCAGCTTTGACGATATCACGAATCTCGCTAATCAAACCCCAAATATAGAGAGAGATAAATACCGGCTCTGGCAATGCCAGAGTTGGTACAATTCTCGCATACTCGAAGAATTTTGAAGTATACCCTCGACAGTCAACATCATCCACCATTCGGTGGCTCAGGAACTTGTTTGCCATTTGTTCTTTTTCATTTTCGAGACAGAATTTTCATTCCACCAATTGCCTAAATTCTTCCCAATTCATGGCATAAGCCAAGTCACTTCCCTTGGCTTGCAATACCGTATTCCACCATTCTAATGCTTCTTCCTTGAAAAGGTGAGAAGCATACATAACTTTATCCTCCTCGGCACATTTGCTTATTTTGATAACCGCCTCGGTTTTCTCCAACCAACGCAGTGTCGCAGTCGCCCCTTCATTACCTGCAAATTCGGCTTGTTTTCAGGCAAGAAATTCCTTGTAAGTGCAACCAGGTGTTGTAGCTTTCATTCTTTTGTATACTGGGGCTTGAATTCCGTTATTATTGCTAAAGCCTCCATTAATACTATTATTGGAATTATCGTCGCGCGTGCATTTACTGGGGTGAGCTTGCGAAGGCTTAGTAGGACTTTTTACCGCAGCGACGATTGCTGGAATAGCATTAACTATTCCTTGAGCGACGATGTTTTCTATATCTTGCTGGTTTAGAAAGTGATCCTCATTATTATGTTCCGATTGATTAACTTCATTAGCTGGTTCATTAACCGCGTGTTCCATCTGGATGTTTATCAATCTCAAACTATTATTTAGTACATACATTTTGGTATAACTGTACAACCAGACTTTATTGAAAATAGCAAACACTACGACCTTATATATATATATATATATATATATATATATATATATATATATATATATATATATATATCCATTACAACTTACAACTGGAATTCAAAATATAATATTATTTTAATTTAGCTAGGACGATTATGCTCAACGTTTATTCGATTTCCTCTTATTTATTTATCTAACTTCCTTGGTTGGTCTAGGTTTGGCAGTGTATCTTAATTAAGAATCAAGATTTACTGCTGTAGTGACTAAGATATAGAGATCTGTCCATTTTTCATCCAATTCATCTTCCCAAGGCGGGTTTTGCCTATTTCCTAAGTTTCCTTATTAACTATCACTTCTTTTGAATTGGACGTTCCTATTTTCTCGTGGCTTTTTCTAATAATCCAATTTTTTTTCTTGACGATAAGTGGGTTCTCAAACTGTGCCTTACGAATAAATATTCCTTCCTGAGTATTTATTGAATATCTTGAGGAATCTGATTGCGATGAGGTTCCCTTATCCTTTTGGGCACTAACTAGTTGACGATAGATGTCCGAAGGCTTTTGCTTACCCATACTGTAAATTAACAAATAGTCAAATAACACAAAAACACACATAATCACACTAACATGTATAGTCAAAATTTGCCGACCGTGCGACTATTCGATTTTATATATTATATTATGCGTCCATACACACCCGTTATCTTACAAAATTTATTTTTGAGTTATTTTACAAGATTATATTTTTACTACTACTATTATTATCATACAGCTACAACCACACACCCCATACTATCCTTGTTAACTAGCATTTTAGTAACGACGTTCCCTCTCGTCGTACTTCCAGGAGATCTGCTCTCCCACATCCCGAATCCTATTTTCGGCATCCACCAGCTCCTCTCCATAATGGCGGAGTTCAGCCAAATTTTCATTGCTCATTGGTGGGTTCGGTGCAGGTTCCGGGTCGAACTGAGGGAAAAAGGTATTACGGTTATTCATAAGGTTCCGGAATTGCCAGTCGGTAGTCCACTATTCTTACAGTGCTCCAGGTAGAGGTCTAGGGTGAACAATGGGATCGGGAATGGCAGGTTCTAGGTTAACAGGAAGTAGGGCTTCAGCTGGGTAATTAAAGAGAGTTTCATCGGCAGGTCCGATGATGTCGCCAAATGCCAATTTACGGTCCAATTCTTCCTTCTAGGATAGCATTCCCTGGGTTTGCCTAGACCTCTCCCCAGTCTCTATTCCTTTTCCCTTATCTTTTGGATCTTCCTTTTTGATAGTTTTCTGTGTTGCTTGTTTCTTCCTGCGTACACGCCTCCAACCTACAAACCTCCGCCTCTTTTTCACTACTTTTGGTTTCTCCTGTGGTTGGGCTTTGAACACCATAGGCTCCTCGATATCCGCCTGGTACCTAGTAATAGTACCAGTGGTATCCATATCTGTACTATGGATAGAAAAATTTTAAAGGGCTTCTGTTAGTTCATTCATGCTGTTAGCACACACGAAGACGCGTACAATCTTAAGTTAAAATTTTATAAACTAAAAAATTTCACAAAATCACAGAATGGCAATGAGATAAATTAAGTATTTCTAAATACTTAATTGGCTTAAACCGGTGGCTCTGATACCACCTTTTTCTGTCACGACACCCGCGCTCAGTTTGACCCGATCTAGGAGCCGCGGGACAGAAACCCGTGGTATTTAAGTTTACAGTGGAAGTCTAGCAGGATCGTTTAAAACTTGAAAATGCCTGATTATTATATTATTTTACAATTCGGGATAAACCCCGTAATTTACAATAGAGGAATTTCACAAGGAATCCCCTGATTTTACAAAACATGTTTATTTATTTATCCGAGCCGCTACTTCAAGCTTGTGAGTGCTCCGTAGCACTTTTCCTTGATTCACAGTAGATTACCTGAAACATGTTTTTAAAAATATTTTGTCAGCGGGGAAATACTGGCGAGTCACTCCATTTGATGAAATAACACACAACTATAAATTACAGCATAAGAGCGATTACAATGGCTTCTATCTTATTTTTAGCTGGCGCCGTGTCACCTCCTGGTGACGATGGTCATACCACTATTGGGTCCTTTCACCCAAGTAGTGATGATTATCACTGTTAAGATTTATTAGCCTAACCGTGAGAAATTAGTAATGTGCACAATACCCCACTAGCCAGTGATTAAGATAAGCATGACTTAATCACTGTAATTATAACCTTTTGAAAATGATTGGAGTATTGTAAAATACATTATTGAGAAAAAGAGAATGACTCACATTGCATATTTCAACGGGTACAGTTTAGCCTACTGATAAGCCTGATAACCTAATTTAAACAACAATGCACACGAACTAGGTTAGTAACTAATACAACATTTACGATAACTCACGAGATACAAACCCTCACAATGAATGACAAAGTGCAATACTTAACATCCATCGAATTCACGACGAATGACAAAGTATAACCCTAATGTGGGCAGCACTTAAACATTTATTGGATACTTTTAATCGATCGAACATTGAATCGTAGCAGCGATCAAGTTATTACCCGATATCGTGGCAGCACTTTACTACTTTGAAAGTGAAATTCGAACAGATTATGATTGATTTTGAAAGTTTCGTTGACACCAGTGAATTGCTCCTGACCCAAGCTATTTATAGCTGAAAAATGGGTCTCTCATGGCCCGCGTGAGCCATGGGCTCACCCTTACGCGGTCCGCGTGGCCACCTAGTCTGCGTGTAGGTTTGTTGGGTCATGAGTAGGGTTGCCAGGTGGATGCCACGTGGACTGGGCACGCTTATCCGGTCAACCACATGTTGACGCGGCCCGCGTAAGGCTATGCTCAACCCTTACGCGACCCGCCTGAAGGTCATTTTTCTTGTTTTCTTGGTTTTTCATGTACGTTATGGTTTCAGGGGTTCGAGTTTTCACTTACAGGTCGCTTAGGGACATTTTTGGCAGTCCTTACATCCCACCTAGTAATGGAGTATGCTTCAACTGTGGAGAAAGAGGGCACATCAAACCACACTGTCTGAAACTAGCTACAACCATGAACAACAAGACTACTAAAAATGCTAGAGCATTTGTTTTGACTGCAGAAGAAGCAAAGACTACTAAAAATGCTAGAGCATTTGTTTTGCTAAAGTATTATTTGACTCTGGTGCAAACCAAAGTTTTATAAATACTTCGTTTTGCAAACTTCTTAACCAACCATTAACTAAACTCCCACAAGAATGTCTAGTAGAAACAGCAAATGGAGAAACCATTAAGATTACCGAAATCTTGCAGGAAGTAAGAATAAAATTTTTAAATCAAAAGTTTATTGCAAACCTTTATCCAATGAATCTGGCAGGATTTGATGTTGTATTAGGAATGGATTGGTTAGTAGCTAATAAAGCCAGTATTCTATGTGATCAAAAGTTAATCCAAGTAATTTCACCAAAAGGTGAAAAGATCACAATTAAAGGAGATAAGCCATTTAGATCCACAAAATTCATCTCTGTAATGAAAACAACCGGTTATATAAGAAAGGATCTTTAGTGTATTTGATTTCCATAATCATTAACACTAATGGAAAAGAACTGAAAGATATTCGAGTAGTATCTCAGTTTCCAGATGTGTTTCAGAAGAATTACCAGGACTACCGCCAGATAGGGAAGTTGAATTTAGAATCCATCTGCTACCATGGACATCACTAATCGCCGAAGCCCATTACCCTTTGGCACCCACAGAAATGCAAGAACTGAAGAAACAGTTAAACGAATTGTTGGAGAAAGGATTCATACAGCCAAGTTCATCGCCATGGGGAGCACCAATATTGTTTGTCAAAAAGAAGGACAGATCGATGCGTATGTGCATTGATTACCATGAATTGAACAAATTCACGATTAAAAATCGTTACCCATTACCGAGAATTGATGATTTGTTTGATCAGTTGCAAGGAGCTCGATTTTTCTCTAAAATCGATTTACGCTCAGGATATCATCAATTAGAGGTAAAGGAAGAGGACATTCCTAAGACCGCTTTCAGAACAAGGTATGGCCATTATGAATTTACTTTCATGACATTTGGTTTAACCATTGCCCCAGCTGCATTCATGGACCAGATGAACCGACTATGTAAGCCATATTTGGATAAATTCATAATTGTCTTTATAGATGATATTCTCATTTACTCTAAAAATAAAGAGGAACATGAAGCACATCTGCATGCACTCCTAAAATTGCTGAGAAAAGAAAATCTTTATGCAAAATTCTCGAAGTGCGAGTTTTGGTTAGAGGAAGTACAGTTTCTTGGACATTTAGTCAATCACGAAGGAATTCATGTGGATCCCACAAAGATTGAGCCAATTACCAAATGGAAAACCCCTGAGTCACCAACTGAGGTTAGAAGTTTCCTAGGATTGGCTGGTTATTATAGAAGATTAATTCGAGATTTTTCTAGAATAGCAATTCCTTTAACTAAGTTAACCTGTAAATCTGTTAAGTTTGAATGGGGACCAAAACAAGAAGAAGCCTTTAGAATTCTTAAGCAAAGATTAACCAACGCACCCATACTCGCGTTACTAGAAGGAACTGAAGATTTTGTAGTCTATTGTGACGCTTCTATGTTAGGTTATGGATGTGTGTTAATGCAACGTCAAAAGGTTATAGCCTATTCATCTAGAAAGCTTAAGAATCATGGAGAGAATTATTCAACCCATGATTTGGAATTAGGAGCCATAATATTTTCCCTTAAGATTTGGAGACATTACCTTTACGGTAGTAAGATTACCATTTTCACAGATCATAAGAGTTTAAAGTATGTTTTCGGGCAAAAGGAGTTCAATATGAGACAAAGACACTGAATGGAAATTCTTAGTGATTATGATTGTAATATCCAGTATCTTGCGGGAAAAGCTAATGTAGTAGCCGATGCTTTAAGTCGAAACTATCACGAAAATCCAAAAAGAGTATGTTCTCTTAATTTAAATCTGCAAGTAGATTTAAATGAACAGATTATAAAGGCACAAGAATCAGTAATCAAGGATGGTACTGAGAAGTTGAAAGGAATGACTAAGGAATTAGAACAAGGAACAGATGGAGTTTGGAGATTCCATAAGAAAAGAATGTGGATACCTAAATTAGGAAACCAACGCCACTGTATATTAGAAGAAGCCCATAAGTCTAAGTATACGATGCATCCTGGAAGTGATAAGATATATCAAGACTTAAGAAAGAATTTTTGGTGGATAGGAATGAAGAAGATATAGCAGCTTATGTTTCTAAGTGTTTAACCTGTTCACATGTTAAAGCTGAACATCAGAAACCCTTAGGTTTATTGCAGCAGTTAGAAATGCCGGTGTGGAAGTAGGAATTGATAACAATGGATTTTGTTACCAAATTACCCAAAACAAGAAAAGGTAATGATACAATCTGGGTGATTGTAGACATGCTAACTAAGTCAGCTCATTTCTTACCAATGAAAGAAACTTTCACTATGGAACAGTTAGCTAAGTTATATGTAAATGAAATAGTTTCATTGCATGGAATTTCTTTATCAATTGTTTATGATAGAGATAGCCTTTTTACCTCTCGTTTTTTGGACAAGTTTCCAAAAAGCAATGGGAATAAAGCTAGATTTAAGCACACTATTATCCTCAAATGGATGGACAAAGCGAAAAGACAATTCAGACAATGAAAGATATTGTTAGAGCTTGTGTAATTAATTTCGGAGGCAATTGGACGACCATCTACCATTAATAGAATTTTCTTACAATAACAGCTATCACACAAGTATCAATGTTGCACCATTCGAAGCACTTTATGGACGAAAGTGCCAAACTCCAGTTTGTTGGGCAGAAATTGGAGAAAAGCAACTATCCAGACCTGAGATAGTACAAGAAACAACTGACAATATTATTCAAGTCAAGGAACGACTGAAAGCAGCACGTGATTGACAAAAGAGTTATGTTGATAACAGGCGAAAGCCGTTGGAGTTTCAAGTAGGAGATAAGGTGTTATTGAAAGTTTCTCCTTGGAAAGGAGTGGTGAGATTCATAAAAAGGGGAAACCTAAGCCCCAGGTACGTTGGACCTTTTGAGATTATTAGAAGAATAGGACCTATAGCCTATCAGCTACAACTTCCAGAGGAAATGGCAGGAATACATGATGTATTTCATGTATGTAATCTCAAAAGGTGCTTAGCTGATGAATCATTAGTAGTGCCTCTTAAGGATATAGAGGGAAATGAGAAATTAAAATTTGTAGAGAGGCCTCTACAGATCAAAGACAGGAAAGTCAAGAATCTCAAACACAAAAAATTGGTATTAGTCAAAGTAAAATGGGATTCCAAACGAGGACAAGAATACACTTGGGAGCTTGAATCAGAAATGCAAAGGAAATACCCACACTTATTCCAGTAGACTTTGAGGACGAGTTCTAAAACAAGGTGGGGAGGATATAACAACCCTCCAAAATTATTTCCAACACCCCTAATATATTTAGAATGTCCCCAGACGTCTTAAAATACACCACTTATACGAAAAACCGGACCCTAAATACCTTATATACTTAAAAGTAAAATAAAAACAAATCCTGTGGGGAGCTCGCGGGCCTCGAAGGCTTTGCCTTCAGGCTACGCAGGGTGCGACAACTTAAAGCTAGAGCGCACTCGGTGCCGCCGCGTGGCACGACACCCGGATAGGCTACACGTGCGACTAATCAAAGCTAGAGCATAGACTCCCTATGTCGCGGGCCGCGTAAGACCACCCCTGAGTTTACGCGGGGCGCGAGAGACTGGCGGATCAAAACTATAAATAGGAGACATCAACTTTCATTTTTCGATCACTCATTTCCGACTTTCTCTCTAAAATTTCTCTATAGTAGGCACTATACTCGGGCATAATACCCCCTAAAATAACCAAGTTCTGCCTCGTTGTAAGTATCATAACCCCCGGTTACGTATTAGATACTCTGCCCGATTGATCTAGCGCTCCGTAACGGCTGTCGTGGTTCTGCTTGACGTAGTTGTTGTAAGTATCATAACCCCCGGTTACGTATTACATACTCTGCCCGATTGATCTAGCGCTCCGTAACGGCTGTCGTGGTTCTGCTTGACGTAGTTGTTGGAGTTCTGTCTCGGGGAGGGTATTACTAATATAAATATTTGGTTATTATACTAACGCGTGTTCATTGTATAATTAATAGATAATCACTAGGAAATCACAAAGGAAAACCCTAAGATAGCAATGCGAGTAATCTCCTTTTTGCAAACTGTTTTTACAAAACCTCAAATGTTTTGCATTATATTAAACAGTGCTTGAGTATTTGTATTCTATAATTATCGTCGGTATGTTGGGGTTTTGTATACAAAATTTGTTACTACACTGTGAGTAGTAACATGACCACAAGTCGGGTTGACAGTACCGTGGGTGGTAATTAAAGTAGAAAATAAACAAATGTAATTGCGCGACCGCCCTCAATGCTGTAAACAATTTTACCTGTCTTGATTAAACTTGGATTCACTCACCAGTATTTCCCACTGAAAAAATATTTTTAAACGCGTTTCAGGTAACAAAATGTGAAAGCTAAATAGAAGCCAGCTGGATAACACTGAAGTCTTGGAAAAGTTGCTATAAAAGTTACCTAAATAAAGAGATGTTTTTATTTAAATAAAATAGGGTTTACCCCTACGAAAATGTGTGTACTGGAAACTTGGGATTTTCCCATGTGTTTAATATTATAAAAGCGTGCTATTTTACCGTGATAAAATATTTCCTAACTACGGTCCTGATGTAAATTCCGCTGCCAAACTGATAAACACCGATACCACTGAAACTGGCCGCGGCCGCCCGTTCCAGGGTAGTTAGGGGACGGGGTTTGCGACACATAGGGCTATCATGTAACATGCGTTACCCCAACTAAATTGATTGAAGACTGATATAGTTAATGAATTACATGTTTTAACACGTATCGTAGGAAGCCTTGTATTATAGTGCGGGCGCTTATTAATATTAACATTACTAATATTTTGTAAACGTTCTAGTTAAAGGATCCACGCATCCAAAGGTGACGGGAGTCTAAAGATTTATCGATACGACGAAGAAATGGTCTGAAGTATGACAAGTAAGCCACAACGTCAAAGACATAAATCAAGTAATGTTCTCAAATAGAGATCGAACAACAAGGAAAGTTTATCGGGGCAAATATTTACCAGGTACACGTCTTATATTTATAGTACAACAGTAATATGCAACAATTACTTAGTCAATGACATAGCATATTGAATATGAAACTTGGGAAACTGATGTGTGTAAAATGCAACAAATAAATTACATCAAACGAGGCATAAAACTAACCCTTTTTAAGTACTAATGTTGGAAAAAGAGTGTTTTTGTCTTCCTTTTGTATTTTCAGGATTAAATGAGCTCAAATTAAAAAAAGAAGCAAAAAGACAGCTAAATCTAACATAAATACAAGAAAAGGAACATAAGTGGATTGCCCGACCCCTCCACAGCGTCCTCCCAAGCAAAACAGAGAAGGCAGAAGACTGAACACGCCCCGTGCTCAGCCAGCACGGGGCCGTGCCCAAGAAGCAGCAGATAAGACAAACCTATAGAAGCTTCTATTGCCCACCACGGATCCGTGCCCAGTGAACACGGGGGCGTGGTGAAAGTACTGCAGGCGCATTAATTGTAATTGCGAATTACAATTAATGAAGAGAGAGAATGTCAGACAGGCACGGGGCCGTGCCCAACGGACACGGGGCCGTGCCCAGGCTTCTGTTCAACCTATAAATAAGAGTGCTTGGTTTCATTGCAACTCATCCCTTGGCACACCACCTCTCTCACACTTCATCCACCATCCACCACCATCACAACACCATTATCCACCACCATCATCCATTGTCCATCATAGAGTGTGTGAGTTGTCTCGGGATCCAAGATTGATCGTAAGAGTTCTTGACAATCAAGGTCATGTTTGCCTAAGTCTCTTACATCACTTAGTGAAGACAAGTGTTTAATATAATACTTTTAATTTTTAATCTTTTGCACTTTTTATTTGGTTTTGTATTAATGACTTAAATAACTAGTTGCTTATCTTGAAGGTAACTTTTCCTTATCGTTTGTCCGTGGTGTCTTGGCATTATTTTATTGTCTATATAAAATAAAAGATTTTCACCATTCATATCTCCATGGTCTATATAGAGGTATGTTGGCTACCTGGTCGGGGGTTAAGGGAATGGCTTGGTAAGGGTCTTGCCCTTGTTCAGCGTTTAGTGGTCCTGCAAGGGACCTGGGTCAAATTTAGTAGGATCTCCTTCAATACCCATAGGTATTGGATGGCGGGGATCCAAACTCTTTGACCCCCTCATAAGTTAACTACTATTAATACTATAACCCGGCTATTTAGGACTGTATCCCTGCTGACTCAGACTACTTAGTCGAGGGTAACGTCACCTCCAAAAGAGGGGCCTACCATAATTTGCATTAATAACTTAATTCATTATCTTTCAATAATCCGACCCTTTAGGATTGTATCCTTGCTGACTCAAACTACTGGGTTGAGGGTAACGTCGCCATCAAAAGAGGGGCCTACTACAATAGCTAAGATAATCTCTTAAACAAGTGCAAAAGTGCGAAAATAATCAAAGGTTATACTAATACACGAGTCGGATCCAAGTGATTCATCTTGTCTATCTGTTTTTATTTTTATTTTATTTTTCAGCATTTAGTTAGTTTTTATTTTCTTATTTTAAAAATCTTTTCTAACATTTCGATTTGATTAGACGTTGAGGATAAACCGGTACTAAAAGCTCTTGTGTCCTTGGACGACCTCGGTATCTTACCAACACTATACTACATCCACGATGGGTGCACTTGACCATACGTGTGTTTAGTGTTAGTGAATATCGTGTTTTATAAATTTAAAACTTGGCTAAAAGTGTAAAAAGGGCTTAAAATATACATCTAAAATATAACACACTTCACGCACATCAAGTTTTTGGCGCCGTTGCCGGGGACACAAGGATTTTAAGAAAGTTAGGAATCAACGGCCTAATCATATTTTTATTTTTATTTTTATTTTTAATTTTTTAGGATTTTCTTAGTTCTTCAGCTTCTGCAGAGCTTAGCACAGGCCGTGCCCGCTGAACACGCACCTGTGCTCAATCATTGGAACTGGAAATCTTGTTTTAAGTCAGACAGTAAGCTGAACACGGGGCCGTGCTCACTCAACACGCCCCCCGTGCCCAAGATTCACTTACTGAAAACAGAACCGTTAGATCCTGGCACTCTTATGGTACGTGGTGTCAATTATGTGGAGGCGAACATAAAGAATTAGAATGTTACTTTCTAAACTATAAGCCCCACTATATAGACCCACCGTCTCCCTATAACCTTAAGAGGGGCGAATGTAAAAATAATCACTATCTCTCCCTCGAATGCGCCCAGCCAGATATCCTAGGAGAAATGCTCCTTGACGAGTTATTTCAACTAGAAGATCTAATTTTAAATTGGTCAAAAGAGCTTAGGAAGGATTTCATTGATCCACCCCAAGACGATGACCATGAAGAAATGATGCGATCGCATTCAAACAACCTCGTTGCTCCCAAAAATACCTTCATACCTAGCGAAGACTTGGACGATAGTCGTCCCTGTGCCGATTGTGCCATGAAGGACTCTCCATCGACTTCGTTCGGTGCATACATAGACCTGAGCGATTCGGCATACACCTTCTTTAACGAGAGCTCGGGAAAGGGTTGTACTTGTCCACCTAGAATGAAAATAGGAATTACCGTCACCGACAACCTCTTGCGTTCTCGCCTTAGTCTAGCACAATTAAGGTATCTTAGGCACTTTGGGGTTGTTCCAACCAGTAAGGAACCACCCGATATCAATAAGATCCTTAGAATTAAAGAAACTCCATAAGACAGCTTCCAGACACGGGGCCGTGTCCAGGTCAACACGCCCCCATGCTCACCTAAAAGATTCTCTGCTGATTTTGTCAGAATACGGACAAAATGTGTCAGGATTTCATCTGCACACGGGGCCGTGTCCAGCTAACACGGGGCCGTGTCTAATGAGCTGTCGTTTTCTTTAAATGCAGCCTGATTCCTGCTCATTTTTTACCACTTCAAAAAACAGAGATTCCTGGGATCTTCACTTATACCATCCTAGGTATGTTCTAAAAGAAGGTTCCCAAGAACCATCTTGTCCCTTCCACTTTTATTCGTTACCTCTTCTTGCAAATTTTTCAAACATTTCCTCCATGAAAGCTTGGAAACTCTATGATTCCAACCTTTTATGTGAAATTTGTAAGATTATTTGCTAAGGATTCTTGTTTAAAGTTAGTTGTATAACTTTGTTTTAAATTATCTATGCTTAAAACCCAGCTGAAAATCATAAAAATAATTTAAAACTCCAAGACTCCTTAGCCTAAAATCCTGCAGACAAGTGGACACGGGGCCGTGCTCAGCGAACACGGGGCCGTGTCCGAGGTTCTGTTTCGTAAAAATTTAGCTTTCTTCGGTTTATTTCTCAGAAATGGCAAGCAGAATAAGTGGAACATCTTCAAGAAGTAACCGACAAGGGAGGAGACCATCAACGACGGAAGACTCTCTTGTAAACTATGTTTACGCTCTAAGAGAGGCTATTGATGAAATGACGGGGATGGAAGAAGCATTGGTCGACCGTATCAACCATCTAACGGTGGGACTGGAGGGATGTCTCCGAGAGGTGAACCTCTTGCACCAGAGGTTAAACCTTCTCGCCTCCCCGCCTTTGGTACCTATAATAATCCAAAGGGCGTGGAACGTGGTGAAAGAAGTCATCATTCCGGCCGAATGGCACGCCATGCACCCTGAGCCCGCGCAAAGTGTGGTGCAAGGAGTCCCGGTGAATGATCCCCCTCCGCCACAAGTTGCTGAGGAAAATGAAGCCGCCTTCTTCCTTCCAAGGGAGATAGAAGAATGGCTTTAAACGACATCTAGGGAAGAAAACCATCGGCCGAAAGTCCTACTACATCGGGAATCTATTCTCGAAATTTTCTTAAAAAGTAGAACTCTTTATGATAACTTCGTGTACCTCCTGACCTAATTAGTTAAGTTTTTATTTTTATTTTAGGAACATTATGTATCATCTATGGTTTTAATGGAATGATGGTTTTAAGGTTTGAATGGTTTGTAATAAATAAAACACACTCATGGTGGTAAAGGATGATAAGGGAAAAGAGAAACATGGCCCCATGCACAAGAACAAGGCCACCCGTCAACAATTTCTCCATTACAGAAGGTTCAGCACGGGCCGTGCCCAGCCAGCACGGCCCCGTGCTGAACACCCTGCAGAAAAACGCCCAGTTCAGGTAATTGGACATGGGCCGTGTTCACCAGACACGCCCCCGTGTCCAGGCTTCTGTTTCTTTTCTTTAATTATCGTTACTAGCACCTGAACACGGGGCCGTGCCTGGTCCCTACGGGGCCGTGTTCAGACCGCCAGTAACATAAATTTTTGCTTTTAACACCATGTTACACATTCAATCAACCTGAAAATTTATTTTTGGGACACATTGAGGACAATGTGTAATTTAAGTGTGGGGGGGATGCTAAAACCTTGAATTTTGCAAGTCCTAATAACAAGTCTTACACAAAACTCTATTGGAACCGCTAATCACCCCAAATTTTTTCAAAAAATTTCATTTTTTTTTACTTGTCTAAAGTTTAAGTTGGGAATTCTAAGACTAACAAGGTTATATTTTTACAAATTTACAACCAATAGCGTCGTGATAAAAAGAACCAACATAAGAAAATTATGAAACGGCATGACAAGCTTAGTTAAAATTCGATTATATATACCTGATCACATAAAAACCCATTCCCACAAAAAGTGAGTTTTGAGCCTTTATTGAGCATACAAATATACATCTTTACACTAAATGCTCATTTTTCGTTTCTGTCACACCTGAGCAAAATCCACAACAACCTTGATTTCTCACTTCACCTCTCTATGCATACTTGTCAAAATTTCGGGACGAAATTTCTTTCAAGTTGGGGATGATGTGACAACCCGAAATTTCAAGGTTAGTGCCTTCGGTCTCGTGATTTCCCCGTTCTTGTTCTTATATCTATTTATCCGATTCGTGACCCTGATAAATGTGCTAATATACTTGGTGGTTGTGTGGCACGTGTGTGTAACGGACCAGTTGCTATGTCGTACCCACGATTGGGCCGTAACGAGTAATTGGGCCGCAATAGCATAGTTGTTTGAACTCAACCGAACATGACTTGTAACGTTTGTGTATAATCTTTAGAATTAACCCAAATTATTGCCCTGCTTAGTAAAGTAATCGGCCCAAATCACAATTTGATTAGTGATTCACACCCGACCCACTTAATTACTTAATTGAGCATTGGCCTTATAAATTCACAACCGACCCACTTACTTGGAGATTGGCTTTATAAAGTAATTATACGTACCCACTTTCTTATCTCACTTTTGCAACCTAACAACCCTATTTTTCCCCACTATCGGCGGCCGTGAAACACCCATTGAAGCACTATCTCAGCCTGTAAGTCTTGTAGGTTAGTAGTCCCTTTGTATAACATGTATTAATAAATCTATTTTGATGTTTATTGAGTGACAAGGCTGTGCATGTAGATTATGTGATGATTAGGTTATATGCATTTAATCATGATCATCCAATAATTGTAACCTGTGACTATGGATTTAATTTAACTGCATTCATGTAATTCATCGATGAGGGTTATTGAATATTGTTATGCAAGCCATAAATGGTTAATTTAGATCATATAGTAAAGCCGCATGATGGATTGATTTAGGGTGCTAGGCTATAATTATTGCTGAATAAAACACTAGTAGATTATGTGCATGGGAAAGGATCGAGTGGGATTAGGGGTTGGGGTATAACTACTGTTAAACACCATTGATAGGGATCAACATACCATGTGAGTTCCCTGTGATAAATTGGTTAATGAAAGAAGGGTTGGGTAGTACAGAAAGTTATAACCAATAAGTTGAATTGTGCCGATTTGATAAGGCACATCACTTATGATCAAACAAATTATAATTTTGGTGAAGCATGGTAGTGGGCTGCCATGATAGCGGAACGAGTAGTCGGGTCACATAAGCAAGGCTGAACAACTAAAATATAGACCGCATAACACTGTGTAAACCGGGCCGCTGGGGTTAGACAAACTGGACGGCCCAACCGGCCACACAAACGAAATGGGGTTAATTTTATGGGCTGAACATATTTAATGGATGGGATAGTAATGTTGGTGATCTCATGTCAACTGATATTTCATGTAAATTGTTGTTATGGAATTGGTGCATCGTATTGCATAGTCATTGATGATTGTGATACGAAACTGATATGACCCGAAAGTGAATGGATTGACTCTCGTGATTTCAGTTATATGCGTGCGTTACATGAACTATAGACATGTTGTATGTGATCAATGGATACATGAACTACTTGAATATAAAAGTTGTGAATTATGAGCACTTTAAACTGACCGTTACCGGCAATTCCTTTAGGACGTACTTGATCAACTGGTAGACTCGTAGAAAATCCTACTGAGCAAATCAAAGGTGAGTTCACTACATTCGAGCATGCGTCCCAGTGGTTGGGGACAGTCAGTGGGTATCCCGTGGAGGGATAAGTCTTTTGGGTAAAAACAGGTATATTGGTTAATATTCTCACCTATCATTCTTGTAAGTCCTTTATTATGTTACCTGGAGGGTAACGGGTATTAGTTGGTAGCGCTACTTAGGTTTGGTACCCTCACACCGCTCCTAGAGAGGACGGATGTGAACTAATGACCCAGTCGTGGCCCAGTACTAGATAGGAGTACGTGGGAAGGGTATTCATGTATTTCAGGAGCCGTCTTGTTCGGAATTGAGATATTAACAATAATACTTTCATTGGTTATTGAACTGTTTTACATTCAACTGGTAGCAAACGTTTTCTTAAACTGTGGACTCGCCAGCTTTGTCTGATACACTTGTTACATGCTCGCAGGTCGTTAGGTGATTGGAACAGGAGCTTGTTGGCTGGAGAGCAAGAGTGGTCATGGTCATGCTGAGGATTTACTTAACAAACACTTATTTATTATGATCGTCTAGAATTTACTTTATAATATCTTTACGCTTCCGCTGAACTTATGGTTTTGGGTAACCTATGATTGGGATTTCAGTATTATTATTCAATGGAACCTTATTTTAATTAGTGATTCAATGTAATTGGTGGCTCATTGCTAGTCGTTACATTCCTAACAGGGACACTCCCTAGGTGGTAACTTGAGGGTGTGACAGTTTGGTATCAGAGCCACTGGTTATAGTGAACTTAGTCATAAAATGTTTTGTAAAACCAGACTATAACTGAACTGATCCGACATTGACCATGACACTCAGCTCCAGGCAGCAAGGTTCGTCTCTTTTTTACTATTGCATAGCATATTTAGTACATACTCATCATTAGTATCACCCTCAAACGTACGCTTGACATTACAATACGAACTCCTATGCTATCGGTCTATGCTACGTGTTTTAAGAGTAGGACTCTTCTTGAACTTACATGCTCTATGTTGTGATGTCATTGGTTGTGCTGCTTGAATTTGGGGAAACCTTTTAACACGAGTTGGGAGGAACTGAGATAAACATGCAAATTGGGTTATTATTATGGGTGCACACATAATAATAACGTGGGGTGCATGTGAGTCCCAGTAAATCTCGACTAGTGTGAAAAAGGAATTCCGCGTTGTTAGTCAATCTTGTATTAGGACGTCGAAAACTGTGAATACCATAACAATACTTGACGTCTGCTTGAACTTACCTGTTAATTCGTTCTTTTTTTTCCCATATTTATAGAATCATGAACGGACGTGGTGGGGGCCGCGGTGGTGGACGTGGCCATATTGCTATGAGTCAGGCTGAGTTAACCGATCTTATTAACACTCGCGTGGCTGAAGCCTTAGCGGCTTATCAGGCTGGTACGATGTGTACCAAACATTCTTTATCCTTGAGTCGCATGCTTGAGCCTTACCCATTTGTTTTATGATCTTTTTTTAATAGGTCAACAGGTGCAACAGAATCCGCACCATCCGCCTGTTTGTACGTTTAAAACCTTCATGGATTGTAAGCCACAGACCTTCAGTGGGACTGAAGGGGCTGTAGGACTCTTGCGCTGGTTCGAGAAGGCAGAGTCCGTATTCGCGATGTGTAACTGTCCGGTTGGAGACAGAGTGAAGTATGCTGCAGGCACGCTCGAGGATGGTGCCCTGACATGGTGGAATGCCCAGGTTCAGCTGTTGGGCATTGAGGCGGCGAACGCCACTACGTGGGACGACTTTAAAGAGTTGATGAGAGAGGAATATTCTCCTCGTGATGAAATACAGAAATTAGAAAATGAGTACTATGATCTGAAAATGGTGGGGTCTGAGATTGAAGCATATGTGAAGCGGTCGTATGAGTTGGCTGACTTGTGTCAGAATTTGTCTCGACCTATGCCTCGAAGGATTGAGTTGTTTATCAAGGGGTTACCTCCACGGGTGAAGGGTTTGGTTACTGCGGCAAACCTTAATAACTTAACTCAGATTGTTCGCTTGGCTCACAAGATTGTTGATCAAGAGGTGGAGAGCAATTCACTGCCACCACGTATTTCTAGTACTACTACAGCCGCTACTACTTCCACTGCACCTGCTGCTGATAGCAAACGTAAGTGGAACGATACAGACAAGGGGTTCAACTCGGCACAGCCTCAAAAAAGGACGGATACTGGAAGCAGCCGCAGTTTCAGCCAGTCATTGTCAGTGAATCAAAACCAGAGTAACAATTCAGGGCAGGGATCATATGCGGGGAAGCTACCTTTGTGCAACAAGTGTAACTATCATCACAAGGGACAGTGTGCTCGGGTTTGTCATCGGTGTAACAGATCAGGGCATTTGGCTAGGGATTGTAGGGTTACACTTCCAGCTCAGCAGCAGCCATCACAGCAGTCGGGTAGACAACAAACTCAGCAGAACCAGGGTACTCAAAAAGGGTGTTATCAGTGTGGGGCCGAGGGATACTTCAAGCGAGACTACCCTCACCTGAAGCAGAACACAGGGGGTAACAACGGGAACAACAATGCTGGAAGCAATGGGGGTAATGTTGCGCGTGGGCGCGGGTTTGTGTTAGGAGCTGGGGAAGCACGGAACGACGGCAACGTGGTTAGTGGTACGTTTTCAGTGAATGGTGTTATTGCTTCTATTTTATTTGATTCTGGTGCCGATTGGAGTTACGTGTCTTTGGGGTTCAGTTCTCAATTAGGGTTAAGTCCTACACCTCTCGTAATGAAACACATAGTAGAGATAGCCAATGGTAAAACAATCGAAGCTTCACATGTTCTGGTTGGGTGTAAACTCGATCTTCTGGGTCAAGCATTCGACATTGACTTACTTCCCATTACTCTTGGAAGCTTCGACGTAATTATCGGTATGGACTGGTTGTCCAAGTATCAAGCGGAGATTCTCTGTAAGGAGAAAATCGTACGTGTCCCCCTCCCTAGTGGAGAATTCTTATCAGTTCAGGGTCATCGCAGTGGGACCCCGGTTAGTATTGTCTCAGCAATGAAGGCTCAGAAGTACCTGCATAAGGGCTATCCTACTATTTTAGCCCTTGTCACTGATTCACAGTCTGATGAAAGGAAGATTGAGGATCTTCCAGTTGTTCGTGAATTCCCTGACGTATTTCCTGAGGAACTCCCTGGTTTACCTCCACATCGTCAGGTGGAATTCCAGATCGACCTCGCCCCAGCGGCAGCCCCGATTGCTCGTGCTCCTTATCGTCTTGCGCCAGGGGAACTGCAGGAATTGTCAAACCAACTCCAAGAGTTGTTGGATAGGGGTTTCATCCGACCTAGCTCTTCCCCCTGGGGAGCCCCAGTCCTATTTGTGAAGATGAAGGATGGGTCCTTTTGGATGTGTATAGATTATCGCGAGCTCAACAAGATGACGGTCAAAAACCGATATCCACTGCCACGTATTGACGACCTGTTTGACCAGCTGCAAGGGTCAAGTTTCTATTCAAAAATCGACTTAAGGTCGGGATATCATCAGGTGCGAGTCAGAGAGGAAGACATTCCCAAAACAGCGTTTCGGACGCGATATGGTCACTATGAGTTCTTGGTTATGCCATTCGGGTTGACCAACGCACCAGCGGTCTTCATGGATCTCATGAACCGCGTGTGTAAGCCATACCTTGACGACTTCGTTATCGTTTTTATCGACGACATTCTAATTTATTCCAAGAACAAGGAAGATCATGAGCGGCATCTACGCCTTATCTTAGAACTCCTGAGGAGGGAGCAGTTGTACGCGAAATTTTCTAAGTGTGACTTTTGGATACGGGAGGTACATTTTCTGGGGCATATAGTTAATGAGCTGGGCATACATGTGGATCCTGCCAAGATCGATGCTATTAGAAATTGGGCGGCACCAAAGAATCCTTCGGAGGTGCGGCAATTTCTCAGTCTAGCAGGGTATTATCGTCGTTTTATTCAGAACTTCTCGAAGATCGCTCAGCCACTCACCTCATTAACACAGAAGAAGGTAGTTTACTCTTGGGGAACGAAAAAGGAGGATGCTTTCCAGCTCTTGAAACAAAAATTATGCAGCGCGCCAATTCTATCCCTACCAGATGGCACCGAGGATTTTGTGGTTTATTGTGATGCGTCGATTCAGGGTCTCGGTTGCGTGTTGATGCAACGCGAGAAGGTGATAGCTTACGCTTCTCGACAGTTGAAAGTACATGAGAAGAATTACACGACACACAACTTGGAGTTAGGAGCAGTGGTTTTTGCACTGAAGATTTGGAGGCATTATCTGTACGATACGAGATGCACCATCTATACTGATCACAAGAGCCTTCAGCATATCTTCGACCAGAAAGAATTGAATATGCGTCAGCGTCGTTGGGTAGAGTTGTTCAATGATTACGAGTGTGCCATCAAGTATCACCCAAGTAAAGCTAACGTTGTAGCAGATGCTCTTAGCCGCAAGGAAACAAAGCCGAAGCGTGTTCGTGCTCTACAGCTTACTATTCACTCTGATTTACCCACACGGATTCATTCAGCTCAGGTCGAGGCCCTAAAGGTTGAGAACATTGAAGCAGAGGGCTTGCGTGGTATGAACAAGAAGTTCGAGCAAAATTCTGATGGCATTTACTATTTTATGGGGAGATTATGGGTTCCTCTGTTTGGCGATCTCCGCAAACTTGTGATGGATGAAGCGCATAAGTCTCGATACTCTGTTCACCCGGGGTCTGATAAGATGTATCAGGATCTCAAAGTCTTGTATTGGTGGCCGAATATGAAAGCTATCATCGCAACATACGTGAGTAAGTGCTTGACTTGTGCTAGAGTCAAAGCAGAGTACCAGAAACCTTCGGGTCTGCTCCAGCAGCCAGAGATACCCATGTGGAAATGGGAACAAATCGCCATGGATTTCGTTACGGGATTACCGAGAACGCAGGCTGGGAACGATACTATTTGGGTGATTGTCGACCGTCTCACGAAGTCAGCACACTTTCTGGCAATCAAGGAAACAGATAAGTACTCACAGCTGGCAGCAGTTTATCTTAAGGAGGTTGTATCTAGACACGGGGTACCAACTTCTATCATTTCAGATCGAGATCCGCGTTTCATTTCTGAGTTATGGCAGGCTATGCACAAATCGTTTGGTTCACGCCTCGACATGAGTACTGCTTATCACCCGCAGACGGATGGTCAGAGTGAGCGCACCATTCAGACGCTTGAAGACATGTTGCGGGCTTGTGTGATTGATTTTGGGAAAGGATGGGAGAAACATTTGCCGTTGATAGAGTTCTCGTAGAACAACAGCTACCATACTAGTATCAAGGCAGCTCCGTTCGAAGCATTGTACAGGAGGAAATTCCGTTCTCCTCCCTGTTGGGCCGAAGTGGGAGACAGTCAGATCACGGGCCCTGAGCTTGTACTAGAAACTTCGGAAAAGATTGTTCAGATCAGGAACCGCATGGCAGCAGCGCGTGACCGCCAGAAGAGCTACGCTGATAAGCGTAGCAAACCGTTAGAGTTTGCAGTAGGTGATCGTGTTATGTTGAAAGTTTCACCGTGGAAGGGTGTTGTACGTTTCGGGAAGCGTGGCAAACTTAATCCACGATATGTTGGGCCATTCAAAATCTTGGAGTGGATCGGTAAAGTCGCTTACAAGCTTGAGTTACCTGCTGAGTTGGGTAATGTGCACGATGTCTTTCACGTTTCACAGTTGAAGAAGTGTTTGGTTGACGAAACACTAGTTGTACCGTTGCAAGAGCTTAAGATTGATGACAAGCTACAGTTTGTGGAAGAGCCTATTGAGATCGTGGATCGGGAGGTCAAGGTACGTAAGCATAGTCGTATTCCGATTGTTAGAGTTCGCTGGAACTCAAGACGTGGACCGGAGTTCACGTGGGAGCGGGAGGATCAAATGAAACTTAAGTATCCTCATCTTTTTCCTAACGACAAGTCTAAACCGGGTGAAACAAGTGAATTTCGGGACGAAATTCCCCTTCAAGTTGGGGATGATGTCACACCTGAGCAAAATCCACAACAACCTTGATTTCTCACTTCACCTCTCTATGCATACTTGTCAAAATTTCGGGACGAAATTTCTTTCAAGTTGGGGATGATGTGACAAACCGAAATTTCAAGGTTAGTGCCTTCGGTCTCGTGATTTCCCCGTTCTTGTTCTTTTATCTATTTATCCGATTCGTGACCCTGATAAATGTGCTAATCTACTTGGTGGTTGTGTGGCGCGTGTGTGTAACAGACCAGTTGCTATGTCGTACCCACGATTGGGCCGTAACGAGTAATTGGGCCGCAATAGCATAGTTGTTTGAACTCAACCGAACATGACATGTAACGTTTGTGTATAATCTTTAGAATTAACCCAAATTATTGCCCTGCTTAGTAAAGTAATCGGCCCAAATCACAATTTGATTAGTGATTCACAACCGACCCACTTAATTACTTAATTGAGCATTGGCCTTATAAATTCACAACCGACCCACTTACTTGGAGATTGGCTTTATAAAGTAATTATACGTACCCACTTTCTTATCTCAATTTTGCAACCTAACAACCCTATTTTTCCCCACTATCGGCGGCCGTGAAACACCCATTGAAGCACTATCTCAGCCGGTAAGTCTTGTAGGTTAGTAGTCCCTTTGTATAACATGTATTAATAAATCTATTTTGATGTTTATTGAGTGACAAGGCTGTGCATGTAGATTATGTGATGATTAGGTTATATGCATTTAATCATGATCATCCAATAATTGTAACCTGTGACTATGGATTTAATTTAACTGCATTCATGTAATTCATCGATGAGGGTTATTGAATATTGCTATGCAAGCCATAAATGGTTAATTTAGATCATATAGTAAAGCCGCATGATGGATTGATTTAGGGTGCTAGGCTATAATTATTGCTGAATAAAACACTAGTAGATTATGTGCATGGGAAAGGATCGAGTGGGATTAGGGGTTGGGGTATAACTACTGTTAAACACCATTGATAGGGATCAACATACCATGTGAGTTCCCTGTGATAAATTGGTTAGTGAAAGAAGGGTTGGGTAGTACAGAAAGTTATAACCAATAAGTTGAATTGTGCCGATTTGATAAGGCACATCACTTATGATCAAACAAATTATAATTTTGGTGAAGCATGGTAGTGGGCTGCCATGATAGCGGAACGAGTAGTCGGTTCACATAAGCAAGGCTGAACAACTAAAATATAGACCGCATAACACTGTGTAAACCGGGCCGCTGGGGTTAGACAAACTGGACGGCCCAACCGGCCACACAAAGGAAATGGGGTTAATTTTATGTGCTGAACATGTTTAATGGATGGGATAGTAATGTTGGTGATCTCATGTCAACTGATATTTCATGTAAACTGTTGTTATGGAATTGGTGCATCGTATTGCATAGTCATTGATGATTGTGATACGAAACTGATATGACCCGAAAGTGAATGGATTGACTCTCGTGATTTCAGTTATATGCGTGCGTTACATGAACTATAGACATGTTGTATGTGATCAATGGATACATGAACTACTTGAATATAAAAGTTGTGAATTATGTGCACGTTAAACTGACCGTTACCGGTAATTCCTTTAGGACGTACTTGATCAACTGGTAGACTCGTAGAAAATCCTACCGAGCAAATCAAAGGTGAGTTCACTACATTCGAGCATGCGTCCCAGTGGTTGGGGACAGTCAGTGGGTATCCCGTGGAGGGATAAGTCTTTTGGGTAAAAACGGGTATATTGGTTAATATTCTCACCTATCATTCTTGTAAGTCCCTTATTATGTTACCTGGAGGGTAACGGGTATTAGTTGGTAGCGCTACTTAGGTTTGGCACCCTCACACCGCTCCTAGAGAGGACGGATGTGAACTAATGACCCAGTCGTGGCCCAGTACTAGATAGGAGTACGTGGGAAGGGTAGTCATGTATTTCAGGAGCCGTCTTGTTCGGAATTGAGATATTAACAATATTATTTGCATTGGTAATTGAACTGTTTTACATTCAACTGGTAGCAAACGTTTTCTTAAACTGTGGACTCGCCAGCTTTGTCTAATACACTTGTTACATGCTCGCAGGTCGTTAGGTGATTGGAACAGGAGCTTGTTGGCTGGAGAGCAAGAGTGGTCATGGTCATGCTGAGGATTTACTTAACAAACACTTATTTATTATGATCGTCTAGAATTTACTTTATAATATCTTTACGCTTCCGCTGAACTTATGGTTTTGGGTAACCTATGATTGGGATTTCAGTATTATTATTCAATGGAACCTTATTTTAAGTAATGATTCAATGTAATTGGTGGCTAATTGCTAGTCGTCACATGCCTAACAGGGACACTCCCTAGGTGGTAACTTGAGGGTGTGACAGTTTCTAGTGGGAATAGCCACTTGGTTCTTACGACTCTAGAACTTGCCACGACAATTCATTCCCGGTCCTTACCAACTTAAACCCAAGTAAGTAAATGATGGAGGCATTAGGACTGTGACAACACGAACATTCAGGTAGTGTCGTTTAGTTAGCAATTCTAAAACTCTCATTGTTTTCCCTCTCTACGCAATACTTGATTTTGAAATGTTATATATTGTGTGTTAACTTTAAACGTAACTGAAGACTGAGTGCATGCGGGGTACGAATAACTTGAGTCACGTTCATTTGTTACATATTATGTTAGGCAAACTCACACAAGTGCAATATAAGTAATCATGGGTTGTTTACTTGGGTCCTGTTACTCACACATGGGTCGGCCAGGGAAACAATTGTCACGCGTTCACATATTAAAAAAATCATTCACACAATCACATATTGAAACAGTAGTGGGCTGGATAAAACTTATTAAATGATTGCTTAGATGGGGGGCCGGTTACAATAGGACATTTACACGCACAAAAGGGTTACGTGACTTGGTAGACTACATATACTCAAACCCTAAACACCCCCTCTACCTATCAGTTACGTAGCACTTCATAAAACATCCCAATACCTTGCAAACCCTACTCTCCCCTTGTTCGTGTCGGCAGACCCTGAGACACCTCTCCCTCGTGTTGCATCATCCATCTTGGTTAGTGAGCTATACTATGTTATTTCTTATTCAATTGCTCCTTATGTGTACGCCTAGCAAAGTGTGTAATATGTTCTTAGGAAGTGGTATTATGTAATGATGATCACTATAATTGCATGCTATCGACACAATAGTGCTTCATTTGGTCCAATACAATTGAAGACACATGACCCATTATCTTGATTTCATGAATCCATGTGCATATGTAAGTAAATGGCGGTTCTTGTGATTTCATATTATTAATTCATGTGCACCTACCTACCAAATGTGTAAGTAAATGATGAAACTTGATGATTTTTGTTGAATAAGGGCTAGGGATTGATTAGGTAGTTGAATAATGTCTAACATGCACATGTGATTGGAATTAATGTAGTTGGGACATGCCTATGTTAGTGAAACTGAATGATAGACTGGACAAATTGGTTGTGGGTAATATTGATTGGACCGAAAATCCTTTCTATTGTTCTTAGTGGGCCGACTCATTGACAATTAAGTGTGAATAATTATGTATTGTAGGCCTGAGCACATGTGTTATTATAAGGCACACATGTATACCATGATGCCTCTCATATGAACTGAATTTACACACACTAGCTAAATCGCAAATCCCCTGTTGATAAAATGGAAACGGAAAATTGTATAAATTATTGATACATATTGCAAAGGGGTTCTAGGATTTCACACTGACCGGACATGTTATAGTAGTTGGGTCACACACGTTAAAAAGTGGTCACATATGGAACGAGTTACACAAGTGAGTATGGGCCGGGAACTAGTACGTAACTTGTTTAGAAAAATATGAAGTAACATATTAATGGCACCTTTTGTTACTTCGGACAATACTCATTTGCGGGTGGCACAGGACCGGTCGACTTGGCTGGACTTGGGTTACCAGGCCCAAGATCTAAACGGCCGCACATGGTATAACTTGGTTGGACTTTAAATAGTAATTGCGATACACACACATGTTTTATAACTGGGCCATACACGTTTGATAACTGGACTTGAAGAGTGTGTTACTAGATTATGTGTGTATGTATATGACAAGTTTAAACTGTTACATATTAAGAGATGGTTTGTTTCTCTAGATGGATGAATAAACTGTTATGATTAGAAGTACATGTGTGCGTTACGTGAGCAATAAATATGTGTGATGTGAACCATGAATACATGAATTAGTTGTACGCGAAAGGTGTGCTATACGTACATGTAAAACTAACTGCATCGATAACCCTTTTAGGGCGTGGTTGATCAAACTGTGAACATATACTTTAACCTTACCGAGCAAACCAAAGGCGAGTTCACTACTTTGAGCATGCGTCCCGGTGGTTGGGACAGTCAGTGGGTATCCCGGGTAGGGATAAGTCTTTTGGGTAAAAACGGGTATATATTGGATAATATTCTCATTCTATCATTTTTAAGTCCCATTCATTTTTACCGAGGAGGTAACGGGTATTAGTTGGTAGCGCTACTTAGGTATGGCACCCTCACCCCGTTCCTGAGAGAGGGTGGGTGTGAACTAATGACCCAGTCGGGCCCAGTGCTTTGATAGGAGCACTGGGGAAAGGGCAAAACATACATCAGGAGCCGTCTTGTTCAGTATTGAGATATTATCAATATTACTTGCATATGTTAATGGACTGTTTTAAACACTTGGTAACAAACGTTTTCAGAAATTGTGAACTCGCCAGCTTTGTCTGATACATTTGTTGCATGCTCGCAGGTCATTAGATTTCTTGGACGTGGAACTTGCTGTTTAGAGCGGTTTGAGTGGTCATGGGTTGTGCTGATTGAATACACTTATTGGAATATTGTTTTCTTTTTCATTCAATTGTTTTGAGGATGTTTAAATTATGGTATTGATAACGCTTCCGCTGAATACGTTGGTTTTCTTTCGTATAAACTCATGTTGGAATTTTATAATTAAATGGAGAGTTTTATTTTATGATTGCGGGTTCAATGTAATTGGTGGCTCATTGTCAATTTGTCACACGCCTAACAGGGACACTCCCTAGGTGGTATTTTGGGGGTGTGACAGTTTGGTATCAGAGCCACTAGTTATAGTGAACTTGGTTTTAAAACGTTTTTATAAAACCAGACTATAACCGAACTGATCCGAAATCGACCATGACACTCAGCTCCAGACTGCAAGGTTCGTCTCTTGTTTACTATTGCACATTATCTCTAATATTTACTATTAGATAACATTACCTGTGAATGCACACTTGACACTACATAATGAACTTCTATGTTACCAACCCACGTTACGTGTTTTAAGAGTGTAACTTTTCTTGAACTTTCATGATCTATGTAGTGGCATCACCTGCTTTATTGTTTGAATTCGGGGAATCTTTCTAACACGAATTAAGTGGAGCTGAGATGAACATGCAAACTGGATTATAATTGTGGGTGCACACATCATAATAATGTGGGGTGTTTGTGAGTACCAGTGAAACTTGACAAGTGTGAAAAGGGTTCCGCTATGTCAGTTGATGTTATGCTAGAACGTAGAAATCTGTGGAGATCATAGTAATGCTTGCCTCCTACTTGTACTTGCATGTTGAATCTTTCCTTTTATTATATATAGAATCATGAGCGGACGTGGCGGACGTAATGGTGGACGTGGTGGAGGCCGCGGTGGTGGACGTGGCCATATTGCTATGACTCAGGCTGAGTTAACCGATCTCATTAACACTCGCGTGGCTGAAGCCTTAGCGGCTTATCAGGCTCTTACGATGTGTACCAAACACCCTTTATCCTTGCGTCGCATGCTTGAGTCTTACCTGTTTGTTTTATGTTCTTTCGTTAATAGGTCAGCAGTTGCAACAGAATCCGCACCATCCGCCTGTTTGCACATTCAAAACCATCATGGATTGTAAGCTACAGAACTTCAGTGGAACTGAAGGGGCTGTAGGACTCTTGCGCTGGTTCGAAAAGCCAGAGTCCGTATTCGCGATGTGTAACTGTCCGGTTGGGGACAGAGTGAAGTATGTTGCGGGCAAGCTCGAGGATGGTGCCCTGACATGGTGGAATGCCCAGGTTCAGCTGTTGGGCATTGAGGCGGCGAACGCCACTACGTGGGACGACTTTAAGGGGTTGATGAGGGAGGAATATTGTCCTCGTGATGAGATACAAAAATTAGAAAACGAATATTATGATCTGAAAATGGTGGGATCTGAGATTGAAGCATACGTGAAGCGGTCGTATGAGTTGGCTGACTTGTGTCCGAATTTGTCCCGACCTATGCCTCGAAGAATTGAGTTGTTCATTAAGGGATTACCTCCACGGGTGAAGGGTTTGGTTACAGCAGCAAACCTCAATAACTTAACTCAAATTGTCCGCTTAGCTCACAAGATCGTTGATCAAGAGGTGGAGAGCAATTAGCTGCCACCACGTGTCTCTGCTACTACTACTGCCACTACTACAGCTACTACCCCCTCCACTGACAGCAAGCGTAAGTGGAGCGATGTGGACAAGGCGTCCAATTCAGTGCAGTCACAGAAAAGGGCAGATACTGGCAGCAATCGTAGTTTCAGCCAGTCTTCTTCAGTGAATCAGAATCAGGGTAACAGTTCAGGTCAGGGTTCTTATGCGGGAAAACTACCGAAGTGCAGTAAGTGCAACTATCATCATCGGGGGCAGTGTGCTCGGGCATGTCACAGGTGCAACAAAGTGGGGCACATGGCCAGAGATTGCAGGGTTCTACTCCCGAACTCGCCGCAGCCGCCACAGCTGCATGGTAGACAGCAGCCTCAGCAGAACCAGGGTATTCGTAAGGGTTGTTTTCAATGTGGTGCTGAGGATCACATCAAGCGAGACTGTCCTCAGCTGAATCAAAATGCAGGTGGTAATAGCAATGGGAATAACAACAATGCTGGGAACAACAATGGAAACAACGGGGGAAACGGTGCGCGTGGGCGCGTGTTTACTATTGGAGCTGGGGAGGCACGAATGACGGCAACGTAGTTACTGGCACGTTTTCAGTAAATGGTATATTTGCTTCTATTTTATTCGACTCTGGTGCCTATTGGAGTTATGTATCTTTGGGATTCAGTCATCAGTTAGGGTTGAGTCCTACACCACTTGTAACTAAGCACATAGTGGAGATAGCTGATGATAAAACAATTGAAGCTTCACACGTTCTTGTTGGGTGCAAACTCGACCTCATGGTTCAAGTGTTCGACATTGACCTACTCCCTATTACTCTTGGAAGTTTCGATGTGGTTATTGGTATGGACTTGTTGTCCAAGCATCAGGCGGAAATCCTCTGCAAAGAGAAAATCGTGCGTGTTCCTCTCCCTAGTGGAGAATCCTTATCGGTTCAGGGTCATCGTAGTGGTGCCACGGTTAGCATTATTTCGGCAATGAAGGCTCAGAAGTGTCTGCGTAAGGGTTATCCTGCTATGTTAGCCCTTGTTACGGATTCGCAGTCTGATGAGAGGAAGATCGAGGATTATCCAGTAGTTTGTGAGTTTCCTGATGTGCTTCCTAAAGAACTCCCTGGTTTACCTCCACCGTCAGGTGGAATTTCAGATCGACCTCGTACCAGGAGCAGCCCCGATTGCTCGGGCTCCTTATCGTGTTGTGCGAGGAGAGTTACAGGAGTTGTCGAATCAACTCCAAGAGCTGTTGGATAGAGGTTTTATCCGACCTAGATCTTCAACTTGGGGAGCCCCTGTGTTATTTGTGAAGAAGAAGGATGGGTCCTTTCGAATGTGCATAGATTATCGCGAGCTCAACAAGGTGACGGTCAAAAACCGTTATCCTTTGCCTCGTATCGACGATCTGTTTGACTAGCTGCAAGGGTCAAGTTTCTATTCTAAAATTGACTTAAGGTCGGGTTATGGCCACTACGAGTTTTTAGTTATGCCGTTTGGGTTGACCAACGCACCAGCGGTTTTCATGGATCTCATGAACCGCGTGTGCAAGCGGTATCTTGACGACTTCGTTATTGTTTTCATCGATGACATTTTGATCTACTCTAAGAGCAAGGAGGACCACGAGCGGCATTTACGTTTTATCTTGGAGCTCCTGAGGAAGGAGCAGTTTTACGCGAAGTTTTCTAAGTGTGATTTCTGGATTCGGGAAGTACACTCTGTTGGGCATATTATCAACGAGATGGGTATACATGTGGATCCTGCGAAGATCGATGCTATTATGAATTGGGCGACACCAAAGAATCCTTCGGAGGTGCGACAATTCCTGGGTCTTGCAGGCTACTATCGTCGGTTTATTCAGGATTTCTCGAATATTGCTCAACCTCTTACCTCCTTGACACAGAAGAACGTTGTTTACTCTTGGGGAACGAGACCAGAGGATGCTTTCCAGCTTTTGAAATAGAAATTATGCAGCGCGCCAATTCTATCTTTACCAGAAGGTACCGAGGATTTTGTGGTTTGTTGTGATGCTTCGATTCAGGGTCTCGGTTGCGTGTTGATGCAACGCGAGAAGGTGATAGCTTATGCTTCTCGTCAGCTGAAGGTACACGAGAGGAACTATACGACTCACAACTTGGAGTTAGGGGCTATGGTTTTCGCGTTGAAGATCTGGAGGCATTATCTGTACGGTACCAAATGCACTATTTACACCGATCACAGGAGTCTCCAGCATATCTTCGACCAGAAGGAGTTGAATATGTGGCAACATCGTTGGATAGAGCTTTTGAACGATTACGAGTGTGCCATTAAGTATCACCCCGGGAAAGCTAATGTTGTGGCTGATGCACTTAGCCGAAAGGAGACGAAGCCTAAACGTGTTCGCGCATTACAGCTCACCATTCATTCTAACCTTCCTGATAAGATTCGTACGGCTAAGACTGAGGCATTGAAGGAAGAAAACATCGAAGCTGAGGGTTTACGAGGTATGAAAAAGCAGCTTGAGAAGAGATCTGATGGCATCTATTATATCATGGAAAGAGTATGGATTCCTCTGTTTGGTGATCTCAGAGAACTTGTGATGGATGAAGCGCACAAGTCACAATACTCTATTCCTCCGGGATCGGATAAAATGTATCACGATCTTAAAGTTTTGTATTGGTGGCCGAATATGAAAGCTCTCATCGCCACATACGTGAGTAAATGTTTGACATGTGCTAGGGTCAAAGCAGAGCATCAGAAGCCTTCGGGTCTACTTCAGCAGCCAGAGATACCCACATGGAAGTGGGAACATATCGCTATGGATTTCGTTACCGGGTTACCGAGAACTCGGGCTGGGAACGATACTATATGGGTGATTGGTGACCGTCTCACGAAGTCAGCACATTTTCTGGCAATTAAGGAAACAGATAAGTTTTCGCAGCTGGCAGCAGTTTATCTTAAGGAGGTGGTTTCTAGGCACGGGGTGCCAACTTCTATCATCTCAGATCGAGGTCCGCGTTTCACTTCTAAATTATGGCAGTCAATGCATAAATCGTTCGGTTCGCAGCTCGATATGAGTACCGCTTATCACCCACAGACGGATGGCCAGAGTGAGCGCACTATTCAGACACTTGAAGACATGCTGCGGGCATGTGTGATCGATTTTGGGAAAGGACGGGAGAAACACCTGCCGTTGATAGAGTTCTCCTACAACAACAGCTATCACACTAGTATTCAGGCAGCTCCGTTCGAAGCACTGTACGGGCCGAAATGTCGTTCTCCTCTCTATTGGGCTGAATTGGGTGACAATCAACTCACAGGTCCTGAGCTCATCCTTGAAACTTTGCAAATTATTGTTCGAATTAGGAATCGTATGGCAGCAGCACGTGATCGCCAGAAAAGCTACGCCGATAAGCGTAGAAAACCCTTGGAGTTCGAAGTTAATGACCCTGTCATGTTGAAGGTCTCACCCTGGAAGGGTGTGGTGCGTTTTGGGAAACGTGGTAAGCTTAATCCGCGCTATGTTGGGCCGTTTAAATCTTGGAGCGTGTCAGTAAAGTCGCTTACAAGCTTGAATTGCCTGCTGAGTTAGGCAAGGTTCACGATGTCTTTCATCTCTCACAGTTGAAGAAGTGTCTGGTTGATGAGACACTAGTTGTGCCATTTCAAGAGCTCAAGATTGATGACAAGCTACATTTTGTTGAAGAGCCTATTGAGATCATGGATCGGGAGGTCAAGGGGCGTAAACACAGTCGAATTCTGATTATTAGGGTTCGTTAGAATTCAAGGCGTGGACCGGAGTTCATGTGGGAGCGGGAGGATCAAATGGAGCTCAAGTATCCACACCTCTTTCCTAAAGACAAGTCTAAATCTGGTAAAGCTCGCAAATTTCGGGACGAAATTCCTCTTCAAGTTGGGGATGATGTAACACCTGAGCAAAATCCGCAACAACGTTAAATTCTCACGTCATTCTTTCGTGCTTACGTTTCAAATTTCGGGACGAAATTTCTCTCAAGTTGGGGATGATGTGACAACTCGAACATTTCAGGTTAGTGTCATTTAGTTAGTAATTCTAAAACTCTCATTGTTTTCCCTCTCTACGCAATACTTGATTTTGAAATGTTATATATTGTGTGCTAACTTGAAACGTAACTGACAATTGAGTGTGTGTGGGGTTCGAATAACTTGAGTCACATTCATTTGTTACATATTATGTTAGGCAAACTCACACAAGTGCAATATAAGTAATCATGGGCTGTTTACTTGGGTCCTGTTACTCACACATGGGCCGTCCAGGGAAACAATTGTCACGCGTTCACATATTAAAAAAATCATTCACACAATCACATATTGAAACAGTAGTGGGCTGGATAAAACTTATTAAATGATTGCTTAGATGGGGGGCCGGTTACAATAGGACATTTACACGCACAAAAGGGTTACGTGACTTGGTAGACTACATATACTCAAACCCTAAACACCCCCTCTACCTATCAGTTACGTAGCACTTCATAAAACATCCCAATACCTTGCAAACCCTACTCTCCCCTTGTTCGCGTCGGCAGACCCTGAGACACCTCTCCCTCGTGTGGCATCATCCATCTTGGTTAGTGAGCTATACTGTGTTATTTCTTATTCAATTTCTCCTTATGTGCATGCCTAGCAAAGTGTGTAATATGTTCTTAGGAAGTGGTATTATGTAATGATGATCACTACAATTGCATGCTATCGACACAATAGTGCTTCATTTGGTCCAATACAATTAAAGACACATGACCCATTATCTTGATTTCATGAATCCATGTGCATATGTAAGTAAATGGCGGTTCTTGATGATTTTGTTGAATAAGGGCTAGGGATTGATTAGGTAGTTGAATAATGTCTGACATGCACTTGTGATTGGAATTAATGTAGTTGGGACATGCCTATGTTAGTGAAACTGAATGATAGACTGGACAAATTGGTTGTGGGTAATATTGATTGGACCGAAAATCCTTTCTATTGTTCTTAGTGGGCTGACTCATTAACAATTAAGTGTGAATAATTATGTATTGTAGGCTTGAGCACATGTGTTATTATAATGCACACATATATATCATGATTCCTCTCATATGAATTGATTTTACACACACTAACTAAATCGCAGATCTCCTGTTGATAAAATGGAAACGGAAAATTGTATAAATTATTGATACATGTTGCAAAGGGGTTCTAGGATTTCACACTAACCGGACATGTTATAGTAGTTGGGTCACACACGTTAAAAAGGGGTCACATATGGAACGAGTTACACAAGTGAGTATGGGCCGGGAACTAGTACGTAACTTGTTTAGAAAAATATGAAGTAACATGTTAATGGCACCTTTTGTTACTTCGGACAATACTCAGTTGCGGGTGGCACAGGACAGGTCGACTTTGCTGGACTTGGATTACCAGGCCCAACATCTAAATGGCCGCACATGGTATAACTTGGTTGGACTTTAAATAGTAATTGCGATACACACACATGTTTTATAACTGGGCCACACACGTTTGATAACTGGACTTGAAGAGTGTGTTACTAGATTATGTGTGTATGTATATGACAAGTTTAAACTGTTACATATTAAGAGATGGTTTGTTTCTCTAGATGGATGAATAAACTGTTATGATTAGAAGTACATGTGTGCGTTACGTGAGCAATAAATATGTGTGATGTGAACCATGAATACATGAATTAGTTGTACGCGAAAGGTGTGGTATAAATACATGTAAAACTAACTGCATCGATAACCCTTTTAGGGCGTGGTTGATCAAACTGTGAACATATACTTTAACCTTACCGAGCAGACCAAAGGTGAGTTCACTACTTTCAGCATGCGTCCCGGTGGTTGGGACAGTCAGTGGGTATCCCGGGTAGGGATAAGTCTTTTGGGTAAAAACGGGTATATATTAGATAATATTCTCATTATATCATTTTTAAGTCCCATTCATTGTTACCGAGGAGGTAACGGGTATTAGTTCGTAGCCCTACTTAGGTTTGGCACCCTCACCCCGTTCCTGAGAGAGGGCGGGTGTGAACTAATGACCCAGTCGGGCCCAGTGCTTTGATAGGAGCACTGGGGAAAGGGCAAAACATACATCAGGAGCCGTCTTGTTCAGTATCGAGATATTATGAATATTACTTGCATATGTTAATGGACTGTTTTAAACACTTGGTAACAAACGTTTTCAGAAATTGTGAACTCGCCAGCTTTGTCTGATTCATTTGTTGCATTCTCGCAGGTCGTTAGATTTCTTGGACGTGGAACTTGCTGTTTGGAGCGGTTTGAGTGGTCATGGGTTGTGCTAATTGAATACACTAATTGGAATATTGTTTTCTTTTTCATGCAAATGTTTTGAGGATGTTTAAATTATGGTATTGATAACGCTTCCGCTGAATACATTGGTTTTCTTTCGTATAAACTCATGTTGGAATTTTATAATTAAATGGAGAGTTTTATTTTATTATTGCGGGTTCAATGTAATTGGTGGCTCATTGTCAATTCGTCACACGCCTAACAGGGACACTCCCTAGGTGGTATTTTGGGGGTGTGACAAGGACTAACCCTTTTTTTTTCAAAACCATTATTTTTATTTTTCTTTTCACCTACCCAAAAACTCCCCCTAGTTAACCCCTTTGAGCCTAAACCTTTTCATTTCTTTACCCTAAAACCCTTTTTACCCACCAAAAACCCTTTTTTTAACCTTTATTTTAGTAACTAGGTAGGTTTTCATGTGACTTCAATATATACATATATATATATATATATATATATATATATATATATATATATATATATATATATATATATGAAGTTAGAAATAAACAAACAAAGCTCTTAAAACAAAAGCTTGTTTGAAGAAATACTTGAATAAGAATAAAAAGTCACTAAAACAAAATGTTTTACGAAAACCGACGCTTTTTACGATTTTCGCTCTTTTCTACTAACCACTAACCCAACTACCCACCTTTAGCCCAAGCCTTCACCCAAAAAAGTCCTCTTGATATTTACAAAGGTAACAAGTTAAAAAGGAGGAGGATTGATTGCTTGGCAAGCCTATGGTAGGAATAAGTTCCAGGCCGCTCTCGAGTGATTCACTAAAAACTACACCTTCGGCCGAGTGTGAGTGATTTCTCCCGTGAGGTATGTGAACTTGTATATAAATGGAATTTTAAAAAAGGCATGTTATGCCCAAATAAGTAATTTCTCTTATGAAACGTTCTAAATAAATCATAACGAATAGGATTGTAAATAAATAAAAATAAAACCCAATAAAGATCTTGGGTTCCCGACACTCTATGACAAGCCAAAACCTTCTCTTCTACACATTCCATTTGGGAGTGTAAGCCACATATTAAAGAGTTTTCCTTGAGGACAAGCAAAAATTCAAGTGTGGGGATGTTTGATGTGTGTAAAATGCAAAATATAAATTACATCAAATGAGGCATAAAACTAACCCTTTTTAAGTACTAATCTTGGAAAAAGAGTGTTTTTGTCTTCCTTTTGTATTTTCAGGATTAAATGAGCTCAAATTAACAAAAGAAGCAAAAAGACAGCTAAATCTAGTATAAATACAAGAAAAGGAACATAAGTGGATTGCCCGACCCCTCAACAGCATCCTCCCAAGCAAAACAGAGAAGGCAGAAGACTGAACACGCCCCGTGCTCAGCCAGCACGGGGCCGTACCTAAGAAGCAGCAGATAAGACAAACCTATAAAAGCTTCTATTGCCCACCACGGGGCCGTGCCCAGTGAACACGGGGGCGTGGCGAAAGTACTGCAGGCGCATTAATTGTAATTGCGAATTATAATTAATGAAGAGAGAGTGTGAGTCGTCTCGGGATCCAAGATTGATCGTAAGAGTTCTTGACAATCAAGGCCATGTTTGCCTAAGTCT
Source organism: Helianthus annuus (assembly GCF_002127325.2). Taxonomy (NCBI): domain Eukaryota; kingdom Viridiplantae; phylum Streptophyta; class Magnoliopsida; order Asterales; family Asteraceae; genus Helianthus; species Helianthus annuus. Next base: position 119,447,429 of record NC_035437.2, read on the forward strand.
CTTACATCACTTGGTGAAGACAAGTGTTTAGTATAATACTTTTTATTTTTAATCTTTTGCACTTTTTATTTGGTTTTGTATTAATGACTTTAATAACTAGTTGCTTATGTTCCTTATAGTTTGTCCGTGGTGTCTTGGCAATATTTTACTGTCTATATAAAATAAAAGATTTTCACCATTCATATCTCCACTGTCCATATGGAGGTATGTTGGCTACCTGGTCGGGGGTTAAGGGAACGGTTTGGTAAGAGTCTTGCCATTGTTCAGCGTTTAGAGGTCTTGCAAGGGACCTGGGTCAAATTTAGTAGGATCTCCTTCAATACCCATAGGTATTGGATGGCGGGGATCCAAACTCTTTGACCCCCTCATAAGTTAACTACTATTAATACTATAACCCGGCTATTTACGACGGTATCCCTGCTGACTCAGATTACTTAGTCGAGGGTAACGTCACCTCCAAAAGAGGGGCCTACCATAATTTGCATTAATAACTTAATTCATTATCTTTCAATAATCTGACCCTTTAGGATTGTATCCTTGCTGACTCAAACTACTGGGTTGAGGGTAACGTCGCCTTCAAAAGAGGGGCCTACTACAATAACTAAGATAATCTCTTAAACAAGTGCAAAAGTGAGAAAATAATCAAAGGTTATACTAATACACGAGTCGGATCCAAGTGATTCATCTTGTCTATCTATTTTTATTTTTATTTTATTTTTCAGCATTTAGTTAGTTTTTATTTTCTTAGTTTAAGAATCTTTTCTAACATTTTGATTTGATTAGACGTTGAGGATAAACCGGTAGTAAAAGCTCTTGTGTCCTTGGACGACCTCGGTATCTTACCAACACTATACTACGTCCACGATGGGTGCACTTGCCCATATGTGTATTTAGTGTTAGTGAATATCGTGTTTTATATATTTAAAACTAGGCTAAAAGTGTAAAAAGGGCTTAAAATATACATCTAAAATATAACACACTTCACGCACATCAGAAACCTAGATAGGGTACCTATCCAGGATGACGTTTCCAAGAAAAATTTAGTAGAGATACGTATTATTCACAATCGTGAATAAGAAGACAATAACAGAATTCGGTTTATAAAGAAACTTGGATGAGAGTAATCATCCCAGTAGGTATCCTCAATATGAATGCTATTGAGAAAAGTAACAATCACATTAACGAATGTTATTGTATAATATTTTACAAAAGGAAAACATTTTATATGTTCGAGGATAAAAACGGTAAAACAAATAATTGTTAAATAACAATTAAATAGGGTTTTACCAAATAAAATAATAAATATGGAAATGAATTGATGATTAACTTACATGGGAAGTGATGTGACAATTATAATATGTTACGCGTATCATGTATTGATCGCTTACTCTGGCCAAGTAAGTAGTGAACACATGACACCATGAACTTCTTATAATGAGCACATTTATGTCCGATGAGGTAAGGACAATGTGAATGAAAAGATAAAAGATCCTTGGATGTCGCAACCCCCGACCCCACCCCGGGAGCGGGCGCCGCAAGAACGAGCCGGTGGTGTCGGTGTTTATTAAATTTGCAGCGGAATTAAAACATCAAGATCGTAGTTAGGAAATAAATTCAGGGTTTGCAAAACACCAAACTTTTTATATTCAAACAAATGGGCTAAAACCCATAATTCATTTATAATGTCTTTATAGGGATAAACCCTAGTTGCTTGAAACATAAACTTCTTCTTTTATTTAGGTAACTTATAGCCACTTTATTTAAGCCTTCAGTGCTCCATAGCTGGCTTCTAATAGCTTCACATCAAGTTACCTTAAACGCGTTTTAAAAATATTTTTATCAGCAAGAAATACTGGCGAGTTCATTCCATTTTATAAAAAGACACGTTGTTATAACTTTACAATATTAAGAGCGATTACAATGTTTATATCTAACCAAAAACTCCAAGTAGTTATCACTCGACAGATCTGTGACTATGGTCATATCACACATTGGGTACCCAGGTCCAATTGTGAAGGTTATCAAGTACTGCACACAAATCCCCATAATACCGGCAATACTTTGTAGAATACAAAGACTTAATCACTGTAAATATAACTGAAACATTTAAAGTTTTGCAAAGCAGTTTGATAAAAAGAGAAAATGACTCACTTTGTAAACTCAAGTTTTTCTATAGGCTTCTTGGCAATATTTTCTGATAATTTTCTTGAGTTCCTATTAAAAATATACAATGCACGCGTGTTAGTATAATAACCCAATTCAACTTTATCAATACGTCACGAGACAAAACCCCAACTTAGTTTACAAATCATAGCCTTTATCAAGCAGTGCTTTGGCATCAGTTGCTGGGTTCCGGATCAATCGGGCAGAGTATCAAATCAGTGACCAGGGGTTAAAACACTTACAATGGGGCAGAGCTTCATGATTTTATAGGTATTTTGGGTATTACTTTCGTTCAATATAGATAGAAAGAAAGAAATTTGTGAGCGAAATTGAACTGTGTCGTACCTGCTCTATTTATAGGTGTTTTCAGAGTCCCTCATGCCCTGCGACACACATAGGTGTCGCCCATCGTGGGCCGCCACACCCTCTAGCTAGGGTTTAGGGCTGACTAGTCACACCAGTAGGCTTGACACGTTACACGACACGTGTCCCAAAGAGTGTCCGACAAGTATAGGCCCGCCGCGCCCCGCGGGTTTGGTTTTGCGATTAAGGGGTGTTTTAGGGCATTTTGAGGGTTGTTATATCCTCCCTACCTTGTTTTAAATCTCGTCCTCGAGATTCACAGGAAATAGGTTAGGGTACTTCCTTTTATTTCATATTCTAGCTCCCATGTATATTCGGGTCCTCTCGTCGATTCCCACTTTACTTTGACGAGAACTAATCTCTTGTGTTTGAGATTCTTAATCTTTCTATCTTCAATCTGTATCGGCTTTTCTACAAACTTAAGCTTTTCATTTACCTCTATATCTTGAAGAGGTATTACCAATGATTCATCAGCTAAACATTTCTTGGGGTTACACACATGAAATACGTCATGTATTCCTACCATTTCTTATGGTAACTGTAGCTGATAAGCTACTGGCCCTATTCGTTTCATAATTTTAAAAGGTCAAACATACCTTGGGCTTACCTTTCCCATCTTACCAAATCTTACAATTCCTTTCCATGGTGAGACTTTCAACAGTACTTTGTCTCCAACTTGAAACTCTAATGGTTTGCGTCTGTTATCTACATAACTCTTTTGATGATCTCATGTTGTTTTCAGTCTTTCCATGACTTAGATTATCTTGTCTATTGTTTCTTGCACAATCTCTGGACCTGACAGTTGCTTTTCTCCAATCTCTGCCCAACATACCGGTGTTCGACATTTCTGTCAATAGAGTGCTTCAAATGGTGCAGCATTGATGCTGGTATGATAACTATTGTTGTAAGAAAATTCTATTAAAGGTCAGTGTTCATCCCAATTTCCTCCAAAGTCTATCACAGAGGCTCTAAGCATATCCTCCATAGTCTGAATTGTCCTTTCACTTTGCCCATCTGTTTGAGGGTGATAAGTTGTACTTAGATTTAATCTAGTTCCCATTGCCTTTTGGACACTTGTCCAGAAATGAGAAGTAAAATGACTATCTCTGTCAGATACAATAGATAAAGGAATCCCATGTAATGAAACTATTTCATTCATATATAACTTAGCTAATTGTTCCATACTGAAAGTTTCTTTCATTGGTAAGAAATGAGAAGATTTAGTCAATCTGTCCACAATTACCCAAATTGTTGTCATTACCTTTTCGTGTCTTGGGTAATTTGGTAACAAAATCCATTGTTATCAATTCCCATTTCCAAATTGGCATTTCCAATTGCTGCAGTAATCTTGAAGGTTTCTGATGTTCAGCTTTAACCTGTGAACAGGTTAAACATTTAGCAACATAATTTGCTATATCCTTTTCCAATCCTATCCATCAAAATTTTTCCCTTAAATCTTGATACATCTTGTCACTTCCAAGATGCATCGTATACTTAAATTTATGAACTTCTTCTAATAATTGGCTTCGTAGGTTTCCTTGGATAGGTATCCAGAACCTTTTCTTATGGAATCTCCAAATTCCATCTGCTCCATTTTCTAATTCTTTAGTCGTACCTTTTTGTAGGATCGTTTTCACGACCAAACGAGTCGTTCAGAAGAATTCTCGGATCAAATCAGAGGCGGAATACAAATGTGACAACTTGAGTTTTCGACCTTCGTTGACTTGACTGATTAGTTGTTTGACTTGTTGACTTGTAATACGTTACGTGATAATGAGACTATTGTGAATATTGCATGTTATGTGTTAATGATATAATGTGAACCTGTGAGTACACACTCGAACTAGCAAAGTCTTGTAAAACCTTGTAAAACTTTCACGAACCGACTCGACGAATCAGAAGCTTGATCCGTCAATTCAATCTCGACGAAACAGGAAGTCTGTTTCGCCAACATTATCTCGACGAAACAGATTTGTTCCGCCGGCCCAGATTCGCCAAGCCCAGTTCGGGCCCAGTACGTTAATTCACATATAATTAACGTAAATCACTTTCTGTTGAACACTTTTTGGCAAATAAGAAAACCCTAGGAGCTCTATCCACTGTGTGACGGCAACATCCATCCTTCATCATCACCTTCCCTATTGAATCCTTAATTGTTCGTCTCGAATCGATTAGTGTAAACCTTATTGTATGCATATCTTTAATTGAGGTCTTATGTGCTGGAATTAGGGTCAGATAACTATGTGAAAACCGAATTATGATGTTGAAATATATATGATGAGATCCTTGAATGCGTTGGTTGGCGTCGATTTTGATGTGGTATATTATCGGTGATATTGTGATTAAAAGAAACATGGTTATCGAATCCGTATGTCTTGATCTAGGCTACACATGACCCTCTCGTGACCTAGGGTTCATGCTAGATGATTGGTTATGATGATACGCTTTGTTTGGATTAACAATGTTCTTTATGAATGATAATGATTGCATGATGATATGTGACTGATGATGACTGTATGATGATTGACGGTTGTTAGCATGATTAGGGTTTCTGTAAAGTTGTAACCGCTGTATACTTTTGACGTAACTGATGTTCAACGTAACTGGCATGTGGACGAAACAGAAATCTCGGCGAAACAGAATGTGTTTCGCCAAGAAAGGTCGACGAGACATAATCTTGTTTCGCCAAAGGGTGGTTGACGAAACAGGGCATGTTCGGTCAATCTGTATTTCGCCGACTTGAATAATTTGCACAGTAATCTGACTTAACTCCGTTAGAGGTTAACTGAGATATTTAACTGCTGTTAAGTGATACACATGACTTATTTGAGCTTGAATGTGCACAATGTGCTACTTGGTGATTATCGATGCATTGTCCTTTGTGATTACACATACGTGCCAACTTCATGAATATCAACTGATCAAATACATGTGAATAATTAGGACTTGACTGATTAAGTGTGAGCGAGTAGTTAATCTTACCGAGCAAACCAAGGTGAGTTCACTGCATTTCTCAAGCATGCGTCCCGGTGGTTTGGGACAACTAGTAAACGTTTGGAAAGGAAATCTTTGGTAAACAATGTAATTGGGTCTTGGATATTGTACATGGGATCGATCATTACCAATGCTTGGTTAGGGGCATTGGGGGCTGGACACACTCCAGGTTATTGAGGGACACACTTCCCGGATACATATGGGCACACTCCCTAGGGTATCTCCACAAGTTATAAACCGCATCAAATCACTACGTTGAATTGACCTAACATATACCTGGTAACAAAACACGTTAACTAAACTTTGAACTCACCAGCGTCGTCTGACACACTTGTCTGCATGCTTGCAGGTCGTTAGAATACAAGACATGGACTTGCTATCTGGGAGTGCTGGAGTGGTCATGGATCGGGGCTATTGGATTACTTATATTTGATACATTGGTTTTGAGTATTATTATGAAACAATTGCTAAACGATTTATTACATGCTTCCGCTATACAACTCTTTGGGAAACTAATATTATGTTTGACATTTTCTATTGGTAATTAATGACATGTTTATTTAAATAATCATCATTGGTTCAATGTGATTGGTGGCTCATACTCTGATGCGTAACACGCCTCGCGGAATTCCCGCAGGTGGTATTTTGGGGGTGTTACAACAAAGATTTGATCTTCGTTCAGCTTGTTATACACTTTACAAGTCTCTTTTATTGATTAACTTGACGATACAATGACTGGAGACAATTTGGCAGCACCTCGGCTCCAAAATCCTGATTTCCCACCAAATGACAATATCACTACCCTATTTATAGTATTTCTCATTCCCCACGAAAGTGCAACTTTCTGATTCCCCACGAAAGTGCAACTTTCTGATTCCCCACGAAATGACAATTTTCTAATTCCCCACGAAAATGTCATGTCCATTTCGTGGGAAATCATCATTTCGTGGGAAATCAACATTTCGTGCCCTAATCTAAACAATTCTATACAAGACTCGATACAAGACGAAGACGACAGACGGATGCACCAACAGACTCCTTCTCGGATGTTGACGGAGTCTTCAGTGTTGAGTCTTCGCACTTTCAGTCTTTATCAGCCTTTGGGCTTCTTTTCTTTTGAAATGTTTGACGCTGTAAGTATCCTTCAATCTTTATCTTCTCTTTTCTCTATCATGAACAAACTCTTTTTCTCGGATGTTGACATCTAGCTCTTTGTCATTCAGACTCCCCCTCACAATCAGCTGGGATCGCAGTCTGGAATTTACTAGTTGCATACCTGCATACAATGTCACAGCCCCCGATCCCTAATCCCCGGGAACGGGGGGCCGCGAGCCAGTTTCGGTGGTATCACGTTTTTAACCAATTTGGCAGCGGAAATATTCATCAGGAGTGTAGTTAGGAAATATGTTATCAGAGTAAACCACCACATTTTATAAAATTAAACACATGGGTAAAACCCAAGTTTTCAGTACACACTTTTATAGGAATAAATCCTAATTTATTTAACAAAACATCTATTTTATTCTTAGGTAACTTTATTGCCACTTTTCCAAGCCTTCAGTGCTTTCCAGCTATTTGGCTTTCACATTTTGTTACCTGAAACGCGTTTTAAAAACATTTTGTCAGTGGGAAATACTGGTGAGTGAATCCCAGTTTAATCAAGTTTAAATAAAAATTCAAGTGAATAGTATTGAGGGCGCATCCGCAATTACATTTGTTTCCAAGTTATATCAATTACCACCACACGGTAATGTCGTTCCGACTTATGGTCATGTTACTCCTTTGCCAGGTGGTAACAAATTTTGTATACATAACCCCAAATTTACCGACTGTAATTGTATTCTTACAAATACTCAATAACTGTTATTCGCATGGAAAGATATTTAAGGTTTTGTAAAAACAGTTAACAAAAGATTTACAAAAAGTGGATCAACTCACGTTACTGTCTTAAGGTTTTCAGTAATGATTTCCTGGGAATAATCTATAAATTACACAAATGCACGTGTGTTAGTAAAATAACCCATTTTAAGATTAGTAATACCCTCCACGAGACGGCATTCCAACGACTACGTCGGGCAGAACCACGACAGCCGTTACGGAACCCTAGATCAATCGGGCAGAGTATCTAATACGTATCCAGCGGTTATAATACTTACAACGAAGCAGAGCTTCGCTAATTAGGGGGGGTATTAGACTCGGGTATAATGCCCATTATTCAGAAATTGAGATTGAAAGAAAGAAAAAGAACGATCGGAACAGAAGGCCCGTTGCCTTCTTATATAGGGCTGAAATCTGGTCTCCACGCGGCCCGCGTAAAGAACAGACAGAGCTTACGCGGCCCGCGTCAAAGCTGGGTCAACACGTAGCTTGTCCCGGTCATGATCTAGCCTTGCCACGATGATGACACGTGTCATCACCGGGCTGTGCCATCAATTGAGTCCCTCACGGCCCGCGTTAACTTAATGGAGATCTTACGCGGCCCGCCTGAACTTAAGAAGTCAGTTAGGTGCCGGTCCTTATACCGCCCGCGTAAAAGCTTGGGGTGGGTCTATGCGGCCCGCCTCAGCTTAATATTTATTGTTTTTAATTTATTTTATATGTTGTGTTATATTTCGGGCTCGGTTTTCACATACGGGATATATTAAAAGACATATTGGGACATTTTACATAATTTTAGGGCGTCAGAAAATTATTGAGGGTGTCGGTGCAGGGTTGTTATATACACTCTAACCAACAGTAAGATTTGCCTTTATGCTTACCTCTTGAATTTAAAATGATTAAATTGGTTTCAAATTAATGATCCATTTATCCGTTTCAAAAACCTTTCTCAACTCAAATAAACTTTCCCAAACCAACGTCGTTCATCATGTTTAGCACATGGGATTTTGAAAATCAACTTTTCAACATCAATTGTCGAAAATAATATGAAATAAATCTTTTTGGATTTTTGATTTTAATAAAAAAACAATAAAGAAATATTTACAAACAATATTTTTTGTGAGTTTGCGAAAGAGGATCATATCAGTTTTTGAGACAAATCACTTGCACCGTTAAGCTTTAAACATTTTAAGTTCTAAACGATTCACAGAAATTGACGATATAATTGTCCTCTTAAGCTCAATCTAAAAACTTTCGAAAATGCTTACCGATACGTTAAGGTATATTATTTTTGCACTAAATTCTTATGGACCCCACGATCTTAGCATATCCCCTCATCATGCAATACACTAACTCAAGTAATGCCTTTAAACTTTCATCAACTGTGATATGTGCAAAAATAACGCAGAATGTTTAAACATTAACAATCAGGTTGATACTTCCGTATACGCAGAGAAAGTCCAATGTTTAAACAAAATAAGAAAATAAAAACAAGTTGAATTTGTTTTGGCTTTAACCACCAGATCGATACTTCCGTATACGCAGAGGTGATCCAAAGCTTAAATGAAACACCAAAGAAAATAAAGCAGAATGTTTAGGCAATAACATCCAGGTCGATACTCACGTATACACAAAGCATGTACAGTTCTTAAACAAAATAAAGAAATAAAACAAGTTTAAATTTTTGCAAAATGAAATGCACAATCACAATGATTTTTCAGCAAAATTGTGAAAGTTCACAAATTTAACCAGTTTTTATACTCTTTGCATTCAACGATTACTGAGCAGCCACACAATCAAGAAGGACAAAACTAAGTACTACGCTTTTGATCATGTTTTCCACTAGAACTAGGCTTTTTATTTATGTTTGTATCGTTATTACAAATCTACTAGTCTAGATGAGCCTATCGTCACATCTTTAGTGAGACCGTTTATCACTTTTAGACTTTACATTTCTTTAGCATGCTGTGATAGTCCACTGATTTTCTATCATTTCCTCTTGTTTCAGCAAAACTCATTTTTAAATTTTTCATGTTTTTGCATTTTCAAATTTTCTAATGTTTTTTAAAATTTTTACTCCCCCTAAAATCAAAATGTGTTTCAATTTTGATTTTCTGGGAAAATTTGAAACAAACTGTACAAACTTGACAACTTGATGAGAATCACTTCACTTCTCTATCCACCTGGCGTAAACAATCAGAACTCCCCCTGACAACAAACTATTTTCCCATTATGATTTCAAAACACTTAAGTTTGTTTTACTCAAAATGATTTTTCCGAAAAATTAGTTTTGTCTGCCATTTCACAAACATGGGGTTTAATTCATCACACTGTTTTCAACCACTTGTATGTTTATCACAAAAACAATTTCCAATAATTGTACCACTTGTAAGATAGTTAAATCAAGTACAACTTAATGTCCTTGATTAACCACTTGTAAGTTGAAATATCACAGAACAACCATCATTCACATCTGTGATATTTTTAAGAAAGATGCCGATTCTTGTTCCACGATTACCAACTTGCGAACTCCAGCAAGTCAGGATTTTAAGTACAGAAAGGTGACACCCAAGCCTGACCAGTCTTGGGTGCATCCGAGTTATTTTCACTCGGTGTGTCAGTTCTCTTCTTTGATTCATAAAATTCCTTTACCCCTTTGACTTTTCCGTTAACCGTTTTTCCAAAAATGTTTAGAAAATTGGGGTTAAAGGCTTTTTCAACATCAAAATCTTTCTTTTCATAAAAAGAATGATTTGAAATTTCAGCTTCGTCAACTTTTTGTTTATAATTATCAGCTCGCAATGGTGGAAAGTTTACTTCATCCATTGGCGGAACTGAAGTTTCAATTTTTATCTCAACTTGTGGCTCTTCTGACTTTGATGAATCAGATTCATTGCCAACACATGGCTCCTTTGTTTCCGAAAAAACAAATTCATCGCCAACAATTTTCTTCTTCTTATTTTCCTTTTCCATCCTCAGATTTTTATCTGCTGAATTCGTCTTGCTTGACTTTGCAGTCGAGAGAGGCGATATATCAGGACTCTTATTGGTACCAACAGGTGAACCCGAGGACAAAATCCTTTGAAGATACTCCCTTGCTTTCTTCCTTTTCTTCCTCAGTCTATCTTTCTGCCCTTGTGAAAGCTTTACTTTCTGTTATTTGGGCGTTTCTTTGACTTTGACAGATTTCTTCATCTTTCCATGAGATTCAGCCCTCGATCTTCCCTTCGATCTCATTGGGCAATCTCTGGCAATGTGACCTTTGATTTGGCATTCATAACATCTTCTTGTCTCAAATCTCTATCTCTGGCAGTTAACAGCAATGTGTCCTTGAAAACCACAGTTGTAACACACCCTGTTATCGTACCAATCACCTTTATCAATCCAAACGCTAAAATCATAACCTTGATTTGATATGTAGTACTCATGACTTCTCCGATAAGCTTTATTTGACGCTTGAGTACTATGGTCAAACCTGCACCACTTATTACCAACTTTTTGTCAGTTTTTGTTTTCAGATTTTTATGATTTTGCATAATGATTGGATGACTGAACTGATGATCTTTTATTTTCATTTTGAAAAGTTTTCGAATTTTTGACTTTTTGTTTTTGTTCTACATTCTTCTTAACAGGTTTTTTCTTTGAACATTCACCTATTTTGAGTAGAATGTAAAACAGTATTTTTTAATTTTTCTTTTAGTTCTAAAAATATGTCTCTTTTCTCATTTTTCTCATTTTTCTCATTTTCATCATCAGTTTTATCATCACAATCCTCAATTTTGACTTTGTCAAAATTTGTGACATTGTCACTTATTGGAACAGAATTGATTGTTTCTGGACAAACATATGATGCAGAAGTCACAAAACCTTTCAACTTATTTTCTAACTCAGCAATTTTATTCCGATCACTTTCAGCTTCTTTTTCAAGCTGAATGATTTTAGCAAGATGAGAATTTATTGCAATTTGTTTTTTCAAGATTATTTTTGCCAAAAATATCTTTCTCATCTTCTAAAATCTCTATTTGATTTTGAAAATCTTTTTCTTTTTCTTATAAAAATTTGTTTTCCAATGTCAAACTCTCCACATCCTTCAAGAGTTTGACTTTGTCTGATTCAAATTTATCACATTTTGAGCACTTCTCGGTCATCTTTACAGCTTCAGCTTTCTTCTCAACCTTGATAGCTGCAATATCTTTAACATGCTCTTCTACCTCTTGAACAATTTCCTTAGATTTGAATTTTGCTTCATCAGTTGCTGCTTTACTCTTCTCTCTTGAATCAGACTTCAATTTTCTAATCTTTTGGAACTCAAGTTCTTGAACTTGAATGTTCTCGACGAACGAGCTCAAATTGAAACTATAATATTCACCACTCTTCTTCCAAGCTAACAAATACGTTCCCCACACATCATTTGGTAAAGCATTCGCCAACTTATCAATCCACTCCTCATTTGTTTTGTTAATGTTCAAATTTTTCATTTCTATATGCAACTTGGCATACCTCTTGATCAGTTCTATTATAGACTCTCCCTTGATACATATAAAACTATCAAACTTGTTCTGTGCAATATAGAATTCAGAACCCATGTTTCGGTATTGAAATATTCTCAAAAACGGATTTTCAAACGATACAAAAATTCACACAATCTAAAATCTGTTCAATCACTTTATCAAACAAATGAATCAGATGAATATCCGATTGAATAGCAAAAATCAGACGACAACGGATCGAGTGTGGATTCGCTCGGGCGGGTATCCGATGCTTGAAAAATACCTCGGATCATCTGCAAACAAACAAACAAACAATCAGTTAAAAAAACAAACTGAATATGTAACAGTGTGCGTTTGATGAAAACAATCTAAGACTCGTGTCGAAGATTTGCGGATAAATGTTGTTCGGATGAAATCTCTAAATGAATGGACTTGATCAATATTCTCTGTTCAGTTCACACACATGGTCCGTCAACAACAATGAACTGAGCCCACGGATTCAATTATTTGAAAGTCTGATTGGGCCGATCAATTGGGCTTTGACACACAATACAACCTTCTTTTACATGATTTTAGAAATGTCTAACTAGTTTGAAATGGCCTACAACACTTTTAACACATCTCGATAAAATCAAGCAATTAATGGGTCAACAATTACTGATTGGGCCTTTAACTTCACGTTTTGTTTTAACTTTTGATTGGACAAACAAATGATTATCATTCATGTGATTGGGCCACAAAACAACACATGCAAACAAAACATGCAATCTTGAATTCTATTGGGCCGTTCACTTTAAATCACATTTGACAAATCATTTATAAAATTCTCATGCAATAACAAGACATCAATTAAAAGTCGACAACATATATTTCAATGTTCTTTCATTGGGCCGCTAATATGTAGTGGGCTGACACACCAACCACATATGAAGTCACATGGCTACCTATTAAAATCTCGTGGCTGACAATCTTCTATTAATATCACATGCAAACTGTTAATTCAAGTGACCGAAAATATCAATTCACCACACAATTTTCATTGGGCCTCTCATATTACTCATGCATAGGGCCGTCTTTTTAAATGAATCAACAGAATGCTCATACAAGACGACAAATCAAATAATGCATCTTATATCTAATTGTGCCTCAAAACTTTTTAAAGGAATTTTAATATGTGGCCGACATTACTTTTATTAATTAGTTTAATTGACCGAGACACATGCAACCAATATTGAAGTCCGACAAACTTTATTCAAGAACTGTTCAACACAACTGATTGTGCCGTCAATTTATATTTTTAGAACAAACGTGAAATTCTCAATTTGAGATTGTGTTGGGTCACATGCAACCGTTTTTGATTCAAACAAAACGATGACAGTTCAAGCGAAATCAGTGTTCGAGCGGAATCTGATTTTAAGATTTCAAGCGAAATTAACTTTGTAACTTTCAAGCGGAATGGTAAGTCTCGAGCGGAATCAAGATGATTCTCTCGAGCGGAATCAAAATCCAAACTGATTCAAGTGGAATCAGTTAACTTCCTCAAGCGAAATCTCCCAAACAAGCTAAAACTCTGATTTCGCTCCAAATTCTCGAGCGGAATCAGTATTTCGAGCGGAATCAGGCTGATGTCACTTGATATCGGACCAAAAACCTTCGATTTCTCCTAAACGGCTAGGAATTTGGATCTGAAACATGCTAGGGTTATAGATCAGGTGTTTTCGCACAACATATTAAAAAATCATGAATTTTCGACCGTAATAACCCGTTCAATTTGATGATTTTCAGTGAAAAACGTAAAAGAATGAGTAGAAATCATAAATCTCTGTGAAAACAAGCTAAATCGGTGAGAATTCTTCCTCCTGAGCTCTGATACCACTTGTAGGATCGTTTTCACGACCAAACGAGTCGTTCAAAAGAATTCTCAGATCAAATCAGAGGCGGAATACACAGATTTGATCTTTGTTCAGCTTGTTATACACTTTACAAGTCTCTTTTATTGATTAACTTGACGATACAATGGCTGGAGACAATTTGGCAGCACCTCGGCTCCAAAATCCTGAATTCCCACAAAATGACAATATTACTTCCCTATTTATAGTATTTCTGATTCCCCACGAAAGTGCAACTTTCTGATTCCCCACGAAATGACAATTTTCTAATTCCCCACAAAAATGTCATGTCCCATTCGTGGGAAATCATCATTTCGTGTGAAATCAACATTTCGTGCCCTAATCTAAACAATTCTATACAAGACTCGATACAAGACGAAGACGACAGACGGATGCACCAACACTTTTAAACCTTCAGCATCATCCTTGATTGCTATTTCTTGTACCTTTTTAATTTGTTCATTTAAATCCAATTGTAGGTTTAATCTGAGAGCACGTGCCCTTTTTGGCTTCTCATGGTACTTCCGACTTAAAGCATTAGCTACTACGTTTGTTTTTCTGGCATGATACTAGATATAACAATCATAATCATTAAGGATTTCCATCCAATGTCTTTGTCTCATGTTTAATTCCTTTTGCCCGATAACATATCTTAAATTCTTATGATCTATGAGGACAATGAACTTACTACTATAGAGATAATGTCTCCAAATCTTAAGGGCAAGAATTATTGCTCCTAACTATAGATCACGGGTTGTATAATTTTCTTCATGCTTCTTAAGTTGTCTAGAGGCTTAAGAAATTACCTTTTGACATTGCATCAACACACATCCAAATTCTAACTTAGATGCATCACAATATACTATAAAGTCTTTAGTTCCTTCTAGAAAAGCAAGTATTGGTGTGTTCGTTAACCTTTGCTTTAAAACCTTGAATGCTTCCTCTTGTTTTGGTCCCCATTCAAAATTAACTGACTAGCAAATTAGTTTGTTAATGGAATAGCTATTCTGGAAAAATCTTGAATGAAACGTCTATAATATCTTGCCAATCCAAGAAAACTTCTTACTTCTGTTGGTAATTCAGGGACTTTCCATTTGGTAATAGCTTCGATCTTTGTAGGGTCCACATGAATTCCTTCATGATTAACTAAGTGTCCAAGAAAGTGCACTTTTTGCAACCAAAATTCACATTTTGAGAATTTAGCATAAAGCTTCTCTTTTCTCAATAATGTCAGAAGTATGTGTAAATGCTTTGTATGATCTTCCTTACTTCTGGAGTAAATTAGTATATCATCTATAAAACCGATAATGAATTTATCTTTGGTATGGTTTACATATCTTGTTCATCATGTCCATAAATGCGGCTGGGGAATTGGTTAAACCAAATGGCATGACTGTAAATTCATAATGTCCATACCTTGTTCTGAAAGCAGTTTTAGGAATGTCCTCTTTCTCTACCTTCAGTTGATCATATCCTGAGCGTAAGTCGATCTTAGAAAAGAATCGGGCTCCTTGAAGTTGATCGAATATATCATTGATTCTTGTTAGTGGGTACATTTTTTTCATCGTAATCTTATTCAATTCTCTGTAATCAATGCACATACGCACCGATCCATCTTTCTTCTTAAGAAATAACACTGGTGCTTCCTACGGCGATGAACTTGGATGTATAAAACCTTTTTCGAGTAATTCGTCTAACTGTTTCTTCAATTCATGTATCTCCGTTGGTGCTAGACAATAGGGTGCTTTGGCAATTGGTGCCGTTCCTGGTAACAGGTGAATTCTAAATTCAACCTCGCGATCTGGCAGTAATCTAGTTAATTCTTCTTGAAAGAAATCTGAGAATTTAGATACCACGGGAATATCCTTTAATTCTTTTCCTTTAGTGTTAACGATTACTGAAATCATATACACCAGTTCTGCTTTCCATGGGTAACTTGCAGCTTTCATTACAGAGATAAATTTTGTTGACCTTGTCGGCTTGTCTCCATTGATTGTGATCCTTTATCTAGTTGGTGTACGTACTTCTACAGACTTTTAGTCACACAAAATTCGTGCATGATTGGCTACCAACCAATCCATTCCTAATACGACATCGAATCCGCCTAGATCCATTGGTAACAGGTTAGCAGTAAACTTATAACTTAAAATTTCTATCTTTCTAGGAAGGATTTCGCGTAATTTTGATAGAATTTTCATTTTTCGTCTCCACCAGACAGTCTTGGTGAAGTTTAGTTAATGGTTGATTGAAAAGTTTGCAGTAAGAACAATTTATAAAACTTTCGTTTGCACTAGTGTCAAATAATACTTTAGCATAAACATCATTAACTAAAAACGTACCAGCAATCACATCAGGGATCATCTTAGCTTCTTCGGTTGTCAGCACGAAGGCTCTTGCATTCTTCTTGGGTGCTTCTATTACCTTTGCTTTGTTGTTTGCTGTTGGAGCTAGTTTTGGACAGTTTGGCTTGATATGGCAAGCTTCTCCGCAGTTATAGCATATTCTTTCGTTAACTTTCTTCCTACAGTTTTCTTCCTTATGCCCTGGTATCTTGCAGAAGTTGCACGATACTGCACACTTCCCGGAGTGCTTCTTTCTACAGAGTTTACAGAAAGATGAAGAAGATGAACCTGTTCCCTTCATGCGATTGGAATTACCATAACGAAGTTCCTGGGTAATCTTTTGAGCTACATTATTTTTCTGGTTTTCTTCTTGCGTGCGTATTAACCCATCTGTAAGAGTGTTAGCAAGTTCCACTGCTTCTTCTAATGTTTGTGGTCTAGCTACTTTGACTATATCTCTGATTTCACTTATTAATCCCAATATATAACGGGAGATTAATACTAGTTCTGGTGAGGCTAGTGTTGGTACTATCATAGCATATTCAAAGAATGTGGTAGTATATTCTCGGCAATTTACCCCAACCATTCCATGATTTAGGAATTTATTGGTAATCTGTTCCTTTTCATGAGGAGGACAGAACTTCCTTTCAACTATTTCCTTAAAGTTGTTCCATTCCATATTGTAAACCTTGTCACTTCCTCTTGATTGTAGAATGGTATTCCACCACTCTAATGCTCCATCTTTGAAAAGATTATAAGCATACATAATATTATCCTCATCTGCACACTTATTTTTAAGATTACTTCAGTCTTTTCTATCCAGCATAAAGCTGAAATGGCTCCTTCGTTACCTGAGAATTCTATTGGTTTACAGGATAAGAATTCCTTATAAGAACAACCATGTGAGATGGTTCTCTTTCTTTTTGGAATTGGAGCTTTGATGAGAAGTCTGTGGTTTCCATTCACATTATGACTTGGTTCTTCGTGAGTATGTTTACTACCGATTATGATATTATTATTTTTTGCCTTTTTGTTAAGAGTGTCGATAATAAATGGCATGGCATCTATGATTACTTGAGCTACTATGTGTTCTATAGCACTTTTATCTACTTGGTTCCCGTTATCATTATTATTCTGGAATTCCAGATTTACTTGGTTTGACATCTGAATTTTAAACATTATAAGGTATTAATATCACAGAATAAAGTAAACAAAGAAACACTCAAGCACATTCAACCAAAATCGTCGAGCATTGTGACGTTTACTCTTTTTCATATATATGCATCTAGTACAAACTATAACTGAAATTTAAAGGTTAGTAATTATGCATTGATATATATATATATATATATATATATATATATATATAGAGAGAGAGAGAGAGATGACAGTTAACGTACATTACATCTTAACGTACATCACGTACGACAGGTAATTACGCACGTTGATTTTAAAATCACGCACGTTATAACTCAAATATCCAAAATCACGCATGTTGAAACACAATAATCACGGATATTGAAAACATTAATCACGCATGTTATATAACAAATCACGAACGTTGTTGTACGTGAAGTACTTTAAACCGTAATGTACCATATACTTTTTCTATATATATATATATATATATGTATATATATATAGGGTAAGGTTATTGTAAAAAAGACCAAAAGTGTGAGAAACGTAAGAAAGAATCTGAGTCATTAGATCTAAATTAATTGAAAAGAGTAAAAAAGTAATTTTATCATTAATTCAATTAATTAAAAACTTCTTATAACTGCCACCTTAATTATAGGAAGTATATAACACCATTCAGCAAGTATATAACACAATTCGGCATTCAGCAAGTATATAACATCATTCAGTAAGTATATAACACCATTGAGCAATATAACACCATTCATTGACTAAACATCTGATCCAAACATATTTTTATCTCTATATAAGTATAGCAATATGGTACTCATATTAAAGATAAAAAAACGCTCGTTATTATGGTGTAATTTTTTTAAAAAAAGTTACGTATAAAAAGTTATTGACTTTTAAAAAATACGGGGGGAAGTTACATGTGCATTACCTAATTTCTAGTGGGTTTAAAAGACTATATTGCCCCTAAATATTTCAAATCAGTTCAAATTAATAAAAATATTTTACAATTTGGTCCCTATTGATCTCAACCATTAGATCAAAAGATTTAATGGCTGAGATTCTTTCTTACCATTCTCACACTTTAGGCCTTTTTTACAGGATCCTCTGCATATATATACATACATATAATATATATATACATACATATAATATATACATATATGTGTGTGTAGGGTAAGGTTCATGCGATTTTTTAGTAGCTAATTTTTTTTATCATACGTGAATAATTTTTTTTTAAAAATCGCTACTTTTAGTAGCTAATTTTTTTTTAATTTTTATACTAAAAGTAGAGATTTTTTTCTAAAAAATATTAAAAAAAAAAAAATTTGTGTGTTTTTTAGCTATTTTTAGGCATTTTTTGTTGTGTTCACATTGGTTCTCGCGATTCTCGCTATAAAGTGTGGTTCCTAACGGATCTTTGTCCTATATATATATATATATATATATATATATATATATATAGAAGAAGGATCCATTAGGAACCATCCTTTATTGCGAGAACCGCGAGAGACAATGTGAACACAACCAAAAATACCTAAAAATAGCTAAAAACAACAATTTTTTTTAATAATTTTTACCTATAAATCGCTAATTTTCGTTACCAAAATTTTTTTAAAATGTTTTTTTTTTGTTTTAAAAAAAATTTGGATACTAAATTAGCAATTTAGATGTAAAAAATATTAAAAAAAAATTGTGTGTTTTTTAGATTTTTTTAGGTTTTTTGGGGGTTTAGTTTTAGCATTTTAGCTTGGGTGGGGGGGGGGGTGGGGGGTTTAGGTTTTTTTCTTTTTTTTTGGTGTGGGGGGGGGGGTGGGGGTCAGGTTTTTTTTGGTGTGTTTAGATTGGTTCTCATGGTTCTCACAATAAATGTGGTTCTCAAATGAACCTTACCATATAGGAAAAGTGTAAAATACATTACGCCTTAACGTACATCACGTACCACAACATGTGTGATAAATGTTTTTATCATACGTGAATAATGTTTTCCAAAATGCGTGATTTGGGTTTCTTAGTTTATAACGTGCGTGATTTTCAAATGAACGCACGTAATTATCTGTCGTACGTGATGTACGTTAAGCCGTATTGTACGTTAACTGGCCTATATATATATATCTATATATTTATCAAATTAAAAGAAAATACGTATATATATATATATATATATGTATATATATATAGTATATTAGGCGGTGGTTCTCTAATATTGCATCCCTCTCTCTTCGTATCCAGATGAGATTCTCCCATATTTTGCGTATCTTGTTTCCTTCCTGAATCAAATATTCACCATAGTGGCGAAGTTCGACTACATTTTCGTGACTCGTGGGTGACATTTGGGCTCATACGGGTTCGTTGGAAATTGGTTCATGTGACACCCCGACCACGTAAAACAACAAATCGCGGCGGAAACGTCGGGGAGTTTTGTAACAGAATAATTGTTTCATAACACATGGATTTAAGTTTTGTTTAATTGAATAAAAAGTATTACTTTGCATTGAAATTAGAAACAAACATGAACAAATAGACTTTCATTGTTATTAAGTCACTAAGGCCTCTTTCATTCCTATGTGAGCATGCATCAATATCGTCATCAAACATCACCAACTATGGTACTTGAAACACATGTGAAAATACGTCAGCATAATAATGCCAGCGAGTACATAGGTTTTATGTGAATGTCAGATTCATGGCTCGTTTTACCTTTTGAAATAACTCAAACAACTTTGTTATTCGATATTTAGAAAACTTAGTTTTGTAAAATGTTTATATTGTGAATTGAAATAACCAAATTAAAACATATTTGTTATAATTTATAAAACCTCGATGCCATGCTTCTTAACCCCAAAACATTTGTCTATATAGACCCAGATCGAAAATCATTTTTGTAATAAAACTTGAATCGTTTATATTGTTAGAAAAATCTTGTAATATAACTTTGTTTTGATAACATTTGCCCAAGTGATCTAGATAACGCAACGATATACAATGTGTTAAAAGCACTTATATATAGGAAGTACCAGTGGCGTATCTACCATGCTTTTAACACATTACACCCGCCTTGTTAGCTAATCACTTCCCTAACCCAACGGTTCAAACAGCTTCAAACGGTTCAATCAATCAATCAACTCCAAACGGTTCACATAAATCAAACAGTTCCAAACGGTTCCAACAGTCCAAATAATTCACATAGATCAAACAGCTTCAAATGGTTCAAACAGTTCAAAATGTAAAACAATGTGTCCATATGCTGGATGAGCATATACAACAAAATGTAATATATAAAAATCAATGTGCTAGCATGCTAAGTGAACATACATAGCAAAACATAACGAAATCATGTACTATATGCGTACTAATGGACATAGCAAGTATATGATATAAAAGCATGAAAAGCACGAAAATAACAAGTAGGCACACATGTTTCACCCCAAAACAGTTGAAATCAGTAAAAGAGGGGACTATGTACTCACTTGAGGATGCTTAGAAGTCTTGAATAACAACCAAACAAAGCTAGAGGGATCACGGAATCAAACGACACCTATTATAGGTAACTACATGAATAACCGAACCTACATCGGAAGATCGGATAGAATGAGGTTTCGTAAACCAAATGAGTATTGGAACTCATATGACATGGTTTAACAAAGCCTACATACTAAAACGAAACCTAACCTAAGGGTCCAAGCAATGGAGTTACCTATAATAGGTGTCATTTGATTCCGTCTGGAAATTTATTCATAGGAGTCTCTCTGTGACATTGTGTTAAATAATTGTCTTGCATGGAATCTAGGCTGTTATCCATTTGCGTAGAGTAACCCATCAAAGATATGCAAGGCATAATCCTGTTATTTCCCCTAACGGATATTCTTCAGAAGCGAAAATGGACGGATGGAGTCATTCTCCTCAACAGGTTCTTCAGAAATGGAAATGAAGGAATAGTCAAAAGGATATTCATTTCCATTGATGGGTATTCTTCAGAAATGAAAATGAACGGACGGAGTCATTTTCCTCAACGGGTATTCTTCAGAAATGGAAATGAAGGAATAATTAAAAGGATATTCATTTACCTCGATGGGTATTCTTCAGAAACGAAAATGAACAGACGGAGTCATTTTCCTCAATGGGTATTCTTCAGAAATGGAAATGAAGGAATAATCAAAAGGATATTCATTTCCCTCGACGGGTATTCTTCAGAAACCAAAATGAACGGACAGAGTCATTTTCCTCAATGGGTATTCTTCAGAAATGGAAATGAAGGAATAATCAAAATGATATTCATTTCCCTCGACGGGTATTCTTTCAGAAGTGACAAATGAATAGCTAGTTCATTTTTCCTCCACGGGTGCTTCATCAAGAATGGAAATGAATAGGGTTAACTCTAGACACATGACAAAACTTGTTGTGGTTTCTGTGCACTAAATTTTTATAATTATGTATGCATCCGTAATTACGTAATTCCTTGCATAGAAATCACATTTTGTTTTATAATGTGAAGGGGGTAGGATTTGAACAAGGTCGAGACAACCTTGATGAAGTCAACACATAAACACAGAAGCACATATTTGTTTTCTTGGTTATTAATTTGTTATCAGTTTATTATTAATTGTTACTAACTTGTTATCGATTTGAACATGGGTATTCGAGGTACACCAAGAACCCAGTCGATGGACTTCAACGTCCTCAAGAATCTATCTGAAAAGATAGGATGATCTTCCAAAATTTCGATTTCTTTTATAAGGAAACGTAATATTCGAATTAGGGTAGACAACAATTAAGGATTTACGGAAATACCCTTAGGCACCCTATTAAGGATTTATAGTGGTACTTTGGGGTTTTTGTCCAGAGTTGTAACTTGCTCCTTGTACTTCATTTTCTTGGAAGAAATGGGTACTTAGGATTTTCTTGGAAAACCAAGAGATCATAAAATGGCAGAATTTTGGGAGTAGTCTGTTCTTCAAGGAATACGATCCCTTGATTCTCGTAGGGGATATGTTGTTTATACATGCAACCACATTTGTACACTGCGATGTAAATAAATGATTTATTTATAAACAACAACAACAACTGTTTCATAGACCTTGTCAACAAAAGAAAATAATACATAAGGCTTGAATATTTCTAAACAACGTCGGCTTCTAATCGGTCAGATGCTCATCCCTGCGCTGGATTCGAATTAGCAAGCTTTGGGAACTTTCATCGGAAATGGCCCATCTCGCCACAGTTGAAGCAAGAACCTAGTGGAAAACGAGCTTGAGCAGGATTGTTGCCAGCTTGATTGGGTGTAGCTGCAGCTGGGCAAACCCTTGTTGTATGACCTATAAGTCCATAAATTTGGCACTTGCAGCACTTCACACTAGCATGATGATGAAGGTTACATTGGTTGCACAAGGGTGCAGTTCTGTTGTATGCTTCCTAGCAGGGGGTTGAGTTGGTTGGTTGGGGACAGCTTGATCATTGTGAGCAACCACGGTGAAGTTCTGAGAAGTCTTTCTCGTCTTGGACTTCTTGGAGGATTCAGTCTGCTCATCCTTTGGTTTCGATTCTTCGATCGGTTTCTTATCACCCTTGCGGAAAAGTTTACCTTTCCTGATCTAAGATTCAGTCAAGGTAGCGGATTGCTCAATGGCCTGTCTAACTGTAGTGGGATTGCTACCAATAACAATGTCTTGTACTGAGTCAGGGAGGCCATCAATGTACTTTTCGATTGCCTTATCCATAGGTGTAACCATGTGCGGGCATAACAAACTTAACTCCTCATAACGGTCCGTGTAAGCTCGATGCTTACCGCTATCTTTCTTAAGATCATCGAATTCCCTTTCCAATGCCCAAATCTCATGACGAGGATAGAATTCCCTCATCATTAGAGCTCGAAGCTCTTCCAATGTTTGAGCCAGTGCCACATCGGCACCCCTATCCCTCATCACACCATTCCACCATGTTAAAGCTCGTTTCTCAAAAACACTAGATGCTAACTTCAACCTTTCGCTCGTTTGGACATTAAACATGCCTTAAAGTGCTCTCTAGACTCTCGAACCATTGTAGAAGTGCAGTTGCTCCTTGAGACCCAGAAAATTTTGATGGCTTAGAAGAGTTGAATGTCTTGAAGTTATAGGGAGCATTATTGTTGTTATTGAAGGCTTGGTTACATTGAGCAATGATGTTTGGGAGTGCAGCAGCCATTTGCTGCGTAATGATAGCTGCTAGTTCTTCATTAGGTACCTGATTGTCGCGTCGAGGAGGCATTCTAAAAGAGGAAGCAAGAGAGAAAACAAGTGAAATGGCATTGGGTAAGAATAGGATGTTGCAATTACCGACCAAAAAAGGCATGGATGATGGTCATTTGTTCGAACCATGAAGCAAACAAACGACGCACAAAAGCTGAATCAAAGTAAATAGCTCCTCAGAATGTATGGCGAAGACATGCTCGCCTATAAGTGGACACTCACCCCAAGAGTTCCCAGGTAAGAGTATTGGTCCGATACTGCGGATTTGTACGAACACTCTAGCCTTAGACAGAAAACTCAGGGTATAGGCACCCACCCTTCTAGTTTGCACGTGTTCACGTTATTTAGACCCAAACTTTGACGAAATTTTGAAAACTTTGAAGGTTCAAAACCTTAAAAAAAATCATCCTAGAACAGATGATTGGTTTTCAGAGCAGATTCGAAAATTGTGTTCTTGTTGTGGTTGTTACCTAAAGATAGGCGACGGTATTGTTTTATGACTAAATACAAGTAAACTCGCGTTAGGGTCCTAGGAAGGTTATATCCAGGTCAAAGCATTACTAATAACCTAATTCCCTATAACCATGGGCTTTGATACCAACTATTCTGTCACACCCCGACTGCGTAAAACAACAAATCGCGGCGTAAATGTCGGGGAGTGTTGTAACAGAATCATTGTTTCATAACACATGGATTTAAGTTTTGTTTTATTGAATTAAAAGTATTACATTGCATTGAAATTAGAAACAAACATGAACAAATATACTTTCATTGTTATTAAGTCACTAAGGCCTCATTCGTTCCTATGTGCGCATGCATCAATATCATCATCAAACATCACAAACTATGGTACCTGAAACACATGTGAAAGTACGTCAGCATAAAAATGCCTGCGAGTACATAGGTTTTATGTGAGTGTCAGATTCATGGCTCGTTTTACCTTTTGAACTAACTCAAACAACTTTGTTATTCGATATTTAGAAAACTTAATTTTGTAAAATGTTTATATTGTGAATTGAGATAACCAAGTTAAAACAGATTTGTTATAATTTATAAAACCTCGATGCCATGATTCTTAACTCCAAAACATTTGTTTATATAGACCCAGATCGAAAATCGTTTTTGTAATAAAACTTGAATGGTTTATATTGTTAGAAAAACCTTGTATTATAACTTTGTTTTGATAACATTTGCCCAAGTGATCTAGATAACGCAACGATATACAATGTATTAAAAGCACTTATATATAGGAAGTACCAGCGTCGTATCCACCATGCTCTAACACATTACATGCCTTACTTTAGGAAATTTTCGGACAAAATTTCCGGATGTCGGTTCGTTTGGTCGTATGGTTGCGTTGTTCCGTAAATTACGACGAAACACGAACGGACGCGAAAAACGATCCAAATTATGCGACGAATGGAATTGTATCATGCCAATCACTAAAATAACATATTTTAATGATTACATAAATTTTTTTTGGATGTCCGGATATATCTAGAACGTAAAATATGCGCGAAAATGCAAACTTGTGCACTTTTTGACGCTTTTAGTCCCTATTCATCAAGAAAGTTTATTTATGGGCACCAAAAAACTCAAAGCCTATTTCTAAGCTATGTAAAGAATATTTAGGGCATGTTAACTTATGATCAACTTTCGGAATGTTCGTCACAGTACGAATCGGCATACTTTCGCAGTTTGTCGAAATTGGTCCCTGTGATCGAATAAACTTGATTTCGGCATACCAAACCCTCCAAAACTTATTTCTAAGTTATGTAAATGTTATTTAAGGTATTTTAAGCCTATGTCACTGTTCCGGAGTGTTTGGTGCATTAAACTGGTTATATTTACGCATCAGTTCGCGTATAACCTTCCAGAAAGCGATTTAAAGCTCGAAATCAAACATGAATTGATATGTGCACATGATACACATATTCATACAAATCCCAAGTATGAAATACAATATGTCATTGATTTGGTATTTGTTTTATGGTCGCAGAGGCACATGTGTCACAGTTCAGGTTCTCCGTAGGGATATGGGTCATTCATCAAATCTTGAAATGCCCATTCATTGGTCCACCATTGTTCTAAGGGGTTTGGTTCTGGTAAGCTGGGTATTTTGTTTGGGTTGAAAGCTGGGTTTGGTAACTGATTTTCTTGGTTTTGTTCGGGGTACATACGCATGGGTGCTATAGGTAGTTCTGGGTATAGAGGTAATAGTTGTGGTTCTAGTGCTGCTACACAGTTAAGATCGAGAATATTTTCTACGGTTTGGAACAAATCGATATTGGCTTGTCTCCTATCCAGTTCCTCCCACAGAGGTATAGTCACTGGAATTTGGGCAATTCCAGCTATTGTTATTGTTGCTTGTTTTTGGATTTTCCTTATTCTTTTTCTCCTTTCCCTTTTCTCTTTACTAAACCATCCTCTTTTCTTAGGTGGAAAAGCTTCCTCAGATTTCGCTCTAAAAATAAAAGCTTCAGCAGAATCAGCTACGTATCCAGATGCTGGATCAGATGGTCCTTCATCAATTGGAGAGTGGGACAGGTGACGATAAGCGTCGGATGTATTCTGATCACTCATACTGTGAACTCAAAAATTGTCAAAAGAACATAAAATCATAATATACATATCAACATTTATTTACACAAAATAACATAGAAGTTATATAATTTCCAAACATAATGGTTAAATTTTAGGTATTAAAAAGAACACATAAATAGCTTAAACCAGTGACTCTGATACCACCATCGGTCGCAGCCCCGGACCCCACCCCGGGAGCGGGCGCAGTGTAGGACCGGTTTTGACGTCGTTCGATTGCGTAACGAACGTTCGACGTGCGGAATCCATGAACGTGCGTGACCGAACACACAATAACGTACTAAAACCATGATTTTATTGATATATATGATGTGTCCGATACAAAAATCACGTAGAAAGATCTTTCTCTCTCTAGACTTTCTCTCTCTAGACTTGAATCACCAAAATCTTCAAATGGAGCAAAAAACTTCCACTTTACACAATAACTCTCTATTTATAGGCCAAGGCTTTTAATGAGATTTCTCATTAATTACAAGATTGCCACCTTGCCTTTTGACTAAATATAATGCTTTCAAGACTTGATTTCTTCGGTTTCTCGCTACGGCTCGGGTTGACGAAGGCGATAGACATTTATGCACTAACACGCACCGAGAATAAGTCGGTGGTATCGGTGTTTATTAAATTTGCAACGGAATTAAACCATCAGGATCGTAGTTAGGAAATAAATTCAGAGTTTGTAAAACACCAAACTTTTTATATTTAAACAAATGGGCTAAAACCCATAATTCGTTTATAATGTCTTTATAGGGATAAACCCTAGTTGCTGAAAACATAAACTTCTTCTTTTATTTAGGTAACTTATAACCACTTTATTTAAGCCTTCAGTGCTCCATAGCTGGCTTCTAATAGCTTCACATCAAGTTACCTGAAACGCGTTTTAAAATATTTTATCAGCAACAAATACTGGCGAGTTCATTCAATTTTATAAAAAGACACATTGTTATAACTTTAAAGTATTAAGAGCGATTACAATGTTTATATCTAACCAAAAAATCCAAATACTTGTCACTCGACGGACCTGTGACTATGGTCATATCACACATTGGCTACCCATGTCCAATTGTGAAGGTTATCAAGTAGTGTATACAAAACCCCATAATACCGGCAATATTTTGTAGAATACAAAGAGTTAATCACTGTAAGTATAACTGAAAACATCTAAAGTTTTGCAAAGAAGTTTGATAAAAAGAGAAAATGACTCATTTTGTAAACTTAGGTTATTCTATAGGCTTCCTTGCAATATTTTCTGATAATTTTCTTGAGTTCCTATTAAAAATATACAACGCACGTGCGTTAGTATAATAACCCAATTCAACTTTATCAATATGTCATCAGACAGAGCCCCAACTTAGTTTACAAAGCATAGCCTTTATGAGGCAGTGCTTTGGCATCAGTTGCAGGGTTCTAGATCAATCGGACAGAGTATTGAATCTGTGATCAGGGGTTAAAGCACTTACAATGGGGCAGAACTTCGTGATTTTAGGGGTATTTTTTGGTATTATTTACATTCAATATAGAGAGAAAGAAAGAAATTTGTGAGCGAAATTAAACTGTGCCGTTCCTACTCTATTTATAGGTGTTTCGGAGTCCCTCGCGCCCCGCGACACACATAGGTGTCGCCCCTCGCGGGCCGCCACACCCTCTAGCTAGGGTTTAGGGCTGACTAGTCACACCATTAGGCTTGACACGTTACACGACACGTGTCCTAAAGAGTGCCCGGCAAGTATAGGTGTGTCGCACCCCGTGGAGGAGTTCTCCTTCGTTTGTCGCTGGCCGCTACAGGTACTTAAATACTATTTTATTCATTTTTCATTTAAAATAGCGATACGCGGGTTCGGTTTTGCGATTACATGGTGTTTTAAGGAATTTTGAGCGTTTTTATATTGGAGTCAAGAAATCTTTATAGGCCTACTCGTATAAATGGTTTTCGTGGGAACCATAAAAACGATGTACGGCGCATATAGAAATAAATGACCCAAGGAAATTTGTGAAATAAGTCACTATGGACGAAGGAGCCATGGTTGACAAAAGGGAACGTAAAGCTAAAGTATAAGTGACCCGCGGGGTCATAGAAACGAACGTACTGACCACACGTAAAACGATCAAAGTCGTTGGCCTTGGTCGTAGTAAAGAAAGGATGATTATAATCATCATTCATAGTTTATAAGGCCATCAAGGATGGTCAAATAAAAGCGATGGATTTCGCTAAGACAACCAAACAGGTCAAAACGAAGTCTTAATGCATACTGGAATGGTTGCATTAATAATGACTTTGGTAAAGTACCCAGTTGATGGGTATAATTTTAAATTTATGCGTAAACCAAGAAACGGGAACGCGAACTAAAAGTGAAAAGACTCGGATTATGAGTTATGACTAAAAGATGATAAAAATTTCGCAAATAGAATTTATGATAATTATGTTCAACTATTTTGAGGTTGAACGGGTTGAATAAAGAATAAAGTTTGGCTATTCATAAGTGATGAATTTCACACGAACAAGTCAAACGGGTCAAATAAAGTATAATGCTTAATAGTATAAGTAGGCGCAAACCAAATAATGGGAGCGCGAAATATTAATGAACTTATGTAATGGCCTGTGAAGGAATATAAAAGAAAAACGCAAACCAAATAATTGGAGCGTTAAAACATTAAGATAAAGAACCCGAGTAACGGGTTGTAAAGAAATATAGGCGTAAATAGGATAACGGTAAGGGTGTGATAAACCGACGCGTAAATGATGTAAGAAGTCATAGAGTTAGAGTTGGAAGAATGGTCCGAAAGTAAACGATCGTAGTCATGGACTACAGTCAAAGTTAACGGATTTCAAACGTGAAAACAAACGATTTTCAAACATAAAAAGGGTGCCTTGATACCAAATATATATTTTAAGAATGACACGAGTAAAAGGGATGATCTACGGGATCATCATAACCTTCGGATTATAAACAATATAGGGGTCTACGGGACCAAAATGACCCTCAGGTCATGAAGAAAAAGAAATGAGCTATAGGGGCCTCGCCTTAAAGAGGTGAAAGTCTAAAGAAATAGCTTACGAGACTAAGTGAAAGGGCTTACGGGCTACTTAGGCAAAGCGAGGGAACCGGATATGATACCTCGCATAAACTAAGAACATAAATGAATAAACTCTTGATTGTCAATTTCTTGATATGTATAATTGACATAAGTTAAAAAGAAAACGTTAAACTAAATTTTGTTTTAGTTAGAAACAATGTTTTAACAAACATAAGTATTACGAGAGGAATTGGAAAAATGGTTAATATTAAAAGAGAAAGGTCTTAACATCGATAGGTACAAGACGATACATCCGAAAAGAAGATTTTCGATAATGAAAAGCTGATATAAATTTAAACATGACGTGAAGCGATCACGGTCAAGAAAAGTAATATAGAATATAATCACATTGTAGCGCGAGCTATGAAATAAGGGTTAGAAATTCTTGTAATCCTCGGGAAGGCAATATTAGTATAAAAGTGATGGACATCGCTAAATTAACCGAATGGGCTAAAATAATGAAATTATGAAGAGTTTAGTTGACAAAAGTGAAAGATTTCACTAAAACCTCCAAACGGGTCGAAATAACAAAATTATGAAAAGTTTATTTGAATTGCGTTATTTCACATGAAAGGCGCAAACGCTTTAGAACCAAAAAGACATTACCATACTTTCTTGGTAATACTAAGAAATTGTTAAAGTACGAGCAATGCTCAAGGGATGCCGAGACTAAGTTCATTAGGTTTAAACTTAACGAACTACTTAAGAAAGGTTTCGGGGACAAAACCTCCTTAAGGGGGTAGACTTGTAACAACCCAAAAACGGGTTTGGTAATTTAACCCCGTTAATACTAAAGAGAGGGTGAAATACCGTTAGTAGTAAAAGTGAACCCTTAAACCAAATAACTAGGAACGTTTAACCTAGTTAATAATATGTTGTTAGATGGTAAAGAAGCATGAATAATTGGCCCTTTATATATATCTTAGAACTAGAGAGACCAAATTGGTAAAAAGGAAAACTAGAGTTTTTAAAATTGAAATTAAAACACAACACACACACATAGTGTGTGTGTGTGTGTGTGTGTGTTCAATCAGTAGCAAGGAAGACAAGGGGAAACCCTAGGTTATCCAAGAAGCATCAAATTAAAGGGTGAATTGGAGCTCAAACCCATTAATGAACATGAATTTGATGATCACCTACACAAGAGAATCATAAGGTATGTGTAAAACCTAGACCGATGAAAGTTGAAGTTTGAGACAAGTAGGTTACTTGCAATTAGGTTGTTGGATTATGTTCCAAAGATGAAATTATGTGTATGTGTATGCTTGATTTCGTTAGACATAAGGAAATTGTGAAATATTTGATGTAAGGTTTCTTATAAGTGATTAACAAGTAGATTATCAAATGGGTTTTGATCATATAAATAAGTTTATAATAAACTTATGTTTAAAACCATCATGGATGGTAGTAATAGGAAGAACTTGAACAATTATGAGTTTGAGTATGTGTTCATAGTTGCCATGAAATAGGTTTAGTGTGTTATGAAGAAATTGGTTTTATATTCATATAAATAGGTTTTTGAAATCATGTTATCTACTAGTTTGTATGTAGAACTTGATTATATTAGGTATTATAAATATGAATGCCTAGTAATATGATTAAACGGGTTTCATTTATATATGAAAACCCTTAGTTCTTGCATAAAGAATGAATAAATTAGCTTTCATAATCGAGAGCTATGTTAACTTGATGTTAATAATAGTATGAACTTAGAATAGAAATTAGTTAAACGGTGGCCTAAAAAATAACGCCTACCGGATAATTGATAAAATGGGTAAATGAGTGGTTAAACTTAATTGTGCATTTCGTATGATTAAAGGCAGTTGACTTTTGAAAGTCAAACAGATCTAAAATACGATCAAATGATGATTTTGATATAAAGTCCGTAAGATGGAATAGTCGTGATACTTGATGACTAATCTATCCATCTTGCGAATTATAAATGATAGTTTGACGCTTGACAAGCTAGGCAGAAGCTTGGAAAAGAAGCGGGCCAAACGGATCATGTATGAAGGAAAAGCGTATTTGAATGCAAGTACGTAAAGCTTACACCTTTAAAATTGAATACTTATTCATGAAATTGGTTAAGAACAAGGTGAATTAGTAATTGAAATAAGTCCTTGAAATATGATGTTCCGACACGAATTCATGCGGGTCGGAACAAGTAAAAACGGTAAG
The DNA here is from genome assembly GCF_002127325.2 of Helianthus annuus. Classification (NCBI taxonomy): domain Eukaryota; kingdom Viridiplantae; phylum Streptophyta; class Magnoliopsida; order Asterales; family Asteraceae; genus Helianthus; species Helianthus annuus. The sequence goes on from NC_035437.2 coordinate 119,478,769, forward strand.
AAACCGTACTTTGTAGTAAAAAGAGTAAAATGTTAATTCAGTATAGTACACGAATAAACATTAAGTTTTGAAAAGAGTTACATTATGGTGTAAGCCGAAATAGAAAAAAAAGACAAAAAGGTAAATTGGTAATTTAGACCAAATGGGTCAAATGGTGATATTACCACCATTTGACAATAACGACTAATGTTAGCTTGTCGAGTCTTATGCTCACATGAACGAATAGCACATGAGATTTGCATTGCTATTAATTAGCAACTAATATTATGAGGTATTAAAAACGGGTCATTTGTAAGTCCCGTAAACTGGATCTTTCAATGATATCAAATAACACCAAGTTTGTGCGGAATCCAAACTTGATGTGATTCAAGAATAAACACAAAAAATACGAAATACGAACCAAAATGAAGAACACATTGAATCACTTTCAACACTTGCACACGATTCTATTCCTTGAAAAGCAAAACCGTCTGGTACAAGCTCACAACCAATCGCCTCTCTCTCTCTAACTCTAGAGGAGTTTTGTAACTATGAATTTCAAAGGTTCAAACCCTAAAACAAGTTAAAAACTTATTTATATACTAACTCAAGCTCACTTCCCTACATGGGCTCCCCTTGGGCCTGCTTGGCCCACATGGCCTAAAGCTTGGCCCAAGTGACCTATAAAGGTCCACAACCTAATATAACTAACCTGGTAAATCCGAGTTCGTAACCATAGCCCGTTGTATTAATTTGATGCGTCAGTCTCACACTTTAGGGCCTAACAATCTCCCCCTAGACTGATGCCATCAAATTGTCTTCATAACTTGAATTCAGCAACGTCTTCAACGAAATCTATGGTTGACGCTATGCAGCAGATGTTGTGGAAGTTCTTGACTTCTGAACTCTCAGCACTGGGTCTCTTTCTTCATATTTTGTGGTTAGCTTCATATCAGGATCAAGATAAGCATTTGCTTGAAAATCTTGTTCAGAAAGAATGTGAGAGGAGGATTCTCAACAGCTCTTTTCTTCTTCAATCTTTGTCTTTAAGCAGGTTCATGGTACTTCTTCAAATGTACTTTCACTGTCATATGGCGTTTCATATCCGGTTCTTCTGACTTAGGTACATCTTGTTGTTGTGCTGCTTCAGATTTCTTTAGCAACTAACAGCATCTCATTCTTCATCAACCCCCTGTTCTTGATTGAAATCAAGTTCTGCACATGCTCACAAACTCATAAGCAAACATTTCTTATGCAACAGGGAGAGTACCATATACACACCAGGTACATCCAAGTACTTGTACTCGGATTTCACAATTTAAATTCTTTCAACTTTTGATGATCAGTCTAATCTTCAAGAACGGTTACAATTTTTTATTTTAAGAAAAACAATTAAAAACTCTATTTTTGGATTTTTGAAATTTTTCTATTTTTTTATTTTTTAATTTTATGAACAAAAACAAATAAAACTCACAACATAAACAACTACCATAATATACCATTACAATTGCAATGGGATCAAAATTCGTTCTCAGGTAGACTAAGGAACACTTTTCAGTACGAGTCTAATCAAACTGGTCTATGCGATTGCCAATATGTTTTTCCACTTAAACTTTAACGCTCAACTTTCAATTTTTCAACTTCGTGATATGCTTTAGGTAATATTATACTATTATACCCGTGTGTCCCATTCCAAGACATACCCCCGCGATCAAGGTAAGCACAACGATTCATTGTAGCAGGTGAGTATGCTGATGTCATCCTTTAAGATATCCTGACTGTGTCTAGGTCTGCATATAATCTGTTTTATCATGTTTTGATTTCTTAACAATGAACATCCAAATAAATACTAATCAAATCCTGAAAATATAAACAGCACACTCTATCATGCAAGTATCTTCCCTACCACATATTTCACATTTCCAATCCAGATTTCTGAAATCTTAACTGGGAATTGGTTGAGAAAAGAACAGAATAGATCTTTTGCAGAGATGATATAATATACAAATCAAATGAGTTTTTCTCAATTTGATATAGGTTTCTAGGGGTTTCTTTTGGGCACTTTTGGGCCTCTTTCGGGTGTATTAGATCTATAGCGCGACAACTTACAGCTAGGTCAGCATGTATTTGGATGCAGCAGAAGCTGTCGTTGCCTAGCACCTCCAGGTCAGCATATATCTGGATGCAGCAGAGGAGGTACGCGACTTTTTTCAGAGAAGATTTCAGAATCAGATCAAAATTGTGTGTACCGGGACAACATACAGACATTCAAATAGAAATGAGCTAATTCCAAGTGACTTTCTTTCCTGGGGTCATGTATAATTTTAGTTCTGAACAGAAGGACAACAAAGATATCCCCGGATGATTCAACAATATAAAGACCCGAAACCTCAGATGTTGGCTATCTATTAACGCAAGATTTAAGACCATAAAATCATACGCCGTTGGTATGTTACCCACATGGTACATAGTTCATTATGTTTATATCACTTAGTATCTTTTATCATTTTGAGCGTCAAGCCTATCGACATATCGCAGTAGATCCTAGTCTTTTCAGCTAAGACACCTTACATGTGTTAGTCAAACCCTTTAACACGAACATTTATTTCACTTCCCATATCATGCAATTTATCTTTTTGGCTTTTTAGTTTTTCTAATGTTTTTGTATTTTTCTCATTTTCTCCCCTTAAAGCAATACATATATATACAACAAACTCTTTTTGTGTTTTTCTTTTCTGAGTTTTCTCCCCCTAAACTCTATATCTATCTATATGTTCCTCTCCCCCCCCTAAATTTGTGCATAAATCTTGTATTTTTGCGCAAATTTACCATTTACTAGAGAAGGGACACTTTATGTACAAAGTTTTAAACTAAGAAAGAGACAAAATATTTTTGTTTAACTGTTCTATCATCAGACTAAAAACTAATCAAATTCAAATCAAAGTACTGAATTTAAACGGTACCTTTTGCTGATCTTGTAGGATCATGTCACGACCTGAATGAGTCGTTCGGAAGAGCTCTCGTACGTTTCAGAGGCGGAAACTAAGAAACGCACTATAAAATAGCTTGAACTACACTTTAATCCTCTTGTTCATTCATTTAACAACGTTTACAGTGAGAGGAAATACCGGCAGCACTTCGGTATAACTTTGCCTGACCGTTACAAATGACAATGACCTGAAACCTATTTATAGTGACACCCTAACCGCTTGAACATACTCAAGCGGATCCTATTTAAACGACGGCCATTCAAACGGCCACACCCTCAAACGGTGGGGATTTCAAACGGCCATCATTATATTTGACATTTCAAACGATAACAATAAACAAATGAAAATCTTCAAATGGCAGCTTTCAAACAATTGGATCTTCACATGGTTATCTCTAATTGGACCATTCCAAGGCAACTTCTCATTGGATCTTCAATAGGTAGCTTCTCATTGGACCAACAAGATTTTGTCTTATGTGAGTGATGTAATTATGATGTCATCATATGATGTCATCATCAAAGATGATGACATCATGTTTGATCCAAAACCGCAACGAACCCGAGACTCGATATTAAGACGAAGACGACAGATGACTGCACCAACAGACTCCCCCTCAGATGTTGACGAGTCTTAAGTGTCGGGTCTTCAACGACTTCAGTCTTTATCACAGTGTAAGCATCCTCAAATCTTTCTCTTCTCTTTTCATCATCATCAACAGACTCCCCATGAATAATCTTTACTTGGATGTCTTCAGAGTCCCCCTTTTGATATGCTGGGATCGCAGTCTGGCATGTTGAAATCACAAAGTCTTCAGGTATCGGAACCTGGTTCTCTATCACTTCGAAACCTGCACATCCTCTACCCAAAAATAAATTTTCTAATGACAAACATGTAAAAATATAATGAATCACTTGCAGACATTATACAATCAGAATGATTTTACAATGTTAATCTTTGAAGAACCACTTGAAGATATCTCATTTATATTTTCAAAACAACACACTCTCCCAAACCATTTGTTCATCATGTTTAGCACCCGGAATTTTGAAAATCAACTTTTCAATATCAGTTGTCGAAAATCTTTTTGAATTTTTCAAAAATTTATGCTAAAACACACTGAAAATCTTTTTGAATTTTTGACATAAGAAAAATAAAATGCAGTAAAGAAAATTTACATACAATATTTTTGTGAGTTTGTGTAAGAGGATCATAACAGCTTATGAGACAAATCACCAACACCATTAAGCTTGATTTTCATTTTAAGTTCTAAACAATTTACCTAGATTGTCAGTATACTGATCCACTAAAATTTTCACACAAAGTTCAACTGATTTGAGATACGATATTAGTGTTTTAGAGACTTGAACTTAATTGTGTATCACTCCACTTGAATATACTCCAGTATCCAGATCTCAATGTTCAGATTTACAGGTAAATATACTGCAACTGATATCTGTATATAAATTAGGGGATATGCGAGGGCTGAGGGATCTCAGGTCGATACTTTCGTATGCGCAGAGAGATATCAGCTTCGACTTTTCGGTGTGTCCCCTTTAGGAGATCTTTTAGCTATAACAACTGATTATCAATTTTATTGTCTAATCAGCTGAGGGCTTTATGCTATGTTTCAAGCATTTTGCAGCAAGTATTATCCGGGTACTAGGTCAGAACTTCCATTCAGCAGAAGTCCCGGGATAATACCCCAGATATCATAGAGTATAAGAACCTAGTATATCAGAAAAAGAAACCTTTCAAACAAGATTTCAGGGGTTACCTATATATCCAAGAATAGTTACCCACAAATCAAGCAAGTTTGTTTTAGGTTTATATCTCGTCACAGTTTATTAAATGTGTAAAAATCTACTGACACATCCACAGTAAGATTGTTTAACACTTTTAATCTTTCCAAATCTTTAGCATGTTGTGATAGCCCGCTGATGTAATATCATTTCCTCTTTTTCACAACAAACTCATTTTTGGATTTTATCATGTTTTTGTTTTTTTCAAATTTTCTAATGTTTTTGGATTTTCTGAAATTTTCTACTCCCCCTAAAATGCAAACATATTAACGAAAATTGAAAACAAACTGTACATAAACATGACAACCGATATCAAATCGCATCAATTCGCTATTCACTTGGCATAACAATCAGAACACCCCCTATCAACAAACTATTTTCTCATTTAGATTTCAAAACACTTAAGTTTGTTTTAATCAAAATGATTATTCCGGAAAATAAGTTTGGTTGATTTTACCACTTGTAAATATATCAAAACTAAGTTCGGGGATGTGGTTCATCATCTAGTCTCTCAATCACTTGTAGGAAAATGCAAGTACAAATTAATGTCCTTGATTTACCATATGCACAAGTTATGCACAAACAAATCTTCTAACCACTTGTAAACAAACATAAACAAACCTTTTTTACCGTTTTCATGATTGACATTACCATAGTAAATTCCTCAAGAAAGATGCTGATACCTGCTCCTCGCTTACCAACCTGGGAGCTCCAGCATAGTCCTTCAACCTGTAAAATTTTAACAATTTCAAACACTTTCAAATCATCCTAATTAAACATGAAAGATGTCGATTCCTGATCCACGATATAAGCTTGGGATCTCTGGCAAGTCCGGTGTTTTACTCAAACATAATGTTCACCAAAGCCTCACCAGCCTTGGGTGACTTTGGAACACATCTGTCCCACCAACATTTTGATTTATAAAATTCTTTAGCACCTTTTACCTTCTTATCAACCACCTTCCAAAAAATATGTTTAACTTTCCCGTTGAAAGCCTTCTCAACATCAAATTCTCCTTTATCGGCGAAGAATTGATTTTAAATTTCAACCTTTCCAACTTTCTTCATCAAATTTTCTTTTGACAATTTCGGAAAATTCTCATCGTTCACCACTGGAACGGAATTCACAATCTTTTTATCAATCAATGACTCCTCTGATTTTATGGAATCAGATTCATTGTCAGAATTACCTTCAGATTTAACAACCCATTTTTGTTTACTTAAATCACCTCTTCTTTTGTAAAACCTTTTTGAACTTTCTCCTTCCTCAGAAGTAGAATTTTCAAACTTTTTAACAATTTTTACAGATTGTTCTTTCTTATCAACACAAGCCTTTCTCCAAACAGAGTTAGAAGAAACTCCCTGTTTTTGGTAGTTGGTTTTGGGGCAATTCCACGCTATGTGTCCAACTTCTTGGCATTTGAAATAGGTTCTTCTATCAACTCTCGAAGCAAAATTCCTCACATTCTTCTTTACTTCAGCAAGAATGTTGATGCATATTTTGTCTATCGCCTTCGTCAATTCGAGTCGTAGTGAAAAGCCGGAAGGAATCAAGCGCATAATGTCATATTTAGTGAGAACTGGCAAGGTGGCAAACTTGTAATTAATGAGAACTTTCATTAAGTTGCCTTGACCATATAAATAGGAGATTATGTCACTAGTTAAGTAAGACTTTTGGAGATTTGGATAGAGGACTTGGAGAGAAGACTTTCTAGAGAGAGAAAGTAGAGAGAGAAAGTTGTATATTTGTGATTCTTGTATCGTTCTTGTCAAATTTAGCAATGGAATCACATTAGTAGTACGTTATCGTGTGTTCGGTCACGTTCGTTCACGGATTCCGCACGTGAAACGTTCGTTACGCAATCGAACGGTGCCAAAACGGTCCGACAAGTGGTATCAGAGCTAGGAGCTCGATTGCTTGATCAAACACGTCGTTCTTGTACAGATTTCAGCCGATTCAGATCCGATTTCTCCTATTTCTTCATCTTCTACTCATTTCTTACGGTTTATACGGAAATTCGACAAATTGAACGTGTTTTCACGGTCCAATTCGTCTGAAATTCAAGTATATTGTGCGAATATCATTGAATCAAAACCCTACCAAGTTTCACATCAAAACTCCAAGCCGTTTTGGAGAAATCGCGGTTTTTCGGTCCGAATTCGCGTAAACTTTCAGGTGTGGATCGCTTATTTGACACTATTGTGGATCGCTTATGTGGAATTAGCATGGATCGCTCATAGGGAAATCAGTTTGAACCGCTTTTACATCAAAATTATGAACCGCTCATAGTTACATGTGTGAATCGCTCATAAATCACCTCTTGAATCGCTTTTAAGGCAACTGATTGGTCCGCTTTTTCAAACAATTGAGAGTCGCTGATATGACAGTCTATGATTCGCTCATACGTCATAGGTGGGATCGCTCTTTTGTCATCGTCTACACATGATCCCCTCTGAACATCAAAACATGGTCTGCATGTGAATTAATTGTGTTTGAACGGGATTACATCACCGACCCATTATTATATAATCTGATCACCGCCCCACAAAGTCCAAAGGCCCAATCACGAGCCTTGTCTGTTGTTTGTTGTTTGGTCCACTGCCCAACCGCCAAATTTGACCTTAAAGGCCCAATCAACAAGCTTGTTCCACCGCCCAACCCATTAATACACTGTCCAAATTTGATTTTTTTTACCGCCCATTGATTAAACCCACCGCCATTTTTATCCAATCCAGGCCCACTTCCACCGCCCACTACTTTCATACGAAACCCAATCAACATAATTCTTTCAACCGCCCCATTACCTATGTAATACCCAATCACATTTCACCGCCCCATTTATATTGATTGCTGTTATCAAAGCCCATTACCACCGCCCCACTATCAATCTATGGCCCAATCCTAGCCTGTTGTTTGCCACCCATCTGACCCACTAAGAATTTTGATTTACTAAAATTTCAATATCATCATGAACCGCTCTTAAGTACAATTTTGATTCTGGTTCGCTCCAAATTAAGTGACATTGTCTGAACCGCTTATTCGAACTGTTTTGGACCGCTTGAACAAACAAGTGGGATCGCTTGAAAGAACAATCTTGAATCGCTTATTTGGACATCTTGTTTGGTTCGCTTTTGTGATCAGTAGCTGTTTCGTGTTTGTGAACAACAGAGACTTGTCAGGAGTATTTGAAAAATGACAATGGTATTTGATGAACAAGAAAAAAATATGCTAGAGGATTTTAACAATTGGTATATGAGAAATATGGATACCGATTATAGAAATGTGAGTACGGACACTTGGGTTAAAAGTTTTGAATTATTCATATGCCAAAAGGAGGAAACGTTGAAAGAGATAGAAAATCGGTTTAAAATCTTAACGGATAATATGTGGAATAGGGGTATTAGGCTGTCAAATGATGAATATCTATCAAAATTGACAACTGCATTACCTGCTAAATGGGATGAGTTTATGGTCGAGCTAAAACAGAAAGATTTCTTTCCCAAGCTTTCTCCACATCAGTTCTTTAATGAAATTAGAGCAGAGTGGTATAAGGAAGAAAAGAAAAGGAGGGAATTTTTGTCTGAGATGGAAAAGAATTTATATAGATTGGAGCTGGATGAACTCATTGAAGTTGATAGAGGAGTTTGTGGTTTTCTTGCAACAAAGAGTTCTCTGAAATATGATATCAAAAGGAAATGTTATATTGATGATAATCTGAATCCTTTTGATGTTGTTAAACTCTTTTGTGCAGGGATCGACAGGATGGAAACAAAGGATGCTTCAAAGATTAAAGAATCTGTAGAGTTTGGATCTTCAAGTTCAACGTCAGCATGCTCAAAATGTGATCGCTTCAAGACTAAAAATGACAAACTCTTGAAGGATGCGGAAAGTTTGACATCGGGAGTCAAAAAGTTAGAAGATGTGAAGCAAGCTGATGATAAACAGATTCTTATGGTTCAGGAAAATTGCAAAAACCTGAAAGCTGAAAATGACAAACTGTTGGTTGGTTTGAACAGTTTGACATTTGAAAACAAGAAATTGAAAGAAAAGGAAAAGATTTTTGAAGAGAAAATTAAAAATTTTGAAATTGAAAAAACAAAAAGTGAAAAAGAATTTCAAAATCAACTGAAAATTCTTGAAGATGGGAGAAATGTTTTTAGCCAAAACAATATTGAGAAGCAAAAACTGATCAATTCACATCTTCAGAAAATTATAAATTTGGAAAAAGAAAATGAAAGTGCTCGAAAGAAAATTGAAATGCTGGAAAAAGAGTTTGAAAGCAAAAAGAAATCATTAGAAGATGAGGATTTCTGGATTAAGCTTGAAAACAAAAATCTGAAAGCAAATGAATCAAAATTTCAGGAACAGATAAAAGTTCTGATGAATGAAAAATCTGTTCTTGAAAATTTGAAGAATGAAAATGAAAATTCAATCAAGTCTCATCTTAAAAGAATATCTCAGTTTGAAAAAGAAGCTGAGAATTCCAGAAGCAAGATTGATGAACTAGAAAAGAAATTGGTAGGTTTTGTGACCTCATCAGACAGTTTGAAGTTTCCCTGTCCAAAACCAATCAATTATGTTCCAATGAGTGACAAAGTCACAAAATTTGACCATGTCAAAGTTGAAGGTTGTGATGAAAAATCTGATGATAAAAAGGTTAAAATTGAAAAACAAAAATTGGTTTTAAATTAAATTTAAAAGAAAAATCTCAGAAATCTGTTCTACAATCGACTGAAAAAGGTGAATGTTCTACACAGAAACCTTTGAAGAAGAAAGTGGAACAGAAACAAAAAGATAGTAAAAGGTCATCAGATCGATCATCCGACCATAGTGCTCAAAAGCTAAATCCAGCAGATTTGAGAAAAGAGTATCACCAAGCCAAACAATGTTTTGATCTGAGCGTTTGGACTAAAAATGGTGATAGGTATGATAACAGAGTGTGCTACAGCTGCGGCTATCATGGACACATTGCTGTTAACTGCCGGTATTGGAGTTATGAGACCAGGAGTTGCTTTAATTGCAACATCAAAGGTCACATTGCCAGAGATTGCCCAAGGAAATCTAGTGAAAGATTGAGGGTTAATTCTCAGAAAACGGCAAAGACTCCAGTCAAAGTCAAGCCCCAGGAACAGAAGGTTTTGAAACCTAAAGTTCAAGAACAGTCAATTCCGGAAAAGAAAGTCAAACTTTCACAGGGGCAGAAAGACAGACTGAGGAAAAAGAGGAAGAAGGCGAGAGAGTATCTCGAGAAGATTTTGTCCTCGGGTTCACCGGACAAAAAGATTAAAAGTTCTGATGAATCGACTCCCTCAGCTGCAAAAACAAGCAAAAAGAATTCATCAGATACAAATCTGGGGACAAAAGAGGAGAAGAAAAAGGAGAAGGTCGGCGATGAATCTGACAGATCAAAGTCGGACAAGCCACCTTCAGGCAATGATTCTGGTTCGTTAAAACCAGGGGAGCCTTTGGTTGAGGTAAAAAAGGAAAATTCAGGTTTAGCAATGGATGATGCAAATTTTCCACCATTGTTGAACAAGAATTCGAAATCACCCAAGGACCGTCAGGCTTGGGTGAATCTGTTTAAATGAAAAACCTGACTTGCCGGAGATCCCAAGATGGTATCGTGGATCATGAATCGGCACATTTCTTGAGAAATTTCACTTTGGTGATTTTTCGTCTCAAATGTGGTAAATCAAGGACATTAAGTTGTACTTGATTTTCTACAAATGGTTTATGTTAAAACTGGAAATGATAAATCTTTAAAAGGTTTGAAGAAAACAAGATGATGAGATAACCCCAAATCTACAAATGGTTGGAACACAAACTAATTTTTCCGGAAAAACCATTTTGATTGAAACAAACTTGAGTGTTTTGAAATCATTATGGGAAAATAGTTTGTTGTGAGGGGAAGTTCTGATTGTTTTTGCACAAGAATGGTGAATTGAGGTAATTCACATAATGTTGTCAAATTTTTGTATAGTTTGTTTTTCAATTTTTCCTCAGAAAATCAAAATTGAAACATATTTTGATTTTAGGAGGAGTAAGCAAATTTTGAAAAATTTAAAAAATTGAAAAAATTGAAAATGAGGTTTGTTGCAAAAAGAGGAGATGATAGTACATTGGTGGACTATCACAGCATGCTAGAGATTTGTAAATTCAAAAATGTTTTAAACAAGTCTTACTAATGATGTGTCAGTAGACTTCACACAGTTAGTAAATTGTATTCGAGATATAAACCTAAAATCAAACTTACTTATTTTGTGGGGAACACTACTTGGATATATAGGTAACCCCTGAAATCTCGTTTGAAAGGTTTCTTATTTTGAAATACTAGGTTCTTATACTCAAATGATGTCTGGGGTATTATTCCGGGACTTCTGCTGAACGGTGGTTCTGACCTAGTCCCTGGCTAATACTTGCTTCAATATGCTTGAAACATAGCATAAAGCCCTCAGCTGATTAGACAATAAAATTGATGATCAGTTGTTGTAGCTGAAAAGATCCTCTAAAGGGGACACACTGCTAAGTCGAAACTGATATCTCTCTGCTGAACGGAAGTTCTGACCTGAGATCCCTCAGTCTTCGCATTTTTCCCCTAATTTATATACAGATATCATTCGTAGTATAATTACCTGTAAATTAGAATATTGAGATCTGGATACGGGAGTATATTCAAGAGGTGGGACACTCAAATAAGTCTAAGTTCTAAAACATTAAATACGTATCTTGAATCAATTGAAAATTTGTGTAGAGGTTTAAGTGGACAACAATACTGACAATCAGAAGTAAATTTGTTTTTAACATTTGCTGATTAATCAAGATCAACGGTGTTGGTGATATGTCTCAAAAAACCGATATGATCCTCTTGCACAATCTCTCAAAAATAGTGTTCATTTTTGTATTTCATTAAATTCAAAAATCCAAAAATATTGTATTTTTGTTTGATATTTGAAAACTTCAAAAAGATTTTCGACAACAGAGTGTGAAGAACTGATTTTCGACATTTCAAGTGTAAAACACATGTTGAACTTGTGGTTTGGGAGAGAGTGTAAAATTATGAAGATTTGAAATGCAAAATTGGTTCATTAACTTGATGACTAAGTTGAATGGTAACCTACAATTTGATCTTCATAGTTGTTCTTATACGATTAGTTAATTCATTAAGTTGAATTACAAATTGTGTTGTTTTGTGATAGTGTATTTGAGTATTGCAGGTTTCTGATCCTGTTGTTACGGATAGCCAAGAGACTCATCAGAACCAGAGAAGAGCTTAAACAGAGAAAGCCAGGAGTTGATTTCAATGGTGATAACGATTTCCAAACAGAGATCCCAGCATGATGATGGGGGGAGTCTGATGAAAGTTAGAGCCAGAGAAAGATCCAGGCATATGATTCAGGAGGAAGTTTCTGAAAAAGAAATGATTCCAGGCAGAGTTCCTGAAGAAGATCGAACAAGATTGAGGTGCCGTGAATGATTGAAGACTCTCACTGAAGATTCCGTCAACATCCAAGGGGGAGTTTGTTAGTGCAGTTGTCTGTCGACTACATCTTTGTTCGAGTCTTAGAGAGAGAGAAAGACAAGTTGTTACGAGTTTCACTACGAGATTGACTACGGCAATATCCAAGGGGGAGATTGTTGATGCATATTTTGTCTATCACCTTCGTCAATCCGAGTCGTAGTGAAAAGCCGGAAGGAATCAAGTGCATAATGTCATATTTAGTGAGAAATGGCAAGGTGGCAAACTTGTAATTAATGAGAACTTTCATTAAGTTGCCTTGACCATATAAATAGGAGATTATGTCACTAGTTAAGTAAGACTTTTGGAGATTTGGATAGAGGACTTGGAGAGAAGACTTTCTAGAGAGAGAAAGTAAAGATAGCTTTTTCCGTTAACCAGGCCGACGAGAAAGAAAGAAAAGTTTGTATGGGGTAAAGAATAGGAAGAGGCCTTTCGTATACTAAAGGAGAAATTGTCGAGTTCTTCGGTCTTGACTTTGCCAGATGGGACTGAAGATCTGGTTGTTTATTCAGACGCTTCACAGCAGGGTTTAGGTTGTGTTTTGACGCAAAGGGGAAGGGTTATAGCATATGCTTCGCGACAACTAAAGCCTCACGAGGTAAACTACCCAACACATGATCTGGAATTGACAGTGGTAGTGTTTGCCTTAAAAATTTGGAGACACTACCTATATGGTACGAAATGTACAATTTACTCGGATCATAAGAGCCTCAAGTATTTCTTTGAACAGAAAGACTTGAATATGAGGCAACGAAGATGGTTAGAACTGATTAAAGACTATGATTGCGATATCCTTTATCACCCGGGAAAAGCGAATGTGGTGGCGGATGCACTAAGCCGAAAAGAGACTCCACCTTCAATTCGTGTGAGATCCATGAAAATGATAGTTACATCACCTTTACTTGAAATGCTACGGGATTCCCAAATAAAATCGCTTGAAGCGGAAGATTTAAAGAAATAAAGGTTAAAAAGGTGTGGCTGATAAGCTAGAAGAAAACTCAATTGGACTCAATGTAACACCTGTCACTAAAACCGGTAATGAGGATAATAATTATCCAATAAGAAAACCCTAATTAAGATACCCAAGTAATTTGGCAAAAACCCTGAAATTTCCGGAATAAACGGAATCAGGATCAGGGCCCCTAAAACTCGAGGGGGGCAAACCCTAGTTGATAATTATCATAACTAATTCGTTGCACAATTCTGATTTGTTAATTTTGTTGAATCATCTGAGCTATAACCGAACTCAGCTACGCTAGGAAGTAGGCTAGACCCTTTACGGACCGTAAAGGATTAGCCTTACGGACCGTGAAGATACCGGGTTCCCTTACGGACCCTAAGGGGTTTGTCATACGGTCCGTAAGCAAGTCGAAATTCCTGCTATAAATAGCCGACCTTGGCATGCAACCTGGGTGTTAAAACGATTCACAAATTCTTTGTGGACGTTCAATTATACTCCGATCAGTTCACAACACACACACACGATCACGAAACGCTGCCGCAATCAGGGTAATAACTCGATCGCTATTACGATTCAACGTCCGATCGATTATAACTATCCAACGATAGTCCAGGTGCTGCTCAATTGAGCTTGTACTTTGATTATTCGTCGTGATTTCGACTTGAATATTTGAGTGCTGTTCGAATTCAGACTATGCTCTGTTATTCGTTGTGAATCCGATTGAATTATCGAGTATTGCACTGATTAATCGTTGTGAGGGTTTAATCTCGTGAATTGACGTAACTGCTGTATTAGTTACTAACCTGTCTGTGTGTGCATTGTGTTAAACTAGGTGTAATCAAGGCTAATCAGTAGGCATTATCTATTTGCTCGTTAATCTGCAATGTGAGTCATTCTTCTTTTTAAACTGTTTTCTCACAGTTTGTGAGTAAGTATTACAATACCTCAAGTTATTTTCAAAGTTATAATCACAGGGATTAAGTCTTTGTAAATCACCAAATTACAGCTGGTATGTGGGGTATTGTGCACATTACTATTTGTATCACTCTATGTGAGTGAGTATTACTCTATGTGGGTAAATAATTACTCTATGTGAGTTAACCGTCACTGTGGGGGCAACGGGACCCAATAGTGATATGACCACAGTCACAGATCCGGTCGAGTGACAAATACCCATTCTTGATAATTGGTTGATGGAAACATTGTAATCGCTCTTAATACTGTAAAATTATAACTAACTGGTCGTTTTAGAAAATAGAATGATTCACTCAGTATTTCCCTGCTGACAAAACCTTTTTCAAACATGTTTCAGGTGATCTGTGTGATCCAGGAAAAGTGCAGTAAAAGCACTATCAAGCTCAGAGAAGTGGCTCAGTGTAAATAAACCAATAAAACGTGTTTTGGGAAATAAAGATTTCTGTGTGAAATCAACTTATTGTAAATTATGGGATTTATCCCTTAAACTTTGTGTAATATATTAAACGAGCATTTTCCGGTGAAAAGATCCTGTAAAATAAATTCTTCCGCTGTCGCATAAATAAAATACCACGGGAATCCTGTCCCGCGGCCCCAGGAACGGGTAAAACCGGGTCGGGGGCCGTGACACTCAAGACGAGGTTCGGCCGAATTTGGATACCACGTTTCTGCGAAGTCAAGACTGTGTTACTTGAAGAAGCTCATAAGTCACGATATTCGGTCCACCCCGGGGCTACAAAGATGTATCGGGACTTGAAGGCCAATTATTGGTGGCCGGGTATGAAACGCGATATCGTCAAATATGTCGCAAAATGCTTAACATGCTCCCAAGTGAAAGTAGAACATCAAAAACCATACGGAGGATCAAAACCTTTGGAGATACCGGTATGGAAGTGGGAGGAACTAACGATGGATTTAGTAACCAAGCTTCCTAGAACGAAAAAGGGGCATGATACAATATGGGTAATCGTAGACCGACTTACGAAGAGCGCTCACTTTCTACCCATCAAAGAAGCTTACTCTTCCGAGAGGATGGCAGAAATTTATATGAATGAGATTATATCTCGACACGCGGTGCCCGTGTCAATCGTCTCGGACCGGGACACTAGATTTACTTCTCGTTACTGGCAAAAATTTCATGAGAGTGTGGGCACGAAGTTACACATAAGCACCGCCTACCACCCTCAGACTGACGGCCAATCAGAAAGAACCATTCAGACACTTGTCGACATGTTGAGAGCGTGTGCCCTAGATTTTGGAGGGAGTTAGGATGACCATTTACCACTAGTGGAATTCTCCTATAATAATAGTTACCATAGTGGTATTCAAATGGCACCCTACTAACTACTTTACGGGAGGAGGTGTAGAACTCCCGTATGTTGAGGTGAAGTGGGGCAAAGGGAGCTTGCACCAAGTGAACTAATAGCAGTAACAAATGAAAAGATTGAATTAATTAGAGCTCGACTGAAAACAGCCCAGGATCGACAAAAAGCTTATGCAGACAAGAGGAGGCTCCCTATTGAATTCCAGGTCAGAGATTATGTTTTATTGAAAGTGTCACCATGGAAGAGCATAATTCGTTTCCGTAAATGGGGTAAGTTAGGCCCTCGATGTATCGGGCCGTCTAAGATCTTAGCTCGAGTTGGAAGGGTTGCATATCGATTAGAGTTACCGTCCTCACTAGACGGAATTCATAATACCTTCCACGTGTCGCAGTTGAGAAAATGTCTTGCGGATGATACAGCGTTAGTACCTCTGGATGACATCGAGTTGGACGAGGGGTTGAATTATGTTGAGAAACCAATAGCCATTAAAGATGTGAAAGTAAAGAATCTTCGCAACAAAACTGTTAGACAAGTACTGGTCCAATGGCAACACCGAAGGGGGTCGGAACTTACATGGGAAACGGAAGATGAAATGAGGAAGCACTACCACTTTCTCTTTGGTATGTAAATGCTTGAATTTGTTATATGCACAGGTTTTGGGGACAAAACCTCTTTTAAGGGGGGGGGGTAGAATTTTAACATCCCGAAATTTATTTTAACACAAGAATAAGTTAAATCATGGAAGTGTTTAAATCAAACACATAACAAGCTTCAAGGGGGGTAATATGAAAAAATATAATTTAGTAAGGTTTATTTATGTTTAAACCAAAAACAAACATCCTGTACATATGTTGGGATCGATCAAGTGTAGGGAAAACAAGGGTTTAGCGTTGTTCTTGCAAAATTCAACAATTGACAAGGAAAAATCAATGTTTAATTGCTGCATGTTCTAAAGTTTCAATCATCTAGGCATATCTAGTGAAGTGGTAAGTCGAATTTCTGAATTTGGTGAATGTTAGGAAGAGGGTTTCAACCCAATCATGAATTCGTAGTATGATTTGTGTGAATTAGATGTTAGGGTTACTCCCTAGAATAGAAATCATGCTTGATTTTTGTTTAATTGGAAGAAAATTTTATGAAACCCACCATGTGAAATTTGTATTATTCATAGGAAGATTATAGGGATTATGATTATATATAATCTTGATATGTGATTCTGCTTGTAATACTTGAATGACAGATGAATTGGTGTAGACTAAAGAAATTGTAAGAACTAGGTTAATTATTGATGGCATGTATGATGAACTAGTAAAGTCATGCTTTAAATGTTGTACATTATGCTTTATAAATGTAACGCACACTAGGTGCTCGATGAAATGCTTGAAAGAATAATGATATGTAATTTGGAACATAATAGAATGAATTGTGGGTACTAAACGAAAGAATGAATGTGTTGATATAGGCGTGAAGGAAGAAGGTTCAAATTCCACGAAATCGGAAGGATTACAAGACCGAGGTATGTTCCGTTGCATACAAAACTTTACTTAAATTTTGTTAGTGAGTATATCGAACAACCCTTGTTATAATGATTATTCCTTGTTATAATGATTACAGTGTTAGTAAATAAATAGCAAATACCTTGCGGATTTGGTTATGCTAACGAAGAATTATGTTAAACTACGCAAGTCGACCGGTTTGTGTAAACTAGGCCGAGTAAGGATATGATACCGTACGTCTAGAACGGGTGGCCGTGAAAGCAAAAACGAATGTATGAAGTTCAATCCGTTATACGGATAGAACGAAAGGTTTATGTTGAAAGCAAACAACCCGATGTTACCGGGTCGGAAACGGTATGCTTGAATCTCTTTATGAGAATATATGCTTTACCCATTTAAATGGGTAAATCGAATGCATAAGGATAATGAATGAATTTAAACAAATGCGACTATATAAGTAATAGGACTAACTTTTTAAAGCTTGTTGTTAAATGTAGGTAAATCCTCGACTAAGGCGATTGGACGACTTGGAACGTGCTGTCACACCCCTATTTTCCACATGTCACCGGTGGGCCCGGTGGGGGTTCCGTGACGTAGTTGATATCGTTATAGTCAAACAATACGAAATATAAATGCACAGCGGAAGCAAAAGATAGATTTATTTCAACCAAATAAAATTGTAATATCAAGTATCACAACAGTGGAAATAGATCCACAGGCGGATCAAAACAAAGAGGAAACTTTTATTCAACAGACTTCATGCATCCTAAGCTTGCGATACTTCTATTGATGCCAAGGAGTGGCCAGCCTATTACGCGTAGTACCTGCACTTAGCCTTTTTGGAAAATACGTCAGTTTGCACTGGTAAATACAATTTAACTGAATCATTTTGAAAAGGTTTGAAAATTAATTTGAATGCCCGCGACATAAAACTTTTTATAACTTGGAATAATTATTTGCTTATAATCTTGTAAAAGAATTACATGTTTGTTATGCGTTCAGTTGTCCGGGTCATGCCGGGTTAAAGATTAATAGACATACCACTTAGTATAGTTCTGTCACGAGACTTCTCTCGTACCGACGATTATACTTTATTGAATGCACTACGGGTGTACGCCTACAACCGTGTGCTAAGGTCGTGGTAATTCTTTGAATGATGCCAAAGATATCCGGGACATGATCATTAAACCCCCAAAGGCGTTAAACAAACAAAACAACATTTTCAAACGGGTCATTTTGACAACACCTAACCACCGACCGGTTAAGGTCAATTACCCGACCAAGCGGTATTTTATATACCGTACCCCAAGCCCGTATAAGGGAAAATAAGTTAAACGTATTTACCTGAGCTAAATATAAATTTAATCCCAGCCGTATCAAATCAGCAAGTACAGATAGCTTTTACTGGGCTCCTATATCTGGAATGAAGGTTTTTAATAACCTATTAGAATCCTAAAGGGTCTTTTATTTCAGCCTAAGCTTAGACCGGTTAGTTTTAAATGAAGATTATGGTTTAAACGCACGATAAGGCGAAGACCGTTTTAAAATGTGGTTCTGACCGGACAAGGTTGCATGCTTATTTAATATGGGTAACTTAATCACATTCTGGATTTTGAGACAGAAATGATATGGTTTGACCCGCTTCGGCTAAAATGGGTAAACTAGTTAAATAAGCCAATCCGAACGCGTAGAGTGCGTAACGAGTAACCATAAGAGTCATATGCAAGTTTCCTAAGTTAATATGCCTTAAACATGTTGTGATATCAGTAAGATACCTTCCATTATGCCCCAAATGGTTTTAAACCCAAACTATGCCTTATAAGGGTATTTTGGTCATTTTAAAGGGTGTAAAAGAGTTTAAATAATAACCTGAGTTACAGTTCTCACTAAATCAGTAAATATACTTAATTTACTAAGTCATAACAGTAGGGTATCATATCTTTGTGAAATTTATCAATCTTATCATTCTAGGCACCGTAGGGGCGTTTTGGTAATTTCACATAGGCCTAAAAGGTAAAAACTGAAATTTTAAGTTTAAAATATTTGCCTACTGTTGGAATATAAAAATTTACGGAACATATCAGTAGGTTTCAACCCCATATGCTTAAAAAGGTTCTAGTGCATACTTATGTGCTAAAAATGCTTAAAAAGGCGATTTGGAACCATTTCTGGGTTTTGTATAAAAAGTTGATGTTTTTAAAATTGCAGAAGGCTCAAAATAATTTATTTAACATATTGGACCAGTAGAAAAAGGTTTGGGTTCAATAATATTTATAAAACTCATTTCGCCCAAAAGGGCAAAACCAGCATTAACCGAATTAAGCTTAGAACACTAAGTTATGCTCAGCCTAAAATTGAATAAAAATCCTTAAAAATCCCAAAATATTATTTATATCAGTAGGTACAACGTTTTGTATAAAAATTTGGGTTTAGATAGGCTATATGAAATTTACGCTATTTAATCACTAAAAGAGCTTTTAATTACGCTAATGAGCATAACTCTTAATCTATACCTCAAACTGATCACAAATTTTAGGTGCAAGCTTATAAATCAGTAGCTAAGGTGTCTACCCTTTTACATTTTCAAAAATCATATTTTAAGGTCATTTGGGCATAATGGTCAACATATAAGCATTTAACGGAAACATGCATGTGAATAGGACATCTAATGAACCAAGTTGTATAATCACACAGGGTTATACTAACATGTAAATAGGTCCAAAAGAAGCTCTAAGGAAATCCTAAACTTGGCTTAAGCGGGTAAGAACTGAAAGTCAAAGCAGAAGTCAAACTATGCGACTTTCGGTTCCAAACCGAGCCTAAACTGAAAATTGTCGAGTTGAACATGTTGGGATATGTTCTTACATTAATTACCAAGTTATATTAATGATCAAACAGGTTGCATGTATCCTACATTGCTAATTATGCATTTATTTGAAAATATACATTCTGTTGACTTTTTAAGGTAAGCTTTGACTCCACAATTAACATAGTTAGAGTGGGAATCTGAAAATACCCTTTTAAGAGTTTATTACCCACATAATTACCCACTTATAGGTATTTTTAATTCGAGATTTGACCGAGTAATTATTGACTAATCTCGAAGTCAAACCTTAATTACGACGGTTTGACTTTTAGCTAATTAACTAAGCTAAAACGAACTAAAGGAGGTTAAGGACACTTACAAGAGTCCTAATTATGATTAGGGATCACTAAGAAGTTGGCTTGATGTCCAGAGAGCTCCAGAGATGAAGTTGTGAATCCTTTGCAAATGAATGTCCAACATTGTCATAACTAGAAGCTCTTATATAGTAAACTTGATTCAACAAGATCATGCCAAGCCATCCTACTGATGATATGAGATCATTACAGGTTCCCCCTATGCATGAAATACCATTTGGGCAGCCCCTGGTGTAAGAAACAAGATTTTTTAAGTCGGTTACCAGCCTTAACAGGCACCTGTCCACGTTTTTTGTCACTGGGCTGTTCTCGCGGGCCGCGTAAGTCCATAAGGGACTCTTACGCGGGCCGTCTGGCGTGTCTGAACCAGCCAAACAAGTTTTAAACATTTACATTTCAGCCCCTGGTCCTTTGTAACGTGGTTTTAAGTCCTATTTTTGCTATTTCAGCCCTCTAACCTTATTTTTAAGGGCTTTAGGACCTTTACTAACTTTGTTAAGTCCCTTGATAACTTTGTGAACACCCGAAAGGCTTAGAATTTCATCGTTGATGTTGGTGCATGTTTGTGACAACAGCTTAGATTTGGTCTTTGGATATCTTGTAATTAGTTATACGATAAACAGTTAGCGGGTTTAGCTTTGTAATAGTTAGTTGTAATGTTTGGGCTAACTAAACCCAAAGAATTGGGTAATGGGGGCGAATTGGGCCTGTCCAATTCGCAGCCCAGGAGTCTTTAACCTAGCCAACTTGTAAACCTTGTGTTATATAAACAAGGTTAGGCTTTAGGGTTTAGGTTAATCAGTTAATCAGCCAAAACAGTTTGTGAGAGATAGAATTTCGTGAGAGCACAAAGCTTGGACGAAATTAGGGTTTGTGATTAGGGTTTGATTGATTGTAATCAGTCTTGATAGATAATCAATAAAACCCAGTTTGATTGGAATTGATGTTTCTGTTTTCTACACGTTTTCTGCTTATTCTGATCAAGAGGATTCCGCACTCTTGATTGGAAAGACGATTCTGTGAAGATCCATAGACTCAAGGGGACCTACAATTGGTATCAGAGCATTAGGCTCTTGAAGTCTCGGTTCAGAATTGTGATTGGCAGAAACCTGAAGAAATTTCGAAAATTGTGAAAGTGAAAATTAGGGTTTTCGATTTTATTGAGTTTTGATAATATTTCTGCGAATTTGTGGATATTTTGATCTTACTGTGTTCTTAGTTTTGCTGATTTGCAGGTTTTCAGGATTGTTCGGGTTGTTTGGTTGACAAATTCGGCTGAACAGATTTGAAGATTCGAAGATTGTTCGTCGTGTTCTTCATAATTTTCGAAAATTTAGACTGATTTTGCTGTTTCGATTTTGCAGGAACTGTTACGAAATCTTGGAAAATCTCAGAAAATTGAAAAAGATTGAATTTCCATAGTTACTGGCGAAATTAATAAATTCGCTGACAGGACCTGCGAATTTTACTGATCAGCATAGTTACTGGCGAGCTTGAAATCCAAAGGCGACTTTGGTAATCGTGTTAGTTTCCACAGCGAAATTATCACGGTTTCAGCGATTTTACCAGTCGTTATAATAGCGAACTGGTTACCCGGCGAAATTAATCTGAGCGAAATTGGCAGCGAAATTGACCAGCAAATTTAACTGATTTACCAGAGAAATTAAAAGGCCTAGCGAAATTAACATCATAACCAGCGAATTTATCAGCATAATTAGGGTTTAGGTTAAGGGGTGGAATTTTCGTTGGCAAGCGTCGGAAAAATTTCAGTGTTTTGAAAATAGAAATCGATC
This sequence comes from Helianthus annuus, assembly GCF_002127325.2. Classification (NCBI taxonomy): domain Eukaryota; kingdom Viridiplantae; phylum Streptophyta; class Magnoliopsida; order Asterales; family Asteraceae; genus Helianthus; species Helianthus annuus. The sequence continues at coordinate 119,500,786 of NC_035437.2, forward strand.
CGTAGCTCGTTTGACAGAACCGTTTGGACCGTTGAACCGTTTGGATTCTCATTTGGACTCTGGAAAACCCCGAAATCGGTTTTTGACATTATATATCATTGGATTCGTCTTTTCGAGACGATTCTAAAGGTGTAATTTGGTAACCACTGTTTTTCGGAAAATTTTGTATGGTTTTCTCAGTCTACAACGTTTAAAATGTCGAACATGGCCAACTTGACTGCTCCTAAGATGATGAAGGTGGAGAACTATCTTACTTGGAAGAACAGCTTCAAATCCTTTATTAAATCTCAGGATGCACGCATGTGGATATGTATTGAAGATGGGTACATAAACCCAGTACATGATTTTGAGGGCAGACCACGTAGAACAGACTACGTGAACATGAAAGAGGATGATAAGAAAGTGTATGAAGCTGAAAAGAGAGCTTTAGCTGCAATAAAGTCATCCTTACCTGATAGCATCAAGCATAACTTCTCAAAGTACACAAATTCGAAAGATATGTGGGATGCATTACAGAAGCGATATCAAGGAAATGAATGTGCCACTCAGGCATTTATGGCAAAGATAGTGCCAGTTGTTGAAGCTGAAACTAGTGTGAGTGATGCTGAATCTCAAGTGGAGAATGCTGAAGTAAAAGTGGATGATGCTGACGTAGAGAAAAAGAGTGAAGGTGAACAGGTTGTTGCTGATCAAACCACAGAAGTTCATGCGAAAGAGGTACAATCTAATTCTGTGTGTTTGAGGTGTCGTGAACTACAGGGTGAGGTTGACAGGTTGTCAACTCAAAATCAAAGTCTGGTGAGCGAGATGTTGAGCATAAAAGAAACAAACTTTTTCGCCAAAAGAAATGAAACTTCATACTTGAAGAAGATAAAAGGGTATGAAAGTGAAATTGAAGCTTTAACATGCAAATTAAATGAAAAGCTTCAAGTCATAGACTTAGCTCATGAAATGATGGCTGAGAAAACAAAAGAGATTTCTGATAAAAACAAAGAGTTATCAGATGCACAACTCAAAATTATTGAACTTGAACAGAAATTAAGTCAATTCAGAGATTCGTCTTTTGTTATGAAACACATGATGGGTGGGTTAAAGAAAAGTAATGACAAGACCACTGTGGGCTTCCAGGGTTTTAATGAAGTCCCACCTCCTCTTAGTCATGACTATTCTTTCCTCCCTGATGAAAATGAGCTAGCAGCCTATATGTCAACCGCACCAAGTAGTTTCGGATCGACATCAAGTCAAGGTGAAGGGTCTGAGAATGGTGATGCTAGGAAGAACAATAACAGGGAATCTTTGAAAAAGAAAAATTCACATGCTAAGAGCAAAAATCAAACTTTTGTTAAAAAGATTAATTTTGTTCAAGGTAGTGATATGAAAAATAAAACCGCTGTTATTGAAAAAGAATCAAATGTAGAGTTTGCAAAAAATAAGAGCATAGAAAAATCTGAAATTACGCAAACTGAACAAAATTCTTCCAAGGCATCATCACCATCTGACAAGGGATCTACCTCAGAGACTCCTGCTAAGAAGTCTTTGAAAAGGAGATCGTGCTTCCGGTGTCACATAAAGGGACATGTAGCTAGCTGCTGTCCTAACAAAAAGAGTGAAGCACAACTGAGTGAAAAACAGAGAGGAAAATTGCCAGAGAAGAGTGGTGATAGTGAGGAGAAAGGTTCAAATTCTCCAAAGAAATCTGCTCCTAAGCAACCACAAAATGTGGGTGTTGGTGTGGATAAGTGATGTGCGTTAGGTGTAATATAATTTTTGATGTTTATTTAAGCCCTTTTTACACTTTTAGCCAAGTTTTAAATTTATAAAACACGATATTTACTAACACTAAACACACATATGGGCAAGTGCACCCATCGTGGACGTAGTATAGTGTTGGTAAGATACCGAAGTCGTCCAAGGACACAAGAGCTTTTAATACCGGTTTATCCTCAACGTCTAATCAAATCAAAAAGTTAGAAAAATGTTTTAAACTAAGAAAAATAAAAACTAACTAAATGCTGAAAATAAAAATAAAATAAAAACAGATAGACAAGATGAATCACTTGGATCCGACACGTGTATTAGTATAACCTTTGATTATTTTCGCACTTTTGCACTTGTTTAAGAGATTATCTTAGTTATTGTAGTAGGCCCCTCTTTTGAAGGCGACGTTACCCTCAACCCAGTAGTTTGAGTCAGCAAGGATACAATCCTAAAGGGTCGGATTATTGAAAGATAATGAATTAAGTTATTAATGCAAATTGTGGTAGGCCCCGCTTTTGGCGGTGACGTTACCCTCGGCTAAGTAGTCTGAGTCAGCAGGGATACAGTCCTAAATAGCCGGGTTATAGTATTAATAGTAGTTAACTTATGAGGGGGTCAAAGAGTTTGGATCCCCGCCATCCAATACCTATGGGTATTGAAGGAGATCCTACTAAATTTGACCCAGGTCCCAAGCAGGACCTCTAAACGCTGAACAAGGGCAAGACCTTTACCAAACCGTTCCCTTAACCCCCGACCAGGTAGCTAACATACCTCCATATAGACCGTGGAGATATGAATGGTGAAAATCTTTTATTTTATATAGACAGTAAAATAATGCCAAGACACCACGGACAAACGATAAGGAAAGGTCACCTTCAACATAAGTAACTAGTTATTAAAGTCATTAATACAAAACCAAATAAAAAGTGCAAAAGATTAAAAATAAAAAGTATTATACTAAACACTTGTCTTCACCAAGTGATGTAAGAGACTTAGGCAAACATGGCCTTGATTGTCAAGAACTCTTACGATCAATCTTGGATTCCGAGACGACTCACACACTCTACGATGGACATTGGATGATGGTGGTGGATGATGGTGTTATGGTGGTGGTGGGTGGTGGATGAAGTGTGAGAGAGGTGGTGTGCCAAGGGATGAGAGAGAATGAAACCAAGCTCCTCTATTTATAGGCTGAACAGAACGCTGGACACGGCCCCGTGTCCGCTGGACACGGCCCCGTGCCCGTCTGACATTCTCTCTCTTCATTAATTGTAATTGCGAATTACAATTAATGCGCCTGCTGTACTTTCACCACGCCCCCGTGCTCGCTGGACACGGCCCCGTGGTGAGCAATGGAAGCTTCTACTGGTTTGTCTTTTCTGCTGCTTCCTGGGCACGCCCCCGTGTTCGCTGGACACGGGGCGTGTTCAGACTCTGTTTCTTTCTCTTTGCCTTGGGAGGTGCCGTTGAGGGTCCGGGCAGTCCACTTTTGTTCCTTTTCTTGTATTTATGGTAGAATTAGCTGTCTTTTTGCTTCTTTTGTGATTTTGAGCTCATTTCATCCTGAAAATACAAAAGGAAGACAAAAACACTCTTTTTCCAACATTAGTACTTAAAAAGGGTTAGTTTTATGCCTTAATTGATGTGTTTTATATGTTGCATTTTACACACATCTAATACCCCCACACTTGAACTTTTGCTTGTCCTCAAGCAAAACTCTTTAAATGTGGCTTACACTCCCAAATGGAATAGGTAGAAGAGAAGTTTTTTTAGCTTGTCCTAGAGTGTCGGGAATCCAAGGTTTTTATAGGTTTTATTTTCATTTATTTACAATCCTATTCGTTATGATTTATTTTGAACTTTTCATAAGATAAATTACTTATTTGGGTATAACATGCCTTATTAAAATTCCATTTATATACAAGTTCACATACCTCACGGGAGATCACTCAACACTCGGCCGAAGGTGTATATTTTAGTGAATCACTCGAGAGCGGCACGGAACTTACGTCTTCCATAGGCTTGCCAAGCAATCAATCCTCCTCCTTTTTAACTTTTTACCTTTGTAAATATCAAGAGGACTTTTGGGGTGAAGGCTTGGGTTTAAAGGTGGGTGGTTGGTTAGTGGTTAGTAAAAAGGGCGAAAATCGTAGCAAGTGTCGGTTTTCGTAAAATACCTTGTTTTTAGTGACTTATTATTTTTGAAGTATTTCTCCAAACAAGCTTTTGTAGCTTTTGTTTGTTTTAGACTTTATATATATATATATATATATATATATATATATATATATATATATATATATTTTTTGATGTCACATGAAAGGGCAAGTTGACGAAAAACCGAGCTTGTTACTAAAATAAAAGGTGAAAAATAGAAAAGGCTTTTGGTGGGTAAAAAGGGTTTTTGGGGTAATGAAATGAAAGGTTTAGGCTCAAAAGGGTTTTCTAGGGGGATTTTGGGTAGGTAAAAAAAATGAAAAATAATGGTTTTGAAAGAAAAATAGTTAGTCCTAATGCCTCCATCATTTACTTACTTGGGTTTAAGTTGGTAAGGACCGGGAATGTATCGTCGTGGCAAGTTCTAGATCTGTAAAGACCGAGCGGCTATTCACACAAGAAACGAAAAATGAGCATTTAATCTAAATATGTGTATTTTTATGCTCAATAAAGGCTCAAAACTCACTTTTGTGGGAATGGGTTTTTAATGTGACCAAGCATATATAATCGAATTTTTAACTAGACTTGTTATACCGTTTCATAATTTTCTTATGTTAGTTCTTTTTATTTATCACGACGCTATCGGTTGTAAACTTGTAAAAATATAACCTTTTTAGAACTTGTTATTCTCAACTTAAACTAAGACAAGTAAATAAAAAAAATGAAAAAGTTTTTTGAAAAAAATTTGGGGTGTTTAGCGGTTCCAATAGAGTTTTGTGTAAGGCTTGTGTTTAGGATTTTGCAAAATTTCATAGTTTTAGCATCCCCCCCACACTTAAATTACACATTGTCCTCAATGTGTCCAAAAATAAAGTTTTTGGTTGATTAGAATGTATAAAAGTGTGTTAAAAAGCAAAGGTTTGTGTTACTGGCAGTCTGGACACGGCCCCGTGGTGACCGGGCACGGCCCCGTGGTCAAGTGCCAGTAACAAAAATTACAGAATTGAAACAGAAGCCTGGACACGGGGGCGTGTCCGCTGAACACGGCCCGTGTCCAGTTACCTGAACTGGGTGATTTTCTGCAGGGGGCTCAGCACGGGGCCGTGTTGGTTGGGCACGGCCCGTGTTGAGCCTTCTGTGATGGAGATTTTTGTCGGGTTGCTCTGTTCTTCGTGCATGGTTTCATTTTTCTCGTTCCCTTTTTCATCCATTACCACCATGAATCCATAAATCATAAAAACCATCATAACATTGATAATCATAGAGAGATAGTACATAAAGATAACTAATTACTTAAGAGATACAAGAGGTTATCATAAGGATTCTACTTATTTAGGAAAATTTCGGGAATAGTTTCCCGATGTAGAAACAATCTCTAGCCTATGGCTCCTCGGTTTTTGCTCAAAGCCATTCTTCTATCTCCCTTGGGAGGTAGAAGGTAGCTTCATTCTCCCCGGTGTCTTGAGGAGGAGCGCTTACCGGGACTCCTTGCACCACCCTTGGTTGAGGCACTTGGTGCATGGCGTGCCATTCCGCTGGAATGATAACCTCGGGTACTACATTCCACGCCCTTTGGGTTATCACCGGAACCAAAGGCGGGGAAGCAAGAAGGTTTAACCTTTGGTGCAGAAGGTTTACTTCTCGCAGTCAGCCCTCCAAACCTATCGTCAGATGATTAATACGGTCCACCAATGCTTCTTCTACACTTGTCATTTCGTCTACGGCTTCCCTTAAAGCGTAAACGTAGTTTACTAGGGAATCCTCCGTCGCGGACGACCTCCTTCCATTCCGGTTATTTCTTGAAGACGCTCCACTGTTTCTGCTAGCCATTTTCTGCGAAATAAGCCGAAGATAACTAAACTTTTGCAAAACAGTACCTCGAACACGGCCCCGTGCTCAGCAAGCACGGCCCCGTGTTCAGCTGTCTGCAGGATTTTTGTCTAACGATTCTAGGTTTTTAAATTATTTTAAGATACTTTTATCGTGTTTTCAGCCCAGATAATTTAAAAACAAAGTTATAGAACTAACTTTAGACAAGAATCCGTAGCCAAAAATCTTATAAACCTTTCATAGAAGGTTGGAATTATGGGTTTCCAAGCTTCCATGGAGGTAAGGTTTGAAAAATTTTTGGAAGAAGGAGAAATGAACAAAAGTGGAAAAGACAAGATGGTCCTTAGGAACCTTCTTTTAGCACTTACCTAGGATGGTATATGTGAAGATCCCAGGAATCTCTGCTTGGTGAAGTGGTCAAAAATGGGCAGGATTCAGGCTGCATGTAAAGAAAACGACAGCACACTGGACACGGCCCCGTGTGCAGAGAAAATCCTGACACATTTTGTCCGTATTCTGACAGAATCAGCAGAAAATCTTCTGAGCGAACACGAGGGCGTGTTGACCGGACACGACCCCGTGTCGGAGGGCTGTTTTATGGAGTTTTGTCTTTATTAAGGAGCTAATCTATATCGGGTGGCTCCTGACTTGTTGGAACAACCCCAAAGTGCCTAAGATACCTTAATTGTCCTATACTAAGGCGAGAACGCAAGAGGTTGTCGGTGAGGGTAATTCCTATTTTCATTCTAGGTGGACAAGTCCAACCCTTTCCCGGGCTCTCGTTAAAGAAGGTGTATGCCGAATCGCTCAGGTCTATGTATGAACCGAACGAAGTCGATGGGGAGTCCTTCACGGCACAATCGGCACAGGGACGACTATCGTCCGCGTCTTGTCTAGGTAAGAAGGTATTTTCGGGAGCAACGAGGTTGTCGGAATGCGGTTCCAACATTTCCTCATGGTCATCATCTTGGGACGGATCTAAAAAATCCTTCCTAAGTTCTTTTGACCAATCTAGAAGTAGTTCTTCTAGTTGAAATAACTCGTCAAGGAGCATTTCTCCTAGAATATCTGGTTGGGTGCATTCGAGGGAGAAATAGTGCTTATTTTTACTTTCGCCCCTCTTAAGGTTACAAGGAATTGGTGGGTCTATATAGTGGGGCCTATAAGTGAGGAAGAAACATTTTAATTCCTCATGTTCGCCTCCACATATTCGACACCACAAACCATAAGAGTGCCGAAAGTAAAAAGAATTACTATCACTCATGTTTGTATCAGAAATTACCAACCGCCGGGATCTAACGGTTCTGTTTTCAGCAACTGAATCTTGGGCACGGGGGTGTGTTGAGTGGACATGGCCCCGTGTTCAGCCTACTGTCTGATATAAAACAGGATTGCCAGTTCCAGTGATTGAGCACGGGGCGTGTTCAGCGGGCACGGCCCCGTGTTGAGCTCTGCAGAAGCTAAAAATCTAAAAAAAATCCTAAAAAATTAAAGAAAAATAAAAATATGATTAGGCCGTTGATTCCTAACTTTCTTAAAATCCTTGTGTCCCCGGCAACGGCGCCAAAAACTTGATGTGCGTTAGGTGTAATATAATTTTTGATGTTTATTTAAGCCCTTTTTACACTTTTAGCCAAGTTTTAAATTTATAAAACACGATATTTACTAACACTAAACACACATATGGGCAAGTGCACCCATCGTGGACGTAGTATAGTGTTGGTAAGATACCGAGGTCGTCCAAGGACACAAGAGCTTTTAATACCGGTTTATCCTCAACGTCTAATCAAATCAAAAAGTTAGAAAAATGTTTTAAACTAAGAAAAATAAAAACTAACTAAATGCTGAAAATAAAAATAAAATAAAAACAGATAGACAAGATGAATCACTTGGATCCGACACGTGTATTAGTATAACCTTTGATTATTTTCGCACTTTTGCACTTGTTTAAGAGATTATCTTAGTTATTGTAGTAGGCCCCTCTTTTGAAGGCGACGTTACCCTCAACCCAGTAGTTTGAGTCAGCAAGGATACAATCCTAAAGGGTCGGATTATTGAAAGATAATGAATTAAGTTATTAATGCAAATTGTGGTAGGCCCCGCTTTTGGCGGTGACGTTACCCTCGGCTAAGTAGTCTGAGTCAGCAGGGATACAGTCCTAAATAGCCGGGTTATAGTATTAATAGTAGTTAACTTATGAGGGGGTCAAAGAGTTTGGATCCCCGCCATCCAATACCTATGGGTATTGAAGGAGATCCTACTAAATTTGACCCAGGTCCCAAGCAGGACCTCTAAACGCTGAACAAGGGCAAGACCTTTACCAAACCGTTCCCTTAACCCCTGACCAGGTAGCCAACATACCTCCATATAGACCGTGGAGATATGAATGGTGAAAATCTTTTATTTTATATAGACAGTAAAATAATGCCAAGACACCACGGACAAACGATAAGGAAAGATCACCTTCAACATAAGTAACTAGTTATTAAAGTCATTAATACAAAACCAAATAAAAAGTGCAAAAGATTAAAAATAAAAAGTATTATACTAAACACTTGTCTTCACCAAGTGATGTAAGAGACTTAGGCAAACATGGCCTTGATTGTCAAGAACTCTTACGATCAATCTTGGATCCCGAGACGACTCACACACTCTACGATGGACAATGGATGATGGTGGTGGATGATGGTGTTATGGTGGTGGTGGGTGGTGGATGAAGTGTGAGAGAGGTGGTGTGCCAAGGGATGAGAGAGAATGAAACCAAGCTCCTCTATTTATAGGCTGAACAGAACGCTGGACACGGCCCCGTGTCCGCTGGACACGGCCCCGTGCCCGTCTGACATTCTCTCTCTTCATTAATTGTAATTGCGAATTACAATTAATGCGCCTGCTGTACTTTCACCACGCCCCCGTGCTCGCTGGACACGGCCCCGTGGTGAGCAATGGAAGCTTCTACGGGTTTGTCATTTCTGCTGCTTCCTGGGCACGCCCCCGTGTTCGCTGGACACGGGGCGTGTTCAGACTCTGTTTCTTTCTCTTTGCCTTGGGAGGTGCCGTTGAGGGTCCGGGCAGTCCACTTTTGTTCCTTTTCTTGTATTTATGGTAGAATTAGCTGTCTTTTTGCTTCTTTTGTGATTTTGAGCTCATTTCATCCTGAAAATACAAAAGGAAGACAAAAACACTCTTTTTCCAACATTAGTACTTAAAAAGGGTTAGTTTTATGCCTTAATTGATGTGTTTTATATGTTGCATTTTACACACATCAATAAGGTTGAAAAAGGAACTCCACAAGTTCCTCGTTTTCAAAGAAATCAACCTAAATTTCAGCCTAGATCTCCACCAGGCAGATATCAGAGACCTAGAAGCAGTTCACCTAGAATGAACAACTTTAATTCTAATAATTTCAGAAGTCAATGTCAATATCAAAACCGATACCAACATAATGGTGGTCGAACTTTTTATAACAATGGCTTTAGAAATTACAACAATAATGCTTCTTGGAATCAAAATTCAAGGTTTCAAAATCAAAATTTCCAAAGGTCAAATTGTCCAAATGTATATAGGAACCCTCAGGACCAAAGGCCTAGTAGAAATCAAAATCAAATTCCAACAGGTCTGAGATCCAAGACTCCAGTTAGGAGTAATGGATATTGGATGGATGTTCCGGTGGTTGGTGAATTTGGACGACCCAAGACCATTAAGGCTTGGGTCCCCCAATCTAACTAATTTCTTAAGTTAGTGTGTGCAGGAGCTGCTAAGGAGGATTATCAACTTATGTTGATAGTGGCTGCTCTAGGCACAGGACGGGGAGTGTGAGATTGTTGATATATATTTTTTTTATTAAATGATTTATTTTGTGGTTCAAAGTGCTGATTCGACACAGAGGATAACCTGGCAGATCTTTATACTAAAGCATTTGACAGGGCTCGCTTTGGACACTTAGTTGAACTCAACGAGATGAGGAATCCTGAATAACTGGTTTTTCATAAGAATTTTTGTAAATAGTTTACTGCTTTTCTTAAAAATCAAAAATAAAAAAAAATTGAAAAATCAAAAACATAAAAAAAATTGAAAAATCAAAAACATAAAAAAAATTTTGAAAAATCAAAAATGAGTTATCACTGTGTGAAAAAGAAGAAATGATAGTACATCAGCAAGCTAGACTGTCACACTGAACTTGAACCTAAATTGCTTAAGTGTGATAGCAGCTTCATCATATGATGTACCAGTAGGCAAAAAGCATGAAATAATCAACTTACCAATGTGATATAAACTAAATGAACTGAATATGAGTGGGGAACACATCGGTGGTGTATGGTTTAAAGACCTTAATTCTTGCGTTGATAGATTGCCAAAATCTGAAGTTTTGGGTCTTTATACTGTTATTTCATCTAGGGATATCTTGGCTGTCTGTCTGTTAGAACTAAAATTGTACATGACCTCAGGAAAGAAAGTACTTGGAATTAGCTCATTTCTATTTGAATGTCTGTATGTTTCCCGATACACACAATTTTGACCTGATTCTGAAATCTTATCTGAAAAAAGTCGTGTACCTCCTCTGCTGCATCCAGATATATGCTGACCTGGAGGTGCTAAGCAACGACAGCTTCTGCTGCATCCAGATACATGCTGACCTAGCTGTACGTTGTCGCGCTATAGATCTAATACACCCGAAAGAGGCCCTCTAGTGCCCAAAAGAAACCCAAGAAACCTATATCAAACTGAGAAAATCTCATTTGATCTATATATTATACCATCTCTACTAAAGATCTATTATGTTCTCTTCTCAACCTATTCCAAGTTAAGATTTCAGAACTCAGGATTGGACTTGTGAAATATGTGGTAGGGAAGATACTTGCATGATAGAATGTGTTGTTTATATTTCCCGGATTTGATTAGTATTTCTTTGGGTGTTCATAGTCAAGCAATCAAAACATGATAAGACATATTATATGCAGACCTAGACACGTTCAGGATATCTTAAAGAATGACATTCAGTATACTCACCTACTACGATGAATCTTTGTGCATACCTTGATCGCGGGAGTATATCCTGAAGTGGGACACGCTAATATTTCAGCAAATAATATTACCTTAACGTATCATATGGTAATGGTACTTGAAATGTTCATGCATTTTGTTTAAGTGGACAAACATAATATAATTGTGTGAAACAGTTTGATTGTGCTGATATGATCTTCTTACCAATGATTCTCACAAAAATAGAGTGTTTATTGTTTTTGTTTTTTACTTGCTTTCAGAAAAATATAAAAATCCAAAAATAGTGTCTTTTTCTGTTTAAAATTCTTAACGTACGGAAAATTGTTATTCTTGGAGGAATTGTTACTGATAGGGGGAGACGATGTTAGTAAGTGAGTTCAAAATTTTAACTTCTGCAGGTTCTTATGTGTTGAACAAAAAGTTTTGCGTGCTGGTGATAAGTTGAAAAAGCTTAATCTGTAATACAGTTTAACTATCTCTTGAAAAATAATAATTTCTTTACCTCTGTTGAAAAATTCTTATGGTTTCTCAAGATGTTTGTTTTATAGTATATAGATTGATGCAGTTTGTTGCTGAAAAGTTGCTGTGAAGTGTGAAGATGAGAGTTTGATTGGATGCATAGTAGAACCTCCTTTCTATATTGCAGACAAGATTGAAGAGTTGAAGATTTCTTTGCAAATGCTGAACTGGAGTTTACTCAAACGCTAACGTTTTGAAGATTTGTTGATTGGATGCATCAGCTTAGGGGGAGTCTATTGCTGACAGGATCTATTGAAGCTGAAGCTATCCAAAGACCAAAGACAGTGCAAGATTACTTGAAGATTGCAAGAAGACTAAAGACAAAGTTTTGACTCAAGACAAAGTTTTATGAAGCTATTGTCAAGGGGGAGTTTGTTGGTGCATGTTTGTGACAACAGCTTAGATTTGGTCTTTGGATATCTTGTAATTAGTTATACGATAAACAGTTAGCGGGTTTAGCTTTGTAATAGTTAGTTATAATGTTTGGGCTAACTAAACCCAAAGAATTGGGTGATGGGGGCGAATTGGGCCTGTCCAATTCGCAGCCCAGGAGTCTTTAACCTAGCCAACTTGTAAACCTTGTGTTATATAAACAAGGTTAGGCTTTAGGGTTTAGGTTAATCAGTTAATCAGCCAAAACAGTTTGTGAGAGATAGAATTTCGTGAGAGCACAAAGCTTGGACGAAATTAGGGTTTGTGATTAGGGTTTGATTGATTGTAATCAGTCTTGATAGATAATCAATAAAACCCGGTTTGATTGGAATTGTTGTTTCTGTTTTCTACACGTTTTCTGCTTATTCTGATCAAGAGGATTCCGCACTCTTGATTGGAAAGACGATTTTGTGAAGATCCATAGACTCAAGGGGACCTACAGTCGACGCTTTTAACCCCTCGTACACGAATCTGATCATAACTTTCTCATATGATAACGAAACTTTATGAAGTTTTTACCACATATTCTACTGAGTATACTTTACCGTTACAAATCTTCGGGTCTGCTAAAAGGTCATTCAGAGGTATACTTTACACATGTTGACACATTTAGCCACTGTGGTTTGTAATTTCTCACTTTCTTTCATATTTAGCTTCGTATGATCCATGATTTATTCGTTTGCAGGTATCAACATCTTCTAGGGTTAATTTTGAATATAATTATCCATTGTTGATACTTTGGACCCTTATATTCACCTAGTTTCCCTGTTTGTCAAATTTAGTCCCTCTAAAGTATTCTTTCACACGTTCAGAGCTTATGACACGTGTTCATACATTATTGGACATGAATTTTCAAGGTGTTACACGTGCACACTTGATCTACGCCCGCCTCACGCTTCCGTCACAAATTATTTTGATATGGGTTAAATTTTTGGTCATATGTACTTAAGCTTATGTAGTATGTTGATGTCCTTGGCGTTGGGTAAAAACTTAGTACTTGTAGTCTTGTCGTGTTCAATGTAAACTTTGTCCATCTTGGGTTTTGTCAAAGAAGTTAAATGTTGAAGTTTGTTTGTGTAATACAGGTAATTAGTGGTTTTAAATGAATAGGTCATGCCGAAATTTTCTAAAATTTTCCCTACATATTATACATATCAAATTAAGTAAGGTATGGAGCGTATTAATAAATTTTAATCTAACATGTATTTTTTATTGGTTTTTGTTATTATTATTTTTTTACAAATGGCAAATTTCCATTAATGTGAAATACCAAACTTATACATCAATAGAAGGCAAACGGGCAAAAAGCTATACTACTATCCCGTATTGAAAAGCAAAAGGAAGCCTTTTAAAACCTACATTCATATAATTTGGGGTCATAAATATAATATGCATGTCACATTGTATTCGACTAAACAGCTCCACTACTTTAGGTGCATGGAAACCAAAAATATCAAATGCAAATGATATAAACGCGTGTTGGTTGTCAAGGCACGCTTCTTCATGTTTTGTCACTTTGAATGTAGCAGCTTTTAACGTGGCCTAACCCATCGTTGAAACACTATGAAAACACTGTGAACAATGTTTATAAGGAATCTTGCAAGTTCTAAACGTCTAAAGTCTGTTGAACAATGTTTATATATCTATTTTAAGATCCGCATGTGGGTCCACTTACAACCGCTTGTATAATATTTAGTTATACTTGTGTTTCGGTTTGTATTAATATTTTACTTTCAAGACTTCCGTTGTGCATTAAACTATGATTACTTGACTATGATTACATCAAGTACGTCACAATACTCCCCACCGGGCCCACCGGTAATACGTGGAAATATCGGGGTCTGACACGCACCAAGCCCTGGATCCGTCTGCAACCCGCGGCAATTGGTGATCCGCAGCCAGCTTAAAGTTGGTTGCGCATTGGTCGTTTTGGCCTTTGTCTCCCACCTAACTCACTTAGTTACACTCTTAGTAACTAACCCTAATCCGCCACTATAAATACACCTATTCCCACTCTATTTTTCACTTTCCTAACCTCACAAACACTCTCAAATCCATTCTAAAACTCCCTAAATATTTATATTTGAGCATAAAGTTCTAAGGTTTCAAAGTGAGTTCTAGCTCACTTCCTCATCCATTTTCTTCTTGTTTCTTCTTCCATTTCACTTGGATAACCTCTAGGAAGGTTTTCACAAGTTTGCCATGGCAAACTAAGGTGAAACCTCACCATATTTGAGGTCCAAAGTGAGATGTATTTTCTAATTTTGTTCATATTATTGTAACTTCATTTTCTTCTACTTTTTCTCACCATTCTTCTTCTACAAGGCTTGGAACACCTCTAGGAGTATTTCCACAAGATTACCCTGGTAATCTAAGGTGGAACATCGCCATTTGAGGTCCAAACTTTCTGTTTTGAAGAAACTTGGTTAACTTTTACAAAACTTAACTTTTTCTACTTGAATCTTGTACCTAACAATCTCCTAAATCCATCAATGGTTGTAGAACTTGTTAGAGTCGATTCTTACAAGTTTAGAGGTACATACAACCTCTAAACTTTCTGATTTATTAGGGTTCAATACAACCCACAAGTGTTGAAGTCACATAAGTTTACTATAGTTCATATGGTAAGACTTATGTTTGATGAAAGTGTGAACTTTGAATGCTTGGGCAATCCTAACTTGATTCCACACCTCACTAGATGATTTAGTTGATAATATACTATTTAGTTCTTTATTTCTTGTAATTCATGACCCCTCGAATCATCCTTGTGATGTAATTGTGTAGTGGTGAATCATATAAAGAGGTTAAACCTCCATGCTTGACTTATATGATAATATATGACAATCTATAATGGACTTAGTTTTATGTTAATAATATAACTATATGTGTGTATATATATATATATATATTTATAACTATGTATATATATATATATATATGTAGGCTAATTATAATGAGAAAAACCATTCCGGTTGAGAAAACCCAGAAAACTCTCACATGTGGCTAGGATTGATCCACGTTTGATATTAGATTGAGAGGAGATAATGGCATAATTGTCATTTTCTTTTAACCTTCTGAGTGTATGAGATGTGTAAGTCTGCACACGCAGACTTTTCTTCTTTTCATCTTTTCATCTTTCTCACATTTAATACCATTGTACTTGTATAATCTCTCACCTCTCTCACATATCTTCTCATTTGTTTTATTACATATCCATAGGCTCCTCCACATCACCTCTCTCCTCTACCAAAAAACCCACCACCACTTTGTTCTGATCAAAGAAATTTGGAACAAACCCACCACCCATGGAGAAGCTTTTGTGCTGACATCCCCTTAACCTTCATCACCCTCACACTTCTCTACCTCATCCCACACACTTCTCTCTCTCTCTCCCTCTCTCTCTTTAGATAACCATTTTCCAGATCTAAGATCTGAAACAAAAAAAAATATTTTTCTTATTAAAATCCATCATAATCAACCACTAGAACTCCAGATGTTCCGAACAAAAAAAGATGATCCGAATAAAAAGAAAATGCTCCAGATGCTCCGGTTGAAGATGCTTCGGGAAGATGCTACCTGATCCAAAAGATGCTCCAGATCCGGTTGAAGATGGTCGATGATGTTTCAGATGACGGTTCGATGTTGAAGATGATCCAAAAGATGTTTGATGTTGAACATGATGTTCCAGATCTATAAAATCCTCTAGATCCATAAGTATGTTTGTGTTTTTGTAGATCTTCATTTTTTGTGTTTTGTAGATTTTCACTTTTGTTGAAATTTTCATATTTGAAATTTTTTTGTGTTCTAAATTTAAAAGGTCATCCAGATTTGCAATTTTTTGTGTTTTTGTAGATCTTCATTTTGTTTTGTTTTGTAGATTTGCAACTTTTTTTTTATTTTCTTGTTTAAGAAGATTAATGTTATTAAGTTCTTGTTTTCTGGATATGTTGTTTTTTTATTACTGATTTGATGGTTGAATCTAAAAAAAACTAGTGTTGTTGGATGTAACAATTCTTTGCATCTTAGTTACGTAATGTAACAATCAAAGAAAAAAAATGCATGTTACATTTTTTCGTGTTACCTAAATAATGTATGTTACTGAAAATAAAGTGCATTGTTACACTTTTTGTGTTACATAAATAGTGCCAGTTACGTTTTTTTTATGTTACATAAATAATGCCCGTTACATTTTTTGTAGCAATCAAAGCAAAAATGTCTGTTACATTTTTTTTTGTTACATTTTTTGTGTTACATAAAAAATGTAACAATCAAAGAAAAATTGCATGTTATATTTTTTTGTGTTACATAAAAAATGTAACAATCAAAGAAAAATGCATGCTACATTTTTAGTGTTACAGAAATAATGTAAAAATTATATGTTACGTTTCTATGTAACATTTGATCATAGAAAAATTATATGTTACATTTCTATGTAACACATGTAACAAAACCAAAAAAAATATGTTACAAAAATATATTGTCATATACACATGTAACAAAACAAAAAAAAATATACGAGCAAAAAAGAATATTGAAAAGTAGTTGGTATATCATACTTGGAGAAAAAAGAAGTTTTATGATGAATACTGATGTGAGGGTTTCTTACAACATGCAGACTTTTGGACTTTTGTCTGATTGTATGAGAAATTATCTTAATGTTCTAATATTACCCTTTAGTACATGAAATATATTAAAAAATTGAGATAAAAGGACACAAAAGCATCTGATGGGCAAAAGTGAATCCTAGCCATATATTAAGTATGATCAATGGTTGTTATTGGGTTTTCAGGGTTTATTCAACTCAAGTGGGTTTTCAATTTATCCTTGCCATATATATATATATATATATATATATATATATATATATATATATATATATATATATATATATATATATATATATATATATATATATATATATATATATATATATATATATATATATATACTATCTATACTATATATAATATACATATCCAAAGGACTTCTTAAGGTCATTAAAATCTCCTTAAAACACCCCTAAAGCATGATGTACAAGTGTTTTAAGCATCAGAAAACATCCATTTCCACTTATACCCTTCAACTAAAAAAACACAGATACATCGGTTTCACTCTCATTTCAAAACATTTCAAAATGCCCGCTTCCCTGCTCCTCTCTCATTCTCCGACGATTCCAGATCTGGATGTAGGATTTTTCTCTATCACGTTTCTACTACTCCAATTCCTCATGGAAATCATTGGAATCAAACTCAAGTCTAGGTTTTGAACTTCACGGAGTAAGTGCTTTTCTAGATTTTGTCCAAATTCATTGGAATTTTATATTGTAGATCTAGGTTTCAAACTTTTGATATGAACCGATTTCGTTGAGGTAATTATTGTTTGGATCTGTAAATATGAAATCCGTACCATTTGTTTTGTTACAGGAGTTGAAGATGATGCAAGCTGTTGTTTTAATTGGTGGTGGTTAGCAACGATAGAGATGGTGGTGGTCTGCGGCTTGTGGTGGTAATGGTTAGCGTCAACAGATTCTGGTGACCCAACCTAGGGTTTAGTTTCTGATTTTAGTTAGGGCATTTTTATTAACTTTTATCTTCTTCATGTGGTTTATGTTTGTACACTTTTTACAGGGTATGGAAAGGCTACTGTGTTAAGAAAGGTCTTAATTATGCCCCAAAAAGAAGGAAGCATGCCACCGATTTAAGAAGAGAAAATCTGCAAAGGTATTATAATGTCTTATTTTAATTAATTAATTGATGGATGCTCTTATTATTGAAGGAAACACAAGATGCTCGAATGCTTATGATACTTGCATTTTCTATTTTGTTTTTCAAGTGGCGAGTGGAAGATCCTGTGTTATCTTTACTTCTGATTGTTGTGATGCTGTGTGGGGTTCTCCTAATTCATTTAGTGACATGTTAATCACTACTTTATGTTCTTTTCAGTTAATGTAGGTCCCTTTTCGCGGAGGATTACGAACCTAAACCTTGTTATACAAACCTACTAGCGAGTGCGGAATCCAAGCTAGCAAGCAAACCGAGTTAGTAGCAAGTAGAGAAACAAACACACAAGTTCACCGATTAACACAACTTGTATTAATGCAATGAGGGTTCGGTTACAAGCTCAATGTTTACAGAAGTGTTCTATAAACTCTCTAAGTGTGTGTGTGAGTTCTGGACAGAATGCTCTCAACACTCTCTATCTCTCGGGTATGCAAATGGCAGAACTGACTCACATACATACACTGCATGGGTATATATACCCAGCCCATGAAGACTGGATCGAAGGATCTGATAGATGGTCCGAAGGATCATCTATCGATCATAGTTCACACGAAAGATCAGCATGGACCTCGAAGGATCATCCTTCGAGGTCTAATGGTCGAACCATGGTCGAACCATATCTTTCGATCACCTCGAAGGATCAGGTGTATCCTTCGAGGCTATCCTTCGATCAGAACATCTTTCAACTGTTGTCCAAGTCAAACCGGAGGATGGTTGACTTGGTCAACTTACAACACAAATCAGGACATCGTTTATATCAGACCGAATACAGACAAAGTACAGACACAAGTGCACCAACAAACTCCCCCTTGGCTGTAGCTTTGTCTTTGTCTTCCAATTAATGTAGACTCGTCTTGGACTTCGACGGTCTTTGGTCTTCGAGTTCCCAAAACTCTGACGTCCTTACAAGTCTTCAATGTCGGAGGATCTTCAAAGTCTTCACGTCTTGAAAGTAGAAAGTGTATCAACAAACTACCCGTATCATGTAGGAAGTGTGTTGACAAACTCCCCCTTAACATAAGCTCCCCCTTGAGTTATGCTCGTGAAAAGACTTTATCTTTATGAAGTGAGATCCTTGTGGTGTTGACGATGGCCAGCGGCAACTCGATCATCTTCATTCATTGAGTGCCTTCGTGTCTTCATTCCAAAGCTCGTCATCGACCATGTTCTCCTAGCCTTTAGAATCTGCACATGCAAGAAATCTAAACGCGTAATGAGAACAACTGCTTGGAATATAGTATAAACAACTGACACACGAATGACCATGTCATAATCAAACACCGTCCGACAGTTTGAAAGTTTAATAAATTTATCAATTTTAGCCTTTTAACTTTCAAACATGCAAATTTTTGACCGTTTATGAAGATTTAGTCAATTCGGTTTTCAGTCAGGTTTCAGGTAACGAAGACTTAAGCTCCAACATCGTACGATCGAAAATAAAGTAGAAGGAAAATCTTTTTGGCTTTTATAAAGTTTATATTAAAACACTCCTAAAATCTTTTTGGTATTTTTGAAAGTAAAAGACAACAATTTAAAATCCTTTGAGTGTTATCAAACGACATCACCGCTAATGTCGTGCTGATATGCACCAAACGACGAAACTGTTTAAAAGAAATAATAAAAGTTAAGCAGTAAATAAATAAATATATACAGACATTCTTTTTGTGAGTTTCGAGGGTAAGAGAATCATATCAGTGTACGGTCATGCCAAAACACTCTTGTTGTTCAGTTAATTAACATTAAGATAAGCATCCTATAACAATTATCGGTATTGTTGTCCACTTAAGCTCAACTTATCAGATGTAATCATATTTAGAGGATACGTTAATGTATGATTTATACTTACCGACCGGTGTTCATCCACATCACGACACATTCCCGTATCAAGGTATGCACGAGAGTTCATCTTACCGGTGAGTATACCGATTATCATCTGTTTGACCGTATAAATTGTGAGATACTCACTTCTTTTGAATTGAAAACAAGTCCTATGTGATATAATCACTTATTGATGAGGAACTTGATTTTCATATGCATGAGGGCACAGGTGCAAGTCCGTGAACAGGTCAGTACTTCCGTACAGCAGAGAGACGAACTTGACACCCGGAAAAATGTGATATTTTATCACTTATTTGATTTGGACATGTGATTGTTTATCACTTATTGAGGTCGAATGCAGTATGTAATATGTACACGTATGTATAGTATCATGGAAGATCTTAGACTTAGTCTATTTATAGAAGCAACCATGATACCCAGATGATAAGCAGCATAAAGACCGAATATCTCAGAACCTCGGCAATCTATCAAACGAAATTTCGGTACTAAGACCATATGCCAATGAATGGTTCCCACCTGGTCTTCAGTCGATTAAGATTTATATCACCCTGCACACTTTAAAATGATTGTGAGCCTACCGATACATCTTATATAGAGCTGCTTATCGTTTTGCATTTAAGGTTTAAAGAGGTTTGGATAGACCACTGATGTACTATCATTTTCTCTTTTGCTCGCCAGGAAACTCATTTTTGTTTTTCTATTGTTTTTGAGTTTTTGAAATTTTTCGATGTTTTTGTATTTTCCGATTTTTGGATTTACTCCCCCTAAAATCAACAAACTAAGATAAATTTAAAAACACACAAAGATATTTACAAAAATGATTTTCCGATGTTGGTTTTACTCTTGCTTGACCTTAATGCCGTTTACCAATAATAAAAAGTCAAATCTTGATTTGTCAAATGCTTTGGTAAATAAGTCGGCACGTTGGTCATCGGTGTGGACCTTAACAACATCGATTAGCCTTTTCTCAAAGCAATCACGTATGAAGTGATATTTGATTTCGATGTGTTTGGTCTTTGAATGCTGCACAGGATTTCTAGTGATATCTAAAGCAGCAGAATTATCAACGTAAATAGGAGTAGTTAGGAATTCAAAACCGTAGTCCCGCATTTGTTGTTGGATCCAAAGAACTTGGGAGCAACAACTTGAGGCAGCAATGTATTCAGCTTCGCATGTTGATGTAGCTACACACGTCTGCTTCTTGCACTGCCATGTAACTAGGCGATTTCCTAAAAACTGACATCCAGCCGTTGTGGATTTGCCGTCGATTTTGCATCCGCCAAAATCAGAATCACTGAAAGCTACCAATTCAAAGTTATTATCCCTAGGGTACCACAGACCGGTGTCAGGGTATGCCTTCAAATAACGAAAAATCCTTTTAACAGCAGCAAGATGTGAGGCCTTCGGGTTGACTTGATATCTGGCAAGCAGGCACGTTGGGTACATTATGTCTGGCCTTGATGCTGTGAGGTACATGAGAGATCCGATCATGGCGCGATAGATAGAAGGGCTAACAGCTTCTCCCTTCAAGTCTGGAGTAATTCCGTGATTAGTTGGCAATGGGGTACCAATGGGCGTTGCATCAGACATCTGGAACCGGCTCAAGATGTCACCAACATATTTAGTCTGATGGATGAATATCCCAGACTCCGTTTGTTGTACTTGTAGGCCCAAGAAGAAAGTCATCTCCCCCATAGCACTCATCTCGAATTTATCCTGCATGATGCGCTCGAATTCCCTACACAAAACATCATTAGTAGAACCAAAAATAATGTCATCAACATATACCTGTACCAGAAGAAGATCTCCATCTTGTTCCTTGATGAAAAGAGTACAGTCGATAAGACCTCTACGAAAACCATTCTCCAGCAGATAGTGTGATAAGGTTGCATACCAAGCTCGTGGTGCTTGATGTAGACCATAGAGAGCTTTGTTGAGCAACCAAACCCGATCGGGATGGATAGGATCTTCAAAACCTGGAGGCTGTTCGACGTACACCTCTTCTTCAACCACACCGTGTAAAAATGCACTTTTCACGTCCATCTGATAAACCTTGAATCCTTTGAAGGACGCATAGGCTAGAAAGATTCGAATTGCTTCGAGACGTGCCACTGGTGCATAGACTTCGTTGTAGTCGATCCCCTCAATCTGACGAAAACCTTGAACGACTAAACGAGCTTTGTTTCGGATAACAACTCCGCGGTCATCCTTTTTGCATTTGAAAACCCAACGGGTACCAATCTTCTTGTATCCAGCAGGTTTCTCTACGAGTTTCCAGACACCCAGCTTCTGGAATTGTTGCAGTTCTTCCTGCATTGCTTCAACCCAAGCATTATCTTTCAAGGCTTCTTTCCACGTTCTTGGTTCTTCTTGTGAGACATAACACGCGAAGGACCAATCGTTTTGTTGCCCGGATTCTCGAATAGCTGCATACAAGCCTGCATTGTTGTTGTTTCGCAACATGTTTCTTGTTTGTACGCCACTTTGCACATTTCCAATGATGTTTTGTTGAGGATGGGTATTATGAATCCTTGTTTCTGGATTATCTGGAACTGGAACATTTATACCCAGGTTGTTAAGATTAAGATCAACAACCAATTCAAGACCCGGAATTGACGAAGAGGATGATGCAGTAGTCTCAGCTGTTCTATGTGTATCCACTGGAGGAGTACCCTCTGAAGTACCATGAACTGCTGTTGTAGGAACTTCCTGATCTGCATCTAGAAATTCATCATCCTCTGAAGATTCGTTCAATTCGTTTGCATCATGAAAATCCTCATTGTTGAGAGTATTGTTGTTCACCGAAGAAGATGGTTCTTGATTAACAAGAATTGGACGAACCACCGGTGAAACTGTTGCATTGTCACTCTCGAAAAACATCCTAGCCGCAGCATTTTCTTCAACGGCTTCTACATTGATCGAATTGAAAAAGTCATCGTACTCAAACATCCAAGGTTGACCCGGATTTTTGACTGGCAAGGTGTGCCTTTGTACTCTGACCTCAGACCATTCCTCGACCCTTTTAGTCTCTAGATTCCAGACTCGTAAGTTAGGGGTGGCATACCCAAGAAAGTATCCATCAATTGCTCTTGCCCCAAACTTTCCATTAGGATCGATGATTGTGCATGGAGCTCCAAACGGTTCTAGATAAGACAAATCTGGCTTCCGTTTCTGAAGAAGCTCAAAGCAGGTCTTGTTGTGTCTTTTGACTGTAAGGACTCTGTTCAATGTGTAACATGCAGAGGCCACAGCTTCAGTCCAGAATGGAATGGGCAACTGTGACTCTACCAACATTGTCCTAGCAGTCTCGATCAATGTGCGGTTCTTACGTTCAGCGACACCATTCTGTTGAGGAGTATAAGCTGCACTAAACTCATGAAGAATACCTTTTGAAGTGCAGAACTCCGCCATGGAATGATTCTTAAATTCAGTACCATTGTCGCTACGTATCCGCCTAACCTTCAGCTTATACAAATTCTCAATCTGAATGATTAAGTTTTTGATAATACCAAAGGTTTCACTCTTGTGTGCCATGAACGCAACCCAAGAAAATCTTGAATAATCATCAGTAACCACGAGGCAGTATTGATCACCCCGAATACTCTTGTGCTTGACAGGACCGAACAAATCCATGTGCAGACGTTCAAGAGGAACTGCCACTGTGTTGATCTTCTTTATAGGGTGCTTCTTCTTTGTTTGCTTTCCTTTCTGGCACGAAACACAGACGTCTTGAAGATGGAAATTTTTGAGGGGAACACCATTCACCAATTCATTTGAAACCAAATGGTTCATTTTGCGTAAGTGAATGTGACCCATTCGTCTGTGCCAAGAGATAGTGTCTTTTTCTGTGGCTTTTGAAACAAAACAAGTTGCTTGTGCAGACGTAGTAATAGCTTGGCTCATGTCAAGGACGTACAAATCATTTATCCTTGGAGCCGACAAGAGAATCCATTCTTTTGGAATTTTGAAGCCGGGTTTCAGCACATAACATCCATTAGCATCAAAGTGTACTGAAAATTTCTTGTCACAAATTTGAGAAACACTAAGAAGATTGTGATCAAGTTGTTGCACAAAGTTGATCTTGTCAAAGCTGACAATCCCGTTAGATATCATTCCTTCACCCGTTATATATCCACCTTTATCTCCAGCAAAAGCAACATAACCTCCTCTAATAGATTTAACGTCGTAGAGAAGCTTCATGTCGCCCGTCATGTGCCTGGATGCCCCACTATCAACAATCCAGTGACTACTGATAGTTCCTCCTGAAGCACCCTGCACATGAACTCAAATGAATTAGTTGGAGATGGGGACCCAAGCCATTGTGGTCTTGGGTCTTCCATTTTCATCAATGACAATAACTTCTTGTCTTTGATGGTTGGTGAATTGTGATGGTCCCCCTGATTCAGTAACCGTTTTTGGTTTCCAAGTCTGTTTGGTTTCACCAGTGTTTTTCTTTAAAAGTTTAACTTCTTGATGATTTGAAGTTTTAGAATTGTCTGGTTTTACAACAACAGATTGTTTTTGAACCGTATCGGTTTTAATCGCTTTTTCTATCTTTTTGACCTGTTGGCGTTTCTGTTTCTTTTCCCTTTCTTTTACAAGGCGGGGATCTTGTTTTGTGGAAACAGTTGGCTTACGGTTAGTTTTGCCACGGGGATCATCAACCTTTCCTTTTTGTTTATGAAGATATGGACAATTACGAATAATATGTCCAATGGTTCCACATTCAAAACATGATCTTCGTTCTACAAACCCCGAAGAATCATGTGATCGTCTAGCCGATGATGTTGAACTTTGTGAACCCGAGGTACTAGGTTTTGAACTGCTTGGTTCATTTCTTTTCTCGACAAAAGCTCTCTTGACAAAATCTAAGTTAGATTGATTTTCAAATTTTTCAATTTTGTCTGTTCCCGTCGATTTCACAAAGTTAACATTTTTCTTCTTCTTTTGGTTCGGCTTCTTGTTAGCTTGAGCCGGTGTTTTACCTTGGGGTTTGGTGTGATTTTGCTGTGTTGGCACTGTTGGCAATTTCTTGTTGCCAAATTGCTTTCGGATTTCAGCTTTTGGAATAGGAGGACACTGTGTAACGGTAACTTTAGGTCCTGCCTTTCCCAAGAACTTACTCGTCGAATTCTCAAAGACTTTGCAGATTAAGGATTGATTAACATTCTTAATGGGAAAATCTTTGTCTGAGTAAATTTTATCATCACCAACTAGAGTGTACATCAAATTCACACTCTCCGGCTCTGCTGCAGATGAGGACTCAGTTGCAACAGTCTTAGCGGGTTGAACAGGGGGATCACATAGAATGTGATTTTCAAGAGGTATGTCCTCATTTTTGGCTACCGCATCAGACTTTGCTGGGACAGTATCGTCAGATTCATCATCAGACGAATCAGCATCCTCAATCACAACTGGAGGATCTTGATTCTGTTCAGCACTCACAAATGTATCTGCTGACACATCTGAATCTGAGGATACTTCCTTTTGGTATCCAAGTCCTGCAGCAAACTCCTTAACATCTAGAGGCACAGAAGGTTCAAAGAAAACTCTGTCCTCTTCATCAGGCATGGCGTCATAATTATGTCTCACTGGTGGTGGACACTTCTTGTAGCCTATGCATGTGACATCTCTCTTTTCCTTCTGAACGTCAATGATGTGATCTAACACATAGCTAGAACTCAAATAACTGTCTAGCTTGAGTTTGATCGCATCACTTTCGGTTTTCACACAAGCCATCTCTTTTTGCATATTCTCAAGGCGAGATATATACAAATTAATATCAGTTTGTTTTCTTGAAACCATTTTAGTCAGTTCTGTTTTATCCTTCTTTAATGTTTCAATTACTGACTTAAATTCTTTTTCATGGTTTTCATAAAACATGTTGGCTTCTGTGCATTTAGAGAGGTCCACAGTCAACTTCTGATTGTGGATGAATGTCACATCATATTTCTCTTGCAAAGCGTCATGCTTACTTTGCAAGTCATTCAAATTCTCATTCACAGTAGTATGTTTGTCTTGCAAGTCAAACAAACTAGCTTGTAAAGCATCATGTTTGCCTTGCAACTCAGACATACTTTTCTCCAGATCAGCACATCTAGCATGCAACCTAGCACATTCATCACAATTAACAGCAGTGGGTTCATCGACACATACCTGACTTGATGAACCGTCGACATTAGCCATAAAGGCTGAATGGAGAGAAGACGAAGTATAAGCAGCTTGATCCACCAGAATAGATCTTCTTTGAGTTTCTGCTGCAGCTTCCTCCAAGAGTTCATCAATATCTGCATCGATTGCTGCATTCGATGTCTCACCCACATAATCATCACCAGAATTGGATGATTCTTCATCAGTACTCCTGCTATAACCAGAAGAGTCTTCATCTTCAGACGATTCACCACCACTGGCAGAAGATTCTCTACCACTGGTGTGAACCAACTCTTTCACAATTTGAGCAAAACATGCTGTTTCATCAGGAGCATCACCACCCAACTGGATTGACCAGTCACAACCTTCATCCACCTGAACTGCAAGTGCTCGGTTGGTTTGGTTATTTGCAGGCACCAATGAACGCTCATTGTTTCTGTTCTGATTCTGCTGGTTGCCTCGGTTTCTGAAGGGATTTTGATTCCCGTGCTGTGCTGGCTTTGTACATTCCCTTTTAAAGTGGCCCCGTTCACCACAGTTGAAGCACTTAACAGCTTGCTTATCGAACCCATACTTGGTGTCTCGCTTACTTTCCAAGCTAGTTCTGCCAGTACTTTCCATCCAATCCTTTGCTCTTCTTACTGCACTCGCAAAGGCCCACTTGATATCCATCAAGTCCATCTCTTCCTTATCAATCTGCCTGTAATCTTCTTGTGTCAGATTAATGTTTCCAATCTGACCTTCTATCAACCCACAGTACGCGCTCACTACAGTGTTAAGCAGCTCCATGTGTTCCTTAGCTACTTCAACACTGATTTTAGAGAAGCTTGACGTGTCGAGCTGAACGGTACTAGACTTTGATTGTTGACCTGCAGATGATGTTCCTCCAAAACACGCATATTGTGGTTGTTGAGCAGGAGGAGGAGGAGGTGGTTGTATTGGATTTCCATACAGATCTGTGGTTGGAGGCGGCTTTACAGGAACTTGCACTGGATTGCCATACATATCCGTGCTTGTGACAAACGCCGTCTGAAGTGGAGCATGTGAACCAGCTTTTGCAGATGAAGTAGTGGAGGTGCCATAATACATCTCTGGATTCTGTGGCACTGCAACTCTCTTTGCCTTCAACGTTTCTTCCTGATCCTTGTTCTCCAGAAGTTGCACGAAATCGTTGATATTTGTAGTTTTCAACGTTCCGTTGTACTTCAAGATTTCCAGGAAGTTATTCCATTGAGGAGGCAATGCATCAGCAAACTTCTTTACCACCTCTGTTGGAGTCGTTGTGACTTCAAAGTTGGTCAGCTCAGTAAGTAGATGATAGAAACGGCTTGTCATATCTCCCAAGGACTCCTTATCCATACATGTGAAGCCATCGAATTCTTTCTTCAGTAGATCTCGTCGTAGTTGACGTGTTGCTTCATTACCTACTCCTCTTGTCTTCAATGCATCCCACAGCTTCTTCGTAGTCTTGAAACTGACGAACTGATGATAAATATCCTTGCTCAGTGCTTGAGTGAGAATAGCGTATGCTTTCTTTTCTAAGTCATACGTCTTCTTTTGATCATCAGGAAGATCGGCAAAAGTAGCTGTCGAAGAAGCAGCAACCTCAATAGTTTGATCGAATTCCGTAGTGAACCGCAACCACAACTCTGTATTTTGACCAAGAATGTATGTATGGAAACGATCAACCCATCCCGGATATTCATTAAGATGCATCAACTTTGGAGGCCTGTTCAAACTTCCGGTTTCACTTTCGCTTAATAGAAGACTTTGAATACTCGGAGTTTGATTTGAAACAAACGCCCATTGACCAGCTGGAGTGGCATTTGTTTGTGAGGATGTAGATACCGGAGATTCGGCCCATGATGGAGATTGACTGGTATTCATGTATTTTCCACTGTCTGGAGCCGGACTTCCCCACCAACTCGGATTCATCTTTGACAAGAAAAATAAATTCTATGTCCAAGTCTCGAAGGATGATGAGCACCCGAAAGATCACTCCCAGTCGAAGGACCTTGGTCGAAGGATCTGAAATCACAGAAACTTATTAACAACAAACTGACCACAATCGAAAGATATAACCTTGTTCGAAGGATCAACAGTACTCGAAAGATTACTGTTGACTCTCGAACAATGATCTCGAAAGACTCAAGAACACGAAAGATTCCCTTTTGAAAGATCCTTATCTTTCGTGTTAAATCCTTATCTTTCGAACAACAGATCTCGAAAGATTCACCAATACGAAGGATCCTAATCTTTCGGACACTTGTCTTTCGATTAGATTCCTTTCTCGAAGGATATGATTCAGACTTCGAAGGATGGGTCGAAGGATAACAATCTTTCGAGCCTTCCTTGATCGACAGATGTCGAAGGATAGTCTTTCGATGTCGAAAGATATCTTTCGAGAGGTTCTGACACAAACTGATCTGATGTGAAAGGTTGGTGAAAAGGTGACAGGTTGGTAAGGTCAACTTTCGGCAAAGAGTATGGCAGGCTGACAACTTTCTTACCAACCAAGATTTTGAAATAAAATATGCCAAAAATGGAAAACTTAACCCAGAAACCGGTGACCGGAACCTTAACCGAAATATTGCCGGAATTCACCAAATCACTCAAAAACAAGTTTTCAAGTTACCCAACCCACTTTAAAACACTCCCGGTTAGTTTAGACACGTTTTTACTCAAGGAAAATGCAGGAAAACAAGTAAAAACAGGTGCAAAACCAAGTGTTTCAACACACCAAAACTTGTAAAAACCCGGTTTTAAACAAGGTAAAGAGCGAGGCTCTGATACCACTTGTAGGTCCCTTTTCGCGGAGGATTACGAACCTAAACCTTGTTATACAAACCTACTAGCGAGTGCGGAATCCAAGCTAGCAAGCAAACCGAGTTAGTAGCAAGTAGAGAAACAAACACACAAGTTCACCGATTAACACAACTTGTATTAATGCAATGAGGGTTCGGTTACAAGCTCAATGTTTACAGAAGTGTTCTATAAACTCTCTAAGTGTGTGTGTGAGTTCTGGACAGAATGCTCTCAACACTCTCTATCTCTCGGGTATGCAAATGGCAGAACTGACTCACATACATACACTGCATGGGTATATATACCCAGCCCATGAAGACTGGATCGAAGGATCTGATAGATGGTCCGAAGGATCATCTATCGATCATAGTTCACACGAAAGATCAGCATGGACCTCGAAGGATCATCCTTCGAGGTCTAATGGTCGAACCATGGTCGAACCATATCTTTCGATCACCTCGAAGGATCAGGTGTATCCTTCGAGGCTATCCTTCGATCAGAACATCTTTCAACTGTTGTCCAAGTCAAACCGGAGGATGGTTGACTTGGTCAACTTACAACACAAATCAGGACATCGTTTATATCAGACCGAATACAGACAAAGTACAGACACAAGTGCACCAACAGTTAACCTTTGTGGTATTGGAGGCATTATACATTTGATGTAGTCCACAATCAATTTTGCTTAGATTTTTTCGAGTTTTTTGTTTTGGTAATGGATTTGTCCTCTGTTGATTGAGTTTTAAGTGTCTACTCAGCAATGGGCCTGCTACAAGTGGATTAATATCACCACTTCTGGTTAGTTTAATGACCTTTCCTGTTTTCATATCATTTGATGATTAAATTTTATTCGTTATGATTTACATGTGGTTTGTCACTTGCTGTTCTTGTATTTATTTGTTTTGCAATGATCTGGTAATCTCATGATTCATGTTTTACCTTTTTCTTAATTTTGGTGGTTTCTGGACCTGATCATGTCTTGACTTGGTCCCATATGACCTTCCCTTCACTGAATTTTGTTCCCCAGTTTACCATACCTGTTACCTTGATTCCATGGTTCAGTATGTTCATATCATCATTGTATGTATGTGTTGGTGCACTTGTGTCTGTACTTTGTCTGTATTCGGTCTGTATGTAAACGATGTCCTTGTTGGTCTGTAAGTTGACCAAGTCAACCATCCTCCGGATTGACTTGGTCAAACAGTTAGAAAGATGGGTGTCTGTCTCGAAGGATAGCTCCTCGAAGGATACTGTTGATCCTTCGAGGTACTCGAAAGATATGCTTCGATTGTTAGACCTCGAAGGATCATCCTTCGAGGTCATTGCTGATCATTCGAACATGTTGTCATCGATAGATGATCCTTCGGACCATCTATCGGATCCTTCGGACAAGACCTGCTGTGTATGGGTATATATACCCATGCAGTGTGTTGTATTTCAGAGAGACTGAGACAAGATACACATCCGAGAGATAGAGAGGATACTCTGCTGAAAACACACACACACACACTTTGAGAGTTTGCAAACTGATTGTAAACATTGTGCTTGTAACCGGAACCTTTCATACGCATTAATACAAGTTGTGTTAATCGTTGAGTCTTGTGTGTTTTTGTGTTTGTTCTTGCATCATCCCAGTTTGCTTGCTAGCTTGGATTCCGCACTCGCTAGTGAGTTTGTATAACGAGGTTTAGGTTTGTTCTCGATCCTCCGAGAGGGACCTACAAGTGGTATCAGAGCTTGGCTCTTTACCTTGTTTAAAACCGGGTTGTTCGAGTTCTTTGGTGTGTTTGGACACTTGGTTTAGCACTCGTTTTTGGTAGTTTTCTTGCATTTTGAAACTGAAAAACGTGTCCTAAACCGTTCGGGAGTGTTCAAGGTCGGTTTGGGTAACATAAAATTTGTTTTTGTGAAACTTTGTATTTTCCGGCCATTTTTCCGATCATATCTCCGGTGACTGGTTGAGGATAAGGTTTGCTTATTTTGGTAAACTTTTTGAAAGTCAAAAGGTTGGTGGGAAAGGCAAGGGCAGACCATATCCTTTCTGCCGAAAGTACTTCACCAACCCATCACCTTTTCACCAACCTGTCACGTCAGTTTGTCAGTGTGTCAGTAAGCTTCCGAAAGATATCTTTCGACTTCGAAAGATCATCTTTCGATTAGAGACAGCTCGAAAGATTAGCATCCTTCGAGTAGTCTTTCGGAGTCTAAGAATTATCCTTCGTGTTTGGAATCTTTTCGAAAGATAGTTGTCCGAAAGATAAGGATTCATCTCGAAAGATAAGGATCTTTCATTGTGAATCTTTCGAGATCAGTATTCGAAAGATAGAGATCTTTCGAACTGTGAATCTTTCGTGATAATTGGTCGAAAGATAAGGATCTTTCATTGTGAATCTTTCGAAGACTCTGCTCGAAACTCAACAGTAATCTTTCGATCACTGTTGATCCTTCGAACTAGTCTTGATCTTTCGAACAAGGTTATATCTTTCAATCTTTGTCTGTTTGCATTTAACAGTTTGTGTTTGTGTAGGTTATATATTAATATTTGATCAAAATGAGTTGTACAAGTCCTTGGAATTGGAGTTTAAACTCACAATCTAGTCAAGAACTAACTACTGCTGATGCTTGGGCTAAGAGCATGTTTCCATCGCCATCAATCAGTCCAAGTCAATGGGCTTTGGTATCAAATCAAAGTCAAAGTATTCAGAATCTTCTTATTAGTGAAAGTGAAACGGGCAGCAACAATCGTCCTCCAAAGCTAAATCATATGAACGATTTTCCATCATGGAAAAACCGGTTTCACACGTATGTTCAAGGGCAAAGCACTGATCTTTGGACGTGCTTCATCAATCCATTCAATACAGCTCTTGAGGTTGCTGCGTCGACTTCAGAAGGTTATGCCAACATGCTTGAGCCTGACAAGAAATCTTATGAATTGGAGAAGAAGGCTTTTGCAACACTTACACAAGCGCTCAATAAAGATATTTATCATCAGTTCTCCTACTGCAAGAACACGAAAACATTGTGGGATGCCTTGGTTGCTAGAGGGGAAGGCAATGCAGCTACGAGAAAGTCTCGTCATGACTTGTTGAAGAAAAAGTTTGACTCGTTTCAGTTTTTGGAAAACGAGACTCTAAATGATATGACAACGCGTTTCTATCATCTGATCAGTGAAATGTGTGCTTATGGGGTTATTGCTACTCAACAAGACATGGTGAACAAGTTTGCCGATGCTTTACCTCCAAAGTGGAGTTCTTTCATTGAGTTGTTGAAGCACACTGGAACTCTAGACACGGTTAATATCTATGAGTTCATTCAGAAACTGGAACATAAGAATGAGGAAGAAATCAGGAAAGCTAAGCGAGCTCCAGTTCCTCAAAATACGGAAATGTATCTTCCAGGCTTCGACATCTTAGCAAAATCCGCTGCTGCTCAGCAACCGAAACTGCAAACTGCTTTCGTGTCCAACACAAGTTCTCTTCCTTTCCCTCAGACCAATCCTGCTCCGGGTTTTGATCCAAGATCTTACATTCCAGTTCCATCACAGCCACCAGTTCAACCACAACAGCAAGCTCATTTCACAAGCAATTCTCAACCTCCAAACCCTAACACTGTTCGTGTTGACACTTCAAATCTTTCCCAAGTCAGTATAGAAGTTGCAAAGGAGCATGTGGAACTGATCAATACTATGGTCAGTGCCTACTGCGGTCTAGTTGCGGGTCAGATTGGAAACATCAACATGACACATGAAGATTATCAACAGATCGACAAAGATGAAATGGAGTTGATGGATATTAAGTGGGCGTTTGCTAGTGCGGTTAGAAGGGCCAAAGACTTCATGGCTCGTACTGGTAGGACTTCGTTGGAAGGGAAGAAAGATACGAAGTATGGGTTTGATATTAATGCCGTCACATGCTTTAATTGTGGCGAGAAAGGGCACTTCAAACGTGAATGCACTCGTCCAACAAAACAAGGCAGTCACAACCCATTCAGAAACCAAGACAGGAGGATTGTGGCAGTCAACAACAACCAGAACCAGTCTGGACCGTCAAATACCAATCGGGCTTTGACAGTTCAAGCTGATGAAGGATGTAACTGGTCTGTGCAGTTTGGAGACGGTGATCAAGGAAGTGGAACAGCTCTTTATGCGAAGGTCATCAATCAAAGGTCATCTGAAAGTGATGACAGTTCTGGTTATTCTGGGAGCTCAGATGAAGAAGGCTCTGTTTCTGGGGATAATCAATCAGAGTCTGAGTCTGATGTGAAGGAGGAGGCAGGTTCTGATATTCAGGAGTTATTGAATGAAGCTGATGAGCTAAAATGTCAGAAATCAATTCTGATTAGGAGGGCTGCAACTGCATCAAATGAAATGGAAAAGTTCTTTTCTGAAGATGGAGCTTTTTCTGTTCAAACTGCCCTTATGGCTAATGTCTCAGCCTCTTCAAGTCAGGTAACTTCTGAACCTCCTGCTCCTAGTGTTTGTAAATCATGTGCTGACATGAAGCTTGAATCAGAAAAGCTTCATAGTCATAATCAAAGTTTGGTTATTGAACTATCGAAATGCAAAGAGGCGAATATGGCTTTAACTCGGAACGAAAAAGATTTTAAAGAAGTAATCGAAACTTTAAAGAAAAATGTTTCCGAAGTTAACAAAGTAGTTTACCACAAGCAAGTAAGTATAAATGAATATATTAACACTGTGGAAGAAACTAAGAAGCAATTAGCCATTGCTAAGTCTGAGCATGATGCGATCAAACAGAAATTGGAAAGTTATTCTAACTCCCGATTTGTGCTTGATCACATCATCGATGTTCAACAACTGAAGGGAAATCAGAAAGGCATAGGGTACAAGAAATGTCCGCCCCCTTTGATGAACAACTATACCAAGATGCCTGATGAGGAGGAAATGCCTCGGTATGAACCAAGTGTGCCTCTTGATGTTGAGGAATTTACTACTGGCCTGGGGTTCAAACCGAACAGTTCCTCAAACACATCCGAAAAGCAGCAAGAAACCTCAACATCCATGGATCAAAGTTCTCCAATCATTGAGGACTGTGAGACATCGGATGATGAATCAGATGTGGATGTGAGTGAACAGGATAAATCACTTAACAAGATGAAAGGAGTTGTCATTCCCATTGAGAATCACATCCTGTGTGATCCTGACACTCCCACTGTTTCATCAGTCGAGAAACAAGTGATAGATCCTGTCAAGGTTGAAAAGAAGTCGGTGTCTACTGTTAAAAGCAGTAATGTGTTGTTTACCTTGGTTGGAGATAATAAAATCTACTCAGATCACGTTTTTCCAATTAAAAATGTAAATAAATCTTTGATTGATAAAGTCTTTGAAGACAACACAAACAAATTTTTGGGAAAAACACTTCCAGGAATTGTGGTAACACAATGTGATCCAGTTCCTAAATCTGAAATTAGAAAACAGTTTAGGAATCAAAAATCTCCAACCACTCAACAGCCTAGTGCTTCTAACGGTAAACAACCAATCAAACGAGCTCAAAAACCTGAAACAACAAGAGCTCGATTTCAAAAGAAAGCAAAAGAGGTCAAGTTTGTGTCATCCAGGGGTACTGATAAGATTGAAACTTTTGAGAACAAATCTAACACAGATTTTGTAAAACAAGTCACAATCTTAAAACGAAACAGTGATAACAATTACACTCAACATACAAATGGGTGTGATGAAAAGGCTAGTACCTCTGGGTCTACAACTTCGACATCTTATGGTCAATCAAGTTCTCCTAAGCTTGTTGAAAGAAGAAAATGTTTTAGATGTGGAACAATTGGGCACATCATCAGAAACTGCCCAAATGCTCCAAAGCAGAAATTTGTTGAGAAAGCTCCACCTGAAACAACCCATCCCCAACGTCGTTCAGTTTCACCTAAAAATGATAAACAAACTGTAAAAGAACAAGACACTAAACAACGACGTAAAAACATGAAAACTGTTGAAAAAGCCTTAAAATCTGAAGTTAAAACAGTTCAAAAGGAACCAAGTGTGTTACAACCTGCAAAACCAGAATCTTCAAAAACTGGTAGGCAAAAACAACCTTGGTTACCTAAGAAGGGTGACAATTCAGGGGGAGCAGTTGTTCTTAAAAATCATCAAGAGATTGATATCACGTTTCGTGATGCTCAGGGACGACCCAAGACCACTAAGGCTTGGGTCCCCATTCTCAACGGATGTTTTAATTGACATGTGCAGGGTGTTCCAGGAGGAACTATGAACAGTCATTGGATTGTTGATAGTGGAGCATCTAGGCACATGACTGGCGACTTACGGCTTCTGTACGATGTTAGAAATATTAGAGGAGGCTATGTCGCATTTGCGGGAGATAAAGGTGGATATATCACTGGAGAGGGAAATGTCTCCAATGGTATTGTTTGTTTCGACAAGATCAACTATGTGAAGCAAATTGATCATAATCTTCTGAGCGTGTCGCAAATCTGCGATAAAAAGTTCACCGTGCATTTTGATGATGCCGGCTGCTATGTGCTAAAACCTGGATTCAAAATTCCACAAGAATGGATTCTCTTGTCGGCTCTGAGAGTTAATGATCTTTACATTCTCGATATGAGCCAGGCTATTACAACATCTGCACAAGTCACTTGCTTTGTCTCTAAAGCCACAGAAAAGGAGTCAATATCATGGCACAGAAGAATGGGGCACATTCACTTGAGAAAAATGAACCATTTGGTGAAAAACAATCTTGTGAATGGTGTGCCTGTTCGAAGTTTCCATTTACAAGATATCTGTGTCTCATGCCAGAAGGGGAAGCAAACGAAGAAATCCCATCCTTTGAAGAAAATCAACACGGTCAGCTTGCCGCTCGAACGTCTTCATATGGACCTCTTTGGACCTATGAAACACAAGACTATGTTCGGTGATGCATATTGTCTAGTAGTTACTGATGACTACTCTCGATTTTCTTGGGTATCCTTCATGGCACACAAAAGTGAAACTCCTGGCATCCTCAAGGACCTTCTCACTATGTTGGAAAATCTCTATACATTGAAAGTGAAAAGGATCCGAAGCGACAATGGAACTGAATTCAAGAATCAAGTTATGGATGAGTTCTGTACTACTAAAGGCATTCTTCATGAGTACAGTTCTCGCTATACTCCACAACAAAACGGTGTCGCGGAGAGGAAGAATCGAACAATTATAGAAACTGCGAGAACAATGTTAGTTGAGTCGGAACTCCCTATTCAATTCTGGGGGGAGGCTGTGTCGACTGCGTGCTACACATTAAACAGAGTTCTTACAGTAAAGAGACATGGCAAGACTTGCTTCGAACTCCTTCAGAAAAGGAAACCGGATCTTTCTTACCTAGAACCTTTTGGTGGTCCTTGTACCATGATTGAACCAGATGGCAAATTTGGTGCTAAGGCTATTGAAGGCTACTTTCTTGGATACCAAACTCCGAACTTTCGTGTCTTGAATCTAACTACCAAAAAGGTAGAGCTATGGAGTGAGGTAAGGGTTCAAAGGTATACGAGTCCTGTCAGGGCTCCGGGTGATCCGTGGATGTTCGATTATGATGGACTGTTTGACTCCTTCAATCTGCCAACCTTTGACGAAGAATCAGCAGCGGCTCGAATGTTGTTGGAAAGTGACAACGCAGCTGTATCGCCTTTGGTTAGACCTATTGTTGTTGATCCTCAAGGTTCTTCATCAGTTAACAATACGGTTCAAAATGAGGTTTATGAAGATGCTGCTGACTATAATGAGTCTTCTGAAGATGATGAATATCATGATGCAGCTGAAGGATCTTCTGCTCCAGTTGCTCCTGTTCAAGGTGCTTCTGTTGATACACCTCATGTGCAGAATGTGGATACTGCTGAAGGGAATGCATCCACCTCTACACACATTCCTGGTGTGGAGCTGGTTGTTGATCTTAATTTTAACAATTTGGGTATCAATGCTCGTGTGCCTGATAATCCTGAAATGAGGATTCATGATACCCATCCCCAGCAGAACATAATAGGAGATGTCCATCGCGGTGTGCAGACGCGTAATCAGTTGAGAAACAACCGGAATGCTGGTTTGTATTCAGCTATAAGAGAATCTGGTCAACAGAATGACTGGTCCTTCGCGTGTTACGTGTCACAAGAAGAACCAAAATCGTGGAAAGAAGCGATGAAAGACAGCTCATGGGTTGAAGCAATGCAGGAAGAATTGGTGCAATTTCAAAAGCTTGGTGTTTGGAAGCTGGTCGAGAAGCCTGAGAACTACAAGAAGATTGGCACTCGATGGGTATTCAAATGCAAGAAAGACGACCGTGGAGTGGTTATTCGGAACAAAGCGCGTTTAGTCGTTCAAGGTTTTCGTCAGATAGAAGGCATCGACTACAACGAAGTATATGCACCTGTGGCACGTCTTGAAGCGATTCGGATTTTTCTAGCCTATGCGTCCTTCAAAGGATTCAAGGTTTATCAGATGGACGTGAAGAGTGCATTTTTACATGGTGTGGTAGAAGAAGAGGTATATGTCGAACAGCCTCCAGGTTTTGAAGATCCTATCCATCCCGATCGGGTTTGGTTGCTCAACAAAGCTCTCTATGGTCTTCATCAAGCACCGCGAGCTTGGTACGCAGCCTTATCAAACTATCTGCTGGAAAACGGTTTTCGACGGGGTCTTATCGACTGTACTCTCTTCATCAAAGAACAAGATGGAGATCTTCTTCTGGTACAGGTATACGTTGACGATATTATTTTTGGTTCTACTAATGATGTTTTGTGCAGGAATTTCGAGCGCATAATGCAGGATAAATTCGAGATGAGTGCTATGGGGGAAATGAACTTCTTCTTGGGCCTACAAGTACAACAAACGGAGTCTGGGATCTTCATCCATCAGACTAAATATGTTGGTGACATCTTGAACCGGTTTCAGATGTCTGACGCAACGCCCATTGGTACCCCATTGGCAGTAAATCACGGAATTACTCCAGATTTGAAGGGAGAAGCTGTTAGCCCTTCATATTACCGCGCTATGATCGGATCTCTTATGTACCTCACAGCATCAAGACCAGACATAATGTACCCAACGTGTCTACTTGCCAGATATCAAGTCAATCCAAAGGACTCTCATCTTGCAGCTGTAAAAAGGATCTTTCGTTATTTGAAGGCTTACCCAGACACCGGTCTGTGGTACCCTAGGGATAATAACTTCGAATTGGTCGCTTTCAGTGATTCTGATTTTGGCGGATGTAAGATCGACGGCAAATCCACATCGGCTGGATGTCAGTTTTTAGGAAATCGCCTAGTCACATGGCAGTGCAAGAAGCAGACGTGTGTCGCTACATCAACATGCGAAGCTGAATACATTGCCGCCTCAAGTTGTTGCTCTCAAGTTCTGTGGATCCAACAACAATTGCGGGACTACGGTTTTGAATTCCTAACTACTCCTATTTACGTTGATAATTCTGCTGCATTACAGATCACTAGAAATCCTGTGCAGCATTCAAAAACCAAACACATCGAAATCAAATATCACTTCATACGTGATTGCTTTGAGAAAAGATTAATCGATGTTGTTAAGGTCCACACCGATGACCAACGTGCCGACCTTTTTACCAAAGCTTTTGACAAATCAAGATTTGAC
The DNA here is from genome assembly GCF_002127325.2 of Helianthus annuus. Lineage (NCBI taxonomy): Eukaryota > Viridiplantae > Streptophyta > Magnoliopsida > Asterales > Asteraceae > Helianthus > Helianthus annuus. The sequence continues at coordinate 119,538,673 of NC_035437.2, forward strand.
TTTTTATTATTGGTAAACGGCATTAAGGTCAAGCAAGAGTAAAACCAACATCGGAAAATCATTTTTGTAAATATCCTTGTGTTTTAAATTTTATCTTAGTTTATTGATTTTAGGGGGAGTAAATCCAAAAATATGAAAATCCAAAAACATCGAAAAATTACAAAAACACAAAAACAATAGAAAATCAAAAATGAGTTTCCTGGCGAGCAAAAGAGAAAAGGATAGTACATCAGTGGTCTATCCAAGCCTCTTTAAACCTTAAATGAAAACGATAAGCAGCTCTATATAAGATGTATCGGTAGGCTCACAATCATTTTAAAGTGTGCAGGGTGATATAAATCTTAATCGACTGAAGACCAGGTGGGAACCATTCATTGGCATATGGTCTTAGTACCGAAATTTCGTTTGAGAGATTGCCGAGGTTCTGAGATATTCGGTCTTTATGCTGCTTATCATCTGGGTATCATGGTTGCTTCTATAAATAGACTAAGTCTAAGATCATCCATGATACTATACATACGTGTACATAAATACATACTGCATTCGACCTCAATAAGTGATCAACAATCACATGTCCATATCAAATAAGTGATAAAATATCACATTTTTCCGGGAGTCAAGTTCGTCTCTCTGCTGTACGGAAGTACTGACCTGTTCACGGACTTGCTCCTGTGCCCTCATGCATATGAAAATCAAGTTCCTCATCAATAAGTGATTATATCACATAGGGCTTGTTTTCAAATCAAAATAAGTGAGAATCTCACATCAATATACGGTCAAACAGATGATAATCAGTATACTCACCGGTAAGATGAACCCTCGTGCATACCTTGATACGGGAATGTGTCGTGATGTGGATGAACACCGGTCGGTAAGTATAAATCATACATTAACGTATCTCCTAAACATGATTACATCTGATAAGTTGAGCTTAAGTGGACAACAATACCGATAATTGTTATAGAATGCTTATCTTAATGTTAACTAACTGAACAACAAGAGCGTTTTGGCATTACCATACACTGATATGATTTTCTTACCCTCGAAACTTGCAAAAAGAATGTCTGTTTATATTTATTTACTGCTTTCAGTCTTTACTTTCAATATATTCAAAAATACCAAAAAGATTTTAGGTGTGTTTTAATATAAACGTTATAAAAGCCAAAAAGATTTTATTTCTTCTTTATTTTCGATCGTACGATGTTGGAACTCGAGTCTTCGTTGCCTGAAACCTGAACGAAAACCGAAATTGACTAAATCTTCATAAACGGTCGAAATTTGCAAGTTTTTGAAAGTTAAAGGTTGAAATTGTTGAAATTTATTAAACTTTCAACTGTCGGACGGTGTTTGATTGTGACATGGTCATGAGTGTGTCATTTGTTATGGTAACTATATTCCTAGCAGTTGTTCTCATTACGCGTTTAGATTTCTTGCATGTGCAGATTCTAAAGGCTAGGAGAACATGGTCGATGACAAAGCTTTGGAATGAAGACACGACATGAAGGCACTCAAATGATGAAGATGATCGAGTTGCCGCTGACCATCATCAACACCACAAGGATCTCACTTCATAAAGTTAAAGTATTTCACGAGCATAACTCAAGGGGGAGCTTATGTTAAGGGGGAGTTTGTCAACACACTTCCTACATGATACGGGTAGTTTGTTGATACACTCTCTGCCTTCAAGACGTGAAGACTTTGAAGATCCTCCGACAATGAAGACTTGAAAGGACATCAGAGTTTTGGGAACTCGAAGACCAAAGACCGTCGAAGTTCGAGACGAGTCTACAACTATAGAAGATAAAGACAAAGCTACAGCCAAGGGGGAGTTTGTTGGTGCACTTGTGTCTGTACTTTGTCTGTATTCGGTCTGTATGTAAACGATGTCCTTGTTGGTCTGTAAGTTGACCAAGTCAACCATCCTCCGGATTGACTTGGTCAAACAGTTAGAAAGATGGGTGTCTGTCTCGAAGGATAGCTCCTCGAAGGATACTGTTGATCCTTCGAGGTACTCGAAAGATATGCTTCGATTGTTAGACCTCGAAGGATCATCCTTCGAGGTCATTGCTGATCATTCGAACATGTTGTCATCGATAGATGATCCTTCGGACCATCTATCGGATCCTTCGGACAAGACCTGCTGTGTATGGGTATATATACCCATGCAGTGTGTTGTATTTCAGAGAGACTGAGACAAGATACACATCCGAGAGACAGAGAGGATACTCTGCTGAAAACACAAACACACACACTTTGAGAGTTTGCAAACTGATTGTAAACATTGTGCTTGTAACCGGAACCTTTCATACGCATTAATACAAGTTGTGTTAATCGTTGAGTCTTGTGTGTTTTTGTGTTTGTTCTTGCATCATCCCAGTTTGCTTGCTTGCTTGGATTCCGCACTCGCTAGTGAGTTTGTATAACGAGGTTTAGGTTTGTTCTCGATCCTCCGAGAGGGACCTACAGTATGGTAGTTTCTATTAGATATGTTCATATTACTTTTTTTCTTGCAGATTGATATAAAACTCGCATGAGTGGGCTGTTTTGTTCTTCCGTCTCAGTAAAAAAATTATGTTGATGTTTAATCACTATCTTATCTCTGTCTTCAGATTGTATTTCTTTCTGTGTTTAAATGTTGGGTGCCTGAACAGGCTAACTGATAGATGGCGCCATTGGTTCTACATTTAGATTTTTGCAAAATGAAAAATAAATGACTGGACCTTTGTTTTGATTGATATCGTTCCATGGGCCATGGTGTGTTATTTCCTTTGCTTTTAGATGCTAAAGTGGCCAGCTTCGTTTTAGGTTTTCCTGAACATTGTATTTTCTTTGTAGGTTAGTTAGCTGCTAAACACTGCTGTTCTGGCGTCTTGATGACCATCTGCTCTGGCCTTTTTATTTGTTTCTGGCCTTCGTATCCTGATTAAAATTTCTTTAATTTTGCTCTCTTGATCATATTATGGAAGCTTGTATTTTGATTGGACCATTAAGTATTGAATTGCCTGATAAACTCTCTTGCTCATAGTTCCTTGAGTTGCCTGCATTTGAGATTGAAGACAATAAATGTGAGAGGAGTTCTAATGATTAAATCAGTAGTTTTTAGTGTATTTTGTTACATTTTCTTTCATGGTTCCGTTACATATCTGCCTAGACATATGGAGCACAAGCAAAATTAATCCTTCATTTTAAATATTCTAAATTTGTAAGTAGTAATCTGGAGTGGAAATGGTTGATGAATCATGAAGGTGTCAAGGGTGTATTGTTTTGCTTTAGATTCGCTAATGAACACCTCTTTTCTGTGTTAACACATGTGTATCATTGCCCCTAATTAGACCTTCATCGAATAAGCTGAATAGCGGGTCTTCGTCACTAGTCCCTGGTCGCAGTCGCCACTCGTTTCCATTTCGGTTTAACCGTACACCATCAACAACACCGACTCTCTTCACAAAACACACAGATTTCACACTTATTGAGGATGAATAGATTTGTTTCGTGTACTGTTTCTAACGAGTCCGCATCGCCATAAACAGAACCTCGCAGATTAACCGACATACAATTGAAACTACAAAACGGGAAATTCTTCTGATCATTTCAACATGCAACGCGCGAGCGCGATCGCGTAAGCAAGCTTTGAAACTCCTTGAGTAGTCGAGCAACCGTATTACGAACCCGTTTGCAGATTGTTCTCTCAGTGGTCCTTTCCTCGTGATTTCGGTACTAATCTCAACCCATGATCTTGTTTTCTTTCATTTTAGAATACCCACTGGTTATAAATGAAGGCATTTTCTTTTTATTTTTCCTGTAAGCATTCTTGGAAGAAGAAGACCTACTAATTTAGTTTATTTTACATACGTCTTTCATTGTTCAACCATTTTCAAAATAACCCCACTAAGTTATTTAGCAAATATAATATTGAATGATTTGTTCCATATCTAAATTGTCTCTTTTAACAAATTCGACTCTTAGAATCCTATGGATTGTTTGTTTAAAATAAAACCTATAAATGACATACATATAATTTTTTTTAAATAAATAAACAACTTCATGTATTTTAGTCAAATAAAGAAACTATGTATTTTTATTTAGATGCAAGAAAGAAGCGAAATAAAAATGCTATATATTGTTGGTGCACTTGTGTCTGTACTTTGTCTGTATTCGGTCTGTATGTAAACGATGTCCTTGTCAGTCCTGTAAGTTGACAAAGTCAACCGTCCTCCTGGTTTGACTTAGTCAACAGTTGAAAGATGTACTGTGTCGAAGGATAAGAGGTCGAAGGATAATGTGGATCCTTCGACCTCATCGAAAGATATGGTTCGAATCATAGACCTCGAAAGGTAATCTTTCGAGGTCCTTGATGATCTTTCGGATACTTGGTCTTCGATAGATGATCCTTCGGACCATCTATCAGATCCTTCGATCAGACATGCTAGGCTGGGTATATATATACCCATGCAGTGTTGAGTTTTAGACAGGGAGGCACACAGAAAAGTCACACAGAGAGACACACAGCAGAGAGCATCCTGTCCGAAACACTCACACACTTTGAGAGTTTATAGAACATTTCTGTAAACATTGAGCTTGTAACCGAACCCTCATTGCATTAATACAAGTTGTGTTAATCGGTGAACTTGTGTGTTTGTTTCTCTACTTGCTACTAACTCGGTTTGCTTGCTAGCTTGGATTCCGCACTCGCTAGTAGGTTTGTATAACAAGGTTTAGGTTCGTTATCCTCCGTGAAAAAGGGACCTACAAGTGGTATCAGAGCTTGGCTCTTTACCTTGTTTAAAACCGGGTTTTTCAAGTTCTTGGTGTGTGTTTGAACACTTGGTTTAACACCCGTTTTTGTTGGTTTTTCTACACTTTTAAACTGGAAAACGTGTTTTAAACTTACCGGGAGTGTTCATAAGTGGGTTGGGTAACTTAAAACTTGTTTTTAGGTGACTTTGTGTTTTCCGGCGATTATTCCGGTTAAAGCTCCGGTGACTGGTTTGAAGATAAGGTTTCCTTTTTGGGCAAATTATCTTTCAAAATCTTGGTTGGTGGGAAAGTTGTCAGCCTGCCATACCCTTTTGCCGAAAGTTGACTTACCAACCCATCACCTTTTCACCAACCCGTCACATCTGTGTCAGTGTGTCAGTGCACATTCGAAAGATATCCTTCGACTTCGAAAGATATCCTTCGACATCGAAAGACCATCTTTCGATCAAGGAAGGCTCGAAAGATCATCATCCTTCGACCCATCCTTCGAAGTCTGAAACATATCCTTCGACTAAGGAATCTTTTCGAAAGTCAAGTGTCCGAAAGATAGGGATTTATCTCGAAAGATAAGGATCTTACAAGTGTGAATCTTTCGAGATTTTGAATCTTTCAAAGCCAGTGCTCGAAAGTCAACAGTGATCCTTCGAACACTGTTGATCATTCGAACAAGTGTGATCTTTCGAAAGTCAGATATACGAAAGATAAGGATATTTAACTCGAAAGATAAGGATCTTTCAAAAAGGGAATCCTTCGAGTTCTTGAATCTTTCGAAATTATTGTTCAAGACTCAACAGTAATCTTTCGAGTACTGTTGATCCTTCGAACAATAGTTGATCTTTCGATTGTGGTCAGTTGGTAGTTAACAAGTTTCTGTGATTTCAGATCCTTCGACCAGGGTCCTTCGACTGGGAGTGATCTTTCGGTTGCTCATCATCTTTCGTGACTTGGACATAGAATTTATTTTTCTTGTTAAAGATGAATCCGAGTTGGTGGGGAAATCCGGCTCCAGACAGTGGAAAATACATGAATACCAGTCAATCTCCATCATGGGCCGAATCTCCGGTATCTACATCCTCACAAACAAATGCCACTCCAGCTGGTCAATGGGCGTTCGTTTCAAATCAAACTCCGAGTATTCAAAGTCTTCTACTAAGCGAAAGTGAAACCGGAAGTTTGAACAGGCCTCCAAAGTTGATGCATCTTAATGAATATCCGGGATGGGTTGATCGTTTCCATACATACATTCTTGGTCAAAATACAGAGTTGTGGTTGCGGTTCACTACGGAATTCGATCAAACTATCGAGGTTGCTGCTTCTTCGACAGCTACATTTGCCGATCTTCCTGATGATCAAAAGAAGACGTATGACTTAGAAAAGAAAGCATACGCTATTCTCACTCAAGCACTGAGCAAGGATATTTATCATCAGTTCGTCAGTTTCAAGACTACGAAGAAGCTGTGGGATGCATTGAAGACAAGAGGAGTAGGTAATGAAGCCACACGTCAACTACGACGAGATCTACTGAAGAAAGAATTCGATGGCTTCACATGTATGGATAAGGAGTCCTTGGGAGATATGACAAGCCGTTTCTATCACCTACTTACTGAGCTGACCAACTTTGAAGTCACAACGACTCCAACAGAGGTGGTAAAGAAGTTTGCCGATGCATTGCCTCCTCAATGGAATAACTTCCTGGAAATCTTGAAGTACAACGGAACGTTGAAAACTACAAATATCAACGATTTCGTGCAGCTTCTGGAGAACAAGGATCAGGAAGAAACGTTGAAGGCAAAGAGAGTTGCAGTGCCACAGAATCCAGAGATGTATTATGGCACCTCCACTTCTTCATCTGCAAAAGCCGTTTCACATGCTCCACTTCAAACGGCGTTTGTCACAAGCACGGATATGTATGGCAATCCAGTGCAAGTTCCTGTAAAGCCGCCTCCAACCACAGATCTGTATGGAAATCCAATACAACCACCTCCTCCTCCTCCTGCTCAACAACCACAATATGCGTGTTATGGAGGAACATCATCTGCTGCAGGTCAACAATCAAAGCCAAATACAGTACAGCTTGACACTTCAAGCTTCTCTAAAGTCAGTGTAGAAGTAGCTAAGGAACACATGGAGCTACTTAACACTGTAGTGAGCGCGTACTGTGGGTTGTTAGAAGGTCAGATTGGAAACATTAATCTGACACAAGAAGATTACAGGCAGATTGATAAGGAAGAGATGGACTTGATGGATATCAAGTGGGCCTTTGCGAGTGCTGTGAGAAGAGCAAAGGATTGGATGGAAAGTACTGGCAGAACCAGCTTGGAAAGCAAGCGAGACACCAAGTATGGGTTCGATAAGCAAGCTGTAAAGTGCTTCAACTGTGGTGAACGGGGTCACTTCAAAAGGGAGTGCACAAAGCCAGCCCAGCACGGGAATCAAAACCCCTTCAGAAACCAAGGCAACCAGCAGAACAGAAACAATGATCGTACATTGGTGCCTGTCAACAACCAAACCAACCGAGCACTTGCAGTTCAGGTGGATGAAGGTTGTGACTGGTCAATCCAGTTGGGTGGTGATGCTCCTGATGGAACAGCATGTTTTGCTCAGATTGTGAAGGAGCTAGTTCACACCAGTGGTGGAGAATCTTCTGCCAGTGGTGATGAATCGTCTGAAGATGAAGACTCTTCTGGATACAGCAGGAGTGTTGATGAAGAATCATCCAACTCTGGTGATGATCATGTGGGTGAGACATCTAATGTTTCGGATGATATTGACATTGATGAACTCTTGGGGGAAGCTATAGCAGAAACTCAAAGAAGATCTATTCTGGTGGATCAGGCTGCTTACTCTTCGTCTTCTCTCCATTCAGCCTTTATGGCTAATGTCGACGGTTCATCAAGTCAGGTATGTGTCGATGAACCCACTGCTATTAACTGTGATGAATGTGATAGATTGCATGCTAGGTGTGCTGATTTGGAAGGAAACATGTCTGAGTTGCAAGCCAAACATGATGCTTTACAAGCTAGTTTGTTTGACTTGCAAGACAAACATAGTTCCTTGAGTGCTGATTGGTGTGACTTGCAAAGCAAGCATGAGGCTTTGCAAGAGAAATATGATGTGACATTCATCCACAATCAGAAGTTGACTGTGGATCTCTCTAAATGCACAGAAGCCAACATGTTTTATGAAAACCATGAAAAGGAATTTAAGTTAGTAATTGAAACATTAAAGAAAGATAAAACTGAACTGACTAAAATGGTTTCAAGAAAACAAACTGATATTAATTTGTATATATCTCGCCTTGAGATTATGCAAAAAGAAATGGCTTGTGTGAAAACCGAAAGTGATGCGATCCAACTCAAGCTAGACAGTTATTTGAGCTCTAGCTATGTGTTAGATCACATCATTGATGTTCAGAAGGAAAAGAGAGATGTCACATGCATAGGCTACAAGAAGTGTCCACCACCAGTGAGACATAATTATGACGCCATGCCTGATGAAGAGGACAGGGTATTCTTTGAACCTTCTGTGCCTCTAGATGTTAAGGAGTTTGCTACAGGACTCGGATACCAAAAGGAAGTATCCTCAGATTCAGACGTGTCAGCAGATACATTTGTGAGTGCTGAACAGAATCAAGAACCTCCAGTTGTGATTGAGGATGCTGATTCGTCTGATGATGAATCTGATGATACTGTCCCAGCAAAGTCTGATGCGGTAGTCAAAAATGAGGACATACCTCTTGAGAATCACATTCTATGTGATCCCCCTGTACAACCCGCTAAGACTATTGCAACTGAGTCCTCATCTGCAGAAGAGCCGGAGAGTGTGAATTTGCTGTACACTCTAGTTGGTGTTGATAAAATTTACTCAGACAAAGATTTTCCCATTAAGAATGTTAATCAATCCTTAATCTGCAAAGTCTTTGAGAATTCGACGAGTAAGTTCTTGGGAAAGGCAGGACCTAAAGTTACAGTTACACAGTGTCCTCCTATTCCAAAGGCTGAAATTCGAAAACAATTTGGTAACAAGAAATTACCAACAGTGCCAACACAGCAAAATCACACCAAACCCAAAGGTAAAACACCGGCTCAAGCTAACAAGAAGCCGAACCAAAAGAAGAAGAAAAAGGTTAACTTTGTGAAATCGACGGGAACAGACAAAATTGAAAAGTTTGAAAATCAATCTAACTTAGATTTTGTCAAGAAAGCTATTGTCGAGAAAAGAAATGAACCAAGCAGTTCAAAACCTAGTACCTCGGGTTCACAAAGTTCAACTTCATCGGCTAGACGATCACATGATTCTTCGGGGTTTGTAGAACGAAGATCATGTTTTGAATGTGGAACCATTGGACATATTATTCGTAATTGTCCATATCTTCATAAACAAAAAGGAAAGGTTGATGATCCCCGTGGCAAAACTGACCATAAGCCAACTGTTTCCACAAAACAAGATCCCCGACTTGTAAAAGAAAGGGAAAAGAAACAGAAAAGGCAACAGGTCAAGAAAATTGAAAAAGCAATTAAAACTGATGTGGTTCAAAAACAATCTGTTGCTGTAAAACCAGACAATTCTAAAACTTCAAACAGTCAGGAAGTTAAAATTTTAAAGAAAGACACTGGTAAAACAAAACAGACATGGAAACCTAAGTCGGTTACTGAATCAGGGGGACCATCACAATTCACCAACCATCAAAGACAAGAAGTTATTGTCATTGATGAAAATGGAAGACCCAAGACCACAATGGCTTGGGTCCCCATCTCCAACTAATTCATTTGAGTTCATGTGCAGGGTGCTTCAGGAGGAACTATCAGTAGTCATTGGATTGTTGATAGTGGGGCATCCAGGCACATGACGGGCGACATGAAGCTTCTCTACGACGTTAAATCTATTAGAGGAGGTTATGTTGCTTTTGCTGGAGATAAAGGTGGATACATTACGGGTGAAGGAATGATATCTAACGGGATTGTCAGCTTTGACAAGATCAATTTTGTGCAACAACTTGATCACAATCTTCTTAGTGTTTCTCAAATCTGTGACAAGCAGTTCTCAGTACACTTTGATGCTAATGGATGTTATGTGCTGAAACCCGGCTTCAAAATTCCAAAAGAATGGATTCTCTTGTCGGCTCCAAGGATAAATGATTTGTACGTCCTTGACATGAGCCAGGCTATTACTACGTCTGCACAAGCAACTTGTTTCGTTTCAAAAGCCACAGAAAAAGACACTATCTCTTGGCACAGACGAATGGGTCACATTCACTTACGCAAAATGAATCATTTGGTTTCAAATGAATTGGTGAATGGTGTTCCCCTCAAAAATTTCCATTTTCAAGACGTCTGTGTTTCGTGCCAGAAAGGAAAACAAACAAAGAAGAAGCACCCTACAAAGAAGATCAACACAGTGGCAGTTCCTCTTGAACGCTTGCACATGGATTTGTTCGGTCCTGTCAAGCACAAGAGTATTCGGGGTGACCAATACTGCCTCGTGGTTACTGATGATTATTCAAGATTTTCTTGGGTTGCGTTCATGGCACACAAGAGTGAAACCTTTGGTATTATCAAAAACTTAATCATTCAGATTGAGAATTTGTATAAGTTGAAGGTTAGGCGGATACGTAGCGACAATGGTACTGAATTTAAGAATCATTCCATGGCGGAGTTCTGCACTTCAAAGGGTATTCTTCATGAGTTTAGTGCAGCTTATACTCCTCAACAGAATGGTGTCGCTGAACGTAAGAACCGCACATTGATCGAGACTGCTAGGACAATGTTAGTAGAGTCGCAGCTACCCATTCCATTCTGGACTGAAGCTGTGGCCTCTGCATGTTATACATTGAACCGAGTCCTTACAGTCAAAAGGCACAACAAGACCTGCTTTGAGCTTCTTCAAAAACGGAAACCAGATTTGTCTTATCTAGAACCGTTTGGAGCTCCATGCACAATCATCGATCCTAATGGAAAGTTTGGGGCAAGAGCAATTGATGGATACTTTCTTGGGTATGCCACCCCTAACTTACGAGTCTGGAATCTAGAGACTAAAAGGGTCGAGGAATGGTCTGAGGTCAGAGTACAAAGGCACACCTTGCCAGTCAAAAATCCGGGTCAACCTTGGATGTTTGAGTATGATGACTTTTTCAATTCGATCAATGTTGAAGCCGTTGAAGAAAATGCTGCGGCTAGGATGTTTTTCGAGAGTGACAATGCAACAGTTTCACCGGTGGTTAGTCCAATTCTTGTTAATCAAGAACCATCTTCTTCGGTGAACAATAATACTCTCAACAATGAGGATTTTCATGATGCAAACGAATTGAACGAATCTTCAGAGGATGATGAATTTCTAGATGCAGATCAAGAAGCTCCTACAACAGCAGTTCATGGTACTTCAGAGGGTACTCCTCCAATGGATACACATAGAACAGCTGAGACTACTGCATCATCCTCTTCGTCAATTCCGGGTCTTGAATTGGTTGTTGATCTTAATCTCAACAATCTGGGTATAAATGTTCCAGTTCCAGATAATCCAGAAACAAGGATTCATAATACCCATCCTCAACAAAACATCATTGGAAATGTGCAAAGTGGCGTACAAACAAGAAACATGTTGCGAAACAACAACAATGCAGGCTTGTATGCAGCTATTCGAGAATCCGGGCAACAAAACGACTGGTCCTTCGCGTGTTATGTCTCACAGGAAGAACCAAGAACATGGAAAGAAGCCTTGAAAGATAGCGCTTGGGTTGAAGCAATGCAGGAAGAACTGCAACAATTCCAGAAGCTGGGTGTCTGGAAACTAGTAGAGAAACCTGCTGGATATAAGAAGATTGGTACCCGTTGGGTTTTCAAATGCAAAAAGGATGACCGCGGAGTTGTTATCCGAAACAAAGCTCGTTTAGTCGTTCAAGGTTTTCGTCAGATTGAAGGGATCGACTACAACGAAGTCTATGCACCTGTTGCACGTCTCGAAGCAATTCGAATCTTTCTAGCCTATGCGTCCTTCAAAGGATTCAAGGTCTATCAGATGGACGTGAAAAGTGCATTTTTACACGGTGTGGTTGAAGAAGAGGTGTACGTCGAACAGCCTCCAGGTTTTGAAGATCCTATCCATCCCGATCGGGTTTGGTTGCTCAACAAAGCTCTTTATGGTCTTCATCAAGCACCACGAGCTTGGTATGCAACCTTATCACACTATCTGCTGGAGAACGGTTTTCGTAGAGGTCTTATCGACTGTACTCTTTTCATCAAGGAACAAGATGGAGATCTTCTTCTGGTACAGGTATACGTTGATGACATTATTTTTGGTTCTACTAATGATGTCTTGTGTAGGGAATTCGAGCGCATTATGCAGGATAAATTCGAGATGAGTGCTATGGGGGAAATGACCTTCTTCTTGGGCCTACAAGTACAACAAACGGAGTCTGGGATATTCATCCATCAGACTAAATATGTTGGTGACATCTTGAGCCGGTTCCAGATGTCTGATGCAACGCCCATTGGTACCCCATTGCCAACTAATCACGGAATTACTCCAGACTTGAAGGGAGAAGCTGTTAGCCCTTCTATCTATCGCGCCATGATCGGATCTCTCATGTACCTCACAGCATCAAGGCCAGACATAATGTACCCAACGTGCCTGCATGCTAGATATCAAGTTAACCCGAAGGCCTCACATCTTGCTGCTGTTAAAAGGATTTTTCGTTATTTGAAGGCGTACCCTGACACCGGTCTGTGGTACCCTAGGGATAATAACTTTGAATTGGTAGCTTTCAGTGATTCTGATTTTGGCCGATGCAAAATCGACGGCAAATCCACAACGGCTGGATGTCAGTTCTTAGGAAATCGCCTAGTCACATGGCAGTGCAAGAAGCAGACGTGTGTAGCTACATCAACATGCGAAGCTGAATACATTGCTGCCTCAAGTTGTTGCTCCCAAGTTCTTTGGATCCAACAACAGATGCGGGATTACGGTTTTGAATTCCTAACTACTCCTATTTACGTTGATAATTCTGCTGCTTTAGATATCACTAGAAATCCTGTGCAGCATTCAAAGACCAAACACATCGAAATCAAATATCACTTCATACGTGATTGCTTTGAGAAAAGGCTAATCGATGTTGTTAAGGTCCACACCGATGACCAACGTGCCGACTTATTTACCAAAGCTTTTGACAAATCAAGATTTGACTTTTTATTATTGGTAAACGGCATTAAGGTCAAGCAAGAGTAAAACCAACATCGGAAAATCATTTTTGTAAATACCTTTGTGTTTTAAATTTATCTTAGTTTATTGATTTTAGGGGGAGTATATCCAAAAATCAGAAAATCCAAAAACATCGAAAAAATTTCAAAAACACAAAAACAATAGAAAAACAAAAATGAGTTTCCTGGCGAGCAAAAGAGAAAATGATAGTACATCAGTGGTCTATCCAAACCTCTTTAAACCTTAAATGCAAAACGATAAGCAGCTCTATATAAGATGTATCGGTAGGCTCACAATCATTTTAAAGTGTGCAGGGTGATATAAATCTTAATCGACTGAAGACCAGGTGGGAACCATTCATTGGCATATGGTCTTAGTACCGAAATTTCGTTTGATAGATTGCCGAGGTTCTGAGATATTTGGTCTTTATGCTGCTTATCATCTGGGTATCATGGTTGTATCTTTTACCGAAAAATAACGGGGACGCAAGTCTAGATCTTCCATGATACTATACATACGTGTACATATTGCATACTGCATTCGACCTCAATAAGTGATAAACAATCACATGTCCATATCAAATAAGTGATAAAATATCACATTTTTCCGGGTGTCAAGTTCGTCTCTCTGCTGTACGGAAGTACTGACCTGTTCACGGACTTGCACCTGTGCCCTCATGCATACGAAAATCAAGTTCCTCATCAATAAGTGATTCTATCACATAGGGCTTGTTTTCAATTCAAAATAAGTGAGTATCTCACATTTTATACGGTCAAACAGATGATAATCGGTATACTCACCGGTAAGATGAACTCTCGTGCATACCTTGATACGGGAATGTGTCGTGATGTGGATGAACACCGGTCGGTAAGTATAAATCATACATTAACGTATCCTCTAAACATGATTACATCTGATAAGTTGAGCTTAAGTGGACAACAATACCGATAATTGTTATAGGATGCTTATCTTAATGTTAACTAACTGAACAACAAGAGTGGTTTGGCATGACCGTACACTGATATGATTCTCTTACCCTCGAAACTCGCAAAAAGAATGTCTGTATATATTTATTTACTGCTTAACTTTTATTATTATTTCTTTTAAACAGTTTCGTCGTTTGGTGCATATCAGCACGACATTAGCGGTGATGTCGTTTGATAACACTCAAAGGATTTTAAATTGTTGTCTTTGAATTTCAAAAATACCAAAAAGATTTTAGGAGTGTTTTAATATAAACTTTATAAAAGCCAAAAAGATTTTATTTCTGCTTTATTTTCGATCGTACGATGTTGGAGCTCGAGTCTTCGTTACCTGAAACCTGACTGAAAACCGAACTGACTAAATCTTCATAAACGGTCGAAATTTGCATGTTTTGAAAGTTAGAATTTAAAATTGATAAATTTATTAAACTTTCAAACTGTCGGACGGTGTTTGATTATGACATGGTCATTCGTGTGTCATTTGTTTATACTATATTCCAAGCAGTTGTTCTCATTACGCGTTTAGATTTCTTGCATGTGCAGATTCTAAAGGCTGGGAGAACATAGTCGATGACAAGCTCTGGAATGAAGACACGACGAGAAGGCGCTCAAGTGATGAAAATGATCGAGTTGCCGTTGGCCATCATCAACACCACAAGGATCTCACTTCATAAAGATAAAGTCTTTTCACGAGCATAACTCAAGGGGGAGCTTATGTTAAGGGGGAGTTTGTCAACACACTTCCTACATGATACGGGTAGTTTGTTGATACACTCTCTGCTTTCAAGACGTGAAGACTTTGAAGATCCTCCGGCTTTGAAGACTTGAAAGGACATCAGAGTTTTGAGAACTCGAAGACCCAAGACCGTCGAAGTTCGAGACGAGTCTACAACTATAGAAGATAAATACAAAGCTACAGCCAAGGGGGAGTTTGTTGGTGCACTTGTGTCTGTACTTTGTCTGTATTCGGTCTGTATGTAAACGATGTCCTTGTCAGTCCTGTAAGTTGACAAAGTCAACCGTCCTCCTGGTTTGACTTAGTCAACAGTTGAAAGATGTACTGTGTCGAAGGATAAGAGGTCGAAGGATAATGTGGATCCTTCGACCTCATCGAAAGATATGGTTCGAATCATAGACCTCGAAAGGTAATCTTTCGAGGTCCTTGATGATCTTTCGGATACTTGGTCTTCGATAGATGATCCTTCGGACCATCTATCAGATCCTTCGATCAGACATGCTAGGCTGGGTATATATATACCCATGCAGTGTTGAGTTTTAGACAGGGAGGCACACAGAAAAGTCACACAGAGAGACACACAGCAGAGAGCATCCTGTCCGAAACACTCACACACTTTGAGAGTTTATAGAACATTTCTGTAAACATTGAGCTTGTAACCGAACCCTCATTGCATTAATACAAGTTGTGTTAATCGGTGAACTTGTGTGTTTGTTTCTCTACTTGCTACTAACTCGGTTTGCTTGCTAGCTTGGATTCCGCACTCGCTAGTAGGTTTGTATAACAAGGTTTAGGTTCGTTATCCTCCGTGAAAAAGGGACCTACATATATGTCCTTTAAAGATAAATCGTTAGATATAATGATATTTTCTCCTTACATTCATAAACAGTCAACCTATTGGGAAATTATGATCTTTCCCAAATAAAAGAGTTATACAATGCGTTTGTTATCTTTTAAAACCCAAATCACTTCTTCCGAATTTATCGTTTCGTTTGGTTAGACGTTGTTGATTTATATTAAGGGTGATTATTATTTTTAGATTCTATCAATTCCTTTTCGTGTGGTAATTCTCGTGGAACAATTCTTCGCAACCTGTGAGTATAATTGAACCTTTTTTTTTCGTTTACCACTTTTCGAGGTGTAACATGTTATTTATTAACTTACACACAAACTTATTCATATTGCACAAACATTTCTCATACATGCATGCTTATTTAATTACTTGATACTTTAAACTTGAGTTAATTACATCTTGTGTTAGACTTATCATTTACTTCGTACGAGCCTATCCGTGACATATATAGCGCTATAGGATTAACGCACCGCCCGTAGACTTGAGGTTATGTCATGAGCTTATTGTGTTTCATCATTGGTTTGATATGTTGAACACATGCCGGTTATTGTTTGTCTTGTATCAAAAGCTTGCCACATGGAATTGTTTGAAACTTATCTTTTTATGCTACATATGAAAAAAACTGTATACTCGCCTTTGCTTTTGCATTGAACTTTATTATAAACATGTTACAGGTGGAGGATGACGACGCTTTGAAATTGACGTAGTGATGATGCTTAGATACACACTTAGACGTCTTAAGTTAATGTACTTGTTTGTTGTATTCTTGTATTGAACATATTGTATATGAAGTTGTTTAACCTTTGTAATTGAATTTTAGAAATGAAATGAAATCTATTATTTAATTATTGTCACAAATAGTGTTATGAAGTCTCTTGAAATCTAGTTTTCGTCTCACGTCTCACTCCGATGTTTCCGCCATCGGTTAGGGTGTGACAACACTTGACCCTTTTTATGCTTTAACGCACTTTTGGGTGTAACATGTTTTATTTATCAAAATACACAATTCACACGAACAAACATATCAAATCACTCAATCCACCAAACATGCTACTTGTTATGCTTAGGTAGTTTATGCTAGAATGCATACATGCACTCTATTTGTCGTTAACTTAGCTACCCCACCTTAACAAATATAGCGCTATAGGAGTAGCACGCCACCTGTCGGGGTATTGTTAAGTTAGTATACTTTACGGTCTCATTCACGTGGGTGGCGAGGGATGCACATTATTTTTGTGGACATTCGGGTTTGACCTTTAGTTATGCATGCTAGTTTAACCATGTATATAAATTGCCATGTTGGATTTGAGACAATCTCTTATACTTATGCTATGTATTTAAACTTGTGTAGTCGCTAATGCTTTTGTGTTCAACTATACATTTAAACATGTTGCAGGTTGATGATGATGAACATGATGAAATCTAGTAGGGGACGACCTTAGAAACTCATATCCAATTTACTAGATTTTGTTATCATATGATGATTAAACTTTGTTAAATTTCCTTTTCCTTTGATGTACTTTATTTCCTTTTGATGTAATTTGACAATTTTATGATATGAATGAAATCGGTTTTGAATTAATTATTGTCACAATATTGTTATGAAGTCTTTGAGCAATCTCCTTCGTCTCACTCCGATGTTGCCGCCATCGATTGGGGTAAGACACTGGCCCGAAACCCACAATTGGGGAGACCCCTGTTAGATCCACTCAAGCATGTTTCCATCCCATCCAACTAGAGACCAAAATGCCAATTAGTCCGGTCGGTCTGAGTGTTGATCTTCATTCCAATGGGTAGGCCAAGAAATTCAAAGGTGCTTCACTCTTAACAGATATCCTTGCACGCAGGAATGTGTCAAAAATAATGTCATTAAGTAAATGTCCCTAAGCTCTCTTCTTTTCCAACTCACTAATAAACCTTGCGTCTCTGCTGACCCCCCCTGCCAAAGAAGTTTCACCCACAATAACGGTCTCCTGATAACTGAGAATAGACCCTCCCAAAACTTCCCATCATCACAAGAAGGAGAAACTAGCTAAGTTTTTTTTTAACAATTATTACAATATCCCATGATACACTAATGATTTCTAACACTCTAGCCACCTCTTCTGAATCTCTAACGAAAGTGTCATCATCAAGATACCAAGAATACATAAGAAGCTTGTATTTGTCTCTGATTTGATGCACAAGGGGGTTCAAGTCATTAGAGCAAAGAGAAGTGGTCCTAATGGGTCTCCCTTTTGAACCCAGTGGTGGACCATATATGCTCATCTCTAAGGTACAATCGTGATAGCTCTCCATATAGGGATTCTACCCACAAAGAAATAGAAGGGCATCTCATCCTAACCTTGTGAAGTAAGACTGATCTATCCAGCAAATGAAACGCGTTAGAAAAAATCCCTGTAAGCATGGCAAGACACCCCTCATCATGACGTTCACTCAAAAACCCGTTGGCACTATGTAATATGGCCTCTTCGCCACCTGGTACACCAACCCCAAACTGTAAATTATAAACTAACTGTTATAAATACCAAAACTTAATGACATATAATGAATACAAATTAAAAAATGAACATAAATTTACATATATTATATTCTACAATAACAGTTATAAAAAACGTCTTCCCGATATCTATTCAAATGAGCTTTCATTGTTCTTGGTTGTACCATGATTTCTTCTTCCTTAACAATAATTTGGGGCGCCTCCATCATTGCGTTGACACCAAGTTCGTTTATTCCGCGGGATGATGACGAAGAATTAATCCATAAGATAATATGAAAATTAGAATTTGGTGTGGGGTAAATGTTGAATTTTTTAGAGATTTATTTGGTGAATATAAGTTGTATGTTAAATTTGGAGAGGTTTGAAACAAAAAACTAAATAAATAAAGTATTATCTTTTTTTTAATAGTAACTATCCTGATGAGCAGTGTCATCCACATCAACTCCATGAAATTCCATTGGCATGGGGAGAGGGTGTGTGTTCCCCACCATACCGATCCAACATGGTAATCTCAATCCTCTTCCCTAAGTGTATAATGGACAAAACAAAGGAATTTGGAAGATCGTAGACGGTTTCTACCGTGCAAATAAAGGGGAAGTAGTTTATTCCCTCTTATCTAAATATAGTTGATGGTCTGCAGATAATGAATGAAATACTCTCTTGGTTAAAGAAAAAGAAATCAAAAGCTTTTCTTTTTCACAATACACTTCGAAAAAGCGTTCGATCACATAAGTTGGAAGTTTTTTTGGATTCCATTCAAGAACAATGAATTTCCCGGATAAATGGAGGCGTTGGTTGTAGGGAGTTTTATATTCAGCGAAGTCCTCAATATTTGTTAACCGTTCACCAACCTTTAAATTCAATTATCAAAGGGTTGTTAGAGAGTTCCCCTCTCTCTGTTTCTTTTTATTATCGGAATGGAAGCCTTATGGTGTATGATTAATTGTTCTTACGAGAAAGGTATACTAAAAGGCATTGGTACTCCCAATAATGGTCCAACCACATCGCATCTTTTTTACGTGGACGATGCTCTATCTTGGTGATTGGTCAAAAGATAATACTTTTAATATGTCTCGCCTTTTGAAGTGTATCTTTCTGGTTTCGGGGCTCCAAATTAACTACTCTTAATCCATTTTTTTTTGGTGTTGGGGTCGGGCAAGTGGAAGTGGATGACATTAGTACTTTGCCTTTCTTTATCTAGGCCTCCTAGTGGGGAAACCATGAGTCGGATTGCAAATTGAACGCCTTTCATATAAAAATTTCTTGCTAGACTTTCCATGTGGAAGTCAACCACCTTTTCGATAGTGGTTTAGGGTTTAGGATTGCAAACTGTACGTCTGTTATATAAAAATTTGATGCTAGACTTTCTTTGTGGAAGTAAGCCACCCTTTCGATAGGTGGTCGACTAACACTGTTTAAGTTGGTAATGGAAACACATCCAACTTATTTCTTTTCACTTTTTAAAGCTCTAGTTAGTATTCTTACTATTCTTGAGCAAATTGAAGCGAAGTGGCGGAGATTTTTTGGGTGAGTTCTTCAGAAAATGAAAAGATAGATTCGGTTAGTATAACAACCCTCCTAAAAATATTTTGGGCACCCGAAATGTCCTAACATATAACTCGTATGTGAAAACCGGACCCGTTATAGCCCTACACTTGTAAAAATCAACAAAAACTGAATTTAGTAGGCTCTCACGGGCCGCGACGGAGACCACTTGGTCTGTCGCGGGGCTCGACAGCCCGGTCCTTATCCGGACACGTGGCGTGCCATGTGGCACCTGACTCAGCAAAGCTAACCCTTGACTCAGCAAGGCTATAAGTCGACACATGGTCGCTCGTGGGCCGTGAAGGCCCTAGCCTTCTCTTTTGCAGGGCGCGATAGACCCCTGAATCAGCCTATATAAGGGGGGGGGGGGGTCAAGCTCATTTGAATCTTCGTTCATTTTCTGAATTCTCTCTCTAAATTTCTATATAGTAGATACTCTACTCGGGCATTATATCCACTTTAGAAACGAGGCTTTGCCTCGCTGTAAGTACTATAACGCTGCTATTACCCTACACGATCGATTTAGGATTCCGTAATGCAAGTTGGCTCTGCCCGACCCAGTCATTGGAATTCTGTCTCGTGTGTACACCCGATTGATTTAGGTTTCCGTATTGCTTGTTGGCTCTGCCCGACTCAGTCATTGGAATTCTGTCTCGAGTTGTACGGTTAAATTTAATTGGGGTTATTTTACTAACACGTGTGCATTATTTAATTTACTAGATAATAACCAAGAGATTCTCAGGAAGCCTTAGTATTATCTAAACTTGTAAAGTGAGCACATTCTCATTTTATAAATCTTTTTATAAAAACCTCAATTGTTTTAAATTATACTTAACAGTAATTGAGTATTTGTAAATCTACAATTACTGTCGGTATGTTGGGGTTTTGTATACAAAATTTGTGAAACGTTACCATTGGACAACGAGTTAGCCAATGAGTAATATGACCCACAAGTTGGGTTGACAGTACTTTGGGTAATTGAGTAGATCAAGCAAATGTAATTGCGGGTTGCCTTTAATTTTGTTAAAGTAATAAAACCATTTCGATTAAATTAGGATGCACACACCAGTATTTATAGCTGACAAAATGTTTTTAAAACGCGTTTCAGGTAACATAATGTGAAAGCCCAATAGAAGCCAGCTGGAGAGCACTTAAGGCTTGGAATAGTGGCTATAAAAGTTACCTAAATAAACAAGACATATTTGTTTTCAATAATTAGGGTTTATCCCTACAATGTATTATCAAATGAACTTGGGTTTTATCCCCATGAATTATTCTTATAAAAGTTTGGTGTTTTACTCTCATAAAAATATTTCATAACTACGGTCCTGATGTATTCCGCTGCCAAATTAATAAACACCGATACCACCCGCTCTGAGTAGCTCGGGCCCGCCCGCTCCCGGGTAGGGGTCGGGGGTTGCGATAGAAGGTGGTATCAGAGCTACTGCCACTGATTTAAGCCAAAGAAGTGTTCTGCTGACACTAGAATTTCAAAATTTGTGTTAGGAAATAAATTACGTGATTATGTGCTATGTGTTATTTGACTATTTGTTAGTTTACAATATGAGTGATCAAGGAACATCGGACGCTTATCATCATTTAAATTGTTCATAGAAAAATGAGGGAACATCATCCCAGCCTGATCCCTCAGGATATTCAGCCGATATCGAAGAAGGAATATTTATATTTAAGGCAAAATCAGAGGAACCTTTTACTACTAAGAAAAGAGGTTGGTTTAATAGAGGAGCTCATGAAAGGAGAAAAAGAATGAAAAGGTTACAACAACAGAGAGCCATAGCTAGAGCCAATAAGGAGGCGGATGCACAAATCCAGGAAGTAACCAGTAGGCCACCTTGGGAGGAAGAATTAGATAGACAGTTGGCCAATTTCCATATGTTAGCCACTACAGCCGTAGATAATGACCAAAACCAAGTAGCCGAACCTCCAGACCAACCAATGCTAGAATCCACTCCGAAAACCAATTTCTGATACCTGCATTTAATCCAGACGAATCACCTGGAATCCGAACTCCACGTCCACTAGGATATGAGCCATGGTTTGACGACAATAGGTCTTACTCGGCCTTATACCCTCCTGAAGAAGAACTAAAACCTTTAGAACCTGATCCGTGGAAGGAAATCGATAGGACATTTTTCGAAATGAATAGCGAAGACCCCTACGAGGAACCCGTACCTCCACCTGAACCATTAGATCCACCAATGAGTCGAAAACAGGTGCAGGAACTCCATCAGTATGGAGAAGATTTAGTAAATGAAGGAAATAGAATCAGACAGATAGGAGAACGACTAGTTTGGAAATACGATGAGAAGGAGATGCAATACTAGATAAACGGCACTTAACACATAACTAGATATACGTGTACTTTTGTACTATATATACATAAGGAGGGATGCATAGTATTTTTCATTTCCAGTTGTAATTTGTAGTAGATGAATATATATATATACATACATACGTACATACATATATATATATATATATATATATATATATATATATATATATATATATATATATATATATATATATCAAAAAGGGTAAAAGTCGCAATGATCGACGTTTTTGACCAACTTGTTCGTGTGATTGTGTATAAATAATTGTATTCGATTATGTGATAATTAATATCTGATAAACGTTTACAATTTAGATGGACAACGAACTAAATCAAGAAAACCAAAATAATGAGAATAACGGAAACCAAATAGATAACAGTGCCATTCAACATATAGTGGCACAAGGAATTATAGATGCCATTCCTTATATTATCAAAACTGTTAAAGAAGCAGATAAATCTGCAAATGGCAGTAAACGTTAACACACTGAACCCAGTCACAGTGTGAATAATGACAATGGGCCTATTATCCAAGCTCTAATCCTAAAAGAAGAAGAACCGCTCCATACGGTTGTTCTTTTAAAGAATTCTTAGCCTGCAAACCAATAGAATTCTCATGCAATGAAGGAGCCATCGCTACCTTACATTGGATAGAAAAGATGGACGCAGTCATAAAAATAAGTAAATGCGCAGACGAAGATAAGATTATGTTTGCTTCTAATCTTTTAAAAAATGCAGCCTGAGAATGGTGGAATACTATTCTCCAGTCTAGAGGAAGTGACAGAGTTTATAATATGGAATGGATCAACTTTGCCTGGAACTCAAATTTGATCTCCTTCCATACTTCACAAGCAGCAGCTAGTTCAGGACTCCATTTGGAGCAGAAACTAATCGAGCTCCGTTTGATCTCCCAGAAGCGGAAGCTGAATCAGTTGCAGGAGCGGTCGGCTGTTAACCGATTGGTCGTAGGTTCGTATCCTACTTGGGAAATGGAAAAGAGATGGAACTCCAGTTATGGTTGAAAAAAAATTGTCCTCCTAACGAGAAGGAACAAATAGCCAATAAGTTCCTAAATCACAGAATGGCTGGAATAGACTGCAAGGGTTACACTACCATATTCTTTGAATATGCTAGGATAGTACCGTCCTTAGACTCACCTGAACCAATACTAATCTCCCATTATATTTGGGGATTAATTAGTGAGATTAGACATGTAGTCAAGGCAGCTAGACCACAGACCATAGAAGAAGCAGTAGAATTAGCCAATACATTGACTGACAAACTGGTATGCATACAATAAGAGAACCAGAGGAAGAACCTAGCTCAAAAGCTTAGACAAGAATTCCGTTCTAGTAATTCCTACCGTGGGAAGGGAACTGGTTCTATTGCACCCTACTGTAAGAATTGCAAAAGAAAGTATTATGGAAGATGCCCTACATATTGCAACTTTTGTAAAATCTCTGGACACAAGGAAGAAGATTGTAGGAAGAAACCCGATAATCGGATATGCTTTAATTGTGGAGAAAAAGGACACATTAGACCAAACTATCAGAAACTAGCTCTAGCCATGCCCAACAAGACTAAAACGGCAGAAGCACCCAAGAAGAATGCCAGGGCCTTTGTTCTGACAGCTGAGGAAGCCATGATGATTCCGGATGTGATCGTTGGAACGTTTTTAGTTAATGACATATTTGCCAAAGTATTGTTTGACTCTAGTGCAAACCAAAGTTTTATCAGTACTTCTTTCTACCAATTTCTTGACCAACCCTTAGTCAAACTTCAACAATATTGTCTGGTAGAAACGACCAAGGGAGAATCTATTAAGATAAGTGAAATCTTGCAGGGAGCAAGAATAGAAATCCTAAACCATCATTTCTTTGCTAAGCTTTACCCAATGAATCTGGTTGGTTTCGATGTTGTATTAGGAATGGATTGGTTGGTTGTAACAACTCTCACAAAAATTAAATACTTAGTATGATAATTATCCAATAAGGAAACCCTAATTGAGAAACCCAAGTAATTCTGCATAAACCCTAAAATTTTCATAACAATCGGAATCAGGATCAGGGCCCCTAAAACTTAAGGAGGTTAAACCCTAATTGATATTATCTTCTGAATTCGTTGTCTAAAATGAATTGAACGAAAATGTCAACTCACCTAGGCTACTGGACACGAAACCACCCTAGGCTAGAAAGTAGACCCGTCGCGCCACGTGACGGGTGCACTTGTTCCTGTCGCGACACGCGAGGGGGACGATTTTCAGTATATAAATAGTAGACATTGGGACTTGGTTCTGAGCATTTGTTCAACGTCCAAATTCGAATTATGCTCTGAGATATCATAGAAATCGTTCAAAACACACACTAATCTCGAAACGCTGCCGCAATCAGGGTATTAACTCGATCGCTATTACGATTCAACGTCCGATCGATTATAACTATCCAACGATAGTTTAAGTGCCGCTCAAATTGAGTTTATACTTTGTTATTCGTCGTGATTTCGACTTGAATGTTTGAGTGTTGTCCGAACTCGGACTATACTCTATCATTCGTTGTGAATCCGCTGAATTATTAAGTATTGCACTTGTAAATCGTTGTGAGGGTTTAATCTCGTGAATTGTCGTAACTGTTGTATTAGTTACTAACCCGTTTGTGTGTGCATTGTTATTTAAATTAGGTTAATCAAAAGGCTAATCAATAGGCTTATACTCTGCTCGTTAAATCTGCAATGTGAGTCATTCTCTTTTTATCAACTATTTTACAATACTCCAAATTATTTTCAGAGTTATAATTACAGTGATTAAGTTTATGTAATCACCAAATTACAGTCGGTATGTGGGGTATTGTGCACATTACTACTGTTGTTATCACGTTAGGTGGGCGAACCTAATTAGTGATATTCGTCACCATTGGGGCAGCCAATGGGGATATGACCACAGTCACCGAAATGAGTCGAGTGACAAATACTGTGGGTAGTTGGTTTGATATCAGAAACATTGTAATCTCTCTTAATACTATAAATTATAACAAATATGTCATTTTCAGTAAAATGAATGATTCACTCAGTATTTCCCCGCTGACAAAACCTTTTTAAAACATGTTTCAGGCGATCTGTTGTAAGCAAAGAAAAAGTGTCGTCAAGCACTACAAGCTTAGAAAAGTGGCTCAATGTAAATAAATAAAGAAACATGTTTTGAGAAATAAAGATTTCTTAGTGAAATCACCTTATTGTAAATTATGGGATTTATCCCTAAGTTATGAAAACGAGCCGTTTTAATATTAAAAGATCCTGCTTAAAAAGACTTCCGCTGTCGATTAAATTAATACCATTGGATTTCCTGCGTCACGGCTCTAGACCAGGTCAAACAAGGGCCGAGGGCCGTGACAGGGAAAAGGTGGTATCAGAGCCACTGATTTAAGCTTACTATTGCTTTTAGCCTATTAAAGTAATTAAGAAATACTTAGGAATTCTAATTGCCATTCTGTGAATATATTTTTTATTAACTGATTAATTGTTAAGTTACAGTATGGGTAAACAAAAGCTTTCTACTATCTACCACAAATTAGATACTTCACCCAAAGAAAAAGGAATCTCTTCCTCAAAACACCCAGCAGATCTGGAAGAAGGGATTTTTGTCCGTAAAGCACAATATGAAAATCCTCTTACCCTAGAGAAAAGAAATTCGATTATTAGGAAAAGTCAGAAACCCCAACTCAAGAAAATGAGGTTTAATCCGGAAATCCCGGAATTAGGCAATAATCCACCTTGGGAAGATAATTTAGATGAAAAATGGGAAAATCTTTATATGCTAGCTACCGTAGCAGAAAATGCAAATCTCTAAATTACCAATAAGCCTGGTCTAGTAGAAAAAAACCAACCAGTAAATAAACAAATCCTAGTATGTTTTCTTTCTTGTTGTCTTCTGTACAAATTAGTATGCAATAAAACTTTAAAGTTTATTTGTAAAACATTGTTCCAAAGTTTTAACTTAGCATTTTGTGTGCATTTTGCATATATGCTATGCAGTATAAATGAGATATCGGAAGCATTTCAAAATCTCAATCTATATCCAGTACCAATTGATGTCTCTCATGACTTTACTGACTTTACTAGTTATATTGCTGCCATAGAGGAACCTCTG
Organism: Helianthus annuus; assembly: GCF_002127325.2. Taxonomy (NCBI): domain Eukaryota; kingdom Viridiplantae; phylum Streptophyta; class Magnoliopsida; order Asterales; family Asteraceae; genus Helianthus; species Helianthus annuus. The sequence continues at coordinate 119,564,735 of NC_035437.2, forward strand.
GAATTCCAAGCTCCACCGCTGGAAAAAGCACCGCTGGAAAAAGCAAAACCTAAAAAGAGAAGAAGATACGTAGGATGGAGGAAAGTGCGCAGGAGAAAACCAACAACTAGGAGACTTCCTAAAATAGAAAATCCTGTGAGCAAAGGGAAAGAAATAGAAACCGGAGAAAGTTCTAAACAAGCAGAAATAGAAATAAGGAAAGATACTAGGCAAAGGGAATAGAAATTGGACAGAGCTCTCGACAACCTGAAGAAATCACATTTCAAGACGAAATAGACCGTCTACTGGCAAATTGTAATGTCATTAGCCCTATCAACAACAATCTATACCCTTACCCGGCCAAAATCCAACTTCACGTAAATCCGGAACCAGTTATTCCAGACACACTAATCCACACTCGACCTCTAGGCCAAATGGAAGAATGGTGGACGAATGACTGGCAATTTCAAAATATGATTAATAGTCCTTATTCCTTCCTCCCACAGTTTGATCCAGAACCTATCCCCAATCCTCCAATGAGCAATGAAAACTTAGCCGAACTTCGTCAGTTTGGTGAAGAGCTGATAGGTACAGGGAATAGGATCCGGGAAATGGGGGAACAAATCTCCTGGAAATACGATGAAAGGGAGCTTCGCTACTAAACTGCCAGTTGACCAAAAAATAGTGGGGTTGGGAAAAATGTCTGTATAATAACAGTAGTAGAAAAAATAATATAACTCTGTAAATGGGAAATAAAACATTGTAAGATAAACAGTGTGTATGGATGCCTATCTAATATATAAAACAAAATAGAAGTCGAGACATCGACGATTTTGGATATATATCTGTGTTGAAAGGTTTTATGTGCTTATGTGTAATTGCTTGTTATATCTAAATACTAATAATTCATATAAATACTAATTATCAGATGCAAAACGCTGGTAATGAACCAGTTAATGAAGGGAATTAATCTGAGCAAAATCAGGAAAACCAATATATGACTAGACAAGATATTGAAAATATCATCACTCAAGGGATAGCCAATGCTATTCCTGCAATCATGGCTGCTGCTCAGAAACCTGTTGAACCGCAACAAATCATTCCTAGTAAACGTACTCATGAAGACAATTTTAGTCATAGTGTAAATGGAGGCAGCAATCATGACGATAATAATCCACGACAGGCTCCACTTCTTAAGAAAATGAAAGTTGCAACGCCTGGTTGCACTTACAAAGAATTTCTTGCCTGTAAACCAGCAGAATTTGCAGGTAATGAAGGGGCAACTGCAACACTGCGTTGGTTAGAGAAAACCGAAGCAGTAATTGCAATAAGTAAATGTGCCGAAGAAGATCAGGTCATGTACGCGTCAAATCTATTCAAAGAAGGGGCGTTGAAATGGTGGAATATGGTATTACAAGCAAAAGGAAGAAGGATAGCCTATGCTCTGAACTGGGAAGAATTTAAGAGTCTTGTAGAAAGAAAATTCTGTCCCAAATATGAAAAAGATCAAATGGCCAATAAGTTCCTAAATCATCGTATGACGGGTGTAGATTGTCGCGGTTATACTTCGACATTCTTTGAATATGCGAGAGTGGTACCAACACTGGCTTCGCCAGAACCGGTACTCATTTCCCGTTACATTTGGGGATTAGTTAGCGAAATCCGTAACATCGTTAAAGCTGCGAGAACTCGCACTGTTGACGATGCTGTGGAATTAGCTAATGCCCTAACCGATGAACTGGTACGTACAAGAGACGAAGATCGAAAGAAGGAATTGGCTCAAAAGATTACCCAAGGATTTCGTGTGGGTAATAATAATAATAATAGGTCCAAGAAGTGAGGAATGAGACAATCTGCAAATCCGCCTTTTTGCAGAAATTGCAAGAAGAATCATTTTGGAAGATGCAATGTAATCTGCAACTTTTGCAAAATGGCAGGACATCGTGAAGAAAATTGCAAAAAGAAAACCATAGTCTGCTATAACTGTGGAGAAACAGGACATTACAAAACAGAATGCCCTAAATTGATTAAAACCGCAGACAATAAAGGCAAACTAGCTGATGGAGCAACAAAGAAGAATGCCCGAGCATTTCAATTGACTACTTAGGAAGCCGAACTAATTCCTGACGTCATAGCCCTGGTACGTTTATAGTTCACGACGTTTATGCGAAAGTATTGTTTGACTCTGGTGCAAACCAAAGTTTTATCAATACTTCATTTTGCCAAGCTCTTAACTTACCTCTAACCACCCTTAGGCAGATTTTTACAGTCGAAACGGCAGATGGGAATTCTATTAACATAAATAAAGTTTTGCAAGAAGGAAAAATAGAACTATTAGGCCATAAGTTTTCTTCAAACCTATTACCTATGACATTAGCCGGATTCGATGTGGTATTAGGAATGGATTGGTTAATAGCCAACCATGCTCGAATCCTTTGTGATAAGAATTCCGTAAAAATACGTACCCCTACAGGAGAAGTAATTTTAATTACAGGAGATAAACCTCGAAAGCCACTGAAATTCATTTCAGTAATGAAGTTGGCTAGTTATTCAAGAAAACAAGAAATGGTGTATATGATCTCTGTAATCATTAACGCTAAAAGCAAGGAACTTCAGGACATCCCTGTAGTCTTAGAATACCCAGATGTTTTTTCCGGAAGAATTACCCGGGTTACCACCAGATAGAGAAGTAGAATTCAGAATTCATCTAATTCCTGGAACTACCCCAATAGCCAAGGCACCTTATTGATTAACACCTACAGAAATTCTAGAATTGAAAAAGCAATTAGATGAATTACTAAGCAAAGACTTCATACAACCTAGTTCATCCCCGTGGGGAGCACCAGTGTTGTTTGTGAAAAAAAAAGACGGATCAATGCGAATGTGTATTGATTATAGGGAACTGAATAAGGTTACAATTAAGAATCGATACCCATTACCTAGGATTGACGACCTTTTTGATCAACTCCAAGGTGCTAGATATTTTTCTAAGATAGACTTACGATCCGGATATCATCAATTAAAAGTACAAGACGAAGACATACCTAAAACTGCTTTCAGAACTAGGTATGGTCATTATGAGTTTACAGTCATGCCTTTTGGGTTAACGAATGCACCTGCAGCATTCATGGACATGATGAATAGAATCTGTAAACCATACTTGGATAAATTTGTGATCGTTTTCATCGACGATATACTTATTTACTCCAAAAGTCAGGAAGAACATTGTGAGCACCTACATGCACTCTTAACTTTGTTAAGAAAGGAAAAGCTTTACGCCAAATTCTCGAAGTGTGAATTTTGGTTGCAAGAAGTACAATTTTTAGGTCACATGGTGAATCACGAAGGAATTCACGTAGATCCTTCTAAACTAGAAGCAATCACCAAATGGAAGGTCCCGCAAACAGCTATGGAAATTAGAAGTTTTCTAGGCTTAGCCGGATACTACAGACGATTTATTAAAGATTTCTCTAAGATAGCTGTACCTTTGACTAAGCTGACCTGTAAAACCTTTAATTTTGAATGGGGACCTAGACAAGAAGAAGCTTTTAAGATTTTAAAGCACAAATTGACAAATGCTCCAATCTTAGCCTTACCCGAAGGAACAGAAGATTTTGAAGTTTATTGTGATGCTTCAAAATTAGGATTTGGATGTGTGTTGATGCAACGCAAGAAGGTAATTGCGTATGCCTACCGGCAGTTGAAAAAGCACGAAGAAAATTTACGACTCATGATTTAGAATTAGGAGCCATAATTGTTGCCCTTAAGATCTGGAGACATTATCTGTATGGAAGTAAGTTTACTATTTATACAGATCATAAAAGTTTAAGGTACATATTTGGGCAAAAAGAATTAAACATGAGGCCAAAAAGATGGATGGAAATCCTAAACGATTACGACTGTGACATTCAATATCACGAAGGAAAGGCGAACGTAGTCGCAGATGCCTTAAGTCGTAAGTATCATGAGAAGCAAAAACGAGTCCGTGCTCTTAGATTAAATCTACAAGTAGATTTAATGGAACAATTGAAGAAAGTTCAAGAAACAGCAATCAAGGACGATGATGAAGGAATGAAAGGATATGTAAAGGAATTGGAACAAGGAAGTGATGGAATTTGGAAATTCCACAAGAAACGAATTTGGGTACCTAAGCATGGAGAATTAAGAAATAAGATTTTAGAAGAAGCTCATAAGTCTAGGTATACCGTACATCCAGGAAACAATAAGATGTACCAAGATTTAAGAAATAATTTCTGGTGGATAGGAATGAAAAAGGATATAGCTGAATACGTATCTAAGTGTTTAACCTGTTCACAAGTAAAAGCAGAACATCAGAAACCTTCAGGACTACTGCAACAGCTAGAAATGCCTGTATGGAAATGGGAACTCATAACAATGGATTTTGTTACAAAGTTGCCCAGAACTAGGAAAGGTAATAATGCAATTTGGGTAATTGTGGATCGATTAACCAAATCAGCTCATTTCCTACCTATGAAAGAAACTTTTAGCATGGAAAGGTTAGCAAAGTTGTACGTAGACGAAGTGGTATCCTTACATGGAGTCCCACTCTCCATTGTATCGGATAGAGATAGTCGTTTCACTTCCCATTTCTGGACTAGTTTCCAGAAAGCAATGGGAAGCCGACTAAATTTAAGTACTGCATATCATCCTCAAACAGACGGACAAAGTGAAAGGACGATACAAACCTTGGAAGACATGCTCCGAGCCTTTATAATCGATTTTGGTGGTAATTGGGATAACCACTTACTCTTAATTGAATTCTCCTATAACAATAGTTATCATTCAAGTATTGAAGCTGCACCATTCGAAGCACTGTATGGACGCAAGTGCAGAACTCCAGTTTGTTGGGCAGAAGTAGGAGAAAGTCAATTATCAAGTCCAGAAATTGTACAAGAAACCACTGACAAAATAACTCAGATCAAGGAAAGACTGAAAACGGCTCGAGATCGTCAGAAAACCTATGTAGACAATCGTCGCAAGCCATTGGAATTTCAAGTCGGAGATAAAGTACTTTCGAAAGTTTCTCCTTGGAAAGGAGTAGTACGATTCGATAAGAAAGGAAAGCTGAGTCCATGATACGTAGGTCCCTTTTCAGTAATACAACGAGTAGGACCAGTTGCTTATCGTTTACAACTATCATAAGAATTAGCTGGAGTACATGATGTATTTCATGTATCCAATCTCAAGAAATGTTTATCCGATGAATCCCTGTTAGTACCTGTTCAAGATGTTGAGGTAAATGAAAAACTAAAATTTGTAGAAAACCCACTACAAATAGAATATAAGAAAGTCAAGTTTCTCAAGCACAAGAGACTAGTGCTAGTCAAAGTTAAATGGAATTCAAAGAGAGGACCAGAATACACTTGGGAGCTGGAATCAGAAATGAAGCGGAAATATCTTCATCTATTCCAGTAAATCTCGAGGACGAGATTTTTCTTAAGGTGAGGAGGATGTAACAACTCTCACTAAAATTAAATACTTAGTATGATAATTATCCAATAAGGAAACCCTAACTGAGAAACCCAAGTAATTCTGCATAAACCCTAAAATTTTCATAACAATCGGAATCAGGATCAGGGCCCCTAAAACTTAAAGGGGTTAAACCCTAATTGAAATTATCTTCTGAATTCGTTGTCTAAAATGAATTGAACGAAAATGTCAACTCACCTAGGCTACTGGAAACGAAACCACCCTAGGCTTGAAAGTAGACCAGTCGCGCCACGCGACGGGTGCACTTGTTCTTGTCGCGACACGCGAGGGGGACGATTTTCAGTATATAAATAGTAGACATTGGGACTTGGTTCTGAGCATTTGTTTGACGTCCAAATTTGAATTATGCTCTGAGATATCATAGAAATCGTTCACAACACACAGTAATCTCGAAACGCTGCCGCAATCAGGGTAATAACTCGATCGCTATTACGATTCAACGTCCGATCGATTATAACTATCCAACGATAGTTTAAGTGCCGCTCAAATTGAGTTTATACTTTGTTATTCATCGTGATTTCGACTTGAATGTTTGAGTGTTGTCCGAACTCGGACTATACTCTGTCATTCGTTGTGAATCCGCAGAATTATTAAGTATTGCACATGTAAATTGTTGTGAGGGTTTAATCTCGTGAATTGTCGTAACTGTTGTATTAGTTACTAACCCGTTTGTGTGTGCATTGTTATTTAAATTAGGTTAATCAAAAGGCTAATCAGTAGGCTTATACTCTGCTCGTTAAATCTGCAATGTGAGTCATTCTCTTTTTATCAACTATTTTACAATACTCCAAATTATTTTTAGAGTTATAATTACAGTGATTAAGTTTATGTAATCACCAAATTACAGCCGGTATGTGGGGTATTGTGCACATTACTACTGTTTTTATCATGTTAGGTGGGCGAACCTAATTAGTGATTTCGTCACCATTGGGGCAGCCGATGGGGATATGACCACAGTCACCGAAATGATTCGAGTGACAAATACTGTAGGTAGTTGGTTTGATATCAGAAACAGTGTAATCTCTCTTAATACTGTAAATTATAACAAATATGTCATTTTCAGTAAAATGAATGATTCACTCAGTATTTCCCCGCTGATAAAACCTTTTTCAAACTTGTTTTAGGTGATCTGTTGTGAGCAAAGAAAAAGTGTCGTGAAGCACTACAAGCTTAGAAAAGTGGCTCAATGTACAATAAATAAAGAAACATAATAAAGATTTCCCAGTGAAATCACCTTATTGTAAATTATGGGATTTATCCCTAAGTTATGAAAACGGGCAGTTTAAATATTAAAAGATCCTGCTTAAAAAGACTTCCGCTGTCGATTAAATTAATACCACGGGATTTCCTGCGGCACGGCTCTAGACCAGGTCAAACCAGGGCCTAGGGCCGTGACATTGGTAGCCAATCATGCCAGTATTTTATGTGATCAAAAGTTAGTACATGTAAGAACACCAAGCGGTGAAAAGATCACAATTAAAGGAGATAAGTTATCTAGATCGACGAAATTCATCTCTGAGATGAAAGTTGCAAGTTATGAAAGGAAAAGAGGAATAGTTTATATGATTTCTGTAATCATCAATACTAAGGGAAAAGAATTAAAAGATATTCCTGTAATATCTAAATTCGTAGACGTTTTTCCAGAAGAGTTACCTGGATTACCGCCTGATAGAGAGGTTGAATTTAGAATTCACCTAATACCAGGGACGACGCCAATTGCCAAAGCACCATATCGATTAGCACCAACGGAAATGCAGGAACTGAAGAAGCAACTGGACGAACTTCTTAACAAAGGTTTTATACGACCAAGTTCATCCCCTTGGGGAGTACCAGTGTTGTTTGTTAAGAAGAAAGATGGATCGATGTGTATGTGCATTGACTATCGAGAATTGAACAAAGTCACGATTAAGAATCGGTACCCACTACCGAGAATCAATGATCTGTTCGATCAACTTCAAGAAGCTCGATTCTTTTCTATGATCGATTTACGCTCGGGATATCATCAACTGAAAGTACAGGAAGAGGATATTCCAAAAAATGCTTTCAGGATGAGATACGATCATTATGAATTTACTCTCATGCCATTTGGTTTAACCAAAGCCCCAGACGCATTTATGGACATGATGAACAGGATATGTAAACCATACCTGGATAAATTTGTAATTGTTTTTATAGATGATATTCGAATGTACTCTAAGAGTAAAGAGGACCATGCAGCCCATCTGCATACGCTCCTCACATTATTGAGAAAAGAGAAGCTTTATGCTAAATTCTCAAAATGTGAATTTTGGTTACAAGAAGTACAATTCCTTGGACATCTGGTTAATCATGAAGGAATCCATGTGGATCCCACAAAAATCGAGGCGATTATTAAATGGAAAGTCCTTGAATCACTAACAGAAGTACGAAGTTTTCTTGGACTGGCAGGATATTATAGACGGTTTATCCACGATTTCTCTAAAATAGCCATTCCATTAACTAAATTGACCTGCAAATCAGTTAAGTTTGAATGTGGACCAAAACAGGAGGAAGCTTTTAAGATTCTTAAGCAGAGGTTAACCAACGCACCCATACTTGCATTACCAGAAGGAACTGAGGACTTTGTAGTCTATTGTGATGCATCTAAGTTAGGATATGGATGTGTGTTGATGAAACGTCAAAAGGTTATAGCCAATGCCTCTAGACAACTTAAGAAACATGAAGAGAATTACACAACTCATGACCTTGAATTAGGAGCCATAGTTTTTACCCTTAATATTTGGAGACACTATTTATATGGACATAAATTTGTTGTCTTCACCGATCATAAGAGTTTAAGGTATATTTTCGGGCAAAAGGAATTAAATATGAGATGGAGACGTTGGATGGAAGTTCTTAGTGATTATGATTGTGGTATCCAGTATCACACTGGAAAAGCCGATGTAGTAGCTGATGCTTTAAGTCGAAAGTATCATGAAAAAACAAAGCGAGTACGTTCTCTCAGATTAAATCTACAAGTAGATTTAAATGAACAAATTAGAGAAGTAGAGGAGTCAGCAATCAAGGACGATGCTGAAAAATTGAAGGGAATGATTAAGGAATTAGAACAAGGAACAGATGGAATTCGAAAGTTCCGTAAGAAAAGATTATGGATACCTAAACAAGGAAATCTACGTCATAGTTCTAGAAGAAGCTCATAAATCTAAGCATATGATACATCCAGGAAGTGATAAGATGTATCAAGATCTAAGAAAGAATTTCTGGTGGATAGGAATGAAAAAAGGATATAGCTAATTATGTTGCTAAATGTCTAACTTGTTCTCAAGTTAAAGCTAAGCATCAAAAACCCTCAGGATTATTGCAACCGTTAGAAATGCCTATATGGAAATGAGAATTGATAACAATGGACTTTGTTACTAATTACCCAAGACAAGAAAGGAAATGAGACAATCTGGGCGATTGTAGACATATTAACTAAATCTGCTCATTTCTTACCCATGAAGGAAACTTACAACATGGAATAGTTAGCCAAGCTATATGTAAATGAAATAGTTTCATTACATAGAATTCCTTTGTCTATTGTATCCGATAGAGATAGCCGTTTCACTTCTCTTTTTTTGGATAAGTTTCCAAAAGGCAATGGGAACCAAGTTGAAACTAAGCACAGCTTACCATCCACAGACGGACGGACAAAGAGAAAGGACAGTCCAGAATATGGAAGTTATGCTTAGCGCTTGTGTAATTGATTTCAGAGGAAATTGGGATGATCATTTACCATTGATAGAATTTTCCTACAATAACAGTTATCATACTAGCATTAATGCTGCACCATTTGAAGCACTTTATGGACAAAAGTGCAGAACTCCAGTCTGCTGGGCAGAGATTGGAGAAAAACAATTATCTGGACCAGAAATAGTGTAGGAAATGACAGATAAGATAATTCAAGTCAAGGAAAGACTAAAAGCAGCACGAGATCGTCAAAAGAGTTATGCAGATAACAGACGAAAACCATTGGAATTTCAAGTAGAAGATAAAGGATTATTAAAAGTTTCTCCATGGAAAGGAGTGATCAGATTCGTTAAGATAAGAAAGTTAAGCCCTAGGTATGTTGGACCTTTTGAGATTATTAGAAGAATATGACCTGTAGCTTTTCAGCTACAACTACCAGAGGAAATGGCAGGTATACATGATGTATTTCATGTATGTAATCTCAATAGGACCTTAGCAGACGAATCTCCAGTAATAACTCTTAAGGACACAGAGGTGAATGAGAAACTCAAGTTTATCGAGAAACCTGTTCAGATTGAAGATAGAAAGATTAAGAATCTCAAACACAAGAGATTAGTTCTGGTCAAAGTGAAATGGGATTCCAAAAGAGGACCGGAATACACTTGGGAACTCGTGTCAGAGATGCAAAGGAAATACACACACCTGTTCCAGTAGATCTCAAGGACGAGATCCAAAACAAGGTGGGGATGATATAAGAACCCTCCTAAAAATATTGTGGGCACCCGAAATGTCCTAAAATATACCTCGTACATGAAAACCGGACCCGTTATAGCCCTACACCTGTAAAAATCAACAAAAACTGAATTTAGCAGTCTCTCGCGTGTAACACTTGTGCTCCGTAAACACCATACGATGTAGAACAATATCTGTTATCAAATAAACAATGTTTTTTGGTCTCAAAATTTTTTTATTTGCATTTGACAATTTCATGTTTTGATTCTAGTTCGATTCCAAGCTTTAAATCGCTTTCTGGAAAGTTATACGCAAACTAATGCGTAAACGTAATCAGTTTAATGCGGAAAACACTTCGGAATAGTGACATAGGCTTAACATGCCTTAAATAACTTTTATATAACTTAAAAATAAGTTTTGAAGGCTTTGGTGTGTCAAAAAGAAGTTTATTCGATCACAGAGACTATTTGCGTTAAACTGCGAAAGTCTTCTGATTCGTACTGTAACGAACATTCCCTAGCTTGATCATAAGCTAAACATACCCTAAATATCCTTTACATAGCTTCGAAATAGACTTTGGGGTGTTTGGTATGCGAAAATAAACTTTTTGATCAAACAGGGACTAAAAGCATCAAAAAAGTGCATAAGTTTGCATTTTCGCGCATATCTGACGTTGTGAACATATCCGGACATCCAAAAAATTTTTAATCATTAAAATATTCTATTTTAGTTATTGGAATGAAAAATCCCATTTGTCGCGTAATTTGGATCGTTTTCGCGTCCGTTCGAGTTTTCATCGTAATTAACCGAACAACGCAACCGTACGACCAAACGAACCGACATCCAAGATGTTTTCAAGCATATTTTAAGTTCCCTATACTTTAACTTCATTATGGAGCCTTGAAATGGGGTTAACGGGGCTTAAACGAGTTAAAAATCAAGGTTTAAGCATGCAGGGAGCTGTTCTGCCAATTTTTGAAACTTTCTGCCTGACCTCCCCCGCGCCACGCGCCAAGCCCAGGTCACCTTGGCGCGCCATGCTACAGAGGGCCATTTTCAGCAATTTGTTTTCAACAACTGGCTTGATTTCCAGGGTCTTTTATGCAAATTTCTCAATACTATGGTCTGGTTTTAGGCTTCCGTTGTATTAAAAACTATGTCCCACAAGTGTAGGGTTAATATTAAACCTTCTAAACACATGGAATGATCTCCTTGATTCACACTTCCTATAAATTGAAGTGGGGTTCTCATTCATTCCTCATACTTGATTCAAAAATCTGCTCTAAGTTGGAGTTTTATACTTCATACCTGAGTAGTTTGAATCAATTCTTCTTTGCTTGGACCCTTTGTAAGCTTCTTTCATGCTTTTTTTGCTTTTCAAGCATAAAAGTCAAACAGTGTTTGACTTTCTGCTTTGACCATGAATTGGTCAGCACAAAGTTCGTTTGAACTTTGCAACATGAGCGTAATCACGATGGTTATAGCCCCTTGTGAATATACCTACTGATTACCACGTCTATTAGTCGAAGTGACGAGTCAAAAACTTTCAGTCAAAGTACGTGTTTATGCATATTTTGCGACGAAGCTATTTTTGAGTATCAAAACACTTTGTTTTGATATCAAATCTGTTTTCTAACTTAGTTAAACATGTTTTAACATGTTTAACTCGTCACTTTTAGTATAGTGCTTGTATAGGGTCGTAAGTCAAGCGGTCTTGACAACCACTTAGACTTTCGAACTCGACCCGTTTTGTCAGTCATTAGGATCAGACCAAGCGTGTTTTGTGACCATAGTTGTATAGGGAATAACCTTTCGAGGTTATACCTTATGGTCACTTAGTTTAATTAGTTGTATGATAGGTAGTTTATATGCCTTAGGAAAATGACCAAAATGCCCTTTTCATGTATAATTGGATTTTAAGCATATGTAACTTTATTTTTGTCACTTAAATTGTTCATGCAACATATTTAAACATGTTAGGGCATATAATACTTGTCATAGGACTAGTTAGGTGGTCCGAACGCGTTTTACACGAACGACGCGTTAAAGTAGCGTAGACTACCTTGACGAGTCGAAATGGGTCGTAAGAACATAGGATAGGTTCCGATTTAGAATGTAGGTTTTGTTAAACCATATTATATGAGATCCAATACTCATTTGGTTTACGAGACCTCATTTTAGCTGATCTTCCGATTTAGGTGTCGATTTATTAACTAGCGATCCGATTACTAGGTTCCACTTGATTTTCCTTGGTTTGCCCGAGCTTTGTTAAGATTCATTTAATTAAGGATACTTTGCAATCTAAGGCGAGTACATAGTTCCCCTCTTTTACCGTTTTTAAATGTTTTGGGGTGATTCATATGTGTAACCGGGTTGTTTTCCAAATGTATGGCATATATGTGTTTAATAAGTGCTTTGATGTGTATTATTCCGATTATGCAAATACGATGTTTATCCAAATCCTTAAATGATCTATCTATATTCATAGTGATATTCTCATAGGATATTTGAAGTACAGTTTTAGATCTTCCTATCTTCATAGTGAGAATTTTAAGAAGTACTTTACGAGACGATGGTTATGGTTATTGTGTAGATTGTTGGTGATTTAGATAACGAAACTAGAGTAATACAATAAGCACATGGTGGATACGCCGCTGGTACTTCCTATATATAAGTGTGCTTATTGTATTACGCTTCGTGGCGTTATTCCGAATCACCATTAGGACTTAGGATTTTTGTTGTTATTTACCAAAGCATAGTTTGATATGCTAATGTTTACCAAAGTATAGCTTGATATGCTATTGTTTACCAAAGTATAGTTTGATATGCTATTGTTTACCAAAGCATAGTTTAATATGCTACCAACTTTGCAATTTACAAACTAAAGTATAATTTGATATACTACCTATGTTTTTCATTCTTAAACCAATGTATACTTGTGATATACTACCAAATCTATTATTTCGGAAACCCAAGTATATTTTGATATACAATCTGTTTAACTATTTTATAACTAAAGTATATTTAAATATACTATTCATCCGGTTAAATTTCAAAACAGTTATTACTAATCCTTGATTGGATTTCTAATAACACATTAAAAACTTTTACGATGATTTCAAATAGATTACAATGTTCAATTTCATATGGCATAAAAATTAATTAGTAATAATCATATCGCCTTATTCAAACTATTTGCCAAAAGTTTTCACAATCAAAATTATGTATTGCAATGCTAAACTTTTTCCATTCTCTGGCTTCAATACTTATTTTCAATCGACAACTCTCATAGTTGCCAAAGTATTGCAATACCAAATGATTTGCCATTTATATGGCTAACACAACCTATGTATTCGCCGACATTTTTATGCTGACTATTTTTCACATATGTTTCAGGTTTTCAACTATTCAAGCATGCAACGCATAAGACTGCATTCGGGCCTTAGACTTCTTAATCAAAAGACAATTACATGTATTCTTTGTTTGTAACACGACGTTAATAATATTGAAACCAATTTAGTACTAGTAGTTGTGAGCAATTTGTAACGTGACTCCCCGATATATCCGTCGCGTGTTGTTGTATTACGCGATTGGGGCTGCGACGGAGACCATTTGGTCTGTCGCGGGGCGCGACAGACTGGTCCTTCTCCGGACACGTGGCGTGCCACATGGCACCTGACTCAGCAAAGCTACCCCTTGACTCAGCAAGGCAATAAGTCGACACGTGGTCGCTCGCGAGCCGCAAAGGCCCTAGCCTTCTCTTTCGCGGGGCGTGACAGACCCCCGAATCAGCCTATATAGGGGGGGTCAAGCTCATTTGAATCCTCGTTCATTTTCTGAATTCTCTCTATAAATTTCTATATAGTAGATACTCTACTCGGGCATTATATCCACTTTAGAAGCGAAGCTTTGCCTCGTTGTAAGTACTATAACCCTGCTATTACCCTACGCGATCGATTTAGGATTCCGTAATGCATGTCGGCTCTGCCCGACTCAGTCATTGGAATTCTGTCTCGTGTGTACACCCGATTGATTTAGGATTCCATAATGCATGTCGGCTCTGCCCGACTCAGTCATTGGAATTTTGTCTCAAGTTGTACGATTAAATTTAATTGGGTTATTTACTAACACGTGTGCATTATTTGATTTAATAGATAATAACCAAGAGATTCTCAGGAAGCCTTAGTATTATCTAAACTTGCAAAGTGAGTACATTCTCTTTTTATAAATCTTTTTATAAAAACCTCAATTGTTTTAAACTATACTTAACAATAATTGAGTATTTGTAAGTCTACAATTATTGCCTGTATGTTGGGGTTTTATATACGAAATTTGTGAAACATTAATATTGGAAAGCGAGTTAACCAATGAGTAATATGACCCACAAGTCGGGTTGACAATACTTTGGGTAATTGAGTAGATCAAGCAAATGTAATTGTGGGTTGCCCTCAATTGTGTTAAAGTAATAAAACCATTTTGATTAAATTGGGATGCACTCACCAGTATTTCTTGCCGACAAAATGTTTTTAAACGCGTTTTAGTTAACATAATTTGAAATCCCAATAGAAGCCAGCTGGAGAGCACTGAATGATTGGAATAGTGGCTATAAAAGTTACCTAAATATACAAGACACTTTGTTTTCAATAATTATAGTTTATCCCTATCAATGTATTATCAAATGAACTTGGGTTTTATCCCCATGAATTATTCTTATAAAAGTTTGGTGTTTTACTCTGATAAAAAGATTTTCTAACTACGGTCCTGATGTATTCCGATTCCAAATTAATAAAAACCAACACCACCCGCTTTGAGTAGCTCACGGCCTAACACTCTCGGGCAGGGGTTGGGGGTTGCAACAGTTAGATGGTAAATTACATCTCCTTTGGAAGCGAGTGGTTTAGGTCTTACTCCATTAAAAGATGCTAATTTAGCACTCTTGTTAAAATGGTGGTGGTATTTCAAAACCTAAAAACAAGCTCTTTGGATTAAAGTCATTGTCACTATTCATGGTTCTTCTAGAGGTAGTAATTACCTACCTCATTCCAGCAGATTTTCGGGTATTTGGAGAGCTATTGTTACATTTTTCTCCACTTAATATTAAGCGTGGTTCATTTATTAAAGGTATGGTTGGTAATTGAGAATCGGTTCGTCTCCGACTAGAAGCTTGGGTATGCTCCCAGCCGCTCAAGGATGAGTTCCCAAATCTATTTCAAATTGTTTCTAACAAGAATGTTTCGGTTGCTGAGTGTTTCGATCCAGTGGCAAGCTCATGGGTATGGAGATGGAAGCATAATGACCTAGATCTGTTGTCCTCATCAGAATTTGTTCACCTTGATGGAGACGGTTTAGTTAAATAGTAATATGGATGATTGGAGTTGAACGAATGAATAGGATGGTAAGTATTCGGTTGCCTCAATGAAAAACGTAATATATGACGCGGTTGCCACAAGTTTAGGCAGTTTCAATCCGACACATTGGAATAATTGGGGGCCAAAAAAATGATCATCTTTTCATGGAAAGCCATTTTGGATCAAATACCGACCAGGGAGAATCTCGCCTTTAGGAACATAAATGTGGATTCCAAATTATGTGGGCTTTGTAACTATGACATCGAATCAATGTCTCATCTGCTTATCTCTTGTTCTTTGGCGACATATGTTTTTCAAGCAATCACCAGTTGGTGTAAGGTGACTCCCATATGACTCCCAACCAATTACATAAAAAGAGAAGAAAGGTGCTACAAGGGCTAATTATGAAAGCTTGACGTTGCATCTGGAACGCCAGAAATGAGGTGATCTTCTCAGGCGTAGAATCCACGGGTTCGAAGGTTATTGATGAAATTGAGTCCCTAGGCTTTTTGTGGATAAAAAATAGGTCTCCATTTAAAATTGAGTAAACTACAATTTTGGCCTTTGTCCTTATATCACTTTTACCCTATTAGCCCAAAAAGGAATCTTTTAGCATTTGTGCCCCAACTTTATTTTTTTCTAACCATTTTGTCCCTCATCACTAACATCATCCAATTATTGGATTAATTGATTTATGTCACCTATTACACTTAACATTGCAGGTTAAATAATTTTTATTAAGTAAAATCAACTAAACTTTTAAGGTTGAATAAAAACAAATAAAGATATATTCACCAACCTTTGTTGACCCAAAATCTATTTAAACACATGATACAGGTGAACAGGTTTGAAGAGAAGATTGGACATAGGATGTGCCTTAGTTAACAATAAACGGATTAGTGTAGTTAGGAACAATGTCTTATGTTTGTAATTGGTTATTTGAATTATCTGTTTGTGAAACATATGTTATGAATTGATGATTATTTAAAACATGCAATTGTAAGTCATAAGCTCTCGAGTCAACCCAATCATGCCCCGATCACCTAGTCCGCTGCGGGTCGGGGTGTGACATAGCCGGCGAATTGATAGAGTGTGGATGATAACAGCAGGTTGAAATTAGACTTGAAGAATAAGAAGAGTGTCGTTGAAGATCCAGCTGGACATAAAATTAAAGGCGAAGATCGGAAGTTTTAAGATGATGAGGTTGCCGATTAAGGTTATTTGTGACGTAATTAAGACGGTGGCTCCTTCCGGATAAACAACGACAATGACGTCGGCGACTACCGGTGCGAAATGTAAGGTGGATCTGAGGATTAAGATCTGGAAATGGACGCTTTGATTTTGTGACTGAGATCGGCATCTTGCGTCGTGATTTTGTTAGATAAAAGGATTTTGATTCAGTATGTTAATTCTTGATTCAAAAGTTTAAGTTAGTATATTCTGTACATATTTACAAATTGATTTTGATTTTGAGATCGGCGTGTTATGTTGGATATAAGATTTTGATTTGATTTGTTTGTGTACTTTCAACTTGAATCAATTCCCGGGTAGATTTTTAATTACAAATTAATTTAAAGTAGTTTAAATATGATTTGTTCATATTTACAGGTTAATATGTGGTTGGATTTGCTTGTTTTGACTGAAATTATTTTTGGAGTAAATTACAAATTTTGTGGTGGCTAGTTCTGGCAGTCACGATGGCAGGAGGGTGGCAGGAGGGTTGCTGGTGGTGATGGTAGATTTAAGTTATTTACATATTTAGTCCTTTAAGGTGAAATGACAAAAATACTCTCACATGCAAGTCACATGATCAGATTTTACAAGAAAATCTTACCAGGTTAGTGCTAAAGGACAAGACGTGCAACAAAATTCCTTGTAAATGACAAAACCTGTCAAAATTCGTTGAAAATGACACCGCCTGCAAAATGGTATTAAGATAAAGGACAAAACTTGTAATTTTTCCAATAAAAATCGATTTCAATTGGTTTTTTTATTCGTTCTTACGGTTCTCACAATATTTAGCATTCTTAAGGTAACATTCCTCGTGTGTGTGTCTATATATATCTATATATATATATATATACATATATGTATATATATATATATATATATATATAGGATAAGGATCATGAGTGAACAACATCCTTGTTTGTGAACTGTGTGAACTGATCTAGACCCTTGATTTTTATGATCTTGAGATTTAAAGAGTGGCATGATGGTAATTATTTGATTAGTTTTTTTCATTTAATTAAATACAATACGGTATATGTGTAATTACACAACCAAAAGAATTCAAATTGTTTCCATTATATTAAAATCTCATCAAATCAGATCCATTATTTTTGTCTTTCTCCTTCTTGATACAAACACACTGTCGTCGACTATCCTCTCTCAGTTCCTCTTCTTCATCAGCAAATGCATCCTAAACCAAGAACAATTATATCGATTACTATCCATATCTGGTAGAGAACACAATTTCCAAATCGGATCTTCAATCCACTGTTCCATATTCAATAACCCATGATTTCATAACCTCAACAACCCACACATTTCCATTTAGAACTCCCTCTTGTTCTTGTGCTGCCGACTGTCCTCTCTCACTTCCTCTTCTTCATCAGCAAAATTCATCCTAAACCAAGAACAATTATGCCGATTACTATCTATATCCGGAAGAGAACCCAATTTCGAAATCGGATCTTCAATCCACTGCTCCATAATCAAGAACCCACGATTTCATAACCTCAACAACCCAGACATTTCCATCTGGAACTCCTTCTTGTTCTTGTACTCGAAATGTGCCCATTTGTATGATGCACACAATCTGTTCGTCGAAATGCCTGTGAGAGATACAATATCTTTTAAAACAATCATATCAGGGTGTTTCAAGAAAGAATTATTTAGTGTTGGGTTTGAGTACTTCAAACTGATGTATCGCTCTTCCGGTGCTTATCTGTTTGATCGTGGGACGATTACGACTATTTTATCAGTTTTGTGAAGGGTGGGAGTTTGTTAATGTTAGGAAGATGATTCATACGTTGGTTGTTGTTAACGGGTACGAGCAGGAGACTACAGTTGCCAATGCTTTCATTACACCTTATTTTTGTTGTGGGTTTTCTGGTTTCAGACGACAAGTTTTTGTTGAAACTAGTGATCGGAATGTGGTTACATGGACAACTATGATCTCTGGGCTTGCGCAAAATCAATATTGTGAAGAAGGGTGTCAAATACATGGGCTTGTTTTGAAGTTAGGTATGAATATAGTATTTAGCCTGGATTATTTTTCATTTATTTTTCTTGTTTTTACCCATAACTTGATATATTGCTTTTGCACGTTTCATTTCTCTATGTGTTCGTTGCACTATAAGTATTGTCCGTTACTCCGTTGTTATATTCATGTCTAATTTCTAACATTATCAGCTCTTGTGTTTTTGGTTTTCTATCTTCAAGCATTCAATCAGACTTTTTGTCATTATTTTTCTGTTTGACAAGATACAAGAAGCTTCTCTGTTCGGTGGATCTTACAAAGGACTTCTTTTTTAGCTACTCCTATCATGTCATGCAAAGTCTTCAAAATAATTTGTCTACTCAGGAAACTGGTCGACGTGATTATGAAACGATGTTTGTCTGGAATGAGTTTTTAACTGCAGCGACCGATAATCAGCTCAATAATAGACTCTAGATAGTAGCGTTAGTTTATGGCTTCTTCAAGCAGGTACACTCTAGCATACAATAGTGGGAAATGGGAATGGCCAAAAACATGATTTAAATACTTGCTGATGATTGTGAAACTATTCTTATAAATATAACGTGTTTTTTTATATTTTTGTAAGGTTAATTTTTGCAAGATTTTTTTTCCATACTGTTGATGGTGAGTGTTTATGTGTACTCTGTTTATGTCGGTGTTTCAGGTCGATGTACACATGTGTTCTCTATTTATGTAAACTGTGTACTCTGTTTATGTAAACTGGGTATACACTTGTGTATAGTAAATTTATTGTAGGTATAAACTGTGTATACACTTGGGTAAAGTTGGTGTACACCTGTGTATACAATGTTGGTCTTTTTATTTATCTAAGACATTCATTGACATGCGTAAACGTATTTTGTGTTTTACAGTTTGTAATTTGAAGGCATCACTGAAGCATCCGAAATATGGTCAATTTGAAGGAATAATACCGGATAGGTTGCTGTGAAAAAAGTATGCTCTAAAGATTGCTGTGAAGATTTTGTGCTCCCATGCTAACACGCTCCGCGATGGTAGTAATGGTTGGACCGGTAGCATACAACGTGGCGAGTAGGCTTAGTGTTTAAAACGTTCCATGCAAACAATAGTAGTAAAGACTGTTCTTTTTTTTTCGATATGTGGTTTTGTTTGATTGGTTGGGTTATTTTTTTTAAGTAAACTGGATGTTTAGTTGGTTGGTATACCTTATAATATGTTTTTGAATTTGTTTTTGGGACATGTTATGGTTTATGGTGAAGTAGTATGACTTTCCTAATCGAAAAAAAAGGATTATACACAAATGTATATATGTCTGTACATAGGTGTATTAAATGTAAACACACAGGCATACTTCGGGATTCATGAATATGTGTACGTAATTGAAATCTGGGTTTTTATCGATGAAACTGGTGGATTGAAAAAAATCTGGGTTTTCTTAATGGTGATTATGATATACATCTTGTTTAGATTTAAAAGATATTTTAGGTAATCACAAAAAATAGGAAAGTGTAACTTACATGGCTTAATTAAAATAAATAATTAATAATAACTTAATGTGTAATTACCATCCTATCCTTTTCAACAAAAAAGATAATCAAGGGTTATGATCAGTTCACGCAGTTCACTCTTAGGAGATTGTTCACTCTAGAACCCTACCCTATATATAAATATATATATATATATATATATATATATATATATATATATATATATATATATATATAGAGAGAGAGAGAGAGAGAGTAGGGTGCCTGCGGAAAGTGTGTTTTTCCTAGAAAGTCTAGGAAGCAATAAGAGCGCGACATGTGGCATTGAAGGATTTTAACTAAAAGGCCAATTTTTTAATTTGAATATTATTTTAATTATGGATTATTTTATTAGGATAACTAACTAACTAGAAAATTATGGAAACTAAATATTCCATTTTAATCAAATTGACAGTTTCAATTTAAATCATACAAGACGCTGTGTTTCTTGACAATGTGTTTTAACAGCAAGCAGATTTCCTTGACGCTGTGTTTTAACAGCAAGCAGATTTTTTGACGCTGTGTTTTAACAGCATGAAGATTGCTGGAGAATTCTTGACACTGTGTTTTAACAGCAAGAAGATTGCTGGATGATTCTTAACACTGTGTTTTAACAGCAAGCTAATTTCTTGACATTGCGTTTTAACAGCAAGCAGATTTCCTTGACACTGTGTTTTAACAGCAAGCAGATTTCTTGACGTTGTGTTCTAACAGCAAGCAGATTGCTGGATGATTCTTGACACTGTGTTTTAACAAAAAGCTGATTTCTTGACACCGTGTTTTAACAGCAAGCAGAGTTTCTTGACACTGTGTTTTAACAGCAAGCAGATTTCTTGACGCTGTGTTTTAACAGCAAGCAGATTGCTGGATGATTCTTGACACTGTGTTTTAACAGCAAGCAGATTGTTGGAGGATTCTTGACACTGTGTTTTAACAGCAAGCTGATTTTTTGACATTGTGTTTAAACAGCAAGCAGATTTCCTTACACACTGTCAGTGTCTTCGTCTTCAACACAACCCGATGTCTTCGTCTTCAACACACTGTCATCATTAACATTAAAATGGTAAAACACATAAACCTTAAAACACACTGCCATCATCAACATATTCAGATGTCATTTTAAAACACAATTACATCTGTAGGTACTGCCATCAAGACATCTGTAGGTAACCCCAATTACATCTAGAGCCCACTCAAAGATGTCAAGCATTGAGGTTCATTGACTAAAAATAAGAACCCGATTCCATGATAGATAAAACAAAATTGAAACAAGTTGTAACACCACAACACTCGAATTATTAAATTCGTAGGTGTGCTACCATGTTAAATAAATGAAATACAATAACTAAGTTATTAAACTTAGTTAAATGCCTACAAGATAAGTGAAGGAAATGAAATTGGTGGCAATTATGATGATGTATTAAACCTAAGGGACTAAGGTTGCCAAACTGGAAAGTTGAATTAATTAAAAGAATAAAAGAAAATCTAAAACACACACACTATTTGTGTTTGTCTGGGGATCGAACCAAGCAGAAGAAAAAGGGTGAAACCCCATTCACAAGAATCATCAAATTAGAAAGGGGAATTGAACCAATTCTATTGCATGTACAAGGATTCTTGATCATCCATGTGTTCTTCACATTAAGTAAGTTTAATTTTATGTTATGGTGATGTTTGATGTTATGGGTTATGGTTAATCCATGAATTGATGCAAAAATTGAGTATGAATTAGTGTTATAATCCTCGTATGGAGTACGTGTTATGCATGATTTTGATCGATTAGGTGTTTGGAGGTGAAAGCCACCATAGATAGTGAAGATGGCGACATGGGTATGTCACCCATGTCTAATCTTTGTTAATTCTTGATATTATGTTATAGATGATAAATTCTTGCTAGTTAGATTGAATATGGTATGAAGTTAGTTTGATGCTTTGTTGAGTTGACAATTGAAACTAAAGAATTAGGGAGAAAAAGAATGAAAATACTTGTACATTATGCTTAGATGTTAATACGCACGCCAAGTGTTTGATGAAATGACTAGGTGAAGTTAGAAAGTGAAATTGTATGCAAGAATTTGGTGATTTGGCATAGGATGTGATAATGTGGTATTTGATAGTTAAGTTAGCATGAGATACGTGTTTTGGATGAAATACATGTGGGTAGTTAGTTGATGATGTGATTCGGTAAAAGTATGCTTTAGGAACTAGTACCCTATGCTTGAAAGGTGGTGCACACCATGAGTCGGATTAGTGGCTTAATGGTAACTTAGAATGAGCGTGTACTAAGTGTAGAAGTTGTGGACTACTAGTTAAGTATGATGTTACGATTACATTAAAATGGCTAACTTGGTATGTAGTTGTCAAATGTAGGATCATGAAAGCGTTACTATGTGTAAAAATGATTTTGTGAACATAGGGTATGAAATCAAGTGATCATGTAGTTGTATGTACCACATAACGTGAAAGTGAAATGTGTATGTCGTTACTACAATAATCTATCATATCAAGATAAATGGGTGTGTTCATAAGTTGGAAATAAGTAAGCATGACCGTTGACTTTTAGAAAAGTCAATGAATATGTGAGTGACATGATTAGACTTATGAATGTGTTTATGAGATTTTAAAGAACATGTATATGTGTTAGGACAATTATGTATAGGTATGTATGATAATAAATTGAATAAGAGAATGTTGAACAATATGGTTGTCGGTTCATGTAGTATGCGTATTAATGTTTGACTAATGAAAGTCTATATAGCTAAGAGTAAGAAATGGATGTGATATGAACGAACGTGCATACTAACTACGATGTGGACGTAATAAATTGAAAGGATAGGAACCCCAATAGACATGGACTAAAGTATAGAAGGCTAACGGAAAGGATATAAAGAAGCATGCATGAAACGGTCCCTCGAGGTAAGTGACTTCCGACTCAATTATTAGTATGTTTAGAGAGTTATTTAATGCTTATAAATATGAGAAGGTCATGTATGATTAATTAGTAAATGGAAATGCTAAGGTAGGAATGATTGTCGGGGCTGAAAGTAGCTAGTTACGTCGGTAATAAAATAGTGGAATCAAACGGGTCGAATAATGGCATGAAGGATCTTTAAGCCTTTTTCTTATAATTCAGCTTTTGATGTGAGTTAGGATAGTAAACAAATCCGTAATTAAATTACGGACGCGCAGAAGCAAGAATTACACAAAACGGACGCTTAGCTCAAAAGTTATGTAAGTTTCAAGTTGAGTTTTGGTTCAAAACATAGTTGGGCACTTTATGCAGCAGCAAAGGGAAGTATTCTGTCGAAAAAGGGCTATCACGCTACAAGATAACAATTCAGTTTCACCGTCCGCAACGCGACATATGTTGCGCCCCGGGACCGCCCGGGGCAGGGGCTGTCGCTCCCCGCGGGAGCCAGTTAGCTGGCAAACCTTGTTTTCTTTTTAGTTCATTTTGAGCAAGAATGTTCATTCAATAGTTGGAATGTTCATTCGTCAGCAAGAATGTTCATTCAATAGTTCGAACGTTTACTCGTCACCAAAAATGTTCACTCAACAGTTGGAATGTTCACTCGTCACCAAGAATGTTCACTCAACAGTTAGAACATTCACTCATCAGCAAGAATGTTCACTCAACAGTTGGAACGTTCACTCGTCACCAAGAATGTTCACTCAACAGTTGGAACGTTCACTCATCAGCAAGAATGTTCACTCAACAGTTGAAACATTCACTCATCACCAAGAATGTTCACTCAACAGTTGGAACGTCCACTCATCAACAAGAATGTTCACTCAATAGTTGAACGTTTACTCGTCAGCAAGAATGTTCACTCAATAGTTTAAATGTTCACTCATGAGCATAAACGTTCACTCAAGGTATGTGTGTGAAAGAATTAAGTTTGGGGATATGTATGTGTATAGATCTACCTACATGTTAGTAATGGAATCCATAGGTAAGCATGAATAGAAATGAACATACACGTAAGTTTGTACGTATGGGACTTATTTATGTGGATGTTTGTGACTAGGATATGTTAGTAAAATTATATGGGAATGTAAGTGATAGTAAGAGCTTGTACGTATGTATGTGTGCATGTACGAATGTGTGTGTATAGATGTATGTGTATATGTTTGTGTACATGTATGATTTGTGAATGTATGCATGTAATATGCTATGAATCACATAGGAATTAGCATACATATATATATGTGGGATGTTATAAATGTATGAAGGAATTGCTTCATTATGTTTGGGCATTGACGTTTGCTAATGGTGTTCCTTGAAGTTGAAATGCAATGCAGGTAAAAGAACATCGGGTTCATGATTTATTGAAGTCGAACTCCGAACGAGAAAATACGAAAGGATAGTTGAATGATATTTGATATTAAATTACATGAGAATAATGTCGTATGATGTTGTTTATGACTAATGGTTAAGTTGTATGTGATTCCACAGGTACTACACGGATTTTTTCTACCATAAACGAAGAGAAGCGGACAAAGATCGAGTCGAGAACAAGGATTGTATGGAAAAGAACCGTCACATAGCTTTAATTATGTAACGCCTTAAAGTGTTAATTGAAAGTGAATTTTGTATATTTCTTTTAGTTAATGTTTGACATTCTGTATTTTAGCCTTCATGTAAGAAATGTGTCTAACAGAGAAATGAATTTTATGGTACGAATTTCCGCTGCGACTTTTGGTCAAATACGAATTAGGGCCCTACAAGTTGGTATCAGAGCCATGGTTTGAGAGAAATCAAGTATGAGGAGGTAAATACTTGAACTCAAACCTGTGTGCTCTTGTGACATGGACCCGTACAATCCAAGACTCGATCAAGATCTAAGGGTAGAAGCCAAGGTAAGTATGAGCTTAAGTATGTATTTGAAGGTAACTAACAGTATGTTATGTGTAAGGTAAGCATGATTGCTTGGAAAGGATGATCTGTGAATGCGGTCTAGCGCCGACACCAAGGTATGTAATATGACATATTGACCGAGGTACGTAGATTTAGCATATGGGTGCATGTAATGGTAAAACCTATCAAGTAAAAGGAAAATTTTAAATGAATTAGAATAATAAGAATGGTAATGAAGTTTTAGAAATGTTACACGTGTCGAAACCTAATTTTTGGGACTTAAGGTGATAATTACACGAAGACACGAAACTTGTATGTGGATTGTGTGTAACATATGTGCCTGTAATCATTATGAACAGATCAATTATCAATAAAATAATGTTATTTGACCCCAATATTTGTTTTGTTGTGCTTTACATTTTTCGTGTTTTGACTTTTGTTCAATTCCAAACTCTACATCGCTTTCTGGAGAATTATACGCAAACTGATGCGAAAACGTACTCAGTTTAATGCGACAAATACTCCGGAACATCAACATATACTCAACATACCTTAAATAACCTTTACATAACTTAGAAGTAAGTTTTGAAGGCTTTGGTATGGCAAAAACAAGTTAATTCGCTTACAGGGACTAAACTTGACAAACTGCGAAAGTATGCCAATTTGAACTGTAACGAACATTCCGGAACATGTCCATAAGTTAAACATACCATAAATATCCTTTACATAGCTTAGAAATAGGCTTTGAGGGGTTTGGTATGCTAAAACAAACTTTTGGATCATTAAGGGGCTAAAAGTGTCAAAAAGTGCACAAGTTTGCACTTTTGCGTATAACTTACGTTCTGAATACATCCGGACATCCAAAACTTTATGTAAGCATCCTTATATTATGCCCAAGGGTATGGCATGAGAAAAATCCGTTCGTCGCGCAATTTGGATCGTCTTTTGCGCTTATGCGCATTCCGTCGTAATTAACCGAACATCGCGACCGTACGGCTAAACGAACCGACATCCGACATATTTTTGAGCACATTTTCAGTTCCCTATACTTTAACATCATTTTAGAGCTTTGAAATGAGGTTAACGGGGCTTAAACGTGCCAAAAACACATCAAATACCAAGTTATAGCGTTGCAGGGACCAAAACTGCAAATCTGCCAAACTAGGTCCTTACGGACCGTAAGGCAAAACCCATACGGTCCGTAAAGGGTCCCCAGATCAGCAGAATCAACATTTAATGCAGATTGGCTCTTCAGATTTCGAAAGGGTCAAATGCCTTTTCACCCAATGAAAGGCCAAGGGCCATATTCAGTGAATCTAGCCTAGTAACACATGTACGCACAAGATCAAAGCACGATATTCGATAAAACGATCCTAACGGTTTCACTTTTCCTATAAATACCCCCCCCCCTTTGTGTAAAAACCCACAAGAATCAGATCTAAAGCTCTAAGTTGGAACCATTGTTTCATACCTGAGCTATTTGATCTAGATTAGCACTCGGGGACCCTCCGTAAGTCTTCTTTCGCTCTTTTATTCGCTTTTCGAGTCCGAAAGTCGACGTTTAGTTGACTTTCTGCATTGACCAGCTTATGGTCGATGCGAAGTTCATGGAACTTCATAATGTGAGCGTGATCACGATGGTTATGGTCCATAGTGACCATACCTACTGATTACCCCGTTATCTAGGCTCAGTGACGAGTCGTAGTTTCGGCCAAAATGCGCATTCTTGCGTGTTTTGTAACCAAACTACTCGTGAGCATCAAAGTCGTTTGTTTTGATGCCAAACCTGTTTCTAAACTTAGTTAAGCATGTTCTAACATGCTTAGCTCGTCACGTTTAGTATAGTGCTTATATAGGGTCGTAAGGTAAGCGATCTAAACCGTCGCTTATACTTTCGAACCCGACCCATTTGGTCGATCTTTAGGATCCGACCAAACATATTAGGTGACCATAGCTATAACCTTCCGAGGTTATACCTTGTGGTCGCAATGTTAGGCGTTTCAAACGCGTTCTACGCGAAGGACGCGTTAGGGTAGCATAAGCTACCTAAACGGGTCGTGATGGACCGTAAGCACTTAGGTTAGGTTTCATTTTAGTATGTAGGCTTTGTTAAACCATATTTCACGAGTCTCCATACTCGTTTGGTTTACGAACCCGCATACTATCCGATCCTTCCGATTAGGTCCGGTATATTAACATAAGCTACCTATTAGGTGCCGTTGATATTCCGTGATCTCTCGCATTATCTGGTTATTATACAAGGAACTCAAAGCAATCTCAGGTGAGTACATAGAACCCCTCTTTTACTGTTTTCAAAACTGTTTTGGGGTGAAACACATGTGCCTATCTGTTACATTCATGCTTTCCATGTTTTCACATCGTATATATGCTATGCTCATTAGTACATTATAGTACATGATTTCATTACATTTTATGCTATGTATGCCCATTGTGTGCGTACTTAGTACATTGATTACATTACATTTCTGTTGCATATGTTTACTCAGCATATGGACACATTGATTTACATGAACATTTCTGTTGCATATGTTTACTCAGCATATGGACACATTGATTTACATAAACATTTCTGCTTCGTATGTTTACTTAGCATACTTAGTACAATTGTTTACATCACATGCCTTCATTTTGTTATGACATTTGGTTTGTTTAACATGGGACAATACATTCATTAACACTAGCTACGCCGTTCGTTAGTAGGTAGTGGTACCATAGGAATTGACAACTCCCGTTCCTGAAATCCTGGGTTTGATAGGATTGGAAGGAATGACCGAATTCGATATACATAACTTAGATAAACCTTTAATTTGTTTAAGGGTTTATTGCCACAGTCTCAAGGCTTGGATGTATGCATAGTTTACAATACCGCATAAATGTTAATATCAATTGAGCATGCATTTTCCACAGAACATAACGTTGATTTAAACCACGTTTTACTTCAACGACTTGTTTTGTGCATATGGTTTAAGTTGATACATTTCGCTTACCATACATGATACATTTTGGGATTTCACATTACATGATTTACATTGAACATAAACACGTTGACATTGACATACACATTTGGTGGTTTACATTGAACATAGACATTTGACAAGGTTTCCACATTAACACTTGACATTTGGGTTATACATGAACAATTTACATGGTAGATTGGTTTGGGTAAATGGTTTGAGTAACGTGGAGTATGTAATATGACGCAAACATGGTGGATACGCCGCTGGTACTTCCTATATATAAATGTTTGTATAATATTACATATCTTGGCGTTATCTAAATCATTTCAGTTTAAACATATAACATTTTATACAAATAACATACTTTTCATATAACATCATCTTACAAAACAACTTATCATATTCAACTCATTTTACTTGGTTACTCGTTTAACCTTGCACTTATCTATATATATCATCTGATGTCATCGTTTTTCAAATGATTTACAAAGCAAGACAAAGTACAAGGTTCATGACTGACTGTTATTAAACATTCTTTAAAACTCAAGTCATGAATCACATTTTCACAAAACCTATGTATCTCACAGGCATTTTTATGCTGACGTACCTACTTTCACATGTGTTTTCCGGAGTTGTTCCATAAGGCGTTGATCACATTACTAGGGCGGACCTGTGCCTTAGTGCCTAACAATGAAGATAGGCTAGTATAATTATGTTCTGAACTCTGTGCTTTCTGTTTTAAGACAATGTAACACCCATGTTTTATAAATAAAATACAACTTGTATGCCATGGTTATGAAACAATTAATTCTGTTCACAACACTCCCCAACGTTTTCCGCCGCGGTTGCATGTTATACGCGGTCGGGGTGTGACAGAAGAGTTGGTATCAGAGCCATTGATTATAGGGAATTAGTTTATTAGTAATGCTTTGACCTAGACTATAACTTTAGGACCCTAACACAAGTTATCTTGTGTTTAGAGTTTAAAACATGCACATCACCTATCCTTAGGTGATAACCACAACGGGAACTTCGGTTCCGAATCCGCTTTGAAAATTAATCATCTGTTCTAGGATGATTGATTACTAGGTTTTGAACCCTCTGTTATAAGGTTTTGAACCCCTTTGGATTTTCAAAAATCCCGTCAAAGTGTTGGGTTAATAGTGTGAACACGTGCGAACTGGAAGGGTGAATGCCTGTACCCTGAGTTTTCTGTCTAAGGCTAGAGTGTTCGTACAAATCCACATAATCGGACCAGTCACTCTTACCTGGGAACTCTTGGGGTGAGTATTCACTTATAGGCGAGCATGTCTTCGCGATACACTAATTCTGACCCATTTACTTTGACTAGACATTTCATATCGCTTGTTTGCATTGCGATGCATAACCACCATCTTTGCTTTTGTTGATTCTGTTTCATCTCATTCTCTACATCCAATCATCTCACTCGTTTCCTTTCATGTTTTCCTCTTCCAGAATGCCTCCTCGACGTGAACACCAAATAGCGACTGCTGAACTGGCAGAAATCATTGCGCAGCAGATGGCTGCTCAATTCCCGAATCTCTTTACTCAATGGAACCAGGCCAACAACAACAACAATGGTACATGCAAATACAAAGATTTTAACTCGGCTAAGCCACTCAAGTTTAGTGGTTCTGAGGGAGCAACTGGGCTTCTTCAGTGGTTCGAGAGCATCGAGAACACTTTCCGTCATGTTCAGTGTCCCGACAATCGCAAGGTCGAGTTTTCTTCGAGTGTGTTTCAGAAGAGGGCTCTTACATGGTGGAATGGGGTAATGAGAGACCGTGGTGCGGAAGTTGCTCTAGCACAGACGTGGGCTGAACTGAGAGCCCTTATGATGAGGGAGTTTTGTCCTCGTCATGAGCAACGAGCGTTGGAGAAAGAGTTTGATGATTTGAAACAGGATAGTGGTGTGCACAGGGCTTATACTGACAGGTTTGAGGAGTTGAGTCTGCTTTGCCCGACTATGGTTGCCCCACTCGACAAGGCTATCGAAAGGTACATCGACGGCCTGCCTGACTCAGTACAAGACATCCTTACTGGTAGCAACCCTACCACACTCCGTCAGGCGATCGAGTTATCAGCAACGTTGACTGAGTCACAGATTCGAAAGAATAAGCTACACAGGAAGGGTGACAAGGGCAAGAGGCAGTCGGCTGACAAGGAGGATAGTAAGAAAGGCCAGAACAAGAATGGAAAGGATTCTGATTCATCAAAGAGGTCAAGGAAGCGTAAGGCTTCCCAAAACTATGCTGTCACTGCCCAAGCTAACCAGGCAGCTCCCAACCAGCCTCCAGCAAAGAAACCCTACTCAGGAAGTGCACCTTTGTGCAATCAATGCAACAGTCACCATCAGCCGCAATATCAGTGCCGTTTCTGTACTAACTGTGGGAAGTCAGGTCATCTTGCCAATGTTTGTCGGTTTGCTCAGAACCGCGCAGTTCAGAACCCTGCTCCACAAGTTGCTCAGCAACAGGGTCAGGCTGCACGCCCAAACTACCCACCAGGTGCTTGTTATAACTGTGGGGATCTGACCCACTACAGAAATCGGTGTCCAAGGCTAGTTAACCAGAACAAGAATGCAAACCAAAATCAGCCACAGGCTCGAGGTCGAGTCTTTAACATGAATGCACAAGAAGCACAAGCAGACAACGAGGTGGTGAACGGTACGTTCTTTATTAATAATCAGCCAGCATCTGTTCTTTTTGATTCGGGTGCCGACAAGAGCTTTGTGTCATTGTCTTTTGAGACAATGCTTCGCGTGTCTAGAACGAAACTAGGTAAACCTTTGACAGTAGAGGTTGCCAATGGTGAACCCATTGTTCTTAATTCCGTTCTACGCAACTGCCAGTTAAACCTTAACGACCATATTTTTCCTATTGACCTCACGCCAATGCAACTTGGAAGCTTCGACGTTATAGTGGGAATGGATTGGTTATCCAAGCATCACGCAGAGATAATTTGTTCTGAGAAGATTATTCGTGTACCGCTGCCAACAGGCGAGATCCTGCAGGTTCGTGGTGAGAAGCCTGCCGGTGGTCTCAAACTCATGTCCTGTTTTAAAGCACGGAAGTATCTGCGAAAGCACTATGTGGCTTTCTTAGCACATGTTACAGCAGATGAAGGCAAGGGTAAGTCTATTTCAGATATTCCTGTCGTTCGGGATTATTCCGAAGTATTCCCTGAAGACTTACCTGGTCTACCTCCAGCACGCCAAGTCGAGTTCCGTATTGATCTCGTACCTGGTGCAAATCCCGTTGCCAGAGCTCCATACCGTCTTGCACCGTCAGAGATGCAAGAATTATCTAAACAGCTTCAGGAGCTCTCCGACAAAGGTTTTATCCGTCCTAGCTTTTCACCTTGGGGTGCTCCCGTTCTCTTTGTAAAGAAGAAGGATGGATCTTTTAGGATGTGTATCGATTATCGTGAGCTTAACAAGCTTACCATCAAGAATCGATATCCCCTACCTCGCATTGATGATCTCTTTGATCAATTGCAAGGCGCTTCTTATTTTTCAAAGATTGATCTTCGATCTGGATATCATCAGCTCCGTGTGCATGAAGAAGATATTCCAAAGACAGCGTTCCGTACTCGTTATGGAGATTACGAGTTCACAGTCATGCCATTCGGTTTGACTAATGCTCCTACTGTTTTCATGGACTTAATGAATAGGGTCTGCAAGCCTTATTTAGATAAGTTCATCATTGTTTTCATTGACTACATTTTGATATATTCTAAGACGCGAGCCGATCATGAGCAACATCTTCGTCTTACTCTGGAACTCCTAAAGAAAGAGCAACTTTTCGCCAAATTCTCCAAGTGTGAATTCTGGCTTAAAGAAGTTCAATTCTTAGGGCATATTGTCAACGAACAAGGTATTCATGTAGATCCCTCCAAGATCAGTGCGATTAAGGATTGGGATACACCTACTACCCCTACTGAAGTTCGTTCTTTTCTTGGTCTAGCGGGTTATTACCGCCGCTTCATAGAAAATTTCTCGAAGATTGCAGTTCCTCTAACTGCTCTAACTCAGAAGAACAAGCCATTTGATTGGGGAGTCAAACAAGAGGAAGCGTTTCAGACTTTGAAACAAAAGCTTTGCGACGCGCCTGTCCTAACATTGCCTGAGGGCAACGATGATTTCGTCGTTTATTGCGACGCATCTAAATTAGGACTTGGTTGCGTCCTGATGCAAAGAAACAAAGTCATAGCATACGCATCAAGGCAGTTGAAGATACATGAGAAGAACTACACCACTCATGATCTTGAGTTGGGTGCAGTTGTCTTCGCTCTCAAAATCTGGAGACACTACTTGTATGGTACAAAATGTGTGGTTTTCGACCACAAAAGTCTTCAGCATATCTTCAATCAAAAAGAGCTCAACATGAGACAACGACGTTGGGTTGAACTTCTAAACGACTACGACTGCGAGATTCGCTACCATCCTGGTAAGGCGAATGTCGTAGCCGATGCATTGAGTCGCAAGGAACGTACTAAGCTTCATTATGTGCGTGTCCAATCTGTTATTCAAACCGATATCCAAGCCCGTATTTCTCAGGCTCAACAAGCTTGTGTTTCACAAGGTTTGATGGATAAGGAATTTCCTTATCACATAACTCCTGCTCTAGAGCTGAAGGACAATGGATCATATTACTTCATGGACCGTTTGTGGGTCCCAAGCCAAGATGATCTTCGTACCTTGCTTATGGATGAAGCCCATAAGTCTCGTTATTCTATTCATCCTGGCTCAGATAAAATGTATAAGGATCTTCGTATTCAGTATTGGTGGCCTGGTATGAAGAAAGACATTGCCTTATACGTATCAAAATACCTTACTTGTCTTAAGGTTACGGCTGAACATTAGCGTCCTTCTGGTTTATTGGAACAACCAGAGATCCCAGTTTGGAAATGGGAAAACATTACTATGGATCTCATTACTAAACTCCCGCGCACAAAGAAAGGTCACGATGCCATCTGGGTAATCGTTGATCGTCTTACCAAATCAGCGCATTTCTTGCCAATCCGTGAGGATTTTTCGGCTGACAAACTTGCTCAAATCTACGTGGATGAAATTGTAGCTAGACATGATGTTCCTTTGAGCATCATTTCTGACAGAGATGCTCGTTTCACTTCTCACTTTTGGAGAACCATGCAATCTGCTATGGGGTCCCAACTTAATCTGAGCACAGCTTATCATCCGCAAACGGATGGTCAATCTGAAAGAACAATCCAGACACTGGAGGATATGCTCAGAGCTTGTGTGATCGACTTTGGTGGTAGTTGGGATTCACATCTTCCGTTGATTGAATTCTCCTACAACAACAGTTATCACTCCAGCATCAACATGGCTCCTTTCGAAGCTCTCTATGGTTGAAAATGTCGTTCACCAGTCTGCTGGAATGAGATCGGTGAGGCTCAGCTTACTGGACCTGCCATCATTCTAGAGACAACAGAAAAGGTAAAGAAAGTACGTGATAACCTTCAGACAGCTAGAAGCCGTCAGAAGAATTACGCGGACCTAAAACGAAAACCCTTGGATTTTCAAGTCGGTGATCGTGTATTACTTAAGGTCTCACCTTGGAAAGGTGTGATCAGATTTGGAAAGAAAGGAAAACTTGCACCTAGATATGTTGGACCATTCAAAATCATCGAAAGAATCGGTAAGGTATCCTACAGACTTGAGTTACCTCCTGAACTTGGAAATGTTCATCCAACCTTTCACGTGTCCAATCTCAAGAGGTGTTTAGCTGATGAAAACCTCCACATACCGCTTGACGAAATTCGTGTTGATAAAACACTGAAGTTTGTTGAGAAACCGGTAGAAATCATGGAACGTGAAGTCAAGTGGCTCAAACGCAAGCTCATTCCTTTGGTCAAGGTTCGCTGGGAATCTAAACGTGGACCCGAGTTTACTTGGGAACGTGAAGATCAAATGAAGGCGAAATATCCACATATTTTTCCACGAGTTTCCTCTAAATAAATTTCGGGACGAAATTTCCACACGTAGGGGAGACTGTAACATCTGTGCCTGTAATCATTATGAACAGTTCAATTATCAATAAAATAATGTTATTTGACCCCAATATTTGTTTTGTTGTGCTTTACATTTTTCGTGTTTTGACTTTTGTTCAATTCCAAACTCTACATCGCTTTCTGGAGAATTATACGCAAACTGATGCGAAAACGTACTCAGTTTAATGCGACAAATACTCCGGAACATCAACATATACTCAACATACCTTAAATAACCTTTACATAACTTAGAAGTAAGTTTTGAAGGCTTTGGTATGGCAAAAACAAGTTAATTCGCTTACAGGGACTAAACTTGACAAACTGCGAAAGTATGCCAATTTGAACTGTAACGAACATTCCGGAACATGTCCATAAGTTAAACATACCATAAATATCCTTTACATAGCTTAGAAATAGGTTTTGAGGGGTTTGGTATTCTAAAACAAACTTTTGGATCATTAAGGGGCTAAAAGTGTCAAAAAGTGCACAAGTTTGCACTTTTGCGTATAACTTACGTTCTGAATACATCCGGACATCCAAAAATTTATGTAAGCATCCTTATATTATGCCCAAGGGTATGGCATGAGAAAAATCCGTTCGTCGCGCAATTTGGATCGTCTTTTGCGCTTATGCGCATTCCGTCGTAATTAACCGAACATCGCGACCGTACGGCTAAACGAACCGACATCCGACATATTTTTGAGCACATTTTCAGTTCCCTATACTTTAACATCATTTTAGAGCTTTGAAATGAGGTTAACGGGGCTTAAACGTGCCAAAAACACATCAAATACCAAGTTATAGCGCTGCAGGGACCAAAACTGCAAATCTGCCAAACTAGGTCCTTACGGACCGTAAGGCAAAACCCATACGGTCCGTAAAGGGTCCCCAGATCAGCAGAATCAACATTTATTGCAGATTGGCTCTTCAGATTTCGAAAGGGTCAAATGCCTTTTCACCCAATGAAAGGCCAAGGGCCATATTCAGTGAATCTAGCCTAGTAACACATGTACGCACAAGATCAAAGCACGATATTCGATAAAACGATCCTAACGGTTTCACTTTTCCTATAAATACCCCCCCCTTTGTGTAAAAACCCACAAGAATCAGATCTAAAGCTCTAAGTTGGAACCACTGTTTCATACCTGAGCTATTTGATCTAGATTAGCACTCGGGGACCCTCCGTAAGTCTTCTTTCGCTCTTTTATTCGCTTTTCGAGTCCGAAAGTCGACGTTTAGTTGACTTTCTGCATTGACCAGCTTATGGTCGATGCGAAGTTCATGGAACTTCATAATGTGAGCGTGATCACGATGGTTATGGTCCATAGTGACCATACCTACTGATTACCCCGTTATCTAGGCTCAGTGACGAGTCGTAGTTTCGGCCAAAATGCGCATTCTTGCGTGTTTTGTAACCAAACTACTCGTGAGCATCAAAGCCGTTTGTTTTGATGCCAAACCTGTTTCTAAACTTAGTTAAGCATGTTCTAACATGCTTAGCTCGTTACGTTTAGTATAGTGCTTATATAGGGTCGTAAGGTAAGCGATCTAAACCGTCGCTTATACTTTCGAACCCGACCCATTTGGTCGATCTTTAGGATCCGACCAAACATATTAGGTGACCATAGCTATAACCTTCCGAGGTTATACCTTGTGGTCGCAATGTTAGGCGTTTCAAACGCGTTCTACGCGAACGACGCGTTAGGGTAGCATAAGCTACCGAAACGGGTCGTGATGGACCGTAAGCACTTAGGTTTGGTTTCATTTTAGTATGTAGGCTTTGTTAAACCATATTTCACGAGTCTCCATACTCGTTTGGTTTACGAACCCGCATACTATCCGATCCTTCCGATTAGGTCCGGTATATTAACATAAGCTACCTATTAGGTGCCGTTGATATTCCGTGATCTCTCGCATTATCTGGTTATTATACAAGGAACTCAAAGCAATCTCAGGTGAGTACATAGAACCCCTCTTTTACTGTTTTCAAAACTGTTTTGGGGTGAAACACATGTGCCTATCTGTTACATTCATGCTTTCCATGTTTTCACATCGTATATATGCTATGCTCATTAGTACATTATAGTACATGATTTCATTACATTTTATGCTATGTATGCCCATTGTGTGCGTACTTAGTACATTGATTACATTACATTTCTGTTGCATATGTTTACTCAGCATATGGACACATTGATTTACATGAACATTTCTGTTGCATATGTTTACTCAGCATATGGACACATTGATTTACATAAACATTTCTGCTTCGTATGTTTACTTAGCATACTTAGTACAATTGTTTACATCACATGCCTTCATTTTGTTATGACATTTGGTTTGTTTAACATGGGACAATGCATTCATTAACACTAGCTACGCCGTTCGTTAGTAGGTAGTGGTACCATAGGAATTGACAACTCCCGTTCCTGAAATCCTGGGTTTGATAGGATTGGAAGGAATGACCGAATTCGATATACATAACTTAGATAAACCTTTAATTTGTTTAAGGGTTTATCGCCACAGTCTCAAGGCTTGGATGTATGCATAGTTTACAATACCGCATAAATGTTAATATCAATTGAGCATGCATTTTCCACAGAACATAACGTTGATTTAAACCACGTTTTACTTCAACGACTTGTTTTGTGCATATGGTTTAAGTTGATACATTTCGCTTACCATACATGATACATTTTGGGATTTCACATTACATGATTTACATTGAACATAAACACGTTGACATTGACATACACATTTGGTGGTTTACATTGAACATAGACATTTGACAAGGTTTCCACATTAACACTTGACATTTGGGTTATACATGAACAATTTACATGGTAGATTGGTTTGGGTAAATGGTTTGAGTAACGTGGAGTATGTAATATGACGCAAACATGGTGGATACGCCGCTGGTACTTCCTATATATAAATGTTTGTATAATATTACATATCATGGCGTTATCTAAATCATTTCAGTTTAAACATATAACATTTTATACAAATAACATACTTTTCATATAACATCATCTTACAAAACAACTTATCATATTCAACTCATTTTACTTGGTTACTCGTTTAACCTTGCACTTATCTATATATATCATCTGATGTCATCGTTTTTCAAATGATTTACAAAGCAAGACAAAGTACAAGGTTCATGACTGACTGTTATTAAACATTCTTTAAAACTCAAGTCATGAATCACATTTTCACAAAACCTATGTATCTCACAGGCATTTTTATGCTGACGTACCTACTTTCACATGTGTTTTCAGGAGTTGTTCCATAAGGCGTTGATCACATTACTAGGGCGGACCTATGCCTTAGTGCCTAACAATGAAGATAGGCTAGTATAATTATGTTCTGAACTCTGTGCTTTCTGTTTTAAGACAATGTAACACCCATGTTTTATAAATAAAATACAACTTGTATGCCATGGTTATGAAACAATTAATTCTGTTCACAACACTCCCTGACGTTTTCCGCCGCGGTTGCATGTTATACGCGGTCGGGGTGTGACATTGTGTACCTGGCCAGTACACGAGAAACATATGACGTTCGTGAGCCCGTGATAATTGTTACAGGTATGTCCGTTAGGATTAGGTAGTAGGTGGACGTGAGGGTGAAGAGAAATGTAAGAATTTCAGGAATGAAAGTATGAGTGATATGATAGAATCCGCGAGACGGATTCGAAATATGAAAAGAATAAAAGTATAAATGATGTGTTAGAATCTGCGAGACGGATTCGAAGCATGAAAGTAATGAAGTATGAATGACCTGTTTGACCTTGAAAAGTCAAACTGTAAAAGTTGACAGATGAGTTAAAGATCTGCGAAAGAATGGTTATGTAATTGACCCGTTATGAACGGGTTAAACAACGAAAGTGATATATAAGGAAACGGTCATGTATTGACCCGTTATGAACGGGTCAAATGCACTAATGTTTTAAAAGGGAATCGAGAAAAGATTAATAGGTAAATAAGATGATGTAATAAAACGTCTGAATGAAGTATGTAAATCCCTAATCCTATAATGAGAATGGCAGAAATCATGATGTGATGAACCTATCAAGGACGGCGGAAGAATGCTCGTAAGTAGAAGCTCATCACACGGATGAATCATGTCAATCCAGAGATGGTATGAATGTAACGAAGAGGGTCGATTCGCTTTTGCTTGTCGAGGTACTGCATCAAAACAGTAAGGTTAGTGAATTGTGTATTATCTGAATGTAAATATTTAGCTATGGGTTGGAAAGTACTTCCGTACAAAATAATGTAATGCAGAATGTGTTATGAAAAAGAAGACTTGGCTTTTAGAAGCGGATTAAGAATGAATTTTAGTTCAGGCGTATGTAGTAAGCAGACCGTGCATGAGTAAGAAGGTAGGAACGAAACTCTAGGTATAAATAAAACTAGTAGAACTGATACTAACGGTGAAATGTGTTAGTAAGTTCATATGAACTTCAAATTGTTGTAATGTAAATCATGGTATTAGACTTTTTAGGATGCTACTAGTTTGCACACTTTAGATTAAGTACGATAATGTGATGAGTTGAAAATTTAAGAAGAAAATGTTAAAGAATGGAAATGTAAAGTATGTGTAGTTGACCGGTTACGGTCGGGTCAAAGTGATGTAGAAAGCATAATAAAGAAATTGTATAAGTAGTGACATGATGTAATGGGTCACAAGGGATGAAATTAGGATAATGATGAAAAAGGTATGTATTGACCTTTTATGGATGGGTTAATTAAGACAACCATGATGGACTATAAGTTTGATGTTAAAGGAATGAAACGTACAAATATAGGAAGGCTGATTTGTTGGAAGAATGAAAAAAACGATTTCTAGAAAAGATGCTCTTAAAGTTGTTACTTTACTAATGGATAAACTGATATCGATGAAGTAGGTTTCTGGGACGAAACCTTCTGTAAGGGGGGTAGATTTGTAACACCCCAAGACTCGAATTATTAAATTCGTAGGTGTGCTACCATGTTAAATAAATGAAATACAATAACTAAGTTATTTAACTAAGTTATTTAACTAAGTTATTAAACTTAGTTAAATGCCTACATGATAAGTGAAGGAAATGAAATTGGTGGCAATTATGATGATTTATTAAACCTAAGGGACTAAGGTTGCCAAACTGGAAACTTGAATTAATTAAAAGAATAAAAGAAAATGTAAAACACACACACTATTTGTGTTTGTCTGGGGATCGAACCAAGCAGAAGAAGAAGGGTGAAACCCTAATTCACAAGAATCATCAAATTAGAAAGGGGAATCCAACCAATTCTATTGCATGTACAAGGATTCTTGATCATCCATGTGTTCTTCACATTAAGTAAGTTTAATTTTATGTTTTGGTAATGTTTGATTTATGGGTTATGGTTAATCCATGAAT
The DNA here is from genome assembly GCF_002127325.2 of Helianthus annuus. Taxonomy (NCBI): domain Eukaryota; kingdom Viridiplantae; phylum Streptophyta; class Magnoliopsida; order Asterales; family Asteraceae; genus Helianthus; species Helianthus annuus. The sequence continues at coordinate 119,604,038 of NC_035437.2, forward strand.
TGATGCAAAAATTGAGCATGAATTAGTGTTATAATCCTCGTATGGAGTATGTGTTATGCATGATTTTGATCGATTAGGTGTTTGGAGGTGAAAGCCACCATAGATAGTGAAGATGGCGACATGGGTATGTCACCCATGTCTAATCTTTGTTAAATTCTTGATATTATGTTATAGATGATGAATTCTTGCTAGTTAGATTGAATATGGTATGAAGTTAGTTTGATGCTTTGTTGAGTTGACAATTGAAACTAAAGAATTAGGAAGAAAAAGAATGAAAATACTTGTACATTATGCTTAGATGTTAATACGCACGCCAAGTGTTTGATGAAATGACTAGGTAAAGTTAGAAAGTGAAATTGTATGCAAGAATTTGGTGATTTGGCATAGGATTTGATAATGTGGTATTTGATAGTTAAGTTAGCATGAGATACGTGTTTTGGATGAAATACATGTGGGTAGTTAGTTGATGATGTGATTCAGTAAAAGTATGCTTTATGAACTAGTACCCTATGCTTGAAAGGTGGTGCACACCATGAGTCGGATAAGTGGCTTAATGGTAATTTAGAATGAGCGTGTACTAAGTGTAGAAGTTGTGGACTACTAGTTAAGTATGATGTTACGATTACATTAAAATGGCTAACTTGGTATGTAGTTGTCAAATGTAGGATCATGAAAGCGTTACTATGTGTAAAAATGATTTTGTGAACATAGTGTATGAAATCAAGTGATCATGTAGTTGTATGTACCACATAACGTGAAAGTGAAATGTGTATGTCGTTACTACAATAATCTATCATATCAAGATAAATGGGTGTGTTCATAAGTTGGAAATAAGTAAGCATGACCGTTGACTTTCAAAAAAGTCAACGAATATGCGAATGACATGATTAGACTTATGAATGTGTTTATGAGTTTTTAAAGAACATGTATATGTGTTAGGACAATTATGTATAGGTGTGTATGATAATAAATTGAATAAGAGAATGTTGAACAATGTGGTTGTCGGTTCATGTCGTATGCGTATTAATGTTTGACTAATGAAAGTCTATGTAGCTAAGAGTAAGAAATGGATGTGATATGAACGAACGTGCATACTAACTACGATGTGGACGTAATGATTTGAAAGGATAGGAACCCCAATAGACATGGACTCAAGTATAGAAGGCTAACGGAAAGGATATGAGGAAGCATGCATGAAACGGGCACACGAGGTAAGTGACTTCCGACTCAATTATTAGTATGTTTAGAGAGTTATTTACTGCTTATAAATGTGAGAAGGTCATGTATGATTAATTAGTAAATGGAAATGCTAAGGTAGGAATGATTGTCGGGGCTGAAAGTAGCTAGTTACGTCGGAAATAAAATAGTGGAATCAAAGGGGTCGAATAATGGCATGAAGGATCTTTAAGCCTTTTTCTTATAATTCAGCTTTTGATGTGAGTTAGGATAGTAAAAAAATCCGTAATTAAATTACGGACGCGGAGAAGCAAGAATTACACAAAACGGACGCTTAGCTCAAAAGCTATGTAAGTTTCAAGTTGAGTTTTGGTTGAAAACATAGTTGGGCACTTTATGCAGCAGCAAAGGGAAGTATTCTGTCGAAATAGGGTTGTCACGCTACGAGATAGCATTTCAATTTCACCGTCCGCAACGCGACAGATGTTGCGCCGCGGGACCGCCCGGGGCAGGGGCTGTCGCTCCCCGCGGGAGCCAGTTAGCTGGCAAACCTTGTTTTCTTTTTAGTTCATAATAGCAAGAATGTTCATTCAACAGTTGGAACGTTCACTCACTCGTCAGCAAGAATGTTCATTCAATAGTTCGAACGTTCACTCGTCACCAAGAATGTTCACTCAACAGTTGGAATGTTCACTCGTCCCCAAGAATGTTCACTCAACAGTTGGAATATTCACTCATCAGCAAGAATGTTCACTCAACAGTTGGAACGTTCACTCGTCACCAAGAATGTTCACTCAACAGTTGGAACGTTCACTCATCAGCAAGAATGTTCACTCAACAGTTGGAACGTTCACTCGTCACCAAGAATGTTCACTCAACAGTTGGAACGTCCACTCCTCAGCAAGAATGTTCACTCAATAGTTGAACGTTCACTCGTCAGCAAGAATGTTCACTCAATAGTTGAAACGTTCACTCATGAGCATAAACGTTCACTCAAGGTATGTGTGGGAAATAATTAAGTTTGGGGATATGTATGTGTATAGATCTACCTACATGTTAGTGATGGAATCCATAGGTAAGCATGAATAGAAATGAACATGCACACAAGTTTTACGTATGGGACTTATTAATGTGGATGTTTGTGACTAGGATATGTTAGTAAAATTATATGGGAATGTAAGTGATAGTAAGAGCTTGTACGTATGTATGTGTGCATGTACGAATGTGTGCCTATAGATGTATGTGTATATGTTTGTGTACATGTATGATTTATGAATGTATGCATGTAATATGCTATGAATGCACATAGGAATTAGCATACATATATATATGTGGGATGTTATAAATGTATGAAGGAATGGTTTCATTATGTTTGGGCATTGACGTTTGCTAATGGTGTTACTTGAAGTTGAAATGTAATGCAGGTAAAAGAACATCGGGTTCATGATTTATTGAAGTCGAACTCGGAACGAGAAAATACGAAAGGATAGTTGAATGATATTTGATATTAAATTACATGAGAATAATGTCGTATGATATTGTTAACGACTAATGGTTAAATTGTATGTGATTCCACAGGTATTACACGGATTCTACCATAAACGAAGAGAAGCGGACAAAGATCGAGTCGAGAACAAGGATTGTATGGAAAAGAACGGTCACATAACTTTAATTATGTAACGCCTTAAAGTGTTAATTGAAAGTGAATGTTGTATATTTCTTTTAGTTAATGTTTGACATTCCGTATTTGAGCCTTCATGTAAGAAATGTGTCTAATAGAGAAATAAATTTTATGGTACGAATTTCCACTGCAACTTTTGGTCAAATACGAATTAGGGTCTTACACAAGTGTGAAAAACAACAACCGATAGGGAAACATCACATGCCGACCAACGATTCTGGCTACTGTTTGATCGGCTTATACCTCGAAGGAACCGATATATGACCAATCGGAGAGGAATATTTGCAGGAAATATGGCTGGTTCTTCTTTGGTTGCGGTCAGGGAGAGAGAGGGAGAGAGAAAGAGGGGAAATCCCATGATTTTAGGGATTGGTTATTGTTATGGCAGTTTCTTGATTGATTTAAAACACTTCCAATTACCAAAATACCCTCACTATATTAAAAGTCTCTAATTATATAACTCAGATATTACGGAAATGCCATCCATTTGATCTAAGCCATTAAAAACACCAATCGGAGGGCCCAGATCACTTCCTAGACTTTCTAGGAAAAACACACTTTCCGCAGAACTCCTACTCTATATATATATATATATATATATATATATATATAGGGTAGGGTTCCAGCGTGAACAACCTCCCAAGAGTGAACTGCGTGAACAGATCTGGACCATTGATTTCCTTTTTAGTTGTTAAGGGTAGGATTGTAATTATATAAAAAACTAGACTTAAATCATTATTTTAATAATTGAATTAAGTTACATCTTTCCTATTTTAAATTCATTATTCATATTATGTTTTATTTATTAATAAGATAATTATCAAAACAAACAACAAATCACCAGATTTCAATTTTATTTTTTATTTCATATTTCATCACCAGAATTCAAGTTTTGATTTTTAAGATCCACGTAAGCTTCATATTTCAACGGTATACACATATGTACTTGGCTATAAATAGAACAGTACACATGTGTACGCAGCATTGTACATATGTGTAATTAGCTACATAATACATAAAACTATTTTATATTTAACAAATTACAAGTTCCATAATGTTTTCCAAACCAATCAAAAAAACATATAGTTACAAGTTCCAGTTTCGTAAAAACAATAAACCCAACATAATCGGAAAAACAAAAAAAAACATAATCTTTTACAACTATTCGCCACGTTGTATGTTGAATCATCCTTATCGACAAAGCAAACAAACATATGTGAATCATCCTTATCGAACTCATACGTAAATCATCCTTATCGACCTTCCATCTCCACTTTTCTCGTTAACGACATCTCCTGTAATAGCACAAAAAAACTCAGCAACTAATACTTTGCATAATTCACAAGTGTACATCAACAACCTTACACATTCAATACAAAAAAATTTCTGAGATATCACAAAAACAGACGCAATACACATGTGTACATCGCGTTAAAATCAGAATACACATGTGTACATCACATTAAAAACAGAGCAAAATCAGAATACACATGTGTACATCGCATTGAAAACAAAGCAAAATCAGAATACACATGTGTATATCGCATTAAAAACAGAGCAAAATCAGAATACACATGTGTACATTACATTAAACATTGTACTCAACACTAAAAACAAACACAAAACATAAATATATTATGAAAAGGTAGATAATGATGATGAAGACATATAACCTTCCATATATTGATGTCCCTTTGTCACAGCTTAAAGTTGTAACATTTTGGCTTTTGAAGATTGTAAAATGTTTTTCTTTTAGATATTTTGTGGTTAAAGTAGCTAATTTTATCTTTATTTTTATGAATTATTTGATTATATACATTTAGGTTTTAAAAAAGGTAATAATAAAAAATAAATATGCATTTATGGACAGTTGTTATGATGATTGTACTGTACATGATGCAGTTACACTTTGACCAGAAAAAGATCTCGTGTGGGTTGGGTTTTCAACTTCTCAACTAACATTTTTTTAAAAGGTAATTGTGTTTGACATATAATTTAAGATGTAACGATTGGGGTACGTGGATAAGTTTGAATTGAGATCCGAGGGACAACGTTGAATGAAAACGTCCAATACATTAAATATTAATATTGTTGGTTATCTCGTTAAAAATATTACCTTGAGCATCATCGATACACACTTACGTGGCTGGAATTCCAACGAAGATCAGAGCATCATCTATACACACTTGCGTGGCTGGGTTTTGTTGTTGAAGACGTGACCTGTGAATCAAAGAATAACAATCAGACAACAGAATGAATCAAAGTAACAACACAAGAAGAAGATAGATCTTCGTCCCCTATTTTTTCCGTTCACCTGTTTTTTCCGTTCACCTTCCTCGGATCCCTAAACAAAAAACGTACCCTAAATCGATCGATCTCGGCAGTTGTTAATCGGCATTAGGATTTTCCGGCCAGTTCAGCAGAAAGTGTGCAGTTCCGGCGACTTGCTGGCTTCAATGGTCTCCTCTGCTTTTCGTTGATGACGGCGGCGATGATATGTGAGAGAAAGAGATTTGTGTGGGATTTTAAAACCTAAATGTGGATATAAACGAGATTCATGCAATCAAGTTAAAATGTAAATTACACATATACCCTCGTTCACTTAATTAAATAGTAACAAATAACCAAATAATTACCATCTTGCCATTCACTACAAATCTCAAGATCATAAAAATCAAGGGCCCAGATTAGTTCACGCAGTTCACTCTTGAGATTTTGTTCACGTTTGAACCTAGTCCTATATATATATATATATATATATATATATATAGAGAGAGAGAGAGAGAGAGGGAGAGAGGATGAGGATCATTACAAAACACTAACTATTGCAAGAACAAAAGGAACAACTCTAAAATATTAAATTTTGGGATGCAAAGTACATAGTTTTTAAATATTATGTTTCTTACATTCATATGTGTATTATATATACATAAAAAACCCACGATTTTAACCTACACATAACCTACATATGTGTAGGTTATACAAAAAGTGAAAATTTTCCATATTTTGTTTTGAATTCTAGTGTAAGAAACAATAAATCATATATTTGTAACGTTTTCATTTACTTTTTAGGTTTTTAGGATAGAAAAAATTGGTGGTTCATTGTGTTCTGCGTGTTCTCGCAATATTTAGTGTTCTGCATAGAACCTCCCCTATATATATATATATAGGGGACCGCTAAAATGAAAACCACCTCCAGTTGTAAGAACCATTAGAACTTTTTGATCCGGGGCTAGTTGGACCAAAAATTTTTTTCATAAACGTAGATGCGTGTATTATAAACACATTTGTAAAAAAATTCAAAAAAAAATTGTTGTGTGTGTAGTTTTGAGCACCACAAGTTTGTTTTTTACAAATGTGTTTATAATACACGCATGTAGTTCTCATGGTTCTTACAACTGGAGGTGGTTTTCATTTTAGCGGTTTTATATATATATAAATTTCCTTGTATATATATATATGTGTGTGTGTGTGTGTATATATATATATGTGTGTATATATATATATGTGTGTGTGTATATATATGTTTATATATATATATATATATATATATATATATATATATATAGGGGATGGTTCAAATGAAAACCACTTTTAACGCGAAAACTCGAAAACTAACTAAAAAAAGCCTAAAAAACACACAAAAAAATTTTTTTTTTTTTTCAATTTTTTTAATAAAAATCGCTAGTTTTTATATATAAAAAAAAACTTTTTTTCAAAAAAAAAAAAAAAAAAAATTTGTGTAGTGCACATGTGTAATAATACACATGTGTAGTACACAGACACATGTGCAGTATTACACATGTGCACTACACAAAAAATTTTTTTTTTTTTTTTTTTTGAAATTTTTTTTTTTTAATAAAAAAACCTGCGAAAATTTGATTGAAAAAAAAAATTTTTTAAAAAAAAATTTTTTTGCATGTTTTTTTGGCTTTTTTTAATTAGTTTTCGAGTTTTCGCGTTAACTAGTGGTTTTCATTTGAACCTTCCCCTATATATATATATATATATATATATATGTGTGTGTGTGTGTATATATATAGGGTCAGGATCTAGAGAAAATGATGAAAAGTGTGAAAACGGTGAGAAAGCTTATGGATCGTCCGATCAAAACAATCTATCGACTAGATTAGCGCGGTGGCGTTTTCGTAAATAACACGAATTCTATTGAGTCGACGCGCTTCATTAAGGGTAAAAAGGTCTTTACACTTCTATACCAAAAATGCCAACTAATGAATAAAACGCCATTATTGACCAAAACACATCCCTATATAAACATCAAACACACCTACTCAAAACGCCATATTTTACGATATACCAATCATCTTAGAGAACGCCAAATCTCTCAAATATCAAAAATTTACAAAAAAATGGACTTTTCTTTCAGATACACTATTTCCTCAGAAAAACGCCAAAAATGCCAAAAATCGTTTATTGTATATTCAATATTGTTCTACACGAAGTTCCGGAAAATGCATTCTTTCCTGAGGTGCTGCGACTCAAATAACATTTTGTGGAATGAGATGGACAAAACTTCAAGAAAAAGATACCGGGGTCAGACCTATGTCAGTTTTTGTGTTTTGTTATTGATGAATATTAGAATGGCAAGAATTAGACGAATGACACTGATGAGTGGTTTGAAGATACACATTCAAACAAAAAACTCATGTCATATTGCCTATCCAAACGGCCAAAAAAACACAAGCATGACAAAGCCAAACCGACAGTGAACATGTTTCAAAGAAAAAAGAGACTGACGACAGTGAAGATTTGAAAGATGAATTGTTTCTATTTTTATTTTTTTAATTTTCTTTTTCTGTTGTTTGTTATGTATTTTCCAACTTAGAATAAAAAAATAACATTATATTCATAAAACGCCAAAAGTCTTAATTATTGGGAAACGCCATAATGAAGTAAAACGCCAAAAACTCCCAACATATAATAAAAGTAATTTAGAGAAGAATTATTAAAAGCTAAAAAATGGAAACAAACGCCAAAAACTACTTAAAGCCATTAAAAAACACCAGACTTGGAAGATGAAATGTCTAAGACCTTAAAAACTCATAAAAACCTGAACAAAACCAATAAAAAATACACACAGTAACTGAAAAGACCGCTACTTTATTAATATCATTTATTATAAATAAAAATCCCGCCTAAACTATGCGCCAAAAACATCCTATAAGAGAGACGTATCTGCAAAATCAACTTATCACACCACCAAAAAAATAAACGCCATCTTTCCAACACATTAAACGCCAAAAAAGATACTTAAAAAAGCCACAGATGCGGAACGTCGTTTTTTCTTTATTGAGTATTGTTCTGCATGAAGTCTCACTTGAGTATTGTTCTGCATGAAGTCTCACTGAATGGATTCTAATCTGAGGTGGGTATATCTAAAAGCTTTTGCTGAATGAGATGGACAAAGTTTCATCAAAAAAAGAAGAAGAAAAGATGTTTACCCCTTAATGAAGACGGGCATTATGTAGGAAAAAAGGATCTACATAAGGTATTCAAAAACAGGTTCAAAACGCCAAAAATGTTAAAGCAGAAGAGGCTGATGACAGTGAAGATTTGGAAGAGAAATCAGATTATAATTTGTATTTTTTTTTCGATTTCTATTGTTTGTTATTTAATTCTCTGATTTTATTATCTAATTCTCGACTAAAAAAATTAATATAAAATGCCAAAAACAGCAAAACGACTGATAGTGTGAAAACTGAGAGAACGGATGCTAGAAAAACACAATGTTCCTATAAAATGCCTAAAAACGCCAAACAAGGTATTAATGAAAAATCAACACTAATTCACCGATGAAATTGAACAAGATCAGTAATTGCTAAACAGTAAAATGAAGAAACGGTAACATTATTACCAAACATTAATTAAATTAAATGCCAATACATACATGGATAACTGAATTTATTTATCTTTTCAAAACGTCATAATTGTCTGTCAAATTATAGACCTGTATCCTATTTTGATATAATAAACATCAAGAAAATTACTAATGTTTTTAACATCATAGACAGACATCCTCATTAAAAAAACACCAAAACATAATTAAAACGCCAAAAATACTGTGATCCTGATCTACAAACAATAAAACGCGGCGAATTTATTAAACGCCAAAAAAAATGGAAACGGGATGTGACACGCGTTTAAAAAAAGAAATATGAAAGGACAAAAAAGCTCCTCCGCCCTTTTCTAGGCCGCGTGACACGTGTTAGGCCAGGAACCGTCCTCACCGTTCTCACATTTTTGAGCGTTTTCTCCTGATCCCGTTTCTCTCTCTCTCTCTGTATATATATATATATATATATATATATATATATATATATATATATATATATATAGGGTTGGGCTATATAGAAAACCCTATATATATATAAAAAACCCTAGAAAACCCAAGCTCCCGACATTTTTTTTTGAAAAAAATAACACATGTAATATACATGTTTTTAAGACTTTTGGGCCAAAAAAATCAAAAAAGCGCCGAAGGGATAATTTAAAAAAAAAAAGTTTCAGCAAATTTCTGTCTTTTTTGCCTAACACATGTTAGGCACTGAAATTTGTTTATTTTTTTAAAAAAAATCTCTTTGGCGCTTTTTTGTTTTTTTTTGGCCCAAAACACTCTAAAACATGTATATTACATGTGTAATTTTTTTCAAAAAAAATGTCGGGAGGTTGGGTAAAAATGGGTTCCCATTTGGGTTTCCAGAGTTTTCTAAGAATATATATATGGAAAGGGTAAAATGTGTTGATACATGTTTGTGGATGCGACTCGACGTAACGTAATTCGGTTTAGCAACGGCTTTCCTCCGTCGTGTACCAGATCGAATAGCGGGCCTGAAGACTTAAAGGACTGTGAATTAGTCCTTGGGCTCAAACAAGGATTGAAGAAACTAAACACTTGGGCTGAATTCAAAGTCAACGAAACACTATTGGGCCCAAGCCCATAACTGGCGAAACACATAGAATGTCGATGAAACACATGTGTTTCATCGACCTGTTCCCTGTTTCGTCGATCCTGGATGTGTTTCACCAAGATCTGTTTCACCAAGAGTCTGTTTCGTGGTGTATGTTGCTATAAATACTCTGATATCAGACATGAGAACTAGAGAGCACATTGTTGAGAGCACACACACACACACACGAGAGAACTTTGAGAGTTTATATATTATATCTGTAAACATTGAGCTTATAACCGAACCTTTCATACGTATTAATAAAGAGGTGTTAATCGGTGAATATTGTGTGTCGTGTATTTGCTAAATTGTACACAATTACAAAGATCTTCAAGTATGGAATTGCACAAACTCTTGTTCACAACAAAAAATGACCATTAAAAGCTCAAACAAAACTGCTTAACATATCTGTAAACAAGAATGATAACATGGCTGAATCTAAAGACATAGCTCATTTATGTTAGGTTTTCCTTCTTTAAAGTTTAAACTTCACTTCTGCAGACATGAATGAGAAAAAAAACAATCAATACCATCATCAATAATCGATTAAACGTAAACATTTAAAGATCTAATTCAATATTAATCACGAAAACAGGCTAACTATACTAGAAACAGATGAATATAGTTCTATTTATCAACGCCTGCGAGAGAGGTGTTCGTGACAGGGCAAAAAGCGAACAGATCTCATATTCAATCAAACATACAAAATCCCTAATTCAGTCATCATTAATACCGACACATAAGCTCCAAATACTCTTCACATATCACAAACTAAACCCTAGATATAAAATAAAACAAACTAATGAGAAGCACGTTCTCAGCTCACCTACCTCATTAATCTGTTGAGAATTATTGGAGTCAATCAAACAAAATTAAAGGAAATATAGACGCACGTTCTCAGCTCACCTACCTCATCCTTCACAGCCCCATCATAATCACCAACACCATCACCACCATGATAAGCAACTCCATCACTTCTAGAACTGCCTCTGCCGCCACTCCTACCACCTCGCCTGAAGCTATCCCCTTCATCATTTGAAGAGAACCAACTGTCGCCACTGCTACCCCAACCACCCCTTCTAGAACCTCTACAACTAATAACATTCACGGTTGTCACTTCGCCCAACCCCCAAATCGCAATTTCAGATCTCATCCACCGCCCAACCCCCAAATCACTATTTTAGATCTGCGATTGCAATGGTGGTGGGAAGATTGTGCAATAGGTGGTTTTGAGATGGGCCTGCGATGAGGTTGGAGGTGGTTTTGAGATGGGTGTTTGGAGGAGATGACGGTGCAGGAGTGGTTTTAAGATGGATATAATTTTGACCAGCTTCAACTTGGGGGCAGGGATCTTGGGGTGTGCTTGTTTGAGAGGTTATTTTGTGTTTAAGGATTTTGTGTTTTTAGAGTTATTTTAAACCGTTGGATGAGGGGTTTGAATGGTTGGTGGATGAGGGGTTTGGGATTGAGATCCATGTGGTGTGCTTTCTCACTGAGGGTAAAAGGTGTGTTTAGAGTTTAGACATGTGCTTTCTCTAGTGATGTGTTATATTAATATAGTTTAATTTTTTTATCAGGTTATTTGTTTTTTGTTTTTTCTTATTAAATTTGATGGTTACTAGAAAAAATAATTAATGTTACAAATGAAAATTAAAATGTTTATTGATGTCTTGTTGTGTGGTATAATGGTATTATTAAATAGTTCGTTAGGAACAGCCGAAATACATAAGATTAATGTATCTTTTCTTAGATTTATTAATTTTTCACTATGTCATATGTCATGATATTCTCGATTGTCTTGGTGGTGGGTCGGCTAGGGTGGTAGTGATGGTGGTGGGTCGGCTATGTTGGTGGCAGTGGTGGTGTGTCGGCTGTGGTGGTGGTGGTGGTGGGTCGGCTGTGGTGGTGGGTCGGCTGTGGTGGTGGTGGGTCGGATCGGGTGGTTGTGGTGGTGGTGGTGGGTCGGTTATGGTGGTGGTGGTCCGGCTATGGTGGTGGTGGTGGGCCGGCTGGGGTGGTTGTGGTGGGTCGGCTAGGGTGGTGGTGATGGGCCGGTTATGGTTGTGGTGGTGGGCCGACTATGGTGGTGGTAGTGGGTCGGCTGGGGTGGTGGTGGTTGGTCGGCTATGGTGGTGGTGGTGGTGGGTTGGCTGGGGTGGTTGTGGTGGTGGTGGTGGGTCGGCTGGGGTGGTTGTGGTGGTGTTGGTGGGCCGGTTGTGGTGATGGTGGTGAGTCGGCTATGGTGGTGGTGGTGGGTCGGCTGGGGTGGTGGTGGTGGTGGGTCGGTTGTGGTAGTGGTGGGTCGGATGGGGTGATGGTGGTGGTGGGTTGGCTGTGGTGATGGTGGTGGTGGGCCGGCTATGGTGGTGGTGATGGTGGTAGGTCTGCTTTGGTGGTGGTGGTGGTGGGTCGGCTGTGGTGATGGTGGTGAGTCGGCTATGGTGGTGGTGGTGGGTCGGCTGGGGTGGTGGTGGTGGTGGGTCGGTTGTGGTAGTGGTGGGTCGGATGGGGTGGTTGTGGTGGTGGTGGTTGGTCGGCTGGGGTGGTGATGGTGGTGGGTCGGCTATGGTGGTGGACGACCGGTTATGGTGGTGGTGGGCCGGTTATGGTGGTGGTGTTGGGCCGGCTGGGGTGGTTGTGGTGGTGGTGGGTCGACTATGGTGGTGGTGGTCGACCGGCTATGGTGGTGGTGGTGGGCCGGCTAGGGTGGTGGTGGTGGTGGGTCGGCTATGGTGGTGGTGGTGGGTCGGCTATGTTGGTGGTAGTGGTGGTGGTGGTGTGTCGGCAATGGTGGTGGTGGTGGTGATGGTGGGTCGGTTGTGGTGGTGGTGTGTCGGTTGTGGTGGTAGTGGTGGTGATGGTGGTGGGTCGGCTGTGGTGATGGTGGTGGGTCGACTATGGTGGTGGTGGTGGGTCGGCTATGGTGGTGGTGGTGGGCCGGCTGGGGTGCTTGTGGTGGTGGTGGGTCTGCTAGGGTGGTGGTGGTGGGTCGGCTATGTTGGTGGCAGTGGTAGTGATGGTGTGTCGGCTGTGGTGGTGGTGGGGGTGGATGGTGGTGGGTCGGCTATGTTGGTGGCAGTGGTGGTGGTGGTGTGTCGGCTGTGGTGGTGGTGGTGGTGGGTCGGTTGTGGTGGTGGTGGTGTTGTGTCGGCTGTGGTAATAATAATAATAATAATAATAATAATAATAATAATAATAATAATAATAATAATAATAATAATAATAATAATAAACAATAACAATAACAATAATAACAATAACAATAATAACAATAATAATAATAAATAATAACAATAATAATAATAATAAATAATAAATAATAATAATAACAATAATAATAATAATAATAACAATAATAATAATAATAATAAATAATAACAATAATAATAATTAATAATAACACAATAAATAATAACAATAACAACAATAAATAATAAATAATAATAATAACAATAAATAATAATGATAACAACAACAATAATAATATTGTGGTGGTGGTGGTAGTGGGTCGGATGGGGTGGTTGTGGTGGTGGTGGGTCGGCTGGGGTGGTGGTGGTGGTGGGTAGGCTATGGTGGTGGTGGTGGGTCGGCTGGGGTGGTTATGGTGGTGGTGGGTCGGCTGGGGTGGTGGTTGTGGTGGTGGGTCAGTTGTGGTGGTGGTGGGTCGGCTGGGGTGGTGGTGGTGGGTCGGCTATGGTGGTGGGGGTGGGTCGGGTGGGGTGGTTGTGGTGGTGGTGGTGGGTCGGATGGGGTGGTTGTGGTGGTGGTGGGGGGTGGGTCGGATGGGGTGGTTGTGGTGGTTGTGGGTCGGATGGGGTGGTTGTGGTGGTGGTGGGTCGGCTGGGTTGGTGGTGGGCGGCTAGGGTAGTGGTGGTGGGGGTGGGTCGGCTGGGGTAGTGGTGGTGGGGGGTCGGCTGGGGTGGTGGTGGTGGGTGGGTCGGCTGGGGTGATGGTGGTGGGTCGGCTGAGGTTGTGGTGGTGGGTCGGCTGGGGTGGTGGTGGTGGGTCGGCTGGGGTGGTGGTGGTGGTGGGTCGGCTGGGGTGGTGGTGGTGGTGGGTCGGCTGTGGTGGTGGTGGTAGGTCGACTATGGTGGTGGTGGTGGTAGGTCGGTTGTGGTTGGTGGTGGTGGGTCGGCTGGGGTGGTGGTGATGGTGGGTCGGCTATGGTGGTGGTGGGCCGACTATGGTGGTGGTGGTGGTGGGTCGGCATTTTATAAAAATCTGAAGTTTTTAATAATAATACTTAATAAAAAAACATATGCATATTTTTTTATTAAAACTATACACAATTCATTTCATAAAAATATAAAGTTTTTATAATACTAACAAAATATTTTATAACAACATTTTATAAAAAAAAAATAATTTTCTTAATATTTCACAACTTCCCCATACAAATACCCTATCAAAATAAAGTTTATTACACATCAATCATTGGTAATCATTGGCTGACACCTAATGATTGGCATTAATCAGATGATAGTGGGTGTGTAAATACTTTTTCAAACGTATTAGGCAATGCGGGGCATATGGGTGGGGCGAGTTTGAGGTGTATTGGGCAATGAGGGCCGTATAACTTATTTTTTCTGACATAATTAATGCACTCGAACCCTATACAAGCATCATTGCCTTATCCAGGGCTGCTGGGGGTATGTGTCATTACTTTTGGAGAATGATACCCTCTCCCTAAAATATATCACTAGAACATAAGGCTAAAACAATGAATATATAGGTTAAATCATATTAATTAAATATGTATTGTATTTTAATTGTCTTTTTCTAATTCTTTTAAGTTTGTTTTTTATTTCAAATAGTTTTACGACACAATTAATATCGACTGGTAATATTTGTATTGGATAATTCAGGTTGATTTAGCTATACAAATTGTTCTTTTTAAGCGAAGCACTTTGGATCTCAAGTTAATCCGTACAAATATTGGTACAATATTCTTTCCACTTGTTCCTAATACAAATTTAAAAAAAAAAAAAAAATACAAGGGTGGTTGTATTTATTTACAAACATTAGAAAAGAAGTGTAACCAGTAAAATTAAAAAAAAAAAAAAATTGGGGTACATTTAACCACACCTAAAAAATAAAATTTTAAAAAGTGTATTTAAGTGATTTGAAGGTATGTGCGATAATTGTGAAAGTAAAATGCTAAAATTTATCTACATTGAAATCGTTTGTTATTAAAACTAATAAAAATATTTAAAGAAACCGAATTTTAATGATATTTTGATAATTGTGAAAGTAAAATGCTAAAATTTATCTACATTGAAATCGTTTGTTATTAAAATTAAAAAATATATATATTTAAGGAAACCGAATTTTAATGATATTTTGATTTGTTTTGATAGGGTTTGTAATTTATTGAGTAGGGCTTGATTAAATACATTTACTGCGTATTTTTCTTCTTCGTCTCCTTCTTCCTTTTTACGTCTCTAACAATGGCTCTCTTTTTCCGCCATCCCTCTCAGCCACAACCTCGTCGTCATGACCAATCGATGATGATCAGCAACCAAACCCATGTCTCAACCGCACTTGCAACCCACCTTCTGTCCAATGAACACGACTCCAACGTTGTTTTCTCGCCCCTTTCGATCCAGGTGGCCCTGAGCGTACTATCTGCCGGTTGCAAAGGTGAAACACTTGACCAACTCCTGGCTTTCCTTAAAGCAGATACTACGGATGACCTCAACTCTCTCTATTTGCAGCTTGTGTCCTCGATATTAGCTGACGGCAGCCCTGGTGGTGGACCTATATTGTCTTCTGTAAACGCAGTTTGGGTTGGTGAAAACTTTCATCTCAAACCATGTTTCAAACAGGTTGTGGACACCGTTTATAGAGCCGCTTGCAAACAAGTCGACTTCCACAAGGTTAGTTTCTAATTTTTTATTTTCTCACGTTATTGGCAATCTAATCTCACACTATTTTAAAACGCACTGTTTTTATGTATTCAACAGCGATTTGAAGGTTAGGGTTTGCATTATACCCCCTACTTTAAACTGCATGTTTGAGGATTTGTCAACTGGTCATTTGACGTACGTTAGTGTTTGGTTATAGCCCTTTACCTTCATATGTCCTTTTGAGATTTTCGTAGATCGAATATTTATGTTTGGAGTGTCCTACATATACATATAGCAGCGTGCGCTTTGTTCAATTTTCTTTCGGAACTTAAAATTATTAGTAGACATTATTTTTTTAGATTGCTCATTAAATATTCTGTGCCTGATTTTTGCAATGAATCTTGGTTATTTTATTTACAAACTTAGGGTTTTAATGTTTTAGATTTCTCAAAATGGAATCCTATTGAAGTTACAAAACCTTGTTTTTGATATGTGGCTGATATATTATTTTTTTATTAACTAAGGGTGTAGAGGTAGCCCGTGAAGTGAATTCATGGGCCAAAAAGGAAACAAAGGGGCTTATCAAGGAAGTCATTACTGCCAAAGAAGTTACTGATGACACAATGATCATCCTTGCAAATGCTATCTACTTCAAGGGAACATGGACTCAGAAGTTTAACACCTCATTGACTAAAGAACGTGACTTTCACCTCCTCAATGGCAATAAAGTTAAAGTTCCCTTTATGACCAACTACGAAAATCAATTCGTACATGAATATGATGATTTCAAAGTATTGGGTCTTCCTTATTCGCAAGGTCCAGATAAGCGTAAGTTCACAATGTACTTTTACCTCAGTGATGCGAAAGACGGGCTTCCGTCTTTAATAAAGAAGATCGGTTCCACACCCAACTTTTTTGACCATCACATTCCACGAGAAAAGGTAAGAGTCGGGGAGTTTTTTATACCAAAATTTAAGATAGAATTCAGGTTTGAAGCTTCTGATATGTTGAAGAAATTAGGCCTTAAACTCCCTTTCGAGTTTGGACCTCGAATCACCGAAATAGTGGACTCACCAAACCTTTATGTTTCGAGCGTCATCCATAAATCTGTTGTGGAGGTGAATGAAGAAGGTACAGAAGCTGCAGCGGTCACTGTATGCATTATGAGGGAAGGTTCACGGCAGCGGGCGCCAAGCACTTTTGTTGATTTTGTGGCGGATCACCCGTTTTTGTTTGTGATTAGAGAAGATGTGACCGGGGTTGTGTTGTTTGTGGGACAGGTGTGTGACCCTAGTTTAAGTATCTAGTGTCCTTACCTTTTGTTTATGGTTGCCAAATCACTTGTTGCGTTTGCTGATTAAGAACACGATGTCGGGCTTTTATGCACAAACTGAATTTTGGACTAATAATTTTTGACTATTTAGTTCTATTCAAGCTATTGATTTGCTATGTTTTGTGATGTTCATTTCTTGTTTTTACTACAAATATAAAGGTATGACTAACTTTTTAAAGAAAATATATGATTGAGTGGGAATTAAAATACCAATTTGGATAGAGAAATTACTACCCGCTGGATCCTGTTTAGGAGTTTGTTTCAATCCAACCCATTTCCTTTTATGTTTTGACCACTGGAGTTATACCAGCTTTACCATATGATGCACATCTGTTATTTGCTCCTTTTAGCTTTCCATTGTATGATTGATTGGAACAACATTCTTATTACAAAAGAAAAAAAGAAAGTGAACTCCATTAATAATTTATATATGTATTTTTTTTATTTTAGGAGCATGTTATGTAATTGATTTTTGACTACGTAGAGTATGCAGCACAGAGGTAATTTTAAGAGTATTGGATACAGGAACCTAAAGTATTTATTGGGTTACAGTAATAAATTTGTTAACTGGGCGGATCTCGATATCTGAACAACATACCACTTTGTGCGACTTTTGACCCATTTCACATGTTTGAACACATCTCACTACACCATTCTTGTTTTTTAACGTGCATGCGTTCTCATTGGTTTCTTTGAAATACAATATAATCGGATAAATATTGATCCTACAATATGAGAAAAGACTTGAGGTGTGCATGTGATCTATATGGGTAATTTAAGGATCAAAACAAGTCAGGGTTGGGTTTACTTGACACACTTTTTATCCAAAAGTTAGATTTAATCATAACCCACTGAGCCATCCATGTTACTGCCAAATTTATTTCATGCTACCTTGACCCCTTAGTAGTTTCCATTCCCTAATTTCTTTGACCCGTGACGAATTTATCGGATAAACCTGACCCGTTTAATCATATATTTGCTTCTACTTTTCAACTGCTTACTCAAAAACTTGCCGGTTTAATCATATATTTGCTTTTACTTTTCAACTGCTTAATCAAAATCTTGCCCGTTTAATCATATATTTGCTTCAACTTTTCAACTGCTTAATCAAAATCTTATAGGAATCCATTCGTGCAAAATTTAAATAAAATGCTTTATTAACTTGTAATACAGAAACAAACAGAATGGAAATAAAATACAGTACAATTACAACTGAAAAAAAGGAAAAACAAGAACAAGAAAAAGAACAGAAACACTGTTCTTGGCTGAGGATCGTGTTAGACACGGGTCCCTTAAAACAAATTTCGTGTCTCCCAGGAGATCACGTTTGTTTCCAGGATACAACAGCCCGAAGCAGTTGCATGCCGGTCTTGACTCCAACCCGAAGGTGTACCTGAAGCTTGAAGAAGAAGAAGAAATCTGTAGAGAGAGATTCAGAGATGAGTGTTTTTCAGTGTGTTTGTTCTGCAATAGGATGCTCCTATTTATAGTTGCAGGTCTTTAAGAAACTGAAAAATGAATTAAATGGGTGAATTAAACTGCATTAAACGTCTTTAATGCACTTTAATTCGTCACTTAATTCTCAGTCAATCGCATTAACTTCGTCAGTTTCGAATGCTGAAACGTAAATGCACGTCATTAACTGTTGTTGTAAGCTTCTGCGCGTGCGCGCGCAAGACACACTGGTGTGCGCGCAGGTCTGCACCCTCATGCGCGCTGCGTCCATTTGGCTCAATGCCATGCGCTCATGCGCCTCAGTCCCATGCGCGTGGACCCACTAGGGTCATGCGACTGCATGCGACATCACCAAACACTTGGTCCTTGCAACCCTTGTGCTCCACCACGCGCGCGCAGTTAAAGTCCGCCATCAAAGTGCCACATTGCGCCTCATCGCCCACGCCACATGCGCACGTGTGCGAGTGCGTGTGACAGTTAGGGTGCTACGCACCTTTCGCGAGTACAATAGTGAGTGCTTCCATGAAACAATAAGGATGAAGAGTTCCCACTTAAATACCCCTTTAAGTTTCATCTCTCATCCGATGTGGGACAAGGTGCCACTTTCCCACTTATTTCAGCAGTCAAGTTTCAAACACCAAACTTTGAGCATCGATATCTCATTCATCATAGCTCCGTTTTGGACGTGGTTTAGTTCGTTGCGAAGCCCTTCCAACGTAGAACACAAACCCACAAATAAATATATAAAACCCGCTCATTTTATTATATTTATTTCTAGTCCAAAAATAGGAAAAATCATTTTCCTATATTTGTGAAAAATGTTATTTTCACAAAACTTGCAACAATCCCCCACATGAATAGAAATCGATCTATCAAGTTTCAACGATACACGTTCAACAGTTGAGTATTGCAAGATAGGTAGGTGTAACCTTTGAACCTACTTTTGTGAAGCATACTTAGCCTCCTAGGGTCTTGTAGACGCGGTGTTTTTGCGACAATCCCCCATTTATGTAGGCGACAATATACATTAACACAATACTCTCCCTAGTCGAGTCAAGTCCTCATGATTGTGTCCGTTTATGGTCATGGAACACGTTCCTGGTTCTGCGAGAGCTCTAGGATTTGCACCTCCCCACAAATCCACTCGAAGCGACCCCACTTCTCTCTAACATAGGTGATTCCTCTTAATCATTAAGAGCATCATGGTTAATTTGGATTTACACAAAATCCTTAACCTCAACATGCTTAACGTCACTACATGTCACTGACTGGAATGGACTACGAAGTATAAAACTCCCTTTATGAATTTTGGGGCACCCCCCACAGTGACTCCCTTTGGGTTTATGATTAAGTTTGCCTATTGAACCTAGATCTTTGGATCTCTAGTCAACTAGGTTGTTGGTGCACTTGTGTCTGTACTTTGTCTGTATTCGGTCTGATATAAACGATGTCCTGATTTGTGTTGTAAGTTGACCAAGTCAACCATCCTCCGGTTTGACTTGGACAACAGTTGAAAGATGTTCTGATCGAAGGATAGCCTCGAAGGATACACCTGATCCTTCGAGGTGATCGAAAGATATGGTTCGACCATGGTTCGACCATTAGACCTCGAAGGATGATCCTTCGAGGTCCACGCTGATCTTTCGTGTAACATGTGGTCGACAGATGATCCTTCGGACCATCTGTCGAATCCTTCGAGCAGACCTGCTGAGCTGGGTATATATACCCATGCATGTGTTGAGAGTTCGATAGTTCTGCCATTTTACACACCCGAGAGATAGAAGCTTAGAGAGCATTCTGCCCAGAACTCACACACACACTTAGAGAGTTTATAGAACACTTCTGTAAACATTGAGCTTGTAACCGAAACCTTCATTTGCATTAATACGACTAGTGTTAATCGGTGAATCTTTGTGTGTTTGTTTCTCTACTTGCTACTAACTCGGTTTGCTTGCTAGCTTGGATTCCGCACTCGCTAGTAGGTTTGTATAACAAGGTTTAGGTTCGTAATCCTCCGCGAAAAGGGACCTACAAGTGGTATCAGAGCTAAGGCTCTTAACCTTGTTTAAAACCGGGTTTTTACAAGTTTTGGTGTGTTGAAACACTTGGTTTTGCACCTGTTTTTACTAAGTTTCTTGCATTTTCTTTGAGTAAAAACGTGTCTAAACTAACCGGGAGTGGTCAGGTTGGGTTGGGTAACATAAAAATTGGTTTTTAGAAAACCTTGTGTTTTCCGGTGGTATTCCGGTGTGTTTCCGGTGACTGAACTTGAGGATAAGGTTTTGCCTTTTTGGGTATAATTTTTTAAAGTCAAAAAGTTTGGTGGAAAGTTGTGCAGAAACATCCTTTCTGCCGAAAGCAACTTCACCAACCCCTGTCACCTTTTCACCAACCTTTCACATCAGATCAGATTGTGTCAGAGCTCTCGAAAGATATCTTTCGACATCGAAAGATCATCCTTCGATATCTTTCGATCAAGGAGGGCTCGAAAGATTTATATCCTTCGACCCATCCTTCGAAGTCTGAAACATATCCTTCGACAGAGGAATCTTTTCGAAAGACTAGTGTCCGAAAGATTAGGATCCTTCGTATTGGTGAATCTTTCGAGATCTGTTGTTCGAAAGATAAGGATTTGGCTCGAAAGATAAGGATCTTTCAAAGGGAATCTTTCGAGTTCTTGAATCTTTCGAAATCATTGTTCGAGAGTCAACAGTAATCTTTCGAGTACTGTTGATCCTTCGAACAAGATTATATCTTTCGATTGTGATCTGTTTATTGTTAACAATTTTCTGTGATTTCAGATCTTTCGACCAGAATCCTTCGGCTGTGTATCTTTCGGATCATTCTTACTTAGCATTTATTTTGCTTATCTATCATGAATCCGAGTTGGTGGGGAAGTCCGGCTCCAGACAGTGGAAAATACATGAATACCAGTCAATCTCCATCATGGGCCGAATCTCCAGTTTCTACATCCTCACAAGCAAATGCCACTCCAGCTGGTCAATGGGCGTTTGTTTCAAATCAAACTCCGAGTATTCAAAGTCTTCTACTAAGCGAAAGTGAAACCGGAAGTTTGAACAGGCCTCCAAAGTTGATGCATCTTCATGAATATCCAGGATGGGTTGATCGTTTCCATACATACATTCTTGGTCAAAATACAGAATTGTGGTTACGGTTCATTACGGAATTCGATCAAACTATCGAGGTCGCTGCTTCTTCGACAGCTACATTTGCCGATCTTCCTGATGAACAAAAGAAGACGTATGACTTAGAAAAGAAAGCATACGCTATCCTCACTCAAGCACTGAGCAAGGATATTTATCATCAGTTCGTCAGTTTCAAGACTACGAAGAAGCTGTGGGATGCATTGAAGACAAGAGGAGTAGGTAATGAAGCCACACGTCAACTACGACGAGATCTACTGAAGAAAGAATTCGATGGCTTCACATGTATGGATAAGGAGTCCTTGGGAGATATGACAAGCCGTTTCTATCACCTGCTTACTGAGCTGACAAACTTTGAAGTCACAACGACTCCAACAGAGGTGGTAAAGAAGTTTGCTGATGCATTGCCTCCTCAATGGAATAACTTCCTGGAAATCTTGAAGTACAATGGAACGTTGAGAACTACAAATATCAACGATTTCGTGCAGCTTCTGGAGAAGAAGGATCAGGAAGAAACGTTGAAGGCAAAGAGAGTTGCAGTGCCACAGAATCCAGAGATGTATTATGGCACCTCCACTTCTTCATCTGCAAAAGCCGGTTCACATGCTCCACTTCAAACGGCGTTTGTCACAAGCACGGATATGTATGGCAATCTAGTGCAAGTTCCTGTAAAGCCGCCTCCAACCACAGATCTGTATGGAAATCCAATCCAACCACCTCCTCCTCCTCCTGCTCAACAACCACAATATGCGTGTTATGGAGGAACATCATCTGCTGCAGGTCAACAATCAAAGTCAAGTACAGTACAGCTCGACACGTCAAGCTTCTCTAAAATCAGTGTAGAAGTAGCTAAGGAACACATGGAGCTGCTTAACACTGTAGTGAGCGCGTACTGTGGGTTGATAGAAGGTCAGATTGGAAACATTAATCTGACACAAGAAGATTACAGGCAGATCGATAAGGAGGAGATGGACTTGATGGACATCAAGTGGGCCTTTGCGAGTGCTGTGAGAAGAGCAAAGGATTGGATGGAAAGTACTGGAAGAACCAGCTTGGAAAGTAAGCGAGACACCAAGTATGGGTTCGATAAGCAAGCTGTTAAGTGCTTCAACTGTGGTGAACGGGGCCACTTTAAACGGGAATGTACAAAGCCAGCCCAGCACGGGAATCAAAACCCCTTCAGGAACCAAGGCAACCAGCAGAACAGAAACAATGATCGTACATTGGTGCCTGTCAACAACCAAACCAACCGAGCACTTGCAGTTCAGGTGGATGAAGGTTGTGACTGGTCAATCCAGTTGGGTGGTGATGCTCCTGATGGAACAGCATGTTTTGCTCAGATTGTGAAGGAGCTGGTTCACACCAATGGTGGAGAATCTTCTGCCAGTGGTGATGAATCGTCTGAAGATGAAGACTCCTCTGGATACAGCAGGAGTGTTGATGAAGAATCATCCAACTCTGGTGATGATCATGTGGGTGAGACATCTAATGTTTCGGATGATATTGACATTGATGAACTCTTGGGGGAAGCTGTAGCAGAAACTCAAAGAAGATCTATTCTGGTGGATCAAGCTGCTTACTCTTCGTCTTCTCTCCATTCAGCCTTTATGGCTAATGTCGACGGTTCATCAAGTCAGGTATGTGTCGATGAACCCACTGCTGTTAATTGTGATGAATGTGCTAGGTTGCATGCTAGATGTGCTGATCTTGAGAAAAGTATGTCTGAGTTGCAAGGCAAACATGATGCTTTACAAGCTAGTTTGTTTGACTTGCAAGACAAACATACTACTGTGAGTGAGAATTTGAGTGACTTGCAAAGTAAGCATGACGCTTTGCAAGAGAAATATGATGTGACATTCATCCACAATCAGAAGTTGACTGTGGACCTCTCTAAATGCACAGAAGCCAACATGTTTTATGAAAACCATGAAAAAGAATTTAAGTCAGTAATTGAAACATTAAAGAAGGATAAAACAGAACTGACTAAAATGGTTTCAAGAAAACAAACTGATATTAATTTGTATATATCTCGCCTTGAGAATATGCAAAAAGAGATGGCTTGTGTGAAAACCGAAAGTGATGCGATCAAACTCAAGCTAGACAGTTATTTGAGTTCTAGCTATGTGTTAGATCACATCATTGACGTTCAGAAGGAAAAGAGAGATGTCACATGCATAGGGTACAAGAAGTGTCCACCACCAGTGAGACATAACTATGACGCCATGCCTGATGAAGAGGACAGGGTTTTCTTTGAACCTTCTGTGCCTCTAGATGTTAAGGAGTTTGCTGCAGGGCTCGGATACCAAAAGGAAGTATCCTCAGATTCAGATGTGTCAGCAGATACATTTGTGAGTGCTGAACAGAATCAAGATCCTCCAGTTGTGATTGAGGATGCTGATTCGTCTGATGATGAATCTGATGATACTGTCCCAGCAAAGTCTGATGCGGTAGTCAAAAATGAGGACATACCTCTTGAGAATCACATTCTATGTGATCCCCCTGTTCAACCCGCTAAGACTGTTGCAACTGAGTCCTCATCTGCAGGAGAGCCGGAGAGTGTGAATTTGCTGTACACTCTAGTTGGTGATGATAAAATTTACTCAGACAAAGATTTTCCCATTAAGAACGTTAATCAATCCTTAATCTGCAAAGTCTTTGAGAATTCGACGAGTAAGTTCTTGGGAAAGGCAGGACCTAAAGTTACAGTTACACAGTGTCCTCCTATTCCAAAGGCTGAAATTCGAAAACAATTTGGCAACAAGAAATTACCAACAGTGCCAACACAGCAAAATCACACCAAACCCAAAGGTAAAACACCGGCTCAAACTAACAAGAAGCCGAATCAAAAGAAGAAGAAAAATGTTAACTTTGTGAAATCGACGGGAACAGACAAAATTGAAAAGTTTGAAAATCAATCTAACTTAGATTTTGTCAAGAAAGCTATTGTCGAGAAAAGAAACGAACCAAGCAGTTCAAAACCTAGTACCTCGGGTTCACAAAGTTCAACATCATCGGCTAGACGATCACATGATTCTTCGGGGTTTGTAGAACGAAGATCATGTTTTGAGTGTGGAACCATTGGGCACATTATTAGAAACTGCCCATATCTTCATAAGCAGAAAGGAAAGGTTGATGATCCCCGTGGTAAGACTGACCGTAAGCCATCTGTTTCCACAAAACAAGATCCCCGACTTGTAAAAGAAAGGGAAAAGAAACAGAAACGGCAACAGGTCAAGAAAATTGAAAAAGCGATTAAAACCGATGTGGTTCATAAACAATCTGTTGTTGTAAAACCAGAAAATTCTAAAACTTCAAATCATCAAGAAGTTAAAATTTTAAAGAAAAACACTGGTGAAACCAAACAGACTTGGAAACCAAAAACGGTTGTTGAATCAGGGGGACCATCACAATTCACCAACCATCAAAGACAAGAAGTTATTGTCATTGATGAAAATGGAAGACCCAAGACCACAATGGCTTGGGTCCCCATCTCCAACTAATTCATTTGAGTTCATGTGCAGGGTGCTTCAGGAGGAACTATCAGTAGTCATTGGATTGTTGATAGTGGGGCATCCAGGCACATGACAGGCGACATGAAGCTTCTCTACGACGTTAAATCTATTAGAGGAGGTTATGTTGCTTTTGCTGGAGATAAAGGTGGATACATAACGGGTGAAGGAATGATATCTAACGGGATTGTCAGCTTTGACAAGATCAATTTTGTGCAACAACTTGATCACAATCTTCTTAGTGTTTCTCAAATTTGTGACAAGAAATTTTCAGTACACTTTGATGCTAATGGATGTTATGTGCTGAAACCCGGCTTCAAAATTCCAAAAGAATGGATTCTCTTGTCGGCTCCAAGGATAAATGATTTGTACGTCCTTGACATGAGCCAGGCTATTACTACGTCTGCACAAGCAACTTGTTTCGTTTCCAAAGCCACAGAAAAAGACACTATCTCTTGGCACAGACGAATGGGTCACATTCACTTACGCAAAATGAATCATTTGGTTTCAAATGAATTGGTGAATGGTGTTCCCCTCAAAAATTTCCATCTTCAAGACATCTGTGTTTCGTGCCAGAAAGGAAAGCAAACAAAGAAGAAGCACCCTACAAAGAAGATCAACACAGTGGCAGTTCCTCTTGAACGTTTGCACATGGATTTGTTCGGTCCTGTCAAGCACAAGAGTATTCGGGGTGATCAATACTGCCTCGTGGTTACTGATGATTATTCAAGATTTTCTTGGGTTGCGTTCATGGCACACAAGAGTGAAACCTTTGGCATTATCAAAAACTTGATCATTCAGATTGAGAATTTGTATAAGTTGAAGGTTAGGCGGATACGTAGCGACAATGGTACTGAATTTAAGAATCATTCCATGGCGGAGTTTTGCACTTCAAAGGGTATTCTTCATGAGTTTAGTGCAGCTTATACTCCTCAACAGAATGGTGTCGCTGAACGTAAGAACCGCACATTGATCGAGACTGCTAGGACAATGTTGGTAGAGTCGCAGCTACCCATTCCATTCTGGACTGAAGCTGTGGCCTCTGCATGTTACACATTGAACAGAGTCCTTACAGTCAAAAGACACAACAAGACCTGCTTTGAGCTTCTTCAGAAACGGAAACCAGATTTGTCTTATCTAGAACCGTTTGGAGCTCCATGCACAATCATCGATCCTAATGGAAAGTTTGGGGCAAGAGCAATTGATGGATACTTTCTTGGGTATGCCACCCCTAACTTACGAGTCTGGAATCTAGAGACTAAAAGGGTCGAGGAATGGTCTGAGGTCAGAGTACAAAGGCACACCTTGCCAGTCAAAAATCCGGGTCAACCTTGGATGTTTGAGTATGATGACTTCTTCAATTCGATCAATGTTGAAGCCGTTGAAGAAAATGCTGCGGCTAGGATGTTTTTCGAGAGTGACAATGCAACAGTTTCACCGGTGGTTCGTCCAATTCTTGTGAATCAAGAACCATCCTCTTCGGTGAACAACAATACTCTCAACAATGAGGATTTTCATGATGCTAACGAATTGAACGAATCTTCAGAGGATGATGAATTTCTAGATGCAGATCAAGAAGCTCCTACAACAGCAGTTCATGGTACTTCAGAGGGTACTCCTCCAGTGGAAACACATAGAACAGCTGAGACTACTGCATCATCCTCTTCGTCAATTCCGGGTCTTGAATTGGTTGTTGATCTTAATCTTAACAACCTGGGTATAAATGTTCCAGTTCCAGACAATCCAGAAACAAGGATTCATAATACCCATCCTCAACAAAACATCATTGGAAATGTGCAAAGTGGCGTACAAACAAGAAACATGTTGCGAAACAACAACAATGCAGGCTTGTATGCAGCTATTCGAGAATCCGGGCAACAAAACGACTGGTCCTTCGCGTGTTATGTCTCACAAGAAGAACCAAGAACGTGGAAAGAAGCCTTGAAAGATAATGCTTGGGTTGAAGCAATGCAGGAAGAACTGCAACAATTCCAGAAGCTGGGTGTCTGGAAACTTGTAGAGAAACCTGCTGGATACAAGAAGATTGGTACCCGTTGGGTTTTCAAATGCAAAAAGGATGACCGCGGAGTTGTTATCCGAAACAAAGCTCGTTTAGTCGTTCAGGGTTTTCGTCAGATTGAAGGGATCGACTACAACGAAGTCTATGCACCAGTGGCACGTCTCGAAGCAATTCGAATCTTTCTAGCCTATGCGTCCTTCAAAGGATTCAAGGTTTATCAGATGGACGTGAAAAGTGCATTTTTACATGGTGTGGTTGAAGAAGAGGTATATGTCGAACAGCCTCCAGGTTTTGAAGATCCTATCCATCCCGATCGGGTTTGGTTGCTCAACAAAGCTCTTTATGGTCTTCATCAAGCACCACGAGCTTGGTATGCAACCTTATCTCACTATCTGCTGGAGAACGGTTTTCGTAGAGGTCTTATCGACTGTACTCTCTTCATCAAAGAACAAGATGGAGATCTTCTTCTGGTACAGGTATACGTTGATGACATATTTTTGGTTCTACTAATGATGTCTTGTGTAGGGAATTCGAGCGCATTATGCAGGATAAATTCGAGATGAGTGCTATGGGGGAAATGACCTTCTTCTTGGGCCTACAAGTACAACAAACGGAGTCTGGGATATTCATCCATCAGACTAAATATGTTGGTGACATCTTGAGCCGGTTCCAGATGTCTGATGCAGCGCCCATTGGTACCCCATTGCCAACTAATCACGGAATTACTCCAGACTTGAAGGGAGAAGCTGTTAGCCCTTCTATCTATCGCGCCATGATCGGATCTCTCATGTACCTCACAGCATCAAGGCCAGACATAATGTACCCAACGTGCCTGCTTGCTAGATATCAAGTTAACCCGAAGGCCTCACATCTTGCTGCTGTTAAAAGGATTTTTCGTTATTTGAAGGCGTACCCTGACACCGGTCTGTGGTACCCTAGGGATAATAACTTTGAATTGGTAGCCTTCAGTGATTCTGATTTTGGCGGATGTAAAATCGACGGCAAGTCCACAACGGCTGGATGTCAGTTTTTAGGAAATCGCCTAGTCACATGGCAGTGCAAGAAGCAGACGTGTGTAGCTACATCAACATGCGAAGCTGAATACATTGCTGCCTCAAGTTGTTGCTCCCAAGTTCTTTGGATCCAACAACAGATGCGGGACTACGGTTTTGAATTCCTAACTACTCCTATTTACGTTGATAATTCTGCTGCTTTAGATATCACTAGAAATCCTGTGCAGCATTCAAAGACCAAACACATCGAAATCAAATATCACTTCATACGTGATTGCTTTGAGAAAAGGCTAATCGATGTTGTTAAGGTCCACACCGATGACCAACGTGCCGACTTATTTACCAAAGCATTTGACAAATCAAGATTTGACTTTTTATTATTGGTAAACGGCATTAAGGTCAAGCAAGAGTAAAACCAACATCGGAAAATCATTTTTGTAAATACCTTTGTGTTTTTAAATTTATCTTAGTTTGTTGATTTTAGGGGGAGTAAATCCAAAAATCGGAAAATCCAAAAACATCGAAAAATTCAAAAACACAAAAACAATAGAAAAACAAAAATGAGTTTCCTGGCGAGCAAAAGAGAAAATGATAGTACATCAGTGGTCTATTCAAACCTCTTTAAACCTTAAATGAAAAACGATAAGCAGCTCTATATAAGATGTATCGGTAGGCTCACAATCATTTTAAAGTGTGCAGGGTGATATAAATCTTAATCGACTGAAGACCAGGTGGGAACCATTCATTGGCATATGGTCTTAGTACCGAAATTTCGTTTGATAGATTGCCGAGGTTCTGAGATATTCGGTCTTTATGCTGCTTATCATCTGGGTATCATGGTTGTATCTTTTACCGAAAAATAACGGGGACGCAAGTCTAGATCTTCCATGATACTATACATACGTGTACATATTGCATATTGCATTCGACCTCAATAAGTGATAAACAATCACATGTCCAAATCAAATAAGTGATAAAATATCACATTTTTCCGGGTGTCAAGTTCGTCTCTCTGCTGTACGGAAGTACTGACCTGTTCACGGACTTGCACCTGTGCCCTCATGCATACGAAAATCAAGTTCCTCATCAATAAGTGATTATATCACATAGGACTTGTTTTCAAATCAAAATAAGTGAGTATCTCACAATTTATACGGTCAAACAGATGATAATCGGTATACTCACCGGTAAGATGAACACTCGTGCATACCTTGATACGGGAATGTGTCGTGATGTGGATGAACACCGGTCGGTAAGTATAAATCATACCTTAACGTATCCCCTCGCCATGATTACATCTGATAAGTTGAGCTTAAGTGGACAACAATACCGATAATTGTTATAGGATGCTTATCTTAATGTTAACTAACTGAACAACAAGAGTGTTTTGGCATGACCGTACACTGATATGATTCTCTTACCCTCGAAACTCGCAAAAAGAATGTTTGTATATATTTATTTATTTACTGTTTAACTTTTATTATTTCTTTTAAACAGTTTCGTCGTTTGGTGCATATCAGCACGACATTAGCGGTGATGTCGTTTGATAACACTCAAAGGATTTTAAATTGTTATCTTTTAATTTCAAAAATACCAAAAAGATTTTAGGCGTGTTTTAATATAAACTTTATAAAAGCCAAAAAGATTTTATTTCTGCTTTATTTTCGATCGTACGATGTTGGAGCTCAAGTCTTCGTTACCTGAAACCTGACTGAAAACCGAACTGACTAAATCTTCATAAACGGTCAAAATTTGCAGATTTTGAAAGTTAGAATTTAAAATTGATAAATTTATTAAACTTTCAAACTGTCGGACGGTGTTTGATTTTGACATGGTCACTCGTGTGTCATTTGTTTATACTATTCCAAGCAGTTGTTCTCATTACGCGTTTAGATTTCTTGCATGTGCAGATTCTAAAGGCTAGGAGAACATGGTCGATGACAAGCCTTGGAATGAAGACACGACGAGAAGGCGCTCAAAAGATGAAGATGATCGAGTTGCCGCTGGCCATCATCAACACCACAAGGATCTCACTTCATAAAGATAAAGTCTTTTCACGAGCATAACTCAAGGGGGAGCTTATGTTAAGGGGGAGTTTGTCAACACACTTCCTACATGATACGGGTAGTTTGTTGATACACTCTCTACTTTCAAGACGTGAAGACTTTGAAGATCCTCCGGCATTGAAGACATGATAGGACATCAGAGTCTTGAAGACCTGAAGACCAAAGACTGTCGAAGTTCCAGACAAGTCTACACTTTTAGAAGAACAAGACAAAGCTTAGAGATCAAAGACAAAGCTACAGCCAAGGGGGAGTTTGTTGGTGCACTTGTGTCTGTACTTTGTCTGTATTCGGTCTGATATAAACGATGTCCTGATTTGTGTTGTAAGTTGACCAAGTCAACCATCCTCCGGTTTGACTTGGACAACAGTTGAAAGATGTTCTGATCGAAGGATAGCCTCGAAGGATACACCTGATCCTTCGAGGTGATCGAAAGATATGGTTCGACCATGGTTCGACCATTAGACCTCGAAGGATGATCCTTCGAGGTCCACGCTGATCTTTCGTGTAACATGTGGTCGACAGATGATCCTTCGGACCATCTGTCGAATCCTTCGAGCAGACCTGCTGAGCTGGGTATATATACCCATGCATGTGTTGAGAGTTCGATAGTTCTGCCATTTTACACACCCGAGAGATAGAAGCTTAGAGAGCATTCTGCCCAGAACTCACACACACACTTAGAGAGTTTATAGAACACTTCTGTAAACATTGAGCTTGTAACCGAAACCTTCATTTGCATTAATACGACTAGTGTTAATCGGTGAATCTTTGTGTGTTTGTTTCTCTACTTGCTACTAACTCGGTTTGCTTGCTAGCTTGGATTCCGCACTCGCTAGTAGGTTTGTATAACAAGGTTTAGGTTCGTAATCCTCCGCGAAAAGGGACCTACATAGGTTAGGTTTCCCTCATATTCTGTTCATCTATAGGCTTTAGTCCCATTCCTCTTGACAACCTATACACCTTATCTGTGCTTAATCCTTTTATTAACGGGTCCGCAATGTTCTCTTTTGACCTCACATAGTCAACAGAGATAACAACCGTTGAGATAAGTTGTCGTATCGTGTTGTGTCTACGTCGAATGTGCCTTGATCTGCGTGCTTGGTGCTCGAACAAGCGCTAATTGATTGTCACAATGTATGCAAATCGCCATCAACGGCTTTGGCCATCTTGGAATATCTTCCACAAATTGACGTAGCCACTCCGCCTCTTCCCCGCTTTTATCTAAAGCGACGAATTCGGATTCCATCATGGATCTAGCAATAACCGTTTCCTTGGAAGACTTCTAAGCTATAGCTGCGCCAGCAAGTGTAAACACGTAACCACTTGTGGATCTGTGATCCTTTATATCCGATATCCAATTCGCGTCAGTGTATCCTTCGATCACTTCTGGATCACGGGTATAATGTAATCCATAGTCTCTTGTGTATCTTATGTATCTAAGGACCTTCGTGATAGTTTTCCAATGATCCTCGCTCGGATTACTGGTGTATCTACTTAGCCTGCTTACAGCATATGCTAAGTCGGGTCTAGTACATGTCATTAGATACATGAGACTACCAATGATCCTTGAGTATTCTAACTGAGAAACAATCTCGCCTCTATTCTTCCTTAGGCGTTAGGTATTATCAATTGGAGTGCGAGCTATACTCGTATCGTCCGAATTGAATTTCCCAAGGATCTTGTCCACGTAGGGATCACATCCGCGAGAACCATGTCTTTCATGTCAAACCTCGCTTTCAACATGTCTTTTGTTGAGTTGATCATGTTATCATCACTCCCAATGATAAGCATATCATCTACATAAAGACATAAAATCACATAACCTCTTGGTGTGTCTTTAAAATAAACACACTTGTCGCATTCATTTATTTTGAAACCATTGTCAATCATGACATGATCAAACTTTTGGTGCCATTGTTTTGGAGCTTGCTTCAAGCCATACAAAGACTTGACCAATTTACCTACTTTGCCCTCGTTACCTGGGGCAGAAAAACCCTCAGGTTGTTCCATGTAAATTTCTTCTTCTAAATCGCCATTTAGAAATGCGGTCTTTACATCCATTTGGTGAACCTCCAAATTTCTTAGAGCCGCAATTGCAAGAACCAACCGTATAGAGGTTATTCGCGTAACAGGTGAGTAAGTATCAAAATAATCTAGACCCTCCTTTTGTCTAAATCCTTTGATTACTAACCTTGCTTTGTATTTATCAATACTTCCATCGGCTTTCATCTTCCTTTTGAATATCCAACGATATCCAAGTGGTTTACAACCAGCTGGAAGATCTACTAACTCCCAAGTATGATTTTGCAATATAGAATAAATTTCATTCTTAATTGCTTCTTGCCGTTTAGGTCCTTCTGCGGAGGTAACCGCTTCGCAGTAGGTATTGGCCTCACCCTCAACCATGTAGCTCATGAAGTCTGGACCAAAGGATTTTTCAACCCTTTGTCGTTTGCTTCGTTTAAACTCACCCTCCTCGACCTCGGGTCGTTCATGTCTTTCATCTACCCTCATAGTAGAACTTGGTCCTGCTTCATCTAACCATGTAGACGAACTTGGACCTGCTTCATCAATTGCTCTTGATGAAGTTGCATGTGTTTGTCCTAACATAGGAAACACATTCTCAAAATATTAGACAATGTTACGATTAGCCTCCATGATAGTGTGTTTATGTACATCGGGATTCTTGGACTCATGTACAAGAAAACGATGCTGTCACACCCCCAAAATCCACCACGCGGAGCACCACCGCTTGGAGGCGTGACATGACCAGGATCAAGCCACCAATCATATTGAACATATAAATTAATAGTAATAATTATCAATCAATACGAAAGGTGTTTATCAAAACCAATGTAAGTAAGTGTAGCGGAAGCATTAATGTAAAACCCAACATAAGTATTAATGTTTGCAACGTCATAATTGTTTAATAAGTAATCACGATCCATTTGCCCACAACGACCTGCTCCTTCTTGTGCAAGCTCCATAAATACCTAAGGTCCTGCAAGGCATGCAGCAAATAATCAACAACTAGTTGAGCGAGTTCACAGAAAATAAGTTCGTAATAGTAATGAGTATGTTCATCTAGTTGGGGGCTTCCCATGCATGTATGTACTACTGGTGGGGGTTTCCCACTGCCTTGTATATATATATTTACATATTACTAGTGGGGGATTCCCACGTTTATCTTTACTAATGGGGGTTTCCCATTATGGTACTTACTAGACTATTTGCAACCATGTGTTCTTCTTAATCCGAGAACAGGAATACGTACAAGGTCACGTAGGATTTACGTGAGTGCCCTTCCCCGAGGACAGTGGTACGCGTGGGGTTTACGTAGGATTTACGTAAGTGTCCTTCCGACCCGGAAGACAGTAGTGGGTATTAAGTTACGTAGGATTTACGTAAGTGTCCTCCCGACCCGGGAGACAATGGTAGATACTAATTTACATAGGTTTTACGTAAGTGTCCTGACTATCCTGAGGACGATGGTCTATAGTCTAGTGATTGCGTAAGTACGAGTAATCATTCCATATCAAACATTCCAACCCAATTCCCAACCCAGGAATCCCATGCCTTGGCTGTGTGAACTCACCTTGGTTTGCTCGGCAGATACACAATAAAAGGTTCTTGAACTAAAATGGTCAACCTTGTCCTAACAGGGTTACCACACGAGTCAGGTTTTGACTTAAGCAATGCACACAATCATCACATAAGATAGCATATAGGGAACACACACGGATCATGGCAAATACGCAACCTCATGTTCAACAGTTATATCATATTCAAGATTGGGCTCGCACAAGTCCAATCGCCTTGTGCGATCCACCATATGTTTTCCCAAACATACCCGGCCCAATAATTAAACCCATCAGAATACGGCCCAAATAATATACGCATAACAGTCCAATAACAAACAGTCCATAAGTCCAATTATTTGGCCCAATTGGTTGGGCTCGTGACAGTGTAAGGTGCACGCATAGCTGGTCTCGAGTCGCAACCAGCGATCTCGAGTCGCAACAGGAGACTTCGAGTCGCAACGGGACTCGCAACTGGGGTTTCGGCTTGTCATGGTCCGGTTTCGAGTCGCAATGGGACTCGCAACCGTGGTTTCGGCTCGTGCTGCTGTCGGTGTGAGGTCCCGAGTCGCAACGGGACTCGCAACCGTGTTAAATCTATCAATTTGTAACCATTTTCCTGATTTCATGCAGGTCGGTTACAAGCATTTATGCAAATCAATTAACATTATCAGTTAACCAAAATATCGATCAAATAGGCAGTTTCATCTCAATTCATATGAACCCTAGTAATCACACTTATGAACAACATATCGAAACCGTGAATAAACATACTGATTTAACAACATGAAGCCGGTTTATGAGCATCACAACAATCAAACATCATATCTAATTTGGCTAGAACATTATCGCATGACTACGATCTTAGAACATATATCATGGCAGCCGATTACATACGCATATTGTCACATACTTTCATCCGACCACAAGTACCATACGAACAGATTGATTATGCTAACCTATAACATCCAATCGGTTTTTTTTATATCATTCTCATACAATCCAAATCACAAGAATATCATCATACAATCAACACATACAATCAATAATATCACACGAATCATACATAACACAATCAAACATACTAACCGAATACAAGAAGCTTGATTTGATTAAGGGAATGTCTTCGAGGGATGAAGACGATGACCGGTGCCTTGTGCCTTCGAGTTCTAAGCAAGCCGAAAGATAGAGAGAGAGCCTAGGGTTGTTGGGTGTTGTGCGTGTGGTAGAGTTTTGCAAGTGTGAGAATGTTACAAACATTCTAAGGGTAAATCGGCTAGGGGAAGTGGGCCGAACCCACTTGGGCTGCCCTAAAGGTCCGCGTACAAGGATAAGCCCATATGGCTTGTGCGCTCGTGAAGTGTTGTGCGGTCCTTGTGCGATTCCATGCATACATACATACATACATATAATATACACAATACACATAACACGTCATTCATTAAATCATACTAAGCACGTAACGTTACATCAAAGCAAGTCTAAAGTTCGAGTTGTCACACTATCCTCAACTAAATAGAAATTTCGTCCCGAAATTTGGTATGCACTCACTGAGGAAGCTAGGTAAGTTCAATCGTTCACTGGTTTTCCTGGGGTGTCACATCCTCCCCCCGTTGATCTGGAATTTCGTCCCGAAATTCCGCAGTAGTAGCTTCAGCCTCAGTAGTGGTTGCATTTGTTCCGAATAACTGGGGGTACTTTTCTGTCATCTGATCCTCGCGTTCCCAGGTGTACTCTGGGCCACGTCGGGAGTTCCAACGAACTCGAACAAGAGGGATTCTCTTGTGTTTGAGGACCTTCACATCCCGGTCCGTGATTTCTACAGGCTCCTCGACGAACTGCAACCGCTCGTCGATAGTGAGTTCCTTAAAAGGAATGATGATGGTTTCATCTGATAAGCACTTCTTTAGGTTCGACACATGAAAGACATTGTGAACTGCCCCGAGTTCAGCTGGTAGGTTCAATCTGTAGGCTACTGGGCCTATTCTTTCTATAATCTCGAATGGTCCGACATATCGCGGATTTAATTTACCCCGTTTGCCAAAACGTACCACACCCTTCCAGGGTGAAACTTTCAACAATACCCGGTCCCCGACCTGAAATTCCAAAGGCTTTTTAAGCTTATCCGCGTAGGCTTTCTGACGGTCGCGTGCTGCCGCCATACGTTGTCGTATTTGCGCAATCTTTTCTGTGGCGTCCACTACAATCTCTGGACCCGTAATCTGACTATCCCCCACCTCTGCCCAACAGAGAGGTGACCGGCATTTACGCCCGTACAATGCCTCGAATGGAGCGGCTTGTATGCTGGTGTGATAACTATTATTGTACGAAAACTCCACCAAAGGGAGATGCTTTTCCCAGCCGTTGCCGAAATCGATAACACATGCCCGAAGCATGTCTTCAAGAGTCTGGATCGTTCGCTCAGACTGACCATCCGTCTGAGGGTGATAAGCTGTGCTCATGTCTAAACGTGAGCCGAAAGATTTATGCATCGCTTGCCATAGCTCTGACGTGAATCGTGCATCCCGATCCGAAATGATAGAGGTGGGCACCCTGTGCCTCGAAACAACTTCTTTGAGGTAGATGTCTGCGAGAGTGGAGAACTTATCCGTTTCCTTTATCGCTAGGAAGTGTGCAGACTTGGTGAGTCGATCCACGATCACCCATATCGTATCGTTCCCACGCTGAGATCTAGGTAAGCCCGTAACGAAATCCATGGAAATTTCTTCCCATTTCCACTGTGGTATTCTGGGTTGTTGAAGTAGACCCGCTGGTTTCTGATATTCAACCTTGACCCTCGCACAGGTCAAGCACTTGCCGACATAGGTCGTGATAAGAGCTTTCATACTTGGCCACCAGTATGTTGTTTTGATATCGTGGTACATTTTATCCGACCCTGGATGTACCGAGTAGCGAGACTTGTGTGCTTCATCCATCACAAGCTCTCGTAAACCGCCATAGAGTGGGACCCAAATACGCCCCGTTACATAGTAGGCGCCGTCTTCCTTTAGTTCCATTCGTTGCCTTGAGCCGCGTAAGGCTTCAGCCTTGACGTTTTCGGGCTTCAGTGCTTCTATCTGAGCATCTCGTATCTGTGAGGGAAGACTGGACTGAATAGTAAGCTGTAGCGCTCGCACGCTCTTCGGTAAGGTGTCTTTCCGACTAAGGGCGTCAGCCACAACATTGGCTTTGCCTGGATGGTATTTGATAGCGCATTCGTAATCGTTAAGCAACTCGACCCATCGTCGTTGACGCATATTCAATTCCTTCTGCTTGAAGATATGCTCGAGACTCCTGTGATCGGTGTAAATCGTGCACTTGGTACCGTACAGGTAGTGTCGCCATATCTTAAGCGCGAAAACAACAGCTCCCAGCTCCAAATCGTGCGTCGTGTAGTTCCGTTCATGAACCTTTAGTTGACGAGAGGCGTAGGCAATAACTTTATCCCGCTGCATCAATACGCAACCAAGCCCCTGTATCGATGCGTCGCAATAGACCACAAAATCGTCTGTGCCCTCTGGCAATGAGAGAATAGGTGCACTGCAAAGCCTATCCTTTAGGTACTGGAAAGCAGTCTCCTGGGGCTCTCCCCAGCGATAAACAACACCCTTCTGTGTCAGTAGCGTAAGCGGCCGAGAAATCTTTGAAAAGTCTTTGATGAACCGCCGATAATAACCTGCCAAACCCAAGAATTGGCGTATTTCTGTCGGTGTACGCGGTGCAGGCCAGTTCCTGATCGAATCTACCTTGGATGGATCGACATGGATCCCATCCCTGTTCACTACATGGCCTAAGAAGTGGACTTCACGAAGCCAGAAGTCGCATTTAGAAAGCTTGGCGTACAGTTGCTCCTTTCGAAGGAGTTCCAAAATAAGGCGGAGATGCTGCTCGTGCTCCTCCTGACTCTTGGAGTAAATCAGAATGTCGTCGATGAATACTATGACGAACTTGTCTAGGTAGGGTTTGCACACCCTGTTCATAAGGTCCATAAATACAGCAGGCGCGTTTGTTAAACCAAATGGCATGACGAGAAACTCGTAGTGACCGTAACGAGTTCTGAAGGCTGTCTTGGAGACGTCCTCATCCCGGACTCTCAGCTGATGATACCCTGACCTCAAATCTATCTTGGAATAGTAACTCGACCCTTGCAACTGGTCGAATAAGTCGTCGATGCGCGGAAGAGGATAACGGTTCTTCACCGTCACCTTGTTGAGTTCACGGTAGTCGATACACATTCTGAACGTACCGTCTTTCTTTCTCACAAAAAGTACTGGAGCTCCCCAAGGCGAAGAGCTTGGACGTATAAAGCCCTTTTCCAAGAGCTCTTGCAGCTGTTTTGACAGCTCTTCCAATTCTGATGGAGCTAAACGATACGGTGCGCGAGCTATGGGTGCTGCTCCAGGAGCGAGCTCGATCTGAAATTCGACCTGACGATGAGGCGGTAATCCAGATAAGTCTTCAGGAAATTCCTGAGGAAAGTCACGTGCGACCGGTATATCTTCTAGTCTCTTTTCTTTCGTCGATGCCTCCGAAACAAGAGCCAAAATGGCTGTGTGACCCTTACGTAAGCATTTCTGAGCCTTCAAGAAGGAGATGATGCCAACCACTGCACCACTCTTGTCGCCTTGAACTTCGAGAGGTTCTTGACCAGAACGAGGAATGCGAATTATCTTCTCACTGCATAGGATTTCTGCCTGATGTTGGGATAACCAATCCATCCCAATCACGACGTCGAAACTACCCAAAACTATGGGAATGAGATCGATAGAGAAAGCTTGACTAGCTAGGATAAGATTACAACCCTGAACTACGTGTGTGGCTTCTAGGCTTTTACCGTTAGCTAACTCTACTACATGCTTGGTGGGTAAAAGTGTTGGTGCACGTTTTAACAGTTGACCCATTTTCACAGACATATAGCTTGTATCCGCACCCGAATCAAACAAAACAGTAACATAAATATTGTCGAGGAGAAACTTACCCATAACGACGTTGGGATCGTTCCTTGCGTCGCCTTGAGCCAGCACGAACATACGACCACGAGCTTCATTGCCATTGTTGTTGTTTCCCCCGTTGTTGTTATTCCCGTTGCCCTGATTGTTGTTGCGGTTCTGATTCTGGTTCAATTGAGGGCAATCACGCTTGAAGTGACCTTTAGCCCCACACTGAAAACATCCCCGGTTTCCACGCTGTGGTTGCTGTTGCTGATTCTGGTTCTGGTTCTGCGGAGCTGGTAGTTGAGGTTGCTGGTTTTGATTTGCAGGCCGTGGACTCCTACAGTCTTTGGCCTCGTGCCCCATCTTGAGACACCTTTGGCAACGACCCTTGTTGCATGGGCCGCTATGGTGCCTGTTGCAGTTGTGACACTTGGGGTGAAATCCCTGATATCTTCCCCGTCTATGACCACCAGAGGATTGTTGACCAGGACTCTAGTAGTGGTCAGTCTTCTGTTGCTGAGCTTGAGAATGAACAGATGCTGAACCTTTACTGGAATCTCCATCCCACTTTCTTTTGCTGTCACTAGGAGTAGCAGGAGTAGCTGAAGTAGTGACGGTAGCAGTAGCGTTGACACGTTTAGGCAGCCTATTCTGATCCACTGCCTGGTCGGTGATGCGATGAGCGAGGCGTTGAATAGCCTGGATGTTGTCGAGATTAGCCGATGTTAGGTGGCTCTGGATTTCCGGTGCCAACCCTTTGAGATACATCTCGATGCGTTTCACTGGAGGGTCTACCATAGTTGGGCACAGCACAGCCAGCTCATTCGACCGTTTAGTATACGCTTCGATCTCTGACCCAACCATTTTCAAGTTATACAGCTCGTCTTCCAACTTGTGGATATCTTCACGTGTGCAATATTCCCTCTTGATAAGTTCCTTAAAATCGTTCCAGGGTGTGGCGTTTGCAGCTGCCAACCCTAAGATCTGAACTTGGGCGTTCCACCAAGTCAGGGCTATTCCTTCCAAGGTGCCTGTGGCATACTTGACCTTGCGAGCCTCAGGGCACTCGCACATTTCGAATACTGACTCTAGCTTCTCAAACCAATGGAGGAGTCCCACTGCCCCCTCGGTGCCACTGAAAGCATTTGGACGACAGTCCATGAAGTTCTTGAAAGTGCAGACAGGCTGCTGCGCGTGCTGACCTATTGTGTACGAATAGGACGAAGTTAAATACTAGAGCTAATGGGGATCTAAGGATCCTAAGATGAGTTATACTGCAGGGTATACTACCTGCTTGAGTAGCTGCAAGTGCCGCAGCAACTTGAGCTTGAACGAGAGTCTCTAGCTGGGCTTGAGTCATGTTAATTCGTCCAGACATGATCTTCATAGAAAAGTAGCATAAGTAAGAATGGTTCGCGAGTAGGGCGATGACAGAAAAGAGTATGTTATAGTGTCACGTGTATCTAAGCGTAATACGAGCAAAGTTCTACATAGTTCTAGCATACAGGCAATAAACATAAACCTTATTACCTAGGATGTTGAGTCTTGCACGTGGAGCGAAGCGTCGTTGTGGATCGTTGAGAGCACTGTTCTGGTTATAGTCCGGTTTTAATAAAAACGTTTTCCCATATTAAAACCAAGTTCTCTATAACCAATGGCTCTGATACCAATCTGTCACACCCCCAAAATCCACCACGCGGAGCACCACCGCTTGGAGGCGTGACATGACCAGGATCAAGCCACCAATCATATTGAACATATAAATGAATAGTAATAATTATCAATCAATACGAAAGGTGTTTATCAAAACCAATGTAAGTAAGTGTAGCGGAAGCATTAATGTAAAACCCAACATAAGTATTAATGTTTGCAACGTCATAATTGTTTAATAAGTAAGCACGATCCATTTGCCCACAACGACCTACTCCTCCTTGTGCAAGCTCGTTAAATACCTAAGGTCCTGCAAGGCATGCAGCAAATAATCAACAACTAGTTGAGCGAGTTCACAGAAAGTAAGTTCGTAATAGTAATGAGTATGTTCATCTAGTTGGGGGCTTCCCATGCATGTATGTACTACTGGTGGGGGTTTCCCACTGCCTTGTATATATATATTTACATATTACTAGTGGGGGATTCCCACGTTTATCTTTACTAATGGGGGTTTCCCATTATGGTACTTACTAGACTATTTGCAACCATGTGTTCTTCTTAATCCGAGAACAGGAATACGTACAAGGTCACGTAGGATTTAACTGAGTGCCCTTCCCCGAGGACAGTGGTACGCGTGGGGTTTACGTAGGATTTACGTAAGTGTCCTTCCGACCTGGAAGACAGTAGTGGGTATTAAGTTACGTAGGATTTACGTAAGTGTCCTCCCGACCCGGGAGACAATGGTAGATACTAATTTACGTAGGTTTTACGTAAGTGTCCTGACTATCCTGAGGACGATGGTCTATAGTCTAGTGATTGCGTAAGTACGAGTAATCATTCCATATCAAACATTCCAACCCAATTCCCAACCCGGGAATCCCATGCCTTGGCTGTGTGAACTCACCTTGGTTTGCTCGGCAGATACACAATAAAAGGTTCTTGAACTAAAATGGTCAACCTCGTCCTAACAGGGTTACCACACGAGTCAGGTTTTGACTTAAGCAATGCACACAATCATCAGATAAGATAGCATATAGGGAACACACACGGATCATGGCAAATACGCAACCTCATGTTCAACAGTTATATCATATTCAAGATTGGGCTCGCACAAGTCCAATCGCCTTGTGCGATCCACCATATGTTTTCCCAAACATACCCGGCCCAATAATTAAACCCATCAGAATACGGCCCAAATAATATACGCATAACAGTCCAATAACAAACAGTCCATAAGTCCAATTATTTGGCCCAATTGGTTGGGCTCGTGACAGTGTAAGGTGCACGCATAGCTGGTCTCGAGTCGCAACCAGCGATCTCGAGTCACAACAGGAGACTTCGAGTCGCAACGGGACTCGCAACTGGGGTTTCGGCTTGTCATGGTCCGGTTTCGAGTCGCAATGGGACTCGCAACCGTGGTTTCGGCTCGTGTTGCTGTCGGTGTGAGGTCCCGAGTCGCAACGGGACTCGCAACCGTGTTAAATCTATCAATTTGTAACCATTTTCCTGATTTCATGCAGGTCGGTTACAAGCATTTATGCAAATCAATTAACATTATCAGTTAACCAAAATATCGATCAAATAGGCAGTTTCATCTCAATTCATATGAACCCTAGTAATCACACTTATGAACAACATATCGAAACCGTGAATAAACATACTGATTTAACAACATGAAGCCGGTTTATGAGCATCACAACAATCAAACATCATATCTAATTTGGCTAGAACATTATCGCATGACTACGATCTTAGAACATATATCATGGCAGCCGATTACATACGCATATTGTCACATACTTTCATCCGACCACAAGTACCATACGAACAGATTGATTATGCTAACCTATAACATCCAATCGGTTTTTTTTTTATATCATTCTCATACAATCCAAATCACAAGAATATCATCATACAATCAACACATACAATCAATAATATCACACGAATCATACATAACACAATCAAACATACTAACCGAATACAAGAAGCTTGATTTGATTAAGGGAATGTCTTCGAGGGATGAAGACGATGACCGGTGCCTTGTGCCTTCGAGTTCTAAGCAAGCCGAAAGATAGAGAGAGAGCCTAGGGTTGTTGGGTGTTGTGCGTGTGGTAGAGTTTTGCAAGTGTGAGAATGTTACAAACATTCTAAGGGTAAATCGGCTAGGGGAAGTGGGCCGAACCCACTTGGGCTGCCCTAAAGGTCCGCGTACAAGGATAAGCCCATATGGCTTGTGCGCTCGTGAAGTGTTGTGCGGTCCTTGTGCGATTCCATGCATACATACATACATACATACATATAATATACACAATACACATAACACGTCATTCATTAAATCATACTAAGCACGTAACGTTACATCAAAGCAAGTCTAAAGTTCGAGTTGTCACAGATGCGCACTACTTTGATGTGCATATCCAATGAAAATGCAATCAACCGTTTTGGGTCCTATCCTAAGAGCCTTAGGAGGTGGTACAATCATCTTAGCTAGGCACCCCCACACTTTAAAGTATTTGTACAAAGGCTTTCTTTTTCTCCATAACTCATATAGAGTTTCGTCCTTATTTTTCAAAGGTATCTTGTTTAAAAGATAATTTGCTGAAAGAATGGCATCCCCCCACATTTCTCGGTTCACTCCCGAGCTTATCAACATGGCGTTCATCATCTCTTTCAATGTGCGGTTCTTTCGTTCCGCCACGCCATTTGATTGTGGAGAATAAGGAGGTGTACACTCTTGTATAATGCCACCTTTTGCGCATAGATCCGCAAAAGGTGCAACATATTCACCTCCTTGATCGCTTCTCACAGCTTTTATCTTCTTTTTAAGTTGATTCTCAACTTCATTTTTGTACAAGATAAACTTCTCTATTGCTTCGTCTTTACTCTTAAGTAAATACACATAGCAATATTTAGTACAATCATCAATAAATGTGATGAAGTACTTATTTCCTCCATGCGTGGGTACGACTTTTAAATCACACACATCGGTATGAATTAAATCAAGGGGTTCGGTTATTCGTTCAACCAATTTAAACGATGATCTCGTAAGTTTGGATTCAACACATGTCTCGCATTTGTTATCGGAATCGATATGGAATGTTGGTATCAAATTTAATTTAATTAAACGTCGTAATGAATTAAAATTTACATGTCATAGTCTACCATGCCAAACATTAGAAGACTCAATCATGTAAGTAAAAGTAGAAATTTCATTCAAAATTTTGTCACTACAACAAAAATGGCTTTTTAGGACCTTTTATGTGGGACGCTTGTAAAAGAGGGTCCTAAAAAACTATTTAATATGACTAATGAACTTTTAGGGTCCTTTTATAATATACTCTACTAAATCGGTGTACTAAAAAAACTATTTAATAGGATGGATGATTTTTTGGGGTCTTATTATCATATAATTTAATAGGACACTTAAAATGTAGATCCTAATAAAGTACTTTAT
This sequence comes from Helianthus annuus, assembly GCF_002127325.2. Classification (NCBI taxonomy): domain Eukaryota; kingdom Viridiplantae; phylum Streptophyta; class Magnoliopsida; order Asterales; family Asteraceae; genus Helianthus; species Helianthus annuus. The sequence goes on from NC_035437.2 coordinate 119,647,888, forward strand.
AAGACATTTAATTGTTAGTATCCATTATGTGGCACTGTATTAGGACACTTGATCATCTGTGTCCTATTATAGCATAACTTAATAGGACACGTTGTAGTTAAGTCATAAATGTTCAGTGTTATAGGACCCTTTCTAGTCGAAGTCATATTAGAACTTAACTTAATAGGACACTTGACACTTGGGTCTTATAACTTTAAACTTTATAGGACGCTTAATCATTGTGGTGCTATTATAATACACCGTAATAGGACACTTGATATTTGAGTCATAAAACATTAGTTTTATAGGACGCTTATTCGCTAGAGTTGTATTATAACATAACTTTATAGGACACTTGACACTAGGGTCTTACAACTTTAACCTTTATAGGACGCTTAATTATTATGGTGTTATTATAATACACCGTAACAAGACACTTGATATTTGAGTCGTAAAACATAAGTTTTGTAGGACATTTATTCGCTAGAGTTTTATAATAACACTAGGTTATTGACCCACTTAATCATGGCCGGTGAGTGGTGGTGGTTTTTAGTGGCACTTTGCGTATGTCATATTTATTTGACACACACCTTTAGTGGCATTTATCTTTTTATCCCATTAATTTAGGTTTTTAATGGTACTTGACGTGTATTATATTTGTTAGGGGTGTTTACGGTCCAGTTTTGACGGTTTTAAGGCTAAATCGTGAAACAACCTATTAGTAATTATTTTTTATCATCAAAAATCAAAACGTCGAAATATAAAACCAAACCGTTTCTAACGGTTGGCTCCGGTTAGGTTTTACATTAATCCTTCTCAAGTTTCTATTGATTTAGAAATTTAGTAGAAAGAGGAAGTGTCGGACTCGAGGAAAGTATAGTATTTGCATTCAACGAAAGTACCGGTACCGGAATTCACCAAATATAGGTACCGGTACCAGTACTGAAAATGTTTAGTACGGGACCGGTATCTGAAGGCAAAATTCGATAAAATAACCGGTACCGAAAACACCAGAAAGTTGATACCGACTCGATACGGGTAATTCGGTACCGGTACCCGGTATCAAATGCTCATTCCTAAAAATAGATCACCCTGATATTACATGTTATTGAAACGTACTTGTTTGAATGGCTATGGATAATATTTTATAACAATTGTTTTAGAAACGAAATTGCTAATAATGTCATTTAACTTATATTTTTTAATTTACTCACATTATCTATTAATATATTTATTTTTCTTATCCAATTCCTATAGATATTCAGTTTCATCCCAATTTACCTATATATTAAAAATAGATATTCAGTTTCTTAAAATACCTTTAATTTACAATTTTTTATATTTTATCGTATGAACTTTTTTTAAATATTTAATTGTTTATTATTATAGACGATAATCAACCATAATCAATATTGTTGGGTTAAAATCCACACACATACAACTTATATCACATTTTGATTTCAGATCCATTGTAAAGCCCCCTTAACATTCCAAAACTCAATGGTACCTGAATTTGGTAGGGGTGTGCAATAATCAAACCGTTAACCGAAACTGAACCGAAAACCGACAAAACCGAACCGAAATTAACCGAAACGGAATTAACCAAAAGTCGGTTAACGGATATTTTTTTTACCATCGATTAACCGAAATTAACCGAACCGAACCGAATCATTTATTTCTTTATATATTTCTAGCTTTTATACCTCTATTTCATGTTTTATACTTTCATATCATGTAATAATACCTCTATTTCATTTATTTATGCCTTCTTATCATTTATTTACACCTTCATTTCATTTATTTATACCTCCATTTTATGTATTTAAACATCTATTCATGCATTTATTTCTCCATTTCATTTATTTATACATCCATTTTATGTATTTATACATCTATTTCATATATTTATACCTCCATTACATGTATTTCTAACAAAAAAAATAGCCCTTGTTTGAATTGTTTATTAACCGAAAATTAACTGAACCGAATCGAAAACCGACAAATTAACCGAATTAACCGAACCAATTAACCGATGACTTCGGTTACGGTTACGGATAATGCTAATAACCGAACCAAACCGAACCGTGCACACCCCTAGAATTTGGTACCTAAATTTTGATCTTAGAAATGTTAACTAAAGGGGTGGGGTTTGGAGTGTGGGTTGGGTACAAATGCCCAAGTCACCACCCCGGGTGGGCTTGGGTTTCGGCGTGGCCCCTTGGGCGGGGATTTCAGCCCGAGCGTTGGGCGGGCCTAGCGATCTTCCGTGGGCGGCTCTCATTGGCTGGGTTGGCTAGGCTATAGGTGGCTAGGATTTAAATTTAAATTTTGTGTGTATTTTTATAATAATTGGAAAAAAAAATTATAACACGTGGCCATCCCACGCGGGCTAGCCACGCCCCGCCATACCGACCCAGCATGCAACTGACCAGCGGTGCCCCTCGAAGTCCACGTGTCAACCCACGCCCCAAACCCCCGCCCCACCATACCCCACGGTCTAATAAAAATAGAAATGAATGAATAGTATCGGGTACCGGTACCGGTATCAAATTTACCAAACTGAGTGTGTTTTCGGTATCCATTCGGCACCGGTATTCATTGGGTTTTACCCTCAAATACCGGTGTTGTACCAGTACCGACCGTATCAAGCCCTACTGTACTAGGTATATTCGGTACCGGTACCCACTTTTGGGGATTTCGGTAACGGTATTTTCAGTATCGGTTGGTACCAACCGGTCTAGCATCATACCAATATTTATTGATTTTTACCTTCAAATACCATACCGTATTGTACTGAGCATTTTCGGTGCCGGTACATAATTTCGATGATTTTCCGGATCGGTACTTTCGTTGCCGTTACCGGTACCGAGCTCATCCATATTTTAACGTGTTAGCACCGTAATAACTGAACTGAAAACAACTGAATTTCCAACGTGTAGGACGTGTGGGTCCTATTATTATATATTAGGTTATTTAAAATCGTTTTTTTTAGGACGGATTGACTATCCTTTTCACACATTTTTATTTATGTTTTGATATTCGGTATCTGCTTGCCGACACTAGTTTTGCAGACATTGGGTCCACGCCGCAACGCGCGAGCAGAAATTTAACTTGTTAATATTCAAGTTTCCCACGGCAATCATCCCGCCCGATTTTTTCAATCTTCCTCAAAAACCTAAACCCCAAATCCTCAAAACCTACATTGAGCATCTGCCCTGAAACATCATGCACTTTGTCTCGCTATCGAACACCCAGCAATAACCACTGATCATACAAATTTAGAGATCGATTTCCATCACTCCAATGACCTACAGATTCAATAGTTCGCGATATTCGGCCATTGATTTGCTCTAGCGGTGGTGCTGCTCAATCGGTAAGCAGAACTGGTTCTTGATATCTATTATTATTACTATTATTGTTGTTGTTGTTGTTGTTGTTGTTCTTTGATTGAAATCTACGTATGATTTAGTAATAGTATTATTGTAGTTTTATTTTGAATTCTGAGATCTAGATTTATGTTCTCCTCTATGATTTACGATTTTATTGGTCCTATAAAATCTAAGTCCTTAGAAAATCAGTTTTGTTGGTTTGAAGAATCGATACTTGCTGGTTTGAAGATGCATATCAATTGCTTGATGAAATGCTTTTACCAAATTTTGTACTTATCCTATTGTAAGCTTGTTAGAAACTTAAAATAATAAAAATTGGTTTTGGTAGATTTTTAGATATTTCAAGTCAGTTTTTGAGATGGGTTAGGATTGAGTTTGTGGTGACCAGAATCTCAACCTCATCGGGAAACTTTTAACTGCCTAAAATCATAAACGTACCCCAGAGAAATTACGAACTCAACTGTAAATGAGTAATTTGGTACTTAATGGGGATGAAACTGGTTTAGTTATTTCGCTTAATTTCTTGACGAAGTTAGTTTTAGTTAATCATCAAACGTTAGCGGGTTTGTCTTGAGTAATGTTTCTTTTTAAATCAGACATTTTCCAAAGAACATAGGAAGAAATATCAATTTTGTAGTACATATTACTTCAAAAAGATGTTTATTGCCAATAACTAACAATATAATATCTATTTATTATTTGGGGAATAAACTTGAGTTTGAATATTTTACATAAACAATCAAGATTCTCTCAATGATTTGTGTCCACAAAAGGTGGTTGTTTAATGTAGTTCCTTTTTCTCTTTGAATGACGCCCATTACCAGCTCAAATGATAAAAACAAATAGATTTGCATACCTTTTTTCCCTTTCTGGATAATATGAATTCATACATGTTTAGACTACAAAAAGGCAATTAATATCTTCTTGATTTTGCTTAACTTGAACTTACAAACTAACAGGTTTGTCTTGAATATTAAATGGGCAGTGAATTCATAGAACAGTGGGTTAAAATCGGTTTGCTTGCCAAGAACAAAGTGAAAGCAGATTGCAGCGATTTGGAGTACTCGGATCTATGCACTAAGTGTGAGAAGGTATTTTCACACCAAAATACCAAACTTTGTATAGCAAAACAACAACATAGCATCTAAGCTTGGCAAAACAAACGGGTCAAGTAATGGGTCAAACTGAGTTCGGGTCAAAATAGATCTAGCCAAAATGGTCTCACCTTGAAATAGGACATTTTAGAAAGGAAAATGAAGGTATCAAAATGTGTACACCGGCAGCTATATTTGCTTTTATGGCGGCTAGTGGCGTTGTAATGGTTCGAGAAAAAACAAGTTTTTACAAAAATGGATTCTTCTTGAAATAAGTTGGTTTAGAAAAAATGGATCAAAATGAGTTCACCTGCTATATTTGGTTTTATGGTGGCTAGTGGCGTTATGATGGTTTTGGTCAAAACGGGTTCTAATCAAAACAGTCTCGCCTTAAAATGAGTCGATCTAGAAAAAAGTATCAAAATGAGCTCGTCCGCTAAATTTGTTTTTATGGCGGCTAGTAGTGTCGTAATTGTCCGGGTCAAAAACGGCAACTGACAATAATAAGCTCTTCTTAAAATGGGTAAGTTTAGAAAAATAACGCCTGCCATGGCGGCTAGTAGTGTCGTAACTGGTTCTAGTAGTGTCGTAACTGGTTGGGCCGGGTTGACCCATCAACTTTATTATTGTCATTTCTTTTTCAAATTATAAATAACTGTATATTTGTATATTTGAGACTCGTATCCTTTGTGTTAGAAAGTTAAAGGGGTGACCAAATTTAATGTGGTGTGCAATAAAAACAGGAGGCTGTGAATGTATCTCTAGGGAACTTATTGACATATCCATTTGTGAGAGAAGCTGTGGTGAACAAAAAGCTTTCACTAAAGGGAGGACATGATATTTCATATAAAAAATTATAACTATAGATATATGTAAGTAATTAAGTATATATAAATAAATTAATTAACAATAAACAGGTCGAGCCCGAGCATAACTTGAGCTTTAGAAGTATAATTTTAAACGAGCCGAGCTCGCGCCCGAGCTCTCTCAAAGTTAAAGTTGGAGCTCTCGGGCTCAACTAGTATTTTGTCTGAAAGTCAAAGATATATAGATTTGATTTGATTTAAAAAGTCAACCAGTTATTGATTAATTGGTCTGAAGTTTAATGAATGATTCTTAATTTCAGTGAAGAGGAGTGATCCATAGAGAAGCTGCAGAGAAATGGTTGGTGAGTGCTTGTTATTGTGATGTAAATGTGTGTGATTTATGTGGTTTTTAGTTATTTTACTAAATGCCAAATCCTACTTAAATCTAGTTGGTGGTACAGAGATTGGACCAGAATGGTGTGAGGTAAACGTTCAAGTACCAATAAAAAAGATGAAAACTTGGTAAGACTATATGGTTTATTTTATACAATTCAAGATTGTATTGGTCCATCCGCGGCATGGCCCTATCCATTCATCTCGGTATGTATTTGTTAAACTTGTGATACAAATAATTTTAATATCTTAGAACTTAATGCTTAAACATGGATGGTTTATTTGTAGGTAGTCCATGAGGAATGAGGACGCATGATGACTCAAGATTTTATGCTTCTTATTTCTTTATTTGCTTTTAATTTCTTTGTTAAATGTTAAGACTTTATGTTAGATAATGTTATAACTTATTTGTGGTTAGTGTTTTTGTTATGAACATGCTTATTTGAAATATAATGAAGTTTTATTTCTTTCATTAGTTGATGGTTATACAATAACTATTAGGTGTAATATGTTGATGGTTTGTTTATAAAATTGGTTTTATAATCTTATTTGGGATTTAATACCATTTTCTTGATATTAAAGTAGCTATAACGTTACATCATCATGGTCCTATAAGTTAATTTTTAAGGACGCTTGTATGTGTATCAAAAGATTAAAAGTAGGTAATCACATATTAGAACATTGTAAAAGTGTCCTAATATGTTCTTTTTAGGACGCTATTTAAGTTGTCTATAGACATATTATGCGACCATAAAATTGGTTTCATTATCTTATTTGGTATATTAGGACCCTTTTCTTGGCATTAAATTAGATATAATGTTACATCATAAGGGTCCTATCAATTAATTTCTAAGGACGCTTGTAAGTGTATCAAAAGATTAAAAGTATGTAAGTACATGTTAGAACATCGTAAAAGTGTCCTAATATGTTTTTATTAGGACACTATTTTGGTTGTTCAAAACCATATTACGCGACCATAAAATTGGTTTCATAATCTTATTTGAGATGTTAGGACGCTTTTTTAGTTCCGGGACTTATTACGACCCCTTTACATGAAACGCTTTTACCGTTGGTCCTATTAAATGAAAGGTCCTATAAAATAGAATTTTAGGACGCTTTTGCGCGTACTAAAAACCCAGTTTTCTTGTAGTGTGTTTTGGTTCACAACCATTACATTCATTTTAAACATACCATTAAGGGCATAGCCTTTTCCAACAAACATTCCACGTCTGGACAAGACAAAATTGTCCGATTCAAACACTAGACAAAATCCAAACTTGTTGAGCATCCATCCCGACACGAGATTCTTCCGTATCTCTGGGACATAAAGCACATTTGTCAAGGTAAGCTCCTTGCCCGAAGTCATCTTCAAGACAACCGTGCCTTCCCCCTTGATGCTTGTGGTAGCTTTATTCCCCATATAAAGTTTTTCTTCACATGGCGGGTTGCACCCGTGTCAACGAACCATCCTTTTGGGTTTTCACCCATCGCGTTGACTTCTTCAATCATAGCCGTTTCCTCGGTTATCATTGCAATCAGAGGCATACCATCCTCATCAACCATGTGCGCACGCTCACGCTTAGGTTTCTTGCATTGGTTAGCACGGTGCCTCGTCTCGTTACAGTTGTAACAAGTACCTTGGAAAGGCGCAAGCTTCTTTTTTCACAGCCCCCTCTGTCACACCCCAAAACCCACCTGCGGAGTATTACCGCTTGGAAGCGTGACTGACCAGGATCAAGCCACCAATCATATAGAACATTGTATAAAGTAAAAGTAATTGCAGCTAACCAAATCAAATCCATATGAAAGGTGTTCCAAAACATAAGTATGTTATCACTTGTTTAGCGGAAGCGTATAATTAAAACCCAATATAAATAAGTACGAAATGTCATAAATGTTTAATAAGATAATCACGATCCAAGCCCACAACGACCAGCTCCTCCCTGTGCAAACTCCATGTACCTAACGACCTGCAAGGTATGTAACAGAGGATCAACAACTAGTTGAGCGAGTTCACAGAAAGTAAATGCGTAATAGTAAGTTCGTTTGTAACATGTGGCTCTACTGGGCCGATAGTACGTTCTTTTGGTGGGGGCTTTCCATGTTGTATAACCACTAGACTATTCGTAACCATAAGTGTTCTACATATCCCGAGAACAGTAATACGTACAAGTTTACGTAGGTTTTACGTAAGTATCCTTCACAACCGAAGAGAGGGGTACGCGTGGGTTTACGTAGGTTTTACGTAAGTGCCTGACACAACCGAGGCAGTAGTGAGTATAAGTTCACGTAGGTTTTACGTGAGTGTCCTTCGCAACCTGAGGACATTGAGTAGCATAAGTATACGTAGGTTTTACGTATGTGTCCAGCACGACCGAGGACGATGGTATGGTAGTCTAGTAACAGTGTCCGTACGAATCTAGTCAACCTTATTCCTTAAATCCCATTCCCAAGACCTGGGAATCCCATGCCTTAGTAGGAGTGTGAACTCACCTTGGTTTGCTCGGCAGATACACAAAAAGTTCAAGTAAGCTATACAGTGATCAACCACGTCCTAGCATGGTTATCATTCAAGTCAGGTTCGTATTCGAATATAGCATATATGTTCTACACGTATTGTGACAAGTATAATACAAGTACTTCATAGCAGTCACGTAAACAAGTCCAAGTATCCGGCCCAAAGGGTTGAGCTCGTAACAGTGCAAAAAATCCAAAACAGTGTGTGCACTTGCATATGGTCTCGAGTCGCAATAAGGGTGATCTCGACTGGTGCATATGTTACTCGAGACTAAGTGGTCTCGAGTCAGGTTTCGAGTCGCAACGGGACTCGCAATGATGGTCTCGGGTTGTGCTGTGCGGGTGTTGCGGTCTCAAGTCGAGACTATACGTTCTCGACTCGCAATCTGTGTCGAGATCAGGGATGTAACAACTTCCTGATTTACAGCATCAATCATTCCGTAACATTAGCAAACACTTTGGCAGTTTCACAATCAGATCAAACAATTAATTTCAGTAATCATGCACAATCATTCGATCCTTTCAGCAAGAACAATAGCAATTAACTAATCATTACATGGACATGAAACCGGATCATCTGATCAACCTATTTCAATGACTAACATGCAACCCTACCATGATCTAAGCAAGAACAATCAATTCATTAACATGTGTAACATTCAATCGGATCCTAAACCAGCCGATTCTAAACTAGCATGCACCCTAGTTTATGTGTGTATCAAATCCGTAAACATGTTTCTCAATCCGTTCAAGTTATACAATCAGTATCCGATTCACAAAAACATAATCATGTAGTATATTATTGTTCATCATGCAACACCCGAATCAAAGCTACTTGTATATCATCTAAACACAAGTACCGGATACGTAACATCATCAATAACCATTACTAGCATGAAACCCTAATTCGTAACATGACATCAAACATAGCAATCAATCAAGGATTACTAACCAGAAAGCCAAGTAGATTAGTGTTGCACGAAGTGGGTGGCTTCGGGTGAGGGCTGCCGTCGCACAAGGAAGAGGAGAAGAGAGCTCCTAGGGTTTGTGTATGCGTGAAGTGTTTTCCAAGTAATTAGAAATTACACCCCCTATGGTTCATGTATGCGTACAAGGGGTGAGTGGGCCGAACCCATCATTGGGCCGCCCTTGAGGTCTCGGGTTGGGTAAGTGGTTGAGTGAGGTTGGGCCGAGTAAAAGGTGTGCGGTCCAAATGGCTTATGCGATCGGTTCAAATAATACATGTAACACATAGAAAAATCATGCATTCACTCAATAAATAAAGTTTCACGTAAGCATATAACGTTACACAAGATAGGTCCGAAATACGAGTTGTCACATTATCCCCAACTTAAAAGAAATTTCGTCCCGAAATTTGGTACGCACTCACTGAGGAAGCTAGGTAGGTTATATCGTTCACTGGTTTTCCTGGGGTGTCACACCCTTTTTCAGTCCAAGGTTGTTAACCTTTGTTTTCCCTTTGTTGTCATTTTTACCCTTGCCTTTCTTGCCCTTTGAGGACTCCCCAACTTCCACCATGTTTGCCTTAGCCGAAGCTTGCAAAATGGTGCCTTTTTTGGGCCTCCCTGTTGTCCTCTTCTATACGAAGACGGACGACAAGTTCCTCAATCGTCATTTCCTTTCTCTTGTGTTTAAGATAGTTCTTAAAGTCCAACCAAGCAGGAGGTAATTTTTCGATCATGGCTGCCACTTGAAATGTCTCGCTAAGTACCATTCCCTCAGCATGGATGTCATGAAGTATAATCTGTAACTCTTGGACTTGGTTCATAATAGTCTTTGATGTGCTGAAAATAGGTTAAATAAAACTAACCAAATTACCCTAATTCTAGACTCTCTAAGCTTTAAATTTATAAAACTAAGACTCAACCTAAATCCTAAACCACACAATCGGCAAGTGAACCGATCGATGTAGTAAAGCTAAAGTAAGTCCGAGTATCGAACCCACGAGACTCTACTGATTACGCTACGACTCTATCTAGACTAAAACTGACACGACATACTAAATTGTTTATTGATTTGGGGGGGTATCTAACAATCCTAAAATTATAATTAAAATTAAACTAAATTAACTAGACGAACAGACGGACAAGGCACGAACTCACACGAAAGCCGAACTCAAAGATGATGAAGGAACTACCCAGTCAGGAATCCTGATTGCTTTTAGTATTGATTATAATTGGAAGTTGTCTGCTATGGAACCGGGATCTTGGGATTCTCACCCCTCCGGAAATCTAAGGACCCCTAATCCTTCTCAAGAGCGCGCTAAGATCCCCTAAAGGTTGTTAATTTACCGGTTATTAGACTCCTTTACAAGACATCTAATGGGTTTATAAAAGTATCCTACGAGGCTCACTCCCTTACAAGACCTAAACCTAGGATAGGTTTGCTTTCTCAGTTAGACTTGCTAGACAGCAGCCAAAAGGTTAACTTCCTAAGAAGGACCCACCTTGCGGTTTAATCACTTAAACCTAGCAATAATCTCGCACCTTACAGCTATTGATGATTAGTAGAACACTTGATTTTATAAAATTACCAATTATTACTTCTAAGGTTTATCGGCCGATTTAACCCTAAAGATTCTAGATTTATTACGTGATAGAGACAATCACCAAAACCTAAAACCTAGCATGATTCTATTATGTGATAAAGACCGTCACCAAGATTCATGCGAAGCAATAATCAATCATTAAACAAAATCAAGCATGCAAACACATCTAACTGATAGAACAAACCGTTTACAATTTATAAACTAGTCCATCGCATTCAAAAATCCATAATATAATCAAACATAAGCAATCATTCATCCATGTCTAGGTAGTAAATGAATCTAGCCGCTAAACATGTTCAAAAACGTAATCAAAGTCATTAAATAATCAGAATTCATTGCGTAACAAAGTTTAACAAACGAAAACAACAAGATAAGGATGATGGAACCCGAATCTTCACTCCCGAATGCTCCAAGATGTTACCCGAATGATTCCTAGCAACCGAAAGCTTCAATCTTCTTCAATCAGCAGCCAAAATTCGCCCAAAGATGTCCAAGTTCATAGATAATCGGCTGTGCATGTATATGCATCAATATATAACCCAAAAACCCTAAAATCCATGCCATTCGCGACTTTTTTCCGACCTAGGGTCTTCACGCGGCCCGCGTGGAAGTAATAGACGAGTTAACGCGGGCCGCCTTAGGGCTTAATACCAGAAACCATCTTCAACACGCTCGCGGCCCGCTTTGAAAATGATCTTAAGTTCAGGCGGGCCGCCTGAACTTAAATAACTCAGATTTATTTGTTAAGTTAATGCGGGGTGCCTGGGAATGTTTATAAGTCCAAGCGGGCCGCCTGGAAGCTCCAGAACTGCATTTTTCGCTTCGTTTCAGCTCCCGACTCCTCGGTTTCCGTTCCAGCCTTCCGCCTTTCCAGATTTTGGCTCGTTTTCGCTCCTTTTGGCTGTAAAGACCTGGAAACACAAATAGATCAAAAGTATATACATTCTAAACTAAACCGACACTAAAACTAACTAACTAGCGACTAAAACCGACGCGAATACCGATGTATTTTGCAATACATCAAATATCCCCACACTTATCTTTTTTTCGTCCTCGAAAAAGAACTATGCAAACGGAATCATAATCAAGATAGTCGTTCGGGTCAAAAGTGTATGTTTATTTATTAAAATTGAGACATGTGTTAGTTACGATTGCGAATATTTCGATCCTCTTAAACCCAAACCCGGTTCTGAGCCCTTATCATGCAATTTAAGTCCGAGTATGGGTCAATCTACCTAGGGTCTCAGACTAGAAATCGCAAGTACATCTAATCCCACCTCAAACTTATAGGACAAAGAGAACGATCAAAGACCAATTCCCAACCGCTTTATATCAAAACCAATATAGTTTGCAATCAAACAATTTTTTTCTTTCTTTTTTTTCGCTCGTGAGTCTAGACGGTGCTTTCCCAAACCAAGAGGCAATCCAGCTGTAGAGTCGCTATCCCCCACCACAGACTACTTAGTTTCTGCACTTTTTATTATTTTTTTCTTTCCATAGCTTTGCACGGTCGATTTCACACACCCTAGCGGTAATCCGATTGTAGAGTCGCTATCCCCAATCAAGACTACATAGAAGTGGCTACTTTCATTCAGTTTCTAGCTCATTTTTATTCTATTTTTTTAACATAATCACAAACTCTAACGGTTTTAACTTATAACGGTGCCCCTTATGTTATTTTTGGCGGTTTCGATTTCCTCACTTTTCCTAGATGAGAACCCACTAGTAGACCGACATTAGGTATATTAAGATCAAAGGAAACTCAAAACCGAACCGAGCCTACCCGCATATCCCAAACTAGACACAAGCACGATTAAATTATCTCATATTATAATTATTTGCACCCGAACAAAAACCTCGACTTTTCTATCATTTTCCGTTTTTAAGTTGCAAACTTCTAAATTCAAAGGACATTTTCTGATTTTTTCAATTTTTTTGGATTTTTCAATTTTTTAATTTTTTTGTATTTTTCGGTTTTTCATGACACTACTAACTAGACACACTAAATACTAGTTCCCATCCCCACACTTGAATATTGCATTGTCCCTAATGCAAGTATGGAAACATGACTCCTAAAACCTAAAAACAAAAATAAATAAATAAATAAATATACAAGTGTACAAGTGGAACGACTTAGCTGAATCATATGTGAGACTGTCAGTATGCCAGTCGATACCACACATGCCCTCCAATCCAAAAACGCGCTCAGCAAACTGTACTAACTCGGACATGCGAACGGAAACGGCACCAAAATCAACCTATCACTGAAACATACTAAACCAAAATAATATATATCATCCAAGTATCAACAAACCATACAAGTATCAACCAACCCATAACCCCACCAACCAATATATCATATCAGTACAAACCGAGATAGGAGGATCAAAAACAGCATAAAATAAAACAAAAGATATAGAACGCCAAGAACACCGCTGCACATCCTCACGCTCCTCCAGCTCCACCCTGCTGCCCCTCAGCGGGCTCCTCCTGCCCACCAGCTGAACTCTCCTGCTGTGGCTGCCACAATGATGGTGGCTGTATGTGGAAGTGATCATAAATAGCCTGAAAACCCTCATGCATATCCTGCCTAACCTGCTCCACTCTATCATATAAACCCTCCAATGTCAGCGGCTCTGGCCGCGGCTGTCTGACAGGGAGCTCACGTGCAGGTAACTGATGCCTCTGCAGTGGCGCCCGAATACGCTGTGGGATGGCACCCTACATCGCCTCTGCGGCGGCTAAATCTAGTGGAGGTGGCACCTGCTGCCCCTTAGTCTCTGCCTCCCACGCTGGTGGCATCGCCACTGTCACTATCCTCGCCAACTGCAAACTTTTCAGCTCGATGAGTGATGGAGCTGGTCCTACACGCATCAGATCAGGCGGAAAATCAGCAAAGACACCTAAATTGGCCGCTAACATCGTGATGTATGGCCCACCATATAACCTCGCATTCTTACTGTCACACCCTGCTAGTAGCGGAAGCGTATTGTGTTTGACGTAAGAAAGGTAATCATTGCATCCAAATGTATTAACACATGAACCAACAACGATGCCATAGATATCTAAGTTCCAACGAATATTTACATATTTTCCAAAAGTAGTTTCCAGTACCAAACATGTTCACGACATTAGACATAACATAGTTATCAGTTTATTTTACACATCACAAAAGATAGTTTTTGCATAAAACTTAGTAAGGCTTTGTATTCTATATCCGAACTTCGTATGGGTATATAGGAAACAAAGCCTTACTAAGTTTTATGCTAAAACTATCTTTTGTGATGTGTAAAATAAACTGATAACTATGTTATGTTTAATGTCGTGAACATGTTTGGTACTGGAAACTACTTTTGGAAAATATGTAAATATTCGTTGGAACTTAGATATCTATGGCATCGTTGTTGGTTCATGTGTTAATACATTTGGATGCAATGATTACCTTTCTTACGTCAAACACAATACGCTTCCGCTACTAGCAGGGTGTGACACTTACCCCCTTCTTCGGCCTAGCTAACGACCACGCCAAAATACTTGCCAGATTCGCTGGCCTCCTCTCAACCATACACATCAGACAGAACAGGCTATGGTGGTTCACTTTGTCCCCCTCGTACCTACCAATCAACGTCGCCGCTAATATCTTGTGTACAAACCTATACAGCGGATCCCTAATATCAGATGCTACCATATTGCCTGAATATGGTGTGGTAGCAATAGTCGCCCAAAACCTCTGCAAGTCTCCTGCCATCACACACGACTCCTTCTCCTCCTTCGCTACATACCTCAACAAACTCCTGAACTCATCCGATTCCACCTCCTGACACGAATAAAAACCAGTTGCCTCAGCAAATTGTGGCAATGTCATATTGAATATCCTCTTGCCTAGCGAAAACGAAACCACATCCGCCTCATCGAAACCCCCTGGATGTCTATAATAGAACGTGGAGTGAAACTCCAAGGTGAGCTGGTAATACTATGGCGCGTCACACTCTACCGCCATCCTAAACTTAGAACCCAACAGCTGCTCTAACCTTTCCACCTGCCCTAACTGCCTCACAAAATCCTAGTCGATCCTCCGAAACTCTAACAGATTCAACTTCTTAATCGGATCATACTTCAAATACTCCACCGACCCAAACGTAAACCGCAATAACGGACTATCCCCAACCTATTAGTCTGACCGTGGGGCGTCCCGTCGTCCCTATATGTGATTTCCCTAAGTACCGGAGCACCCGACTGCTCCTGAACTGCCGCTTGGGCCCTAGTATTGCGCCTCTTGCGCTTTACCCCTGAAGACGACCCTTCACCTGACATCCTGTCCACAACAAATCAAACAAACATGCAAAATAGGTGAACAGTTAGTAAACACAAGCATATTTTTGGTATTTTTGAATTTTTTGATTTTTTTGGAATTTTCCTGATTTTATATTTTTTTTCAAAAAAAAAATAATAATATAATAATATACAATCGGACGACGGCCGTATAGCATTTCGTTCGCGGCCGTTGTTCGATACAAGTGACAAATTACAAAATGACTTGAAAATAAACCGAACTTCGCCCGAATGGAGATTGAGTACGGGCGAAGCGGCTTAAAATCAAGCGACACAATACTACGCGCAAAACGACGCTCACAAGGCTCAACTATGACTCAAAACGCCCTAAATGACTCTAGACGACGCAAAACTAAACTATCGACGCAAAGACGACACATCGACTCTAAAAACGACACTTTAGACGCAAATTACACAACTTTACACTTTTACCCCCTCCCGGCACTTTGCTCGCCCTCGAGCAATCCCAAGTGCCGAGAAATAACCAAATACCAAAGCGTGGAAGCAATGGATAACGGCGCGCGTGTATGTGAAAAGTATATGTTATGTCAAAAATTGCGCAACCGTATCCCCACACTTGTTTTCAACAAAGACCAAAACAATCGTCCGCGACATACTCATTTAAACCAATCAAACCGCCCAAAAATTTAATGCGCGTTCAAAACCTCCCCCCTTTATTTCTATATCACAACCCGACCTCACATCGCGCAAAGCAATATTTCAATCAACAATAATTATTCCAACCCGAGCCGCCCGCACCCTTGCAATAAATTCAAAACAAATCAGCATATGAGTTATCAACTCGACAATCCCAAAATAAAACGCCGAACCGTACTTGATACTCAACAAACTCTAAAGCAAAGTTGCAGACGCAAACAACGGACCGAACAGAACTTGAAAACCTGACCCGACTTTTGACTCTACACAAAAACTGACCTATACTCGACGCAACTAAAACACTAACTACATCAATGCACAAACTGAACTTGCGGACTCAACACCAAGACTGGACTCAATGACCCGACATCGACTCGACTCTAACACACGACAACAAAAGTAAAATGCAGGGACATACCTGATACGCGACCGCACAGAAATGATATGGTCGAAGGTGGCAGTGATGGAGGTGGTGGCCGCTGGTTGGGCAGTGATGGTGATTCAGATGGTGATGGTGGAAGTGGACTGTGGTGTTTGGTGAGGATGGTCAGCGGCGGAGATGGTGGAAGTGGGGGTAGAAAGTTAGGGTTAATCGCCGGAAAATCGCCGGAGGTGGTGAAAGAGTTTGGTTAATCGCCGGAGATGAAAGAGAAGTGAATTTAGGGTTTTGATTGACTCCGATTTGGGGGTTATTGTGCTGTGCCGACATAGATGTCTCACGCGGCCCGCGTGAGTTACAATGCAAGTGAAAGCGAGCCGCGAGCGTTTGTTTTTTTGAAAACCCTTTAGGCCCAAGCGGCCCACGAGAACTAAGGAAGACTTAGCACGCGGGCCGCCTGGACAGCAAATTACAGCACTTTTTAGAACAGCAACAGCAGACTTCAGCAAAATTCATTTTTTTATTAAACCCCATTTTACCCCTGCCCCTTATTTCTCCGTTTTTAATGTTAAACGTACCTGTGAGGCTGTTCGGTAGTCGACTTCGGCCACGCGTAAGGTGATGTACCTGCAAAATACTTGACAAAACACGAAATGGACGCAAATACAATATGACGACAACCGACGCAAAAACACCTAAACTAACGACATGACACGGACAACGACTCAATGTACAAACTCTACACTTGAGTTTTCACCCAAGAACCTACGTGGTGGTATCCGGAAGATCTTCGAGAGGAGTTTCCTCCTTCTCGACGTTGTCAATAGGCCCTCCTAAATAATGCTTCAACCGGTAACCGTTCACTTTCCACGACTCGTCACTCTCCTTATTGTAAAGCTCGATGCGGAAACACTTCCTTCACAACATACGGTCCCGTCCACTTCGACTTCAACTTCCCGGGAAACAATTTAAACCTCGAATTGTAGAGGAGCACCCTATCACCAACCTTGAACTCCTTCAACCCCTTAAGCTTCCGATCATTCAACGCCTTCGTTTTCTCCTTAATACTCCATGAACGCTCGTACGCCGCATCCCTAAGGGCTTCCAATTCATGAATTTGGAAGTATCTTCTCCTAGCGGCCTCGGTCAAATCTAAATTCACCGTTTTGAGTGCCCAGAGAGCCCGATGCTCTAACTCGACCGGTCAATGAAACGCTTTCCCATAAACGATCATAAACGGCGTCGTACCTAGCGGCGTTTTGTAGGCGGTGCGGAATGCCCATAACACATCATCTAACTTGTCGGACCAATCCTTCCGACTCTTGCCGACTGTTTTCTCTAAAATCCTCTTCACTCCTCGATTCACGTTCTCCACTTGACCGCTCGTCTGCGGATGATACGCGGTAGAAAAGCGGTGCGTGACTCTATATCGCTCCAGTGCCTTCTCCATCACCGCATTACAAAAATGCGTACCGCGATCACTTATGAGTGCTTTAGGAGTACCAAATCGCGTGAACAACTTCTTCAAAAACCTCACCACCACTCGTGCATCGTTCGTGGGCAAAGCTTGAGCTTCCACCCACTTTGAAACGTAGTCACTCGCAACGAGGATGTACCTATTCCCACTCGAAGGAGGGAAAGGTCCCATGAAATCAATGCCCCACACATCAAAAATTTCCAACACCTGAATGGGGTTTTGGGGCATCTCATTCCTGAATGAGATATTGCCTGTACGCTGGCAGGCATCACAAGCCCTCACAAAATCCTGAGCATCCTCGAATATCGTAGGCCAAAAGAAACCACAGTCGAAGACTTTTTGCGCGGTCGTGTCTGCTCAATGATGACCTCCTGTCAAACCCTCATGCACATGCCTCAGGATTCCAACACCTTCTTCCCTACTAACACACCTCCTAAGTACATGGTCGCCTCCAATCGTGAAAAGGTAAGGGTCATCCCATATGTACTTCCTAGCGTCCCTCATCAGCTTCCGCTTCTGCTGCGCACTCAAACTCTCCATCACAAACCCGTCGGCCAAATAATTGGCTATATCGCTATACCACGGTAGATCCACAGCTCCTGTCGTGACAGCATCAATAGACTCGTGAGGAAATCTATCTCCTATCGCCTCCTCACGAATCTCCTCTCTCTTTGGATCCTCTAAGTGTGACAAGTGGTCCGCCGCCACATTCTCCGCTCCTTTCTTATCCATAATTTCAATGTCGAACTCGGAAAGAAGCAGAATCCATCGAATAAGGCGCGGCTTCACGTCCTTCTTCTGAAACAAGTGACGCAGAGCGGAATGATCAGTAAACACGACGGTTTTCGACAGAACGAGATACGACCGAAACTTGTCGAACGCAAACACCACCGCCAACAACTCCTTCTCCGTGGTGGTGTAATTCTCCTGGGCATCATTCAACGTTTTAGTCGTGTAGTAAATCGGGTGAAAATGCTTCTCCCGTCTCTTCCCTAACACCGCACCAACTGCGTAGTCACTCGCGTCGCACATCAACTCGAATGGTAAGCTCCAATCAGGCGACACGAGGATCGGTGCACTCACTAACTTCTCCTTCAGAAACTCGAACGATTGAAGGCACTCCTCGTCAAAGACGAAAGGAACGTCCTTCTCCAACAATCGCGTCATAGGGCGAGTGATTTTGGAAAAATCCCTAATAAATGTTGGTGTCCTTGTGTCTGTACTTTGTCTGTATTTTGTAATGTATAAAACGATGTCGTTTGTCTGTTGTGTTTACGTCTTTTGTTATGTTTGTCTATGTGTTGAAATGTATGTTTGACCAAGTCAACCATCCTCCTGGTTTGACTTGGCCAAACAGTCAACATTTTGTGTTTAATATGTATGCTTCGAAGGATGTCATCGAAGGATGGAATGTATCATTCGATGACCTCGAAAGACATCTTTCGTTGGATACTTATGGACCTCGAAGGATATATCATCCTTCGAGGTACATATGGATCCTTCAATATCTTTCGATGGACATTCTGGTCGATAGATGATCCTTCGACCAGAAATCCTTATCTTTCGTGCATGTAAACTGTAATGGGTATATATATCCCATGTGGGTTTCACTTCACAGTTAGTCATTCGGATACATTGTGAGAGCTTTTGTGAGTGAACCAAGGTCTTGTAAGAGAGCATTTCAGTTTGGTCAAGGGCTGTAACCGTGTCCACTGAAATACAAGAGAAAACTTTGATATATTGCTTGTCTACTCTTTCTCTTGTTACTTTGCTTTCATCTAAACTACGGTTTGCACTCTAGCTTGGATTCCGCACTTTCTAGTGTGTTAAACATAACAAGGAATAGGTTTATCCTCAACCTCCGAGGGACCTACAAGTGGTATCAGAGTCGTGGCTCTTTTCCTTGTTAAAACCGGGTTTGTGCAAGACTTTGGAAGTGTTTTGGACAAAAACTCACTTGGTTTAGCTCCCGTTTTTAGTGTGTTTCTTGCATTTTTAACCATAAAACGTGTTCTAAACTAACCGGGTGTGTTACGGGAAGGTTTGGGTAACTTAAAATCTTGTTTTGAAAGGGTTGCTATTTTTCCGGCCAAAATTCCGGCTAAACTCCGGTGCATTGGTTGTGGATAAGAAACTTCCTTTTTGGGCATTATTTTCAAAGTCAAATCTGACTTGGTGAAAAGTTGGTACAGAAACATCCCTTCTGCCGAAAGTTGGTTCACCAACCACATCAACCTGTCACCAACCTGTCAACTTTTGTGTCAGTGTGTCAGGGTGCATCGAAAGATACCTTTCGAGCTCGAAAGATCATCTTTCGATCAAGGAGATTCGACAGATAACCATCCTTCGAACATCTTTCGAAGTCAGTGAGTTGTCTTTCGAGTCAAGGAATCTTTTCGAAAGATACATCATTCGAGTTACTGTTTCCCTTCGAAAGATAAGGATCCTTCGTGTAGGAGAATCTTTCGAAGTTACTGTTCGAAACTCAACAGTGATCCTTCGAGCACTGTTGATCCTTCGAACAAGTGTCATCTTTCGAGCATCTTTCGAGTCTTATCTGTTTAAACTTAACAGTTTGTGATTTTCAGGTCTTTCGATCCTTGATCCTTCGGCTGTTTGTTATCCTTCAAATTTTTAACATAGTTTGTGAAAAACAATTTTTCTAAATCTATTTTCACCTAATATATTAATTATAAAATGGGAACAAACGGTCAATGGGATCCATCCGCGTGGACTACAACATCTTTGGCTCCGCAATCATCTGATACACAATCATCAGCTTCACAATCTGCAACAGATTTCAACAAGACTGCATGGATGCAGGCTATTGCCCCACCTCAAGCTGCAATGATATCTGCAAATCAATGGGCATTAGTCACGAATCAAAGCAGTAGTATTCAAGCGATGATGCAGAATGATAACGAAACGGGTACAAGTACAAAGCCGCCAAAGCTTAATCATATTAATGATTGGGGTTGGTGGAAAGAAAGGTTGAGAACGTATGTTCAGGGGCAAGGTCAAGACTTATGGATGTGCTTCTTCACTCCATTTGAGAATGATTTGGAAGTTGCAGGATCTAATCCTCAGACTTACAGCACTTTGAACGAGGAAGATAAGAAGAAGTTTGAATTGGAGAAGAAAGCATTTATGATTCTCACGCAGGCTCTTCACAGAGATATATACCACCAGTTTGTGTACTGTACAACGACTAAAAGTTTGTGGGATATGCTTACATTGAGATGTGAAGGAAACGCTCAATCAAGGAAGATCAAGCAGGAGCTGCTAAAGAAAGAGTTTGAAGGTTTTACCTGCATGGAGAATGAAGGTTTAGCAGAGTTGTCTACAAGATTCCATCATCTGCTGAGTGAAATGTTTTCCTTCCGAGTTACTGCCACTCCACAAGAAATGGTGAAGAGATTTGCTGATAGCTTACCAGCAAAGTGGAGCAGTTATCTTGAGATTCTCAAGGAAAACGGTGTTCTGGATACAATCACCGTTTATGAGCTGATTCAGAAATTAGAAAACAAAGATGTAGAAGAAAAGCTCAAGGCGAAAAGAACAATCACTCCTCAGAATCCAGAAATGTATTTTGGGATTGCAGGTGGTATTACTGGAGAAAAGCCAACTTCTCAGCATGCTAAGCTTCAAACAGCTTTCCTCTCTAACACCGGACCTTCAACAGCAAATCAGTTTGATCCCTCAGCATATACTATGTTCTCAAGACTAGATTCTTCTTCTTCTCAACAACAACCGTATATGCAACAGACAGCTCAACTTTTCACTCCACCGCCTTTCCTGGATCCAAACAAGGCTCAACAGCAACAACCACAACAGCAAGGGTTTTATGGAAGTTCTTCAAGCTTTCAAGCTACTTCCAATCCGAACACTGTCAGATTGGACACTTCCAATTTTTCTAAAGTCAGTGTTGAGATAGCCAAGGAACATATGGAGATGTTGAACACCTTGGTTAGCGCTTACTGTGGGTTGGTTGCGGGTCAGATTGGAAATATCAACCTAACCAACGAAGATTATCAGCAGGTTGATAAAGAAGAGTTTGAGATGATGGATATAAAGTGGGCTCTTGCTAGTGCTATTCGTAGAGCTAAAGAGTTTATGGAGAGAACGGGAAGAACCAACTTGGAAAGCAACAACAACACCAAGTATGGTTTTGACAAGAATGCGGCCACCTGCTTCAACTGTGGTGAAAAAGGTCATTTCAAGCGGGAATGTCAGAAGCCACCCAAGCAAGGCAATCAGAATCCTTTCAGGAATCAAAGACAGCCTCAGCAACAACAGAACAATTCTGACAGACAAATAGTTCCTGTGGGAGGAAATACTTCTGGATCCACAAACTCTAATCCCCACAGAGGATTAGTTGTTCAAGCTGATGAGATTTGCAACTGGAATCTTCAGCTTGGTGAAGGAGGAAATGGTGGAACAGCATGTTATGCTAAGGCGGTTGAGAATGTGGAAAAGGCTGTAGAACCCGTATCTGCTGGTGAATCTTCTGAAGATGAAGATAGCTCGGGTTACAGTGGAAGTATGGATGGGGAATCACTTGATGCTGGTGATTTATCAAGTGATGCTTTAGATCTGGAGGTTGATGAGTTATTGGCTGATGCTGAAGCATTATGCAAGAGAAGATCTATTCTTTGCCAGAAAGCTGCTGGAACTTCTGAGAAGCTTTCTCAATTTTTCTCTGAAGATGGATCTTTTTCTTTTCATACAGCCTTTATGGCTCATGTTGAAGGACAAACCTCTCAGGTATGTGATTCTAAATCTGACTCTATTTCTGCTGCTGTTGAATGTGCTAAATGTGTAGAATATGCAGAAAAGGAAAGTCTTTTTGAAATCACACACAAACACAATCAAGAATTGATTGTTGATCTGTCTAAAGCAACTGAGGCTAACTTGTTTTTAACAAGAAATGAAAAGGAGTTTAAAGCAACAATTGCGTCATTAAAACATGATGTTTCTGAACTTCAAAAAGCTGTTTTGAGAAAACAACATGCTAATAATAATTTAATTGACACAATTGAACAACAAATGGTTGAGTTAGCCACAGCTAGGTGTGAATGTGAAACAATCAAGCAGAAATTGGAAAGCTATTCCAATTCCCGCTATGTTTTGGATCACATTATTGATGTTCAAAAGAAAAAGAAGGATGAAAAATATATAGGTGTAGGATTCAAATCATGTCCTCCTCCAATGAATCACAATTACTCCAAGTTGCCTGATGACGAGGATATGCCCCGTTTTGAACCTACAGTGCCACTTTGTCTTGATGACTTTGCAGTAGGCCTCGGGTTCACAATTGGTACATCATCCTCGGGGCAATCTGAGTCTGAGAAAGTGAAAGACTCATCGAGTGATAAGGAACAGAGTCCTCCGATTATTGAGGATGCTGATTCTTCGGACGATGAATCTGAAGAAAATGAGAAACCACAGTCTAACTCGGTTACACCAGAAATTCCAATTGAGAATTACATCTTGTGTGATCCACCGGTTAAACCGAGTAAGACTGAAGAGCCAAAAATGATGAAGCCCAGTGTACCTAGTCCTGAAGGGAATAACTTGTTGTACACGCTCAAGGGAGATAGCAAAATCTACTCCAACAAAGATTTTCCAATTAAAAATGTAAATCAAGATTTAATTGAACAAATTTTTGAAGGATGTACGGATAAGTTTTTGGGAAACAAAGGTAACAAAGTGACAGTCACTCAATGTGACCCAATTCCGTGTGAGCAAGTAAGAAAACAATACGGAAACCAAAAACTACCAGTTGAGCGTAAACAACAAACCAATTCGGGTAAGGGCCAGGTGCAGGGAAAGAGGGCTCAAAACAAGAATGCTCAAGCACCAAGAGTTCAGCAATCTAAGACTGAACAACCAAAGGTTCAACAACCTAAAGTTGAGCAGTCTAAGGCTACTCAATCCAAGGCTGCACAACCTAAGGTTCCACAATCTAAGGTTGAGCAACCTAAGGTTCAAGGGGTGCAAAACAAAAGAGCTCCTATCAAGAAAAGAGAACAGAAAGTGAACTTTGTTGAATCAAAGGGTACGGACAAACTTGAAACATTTCAAAATAAATCTAACATTGATTTTATAAAACAAGTTAGAATTTTAAAGCGAAATGATGAGAACAATTATACCCAACACACCAATGGATGTGACTTAGGTCCTAGCACATCTAGATCACAAAGTTCAGTGTCTGGTTCTCAGTCTGGTCATCAACACGTTTCTCCGAGGTTTGTAGAGCGGAGAATGTGTTTTGAATGTGGAACAGTTGGGCACATTGTAAGATACTGCCCATACTTGCAAAAATTGAAGGGAAAAACAAGTGCTCCCCAAGAAACCAATTACCAAAAACAACCGGTTTCCCCAAAACAAGACCCACGTGTCTTGAAAGAAAGGGAAAAGAAGGTAAAACAAAAGAACAAAAAGGTAATTGAGAAGGCCTTAAAATCAGAGGTCAAGGATGAAAAACCTGTACAAGCTAAACCTACAAATGTAAAACCAGAAAATTCAAAAATAATTAATTCAAATACTGGTAAAGGACAACAAGCTTGGAAACAAAAACAGGTAATTAAGTCATGGGGAGCACCAGAGGTTTTATTTCCTAATCATCAAGTGATTGAGATCACTTTCCTTGATGATCAAGGACGACCCAAGTCCACAAAGGCTTGGGTCCCCCTCTCAAACTGATGTGTTAATTGTATGTGCAGGCGGCTCCAGGAGGAACTATTAATAGTCTTTGGATTGTTGATAGTGGGGCTTCCAGGCACATGACTGGCGACTATCGTCTTCTGTTCGATGTGCGAAGTATCAGAGGAGGATATGTTGCGTTTGCTGGAGACAAGGGAGGTTATATCACCGGTGAGGGAATGATCTCAAATGGAATTGTGAGTTTCGACAAGATAAATTATGTGCAACAATTGGATCACAATCTCCTGAGTGTTTCTCAAATCTGCGACAAGAAGTTCACCGTGCATTTTGATGATGCCGGTTGTTATGTGCTGAAGCCAGGTTTCAAGATCCCCCCAGAATGGATTCTCTTATCAGCTCCAAGGGTTAATGATTTGTATGTCCTTGATATGAGCCAAGCAATAACTCAGTCCAAACAAGTTACTTGCTTTATTTCAAAAGCCACTGAAAAGGAGACGATCTCTTGGCACAGACGAATGGGTCATATTCACCTCAGAAAAATGAATCACCTGGTTAAAAACAATCTGATGAGAGGTGTTAATGTGAAAAACTTTCAACTTCAAGACGTCTGTGTGCCGTGTCAAAAGGGGAAGCAGACCAAGAAATCTCATCCATTGAAGAAGGTTAACACTGTCAACATGCCACTTGAGCGTTTGCATATGGACCTTTTCGGCCCAGTCAAACACAAGAGTGTGCACGGAGAAGTTTTCTGCTTGGTAGTTACTGATGACTACTCAAGATTTTCATGGGTTGACTTCATGGTCCACAAGAGTGAGACTCCAGAGATTTTGAAGAATTTGATCACCTTGTTAGAAAATCTGTATAATCTGAAGGTGAGGCGAATTCGAAGCGACAACGGTACCGAGTTCAAAAACAGGGTTATGGATGAATTTTGCGCTGCAAAAGGAATCCTTCATGAATATAGCTCTCGGTATACGCCACAACAAAATGGGGTCGCTGAAAGAAAGAACAGAACCTTAATAGAGACTGCAAGAACCATGTTGGTCGAGTCTCAGCTTCCAGTTCGATTCTGGACTGAAGCTGTTGCCTCGGCTTGCTACACGTTGAACAGGGTTCTTACAGTGAAAAGACATGGGAAAACGTGCTTCGAACTCCTACACAAGAAGACTCCAGACTTGGAATATCTAGAACCTTTTGGTGCACCATGTACCATGATTGATCCTGATGGGAAATTTGGTGCCAAGGCTATCGAAGGTTACTTCCTTGGGTATGCTACTCCTAATCTACGAGTATGGAACTTAACTACCAAAAGGATTGAAGAATGGGGTGAAGTAAGAGTCCAAAGATATTCTAATCCTCCGAAGCCTTCTGGAGAACCATGGATGTTGGACTATGATGGTCTTTTCGACTCTTTTAATCTGCCGACATTTGATGATGATAATGCAATAGCTCAAATGTTGTCTGAAAGCGAGAATGCGACTGGCTCTCAGCTGGTTCGCCCAATCCTTGTTGACTCTCAAGCAACTTCTTCTGTCAACAATCTCGTTTCAAATGAGGTGTTTAACGATGCTGTCGACTACAATTTGTCGTCGGAAGATGGGGAGTTTGTTGATGCAAATGATGGTGAAGCACGGGGTCCGGTTCAAGGTACTTCAGAAGCAACAGATCCAGTGTCTGCTCCAATTGTTCAAGAGGAAAATGCATCATCTTCTACAACTCACCAGCTTCAGAATGATATCGGGAATTTAAATATAACTAACTTGAGGACCAATGTTGAAGTTCCTCTAGTTCCTGAAACCCGAATTCAAAATATTCATCCTCAGCAGAATATTATAGGTGATGTTCTCAGTGGTGTAAGGACGAGAAATCAAATCAGAAACAATGAAAATGCTGGCTTGTATGCTGAGATAAGGGAATCGGGACAACAGAATGATTGGTCCTTTGCCTGCTATGTTAGCCAAGAAGAACCTAGATCTTGGAAGGAGGCATTGAAAGATGATTCCTGGGTGGAAGCAATGCAAGAAGAACTTCAGCAGTTTGAGAAGTTGGGCGTATGGAAATTGGTTGATAGGCCCGATAACTACAAAAAGATCGGAACTCGCTGGGTGTTTAAGTGCAAAAAGGACGACCGTGGGATTGTTGTCCGAAACAAAGCAAGGTTAGTTGTCCAAGGCTTTAGTCAGATTGAGGGTATTGACTACAATGAAGTGTATGCACCTGTTGCTCGTCTGGAGGCTATTAGAATCTTTCTAGCCTATGCATCCTTCAAGAAATTCAAGGTGTACCAGATGGATGTTAAAAGTGCTTTTCTACACGGAGTAGTCGAAGAGGAAGTGTATGTCGAGCAACCACCGGGGTTTGAAGATCCATTACATCCTGACAGGGTTTTATTACTTAACAAGGCGTTATATGGTCTTCATCAAGCACCTCGGGCTTGGTATGAAACGTTGTCTACCTATCTGCTCAGCAATGGTTTTCGACGAGGTTTGATCGACTGTACCCTCTTCATCAAAGAAAAAGGTGAAGATATTCTGTTGGTACAGGTGTATGTCGATGACATTATCTTTGGTTCTACCGATGATAAGTTGTGTAAAGAATTTGAAAAGGTGATGCAAGATCGATTCGAGATGAGTGCGATGGGTGAAATGACGTTCTTCTTGGGTTTGCAAGTTAATCAATCCGAATCTGGAATTTTTATTCATCAAACCAAGTACGTCGGGGACATCTTGAGTCGGTTCCAGATGTCCGATTCGAAGCCAATTTCTACTCCTCTTCCGCAGAATCACGGGATTACTCCAGATGACAAAGGGGAAGCTGTGGATTCGTCACTCTATCGTGCTATGATTGGATCTTTAATGTATCTCACCGCATCAAGACCCGACATTATGTATCCAACTTGTCTTCTCGCTAGGTATCAAGCGAATCCGAAGGTCTCTCACTATGCTGCTGTCAAGAGGATTTTTCGTTATCTGAAGGGTTACCCTGACACCGGGTTATGGTACCCTAAGGATGATAACTTCGATCTCAAAGCGTTCAGTGATTCTGATTTTGGCGGCTGCAAGAAAGATGGAAAGTCAACTACAGCAGGATGTCAGTTCTTAGGCAATCGCCTAGTCACTTGGCAATGCAAGAAGCAGACATGTGTGGCTACGTCTACATGTGAAGCGGAATACATTGCTGTGTCTAGTTGCTGCTCCCAGGTTCTATGGATCCAACAACAGATGCGGGACTACGGTTTTGAATTCCTAACTACTCCTATTTATGTTGATAATGAGGCTGCCTTACAGATCACTAGAAATCTTGTACAGCACTCAAAAACGAAGCACATCGATATCAAATATCACTTCATACGTGATTGTTTTGAAAAGAGACTTATCGATGTGGTTCACATTCATACTGACCACCAACGTGCCGACCTTTTTACCAAAGCATTTGATAAATCAAGATTTGATTATTTACTTTTGGTAAACGGCATTAAGGTGAAGCAAGAGTAACCGACATCAGGAAATCGTTTTTGTAAATAGTTTTCTAAAAACCAAAAATCCAAAAATATTTTTATTTCTTTTTATTTTTGAATTTTAGGGGGAGAAAGTTTCAAGAAAAATACAAAAACATTGAAAAATCACAAAAATACAAAAATATGTATTTAATTTGTTTACTTTCTGCATTTAAGGGGGAGTAAAATTCAGAAAAACACAAAAACAATAGAAAAACAAAAATGAGTTTCTTGGTAATATAAGGGAAAGTGATATTACATCAGAGGTCGGTTGAAACATGTTTCTAGAAATCAAAAGAAACAGAAAATGATATGTAGCTTTACTAATGATGTACCGATAGACTCACAATCATTTTAAAGTATGCAGGAGATATAAACATAACAGACTGAAAACCGGGTGGGAACCATTCATTGGCATATGGTCTTGGTACTGAAATTTCGTTTGATTGATTGCCGAGGTTCTGAGATATTCGGGGTTTATGCTCTTTATCATCTGGGTATCATGGTTGTTTCTATAAAAGACAAAGTCTAAGTTCTTCCATGATTCCATACATACGTGTACATAATTCATACTGCATTCGACCTCAATAAGTGATAAACAATCACATGTCCATCAAAATAAGTGATAAAATATCACATTTATCCGGGAGTCAAGTTTGTCTCTCTGCTGTACGGAAGTACTAACCTGTTCACGGACTTGCTCCTGTGCCCTCATGCATTGAAACTCAAGTTCCTCATCAATAAGTGATTCTATCACATAGGGCTTGTTTTCAAATTCAAATAAGTGACTTTGTTCACATTGCAAATATATACGTTAAAAACAGATGATAAATGGTATACTCCCCAGTATGATGAATCTCGTGCATACCTTGATACGGGAATGTGTCGTGAGTGGATGAACACCGGTCGGTAAGTATAAATCATACCTTAAACGTATCTCTTTGTATTATGATTACACTTGATTGTTGAGTTTAAGTGGATAACAATATCCGTAATTGTGGTAGAATATTTATCAACTTCTGTAAAAGAATTTTTAAAGGAAATGTGTTTTGACAAAAGACCGCAAGCTGATATGATTCTCTTCGCCAGAAACTTGCAAAAATATTGTTGTGTTTGTACATATTTATTTACTGCTTTATTTTTAAAACAGTTTGTGTCGTTTGGTGCATATCAGCACGACATTAGCGGTGATGTCGTTTGATAACATTCAAAGGATTTTAAAATTGTTGCCTTTTATTTTATCAAACCACAAAATCCAAAAAGATTTTTAATTTAACATTATTTTTGATTAACTGATGTTGGTACTCGATCCGATACCTGACAAGCCGAGATACTTCATAAAACTAACCTTTGCAGAACTTCATAATGGACAACTTTTCAAAATGGTCATTTCTGAAAAACCTCCAAAATCTGAAGGGTGTAATTTGGAAAGTCCCAAAAATCCAAAGTGTTGGTGGGAAATCTGATCCTTCGAGGAAGCAATGGCCCTCGAAAGATCAGATGGTCAAGAAAGTCAATGAAAGTCAACTGTCTCAGTCGAAAGATGTTTTGGTCAACGAAGGATTTGACCAATTGATCTTTCGAGTTGACCAGATCCTTTGAAAGATGGTTTAGGTCGAAAGATATCTTTCGAAGGATTCCAAAATATCTGGTATCTTTCGATCCAGATCTTTCAAAATATCTGGATCCTTCGAGCCAAATAGGGATCCTTCGAGCCAAATAGGGATCCTTCGAACCAAAGGTCATCCTTCGAGACACCTTTACATCCTTCGAATGGTTTTGGGTCCTTCGAGGCGGTTGGACTTTCGAGGTAAGAGTATATAAAGGGTCATCTTCTTCATTTGTCATAACAGTTTCAAAAACATCTCTCAAAACCCTCTCATTCTTCTCGAACCTCTGCCCAAATTTTCAAAATCAGTTAAAAGTATCAGGATCCAATAACAACACTCGGTAGGATAATCATCATCGTCTTAACATACAATGGCTCAATAATCAACATGATCATGTGTTTCCTTTTCTCAAATTTCTGATATGATAAATATGAAACATAAATATGTTGTAAATGAATCAATGTTTAGTTTTTGATGATCATTTGATGTTCTTTTATGTGTTTGTTTGTGTTCAGAATGCTTGGTTTTGAATATTAAATACAGGGGTGTTTGATTTGGTAAAACAGAGGAAATGGTTAGGGTTCATGGTTTGGATCAATAGCATGTGTGGGTGTTCATGTCCGGTTTGGGTCAAAATGTTGATGGTATAAAATGGTTTGTAGTGTTGTGTTGTCTGATATAATGAACACTTGAATCCTGAAAAATACTTGAAACTGTCACCGGAAAACACTTAAAACCCCACCGGAAAACTTGCCGTTGAACAGTGATGCCGGTAATCAAAACGAAAGATGATGACTCATCACCTCGATAGATGTGCTGAACAACATCCTTCGAGGTGAGTCTCGAAAGATGTTAGATATCTCGAAGGATCATCCTTCGATTGATCAATCCTTCGAATGATCAAGATATCTTTCAAAATTCTTGATTATTCGAAAGATGATCCTTCGATAAGGTTGACATCCTTCAAGATAAGTGACATCTTTCGAGCTTGACTAACATCTTTCGAACAGATTACCATCCTTTGTGCCATGTTCAATCCTTCGATGGATATTTGGATCCTTCGAAGAGTTCAACACTTAGAATTTTCCAAGAAATTGAAAATTTTCCAAGTGTAGAATTCCTTGTTGAATGTTTGACTTTTTCTTATTACGTGTCTATGTTTGATGAACAGAAATGGCACCAAAAGTAGCGAAAAAGGAACGGGCCAAGCCAACAAAGAAGGTGAAATCGGAGCTTGAAGCTATGTCTGAATCTAGACATAACATGGCGGCGTATTTACAACCAGAAGGCAGTATCAGTCCTGAGTTTACTGGAATCATGGAGTATCTTCATAGGGCGCGCATCAATTATGCTATCACAACACAGCACGTTGCCTATCAGTCGCACATCAAGGCATTCTGGAGTTCAGCTGTGATTGAAACGGTGGAGAATAAGGAAGTGATCAGGGCAACAGTTGCTGAAAAACCCGTGGTTATAACAGAAAACACTATCAAAGAACGTCTACAGCTTGGAGATCAACCTGAAGATCCAACTTCTATAGACTTACAGTGTCAGCGGGGGTTACTGATGAGGATTAAGTACAGCGACAACGTTCTTGCCAATCAAATCAACAAGAAGTATATGCCGCTTCGATACAAGTTCTTGTTGCATATTCTCATTCATTGCCTGAGCAACAAGCGTTCTAGGTATGATCTGTCACCGATCGATTTGACTGGATTGTTTACGGCGTTGATTCTGAACAAGCCGTTTAACATATCTCACTATATCTTCGACAACCTAAAGGAGAACGCTCGAAGGCCACTTCCGTCTACAACACAGTGAACATCCACCAAGTTCTGGTTATATCCCAGGTTTCTGCAAATGATGATAGATGATCAGATTCCTGATCTTCCAAAGGCAGAGGCAGATGTGCTACCTGTTAATCCAATGAACGAACGCACACTGCTGATATTCAAATCTATGTCCAATTATGAAGAATCGGACCCAATTAGGAAACTGATTGGTCATCTTAATACTTCTGGCTATGAGGCACCGCAGAACCACAGATGGCGTCGAGACGCGAGCGACTCCGATAATGAAGAGCCAAAGTTAATCGCTATGGCTGATGTGCAGCTCACAGCTAAACATGGAATCAAAGCAACAAGAAGGTCTGCTGGCAGTTCTAGTGCTACAGCACGTGTTGAGGTTGATGTCAATGTTGCTGCTGAAGAGGTTCAGGAAATGTCTGTAGATCCTGATGTTCGTGTTGGTACTGGTGGTGATGGTGGTGCTGTGGTTGTTGAAACAGGTGGTAGTGCTGGTGATGCTGGTGGTGCTGCTAGTCAGTCTGGTACTGTTGCGACTGACAAGGGTAAAGGCAAGCTAGATCAGCCGAGAAAGCTAGTTGATGAAAGCAGCTCATCTTCTGAAGAGGAAGGAGGTTCTGATGACGATGATTCATCTTCTGAGGATGATAATCCTCCTCCTCCAGGGATGATGAAAGTCTTTGATAAACGCGGGAACCCCCGGTTTGTGCGAATAAAGAAGACGGGTGATACTGGAGAATCTGACCAGGATGAAGATTATACGCTTACTTCTCCGGGTTTTCTTAAGAAGAGGAAGGCAAAACGACAGGTTGTTCGTTCAACGAAGAAAGCTGCTGATGATTCTTCTATTCCAGTTTCTGTTCAGCCTTCATCTGCTCCTGAGCAGCAGTTTCCTCCCGCTGGTGATCAACTGACTGCGTCTGAGACGATGGATCTTGTGTCTTCTCCTCAGAGGTCTTCTGGGACACGACAGGTGACTGTTGATCAACAGCCACCTGAAACTCCCGCCTCAGGTACACATGCTCGACCCCCTCTCACTATTACTGGTCCTACAGGTGCTTCGGGTCAGGCTGGTCAGTCTGGTCAGTCTGGTTCTTCAAGACCTGAGCCTTCAAGACCAACTCTGGTAGAAACCTTATCTGGATTTTCTGAAGCTGACAAGATACAATTCCTGATTGAACAAGTCAGTGAATTGGGATCTATAGTTGGTCGACACACTAGAACTATTGAAGAATATCGTGTCCAGCGTAAACAGGATGTAATGGCACACAATCATCTGTGTTCAATTGTTGAAGCTCAGAATATCAAAATCAAGGAACAGGCCGAGGAAATTGAAAGGTTAAAAGAGGCAAACAAGGCAAGAGATAGGGAGGTCGAAATTATGAAGAAGCATAGTACTAATTTGGAGACTCAGGCGAAAGCGTTGAGGGAGAAGGTAAATAGTCGTGATGATAGACTGATGGAAGCCTTCAAACCCTTGTATGCAAACTTCAACAAGATTCATTCCAAGGTTGGTACATTGTGGAATGAGAGGTGCAGAACCTTAGGGATAGTTCCCTCAAGGCGTGAGGATGATCAAGATGATGATGCTGCTAATCCAGATCAAACTACTGCCTCAGGTTCCGGTGCAACTGCATCCGGTGCTGCAGGTGGATCTGGTACACCACAAGACACTCCTTCTGCTCCTCCTACAGCTACTACCGGCCCAACTGAGCAGACTGAAACACTGGAAACGTCTGCAGGCCCTGAACAGATCAGCCTGGAACCAGAAATGTTCACTGATCTCCCTGAATCTTCAGGTGCTCAGAAGTATCATCCTGTGACGGGTGAACTGCTGGAAGAGGGGGAGTTTATTTCTGAAATGTCTGATGAACAGATATTGATCTTGACTGATTTGGATGAAGTTGCTGTGTGTATGATTGATGCTACTCCGCTGGTACAGGATCAAACTGATTTCTCCACAATTGAAGAAATCTTCATCAGTTCTGATCCTGAACGTCCTGTATATGTTGGAGAGGACAATGCGGAGGTAAATGCTCTGGATGATGATTTTGTGACTGAAAAGACTGCAGAGTTCGCCAATCTTTCTTCTGATTCGCCATCAGCTCAAGAAAACCGTGAGAAAACAGTGAATGAATGGCGAGCGGATTTCCTTGCTAGGAATCCTCCTCCGCTCGCTCCGTTGGAATAGGTTAACTATATGAGGCTGGAGAAGAATCGAGCTCGGGGTCTTATTATTTGTTGGATGTTTGTCAGAGAACTTCACTGCATGGTCGTGAAAAGAGAAACTGGTCTTCAGTATTTCAGAACTCTCCTCAGTATTCTCACACTTCCATATTATGATGTTGCAGTGTTAGCCCAACTAGATGTAATCAATCGAGATGAAGAAAAGATGGTGGATTTGTTTGCTAAGAAAAGCAGGTTGGAAAGGAGATTGGGTTGGAAGGATCCGTTGTACAAACCATAGTTTCCCAAATACGAGCAGATCAGGTTTACACTTGATCCAGAGACAAACACACCTCGCTATCATTTGGTATATGATCCTCCCAAAGTGATGAAGAAGATACCGTTGCTAAAGATGAAGAACGACTTTCTTGGAAATTTTCGTTGCTGGGTTTACGATGCTGATACTGGAGAAGCTGTGATCTTATTCAAGGATAGTCAAGAGAACTTTAGGATGCTAGATCCGATGTGGATTACTAACATGTCCAAATCGGATATTATTGTTCTGAAGGATCATGAGATAAACTACATGGTTCGGGATCGAGATCAAGCTATGAAGTTTCAGAAGATGGCCTTGTACTGCTTCAATCCGCTGGTCAACGCAGGAAGTGCACGGTCATCACATCATTTGACAGTGGAAATGACGTCAGAGACTTAAGACACGAAGACCGAGACAAAGCTACAGCCAAGGGGGAGTTTGTTGGTGCACTTGTGTCTGTACTTTGTCTGTATTTTGTAATGTATAAAACGATGTCTTTTGTCTGTTGTGTTTACGTCTTTTGTTATGTTTGTCTATGTGTTGAAATGTATGTTTGACCAAGTCAACCATCCTCCTGGTTTGACTTGGCCAAACAGTCAACATTTTGTGTTTAATATGTATGCTTCGAAGGATGTGATCGAAGGATGGAATGTATCCTTCGATGACCTCGAAAGACATCTTTCGTTGGATACTTATGGACCTCGAAGGATATATCATCCTTCGAGGTACATATGGATCCTTCGATATCTTTCGATGGACATTCTGGTCGATAGATGATCCTTCGACCAGAAATCCTTATCCTTCGTGCATGTAAACTGTAATGGGTATATATATCCCATGTGGGTTTCACTTCACAGTTAGTCATTCGGATACATTGTGAGAGCTTTTGTGAGTGAACCAAGGTCTTGTAAGAGAGCATTTCAGTTTGGTCAAGGGCTGTAACCGTGTCCACTGAAATACAAGAGAAAACTTTGATATATTGCTTGTCTACTCTTTCTCTTGTTACTTTGCTTTCATCTAAACTACGGTTTGCACTCTAGCTTGGATTCCACACTTGCTAGTGTGTTAAACATAACAAGGAATAGGTTTATCCTCAACCTCCGAGGGACCTACAATAAAGCTCCTATAAAATCCCGCATGGCCGAGAAAACTACGAACCGACTTCACACTAGTCGGCGGAGGGAGCTGGCTAATCGTGTCTATCTTCGCCCTATCAACCTCAATACCAGCTCTCGAAATCTTGTGCCCTAGCACAATCCCCTCAGTCACCATGAAGTGACACTTCTCCCAGTTCAGCATCAACTTCGTCTCCACACATCTCTTCAACATCTTCTCCAGATTCATCAAACACTGATCGAAAGAACTACCATACACTGAGAAGTCGTACATAAACACCTCCATCGAACTCTCGACCATATCCTGAAAGATCGTAATCATACAATGCTGGAATGTGGCAGGAGCGTTACATAGCCCAAATGGCATGCGTCGGTACGCGTAGGTGCCGTATGGACATGTAAAAGTGGTTTTCTCCTGATCCTCTGGTGCAATAGGAATCTGGAAATAACCCGAAAACCCGTCGAGAAAGCAATAGAACTACTGACCCACGAGACGCTCAAGCATCTGATCAATGAATGGGAGCGGAAAATGATCTTTACGAGTGGCGTCATTTAACTTTCGATAGTCAATGCACACACGCCAACCCGTAACAGTACCAGACGGAATAAGCTCATTCTTCGAATTCAAAACAACCGTCATCCCCCCTTTCTTCGGGACGACCTGCGTAGGACTCACCCAAGCTGAATCAGAAATAGGGTAGATCAAACCAGACTCTAGCAACTTCATCACCTCCATCTTCACTACCTCCTGCATATTCGGATTCAAGCGACGCTGCGGCTGCACTACAGGCTTATAAACATCCTCCATCAGAATGCGATGTGTGCAAAAAGTAGGGTTGATGCCCTTGATATCGGATAGCCTCCAGGCAATCGCATCACTGTGCTCTGTAAGCACCTCAATCAAACTCGCCTTCTCCTCCTCTGTCAACTTCGAAGATATGATGACAGGCATATTCGGCTTCTCTCCTAGAAATGCGTACTCGAGATGGGATGGAAGAACCTTAAGTTCTAAAGGCGGTGGAATCTCTACAGGAGTACTCTCATCACTAATCGCATCGGGCTCTAAAGGCTCAGCACTCAACTCATCACTCTCATCTAACTGCTCCTCCTCTACCTCATCTACCTCATCCTCAGAATGCTCGCCAACAACTCCCTCGCCTACTAAATTGGCTCCACTAATGTACTCGAGACACGTGTCGACGCAAGATATGAATGAATTTAGAAAGTAAACGGAATGACACGGCCCACTATCATCATCACGACCGCTAGGATGCTGCATCGCGCTATCAATCTCGAATGTGACAATCTCGTCACCCGCACGAAGAGAAATCTTACCGTCAAATACGTCAATGATCGCCTTTGCGGTTCGAAGGAATGGACGGCCTAGAATAATAGGAACTCTCTCATCGGCCTCCATATCGAGCACAACGAAATCCACTGGGAACACAAACCTATCAACCTTCACCAACAAATTCTCTACTATCCCACGAGGATACTTGACTGATCGGTCAGCCAAGGACAATGACATGTGCGTGGGTGTAAGCTCTCCTAGACCAAGTCGCTCATACAACGAAAATGGCATCAGATTGATGCTGGCCCCTAAATCAGCTAAGGCGTGAGAAGGGGTAATGGCTCCCCCAAAGAAACATGGAATCGTGAAAGTACCAGGGTCGGTCAACTTCTCTGGTAGCTTATTCAAGACTACCGCGGAACAACCTTCTGTCAACGGAATATTCGAAAGCTCACTGATTCTCTCCTTACGCTTCAAAAGATCTTTAAGGAATTTCGCGTACTTAGGCATAGACTGAAGCGCCTCGATGAACGGAAGATTGATCTTCAACTGTGTGAACATCTCAAGGAATTTCCCGTACTCCTGATCATATTTCTGCTGCCTGGCACGGGTGGGGAATGGAAGGCGAGAATAATCAATCACCGGTGCCGGCCGAACCTTCGTCGGCTGCTTCTCTACTCTCTTCTCTACTGGCGACTCCTCGGCATGTGCGGTACTTGCTGGGGCTAGCCTCGTGTGCACCTTGCCTGGAGCCTCCATCTCGATCTCCTCATCGACTTCCTCCTCTACTTCCTCAATCTCTCTTTCTCTCACAACCTCTCCCAAACTCTTCCCACTACGGGTCGTAATCGCCTTCGCTGACTGATTCGCAGGATTCGGGAAAGTGTTTCCCGAAAACTGACCCGGTGGGTGCTCCTGTAACTGCTTAGCAAGCCCGCCTACTGTCCTCTGAAGATCGAGGAGGGCGGCCTGCTGATTCTTGAGCTGGAGTTTGTTATTTTTGTTAGTCTGCTCCTGATTTTTCATGAACGCCTGGGTTTGCGTCATCATCTGGGCGAACATCTCCTCCAACCTGTTCGTACTAACCTCAGGAGCCTTTCCACTACACTGACTCTCCTGAGTCGGTCCTCCACTCGAAAACTGCCTACTCGAACCTGACCCACTAAACTGCCCTGAACTAGAGTTCGTGTAAATACCGGGCCCTCTACTCTGATACTGACCAGATGGAAATCCAGGAGGATTTCCAGACGAACGATAACCACTCGAATTACCACTACCACGCCAGTTGGAGTTAGAATTATTGAACGGATTTGTGGGACCCCTAGACTGACCGGCTATGTACTCTACCTGCTCAAGAGTGATGGTAGGACAATCTATAGTATCATGCCCTCCTCGACAAACCTCACACCTATCGACTTTCTTCTTTATCTCACTCAACTCCTGCCTAAACTCCTGCCTCAAATTCTCGACTACAGCTGCTACAGATGGATCCAAGCTAACTTGGTTTACCCCTCGACCGGCCGAGGTGGTACGCACAGGAATGGAAGTCCTGCTGGTAGCACTATAGTCCATATCGGAGTGGGCAAAACTCTCAAACAAATCATTGCACTCCGCCACTGTCTTCTTTCCCGTAAGCTGACCTCCTGCTGAAGTATCAAAGCGAGCTCTAATCTCAGGAGTAAAACCATTGTAGAATTTCTCTACTAACGCCCAATCAGATAAACCATGATGAGAACAACGGGTAAATATATCCTGAAAACGCTCCCAAGCTAAGTGATACGGCTCATCGGGCTCCATACAAAATGAGTGAATCTGGTCACGAAGGCGAGACGCCTTGGCTGGCGGAAAATACTTGGCTAAGAATGCATCGCGAAGGCTTGCCCAGGTAGTGAAAGTGCCAGCGGGCTGGGAGTCGAACTAGACGGCTGCGCGTCCAGCGAGCGAGAACGGAAAGACCTGAAGATACCTAGCATCAAGATTGACACCCTCAATGGAGAAGGTGCTGCAGAGACTAGTGATGCGATTGATATGAGCGGGGGCATCCTCGTCGTCACGACCATGGAACTAGCAGAGGAATTGGTGATGGCGGTGATAATGTAGGATGGAATCTGTCAAGACCGATCGTTCGGGATCGCTGGAAGGGTGATGGGGGAATTACCACCGGCAAAGCCGGTGGTAGCCTGATCGTAAACTGTCCTACGGGCCATATGAGCTACGTGTGGTGGACTAGGTGGACGGGTGGGTGGCGGGGAATTGTGGGGTGAAGACTTTGGTGTAAAATCGAACGCTGGGGTGGACTGTGAAAATGAAGTAGAGCTAGAAGCACGTACCTCGGACGTAGAAGACGAGAAGGAAGACTTGAGTGCAAACGGAAGCGGCGGCGGTCCTTGTGAGCGTGTATGGGGCATCCACTGCAAAAACCGAGAACAAACAAGTAAAAAGACTCTACTAAACGACTCAACTAACTATAAAAGACACTAAATTACTTAGACACCTACGACTCAAACGAATAAACAAATAGCACGTAATATGTCAAGCAAGTCCAAACAAAGTATTCAACGCAATCGCCAAGAGTCCCCGGCAACGGCGCCAAAAACTCGCCTGAACCTAAATAACTCAGATTTCTTTGTTAAGTTAATGCGGGGCGTTTAGGAATGTTTATAAGTCCAAGTGGGCCGCCTGGAAGCTCCAGAACTGCATTTTTCGCTTCGTTTCAGCTCCCGACTCCTCGGTTTCCGTTCCAGCCTTCCGCCTTTCCAGATTTTGGCTCGTTTTCGCTCCTTTTGGCTATAAAGACCTGGAAACACAAATAGATCAAAAGTATATACATTCTAAACTAAACCGACACTAAAACTAACTAACTAGCGACTAAAACCGACGCGGATACCGATGTATTTTGCAATACATCAGTCTTGTTATCAACCATTTTGAAGTCCAAGAAACGGGCGACAACAAATTTCTTTGTTCCCGCATCCTCCGTTTTGTACTTCTTATCCAAAGACTCCCATAATTCTTTGGAAGTCTTGATATTGTAGTACACATTATACAAGGCATCCGAGAGACCGTAGAGTACATAGCCTCGACATATGAAATCCGAGTGCTTCCAAGCCTCTACCACGCTCAGAGCCTGAGCGTTGGTCTCCCCTTCCGCAGGTTGGGGAGCGGTTTCTATTAAGAACCTCGCAAGGTTCATGGTGGTCAAGTAGAAGAACTTCTTATGTTAACACCTTTTGAAGTGGAGACCCGAGAACTTCTCAGGTCGTGCAGCATGATTCGCCACTGTGGACGCTCCCACATTGTTGGCATGGGTACCGACAACAACACTGGTGTTGCTCGTGTTCACATTTTTAGTCGACTAACTGAAAAAGTTTCAAGAAAACAAGTTAAATTCTATTTTCAAAATAATAAAGACGTTACTTTATTATTATTATTAGAAGTTCAAAAATTCAGCAGTGTAGCTTCTAAGTCCAACTTTGAAGACTACAGCATGAGATTTTGAGAACTCAGCGACAGAAGGGAGTAGAAGCAGAGTTCTGTTTTGACAAAGTCGCACCTTTGAATCAAAACGGAGAAAAATCTTTTTTTTAAACACAACCTGCTGTGAGAAAAAAAATTAGAATCACAGCATAATTGTTTGTGTCTTACACGAACAGTGTTTTAAAAATTAGTTTTAAGATTGTAGGAATCCATTTGCGCAAAATTTAAATAAAATGCTTTATTAACTTGTAAAACAGAAACAAACAGAATGAAAATAAAATACAGTACAATTACAACTGAAAAAAGGAAAAACAAGAACAAGAAAAAGAACGGAAACACTATTCTTGGCTGAGGATCGTGTTAGACACGGGTCCCTTAAGACAAATTTTGTGTCTCCTAGGAGATCACGTTTGTTTCCAGGATACAACAGCCCGAAGTAGTTGCACTGCCGGTCTTGACTCCAACCCGAAGGTGTACTTGAAGCTTGAAGAAGAAGAAGAAGAAATCTGTAAAGAGAGATTGAGAGATGAGTGTTTTTCAGTGTGTTTGTTCTGCAATAGGATGTTCCTATTTATAGTTGCAGGTCTTGAAGAAACTGAAAAATGAATTAAATGGGTGAATTAAATTGCATTAAACGTCTTTAATGCACTTTAATTCGTCACTCAATTCTTAGTCAAACACATTAACTTCGTCAGTTTCGAATGCTGAAACGTAACTGCACATCATTAACTGCTAATGGAAGCTTGTGTGCGCGCGCGCAAGGCACACTGGTGCGCGCGCAGGTCTGCACCCTCATGCGCGATGCGTCCATTTGGCTCAATGCCATGCGCGCGTGCGCCTCAGTCCCATGCGCACCTGCGCGTGTGCGCCACGTCACCTGGTAGCCTCTACGAGCACGCCACACAGTCGCGCCGTTTTGGCTCACTTTGGTGTGCCGCGCACGTCACCTTAGTGCCCATGCTCCATGTGCAAGTGCGCGCCATCACGCCATGTGTACTCGCACGCGTACGCGCATGACTGCCACGTCATGCGCCACTACGCGCGGACCCACCAGTGTCATGCGCCTGCATGCCACATCACCAACCACTTGGTCCTTGCAACCCTTGTGCCCACCACGCGCACGCGGTAAAAAATACAAAGGCGGCTCTCAAGTGGCTCGCGGTGATGCATAGTGCAAATTTCGAAGTGCAAAGTGCGCCATCAAAGCGCCAAATTGCGCCTCATCACCCACGCCGCGCGCACATGCGAGTGCGTGTGTGAGTGCTCCGCACCCTTCGCGAGTACACTAGTGAGTGATTCCATGAGACAATAAGGATGGAGAGTTCCCACTTAAATACCCCTTTAAGTTTCATCTCTCATCCGATGCGATGTGGGACAACGTGCCACTCTCCCACTTATTTCAGCATTCAAGTTTCAAACACCAAACTTTGAGCATCGATATCTCATTCATCTTAGCTCCGTTTTGGACATGGTTTAGTTCGTTGCGAAGCCCTTCCAACGTAGAACACAAACCCACAAATAAATATATAAAACCCGCTCATGTTATTATATTTATTTCTAGTTCAAAAATAGGAAAAATCATTTTCCTATATTTGTGAAAAATGCTATTTTCACAAAATTTCCAACAAATCTTGCCACAATGCACACAACTGGCGTCAACTAATATGATACAACATGTAAATAGGAGCCAATAATCAACATGATCACTGAGCAGGATTGTATCTTGACTAGTTAAAGCTACAAAACCAGGATTGTATCTTGTAAACATTGAAGCTACAAAACCAGGATTGTATCTTGCAAACATTAAAAAATGATACAAACATATAACGTGCTCAAACTATATTAAAGCCCGTTGTAGGTTCGTGATTCGGACTGAAACCCGTGATTAGTGTGTAATTAAGCTCAAAGACGGAAGATTAGAGACGGGTAAACAACTTTCTTGTATAAAATTGGGTAGCATAACGTTACAAATCGGCACAATTATAAGCTATCCAAAATATACCAAATGAGCATACATCCGGGAGAGACCAAATGGTGATCTCCCCCCCCCAAGTCAAAACCTAAAAGACTTGCAAATGAACTATGGGTGGTATTTATAGCCACACCACCTTCACATGAAAATCCACCTTCAAGTGAAAGGTTACTTGCAAATGCACACGGTCAAACGAATAACCCTTTCGTTTGACCACTTCAAACGAGCGAGTCTATACATGTTCGTTTGACCGTTTCACTAACTGTTATTCTATTACATAATCAGCATAAAAAGTAATCTAATCTATTCGAACACCATCGGACACAAAAACTGCACCAACAAATTCCCCCTTGTCAGTTGATGTCGAATGCTGAAAATGCAACTGCAATCGATCTTCAGTCAAGTATTTGTTGATGTTAGCTTCTCTGTGTTAATAGATTCCCCTTTGACCGATGATCCAGGTAAGAAGTATCTTGACTTGAGTCTTCATAGTAATACCAAACCCTTAAAGCTTCTCGTATAATATTTCCCCCTCAAAGTACGCGTATCCGTGGTGGGTGTTGTGCAATGTCCTCGCAAGGCTAAATTGACCGATCTTCCGCTGATCTTCCAATACTCCAACCAGCATTTGATAAGGGTTCCATTCTTTAAAAACTGCATCAAGTCTTGATCTTTTCATTAAAAACTCTATTTCATTCAAGCATACTACATTGGTAGAATTTTCTGGTGAACTGTCTTCTGTAAACCATCTTTGTGGAATCGACAAAGTAATGCACTTTGTGGAAGTTAGCTAGACCGAGTATATCATTAGCAAGCTCAACCAGCACGCTTAGTTGAACTACATCCATATCTCATTGTCTTACCTTTGTGAAGTTGACCACGTAATGCACTATGGATCTTCAGCATTAGTACTCAGGATGTCAGCGTGACCAAGTACATCGTTTGCAAAATCAACGAATTGAATTGCACCCAGTTCCCTGTAAAATCCCAAAGAAACATCAAACCCAAA
Organism: Helianthus annuus; assembly: GCF_002127325.2. NCBI lineage: Eukaryota > Viridiplantae > Streptophyta > Magnoliopsida > Asterales > Asteraceae > Helianthus > Helianthus annuus. The sequence continues at coordinate 119,690,403 of NC_035437.2, forward strand.
ATCGAATCCTGCAAATTCCCCCTCAGCTATAACTTCATCCGCATTAGGTTTCAGCCATATCCATTCGCAAGGTGTCACTGCTTTGATCCCCTCAATACAAAAACCTAACCGGCCTCTGATAGAGTTGGAATCCACACTTGTTAGCCTTGAACTATCAGTTCTCATAAAGATTCCCCGGGTCTTCCGTGAACAGCGTTTTGAAACTAATGTTGACTTTAGATACCTGTATATTTCCGTGCAAAACCCTTCACGCTGGCTGGAGAATTAATTAAAATCCTTAAATATATGTTTGTGCAAAACATTCCACGCAGAACCTTTGGTATCACCAGAAAATCACAAACTTTACCACCTGTGATTGTGTTTAGAAATATACCGAAGAAATCCCAAAACATATGAAAATTTTTATCCCCCCATTTCTTTGGTGAAATCTCTAAACCTTAACAAATTCCCTCCTCTGAGCGGAAATCAACTTCAAATGTTCTCGGTTTTCGAAAAATCACGAAAGCGACTTTCTTCTTTGCTTATTCTAGTTGATAAAGAAAGTCCCCCAGCCCCGTAGGATCTGACTTGTATTCTCCCAAAGTTCTGCTAACACCTAATCCGAAAACTTCCATCATAGGCATAAATCTTCGACTTTGTGAACTCGTTAGGACCGGTCTTGGCTCTCCAGTTTCCTTCAATCGTTACCAAACGCGAGAATATGGCAATAAACAAAATGCTTTAGAGCATTTACGAACACCGATAACAAAATAAATTTTCACGTGCGGAAATAAATATACCGTTTTTGGCCCATAATAGTCAAGTCACCAAATTTGACGTTTGCGTCGGTAACCGTGACTACCTCACATTTTTTTAAACATATGTTTTCATCATCTCAAACTGATCTGACATGTCCCTAAACTCGTACGTATTTGACGTTGAAGCTCGACTCAAATAACCTTCGCAAACACCCGGTCCGATATGAGAATTAATCCATCTATATGTTAAAACATATAATACGCCCACTTTGTAAAAGAATTGATGGCATCAACATTCTTTGGATTAATTTTAAAATCTAACTTATTGGGCTTCCATCTTACTAGTCTCTAGCACAAGCCCACACAAATTAATTTAAAAACTTAAACTAATTGTGGGCTCAACATAAAGTAAAGGCCCTGAACATTATTGTTGGACTTTCCATTCAACTTTTGTTTAACCTACTGTTAAATATATTAGAAAGTAAAAGCCCTAGTTGCAAACATCAGCCATCACCCACTTCCAAGTCTTTGACTTCTGGATTGTAGCCTCTGTATTGATACACCCACCATCTCATCTAACCCCGCCTGTTCAATCCCAATCAAATTAGGGTGAAAAAGAATCTCCGGGCACCTGAATCTCTCCACGCCGATTAGTATATGAAAATCTTCCTTCGTTAATGGGCGAAAGCGTGGTGGTTGTGGACGGTGTTTACTGCGGTGGTGGCCGGAGCACGAAGGTGAATCGGAGATCAAAGTCCACAAAGAATGGATTATTCTTCGTGAAGTATCACCAGTAAACAACCCATAGCCGAAGGATGTTCTTTGCAGGACCATCAGCAGCAAACAACTCAAAGTAACGAAGAATGTTCTTCGTCAATCAACATCACGAAGAGTAAGAGTTCTTCTTTGTTGAAGTCTTCCGTGAGTGCAAAGAATCATGTTCTTTGAGGAGCGTTCTTTGCATTGACTAGGTATGTTTCGCTGTTCACTTTTGGTCCAGATCTGAAGAAACCCTAGTTTCTCTAAACAGTCGCCACCCACCTCAAGAACATGACGAAGAAAAACATCTGGAGATTTGACGAAATACGCCTCAAAATTGAAAATGGATGATGAAAACTTGATGTATTTGGTGTGAAACATAATATCTAACCCTCTTGTATGGTCTATTTCATCTCAGATCCATATTTTTGGGTCCAGATCTGGGTTTTTCTTGTTTACACCACTTTTACATCTTGAACAAAAACCCCCAAGAATCACTAGTCAAGAGCTCATGTGACTAAGAAAATGGTTACATTCACTAAGTCGGGTACCATGGCTCTGATACCAATTGTAGGTTCGTGATTCGGACCGAAACCCATGATTAGTGTGTAATTAAGTTCAAAGACGGAAGATTAGAGACGGATAAACAACTTTCTTATATAAAATTGGGTAGCATAACGTTACAAATCGGCAGAATTATAAGCTATCCAAAATATACCAAATGAGCATACATCCGGGAGAGACCAAGTGGTGATCTCCCTCCCCCCCCCCCCTAGTCTAAAACCTTAAAAACTTGCGAATGAACTAGGGGTGGTATTTATAGCCACACCACCTTCACATGAAAATCCACCATCGTGTGTAAGGTCACTTGTAAACGCACATGGTCAAAGGAATAACCCTTTCGTTTGACCACTTCAAACGAGTGGGTCTATACACGTTCGTTTGACCGTTTCACTAACTATTAGTCTATTACATAATCAGCATAAAAAGTAATCTAATCCATTTGAACAGCATCGGACACAAAAACTACACCAACACCTATAGCAATATAACTCATGACCACTTACCGCAAATTTTAAACTAATATTTTCTTATTAGTTATTCGGATTTTTTTTTAACTTGCAACGATTATGACTGATATATTTAAATTATGTGTTTGTTATTATTTAATTGAGATCTATAAGCCATCATATAGACCACACTGATGCTACGAATATAAAACCTAAAAAAAGTACTATACAATATATCACAAGATAATTGATAAACGTACAGAAAACAACTACTGCGTTGTAAATTGTCCTCGCCGCATCGCACGGGTTTTCTACTAGTGTGTATGTGTGTGCGTGTGTATATATCGAAAACCCATGTGAGTTGAGAAAACTCAAATAAACCCTATGTAACATTTTTATTTTTTTCTAAAAAAAAGGGAATGTAATATAAATGTACATGAAATTTTTTTTTAAATGAAAAACAAAACGCCTACTAGTTTTTTTTTAATGTTGAGAATTTGTATGTTACATTTTTTGACATATATATTATGTAACCTAAAATTTGTAACATTTAAAAAAAAACAACTCCGTGGTTTTGGTATTTCTTTTTTTTAAAATGTTCAAATATACATATATATATATATATATGTTATATATATATTACATATTTTTTAGAAAGGTTTCTTGAGTTTAAACAACTCAGGTAGGTTTTCTCTATAGCCTTCCCATATATATACATATATATATATATATATATATATATATATATATATATATATACTAGCCATTTACCCGCGCGATGCAGCGGGAGTGACGATTTATAATAGAATACTCATTTACCATTAGTTTATCAGTCGGCTCGTGATATATTGTATAGTACTTAAGTTAGTTTTCTTTATCATGATATATGTTGGCACTCGTTTTTCTGTTAGTTTATCGATTCTTTGCTGATATACTTTTATTAATTTTTATTTAAGTTAGTTTTCTTATTAGACATTTTGATATACTTGGCCTTGTTGGTTGGTTTTTCTAGCCTAATCGTTGAATTATCTTATTTTAGTTATTTATTAAATATTTATTTTGTTTGATACCACACTTTCTTCTCCTCATATCCACCATTTTATAGTTCTTTATGCAACTCATTAACGTATGCAAAACTAACCTAAGAATTGATCGATCAGAATTCAAATAATCAAGAGTAGGGCTCACAGACCTTGAACAAAAAACAAAACACAATAAAACTCCAAACGCAAAGGATATATAATATGCTAACTATCTCTTTATCAAAACTAAATACATAGAGAAATCATTTAACTTCCATCTCTGTTATCCAAATGAGCACATTATTTTTCAACTTGCTCACAAGTGTGAGATGTCATATGAGCACACAGTTGAAATAAACTAAATTAATGAATGTAGAAGCTAACATTTCTAGAAGCAGGCTTTACCAAAGCAAGTGGATGGGTCGGGACTGTACCATTTATATAGCCTCCTCTAACACGAAGAGTTTTTATTGGCACTCCAAGTTTGCTGTCACATATAACAAAGAAACTTAAAACTAAAATTCAGAGATTTAAAGTAACTCACCATGAGGAAAATGGAATATAACAAAAATAAATAAAACTAAAAGAATGCAGCAGCCATGGTGCACACTCATCCATCTAACACTGTTGTGGCAAATCACTTCCTACAAAAATCAATGGACGGTTAAGATTGATGGAAGAGCATATGGTGGTGAATATCATTAATTACGAACATCATGAACAAAGACTATACCAAAAAACACACTATTTGCAAGAAAAAGCCAACACCTAAGTATATATTTTTAATTAATGGTTTTATTTTTTAATAAATTAATTAAAAAAAAGCTTTTGGCTGAATAAGATCCAACTATTTTGACCTATTACACAGCCCATCATACTATCTCAACCTAGACTAACGTCTAACGCTCATTTGAATAACCAATCGAGCTCAATGCCATACGTAAAACATTTTAGGCCAAAACAATATCGAGGCAAATGCCATACGCGTAAAACATTACAGACCAAAACAATATCGAGGCAAAAACCTTGGAAGCGACATATAAGCAAAAATTATACACACTTACATCAAACACTTAGCTTTTAACACAACCAACACTTCGCGTTTAGTACTACGTAGGCTTGCTTCTAGTTGCTACACTAACCTGCCTAAATCGTATTAACCTCTACACAACAGTAGACGCAAAAACGGTTCGACCCAAAAACGGTTTTAAAGTACTTCATATTATCTCGGGCTTACGGTTGAATTGGTTTGTGGGCTAAAAAGATATGAGTTGCCTTACTTTGGCTTTAAATCACAGTGAATAATCGGGTCCGGTTTACATTCATGAAGATAATTCATTCCCCTGCAATACACAAAATCGATGAGTTGCGTAACGGGTCAAAACTGGTAAATTTTAGGGCGGTTTAAAAATGGGTTGGGTCGGTTGAATTCCCCGCATCGACACCTTTTTGGGAACCTTCTTAATTTCTTAAATATGAAGGTTAGGCTTTTTTTATTTAAACAATGCCATGAGTCGTCCGGTTTGTGAATCAGATAATATGGAAATAAGAAAAGATAATTTAAAGTTTGTATATAATAATCACCTTTCTATTCTCCTCATCTAGTCTTTGTTTCTCACGTTCTGTTCGGGCTACTTTCTTACTAACTTCTTTTCTCCATGAATCATGTTCCTTCCTTGGTTTCTCCACCCCAACATGTGCCCTTTCTCGTTCATCTAATAATGCTTTCACACGATCCTGTGCAAACACCTGCAGTTTTCTTCTATCTGAAGTACAGAAAGAACAATATTTCCATGTTATAAAATTGGAATTCACACAAATATAAAACATGTAACACTAACCATTAACCAACCTTCATGGAAAGCTTAATTTATGCTGTCTAGTTCTTCCATCGTCCTTTATAAAGGCATGGTTTTCTGATTACATTTGCTTTGCAAATCATCATGATTTTCATTCCTCATGTCGATCTCAGTTGCTAATTCGATCACTGGTCTGTTTTTGGTTTTTGCAACTTCTTGCTCAACTTCCGATACCGTCTTCTTCAGACCCATGTTCATACGAAGGTAGTCACCTATTGGCCCTTGTGATTCAAAGTCAGTTGCACGAGCTAGCCAGGTATAAATACTTGAACTTGGCGGATTTTCATAAGCACTCCACTCTTTCTTGCTGTGGTGATCAGCTTCAAAAGCTTTCTCAAACTCCATAGCATTTTTCAAACCATTGTTGAACCTCACCAACGCTTTTGCAGTTCTCTTTTCAGCATCCCATAACAGCTCAACATCTTCAGGCTTGTATTTTGAGAATCTCTTGAGCCAATATTCAGTGCCGTCTGATTTTTTGACTATGTTGACCACAATCCCAGTCCAAGGCCAGCAGAACAATTCGTTTTCTTCAGAGATTGGCGCTGCTAGTTTCAGTGGCTTTTCAGCCTCATCTGCCAGTTCATTCTCTAAGTACAATGTTAGAGCAAGATGGTTAGCCTTTTGCTCTAGACTTCTGTTGGAAGAGCCTTTGCTTACTCCTGAAGCATGTTGATGCAACTCTTTGTATTTGAAATTCTGTTTTTTTCTTGCCAGCATAAAAAGGACACCCAAGAATGGCATCCGGATATCTAACTTTGAGTGTTCCATTCCTCAGTTGCTTGTATGGCTTATCTTTGTACTCAGAAATCTCTGAATCACTAAACTCCGACTCTTCACCTGAACTCATATCCATCTACTCAGAAAACAAGCACACACCAATATCAAGATGCTAACTAAAAGCATGTTGAGACATTAAGAGGGTGTCAATAAGGTAAAACGAAAAGAATTCGAATATAAATATAAAGAATGATAAATATCAGATATTCTAATTCCTAAATTGGTGATGTTATATGTACACCAGCGTGCCTGTCACATCATACACATCATATAGTGAAAAAATGACCATAGGGCCACATGCCTTTGTTAGTGGTCAACCAGTCACTTTTGTGTCAGTCAACCACATCATATATACACCGTATAAATAATTTGTCAAACACCACCTCACACGTGCTCTCAACCCCTCGTACAACACATATAACAATTTTTCGCCTATCATATGACTCGCCAATGGTGTTTGGATAGTGTTTCAATGATGTTTCTATAGCCAAGCCCTTCCAAAACACAAGTACCCAACCTTAAGTGCCAAAAATACATAGACTGGCAGATCTCTAGAGTCTAGACTCTAAGCGGCCTCACATTTCCCTGAAAACTTCTGTTTATTATCATAAACACTAAATACTCAAATAATGTAAATTTTAATATATGAACAGACAGATGCTGTAAATAAGTCAGATGCAAATTTAATGTTACATTTTCTGTGAAACACGTATGACATATCAATTTCGCATTTCATTTACATAACATCCTCTGTTCCTACGCCAAAGTTTTGTTTCTCATCATTTCATTCTTCTCGAACCCTAAATGTGGATTATTATCGTCTAGGACACACAAAAAAAAATGGTTCTACTTAAAATATTTCTCCACGTCTTGAGTGACCCGGGTCAAAATAAGAGAACCACCAAGTAAAAGGAACAAGATTTTCAGTAGCTTGTAAGTCCTCTGCTGTCGGGCTAGCTTTGCTGCAGCCTCTTCTTCTTGTCGATAAAGCTATTATAAAATATAACAACACTCAAATATCAAATAAGGAACATAGACGCACCTTTGATAGTATGAGACAAAGAGAAAGAAGGTGAAATAAGAACTCATAACCCTAGATCTGGCGATGTGCATCAGAAAAACCCCTTCTCAATGAAAGCTTTGTCTGTAATATTATTGTCACACATTGCAGATGAAGAATCACTCGCAAAGTCATAGTATTTTAAGATGGCATCGTGTGTTGCATCTGAATTTAAAGCATGAGTCCACCAGTAATCAAACATTCCTTTGGCACTTGTTTCGTCATCAATCCATGCATTTCCAATCTGCACATTTTACGCCAGGAGTAATGTTTAAGTGTTCAGAGAAAAACATTATAAATTTGCAAAGAACATCACTTGTAAGACGTCGCCTGACTCTTTTATGCTTATAACAGATCATACTTATTTCTTGACCAAATGCCTAACACAGAGATAACTCGTCATCTTGACCAGAATCATCCAAAACTTTCGCAGATCTGAACAAATTCATCATATAAAACGTGATTTTAACACCTAAAATCAACCAAAAACAACAGATACAAAGTAAACTAAAGCTAGATTAAACGATTACCGGTATTAAAACAAGATCTGAACAGAAGACGATGAGGATTAACATAAGCAGCAACCGATCTCGGAGAAGATGGTTTATACCAGTTGCACCAACAAGAATCAAATCCTTTTGCATCATGTCAGAGACCCGTTCAAGCATTGCCTCGCAAACAGAATTTTAACCAGATCCAAATCAGACTCAAATAACAAACAAAAAACATTAGATGTGGTTTTATAACGGTACCTAGATGTCATCCACAGTGGATCTTGTGCCGATTAGAGAAAAACCCAGTGGATCTTCTGTCAGATTTGAGAGAAAATGAACGATTCAACACAAATAACAAACATATCAGACTCGAATAACAAACAAAAACTTTAGATGTGGTTTAAAACGGTACCTAGAGGTCAACCCCACTGGATCTTCTGTCGGATTGAGAGAAAATGAACGATTCAGGGTTATTGAAACCCTAGATCTGGAAATCGCCTGGGAGAGAGAAAGCATGGAGTTGGGGGCGGATGAGATCTGGTGAGATGTGAGTTGTGAGAGAGATGAGAGAGAAGGAAGGGGAAATGTGGATCCGTGTGAAAACAATATCACCCGTCAGATCACGATCCGTGTGAATAAGTGAAAGGAAATGGACGGTGATGATGGATCTGGGTAAATGCTAAAAGTTTTGGAGGGGCATAATTGGAAGTGTAAATTATTTTATGCTTTAGAGGGTTGTAAACCATGCTTTAGAGGTGTTTGAAGGAAATTTTTATGGACTTTAAGAAGTCCTTCCTATATGTATTATAAAGTAGTATAGATAGAGAGAGAGAGTAACGTACAATTATGGTTTATCGTACACTCATACGATATTGTGAAATCGCATGTTACAAAAAAAACATATTGGAACTCGCATGTTGGTATTTTTGATGAAATCGCATGTTGTTTTTGTGTAGCAATTTTGCATGTTGGTAAATACGATGAAATCGCATGTTGGTATTATTGTAATTAAATACTGAATGTTAATAACACGGACTCTACATTCTCTGCAATTCGATTTCCATTAACATCACCATATCATCGTACAATTTAGGGCACAATTTCCTGAAGAAATTTAACAAAATCACTCATCATTGGTTACTGATTGTTATTATATTCAGTAATCGATTACCATTGATCGACATGACCTAGAAATCAGAAATCGTGTCCGTTTATTAATCGCCGATCGTCTATCTCTGCCAAATCTCAACTAGTCGCCAATCACGCCATCTAACACTCGGTAAGGCTCTAATTATTACCAGTAGATATATATATATATATATATTATATATATATATATATATATATATATATAGTATACTTTAGGTATCTGTTTTAATGGGTAATTTTGATTTCTATGAATGATTTATATGAATGTGATTCAAGTCATTGATCTGTTAACTATGCTTGTTATTTTATTGCACTGACTTATATACAATGCCATAGCCGACCTAGTATCATTCATGTGCATAGTGATTTGTTTAGGATACGTGTAGATGATTTTGTGTAATTAGAATATGTTGGCGTTGTTGTTTTAGGTAATGCACACGTGCATAGTGAACTTGAGCAGTTTTGTGTAAGATGCGTGATTTTTTCTAATTAGGATATTATGGTGTTATTATTTCATGTGATGCACATGTGCATAGCGAACATGAGCAGCTTTGTTTAATATACGTGTATATGATTTTGTGTAATTAGATTCTATTGATGTTGTTGTTTAAAGTGATGCATATGTGCATATTAAATTTGAGCACATAACATTGAACTTTACATATGGATTAATTGTAAGTATCATTATAAGAATATGTGATGCACATGTGCATATTGATTCACAAGTGCATAATGACAATGATATGCGCTGCACATTTGCATATAGATACACAAATGCATATCGTTTACAGTGATGAAAAAAGTTGTTTAATGCACATACTAATTGAAATTGCATGTTTGATTATATTATGTTTTAGTTATTATTTTAGGCAAAAAATGGAAAAAAGCGAAGAAAATAACAATTGTGTTGAGATAGAATGATGAAGGGGCAACAAAACTGCCAGATGATAAGGAAGGTGAATACAAAAATGTTAAGCGAAAAGACAAAAAGGTTGGTTATTAGTCAATGATGCAGTTGGTAGTATATGCACATGTGCATCCAATTGTTACTTTCATGTTGAACGATGTTGTTTGATATCATGTGTAGTTACCACAAAAGAAAGAAATACAAGGAATAGGACAAGTACACGAAAGCACGATGTGATGGATGAGATGTGATGGATGATAAGGGCGGCGAGATGGTGGAAAATATTAATGAAAGAAAGTTGGATAGAACAATGTTATATTGAAAATTATGGTTGTTTTTGTATGGTGGTTTATATGTTAGTTATTTTTTAATGATAACTTATATTTGTTTATTGGACGGTGACAACTATATGATCGTTAATTCGGTAATTTGATGTAATATGGTATAGTATATGTTGGAAATGCACATGTGCATAAGGTGAATTAGTATGCATAGTGGTGATATATAATGTGTTACCAGATGATTATATTCAGTTTACAACGTTTAAATGTTATATGGTACTGGTTGGTATAGTATATGTTAAAAATAAACAAATGTCTACTGTCGTGACGTAAATGATTATGTTGCCAATGCACATAGGTATATTTATATATTATTATGCATAGTGGTAATGTATGATGGTGTTTGGTATAGGATATGTAGTTTACAATGTTATATGGTGTCTGGTATAGTATCTGTTGAAAATGCACATGTACCTATTAATGTGATATAATGTGTGGCATAGTTTATGCTGGCAATACACATGTGCATAACGTAGAGGTAGTAATGTATAATATTGTTTTACATAGTATATGGTGGCAATGCACATGCGCATAATATATACTTTGCAATGTATAATAGGTGGGTTGAAAATGGAGTACATGTATTTAAAACATAATAACATTAAAAATAGTGCATCGATAAGTTTAGATGCTATGGTTTCAATGTTTAAAATGCACGCCTTGGGTAATGCACATATGCATGATATTGAAACAGTGGGCATATTGGTAATTTATGTTAATTGGTCATGAATAAAACAGTGAATATTGCACCGCTAAGTTGATAAACAATAAGTCTAAACAAGGAACGTAAACAAAAACAAGTGATAATTAATATATAAAGAGTTCAATTATTTTTTGGTTGTCCTTCTTTTGAACATAATATGTACACGATGTGTACGTGTATGAATGCTTAATGTCGGATTGTTCAAGTATTTTTTGTTCTTTGTTATGCAAATGCGTGTGGAAAATCCAGATTTTTTAGCATAAGTGTTGTACATCATCACAACGTCCACGTAGTGATTAAACGTTACATTTACGGTAGCGATGTATTCAGCATCAACATCGGGTATCCAATGTGGTGTGCCATTAGGCGAAGAATGCGAAACAGTCTTAATTATTCCTGTATATAAACTAAAAATAAAAGGAATAAGAAGAGGATATAAATATCGTAATTAATAAAATATATGGCATGTGTACACACAATGTTTATACGGTTAACGATGTATACATGGTCAACAGCTTATCAGTGATGATTATAGGGGGTAAACAATTTATCAATGATAATTATAGGATGTTAGCGATGTGATGCACATGTGTATAGGAATGTGTTGTTGGTTAACATATGATTCTATAGGGTGTTGGAAATGTGATGCGCATGTGCACGGTTATGTAGTATTGGTTAATAGTAAGATTAGTTATGATTATGGGGTGTTGTTAACGTGATGCACATGTGCATTTTCATGTTAATGATGGAGAGTTCACTGAAAGTTTACGAAAGACGAGTATGGGTGTTATCAACATAATGCACATGTGCATGATCGGTGACGAGTATGAGTGTTATCAACATAATGCACATGTGCATGATCATTGTATTGATCAGTAGATAAACAAAAAAAATGAAAAATGTTAAATAAACAATTATACAGGAACATAGAGTAATCAAGAAATGTTTAATAAACAATGATATAGTAACATAGAGTAATCAAGCATGCAAAAAACTAGTAAAACAAACAAAGAACAATGATAAATAAACACTGACATAGGAACATAGAGTAATCAAACATGTAAAAACTATTTATGTATATTACCTCCAGTCTCATATCGTATAAATTGTAATTATTGTTGGTCCAGATTCGTGGGTGTTGTATTAGTCGATGTTGAAGTAGTGTCACCGGATATTGAGTGTTTAGCAGAAATTGAGTGTTCAGCGGAACTGGTAACAGAATGGGTGTAATAAAAAAGTATGTAATTTTTTGTAATCACCGTATAAATGATGTATTTGACTCAGTAATCGTATAAGGATGAGCCGGATTAGTTATCGCAGTGGTGACCTCTGAGCAGATGTATGAATGTCATCGGATGAGTTGCGTTGGAGTAGTCGTTGAAAGAGTTCTCACGGTGGTGGTGCGGTGGTGTCTCGGTGGTGGCAGCGGTCATGTGTTAACACTGATCGGCGGCGGATGTGTCGGCGGCGACGGTTCTCATGAGGGTGGTAGCAGATAACGATTTGAAATACATAACCAGATTCGTTTAAGTAGTTGTCACGGTGGTGGTGCGGTGGTGTCTTGGTGGTGGCAGCGGTGATTTGTTAACGCTGGTCGGCAGCGGATTTGATGGCAACGGCGGCAGTTGTCAGGGGGTGGTTGCAGTTACTGATTTGAAATACAGAACCAGATCAAGGATACATAGCTGTTAGATGGAATTTCACTTTAATTACAAAAATGCCATGTGTTCACACTAGTTCTCGCGGTTCTCGCAATAAAGGGTGGTTCCTAACGGATCCTTATCCTATATATATACATACATACATATACATACATATATACTAGTAGGAAACCCGCATGATGCGGCAGTGACAACAATTTACGACATGGTACTTGTTTTCCGTTAGTTTATCAATTGTCTCATGATATATTATATAGTACTTAAGTTAGTTTTCTTATTCGTGGAATATATTATGTAATATGTTACAACTCAATTGAGTTAACTTATCAATAGACATGCGTATTTTTTCTTATATAAATCTGAAATAAACAAATAAATAGATGTAATTTTTATCAAGCAATATAACAAATAGTCATCTCTCACTGGTGACCGATCGTAAGAGACATGAATAGTCTGCTTTATAGTTTATTACATTTATTTATGTGGTAGGAGACATGATATAACTACAAAATTGGAACTGTGGAATGCTACAGTTACTTCTGAGATGGACTAATTGAATGGATAGATGATGGATCCCAGGGTTGTTATATTTTTGTGTACATATGACTCTGATATTGGGCTAGGCCCGCAAAGAAAGAGCCATTGTTTCACGATAAAACTACATATAAATGAGAAAACTAGAAAACTAACAAAAAAAGCCTAAAAACATACCATTTTTTTACAAAAAAATCACTACTTTTTATGTATAGAAAAACCTTTTTTTCAAAAAAATGGAGTACTGCACATGTGCATTATATGTATATGCTGCACATATGCATTACATGTGTGAAAAACCAAATACCATTTAGTAAAATACAACATAATAATTTCTAATCGATGGGCGAAATAGTAGTCTCAATAAATAAAGCTCCTTGCGGACCATTGTACTTGTCAATATGTTAGAGGTATTTCAAAACTTCATTGCTCAGGTCAACTTCAACCATAACCCCCCCCCCTCCAAATGCTTGTTATCAACCACTTGTTGTTTTCAATTATATTAGTCCTTCGGCGCCTATCTACATAATGAAATACACGAGGATTATTGAACGTAAACACCTTGATCCAACCTTCTTCTTCATATTTGAGCAAATCAGCAGTTAGCTCAGCAGACTTTCCAACAACAATCAAATGCAGCTTCTTTGCAATGGTCAAAAAATGCCCTTGGCAAGGATTGACTCCGATACTCTTAGGAAAACGAAGCATTCTGAAAATCTCATAAAGATCATCGAAAGCAACTATGTTCCTCTCACCTAGTGGATACCAATAATTTGAAACCATAAAATATATAGTTTTACCGGAATAAATTCCGGGAGACCATGAATAACTGCTTGAACCATAATTATTTACACTCAAGAAATTTATTGTTCTCCATGACGCACAACTCGAGAGTATACACGAGCAGTAACCACATTACGGTAACATCTGATGTGAAGCATTTCAGATCATTGGATTCATCAAAATACATTCCACCTGTATCAGAGTTTCAATCGTGACTATTATTAAAGTAGTCGTCAGATAAAAACTTATAGTGCCTGGTTGTTGGATTCCAAAGGATCAGCTCACAGCAAATCCGTTCATTGCAATCTAACAGCAACTCATTAAATGACGATAGAATACGTAAGAAGGTAGGGTGGACATTGTTAGGAAAACTTATGCTTTTGCTTGTAAGACATCCAAATTCCCAGCTACTATGTTGTCAACGACAATTGACGTGTCTTTAAAGAAGAGTAGTTTCTTTTGTAGTGATTTTCCAATTCGGCGAGAAGGCATCATCTCAAATGCATGACTTGACAGTTCACTATTAAAAATTTTGGAAAAACATTTCAAACGACCAATAGCTTCTGCAGGGAGCCTTGTGAAAATTTCATCAATGATCATATGAAACCCAATGTTTTCCATTTTATGATCCATATGTTCTACAATAAAAAATACAACAAATAAAATATAATTGTATATGTAAATGTTTATAAATAAGAAATAAGGATGTTACTATATATAAATATACCAAAAATTTAAAAAACAAACATCATATTTGTAACTACAAAAGCGATCATAATTTTGATGAACATATTAACTACAATGACATTTAAAACAAAGAATTTTCAGATTAGATAACATGCATTGTTGTGGAAGTAAAATTTTAATCAATATTCTTGATTAACTTTAGGATTCATAATTTGAATGTAAAATCTCAAGAGAATCATGAAAAAGGGATATTTTAACAGATGTCAAGTGAGACTAAGTTACTGTTAAAGAATATGATGCGAAGATGCTTCGGTTTGTGTCTTGATTTTGCGGTGAACAAATGGGTGTTTGAAAGCCTAAGAGATTGTAATGATATTGATAAACAAAAAACTATGAAGATGATTGAGTAGATGGATGAAGACGGTAATGATGAAAGCAGTTCCCAACGTAAGGAAAATAAATTTATTTATATACCCAATCAAAGCGGTAATGATTAAATAAACCTTCAAAAAAAAGGTTATCATAATTACAATTAAACTCTTCATTTACCATAAGACTCATTTTAAACACTATAAATGATTATTTACCATAAAACGCATTTCAAAACTTCAACAATTGTCTTTTAAATTTGTTGACTTACGAAATATCTCTTCAGACACAATTTAACATCCACATAATCTAAATCAAACTCAGACACAATGAGAAGAATGCTTTCATCATCATGCCTTTATAAAGATTGCAATTACATCTAATAGACTAACAAACTCCCTACATCTACTATTAGCCTAAGCACTATTACATTGATAACCTATGTTGAGCAGCATCTACTGAATATCACCTATTGTTCTTTAACATCTGTTGACCCATAGCAGACTTTTGCTTCTTCAAACTTTCTTTAGACTTTGTCTTCATCAGCAGATGATCACTTCAAACAGATGTTTTCTTTGGGCAAAATTTACCTTTGACAGACATTTAGAGTAGCAGATGTTGTGTATTTGTAATTGAGAGGAGGAAATTCTTCAAAAAACTATTGACTTGCCAAACATCTGTTCAGGCACAATTCAACATCAACATAATCTAAATTAATGATATTATATAGTGAAATATCTTACAGCCGGAAGGTCAGATTTCAATTCACTGTAGGTTAAACAATCTAGCAAGAAAAACCGTGTACATTTAACATAAACATGTAAAATTATATTTAAAAACAACAGCTTTTAATACAAAACATCTAATAGCCTAACAAACTTCCTACATCTGCTATTAACCAAAGCACTATTACATTGAAAACCTCTGTTGAGAAGCATCTATTGAATATCATCTGTTGTTCTTTAAGATCTGTTGACCCATAGTAGACCTTTACTTCTTCAAACTTTCTTCAGACTATGTCTTCATCAGCAGATGGTCACTTCAAACAGATGTTCTCTTTAGGCAGAGTTTACCTCTGACAAACATTTAGAGTAGCAGATGTTGAGCATTTGTAGTTGAGAGGAAATTCTTCAAAAAACTGTTGACTTACCAAATAATAAAATTTCAAACCTCTGGCATAAAAAATAATAAAAAAAATATCTTTATTTAATGACCAACAATACTCTAGATATAGATAGTAAACACATGCTTCTACAACTTCAGCAGACACGGATGTTGGGAACCTCTGTTGGGCAACAATAGATGTTGGCAATAGTGGCAAGTCAACAGTCGTTAGATTAGCAGAAGATCACTTCAAACAGATGTTCACTTTTGTCACACCCCTTTCTAAGGCGGAAGCAAGAGGTGTGATCTTGAAAGGTTCTCATTGCATACGAATGGTAAACAGACTACATGATCATAAAATAACTCCAAATGCCATTAACATAACATAATTGAGAACATAAGTTAAGTTTAGAGTTTACGTCACAGCATAAAACATTGTCTGAAAGTTCACAACTTTATTTGAAAGACAAACATAAAGGTTTTGATCCTTATATCGCCACACAGAATGGGACATAATAACCAAATCCCGCAAAATGGGCATAGGAGTCTTGACACATAGTAACTAAAAACATAAACGACATCCAAGAGCAAGAGTGAGACTGCCCGTACATCCACTTTAGTTACCTGAAATACATGTAAGTTTTAGAAATCGTCAACATAATGTTGGTGTGAGTTCATGCAGTTTTGCGTAAAACATTTAAGCATTCGCTGTAGAAAACATGGTATGTGTATGAAATAAGTACTTCTGTAAATGTAAGAAATACGAGATAGCTAATGGTTAGCTAGGCCATCAACATGTGTAACGACATAGGTAGCATCCAAACCATAGGCATTTTTACATGTCGATTCACGACTAGAGACACAAAAGCACTTCTTGGTAAAAGAGTGGCCAAGAGTGTGGTTGCCTGAAACCCATTAGATCTAACCTTTTGTTACACGGTCTTGGTATGTAACTGATTAATGGTTCTTATGGCACCCTATACGTCACATGATCTATAGTATCATTCCTTAGTTTTGTAATCAACATACCATAGCACATGTACTTTCCCCAAGTTTAGAAATAAAGTAAAAGTTTGAAAGTAGGGACATGAACTCACAACTTTGCGTATCCTGCGCCGTAAACTTCACTGGGTTTGGTTAGGACGTCGTATCACTACCTACACACGTACTATGTTTTATTAGACGTTTAGGTCGTGTAACGACTATTAGTCTTAGGTGTTCATTAAGAGTTATTTTGGAATCAGTGTTATATTTTTGAGTTACATCCATGATGTAATATATACTTCCAAGGTATAATTATTAGTTAAAATAATAATAATATTTTAACTTAAATTATATTTATCCAATATTTGGAATATTGTTAAAGTAATATATTTCCAACTTGGTCTAGTATATATTTTATACACATGTATACTTTCCAAGTATAAGAATACTTGTATTTGTGCATATTCATATTTGTGTATTAGTGGTGTATTCCTGTATGTATTTATACGTATGAGGATACGTATTTTCTTGTATCTATTAAGTATTTTATACTTAAACTTGTGATTATTTTTCCGGAACATTATTTTTAGACAAATTAAAATCACCACTTTACATTCTCAAAATATACATATTTTGAGTGGATTTTTATAGAAAAATATCCATAAATTTATTTGGCAAAAATAAGTATATCTCCATATCAATCTCAAAAATAATATATATTTTTAATATTAGTCTTAGATAATATATTTTTCTAGTCTTCACCCGAAAATAATATATTTTTATCTTGTTAAGAAAATATATATTTTTTCTCCATTAAAATAATATATTTTCTATTTGACAAAAATATGATATATTTTTCTAATACTTGTAGACATTCATGTTTTGCCGTTTCCTCGGTTTCAAAAATACCGTTCGTCACGTTTGTTAAGTTACGGACTTATTTCCGGAATATATTTACTTATAGTCCATAAGTTCGATTGTCCGATATTCGGGTGTAATTCATATATGTGTTTTCTTGGAATTTTGGTAGTATTTGTATTCCAAATTTTGGTATATTTGTAAGTTCCTAAAATAATATAACTACTACACATAATATACAAGTAACACACATATTGTGACATCTAAATATATTTTCCTAAATATATACTTAGTCACTTTTATTTGTCAAAATCAACCTCCAATGTTTGTAATTTTGTAATAAAAATTATGGCAACTTTTATATAAAAATCATGTTCAAAATTTACTTATAAACACTTTGTTTAAAAATATGTTTCTAAGTGTTTAATTTCTACAAAAATTTTGCCATAGTTTCCCCTTAAAAATGGAGGTTTCCATGCTTTCAAAGCATATCATTTTCTTTTAAAATTATCACCAATCATCAACAACTCAATCAAGACTTACGATGAGCCAATATCATGTAAATTACACTACATCATGAACACGATTTTTTTTTAAAAACTTGTAGTAACTTACCATGTTATTTAATAGGTTTAGTTACCCTTTAAAACATGGTTATTTGTTTGTAAATCACATTCTTGAAGGATTTAGTCATTTACAACCTGTAAAATGATTTTTCCAAAAATAATTTTTTGTATTTTTCTTGTTACAAACATGTTTCTAGTCTTGATTTAACACTAAAATATGATTAGTTTACTTAGAAACCATGACTTTGTAAATCTTGTAAATAAACTTGGTTTCTTGACAAAAATAATTTTTGAAATCATCTATTTACAAGACTTTTAACATGTTTTAATCATCATCATACTCTAAAACAATTTCATTTTCAAGTTCTTGATTCACATAAAGGATGATCATTATGATTTCTTCAAGATCTATCCTTATACTTGCTAGATCATGTGTTTAATCATCATCTAGCAAGGTTATTAAGATGACCAACATCATAAACACAAGATATAACATCAACAACTTCATTACATACACTAAAGTTTCATGTAATCACTTGTTTTCTTCATAAATATGTTAGATCTTCTCATTTTCTTCTTTAAAAGTTAAGTTGTTTAGATGGTGAAACTTGTACATAACATGAACATGACTTATTTTAGTGATCAGGAGGCTTACTACTAGCTCTAATGGCTAGGGAAGTGGCACAAGAATGAAGATGATGATTATGGAAGAAAATGAGAGGTTAAAAGCTCCACAAAGAGGTCCTTCAAGTTCTAGCACCTCACTCCTTCTTTGATAAGCTTCTTACACCTTGTAGTAGCCTTGGATTGCTAGGAAATGAAGTGAAAATGGATGATGTATGTGGGGGTGTTTGAGCCGAAAGTTAGAGGAGAAATGAGGAGGTTGAAGATGAGTTAGGAGTGAAGAATGATGAAATGGTATTTATTTATGATTTTTATAAAATTCTCCAAATCTTTATGGTATATTTGTTGGAATATACTCCAACATATCTTATAAAATTTCCAAATAAAATCAATAGGTGGGACCCTTGTCCCAACGTCCAACAAAAAGGGGGTAAAGTGTAACATTTCCAATTCTAGTTTCTTGATTTAGTTGAAATGTAATGGTATTAGTTAGGTATTTTGTGCATTTAATGTTTTTGAGATGTAATATGATGTCGACCATAACTAGCTTCGTAACACTAAAACAATGCTTCTAGTGAAAATTTGGTATTTCGGGTAGTGTCCGGTCATTCGTTTCGTTACGGTTCGTTAAAGTGCTAAATTGCGCAGTTTCACTAAATATGAAGCACCTTTTGTGACAGTTTCAATTCCCGATACTTTGTAAGTTATTCTGGACACTAATTCATAAATTTTGCATGATATTTTGGTGTTAAAAGCTGAATTATTGCTGAATTATGTTGATTTCAGCATTTTAGATAAGTTTCGGGTGCTTTTTCGTGCGTAGATTAGCCTCCGGGAAGCTTATATGTTACCCCTTGTATCCATACTTGGGTTTTAATGTATTTTAGCTGTTGGACCTACTTCTATGCCCTAATTCTATTATCTGACTGCTTTCGGCGGAAATGCTCACATAGTGTGTCTTACCGGTGAGGTTACTTGTCTTTCTGACGCAACGCTTAAAGTAACGCATAAAGCAATATTTGAAGTATAAATCGTGCATGAATTAACATGTATAGCATGTAATCAGACAATGTTGACATTTAGGCACATAATTGCATATAATAAATAATAATAAAAACTGTACGGAAATTACCGGTTTTGTGCCAGTTGTCACAACTTTGGGCAAACTTTACCTTTGACAGACATTTAGAGTAATAGATGTTGAGTATTTGTAATTGAGAGGAGGAAATTCTTCAAAAAATTTTTGACTTAGCAAATAATAAAAAAATAATAAAATTTCAAACCTCTGGCATAAAAAATAATAAAAAAATCTCTTCATTTAAAGACCAAGAATACTCTACATGGTAACACATGCTTCTACCACTTCAGCGGACACGGATGTTGAAAACCTCTGTTAGGCAACAACATATGTTGGCAACAGTGGCAAGTCAACCGTCATTAGATTAAACAGAACTTATGAGAACAGACAACACCCTTTAGCAGTGGATGACTTTTTAGCCAAACCGAGGTTTAAAAAAGAGATAGATATCAGCAGACGTTTTAGCTATTTTTTAAGAATGGACTTTTGATGTTTTGAAGACATTATTATGCTTTCATCATCAACAGACGATGATTTCGAGCAGATGTTCTCTTTTGGCAAACTTTAACTTTGACAGATCGATACAGTAACAAAAATTGATTCTTTATAATTCTTTAAAAAGTGTTGAAGCACAATTCAACATCAGCATAATCTAGATCAAACTCAGAGACGATTTCACATCTACATCAATATCGATCTGCAATACTCAGATGATATTAAAAATTATATAATAATACTTATGCACCCTAAAATTAGTAAAAATAAAATGCTCCACAAAGGTTAATAGGATTAAAATTTATTTATGACACTAAAATATCAACAAATACATCGAGTACTGAATAACGGAACTTTAAAATCTAACAACAACACCAAGAAATTTGTCACACCCCGACCACGTAAAACAACAAAACGTGGCGGAAACTGTGACACTTCGGAATTTCCCGGACAATCTTTCGATGTAACATGTGCGTACGTATACTAGTAAATGAAAAAGTCGTGTATTGTTTTGATGTTCTATATGATCCTTGCTTGGTGTGTATGTATGCTATGTATATACATATATAGGTATGAGTGTGCGTTATATATGTGTAGGCCGAGACCTCTAAGAACCCGACTCGAGACCACGGTCTCGAGTGAACAGTAGCAATGGGCCGGTTTGGGCCTTGTGACCGAGAAACCCAAGCCGGAATCCCCACTAGCCCAATTCGAAATCCTATATAAACCAACCCACCCCTCCCTTAACCATTTTTACAAATCTCACTACACTCTCATACTCTCCTCTCATCTCTCTCACTAAAACCCTAACAAACCAAGATCACCTCCTCTCATCTCCTTCTTCTCGGATCAAATCGGTGACCACTAGGAGCTCTCGGATCAACACCCACACACACCCGTTAGAAGTTTCATACTCACCCTTGAACCTCACCAACCGGTTAGTGTCTTTATAATATTTGTTGATTGTTAGATGATAGCATGAATGACATAATTTAGCTAGTGTAGTTGTATGCTTGGTGATGTGGTTTTGTGTGTAAAATGGATAATCGGCTAACATGTTTTTAGTTTCGGTTAAGTTGCTAATATGTTCATGACATTTTGTGGCTAAATATGATGCAAACCATTGACTTGTGATGCTCATGAAAACCGGTTTGCATATGTGGGACACCATGTGAATCGGTTTGGTTTAGAATTTATCTTTAGGATTTTCATGATAAAATGTTGTTTTGATAACTTGTTTGTGTGTATTGATGTTGTCCGAGAAATATAAGGATTTGGTTAGAGGGTTTTATGCATAGTATTTGGGTTTGATGATGATGAGTGTTGTTTGAATGTTGTTTGAATAATGATGAACATGATGATTGTCACTTGAGTATTTCAAATATGCTAAGTTTGATCCAAATTGTGCAAATTTTAGACAAGAAAACATGTTAGTGGTTATAGTACATAATTTGCATGATATTGCAATCCTATTGGCTAGTACTGTTTTGCAGGTTCTAGAAACTGTCTTATGTGCACGTAATCACGGTTGCGAGTCGCAACCTTTGGTTGCTACTCGAAACCACAGCAGGATTTGTCGAGACCTCCCGGTTGCGAGTCGTAATCAACGCGTATCGATCCGATTGCGAGTCGTAACCAAAGCATGATGAACCGAGACCTCGGTTGCGAGTCGCAACCTTGGTTGCGAGTCACCCTTGTCTCGACTGGGCTGTTATTGGGCCAAAGAACTTGTGGGATTGTCTGTTAACTGGACTGCTTGTGTAACTGATTACTGTTTAGGCCCAATACCCCAACTGTTTGTGTTTTCGCATGTTATACGTGTTTGCTTATGTATTGCCATACGTGTTCGCTATGTGTTTACTTGTACCCGACTTGACCTCTATTTGGTAACCATGATTAGGACGTGGTGACCAACCTACTTAACCAAGTAACGTATCATACCGAGCAACCCAAGGTGAGTTCACAACTTAAAAGCATGCGTCCCGGTGATTTGGGACACGAGACTAGAACAACCCTATCCCCTTGTAAAAGGGATACCATTTACATTCCTTCCCTAGTTACTGGGAACAAACGTACTTTATCTTCCCTTGTATGGGGAAACCTTCTTAGTTAATTACTGTTTATACGGAATGCAACCAACGGCACTAAACGCAACTCTATCACTCAAGTCCCTACTACATAATACCGATTAGTCGCCGGTGCCAGGCGAACGGGTTATTAGTTGATAGCGCTATTTAGGTCTTACCAGCCTCACACCGTGCCATGGTATGGGATCGGTCGTGAACTAATGTACTCAGGCATCCCTCAATGATGATAGAACATTGACATCGGGGCATCCTGCGGAAACGCAAACGGTTACCTAGTGTTCGGTATTGGAAAAACAGTTTAGTCGCTAACTTTTGGGGTAGCTCCCCATGGCATGTATAAACGGATAAATTAACTGGTGAAACAAGTTTTTGGTAATTAAAACTGGACAACTAGTGAACTCACTCAGCATTATTGTTGACCCCCTTACTGCATGCTTTGCAGGTGGCCAGTGACTGGAGCAGCTGCTTGGGAAGTGTAGTGGTCGTCTGCCCGTGTGTTGGGCATTTATTATGCGTACCTTATGAACACTGTTTAAAACTATTTAATTATGCTTCCGCTACTTGTTACTGTTTAAACTTGAAACCTTAAACTCTGAACTTGATATTTGCTAATCTTATGGTTAGTAAGTATTACTTTCGTTATCAATTTAGTTATTCAGTATAATTGGTGGCTGGATCCTGGTCAGTCACGCCCTCGAAGCGGGTGTTACCCGCGGGTGGATTTTGGGGGTGTGACAGATTGGTATCAGAGCCATTGGTTATAGTGAACTTGGTTTTAAAAAGGGGAAAAATCTTTTTGAGAAAAACCAGACTATAACCCGTGACTCGTGACGACACTACACTCCAAGTGCAAGGCTCGACTTATCTGACCTCATAGCTCGGACCCATATTTGCTTGCTTGTTTGTCTTATGCTTCTGCTTTACTATACATACTAGTTTGCCTGATTAGATAGATACACCTTCTCTCTTCTATCTCATTCTCGCTATGTTACGACATCACACTCATACTATGTTTTCTGGTTATGAAGACAATGAGTGGACGCGGACGAGGAAACGTCAACATGACTCAGGCTCAGTTCACTAACCTGCTCAACACTGTGGCTGCAGCTTTCGCAGCTCACCCTATAGGTAAACTCGATGCTTTAGGATGTTTAGATCCTACCGCCACATCGTCTTTTCGCCTCTAAACCTATTTCGCTTCACTCCTCACAACAGGTCAGCCTGCGCCTGTGCAACCACGTGCTTGTACCTTCAAGACCTTCATGGACTGCAAGCCTCTTCCATTCAGTGGCACTGAGGGTGCCATAGGTCTTCTACACTGGATCGAGAAGGTCGAAGCTGTCTTCGCTGTCTGTGAATGTCCCCCTGCTAATTGGGTGAAGTTTGCTACTGGTACTCTAGAGGGAAGCGCACTTTCATGGTGGAAGGCGCAAATTCAAATGCTTGGTCTGGATACTGCTAACGCTACTGCGTGGGAAGATTTCAAGGACATGATCAAGGAAGAGTACTGTCACAGGGATGACATCCACAAGCTTGAGAATGAGTACTATGAACTCAAGATGGTTGGGTCAGAGATTGAGACCTACACCAAGCTGTCCAACGACTATGCTGCTCTTTGTCCAAATATGTCTCGACCTATGTATCGGAGAATCGAACTGTACATCAAGGGTCTGGCTCCAGAAATTCGAAGCCATGTAACTTCAGCCAACCACACTACCATTCAGCCGATCGTTCGACTTGCTCACAAACTCACTGATCAGGCTGTGGAGGAGGGCAGGTTGCCCAAAAGGATCAGTGCTGCGGAAGGAAGTTCTAGTGATGGTAAACGAAAGTGGGATGGAAGTCAGGGCAAAGATGCTAACCCTACTCAAGCCCCAGCTCAGCAAAGGAAAACTGACAACAACAAGGGCACTCAGCAACAGGGTGGCTACCGGGGAAGCTACCCCAAGTGCAACAAGTGTAACAGGCACCACAATGGGGCATGTAACAAGGGTCAGTGTCAGCGATGCCACAAGATGGGGCACGAAGCCAAGGATTGCAGAAGTCAGTTCCCGGCAAGGCAGAATCAGCAACAACCCCAACAGCAACAGCAGCAGGGAAACAACCGGGCATGTTTCAAATGCGGGGCAACAGGGCACATGCGAAAGGATTGCCCTGAGCTGAATCAGAATCGCAACAATCAGGGAGCTGGGAACAATGAGCAAAACAACAATGCTGGGAATGGTGCAAGGGGAAGAGCTTTCGTGATCGGAGCTGGTGAAGCAAGGAACGATCCCAACGTCGTGGCGGGTAAGTTCCTACTTGATGATCGTTATGTTTCTGTGATTTTTGATTCCGGTGCCGATGCCAGTTATGTATCCCTTCGCATTAGTAAGAAACTTAAGCACTCGCCCGCATTATTAAGTTCTAAGCACATCGTCGAGATAGCTAATGGTAAGAACATCGAGGCCACGCACATGATCCACGACTGCACCCTAGAATTGTCTGGCCACACGTTTAGTATCGATCTTTTCCCCGTCAAACTTGGAAGCTTCGATGTTGTCATTGGTATGGATTGGTTATCCAAACATCGCGCTGAGATCCTCTGTCAAGAGAAAGCAGTTCGTATACCTCGCCGTTCTGGTCAACCCCTCATCGTCAAAGGCAACAAAGGTGGAGAAGTCACAGGCATTATCTCGCTTTTAAAAGCCCAGAAGTGTTTGCAGAAAGGGCACACCGCTATCCTAGCACTCGTCACCAACACCCACGAAAAGGAAAAGAGGATTGAAGATTTTCCTGTTGTACGAGATTACCCCGAGGTATTTCCTGAGGAACTACCCGGACTCCCTCCCCACCGTCAGGTCGAATTTCAAATCGAGCTAGCTCCCGGAGCAGCACCTATAGCTCGTGCACCGTACCGTCTAGCCCCTGCAGAACTGAAGGAACTCTCTACGCAATTACAGGAACTATTGGATAAAGGATTTATCCGTCCTAGTTCATCACCCTGGGGAGCACCAGTACTCTTTGTCAAAAAGAAAGATGGGACGTTCCGAATGTGCATCGACTATCGTGAGCTGAACAAGGTTACCATCAAGAATCGTTACCCTCTCCCGCGCATCGACGACCTATTCGATCAGCTGCAAGGATCGGGCTACTATTCTAAGATTGACCTGCGATCAGGCTATCATCAGCTGAGAGTTCGTAATGAAGATATTTCCAAGACTGCATTCAGGACTCGTTATGGTCATTACGAGTTCCTCGTCATGCCTTTTGGAATGACCAACGCGCCGGCAGTGTTCATGGATCTTATGAACCGCGTATGTAAGCCCTACCTCGACAAATTTGTGATTGTGTTTATCGACGACATCCTGATTTATTCGAAAAGTCAAGAAGAGCATGAACAGCACCTACGCCTTATTCTGGAACTCCTTCGCAACGAGCAACTGTACGCCAAATTCTCTAAATGTGACTTCTGGCTTCGAGAAGTCCATTTCCTCGGCCATGTAGTTAATAAGAACGGAATTCACGTCGACCCCGCTAAGATCGAATCGATAAAGAACTGGCCTACGCCTAAGACTCCCACTGAAGTTCGCCAATTTTTGGGTTTGGCAGGCTACTACCGCAGATTCATTCAGGGATTCTCGAAGATTGCACAACCTCTCACGACACTCACTCAGAAAGGCGTCGCCTACAAGTGGAATGAAGCGCAGGAATCTGCTTTTCAGAGACTTAAGGATAACCTCTGTAGCGCTCCTATTCTCTCGTTACCTGAAGGCACTGACGACTTTGTGGTTTACTGCGATGCGTCTATTCATGGGCTCGGTTGCGTGCTAATGCAACGCGAGAAAGTTATTGCCTACGCCTCTCGACAACTCAAGACGCATGAAAAGAACTACACGACGCATGACTTGGAACTGGGAGCAGTGATCTTTGCTCTTAAGATATGGAGACATTACCTGTACGGTACCAAGTGCACTATTTACACCGATCACAGGAGTCTCGAGCATATCTTTAGGCAAAAGGAATTGAACATGAGACAACGTCGATGGGTCGAACTCTTGAATGACTACGAATGCGCCATCAAATACCATCCGGGCAAAGCCAATGTCGTGGCAGACGCCCTCAGCCGAAAGGACACTATACCAAAGCGCGTGCGAGCACTACAACTTACCATCCAGTCTAACCTCCCTACCCAGATTCGAAATGCTCAAGTTGAAGCATTGAAGCCGGAAAACATCAGGGCTGAGTCTCTGCGAGGATCGAGACAGCAACTAGAACAGAAAGAAGACGGTGCTTACTATGTAACAGGGCGTATCTGGGTTCCACTCTATGGAGATTTACGTGAACTTGTGATGGACGAAGCCCACAAGTCCCGCTACTCAGTACATCCTGGTTCGGACAAGATGTACCACGACTTGAAGACTACGTATTGGTGGCCTGGTATGAAGGCCCACATAGCAACATACGTCAGCAAATGCTTGACTTGCGCGAGAGTCAAGACAGAATACCAGAAGCCAGCAGGTCTACTCCAACAACCAGAAATCCCGAAATGGAAATGGGAGCAAATTTCCATGGATTTTGTTACAGGGCTACCTAGGTCTCAACGCGGAAATGATGCTATTTGGGTAATAGTAGATCGATTGACCAAGTCCGCGCACTTTCTGGCTATTAAGGAAACGGACAAGTTTTCTACCTTGGCAGAGATTTACTTAAAGGAAGTAGTTTCGAGGCACGGAGTGCCAACCTCAATTATTTCCGACCGAGACGCTCGTTTTACTTCGGAATTGTGGCAAGCTATGCACAAATGCTTTGGCTCACGTTTGGACATGAGCACTGCTTATCACCCGCAAACGGATGGACAGTCTGAACGCACCATCCAGACTCTAGAAGACATGCTTAGAGCGTGTGTGATCGATTTTGGCAAGAACTGGGAGAAGCATCTACCGCTAGTAGAGTTCTCTTACAACAACAGCTACCACACTAGTATTCAGGCAGCACCTTTTGAGGCATTGTACGGTCGTAAATGCCGGTCACCTCTCTGCTGGGCAGAAATCGGTGATAGTCAAATCACGGGCCCAGAGATGGTGGTAGATACAACGGAAAAGATTGCCCAGATCAGACAACGCATGGCGGCAGCTCGCGACCGTCAGAAGAGCTACGCTGATAAGCGTAGGAAACCATTGGAATTCCAGGTCGGTGACCGGGTTCTACTTAAAGTCTCACCCTGGAAGGGTGTGGTCCGCTTTGGTAAACGGGGCAAGCTTAATCCACGATATATCGGACCATTCGAAATTACCGAGAAGATCGGTAAGGTTGCTTATAGATTGAACCTGCCTGAAGAACTGAGTGCGGTACATAACGTTTTCCACGTATCCAACCTGAAGAAGTGTTTGTCGGATGAAACACTTGTGATTCCTTTTAAGGAACTAACGATTGACGAACAGCTACACTTTACTGAGGAACCGATTGAGATCACGGATCGAGAGATCAAAATCCTCAAACGTAGCCAGATACCTCTTGTACGAGTTCGTTGGAACTCGCGACGTGGCCCAGAGTATACCTGGGAGCGGGAAGATCAGATGAAGCACAAGTATCCCCAGCTGTTCCCTAACGAAAACCCCAGCACTGAAGCTACAGCCGAATTTCGGGACGAAATTTTAAACTAACGGGGGGATGATGTGACACCCCGTTGAAACGCTTACACTTACACTAGCTTGACAGTGGCTGCCTTAACTTTCGGGACGAAAGTTCCTAAAACTTGGGGATAATGTGACACTTCGGAATTTCCCGGACAATCTTTCGATGTAACATGTGCGTACGTATACTAGTAAATGAAAAAGTCGTGTATTGTTTTGATGTTCTATATGATCCTTGCTTGGTGTGTATGTATGCTATGTATATACATATATAGGTATGAGTGTGCGTTATATATGTGTAGGCCGAGACCTCTAAGAACCCGACTCGAGACCACGGTCTCGAGTGAACAGTAGCAATGGGCCGGTTTGGGCCTTGTGACCGAGAAACCCAAGCCGGAATCCCCACTAGCCCAATTCGAAATCCTATATAAACCAACCCACCCCTCCCTTAACCATTTTTACAAATCTCACTACACTCTCATACTCTCCTCTCATCTCTCTCACTAAAACCCTAACAAACCAAGATCACCTCCTCTCATCTCCTTCTTCTCGGATCAAATCGGTGACCACTAGGAGCTCTCGGATCAACACCCACACACACCCGTTAGAAGTTTCATACTCACCCTTGAACCTCACCAACCGGTTAGTGTCTTTATAATATTTGTTGATTGTTAGATGATAGCATGAATGACATAATTTAGCTAGTGTAGTTGTATGCTTGGTGATGTGGTTTTGTGTGTAAAATGGATAATCGGCTAACATGTTTTTAGTTTCGGATAAGTTGCTAATATGTTCATGACATTTTGTGGCTAAATATGATGCAAACCATTGACTTGTGATGCTCATGAAAACCGGTTTGCATATGTGGGACACCATGTGAATCGGTTTGGTTTAGAATTTATCTTTAGGATTTTCATGATAAAATGTTGTTTTGATAACTTGTTTGTGTGTATTGATGTTGTCCGAGAAATATAAGGATTTGGTTAGAGGGTTTTATGCATAGTATTTGGGTTTGATGATGATGAGTGTTGTTTGAATGTTGTTTGAATAATGATGAACATGATGATTGTCACTTGAATATTTCAAATATGCTAAGTTTGATCCAAATTGTGCAAATTTTAGACAAGAAAACATGTTAGTGGTTATAGTACATAATTTGCATGATATTGCAATCCTATTGGCTAGTACTGTTTTGCAGGTTCTAGAAACTGTCTTATGTGCACGTAATCACGGTTGCGAGTCGCAACCTTTGGTTGCTACTCGAAACCACAGCAGGATTTGTCGAGACCTCCCGGTTGCGAGTCGTAATCAACGCGTATCGATCCGATTGCGAGTCGTAACCAAAGCATGATGAACCGAGACCTCGGTTGCGAGTCGCAACCTTGGTTGCGAGTCACCCTTGTCTCGACTGGGCTGTTATTGGGCCAAAGAACTTGTGGGATTGTCTGTTAACTGGACTGCTTGTGTAACTGATTACTGTTTAGGCCCAATACCCCAACTGTTTGTGTTTTCGCATGTTATACGTGTTTGCTTATGTATTGCCATACGTGTTCGCTATGTGTTTACTTGTACCCGACTTGACCTCTATTTGGTAACCATGATTAGGACGTGGTGACCAACCTACTTAACCAAGTAACGTATCATACCGAGCAACCCAAGGTGAGTTCACAACTTAAAAGCATGCGTCCCGGTGGTTTGGGACACGAGACTAGAACAACCCTATCCCCTTGTAAAAGGGATACCATTTACATTCCTTCCCTAGTTACTGGGAACAAACGTACTTTATCTTCCCTTGTATGGGGAAACCTTCTTAGTTAATTACTGTTTATACGGAATGCAACCAACGGCACTAAACGCAACTCTATCACTCAAGTCCCTACTACATAATACCGATTAGTCGCCGGTGCCAGGCGAACGGGTTATTAGTTGATAGCGCTATTTAGGTCTTACCAGCCTCACACCGTGCCATGGTATGGGATCGGTCGTGAACTAATGTACTCAGGCATCCCTCAATGATGATAGAACATTGACATCGGGGCATCCTGCGGAAACGCAAACGGTTACCTAGTGTTCGGTATTGGAAAAACAGTTTAGTCGCTAACTTTTGGGGTAGCTCCCCATGGCATGTATAAACGGATAAATTAACTGGTGAAACAAGTTTTTGGTAATTAAAACTGGACAACTAGTGAACTCACTCAGCATTATTGTTGACCCCCTTACTGCATGCTTTGCAGGTGGCCAGTGACTGGAGCAGCTGCTTGGGAAGTGTAGTGGTCGTCTGCCCGTGTGTTGGGCATTTATTATGCGTACCTTATGAACACTGTTTAAAACTATTTAATTATGCTTCCGCTACTTGTTACTGTTTAAACTTGAAACCTTAAACTCTGAACTTGATATTTGCTAATCTTATGGTTAGTAAGTATTACTTTCGTTATCAATTTAGTTATTCAGTATAATTGGTGGCTGGATCCTGGTCAGTCACGCCCTCGAAGCGGGTGTTACCCGCGGGTGGATTTTGGGGGTGTGACAGAAACGTCGGGGAGTATTGTAACAGAATCATTGTTTCACAACCATGGATTAAACAAATTTTGTTTTATTGAATTGAAAGTATTACAATGTCTTAACAACAAAGAAAATATAACATAGTTAACTAGTCTTGCATCTTTTAATGTCACTAAGGCACTCGTCCAATCCTATGTGAGCATGCATCAATATCATCATCAAATATCATCAACTATTGTACCTGAAACACATGTGAAAATACATCAGCATAAAAATGTCGGCGAGTACATAGGTTTTATTGATTTAGGATTCATGCCTTATAAGTTTGGAAAAAAAGTTGTTTAACAAAAGTCAGTCATGATCCTTGTAAAATGTTTTGTTTTATAAATCGTTGGAAAATCGATAATAGATATGTATATTTAAACAGAATAATGTAAGGTTAAATGAATAACCAAGTAAAAATGGGTTTGTATAAAACAAACTGTATTGTAAAACAATGTCTTGTGAAAAATATGTTATTTGTGTAAAAATGTATAAATCCAAATGAATGATTTAAATAACGCTACGACATGTAATATAATACAAGCACTTATATATAGGAAGTACCAGCGGCGTATCCACCATGCTTGTATCATATTACACACGCCTCGTTACTTAATCACTTCCCTAACCCAACGGCTCAAATAATTACAAGTGGTTCATGAAATCAACAGATACAAATGGTTCACACGGTTCAACAGATACATACGGTTCACATAACTTCAATGGTTACAAACGATTCACATAACTTCAATGGTTACAAACGGTTCACATAATCAAACGGGTACAAACGGTTCACATAGTCAACGGTTACAAACGGTTCAAAATGTAAAACAATGTGTCCATATGCTGGATGAGCATATGCGACAAAATGTAATGTAAAACAATGTACTAAGTACGCACACAATGGACATACATAGCATAAAACATAATGAAATCATGTACTAATAGTGTACTAATGAAAATAGCAAGTATATGATATAAAACATGGAAAGCACGAAAGTAACAAGTAGGCACATGTGTTTCACCCCAAAATGTTTGGAAAACAGTAAAAGAGGGGACTATGTACTCACTTGAGGGTGCTTAGAAGTCTTGACTAACAACCAAGCAAAGCCAGAGGGATCACGGAAATCAAACGGCACCTAATATAGGTAACTACATAAATAACCGGACCTAACGCGGGAGATCGGATAGTATGAGTTTTCGTAAACCAAATGAGTATTGGAGCTCATATGATATGGTCTAACAAATCCTACATACTAAAATGAAACCTAACCTAAGTGCTTACGACCCATTACGACCCGTTTAGATAGCTTATGCTACTTTAACGCGTCGTTCGCGTAAAACACGTCCGGAACGCCTAACTAGTCCTATGACAAGTAATGTATGCCTTAACATGTCTAATATTATTGTCGAATTAGTTTAGATGTCAAAAGTTAGGTTACATATGCTTAAAATGAATTTATGCGTAAAAAGGGCATTTTGGTAATTTTACTAAGGCATAAGAATTACTTTTCATACAACTACTTAAACGACGTGACCATAAGGTATAACCTCAAAAGGTTATTCCCTATACAACTATGGTCATCTAATGAGTTTTTTCGGATCCTAATGATCGACCAAATGGGTCGGGTTCGAAAGTATAAGCGATTGATTAGATCGCTTACATTTACGACCCTAAACAAGCACAAATCTAAAAGCGACGAG
This sequence comes from Helianthus annuus, assembly GCF_002127325.2. NCBI lineage: Eukaryota > Viridiplantae > Streptophyta > Magnoliopsida > Asterales > Asteraceae > Helianthus > Helianthus annuus. The sequence goes on from NC_035437.2 coordinate 119,722,917, forward strand.
CTAAACATGCTAGAATATGTTTAGTAGAGTTGGAAAACAGGTTTGGTATCAAAACAAACGGTTTTGATACCCTAGAATAGTTTGGTTACAAAATACGCGAGGAAACGCATTTTGGCCGAAACTACGACTCGTCGCTGAGCCTAGATAACGTGGTAATCAGTGGGTATAGTCACTAGGGACTATAACCATCGTGATTACGCTCACGTTATGAAGTTCAAATGAACTTCACGTTGACCATAAACTGGTCAATGCAGAAAGTCAAACACGGTTTGACTTTAACGCTAAAACGAATGAAAAACGTGAAAGAATACTTACAGAAGGTCCCCGCAAGCTCTTGATCCGATATACTCTCAGGTATGAAGCATAAACTTCAACTCAGAGAGCCAAAATCAAATTCAAGGGTGCTTTGGGAAGACAGTGAGGGTGGGTATTTATAGATTTCTGTTGGTGCACTACATCTGTTGATTCCGTCCAGGTGTCTAGAATCATGTCTTATATCATATTGTATAGCATAGGGCTCGAAATACGTAAAACGGAAGTCTGTATAGGTGTTAGAAAGTTGGATCGCCTATGTGTCATATGTGAACCGCTTTTGTGGACATGCCTGGACCGCTCTTATGGACATGTGTCACATAAGCGGTCCAAGAGGTCTATATATAGTGGTGTTTGGGGCGATCCTAGTAGAAGAAGTCTTGATTGCCACGCCGAAGCTCTGCCGGTGTGACGATTGAGCTGTAATCTGTTTCAAATCAATATATAAGAGAGTTAGAAGGAAGAACGTGCTATTTCTACTTGTGTTTCTTATAATTCCGCATCTGATTCACAAGAACAAACCTCTGAACGACTCGTTTGGGTCAGCACGCGATCCTACAAGTGGTATCAGAGCCAAGGAGGAGGTTTTCTACAGAATATAGCCGATTTTCTGTGTTGTTTCTCATTTCTACACCTTCTTTTCTCATTTCGAGGAGATTTCACGGTCAAAAATCATTCAAATTCTCACAGATTGTTCATTATAGTACCTAGTCAAACCCTTGGAAGTTTTAGACCGAAATTCAGCCTAAAATCAGATGAAAACTTGTTCAAAAAAGTGAACCGCCTTTATGACGTCATCTTGAATCGCTCAAAATTCTGTGTTTGGACCGCTCATTTGGATAAGAATTTTTGGACCGCTCAAAATTAATCCTTTGAACCGCTCGAGTGATCATTCTTGGACCGCTCTTGGGTTATTTTTGGATCGCTCGAAAGGATCTTTCTGGACCGCTCGAAATACTGGTTGGATCGCTCGTACAGCATATTTTGAACCGCTCAAAACTCACTGTCTGAACCGCTCATTCAGACATATCTTGGACCGCTCCAAAGATTTGTTGTAGATCGCTTTTCGGATTGTTAGTGAACCGCTTTTCTGGCTGTTGTCTTGAAATACGTGCTAAGTCAACATGAATTCAGAATTCTTCAACGCTTTTGCTACATCGACTACTCCAGCCGCAATTGCTCAAGCAATGAACTTGGAAAATGAGACAGGGACAACTCAAAAACCCCCGAGATTAATGAGCATCGAGGAATATTATGGATGGAAAGATAGGTTTGAAAATTGGGTTCAAGCCAATCATCTTAGATCATGGGAGTGCATACTGAAGAAGTACACATTGCCTCGAACCGAATTGCAAGTCATCAAAGAAATATCTGAATTTACAGATCAAGAACGGGCAATGTATAAAGCTGAGAAAATGATGATTAGTTTGTTGCAACAAGCCATTAAAGAAGACATATTCATTCTTCTGCAACACGACAAGACTGCTAAATCAATTTGGGATGCTTTGAAAGTCAAGTTCGAGGGTAGTGAGAATATGATTAAAAGCAAGAAAGCTCTATTGAAGAAAGAATTCGATCTGTTTAGTAGTCTGCCGGGCGAGGATACCAAGAAGCTAATTGAGAGATACTGTCACTTGGTACGATCATTGTCGATGTTGGGAGTTGAGAAAAATCGTGAAGAATGGGTTGAGAAGCTAGCGGATGCGTTACCTCAGAAAGAGTGGGGAACGTATTTAATGATTTTGGAAAACACTGGTGTGTATGATGGGTTGACTATTTTACAGTTCATTGAGAAAATAGAAAGTCAAGATCTGGAACAACAAAAGATAGCGAGAATGAACAGTTCTAGTGGTCAACAGGACGTGAAGATGTCTTACAAAGGTAGTATACCAGCAATTGAATCTGGAAGAAGTCCGAAAATTCAAACAGCTTTCAGTGCTGGTGATTCATCTGAGAAAGTTGATCAAGGCTCAAATCAGAACAGCAGCGGATTTTCATCGTTTACGAGTGTGAATCCAAAAGAGACTAACACTACTTTTCAGTCTCAAAGTACAAAAACGGGAAACGGTTGTGTAATTCAGTGCAACATAGCTCTTAATCTTCCTGATGGTCAAAGTTTTTCCGAAGACACTGCGAAAGATCATATGGCACTTCTAGGTTCTGTTCTGTTATCCTATGAAGGTCTAGTTGCTGGAAGAATCGGAAATCCTATGCTCACTAAAGAGGATTACGATCAGATAGATGCAGAGGAAATGGAACTTATGGATATTAAATGGTGTCTTGCGAGTGTTCTTCGTAGAGCTGAGAAATTCAAAACTATTACCGGGAGAAATGACTTTCTTGATGCACATGTCTCTACTTTACGTTTGATAAATCTAAAGTTACTTGTTTTCGTTGCAGGGAGAAAGGCCACTTCAAACGGGAATGCAAAGGAAGAGAAGCTAGTGGGGCACAGAATCCATTCGGAAAAGATGATTACTACCGCAAAGCTATCTATCAGCAGGTTGGTCAATCCAAGGAACCTCAAACAGCTCATGGCAGAAAGATTGAAGATCCGAAAAGAGCATGTTTGGTAGAATTCAGCTGGAGTAATTACATATCATCTGATGCTACAGCAGAACGCATTATTGATCAAGATGATGAGAAACTACCAGATGGTTTCAGTTGGGATATGTTTGTAGATGAAAAGGGAGGTTTTAAAGCTTTCATTGCAAAGATCGTCCAAGAGCCAAACTTGTTTGCTACTTGGATGAGATCAATTGGAGAGAATGTGAAGAGTGATGAAGAAAAATCTGAGTCATCTGATGAGAATTCAGATATTTCTGATAAACTTTCAGAACATTCTGAGAATGTTTCTGATAGTTCAGCTGATAGTGTACAAGATGAAAATGTGAAGGAACAGGATGTTGTATTTGATAAAACACCATCTGATTCGGGTGTTTCTGATGATGATTCTGAAAAATCGGCACAGTTTGATCAATCACCTGATCAAAGCAGCAGTGATGATGAGGAAGAAAAATATCTAAATGTTGCAAAATCCCATATGTCTCCTGATAGTTTTCATTTTTATTTTTCAGATAAAATGGAGAAACTAGAGGAGAAACGAGCTGAAAAAGAACAACAATTTGAATCTGATGATGATGTTCAGAATGTTGAAATTGTTGCTGAGAAGTTTACCGAGATTGTGAAAGAAGAAAAGGTGATTGAAGTGGAAAAGGTGATCGAAGTCGAGAAAGTGATAGAAATTGTAAAAACAATCGAAGTGGAGAAGATTGTTGAAGTTATCAAACCATGTGAGAAGTGTTTGGAAGCATGCAAAGATTGTGCGGTTAAAGACGACTTCATTGCTGAACTTGAAAAGAAGAAAGATCAGTTATTGTTCAATCTCAACTACGTAAAGGAATCGTACGATGTATTGAACAAAACAGTAACTGGTCTCCAAACAACAAACACTGAAAGAGAACAGGCATTGACAATGATGAATGCAACTTTGATGTCGAAACAGAAAGCTATAAATTTTTACATTGAAGAGAGTGCAAAATGGAAGCAAGAGCTGGAGAAGGAAAAGATTGAAAATGAGAGAATCAGGAGATTGTTGTTGAGTTATTCTACTTCTGATTATGTTATTGATCGTGTTTATCCGACTGTTGCAGGTATGAAGGCTTTTCAAGATGAGAAGCAGAAAGAAAAGAAGAATTGTGGTAAGAAATCGAATGTTAGCTATAACAAGTGTCCACCTCCAATTTGGGATGGATATTCGCCTAGGAAACCAAATGAGGAGCAACTTGCAAAGGCAATCAATATACAGCTTAAAACCGACACAACTGATGTTTTACCGGAAAACATTGATGTGACGTTTACCTCATCCGATACTGATCATGAGTCTGAATTGATATAAAAGATGGTCGATCAGGTGTTGGACACTGATAAGGAGACAGAGTCAAAATCTGAGTCTGGAAAGTCAAAGTCGTCAGTCAACAGTCAAAATCCGTCGGTTAAACGGTCTTATAGTAAAGAGTTTTTGTTATCAAAAGCAGATTTGAATGATGAAACATTCGAAGTTGTTTATACTTTGAATGGTTCTGACAAATTATATATTACAACAAAGAATTTCCAATTATGAGTATTAAAACAGAATTAATCAACAAAACTTTTAAACTAGTAGAAGTTAATATTCCTGAATTAAAAGTTTTGAAAAATTTTGAAAAGTCTAAAAAATATACTTCTAGAGTTCAACAACGTCTAAACAAGAAAAAGGGTTACAATTCTGGTCCTGGATTTCCTAAGAAAACCAACCAATATAGTAGCTACAAAAGGAAAGGTTTAGGATTTGTTCCACCAGAAAATGATAAAAATGTAAAAAATTCTAAAACAAAATCTGAATTTGTTTCAGGTGGAAATTCGGAAGAAGAACAGCAGAAACCATTTTGGAGACAATCTAACAAAGATTTTCTGGCTGAAAAGAAGAGGAATGGAACAGGAGTATTTCATCTTAGAAACACTCAAACCGGTGTTAAAGACATTGTAGCTGATCATGTTACAATAGACAACGAAGCAAAACAGGGAGTTTCTCAGAAGATGAAAGAGAAAATGGTTGAAAAATCTGAAATTTTTAGAAATTCAAAACATGAGGTTGAGGAATGTTCAAAGAAACATTTTTATCAAAGGAGAGCAAGAGACAACCAAGTGTGGGTTGTGAAAAAAGTTGAAGAAAAGGTCGGCGATGAATCTGGTTCCACAAAGCCAGAAGAGCCACAAGTTGTGAATGAAATTTCAGTAGATGATGATTTACCATCACTGAAATTTGAAGAAGTGAAAAGAGACATTGGTGAAAAGGAGTTTGATGTTGAAAAAGCATTCGGTGGGAATGTTAAGAAGATGTTTGTGAAAATGCTAAGTGGGAAAGCTAAAGGGGTAAAAGATTTATATGCCATCAAAAAGGCAACTATAGTCCCACTAAGCAGGAATTGAAAGACACCAAGTCTGAGAAGACTTGGAGGGAAGTCTGTTTCCCAAAATAGTCGCATGACTACGCCGGAGATCCCAAGTTTATATCGTGGATCAGGAATCGGCATCATTCTTGTTTGAAAAATGTTGGTATGATTGTGTTTAATGTGAGAATGTTTTTACAGGTTGAAGGACTTTGCCGGAGCTTCTAGGTTGGTAAGTGCGAAGCAGGAATCGGCATCCTGGTTGGTAAGAATGGTAATGTAGAGGTCATATTCCTACAAGAGGTAACCTTGAACCTAAAAGTGATTAGATCTACATGTTACAGATGGTATTTGTGATTTTGATTTTAAATGCAAATGATAAATCAGGGACATTAATTTGTACTTGATTTACCGTTCATGATAAAAAGATAGACAATATGATGAACCATATTCCCGTTTCTAAATCTTTAAATAGATTTTATTAAACACAAATTCATTTTCCGGAACAATCATTTTGATTAAAACAAACTTAAATGTTTTGAAATCTAAATGAGAAAATGATTTGTGTTAGGGGGAGTTCTGATTGTTTATGTAGGAAGAATTGAGATTTGATGAGATTCGATATCAGTTGTCAAGTTTCTGTACAGTTTATTTTTCAATTTTATCTACAAGTGGGTCAAACTTTATTAGAAGTTTTCCAAATTCTCTCTGAAATGTGTTTGTATTTTAGGGGGAGTAGGGAAAAATGTCAGAAAATCCAAAAACATTTGAAAATTTGAAAAAGCCAAAAACATGATAAAACTAAAATGAGTTTTTGTTGCGAAAAAGAGGAAATGATTGTACATCAGTAGATTATCACGGCACGCTAAAGATTTGGAGAGTTTAAAAGTTTTTAAATAATTTTACTGCGGGTATGTCAGTAGATTGTCATGCATTTAGTAAATTGAAACGAGATATAAACTAAATTCTAACTTGCTTAATTCGTGGGTAACTATTCTTGGATATATAGGTAACCCCTGAAATCTTGTTTGAAAGATTTCGTTTTCTGATTTACTAGGATTGTATACTCTGTGATATCTGGGGTATTATCCCAGGACTTCTGCTGAATGGAAGTTCTGACCTAGTCCTCGGATAATACTTGCTGCAAAATGCTTGAAACACAGCATTAAACCCTCAGCTGATTAGACAATAAAATTGATAATCAGTTGTTGTAGCTGAAAAGATCTCTTAAAGGGGACACTCCAAAAATTCGAAGCTGATATCTCTCTGCGCATACGGAAGTATCGACCTGAGATCCCTCAGCCCTCGCATACCTAAATTATATACAGATATCAGTTGTAGTATATTTACCTGTAAATTGGAACATCGAAATCTGGATACGCGAGTATATTCAAGTGGAGTGATACTCAGTTAAGTTCAAGTTTCTAAAACATTAATATCATATCTCGAATCGATTGAAATTTGTGTTGATAATGTAATGACAGTCTAGGTAAATTGTTTAAAACTTAAAATGAAATCAAGCTTAACGGTGTTTGTGATAGATCTCAAACTGATATGATCCTCTTGCACAAACTCACAAAAATAGTATCTGTAAACATTTCATTTTATTATGTTTTAATTGCAAGTGGTGTCATCATATGTTCCAAAAAATCCAAAAAGATTTTAGTGTGTTTTTAGTCTAAATTTTGAAAAAGTCAAAAAGATTTTCGACATCTGATATTGAAAATCTGAGTTTCAAAATTCTGAATGCTAAACATGATGAACAACATTTGAGGGGGAGTGTTTGTGTAAATCTAACTGTTTTTGTCAAATTTAACCTTCTTCAAGTGGTTCATCATAGAATGTTTGAGGAGGAGTCATAGGTTGGTGCACAAATATTTGATATATATGTGAAAGAAATTTATTTCTGGGTTGAGTCTATGCAGGTTGTCAGATTTCAATCTTAGAAATCAAATTTAAAATTTGAAGAGAGCCAGACTGATCGATCTTGATTCTGATGATGCTGATGAACTTAAGGAATCAAGAGATCTGATCAAGAGAATTAGAGATTAATGTCAGACAACGATCCTAAAGAGGTTACTGAAGAACAAAAGAATGCCAGTAAATCGAGAGGGGGAGTCTAAAGACTGAAAGAGGAGAAAGCCCAGAGACTGATTTAGCCAGACGATGTGAAGACTCAGCTTAGAAGTGTGTATGTGCGACTCCATCAACATCTGAGGGGGAGTCTGTTGGTGCACTACATCTGTTGATTACGTCCAGGTGTCTAGAATCATGTCTTATATCATATTGTATAGCATAGGGCTCGAAATACGAGAAAACGGAAGTCTGTATAGGTGTTAGAAAGTTGGATCGCCTATGTGTCATATGTGAACCGCTTTTGTGGACATGCCTGGACCGCTCTTATGGACATGTGTCACATAAGCGGTCCAAGAGGTCTATATATAGTGGTGTTTGGGGCGATCCTAGTAGAAGAAGTCTTGATTTCCACGCCGAAGCTCTGCCGGTGTGACGATTGAGCTGTAATCTGTTTCAAATCAATATATAAGAGAGTTAGAAGGAAGAACGTGCTATTTCTACTTGTGTTTCTTATAATTCCGCATCTGATTCACAAGAACAAACCTCTGAACGACTCGTTTGGGTCAGCACGCGATCCTACAATTTCCTTGAACCGTTAAGATCGTTCGTCGAAAAACGTGATTTAATCGTAACCGTACACATGTGCCCATGGTTTTGTAATACCATGGGCACCCCTAGAATGGCCAATAGTATTTTATAAACTATTAAATACCAGTCCATGGTTTTGCAAAACCATGGGTTAAAACCATCAACCCTTCAAAATTGGACTAGGTTCAATGTATTTGCTAGAAATTTCAAAAATGGTCCCTTCACTTGTAAAACTTGATTCTTTTGGCACTTTTAAACCCCTTTAACCTCATTTCAAGGCTCTAAAATGATGTTAAAGTATAGGGAACTTAAAATATGCTCAAAGACATCACGGATGTCGGTTCGTTTGGCCGTACGGTTGCGTTATTCGGTTAATTACGGCGGAAGTCGTAACGAACGCAAAAACGATCCAAATTACGCGACGAATGGAATATTATCATCCCAATCACAAAAATAAAATATTTTAATGATTTCATAAAATTTTTTTGGAAGTCCGGATATATTCAGAACGTAAGATATGCGCGAAAATGCAAACTTATGCACTTTTTGACGCTTTTTGTCCCTATTGATCAAATAAGTTTATTTAGCACACCGGACACCTCAAAGCCTATTTCTAAGCTATGTAAAGGATATTTAGGGTGTGTTTAACTTATGGTCATGTTCCGGAAGGTCTGTTACAGTACAAATTGACATACATTCGCAGTTTGTCGAATTTAGTCCCTATAAGCGAATAAACTTGATTTCGGCATACCAAACCATCCAAAACTTGTTTCTAAGTTATGTAAGGGTTATTTTAAGGTATGTTAAGCCTATGTCACTATTCCAGAGTGTTTGTTGCATTAAACTGGTTATATTTACGAATCAGATCGCGTATAACCTTTTAGAAAGCGATTTAAAGCCCGAAATCGAACAAGAATTGATACGTGCAAAAGATACACATATTTATACAAATTCCAAGTACGAAATACAATATTTCATTGGTTTGGTATTTTTTTTGATGGTCGTGGTGACACAGGTGTCACAGTCTCCCCTACTTTAGGAAATTTCGTCCCGAAATTTATTCGTAGGAGTCTGTCTGTGACTTTGTGTCAAATAACCACCAGAGATTTGCAAGGCAATATCCTGTCAGTTCCTTAACGGAGACTCTCAGAAATGGAAATGAAGGAAAAATCAGGGATACTCATTTCCCTTTGATGGGAAATTTTCAGAAACGAAAAATGCACAGAATGAGTCATTTTCCTTAATGGGTATCCTTTAGAAACGAAAATGCACGGAATGAGTCATTTTCCTTAATGGGTATCCTTTAGAAACGAAAATGCACGGAATGAGTCATTTTCCTTAATGGGTATCCTTTAGAAACGAAAATGCACGGAATGAGTCATTTTTCCTTAATGGGTATCCTTTAGAAACGAAAATGCACGGAATGAGTCATTTTCCTTAATGGGTATCCTTTAGAAACGAAAATGTACGGAATGAGTCATTTTCCTTAATGGGTATCCTTTAGAAACGAAAATGCACGGAATGAGTCATTTTCCACAATTTCTTGAGAAACGAAAATGAACGGAATGAGTCATTTTCCACAATTTCTTCAGAAACGAAAATGAACGGAATGAGTCATTTTCTACAATTTCTTCAGAAACGAAAATGAACGGAATGAGTCATTTTCTACAATTTCTTCAGATACGAAAATGAACGGAATGAGTCATTTTCTACAATTTCTTCAGATACGAAAATGAACGGAATGAGTCATTTTCTACAATTTCTTCAGATACGAAAATGAACGGAATGAGTCATTTTCCACAATTTATTTAGAAACGAAAATGAACAGGGTTAACTCTAGATACACGACAAAACTTGCTGTGGTTTCTGTGCACTAAATTCCATAATTATGTACGCGTCCATAATTACGTAATTCCTTGCACAGTCCGCACAGTGCATTTCGTAATGTGTAGGGGAAGAAAATCAAACCTGTGATGAGTGTGGCTAGACTACCATAGGGTCCTTTTAATTAGATCGACAAATGATCACTTTAATTTGACCACCAAGGAGTCTTTTCAGCTATATCATCACATGATATTCCTAACCAGATTTTTTTGGATCAATCTGCTTAACTAGACCACTCAAGGGGTCTAATTTATGGAATAGTACTTCATAACCCAAGGTACTTAACTACAACGTAGAAGTCCATTAAGGATTTAAGATAGTACCTTTGGATATCCTACTATGAATCCCTTATACGAAGATATGGAAGATTCTACGAGGATTTAGATAACGAATATCCAGAGTATTCAAAAACACAAAAACGCATAAAAGAAAACACAAAGTGCATAAACACATAATCATATAAATGATTAACTTGACCTTTAATTTGTTGTCTTTGGACACGAACATTTAAAGCACACCAGGAATCCAATCCGTGGATTTCATTTAGTACTTTAATCATTATCTATCTATGAAGATAGGAAAATCTTAATAGGGATTCGGCTTTGTCCTTATTGAATTGTAATGTACGTTTTGAATCATACAAAAAATTCAATTAAGGACTCCGATGAATGCTATCCATCCACAAGGATCTAATTATGAGGATAGAAAGATCCTACATGGATTTTGGAGTTTGTGTAACGAGAGGTGTTCCGACACCTTGCACTAGGCGTGCTTAAGTCGATACACAAGGTAGAAAGTTCATGAGGTTGAGGCGCTAGATATGCCAAGGCGACATATGAAGCAGAATTTTGAAGGTTGAGCAGCAGCAGGATTGGTAATAACTTTGCTTTGGATTGCAAAGCGGCACATGTTAACCAAATGTCCCCATCGTCCACCGTGGGTACATTTGAAACAGGGTATTCGATCCGGATGATGACGACCACATTGATTGCACCAAGGAGCAGTTCCCTTATACGGCTTCATCCCTGAGGCGAGTCATGGTGATAGCTAAAACAACGGTCCTCTGGAATACGACGCCTATTTGCTGGGTAATTGCAGCACCTTGTTCGAACATTTGAGCGTTGTTGCGATGAAGAGGCATCTTGAAGACAATGGAAGGCATAGGAGGAAACAAGAGAAAGATAACCAAAAGAGAATGACAACGCATGAAGATTGTGACCATTTGTTTGTTACCAAAGGCAAACAAATGAGACAGTGACTAATCAAAGTAAGCGGGTCAATATAATGTATCGCGAAGACATGCTCGCCTATAAGTGGACACTCACCCCAAGAGTTCCCAGGTAAGAGTGACTGGTCCGATACTGCGGATTTGTACGAACACTCTAGCCTAAGACAGAAGACCCAGGGTACAGGCACCCACTCTTCCAGTTTGCACGTGTTCACATTATTTAGACCCAAACTTTGACGAGTTTGAAAACTCAAAAGGCACTTAAGCCAAATATGAGTCAAACTGGAAGGGTTCAAAACCTTATAATAAATCATCGTAGAACAGATGATTAGTTTTCAAAGCAGATCAAATTTATGTTCTTGTTGTGGTTGTCACTTAAGGATAAGTGACGGTATTGTTTTATGGCTAAACGCAAGTAAACTCGCGATAGGGTCCTAGGAAGGTTATAGACTAGGTCAAAGCATTACTAATAACCTAATTCCCTATAACCATTGGCTCTGATACCAACTTTTCTGTCACACCCCGACCACGTAAAACAACAAAACGTGGCGGAAACGTCGGGGAGTGTTGTAACAGAATCATTGTTTCACAACCATGGATTAAACAAATTTCGTTTTATTGAATTGAAAGTATTACAATGTCTTAACAACAAAGAAAATATAACATAGTTAACTAGTCTTGCATCTTTTAATGTCACTAAGGCACTCGTCCAATCCTATGTGAGCATGCATCAATATCATCATCAAATATCATCAACTATTGTACCTGAAACACATGTGAAAATACATCAGCATAAAAATGTCGGTGAGTACATAGGTTTTATTGATTTAGGATTCATGACTTATAAGTTTGGAAAAAAAGTTGTTTAACAAAAGTCAGTCATGATCCTTGTAAAATGTTTTGTTTTATAAATCGTTGGAAAATCGATAATAGATATGTATAGTTAAAAAGAATGATGTAAGGTTAAATGAATAACCAAGTAAAAATGGGTTTGTATAAAACAAACTGTATTGTAAAACAATGTCTTGTGAAAAATATGTTATTTGTGTAAAAATGTATAAATCCAAATGAATGATTTAAATAACGCTACGACATGTAATATAATACAAGCACTTATATATAGGAAGTACCAGCGGCGTATCCACCATGCTTGTATCATATTACACACGCCTCGTTACTTAATCACTTCCCTAACCCAACGGCTCAAATAATTACAAGTGGTTCATGAAATCAACAGATACAAATGGTTCACATGGTTCAACAGATACATAAGGTTCACATAACTTCAATGGTTACAAACGATTCACATAACTTCAATGCTTACAAACGGTTCACATAATCAAACGGTTACAAACGGTTCACATAGTCAACGGTTACAAACTGTTCAAAATGTAAAACAATGTGTCCATATGCTGGATGAGCATATGCGACAAAATGTAATGTAAAACAATGTACTAAGTATGCACACAATGGACATACATAGCATAAAACATAATGAAATCATGTACTAATAGTGTACTAATGAAAATAGCAAGTATATGATATAAAACATGGAAAGCACGAAAGTAACAAGTAGGCACATGTGTTTCACCCCAAAATGTTTGGAAAACAGTAAAAGAGGGGACTATGTACTCACTTGAGGGTGCTTAGAAGTCTTGACTAACAACCAAGCAAAACCAGAAGGATCACGGAAATCAAACGGCACCTAATATAGGTAACTACATAAATAATCGGACCTAACTCGGGAGATCGGATAGCATGAGTTTTCGTAAACCAAATGAGTATTGGAGCTCATATGATATGGTCTAACAAAGCCTACATACTAAAATGAAACCTAACCTAAGTGCTTACGACCCATTACGACCCGTTTAGATAGCTTATGCTACTTTAACGCGTCGTTCGCGTAAAACACGTCCGGAACGCCTAACTAGTCCTATGACAAGTAATGTATGCCTTAACATGTCTAATATTATTGTCGAATTAGTTTAGATGTCAAAACTTAGGTTACATATGCTTAAAATGAATTTATGCGTAAAAAGGGTATTTTGGTAATTTTCCTAAGGCATAAGAATTACTTTTCATACAACTACTTAAACGACGTGACCATAAGCTATAACCTCAAAAGGTTATTCCCTATACAACTATGGTCATCTAAAGAGTTTGGTCGGATCCGAATGTTCGACCAAATGGGTCGGGTTCGAAAGTATAAGCGATTGATTAGATCGCTTACATTTACGACCCTAAACAAGCACAAATCTAAAAGCGACGAGCTAAACATGCTAGAACATGTTTAGTAGAGTTGGAAAACAGGTTTGGTATCAAAACAAACGGTTTTCATACCCCTAGAGTAGTTTAGTTACAAAATACGCGAGGAAACGCATTTTGGCCGAAACTACGACTCGTCGCTGAGCCTAGATAACGTGGTAATCAGTGGGTATAGTCACTAGGGACTATAACCATCGTGATTACACTCACGTTATGAAGTTCAAATGAACTTCACGTTGACCATAAACTGGTCAATGCAGAAAGTCAAACACGGTTTGACTTTAACGCTAAAACGAATGAAAAACGCGAAAGAATACTTACAGAAGGTCCCCGCAAGCTCTTGATCCGATATACTCTCAGGTATGAAGCATAAACTTCAACTTAGAGAGCCAAAATCAGATTCAAGGGTGCTTTGGGAAGAAAGTGAGGGTGGGTATTCATAGATTTCCTTGAACCGTTAAGATCGTTCGTCGAAAAACGTGATTTAATCTTAACCGTACACATGTGCCCATGGTTTTGTAATACCATGGGCACCCCTAGAATGGCCAATAGTATTTTATAAACTATTAAATACCAGCCCATGGTTTTGCAAAACCATGGGTTAAAACCATCAACCCTTCAAAATTGGACTAGGTTCAATGTATCTGCTAGAAATTTCAAAAATGGTCCCTTCACTTGTAAAACTTGATTCTTTTGGCACTTTTAAACCCCTTTAACCTCATTTCAAGGCTCTAAAATGATGTTAAAGTATAGGGAACTTAAAATATGCTCAAAGACATCACGGATGTCGGTTCGTTTGGCCGTACGGTTGCGTTATTCGGTTAATTACGGCGGAAGTCGTAACGAACGCAAAAACGATCCAAATTACGCGACGAATGGAATATTATCATGCCAATCACAAAAATAAAATATTTTAATGATTTCATAATTTTTTTTGGAAGTCCGGATATATTCAGAACGTAAGATATGCGCGAAAATGTAAACTGATGCACTTTTTGACGCTTTTTGTCCCTATTGATCAAATAAGTTTATTTAGCACACCGGACACCTCAAAGCCTATTTATAAGCTTTGTAAAGGATATTTAGGGTGTGTTTAACTTATGGTCATGTTCCGGAAGGTCTGTTACAGTACAAATTGACATACTTTCGCAGTTTGTCGAATTTAGTCCCTATAAGCGAATAAACTTGATTTCGGCATACCAAACCATCCAAAACTTGTTTCTAAGTTATGTAAGGGTTATTTTAAGGTATGTTAAGCCTATGTCACTATTCCGGAGTGTTTGTTGCATTAAACTGGTTATATTTACGAATCAGATCGCGTATAACCTTCTAGAAAGCGATTTAAAGCCCGAAATCGAACAAGAATTGATACGTGCAAAAGATACACATATTTATACAAATTCCAAGTATGAAATACAATATTTCATTGGTTTGGTATTTTTTTGATGGTCGTGGTGACACAGGTTTCACAAAATTTAAGAAACTAACAGCAAAAATTAAAAAAATTTAGCTTCAACTCCATCGAGTACTAAACCTCTCGATGTATATCTTTGGGCATCGCCAAGAACTCCACGGAAGTTGAAGGCATCGCCATCAGGTTTCTGGAAACTTTGTCTCTCGTGAACAGACCAAGATGTAGTCAATCAAAACACCTCTTCAGCTCTTGAAGAGTAGCCCAAGCCTCATATACTTAATCCTCAACTTGCTTGATAAAGCGCTGCTTTAAATCATCGGAGTCTGCAGAAGTGTATGCATCTTATATGTATACATTCTATACATCAAAATTCCAAACTTTATGCATCTTTTAATACAAACTGGATCTACTTATATATCTTATTAAATAAAATCTTATCTTACAGCAGAAGCAGAGAGTTTCTTGCGTTTAATAGGAACCACTGTAGAACAATCGTCATCATTATCTGCTCAAATCATTCATAATCATCATTTAGTCAAAACCCAGATTATTTTCACTGTACATTTAATAATCTAGGAGGGAAAAACGTGTACATTTAATATAAACAAACATAAATTCATATTAAGTGTTTAATCTTTCTTTGTATTTAATTTAATACTATCAATATCCATATTAACATATTCTAAAACCATTCTGGCTCCACAAATTCTTCTACCACTGGTCGCTCGAAGAAAACAGAGCTGAAATATATCAATAGTTTAAAATAAAAATTATCAACATTATCAACAGTTTAAAAAATCCACAAACCTAAAATAACCCGTAGATGATTGTATGAAATTCAAATAACTGTGATTAGACTGAAATATAAAGCGAGAATTAGAGTATATCAGTTCAAAATTACAAAAAAAAAACATACTTTCAACGATGTTGGAACAATGATGCTCGAACAATTATGTGAAGCACAAAGATCTATAATCGGAGAGTTTCTTGCAGTAGAAGCATCGAGTTTCTTGCATTTGGTAGGAACAACTGTAGAACAATCATCTTCATTATCTGCTCAAATCATATAGTCATACCTCATATAAAAAACAATTACGAAAAAATAAAAACCAAAACAAACATAATTATATATTACATTACCATCATCAAGGAAAACGACATATCCCCAAAATTTGTTCTGAAAGTGGATCAGAGAGAGCTTCGGTTTTATCTTTTCCTTTATGAACAAATGTCGAGTATTGAGAAGAGGAGATTTGAGGGATAGATACACTGGAAGTGTGGTTTGAAAATACAAAAGCAGAGAACACACACCAGAGTGTAAATATGAAGAGGGAAATGAGAAAAAAAAACATTTATATAAGAAGATGATTGACAGAAGTGAGTGAGTGACATGCAATAATTGCAAATTACGTATTCTCAGGCATTTTGAATTTAAAATTACCAACAAAACATCTGTTGATATATACGCATCCCTTGAACCTTCAACCTCCGCAGGCTTTAAAATATAGATATGGACAGAGGTTTTGGATGGCAGAGTTTTATATAGATTTTAAACTGATTTTATATATTAGGTTTTGTGATGCAATAATGACATAAAAAAACATTGTTGGACAGGCTTTCTGACTGCCACATCAATTTTTCTTATGTCAATCAGATTTCTCTTTTTATAGAAAGTATAGATTGTCGTCCAAAAGAATTCCTCCACTTCTACATTGCGATGGACCTTGATATTCTCCTAATAAAATTAATGGTTCCTCCAATTTGTCATATTCCTTGGCTTCCTTTAATTAATTGCCTTTTGGAATTCATTATATATTGCATTAAACAATTTTATTCCTCGTATGAGACTACAAATTTGATAGATTCCATGAAACTCAAATTAGCTGATTCGTCCATTACCCCAACTTGGTTGGTTGGTTGGTTGGTTGGCCGGTTGTTTCCATTGGAGGCGCCGGTTCGATCCCCGGTTCGTGCTGTGCATTAGACATCTTGGTGAGGGCTTGGCCCGGGGTTTTACCCGGGTTCGAGTCCAAGGGGGCGCGGTTTTACCTATTCCACGGGGTTTTCGCGCATCGGGATGTGCTACGCTTTCTAGCGGTGGTCGAGTAGTCGGCCTTTTGACATAACTCCGAAAGGGTGGGTTACACGTGGAAAGCAGTTAGCCGTTCAAAAAAAATAATTGATTCAATTATTAATAGTAATTTAAGCACATTTACTTTGCTAAATATTGCACCCAATTAGATTTTTAACGTCTTTATTTCCTTTATTGCTAAATCATATTTTTTAACCCATTCTAGCTCATTTTCATTTTAGACCCATGCAACCCATCCCATCATCGGGTTACAAGTCTTGAAACTTTGACTGTAGTATTAAGGCAATGGATCTGGTTAGATCGTATCACCCCTCTCTCTGTCTTGTGACATCTATTTTTTCTCTTTTTTTTCTTCCAAGTGTAAAGTATGAACTCACAATGCACGTGGAGATCAGGGGAAAGAGGAGGTGGCAAGAGCAGGGGAAAAAAATAAAGGAATTGTGGTTCTTATTTGCGTTTCACATGTAATTAACACTGTATGTCAAGAACAATGTATAAAAACTTAACTAACCGTATAACATACATATGCATAAAACACCTTTTATGCATAGCGTACAACATGCAGCAGCTGTAAGTCCCGTAACGCGTGCGGATCGTAACAGAATAGTTGATCTAACCTAGAGTGCGGAATCCCCTAGATTAGATTTCACAGAAAAGTAGTAGAACACGAATCACTTCAAACATGATCTTTATTGATTATCTTCGTAACGATTACAATCAATCAAGATCCTAATTCGTCCAAGCCTTTCTCTTTCACGAATTATTTCCAAGTGATTAAGGTGATTAGATTATTAACCTAAACCCTAATGCTAAGCTTTGTTTATATAGGACAAAGCTTTGCATATGGGCTAGGTCTTGGGCAAGGCCCAATTCGCAAACCCTCCCCCATATGTGGGTTTGGTTTGGCCCAATCACTCATACTTCACTATTACAAACTATTACAAAGCTAAACCCGCTAACTGTTTATCGTTTAACTAATTACAAGATATCCAAAGACCAAATCTAAGCTGTTGTCACAAAACATGCACCAACAAACTCCCCTTTGACAATAGCTCGCAAAGGTAACTTCAGTCTTCAGAATCTTCAAGTCTTTTGGTCTTTGGATAGCTTCAGCTTTAACAGCTTCTGTCAGCAACAGACTCCCCCTAAGCTGATGCATCCAATCACCAAATCTTCTAAACTTTAGTATTTGAGTAAACTCCGGTTCAGCATTTGAGTAGCAATCTTCAACTCTTCAACTCTTCAACTCTGACTGCAATGTAGAAAGGAGGTTCTACCATGCATCCAAGCAAACTCTCATCTTCACAGCAACTCTTCAGCAACATACCGCTTCAATCTGTATACTATAAAACAAACATCTCGAGAAACCATAAGAAGTTTTCAACATAAGTTAAAGAAATTATAATTATTCAAGAGATTTGTTAAACTGTGTTACAGATTAAGCATTTTTCATTCAGCAGCAACACGCACATAATTTCAAACAAAACACATCATAACCTGCTTGATTTGAAAATTTTGAACTCACTTACTAACACCGTCTCCCCCTATCAGTAACAATTCCTCCAAGAATAACAGTTTTCCGTACATTAAGAATTTTAAAACAGAAAAAGACACTATTTTTGGATTTTTATATTTTCTGAAAGCAAGTAAATACAAAAGCAATAAACACTCTATTTTTGTGAGAATCACCGGTAAGAAGATCATATCAGCAAAATCAAACTGTTTCACACAACTAGTTAGTTCTTTATATACTATTTTAGTGAAAAGCAGTTCAAGAAGATTACCAGTATTTTTGTCCACTTAAACAAAATGCATGAACATTTCAAGTACCATTACCGTATGATACGTTAAGGTAATTTTAGAATACCGAAATACAAGCGTGTCCCACTTCAGGATGTACCCCCGCGATCAAGGTATGCACAAAGATTTATCGTAGTAGGTGAGTATACTGAATTCATCCGTTTTATATTTCAACGATAGATAATTGGTGAACAGATCAGTACTTCCGTACAGCAGAGAGACCAAAATATCTTATCGAGGGCTAAGACAGATACCATTTTTGGTACGAATTGTGCATTTTGCACTTATTGAGTGACTCTCTTTGAGAGCTTTTTCAAATTTCAGGGTTTTGGCATTTTTAGCTCTTTTAAGATATCCTGGGTGTGTCTAGGTCAGCATGTATCTGGATGCAGCAGAAGGACACCCATGAAATCCCCGGATGAAATAACAGTATAAAGACCCAAAACCTCAGATTTTGGCAATCTATCAACGCAAGAATTAAGGTCATTAAACCATACACCACTGATGTGTTCCCCACTCATACTCAGTGCATTTAGGTTTATATCACCTTGGTAAGTTGATTATTTCATGCTTTTTGCCTACTGGTACATCATATGATGAAGCTGCTATCACACTTAAGCAATTATTAGGTTCAATTTCAGTGTGACAGTCTAACTTGCTGATGTACTATCATTTCTCCTTTTTCACACAGTGATAACTCATTTTTGATTTTCTATTTTTTTATGTTTTTGATTTTTCAATGTTTTTTGTATTTTTGATTTTTGAAAAAGCAGTAAACTATTTACAAAATTCTTATGAAAAACCAGTTATTCAGGATTCCTCATCCCGTTGAGTTCGACTAAGTGTTCAAAGCGAGCTCGATCAAAAGCTTTAGTGTAAAGATCAGCAAGGTTATCTTCTGTGTCGACTCGATGTAATTCAATTAGTCGTTTTTCAGCACAATCCCGTATAAAGTGATGACGTATGTCAATATGTTTAGTTCTACTGTGCTTTACGGGATTGTTTGTGATTGATATAGTGGCATTATTATCTATCATAATAGGAGTACGAGTGAAATCCAAACCGTAATCGCGCATCTGCTGTTGAATCCAGAGAACCTGAGAGCAACAGCTACCCGCAACAATATATTCAGCTTCACACGTAGAGGTAGACACACAGGATTGCTTCTTGCATTGCCAAGACACGATCCTGCCTCCTAAGAACTGACAACCACCTGTTGTAGACTTTCTGTTTTGATTTGCATCCTCCAAAGTCTGAATCAGTGTAAGCAACGAACCTCAAATCACTATCAGTTGGATACCACAACCCAAGTTTAGGTTTCCCCTTCAAGTAACGAAGAATACGCTTCACTGCTTTCATATGTGACTCTTTCGGATTCGCCTGAAGCAGTCAAGTACATTAGAGAACCAATCAAGTACATTAGAGAACCAATCATCGCCCTGTAATGAGTAGGATCAACATCTTCAGTGCTTTCATGATCTGGGCCGAGATTGTGGTTTTCACAAATGGGTGTGTTGCAAGTAGTGCAATCGTTCATTTTGAACCGATTCAAAATGTCATACACATACTTCGTTTGATGAATAAACATCCCATCCTCCTTCTGTTCAACTTGTAATCCCAGAAAGTAAGACAGCTCACCCATAGCGCTCATTTCAAACTTGCTCTTCATCACCTGTTCGAATTCTTTACACATGTTTTCATCAGATGACCCAAAGATGATGTCATCCACGTATACCTGTACCAGCAGAAAATCTTCCTTCTTTCTCTTTATGAACAGTGTACTGTCAATCTGACCTCTTTCAAAACCATTCTTGAGCAGATGTGTAGACAGTGTCTCGTACCACGCCCTAGGAGCTTGATGTAACCCATACAAAGCCTTATCAAGTTTGTACACTCGATCTGGATAGTCTGGATCAACGAACCCTTCTGGTTGTGAGACATACACCAGTTCTTGGACTTTCCCGTAAAGAAATGCACTCTTCACGTCTAGTTGGTAAACTTTGAAGCCCTTGAATGAAGCAAAAGCCAGAAACAAACGAATTGCCTCCAACCTTGCCACTGGTGCAAACACTTCATTGTAATCAATCCCTTCTTGCTGATTAAACCCTTTAACAACTAACCGAGCCTTGTTGCGCGTGACAATACCTCTTTCGTCTTTCTTGCACCTAAATACCCATTTAGTGCCTATCTCTCTTTCACCTTTAGGAAGGTCCACTAACTCCCAAACCTTCAACTTCGCAAACTGAGCCAATTCCTCTTGCATAGCTTCAACCCATGAATTGTCTTTAACAGCCATGTGAATGTTCTTCGGCTCCTCTTGGGAAATAAAGCAACTATACAAGCACTCATTCACTATCCCAGTTTTCTCAATCGAAGCAAATAACCCAGAATTCGCTGCAATGCTTCTTCTAGTCTGAACACCTGCAGTAGGATCTCCAAGTATCATGTCAACCGGATGATCTCTATTTGCTCGTGTAGTAGCAACAGCATCGACTTCCAGATTATCACCCAGGTTTGATCCAACCTCCCCCTAAATATTCTGATTTGCAAAAGGATTAATGAAATCCTCCCCCTGATTGGGTTCAGGTTCACTATCACTTGAATCAGGATCAGCAGCACCATGGGAAGTTTCCGGAGCATCTGACATATCAACATTCGATCTAGGCATGAACTCGCCTTCATCGTCTTCACCAATCACTGTTTGAATCAGCTGAGAATCATCTGCATCAGAAACCTCATGAATATTAAATGATTTAAAAACACTTTCATAATCATATAATATAGCAGGACCACTCGTTGATTGTTGAGGTTTGTAGGAAGTAATTTCCACATTAAAAACAACCTCAATTTTACCAGTTTTTAAATTGAAAACCCTTTTATTCGGTGTGCCAGGCACGTAGCCCAGAAAGTAGCCTTCGTCTGCCACCTCACCGAATTTTTGTTTATCTTTGTTTCGCACAATGGTGCAGGGTAATCCAAAAGGTTCAAAGCTTGTTAAGTTTGGTTTTTCGTTAAACATCAACTCATGACACGTTTTGTTAAAACGTTTAACGGTTAAAACTTTGTTTAGGACGTAGCAAGCTGTATTCACAGCTTCTCCCCAGAAAAGAACTGGTAGCTTTGAATCTGAAAGCATAGTCCTAGCGGCTTCAATCAACGTCCTGTTTTTCCTCTCAGCGACTCCATTTTGTTGAGGAGTGTAAGGAGTAGAATATTGATGTTCAATTCCCTTTCGAAGATAATAGAGATCCAGAATACGATTCTTGAACTCCGTGCCGTTATCACTCCTTATCCTCTTGATCCTTGCATCATGAACGTTTTCCAATTTTGTAAAAAGATCAATAAGCATCTCTGTTGTCTCATCTTTTGTACCTAAAAAGAAAACCCGTGAATAACGTGAGTAATCATCAGTGACAACAAGACAGTAATACTTTCCACCTATGCTCCTTACGTTCACTGGACCAAATAAATCCATGTGAAGTAATTCATAAGGGG
This sequence comes from Helianthus annuus, assembly GCF_002127325.2. NCBI lineage: Eukaryota > Viridiplantae > Streptophyta > Magnoliopsida > Asterales > Asteraceae > Helianthus > Helianthus annuus. Next base: position 119,745,002 of record NC_035437.2, read on the forward strand.
CATTAATGGAATTTACTGTTTTAGACTTATGAGGTTTCTTGTGTTGTTTTCCCTTTTAACATGGAAGACATTTATCTTCCACTTGAAACCTCAACAATGGAACTCCTTTCACTAGCTCATTTTTTAATAATGTAATTCATTTTGCGGTAGTGAATATGAGCCATGCGTCTGTGCCACAACATAGATTCAGCTTCAGATGCTTTTGACAGTAAACACGCCACCGCAGTAGTTGGATCTTTGGCACCCATGTCCATGACATAAGTGTCATTTTTCCTTGGTGCACGCATCACAATCCAATCATCCGGAATGACCAAACCCGGTTTCAACACCAATGCCTCTGTATTTGTAAAATGGACCGAGTGACCCTTGTCGCAGACTTGTGACACGCTCATCAGATTGTGTTTAAGCTGCTCAACATAGTTCACTTTGTCCAATGTGATCTTCCCATTCGTCACTTTTCCTCTTCCAGTAATCCTACCACCTTTAGCACCAGCAAAATTTACATGTCCACCATCATATTCTTCAAATTCAGAAAACAACCTCGCATCCCCCGTCATGTGCCTGGAGCAGCCACTATCAACATACCATAAGTTGATAATCCTCCTTAGCAGCTCCTCTCCTGTCGCTTTGTCTGTGTTGGCCATGAGAGCAGCAAGTTGAGCTCCCATTCTTTTGATAATCTCATCAGCTTCCATTTCATGCTCAGACTCTGGCTTTTCCTCTTCAGCTTCTGTTGTCTGATCAACCTTCTTCACCTCGGCATCACTTTCTTTCTCAGCATCTGCTTTAGTTTCAGCTTCTTCAACTGGCACGATCTCTGCCATAAATGCTTGTGTAACATTTTCATCTTTTTCCAAGTGAATGCTCCAGTCATACGAACCCTCTCTTGCAGTAGAGATCAACGCCCTTGAGTTAGAGTTGTTTGATGAGTTTCTATTGCTTGAACTCTGACTTGAAGTCTCATGCTTTTGTTTCTGACACTCCCTGGCGAAGTGACCATAACTCTGACAGTTAAAGCACCTGACTTTTGCCTTGTCAAAGCCTACATTCTTCCCCACAATCTTCCTTCCAGTTCTGTTCATAAACCTCTTCACTCGCCTCGAAATCATGGCCATTTGCCATTGTAAATCCATCTCTTCTAAATCATCAGGGTCAATCTGATCATAATCTTCATCTAACGTAGCAGGATCAGATATCTTCCCCTGGATGTAATTCTCATAAGAGGCAACAAAGGAAGCAAGTAATGCAAGATGTTCTTCAGCAGACTTCACACTCATAGGCATTGACTTTACACTGCTAGTTTGCTTTGAGGTTGATGTTCTCTTGACTCCTGTTGATCCTCCTGCAGCAGCTACAAAACACACATCACCATCATCATTAACTGTAACATGCTCATTATCACATGAAAGAAAAGCTGTGGTAGAGTCGCTAGAAGCATCATGAGATGAAGAAGATGCAAGCCCATTGTAGATCCCTGGATCTTGAACCTGATCATATCCAGTGTCCTTCTTCTTCATGCTGAGCTCATAAGCTCTTAGCTTTCCAACAACTTCCTCCAGCTCCTTTGTTTCATATTCAGCTTCTCCCTTTATCATGAGAGTGTAAATATCCCATTTATTAGGCAGGGCATCAAGCAGCTTGTCATTTTTCTCTATGTCAGAATAGCAGTCTATATCATAATTATCCAGCTCTGACATCAGATGGTAATATCGAGTGATGATGTCCTCAAGTGACTCATTCTTCATGTGCTTAAACACAGCAAACTGCTTCTTCAGAAGATCAACTTTGTTCTTCTTGACATCAGGATTTCCTTCATATCTCTTCTCTAGAGCATCCCACATTTCCTTTGAAGTAGTGTACTTCTTAAAGGTATGTTTGATGCTATCAGGTAAAGACATCTTGATAGCAGCCAAGGCTCTCTTTTCAGCCTCATACATCTTTTTGTCATTCTCTTGCATGTTCACATAAGCTGTCACACGAGGTCTGCCTTCAAAATCATGTGTAGGGTTTGTGTACCCGTCAGCAATACAGATCCACATGCGAGTGTCCTGATATTCAATGAAGGATTGAAACCTATCCTTCCATGTCAAGTAGTTTTCCACCCTCATCATCTTAGGTGGTTTGTTGGTTGTGCCAACCTCATGCTCCATCCTTAAGAGTTCGTTCAATTTAGTCATGCTCGACATTTTAACGTAATCAGACTGGTAAAACCGTACAAATTGTGTCCGAAATCTGTTTTTACCAAATTATACCGTTAGACTCGTCTCGAGAATACGATTCCAATGATATATAATGTCGAAGACCTTTTTCGGAATTTTCCAGAGTCTATTCCACCTCGTTCGAAATGATCAGAAACGGTTCGAAATGGTTCGAAATGGGTATGCTTATCCGTAATGGTCAGTATTGATCTGAAATGACCACCTTCAAGTCCGTAATGCACTATTCTGATCCGTAATGATACTCCCTGATCCGAAATCAAGCACCTTCTGATCCGAAATTGACTATCTAATCCGAAATGCAGGACTGATTATCCGAAATCAAGGTCTGAAGATCCGAAATTCAAGTCAAGAAATCCGAAACGCAATCTAAAGATCTGTAATGGTCCGTAATTGCTTGTTTTCTGTCCGAAATAGAAGTAATCTGGTCCGAAATTGATCAGAAATGCAATATTTCTATCAGTAATGGTCCGGAATTCAAGTATTTTGATCAGTAATGATCCGAAATGCTTGAATTCTATCCGAAATTAGCAGCAAAACACGAACACAGCCTCCAAAAACTCCAAAAACGCCGAATTTTCTGCAAAAACGATTCTGAACCAAGCCAATCAAGAGCCGAATGCTCTGATACCAATTGTAAGTCCCGTAACGCGTGCGGATCGTAACAGAATAGTCGATTTAACCTAGAGTGCGGAATCCCCTAGATTAGATTTCACAGAAAAGTAGTAGAACACGAATCACTTCAAACCTGATCTTTATTGATTATCTTCGTAACGATTACAATCAATCAAGATCCTAATTCGTCCAAGCCTTTCTCTTTCACGAATTCTTTCCAAGTGATTAAGGTGATTAGATGATTAACCTAAACCCTAATGCTAAGCTTTGTTTATATAGGACAAAGCTTTGCATATGGGCTAGGTCTTGGGCAAGGCCCAATTCGCAAACCCTCCCCCATATGTGGGTTTAGTTTGGCCCAATCACTCATACTTCACTATTACAAACTATTACAAAGCTAAACCCGCTAACTGTTTATCGTTTAACTAATTACAAGATATCCAAAGACCAAATCTAAGATGTTGTCACAAAACATGCACCAACAACAGCCAAAACTGGTTGCTAATTCATAATATTTAAATTTAGATTATTTTTAATCACTTAACGAATAGAGTATATTAAAGAAATTTAATCAAAAAATCAACATGATTAATGAATAAACTAATATTTAAAAAATTAAAATAATTGCATAAAAATCTAAAGTACTATTCACAGAACCTCTAATATAATATAATATAATATAATATAATATAATATAATATAATATAATATAATATAATATAATATAATATAATATAATATAATATAATATAATATAATATAATATAATATAATATAATATAATATAATATAATATAATATAATATAATATAATATAATATAATATAATATAATATAATATAACTAGTTTTTGAGACCCCGTGTTACGACGATGGCGTAAAATAGTGAAAAGAATAATGTCAAACATTTCAGCGAACTCGCATGATGAAAAGGTCGTTAATAACATATATAACTTTATTCGAAAGTTTATATCTAAAACGAAATCGTCGCAAAATCGTACGTTGTAGCAAGGCCGTTGATAATATTTGAAACGAGTAAATTACAGGTTTTGTCCTTTATGTTTTTACATCAAATTGTAGGCGTTGTCCTTTAGCGCAAAAGTTGACATGCGGTGTCCTTTACCTTTCAAAATCTTGCACCTTTTATCCTTTAGACCCAACCCAATTAATTTTTTTGGTTAAGTTTTATGTGCAAGGCACATGAGGGCTTTCTTGTCTTTTCACCTCCTCAAGGACTATTGTGTAACAAAACATATATCAAAGGACTATTTTGTAAAAAATAAAAAGATATTTAAAAAAAACAAAACTCAGCTATCTCTTATCTCTCTCTCACACACCTCCTAAAAGATATGAAACCCTATTTGCAGCCGTCATCCCCTGCTCTCTTCACTCTCTCTCTCTCTATTATCAACTCAAAACACAAAATCAAAAGAACACCTGCAACTATCCTTCACCATATTTTTGATTCCAAGCCACCGTTAACCACCGCACCACTACAAACAACCAACAACAATCCGGGAAGCATGTTTACACAGTGGGAGATATGAATAAACACGTCATGGTTGATAACGGAACTGCAACAAGATCCGAGAGGTGAATTCGGTTCTAAACATCTCTAAATTCAGTGCCCAACTGAATTCTGATCAGCAACAAGATCCGGACAAATAATGTGAACGTCACCAAACCACGTTGTTCCGTTGAATCTTCGATCTGGGTTTGCCATCGTCGATCGGAGTTCGCCGGAAGTAGGCCGACAACCCCTTTCTCTTTCGCCGGAAACACACGTTGTTCCGTTGAATCTTCGATCTGGGATGTGGCGGCGGTGGGTGTTGGTGGTGGGAGGTGGAGGTGGAAGGCGGTGATTTTTCACTATTCCACAATCTCCGATGCCGTTGACTTGATCTATTGAATCTGCACTATCAAAAATCCAGGCCTCTGTTTTGATTTATCATATGATTTTTGAAATATATTTTGTTTTGTTTTGGGGTTTATATCTGCACAAGTTTATGGGCTGAATTTGGTACTTGTTTTACGGGCAAATTTGGTCTGATTGTATGGTGGTTGTAGATGATGAAAGGTGGTAGTGGTGACGGTGAAGGGTGGTGGTGGTGGAGGATGGTGGTGATAAGTGGTTCCTAATTTTAGAAATATATATATATATATATATATATATATATATATATATATATATATATATATATATATATATATATATATATGTATATATATATGGTTATAAAAATAATATCTTAAATTATTTTGTTTTATTTTTACATAACAGCCCATTGATATAATTTATCTTACACAACAACCCCTTGAATGCTGAAATTACAATAGTGCCCTCATGTGCCTTGCACATGACTAGATTTAACTAAAAAATCTAACTGGGTTTGCCCTAAAGGACAAAACGTGCAAGATTTTGAAAGGTAAAGGACACCGCCTGTCAATTTTTGCGCTAAAGGACAGCGCCTGAAATAGGAAGCAAACATAAAGGACAAAACTTGTAATTTACTCTATTTGAAACCGTATAAAAACAACAAAACTTTTAGAAATTCATGCCAATATATCCATAAAAATAAATTGAAATGAAAAAAATACATAGATAAAATTAGTTTGTTAAATGAAGTTTGTAAATATATATGACTTTTATAAATTAATATAGGGTAAATATATAACTACAAAAAAGTAGATTTTGTCTAAGTAGGTGATGCGTGTGTAGTGTAATATATTTTTAATATATAATTAAGCCCTTTTTACACCTTTAACCAAGTTTTAAATTTATAAAACACGATATTCACTAACACTAAACACACATATGGGCAAGTGCACCCATCGTGGACGTAGTATAGTGTTGGTAAGATACCGAGGTCGTCCAAGGACACAAGAGCTTTTAATACTGGTTTATCCTCAACGTCTAATCAAATCAAAAAGTGAGAAAAAGGTTTTTGAACTAAAAATAAAAACTAACTAAATGCTGAAAAATAAAATAAAAACAGATAGACAAGATGAATCACTTGGATCCGACTCGTGTATTAGTATAACCTTTGATTATTTTCGCACTTTTGCACTTGTTTAAGAGATTATCTTAGTTATTGTAGTAGGCCCCTCTTTTGAAGGCGACGTTACCCTCAACCCAGTAGTTTGAGTCAGCAAGGATACAATCCTAAAGGGTTGGATTATTGGAAGATAATGAATTAAGTTATTAATGCAAATTATGGTAGGCCCGGCTTTTGGCGGTGACGTTACCCTCGGCTAAGTAGTCTGAGTCAGCAGGGATACAGTCCTAAATAGCCGAGTTATAGTATTAATAGTAGTTAACTTATGAGGGGGTCAAAGAGTTTGGACCCCCGCCATCCAATACCTATGGGCATTGAAGGAGATCCTACTAAATTTGACCCAGGTCCCAAGCAGGACCTCGAAACGCTGAACAAGGGCAAGACCCTTACCAAACCATTCCCTTAACCCCCGACCAGGTAGCCAACATACCTCTATATAGACCGTGGAGATATGAATGGTGAAAATCTTTTATTTTATATAGACTGTAAAATAATGCCAAGACACCACGGACAAACGATAAGGAAAGATCACATTCAACATAAGCAACTAGTTATTAAAGTTAATAATACAAAACCAAATAAAAAGTGCAAAAGATTAAAAATAAAAAGAATTATACTAAACACTTGTATTCACCAAGTGATGTAAGAGACTTAGGCAAACATGGCCTTGATTGTCAAGAACTCTTCCTATCAATCTTGGATCCCGAGACGACTCACACACTCTACGATGGACAATGGATGATGGTGGTGGATGATGGTGTTATGGTGGTGGTGGGTGGTTATAACAACCCTCGGTAAAACCGACATCCTCATAATAATTCTGATACCCTAATATATCTTGAAATATATCTATGTGTCTCTATATGTACCCCGTATGTGAAAACCGAGCCCTCGAACTAGATTATATTATATAAAACAAATAAAAACAATAAAAGTTAAGTTGAGGCGGGCCGCATAGACCTCACCTCAACCTAACGCGGGCCGCGCGAGTAGTAACCAGGATTTGCCAAAACCTTAAGCCCAAGCGGGCCGCGTACATGGTGGATTAAGTCCATGCGGGCCGCGAGTGTCCGAAATTGTGGCGTGACCCGGAGCGGCCACGTGTCCAACGCGTGTCGAGCCTAGGGGGATGACCCAGCTAAGCTACGCCATTGACTTAAGTCAATGCGGGCCGCGTAGACCCAGCCCAAATCCCAGGCGGGCCGCGTGGGGACGCGATTTCAGCAATATAAATAGGAGGCATCGGGCCTTCAGTCTGCTCGCTCAAATCTTTTCTTTCTTTCTTAAATTCTGAGTAGTGTACACTATACCCGGGTATTATACCCCCTAAAATAGCGAGGTACTGCTACGATGTAAGTATTATAACCCCTGGAGACGTATTAGATACGCTGCCCGATTGATCTAGGGTTCCGTAACGGCTGTCGTGGTCCTGCCCGACGTAGTCGTTGGAATGCCGTCTCGGGGAGGGTATTACTAATGTTAAATTGGGTTATTATACTAACACACGTGCATTTGTGTAAATTATAGATATTCACCAGGAAATCATAAAGGAAAACCCTAAAATAGCAATGTGAGTAATCTCCTTTTTGTTAACAGTTTTTACAAAACCTTAACCTTTTTACAATGCAATTTAGCAGTGATTGAGTCTTTGTAATTCTACAATTACTGCCGGTATGTTGGGGTTTTGTATACAAAATGTGAGTAACGTTACCATTGGACGAAGAGTTAGCCAATGTGTAATATGACCCTCAGTCAGACTTGACACTACTGAATGAGTAATTGGGTAGATATAAACATTGTAATCGCCCTCAATACTGTTTAAGTTGAATTAATAATTCTTGATTAAACTGAGATTATTCACCAGTATTTTCCACTGACAAAACCTTTTTAAAACGCGTTTCAGGTAACAAAATGTGAAAGCCAAATAGAAGCCAGCTGGACAGCACTGAAGGCTTGGAAAAGTGGCTATAAAAGTTACCCAAATAAAAGAAAGCGTTTTATTTCAATAAAGTGGGATTTATCCCTGTAATGCAGTTTGTAATAAAAAAAACTTGGGTTTTACCCATTTGTTTAATATTATAAAAAGAGGTGGTTTACTCTGATTTAAATATTTCCTAACTACGGTCCTGATGAAAATTTCCGCTGCCAAATAAAATAATAACGTGATACCACCGCAACTGGCTCACAGCCGCCCGTTCCTGGGAAATAGGGATCGGGGGTTGTGACAGGAGGTGGTATCAGAGCTATGCCACTGATTCAGCCACAGAAGTGTTCTGCTGACATCAAAATTCAAAGTGTTAGGAAATAAATTATGGAAATACGTGTATAATTGTATTTCTTGCTCTGTGTTATCTGACTATTTGTTAGTTTACAGTATGAGTGACCAAGGACCCTCTGACGCGTATCGTCAATTGTCTGGTTCGCCTAGGAGCGAAGGCACCTCCTCTTCTCAGCCTGCCCTCTCAGGGTATTCTGCTGACACGGAAGAAGGAATCTTTGTGTTTAAGGCTCAGTCTGAAGAGCCATTTCCTCAGAAAAAGAGGGGATGGTTCAGTAGGGGAGCACATGAGCGTAGGAAACGTCTGAAAAAGTTACAGGATCAGCGAGTGTTAGCCGCAGCAAAAAGAGAAACTGATGCTTATAATCAGGATATGCTCAATAGGGGTATCGCTAATATCCATATTTTAGCAACCACTGCTGCCGACCCAAACCTGGAACAAATGCTAGCACCCCAACCACAAAATCCTGATCAACCCATGGAAATAGAAAACCAGATAGAAATGCCTGATTTCAACCCGGAGGAGATACCCAGGGTACCTGCACCCAATCCCCTAGACCCAGATAATTACGACCCCTGGTGGAACGAGGTTAGGGATTATGTGCAACAAAACCCAATTCAGGAAAATGTGCCGATGCCAAATTTAGGAGCTTACCCAGGGTTAGATCCACAAGATCCCTACAATATTACTGATGCTTATGTTAGGGAAATCTTAGAAAACCCATACCCTTACCAGGCCCCGTATCAGGCACCCGCACCACAAATTCCAAACCCAGTCCTAGAACCTGCACCCCCAATGAGTGCAGAAAATGTCCAAGAACTTAGGACTTTTGGAGAAGAAATTTTAGAAAGCAGTGAGAGAATGCGACAGGTGGGAGAGCGTCTCGTCTGGAAGTATGACGAGCGCAATATGGATTTCTGGATGAATCCATATTAGTGAATGTGACGGTAAAACGGTAGTAGTAATATAATATAATAATATAATAATATATGTGTATATGTGTTAGAAGAAAAAAAAAAAAAAAAAAAAACTACGGATGCATACTACTAGTATTGTAGCTTTACATTTCAGTCGGTACTGTAATTTTAAATTTCTGTACTGTTGTGTATCGATGCATAGTATATAAAAAGAGTAAAAGTCGCAATGTTCGACGCTTTTGGTTAGAAAGTGCGTGTTATGTGATTGGTTATATACAAATATTATTTGTGATATTAATATTTGGGAAATGTCTAAAATTCAGATGGCCGACGCGGGAAATCAAGAAAATCTGAATAACGATAACCAGAGTAACAATAACGTGGTTAACGAGAATCTGAACAACGATAACAACGGAAACCAAATGGATAATAGTGCCATTCAGCATATTGTGGCACAGGGAATTATTGATGCGATGCCCTTTATTATTCAAACTGTTCAAGAAGCGAATAATAAAAGTAAGCATAGCAGTAAGCGACCAACTGAACCAGAAAACAGCGTGAACAATGAACTTGTACTTCAAGCGCCCATTCCTAAAAGAAGAAGAACCATTCCACATGGTTGTTCTTACAAAGAATTCTGGTCCTGCAAGCCAATAGAATTCTCGGGCAATGAAGGACCCATTGCAACTTTACGCTGGATAGAGAAAACTGAGGCAGTTCTGAAAATAAGCAAGTGTGCTGAAGAAGATAAAATAATGTTTGCCTCAAATCTATTTAAGAATGCAGCCCTAGAATGGTGGAACACTATTCTCCAAACCAGAGGAAGTGATAGGGTTTATAACATGGAGTGGGAGGAATTTAAGAACATGGTAGAAAGGAAATTCTGCCCTCCCAATGAAAAAGAACAAATAGCAAATAAATTTCTAAATCTTAGAATGACCGGAGTAGACAGTAAAGGTTACACTACCACATTCTTTGAATATGCTAGGATAGTGCCAAGCCTTGCATCACCTGAACCTGTATTAATTTCCCGTTACATCTGGGGATTAATTGGAGAAATTAGACATGTAGTCAAGGCAGCTAGACCTCAAACCATAGAAGAAGCTGTAGAACTAGCTAATACCTTGACCGATGAACTAGTAAGAACTAGGGAAGAAGATCAGAGGAGAAATTTATCCCAAAGGCTTACTCAAGAATTCCGTTCTAGGAATTTCAACCGTAGGAATGTAGGTTCTACATCTGCACCTTATTGCAAGTATTGCAAAAGGAAGCATTCTGGAAAATGCCCCATATACTGCAATTTCTGCAAAATCTCAGGTCACAAGGAAGAAGATTGCAGGAGGAAAGCTAATAGCAGGGTCTGCTTCAATTGTGGGGAACCAGGTCATATCAAAACAAACTGCCCAAAATTGACCCCAGCTGCAAACAACAAGAACCCTAGAAATGCTAGAGCATTTGTTTTAACTGCAGACGAAGCCAAGCTAATTCCAGACGTCATTGCTGGTACGTTTTTAGTTAATGATATTTTTGCTAAGGTATTATTTGACTCTGGTGCAAACCAAAGTTTTATTAATACTTCATTTTGCAAACTCCTAAATAAATCATTAACTAAACTACCACAAGAATGTCTAGTAGAAACCGCAAATGGAGAAACTGTTAGGATTTCTGAAATCTTGCAGGGGGCAAGAATAGAAATTTTTAATCAAAAATTTATGGCAAACCTTTACCCAATGAATCTGGCTGGATTTGATGTTGTGTTAGGAATGGATTGGTTAATAGCCAATAAAGCCAGTATTTTATGTGATCAAAAGACAATTCAATTAAAGTCACCAAGAGGTGAAAAGATTTCACTTAAAGGAGATAAACCCTTTAGATCCACAAAATTCATCTCTGTGATGAAAACTGCAAGTTATATAAGAAAAGGATCTATAGTGTATTTGATTTCAATAATCACTAACACTAAAGGAAAAGAATTAAAAGAAATCCCAGTAGTATCCCAATTTTCAGATGTCTTTCCAGAAGAATTACCAGGATTACCGCCAGACAGGGAAGTCGAATTTAGAATCCATCTGCTACCTGGAACAGCACCAATTGCCAAAGCACCTTACCGTTTGGCACCCGCCGAAATGCAAGAACTAAAGAAACAATTGGATGAATTGTTGGAGAAAGGATTCATACAGCCAAGTTCATCGCCATGGGGAGCACCGATATTATTTGTCAAAAAGAAGGACGGATCAATGCGTATGTGCATTGACTACCGTGAATTGAACAAAGTCACGATTAAGAATCGGTACCCATTACCAAGAATCGATGATTTGTTTGATCAACTTCAAGGAGCTCGATTTTTCTCTAAGATCGATTTAAGATCAGGATATCATCAATTAAAGGTACAGGAAGAGGATATTCCTAAAACCGCATTTAGAACAAGGTACGGTCATTATGAATTTACTGTCATGCCATTCGGTTTAACCAATGCCCCAGCCGCATTTATGGACATGATGAACCGAATATGTAAGCCATATTTGGATAAATTCATAATTGTCTTCATAGATGATATTCTAATTTACTCCAAAAGTAAAGAAGAGCATGCAAAGCACTTGCACTTACTTTTAAGCTTGTTAAGAAAGGAAAAACTTTACGCTAAGTTTTCAAAGTGTGAGTTTTGGTTAGAACAGGTACAATTTCTCGGACATTTAGTGAATCATGAAGGAATTCATGTAGACCCAGCAAAGATAGAGGCAATCACTAAATGGAAAACTCCTGAATCACCAACTGAGGTTAGAAGTTTCTTAGGATTGGCCGGTTATTATAGAAGATTTATTCGAGATTTTTCTAGGATAGCCATTCCTTTGACTAAGTTAACCTGTAAATCTGTTAAGTTTGAATGGGGACCAAAACAAGAAGAAGCTTTTAGAATCCTTAAGCAAAGATTAACCCATGCACCTATATTAGCATTACCAGAAGGAAATGAAGATTTTGTAATTTACTGTGATGCTTCTAAATTAGGTTATGGATGTGTATTGATGCAATGTCAAAAGGTTATAGCTTACGCCTCTAGACAACTTAAGAGTCATGAAGGAAATTATTCAACCCATGATTTGGAATTAGGAGCTATAATTTTTGCCCTTAAGATTTGGAGACATTATCTTTATGGTAGTAAGTTTACCATATTCACAGATCATAAAAGTTTAAGATATGTTTTCGGGCAAAAAGAGTTGAATATGAGACAAAGGCGTTGGATGGAATTACTTAACGATTACGACTGTGATATTCAGTATCATGCAGGAAAAGCCAATATAGTGGCTGATGCTTTAAGTCGAAAATATTATGAAAAGCCAAAAAGGGTACGTTCTCTTAAATTAAATCTGCAAGTAGATTTAAATGAACAGATTAGAAAAACACAAGATTCAGTAATCAAGGAAGATACGGAAAAGTTAAAAGGAATGATTAAAGAATTAGAACATGGAACGGATGGGATTTGGAGATTCCATAGAAAGAGAATGTGGATACCTAAATTAGGAAACTTACTTCACCGTATATTAGAAGAAGCTCATAAATCTAAATATACGATGCATCCAGGAAGTGATAAAATGTACCAGGATTTAAGGAAAAATTTCTGGTGGATAGGAATGAAAAAAGATGTAGCAGCATATGTTTCTAAATGTTTAACTTGCTCACAAGTTAAAGCTGAACATCAGAAACCTTCAGGTTTGTTACAACAATTAGAAATGCAAGTGTGGAAATGGGAATTGATAACAATGGATTTTGTTACTAAATTACCCAAAACAAGAAAAGGTAATGATACAATCTGGGTGATTGTAGATAGGTTAACTAAATCAGCTCATTTCTTACCAATGAAGGAAACCTTTAGTATGGAACAATTAGCCAAATTATATGTAAACGAAATTGTTTCTTTACATGGCATTCCTTTGTCAATTGTTTCTGATAGAGATAGTCGTTTTACTTCTCACTTTTGGTCAAGTTTTCAAAGAGCAATGGGAACCAGGCTAAATCTAAGCACCGCTTATCATCCTCAAACAGACGGACAAAGTGAAAGAACAATTCAGACAATGGAAGATATGCTTAGAGCTTGTGTAATTGACTTTGGAGGTAATTGGGACGAGCACTTACCTTTGATAGAATTTTCTTATAATAACAGTTATCACACAAGTATCAACGCTGCACCATTCGAAGCACTTTATGGAAGAAAGTGCAGAACCCCAGTCTGTTGGGCGGAAATTGGAGAAAAGCAACTATCTGGACCCGAGATAGTACAAGAAACAACCAACAAAAATTATTCAAGTCAAAGAACGATTGAAAGCCGCACGTGATCGCCAGAAAAGCTACGCTGACAACAGGCGTAAACCCTTAAAATTTCAAGTGGGAGATAAAGTATTATTGAAAGTCTCTCCCTGGAAAGGAGTGGTAAGATTCATCAAAAGAGGAAAGCTAAGCCCCAGGTATATTGGACCTTTTGAAATCATCAGAAGAATAGGACCTGTAGCCTATCAGCTTCGACTGCCAGAGGAAATGGCAGGAATACATGATGTATTTCATGTATCTAATCTTAAAAAGTGTCTAGCCGACGAATCACTCGTAGTACCTCTTAAGGATATAGAGGTTAATGAACAACTCAAGTTTGTAGAAAAGCCTCTACAAATTGAAGATAGGAAAATCAAGAATCTCAAACATAAAAGGCTAGTTTTGGTCAAAGTGAAGTGGGACTCCAAAAGAGGACCCGAGTATACGTGGGAACTTGAGTCAGAAATGAAAAAGAAATATCCACACTTGTTCCAGTAGATCTCGAGGACGAGCTCTAAAACAAGGTGGGGAGGATATAACAACCCTCGGTAAAACCGACATCCTCATAATAATTCTGATACCCTAATATATCTTGAAATATATCTATGTGTCTCTATATGTACCCCGTATGTGAAAACCGAGCCCTCGAACTAGATTATATTATATAAAACAAATAAAAACAATAAAAGTTAAGTTGAGGCGGGCCGCATAGACCTCACCTCAACCTAACGCGGGCCGCGCGAGTAGTAACCAGGATTTGCCAAAACCTTAAGCCCAAGCGGGCCGCGTACATGGTGGATTAAGTCCATGCGGGCCGCGAGTGTCCGGAATTGTGGCGTGACCCGGAGCGGCCACGTGTCCAACGCGTGTCGAGCCTAGGGGGATGACCCAGCTAAGCTACGCCATTGACTTAAGTCAATGCGGGCCGCGTAGACCCAGCCCAAATCCCAGGCGGGCCGCGTGGGGACGCGATTTCAGCAATATAAATAGGAGGCATCGGGCCTTCAGTCTGCTCGCTCAAATCTTTTCTTTCTTTCTTAAATTCTGAGTAGTGTACACTATACCCGGGTATTATACCCCCTAAAATAGCGAGGTACTGCTACGATGTAAGTATTATAACCCCTGGAGACGTATTAGATACGCTGCCCGATTGATCTAGGGTTCCGTAACGGCTGTCGTGGTCCTGCCCGACGTAGTCGTTGGAATGCCGTCTCGGGGAGGGTATTACTAATGTTAAATTGGGTTATTATACTAACACACGTGCATTTGTGTAAATTATAGATATTCACCAGGAAATCATAAAGGAAAACCCTAAAATAGCAATGTGAGTAATCTCCTTTTTGTTAACAGTTTTTACAAAACCTTAACCTTTTTACAATGCAATTTAGCAGTGATTGAGTCTTTGTAATTCTACAATTACTGCCGGTATGTTGGGGTTTTGTATACAAAATGTGAGTAACGTTACCATTGGACGAAGAGTTAGCCAATGTGTAATATGACCCTCAGTCAGACTTGACACTACTGAATGAGTAATTGGGTAGATATAAACATTGTAATCGCCCTCAATACTGTTTAAGTTGAATTAATAATTCTTGATTAAACTGAGATTATTCACCAGTATTTTCCACTGACAAAACCTTTTTAAAACGCGTTTCAGGTAACAAAATGTGAAAGCCAAATAGAAGCCAGCTGGACAGCACTGAAGGCTTGGAAAAGTGGCTATAAAAGTTACCCAAATAAAAGAAAGCGTTTTATTTCAATAAAGTGGGATTTATCCCTGTAATGCAGTTTGTAATAAAAAAAAAACTTGGGTTTTACCCATTTGTTTAATATTATAAAAAGAGGTGGTTTACTCTGATTTAAATATTTCCTAACTACGGTCCTGATGAAAATTTCCGCTGCCAAATAAAATAATAACGTGATACCACCGCAACTGGCTCACAGCCGCCCGTTCCTGGGAAATAGGGATCGGGGGTTGTGACAGTGGTGGATGAAGTGTGAGAGAGGTGGTGTGCCAAGGGATGAGATGGAATGAAACCAAGCACTCCTATTTATAGGCTGAACAGAAGGCTGGGCACGGCCCCGTGTCCGCTGGACACGCCCCCGTGCCCGTCTGACACTCTCTCTCCTCATTAATTGTAATTCGCAATTACAATTAATGCGCCTGCTGTATTTTCACCACGCCCCCGTGCTCATTGGATACGGCCCCTTGTTGGGCAATGGAAGCTTCTACAAGTTTGTCTTTTCTGCTGCTTCTTGGACACAGCCCCGTGCTGGCTGAGCACGGGGCGTGTTCAGGCTTCTGTTTTCTCTTCTTTGCTTTGGAGGATGCCGTTGAGGATTCGGGCAGTCTACTTTTATTCCTTTTCTTGTATTTATGCTAGAATTAGTTGTCTTTTTTCTTCTTCTGTGAATTTGAGCTCATTTTGTAACACCCCCAAAATACCACCTGCGGGAACTCCGCGAGGCGTGTTACACATCAGAGTCTGAGCCACCAATCACATTGAACCAACGATAATTATTTAAATAAACAAGTCATTAATTACCAATAGAAAAGGTCAAACATGATATTAAATCCCCAAAAAGTAGTATAGCGGAAGCATGTAATAAATCGTCTAGCAATTGTTTCATAATAGTACTCAAAACCAATGTATCAAATAAAAGTGATCCAATAGCCTCGATCCATGACCACTCCAGCACTCCCAGATAGCAAGTCCATGTCTTGTGTTCTAACGACCTGCAAGCATGCAGACAAGTGTGTCAGACGACGCTGGTGAGTTCAAAGTTTAGTTACCGTGTTTTGTTACCGGATATACGTTAAGTCAATTCAACGTTACGATTTGATGCAGTTTATAACTTGTTGAGATACCCTAGGGAGTGTGCCCATATGTATCCGGGAAGTGTGTCCCTCAATAACCTGGAGTGTGTCCAGTCCCCAATGCCCCTAACCAAGCATTGGTAATGATCGATCCCATACACAATAACCAAGACTCAATTACATTGTTTACCCAAGATTCCCTTTTCAGACGTTTACTAGTTGTCCCAAACCACCAGGACGCATGCTTGAGAAATGCAGTGAACTCACCTTGGTTTGCTCGGTTTGCTAAAGAAATACACACGCTCACAGATAATCAGTCACGTCCTATAGTACGCACGTATGTATAATCAGTTTCGAACTCGAAATGTTTCACAGGCAAATCTATGTCATAAGGTGCTTAGTAATTAACATCGTATGTCACGTAAGCAGTTAAATCAATCAACAGGTTTAACAATATCAACACTTAACAAGGTCAACAAGATTAACGGGATCAACACCTTTAACTGAGTTACATATTTAACAGGGTTGCGTGCTTAACTTAACAGAGTTAACCCTTTACGGTTTTAACAAACAAACAGTGTTAATTAACAAACTAATAGCATTAGTTACTCAACAGAGTTAACACATATAACTTGGTTAATAAGGTTAACATACTTAACTACGTTAATTAATTTAACATGATTTATCAACTAACGGTGTTAATCACTAACAAAGTTAACAAACATCATATAACCAAGTTTACTGTACAAAAATCTTGGACGAAAACACTAGTTTCGAAAACCCTTTCTGGGCCGAACATACTCAACGCCGAAATCACATTTGGGCCGAAATCCAGTTGGGCCGAAAACCAGTTGGGCCGAAAACACTTTTGAACGAAATCTGTTTGGCGAAATCTCTGGGGTTTTCGCTGAATTTGAAGTGTGACGAAAACACAAAGGGGATTTCGTGTGACCCTTGTGTTTTCGTGATCTCTGTGTCTTCGTGTTCATGTCATCAACATCAAACAACGGTTACAAACCACAACAACCCTAACACCGCCTAACATTTACATCGATAATAATAGCCTTTTGATCAATCTGATCTATTCATGCAATCACCTAAGTTAATCAGTTCACAACATATCACGTTAATATCATTCAGATCATCGTTGACAGGCACCCACGGTCGATCGTACCATCCAATATGTATAGCAGTTTGTGAACATATATATACACACATAACGATAATCCAGTCTTACGTTCACAACACAATCATAGTTATGATAATAAACAAGAAATCGTTCATACAATTGCTTTAAATCAAACAATCGGTTAAAGGTTAACACTAACCGCGATGAGTCGAGTCAACAACAAGTTTGCCGTCAGTTTCAAGGGTAGCGAGAGAGAGAGAATGCGAGAGATGATTTAGGGTTGCCAGTTACCGAATTCGCGTAAGGGTTAAGAACAAGACCTTATATCTAATCGCTACTGGGCCAAAGCCCATTTGGTTTTCGTTGCCTCACATGGACGAAAACACATATGTGTTTTCATCAGTGATGGTGTTTTCGATGAGGGTGATTTCATATGGTGGGGTTTTCGGCTAGGTTAGTGATTTCATAGATTCCAAGTTTGTTGATATTAGGCATGCTATTAAACGAAACATATATTACATACACACTAACCCCCACACCATATAAATCATGTAAATCACAATACGTGTACAGTTGTGAACAACCAAGTCGTGAAAACAAACAATCCAAACAATTAACGTGCAATAAATGCGAAGGTGGAAATCGTGGAAACTCGAGTTGTCACATCATCCCCAACTTGAAAGAAATTTCGTCCCGAAATTTGATAAGCTATCCGGCACATGATGCGATGCTAATCAGGATGACTGTGCATTTTCCCCGGGTGTCACATCATCCCCAACTTGAATGGGAATTTCGTCCCGAAATTCACTAGTTACAGGAGATGTAGAACTGCCAGGCTTGGTCTTGTCTTTAGGAAACAAATGTGGATACTTACGTTCCATTTGATCTTCGCGTTCCCACGTGATCTCCGGTCCACGTCTTGAGTTCCAATGGACTCTCACGATGGGTATACGACTATGCTTCCGCACTTTAACTTCCCGATCCATAATCTCAATTGGTTCCTCGACAAACTGCAACTTGTAGTCTATTTTCAGCTCTTGAAATGGTACAACTAGCGTTTCGTCAACCAAACACTTCTTTAACTGCGACACGTGAAATACATCATGGACATTACCCAACTCAGCGGGTAATTCCAACCTGTAGGCCACTTTTCCAATTCGCTCCAAAATTTTGAATGGTCCTACATAACGAGGGTTTAGTTTGCCACGTTTTCCAAAACGTACCACACCCTTCCAGGGTGAGACCTTTAACATAACGCGATCATTGACTTCAAATTCCAGCGGTTTACTACGCTTGTCAGCGTAGCTTTTCTGTCGGTCGCGAGCTGCGGCCATACGGTTTCGGATTTGCACAATGCTTTCTGTTGCGTCAAGCACAAACTCAGGGCCTGTGATTTGGCTATCACCCACCTCATGCCAACAGAGAGGTGAACGGCATTTCCGTCCGTACAGTGCTTCGAACGGAGCTGCCTTTATACTTGTATGGTAGCTGTTGTTGTAGGAGAATTCTATCAATGGTAAGTGCTTCTCCCATCCCTTCCCAAAGTCAATCACACACGCCCGCAACATGTCTTCAAGTGTCTGGATGGTGGGCTCGCTCTGACCATCCGTCTGCAGGTGATAAGCGGTACTCATGTCGAGTTGGGAACCGAACAATTTGTGCATTGACTGCCATAACTCTGAAGTGAAACGCGGATCTCGGTCTGAAATGATAGAAGTTGGCACTCCATGCCTAGAAACCACCTCCTTAAGGTACACTGCTGCCAGCTGAGAGAATTTGTCTGTTTCCTTGATTGCCAGAAAATGTGCTGACTTTGTGAGTCGATCCACAATCACCCATATAGTGTTGTTTCCAGCCTGAGTTCTTGGTAGTCCTGTCACGAAATCCATAGCGATCTGTTCCCATTTCCATGTGGGTATCTCCGGTTGCTGTAGTAGACCCGAGGGCTTTTGATGTTCCGCTTTGACCTTCGCACAAGTCAAACATTTGCTGACGTAAGTTGCTATATGAGCTTTCATGCTAGGCCACCAGTATGTAGTTTTCAAGTCGTGGTACATCTTATCTGATCCAGGATGTACGGAGTAACGTGATTTATGTGCCTCATCCATTACAAGTTCTCGTAAGTCACCATAGAGTGGAACCCAAATGCGTCCGGTTACGTAATAAGCACCGTCTCCCTTTTGTTCTAGTCGTTGCCTTGAGCCGCGTAAAGCTTCAGCTCGAACGTTCTCTGGTTTCAATGCTTCTAACTGAGCGTTTCGTATCTGGGAAGGAAGATTGGATTGAATCGTGAGTTGCAACGCTCGCACACGCCTTGGCGCACTATTCTTTCTGCTGAGGGCGTCAGCTACGACGTTCGCCTTGCCCGGATGATACTTGATGGCACATTCATAATCATTCAACAGTTCAACCCATCGTCGTTGCCGCATATTCAATTCCTTCTGGTCGAAGATGTGCTGAAGACTCCTATGGTCGGTGTAGATGGTGCATTTGGTACCGTACAGATAGTGCCTCCAGATCTTCAACGCAAATATCACCGCTCCTAACTCCAAGTCGTGTGTCGTGTAGTTTTTCTCGTGAATCTTCAACTGTCGCGAGGCATAAGCTATCACCTTCTCGCGTTGCATTAACACACAACCGAGACCTTGAATCGATGCATCACAATAGACCACGAAATCTTCGATACCCTCTGGCAAGGACAAGATCAGTGCACTGCAAAGCTTCTGTTTTAATAGATGGAAGGCCTCTTCCTGTTTCGAACCCCAAGAATAAACAACTTTCTTTTGAGTCAGGACGGTGAGGGGTTGAGCAATCTTAGAAAAATCCCGGATAAACCGACGATAATATCCCGCAAGACCAAGAAATTGTCGCACCTCAGAGGGAGTCTTTGGTGCCGCCCAATTCTTAACCGCATCTACTTTTGCAGGATCCACATGTATCCCTTTTTCGTTAACAACATGGCCAAGGAAATGTACTTCTCGAATCCAGAAGTCACACTTAGAAAACTTTGCATACAGTTGTTCCTTCCTCAACAGTTCCAAAATAAGACGTAGATGTTGCTCGTGATCCTCCTTGTTCTTTGAATAAACCAAGATGTCGTCAATGAACACTATAACAAACTCGTCGAGATATGGCTTGCATACGCGGTTCATGAGATCCATGAAGACCGCTGGTGCATTAGTCAATCCGAACAGCATGACCAGAAATTCATAGTGGCCATACCGCGTTCGAAAAGCTGTTCGAGGCACATCCTCCTCTCTAACCCGTACCTGATGATATCCGGACCTCAAATCAATCTTGGAATAGAAACTTGACCCTTGCAGCTGGTCAAACAAGTCGTCAGTGCGTGGCAGAGGATAACGATTCTTGATCGTCACCTTGTTGAGCTCGCGATAGTCGATGCACATACGAAAAGACCCGTCCTTCTTCTTCACAAATAATACAGGGGCTCCCCAAGGAGAAGAGCTAGGACGAATGAAACCCCTGTCTAGTAACTCTTGAAGTTGATTCGATAATTCTTGCAATTCTCCTGGTGCAAGACGGTATGGAGCACGAGCAATCGGTGCTGCTCCTGGCTGGAGTTCGATCTGAAATTCTACCTGACGATGCGGAGGTAAACCAGGGAGCTCTTCAGGAAAAACATCAGGAAACTCTCGAACAACAGGAAGGTCTTCGAGTTTCCTCTCGTCAGTCTGAGAGTCAGTGACAAGGGCCAAAAGGGAAGGATAGCCCTTACGTAGACAACTTAGAGCCTTCATGGCTGAGATAATACCTACTGCAGCACCGCTACGATGACCCTGAACCGATAACGATTCACCACTAGCAAGGGGTATACGAACGACTTTCTCTTTGCAGAGAATTTCTGCCTGATATTTGGATAACCAATCCATCCCGACCACTACATCAAAGCTTCCGAGAGTGACAGGAAGTAGGTCAATGTCAAATACTTGACCTAAGAGATCTAATTTGCAACCCATGAGGACATGAGACGCTTCAATAGTTTTACCATTTGCTATTTCCACTACATGCTTAACAACGAGAGGTGTAGGACTCAATCCTAGACGACTACTGAACCCCGTAGACACATAACTCCAATCGGCACCCGAATTAAATAAAATAGAAGCATAAACACCATTCACAGAGAACGTACCAGTAACTACATTGCCGTCATTCCGAGCTTCACCAGCTCCAATAGTAAATCCACGCCCACGCGCCACGTTGCCCCCATTGTTGCCGTTGTTGTTATTGTTCCCAGCATTGTTATTATTCGGGCGACTGTTGTCGTTAGCGTTCTGGTTTAGCTGAGGGCAATCCCGCTTAAAGTGACCCTCGTTCCCACACTGATAGCACCCCTTTCTGAAGCCCTGATTCTGCTGGGGTGGTTGTCCCTGCTGTCTCTGATTTTGCTGGTTCTGTTGTTGCTGATGTCTGGGCTGTGGGGCCCTACAATCTTTGGCTTCGTGGCCTGCTTTACCACACCTGTTACATGTTCGTCCACACTGCCCAAAGTGATGATAGCCGCACTTGTTACATCGCGGCTTCTTCCATGCATACGAACCCTGACTTTGGCTACTTCCCTGGCCCTGATTGACAGAAGACGTCTGGCTGATACTGCGATTGCTACTGTTGTCTGGCCTTTTCGGAGTCTGACCCGCGCTAGATGCTTTGTCGTAATCGCTCCACTTCCGCTTATTATCATTAGCGGACGCAGTGGCAGTGGGTGTAGTAGTAGTGGCTGAAACACGCGGCGGTAATGAGCCACTCTCTACCTCTTGATCCACAATTTTGTGGATCAATCGAACAATCTGTGTCAAATCATTGAGATGGGCTGCAGTGACCAAGCTCTTCACACGCGGAGGCAGCCCCTTGATGAACAACTCAATCCTCCGAGACATAGGCCGGGACAAGTTCGGGCACATATCGGCCAATTCATACGATCGCTTCACATACGCTTCGACTTCAGATCCAACCATCTTCAAGTCATAGTACTCGTTTTCCAACTTCTGGACCTCATCCCGAGGACAGTACTCCTCTCTGATCAGTTCTTTAAAGTCATCCCAAGTTGTGGCATTCGCTGCCTCGATGCCCAACAGCTGCACTTGGGCATTCCACCACGTTAGGGCACCATCCGCCAAGGTACCCGCTGCATATTTCACCCTGTCCCCAGCGGGACAGTTGCAGATAGCAAACACAGACTCTGCTTTCTCGAACCACCTCAGTAGTCCCACAGCCCCTTCGGTCCCGGTGAAGGTCTGTGGCTTACAGTCCATAAACATTTTGAACGTACACGCAGGCTGGTTGGGTTGAGGTTGCACTTGCTGACCTAAACGACGAAAGGAAACACATTATAGGAGTGAAAAGGACGTGTACGCGATATAAGAGGAAAATACTTGGTACATTCCGTACCAGCTTGATAGGCTGCTAAGGCCTCAGCCACACGGGTATTGATTAAATTAGTCAACTCAGCCTGAGTCATGTTGATGTTGCCACGTCCGTTTCCTCGTCCACTCATGATTCTATATGTAGAGATGAACCAATTCAGGAAATCGAAACAAGATGGAAATCAAGTATTATGTTGATATCTACGTACTACCAGGTTCACACATAATAAGGCAGAACCCTTCTCACGCTCGATAAGCCTCACTGGGACTTGCATGCACCCCACGTTATTATTAAGTGTGCACCCATAATAATAAGGCAATTTGCATGCTTATCTCAGTGCCTCTTAGCTTGCGCTCAAAGTTTCCCTCGTTCACACAACACAACGAATGGTATCATAGGTTTACTATTCACGTGAGTCGAAGGGTAGTGTCACACTATCAAGTTACCCCAGTATCAAGTGTATCGTGTCATACAAGTTATGTGTGTGTGACTACTAAGGATGTAATGCATAAATTAAACAGAAGACGAACCTTGCGATCTGGAGCTGAGTGTCATGATCGATTCTTCGAAAGCATTCGGTTATAGTCTGGTTTTATAAAAAGTTTTAAAACCTAGTTCACTATAACCAGTGGCTCTGATACCAAACTGTAACACCCCCAAAACACCACCTGCGGGAACTCCGCGAGGCGTGTTACACATCAGAGTCTGAGCCACCAATCACATTGAACCAACGATAATTATTTAAATAAACAAGTCATTAATTACCAATAGAAAAGGTCAAACATGATATTAAATCCCCAAAAAGTAGTATAGCGGAAGCATGTAATAAATCGTCTAGCAATTGTTTCATAATAGTACTCAAAACCAATGTATCAAATAAAAGTGATCCAATAGCCTCGATCCATGACCACTCCAGCACTCCCAGATAGCAAGTCCATGTCTTGTGTTCTAACGACCTGCAAGCATGCAGACAAGTGTGTCAGACGACGCTGGTGAGTTCAAAGTTTAGTTACTGTGTTTTGTTACCGGATATACGTTAAGTCAATTCAACGTTACGATTTGATGCAGTTTATAACTTGTTGAGATACCCTAGGGAGTGTGCCCATATGTATCCGGGAAGTGTGTCCCTCAATAACCTGGAGTGTGGCCAGTCCCCAATGCCCCTAACCAAGCATTGGTAATGATCGATCCCATACACAATAACCAAGACTCAATTACATTGTTTACCCAAGATTCCCTTTTCAGACGTTTACTAGTTGTCCCAAACCACCAGGACGCATGCTTGAGAAATGCAGTGAACTCACCTTGGTTTACTCGGTTTGCTAAAGAAATACACACGCTCACAGATAATCAGTCACGTCCTATAGTACGCACGTATGTATAATCAGTTTCGAACTCGAAATGTTTCACAGGCAAATCTATGTCATAAGGTGCTTAGTAATTAACATCGTATGTCACGTAAGCAGTTAAATCAATCAACAGGTTTAACAATATCAACACTTAACAAGGTCAACAAGATTAACGGGATCAACACCTTTAACTGAGTTACATATTTAACAGGGTTGCGTGCTTAACTTAACAGAGTTAACCCTTTACGGTTTTAACAAACAAACAGTGTTAATTAACAAACTAATAGCATTAGTTACTCAACAGAGTTAACACATATAACTTGGTTAATAAGGTTAACATACTTAACTACGTTAATTAATTTAACATGATTTATCAACTAACGGTGTTAATCACTAACAAAGTTAACAAACATCATATAACCAAGTTTACTGTACAAAAATCTTGGACGAAAACACTAGTTTCGAAAACCCTTTCTGGGCCGAACATACTCAACGCCGAAATCACATTTGGGCCGAAATCCAGTTGGGCCGAAAACCAGTTGGGCCGAAAACACTTTTGAACGAAATCTGGTTGGCGAAATCTCTGGGGTTTTCGCTGAATTTGAAGTGTGACGAAAACACAAAGGGGATTTCGTGTGACCCTTGTGTTTTCGTGATCTCTGTGTCTTCGTGTTCATGTCATCAACATCAAACAACGGTTACAAACCACAACAACCCTAACACCGCCTAACATTTACATCGATAATAATAGCCTTTTGATCAATCTGATCTATTCATGCAATCACCTAAGTTAATCAGTTCACAACAAACATATCACGTTAATATCATTCAGATCATCGTTGACAGGCACCCACGGTCGATCGTACCATCCAATATGTATAGCAGTTTGTGAACATATATATACACACATAACGATAATCCAGTCTTACGTTCACAACACAATCATAGTTATGATAATAAACAAGAAATCGTTCATACAATTGCTTTAAATCAAACAATCGGTTAAAGGTTAACACTAACCGCGATGAGTCGAGTCAACAACAAGTTTGCCGTCAGTTTCAAGGGTAGCGAGAGAGAGAGAATGCGAGAGATGATTTAGGGTTGCCAGTTACCGAATTCGCGTAAGGGTTAAGAACAAGACCTTATATCTAATCGCTACTGGGCCAAAGCCCATTTGGTTTTCGTTGCCTCACATGGACGAAAACACATATGTGTTTTCATCAGTGATGGTGTTTTCGATGAGGGTGATTTCATATGGTGGGGTTTTCGGCTAGGTTAGTGATTTCATAGATTCCAAGGTTGTTGATATTAGGCATGCTATTAAACGAAACATATATTACATACACACTAACCCCCACACCATATAAATCATGTAAATCACAATACGTGTACAGTTGTGAACAACCAAGTCGTGAAAACAAACAATCCAAACAATTAACGTGCAATAAATGCGAAGGTGGAAATCGTGGAAACTCGAGTTGTCACACATTTCATCCTGAAAATACAAAAGGAAGACAAAAACACTCTTTTTCCAACATTAGTACTTAAAAAGGGTTAGTTTTATGCCTTAATTGATGTGATTTATATGTTGCATTTTACACACATCAAATACCCCCACACTTGAACTTTTGCTTGTCCTCAAGCAAAACTCTTTTAAATGTGGCTTACACTCCCAAATGGAATGGGTAGAAGAGAAAGTTTTTTGGCTTGTCATAGAGTGTCGGGAATCCAAGATATTTTTAGGTTTTATTTTTATTTATTTACAATCCTATTCGTTATGATTTATTTAGAACGTTTCATAGGATAAATTACTTATTTGGGCATAACATGCCGTTTTAAAATTCCATTTATATACAAGTTCACATACCTCACGGGATAAATCACTCAACACTCGGCCGAAGGTGTATTTTTAGTGAATCACTCGAGAGTGGCATGGAACTTACGCCTTCCATAGGCTTGCCAAGCAATCAATCCTCCTCCTTTTTAACTTTATACCTTTGTAAATATCAAGAGGGCTTTTTGGGTGAAGGGTTAGGCTTGGGCTAAAGGTGGGTGGTTGGGTTAGTGGTTAGTGAAAGGGCGAAAAGCGTAAAAAGCGTAGGTTTTCGTAACACACTTTGTTTTTAGTGACTTTTTATTTTGAAGTATTTCTCCAAACAAGCTTTTGTTTGTTTTTAACTTCATTATCATTTTTTTTCAGTCACATAAAAAAACGAGCTTGCGAAAAACCGAGCTTCTTACTAAAATAAAGGGTGAATTATAAAAAGGGTTTTTGGTGGGTAAAAAGGGTTTTTAGGGTAATGAAATGAAAGGTTTAGGCTCAAAGGGGTTAACTAGGGGGATTTTGGGTAGGTGGTAAAAAAAATGAAAAATAATGGTGTAGAAAAAAAAGGTTAGTCCTAATGCCTCCATCATTTACTTACTTGGGTTTAAGTTGGTAAGGACCGGGAATGAATCATCGTGGCAAGTTCTAGAGTTGTAAGAACCAAGCGGCTATTCACACAAGAAACGAAAAATGAGCATTTAGTCTAAAGATGTAAATTTGTATGCTCAATAAAGGCTCAAAACTCACTTTTGTGGGAATGGGTTTTAAATGTGATCAAATATATATAATCGAATTTTAACTAGACTTGTTATGTCGTTTCATAATTTTCTTATGTTGGTTCTTGTTATCACGACGCTCTCGGTTGTAAATTTCATAAAAATATAACCTTATTAAGCTTGTGATTCCTAACTTAAACTTTAGATAAGAAAAAATAAAAATCTTGAAAAAATTTGGGGTGTTTAGTGGTTCCAATAGAGTTTTGTGTAAGGCTTATTGTTAGGACTTGCAAAATTTCAAAGTGTTAGCTTCCCCCCCCCCCACACACTTAAATTACACATTGTCCTCAATGTGTCCCAAAAATAAATTTTTAGGTTGATTGGATGTGTAGTGTGGTGTTAAAAAGCAAAGATTTTTGTTACTGGTAGCCTGGACACGGCCCCGTGGTGACCGGGCACGGCCCCGTGGTCAGGTGCCAGTAACAGAAATTAAACAAATGAGACAGAAGCCTGGACACGGGGGCGTGTCTGGTGAACACGGCCCGTGTCCAGTTACCTGAACTGGGCGTTTTTCTGCAGGTGGCTCAGCACGGGGCCGTGTTGGTTGGGCACGGCCCGTGTTGAGCCTTCTGTGATGGAGATTTGTGTCGGGTTGCTCCGTTCTTTGTGCATGGGGCCATTTTTCTCGTTCCCTTTTTCATCAATTACCACCATGAGTGTGTTTTATTTCTTCAAATTAAAACTAAAAGATTAAACTAAACTAAGGATAGTTCCGCGGAATGCCTCCGTGGTGCGCCACGTTTATAAGGGTCCTTGGCTAGACCCAATGTGAGGTTATATGTTTTCTGAGTGGGATGCTTGGCGTCCCATGTTACACCGTCGGAGAGCAGCATCCAGGCTCGAATCAATAACCTTCATGTAGTTGACCGGGTCGTCGTCCTCTATTCTCTTCCCAACTCCGAATTTTACTTCATCATCCCCATACTTTAAGGTGAGTGTCCCGTCATTCATATCTACCACTGATTGGGCGGTGGCAAGAAAGGGTCTTCCTAGTATGAGGGGGACCTCGGCGTCTTCCTCCATATCGAGTATGACAAAGTAGGCTGGATAGACGAATCTGCTTACTTTTACCAAGACATTTTCGATGACACCTTGTGGAAACTTGACGGATCGATCAGCGAGTTGTATGCTCATTTTTGTAGGACTCGTGGTTCCCAATCCGAGTCTTTTAAAAATTGATGAGGGCATGAGGTTAATGCTAGCCCCAAGGTCGGCTAGGGCATTACGAACGGGGGATTCCCCTATTGAGCAGGGAATCGTGAAGCTTCCGGGATCGATTTTCTTTTGGGGAAGTTTATTGAGTACGAGGGCAGAGCATTCTTCGCCTAAATTGACTAATTGCAAATTTTCAAATTTGTTTTTATGCGTAAGGAAGTCCCTCATGAATTTAGAGTATTTGGGCATTTGGGTTAGGACCTCGATAAAAGGAATATTGACATGCAATTGCTTTAATAGACTTTCGAACTTTGCGAATTGCTCATTGGTCTTTTGACGAATTAACCTACCGGGGTACGGAACTCGAGGATCTTTGGTAGGCTCTGGTGACGGAGGGGAGTTCTTCTCCTGCAGAGGTGTGGGTACTATTTCTTCTGTTGGCGGCGGCGCTTCTGCAGGCCCTACGGTGCGGTTTCGTAGCGTGATGAGGTGAACTTGCGCTTTTGGGTTTGTTTCGGTATTGCTAGGTAATGCGCCTTGCGGTCTCTCGGCAAAATTTTGAGCTATTTGATTTAGTTGTTTTTCTATGTTTTGAATACTAGCTTGTTGATTTCTAAAATTTGATTCTAATTGTAGAAATCTTTCCGAGTTTTTCTTTTCAGTGTCGGAGAAGAGGCGAGATACAGTATCTTCGAGCCTTTCTCGTCCACTTTGTTGTTGAGTGAAATTTTGTGACTCATTTCTTGGTTGTTGAAAGTTTGTTCGTTGGGTTTGTTGGTTACTACTATTGCCGGGTTCTCTCCAACCAAGGTTTGGGTGGTTTCGCCATCCTTGGTTGTAAGTTCCCGTTGGGGGACCCGACGGCCTAGGTCTATTATCAATGTAGTTTACCATTTCTTGTTGATCGTCCGTTTCTTTCATACAACTCCAATTTTCATGTGACCCACCACACCCTTCACAAGCCATAACCGAGACTGTTTTTGTCATTTCCAATTTTTTTATTTTTGAAGAAAGGGCCTCGATTTGGGCTTGTAAAGAAGTGCTTTCATCGACCTTATGGGCGCCTGGGGCAATAGATTTATTCCCCCGGGGGGTGTTCCATTGAAAATTGGTTTGAGCAATTTCCTCAATTTGATTATATATTTCGTGCGGGCGTCGATTACCTAAAAGTCCCCCGGAGCTAGAATCAAGTGTCTGCCTTGTGTGTGGCAACAATCCATTATAGAAAGTGGATACTTGTTGCCATATCGCAAGGCCGTGATGCGGACACTTGCGTAATAACTCCTTGAACCTTTCCCAAGTTTCATATAAGGATTCCCCGTCCTCTTGTGAATATGTATTAATTTCAGTCATTAATTTAGCAGTTTTAGCGGGAGGGAAATACTTATATAGAAATTTTTGGGCTAGTTCATCCCAGGTGTTTACCGATCCAGCTGGGAGGGCGTTGAGCCAAGCTTTCGCTCGGTCTTTCAGTGAGAAAAGAAACATACGGAGGCGGATGGCGTCATTTGATGCTCCGTTGATCCGAAAGGTATCACATATTTCTAAGAAATTAGTGATATGTAGATGGGGATCCTCGTTCGCAAGCCCATGGAAGGTTGCGGAGTTTTGGAGCATTTTTAACAAATGCGGCCGAAGTTCGAAGTTATTAGCTTCAACATTCGGAGCATTGATAGCGGCGCCTAGGTTACCTACGGTGGGTCGTAGATAATCCATGAGGGTACGTTGGTCCGCCATTGGAGGTGGATCACCCGAAACCTTCTCTTGGTTTTTAGCGTTTAATCTTTTTCTGAGAAAGCGTTCGGGTTCTTCTAGAGGTTCCTTTATGTCCTTATTAGAACTGGAGCTCATACACTATGTAAGATTGGTATCGGGTTCCAAGTCCTGCAATAAAAACAGAAAAGAATGCTGGTCAGGAGGTTCACCACGGCCCTGTGTTCAGCGAACACGGCCCGTGGTTGGAGTTACAGTTAATGTTTTCCAGATCCCAGTTACTGGAAGTTGGACACGGCCCTGTGTTGCACCGACACGGCCCCGTGGTCAGCCTTCTGTAACCTGGAAAACTAAAAACTGCCAGTAACGATGCTGGGCACGGCCCGTGTCCGACCAGGCACGGCCCGTGTCCGACCAGGCACGGCCAGTGCTGAGCTCTGCAGAAGCTAAAAAACTAAGAAAATCCTAAAAATTAAAAAGAAAAATAAAAATATGATTAGGCCGTTGATTCCTAACTTCCTTAAAAGCCTTGTATCCCCGGCAACGGCGCCAAAAACTTGATGCGTGTGTAGTGTAATATATTTTTAATATATAATTAAGCCCTTTTTACACCTTTAACCAAGTTTTAAATTTATAAAACACGATATTCACTAACACTAAACACACATATGGGCAAGTGCACCCATCGTGGACGTAGTATAGTGTTGGTAAGATACCGAGGTCGTCCAAGGACACAAGAGCTTTTAATACCGGTTTATCCTCAACGTCTAATCAAATCAAAAAGTGAGAAAAATGTTTTTAAACTAAAAATAAAAACTAACTAAATGCTGAAAAATAAAAATAAAATAAAAACAGATAGACAAGATGAATCACTTGGATCCGACTCGTGTATTAGTATAACCTTTGATTATTTTCGCACTTTTGCACTTGTTTAAGAGATTATCTTAGTAATTGTAGTAGGCCCCTCTTTTGAAGGCGACGTTACCCTCAACCCAGTAGTTTGAGTCAGCAAGGATACAATCCTAAAGGGTTGGATTATTGGAAGATAATGAATTAAGTTATTAATGCAAATTATGGTAGGCCCCGCTTTTGGCGGTGACGTTGCCCTCGGCTAAGTAGTCTGAGTCAGCAGGGATACAGTCCTAAATAGACGGGTTATAGTATTAATAGTAGTTAACTTATGAGGGGGTCAAAGAGTTTGGATCCCCGCCATCCAATACCTATGGGCATTGAAGGAGATCCTACTAAATTTGACCCAGGTCCCAAGCAGGACCTCTAAACGCTGAACAAGGGCAAGACCCATACCAAACCGTTCCCTTAACCCCCGACCAGGTAGCCAACATACCTCCATATAGACCGTGGAGATATGAATGGTGAAAATCTTTTATTTTATATAGACAGTAAAATAATGCCAAGACACCACGGACAAACGATAAGGAAAGATCACCTTCAACATAAGCAACTAGTTATTAAAGTCATTAATACAAAACCAAATAAAAAGTGCAAAAGATTAAAAATAAAAAGTATTATACTAAACACTTGTCTTCACCAAGTGATGTAAGAGACTTAGGCAAACATGGCCTTGATTGTCAAGAACTCTTACTATCAATCTTGGATCCCGAGACGACTCACACACTCTACGATGGACAATGGATGATGGTGGTGGATGATGGTGTTATGGTGGTGGTGGGTGGTGGATGAAGTGTGAGAGAGGTGGTGTGCCAAGGGATGAGATGGAATGAAACTAAGCACTCCTATTTATAGGCTGAACAGAAGGCTGGGCACGGCCCCGTGTCCGCTGGACACGCCCCCGTGCCCGTCTGACACTCTCTCTCCTCATTAATTGTAATTCGCAATTACAATTAATGCGCCTGCTGTACTTTCACCACGCCCCCGTGCTCACTGGACACGGACCCGTGGTGGGCAATGGAAGCTTCTACAAGTTTGTCTTTTCTGCTGCTTCTTGGGCACGGCCTCGTGCTGGCTGAGCACGGGGCGTGTTCAGGCTTCTGTTTTCTCTTCTTTGCTTTGGAGGATGCCGTTGAGGGTTCGGGCAGTCTACTTTTATTCCTTTTCTTGTATTTATGCTAGAATTAGTTGTCTTTTTGCTTCTTTTGTGAATTTGAGCTCATTTCATCCTGAAAATACAAAAGGAAGACAAAAACACTCTTTTTCCAACATTAGTACTTAAAAGGGGTTAGTTTTATGCCTTAATTGATGTGATTTATATGTTGCATTTTACACACATCAAATACCCCCACACTTGAACTTTTGCTTGTCCTCAAGCAAAACTCTTTTAAATGTGGCTTACACTCCCAAATAGAATGGGTAGAAGAGAAAGTTTTTTGGCTTGTCATAGAGTGTCGGGAATCCAAGATATTTTTAGGTTTTATTTTTATTTATTTACAATCCTATTCGTTATGATTAATTTAGAACGTTTCATAGGATAAATTACTTATTTGGGCATAACATGCCGTTTTAAAATTCCATTTATATACAAGTTCACATACCTCACGGGATAAATCACCCAACACTCGGCCGAAGGTGTATTTTTAGTGAATCACTCGAGAGCGGCATGGAACTTACGCCTTCCATAGGCTTACCAAGCAATCAATCCTCCTCCTTTTTAACTTTATACCTTTGTAAATATCAAGAGGGCTTTTTGGGTGAAGGGTTAGGCTTGGGCTAAAGGTGGGTGGTTGGGTTAGTGGTTAGTGAAAGGGCGAAAAGCGTAAAAAGCGTAGGTTTTCGTAACACACTTTGTTTTTAGTGACTTTTTATTTTGAAGTATTTCTCCAAACAAGCTTTTGTTTGTATAGCTTTGTTTGTTTTTAACTTCATCAGCATTTTTTTTCAGTCACATAAAAAAACGAGCTTGCGAAAAACCGAGCTTGTTACTAAAATAAAAGGTGAATTATAAAAAGGGTTTTTGGTGGGTAAAAAGGGTTTTTAGGGTAATGAAATGAAAGGTTTAGGCTCAAAGGGGTTAACTAGGGGGATTTTGGGTAGGTGGTAAAAAAAATTAAAAATAATGGTGTAGAAAAAAATGGTTAGTCCTAATGCCTCCATCATTTACTTACTTGGGTTTAAGTTGGTAAGGACCGCGAATGAATCATCGTGGCAAGTTCTAGAGTTGTAAGAACCAAGCGGCTATTCACACAAGAAACGAAAAATGAGCATTTAGTCTAAAGATGTAAATTTGTATACTCAATAAAGGCTCAAAACTCACTTTTGTTGGAATGGGTTTTAAATGTGATCAAATATATATAATCGAATTTTAACTAGACTTGTTATGTCGTTTCATAATTTTCTTATGTTGGTTCTTGTTATCACGACGCTCTCGGTTGTAAATTTCATAAAAATATAACCTTATTAAGCTTGTGATTCCTAACTTAAACATTAGACAAGAAAAAATAAAAATTTTGAAAAAATTTGGGGTGTTTAGCGGTTCCAATAGAGTTTTGTGTAAGGCTTGTTGTTAGGACTTGCAAAATTTCAAAGTGTTAGCTTCCCCCCACACACTTAAATTACACATTGTCCTCAATGTGTCCCAAAAATAAATTTTTAGGTTGATTGGATGTGTAGTGTGGTGTTAAAAAGCAAAGATTTATGTTACTGGTAGCCTGGACACGGCCCCGTGGTGACCAGGCACGGCCCCGTGGTCAGGTGCCAGTAACAGAAATTAAACAAATGAGACAGAAGCCTGGACACGGGGGCGTGTCTGGTGAACACGGCCCGTGTCCAGTTACCTGAACTGGGCGTTTTTCTGCAGGTGGCTCAGCACGGGGCCGTGTTGGTTGGGCACGGCCCGTGTTGAGCCTTCTGTGATGGAGATTTGTGTCGGGTTGCTCCGTTCTTTGTGCATGGGGCCATTTTTCTCGTTCCCTTTTTCATCAATTACCACCATGAGTGTGTTTTATTTCTTCAAATTAAAACTAAAAGATTAAACTAAACTAAGGATAGTTCCGTGGAATGCCTCCGTGGTGCGCCACGTTTATAAGGGTCCTTGGCTAGACCCAATGTGAGGTTATATGTTTTTTGAGTGGGATGCTTGGCGTCCCATGTTACACCGTCGGAGAGCAGCATCCAGGCTCGAATCAATAACCTTCATGTAGTTGACCGGGTCGTCGTCCTCTATTCTCTTCCCAACTCCGAATTTTACTTCATCATCCCCATACTTTAAGGTGAGTGTCCCGTCATTCATATCTACCACTGATTGGGCGGTGGCAAGAAAGGGTCTTCCTAGTATGAGGGGGACCTCGGCGTCTTCCTCCATATCGAGTATGACAAAGTCGGCTGGATAGACGAATCTGCTTACTTTTACCAAGACATTTTCGATGACACCTTGTGGAAACTTGACGGATCGATCAGCGAGTTGTATGCTCATTTTTGTAGGACTCGTGCTGAGCTCTGCAGAAGCTAAAAAAACTAAGAAAATCCTAAAAATTAAAAAGAAAAATAAAAATATGATTAGGCCGTTGATTCCTAACTTCCTTAAAATCCTTGTGTCCCCGGCAACGGCGGCAAAAACTTGATGCGTGTGTAGTGTAATATATTTTTAATATATAATTAAGCCCTTTTTACACCTTTAACCAAGTTTTAAATTTATAAAACACGATATTCACTAACACTAAACACACATATGGGCAAGTGCACCCATCATGGACGTAGTATAGTGTTGGTAAGATACCGAGGTCGTCCAAGGACACAAGAGCTTTTAATACTGGTTTATCCTCAACGTCTAATCAAATCAAAAAGTGAGAAAAATGTTTTTAAACTAAAAATAAAAACTAACTAAATGCTGAAAAATAAAAATAAAATAAAAACAGATTGACAAGATGAATCACTTGGATCCGACTCGTGTATTAGTATAACCTTTGATTATTTTCGCACTTTTGCACTTGTTTAAGAGATTATCTTAGTTATTGTAGTAGGCCCCTCTTTTGAAGGCGACGTTACCCTCAACCCAGTAGTTTGAGTCAGCAAGGATACAATCCTAAAGGGTTGGATTATTGGAAGATAATTAATTAAGTTATTAATGCAAATTATGGTAGGCCCCGCTTTTGACGGTGACGTTACCCTCGGCTAAGTAGTCTGAGTCAGCAGGGATACAGTCCTAAATAGCCGGGTTATAGTATTAATAGTAGTTAACTTATGAGGGGGTCAAAGAGTTTGGATCCCCGCCATCCAATACCTATGGGCATTGAAGGAGATCCTACTAAATTTGACCCAGGTCCCAAGCAGGACCTCTAAACGCTGAACAAGGGCAAGACCCATACCAAACCGTTCCCTTAACCCCCGACCAGGTAGCCAACATACCTCCATATAGACCGTGGAGATATGAATGGTGAAAATCTTTTATTTTATATAGACAGTAAAATAATGCCAAGACACCACGGACAAACGATAAGGAAAGATCACCTTCAACATAAGCAACTAGTTATTAAAGTCATTAATACAAAACCAAATAAAAAGTGCAAAAGATTAAAAATAAAAAGTATTATACTAAACACTTGTCTTCACCAAGTGATGTAAGAGACTTAGGCAAACATGGCCTTGATTGTCAAGAACTCTTACTATCAATCTTGGATCCCGAGACGACTCACACACTCTACGATGGACAATGGATGATGGTGGTGGATGATGGTGTTATGGTGGTGGTGGTGGGTGGTGGATGAAGTGTGAGAGAGGTGGTGTGCCAAGGGATGAGATGGAATGAAACTAAGCACTCCTATTTATAGGCTGAACAGAAGGCTGGGCACGGCCCCGTGTCCACTGGACACGCCCCCGTGCCCGTCTGACACTCTCTCTCCTCATTAATTGTAATTCGCAATTACAATTAATGCGCCTGCTGTACTTTCACCACGCCCCCGTGCTCACTGGACACGGCCCCGTGGTGGGCAATGGAAGCTTCTACAAGTTTGTATTTTCTGTTGCTTCTTGGGCACGGCCCCGTGCTGGCTGAGCACGGCGTGTTCAGGCTTCTGTTTTCTCTTCTTTGCTTTGGAGGATGCCGTTGAGGGTTCGGGCAGTCTACTTTTATTCCTTTTCTTGTACTTATGCTAAAGTTGTCTTTTTGCTTCTTTTGTGAATTTGAGCTCATTTCATCCTGAAAATACAAAAGGAAGACAAAAACACTCTTTTTCCAACATTAGTACTTAAAAAGGGTTAGTTTTATGCCTTAATTGATGTGATTTATATGTTGCATTTTACACACATCAGTAGCCTTAGAAGGAATGTGATGATAACATGTGGCACTCCTAATAAGTAAGAATGAAGGGCATTTTGGTCTTTATAAATAGGAGTGAAAATGACATGTGGCACCTCTTTTGTATTTTAAAAATACTACAAAAAATGTAGTACAAAAAAATGTGGCACAAAAAATCTAGTACAAAAATCTAGCACAAAAAAATATAGCACAAAAAATTTAGTACAAAAAATAGCACAAAAAATCTAGTACAAAAAATATAGCACACAAAATTCAGCAAAAAAATATAGTACAAAAAAATCCAGCACAAAAAATTGAGAAAAAAAATATAAGATAAAAAATATGAGCACAAAAAATTTAGCACAAAAATATAGTACAAAAATACAGTACAAAAACTTAATATACAACATAGTAATACAACACATTTTAGTGGGTTTTTTTAAGTTTTCATATTTTATATAACAATATTGTACTCAAATTAAAGATAAAAAAACGCTCGATTTTACGGTGAAATTTTTATAAAAAATAATATCGTATAAAAAAGTTATGAACATTTAAAAAATTGGGGTGGAATATGCATGTGCCTTGAATGTGGAGAGGGAAAGTCCCTAAATAGGATTTTCCCAAGAAACCCTTTCACTTCTCCTTTCTCCTACACTTTCATCTTAACCATTGATTTGAAAAGTGAATGGTTAAGATTTCTTCTCGTCCTATTTAGGCAAAATAAACATTTTATTTGATTTTACCCCTATAACTACAAGTTTAATGTAATGTTATGTTCTAATAGGGGTAGGCTAAATATACCTCCTCTTATTACTTTTTATACCCCCTTTTCTATAAAATCACATTAGAACTTTTAATATTTACCCCTATACAAATCATCATTTTAAAAAATATTCTTTTTGTTACAACACAAATTCAAAAGTGTAAAAAAAGATTACTGACATTTTTTTAAATATTTATTTTTTAATTTTTATTTAAATCATATTTTTTAAAAGTTTTCATATGTTGTTTCTAAAGACACTTTCTCAAATAGTTTTTTGATTATGTTTTTTATTGAACATCTTTACAAATAAATAATAACATTTTTCTTATAAAAATAATAAAAAAGGTTTTGAACTTTCTTTTTGAAAAAAAAACAAAGTCTATATTATGTTTTTTCCTCGTCTAGTTTGTATTCTAAAGGTATTACTTTTATATTTTTAATACTTTTGACGTGTTTATAAAATAGGGACAATTGCATATTTCCCCTTAAAAAACTGCTTAATTGCGTATTTACCCAATTTAAAATTAAAATTGCATATATCCCCTTCCTTAACTATTAAAATTGCATATATCCCCTTCCTTAACTAATACAATTGCAAATTTACCCATTTTGATTTATTTTATTAAAAACAAGTTATATAAAGACTTGTTAACCTTATTTTTTACTAAAACTTCAAAAAAAATTCAAATTTATTCACTAACAAAAAGCAAATTTATCAAACACAAAACCAGATTCTAGAAAATATGAACCAAAAGAAGAGAGCGATTGACATTATTTTCATTTCTCCCAATACAGATCCTAGAAAATATAACCAAATAATAACATATCACCAGCTACGATTGTTGATTTATATTCTAGTGTAGATATTCATCTTTTTTTTAATGGCGTCAAAGCAAATGTTGCGTTTATCATACTCCTGTTGTGCCCATTCAATGACGTGTGATTAGTCAAAGCAAATGTTGCGTTTAGTTGGTGTTTGTTTTACTGTCATGAATCATTATAGGTAGGAGTTCAGTGGCGATTGTAATAAATAAATGATTAAATAATCAATTGTTTTTGTGTTTGATAAATTTCCTTTTTGTTAATGAATAAATTTGTATTTTTTTTTTTAAGTTTTAGTAAAAATAAAGGTAAAAAAAGTCAATATATAACTTGTTTTTAATAAAATAAATCAAAATGGGTAAATTTGCAATTATATTAGTTAAGGAAGGGGATATATGCAATTTTAATAATTAAGGAAGGGGATATATGCAATTTTAATTTTAAGTTGGGTAAATACGCAATTAAGCAGTTTTTTAAGGGGATATATGCAATTTTAATTTTCAAGTTCGGTAAATACGCAATTAAGCAGTTTTTTAAGGGGAAATATGCAATTGTTTCAATATTTTTCTCTTCTTCATTTAAAAAATATATCAAACTGGTTGATTTAAAAAATATATGTGGATTTTTTTGTAATCAAAAGTAGGTCATTCGAAACCAAGCATCAGATACCCACTTCAAGTCATTCCAAAATAAAATAAAAACATTTTAAAATATTAAAAATAATAAATATAAGACATTTAAAATACAAACTAGACGAGAAAAAAATATAATGTAGACTCTTTTAAAAAAGAAAATTCAACACTTTTTTATTATTGTTTTTATATGAAAAACGTTATTAGTAATTTGTAAAGATGTTCAAAAAAAGAAAACATAATCAAAATACTATTTGAGAAAGTGTAAAAAAATATCTGAAAACCTTTTAAAAAATATGGTTTTTTAAATAAACATAAAAATAAACATTTTTTTTAAAAAACGTCTATAATATATTTTTACACTTTTGAATTTGTTTTGTAACAATAAAGAATACTTTAAAAAACTATGACTTGTTTAGGGGGTAAATATGACAAGTTTAAATGTGATTTTATAGAAAGGGGTATAAAAAGTAACAAGTGGGGGTATGTTTAGTAGCCCCTTATAATATACGATTAAGGAGATGGCAGAGAGGTAAAATATAGAAGCATACAGAACTTTGTATTATTGTATATTCCCATGCTCAAAAGCACATTGCTTTATGAAAAAAAACTTTAACTTTTATAAAATAAAACATTAAAATGTATATATCTAATGTGTTGATACTTTTTTGTTGTATCATAAACTAGGTTAGAACCCTGTGTAATACACGGATTGAATAAATATAATTTTATATACCAAATAATAAAAAAATATCTTTAAAACCTCGTTTATTACACGGGTTGAATAAATGTAATTTTATATACCAAATAATAAAACAATATATTTTTAAAAACCTCGTTTATTACATGGGTTGAATGAATATAATTTTATATATTAAATAATAAAAAATTATATCTTTAAGAACCCTGTGTATTATACGGATTGAGTAAATTTAATTTATATATTAAATAATGAAAAAAATTACATTTTTAAAAACCTCATGTATTGTATGGGTTGATCACATGTAATTTTATATATCAATCAATAGAAAGTTATATCTTGTTATATCTTTATAAACCCAATGTATTATACAGATTGAATAAATCTAATTTTACATACACATAATAAAAAAAATTATATTTTTAAAAACCCGGTGTATTACACGAGTTGCATAAATGCAATTTTGTATAGTAAATAATAAAAATATTATATCTTTAAAAACGTTTTTTATTACACGGGTTGAATGAATCTAATAAAAATCTATATCTTTAAAAAAACGAACGAATATACTCGATATGATATATGATGGATGTGGTGATTGCGGTGATGGTTCTTATAAATGCCACATAAACATAGTGAATACCGTATTTGAGTTGAGAGTTGAACATGAAAATAAAAGTATAGAACTAGTAAATATTGATTAATGTTTTTGTTTACCCTTTATAAAAATTTTTGAAATAAGTTCTACCCTTAACTATTTTAGTTTAATAAAATAAATAAATAATTTATATTATATTAATTTATATTTACTGTACCTCTTTTTTTAATTTCAGGATAAATAATTTTGAAATCTAA
Organism: Helianthus annuus; assembly: GCF_002127325.2. Classification (NCBI taxonomy): domain Eukaryota; kingdom Viridiplantae; phylum Streptophyta; class Magnoliopsida; order Asterales; family Asteraceae; genus Helianthus; species Helianthus annuus. The sequence goes on from NC_035437.2 coordinate 119,784,516, forward strand.
TAAATATTTTAAAATATTATCTTATCTCCTATACGAATTGTTTAAAATTATATTAGATTTAATTTTATAATTATATTTTAATTAATATTAATTATCTATAATTAAGTAGGATAACCGTGGGTAATCACCGCCAGGCAGCTATGGGGCTAAGCTAGCTTGCGGAGTTGCAATACTCCGGCGGATGGGAGGTCCGTGCAACTACCCCCCCCCCCCCAAGTAGGATAGAAAAATTAGATGGCTCCAATGAATGACATGTGTCCATTTATTGGTTTCTTTTATTATATAGTATAGATATAGATTTATTTATTTATTGGGTTTTTTGTTTTGATTGCTTGCTATTTGAGTGTGGGACTAATTTTTTGTTCTTATCTCGAGAGTATCGAATTTCGTTATACCGACCGAGTTCCTTAAATATATCAAAAAACTGAATGAGTAGGGCTTGTTGATCAGAATTTCCTCCACTAAATCTTAAATACATAAAAAAAAGAGTTAAATGCTTGGTTGGTCTTTATAGTTTGTGAAAATTGCAGATGTGGTCCCAGTGGTTCACTAATTACATACATGGTCCCAGTGGATACAATTTTTGCTCTCGGGTGGTCCTTATCACTAAACTTTGTTAAGTTATCTAGTTAAGTGTGTGTGAAATGTCTGTTTTACCCCTAAAATTAAAAAAAACAATTTCAAAACTTAAAATAGAGGGCCTACTCGATCATCACCTTCTTCTTCTTCCCTCTCTAAAAAACACTACCACACAATCTATCACTTATAACCAATGTGTTCAGAACCGGACCGTAGGTCGACCCGGTCGCCTTATGGGGTCAAAGGTCGGACCGGTCGGACCGGTTCGACCGGATTTAAGACCCGGATTACGTCATAAAATATATAAAAATATAAATAAAATATAGAAAAAATAGAAAAAATCTAAATTTTTAATAAACAAAAAACACAACCATTAGTCATCCAAAAACATACAAAAGTACCAAATCCAAGAACAAAAAAAAGTAAAAAACCAACAACAAATTAAAGTACCAATCCTACAACATTCAAATATACCAATCATCTTGCGAATCCGATTCATCATCATCAAAATCGCCATCACCATGATCAACATTAATAGCAACATCAACTTGAACCACATTATCTTCTTCGTTGAATTCTTGGCCTAACATTTAAAATATGGCAAATCTAAATATATTGAAAGTAAAAAAATATGCATCATCAATTTATCAAAAGGAAAAAACTAACCTTCGGATGGTTGTGTTTGTGAATCAAGGTCAATTGGTACTTCCTCCTCATCGAGCATATTTTCTAAATCATCATAGTTAAGCTCGGCTTCCTTCTCGTCTTCCACCACCCAAAATTTGTTTTTGTCAATGCCTTGGTAATCAACCGGATCATATGGACTTTTGCTCTCATTTAGCCTAACAAGTTTAAATGAAGAATCTTTTATTCAATATAAAAAACTAATAATAAGTAAAGTTTCTGCTTGTATCATACCTATTTTGTAGACATAAGTTGTAATGCACATACACGAGATCACTTAGCCTTTGATGCTCCAAGCGGTTTCTTCTTTTGGTGTAAATTCTCTCAAAAACACTCCAACTCTGTTCACATCCAGAAGAGGATGTGTTTGACTTGCAATTCTTATGGCAAATTTTTGCAACGCCGGTACATCTCCACCGAACGCTTTCCACCACTCATTTAATTATACAATTATCATGAAAATATAATTTTGTTATAATACATAAAACTACTATTGTAAGTAAACATTAAGTAGACTAACCGGGACGCTCAAGCTCCACGGAATTCAAAGCAATAGATTGACCAAAAGTACCCACTTTATCCCGAAATTTTGCCAAGTGTGAACTAGTTATTTGCACACTGTTATCTAAACTCCTTCTCAATCATATCAAGCACCCCTACCCATGCCTTATCCTTTTATTCACGATTATCTTTTTCATATTGATATATCGGATTTAGCCAATAAGCTGCTGCATGAAGACTTTTGCGTAACGGCTTTACATAGTGAAATCCCGGCCCGACCACCGACTTGCTGCAGAAACGGCTTTACATAGTGAACCGGCCCGGTGTGCACTCCGGTTCCCGGCCGGACCGGTCCGGTTTTCAAAACATTGCTTATAACAACCAACCATGTATCTATCTTTCTCTCACAACGTTACACATGAATGGATAAGGTGTCCTTCAGAAGGCCTAATGAAACCTATTTCACGGATCTACTATCGGGCTTTGGATCCTCACCTGGTCAAAGTCAAACCGAAGGAAAATTCAAGCTACAGTAAAACCCATGGGGCTCCACCATGAAAGATGCTTTTGGCGAGTACTCTGTTCACTCTGTTCATAGTACTCCACGGGGAAACGAGCAGCCACTTGGAAAGTGGCTAATGCCGCCGCCACATACTTCGTATCTACAAATTGCGAAATCGCCACTGGCTAAGCAAAATAAGGTTAGGAAACCGGAAGATGGAAACCGTAAGATATTGGGTGTACCCTTTGGTAATTGCTTCAGAGACACAGCAAGCGGCAAAAACAGTATCCCTCGTTTCAATCTGGTGATGGGGGTGGTTTACTGTGAGGGGCGCAATAGCGGCGGCTGGTGTGGTGTTCCGACGAACCATTTTGTTTTTCCGGCGGGTAGTTGAGGGCAATGAGGGTGTCACACCCCAACCGATGCCGGAATCATCGGGGCGTGGCACTGAGCGAAACAGATTGTCCAGAAGTTCCCAGAAACAACTATTCATATAATCCAGTTAAAAGATATGTCCCATACCGTATCCCGGATAAACAAATACATTATTACAGATAACATCCAAACAAGTAATTCTGTTCCGACAACTCAGATTTAACATAACAAAATAAATAAATATTGTTTAATTGCTCCTAAAGACCCAGCCTGACAAGATCTACAGACAACTATGCACTAGAAGCTTGTTCTTGACAGACAACTATTTGTTGGGGGCCTCTAGAATCTTATTCTAGCCTCGCTTTCCTAGCAAGCTTACACCTTAAACACCTGTCACATACATTAAAATAAAGTCAATACATATAATGTACATGTGAGCATACAAGTTTGATAATAGCATATAGAGTTCGAATAGTTTACGCATAACCAGCACGTACACAGAGGAAAACAAAGCATGTTAATTATCGACATGGATCTATTGATACCAACGACTGCGGGTTGACTGTCTGAGACAGTTCGCAATACACGATTACCACCGTAATCCATGCAAGTAATTGTCCTTAATAACCCCCGGGTGAACGGGTGCTGAGTCCAAACTATAGTACTATGTTGCTAAGGCAGTTAGATAGCATTCCACGTGTAAACATAATAAACAAGCATTCATTTAGTCACGTAATACATGCGATTGGTTATCATTCAAATAGTTTTTGTTCGATTGTGATTTGATAAGTAACGTATGTAACACCCAAAAGTGCTAAAAGCAAAAAGGGATCGAGTATACTCACAGTGGTTGATTATGGATTGAAGGGAACGCTGAGAGTAGGGTTAGCCTGAATAGTTCGATAATATAACGATGAGTAACGCGGAAATGCTAACAAGTGTAAATGGGTCGAACGGTCTGGTCGATCGAACAATAGGTTCGAGCGAACAGCCTAATTCGTTCGGTTGGTCTAACCGTTCGGGTAGTCTGCTCGATTGGCCGGAAAGCTCGATCAATTGGACAGTTCAAGTGGATTGTTTCTTCCTTTGAGAAGGATGTGTTGGTGTATGATGGTTTGAACCTTTGAAGTTTTTTTGCAGCATTATCTAAGAACATTGAAGTATTCTTACCTTTCAGGTCGGTCGATCGAACAGGCCGTTCGATCGGTTAGTCCAACCGATCGGTTAGGTACTTCAGTATCATGTTCTTAGCAGGGTGTCACCAGATCGGACAGCACGTTCGATCGGGTGGCACGTTAAATGCGTCAAGCGAGTTGGAAAATCGATTAAGTGTTAAATCATAGTATCTCATGATCCGAAGAGTAATGTTTACCAATCGAGTAGCATATTTGACCGAACATCACTTCGTCAATACCATACTTCATAAATTTGAAATGAGTGGAACCATGTGCTAGCCGATCGGCTGGCCCGGTCGATCGGCTGGCATGTTCGATCGGCTGGACTATTCGTTCGAACAGCCTAGCCGTTCGGCCAGCAATTCTGACCTGGTCGGCCTTTCGTCTAACACTTGGCTATTTTGATTATTTTGATATGATTTCGAGGTATTTTGACAACGAGTTTGAACCATAGAACGTGGGTCCTTACTTGTTTCACTGGTTCGGACAAGAATCAGCCAAGTCCGGCCAGTGAACTGTTCGGAACGGTAGTTTAACGTTTAACCCGGAGTCGGTGAACCTCGTAGATAGAATCCGAATCTTGAACCTTATGGCTGTTAGAATGATTAGTTAGTTGGTTCAAGCTCCGTTTCTACCGGTTTTAAGGCATTGAGTGTAAAAGAGTTGAAAGAAAGTTGAAAACCCTTCTTCCAATCCTTTTCACCATGAAAATGTTAAGATCTATAACAGATCTTGGTTTGTTTATATGGAAATCGGTAAGATCTAAGCTATTCACGGTTGAATGAGGCCAAAACATGATGTTCTTCAAGAACACTAAGATGCCATCACCCAAGAACACTTAGATCTTGGTGATTTCACGGTTGGAAATCAAGATTTGAAAGATAGAAAGGTGTAGAATCGTGTAATGATAAAAAAGGTACAAGATTTAGAGTGAAAACTTACCGGAATTGAGAGAAATCTGAGAAAAGGTGAGGAATAAGAGCTGGTCGGTCAGAGCTTTCCAAAAGTGGTAAAGATGACAATGACAGCCCTATTTATAGGCTCCAAAAGAGGAAAGTGTCAACCGATCGGCCAGGATCTCTGGTCCAATAGCCTGCTCGATCGAACAGCATGTTCGATCGGCTGGCCTGTTCGATCAGGACTTCCTGTTTGGTCAGCGATCCTTTTCGAGTGTTTTGCGACGATTTTTGATATTTCGATTTCGATAAACGATGATACGAATACGATAGAGTTTCCTAATCAAATTACTTTCAGTCCCAAACACTATATCTAACATAAGCATTCATAGATTCACATTTCGGTTTCGCTTTCGATTGAGTTCGATTGCTTTTTCGAGTTTCGATTCGATTTGATTGATCACCACAAGTAACAACTTAAAGTAAACACGCACAAGTAACACATAAGGCACACACACGTATAACAATACCAAAGTTTGCATAATTCGAGTTTCGAGTTCGATGATTGATTTGATTAGCTTGATTATCGATTAATTAACTTTATCGCATTGATACTTCCTGCTATTCATGGTCGATTAATGATTCGCATTCGATTAGATATTCGATTCATTTTGATTAGACAACACTTACTCCACATAATACAAAATATAAAATAAACTAATTACAGTCAAAAGTCAAACTTTGACTTTGACATTCGAGAACACGGGGTGTTACAGCCTCCCCTTGTTTAGGGAATTTCGTCCCGAAATTTGGCTGAAAGCTGCACATCACCGTGATTTGCCAATTTGATGCTTCAGATCTATTTAAACAACTGCAGGTACTTGGCCTTCATGTCGCTTTCGAGTTCCCAAGTGAACTCCGCGCCTCGTTTGCCTTCCCATCGGACTTTCACGATAGGGTTGCGTGAGCGCCTGAGTTGCTTGGTTTGGCGATCCATGATTTCGACAGGCTTTTCCACGAAGTGTAACGTTTCGTTGACCTGAAGATCGTCGAGCGGTACGATTAAATCATGATCAGCTAGGCACTTTCGGAGGTTAGAGACGTGGAAAGTCGGGTGGACGTTACTAAGTTCCTCCGGTAGTTCGAGTCTGCAGGCGACTTTTTCGATCCTTTCCAGAATCTTAAAAGGTCCAACATATCGGGGCGCTAGTTTTCCTTTCTTGCCGAATTTGACTACACCTTTCCAAGGTGATCCCGTTAGGAGTACATAGTCGCCAACGTCAAATTCAAGGGGCTTGCGTCTTCTATCGGCGTAACTTTTCTGTCTACTACGAGCTTTCAGCAGGTTGTCTCGAATCTGGAGAATTTTTCAGTCGTTTCTTGTAATAACTCAGGACCGGTTAATTGAGAATGACCGATCTCGTGCCACACAATAGGCGAACAACATCTTCTTCCATACAGGGCCTCGAATGGTGCCATTTGGATGCTGGCATGATAACTGTTGTTGTACGAGAATTCGACCAATGACAGGTATTTGTTCCAACTACCACCAAAATCTATAACACACGCACGGAGCATGTCTTCAAAAGTACGGATCGTTCTCTCAGTCTGTCCGTCGGTTTGAGGATGGAATGCTGATGTGGTAAATGCGGTCTATAAAAACTACTAACCTAATCTAGACACCCTAGTTTTAAATTTATAAACTAAGACTCTCTAAATGCTAGACCACTGACAGGCAAGTGTACCTATCGTACGTAGTAAAGCCTAATGAAGTCCGAGTATCGAACCCACGAGACACTAGTGACGCTAACTAGACTCTGACTCAACTAATACTTAACTGGTTTTAATTTATATTTTTGGGATTTTAATTAACTAATATGTAAATTAAACTAAAGCGAGTAAACAAGATAACATGGCAAGAAAGATGGTGAAGTGACGGAAAACAAGTAATGATGAGAAAGAACTACCTAGGCTTCGAATCTTACTGATGAAGTTGGAATTGACTTGGCTATGGAAACTATGTTGGAACCAGGATCTAAAGATATTTTACCCTCAACTCGGATTAATTAGGCTTTCCCTTTTCATTCTTTTTTTTTTTCTCTCTTTTTTAATGAGCGTAGACGTTGCTTTCCCTAACCCAGAGGCATTCCGGCTGTAGAGTCGCTATCCCCAACTCGGATTACTTAGGCTTCGGTACTTCTTTTTATTTGCAAGTTCGATTTCACACATCCTAGAGGTATTCCGGTTGTAGAGTCGCTATCCCCAACCAAGATTACATAGGCCTGCACTACTTTCATTCAGTTTCTAGCTCATTTTTTTCTATTTTTTTTCTTTTTTTTTTTTCATGATTACAAATTCTAACGGTTTTAACTTATAACGGTGTCCCTTATACTCTTATTGGCGGTTTCAATTTCCCATATTCCCTAGATGAAAACCCACTAGTAGACCGACAATTAAGGTAATATTAACTCAAAGGGACCTAAAACCAAACCGGGCCTATTCACATATCCCAAACTAGACACAAGCTCGACTTAATTAATCTCATATTATCATTATTTGAACCCGAACAAAAACTCATCTTTTCTATCATTTTCCGTATTAATTTTGCAAACTTCTAAAACAAGGAACATTTTCTATCTTTTTCAAATTTTTTAATTTTTTTTTTTTGGTTTTTTTTTATTATTTTATTTTATTTTTATGACTCAAACTAACCTAAAAAGCAGTTACCCATCCCCACACTTAAGATTTGCATTGTCCCCAATGCAGAGACGGAAACTAAAAATAAATAAGAAAGAAAAAAAATACAGAGAGAGTTGGAAAAGACTTAGCTAGTTAGGACAAAAGTCAGTGCCAGTTGTACGAGGCTTGAATCCAACGAACGATCGTATAGCATTTCCTTCGCGATCGTTGCCTAGTCTGCTTGGGTTATATCAATAGGGCAGCTCCGAAATCACCCGAATGGAGATTGAGTACGGGTGGTACAATCCAAACCTGCACAATCACAACAAAACAAAACCCAAAGCAGTACCGTCTCTAAAAAACTATTACTTAGACTCAAAGTACAAAAACGACTTAACATACAAACTCTACAAACTACTAAAAATCCACCGAATAAATAAATTTAACAAACTCTACAAAATGCGGTAAATGCGGTCTGTAAAAACTACTAACCTAATCTAGACACCCTAGTTTTGAATTTATAAACTAAGACTCTCTAAATGCTAGACCACTGACAGGCAAGTGTACCTATCGTACGTAGTAAAGCCTAATGAAGTCCGAGTATCGAACCCACGAGACACTAGCGACGCTAACTAGACTCTGACTCAACTAATACTTAACTGGTTTTAATTTATATTTTTGGGATTTTAATTAACTAATATGTAAATTAAACTAAAGCGAGTAAACAAGATAACATGGCAAGAAAGATGGTGAAGTGACGGAAAACAAGTAATGATGAGAAAGAACTACCTAGGCTTCGAATCTTACTGATGAAGTTGGAATTGACTTGGCTATGGAAACTATGTTGGAACCAGGATCTAAAGATATTTTACCCTCAATTATCCTAATAAACCCCCGATTTCTCGGCCAGGCCTACAAGGAAACCTAAAGGTCTATAAACTCACTGGATGGTTGGATTGACTCTCGTCCTCTCCAACTATACTAAAGTACTCGCTAGATTGACTTAGATTTCTCACTTCCCAATCACAATACACCCTGAAGTGCAAGGAGTAACCTGTAAATTTAATCTATGACTCAGATAAGCAAAGAATAAAAAGAAGTATAAGAAAACCCGATTTCTCAGCGTTTGAACTCAACCCCTAATACCAAAGACAAACCTGACTACCTACCAGATCTCTCTGCCATAGAATAAGAAGAATACTTATTACCTCTAAACTCTCAATTAATGTTTCTATGGAATTCAGGCCTAAAACCATAAAGAAAACTACAAGCACAAAGCAAGTAATTCTAATGAGCACCCAAACATGAAAGACATCCACTAAGTTGCTCATGAAACATTAAAAGATTATAAATTAGCAAAAAGTACGCACACACATCATAGAATCATAAACAAGTCTTTAAACTAAAATATAAATCCAACAATAATATTCACAACCAAGCCAAAATCCAAAGTCAAATAGTCATCATCTCAAACCTAGGTAGCTACAAAAGTTTAACCAAAAATCATGGTCAAGAAAAAGAAACAAGTCTCAAAAAATAAATAAGTCATGTTCATAGTTTTAATAACACAAAGTAAATTAAAACTAAAACTAACTCGTTTATGAAACCGTGACTCAACCTTGATCGTGACTTTGAACTCTCTTTTTTTTCTCTTTTCTTGCGCCTAGCTGCCCAGCCGTCGAACTCTGATGTGATGTATGTCGAATCTCTCCCCTCGTCTGCCGTCTACAGCCTCCCAATCACCACAAATATTGCCGTCCAAAACTGCCTTCGATCCCTAATATCTTCTCATATATATATTGTGTATGATATTATAGTTGGAACTCAAAAATCAACTTCTCGGGCTCAGCAAATTACAAAAGTTGAAGTGGGTCTCCAAATCTCTAACAGCCCAAAACAAAAGCATAATTATGGATGGTCAACGAGGAAATTTTTGGGGTCAACTTATCTTTTATATTCAATATAAGAAATTTGATTAATTTTCTTGTTTTGTCGTAACTTGCAAATATTTACTTGCAAGTTGCAATTCAACTTTCATCATTTAAGCACTTATAGCCCCCCATCTTTTAGTAATGATTCACAACCAACTCTTTATTTTCATCTTTTAGAATTTATGGTCCTTCGAACTTCTATTTAACTCTCGGATGCTCGTTATTAACCATTTTAGCTCGTCTTTAATTCCTTTTCGCACCGGAACCTGTAACAATATAAAATAATAAAGTATACAATAAAACTAAATAAAAACAAATAAAAACTATACAAAAATTATACATTTTAATTGGGACAAATATGTATATTTTACCACACATCAAATATCCCCACACTTAAAACTTTTTCGTCCCTGAAAAAGAATCTATGCATACGGAATCAGAGATGGATAAATACTCGGGTCAAAAACTTATTTATACTTGTTAAAATCAAAACTTGTGTGAGTCGCGATTGCAAATATGCTTGTCCCTTTAAACCCAAACTCAGTTCTAAGCCCATTATCATGCAAATTTAGTTCAAGTGCGGTCAATCTACCTAGGGTCTCACGCTAGAAGCTACGGTCCATCTAATCCCGCCTCAAGCTTATAGAACAAAAGAAACGATCACTTGACAAATTCCCAACCGTCTTATATCAAAACCAAAAGAATTTAAAATCAATTTTTTTTTCTTTTTTTTTTTTGTCTTTCTTTTCATTCTTTTTTTTTTCTCTTTTTTTTAATGAGCGTAGACGTTGCTTTCCCTAACCCAGAGGCATTCCGGCTGTAGAGTCGCTATCCCCAACTCGGATTACTTAGGCTTCGGTACTTCTTTTTATTTGCAAGTTCGATTTCACACATCCTAGAGGTATTCCGGTTGTAGAGTCGCTATCCCCAACCAAGATTACATAGGCCTGCACTACTTTCATTCAGTTTCTAGCTCATTTTTTTCTATTTTTTTTCTTTTTTTTTTCATGATTACAAATTCTAACGGTTTTAACTTATAACGGTGTCCCTTATACTCTTATTGGCGGTTTCAATTTCCCATATTCCCTAGATGAAAACCCACTAGTAGACCGACAATTAAGGTAATATTAACTCAAAGGGACCTAAAACCAAACCGGGCCTATTCACATATCCCAAACTAGACACAAGCTCGACTTAATTAATCTCATATTATCATTATTTGAACCCGAACAAAAACTCATCTTTTCTATCATTTTCCGTATTAATTTTGCAAACTTCTAAAACAAGGAACATTTTCTATCTTTTTCAAATTTTTTAATTTTTTTTTTTTGGTTTTTTTATTATTATTTTATTTTATTTTTATGACTCAAACTAACCTAAAAAGCAGTTACCCATCCCCACACTTAAGATTTGCATTGTCTCCAATGTAGAGACGGAAACTAAAAATAAATAAGAAAGAAAAAAAAATACAGAGAGAGTTGGAAAAGACTTAGCTAGTTAGGACAAAAGTCAGTGCCAGCTGTACGAGGCTTGAATCCAACGAACGATCGTATAGCATTTCCTTCGCGATCGTTGCCTAGTCTGCTTGGGTTATATCAATAGGGCAGCTCCGAAATCACCCGAATGGAGATTGAGTACGGGTGGTACAATCCAAACCTGCACAATCACAACAAAACAAAACCCAAAGCAGTACCGTCTCTAAAAAACTATTACTTAGACTCAAAGTACAAAAACGACTTAACATACAAACTCTACAAACTACTAAAAATCCACCGAATAAATAAATTTAACAAACTCTACAAAATGCGGTAAATGCGGTCTGTAAAAACTACTAACCTAATCTAGACACCCTAGTTTTGAATTTATAAACTAAGACTCTCTAAATGCTAGACCACTGACAGGCAAGTGTACCTATCGTACGTAGTAAAGCCTAATGAAGTCCGAGTATCGAACCCACGAGACACTAGCGACGCTAACTAGACTCTGACTCAACTAATACTTAACTGGTTTTAATTTATATTTTTGGGATTTTAATTAACTAATATGTAAATTAAACTAAAGCGAGTAAACAAGATAACATGGCAAGAAAGATGGTGAAGTGACGGAAAACAAGTAATGATGAGAAAGAACTACCTAGGCTTCGAATCTTACTGATGAAGTTGGAATTGACTTGGCTATGGAAACTATGTTTGAACCAGGATCTAAAGATATTTTACCCTCAATTATCCTAATAAACCCCCGATTTCTCGGCCAGGCCTACAAGGAAACCTAAAGGTCTATAAACTCACTGGATGGTTGGATTGACTCTCGTCCTCTCCAACTATACTAAAGTACTCGCTAGATTGACTTAGATTTCTCACTTCCCAATCACAATACACCCTGAAGTGCAAGTAGTAACCTGTAAATTCAATCTATGACTCAGATAAGCAAAGAATAAAAAGAAGTATAAGAAAACCCGATTTCTCAGCGTTTGAACTCAACCCCTAATACCAAAGACAAACCTGACTACCAACCAGATCTCTCTGCCATAGAATAAGAAGAATACTTATTACCTCTAAACTCTCAATTAATGTTTCTATGGAACTCAGGCCTAAAACCATAAAGAAAACTACAAACACAAAGCAAGTAATTCTAATGAGCACCCAAACATGAAAGACATCCACTAAGTTGCTCATGAAACATTAAAAGATTATAAATTAGCAAAAAGTACGCACACACATCATAGAATCATAAACAAGTCTTTTAACTAAAATATAAATCCAACAATAATATTCACAACCAAGCCAAAATCCAAAGTCAAATAGTCATCATCTCAAAAATCATGGTCAAGAAAACGAAACAAGTCTCAAAAAATAAATTAGTCATGTTCATAGTTTTAATAACACAAAGTAAATTAAAACTAAAACTAACTCGTTTATGAAACCGTGACTCAACCTTGATCGTGACTTTGAACTCTCTTTTTTTTTCTCTTTTCTTGCGCCTAGCTGCCCAGCCGTCGAACTCTGATGTGATGTATGTCGAATCTCTCCCCTCGTCTGCCGTCTACAGCCTCCCAATCACCACAAATATTGCCGTCCAAAACTGCCTTCGATCCCTAATATCTTCTCATATATATATATATTGTGTATGATATTATAGTTGGAACTCAAAAATCAACTTCTCGGGCTCAGCAAATTACAAAAGTTGAAGTGGGTCTCCAAATCTCTAACAGCCCAAAACAAAAGCATAATTATGGATGGTCAACGAGGAAATTTTTGGGGTCAGCTTATCTTTTATATTCAATATAAGAAATTTGATTAATTTTCTTGTTTTGTCGTAACTTGCAAATATTTACTTGCAAGTTGCAATTCAACTTTCATCATTTAAGCACTTATAGCCCCCCATCTTTTAGTAATGATTCACAACCAACTCTTTATTTTCATCTTTTAGAATTTATGGTCCTTCGAACTTCTATTTAACTCTCGGATGCTCGTTATTAACCATTTTAGCTCGTCTTTAATTCCTTTTCGCACCGGAACCTGTAACAATATAAAATAATAAAGTATACAATAAAACTAAATAAAAACAAATAAAAACTATACAAAAATTATACATTTTAATTGGGGCAAATATGTATATTTTACCACACATCAAATGCGGTACTCAGATTAAGCGACGTGCCAAGTGCTACTTGAAACGTTTCCCACAATCTCGAGGTAAACCGAGCATCACGGTCTGAGATGATGTCGCGAGGCGTACCATGATTACAAATGATCTAGTCGGTGTAGATTTGGGCTTGTCGTTCTACCTTGTAGTCTTCCCGTATCGGCAAGAAGTGGGCTGATTTGGTTAGAAAATCAACTATAACCCAAATACTGTCGTGACCTGATAGAGTGGGCGGGAGTTTCGTTATGAAATCCATAGCTATACTCTCCCACTTCCATATAGGTATCGGCGGTTGTTCGAGTAAGCCAGAAGGTCTTTGGTGTTCAGCCTTAACTCTTGCACAAGTTAAACAACTTCCAACGTAGAGAGCGATATCCCGTTTCATGCCCAGCCACCAGTACTTACGCTGCCCGTTTCTTGCACAAGTCGGCAACAACATTCGCCTTGCCTGGGTGTTAGTGAATCTCACAGTCGTAATCGTTGAGAAGTTCTACCCATCGGCGTTGACGCATATTAAGTTCCCTTTGATTGAAGATGTGTTGTAAACTTCCGTGATCGGTGAAGATCGTACACTTGGTACCATACAAGTAGTGTCGCCATATCTTTAATGCAAAGACAACTGCGCCTAGCTCGAGATCATGGGTTTTATAGTTCTTCTCGTGGATTTTGAGCTGTCGAGATGCGTAAGCTATAACCTTGTCTCGTTTCATGAGGACACAGCCAAGACCAAGGTTGGAAGCATCACAGTAGACAATGAAGTCGTTGCTTCCGTCGGGCAGCGTAGGAATTGGAGCGTTGCACAGCATATGCTTAAGGGTTTGAAAGGCAGACTCTTGTGCGGTTCCCCACACGAAAGGCTTGTCCTTATGAGTAAGAGCGGTAAGCGGCACAACGATTTTGGAGAATCCTTCAATAAATCGTCGATAATAGCCCGCTAGTCCGAGAAAAGTGCGAACTTCAGACGGGTTCTTAGGCGTAATCCAACTCTTGACTGCTTCAATCTTCGCGGGATCGACGTGTATTCCCTGACTATTCACGATGTGACCCAGAAACCGAACCTCCTCTAGCCAGAATTCGCACTTGGAGAACTTGGCATAGAGTTGGTTCCCCTGAAGTAACTCGAGAACCAAACGTAGATGTTGCGCGTGTACGGCTTTCGACTTGGAATAGATCAAGACATCGTCAATGAATACAATGACGAAACGGTCTAGAAATGGCTTACACACGCGATTCATTAGATCCATGAAAACCGCAGGTGCGTTAGTTAAACCAAAAGGCATAACAACGAACTCGTAGTTGCCATATCGGGTTTAGAAAGAGGTTTTGGGGATGTCTTCCTCTTGAATCCGCAATTGATGATAACCAGAACGCAGATCGATCTTCGAGAAACATTGGGCACCTTGCAGCTGATCAAATAAGTCGTCGATTCGGGGCAAAGGGTATCGGTTCTTGATGGTTAGCTTATTCAACTCCCGATAATCGATGCACATTCGGAACGACCCATCCTTCTTTTTGACAAAAAGGACTGGTGCGCCCCAAGGAGAGGTGCTCGGGCGAATAAAGCCTTTTTCAAGCAATTCCTGGAGTTGGTTTGAGAGTTCCCGCATTTCGGATGGAGCGAGTCGATAAGGAGCTTTGGCAACGGGGTTAGCTCCAGGAATGAGGTAAATACGAAAGTCGATATCACGACTTGGCGGTAGCCCAGAGAGATCATCAGGGAACACCTGAGGAAACTCACGGACCACTGGAACATCTTTGACTTCGGCTTTCTTTTTCTTTTCCTTCTCTGCTACTACAATGTTGACCAAGAAGGCTCGGTATTCCTTGTGGAGACACCTGCTGGCTTGAATACATGACATGAGCTTGAGACCTTTCGAAGCATTTTCACCGTACACCCATAGAAGATCACCACTTGCGAGCGAGAATCGAATCATCTTATCAAAACACACAACTTGAGCATTGTTTTTGCGAAGAAAGTCCATGCCTACTATGACGTCAAAGCTTCCGAGTTGCATCGGAATGAGGTCGATTGAGAAGATGTGATTGTTAAGCTCGAGAGTACAATCACGGAGTACAGAATTAACGGCGACAGTTCTTCCAGTAGCGACTTCGACTTCGAACGACGAGGGAAGATAAGACCGCTTACGACTAATGAGCTTCTCGAATTCAAACTACACAAAGCAGTTATCGGCTCCAGTATCAAACAAACACGACGCATAAATACCATTCACAAGGAACGTACCATTGACCACGTTGTTGTCAGCCTGAGCCTGACGGGCATTGATGTTGAAGGTTCGGGCATGGTCTGCTTGCTGCTGTTGCTGAGGCTACTGTTGTTGCTGCTGGGGCTGCTGGGGCTCTTGCTTAACCACCCTGTTCGGGCATCTGTTTGCAAAATGGTTAGGATCACCACATGCAAAGCAGACTCGAGCATTGACCACGGGTGCTTGAGCTTCTTGTTAGCCTTGAGGGGCTGGAAGTAGAGCTTGATGAGCGATAGCTTGAACTGTGGCTTGACGAGGACCATAGCGACAGTTCGCAGTGAAATGACCGTAAAGGTTGCAGTGAGCGCAAAAACGACAGGCTAGTCCCACCGGATGATAATATGAGCATGTCGGGCAGAGTGGGTGGGGGCCTGTGTATGCACGCTTTGCTGGCGGTGCATTGATCACTGGAGCTGAGCGGTGGTGCGATTGCTGCTGAGTTGGTACAGCTTGAAGAGGAGCAGCAGTTGTTGCGACAGCACAGCTCTTGTTGTTGGAGCTGTTGTTGTTGTGCTGCTAATTGCGGCGTGAGGATTTGGAGGGCTGAGCAGTGGCGGTGTCGGTGGATGCTGTTGCGGTGGCTTGGTGCAGAGACTTGGTTTGCTTATCCCAAAAACCAGACTTCACCCGCTTGTCATTGATCTCAGCGGTAAGTAGGTAAGTCTCTTCGATTGTTGCTGGCTTGGCGGCATGAACAAAATCGGCTACACAATCAGGCAGAGCTCGAATGTACTTCTTGATGGTCTGATCTGGGGTCTTGACCTGATCGGGACATATGATGCTGAGCTGCTTGAAGCGAGCAGTGAGAGCAGCGTTGTCTCCATCCTTCTGCTTGATGGTCCAAAACTCGTCCTCCAGCTTTTGGCGTTCGTGGGGAGGGCAGAATTTGTCGATCATTATAGCTTTCAATTCCTCCCACGTCAGCTCATAAGCTGCATCATTCCCGGGCTTGTTTCGTTCGACCGTCCACCAGTCCAAAGCTCGGGACTGGAAGACGCCTGTAGCGTTGAGGGTGCGGAGATTCTCAGGACAGCCGCTTTGGCGCAGAGTGACTTCAACTGAGTCAAACCAGTGAAACATGGCGGTAGGGCCATCCTCGCTAGTGAACTCTTTGGGTCCGCATGCTTTGAACTGCTTGAAGCTGAAAGCAGCCTTGTTTGCATCTTTGGGAGCGTCTGTTCGTGATTCTTCAGACGACTTGCTGACATTTTCATAAACATCGCTCACAGCTTTTGCCACACTTTTAGCGATGATAGCGGCGATACGCTTGTCTCTCTTCTCTTGACGAGTCAGAAGGTATCGGGATCCAGATGACGACATGGTCTGCAACAGACATCATCACAGGACTCAACACAACGAAATCGAATCTCACCTCACACGTCTAGACTACTAAAGCTCAGGAACACGAACAAGGCACAATCACATATAAGCACATAGACACCAAAGGCACAAATTCCACATAACCACAGAAGTACACAAGCAAGTAGGGCACAGATTCACAGAAGCACATAAACACATACACATACACATTAAGCACAGATGCATTCAGAATACAGAAACCTATCCTTTCAAAGTCGAGTGTCATTCGTATAGCGCGAGTAGCATAGTATAATATAGCCTATCTTAGTCGTATAGCATAGCATAGCATAATATTGCCTAGATTGCAACAACTGGTTATCGAATTGAGATAGGGTAGCAATGCGAGTCGTGTGTGTTGATCGAAATGACAGCAAAAATCCAATAACATCCAAAAATGTAATCACATAAACAGATAAAGCACACATAAACACATAAAATTAACGAGTCATCAGAGTACACGGTTGTGGTTCTCAGAATCGAAACACATAAAATCGAGAGATAGATTGTCTGTGGCTACTAGACATCGACTACCCATAGCAGCTCGACTATTCACAGTGGACTTGTCGTCACTTTCGACTCTAAAGGTCGTGTTTCTGCCTTGATTCTTGGGCATTCCACACGCATTCCCTATGTCATACTTGTGAGTTCAGGTCGTTGGAGTCCGTCGAAGCTTTGGTGAGATGAAATAAAGCTCGGAACAATTTGTCAAGGTTAGGGTTTCACCCCTGGCTTAGCAATTTCTTCCTTGTTTTAGCAAAATCGGGGAGATAGTTCGTCAAAATGTGGATTTCGCTCCTGATTTGGCATAATTCTCCTCGTTAATTATGAGAAAATCATGTGATAAATTGATAAAAATCAGCATTAGCCAAGCAATTTAGTCGGGAGTTTGCGGTTTTCACACCTAATCCTGACTGAATCGCTTGACCTTAAATTGGAAATTCGAGTGTAGTGATAGCGAAGAATTTGCAAGATAGGCACATAAACTTGGTCTGATGGTTCCTAGCTATAGTCTAGGTCTCTAAGACAGCGACCCGGACTAGGTCATGTCTAACCTAATTCCCAATAGTTATGGCTCTGATATCAATCTGTCACACCCCAACCGATGGCGGAATCATCGGGGCGTGGCACTGAGCGTAACAGATTGTCCAGAAGTTCCAATAACAACTATTCATATAATCCAGTTAAAGATACGTCCCATACCGTATCCCGGATAAACAAATACATTATTACAGATAACATCCAAACAAGTAATTCTGTTCCGACAACTCAGATTTAACATAACAAAATAAATAAATATTGTCTAATTGCTCCTAAAGACCCAGCCTGACAAGATCTACAGACAACTATGCACTAGAAGCTTGTTCTTGACAGACAACTGTTTGTTGGGGGTCTCTAGAATCTTATTCTAGCCTCGCTTTCCTAGCAAGCTTACACCTTAAACACCTGTTACATACGTTAAAATAAAGTCAATACATATAATGTAAAGGTGAGCATACAAGTTTGATAATAACATATAGAATTCAAATAGTTTACGCATAACCAGCACGTACACAGAGGAAAACGAAGCATGTTAATTATCGACATGGATCTATCGATACCAATGACTGCGGGTTGACTGTCCGAGACAGTTCGCAATACACGATTACCACCGTAATCCATGCAAGTAATTGTCCTTAACAACCCCCGGGTGAACGGGTGCTGAGTCCAAACTATAGTACTAAGGCAGGTAGACAACATTCCTCGTGTAAACATAATAAACAAGCATTTATTTTGTCACGTAATACATGCGATCAGTTAGCGTTCAAATAGTTTGTGTTCGATTGTGATTTGATAAGTAACGTATGTAACACCCAAAAGTGCTAAAAGCATAAAGGGTTCAAGTATACTCACAGTGGTTGATTATGGATTGAAGGGAGCGCTGAGAGTAGGGTTAGCCTGAATAGTTCGATAATATAACGATGAGTAACGCGTAAATGCTAACAAGTGTAAATGGGCCGAACGGTCTGGTCGATCGAACAGTAGGTTCGATCGAACAACCTAATCCGTTCGGTTGGTCTAACCGTTGCGGGTAGTCTGCTCGATCGGCCGGAAGGCTCGATCAATTGGACAGTTCAAGTGGATTGTTTCTTCCTTTGAGAAGAATGTGTTGGTGTATGATGGTTTGAACCTTTGAAGTTTTTTTGCAGCATTATCTAAGAACATTGAAGTATTCTTACCTTTCAGGTCGGTCGATCGAACAGGCCGTTCGATCGGTTAGTCCAACCGATCGGTTAGGTACTTTAGTATCATGTTCTTAGCAGGGTGTCACCTGATCGGACGGCACGTTCGATCGGGTGGCACGTTAAATGCGTCAAACGAGTTGGAAAAGAGATTCAGTGTTGAAGCATAGTATCTCATGATCCGAAGAGTAATGTTTACCAATCGAGTAGCATATTTGATCGAACATCACTTCGTTAATACCATACTTCATAAACTTGAAATGAGTGGAAACATGTGCTAGCCGATCGGCTGGCCCGGTCGATCGGCTGGCATGTCCGATCGGCTGGACTGTTCGTTCGAACAACCTAGCCGTTTGGCCAGCAATTCTGACCTCGTCGGCCTTTCGTCTAACACTTGACTATTTTGATTATTTTGATATGATTTCGAGGTATTTTGACAACGAGTTTGAACCATAGAACGTGGGTCCTTACTTGTAGATAGACTTGGGTGATTCATGTTCGTTCGGACATGAATCACCCAAGTCCGGCCAGTGAACTGTTCGGAACGGTAGTTTAACGTTTAACCCGGAGTCGGTGAACCTCGTAGATAGAATCCGAATCTTGAACCTTATGACTGTTAGAATGATTAGTTAGTTGGTTCAAGCTCCGTTTCTACCGGTTTTAAGGCATTGAGTGTAAAAGAGTTGAAAAAAAGTTGAAAACCCTTCTTCCAATCCTTTTTACCATGAAAATGTTAAGATCTATAACAGATCTTACTTTGTTTATATGGAAATCGATTAGATCTAAGCTATTCATGGTTGAATGAGGCCAAAACATTATGTTCTTCAAGAACACTATGATGACATCACCCAAGAACACTTAAATCTTGGTGATTTCACGGTTGGAAATCAAGATTTGAAAGATAGAAAGGTGTAGAATTGTGTAATGATAAAAAACGTACAAGATTTAGAGTGAAAACTTACCGGAATTGAGAGATCTGAGAAAAGGTGAGGAATAAGAGCTGGTCGGTCAGAGCTTTCCAAAAGTGGTAAAGATGACAATGACAGCCCAATTTATAGGCTCCACAAGAGGAAAGTGTCAACCGATCGGCCAGGATCTCTGGTCGAATGGCCTGCTCGATCGAACAGCATGTTCGATCGGCTGGCCTGTTCGATCAGGACTTCCTGTTCGGTCAGCGATCCTTTTCGAGTGTTTTGCGACGATTTGTGATATTTCGATTTCGATAGACCATGATACGAATACGATAGAGTTTCCTAATCAAATTACTTTCAGTCCCAAACACTATATCTAACATAAGCATCCATAGATTCACATTTCAGTTTCGCTTTCGATTGAGTTCGATTGCCTTTTCGAGTTTTGATTCGATTTGATTGATCACCACAAGTAACAACTTAAAGTAAACACGCACAAGTAACACATAAGGCACACACACACGTATAACAATACCAAAGTTCGCATAATTCGAGGTTCGAGTTCGATGATTGATTTGATTAGCTTGATTATCGATTAATTAACTTTATCGCATTGATACTTCCTGCTATTCAAGGTCGATTAATGATTCGCATTCGATTAGATATTCGATTCATTTTGATTAGACAACACTTACTCCACATAATACAAATTTAAAATAAACTAATTACAGTCAAAAGTCAAACTTTGACTTTGACTTTGACATTCGAGAACACGGGGTGTTACAGAGGGTGGTAGTTGTTGGTTGTTATGAGTGTTAGATTGGGTGGTAGGGTTTTTTTTTAGAGAGGGAAGAAGAAGATGATGGGGTAGGCCCTTTATTTTAAGTTTTTAAATTGTTTTCTGTTTGATTTAGGGGTAAAACAGACATTTCACACACACTTAACTGGATAACTTAACAGAGGTTAGTGATAAGGACCACCCGAGTGCAAAAATTGCAACCACTGGAACCACGCATGTAATTAGTGAACCACTGGGACCAAATCTGCAATTTTCATAAACCACAAGAACCAACCATGCATTTAACTCTAAAAAAAATTTAAAATTTGAATTTAAAATTTGAATGAGTAGGGCTTGTTAATCCTCCTCCTCCAATTCGTGATATACGATATATACATAGCAGATCTCCTACTGCTTGCGTATAGAATCAAAATCTAACAATGCCTCCTTTTTTCCGTCCATCCATCTTCAACAACCTTAAACCTATTATGCTCCAACAACGTTGTTACGCTTTTAAACAACATCGTCTGGTCCAATCGATCAGCAACCAATCCCACGTCTCAACCACACTCGCAACCCACCTTCTCTCCAACAAACACGATTCCAACGTTGTCTTCTCGCCCCTTTCCATCCAGACCCTCCTGAGCTTACTAGCCGCCGGTTCCAAAGATCAAACACTCGACCAACTCCTCACTTTCCTTAAAGCGGATACGACGGATAACCTCAAATCTCTCTATTCGCAGCTTGTGTCATCCATCTTAGCCGACGGTAGCCCCACTGGCGGACCTAAATTGTCTTTTGCAAACGCGGTTTGGGTTCACAAAACCCTTACTCTCAAACCTTCTTTCAAACAGGTTGTTGACACCGTTTATAAAGGGGTTTGCGAGCAAGCCGATTTCAAGGAGGTCAGCTTCTAATATTTTAGTTTTTGCATGGGCAGTGGCGGAACCAGAACGATTTAGTTAGGGGTTCAGCATAAGCTTATATTCTATACCAGTTCAAATTAGGGGGTCGATCTCTAAGTTTGTTTTTCAAAAACTCAAAATTTATAAATAAAAATTCAAAAAGTTCCGGTGATCGGAGGGTCAACGGACCCTCTTAACCCCCCTCTGGTTCCGCCCCTGTGCATGGGTCTGATATGTTGTTTGATGTTGGACTCAACGGTGGTTTAGAGGTTTAGAGTTTGCGTCATATCCTACTTTTTAAACCACTGTTGTTTGAAGATTTATATAACAGCGGAGCGGTTTGAAAGTTAAGAATTGCATGATATCAGGATACTTTAAAATTCGAATGTAGTTAAATATTCGTCAATATCGCGTACCGATATTTTGCATGAAATCTCACTAGGGGACCGGTAGGTAACTGACATATCACTTGTATATTGGTGATATATCAGGATTAGGGCTGTTCATGAGCCGAGCCGAGCCGAGCCAGACCAAGTTCGGGCTCGGCTTGATTATAAACCGAGCTGGCTCGGCTTGGCTCGGATTTGAAACCGAGCTGAAAATCTAAGCTCGAGCTCGGCTTGGTTTTAAACCGAGCTAGCTCGGCTCGGCTTGGTTTGGCTCGATTTTATAAAAAAAAAAACTAATATATACCTCTTAAAATTTAATAGCCTAAAAAATTATTCAATAATTTAAAAGAATATATATTCAAAATAAGTTCAACCTAATACAATTCAAACCAAAATCAAGTTTAACAACGCAAAGTAAGTTTTAATTTCAATAAAATACAATATTAGTTCATTAGTATGGTAATCAATCTTCAAATATGTCATAAATATCAAATTACAAACCTATATACATGTAAATAATAATTAGTTTTTTTGTAATATATTATAATGTATATAAAATTAAAACTTATTATAAGTAAAAATAATTCGAGCTAAACCGAGCCGAGCTACAAAGCGAGCCGAACCAAGCCAGCTCGGCTCGTTACGAGCCAAGCCGAGCTAGGCTCACTTTCTACCGAGCCGAGCCAGCTCGGCTCACTTTTAAACCGAGCCAAATCGAGCGAGCTTTTTCCGAGCTAAATCCGAGCGAGCTTCGAGCGAGCTACGAGTCGCGAGCTTTTTGAACAGCCCTAATCAGGATGTTAACTACATACTATATACATATAGCAGATCTCTTTTCAGTTTTTTCTAGACTACAAGGTACGGTGATGTATCATCCTTGGAGGATGATCCGCCACGTAGGCGCCACGTTATATTTCTCCCAAAGATGGTCCATCCTCCAAAACTAGATGGCATGGTAAGATGGTCATAGTCATAGTCCTCCACCACTTTTTATGTTTTTTTATACTAACAAAATATTTTCATTAATATTAAACCCACGTTACATAAACATAAAAAAAAAAACATAAACTAAAAAAAAACAAAGACTTAATAAAAATAAACATAGAGTTAAATAATTTGATGTTTTTTCATGATGTCGTGTTGTAATTTTTTCAACATCGAACGTTTCGGCTCGGGTTCGTCCTCGACATTCATCGATATTATTTCCCATTCCTTGAGCCAAATTTTTTCATCGGAAATTCGGATTTTCTCATTCGCCAATCGGACCTTCTCGCGTAACTTTTCTTCCGATACACGACTTTTTTCTTCGACGGCCCGCTCCTTCGCCTTCGTCTTTTGGGCCGAGATGTCGTTGTACATTTTTAAGTGTTCCATAAACTCAACCATGTTCGGGTCCACCTTTTCCTTTTCTTTCCCCTTGGCCCGCTCCTTCTTTGATTTGTCTCGGCCCGGTGGACGCTTCGGTTCATGTACATTGTACTCCTCTTCGTCAAAGTCGGCGTCATCATTTAAGTTTATGTGACACCTCGCGTCCGATCCACCGGCGCTAAAACTACCCGTTTCCGATGTTTTTTGGCGTTTCGCCATCGCCACCTCGTTAGAAATAGGCCTCCATTTTGGTTCGTCTTTTACAACCATCCACGCGCGAACGTGAGTTGGTATTACCATTCTTTTCCTTATACTTGTCCAACGCTTTTTTGAACACATCCTCGTCGTTCCACCCGCTACGACGGTCACTTGTAAATAATTTATTATATTCCTCGCAAAACCTATTCATAGACGAGTTCATTTTCCGCCACTTTGAGGAGACCGAGTCGACATCTCGATACAGGCCTTGGTCCATAAAGACGAGAAACTTGGCCAATACCTTGGACCAAAACCCCTCACCCGATTCGTTATTACCTATAAAAAACAAACAAAATATATAAAGTGTTAACATAATAATAAACAAAAAAATTAAACTTTAAAACTAATAAACTAAAAAACCTACTGTTAACAAAAAAATTAAAACTTTAAAACTAATAAACTAAAAAACCAACTGTTAACAAAAAAAAATAAAACTTAAAAAAAAAAACTGTTTAGGCTTGACTAAGAAAAACAAATTTAAACTTTAAAAAATTTAAACTTTAAAAAAAAAATACGAACCTTTTGTCGGTTGATCATTATATAACAAATATAACACTATACAAAAAATTTAAACTTTAAAAAATTTAAACTTTAAAAAATGTAAACTTTAAAAAAAATGTCCAATTAGTCGCCTTCGGTTTTGACGGTTGATCACCCACCACTTGCTTGCCTTTGTTTCGTTTTCCTTTCCCTTTAGGCGGTTGGGTTTCGGGAACAATCTCCACATCATCTTCGGGTTCGGATTGGGTCGGGATCAGTTGAGGTTGAACGGGTGGTGTGGGGATCGGTTGAGGTTGAACGGGTGGGAAGTTCCAAGCACTCCGCATCATCATTTTTTGAAGGGCTTGATTTTGGGAGATTTGAGCGAATTGGTTTGGTGAGTGTTGGAATGAAGCAAACGCATTCGATGAATATTGCGAGAATTGGTTCGGTTCTAGCGTCGGATAATATCCCAGAACCGAGAAAACATTAGGTTGGGTTGGATTGTTGGGATTATTCGGGTTGTTCGGATTGTTCGGGTTGTCCGGGTTGTTGAAGGGATCCATGAAAGAGTGTAAAAAGGTTTATAGTGGAAAAAAGTTTATAAAATAGTGGAAGAAGATTTATAAAAATTATGTGAGAGAGAGATGAAATTTTGGGGTTAATTTTGTGATTGAAAGTGAAAATGGAAGGTAAATATATATATTTTTAAATTATGACCGTTTGTTTTTATTCAAAAATTGGAATTTTTGTTTTTTTTTTATTAACGGTCACATTCATAAATGCTGGGCCCACTTTTTGGACCGTCTCGAACGGCGACAAAGCGACGGAGAAGCCGCGACGTGGGGGGCGGCACGGTGTGCATACCGTCGCCGGTCCAAGACGGATGGGGGACGGACCCCATACCGTGTAGCCTTAGGAACGTAAAATTAGTCTGACTTTTCTTTTCAGATTGCTCATTAAATAATCTGTGGATGACTTTTGCAATTGGTTTGATACAAATTGGTTGTTTTGTTCACAAACTTAGGCTTTTAATGGTTTGGATTTCTCAAAACGGATCTCATTTATATGTAGTTAATATATTATGTTTTTTGTTAACTAAGGCTGTAGAGGTAGCACGTGAAGTGAATTCATGGGCCAAAAAGGAAACAAATGGGCTTATCAAGGAAGTCATTACTGCTAAAGAAGGTAAAAATGGAGTTAAAAATGGGACAATGATCATCCTTGCAAATGCTATCTACTTCAAGGGAACATGGAGTCAGCAGTTTAACACATCTTTGACTAAAGAACGTGACTTTCATCTCCTCAATGGAAACAAAGTTAAAGTTCCTTTTATGACCAGCTCCAAAAATCAATTCGTGCGTGAATATGATGGTTTCAAAGTACTGGGTCTTCCCTATGCGCAAGGCCAAGATAAGCGTAACTTCACAATGTACTGTTACCTCAGTGATGCAAAAGACGGGCTTCCGTCTTTGGTAAAGAAGATGAGTTCCACATCCGACTTTTTTGAGCGTCACACTCCACGCGTAAAAGAAAAGGTGGGGGAGTTTTTTATACCAAAATTTAAGATTGAATTCGGATTTAAAGCTTCTGGTATGTTGAAGGAATTAGGGCTTGTATTGCCTTTTGGTGTTGGACATCATGTCACCGAAATGGTTGACTCACCTGTTGGTACAGGCCTTTATGTACCGGAAATCCACCAAACATCCGTTGTGGAGGTGAATGAAGAAGGTACAGAAGCTGCAGCGGTCAGTTTCGGAGAGATGGCATTTGGATGTGCAGCAACGGTACCTAAAGTTGTTGATTTTGTGGCGGATCACCCGTTTTTGTTTGTGATTAGAGAAGATGTAACCGGGGTTGTATTGTTTATGGGACAGGTGATTGACCCTAGTTTAAGTATCTAATGTCCTTGCTTTGTTTATGCACCGTTAAAATCTCTTTTTGTGTTTGCTAATTCAGAACATGTTGGACCTTTTGCACCAATTGAATTTTGGACTAATACTTTTTTACACCTTGGCGCGCAATTTACTTCTGTTCAAGCTATTGATTTGCTATGTTTTGTGATGTTCACTCTTCCGTTTTACTACAATAAAACAATAAAATAGTACTATAACTAACCCTTTTAAGAAGATATATATTACTGAGTTGGAACTAAAATGCCAATTTGAGATGTAAATGATATACAAATGTGCATGGAACTTGGAAGTGACTCAAGTTGATGTAAGCCTAATGTTCTCCATGAAGATCATAATACTATTGCAAACGCATGTAACAGGTTCGTCTTCATCCCATTCTACTTTACTCCAAATTTTCTCATCAGTTCCAGCTGATGAGAAACCTCTGTTTAGACTGTGGGGTGTGGGGCTTGGGTTGGGGGAAAACGCCCAAGCCACCACCCCTTGGGGCTTCGGTTTGGGGCGTGGCCCTTGGGGCTTGGATTTGAAGCCGGGCGTGGGGCGGGCCTGGGTTTGATGTGGCGGCCTCCTATTCACCTTGGGTTTTAAATTTTATATATATATATAGAGAGAGAGAGAGCGGTTAACATACATTACGAGTAATCGTACTTCACGTACGCGACAATACTGACAGATCAACTTATCACGCATGGATAATTAATCACGCATGTAGCACTTATCACGCATGATGCTCAATTTAACGTGCGTGATTATCAATTTAACGTGCGTGATTATATACAAGTCTGTGTGATTATATACAAAGTTCCTGCATGCGTAATTAGGTTTTTTAAGTTTATAACGTGCGTGATTTCAAATGAACGTGCGTAATTTGGTCGCGTACGTTATGTACGTTAAGCCGTGAAGTACATTATACTTTCTCTCTCTCTCTCTCTCTCTCTCTCTTTCTCTCTCTCTCTCTCTCTCTCTCTCTCTCTCTCTCTCTCTCTATGTGTGTATATATATATATAGGGTTAGGATCAAGAGTGAACACCTTCCTCATTTGTGAACTGTGTAAACTCATCTTGGCCCTTGATTTTAAAAGGATAGGATTGTCAATAACTAATTTGATTTAATTCTTATTTAATTTTAAACCAATTATAATTAAGATTTATCCTAATCAGTTACCATAATATTCTACCTAATTCCTGCATTTTAGGAATTCAAATTAATGATTCATAAACAAAATTAAAACCTTCTCTCTCTAAATCGAGAAGAACTGACCTCCCTTTTTTGTTCCAATGTTTCCTTCTTCTTCAACAATTCAAGTTCCTTCAAAAGACGATTTGATTTGTGGGATATTGCAGGTATCAATCAAAGTTTTAATTTTTTTTCCTTATTTCTTTTAGGGAAATTGGCCTGTAATAATCTCACCTAGACCTTATTGGCCGTTAATAATCCCACCTCAGAATATTCCCTCCACCAGTCCCACCTTTCACCTATTTTTCCTACAACGGTCCCCCGTTAAAAAAACTTAACGGAGTTAAGCTTTTTTCCAAATTACAAACAGATTTTTTAGGGCTTTTGATTAGAACGACGATACGAGTCCATTGATGTAAAACTTGCCTCAAAATGGTGCTCCAAACGATGAAAACGACGCTTCAATTCGGGTGTTTAAATTTCCAATTAACCAAAATCAAGTCACTTGGAGCACCATTTCGAAGTAAGTTTTACATCAGTGGACTCGTATCATTGTTCTGATCAAAAGCCCTAAAAAATCTGTTTGTAATTTGGAAAAAAGCTTAACTCCGTTAAGTTTTTTTAACGGGGGACCATTGTAGGAAAAATAGGTGAAAGGTAGGACTGGTGGGGGGAATATTCTGAGGTGGGATTATTAATGGCCAATAAGGTCTAGATGGGATTATTACAGGACAATTCCCCTTAATTATATGAATTTGTATAATTTTTTCCCTCATTTTTTTCATCGTACATCAGTTCCTTAAACCCAGGAAATCAAGTTCCAATTTCATTGTACATCACGTCAATTTTTCGTCTAAAGATCGATCGCAACTATATCCTCGCAGGTAGTTGATTTGGTTATTGTAGTTTTATTCCGGCAATCATGTGTATTGTATATTACATAAATCCCTACAGAAGTTTAATTAGTTTATTAATATGTGTTTATATACTGTATATTACATGAACACTTGTATACTTACCTGTTTACTATGTTTGTACACATGTGTACTTGAATATTTATACACTAGTACTCATGTGTACTGAGTTGCAGAATATGTGTATCATATTGGTTATCATAACTGTGCACCTGTGTATTCTGTATCTATTGTATAAAATTTATTATTAATAAGCTATATTAAGTAAACTGAGGTGTATAAAAGTCTGAAAAAAAAAACATACAAATAGAAATTAAATTTGAGTTCTATTATTTCAAAATAAAACAAAAACCCATAATAAATGGAGGAGATAATGATAGATAATTAAGCTATTCGCTTACAACCTTCCATATTTGTTAATTTTAAATGTATAATGATACCTTTCTATATTTAATTAAATATATAAAATTAAACCAATAATTACGATCTTGCCATTATATTAAAATCTTAAGATGATGAAGATCAACGGTCCATTTAAGTTCACACAGTTCACTCTTAGGAGGGTGTTCACTCTAGAACCCTACCCTATATATATATATATATAGACTAGTCGTTTACCCGCGCGATGTGGCGGGGTGACAATATGCAGTGCGGTACTTGTTTCTCGTAATTTTTTTATTCATACTATATTTATTGTACCATCATTGTGGTGGATATATGTTATAAGCGAAGTGATCGATTAGTCCATTTCATTGTGGTATGCATAGTTGGGTCGGTTTGTGTTTTCTATTTGTTTAATCCTATCATGATATATTGTATATCACCATCTGTTATTTTTCATATTCGTAGTATATGTGTGGTCTATCTATGTTTCTTGATTTTTTTAATGGTAACGCTTACATACTCATCTCCAAAATTACACCATATAAATCTTAATTTACTCATTGCTCTAGATTAAACCTAATACCTCCCACTTAGAGGCAAAGTCTCTACCAAGGCAACTATCAAAACGTCAACAAAAATGAGTAGGTGGTCCCAGTACCTTTGAATTTTTTAAATATTATAGTTTATAAGATATAGCACGAATACGTAAAAGAATTATTCGTTTGTTGTGGATGGAGAAAAGTGTAACTAATTATCTATAGTTTTGTTAAACTCATGGATTTAAGTGTAATAAGATGGAGGGATAAAATATAAATGGTGTTTAAAAGACAATTTTTCAACATTTAGGTGTGTATTTATAAATTAAGGTTGGAGAATTCTTTATTTTTAGGTATCTTAAAATGCTTCTCCCTCGTGTGTTATAATGTAGTATAGATAATTTGGGTTTAGTTTAAACGGATTCAGGTCAGTTCAGGTCGAGCCAGCGGACACGTTTAGATGGGTCGTGTTCGTGTCAACACAGCGAGTTCGTGGTCCGACCTATTTAACCTGTTTATTTGTTTTTTATTTTATAAAATGTGATTTTTAATGATAATTTGCCATAGTTTATGCAATGCTTTTTTGTTTTGAACATCACTGTTCGCACATGGAAAGTGTGTAACTCCAATCCTCACGGTCCATAAAGAAAAGATAGTGAACAAAATATAATTTTAGGAGTTAGGCGTTACTTGTCCTCAATCGTCATTTTGCGTCTGGTAGTTTAATAAATGGTCATTTTGGGTCCGGTCAGAACAGGCTTTGCCAATATTAGGTTCTGGCCAAAACGGGTCAAAACACAGGGCCCAAGAATCCAATCGACTGCATAATCTGCAACACTTAAAAATCCAGTAGATAAAAGGCCCATCTAAGGATGCTATTCATGTCATCAATGCATTTACAAAAACAAGTCTAGTTACCTTACAAACGGTAGTGATCAAAATGATTGCAATAGACCACTAAACATGCTCCAACCTCTATCGCAACCATCCCTGTGGCTCTATGGTCTAGATATATAATCATATTAAATGTGCTCTGCCGGTTCATAATGATCCACACAAAAGACGCGCCATGGAGACTGCACATGAATACTTCTCCTTTGCAACCCCCACAAATCGGTCTCGTAAATTGACATCAGTTGACCAAATTTGGCTGAATTGGCTAAGTTGACCAAATTTGGCTTGGTTGACTGAATTGGCTCAGTGGACCAAAGCTTTTACTCTGAAGAAAAAATATCCCTTTTCCTAAACTTTACAGATAATTAGTGTGTTAGGAGAGTTAATTATCTTAATCAAATTCAATCAATTAATAGGCTTGTTACTCGGGTTGTTGTATATCAACAACAATAATAAAAATCGATTTATAATTAAACCAAGTCCTCAGGTGTGCATTTGTACCTTCTAAATCAGTCGAAGACTCGAATCCACAGCTTCAACACCACGAATCACACCACCTTGCAAGCCCAACCGTCAATCGTCACCTGATGCACCACTAAACCCAAGACAAGCTTATAAAACATTATATCCCAAAACAATAAGCAACTGATTACTGATGCAAGACTCGTCTAAGCTAGAGGTAGCAAAATGAACGTGCAGGCTGGTTGGGTCTCATGTTACAAAAACTCTATGTATCAAGTACAATTAGAAAAATCATATTTAATGGCAATCGAAGTTTTTAGTACAATAATTTTTGATGATTTCTACACTGAAAATAAGCTTTGGGTGACTTCTGATTCCTTTGAAGACCGATAGCAAAAACTGGAAGGCCCTGTCACAAGTAGAAATAAGTGAGCAAAATGAAAAGATTCCAACTGAAGACCAAAAACAATGGAATAATGAATAAATGTAACCTCTTTTGTGTAACCGGATAATCCGATCAGCTGCGAATCACGAACTCCTCTGTAGAAATTAGCAGGAATTATGGATTTTTGCGTAAGAAAACTCACGGGTCAGTATATTATTACAAAACATTAAAAAAACACAAAGGGTAAAACGGTAAAATCAAATATTTGGTATTGAATCTTTGAAAATCTATTACGGTTTACATATTGACACTTAAACTGCGATTAGTAGTGTTTCAATGAAAACACACTTTGTGATCTTTTATAACGTTATTGTACGTGTATTCCCTTACGTTTGTAGTGTAAAAGAGAACAAATAAGTAATAAGGCTTAATCAAATGTAAGCAAATGACTTTAAACAGAAGCTCAATGCTTAAAAGACTAAAATAATTTCAAATCAAGAATTAAATTAAAACAATACAAAAGCTCAAAATCTAAAAATTCCAAACTCGGTTGATTCCAAATCTCTTTGCATTAATTCAAGCTAATATAACAGTATAATCTGCAGCTCATAACTGGGATCAGATAAACACGCATTCAATTCCGATTCCTTAACTCCAAATTGCTTCTCGTAAACAGATACCAAAATAATGAAATGAAATGCTGGTTATATAGGAAAAAGGGAATGCAAAAACACTATCAAATGTATGGACTGATTAATAAAAAAAATAAGCACAATGTTTTAACAATAATATCACTTAGTTGAGTGCAATTCAAATGTATGGACTGATATGTACAAACACATACGTAAAATCTTTTGTAGGCATGTTTTTCCATATCAGCAAGATCAAGTTTGTTCAATTTATTAATAATCAATGACCATACATATAATTCCAAGTTACCAGTTTGAAAAACCATGACAGTTGGTTCATCATCTACACTGGGCTTCTTAAGATCTTCCAAAGTTGCATCAGATTTGTCTTCCAAAGTTCTTCTACCTTGTTGATTTGTTGAGGCCTGAGCACTGATCTGGCTGGCTTGTAGCTGCTCTATTTCAGATGGAACCTGCACGAAACATACTAATCACCTCCTGGTTCTATACTTCGCATTTCATTTTATAAACACACACACAGAGAATAGATAAAGAAATTTATATAGTAACCTTACAAAGCTACTGCAAGAAACATATATTATCAATAAGTGGACACCAATAACCCAGATCCCATTCCATGTCTTTCAAGAAAATCAGATTATGGCAAGGCTCCATACAAAAAAGAAGAGCCACACTCTCTGTCTTCACCAACTGAAATAATCAACAACAATATCAATAAAAATCCTGCAATAATTTATGTTCCGTGCATAAACAAATAATAAAACACATAAAATTAGGGCTTACCAAATGATTAACAATGTGAGAGTCAGAAGTATTCCCTCAATACCTAACAACACACGCCAGATTCTACACACCGTGATGCCTACACGCATGCTGCATATGTTAAGATTAAAATAAATAATAAAAAAATATATAACCAATTACCAACCTCTTCATCAGGGATTTGGGGATCTTCATGAACAGAAGTAAAGTTAATAGGTCTCTCCGGGGGGTAACTTCATTTGTAACAACTACTGCAATCTACAGTTTAATACAATCGGAACCACATAATTAAAATATGAAGGGATTGCTGACCCATTCACAGTTAAGTAAAACTTTAAGCTTACGAATCACCAACAACGCGTAACAAGATGCTAGATCTGTGACATTGTCATCATCTTCCACCCACAACCACCATCGCTGATGAACCCAGCGCAGATCTGTGTCATCTTCATCATCTTCCACCCACAACCAAACCATAGATCTGAAATATTACACAGATCCGATTCAAATAACAAAAAAAAAAGATATGGTAAAAAGAAAGGTACCGAGAAGTCAAACCAGTCGATCTGGTGTCGAATCTAGAGAGATTCATCACTGAGGAAGTCGATCTTGGTGTTGGAGCGACTGGTTTCTTAGTGAAACCCTAGAATCGCCAGGGAGAAAGAGAGAAGATGAGGAGAGGAGCGGCGATTGTTTTGTCCAGCAAACCCTATTTTTGATGACCCGAGTTCCACCGATTGCAACTACACCAAGCTTCATCTTTCTGATTTCTGGAAAATGAAGCAGATCTACTGGGAGAGCGGCTGAGAGTGAGATTGCTAGAGAGAGAGAGATGAGAGCGGCTGAGAGTGAGATCGCCAGAGAGAGATGAGAGCTGCGATTGTTTTGTTCCAGCAAACCCTAATTTTGATGACCCGTTCTTTTATTGGCCGCGTGTTAAAAAGACATTTTCAACACTTTGTGCTTAAATGGTTGTACAATGGGCTTTAAATGGTTGTACAATGTCAAATGACCATTCTTGCCCTTCCTATATGCTTATTAAAGTAGTATAGATATAGGAAGGTTAACGTACATTACGGCTTAACGTACATCACGTACGACAGGTAATTATGCACGTTCATTTTAAAATCACGCATGTTATAACTCAAAAATCCAAAATCACGCATGTTGAAGCATAATAATCACGCATATTGAAAACATTAATCACGCATGTTATATAACAAATCACGCACGTTGTCATACGTGAAGTACGTTAACCCGTAATGTACGATATACTTTCTCTCTCTCTCTCTATATATATATATATATATATATATATATTTAATAACCTGCCAACCCACGCGGTGCACCCACTCCCCGCCATACCCCACGGACACGTCACTAGGCGGTGGGAGGGCTCGAACTCCACGTGTCAACTCATGCCCCCAACCCAAGCCCCACCATTCCCCACGGTCTAACGCCTATAACATCACCTTTGATTAATGTTGTTGTGAATCATTAATGACACAAGGAACAGTAACCAAATTAATTAGGAAAGATAAACTAGATTTCTATTGGATGGATTACAATTACTAATTGAAGCAAACAAGAAAGAATAACATACAAGGGGTGGGAAGCTAAGAGATTACAGAGTAGGAGATGAGACTTTTATCATAATCGTTATGCCTTATTCACTGGCTTTTGTATCTAGATATGGGCATAATAACCGGTTCCAAACCCGACCCGGTAGACCCGACCTGGAACCGGTTCCAGTTCCTACCCGCCTTATTGAAGAACCGGTTCCGGATTAAAAAAATCGTAGCTTTTTACCCGGTTCCACTTTTTATAAAAAAATTGATACGTACCTGGTTCCTACCCGGAACCGGTACCTCCGTAACCAATTGAGACCCGATGCATTAAATTCTGGACGATGTTACGGTGGAATCGATTCCTATCCGTTTCAACCAAGCTTTTCATACAACACAAAGTTTTTATTAAAACTGGTTACATTACATTATAACACTAAACATTTATCTAACATAAAACACACTAAATCCTACAAATACAACATTACATAAAAGACTAAACATTCGAAGAACCGGTTCCGGATGCTTCACCGGCTTCATTTTTCTTCGCCTTTGTAATCGGACAATGACGATCGGTGTATTTTTTTAGCGTCGAGTTGGCCGTAGCCTTCATGAACTTGCTGCAAGCTTTGCACCGTGGCATCTCATGGCTATTGCTCATTAAGCCCAAATCAAAGTGCTTTCAAACTTGGGGGTTTCTTTTGGTTTCCAAAACCATGACTATTTCATCGTTGCACGCCATAACAAGCTTTGAAGATATAGATTAGAAGGTGTAACTTGAAACCGATTTATGTATTTTTTGAGTAGGAGTAAGTTATGTTTGAAGGTGATATGTATATATACTTGAAATCGATTTAAATGGCCGTAAATCGATTTCTAACGGCATTATAGCCGTTGGAATCGATTCCAACAGGTGTTGCAACTTTTTATGTAAGTTACCCAAAGGAACCGGTTCCTCCGAGGAAGGAGGAACCGGTTACAACTCTACCCGGAATCGGTTAGTATCGGTTCCAGTATTTTTGATTTAAAACCGGGTAGGAACTGGAAGCGGTTCCTACAAGAATCAGTTCCATTCACACTTATTCAAGAACCGGGTATGGTTAGGAACCGGCTCTGGGTATAAAAAAAAACCCGATTTGCTCATCTCTATTTGTATCGTGTGACGTTTCTCTCACTATGCAGCTTGTTGGGCTCATCTAATTGGGTTGTTTGTTTGGGGCGTATAGGCTTAGGTCTATAAAAAAAGGGTAGGTGCACGGTACCTCTGATCACGGAGGGGATCCCCCCTCCCAGTTCACCATCCGACAAGGATCCCTGGTGGCAAATACCCTCCCAACACTTGGGGTTCGAGAGAGGTGAGGTTGCCACGTCTCGAATTCGAGACCCCAACGATCCAAGTGTTGGAATATGAGTGTCGGTGGCCAACTAAGCTACCCCAGTTGGTTGGCTTAGGTCTATAAGGTTCACATCAATGTTGTTTTTGAACCCTTTCAATTTCATGTTTGTCTCCTGACAAATATTAACTTTTTAATCGTCATCATGATGTGAGGGGGGTGCATGCCTAACCCCTTTAGGCAAAGTTTTCCCCCATTCAATTGAATTGTGCCATGTAATTTGCCTAAACTTTTTGCCTATTACCCAAAAATCACAAGGAGTGCATGCCTAAATTTAGATTAGGCAAAGGGGTCAAAAGCGTTTTGGGCTTCCGTAGGAGACTCGTATACACCCGATGCAACCCTTATGGGACCTTGCGGTAATGAATAAAATTGTGGTGGATATTTGGGTTGAGGTTGGGTGTTGTAAAAACCCGTTTGCGGAAAAAATTGCGGTGGAAAGTTGGGTTGGTACACACTTGATCCGCCTCGCCTACTTAGTGAGCCACACCCTCTCGTACCCGAACCCGATACTTTTTTATTGCCATCGCTCTTGTTTTATCTATCCATGATGTACTTGATAACTTTTTAAATTGGGTGAATTTTTTAGAATGGGGCGAGAAATTTATTGAATTGAATGATATTTATAGGGTGTTTACTTATTTATTTTTTTTAACCAATGGTAATATTACCGTTCAAAACATTAAATTTATCCAAAAATTCGTGCTTTCCAACGTACCTTTCCCCAATGCGGCAACTCTTCACTTGGGTCTTCGGATAGGCAAAGTGATGTGGCGGTAGTGTTATCTATCGGCAAACACTTTGCTGATTACACTTGTCGCGACCACCCCTGTGCCCCTAAGAAACTGTATAGTGTTCCATAGAACCAACTTATTAGAATATGTTGGGAGACAATTATTTAAAGAAACCAAATCATAGTAAAAAAAATTAAAAAAAAAATATTTAAAGAAACCAAATCATAGTAGGGTTTTATTGAGTAGAGGTTGAATATATATACCCTGCATATCTTTCTTCTTCGTTTTCTTCTTATTCCTTGTTTACGTACCCATATACAACAAAACATTGTATTTAAAACATTTTAAAACATAACTAGTTAAATTTTTGCCCATGCGTTGCGTTAGGGACCCAATGACTGCAAAACGTGTGTCAGTAATGGCAAGCAGATACCGAATATCAAAACATAAATAAAAATGTCGTGAAAAGGATAGTCAATCCGTCATAAAAAGCGATTTTAAATAACCTAATATATAATAATAGGACCCACACATCATACACGTTGGAAATTCGGTTGTTTTCAGTTCAGTTATTACGGTGCTA
Organism: Helianthus annuus; assembly: GCF_002127325.2. Taxonomy (NCBI): domain Eukaryota; kingdom Viridiplantae; phylum Streptophyta; class Magnoliopsida; order Asterales; family Asteraceae; genus Helianthus; species Helianthus annuus. The sequence goes on from NC_035437.2 coordinate 119,820,769, forward strand.
ACACGTTAAATATGGATGAGCTCGGTACCGGTAACGACACCGAAAGTACCAATCCGGAAAATCATCGAAATTAGGTACCGGCACCGAAAATACTCGGTACAATACGGTATGGTATTTGAAGGTAAAAATCAATAAATATAGGTATGGTGCTAGACCGGTGTCAAACCGAAAGTAACGATTCGGAAAACGCCAAAAGGTATGTACCAAATTGGTACCGAAAAGGATTTGGTATAGTAAATTTGGTACCGATATGATACCGGTTTGATTACAGGATTTGATAAGATTTGCTCATCAATAGTCTAAATATCCAAGTTAATTTAAATGCTACAATTCATTCAGTACGTAAAAAGACAAAAAAAATAAAGCAAATTAGTTGTTGTGTATATAAAACCTCATTCAAACGAAATACAGTTTACTTACTGTGTGTGTGAAAAGTAATCTAAACTATTACTTACATTGCTACGTTGCTACAGGATTTGATGAGCTCGGTACCAACCGGTACCGAAAATACCGTTATCGAAATTCCCAAAAGTGGATACCGGTACCGAATATACCTGGTACAGTACGACTTGATACGATCGGTACTGGTACGGCACCGGTATTTGAGGGTAAAACCCGATGAATACCGGTGCCGAACGGATACCGAAAATACACTCAGTTTGGTAAATTTGATAACAGTACCGGTACCCGATACTATTCATTCATTTCTATTTTTATTATTGTTCATTCATTTCTTTTTTTAATATTTATTTATTTATTACTGTTCATTCACTTCTCTTTTTAATATATAGGTAAATTCCATTTTTAATATTATATAGTCGGAATCAAAATGAAATTTGTATCGGAACTCACAAAAATGAATGTTTGTATGGGTAAAGAACAAAAAAAAAATCAATGATATTTGATCTATTAAATTTTAGTAGTACAAGACAACTTAGGAATACTTGATTGTTTTCTTGTATATATTCGAGACGGGGTTAAGTATTTAAGGAAGTTCGAGGTCATCTTTCAAAAATTTGGTGAAATTGCCATAACTCTTGGTATACTATCTGGACTCGTCGATATTTATAAATAGATGTAAAAAACCATATGGAACTTTACATATAGAATGCTTGAATCGGCTATGCATTACAGACTTGCCTTTCAAGGTTACATCCTAAGAGATCTTAACACTGAATGGTTTATCACCAATGACGAGTGGGCTAGGGCTAAAAAGTTTTGCAAAGTATTTAAGAGATATTTTTTGGGTTCAACAAATTTGTTTTGGGATACATGATATCCGACAACAATTTTGTTTCTTGCTAAAAATTTTAAAGTGAAAAATGAGATAACTAATTGTTATATCTCAGATGATGTTTTCTTGATGAGTGAGCTGATGTTCGAAAAGTTTGAAAAATATTAAGTAGAAATTGGGGTTCCTATGGCAACTGTCTCAATTTTAGATGTGGAATCTTGTGAGGTTATAGCCGACCAATGAGCTTGGTATATGGTCGGGTTGAAGATGTGATAACTAATTAGTTAAAGTCTCCATGTGAAAAGTGCTACACCGCATTTTACATGGCTAGGGTATCTAAGAATAACTCAACTATACATCATCCGGGCCCCAAAACATTTATGTTAGACATGAAGATGATTTTTATGCTTTTCTTAAGACTGGACCAGTTGAAAATAAACAAAACAAAAGGTTACCTTGAGATGTACTTAGAGGAGCCTAATTATAGGAATACAAATAATTTGATGTGTTAAAATGATAAATTCAAGGTTCTAGCAAGTGCCCTACTTTAATCAAAATGATCCATAACATTTTTAGCATTCCAATCATAACCCTTGCCTTGGAATCGGGATTTAGTGCGAACGTATATCGGATGACTACCAAAGCGCTCTATCAAAAGATATGGTTGAATTTCTTGTTAGTGGAGATGATCGGATAAAGTCCATATAAAAAACAACTATTCGAACCTTAGTTTTACAATTTTATTACTAACAGTTGGATATTTTTATGCGTAGCAATCACAAAGGAAGAAAAGACCTTTGGAAGTTCCAATACCGACGGTTGATGATGCATTTAATTTGAAACAAAAGGTAATTAAAAAAATTAGTATAAATTACTTGGAGATTGGATATAAGTTGCTTGCAGAATATATGTAAATTGTATTTTTTTTTTAATGTTTAATTTTTGTGTTATATAAATTGTTATAGTGTTGTTTTATTCCATTGTTTCATTACAATATTTACTTATAACTAGTATAATTACTGCGCGCTTCGTTGCAGACCTTTGATCATTATCGGTTTGGTTCATTACAGTACTTGCACCGCCACTTGGCATAACAATCGTTGCCATTCAACACATGGTTTACAACGATTGAAAACAATAAAAGCGAATACCTGTATCGGTACCGATGTTGTTTGGTCGGTATCGGTCCGTTATGATATCGATATTGTACAGACACTCGATATAACTTACGATACCAAAAAGTACTTTATTGCGAATATAACTTCGTATTCAATGAATTTTATACCGCCACGTCGAGGAAACTATAAAAACGAATACGGTACCGTTACCAATATTGTTTGATTGGTATATGTTCGGTTTGTGATGATAAAAAAAATCAACTATATGGTTTGTTCGAATAGAACTTTTATCGAATTGTACATAATAATAAGCACATGATGACGCTAATAATAGAAAAAACTATACAGATGTTATACAGTACGGTACTGCTGTTGTTTAGACAGTATCAGTAATATTAAAAAAGAAAATCATTAAAAGTTATAATTAAAGAAATATGTTTAATGTTAAAGTAAATATAATAGTAATCTATTGTAATAATGAAATGATAAAAGTATGGAAAAATCTATATATATTATTATAAAATCTTGAGGTTAGTGGATTACCTCTAATACATGACTATAATATACCTAATTATATACGTATATAATAGTTTCAAAAACCGAACCATAATATCAACCGAAACCATAATTGAATGTTATGTGTTATTTACTTATTGAATGGTGTTATATACTTATTGAATGGTGTTATATATGTGTTGGATGGTGGTTGTGAAAAGTTTTGAATTAATGATAAAATTACTTGTTTACCATTTTGAATTAATTTAGATTGAGGACACGTCTCATCTCCACAATATTTCTCAAATTTCTCACATTTTAACCTTTTTTACAATAACCTTACACAACATGATAATCAATAAATTTAAGGGTGTTGCTAAATGCACTCCCCTTTCTTAAATTTTACTGGTTATACTCTCCCCTTGAAATTTTAAATAAATACAATAAAACCTTTTATTTTGTATTTTTTAATCGCATCTACTTGAAATTTTTAAACAATTCAAAAGGATAATTAAATTAGATAACAACTTATCAAGTTTTTAAACAAATCAAAAAAGATAATTAAATTATAAGAATTATGCCAATGATATGCTAGGGTTCATAAAAAAGATAATTAAATTATAAGAATTATACTAATGATATGCTAGGGTTCATCTGATAAGAAGCATTTATGCGATCAATGTTTGCATCACAAGATTGAAAATGTAAGATAGGAACAAGAAATCAACAACAATTAAGAAAAAAAAAATTATTTATAACCTGAATTTAATTAAAACCATTAAATCATTCTTTCATCAATTCTAGTGGAGTAGGTGGCATATTTTTAGGTAAACACATAAGGACTGTTGTTAAAACCTTTACATTAAGAACATGCATAGTGGTAAGGCTGAATAATGCCCCTATTCTTGAGTGTTTTCTGTCATGTAACAGTGCAGTCAGCAAGGGGCATTATTGGACTTTTTTTTCTAAAATGGATGTAGTCGGGATTGTGGGGCATTATGTTTGTAATAAAATTAAATAAAAAAAACATTAAAAAATCTTATTGGACAAAACAAATGAAGCTGAAGGTGATTGGTCAGTTATTCCCCCATCCGGCGTTGTTTCAAACACGCCAAAACAAAAAATTTGGCCAAAAACGCCCTAAAACGCCATGGGGGTGGGGCTTGGGCGTGGTTGGGCGTGTTTGGGGGAGAAACACGCCAAGATCTTGCCCACTACGGATGGTCTTATGGAACAGATGATACTTGTTATTAATTTTCGGTCTGTGTTTTTTGACATATAAAACATCATTTGCCAGTCAATTCTCCACTCAATGACTCCGTTGCAGTTGTATTTGATTATTAGTTAGTGACAAAGGATATATGTTGTGCTTCGTGAAACAAGTAGAATTCCAATTGATATAATTATATTATAACATCTATGAAATAACTGAATAGTTTGGGTTTGAGTACGTAATAAATGCAAGAGGGTGGCTGCAAAACCCTATCTTAGGCATGGTCTGATACTCCTTCAACATATTCTAACTACTGAAACTGCTTTCGGATCAATTACTAAAAAAATGAATTTTTAAGGGTTGGTATATGAAAAGTTTTAAACATGTACTTTTGAAAGGGTGTACATATTCACACACCCTAGTCTCTATTTACACACCCTCATATACGCCTCGTATAGGTCTATACGTCGTGTATAACATTTTTCAATTTCCAAGAGAATCTCTTATTATGTCATATTTTGTCTTATATGCCTCGTATAGCGCTATATGGGGCGTATAGACGAAAAAAACCATTTTACCCATGAGTTAGGCCTAGACTGAGGGTAAATTGGTCGTTTTTGCCTCTCTTATATGCATAGTATAGGCTTGTTGAAGCGTATATATATAATGCAAATTACCATTTTAGCCCTAAATTAGGCCTAGACTGGGGGCAAAACAGGGCTACAATAGTCTTTTGGACCACACTATACGCCCAGTAGGGATGGCAATCAAACCCGAACCCATTAGGTAAACCCGAAACCCGACACAATTGGGACGGGTTTGGGGTCGGTTAATCGGGTTTGGGATTTAGTGATATACCCGTTTACCCGACCCAAATACCCGATAAAGTGTACCCGTTTACCCGATTGTATACCCGATATAATTTTTTTTATATTATTAAATAAATATGTATATATATGATGCATCCATTTTTTACACACATAGGTATTCTATTCCATATAAATTGTAGTTATTTGATATATATATTTTTATAATGATAATACAAAATGTAACCGGTTAGTAGTTACTCGATAGATACCCAATGTGTTTTGAGATGAGTATACCCAACGAGTAATCTTTTTAAATTAATGGGTTTACCCGAAACCCGTGGGTATACCCGATACCCGATGGGTATTTACCCGCTAGAAACCCGACGGGTTTTGGGACAGGTTTGGGACAAGCTTATCTAACCGGGTTTGGGTTTGAGATTTCCTAAACCTGTCCCAAACCCGACCCATTGTTATCCCTAACGCCCAGTCTAGCCCTATATGTGGCATATATTTTTAGTTTTTTTGGTTCTGTTTTTAATATTCATAACACTAATATTAATTAGAAAAAACTTATATTAATATCAATAACACTAATATTAATTATAAAAAAACTCATATTAATTATAATAACTCTAACATTAATTATAAAAAACTCATATTAATTATAATAACTCTAATATTAATTATAAAAATTCATATTAATTATAATAACTCTAATATTAATTATAAAAAACCCATATTAATTATAATAACTCGTATAGGCTTATAGGTCTTGCATAAGACTATAGGTGTGATTTAGGTCTCGTATAGGCCTATACAAGTGTTGTATCATATCATGTACTTGTTATTTTTATTTATTTAAAATAGAAAACTTATTTTTGTTTAAAATTTTGCTAAAACGATTAATATTGTATAAAATGTATGTTAAAAAAAACCCTTATATACGCCTATACGTGGCATATATGGGGCATGAATCATACATGAGACCTATACGAGGGGTCATATACGCCCCGTATAGGCCTATACGAGGCATATAGGACAGTGCCGTCTCTGAAAATGTTAAAAGAAATTTGGGCCCTGTGCGAGATTAAAAAAAAGGGCCGTACACGCCCTGGTAAAACAAAAATTCTGTGCCGTTGTTGCGTTGTTGTTGCGTCACTCAGCAATTCGATCAAACCCTATTACGGGTAGTATAACAAACTGAACAGATTCAGGTCAGTTCGAACAGTTTGTAAAAAAGTATTTTAGAAGTTAAGAAAAAAAAATATTTTATAATTAATAATAATATTAAACAATAAAAGAATTGGGTTGTTTGAAAAAACGAAAAAGAAAATTTAAGTGAAGAAAGAGAAAACTTGAGTGAAAGAAGAAAAAGAAAATTTAAGTGAAAAGAAAAAGAAAAGTTGATTGAAAGATAAAAAGATAATAGGAGAAAAAAAGGAAATATTGATATAACTGAATACAATTGAGTGAAGGATAAAAAGAGGAAAAAAGGAAATAAAATGGGTGAGACCAAGGTTCGACCTAGCGACCAATGACTTAAAAACCATCCTTTTTACCACTCTACTGCAGTTGATACTTTATTATAAACATATGGTTATAATTATATATATATATATATAATATTACGTGTATAAATAATATATAAAAAAACTACGGGCCCTTTTATGTTTTTGGCCCTGAGCTGGCGTACACCCCGCACATGCTCAGGGCCGGCCCTGATATAGGAGCAGCCAAACCAGAACTACCATGAATGAGACACTGAATTTGATGAAACCCTATACGCCCCGTATAAGCCTATACGAGGCAAAGGGTGTCTAAATAGGCAGATGGGGGTATAATAAGTAAAAATAGGGGTGCATTTAGCCCACCTCTAAATTTAAACATGTTATGTTATTTCGATAAAAAATGGAAACATGACTATCACTCTAGCGAATAAGAAGTTAAGGGGTGAAGGTGGTCACTAGTGATAGAATTCTATCACTCACAAGCACCAATCAAATTCCGCCATGTCATCAACCATTTTTCCATCACTCACAACCTTTTTTGATGGCAATGGGCATCGATCACCACCACACCCAACAATTTCCCCCAACCAACAATTACCCTCACAAAAAAACCATCACGGGCCGTGAAGAAAATAACGAAATCGGCCCACGTTAAACTATCACGCGTGAAATTGAGAGGTGGCAGTAGGAATTTTTGTTTTCCACGCGTTGATTTTATGCTATCACGTAAACATAACGATGACCCCAACATAACGATGACCCCGCCTCCCCTAATGCGGCAAGACAATTTACAAAGATTAAAGTAACGTTTTGTTCGGTTTCTACGTCAAAAGAAATTCGTCAAACTATCCTTTTAAACCCACGATATTATCCTTTTAAGCCCTCAACAAAGTTTTGTTATCAGTGAATGTATCACCTTCAATTTATTTCAAGAAACTAAATCATATTAATATTTTGATTTGTTTTGATTAAGTAGGGTTTTCTTGAGTAGAGGTTGAATATATATATATACACCCTGCATATTTTTCTTCTTATTCCTTGTTTACGTACTCAGAGAAGTCCAACAATGGCTCCTTTTTTCCGCCATCCCATCTTCAACAAGCCTCGTCTCAAACAGCGTTACCCAAAGCCTGCTTTTAAACCCTCTCGGCCACAACCTCGGCGTCTCGACCAGTCGATGATGATCAGCAACCAAACCCATGTCTCAACTGCACTCGCAACACACCTTCTGTCCGACAAACACGACTTCAACGTTGTTTTCTCACCCCTCTCGATCCAGGTCGCCCTGAGCGTACTATCTGCCGGTTGCAAAGGTGAAACACTTGACCAACTCCTGGCTTTCCTTAAAGCGGATACTATGGATGACCTCAACTCTCTCTATTCGGAGCTTGTGTCCTCGATATTAGCCGACGGTAGCCCTGGTGGCGGACCTATATTGTCTTCTGTAAACGCAGTTTGGGTTGGTGAAAACTTTTCTCTCAAACCATGTTTCAAACAGGTTGTGGACACCGTTTATAGAGCCGCTTGCAAACAAGTCGATTTCCACAAGGTTAGTTTCTAATGTTTTTCAAGCGGCCCTACCTCTTTTTCAACTCTTTCTTAACTCAATATATTACTAGAGTTTCTTTTACGTATTATATTGCTCATTAAGTCTTCTTGTGAGGATGATTCTGCAACTACTTTGATATCAATCTTGGTTATTTTGTTCACAAACGAGGCTTAGATCGTTATTAAAGTTATAAAACTTTGTTTTTTTATACTATTATGCTAATATATTATTGAGTGGTACTCTATTATTTTTTTGTTTAGTGATATTATTTACTCTATACTCTTTTTTTTTTTTTTTGTTTAATGAAGGCAGAAGAGGTAGCCGATGAAGTGAATTCATGGGCCAAAGAGCAAACACATGACCTTATCAAGGAAGTCATTACTGATAAACAAGTTACTGATGACACAATGCTCATCCTTACAAATGCTATCTACTTCAAGGGAACATGGCGTCAGCAGTTTGAAACCTCATTGACTGAAGAAGGTGACTTTCACCTCCTCAATGGCAATAAAGTTAAAGTTCCCTTTATGACCAACTACGAAAATCAATTCGTACATGAATATGATGATTTCAAAGTATTGGGTCTTCCTTATTCGCAAGGTCCAGATAAGCGTAAGTTCACAATGTACTTTTACCTCAGTGATGCGAAAGATGGGCTTCCGTCTTTAATAAAGAAGATCGGTTCCATACCCAATTTTTTTGACCATCACATTCCACGAGAAAAGGTAAGAGTCGGGGAGTTTTTTATACCAAAATTTAAGATAGAATTCGGGTTTGAAGCTTCTGATATGTTGAAGAAATTAGGCCTTAAACTCCCTTTCGAGTTTGGATCTCGAATCACCGAAATAGTGGACTCACCAAACCTTTATGTTTCGAGCGTCATCCATAAATCTGTTGTGGAGGTGAATGAAGAAGGTACAGAAGCTGCAGCAGTCACTGTAGTTACATTAGGTACTGGATGTCCACGCAGGAAAATTATGATTAAAGATTGGGTTGATTTTGTGGCAGATCACCCGTTCTTGTTTGTGATTAGAGAAGATGTGACCGGAGTCGTGTTGTTTATGGGACAGGTGATTCACCCTAGTTAGAAGTATCTGAGTGTCCTTGTCTTTTGTTTATGGACGGTTACATTACTTTTTGTGTTTGCGAATTAACAACTTGATATTGGGGTTTTATATATCTACTGGACTTTGGACTAATACTTTACATCTTGGTTTATATAGTGCTATACAAGATCTTGATTTGTCAAGTTCACGACGCTCTTATATCCTAATTCATTCAAGATCTTGATTTGTTATGTTTTTGTCAAGTTCATTGCGCTCTTATATCCTAAATCTATTTGCTACAAATAAATTAGTTCTACTAAAGCTTTTTTTTTTTAAATTACGTTTAACCGCGTTGCGGCGAATTTCTTTTGTTATTTAGTCTGTTTTTACATGTGTTAATCACTACGAGCGTGTTGCGAACGGAACTGCTGACAAAAGTAAAATAAAATGTAGAAAAAAACACTAAAAGATAACCAAAAGAAAATCAACAAAAAACGTTGTATGGTAACGATGTTGTTCGTATGAAACTCGTGGTCAGAGATGAGCAAATTGTTCTGGGTACCGGTACCAAATTTGCGGAACCGAAAGATCTTAAGTACCAATTCGGTGCCGACTTTTGGCGTTCCTGGTACCGGTTCACTACCGTTTTTTATCTTCATATACCGGTACCGTAACCGGTATTTTCTGTATCAGTACCGATTTTGTATCGGTTGGCACCGAGCTCATTCCGACCCTTGAAACTAAAAAGAGAAAAAAATAAAGTTGAAGAAAATCAACAAAAAAAAGTTGTACAATACCGTTGTTCTTACGGTAACAGTGATCAAGGATGAGCAAATGGTACCGGGTAGTAGCACTGAATTTCTCGAACCAAAAGATTTCCAATATCAATTCAGCACCAACTTTTGGCGTTTTCTGTATTAGTGCCGGTTTTTACCTTATTGTACTGATACCGAACAAGACCGTACCGGTATTTTCGATACCAATTACTGGTTCGATACCGGTTGACACCAATCTTATCCCAACCCCTGATATAAGTTAAAAAGTAAAGAAAATAATTATTAGTAATAATATTAAAATAATAAAAGTATTAAAAAAACTATATATTATTATAATATTAAAATCACTTTTCATTTCAAATTGTTTATTAATATATGAGTTAATTACTATTTTCGTCCCTGTGGTTTGTCAAAAATCACCATTTCAGTCCATTAGTTTAAAAATTGCGATTTCAGTCCCTGTGATTTCACTTTCGTAACCATTTCAGTCCACCTCTGTTAACCCCATCCATTTATTCTGTTAAGTGCACGTGAATTGACCATATTGCCCTTATTAATAAAAAACAAAAAGATATCTAAATGAGCTAATTACTGTTTTCGTCCTTGTGGTTTGACAAAAATCACTATTTCAGTCCCTTTGGTTTCACTTTCGTAACCATTTCAGTCCAGTCTTCTAACACCGTCTATTTTACCGTTAAGTTTTTAGTGAAATACCTAAGTTACCCTTGTATTAATTAAATATGGACTTATATGATTTTATTATTGGATTTATATGATTTTATTGTTGTATGACATATGGACTTAAACTGAATTGTAGGGTTCGACCCACCATGGCTTCCGTAGAAGTAGAAATCTGACACTATTTTTACATATATGGTTCCAAAATTTTAATTTTGGATTTTAGAATGAGAAAATGTTCAGGTAAGCATTATTTTCAAAGTTATTATGTTAATTGATGCTGCTAGGAAGATATTAATTAGGGTGGGGTAATAGGTTGCCGGACATTAAGAGGGTGGGGTTGTGATACTGGAGAAGATGACCGGAAACTTTTACCGGAAATGAGAGTAGGGATGAAGTGGGGGTGGGGTAGCGTGGGGTTGTGTTTTAACAAGTGGGTCCTAGAATACAATATTTTAAATTTCCATGGTTTTTTTTATTTAATTAACACAAGGGTAACTTAGGTATTTCATAAAAACTTAACGGTAAAATAGACGGTGTTAGGAGACTGGACTGAAATGGTTACGAAAGGGTGAAACCACAGGGACTGAAATAGTGATTTTTGTCAAATCAAAGGGACGAAAACAGTAATTAGCTCATTTAGATATCTTTTTGTTTTTTATTAATAAGGATATTATGGTCAATTCACGTGTACTTAACAAAATAAATGGATGGGGTTAACGGAGGTGGACTGAAATGGTTACGAAAGTGAAACCATAGGGACTGAAATCGTAATTTTTAAACTAATGGACTGAAATAGTGATTTTTGACAAACCACAGGGAAAAAATAATAATTAACTCTTAATATCTTCCTATACTAATAAATGAAAATCTTTTTGTACACGTGTCACTCTCTGGTGCCTCCTCTCTTTTAATAATAGTATTACATATTAATTTTATGCACAAAATATAATATAATATTAATTAATATAGTTAGAGATAAACGTCTAAATTCAAATTTAATTAATAATTATCTATAACAAATATAAATGTATCAAACAATATAATAAGTATAATATTATTTAATATAGTTAGAGATCAAACGTACAATTTCAAATTTAATTAGTAGTAAATTACTTTTTAAGTCCCTATGTTTTAGTGGTTTTAACCACTTGAATTCAAAATCAAAAAGTTTAAGACCTTGAGTCTCTAACCGCTCATTCACACCCTTTGTGAAAAAAAAAATCAAAAAAACCTTTTGTATGGTTGAGTTCTCTAAGTTCTCAAAACTCGTAGAAGTTTTCATTTTACCATAACCATATATATTTGTTAAGATAAAATATATTATTTGGATATAAACAATAGTTATTAATAAAGTATCAAATCATATGTACAAGTAACGAAAATATAACTGTTTTTTTTATTTTACTAATTTATCTAAATAAGTCATTTCATTAATAAGGATTATATACAAGTTTATAATTTATATTTTTCGTTATTTAACTCGTGTAACACACGGGGTTGTAAGCTAGTATAGTAATATATATAGTAATGGGCGTATCCATATGCTAGGTTGAGTGGGAATTGAAATACCATTTTGAGATAAGATATATAAATGTGCATGGAAGTGACTCATGTCGAGGTAAGCCTATTGCTCTGCATTATAATCTATTCCAAATGTAGTAGGTTTACCTCGAGTTAGAGTTTGTTCACAGTTATTACTTTAGAATTATTGGTGTAAAAAAAGTAAAATTAGTTCAAATAATTAACTAGAAAAATGATAATAATTTCATTTCTACCTCCAAAATATGTATTTAACTAGTGGAATTTTTGAGCGCGTTGCAGCGGGATATTCGCTCATTACATTAATTAATTGCAGTTCATTGTGATATTTGTACGGAACTAACACTCGGTATAGCAACCAAAAGTGAAAACCCAAAAAAATAAAGTTGTGATATGTTCAAAATGATAGCGAGATGTGTTTTACATTAATTGAAAATTATAAAACCGAATATCAGTAAGGCTTTTCAATAGTATCGATGTTGTTTGATCATAATCGGTGAGGTTTGTCACCATACCGGTATGTTACTAGCACTCTCTATAGCTTACGATACAACAAAACATTTTATTTAGAACATAACTCTATTTTCAATATTATATAGTCGGAATCATGAAGTTTGTGTCGGAACCCATAAAAATCAATATTTATTCGGGTAAAGAAAAAAAATCAATGATATTTAATCTATTCAATTTTAGTAGTACAAGACAACTTAGGAATACTTGATTGTTTTCTTGTATATATTCGAGACGGGGTTAAGTATTTAAGGAAGTTCGAGGTAATCTTTTAAAATTTGGTGAAATTGCCATAACTCTTGGTATTTGGACTCGTCGACATTTATAAATAGATGTAAAAAAAACCAGATGGAACTTTACATATGGAATGCTTGAATCGGCTATGCATTACAGACTTGCCTTTCAAGGTTACATCTTAAGAGATTCTAACACTGAATGGTCTATCACCAATGACGAGTGGGCTAGGGCTAAAAAGGTTTGCAAAGTACTTAAGAGATATTTTTTGGATGCAACAAATTTGTTTTAGGATACATCATATCCGACAACAATTTTGTTTCTTGCTAAAAATTTTAAAGTGGAAAATGAGATAACTAATTGTATCTCAGATAACGTTTTCTTGAATAAGATGAGTGAACTGATGTTCCAAAAGTTTGACAAATATTGAGTAGAAATTGGGGTCCATATGGCAACTATCTCAATTCTAGATGTGGAATCTTGTGAGGTTATAGCTAACCAATGAGCTTGGTATATGGTCAGGTTTGAATATGTGATAACTAATTAATTAAAGGAGTAAATTACAAGTTTTGTCCTTTATGTTTGTCCCAAATTTCAGGCGCTGTCCTTTACCTTTAAAATTGATGACTTTTGTACTTAATGTTTGAAAATGTTGCACGTTACGTCCTTTAGCCCTAACTTAGTTAATTTTTTTTTGTTAAATCTGGCTACCCAAGGGCAAGTTGGTCTTTTTGCCTATATAATCAAAATTATTTTAATAAAAAAAGAAAAATAAATTAGCAAACAAGTACTATGACCTGCGACTCCTCTACCCCCTTTTTACTCCCTCTGTTTCTATAGATTTCAGTCAAGATAAGAACCCATAGCCACCACCTCCCTCACAGCAACCACAACCCCCACCATCTGAAATTAAATGGTAGCGTTGAGGAATCAAACCGGTTGCTTCACGAAGGCTCTGTGGTTTCGGTCAGATCTGCAAACGACGGTGAACGACGGTAATTTTTTCTTGGCCGGCGAACGACGGTGAGTGTAGCTGTGCCTTTTTTACCAACTTCCCCTTCACCAAGTTTGATCTTTGTGACCCAACAAAAAAAAATTCCTTTTTTAGTCAGTAGTTGCCCAAAAACACATCCCTTTGATATTTTCGATCTGATTGATTATCTTCAATTTAATTCTCTTGGTTGGCTACTTGCTTTCAATTCATCAATTTCAATAATGACGGCTTATTATATTTAGGTGTGATGTAGTTCATATCTACAACTTGATTGTGAGTGAATTTGAATTTGGTATGTGTGGTGTTGAAAGGGTGGTGGTGATGGATTTAGGAAATTAGGGTTTGATTGAGGCAGATGCAGGTGGCGTATGGTTGATTTGTGGACTGGTGGGGTGGGTGGGGGAGGCTCTGTTATATTTTATCAGTTTCTCAGTTTGTTGATTCATGGGAGGGGAAATGACTATTCTACCCTCGTGTGCAATGCACATGACATAACTTAACAGAAAATTTTAACTGGGTTTGCCCTAAAGGACATAACGTGTAACATTTTCAAACATTAAGTACAAAAGTCATCAATTTTAAAGGTAAAGGCCAACGCCTGAAATTTGGGACAAACATAAAGGATAAAACTTGTAATTTACTCTTAGTTAAAGTCTCCATGTGAAAAGTGCTACACCACATTTTACATGGCTAGGGTGTCTAAGAATAACTCGTCTATTTATCATCCGGGGCCCAAAACATTCATGTTAAACAGTTAAACATGAAGATGATTTTTATGTTTTTCTTAAGACTAGACCAGTTGAAAATAAACAAAACAAAATGTTAACTTGAGACGTACTTAGAGGAGCCTATCTAATTATGTATAGGAATAGAAAGAATTTGATGTGTTAAAATGGTAAAGTCAAAGTTCTAACAAGTGTCATACTTTAATCAAAATGGTCCGTAACATTTTTAGCATTCCAGCCACAACCCTTGCCTTGAAATCGGCATTTAGTGCGGACGTATATCGGATGACTACCAAAGCGCTCTCTCAAAAGATATGGTTGAGCTTCTTGTTAAGTGGAGATGATCGAATAAAGTCCATATAAAAACAACTACTTGAAGTTTGAACCTTAGTTTTACAATTTTATTAATAACAGTTGGATTTTTTATTCGTAGCAATCCACAAAGGAAGAAAAAACCTTTGGAAGTTCCAATACCAACGGTTGATGATGCATTTAATTTGAAACAAGGTAACTAAAAATTAGTATAGATTACTTGTAGATTGGATATAAGTTGCTTGCAGAATATATATAAATTGTATTTTTTTAATGTTTAATTTTTTGTTATATAAATTGTTATAGTGTTGTTTTATTCCATTGTTTCATTATAATATTTACTTATAACTAGTGTGATTACTACGCGCTTCGCTGTAGACCTTTGATTATTATCGGTCTGGTTCATTACAGTACTTGCACTAGCACTTAGCAAAAGGACTAAAGTGACCAGCAGCAGTGGAGATACATTTTAATGACACGATAGTAGTAATAAACAAATTTAACAAAAATTCGAAATGCATCAGTTAATTGCAATTTGAAATATGTGTAAACAGTACTTAACAAGAAACATGCAAAAAAGATTCAATTAACAAAAAGAAATAGAAAGATTATCTCAGTACCAAGTCCATTGATGCTACAGTACCCATCATAACAAGGTTTTGAAACAGCCACAAACATAAGCAACAGCACAAACCAAAAGTTGTCTTCTACTCTTACGCTTACCTGCTTCAAAAACATCAACTCTGAGGTGAAGCTTTTGCAACCGCACCACCACCGCTAGACTGACTAGCTTGAGGTGCGGGAGCAGCGCCATCAGCAGAATACGCTGGTGGTGGCTGTTGGGGATAGCCACTGCCATACGAGCTTCCATATGCCGGTGGCTGCTATCCGTATGATGCTTGAGCATACCCTCCAGCACCATAATAAGTTAATAACCACCACCATAAGGAGCTGGTTGGGCATAGCCCCCTTGTGGAGACTGCTGCCCGTATGTCGGTGTAAGGCTATAGGGTGTGGTCATGACCCTCATGACCACCATGACCCTCCATGTCAACGTCATGTCATCACTCTCTAATCCACCATCCAAAATCACTATCCTAACAGTATGGTCATGACCCAAACCATCATCCACCCTTTTTTTTGTGAAATATATTTTATTTGTTTTAAATAAACAACAAATAAAATCATATAAATTTAGTTATAAACTACCCGCAGATTTAAATAAAAAATTTCCGTAATCTTCTTTGTCATCATGATTGTATCATGTGCATGCAGTTTCAACATTTAAAATTTATGTGATAATGACTTGAGTTCAATTCAAGTGATAAAAATTATATACCAAAACAAAACCGAATGAGAAGGATAGAATCGGCTGATTGCTTGTGATTCAAAGAAGCCGCAGGTTTAAATTAAACTCAAAGAAATAACAACAAACCTGGTATACTTGTGAGTTGCTGTTGTTCGTATTGCCGGTATTGTTGCTGTTGTTGCCGTGCTGTTATGAAGGGTTAGGGTTTGTGTTTGATAGGAGGGGATGATGAAGGAATAGAAAATAGGGAAAATCTGTTTATATATTTATTGTTTCCATTGCTAGAAAATAGGAAAATTGGGTCGTGAATGTCGTGGGTCAATCCACGGGCACCACGACATGATCCTCCAAGGGGATGGTGTAGGTGTAAATCATGTTCCTATGTGGCGATTAATGACCCAATTCATGCCCCCCACACCCTATAGCCTAACAGGTGTTTTCTGTGTTGGAGGAGGTCCATAACCACCACCACCACCTACCTCCCTGCAGTGGCGGAACTAGAAAAAAAATTCAGAGGTATCCCAATTTTTTTTCCTAACGTCGCTCTAAGAATTCGAGAACCCTTAGGGCCCTGTGTGGCTAATTTAATGGGTCCTTTAAAATTTTCTTTTACTTAGGGTATTGATACATGTATTGTGAAACTATTTTTAAAAGCAAAATTGTTAATTAACCTTCTTTAATTCATACTTTATAATATAGTAGTGAAAGAATGAAAACATTTTAATTATAGGATTCAAATATAAATTTTTTTACATTTTAAAACATATATTGATTATCATTTTTTATTAATGGGTATATAATACACACAAGAATGTTATTAAGTAGGTTTATATAAAAATTTAAATGTTATTTAAAAGTTTTATTGATAATATTTAGTTTCTAATAAAAGGCTATATAAAATTTTAAATGTTATTTAAAAGTTTTATAGATAATATTTAATTTCTAATAAAAGTATATTCAACAACAAAAAGAATAGAAAACTTATCGGTAAAGTAAATCTAAACTTAATAAAACGATAAGTAAACAAAGTAAAAAATAAATAAAACAAACAAGATAAAATGATAAATAAACAAAGTAAAAAAATTAATAAAACAAACAAGTAATATACAGGATAAATTGCCTTTCAAAAAAAATATACAGAATAAATTTAATAAAGTGAATTGTTAAATATTAAGGAGGTTTTACTTTGACCAAAATTTGACTAGACAGTATTCACATTTATTCAACGGTGACTTTCTGACTTCCAACCTTTTTATTCATCTTTCCCAATGTTTTCATTAACATAACTTCATCTTCTCCGATTTTTTATAAGTGGCGCTGCAACTTTTGGGACCGGAAATTCCACCGGAAATTTTTATTTTATCTCTTCTTTACTTACATTCAGGGGTATCCTAATCCTTGCTTAGGAGTATCCTTAACAAATAAAACAGAGATTAAAAAAAAAATTGCACTTCATCAAGAAAGTTGAGGGGTATCCCGGGCAACCCCTCACCTCCACATAGATCCGCCCCTGCCTCCCTGTGCTGTTTGCTGACCTAGATATCCACCATATGGTGGTTGGCTTAACATAACTACTACTACAGACTGCAATCAGTAAGGTAAATAGAAAGCTATAAATGTAATCCTACTCGAATAAAATAACGTTAATACTAGCTCCAAGCAGTGTGATGGATATTAAATACTGATACGAATCGGAAGCGTACTCAAATGGCTCAAGAACAATTGATTAATCAAAGACGATAAATTGAACCAACGGTTCCAAGAACACAGTTCTTTTTATAATAATCAACTCAAAAACTAACTAAACAATAAACTATAGATGCCCTACTTATACTAGATAATTAAAAGATAAAAATAATTAAAAGATAAACATAGTAAAGATAATTCAAATATTAAATAAAAGATAAACTTGATCTTCTTCATTTAAAAGATAATCTCGATCTTTTCCATTTAGATTCTCCTGCATCATACTCCCCGTCTTCGAAAAAAACTCGTCCTCGAGTTTTGTCTTCGAACCAAAGCCACCCGGATCAAAAGAAACATCAACCTGACTCTCATATATTATTATCATGGTGACCCGCCTAAATAGCTTAACTTCACGGGTCGTCTCGCCAAGCTTAGGACGTATACCACCCGGGTCGAAGGGAGCACTGGACCATCTCTTGTTCACATTCATAAGCCCACCCTTTGTATTAACAATAGGCTTCGTCGGACCAACATTTGATCCCCCATCACTAATTAATATGTAATCCATATTAATATAATTGTTATTTAAAGTCACATGCCCAAATTTATTTTGTAAGCCCATACGAGATGCATGGAGTTGTGGTCCAGTAACTTTAATTGACAAATTAGATGGGCTAATGTAAACTGTAGAAATGATGAGCCCATCATTAACTTTAATTGTTGTAAGCGTAGTCTTCACCACACCCCCGTGTGCCTTATCGATAGAAACGTCTCTCTTTTGTAAAATAATCATACCTCGCCGTTGAACTTGTCTTCCTTTATTATTTTTCGGCAGATTGCATGGATATTCCAAACGAAGCACGTCGCCAGCTACAACACCATTGTTTTCTGCCTTTGCAGCTATACGAAACTCGTCAAAAAATAGTCGTGTCTCCTCTTCGGCTTCACTTTCATCCAACAGGACAGTGCCCGAATCAGATTCGTCATCTGTCAAACTCTTCTCATCCTGTTGAACTCCAATAGTTTCACCTAAAACACCAACAGTTGCCCAAGAATACCATTCATCGTCCTCGTATTCATCATATACGGGAGAAGAATCATAGATAAGGTCAGGATCCTCGTTGCCTCGGGCGGCGAATCTACGGGGATGATAACCATCACATGATTCACGAAAGTTTTCATGGTCCACAATCTCGTTGCCTCGGGCGGCGAATCTACGAGAATGATCACCATATCCTCGCGGATTAAAAGGAACTCCGTCGTTGCCTCCGGCGGCGAATCTACGAACGAAAGTTTCTTCTTTTCCATGTAGAGCCATTTGAAAACCAAAAGCTCTGATACCAAATGATACGAATCGGAAGCGTACTCAAATGGCTCAAGAACAATTGATTAATCAAAGACGATAAATTGAACCAACGGTTCCAAGAACACAGTTCTTTTTATAATAATCAACTCAAAAACTAACTAAACAATAAACTATAGATGCCCTACTTATACTAGATAATTAAAAGATAAAAATAATTAAAAGATAAACATAGTAAAGATAATTCAAATATTAAATAAAAGATAAACTTGATCTTCTTCATTTAAAAGATAATCTCGATCTTTTCCATTTAGATTCTCCTGCATCAAATACCCTTAACCTCAAATCTCCATAGCAATAGTAACTTTCAAATTTTTCTACAAAAAAGGGTTAAAACCATACCGGTTTCTTGTTTGCTTCACCAAAACGTGAACTACCCACCACCCATTAAACAGTCCTAATATCAATATTAATAATAACAGATATATACAGTCCTAGTATGACGCATAAGCTTTAAAAAAAATTATATGATTCTCAAATACCTCCTCTGTAGCTGCCTCACTAAATCATATATCCATTTTCATAACCAAAAAAACTATATGTATTTTGCTTTAAACCTCAATGCAATAGTATTATCAGTTGTCAGTACTCAATCTAATAAAGAACGGCCAATGCTCCAACACCTGCAGACGTAATCCAATATATAAAGAAATCTTCTATTCAATATGGAGATATAAGATATGTGTGCCCACACACAGTTACCCTCCAAATAAAGTAGTTTCTAAACCAATTAAGCATCTAGAATTCATTTTACCATCAAGCTCTACCCTCCAAATAACGTCGTACCTAATAATGATGGAAACTGGTGTAATCCTCCCCAACATCATTTTGATGTCTATCAGCTGTATTTCAGCAAATACAGAGCTGATATCTTCAATTTGATTACAGAAGGTATTAATTAAATAATGCCTTACAATCTTAAAATTTGACGAAAAGCAAAATACATACCTTCGATTAAGAATAACAAGATGTTGGTCATAGTTCACAACAAACCGAACCCTAGGAAATCATTAGCTCATTGCTGAAGTCCAACGGTCGCCACTTTTGGGATAGGGTTTTGGAGCGATTAGGGTTTTGGATCGGAGGATGATTCGATTAGTGATGGTGGTGTGGAGGATGATTCGATTAGTGATGGTTGAGCGGAGGTGAAGCTTCTAGAGATTTAGGGGAGCAAAGTTCAGAATCATAAACCTAGATGTGATAAGTTAATTGATATTTCGCATTCCGTTCAAAAAAATTGATATCTCGCTTAAATTTTGGGGAGCGGGTAAAAAACTTGATATTTCCGCTTAAATTTTTACTTTATATTGCGACCATGTGACGGTGGCAAACTGAATGGCCGTCGAAAAATGGTGGCAACTTTCATAAAACTTTTTATATTTGCATATTTGACACCATTTTACTACGGTTTTCTTAATTTTTATTATTATTTAGGATTGTTTGGATGTATTTGCTACCAATACGATTTCGGTTGAAAAAAGGTAGCTAATTTTGTGACCGTTTTTTCGGTGGCAAATTATTGGTGGCAATTGCCCAATTTTCTAGTAGTGGTTGCCAGTTGACACATGGTTTACAACGACTGAAAACGATAAAAGCGAATACCTGTATCGGTACCGATGTTGTTCGGTCCGTATCGGTCCGTTACGATACCGGCATCGTACAGACACTCGATATAACTTTGTGTTCAATGAATTTTATACCGCCACGTCGAGAAAACTATAAAAACGAATACGGTAGCGTTACCAATGTTGTTTGGTCGGTATGTGTTCGGTTTGTGATGATAAAAAAATCAACTATATAGGGCTTGTTCGAATAGAACTTTTATCAAATTGTACGTAATAATAAGTACATGATGACGCTAATAATAGAAAAAACTACACCGATGTTATACAGTACGGTACCGTTGTTGTTCAGACAGTATTAGTAATATTAAAAAAGAAAATCATTAAAAGTTATAATTAAAGAAATATGTTTAATGTTAAAGTAAATGTAATAGTAATCTATTGTAATATTGAAATGATAAAGGTATGAAAAAAAATATTTATATTATTATAAAAAACTTGAGGTTAGTGGATTACCCTCTAATACATGACAAATACATGACTATAATATACCTAATAACATACATATATAATAGTTCCAAAAACCGAACCATAATATCAACCGAAAGTCCGAAACCATAATTGAATGTTATGTATTGTTAGAAGAGATATAATAAAATATTATTAGATAAGGATAGGGTTTTTAGTTTTTCTAGAGTGAGGCAAGTTGTATTGCAAGTTGCCAAGATGTGTTTATTTTATCTATTTCCTTTCCTATATATATAGGATGTACATGTAAACTTATATATCAAGTGAATACAATGTAGTCTTTTAACTCTCTCTATTTCCCGGTGGGTTTTCACCCCATTGGTTTCGTATTCCTTCTTTCAGTTTAAGTTTGGAGTTCATTATAGCTAGAATGTAATGTTTAAGTATTCACATCATATTCTGTTCAGGTTAACTTCAGTTTCTTACATGGTATCAGTGTTAAATAGCTCTCGTATCGATCCTTGTTTAAGCACAAGTCTGAGTTCTTGTTAGGTATAATTGTTGATTCCGATCCTTGTTTTAGCACAAGTCTGAGTTCCATTTTGGTTTTGACTCCCCGGTTCGCACCAGATTTGTTTATGCCCAGTTTTATTTCTTTGGGGTCTTTTCTGGTGTCTATCAATCAGTATTCTGTTGCATTTGAACATTTTCCATATTTCGAACTCATGACTTGTTCCCATATCAAATTTCTAGAGTCTTAACATCAGATTTATGGTCCACACTCCACATCAGATATGTTCGGGTTAGTCAGGTTTGCTTTTTGGTCTTTCTGATTGTTGGAGTTTACTTACCAGATTTCTGGAATATCTTTCATTCGTTTATCAGATGTATGTACTATGACAATTAGAATATTTTCTAACATCTGAATTCCAGTTATCTGGTCCTCCAGCCATCTTGACTTGACTTCTGGTTGAGTTTCGATTTCTGATTTCGATTCCAGGCCTGTTTTATTCCAGATTTCGGTATGCCAGATCCGGAGCTATGTTTATGCCAGATCCGGAGCTAAGTTTGAAAGGTCATATGGACAGTTGTAGTATTTTGTTTATGCCAGATCCGGAGCTATGTTTCTACGCTTGCTACTTACTCCGTTATGGTTCTTATTACGTACTTTTGGTACTTCTTTTGTGGTTAAACATTCTGTTATTGAGTTTCGATCACAACCACCCAAATAGTTCACTTTACTTGGAATCGAACCAATATCGACCGGGCTCCCACTATTAACAGTATTCTTACTATAATACGTTTCAATTTGATATGTTTGTATGAGTCTAGATTGATTGTCGATATCCTTTTTTGCGTATCACGACTTGAATATATGAATTTGTGCTTTCGGTTTAAAATTTGGTTTGTCCCCTCCGCGAAGCGCGGGAGGAAACCACTAGTTTAATCAAAAGATCAACATGATTAATGAATAAACTAATATTTAAAAAAAATTAAATAAATGCTTAAAAAATCTAAAGTACTATTCATCAGAACTTATAATATAATATAATATAATATAATATAAGAGTAGGGATCCTGTACATTAATACAGAAGTGTGAGAAGTGTGAGAAGTGTATTATAACACTATATATAACACTATATAACACCATATAAACATCGTATAACAATATGTAACACCATATAACATCATAAAACACTATGTAACACTATACATCTATCATAGACATGCTATCAGACAAACTATAGTGTTATATTTGTTATATAGTGTTACATAGTGTTATATGGTGTTACATATTGTTATACGGTGTTTATATGGTGTTATATATTGTTATATATAGTGTTATAATACACTTCTCACACTTCTCACATTTCTGGATTAATGTACAAGATCCTCAATCTATGATATAATATAATCTAGTTTTTGAGACACCCGCGTTGGGGCGGGGTCGTAAATCAGTGAAAAGAATCAGGTCAAACATTTCAGCGAACTTGCATGATGAAAAGGTCGTTAATAAAATATATATAGTTTTATTCGAAAGTTTATATATGAAATGAAACCGTCGCAAACTCATATGTTGTGGCAAGGCCGATGATAATATTTGAAACCTTATAAAAATAACAAAACTTTTAGAAAATTCATGTCAGTATATCCATAAAAATAAATCGAAATGAATAAAATACATAGATAAAATTAGTTTGTTAAATGAAGTTTGTAAATATATATGAGTTTTTAAGAGTGTATTGTATAATACGCTAAGGAAAAGTAAGAATGAAGAGTAGAGAGTGAAAAGGGGTAAAAAAAAAGTGGACCAATAAAATGAAAGGAAATTGAATAGTTTTTCAGTGAAGGGAAGAAATTTTATAAATTAATATAGGGGAAATATATAAGTACAAGTTTAATGTAATGTTATGTGATAATATACAATGCAGGAGATGGCAGAGAGCTAAAATATAGAAGCATGCAGAACTGTGTATATTCCCATGCTCAAAAGCACATTGCTTAATGAAAAAAAGCTTTAACTTTTATAAAATAAAACATTAAAATATATATAAAATATGTTGATACTTTTTTGTTGCATCACAAATTTTTTTGATACTTTAGGATTATTGATGTAAAAAATAACAATAGTTGTTCAAAAAATTTAACTAGACAAATTATAATAACTAGAATTTACACCCACGCTTCGCGGCGGGATAACGTTTTTTTAAAGTTGCGCGTACGTCAAAACGTAACTTAAATTTATACCACATGTAACTAAAGCTAAACACATAAAACTCGATTACAAAAGTATTTAGAAGGTTAAAGGGTTGTTAGTGTCAATGCCGAAAGTTGAGAAAACACAAAAAAAAATATGTCGAAATGTAAATCAACTTAAGTTTATATCCACACGTTAATAAAAATAAAGACATAAAACTCAATTAAAAAGTATTTAGAAAGTTAAAGGGTTGTAAGAGTCAATGCTGAAAATCAAAGGTTAAAAGTAAAAAAACAAAACAAAAAATTATGTCGAAACGTAAATCAACTTAAGTTTATATCGACACGTAAATAAAAATGAAGACATAAAACTCGGTTAAAAAGTATTTAGAAAGTTAAGGGGTCGTAAGAGTCAATATTGAAAGTTAAAGATTAAAGGTAAAAAGAAAGAAAACCAAAAAAAGACAAAAAATGAAAGAAAAAAAGAGTACTGTAGCATAAAAATATTTAGAAAGTTAAGGGGTTGTAAGAGTCAATGCTAAAAAATTACGTATTAAAAGTAAAAAAAAAAACAAAACAAAAAATTATGTCGAAACGTAAATTAACTTAAGTTTATATCGACACGTAAATAAAAATAAAGACGTAAAATTCGGTTAAAAATATTTAGAAAGTTAAAGGGCCGTAAAGTCAATATTGAAAGTTAAATGTTAAAAGTAAAACCAGAAAAAGACAAAAAAAAAAAACAAAGAAATAATATATATTATAATATAATTTCATTTCTACCTACGAAATATGTATTTAGAGTAAACTGCAATTTTACCTCCTGGGTTTAGTCCAATTGGTACTCTGACCCCCTCTAACGAAATAATTGCAATTTTACCCCCAACGTTTGGTGCTATGTCGCAAATTTACCCCCTGGCGTCAATTATAGTTAACAGTCAACGTATGTATGTAAAGGTCAAAGGGTAAAAAGGTAATTTCCAACAAACCATTGTTATTATTATTATTACTATTATTATTATTACTATTATTATTATTATTATTATTATTATTATTATTATTATTTATAACACACTGCACCTTCTTCTCCATCATATTAGGGTTTTCATAAAATGAAATCTCAAATCATCATCACCTCCACAGAAATCTCAACCTTTCCAAACCCTATAATCTGAACCTTACCAGCTTTTTTGCGGAACTTTCTAGGAGGCGATCCAGTGCCTCCTCTACTATCTCTGGCCTCTTGCATAATTTGGGCATCATGAGCCACAAATTCAGCCCTAATTCGGGCTAATTCATCCTCTGCAATACCTGTCTGAGTGCTGAAACCCTTTGCACCATTTGCTTCACAACCCTCTAGGGTTGATTTTATGGAATCTTGACGACCACGAGCTGGGCAAGAAACATCAATTTGGGGGGGGGGGGGCTGAGCAAAAGGAAACTCCCCTTGCACCGCACCAGGAAGGGACTTTGGAACACCAACATCGTCCACGATTGAAGGGGTTTGATCCCCAATTCGAAATGAGTCAGAAGGAGACGCTATGGGGTTTAGGTTTTGCGATGACGGCTGAGGAAATTGGTCACCTTTTAGCGCCGCCAGAGAGTTTATCGTAACAGGTGAGCAAGGTATTGGATCTAGGGGACGATCAAGAGGTTGAGGAGGGATTGAAGGTGGGATTTGACCACCTGGTGAAGAGATTTCGGGCATAGATAGGGAAGAATCGTAGAGAGCGAATTTTAGAGAGAGAATTTTAGAAACACTGATGCTTGATTTTTCTATTGTGACAACTACAAAGCTTGGTGCCATTTTGTTGAAGATAAATGTTCAAATCCCAGATGGGATTTTGGTAGAAAAATGTAAAAAGAGATGAGATTTATGTTAATTGGAGTGAAGGTTGAAGACCCATGAAGGATATAGGTGTAATGAAAGGTGGAAGAGTGAGATTTGGATCTTAAGAGGTTAATGGCGGTGGCAGTGGTGGTACCCGGCTGAGAGTGTTGGAGGGTGGTGGTTGGAGGTGGCAGTGGTGGTTGTGGTGGTGAATGGCAGTGGCAGTGGTGACAGGGGGTAATATTACAGAGTAGAACAAAACACTAGGGTAATATGAAAGGGTATTATAGTCATTTCACATTCAAGTTAACGGATCTGTTAACAAAATTGACGCCGGGGGGTAAACTTGCGATATAACACCAAACGTTGGGGGGGTAAAATTGCAATTGTTTTCTTGGGGGGGGGGGGTAAGACTGCCAATTGCCCTAAACCCCAAAGGTAAAATTGCAGTTTACTCATGTATTTAACTAGTGGAATTCCCCAGCATGTTGTAGCGGGATATTCGCTCGGTACATTGCAATATCAGTTCAGTTTAGTTCATCCCACCAGCCCTCCCCCAAATCCCACGACGCCGCCGGAGTCATCTCACCTCCTCAACCGCTTGCTCGCCGCACCACGTCTGCTGCACCAGGTACTTCCCCAAACCCTAGACTGATGCCGCACACCACGCCGGACCACCTCCTCTGTGCCGCTGCATCACCTCGCCGAACCACCTCTTTAGTACGTCGGACCACTAGGTATTCTTGCTGTGCTTGATAGTCTCTAATTTGTATTATCTTTACAGATT
The DNA here is from genome assembly GCF_002127325.2 of Helianthus annuus. Classification (NCBI taxonomy): domain Eukaryota; kingdom Viridiplantae; phylum Streptophyta; class Magnoliopsida; order Asterales; family Asteraceae; genus Helianthus; species Helianthus annuus. The sequence goes on from NC_035437.2 coordinate 119,847,217, forward strand.
TGTTGAGTTAAAATGTCAAATTTCTTTTAAATGTAGTATGGCAGGATATTATGTTGTTGTTGTGTTGTTCTTGAGTTAAATTAGAGGTTAATTGATGCGGTTTTTTTTTTTTTTTTTTTGATAAATAGGTTTAGAAAGTAGTTGAAGTTAGAGGTGCACAAATCGGGTTAGGGTTTGAACCCGAACTGGGTTCAAACTGGTTGGATTGAAGCTTAAAAAAGTTAACCGGGTTGAGATTGAAACTAGGTTGGGTTCAGCGCGTGTTAGTGGTTTGTAAAACTGAACCCTATGAAACCAGTTCGAGTTAGGCACTGCCCATCAAACAATCCTGGGTGTGTTTCGAGTAACCTGAAATCATCGTCTTTTGCGTTCCCTTGGAGGGTTCTAGACAAGTCTTTGTATAATGCACTCCAGGTGTTTGATGTTTTGTCAATTTTTTGGGTTTTTCTGTTTACTTTAATATAATGAATTATAATGTGTTTGGTGTTTCTGTTTTATGAATGTTTATTGCAGGAAGCAGTCCTTGAAGCTCAGATGAATGCCAAGATTGAGGTAGTGAAAGACACACCTGATGGTAATTTACTGATTTTGATTCACTCATACCATGTGTAATGTAGAAGCAGTCTTAAAGTCATGTTCTCAGTTTTTCCTGCTCTTTGTCTCCGTCGTGCGGCTTAATGCAGATGAAATTCACATCGTCGAGGAACTCAGCGGAAAAGGAATCCGGGGACTGGTGGTGGCCAGAGGAGCTTCCAAAGAAACCTTTCTTTAGTAGAACTTTTTAAGGTTTGTGTGTATTAATGGCTAAGATTTAGTGCATATATAAAACATGGGAGTAAGGACAGATTGGTTTACAGTGGCTAGCTGTTATTTTGTAAATACTTAGGAGGGTGAGAATGATAAAAGCTTGTAGTGTGTGGTGAATATATTAATTGGTTTAAGTTGACCATAACATTCTAATTGTCGTCTGGCAGTAAGAATAGCTATATTTCAACTGCAAAAAAGTGAAACTTGTATTATGACTAGGTGTTTGCTTTTGTCGTTCTTCTCTCTAAACAAACCTCCACCGATGAAGACGACGACGAAGACCTCAGCTTCCTCGAAGAACCAGAACCTTCACCCACCTCAACCCACGATCCAGATCTCCCAAATTTCGACGAATTCGCCGGAGACGAAGATGACGACTTTGAAAACTACAACTACGACGAAGAAGACGACGACTTCGAACTCCCTTCAGATTTCAAATACGAAGAAGATGTATCAACGAACACCCAGCGTTGTTTGAGGTGGTTCTTGAAACGGATCTGGTCGTCGGAGAGGGCTTTCTCGGTGGTGGTTGGTGTATTGCGAAGATGGTGGTCAGTGGAGTGAGGTGGTGTTTGATGGTTGATGATGATGGTTTCTGGGGGCGGTGGTGGTAGATGGGGGCGGTGGTGGTAGATGGGGGCGGTGGTGGCTGGTGTTTGCTGCTGGTGGTGTAGAGAGATGGGGGCGGTGGTGGCAGATGGGGGCGGTGGTGGCAGCCGCAATCACCGGCGTCATTCATCGTCTCCGTCAGGTATGTTCTTTTCTCGTTCTCTCTGATGTGGTTTTTGAATGATTCATGTTGTTGGGTTTGGTTCAGGTCAACATTGAAAGGTCAGAGGATGCATGTTATCAGGTTAATAAAGATATTGCAGATTCAAAGTCAATGAGTTTGACTACAATTAGAAGTTGGATGCTTTGAATTTGATCATGAATTTGGGAAGTCAAATTCAATTTTGCAGGATTGATATGGTATAATAGTGTTCCGATTGCTATTGAGAATCAAATGCAACATCATGGGAGTAGGAAACCGTCTCCGTAAGCTGCAGATGTACTCGACTCGATCTGGTGTTTAAAGAACTCACGATTTGCTTCTCGAACTGAAACCTTTTGCTTCTCGAACTGGAACGGTTTGGTCTGGACCGGCGGCGGTGACGGAGTACTCTGCCACACGGTGGCGCCGGAAATCGAAGACGCCAGAAAGAGAAGTTCAGATTGGATGATTTTGGAGAGTGATTTGGGGGGGGGGTTGAATAGAGTTGTTTCTGCATTTTGGGGATGATGAACAACTTTTATTAATATGTTATATTAATTACTAATATGTTAAAAGAAAAGCAAAATGACCAAAATGCCCCTGAACTAAAAGACAAAATAGGAGGTTGCAACAGTAAAAAAAATGGGGTTTTTGAGTTTTGGACTAAAATGGCAACAAAATGCAAACCACAGGGATCCAGATGTATTATGTTTGAGATTTGGACTAAAATGGCAAAAGTGCCCAAACCACAGGGACCAAAATGGCAGTTTACTATTAAATAAATAAATAAACATCAAAACATTTTAATAAATTAAAAACAAAAAAAATATAACATTATATTTATATATTAATCCATAACATTGGAATGAATAGTGGCTTCTTTTATATTTTGTGTTGTTTTTTATTTTGTTTTGAAATTATTTATATATTTATTTATTTTGCATTGTAAATTCTACGCTTTTTCCCTGGATCTGGTCATCATTCGGTTGTTACTTAGCACAGTGTTTGGTAGTCACATTTGGTCCTTCAGTTTTTTTTTTTTTCGTTCGCTTGCTACTTAGCAAAGTGTTTGTTGGTAAGATTTGGTTCATGCAGTTTTTACCTCCTCGACTTTCTAATACGTGTGAGTCCAAATTCGACTTTATCTACATTCTACGTCATGTGAGACACTTGGTGTTAGAAATTCATGATTTTATTATGTTTTTTATGGTTTTGGTCGCGTTCAGTTGCTACTTAGCATGGTTTTACGCCTCCCAGCTTCGTCACACTGGTATCATGATTTTACGTCCCCGCCCCACAACACGGGAGAGGGGGGGGAGGGGGTTAATACTAGTTTAAATAACCAAATAACAAAACATGTAACTTAGATATAAAAATCATAACACATAAATCAAACGATAATATTTAAATAAAGCAAACATAAATTAAGGATGTGCCACACCAAGCCCCCCAATCCAGTCTCGCCAAATCCGCCAAGTCGTAACGTGATTAAAAGACCTTACGGTCCTGTGTTTCAAACTCAATACGTGTCTCGGCAAGCGCTTCATCATCCTCGCGGTTCAATGCAATGACGTAGCACCTCTCAAAATTTGTACACTTTATGCGTAGCTGCATAAGCCTTCCTAAAATTTGATATCTTCCATGAAAATTCTCACCCACACGTTCATCTAATGTGGTCCTAATCCTGCTCCAACATTGTGTCGAATCGGAAGGGAATCCTAAATTGACCGTATCCACCCAACTTGTGACTAACATGCCATTGAAAATATAGAGATTGAGAGTATAAATACGTTGAGAGTATGGAGAGGTTTAGAGTGAAATAAAATAAGAGTGCGTGTGCGTGTATATATAGCAGATATTAAATAATTTGAAATTGATTGCTTTTTTAAAAGTTACCATTATTCAATGGTCAAACACAACCCCCACCAACATTTCTCCTATTGTTTCTCGTTATTGCACTGGCAAAGGCACAATAACCCCCCCCCCCATAGTGTCAGCGGTGTGAGGGTGGGGGCGCAATTGTTTAAATGTGGCTAAGGTGGCATGAGGGTGGCGTCTCATACAACATAGTCTAAATTAGGGATTTTCAAAAAACTCGTGGCTCGTAGCTCGCTCGAAACTCACTCGAAAAAAGCTCGGCTCGAAATTGGCTCGGTTGTAAACGAGCCAGCTCGGCTCGGCTCGATAAGGTTTACATCCTTCATTTTTTTGTCCCACATCGTTTAAAAAACAAAAACTAAGAGAGTATCTCCCCTATAAAAGAAGGTAAAAACAATATATACATAGTGAATTAACTATTTATACTTGCATATTTAGCCATATGGTTAAATTAAATGGCAATTATGGCCCTTAGTCTATGAAGAAATTCATTTTTAAGGGTTTTTAAGTAGTAAATTTTACGTTTCTTTGTTAGTTCGAGCTAGATCGAGCCAAGGTGAGCTAGCTCAAATTCTAATCGAGTCGAGCTTGAGCCGAGCCAGCTCGAATCGAGTTTGAGCCAAGCTCGAATCGAGTTTGAGCCAAGCTCGAACTGGGTCTAGCTCGGCTTGACTCGGCTCGTATACAGCCCTAGTCTAAATAAATAATACTTATTAAACTATTTATATAAGAACTAAGATTTTTTCTTTATTTCTACATAATTTCATCTTGTTATTTATTTATACAATACAGATGGAACTTTTTTACATAATTCAATTGAAGGTGAAAAATTGAAATTCCCTCCCTGTAACCCCACTCACTTCCTACCCGCCTAATTTTTCATTTTAACCCTATATCTCCCCCTAATTCGGAACCATGAATATCTAAAATTCCCGCCTTACAATCCCAATAAATGGCCTGATCAATGTCGCTTGAAGCATTCTATCACGAACTGAGAAGAAAAGAGAGAGCAGAGAACAGAGAAGGGTTTTGATTATCATCTAAGGTTTCAAGTTTCTTTCTTCCAAGATAAACTCACTTCAAAAATTCATCCCCAAAACTGTTTCTTCATTCAAATTGTACTGCTACTTGTGTCACACCCTAATTTTCCACGTGTCACCGGTGGACCCGGTGGGGAGTACCGTGACGTAGTTGATATCATCATAGTCAAACAACACAAATTTAAATGCACAGCGGAAGCAAAAGATAAATATATTACAATCCGATTTGAAGTAATATCCAAGTATTACAAACGGAAAGTAAAAGATCCACAGGCGGATAAAAAATAAAGAGGAAACTTGTTCAACAGACTTTAACATCTAAGCTTGCGAGACTTCTATTTGATGCTAGGAGAAACCGGCCTATTACGCGTAGTACCTGCACTTAGTCTTTTTGGGAAAATACGTCAGTTTTCACTGGTAAATACAATTTAACTGACTCATTTTGAAAAGAGTTTGAAAATTGATTTGAATGCCCGCGGCACAAAACTTTTTATAACTTGGGATAATTATTTGCTTATAATCTTGTAAAAGAATTACATGTTTATTCTGCGTTCGGTAGCCCGGGTCGTGTCGGGTTAAAGATTAATAGACACACCACTTAATATAATTCCGCCGCGAGACTTCTCTCGTACCGACGATTATACATGTTGTACTGCACTACGGGTGTACGCCTACACCCGAGTGCTAAGGTCGTGGCCATTCTTTGAATAATGCCAAGGATATCCGGGACATGGTCATTAAACCCCAAAGGCGTTAAACAAACAAAACAGCATTTTTAAACGGGTCACTTGACTGCACATAACCACAGACCGGTTAAGGTCAATTACCCGACCAAGCGGTATTTTATATACCATACCCCAAGCCCGTATAGGGAAAATAAGTTAAATGTATTTACCTGAGCAAATTTATACAATTTATCCCAGCCGTATACCACCAAGCAAGTACAGATAGCTTTTACTGGGCTCCTAAATCTGGAACGAAGGTTTTTAATAACCTATTAGATTTCTAACGGGTCTTTAATTAAGCCTAAGCTCAGACCGGTTAGTTTTTAACAGAAGAATACGGTTCAAACGCATGATAAAGCGAAGACCGATTTAGAATGTGGTTTTGACCCGACAAGCTTGCATGCTTGTTTAATATGGGCAACTTAAACACATTCTGGAATTTGAGATAAAAACGATATGTTTTAACCCGTTTCGGCTAATATATGCAAACTAGTTACATACGCCGATCCGAACGCGAAAAGTGCGTAATGAGTAACCAAATGAACCATGAACAGGTTTCCTAAGTTATTATGCCCTAAATATGTTGTGATATCAGCAGGATACCTTCCGTTATGCCCAAAACGAAATTAAACTCAAACTATGCCCCACAGGGGCATTTTGGTCATTTTAAAGTTTATAAAAGAGTTTAAATAGTAACCTAAGGTACAGGTCTGATTAAATCAGTAATTATACTTAATTTCATAAGTTATAACAGTAGGGTATCATATATATGTGAAATTTATTAATTATAACCATACCATGCACCGCAGGGGTATTTTGGTAATTTCACATAGGCTTAAAAGGTCAAAACTGAAAATCTGAGTTTAAAACTTTTCCTTACTGTTAAAATATAAGGATTTACTAAAATATATCAGTAGGCATCAGCCCCTGTATGTTTATAATAGTTTTGACACATACTATGCGTTAAAAACGCTTAAAAAGGCGATTTGGAGCCATTTCCGGGTTTTGTATAAAAAGCTGATATTTTTGATGTTCCAGAAGACTCAAAATAATTTATTTAACATATTGGATCAGTAGAAAAAGGTTTGGGGTCAAAAGGATTTGTAAAACTCGTTTTATAGCCCAAAAGGGCAAAACCGGCAATTACCGAATCAAGCCTATAACCCTATGTTATGCTCAGCCTAAAAATAAATAAAAATCCTTCAAAATCCCAAAATATTGTTTTATATCAGTAGGTAAAAAGTTTAGTATCAAAAATTGGGTTTAGATAGGATATATGCTAATTACGCCGTTTAATTAATAAAAGGCTTTCAAATTACGCTATTGAGCATAACTTCTAATCTATACCTCAAACTGATGTCAAATTTTAGGGACAAGTTTATAATTCAATAGTGAAGATTCTATCCTTTCACATTTTCAAAAATATCATTTTAAGGTAAAAGGGCATAACGGTTAACATTTAGGCATTTAACGGAAGCAAGCATGAACTAGGATTTCTATGGAACCAAGTTGTATAACCTTGGAGGGTTATACTAACCTATAATATGGTCCTAATGGAATCCTAAGGCATATCTAAACTAAGCCAAATCAGGTCAGAAATGAAAGTCAAAGCAAAAGTCAACTTTTGCGACTTTCGGTTCCGAACCAAGCCTATACTTAGAATTGTCGGGTTGAATCATGCTTAGGCATGTTCAACTAACATTTACCAAGTTATTAATGTGGCAAAACTGATTTTATAACTTTTAATTTAATAGTTATGTATTTTATTTAAAACTAACCCGTTTGACTTTCATTTGACCCGACAATTTAACTAAGTAAACGTGGTAATTAGGAGGCACCCTTTTGAGGGTTAATTACCTACCTAATTACGGTTACGTGGCCACGTTCTTTGCGAACCATGGCTTAGCCGTTTAAAAGTCAAAGCGTTTATTGAAAACATTTGACTTTTTGGTTTAAAACGCTAAACCAACTAAATTAGCACGAAAGAATACTTACTAAGAGTCCAAAGGACTGAAGGAGGTTCATAATATGATCAGGATCCCCTTGAATTTAGAGAGCCAAAGCAGAAATGAAAGGAGGTGTGAGGTGAAAGTGAAAAACCCACCTCCTTATATACTTTTCGGGACCTCGTAGGATCGCGACAAGTGTCGGGGAGCCATATTCAGATCATTACAGGTGTATAGTGGTTTTATGAATCAATGGGCAGCCCATTGCATTGAATGTGTGAGAAAGAAAACCATTTTGGACAAAAACCAGCAGTAACCAGGCTGTCTGCAGCTGTTTTGCATCTGATCAGCCCACGCGGCCCGCGTAGGGAAACCCAGGAAACTTACGCGGCCCGCCTGCATGTCCAACCCAGCAAACATAGTTCCAGAAATGGCAGATTTGGTCCCTGTGATCTTTTAAGGTTGTTTTAGGCACGTCTAAGGCCCGTTAAGCTCATTTTAAGGCTCCACTAGGATGATTAAACATAGGGAACCAGAAACATGTTCAAAAACATGTCGGATGTCTGTTCGTTTGGCCGTACGGTCACGTTGCGCGTCAAATTACGACGAAACACGGACGGACGCTAAAAACGGTCCAAATTACGTGATGAGTGGAATTTTATCATGCCACACACTAAAATAAAATATTTTAGTGCTTACATAAATTTTTGGGTGTCCGGGGATACTCAGAACGCGAGATATGCGTAAAAGTGCAAACTTGTGCACTTTTTGACACTTTTAGTCCCTGCATGACATAAAAGTTTATTTTTGCGCACCGAACACTTCTAAGCCCATATCTAAGCTATATAAAGGATAAATATGGTATGTTTAACTTATGAACATATTCCGGAAGGTCCGTTACCATACGATTCGACCTCCTTTTGCAGTTTGACGCAATTAGTCCCTTAATTGCGCAAAGTAGCGCGAAATGCCGATTAATGATATCTAAGCCTTCCATGGCCCATAATAATCATTCTCAAGCATATATTTAAATATTACTACGCTCCCGCTTGCTTAAATGGTCACCGAATGGTGTAGATTCAAAAGTTGACGCTTTAGGCCCCTCTATTGCGCAAACTTGCGCATTTAATCATTTATTAGCATTGAAGCCTCATCTAATCCATATTAGGCATCCTTGATAGTATTATTAAACATCAAGATGCTTCGGGTTCGCTAAAAGGCCATTCAGAGGTATAATTAAACATATTGACGCTTTTAGTCCCTCTAACTTGCAAAGTTGCGCGTAACTTTACTTATAGGCGTAAAAACCTTAGTTGGCCATTACTTGGCATTCCCGAGAGTATAATTAAATATCATGAAGCTCCCGGTTTGTTAAAAGGTCACTCAGAGGTAAGAATTAACATGTTGACGCTTTTAACCCTTCATTGCGCAAACTTTCAATTAATTACGCAAACGGCTACACTTTATCATCAAGTGGCACATTTGTGAATATAAAACCATAAAAGGTTATTTAAAAACTTATTTAAGTTTTGTTATTACTTCCAGTTTGTTTATAATTAAAGTTTTTCGATTTTTCGAAAAATTATTCCCTAAATTTCAAGGTTTGACTCTATTAGGGTTTATTACACGTGTCAATACATCATTGGACGTGATTTTACGAGGTGTTACATCCTCACCCCCTTAAAAGAAATCTCGACCTCGAGATTTGTTAAAATGATGGAAGTACTTTTTGTCGCATAACGGACTTAACTTCTATAGCATATCTAGGGCTTTTCCAAGCACCCCAGTTGACCTTTATAATAGGTATATGTATTCCTTTTGGAGCTTCTTAACCTGCCGATCCTTGGTTAATTGAGGTTTCTTATTATATCATAAATCTGCATATCATTGTGTGATAACGCATTTTATCTTATCGACGAACATATCCTTAAATTATCGGTGTGGGTCGCATTGCGAGCTCCACTAAGCTCCCTATATAGGTTTTAGCTTATAGGCTGTTGACCTTTGCTGCATTCGATTTCCCGAATGTTCCTATATATATATATATATATATATATATATATATATATATCCAGGGCTTAACTTACCCTGAGAACTTAAAATTTAGCACACCCTTCTTAGGGTGATACCTTCGATTGAACCTTATTCCTTATTATGGACTTAAGAAGGTTGTGACTTTTATCAATCCTCAATTCTTCTGCCGATTTACTGGCAATGAATGATCTTATTTGTTGTTTCCGATGCAACTTTCAGATCCTGATAATTGGACTTACCAATTTATTGTTCTAACAATAGATGTTTAACGTTCCATCTATACAAGGTCTCCAAAGGAGCAGCCTTGATATTTAAATAACAACTTATTATAGAAAAAGCTTATCTTAAGGTGAGATGGTTATTCCAACCATTGCTTAACCAATCTTAAGGAATAGTTAATCCTTACAGTTAGTCGAACAAGTCGACAATCCTGGGCAATCGATGACGATTCTTTAATCGTCGTCTATATAAGGTTGCGGTAATCATTGCCTAAGCAAAATGAACCGTCTTTCTTAATCTATATAAAACTGGAATTCTTAGAATCACGAATTAGGCTTTAAGAACCTTTATCTTAAAATTTATCTTAATTAGGGTTTTTATTCTTCCAGTGATGGTACTAGCCAAAATGGAGATTTCACAATAATGCAGCCCTAATCGGGATGTGAATCTTAACTCTACTTGCCTCTCAGGAGGTGAATAGGGTAATCATAGGAGAAAAATAATCAAGATACAAGGAGGTTATAGAGATTTTTCATATCTCAGACTCCAGTTTAACCATCCTTGCTTATGCCAATAAGTGACATATTTAGATTACAAGTCCACGAATTTCTTAATCGGGAACATTTATTTGGACAATTCCATTCTGAATATCTTCTTTAAATACCATTAGTTGACTTTAGTATCATATGACCATTAGGATATCTTTGTCGTCCCATGCATTAAACATCCATGTTGATCAGGCATGGAAGCAATCTATGGAACTTGCTAGGATACACCAACCCTCATATGGCGCTTTTTATCATACCGTCTGGTATTCTTAATCAATAGAGATTAAAGAGATATCAATTATATATGCTAACGCACCTCCTCTAGAGAGAGGATACTTCTAAAATTCTATGATCAGAAGTTTCTGAATGGAACAAAAATAATGGTTCTTATAAATTTTCTTGTAAGTTTTACCTTACACTTAGTATCTGCGGTTCTTATGGGCAAATTTCTAAAAGTTTACTAAGCTTATGATCTTATAAGAGACGTAGCAGTACCTGAAACCAAACGTAATTCTTAGAAATGAAATCATATTATGTGATTTATCTAATGTCTTTACTAAGGTGAACTGCCTCTAATCATACATCAAGAGGGTTAAACGCCTCCATTCTTAATCCCTTTTTAACTTAGCTGTAGAATCCTTAAAAAAATTTTAGGGCAGTCTTAGCTTTGACTGGTTATTTCTTAATCTATAAAACGTGAGCAGCGGAGGTAGATCCATCATGGATTCATAATGAGCAAGCTTTGAGACCTATGAAATTAATTTATCTAGGAACAACCGGCTAATTTATTGGACATTTATCGTATTGATTCATGGTCTTGGGATTTATATATTGGGTCGCTCAGAGGTATTTTAATAACATGTCGCCCATGGGTCGTTCAGAGGTATTTAAATAACATGACGCCCTTTTTAAATCCTACCATACGTCCGTATTTGATCCGGGTCCCTGACATGTTTGTCCCACATGACACGTGTCTTTATTTTATTGAACACGAATTTTCGAGGTGTTATATCTGCTAACCACCATCAATTGCTTGCATTTAAGCTTGGATTCTGGGTAATTGGAACGGGGTACTATCTTAGTCAAAGATACAGAATTTGAAACATATTGTTTATGGTCTAAAACTTTTATGGCGAGGGTCAGAAAATTCTTATTCCATCTTTTCCATTTCGTGATGTGAATAATAGGTTACCCTAATAAGGTCCTTACTAATTAAGGATATTGCCATCGAATGACGATGGTGGGTACCTTACCGTGTACTTTCCAGCATAACCGCTGATACGCCTAATGGTTCCTACTTCCTACAACAATTTTCTATAATTGATGGCCCCTTTTTACTATTGAAGTCTCTTGACTTCCAAGAGACGAAGTACTATCAAGTATATCCTAAAAGGAATGGGGCTCCTTGCCATATATGCTTTTGTTGGGTTTATTCTTTACATTTGGGGGTATGAATATAGCTCTTCTCATGAGCAGCGACATGTGTTCTAATGCGAGCAACATTTGGCTTCTCAAGCCTTTTTATGACTTTTCTCATAGTCTTTCCAACAGCTGTGTTAATTACAGTTTTGGAGATTAACTCTATTAACGTTGAAATTCATATTTGATACACCATTAACATTCGTCTCCTTTCTAACATCGCGACTGTTGTTGTCTCTTCTGAGTTTTCCATACTCAAAGCTTTGGTGTTAATTTACCAAATTCAACAAGTGCTTAGGCAATCCATACCCAGTGTCTCCTAGAATTGTCAAGGGCTCATCATAAGGAGTCTTGATAACTACTTGCTTCTTATTAAACACGATATGGGCTTGGTTTCAAGACAACCAATCCATTCCTATTACTAAATTGAGTCCCTCTATTTCAATGGAAACAAGGACAGTGGAAAAGATTGGTTCTAAGTGGATATAAAACTTCCATCTAATGTCGCTGAAGCGGTCTCTGAGGTACCATCGACCAATTCTTCTGAATCAAGTAATACTCTAGCATGAACGTCATTCATCAGGAAGGTTCTTGTTATGACATTGCCATCCTGAGCGGCCTCTTGAACATCCATTTGAGAGCCCCCAGCTTTGGTCTTCTTAGCCTTTCCAGGCTTCTTGGTCTTATTTGGGCAATCAGTCTTCGATGTGCCCTATTTCCTTACAACCATAGCGGGTTACGTCCTTTCTATCTTGGTACTCCAAAGATTTGTGCCTTTCTTCATTACAGATTTCACAAGGCTCAGCTTATGAATTCCAAATGCCCTTCTCTTTAGTCGCCTTCTTTGGGCAGCGGGTCTTTATGTGCCTCTTCTCGCCACAATCATAGCATGTGGCGTCCTTCAAGTCTTTGCATACATGAGTCTTGTGATCTGTCTTCATACAGATGCCACATCTCATGATCTGCTTTTGGATACATTTTCCAAAGTGCTGTTTCCCGCAGGTTTTTACATTTGGGTTTTGCCTCATTTGGCTTAGACTAGTTATAATTTGGGCCAGTCTCACCCCTTTTTTTTAACCTTATTTGGGATATTCTTGCATTGTCTCTTATGATCCTTAAATACTCGGTCCATTGCTTTGTTTATGGCTATATCCAACATAGCTTGTAACTCAGTGCCCGTTAAGATCAGTCTTACAGTATTACTCTGATCAACTGAATGACTGTGTGCTTCATATGAATCTTCCATGATGAAGCTTTGAAGGTTAAAAAACCGGGTAACAATAATTTACTTAATTATATAGCTAATTGTGAATTTTATGATTAAATAGCCATGGTGAAATTAAACCTTATAGGCCATTAGATAGTATAAGATTTATTTGATTATGTGTTACCTAGGTTTTAAAATAAACCATCTTTGGCGTTTATACAGAATCTAATCCTTCTTATTAGACAGGGGATATAAGTCACAACTGTCAAAGTCGTACAGACACTTTATACAGCACAAAGGCTTGTTTCAAAGGATTCTTTAGATGGCACAAAGCCTTGTCATAAGGACAATCTAAAACATAATCAAAGATTCCTTTGGATCGGAAAATTTCATAACTCATTACCTTTCGACAGGAAGTTATGAATAACTATCTCTACCATGAATACATCTTTGCCCGTAGGAATACATCTTAAAAGGATGTTTTGACATATACATCATGTTCGACGATTATTAGCCATGATTCATTCTGATCATTTAGGCTAAATAAGGGGTTTGGAAATTCCCAATACAAGGATGACAAATGTGATTTTACCGCATCACTATTGTCAAGGGTGTTAACATTTTTATCAAGAAATTGAATCTCTTTAATACAGGTTTTACCATCATAGCTAGGTCTTTACTGACATCCAAGCTAGGTTATACCTTTTAAGATTCTTTTTAATATGTTCACTGGCAGAAAAGGAATGATATTTATTTTATTCAGGATTTCCATTATAACTATCCTAAATTTATTTTAAAATATAACTATGGCATAAAAGTTCAAGCCACAAGGGCAACTTTATATTATAACCCATGATTTTGTAGAATCATGTACTTAGGCTTTGAACGTTGTTCGTTGCCTTTTCTTGACAGGGAGTCATATGCTACCACTGTCTTTTGTCTTATATGACAATGAATATGGCCCGTAAGCATTACATCCTTAATGGATGCTTTATTCACCAAATAAGAAGGATTTCGGGGGATCCAGTAAAAGATGAATTATGTGATTGAATCACATCTGCCAGAAATGTTAACATGTTTACAGGTATTTACAAGGATTTGAATCCTTAGAACAGGCTTATGAAATTTCTAAAATTTGTAACCCACGGTTTTTCACCGGACGGCTGTTTACCTTATCTGACCTTGCCATGTAGCTTTAATTGCCACATAAGGAAATAATGGACAAGGTTTATATTAGAAAGTTTTACAGTATTATGATTTATTAACCATGGTTTTAAATAGCCATTTCTGGTTAATTTGTTAATCATTTAAATTTTCAGGACTTTTATTACAATCCTATATTACAGTTTTAATATTGGCACAAAAGCCTAGTCTCAAAGACAATTTTAATTTATAACCAGGATTTTCACAGAATCGAGGTATTTGGGTCTGAATCACAGTTCATTACCCTTTCTTGACAGTGAGTTGCAGACTTCTACTGTCTCTTAGTCCAGAGGACGTTATTTATTACCCGTAGGCACTTCATCCTTAAAGGATGGCTATTTACTTACAGGGAATTTTAAAAAAAATCCCAATTTTCAAAGATGGCCTGTGTGATTTATACTGCATCACAATTTACCCAACTATGCTAACATGCCCACAGATGTTAACAAAATTTTGGAATCTTTTAGACAGGTTCTACCATCTTGGCCATGTCTACAATGACACGTGGCTAGGTTTTACCCCTAAGATTCTCTTTTAATATAGACAGGTTCTACCATCTTAGCCATGTCTAAAATGACACGTGGCTAGGTTTTACCCCTAAGATTTTCTTTTAATATTATTCGCAGAGCAATCCTAAATTGAGATGTTAACAAGGATCTGAATCTAATTGAGGAACTACCATCTTGGCCCTGTCTTAAAACGACACCTGAGCTAGGTCTTGTCCTTTTTAGATTTTGTCATTTTACTATAATGGTAGATCTTATAATGGGAATGTTATTTTAAGTCTAACCATTCCCTTAAATTTAAACAATATACTTGGTTGCCCTAAATGGGACTTCTACTGAAATGACTTGCCCATGCAGGGGCTAATCAGAAAAATAATCAAGGGAACAAATCAGGGACAAAACAAAACGAATTTGAATTAGTCCTAAGTTCTAGTCTAGACTCAAGAATCAAGAAATGTGCAATTGTGTAACTGAGATTAAACACAAAAGACTAGTGTTTAATTCACTCAGCGTTGGCTCTGATACCAACCTGTCACACCCCAATTTTCCACGTGTCACCGGTGGACCCGGTGGGGAGTACCGTGACGTAGTTGATATCATCATAGTCAAACAACACAAATTTAAATGCACAGCGGAAGCAAAAGATAAATATATTACAATCCGATTTGAAGTAATATCCAAGTATTACAAACGGAAAGTAAAAGATCCACAGGCGGATCAAAAATAAAGAGGAAACTTGTTCAACAAACTTTAACATCTAAGCTTGCGAGACTTCTATTTGATGCTAGGAGAAACCAGCCTATTACGCGTAGTACCTGCACTTAGTCTTTTTGGGAAAATACGTCAGTTTTCACTGGTAAATACAATTTAACTGACTCATTTTGAAAAGAGTTTGAAAATTGATTTGAATGCCCGCGGCACAAAACTTTTTATAACTTGGGATAATTATTTGCTTATAATCTTGTAAAAGAATTACATGTTTATTCTGCGTTCGGTAGCCCGGGTCGTGTCGGGTTAAAGATTAATAGACACACCACTTAATATAATTCCGCCGCGAGACTTCTCTCGTACCGACGATTATACATGTTGTACTGCACTACGGGTGTACGCCTACACCCGAGTGCTAAGGTCGTGGCCATTCTTTGAATGATGCCAAGGATATCCAGGACATGGTCATTAAACTCCCAAAGGCGTTAAACAAACAAAACAACATTTTTAAACGGGTCACTTGACTGCACATAACCACAGACCGGTTAAGGTCAATTACCCGACCAAGCGGTATTTTATATACCGTACCCCAAGCCCGTATAGGGAAAATAAGTTAAATGTATTTACCTGAGCAAATTTATACAATTTATCCCAGCCGTATACCACCAAGCAAGTACAGATAGCTTTTACTGGGCTCCTAAATCTGGAACGAAGGTTTTTAATAACCTATTAGATTTCTAACGGGTCTTTAATTAAGCCTAAGCTCAGACCGGTTAGTTTTTAACAGAAGAATACGGTTCAAATGCATGATAAAGCGAAGACCGATTTAGAATGTGTGTAGGATCGTATCGCGACCCAAATGAGTCGATCAGAGGCGTTTTCGTCAATTACAGGTGCGGAAAACAAGTAATCAACGTAGGAATAGCTTGCGATTCACTTTAAACTCTTTCTGTATTGATTTGACAGCGATTACAATCAGTTCTCGATCCGGCAGCACTTCGGTACGAGATTCAGCAAACGTTACAAATGAGATCGCTCATAGGCTATATATAGGCCACTGGGATCGCTTATTGGACAGGCCCAATAAGCGATCCAGACATGTGTCACTCAAGCGGTCCAGCATACTTGCCGTTCGAGCGAATCAGCCCCTTTACATTCGAGCGGTCCTAAAATATAATGGGCCATATGAGCGATCCAACAAGCCTAATTCTATACAATCTCACAATTTCTCGTATTTCGTGCCCAGATCTAACATCCTAAGACTATGACTCGATACAAGACGTAATCAGCAGATGTAATGCACCAACAATGTGGTTTTGACCCGACAAGCTTGCATGCTTGTTTAATATGGTCAACTTAAACACATTCTGGAATTTGAGATAAAAACGATATGTTTTAACCCGTTTCGGCTAATATATGCAAACTAGTTACAAACGCCGATCCGAACGCGAAAAGTGCGTAATGAGTAACCAAATGAACCATGAACAGGTTTCCTAAGTTATTATGCCCTAAATATGTTGTGATATCAGCAGGATACCTTCCGTTATGCCCAAAACGAAATTAAACTCAAACTATGCCCCATAGGGGCATTTTGGTCATTTTAAAGTTTATAAAAGAGTTTAAATAATAACCTGAGGTACAGGTCTGATTAAATCAGTAATTATACTTAATTTCATAAGTTATAACAGTAGGGTATCATATATATGTGAAATTTATTAATTATAACCATACCATGCACCGCAGGGGCATTTTGGTAATTTCACATAGGCTTAAAAGGTCAAAACTGAAAATCTGAGTTTAAAACTTTTCCTTACTTTTAAAATATAAGGATTTACTAAAATATATCAGTAGGCATTAGCCCCTGTATGTTTATAATAGTTTTGATACATATTATGCGTTAAAAACGCTTAAAAAGGCGATTTTGAGCCATTTCCGGGTTTTGTATAAAAAGCTGATATTTTTGATGTTCCAGAAGGCTCAAAATAATTTATTTAACATATTGGATCAGTAGAAAAAAGGTTTGGGGTCAAAAGGATTTGTAAAACTCGTTTTATAGCCCAAAAGGGCAAAACCGGCAATTACCGAATCAAGCCTATAACCCTATGTTATGCTCAGCCTAAAAATAAATAAAAATCCTTAAAAATCCCAAAATATTGTTTTATATCAGTAGGTAAAAAGTTTAGTATCAAAAATTGGGTTTAGATAGGATATATGCTAATTACGCCGTTTAATTAATAAAAGGCTTTCAAATTACGCTATTGAGCATAGCTTCTAATCTATACCTCAAACTGATGTCAAATTTTAGGGACAAGTTTATAATTCAATAGCGAAGGTTTCTATCCTTTCACATTTTCAAAAATATCGTTTTAAGGTCAAAAGGGCATAACGGTCAACATTTAGGCATTTAACGGAAACAAGCATGAACTAGGATTTCTATGGAACCAAGTTGTATAACCTTGGAGGGTTATACTAACCTATAATATGGTCCTAATGGAATCCTAAGGCATATCTAAACTAAGCCAAATCGGGTCAGAACTGAAAGTCAAAGCAAAAGTCAACTTTTGCGACTTTCGGTTCCGAACCGAGCCTATACTTAGAATTGTCGGGTTGAATCATGCTTAGGCATGTTCAACTAACATTTACCAAGTTATTAATGTGGCAAAACTGATTTTATAACTTTTAATTTAATAGTTATGTATTTTATTTAAAACTAACCCGTTTGACTTTCATTTGACCCGACAATTTAACTAAGTAAACGTGGTAATTAGGAGGCGCCCTTTTGAGGGTTAATTACCTACCTAATTACGGTTACGTGGCCACGTTCGTTGCGAACCATGGCTTAGCCGTTTAAAAGTCAAAGCGTTTATCGAAAACGCTTGACTTTTTTGGTTTAAAACGCTAAACCAACTAAATTAGCACGAAAGAATACTTACTAAGAGTCCAAAGGACTGAAGGAGGTTCCTAATATGATTAGGATCCCCTTGAATTTAGAGAGCCAAAGTAGATATGAAAGGAGGTGTGAGGTGAAAGTGAAAAACCCACCTCCTTATATACTTTTCGGGACCTCGTAGGATTGCGACAAGTGTCGGGGAGCCATATTCAGATCATTACAGGTGTATAGTGGTTTTATGAATCAATGGGCAACCCATTGCATTGAATGTGTGAGAAAGAAAACCATTTTGGACAAAAACCAGCAGTAACCAGGCTGTCTGCAGCTGTTTTGCATCTGATCAGCCCACGCGGCCCGCGTAGGGAAACCCAGGAAACTTACGCGGCCCGCCTGCATGTCCAACCCAGCAAACATAGTTCCAGAAATGGCAGATTTGGTCCTTGTGATCTTTTAAGGTTGTTTTAGGCACGTCTAAGGCCCGTTAACCTCATTTTAAGGCTCCACTAGGATGATTAAACATAGGGAACTAGAAACATGTTCAAAAACATGTCGGATGTCGGTTCGTTTGGCCGTACGGTCACGTTGCGCGTCGAATTACGACGAAACACGGACGGACGCTAAAAACGGTCCAAATTACGCGACGAGTGGAACTTTATCATGCCACACACTAAAATAAAATATTTTAGTGCTTACATAAATTTTTGGGTGTCCAGGGATACTCAGAACGCGAGATATGCCTAAAAGTGCAAACTTGTGCACTTTTTGACACTTTTAGTCCCTGCATGACATAAAAGTTTATTTTTGCGCACCGAACACTTCTAAGCCCATATCTAAGCTATATAAAGGATAAATATGGTATGTTTAACTTATGAACATATTCCGGAAGGTCCGTTACCATACGATTCGACCTCCTTTTGTAGTTTGACGCAATTAGTCCCTTAATTGCGCAAAGTAGCGCGACATGCCGATTAATGATATCTAAGCCTTCCATGGCCCATAATAATCATTCTCAAGCATATATTTAAATATTACTACGCTCCCTCTTGCTTAAATGGTCACCGAATGGCGTAGATTCAAAAGTTGACGCTTTAAGCCCCTCTATTGCGCAAAGTTGCGCATTTCATCATTTATTAGCATTGAAGCCTCATCTAATCCATATTAGGCATCCTTGATAGTATTATTAAACATCACGATGCTTCGGGTTCGCTAAAAGGCCATTCAGAGGTATAATTAAACATATTGACGCTTTTAGTCCCTCTAACTTGCAAAGTTGCGCGTAACTTTACTTATAGGCATAAAAACCTTAGTTGGCCATTACTTGGCATTCCCGAGAGTATAATTAAATATCATGAAGCTCCCGGTTTGTTAAAAGGTCACTCAGAGGTAAGAATTAACATGTTGACGCTTTTAACCCTTCATTGGGCAAACTTTCAATTAATTACGCAAACGGCTACACTTTATCATCAAGTGGCACATTTGTGAATATAAAACCATAAAAGGTTATTTAAAAACTTATTTAAGTTTTGTTATTACTTCCAGTTTGTTTATAATTAAAGTTTTTCGATTTTTCGAAAAATTAGTCCCTAAATTTCAAGGTTTGACTCTATTAGGGTTTATTACACGTGTCAATACATCATTGGACGTGATTTTACGAGGTGTTACAACTTGGATGATGTGGCAAGGTATAGTTTCGTTTCTTTTTTAATCTATTTTCATAATTAATCATCACTGCTAGTAATATGTGTTTATTTAAGTCCCAAATGGACTTTGCATTATATAGGTACAAATCCCATTAACATATTTTTTGTACTCTCACTTTGTTCTCAGTGATTTGTACAAGATCGTCTTGAGATTTTGGATGGTTCTGAATTTTTCACAGGTTCACGGCTAAATAAGTTAGTTATTATGAACCAAACTTGTATATTCTTGGACATATAGTTTGATTTGAGGCATTTGATCAGAAAAGATGGCAGTGAGAGTTCTAGCGGCAATGAAGATCAAGAGAAACCGTGTTGTTTGTGTACATTATGTTTTGTGTTGCATTCATAGGAAGTTGTCTTCTTAATGGGATGATGGAGTAATGTTATATTCATTTGGGATATAGGAAGTTCGGAAATTACCCATTTGTATATGGATAATTTGTACAATGTTATAATATTCTATTGCATTACATCTTACAATTATTCAGTTTGTAAAAACTTTTGTTTTATTTGTGGTTGTAAATCTTTATGTGATTTTGGATATATTGTAATATAAAAAAGGACATGTTTTAAATGAAATGAAAAAAACGGGACGAAAACTATACCAAAAACCTAATAAAATTTGTAGCAAAGTTCCATAGTTGAATCTCTAGCTAAATTTGGTTGTAAATCTTTTGTGGCCTAATCCGTAGGGAAAATCTGTAATTAAAATCTTAAAATCCGTAGTAAAAAAACGTAGGTAAAATTTTGTAGCTAACAATCCATAGCAATCATTGTAGCTAAATAATCCATAGCTAAAATTTCACAGCGAGCATTTTCGTAGCAAAATCCATAGCTTATTTAGAGATGGCTTTTTGTAGCTAAAAACTTGTAGCAAAATATGATTCCATAGCTAAAATTTGTAGCAAATAAATTCGCGACGTGACTTGTAGCTACGGACTAAATTCGTAGCAAATTCATAGCAAAATGGGTATTTGCTACCGATTTGCTACAGATTTAGCCGTAGCAAATGCCTAATTTTGTAGTAGTGTTATCTGCCAAATTGTATTTCAGTATTTGTTCTATTGATTTATTTTGATTACGCTTCTTTAAACTTGAATAAGATATTTGGAAACCAGCTTTAGTTTCTTTTTGTTTTCGGCTACACAACTCCAACATATGTTGCGGCTACACAACCTTTGACTTCTGTAATAATTTAACAATTTTCTTTCGTAAATTCTCACCAAAATCAGGTTTTGGCTCTTTGGTTAAGCTAATTATAGTGTATGCGCGAGGCGTGTGTTCGATTGTTGACTGTTTGATAAAAAAAATCTGAGTTTATAATTTGTCTTGCGAAAGTCAATCAAGGTACTTACTTTTTGTCAATTTCATCTTTAAAGACGTTGTAGAGTTAGAAGTAGTTGATTATGAAGTTATTCTGAATAGCTTGGGGTAGTTAACTCATGATCAACTTTTGTATCTCAAATTTTAACTAATTTATGTTCAAATGTGTAAATATAGGTAATTGAAGATGGGTTTATGCAATTGACTGGAGTGGTCAGGATGAGGCATTCGTCAAATGCATCGGCTGTTGGTAAAGATTTATAAATTCATAAGTGGCCTTACCTATTCACACATTATAACTTGCCATATCTACTCACACTTGAATTAAATTCACTTTGCTTCACTAAAACCTGTGGACTATTAATTTTTCATTTAAATTACAACCTATGTGTGAACCGGCCATTTTTGTTATTTGAAAATAATCTTATCGGTTTAAAGATAACATATTTTATCAAAGATGGTAACTTTCTTTTAGTTGGCCAAATTTATTGGAAATTAAAAGTTGAAACATGTGTTTTGTCATTTGTGTGTGTATAATAACGACCACTTCAAAAAACCAAATAACTCTTAGAATATGTGTGTCTATGTGTGTGCGTGCATGTGTCTCTATGTGTGTATATAGAGAGAGAAAGAGAGGCCAGAACCAATAATATGCTGAGAACTGTGAAAAATGAATGCCAATGTGGGGCTAGCCCACTTGGTAGAGGCACTTGCCTCTTAGAAGAGAGATCCTAGGTTCAAACCTGGGCAAGGGTATTTAGAATAATTGGTTTAATGAAGTAGTATTAACATTTGCCGTTAAAAAACATGAGAGACGAATAATGCATTTGTGCTAATTGTTTTGTATGTGATACACAAAATGTTCGTTTGATCATATATGGTTTTCTTTAAACTGAAATCAACTTTCATGAATGAACATGCAGAGGGGGTGGAGCTTTTACATGCCAAATGGACATTACAACTTGGGGCACATGCAAATTCGATTTGAAAAGCCATATACTTACTCACTGTTACCTGTTGTTATGGCCATTGGTGATAATTGATTCACATGAGGATAAGGTATTTACTTTTTTAAAACATAATTTGTCAGCATTTATATATGTCAAGTTTGGTTAAAATGTGATCTTACTCGAAATTCACAGGTACTATTTGCTGATTGGTGGAACGAATATAGCGTGGTAAGTGGAGGAGCAAATTCAAAGCTATGAATATCTTCTGAAGTTTGTATTTAATAACTGTGAAGTTTACTTTGTATAGCCTCTCCTGTCCGCTCAATAATATACTTTCTACATCTGATAATAGTTACTGTATATTTTTTTAAACTCACACATGTTTTTACTACTTTATGTAGAAAGACGAGTGTTGCTTACTAAAAGCAAGTTCGACATCTTTGAATTAAAGAGATAAAAAGAGGGTCTTCATCTCGGTCGATGTATTTGATGGTTTTAAAGTTTTAAGTTTTGTGTGCCTTCATCTAGCATTTGTAAACATTGCGCCTTAAATTGTAAGCCCCGACCGCAACACGACGGGGGTTCCATCTAGTTAAGTTTAAATATAAATATCTATTTGTGCAGTTAGAAAAAAATCGTAGAAATTGAGGAGACGTTGCGGTTTATCAAGGAGTTGGAAATGTTAAGAACTGAGCAGATATCAATTTCAATGGACTAGATAACTGAATGCATTAGGTAGCTAGCTTATTTTAGTTCAAAAACTTATATTAAAACAAAGAAGCGGATGATGTATAATTATAACGTTTATAGTTAAGTAGCTTTATAATGTGTTTGTGACTTAAAATGAATTTGGATTGTGACGTTCATGACATCTACATATATGTAGTTTATGTTTATCTGGTTTTTATGTGTCGTGAACCGCAAGTTTTGATTTGAAAAAACCTAAATAAGTGAAAAATAAATTCTTTTTTTGAAAAACCTATATAGAGACAACAAGTCGTCTCAATAGGTGAAATCATTTTTTTTTTTTTTTTTGAAAAACCTATAAAGACGACAACTGGTCTCTATAGGTGAAAATCTTTCTTTACTTTATAAAGAAAAACCTATAGAAACGACAAGTTGTCTCTATTTTGGCTAAAAAAATTTTAAGACAACTTATAGAGACAACAAGTCGTCTCTATAGGTGAAAATCTTTTTTTTTATCTTTTATAAACAAAAACCTATAGAAACGATAAGTCATCTCTATATATCTCTATATGACTTATATGTTTTTGTTTTTATTTTTTAAAGAGAACCTATAGGTGAAAATCTTTTTTTTTTTTATTTTTTTATAAAGAAACACCTATAGAAATGACAGGTTCTCTTTATAGGGGTTAAATGTTTTTTTTTATTTTTTAAAGAGAACCTATGAAGACAACATATCATCTCTATAGGTTTTAAAAATATTAGAATAAACATTTCTTTTATTTAGTAAATATTAAGTTTAACTTTTAAAATTTTTTTTTTTTTTTGCACAAACTTGTAGGGACGATATGTTGTCTCTACAAACTCTTTTATAGCAACAACACCTATAGGGACGACTTTTGTGGCGTACAGGAACGAGGCTGTAGAGATAAATTTTATAGAGACGATATGCCATATGTCTCTATATGTGAAAAAGGTCTATAGAGACAACATGTCCTCCTTATAAGCTGAAAAAATGTCATCCCTGTAAGGTATTTTTCTTGTCGTGGAAGTTCGAGGTCGTCTTTTAAAATTTAGTGAAATTGCCATAACTCTTGGTATTTGGACTCATCGATATGTATAAATAGATGTAAAATACCAGATGGAACTTTACAGATGGAATGCTTGAATCGGCTAGCATTACAGACTTGCCTTTCAAGGTGATATCTTAAGAGATTCTAACACTAAATGGTCTATCACCACTGACGAGTGGGCTAGGGCTGAAATGTTGGTGCACTTGTGTCTGTACTTTGTCTGTATTCGGTCTGTATGTAAACGATGTCCTAAATCAGTCTGTAAGTTGACCAAGTCAACTATCCTCCTAGTTTGACTTGGACAACATGATGTTGTCTGGATCGAAGGATAGCCTCGAAGGATACTGCTAATCCTTCGAGGTGCTCGAAAGATATGGTTCGACCATGGTTCAACCATTAGACATCGAAGGATGATCCTTCGATGTCCATGCTGATCCTTCGAGCTCCCTGTCATCGATAGATGATCCTTCGGACCATCTATCGATCCTTCGACCAAGACCTGCTATGTATGGGTATAAATACCCATGCAGTGTGTTAGTGTTAGAAAGATGCACATTTGGAGAGTTAGAGAAACTCTGCTGGAAAACACACACACACACACTTTAGAGAGTTTGCAAACAGATTGTAAACCTTGTGCTTGTAACCGTAAACCTTCATACGTATTAATACAGTGGTGTTAATCGGTGAACTTTGTGTGTTCTTGTGTTTGTTCTTGCTTCATCCCGGTTTGCCTATTAGCTTGGATTCCGCACTCGCTAGTGGGTTAGTATAACAAGGTTTAGGTTTGTTCTCGATCCTCCGAGAAAAGGGACCTACAAGTGGTATCAGAGCTTGGCTCTTTACCTTGTTTAAAACCGGTTTGTTCAAGATTCTTGGTGTGTTTGGACACTTGGCTTAGCACCCGTTTTTGGTAGTTTTCTGCATAAAAACGCGTACTAAACCTATCGGGAGTGTTCGGGGTCGGTTTGGGTAACATAAAAACTGTTTTTGTGAAACTTTGATTTTTCCGGCCGTATTCCGATCATCTTTCCGGTGACTGGACTTGGGGATAAGATTGCCTTTTTGGGTAAACTTTTTGAAAGTCAAAAAGTTGGTGAAAAAGTTGTTGACAGAAACATCCTTTCTGCCGAAAGTTGGCTCACCAACCACATCAACTTTTCACCAACCTGTCGTACTTTGTGTCAGTGTGTCAGAGCTGTCGAAAGATATCCTTCGACATCGAAAGATATCCTTCGACATCTTTCGATCAAAGGCAGCTCGAAAGATAAGCATCCTTCGAGTAGTCTTTCGAAGTCTAAGGGTTATCCTTCGTAGTTGGAATCTTTTCGAAAGTTGGTTGTCCGAAAGATAAGGATACATCTCGAAAGATAAGGATCTTTCATTGTGAATCTTTCGAGATCAGTATTCGAAAGATATAGATCTTTCGAACTGAGAATCTTTCGTGATAATCAGTCGAAAGATAAGGATCTTTCATTGAGAATCTTTCGAAGGCTTTGCTCGAAACTCAACAGTAATCTTTCGATCACTGTTGATCCTTCGAACAAGTCTTGATCTTTCGATCAGATTGTTTCTTTCAATTGTTGTCTGTTTGTTGTTAACAGTTTGTGGTGTGTAGGTTATTTGTTAATTTTTGATCACTATGAGTTGCACAAGTTCTTGGGATTGGAGTACGGATCCACAACCAGATCTGAAACAGATGTCGATGGCTGAATATATGACGAGTGCCATTCCAAAACAACAACAATCAATAAGTTCATGTCAATGGGCTTTAGTATCCAACCAAAGTCAAAGTCTTCAGAATCTTCTGATAAGCGAAAGTGAAACAGGCAGTAACAATCGTCCACCAAAGCTGAACCACATGAACGATTTTCCGTCATGGAAAGGCCGCTTTCACACATATGTTCAAGGACAAAGCACCGACCTTTGGATGTGTTTTGTCAATGCATTCAACGAAAGTCTTGAAAGTAGAGCATCCACTTCAGAAGGTTACGCCAACATGCTTGAAAATGACAAGAAGGCTTATGAATTGGAGAAAAAGGCCTATGCCATACTTACTCAAGCACTCAACAAAGACATCTACCATCAGTTTTCATATTGCAAGACCACGAAAGCATTGTGGGATGCCTTAGTTGCTCGAGGAGAAGGCAATGCAGCTGCTCGAAAGTCTCGGCATGATTTGTTGAAGAAAGAATTTGAATCTTTTCAGTTCTTGGAAAACGAGACTCTGAATGATATGACCACACGTTTCTATCATTTGATTAGTGAAATGTGTGCTTATGGGGTGGCAGCTACTCAACAAGACATGGTGAATAGGTTTGCTGACGCCCTACCCCCAAAATGGAGTTCGTTTATTGAATTGTTGAAGCATACTAAAGCTCTAGATGAGATTAACATCTATGAGTTCATTCAGAAGCTGGAACATAAAAATGATGAAGAAATTAGGAAAGCAAGGCGTGCTCCAGCTCCTCAAAATACAGAAATGTATTTGCCTGGTTTTGGTCCTTCAGCTAGTTCTGTTCAGCAACCGAAGCTTCAAACTGCTTTTGTGTCCAATACGAGTTCCTTTCCATTTCCTCAATCAACAGCTGCTCCACCACAACCTCAATTCGATCCGAGGTCTTACATTCCTGTTCCAACACAGCCACAACCACAACCTCAACAACAACAACAGCAAGCTCACTATACAAGCAATCCTCAACCTCAATCCCAAAGTCATCACACAATCCGAGTCGACAACTCAAATCTTTCACACCTTAGTATTGAAGTTGCTAAGGAACATATGGAAATTATCAACACCATGGTCAGTGCTTACTGTGGTTTGGTAGCTGGTCAGCTTGGAAACATCAACATGACCAATGAAGATTATGATCAGATCGACAAGGAAGAAATGGAGTTGATGGATATTAAATGGGCTTTTGCTAGTGCGGTTAGAAGGGCAAAAGATTTCATGGCGAGAACTGGAAGAACTTCGTTGGAAGGAAAGAAAAACACGAAGTATGGGTTTGATATTAATGCCGTCACGTGCTTTAATTGTGGCGAGAAAGGGCACTTTAAACGTGAGTGCACTCGACCAACAAAACACGGCAATCACAACCCGTTCAGAAACCAGACTAATGCGAATGCCCAACAAGAAAACCGTGAACGGAGGATGGTGGCAGTGAATAACAATCAGGGACAGCCTGGAGCTACCAATCACAATCGGGCTTTGGCTGTTCAAGCTGATGAAGGATGTGACTGGTCAGTGCAGTTTGGTGAAGGTGATCAAGGAAGTGGAACTGCATTGTATGCTAAAGTCATCGAGCAGGTTCATAAAGAAGAATCTTCTGGGAGCGATGACAGTTCTGGTTATTCGGGCAGTTCGGATGAAGAAGGCTCTGTTTCTGGGGATAATCACTCAGAGCCTGATGTGAATGAAGAAGGAGATGATGATATACAGGAGCTACTGAATGAAGCTGATGAGCTTAAATGTCAGAAATCAATTCTGATTAGGAAGGCTGCTGCTACCTCAACGGAAATGGAAAAGCTATTCTCTGAAGATGGAGCTTTTTCTTTTCAAACTGCCTTTATGGCAAATGGTTCAGCCTCTACTAGTCAGGTAACTTCTGAACCTCCTGCTCCTAGTATTTGTAAATCATGTGCAGAGATGAAGCTTGAATCAGAAAAGCTTCATAGTCATAATCAGAATTTGGTTATTGAACTGTCAAAATGCCAAGAGGCAAACATGGCTTTAACCCGGAATGAAAAAGAATTTAAATCTGTAATAGAAACATTAAAGAAAAATGTGTCCGAGGTTAACAAAGTAGTTTACCACAAACAAGTAAGTATAAATGAGTACATTAACCTTGTGGAAGAAACTAAGAAGCAATTAGCCATTGCCCAATGCAAGCATGATGCGATCAAACAGAAATTGGATAGTTATTCTAACTCCCGATTTGTGCTTGATCACATCATAGACGTTCAACAACTGAAAGGTAACGTGAAAGGTGTAGGGTATAAGGCGTGTCCACCCCCTTTGATGGACAACTATACCAAGATGCCCGATGAAGAGGAAATGCCTCGGTATGAACCCAGTGTGCCTTTGAACTTTGAGGAATTTTCTACTGGCCTAGGGTTCAAATCGGACAGTTCTTCAAACACAGCCCCTAAGGAACAAGAAACTTCACCATCCATGAAACAAAGTCCTCCAATTATCGAGGACTATGAGACATCGGATGATGAATCAGATGTGGCTGTAAGTGATCAGGATAAATCACTTGGCAAGATGAAAGGAGTAGATATTCCACGAGAGAATCACATCCTTTGTGATCCTGATACTCCTGAGGTTCCATCTGTTAAAGAGCAAGTGATTGATCCTGTCAAGGTTGAAAAGAAGGCGGTGTCTACTGTTAAAAGCAGTAATGTGTTGTATACCTTGGTTGGAGATAGTAAAATCTATTCAGATCACGTTTTTCCAATTAAAAATGTAAATAAATCTTTGATTGATAAAGTCTTTGAAGACAATACAAACAAATTTTTGGGAAAAACTCTACCAGGAATTGTGGTAACACAATGTGATCCAATTCCTAAATCTGAAATTAGAAAACAGTTTAGGAATCATAAATCTTCAACCACTCTACAACCTAGTGCTTCTAAAGGTAAACAACCAATCAATCGAGCTCAAAAGCCTGAAACAACAAGAGCTCGAGTTCAAAAGAAAGAAAAGGATGTCAAGTTTGTGTCATCCAAGGGTACTGATAAGATTGAAACTTTTGAAAACAAATCTAATACAGATTTTGTAAAACAAGTCACAATCTTAAAACGAAACAGTGATAACAATTACACTCAACACACAAACGGGTGTGATGAAAAGGCTAGTACCTCTGGGTCCACGACCTCAACATCTGGTAGTCGATCAGGTTCTCCTAAGTCTGTTGAAAGGAGAACTTGTTTCAAATGTGGAGAAATTGGGCACATTATCAGAAATTGCCCAAATGCTCCAAAGAAGAAAATGGTTGAAAAAGCTTCACCTGAAACAGTTCACCCTCAACGTCGGTCAGTTTCACCTAAACAAGATAAACGAACTGTAAAAGAACAAGAAACTAAACAACGACGTAAGAACATAAAAACTGTTGAAAAAGCTTTAAAATCTGAAGTTAAAACAGTTCAGAAGGAACCAAGTGTGTCACAACCTGTTAAACCAGAATCTTCAAAAACTGGTAGGCACAGACAAACTTGGTTACCTAAGTCGGGTGACAATTCAGGGGGAGCAGTTGTTCTTGAAAATCATCAAGAGATAGAGCTTACGTATCGTGATGCCAAGGGACGACCCAAGACCACTAAGGCTTGGGTCCCCATTCTCAACTGATGTGTTTAATTGACATGTGCAGGATGTTCTAGGAGGAACTATTAATAGTCATTGGATTGTTGATAGTGGAGCATCCAGGCACATGACTGGCGACTTACGGCTCCTGTATGACGTGAGAAATATCAGATGAGGGTATGTTGCCTTTGCGGGTGATAAAGGAGGGTACATCACTGGAGAAGGAAGTATCTCCAATGGCATCGTGTGCTTTGATAAGATCAATTATGTGAAGCAAATTGATCACAATCTTCTCAGTGTGTCGCAAATCTGCGATAAAAAGTTCTCAGTGATTTTTGATGATGCTGGCTGTTATGTGCTGAAGCCTGGATTCAAAATTCCACAAGAATGGGTTCTCTTATCGGCTCCGAGAGTTAATGATCTTTATATTCTCGATATGAGCCAAGCGATTACTACATCTGCACAAGTTACTTGTTTTGTCTCAAAAGCCACAGAAAAGGAGTCTATATCTTGGCACAGAAGAATGGGGCACATTCACTTGAGAAAGATGAACCATTTGGTGAAAAATAATCTTGTGAATGGTGTGCCTGTTAGAAGTTTTCATCTACAAGATATCTGTGTCTCTTGCCAAAAGGGGAAGCAAACGAAGAAGTCTCACCCTTTGAAGAAAATCAACACTGTCAGCATGCCTCTCGAACGTCTTCATATGGACCTTTTTGGACCTATGAAGCACAAGACAACGTTTGGTGATGCTTATTGTTTAGTAGTTACTGATGACTACTCTAGATTTTCTTGGGTATCTTTTATGGCACACAAGAGTGAAACTCCTGGCATCCTCAAGGATCTTCTTACAATGTTGGAGAATCTCTATACGTTGAAAGTGAAAAGGATCCGAAGCGACAATGGAACTGAATTCAAGAATCAAGTTATGGATGAGTTTTGTACTTCTAAAGGCATTCTTCATGAGTACAGTTCTCGTTATACTCCACAACAAAATGGTGTCGCTGAGAGGAAGAATCGAACTATTATTGAAACTGCAAGAACAATGTTAGTAGAGTCGGAACTCCCTATTCAATTCTGGGGAGAGGCTGTATCGGCTGCTTGCTACACGTTGAACAGAGTTCTTACAGTTAAGAGACATGGCAAGACTTGCTTCGAACTCCTTCAGAGAAGGAAACCGGATCTTTCTTACCTTGAACCGTTTGGTGCTCCTTGTACTATGATTGAGCCGGATGGAAAGTTTGGTGCACGAGCTATCGAGGGTTTCTTCCTTGGATATGCAACTCCGAATTTTCGTGTTTGGAATCTAGCTACCAAAAAGATTGAGCTATGGAGTGAAGTTAGGGTTCAAAGGTACACGAGTCCTGTTAGGGCTCCGGGTGATCCGTGGATGTTCGATTATGATGGGCTATTTGACTCCTTCAATCTGCCAACCTTTGACGAAGAATCAGCAGCGGCTCGAATGTTGTTGGAAAGTGACAACGCTGCTGTCTCGCCATTGGTTAGACCTATTGTTGTTGACCCTCAAGCTTCTACGTCAGTCAACAATATGGTTCAAAATGAGGTTTATGAAGATGCTGCTGATTATAATGACTCTTCTGAAGATGATGAATATCATGATGCAGCCGAAGGATCTTCAGCTCCAGCTGCTCCTGTTCAAGGTGCCTCTGGGGATACACCTCATACGCAGAATATAGATACTGCTGAAGGGAATGCATCCACTTCTAACCACATTCCTGGTGTGGAGTTGGTTGTTGATCTTAATCTGAACAATTTGGGTATCAATGCACGTGTGCCAGAAAATCCTGAAATGCGGATTCACGATACCCATCCCCAGCAGAATATCATAGGAGATGTCCATCGCGGGGTGCAGACGCGTAATCAGCTGAGAAACAACCGGAATGCTGGTTTGTATTCAGCTATAAGAGAGTCTGGTCAACAAAATGACTGGTCCTTCGCGTGTTATGTGTCACAAGAAGAACCAAAGTCGTGGAAAGAAGCATTGAAAGACAGTGCTTGGGTTGAGGCCATGCAGGAAGAATTACAGCAATTTCACAAGCTGGGTGTTTGGAAGCTTGTTGAAAAGCCTGAGAACTACAAGAAGATTGGCACTCGATGGGTCTTCAAATGCAAGAAAGACGACCGTGGAGTGGTTATTCGAAACAAAGCTCGTTTAGTCGTTCAAGGTTTTCGTCAGATAGAGGGGATCGACTACAACGAAGTCTATGCACCAGTTGCACGTCTGGAAGCTATTCGGATCTTTCTGGCTTATGCATCATTCAAAGGATTCAAAGTTTACCAGATGGACGTCAAAAGTGCATTTTTACATGGTGTGGTTGAAGAAGAGGTGTATGTCGAACAGCCTCCTGGTTTTGAAGATCCTGTCCATCCCGATCGGGTTTGGTTGCTCAACAAAGCTCTCTATGGTCTTCATCAAGCGCCACGAGCTTGGTATGCAACCTTATCTACATATCTGCTGGAGAACGGTTTTCGAAGAGGTCTTATCGATTGTACTCTCTTCATCAAAGAACAAGATGGAGATCTTCTTCTGGTTCAGGTATATGTTGATGATATTATTTTTGGTTCTACTAATGATGTTTTGTGTAGGAATTTCGAGCGCATCATGCAGGATAAGTTCGAGATGAGTGCTATGGGGGAAATGAATTTCTTTTTGGGCCTACAAGTGCAACAAACGGAGTCTGGGATATTCATCCATCAGACTAAATATGTTGGAGACATCTTGAGCCGATTCCAGATGTCCGATGCAACGCCCATTGGTACCCCACTGCCAACTAATCACGGAATTACTCCTGACTTGAAGGGTGAACCTGTTAGCCCTTCATACTATCGCGCGATGATCGGATCCCTTATGTACCTCACAGCATCCAGGCCAGATATAATGTACCCAACATGCCTACTTGCCAGATATCAAGTTAATCCGAAGGCCTCACATCTTGCAGCTGTCAAAAGGATTTTTCGTTATTTGAAGGCTTACCCCGACACCGGTCTGTGGTATCCTAGGGATAATAACTTTGACTTGGTCGCATTCAGTGATTCTGATTTTGGCGGATGTAAAATCGACGGCAAATCCACAACGGCTGGATGTCAGTTTTTAGGAAATCGCCTAGTCACATGGCAGTGCAAGAAGCAGACGTGTGTAGCTACATCAACATGCGAAGCTGAATACATTGCTGCCTCAAGTTGTTGTTCACAAGTTCTCTGGATCCAACAACAATTGCGGGACTACGGTTTTGAATTCCTAACTACTCCTATATACGTTGATAATTCTGCTGCTTTAGATATCACTAAAAATCCTGTGCAGCATTCAAAGACCAAACACATCGAAATCAAATATCACTTCATACGTGACTGCTTTGAGAAAAGGCTAATCGATGTTGTTAAGGTCCACACCGATGACCAACGTGCCGACTTATTTACCAAAGCCTTTGACAAATCTAGATTTGACTTCTTATTATTGGTAAACGGCATTAAGGTCAAGCAAGAGTAAACCAACATCGGAAAATCATTTTTGTAAATACCTTTGTGTTTTTAACTTTATCTTAGTTTGTTGATTTTAGGGGGAGTAAATCCAAAAATCGGAAAATACAAAAACATTGAAAAATTTCATAAACACAAAAACAATAGAAAAACAAAAATGAGTTTCCTGGCGAGCAAAAGAGAAAATGATAGTACATCAGTGGTCTATCCAAACCTCTTTAAACCTTAAATGCAAAACGATAAGCAGCTCTATATAAGATGTATCGGTAGGCTCACAATCATTTTAAAGTGTGCAGGGTGATATAAATCTTAATCGACTGAAGACCAGGTGGGAACCATTCATTGGCATATGGTCTTAGTACCGAAATTTCGTTTGATAGATTGCCGAGGTTCTGAGATATTCGGTCTTTATGCTGCTTATCATCTGGGTATCATGGTTGTATCTTTTACCGAAAAATAACGGGGACACAAGTCTAGATCTTCCATGATACTATACATACGTGTACATATTGCATACTGCATTCGACCTCAATAAGTGATAAACAATCACATGTCCAAATCAAATAAGTGATAAAATATCACATTTATCCGGGTGTCAAGTTCGTCTCTCTGCTGTACGGAAGTACTGACCTGTTCACGGACTTGCACCTGTGCCCTCATGCATACGAAAATCAAGTTCCTCATCAATAAGTGATTATATCACATAGGACTTGTTTTCAAATCAAAATAAGTGAGTATCTCACATTTTATACGGTCAAACAGATGATAATCGGTATACTCACCGGTAAGATGAACCCTCGTGCATACCTTGATACGGGAATGTGTCGTGATGTGGATGAACACCGGTCGGTAAGTATAAATCATACCTTAACGTATCCTCTAAACATGATTACATCTGATAAGTTGAGCTTAAGTGGACAACAATACCGATAATTGTTATAGGATGCTTATTTCAATGTTAATTAACTGAGCAACAAGAGTGTTTGGCATGACCGTACACTGATATGACTCTCTTACCCTCGAAACTCGCAAAAAGAATGTCTGTATATATTTACTTACTACTTAACTTTTATTGTTCTTCTTTTAAACAGTTTCGTCGTTTGGTGCATA
Organism: Helianthus annuus; assembly: GCF_002127325.2. Classification (NCBI taxonomy): domain Eukaryota; kingdom Viridiplantae; phylum Streptophyta; class Magnoliopsida; order Asterales; family Asteraceae; genus Helianthus; species Helianthus annuus. Next base: position 119,880,735 of record NC_035437.2, read on the forward strand.
TCAGCACGACATTAGCGGTGATGTCGTTTGATAACACTCAAAGGATTTTAAATTGTTGTCTTTTACTTTCAAAAATACCAAAAAGATTTTAGGTGTGTTTTAATATAAACTTTATAAAAGCCAAAAAGATTTTATTTCTGCTTTATTTTCGATCGTACGATGTTGGAGCTCAAGTCTTCGTTGCCTGAAACCTGAACGAAAACCAAACTGACTAAATCTTCATAAACGGTCGAAATTTGCATGTTTTGAAAGTTAGAATTTAAAATTTGAAAAATTTATTAAACTTTCAAACTGTCGGACGGTGCTTGATTGTGACATGGTCATTCGTGTGTCATTTGCTTATACTATGTTCCAAGCAGTTGTTCTCATTACGCGTTTAGATTTCTTGCATGTGCAGATTCTAAAGGCTAGGAGAACATGGTCGATGACAAGCTTTGGAATGAAGACACGACGAGAAGACACTCAAAAGATGAAGATGATTGAGTTGCCGCTGGCTATCATCAACACCACAAGGATCTCACTTCATAAAGTTAAAGTATTTCACGAGCATAACTCAAGGGGGAGCTTATGTTAAGGGGGAGTTTGTTAACACACTGCCTACATGATACGGGTAGTTTGTTGATACACTCTCTGCTTTCAAGACGTGAAGACTTTGAAGATCCTCCGACCATGAAGACTTGAAAGGACATCAGAGTTTTGGAAACTCGAAGACCAAAGACTGTCGAAGTTCGAGACAAGTCTACATCTATAGAAGATAAAGACAAGATAAAGACAAAGCTACAGCCAAGGGGGAGTTTGTTGGTGCACTTGTGTCTGTACTTTGTCTGTATTCGGTCTGTATGTAAACGATGTCCTAAATCAGTCTGTAAGTTGACCAAGTCAACTATCCTCCTAGTTTGACTTGGACAACATGATGTTGTCTGGATCGAAGGATAGCCTCGAAGGATACTGCTAATCCTTCGAGGTGCTCGAAAGATATGGTTCGACCATGGTTCAACCATTAGACATCGAAGGATGATCCTTCGATGTCCATGCTGATCCTTCGAGCTCCCTGTCATCGATAGATGATCCTTCGGACCATCTATCGATCCTTCGACCAAGACCTGCTATGTATGGGTATAAATACCCATGCAGTGTGTTAGTGTTAGAAAGATGCACATTTGGAGAGTTAGAGAAACTCTGCTGGAAAACACACACACACACACTTTAGAGAGTTTGCAAACAGATTGTAAACCTTGTGCTTGTAACCGTAAACCTTCATACGTATTAATACAGTGGTGTTAATCGGTGAACTTTGTGTGTTCTTGTGTTTGTTCTTGCTTCATCCCGGTTTGCCTATTAGCTTGGATTCCGCACTCGCTAGTGGGTTAGTATAACAAGGTTTAGGTTTGTTCTCGATCCTCCGAGAAAAGGGACCTACATGAAAAGGTTTGCAAAGTATTTAAGAGATATTTTTGAATGCAACAAATTTGTTATGTAACAGCTACATGTTTTAGTTTCCTTTTACCCAAATTATTACTTCTTTTTTACAGACAGCTACTTTTTATTTGTAATATACAAATTTACTCTTATTCTTTATAATGATGTAATTATCTCTAATAAACTTTATTTTACCATGGATATGTAATGCTAGACATAAAATCGAAAAACATTTTGAATGACATCAATAACTTAACACATAATATAACGGAAAAATTACAAGTTTTGTCATTTATCTTTATACCACTTTTCAGGCGGTGTCCTTTTTAACGAATGTTAACAGGCGGTGTCCTTTACTAGGTATTTTGTTGCAAGTTTAGTCCTTTACACCCAACCCAGTTAAAAAACCTTGTTAATTGTTGACAGGCGGTGTCCTTTACTAGGCATTTTGTTACAAGTTTAGTCCTTTACTAGGTTTTGTTGCAAGTTTAGTCCTTTACACCCAACAATTAACAGGGTGGAAAAATTACAAGTTTTGTCCTTTATCTTTATACCACTTTTCAGGCGGTGTCCTTTTTAAGGAATGTTGACAGGCGGTGTCCTTTACTAGTTATTTTGTTGCAAGTTTAGTCCTTTACACCCAACCCAGTTAAAAAACCCTGTTAATTGTTGACAGGCGGTGTCCTTTACTAGGTATTTTGTTGCAAGTTTAGTCCTTTACCTAGGTATTTTATTGCAAGTTTAGTCATTTACACCCAACAATTAACAGGGTTTTTTAACTGGGTTGGGTGTAAAGGACTAAACTTGCAACAAAATACCTAGTAAAGGACAGCGCCTGTCAACATTCGTTAAAAAGGACATCGCCTGAAAAGTGGTATAAAGATAAAGGACAAAACTTGTAATTTTTCCTTTTTTAACTGGGTTGGGTGTAAAGGACTAAACTTGCAACAAAATACCTAGTAAATGACAACGCCTGTCAACATTCGTTAAAAAGGACACCGTCTGAAAAGTGGTATAAAGAAAAAGGACAAAACTTGTAATTTTTCTTTTTTTAACTGGGTTGGGTGTAAAGGACTAAACTTGCAACAAAATACCTAGTAAATGACACCGCCTGTTAACATTCGTTAAAAAGGACACCGCCTGAAAAGTGCTATAAAGATATAGGACAAAACTTGTAATTTTTCCTAATATAATTATATGTATAATATGCACTTGTTAATAAAATAATACCAAACGAAATTACAAATATAAAATCATTGATTTTACTAACAACAATAACCAATGTTTTCAAAGATATATTATTTTATTATTTAATATATAAAATTACATTTATTCAACATGTGTAATAAATAAGGTTTTTAAAGATATATTGTTTTATTATCTATCTGTCTACTATAATAAAAGAAACCACTTTAGGGACACTTGTAATCGTATTAGGTCATCTCTTATAGATAATTATAATTTTAGTTTAATCTCTTCTAATTAATTATTTAGTTTAATATCTTATATTATAGATAATCCTCCTACTAAATATTATTAGTTTAATATTTTATGGATAATTATTATTCAGTTTAATTTATTTGAATTAATTATATTTGAACGTTTTGTTTATTTGGTATCAAATAGATTTTACAAAACTTAAAATAAAATTAACTAATATTATTTATCATTTATACATTTATAGAGATTTAAATAAATAGTTAAATTTATTGAGACTTCGTTAACAAACTTTGCAACAACATAATAATCTATTTTTATCACGAAAACCAAACTTTGTATTAATATATTAAATATTATTATTTTCACTATACAAAATTACATTTACTCGAACCATGTAATAGTAATACATGAGGTTTTTTAAGATATAACTTTCTATTATTTGATATATATAAAATTAGATTTATTCAATTTGTACAATACACGGGGTTTTTAAGGATATATATTTTTTATTATTTAGTACAAAAACAATTACATTTATTCAAACCGTGTAATACGCATATTTTTAAAAATGTAATTTTTTATTATTTGGTATATAAAATTACAATTATTCAACCCGTGTTATAAATGGGGTTTTTTAAAGATGTATTATTTTATTATTTGGTAAACAATATTACATTTATTCAACCCGTGTGATACACGTGGTTTGAAAGATATAACTTTTTTATTTGGTTTATAAAATTACATTTATTGAACCCGTAAAATATGGTTCTTATAGATATAACTTTTTATTATTTAATATATAAAATTATATTTATTCAACCTGTACAATAAATGAGGTTTTTAAAGATATATTATTTTATTATTTAGTATATAAAATTTATTTATTCAACCCCGTGTAATACACGGGGTTATAACCTAATTTAGTATATAAATTTCATTTAATCAACCCATGTAATATACGGGGTTATAACCTAGTATTAATTTATACTAAAACCCGACTCTCTAATTACTAAGAATATTTCACCCGACTCTCTATTTAGTAAGAATATTTGGAATATATAGTCGTTTTTTACCGTGCGAAGAAGGGGAGGTAATTTATTCCCTTTGTATCTTTTTGTTTATCTTTATTTTATACAATTTGAATTTGTATTATTTTATATTTTAATCATTGAACTATTTACGAAAGTTTACAAAGTAGCTGTAAGTAATATATAACTTCCAAAAAGCATTGCATTCAAGTGATTTGAATAAACCTAATATAAAATGCAGAAAGTAAAAGGGTAAAATTGTGTATATATATTTAAAACGTTTTTATTAAAGCTAAAATAAAATAATAAAAAAACTTTATTTAAAGAAACCAAATCATAGTAATATTTTGATTTGTTTTGATTTAGGGTTTTCTTGAGTACAGGTTGAATATATATACCCTGCATATCTTTCTTCTTCGTTTTCTTCTTATTCCTTGTTTATACGTACTCATAGAAGTCCAACAATGGCTCCTTTTTTCCGCCATCCCATCTTCAACAACCCTCGTCTCAAACAGCGTTACCCAAAGCCCGCTTTTAAACCCTCTCGGCCACAACATCGTCGTCTCGACCAGTCCATGATGATCCGCAACCAAACCCATGTCTCAGCTGCACTCGCAACACACCTTCTGTCCAACAAACAAGACTTCAACGTTGTTTTCTCGCCCCTTTCGATCCAGGTCGCCCTGAGCGTACTATCTGCCGGTTGCAAAGGTGAAACACTTGACCAACTCCTGGCTTTCCTTAAGGTGGATACCACGGATGACCTCAACTCTCTCTATTCGGACCTTGTGTCCTCGGTATTAGCCGACGGTAGTCCTAGTGGCGGACCTAAATTGTCTTCTGTAAACGCCATTTGGGTTGGTGAAAACTTTTCTCTCAAACCATGTTTCAAGCAGGTTGTGGACACCGTTTATAGAGCCGCTTGCAAACAAGTCGATTTCCAAAAGGTTAGTTTCTAATGTTTTTCAAGCCAACTCTTTCTTAACTCAATATATTAGTAGAGTTTTTTTTTTTTTTTTTTTTTTTTTTTTTTTTCTTTACGTATTGTTTGATATCAATCTTGGTTATTTTGTTCACAAACGAGGCTTAGATTGTTACTAAAGTTATTAAACTTGTTTTTTATATTATTCTAATATATTATTGAGTACTCTATACTCTACTATTTTTTTGTTTAGTGATATTATTTACTCTATACTCTTTTTTTTTTTTTTTTGTTTAATGAAGGCAGAAGAGGTAGCCGATGAAGTGAATTCATGGGCCAAAGAGCAAACACATGACCTTATCAAGGAAGTCATTACTGATAAACAAGTTACTGATGACACAATGCTCATCCTTACAAATGCTATCTACTTCAAGGGAACATGGCGTCAGCAGTTTGAAACCTCATTGACTGAAGAAGGTGACTTTCACCTCCTCAATGGCAATAAAGTTAAAGTTCCCTTTATGACCAACTACGAAAATCAATTCGTACATGAATATGATGATTTCAAAGTATTGGGTCTTCCTTATTCGCAAGGTCCAGATAAGCGTAAGTTCACAATGTACTTTTACCTCAGTGATGCGAAAGATGGGCTTCCGTCTTTAATAAAGAAGATCGGTTCCATACCCAATTTTTTTGACCATCACATTCCACGAGAAAAGGTAAGAGTCGGGGAGTTTTTTATACCAAAATTTAAGATAGAATTCGGGTTTGAAGCTTCTGATATGTTGAAGAAATTAGGCCTTAAACTCCCTTTCGAGTTTGGATCTCGAATCACCGAAATAGTGGACTCACCAAACCTTTATGTTTCGAGCGTCATCCATAAATCTGTTGTGGAGGTAAATGAAGAAGGTACAGAAGCTGCAGCAGTCACTGTAGTTACATTAGGTACTGGATGTCCACGCAGGAAAATTATGATTAAAGATTGGGTTGATTTTGTGGCAGATCACCCGTTCTTGTTTGTGATTAGAGAAGATGTGACCGGAGTCGTGTTGTTTATGGGACAGGTGATTCACCCTAGTTAGAAGTATCTGAGTGTCCTTGTCTTTTGTTTATGGACGGTTACATTACTTTTTGTGTTTGCGAATTAACAACTTGATATTGGGGTTTTATATATCTACTGGACTTTGGACTAATACTTTACATCTTTGTTTATATAGTTCTATACAAGATCTTGATTTGTCAAGTTCACGACGCTCTTATATGCTAATTCATTCAAGATCTTGATTTGTTATGTTTTTGTCAAGTTCATTGCGCTCTTATATCCTAATTCTATTTGCTACAAATAAAATAGTTCTACTAAAGCATTTTTTTTTTAAATATGTGGTTGTTTAAAGCTTGGCCGTATCCATATGCTAGGTTGAGTGGGAATTAAAATGCCATTTTGAGATGAGATATATATAAATGTGCATGGAAGTGACTCAAGTCGAGGTAAGGCTATTGCTCTGCATTATAATCTATTCCAAATGTAATAGGTTTACCTCGAGTTAGAGCTTGTTCACACTTGGAAAAGTTGATTACTTATTATTGATGTAAAAAGGTAAAATTAGTTGTTCAAAAAAATTTAACTAGAAAAATATCTCATTTCTACCTGCAAAACATGTTTTTAATTGGTGGAATTCTTGAGCGTGTTGTACATTACAGTATCCGTTCAGTTCATTGTGATATTGGTACGGAACTAACACTCAGTATAGCAACCAAAAGTGAAAACCCAACAAACTAAAGCTGTGATATGTTCAAAAGGATATCGAGATGTGTTTTACATTAATTGAAAATTATAAAACCGAATATTGCTAAGGCTTTTTAATGGTATCGATGCAGTTAGGTTTGTCACCACACTGGTATATTACTGGCACTCTCTATAGCTTACGATATAACAAAAATTGTATTTAGAACATAACTCCATTTTCAATATTATATAGTCGGAATCAAAATGAAATTTGTATCGGAACTCACAAAATGAATGTTTGTATGGGTAAAGAACAAAGAAAATCAATGATAGTTGATCTATTAAATTTTAGTAGTACAAGACAACTTAGGAATACTTGATTGTTTTCTTGTATATATTCGAGACGGGGTTAAGTATTTAAGGAAGTTCGAGGTCATCTTTCAAAAATTTGGAGAAATTGCCATAACTCTTGGTATACTATCTGTACTCGTCGATATTTATAAAAAGATGTAAAAAAAACAGATGGAACTTTATACATGGAATGCTTGAATCGACTATGCATTACAGACTTGCCTTTCAAGGTTAGATCTTAAGAGATTCTAACACTGGATGGTCTATCACCAATGACGAGTGGGCTAGGGCTAAAAAGGTTTGCAAAGTACTTACGAGATATTTTTTGGATGCAACAAATTTGTTTTGGGATACATCAAATCCGACAACAATTTTGTCTCTTGTTAAAAAATTTAAAGTGAAAATGAGATAACTAATTGTTATATCTCAGATGATGTTTTCTAGAATAAGATGAGTGAGCTGATGTTCGAAAAGTTTGACAATATTGAGTAGAAATTGGGGTTCCTATGGCAACTATCTCAAATTAAGATGCGGAATCTTGTGAGGTTATAGCCGACCAATGAGCTTGGTATATGGTCGGGTTGAAGATGTGATAACTAATTAGTTAAAGTCTCCATGTGAAAAGTGCTACACCACATTTTACATGGCTAGGGTGTCTAAGAATAACTCACTATATCTCATCCGGGGCCCAAAACATTCATGTTAAACATGAAGATGATTTTTATGCTTTTCTTAGGCCACACGGGGTGGTCCGTTATGGAGTCACCATAACGAGTGATAGCACGTGGAACACCGCCCCGCCTAATTCCATCACTAGTGATGGAGTGTAACGAGTTATGGGCATAACGCGTTAAACTTTGAGGAGTGATAGGGTATGACTTGTACATTGTGCATTAATACTTGTACATTGGAATCCCATCACTAGTGATACCACCCCCCTACATTTCTAACACTAGTGATAGAAATTTGGTTGATGACATGGCGTGATTTTATTGGACAATGGGAGTGATAGAATCTATCACTAGTGAACCACCCCTACTCCCCTTAAGACTAGACGAGTTGAAAATAAACAAAACAAAATGTTAACTTGAGGTGTACTTAGAGGAGCCTAAGTATGTATAGGAATCCAAAGAATTTGATGTGTTAAAATGGTAAAGTCAAAGTTCTAGCAAGTGTCGTACTTTAATTAAAATGGTCCGTAACATGTTTAGCATTCCAATTACAACCCTTGCCTTGGAATCGGCATGTAGTGTGGATGTGTATCGGATGACTACCAAAGTGCTCTCTCAAAAGATATTGTTGAGCTTCTTGTTAGTGGAGATAATCGGATAAAGTCCTGATGTGTGTTAGGTGTAATATATTTTTGATGTATATTTAAGCCCATTTTACACTTTTAGCCAAGTTTTAAATTTATAAAACACGATATTTACTAACACTAAACACACATATGGGCAAGTGCACCCATCGTGGACGTAGTATAGTATTGGTAAGATACCGAGGTCGTCCAAGGACACAAGAGCTTTTAATACCGGTTTATCCTCAACGTCTAATCAAATCAAAAAGTGAGAAAAATGTTTTTAACTAAGAAAATAAAAACTAACTAAATGCTGAAAAATAAAATAAAAACAGATAGACAAGATGAATCACTTGGATCCGACACGTGTATTAGTATAACCTTTGATTATTTTCGCACTTTTGCACTTGTTTAAGAGATTATCTTAGTTATTGTAGTAGGCCCCTCTTTTGAAGGCGACGTTACCCTCAACCCAGTAGTTTGAGTCAGCAAGGATACAATCCTAAAGGATCGGATTATCGAAAGATAATGAATTAAGTTATTAATGCAAATTGTGGTAGGCCCCGCTTTCGGCGGTGACGTTACCCTCGGCTAAGTAGTCTGAGTCAGCAGGGATACAGTCCTAAATAGCCGGGTTATAGTATTAATAGTAGTTAACTTATGAGGGGGTCAAAGAGTTTGGATCCCCGCCATCCAATACCTATGGGCATTGAAGGAGATCCTACTAAATTTGACCCAGGTCCCAAGCAGGACCTCTAAACGCTGAACAAGGGCAAGACCCTTACCAAACCGTTCCCTTAACCCCCGACCAGGTAGCCAACATACCTCCATATAGACCGTGGAGATATGAATGGTGAAAATCTTTTATTTTATATAGACAGTAAAATAATGCCAAGACACCACGAACAAACGATAAGGAAAGATCACCTTCAACATAAGCAACTAGTTATTAAAGTCATTAATACAAAACCAAATAAAAAGTGCAAAAGATTAAAAATAAAAAGTATTATACTAAACACTTGTCTTCACCAAGTGATGTAAGAGACTTAGGCAAACATGGCCTTGATTGTCAAGAACTCTTACTATCAATCTTGGATCCCGAGACGACTCACACACTCTACGATGGACAATGGATGATGGTGGTGGATGATAGTGTTATGGTGGTGGTGGGTGGTGGATGAAGTGTGAGAGAGGTGGTGTGCCAAGGGATGAGATGGAATGAAACCAAGCACTCCTATTTATAGGCTGAACAGAAGGCTGGGCACGGCCCCGTGTCCGCTGGACACGCCCCCGTGCCCGTCTGACACTCTCTCTCCTCATTAATTGTAATTCGCAATTACAATTAATGCGCCTGCTGTACTTTCACCACGCCCCCGTTCCCGCTGGACACGGCCCCGTGGTGGGCAATGGAAGCTTCTATAAGTTTGTCTTTTATGCTGCTTCTTGGGCACGGCCCCGTGCTGGCTGAGCACGGGGCGTGTTCAGACTTCTGCTTTCTCTTCTTTGCCTTGGAGGATGCCGTTGAGGGTCCGGGCAGTCTACTTTTATTCCTTTTCTTGTATTTATGCTAGAATTAGCTGTCTTTTTGCTTCTTTTGTGAATTTGAGCTCATTTCATCCTGAAAATACAAAAGAAAGACAAAAACACTCTTTTTCCAACATTAGTACTTAAAAAGGGTTAGTTTTATGCCTTAATTGATGTGATTTATATGTTGTATTTTACACACATCAAATACCCCCACACTTGAACTTTTGCTTGTTCTCAAGCAAAACTCTTTAAATGTGGCTTACACTCCCAAATGGAATAGGTAGAAGAGAAAGTTTTTGACTTGTCATAGAGTGTCGGGAATCCAAGATCTTTGTAAGTTTTATTTTTATTTATTTACAATCCTATTCGTAATGATTTATTTAGAACGTTTCACAAGATAAATTACTTATTCGGGCATAGCATGCCTTATTAAAATTCCATTTATATACAAGTTCACATACCTCACGGGAGATCACTCAACACTCGGCCGAAGGTGTAATTTTTTTAGTGAATCACTCGAGAGCGACATGGAACTTACGCCTTCCATAGGCTTGCCAAGCAATCAATCCTCCTCCTTTTTAACTTTTTACCTTTGTAAATATCAAGAGGACTTTTTGGGTGAAGGGTTAGGCTTGGGTTAAAGGTGGGTGGTTGGGTTAGTGGTTAGTAAGTTTTCGTGACACACCTTGTTTTTAGTGACTTTTTATTTTGAAGTATTTCTCCAAACAAGCTTTTATATAGCTTTTGTTTGTTCTTGACTTCATCAAAATATTTTTTTTTAATAAGTCACATAAAATAGCGAGCTTACGAAAAACCGAGCTTGTTACTAAAATAAAGGGTGAAAAATAAAAAAAAGGGTTTTTGGTGGGTAAAAAGGGTTTTTGGTGGGTAAAAAGGGTTTTAGGGTAATGAAATGAAAGGTTTAGGCTCAAAGGGGCTAACTAGGGGGATTTTGGGTAGGTGGTAAAAAAATGAAAAATAATGGTGTAGAAAGAAAAATATGGTTAGTCCTAATGCCTCCATCACTTACTTACTTGGGTTTAAGTTGGTAAGGACCGGGAATGTATCCTCGTGGCAAGTTCTAGAGTTGTAAGAACCAAGCGGCTATTCACACAAGAAACGAAAAATGAGCATTTAGTCTAAAGATGTATATTTGTATGCTCAATAAAGGCTCAAAACTCACTTTTGTGGGAATGGGTTTTTAATGCGATCAAGTATATATAATCGAATTTTTAACTAGACTTGTTATGCCGTTTCGTAATTTTCTTATGTTGGTTCTTTGTTATCACGACGCTATCGGTTGTAAATTTGTAAAAATATAACCTTTTTAGAACTTGTTATTCCCAAATTAAACCAAGACAAGTAAAAAAACGAAAAGTTTTTGAAAAAAATTTGGGGTGTTTAGCGGTTCCAATAGAGTTTTGTGTAAGGCTTGTATTTAGGATTTGCAAAATTCAAGGTTTTAGCATCCCCCCCACACTTAAATTACACATTGTCCTCAATGTGTCCCAAAAATAAGGTTTTTGGTTGATTAGAATGTGTAAAAGTGGGTTAAAAAGCAAAGATTTATGTTACTGGCATCCTGGACACGGCCCCGTGTCCACTGGACACGGCCCCGTGGCGAACTGCCAGTAATGAAAACTTACAGAAGATGAACACGGGGGCGTGTCAGCTGGACACGGCCTCGTGTCTGGCAAATAATTGCAGGTCAGTAACCAAACAGCAGGTCTGGGAGATGAACACGGTGGCGTGTCGGCTGGACACGTCCCCGTGTGGACAGTCTGTGAGCCTGAAAAACAGGTCTTGTCTCCCGGTTTCTCCATTTTGGGGCTGCAAGTGCTAAGGTTTAGCACTCTAACCCTTGCATTGTACCTGTTTAATCACTCAATACCACACCAAGCAAACATAAACCATCCTAATTTACCAACGTTAATTGTCTCCAAGCATAAAGTGAAAATAAAACGAAAATAAAAAAAGAAAGTAAATTGTTCAACAAGCGGCACGCAGGCCGTAAATTGTTCGATAGAGAAGGGTACTTAAACCTGTGGGCTCATCACCAACATGCCCCTTGTTCCTTCAATCCTCTTACTCCATGTCTTCATCGCTATCTCCACCTCCACCCCCATGTCCCGCCATGTACTCCCGGATGCTACCGATATCATCTTGTATATCGTTGATGTTGTGCTCAATAGCTCCAACCCGGTGGTATGTGTTGTTGGCGAGATTGTAGGCGTTCCTGGTGCACATGAGGTTTTCCTACAAAAGATCATGTAAAGTTTGAAAGTTAGGAAAACCGCCTCCTTGTGAGGAGGATTGACCCGGATCGCCATGGGGTTGGTACTGGTATTGGGGAGGTGGTGCATGAAGAACTAGAGCCACCTGCGGGTTCCATGCATAACCTTGCGTCCTTTGAAAGCTCACCGTCCCGTCTTCCGCCTCATAAAGCAAGTTCATGGCTCGGCAAATGTGGTAGTCGACTCGTCCCGACCATGGACTTCTTTGAAAGGACCTTGGAATGTTCGTGAAGTGCTTGAAAAGACGGTACACCCATCCCCCAAAGAAGATAGGTGTTGGAGCTCTAGCAAGGCGGTTGAGATGCATGTTTCGCAGTAGGAGATATGGAACATCGAGAGGCTTTTGGTTGTGGATGCAGTGAAGGACAACCAAATCTTTCAACCCCACAACGCCACTACTGTCGTGACGCTGGTTCAGCGAGTAAGTGAGGAGCCTGTGAATGTAGCGGTATAGCGGGTCCCTCAGTTTGGTGCTCTTGGTGCTACTAGGGTTGTAGATTCCTTCACCTATTTGAGCCCATGCGGCTTGACGTTCGGTTTCATCCAAGTCTCGTAGCCCCCCAGTATTCTCTTCATTTCCCGATTCCTCTTCACCATATAGCCCTATTATAGATCCAAACTGTGCCATGGAGATTGAGTACGTCGTCCCTCCACATCGAAATGTGACCCCCTCATTGTCAAATGGGTCACACCTCGAGTTGAAAACGAAAGTACTGTAAAACTCCATTGTGCATTGGTGCACCGACCGGAGCCGGGTGTTCAATGCAACTGCAAGTGGCCCTCTCACGATGTTGTTGAATCGGTCAAGTTGATTCACCATGGTTAACAAGTCGGTACATGCCCGCCTAGGGTACTCCTCCGGTCTTGTTTGTAGTATCTCACACCGCGCCCTAGCGTCAAGTTCGCTTGCGTTGAACCTTGTAAATTTTGACATCTGAAAGAATACATTAGAAGTTAGTATGAAACAAGGATATTTGGAGTGAAACTGCAAACAGTGGGCTGGACACGGCCCCGTGTTCAGCGGACACGGCCCCGTGTCCAGGCGTCTGTAACCCAAAAAGTTCATTTTTAGTCCCGGTTTCGAAAACCTGAAAATTTTTAGCCCAATAGTAGCAGTTTCCCCCGAAAATGAAACCCTAAGTGTCGTTTTTCCCAAAACAAACCGTTTACCCTTCCAATTTCGTGTTTTTCGGTTCAAAAACAAGGGTTTGGGGTTTTAGTGGGAAATCGAACGAATCTATCAACAATACATATTTATTTACTTTCTACTACACAAATCTAAACTAATACTAACAGATTTCATCAAAAATTTGAAGTTCGATCCGGATGAACATGAAGAACCCAAGATTTTTCCCCAATTTTTGATGTTTTTACTACATGCAAGTAACTAATCTAACTACAAAAGATGATAGAATCATACCTTGATGTTGTTAAACTCGGTAGTGACGTCAGAAATCTGCGGAAAATCACCTGGAACCAGAGCGTTTTCGGCAATACGGGGCATGTGGAATGAGGTAACTGTTATGAAAAGAGGGTTTTATCCCGACAGTTGCCTCGACACGGCCCCGTGTCCAGCGAACACGGCCCCGTGCCGAGCAAAGTTTTTGAATTTTTTTTTATGTGCTCGTGTGCATGCCCCTTATTTCCGAAAATGGCTAGAAGACTTACCGGTTTTTAAACGTACACTTACTTGTTCATAACATGTCGGGTATGAGTTTATTCGTTAACCGTTTGAAGTGAGATCTCCTCTTCCTCATCCTCAATGGATCCTCGGTAGAGTTTTAGCCGTTGGCCATTGACTTTAAATGGTATTCCATTTCGAGTTTTAATTTCTACTGCACCGTGCGGAAAAACATGGGTGACGGAAAAAGGTCCTGACCACCTAGATTTTAGCTTACCAGGAAATAATCGAAGTCGTGAATTAAATAATAGAACCTGATCTCCTACCCGAAATTCATTAGATTTAATATATTTATCATGTAAATTTTTCATTCTTTCCTTATAAATTTCGGAGTTAGAATATGCATAATTCCTTAGCTCGGCTAATTCATTTATTTGACAAAATCGATTTTTACCGGCAGTTTCTAAATCTAAGTTCACATTTTTTATTGCCCAGTAGGCTTTGTGAGCTATTTCTACTGGCAAGTGACAACTTTTTCCATAGACAAGCTTATATGGGGTTGTGCCTATAGTGGTTTTATAAGCAGTTCGAAAAGCCCATAAAGCATCGTCTAATTTGTCGGCCCATTCTTTTTTATTTAGTCCTACGGTTTTTTCAAGTATTCGTTTTAAACCTCGATTAGTCACTTCGGCTTGCCCATTTGTTTGAGGGTGATATGCTGTTGAGACCCGGTGATAGACCCCATACCTTGTTAATATTTTTTCGAGTTGATGATTGCAAAAATGGGTACCTCTATCACTTATTAAAGCCTTTGGTGTCCCGAAGCGAGAAAACAGTTTTTTCAGAAATTTTACCACTACTCTTCCATCATTTGTTGGAAGAGCTTCGGCCTCCGCCCATTTAGACAAGTAATCGACTGCCACAAGTATATATTTGCTTCCCTTTGAAGGCGGGAAAGGTCCCATGAAATCGAGCCCCCACACATCAAAGATTTCACAAACGAGAATGCCATTTTGAGGCATTTCGTGTTTGGAAGAAATATTACCTGATCTCTGGCAGGCATCACATGTCTTTACAAGGTTTTGTGCATCCTTGTAAATGGTTGGCCAGTAAAATCCTGAATCAAATACCTTTCGTGCGGTACTTGCGGCACCATGATGTCCTCCGTATGGACCTTCATGACAATGACGGAGAATTCTTCGTGCTTCATTACCATGGACACACCTTCGGATGAGTTGGTCGGCACACATTTTGAAAAGATAGGGGTCTTCCCAAAAGTAATGTTTTACATCAGCAAAGAATTTCTTTCTTTGATGATGTGACCATCCCTTGGTGACTATACCGCTAGCTAGGAAATTAGCGTAGTCGGCATACCATGGCTCTTGTCTACTCTCCATCATTTCCAAGAATTCTGTGGGAAATTTCTCGTTGATTTGCTCGTCTCTGGTCGTTTCCAAAGCTGGGTCTTCTAAGCGTGAGAGATGATCTGCAGCAGTGTTTTCTGCTCCTCTTTTGTCCTTGATTTCGATGTCGAATTCTTGGAGGAGTAGAATCCATCTGATCAAACGGGGTTTTGCGTCTTGTTTCTTGAAGAGGTACCTGATGGCTGCATGGTCTGTATAGACTACAGTTTTAGAAAGAACAAGATAAGAACGAAATTTATCAAAAGCAAACACCACTGCTAGTAATTCTTTTTCTGTAGTTGTATAATTTTCTTGTGCATCATTAAGAGTTTTACTAGCATAATAGATTGGGTGGAAATGCTTTTCTTTTCTTTGTCCCAAGACTGCTCCAACAGCAAAGTCACTTGCATCACACATGATTTCGAAAGGAAATTTCCAATCTGGTGCTATCATGATAGGTGCATTGACTAGCATTTCCTTGAGGGTTAGAAATGCTTGATTGCATTCCTTGTCAAAGATGAATGGTGCATCTTTTTCAAGTAATTTTGTTAGAGGCCTTGAAATTTTTGAAAAGTCCTTGATAAACCTTCTATAAAATCCGGCATGCCCTAGGAAACTTCTGATTGCTCTTACGGAGGATGGAGGAGGTAATCGAGAAATAGTTTCTATTTTTGCTCGATCAACTTCCATTCCTTCGCTTGAGATTTTGTGACCGAGTACTATTCCCTCTGTTACCATGAAATGGCATTTTTCCCAGTTAAGGGCGAGGTTAGTTTCCTCACATCGGGATAGCATTCGTTCAAGATTATCGAGGCATTGGTCATATGAGTCTCCAAAGATGGAAAAGTCGTCCATGAAGACTTCCATTGTCTTTTCTATCATATCATGGAAAATGGCCACCATACAACGTTGGAATGTTGCAGGCGCATTACATAGACCGAATGACATGCGTCGATATGCGAAAGTTCCGTAGGGACATGTGAAAGTTGTTTTCTCCTGGTCTTCTGGTGCTATCGGTATTTGAAAGTAACCTGAAAAACCATCTAAGAAACGATAAAATTTATGACCGGACAGTCGTTCTAACATTTGATCAATGAAGGGTAAAGGAAAGTGGTCTTTCCTTGTTGCTTCATTTAATCGCCTATAATCTATACAAACTCTCCATCCTGTGACGGTTCTCGTTGGTATTAATTCATTTTTCTCATTAGTTATTACCGTCATACCTCCTTTCTTCGGGACTACTTGAACGGGACTTACCCACGGACTATCGGAGATAGGGTAGATTAGTCCGGCGTCAAGCAGCTTGATGACTTCATTTTTAACCACTTCTTGAACATTGGGGTTCACTCTTCGTTGTGGTTGAATTACTGTTTTGTAGTCATCATTCATTAAAATTTTGTGCGTGCACATGGAAGGGCTTATTCCTTTAATATCTACAAGCTTCCAAGCGATCGCGTTTTTGTGTTTTTAAGTAGGTTAATTAATTTCTCTTTTTCTACGTTACTTAATTTAGATGAAATAATTACAGGTAAATCACCATCTTTGCCTAGAAAAGCATATTCCAAACCTTTAGGAAGTTCTTTGAGCTCAATGGGTGGGTCTTTAGAAGACACCTTATTTTGTGGCTCATCTAGATTAAGAACCTTAAAGGTTTGTTCTATGGCTATCTCTTCTTCGACAAAGTGGTCTTCTTCGTTAGTTGTATCGGGTGGTTCAGCTTCATCTTCAATTAGGGGGTCATTATTGCCAAAAGGATATTTCATCGAACGCTCAAGATCTATGCTCCTTTTGAATGCCCCTAACTGAAGAGGTAGATTGTTGAATTTCCGGTTTTTCAATGCTTTATGAGTTTGTGCAAAAGGTTTTCCCAAGACTAGAGGGGCGTCATCAAGGATGACTGTAACACCTCGAAAATTTACGTCCAATAATGTATTGACACGTGTCATAGACTTTGCAAATGCGAAAACATACTTTAGAGGGACTAAAGTTGACAAACAGTGAAAACTATGGAACGTAAGGGTCCAAAGTGTCAACAATGGATAAATAGACTCTATAATAATCATACGTGGTGTTTATAACCCTAAACGGATGGATCATGGATCATACGAAGCGGAAAATGCACGAAAGTGAGGAATTACGAACTATAGGGACTAAAAGTGTCAACATGTTGAAATTATACCTCTGAGTGAACTTTTGGCAGCCCCGAAGCTTTGTAATGCTAGAATATACTCACTAGAATATGTGGTAAAAATTTCATGAAGTTTCGTTATCGTATGAGAAAGTTATGGCCAAAACCGTACTTGAGGGGTTAAAAGCGTCAACGTCGAATTTCATGACTTTTCGGGTGAGTGCAAAGTTAACCAAGGACATTACCATGTTGGTAAATGTCCCAAGGTTCCTAAAAACCAAGTTTGGGGGTTTACGAGTCAAGATAAACGGCAAAACCTCGCATGCGAAGAGCAGGGGCCAAATCTGCCAATTAATAAAAGATTGCTTATGCTGAACAGGTCCTTGCGGACCGTATACAGGGACCTTACGGTCCGTATAGTATGCCCAGATGTAGAAATTCGCGAATTTTGTATTTGGGTCCATTTTTGTGAGTGTTTAACAGCTTGCATCACCTCCCATTTACACCAATCGAATTGCATGCATGAGAGGACACCTGGAGACTTCTTACAACACCTGAAACACCATTTAATCTGATCAAAAGCTTCATTTTTTGGGTCTTGAGTTAGAGGAACAAGAACACCACAAACTTGCAAGAATTCACAAGGCTTCTCCAGGGACTTTCTGATCGGCAAGGCTTCTACAAAGTGCTATCTAGGCTTCATTAGGACTCTTGTAAGCATCCATAACTTCCTCTAATCCGTTCTAGCATAGATTTTTAGCCAAAAGTCAATCCGTAGTAAATATAGTTTGACTTTTCGATTAAACGAAATTGGCTCAGTCATTTCTCAAATTGAAAGTACCTATAAGTTGGTATTTATGTGGGAAACAAACCCTCAAAAGGGTATTCTCTGATTCCCACTCTAAGCATGCTATTTGTCGAGTCAAAGTTGTTCTTAAAAAGTCAACAGAACTTGTTTTTGCGAAATTTATCATAAATGGTAATATAGATGACATGCAATCAGTTTGATCATCAAAAATAACTTTATAATAAATATAAGAATATGTTTTATCATGATCAACTCGACAATCTTTAGTATAAACACGGATCGGAACCGAAAGTCTTGTAAAACGACTTATTCTTTGACTCTTGATTCGGATCCGTGCATGCATGTTTGAGAGCTGCATTAGAGCTTATTTTTGACCATTTATATTTATGTTTAACTCTCTGGAATTTTTACAACTTGAGTCTATGCTTAACCGATTCATATGCATGTTTCCGATTTATGCTTAAAGTTGACTATTTTGCCCTTTTTGATATAAAACGTGATTTTTGGAAAAATGAAAGAGTAGAAACCTTTATTACTGATTTATAAACTTGCACCGAAAATTTGATATCAGTTGGAGGTCCAGATTTTGAGTTATGACCGATATCGTAAAACTATAGCTTTATGTTAAATAAACGGCGCATTTAGCGTATAACCTATTTAAGGCCACTTTTGATATAAAACTTTTTACCCACTGATTTTATATAATATTTTGGGATTTTTGAAGATTTTTAATTAATTTTTGGCAGATCGTATCATAGGTCGCTAAGTTGATTCGGTTAATGTCGGTTTTGACCTTTTAAGCCATAAAATGAGTTTTATAAATCCTTTTGACCCCAAACCTTTTCTACTGATTTTATTTGTCAAATAAAATATTTTGAGCATTCTGGAAATATAAAAATCTCAGCTTTCTTTTAAAAACCCGGAAACGGCTCTAAATCGCATTTCTAAGCGTTTTTAACGCATAGTAAGCGTTATACCCATATTAAGCATATAAGGTTCATACCTACTGATGTATTTAGCATATTTTTATAAAATAACAGTAAGTATAAGTTTTTGAACTCAGGTTTCCAGTTGTGACATTTTTAGCCCTTGTGAAATTACTAAAATACCCCTACGGTGCATAGTTTGATTTTAAATGATGAGTTTTGTATATGGGTCATAACCTACTGTTATGATATGTCAAATTAAGTATATCTACTGTATAAATCAGACCTGTAACTCAGATTTCCAATTTAACTCTTTTATAATCTTTTAAATGACCAAAATGCCCTTATGAGGCGTAAATTGAGTTTAAATTCATTCGGGGCATAATAGAACATAACTTGCTGATATTATATCATATTTAAAGCATATTATCTCAGGGAACTTGCATATGACTCTTTTGGTTACCCGTAACGCCCTTTTAGCGTTCGGTTCGGTTATGTAACTAGTTTGCATAAATTGACCGAAACGGGTCAAACGTTATCATTTTTGTCTCAAAATCCAGAATGTATTTAGTATACCCATATTATACAAGTATTCAAACTTGTCGGGTCTAAATCACATTCTATCCGGTCTCCGCTTAATCGTGCGCTTGTACTGTATCGTCCTTAAAACTAACCGGTCTGAGCTTAGGCTTAAAATAAAGACCCGTTAGGAATCTAATAGGTTATTATAAACCTTTGTTCCAGAATAGGAGGCCCAGTAAAAGCTACCTACACTTACCAATTGTGATTCATACTTACTCAGGTAAATACTTTTTAACTTATTTTCCCTATACGGGCTTGGGGTACGGTATATAGAATACCGCTTGATCGAGCGTACAAATCTTGCACCCTTGGGTGTTCAATTGAATAATTTGATCGGCTCGTTTAAACAGTCTTGTTTTACTTTAAGCCTTTGGGGGGTTAATGACCATGTCCCGGATATCCTTGGCATTATCTTACGAGATGGCCACGACCAGAGCACGGGGTGTAGGCGTACACCCGTCAGTGTATAACTCTATATTGTGGTGTGTCTATTAATCTTTAACCCGGTCTGTGAATCGGGCTACTGAACGCACGAGTAACATGTAATTCGTTCACAAGTTTATATTGCACAATTATCCCAAGTTACAAAAATATTTTTATGCCATGTGCATTTAAATCAATTTTAAATCATTTTCAAAATGAGTCAGTTAATTTGTATTTACCAGTGTAAACTGACGTATTTTCCCAAAAGGGTAAGTGCAGGTACTACACGTACTAGGCTGGCTGTCTCCTAGAGCGTCCACAATAGTCTTGCAAGCTCGGACGACAATAAAACTGTTGAACAATTATCTTATTTTATTTGATCCGCCTGTGGATCCGTTTCAACTACTCGTGATATTTAATATTACATTTTATTTAAAGTTGAAATGAATCTATTTCTGCTTCCGCTGTGCATTATTATATTGTGTTGTTTGTCTATGATGATGCCAACTACGTCACCATACCCCACACCGGGCCCACCGGTGACACGTGGAGATCGGGGTGTGACAGGTTGGTATCAGAGCCAACGCTGAGTGAATTAAACACTAGTCTTTTGTGTTTAATCATAGTTACACAATTGCACATTCCTCGATTTTCGAGTCTAGACAAAGAACTTAGGAAATGTTCAAAATTTCCTTTATTTTTATTTTCTAACTTTGTCACATATATATTTTTGTTGGGCAACTCGTTTGATATTGACAGGTTCAAAATGCCGCCACGTGTACGAGGAAGGGGACGAGGAGCATTCGCCACCTCACATGACCATGAAGCAGGGCCTTCGTATAGGTTGACCCCATCAGCATCCCATAACACTGATGCCCGAGATCTTTGGAGATCGTTCGCTAAACCCGCCAGGCACTCAGCATCACTGAGTACCTCACCTTCCCTACCCCACTCTTTTGGGCCTCATTCTGAAAATGGGCCCCACAACTCCCACGGATCCTACATTCCTCTACACCAGTCGCCTTATGACTACCCAGCACCCGTCTATCAGGGCCTGTACAACCCTGATGCCTATTTGGAAGAACCAGTGGGTCATAACCCACTTGGACCTGAAGACCACTTCTCGGGTGGCAATGAGATGGAGGTCGATGAGGATACCGATCCTTCCATGCCACCGTCTGGCACACCGAACCACCCCATTGAGATTTCAGATGGGTCACCATTCAGGGGATCACCTTACAATGGTCCCGATAGTTTCGAGGAGAGATTCAAGCAGCACGACTGGGTGTATACCCCTAGCTACCATAACTCCCCCATGCACCAGTCCTACCACAGCTCTCCCGTGCACTCGCAGCATCACTCCTAGCAGCAGCTTCAGCAGCAGCCTCAGCAGCAGCAGGATCCTTCAGAGGGTTTCTGGCGCGACGTAGTCACTCCGCCGCCGCCACCACCTCCGGTTTTGCCTCCTCCGCCTCAGAGGCGAAGGAGGAACGCCCGTATGTCTACACGAGGAGGGATACACATTGGCACCCCTCCGCATGCTGGTAGCAGCCGATATTCGCCTCTTCACGAGGAGTCAGAGATGGGAGAATCTCCGCATCCCGTCTCAGAGGTTACTTCTGCACCGATCGCGCCACTGCCGCCACAGAACTTTGGAGAGCCAATCCCGGCTTATGCTAGCTCGGCACCGTTCAACCCTTTCGAGCAGATATACCCTCTGGGTTATGATTATACAGGAGATCCATACTGGATAGCTTCAAACTACAGCTCTCTCCCACCAGAAGGTCCTTTTGGAGGCACTTGGGCCACGGGGCAATCTACTTTTGGATACCCACCGCAAGGATACCAGCAGCCGCAGCCTCCTCAACCACCGCAGTATCAGCCACCGCCGCCGGCGCCGATGATGTCGCCACCGCAAGTCCAAGAAATCCTGCAAGGGATAAACGACGTGCGACGTGAGTTGCGACAGGAAATGCGGGAAGATCGCCGACACAACCGCGGAATGTTTAAGAAGATGGTTGACTTGATCAAGGGTAAGGGTAAGAAGGATTATTAAATCCTTTGTTTGTTAGCTCATTTACTCATGTCCCTGCGAGGACATTTATTCCTGTATTCTACCCCTGCGTGGGTATATTTCTTTTCTTGTTCTGCCCCTGCGTGGGTATGTTTGTTTTGTTTAACCCATGCGTGGGTTTGATTGTTTGTTTTGTTATTTGGTTTAGCCCCTGCGTGGGCATGTGATTTGAGTAAAAGTCCCGTTTAGGGCAAAGTTGTACTAGTCTACTTTATTTAAAATGGTTAATTTAAGTTTTTCATTTTATCTATGTGCATGAACATAATATACAAATAAATGAAAAATATCAATTATTATTTTAATTCACCATTTTAATAAGAATCTTAAAAAGGTAAAACCTAGCTTGAATGTCTTATTGAAAGGCCTGGCCAACATGGTAAAACCTGGTTAAGAAGATTCAAATCTCTGTTAACATCTGTAAACATGTTAACATTCTTGGCTAGCGTGATCTGTAAAATCACACCAGTCACCCTTTTAATAAATGGTCCAAAGATTTATTTTGTATATATATCTGATTGTGACTTGATGCCTACGGGTTATGACTAATGTCATATAAAACAAAAAGGCAGCCGTGGTTTATATACTCCCTGCCAAGCAAAGGATTAATTGTTTAATTATACAAATTTTAATCCTATAAAAATCTAAATTTAAAATTTAGAAATTTGTCCAAGTGACTAGGCCTATTGTGCCAATATATATATTTCATTCTATGATATAGTTGCTAATAAAAGTGCTGAATGAAATTAAAAAAATTAACTAATATGGCTATTATTACCATGGTTAATAAATCGTCAAGAACGATAATATTGTTAGGTTTCTAAAAAGACCTTGTCCTTACTTTATTGTAGCTCTTAAAGCTACATGGCAAAATCGAAGGAAACAAACAGTCGTTCCGAGGAACACCCTGATAACACCAAGATTCATGTAACTGGTGCAGAACTGCAAGCACTAGTAGAAAATGCTGTTGCCAAAGCTATTGAAAGGCAATTCAGAGAATCGAGCGGGACACGAAGTAGGACCCGAACCGCATCGCACGCCAAGCCCAAGACTCATTCGGAGGCTCATAGCAAACCGCCTTCTAAGAAAGATGAGCCGAAGAAGAATGATGAGGATAATCAATCCTCTAACCACAGCAGTATCCCGAAGCGGGAAATCAAGCAGAAGCATGATACGCACAGTAAGTCCTGTACGTATAAATATTTCGTCTCATGCAAACCCAGAGATTTCACTGGGGAAAAGGGAGCAGTCGACTGCATGACGTGGTTAGATGAGATGGATACGGTTGTTGATATCAGCGGGTGTGCTGATCGGGACGTAGTGAAGTACGTATCCCAGTCGTTCAAAGGGGATGCACTAGCGTGGTGGAAATCTCTCCTACAAGCTGCCGGTAATGCCACACTTTACAGTATGTCATGGGATCAGTTTGTAGCCCTGATCAAAGAAAATTTCTGCCCTCAACACGAAGTCGAAAGGATTGAGTCAGACTTCGTATCCCTGGTGATGAAGAACCTCGACTGCCAGGCATATCTCACCACCTTCAACACTCTATCTCGATTAGTGCCATACCTGGTAACCCCAGAGCCAAGAAGGATCGCCCGTTTTATTGGGGGTTTGGCACCAGAGATCAAGGCGAGCGTGAAGGCATCGAGGCCTACGACGTTCAGATCAGTAGCTGATCTATCTCTCTCTCACCCAGGATGTAGTCAGGTTGAGAGCTCTTAAGAGCTCGGAGGAAAACAAGAGGAAACGTGAGGACGACACCTCACGAAGATCGGAGAAAAGACACCGAGGGAACAACGACCACAGGAAAGGGTCGGGATCTAAGAGAGATTGGCAACCATCAGGGGATAAGCCCAGATGCAAGACCTGCAAGAAACACCATTTTGGGAAGTGTCGTTTGGAATCAAAATCCCAGTCTCAGGCAAAACAATGTGGAATCTGCAAATCCACAGACCATAAAGCCTTGGATTGCAAGAAACTAAAGGATGCAACTTGTTATGGTTGCAATGAGAAAGGGCACATCCGACCTAATTGCCCAAAGAATGCTAAGAAAGCCGAGGATGGAAAGAAGACCAATGCAAGAGTCTTCAAGATGGACGCCAAGGAAGCAATTCTAGATGACAACGTCATTACGGGTACTTTTCTTGTAAATGATGTTTTTGCTAGAGTTCTATTTGATTCAGGAGCAGATAAGTCATTTGTAGATGATAAGTTCTGTAAGTTGTTAAACCTACCTGTTAAAACCTTAAGTGTGAAGTATGAGGTGGAATTAGCCGATGGAACCATAGAAACCGCCTCAACTGTTTTAGATGGATGTGTTATATCCATTAGGAATCATTCTTTCCCATTATCCTTGCTTCCCTTTAAGCTAGCCGGATTTGATATAGTGATAGGCATGGATTGGTTATCGCATAACCAAGCCCAGATTCTGTGCAACAGAAAGCAAGTGATAGTGAAGACTCCGTCTGGTGAGTCACTTACTATCCAGGGAGATACCCAGCATGGATTGCCGGAGCAAGTGTCCATGCTCAAGGCATCCAGATGCCTGCAGAAGGGATGTGTCATTTATATGGCACAAGTTACTATTGATGAGCCAAAGCCGAAGATCGAAGACATCCCTGTCATCTCAGAATACCCTGAAGTATTCCCTGAAGAACTCCCTGGTTTACCACCGGATAGGCAAGTGGAGTTTCGAATAGACATCATTCCGGGTGCAGCGCCAGTAGAGAGAGCACCATATAGGTTGGCACCGACGGAAATGAAGGAGTTAAGGACGCAGTTGGATGATCTGTTAGCTAAAGGTTTTATTAGGCCTAGCTCGTCTCCTTGGGGAGCACCAATCTTGTTCGTTAAAAAGAAGGATGGATCGATGCGTCTGTGCATCGATTACCGTGAGCTTAACAAGGTCACTATCAAGAATAGGTACCCTTTACCTAGGATCGACGATCTGTTCGATCAGCTGCAAGGAGCAAGCTACTTTTCAAAGATCGACCGGAGGTCGGGTTATCATCAGTTGAAGGTCAAGGATGAAGATGTGCACAAGACAGCATTTAGGACTCGTTATGGACATTACGAGTTCCTAGTGATGCCTTTTGGGCTCACTAACGCACCAGCCGCATTCATGGATCTCATGAATCGTGTCTGCAAACCTTATCTAGATAAATTCGTCATCGTCTTTATTGACGACATCCTTATCTACTCGAAGAACCAAGTTGACCATGAGAAACACCTTCGTTGTATTCTCAAACTTCTGCATCAGGAGAAACTTTATGCCAAATTTTCGAAGTGTGAATTTTGGCTTCGAGAAGTCCAGTTCCTTGGACATGTGGTAAGTGAGCGTGGTATCCAAGTAGATCCCGCTAAGGTAGAAGCAGTCATGAATTGGCAGGAGCCGAAGACTCCTACCGAGATTCGCAGTTTCCTCGGATTGGCAGGATACTATAGGCGATTCATTGAAAACTTTTCAAGGATTGCTGCGCCTCTAACTTCGTTGACTCGTAAGAAGATTAAGTTTGATTGGGGCCCTAAGCAGCAGGAATCCTTTGACATTCTGAAGAAGAAGTTGAGCAATGCACCAGTGTTAACATTGCCCGATGGCATAGAAGAATTCGTAGTGTATTGCGATGCGTCACACACTGGTATGGGTTGTGTACTCATGCAGAAAGGCAAGGTCATTGCCTACGCTTCACGACAACTAAAGGTGCACGAGAAGAACTACACCACCCACGATTTGGAATTGGGTGCAGTTGTATTTGCATTGAAACTATGGAGACACTACTTGTACGGAACCAAGTGTATAATTTATTCGGATCACAAGAGTCTTCAACATTTGTTCAATCAGAAGGAATTCAACATGCGACAAAGACGATGGATGGAAACTTTAAATGATTACGACTGTGAGATAAGATACCATCCAGGCAAGGCCAATGTAGTTGCCGACGCCTTAAGCAGGAAAGAAAGAGTGAAACCGATCAGAATCAATGCCAAGCGCATTGAAATAAGGAATAATTTGAACGAAAGGGTGTTAGCTGCACAGAAAGAAGCTGTGTTGGAAGCTACTATCCTGAAGAGAAGTTAGGAGTAACTGAGGAGCAGTTATCCTACGACAAAGATGGAGTGCTAAGACTGAACGGACGAATATGGGTTCCAGTTTATGGAGGACTTCGGGATGTTATCCTCCAGGAAGCCCACAGGTCTAAATATTCCGTTCATCCTGGAGCTGATAAGATGTACCAGGATCTGAAAGCAAACTACTGGTGGATTGGTTTGAAAAAGTCCGTAGCTGAGCATGTAGCTAAATGTTTGACTTGTGCGCAAGTCAAAGCTGAGCATCAGAAGCCGTCAGGTTTGCTTCAACAACCTGAAATTCCCACATGGAAATGGGAAATGGTGACAATGGATTTCATCACCAAGTTGCCAAAGACGAAAAAGGGAAATGATACCATATGGGTCATAGTAGATAGACTGACGAAGTCAGCTCATTTTCTACCCATCAAGGAGACGTATAGCTCCGATATGTTAGCTCAATTATACGTTGATAAGATTGTAGCGCTTCATGGTATACCTGTATCTATTATCTCCGATAGAGATACTAGATATACGTCGCATTTTTGGAAGAGTTTCCAACAATCTTTAGGCACTCGTTTGAATTTTAGTACGGCTTATCATCCTCAGACTGATGGTCAGAGTGAGCGTACTATTCAAACTTTGGAAGACATGCTGCGTGCATGTGCGATCGACTTGGGTGGTAGTTGGGATAAGAACCTACCACTAATTGAATTCTCCTACAACAATAGCTACCATTCCAGCATAAAAGCTGCGCCTTTTGAGGCCTTATACGGTAGAAAGTGTAGATCGCCCATCTGTTGGGCAGAAGTTGGAGATGTCCAACTGTCAGGACCGGATATTGTTTTTGAGACGACGGACAAGATCGTGCAGATTCGCGATCATTTGAAAGCTGCCAGGGATAGACAGAAGAGTTATGCGGATCCTAAGCGCAAAGATTTTCACTTCGATGTAGGTGATAAAGTGTTGCTTAAGGTATCGCCCTGGAAAGGGGTGATGCGATTTGGTAAGAAAGGCAAGCTGAGCCCGAGATACATAGGACCTTTCGAGATTATCGAACGTGTCGGGTCAGTCGCTTATAAGTTAAACTTGCCTGAAGAACTTAGCGCTATTCATAATGTGTTCCACATCTGTAATCTGAAGAAGTGTTTCGCTGACAAATCACTGGTTATACCGCATACAGATATACACATAGATGAGAGTTTGAAGTTCGTGGAAAAACCATTGTCGATCGAGGATCGACAGGTGAAGAAGCTTCGAAGGAAGCATGTACCTATTGTCAAGGTCAAATGGGATGCCCGTAGAGGTCCCGAATACACGTGGGAAGTGGAATCCACGATGAAAGAGAAATATCCTCATTTGTTCCAGTAAATCTCGAGGTCGAGATCTCTTTTAAGGGGGTGAGGATGTAACACCTCCAAAATTTACGTCCAATAATGTATTGACACGTGTCATAGACTTTGCAAATGCGAAAACATACTTTAGAGGGACTAAAGTTGACAAACAGTGAAAACTATGGAACGTAAGGGTCCAAAGTGTCAACAATGGATAAATAGACTCTATAATAATCATACGTGGTGTTTATAACCCTAAACGGATGGATCATGGATCATACGAAGCGGAAAATGCACGAAAGTGAGGAATTACGAACTATAGGGACTAAAAGTGTCAACATGTTGAAATTATACCTCTGAGTGAACTTTTGGCAGCCCCGAAGCTTTGTAATGCTAGAATATACTCACTAGAATATGTGGTAAAAATTTCATGAAGTTTCGTTATCGTATGAGAAAGTTATGGCCAAAACCGTACTTGAGGGGTTAAAAGCGTCAACGTCGAATTTCATGACTTTTCGGGTGAGCGCAAAGTTAACCAAGGACATTACCATGTTGGTAAATGTCCCAAGGTTCCTAAAAACCAAGTTTGGGGGTTTACGAGTCAAGATAAACGGCAAAACCTCGCGTGCGAAGAGCAGGGGCCAAATCTGCCAATTAATAAAAGATTGCTTATGCTGAACAGGTCCTTGCGGACCGTATACAGGGACCTTACGGTCCGTATAGTATGCCCAGATGCAGAAATTCGCGAATTTTGTATTTGGGTCCATTTTTGTGAGTGTTTAACAGCTTGCATCACCTCCCATTTACACCAATCGAATTGCATGCATGAGAGGACACCTGGAGACTTCTTACAACACTTGAAACACCATTTAATCTGATCAAAAGCTTCATTTTTGGGTCTTGAGTTAGAGGAACAAGAACACCACAAACTTGCAAGAATTCACAAGGCTTCTCCAGGGACTTTCTGATCGGCAAGGCTTCTACAAAGTGCTATCTAGGCTTCATTAGGACTCTTGTAAGCATCCATAACTTCCTCTAATCCGTTCTAGCATAGATTTTTAGCCAAAAGTCAATCCGTAGTAAATATAGTTTGACTTTTCGATTAAGCGAAATTGGCTCAGTCATTTCTCAAATTAAAGTACCTATAAGTTGGTATTTATGTGTGAAACAAACCCTCAAAAGGGTATTCTCTGATTCCCACTCTAAGCATGCTATTTGTCGAGTCAAAGTTGTTCTTAAAAAGTCAACAGAACTTGTTTTTGCGAAATTTATCATAAATGGTAATATAGATGACATGCAATCAGTTTGATCATCAAAAATAACTTTATAATAAATATAAGAATATGTTTTATCATGGTCAACTCGACAATCTTTAGTATAAACACGGATCGGAACCGAAAGTCTTGTAAAACGACTTATTCTTTGACTCTTGATTCGGATCCGTGCATGCATGTTTGAGAGCTGCATTAGAGCTTATTTTTGACCATTTATATTTATGTTTAACTCTCTGGAATTTTTACAACTTGAGTCTATGCTTAACCGATTCATATGCATGTTTCCGATTTATGCTTAAAGTTGACTATTTTGCCCTTTTTGATATAAAACGTGATTTTTGGAAAAATGAAAGAGTAGAAACCTTTATTACTGATTTATAAACTTGCACCGAAAATTTGATATCAGTTGGAGGTCCAGATTTTGAGTTATGACCGATATCGTAAAACTACAGCTTTATGTTAAATAAACGGCGCATTTAGCGTATAACCTATTTAAGGCCACTTTTAATATAAAACTTTTTACCCACTGATGTTATATAATATTTTGGGATTTTTGAAGATTTTTAATTAATTTTTGGCTGATCGTATCATAGGTCGCTAAGTTGATTCGGTTAATGCCGGTTTTGACCTTTTAAGCCATAAAATGAGTTTTATAAATCCTTTTGACCCCAAACCTTTTCTACTGATTTTATTTGTCAAATAAAATATTTTGAGCATTCTGGAAATATAAAAATCTCAGCTTTCTTTTAAAAACCCGGAAACGGCTCTAAATCGCATTTCTAAGCGTTTTTAACGCATAGTAAGCGTTATACCCATATTAAGCATATAAGGTTCATACCTACTGATGTATTTAGCATATTTTTATAAAATAACAGTAAGTATAAGTTTTTGAACTCAGGTTTCCAGTTGTGACATTTTTAGCCCTTGTGAAATTACTAAAATACCCCTACGGTGCATAGTTTGATTTTAAATGATGAGTTTTGTATATGGGTCATAACCTACTGTTATGATATGTCAAATTAAGTATATCTACTGTATAAATCAGACCTGTAACTCAGATTTCCAATTTAACTCTTTTATAATCTTTTAAATGACCAAAATGCCCTTATGAGGCGTAAATTGAGTTTAAATTCATTCGGGGCATAATAGAACATAACTTGCTGATATTATATCATATTTAAAGCATATTATCTCAGGGAACTTGCATATGACTCTTTTGGTTACCCGTAACGCCCTTTTAGCGTTCGGTTCGGTTATGTAACTAGTTTGCATAAATTGACCGAAACGGGTCAAACGTTATCATTTTTGTCTCAAAATCCAGAATGTATTTAGTATACCCATATTACAAGTATTCAAACTTGTCGGGTCTAAATCACATTCTATCCGGTCTCCGCTTAATCGTGCGCTTGTACCGTATCGTCCTTAAAACTAACCGGTCTGAGCTTAGGCTTAAAATAAAGATCCGTTAGGAATCTAATAGGTTATTATAAACCTTTGTTCCAGAATAGGAGGCCTAGTAAAAGCTACCTACACTTACCAATTGTGATTCATACTTACTCAGGTAAATACTTTTTAACTTATTTTCCCTATACGGGCTTGGGGTACGGTATATAGAATACCGCTTGATCGAGCGTACAAATCTTGCACCCTTGGGTGTTTAATTGAATAATTTGATCGGCTCGTTTAAACAGTCTTGTTTTACTTTAAGCCTTTGGGGGGTTAATGACCATGTCCCGGATATCCTTGGCATTATCTTACGAGATGGCCACGACCAGAGCACGGGGTGTAGGCGTACACCCGTCAGTGTATAACTCTATATTGTGGTGTGTCTATTAATCTTTAACCCGGTCTGTGAATCGGGCTACTGAACGCACGAGTAACATGTAATTCGTTCACAAGTTTATATTGCATAATTATCCCAAGTTATAAAAATATTTTTATGCCATGTGCATTTAAATCAATTTTAAATCATTTTCAAAATGAGTCAGTTAATTTGTATTTACCAGTGTAAACTGACGTATTTTCCCAAAAGGGTAAGTGCAGGTACTACACGTACTAGGCTGGCTGTCTCCTAGAGCGTCCACAATAGTCTCGCAAGCTCGGACGACAATAAAACTGTTGAACAATTATCTTATTTTATTTGATCCGCCTGTGGATCCGTTTCAACTACTCGTGATATTTAATATTACATTTTATTTAAAGTTGAAATGAATCTATTTCTGCTTCCGCTGTGCATTATTATATTGTGTTGTTTGTCTATGATGATGCCAACTACGTCACCATACCCCACACCGGGCCCACCGGTGACACGTGGGGATCGGGGTGTGACAATGACGAAATCGGTTGGGATTACCAATTGATTTGTGTGAACCAAAACATATTCAACTACACCGATTGATTTTATCACTTTTCGATCGGATAGAAAAATGGGTATTTGAAGTGGAGTAAAATCACTAATACTTAATTTGTCAAAAATGTAGTTAGGCATTATGTTAACACAAAGATCTTTATCAATTGTGATATTACTAATAAATGAATTTTGAAAGAAACATGGAACCGGTGTAATGTTAATTTCAAAAGGGTCTTCTTTTATTAGCGAAGTTTGATCATTAGTTAACTTAACACTCACTAGTTCTTTGATTTCAGCACTAGTGTTTAACTCTTTTAAAAACTTGGCATGAGGGGTTATTAAACAATGATTTTCGAAAGTAGGTGACAAGAGATTAATTTCTTCAAAATTAGACTCTTCATGAATTTTAACATTATCGGACTCACCTTTTTCATTGTTTAACTCATGTGTCGGTTTTTCACTTTCTTGTTCTTCCATTTTTACATTTTCAACTATCTCTACGTTATTATTACTATTCAATTCTTCTCTTGCGCGGGATTCCTCTTCCCTTGCGCGAGATTCTTTCATGTAACGTTCGATAGTTTTAATGTGTTCTAATATCCTATTGGTCACTTCGGTGAGAGAAAAAGAATTTGGATCCTCAAAGCTTGAATCCAGTTGTTCGATCCTTGGCTCCTCATAATACTCATATGAAGTAGATGGCTCACACCATTGTTCTTCATTGTAAGTATATGATGGATAAGGGTCGAAACTTGGTTCTTCATAGTACTCATATGAGGTGGGTTGTTCACGCCATGGTTCCTCATAATAAGAGTATGAAGGTGGTGGCTCATATCTTGAGTCATCAAAGTATGAGTATGGAGGCTCATACCTTGGTTCATCAAAATATGAGTATGAGGGAGGAGGTTCATACCTTTGGTCTTCATAGCATGTGTATGAAGTTGATGGCTCGTACCTGGCCTCCTCATAATGGTTGTATGAATCGGATGGTTGATATGAGTTATTATATTGAACCGAGCGTACATTACGACATTAGTGCAATAATTACCCCTATAGTCATCTTCATCATAGGTGTAGTTGTAACCTCCTGAGTATTGATCCATAAGAATCACTCAACAGATTACAACTGAGTCTCGGGACCAGAAAACAAAAATAAAGACGGAAACAGAAGTTGGACACGGCCCCGTGTTCAGTGGACACGGCCCCGTGTTCAGGGTCTGTATCTGGGCGTTTTAATTAAAGTTACTGGTCACGTTGAGCACGGGGGCATGTTCAGTGAGCACGGCCCCGTGTTCAGACTCTGTATCTGGGTATCTAACTAAAAATATGCAGCACGAGGGCGTGTTCAGCGAGCACGGCCCCGTGTTCAGGCTACGGTAAATGCAAACTAAACTAAAATACAGAAAAATTTGCGCGCGTTTTGAAAAGGTTTTGAAAAACTGATTAGGCCGTCGATTTTAAGCTTTCTTAAAATCCTTGTGTCCCCGGCAGCGGCGCCAAAAACTTGATGTGCGTTAGGTGTAATATATTTTTGATGTATATTTAAGCCCCTTTTACACTTTTAGCCAAGTTTTAAATTTATAAAACACAATATTTACTAACACTAAACACACATATGGGCAAGTGCACCCGTCGTGGACGTAGTATAGTGTTGGTAAGATACCGAGGTCGTCCAAGGACACAAGAGCTTTTAATACCGGTTTATCCTCAACGTCTAATCAAATCAAAAAGTGAGAAAAATGTTTTTAACTAAGAAAATAAAAACTAACTAAATGCTGAAAAATAAAATAAAATAAAAACAGATAGACAAGATGAATCACTTGGATCCGACACGTGTATTAGTATAACCTTTGATTATTTTCGCACTTTTGCACTTGTTTAAGAGATTATTTTAGTTATTGTAGTAGGCCCCTCTTTTGAAGGCGACGTTACCCTCAACCCAGTAGTTTGAGTCAGCAAGGATACAATCCTAAAGGGTCGGATTATCGAAAGATAATGAATTAAGTTATTAATGCAAATTGTGGTAGGCCCCGCTTTCGGCGGTGACGTTACCCTCGGCTAAGTAGTCTGAGTCAGCAGGGATACAGTCCTAAATAGCCGGGTTATAGTATTAATAGTAGTTAACTTATGAGGGGGTCAAAGAGTTTGGATCCCCGCTATCCAATACCTATGGGCATTGAAGGAGATCCTACTAAATTTGACCCAGGTCCCAAGCAGGACCTCTAAACGCTGAACAAGGGCAAGACCCTTACCAAACCGTTCCCTTAACCCCCGACCAGGTAGCCAACATACCTCCATATAGACCGTGGAGATATGAATGGTGAAAATCTTTTATTTTATATAGACAGTAAAATAATGCCAAGACACCACGGACAAACGATAAGGAAAGATCACCTTCAACATAAGCAACTAGTTATTAAAGTCATTACTACAAAACCAAATAAAAAGTGCAAAAGATTAAAAATAAAAAGTATTATACTAAACACTTGTCTTCACCAAGTGATGTAAGAGACTTAGGCAAACATGGCCTTGATTGTCAAGAACTCTTACTATCAATCTTGGATCCCGAGACGACTCACACACTCTACGATGGACAATGGATGATGGTGGTGGATAATGGTGTTATGGTGGTGGTGGGTGGTGGATGAAGTGTGAGAGAGGTGGTGTGCCAAGGGATGAGATGGAATGAAACCAAGCACTCCTATTTATAGGCTGAACAGAAGGCTGGGCACGGCCCCGTGTCCGCTGGACACGCCCCCGTGCCCGTCTGACACTCTCTCTCCTCATTAATTGTAATTCGCAATTACAATTAATGCGCCTGCTGTACTTTCACCACGCCCCCGTGCCCGCTGGACACGGCCCCGTGGTGGGCAATGGAAGCTTCTATAAGTTTGTCTTTTATGCTGCTTCTTGGGCACGGCCCCGTGCTGGCTGAGCACGGGGCGTGTTCAGACTTCTGCTTTCTCTTCTTTGCCTTGGAGGATGCCGTTGAGGGTCCGGGCAGTCTACTTTTATTCCTTTTTTTGTATTTATGCTAGAATTAGCTGTCTTTTTGCTTCTTTTGTGAATTTGAGCTCATTTCATCCTGAAAATACAAAAGAAAGACAAAAACACTCTTTTTCCAACATTAGTACTTAAAAAGGGTTAGTTTTATGCCTTAATTGATGTGATTTATATGTTGTATGTTACACACATCAAGTCCATATCAAAAACAACTATTCGAACCTTAGTTTTACAATTTTATTACTAACAGTTGGATTTTTTTATGCGTAGCAATCAAGAAGGAAGAAAAAACCATTGGAAGTAGGGATGAGCATATGCCACCGTATACCGATCCCATACCGATCCCGTACCGATCCCATACCGATCCCGATCCCGATCGGTATCCCGATCGGTATCCACTTTTTGGCGTTTTCGGTATCGGTACGGTACGGTATCGGTATTATACCGATACCGACCCTCAAAATACGGTATAATACCGATACCATACCATACCGATACCTAACCGACATGTTTCGGTATCGGTATCAGTACCTAGTTTGGGTGAAATTCGGGATCGGTATTAGGCGGTATCGGTATAGGTTCGGTATCAGATACCGATATGCTCATCCCTAATTGGAAGTTCCAATACCAACGGTTGATGATGCATTTAATTTGAAACAAAAGGTAATTAAAAAATTAATATAGATTACTTTGGAGGAGTTAAGTTCACGTGAAAATAAAATAAATGTACGAGACGTACGAAGTGAAAGAAAAGTCAAAAAAGTGGCGGAGTCATTTTGGTAATTATCACCAACTTCAAAATTACTCTACTAGAGTAATTTTGAGCTTCTGTAGAGTAATTTTGTAAATGTTCAGGTAGAGTAATTTTGGTCGTGTAGGGTAATTATCAAAATTACACTAACCCCCCCCCCCCACCCCACCCCCCAAAAACCTAAAAAAACTTAAACCATTGTAAATGTTCAGGTAGAGTAATTTTGGTCGTGTAGGGTAACTATCAAAATTGTAGTGTAATTATCAAAATTACACTAACACCCCCCCCCCAACCCCCCCCCCCCCAAAAAAAAAAAACCTAAAAAAACCTAACCCCCCACCCCCACTCCACTAAAAGCTAAAAACTAAACCATAAAGCTAAACCCAATAACTAAATGCTAACAAAATTACTCTACAAGACATTTTCAAAAATTAATCTACAGAAATCAAAATTACTCTACTAGAGTAATTTGATAATTACCCTACATTTCCCAAAATTACTCTACAGATGCTCAAAATTACTATACAAGACATTTTTTGCTTTTTCCCCAGTTATTTTGAAGTTACTCATAATTACCAAAATGACACCGCCACTTTTTGTTTTTTTCCCTCAATACGTACGTTAATATTATTTTTATTTGATCCTTTACCTACTTGGGAGATTGGATATAAGTTGCTTGCAGAATATATATAAATTGTATTTTTTTTTAATGTTTAATTTTTGTGTTATATAAATTGCTATAGTGTTGATTTATTCCATTGTTTCATTACAATATTACTTATAACTAGTGTGATTATCGCGCGCTTCGCTGCGTACCTTTGATCATTATCGGTCTGGTTCATTACAGTACTAGCACCGGCACTTGGCATAACAATCGTTGCAAGTCGACACATGGTTTACAACGATTGAAAAAGATAAAAGCGGATACCTGTATCGGTACCGATGTTCGGTCGGTATCGGTCGATTACAATACTGGTATCGTACAGACACTCCATATAACTTACGATACCAAAAAGTACTTTATTGCAAATATAACTTTGTGTTTATACCGCCACGTCTACCAAAAAGTACTTTATTGCAAATATAACTTTGTGTTTATACCGCCACGTCAAGAAAACTACAAAAATGAATACGGTAACCGTTACCAATGTTGTTTGGTCGGTATATGTTCGGTTTGTGATGATAAAAAAAATCAACTATATAGGGTTGTTCGAATCGAACTTTTATCGAATTGTACATAATAATAAGCACATGATGACGCTAATAATAGAAAAAACTACACCGATGTTATACAGTACGGTACTGATATTGTGCAGACAGTATCAGTAATATTAAAAAAAAGAAAATCATTAAAAGCTAAAATTAAAGAAATACGTTTAATTTTAAAGTAAATATAATAATAATAATAATCTATTGTAATATTGAACTGATAAAGGTATGATAAAAAACTATATATATAATAAAAATCTTGAGGTTAGTGGATTACCCTACCTCTAATACATGATAAATACATGACTATAATATACTTAATAATATACATATATAATAGTTTCAAAAACCGAACCATAATATCAACCGAAACCATAATTGAATGTTATGTATTAAGGTGGAAAATATCTTAGCTTTAGACTCCTTATTTTATACTTCCAATGACTTTACACTAATGAAAAACACAAACTAAAAACAGTGTCCAAACAAGTATCTTGGCAAGATATGTTTTATGTATTTTCATACTTATAAGTTTTACATTAATATTCCAATACTAAAATCCTCATATACTCATACACCTTTGTTTACCATTTTAGGGTAAACTTTGGTGACTCCATCCTTTAAAACCATTTCGCGTTTTGTGGAAATTATCGCAAACCGTGAGTTCATACTTGACCCAATTTATGCTTTAACCATTATATGGGTTGCAACGTATATCCGTATTGGAATCACAATCACACATACAGTCAATCTTATACAAACACTCAATCTTTAAACATGCTTACTTGTTATGCTACTTGTTTATATATACTAGAACAAATCTTATGCATGTTATCTATCATTAACTTTAAAATCTTATCTTTAACATGTATAGCGCTATAGGATTAGCACATCGCCCCGCTATATTGTTGCTATCACTACATAGTATATGACTAGCATGTCGATACAGCTAGGGTTGCTGGAGTACCCGATGAGCACCCCTGGTTCCGGCCGACGATCTGTCCTTCTAGGTGAACACCCTAGGTGGCCTTGCACAACATACGACGTGCCATAAGAGTGGAGAAAACCGAAAATTCATAGGTATACTTATAGGAATCATAATCTAGTTTATAGTTAATTGTCATTTGTCTATTCTAGGAGGGGGTAAAGTGTAATTGCTATTTCTATAAATAAGGATCAATAGTCATTTAGGAGGGTAGGAGAGAAATTAGTAAGTTGTTAGGCTCATGCTTATGCATTGAGAAGGGCATAACCCTGGCCACTTCGGTGGTTAGTTATTTTGTATTGTCTTCTTCAGTATATCAATATAGTTACAGATTTGCTTTCATCATCTCTATTAAATTCAGTCTCTATCATTGGTCCAACCTGCCCTGACCTACCATTTTCCTTTCAAACTCCATGGAAACCAGATCGATTGTTCGTTTGGATGCTCAGGAGCGTCAGCTCAAACAGCTTCACAGTGATGTTGCTGAAATCAAAACCTCTTTGAAGGCATTAGAAGAGACTCACGCTGAATCCCGTGAGTTTAGGAAGGTGTTTCTCGCTTGGATGCAACATCAGGAGGCAAGGTTGATGATAGTTCGCCAAGATTTGGATCTCCATCGTTTCTTCCAAATCCGTCTTCGGCTTTGCAACTTGACCGTGTGGTGGATCGTCACGCTGGTTCTCTTCCTAATCCTCCGCCTTCAACTCTCTTAGAGCAATTGAAGGCGATCGTCGCCAGATCTGATGAACGCCTGGGTAAATCGCTGCTGCACAATGGATGTGGCTCCAAATCTAGGTCGGATAGTGCTAATTGGGCCTTATCGACTGCTGAAAATGCGTTTGTCCATGGCCACTCAACAACCAAATCGATGTCTGATACAGATCAACCGAAGGCGATAATATACCGATTTGAAGAAATTTCAACCGACCATGGCTATTTGATGCTGAATAGTCAATCGGATTCAATTTTTTCAGGCTCTAATTCTACATTGGCGGCTCCAATTGCACAATTTCAGTCTCCATGTGCACAAATTGTTGACGTCCGATCGAAATCTCTTGAAATTGGAGTGATATTGGGCCGTTTTCAGAGACAATTGGGCTTCGGGACTATGGTGGGCTTAGGTATAGAGCAGAAATCAGTAGTGGACCTAGACTCTCCATATCTAGGCTCGATAGGTGGACAACTTCATCCAGTCGCTCAGTTTCTATCTTCCTCCTTACCTTCTCAGCATGTCCCTACAAAATACATGACGGTACTCTCAGATCTAGAACTCCTTCCACGTGAGTCGGTAAAATTGTTGCAGGAGTTGAGTCGCATGTTGTTACTGCCCAAGCTAGTCATTATTCGACTTCAATTTTGTCGGTCCAAGACAGTAATTAAGGGTATACTACTAAAGAAGATACAATCACAACTGAGGAAGGGGATTATTCAGTTTTTCTAGCCCATGCCATTGCTGGGAATACCACTGTCATGACAGCGGCGTGCTCGTTCAAACTTGGAGATCAACGCCTTGGTTGGAACGTGGGGGGAATAGTGGATTTTCAGCTTTTGATTGATCCACCTCATTCTTGGGTGGTGCATGGGCAGGCTCGACCACCTGAAAATGCTATCGGGGAAGCATCCGCTTGGATTGTCGAAGTCGGCAAGACTGTTTTGAAGGGGGGAGTAATGGTAGGAATCATAATATAGTTTATAGTTAATTGTCATTTGTCTATTCTAGGAGGGGGTAAAGTGTAATTGCTATTTCTATAAATAAGGAAAAATAGTCATTTAGGAGGGTAGGACAGAAATTAGTAAGCTGTTAGGCTCATGCTTATGCATTGAGAAGGGCATAGCCCTGGCCACTTCGGTGGTTAGTTATTTTGTATTGTCTTCTTCAGTATATCAATATAGTTACAGATTTGCTTTCTATCATCTCTATTAAATTCAGTCTCTATCATTGGT
The DNA here is from genome assembly GCF_002127325.2 of Helianthus annuus. NCBI lineage: Eukaryota > Viridiplantae > Streptophyta > Magnoliopsida > Asterales > Asteraceae > Helianthus > Helianthus annuus. Next base: position 119,919,616 of record NC_035437.2, read on the forward strand.
CCGACCTGCACTGACCTGCCATTTTCCTTTCAAACTCCATGGAAACCAGATCGATTGTTCGTCTGGATGCTCAGGAACGTCAGCTCAAACAGCTTCACAGTGATGTTGCTGAAATAAAAACCTCTTTGAAGGCATTAGAAGAGACTCACACTGAATCCCGTGAGTTTAGGAAGGTGTTCCTCGCTTGGATGCAACATCAGGAGGCAAGGTCTGATGATAGTTCGCCAAGATCTAGATCTCCATCGTTTCTTCCAAATCCGTCTTCAGCTTTGCAACTTGACCGTGTGGTGGATCGTCACTCTGGTTCTCTTCCTAATCCTCCGCCTTCATTTCTTTTAGAGCAATTGAAGGCGATCGTCGCCAGATCTGACGAACGCCTGGGTAAATCGCTGCTGCACAATGGATGTAGCTCCAAATCTAGGTCGGATAGTGCTAATTGGGCCTTATCGACTGCTGAAAATGTGTTTGTCCATGGCCACTCAACAACCAAATCGATGTCTGATATAGATCAATTGAAGGCGATAATATACCGATTTGAAGAAGTTTCAGCCGACCATGGCTATTTGATGCTGAATAGTCAATCTGATTCAATTTTTTGAGGCTCTAATTCTACATTGGCGGCTCCAATTGCAAATTTCAGTCTCCATGTGCACAAATTGTTTACGTCTGATCGAAATCTCATGAAATTGGAGTGATATCGGGCCGTTTTCAGAGACAATTGCACTTCGGGACTATGGTGGGCTTAGGTATAGAGCAGAAATCGGTAGTGGACCTGGACTCTCCATATCTGGGCTCGATAGGTGGACAACTTCATCTAGTCGCTCTGTTTCTATCTTCCTCCTTACCTTCTCAGCACGTCCCTACAAAATACATGACGGTACTCTCAGATCTGGAACTCCTTCCACGTGATTCGGTTAAAATTGTTGCAGGAGTTGAGTCGCATGTTGTTACTGCCCAAGCTAGTCATTTGTCGACTTCAATTTTGTCGGTCCAAGACAGTAATTCAGGGTATACTACTGAAGAAGATACAATCACAACTGAGGAAGGGGATGATTCAGTTTTTCTAGCCTATGCCATAGCTGGGAATACCACTGTCATGACAGTGGCATGCTCGTTCAAACTTGGAGATCAACGCCTTGGTTGGAACGGGGGAATAGTGGATTTTCAGCTTTTGATTGATCCACCTCATTCTTGGGTGGTGCATGTGCAGGCTCGACCACCTGAAAATGCTATCGGGGAAGCATCCGCTTGGATTGTCGAAGTCAGTTGTCGTTCCCAGTCTTGAGGGCAAGACTGTTTTGAAGAGGGGAGTAATGATAGGAATCATAATCTAGTTTATAGTTAATTGTCATTTGTCTATTCTAGAAGGGGGTAAAGTGTAATTGCCATTTCTATAAATAAGGATCAATAGTCATTAGAAGAGAAATTAGTAAGTTGTTCTCATGCTTATGCATTGAGAAGGGCATAGCTCTGGCCACTTCGGTGGTTAGTTATTTTGTATTGTCTTCTTCAGTATATCAATATAGTTACAGATTTGCTTTCATCATCTCTATTAAATTCAGTCTCTATCATACACCGACTTTCATACGTAGTGGAGAAAACTAAAAATTGATGACACCAAGTCGTATAGGACTTTGTGCGCCCGTATCATAAAATGACTAATGCAATAGTGACATGAACTTATATGGTCGTTGTAACCAATTTTCGGGGTTATAACCAATTTTCAGGGATTGTATGATCCATACGCACGACATGAATGCTAATGTACACTTTTTTTACACGTTTGGGTGGTATAGGTATGGCAGACCCCTATATGTAATTAACCTTTCAAAAGTAAGTTTCCAAGCACAAAAACACCCACCCATCAGACAAGAAAACATCTTAAATCATACATAAAAGTACATACACACACAATCCAAATCGAAAGGACAAACAGCCTACTAGAATATCCCAGTGAGAAGATTTGCCGCTGCAGAGATGGCGGCACCCGTGATGGCAAACTGCACAATCTGATCACTAGAAGAATCATCTGCCGTTAATGCCAAAGCCGCACCAGTCATTGCTCCCGCCACCGCACTGTTTTTCTGCACCCATTAAATGCTCCTTTCTCAATATCCGACAAGAACAAAGATCTTGTTTACAAAGTTAAAACTCACAGGCCATGTCATTTATCTTACTCAAGAACACCTTACAGATTTTTATGCATCTATAAGCGACAACTAACCGAAAACTAACCACTTAAACCGGGCCCCACCAGACCTGTAAGGATTCCAAAGACCGAAAACTTACCCAGTCGTGAACTCCTCGAGCTTCTTTTAAACCATAGGTAAGACCAGAATACATCCCAGCAGCCAAACCTGATGAGACGAGAAATATAGATTGTGAACGAGCCAACGATGACTTAAAAAAAGACATAGGCGGTCCGTGTTAAAAACGGCAAAGTATTTAAATCATTTCGTTACCCCATTGTATAGATTCTTTCCCTGTGACCTTCACCTGAAACACCAAAAGAAACAGTGAACGAAGTAAATCTAGTGTTGGTGTAGATCAAAGGATAGGCATCATGAGTTGACCGGGTCAAGTGCAACCCAAAGTGTTCTCAAATGCGACAAACCTTCTAAACCACTCTTTATAAAAATAAATAAGAGTATCAACAGTACAGCATTTATAGTTATTTAGTACAACAACGGTTGCTCGACAACTTCTTTTAGAAAGAGACTTAAGTGTTGACAATCTGCCTTAACCGACCCGACCCATTTGGACCCGTATCAAGAAGTTGCCCTTTAGCCCGTTAACCCACCACACCTACCCGTTAACTCTCTCTAGTGTGAGACCATGATTTAGCTAATAATCCTCAAGACAAAACACGAACACACCAAAAACAATAAAAGAGAAGCTGTAAATGGAAATAATAATAAACATACCAAGCCTTCAATAGAACCACTGCCGGTTTCCCCTGCAAATCAACAAGTCTACTATTAGGAAAATAGCAAGATTTGTAGTATTATGGTAAAGCATACATACATACATGGTTGTAAAAATCCCGACTAGTCGCTGATTAGTCACCGATTAGTCACTAATCGGAAGTTCACCGATTAACGGCTGATTAATCGCTAGGCGGTCAATGGCGGTCCTATTCTAGCCAAAATTTGGCCATACGCCGGCTAAATTTCGATCAAACCTTATAAATTCCTTCCAATTACTTAAAAAAATGGGTCAACGGGGTTAAAACATGTTTAACTTTAAAAAACTGCATATAAAAATGTGTGTGTATATATATAACTAAAAATTACATATAAAAATTCTCGATCCAATTAATCTCTATTAATCCCGATTGCCGACTAGCGCCTAACGATTCTTACAACACTGCATACATACATACATACCCCTAAGATGGCGAAAAGGATTTTGCCTCTTCGAAGCAGTGATATTTGTCCTGTCTCCACTTGCATCTGATCACATCCCATCAGAATTAGTTTTCTTGATATCAATAATAAACATTTGAACAAATTAACTCACTTTCAAGAGCAATGAAACACGCCTCACGTGAAACCGCCTGAACTGCTCCAATCTGCACCATATCACTCCTGGATGATCAATCAACATCTATATATATACACACATTTAGAGAGAGAAAGAGAGAGAGACGTACACCGGCGGCCGTAACGAAGGTGCCGGCGATCCTGTTAAGAAGAGGATGGCCTAAATCGAAGTGAGTTCCGGTGGTTTTATCGAAGTTCCTGACCTCATCGACAAACGATCTAGTTTCCAGATTGTGCCCCATTTTTTCAGCTGTGTGTGTTTGAGTGTGTGCAAGTGCAACAAACGGTTGAAGAGGGACGAAATGGGACACGTGTAGAGCTTGTACGTGACACGTTTCCATTGCTACTGCCAACTCATTGACACCTGCCACACTCTTCTTATTATATATTCAAATCAAAAATATTTCTTACCTTTCGCTTTATATTGTTTCTATAACAATAAAAGAAATCTAGGGTAAAATTAGATTATTTATGTTGTCACAACGATTTATTTATATTGAGTTGTTAAAAAAACTAAGTACATTAATTGGTTTTCAATATAATTTACATTAAGCAAAAAAGAAATCCAAACCTTAAATAATTTACGTCGTAACATATATTCGGAATTTTATAAAATAAATAAGATATTAGTGAAAAGGAAATAATTGTGAGTAGATCATATGTAGAAAGGTGCTTGAGGAAAAAAAAACAAAAGACAAAAAGTACAAGTTACAAAGGGTAAGTTTAGCTAAACGCGAAGAGGTCATATTAATTTTATTTAACGTCTAATGTTTACTGATTGCACTTGTAATCTTGTATATTTTTGTTAGATGAACATATAACTTTTAAATAACATCATTTTACACTTTTTAATCCTAAACTAAGCACCCAAAAATTTGGCCCTAAAACTAAACTAAGCATCCAAAAAATTGGCCCGAAAAAAATTCATTGATGTACATTAACTTTCTGTAGTCATATAACTTTTTAATAACAGAACTTTTACACTTTTTAATCTTAAACTAAGCATCCAAAAGGATTAATTAGAGTTTTTGAAGAGGGGAAAAAATTAATGGGTATATAGTAAAAATCGAATCAAAAGGGATTAATTAGAGGGCTTTTGAAAAGGGGAAAAAGCACAATTTAACTTCACTCGGTTCGAAACAAAATTTACGAAACATACATAAAAACCACAAAAACGTATTATATTTTATATGACTCATTTTTCGAAAAAGTTTACATTGAAACGTAAACCAACTCGAATTTATACCAAAATGTATATAAAAATATGCACATAAAATGGTTTTCTTTAAATGAAAACGTATTATATTTGACCTGACTCATTTCCAGAAAAAAAAAAAAAAAAAAAAAAAAAAAAGTTTACGTCGAAACATAGGCAATGCAAATTTATACCGAGAAGTACAAAAAAATACGCACGCAAAAATTTAGTTTTTTAGTACAGGAAGTATATGGGTAAACTCGAAAATAATATTAGTAAAAAAAACCCTTAATAGATTAAAAACATTCGTAAAACAGTCCCAAGTAGCACCAATGTCACACCACTTCCAGCGACCACCAACATTGGAAAGCTTGTAAAACTAAAATAAATAAAAAGGGAAAAATAACACCGGACAAAAAGCAAGCGTAAAATCGTTGAACCACGCAAGCCCGTTGCAGCATGTTAATGCGAAGAAATTGGAGCAAAACGTAGAAAAGAATAAATAAGTAATCTAGGACCTGCGCGTTGCGACGAATATGTCAAATGGGGAAAAAAGACACGTTGCAACGGGCCTGTCAAACGGGAAAATAATAGAACGAAAATACATGGAATCCCACACACACGTTGTCACGTGTTAACTCGTATAATTTAGAACGAAACGTAAAACGAAAAACTTGCGAAAGATGAAAAGTGTGGGAGACCAAAGTTAAAAATAAAAAAAAAAGTGTTGGAGCTAAATTGCGAAAAATGAAAAGCTTTATGTTAAAAGTTAAAAAATCAAAGGGGTTAAAATGTAAAATGTGAAAACCTTTGGGTTAAAAAAGTAAAAAATCAACTTTTTTTTGAAAAACTTTCAATGTAAGGGGTACATCACCATTAAGCAACAACATGTTACTAATTAATTTATAGTGTGGAAATTATAGTGTGTAAATATAGAATACATAAAAAAATGTGCCAAAACAAGTAACCACAATGAAAACCCAACCCGCACATATTCAAAAATCATGCAACTCGAAGAGACACATTTAACACATAAATCTAAACATGTCAAATGGGTTGATGTATTATCGGGTAGTACTTATGTTATAAACATATTAATCAGGTTAACGAGTTTTAAGAATGGATTAAACTTTTACTTAAAAGAGGTTGACTAATAACTTGTTTAGTTAAACATATTAATTCGAACACAACACACTTATTATATCGGTAAAATATGAAAATCCAAAACATTACTTCATGTTGTGTTTCGGGTGTCAAAAACTGACCATCTGTTAACATTTGGTGCTTAACTTTGAAAGTAAGTTCTACAAAGTGAAAAAGTCGGCATAAATACTTTCCAAATTCACAATTGAGTAAAGTTCTGTTTGCTCCCTTTGGTTTGGTCGTTTTAACGGTTTTGCACCAATCTTTTAAAAATAGCCATTTTACTCCTTGATGTTTCGATTTTATCGCCAGTTTGCTCCATTATCTAAATTCCATCCATATTGTATGTTAACTGGAAGAGTATTTTTGTAATTTAAAATATAAAAATAAAGATATTTTAATAAAACTACAAAGATACCGCCACCACCACAATCAGACACCACCCCTAACTAAAGGTGTACAAAAAAACTGGTTTTAGAATCGAAACCGGAAAAAAAACCGAAACTGGTTTTTTTTTTAACCAGTTTTTTTTATAACCGGTTTTTTTTAACCGGTTTTTTTTAACCGCCGGTTTTTATACCGGTTACTATTCTTGATTTCAAAAACCGGTTATTAAAAAACCGGTTAAAACCGGAAAAAAAAACCGGTTTTTTTGGGAAAAACCGGTTAAAAACCGGTCCCAACCGGCTATACCGGTTATTGTTTTGGACCTCAAAAACCGGTTATTAACCGAACCGGTTATTAAAAAAACCGGTTTTTATTTTGGGTGAAAAAAACCGGTTTTTTTTTTAACCGGTTTTTTAAAAACCGATTAACCGATTTGTACACCTCTGCCCTAACCACCAACCCTTGCCACCACCGCCATTAGGTTAAGGGATAATACTGTAATCCCTCAACATAAGAAAAAATCATCAAATATTCAAGATATACAAGTATCAAAATCACATTTCCAGAACTTCAACCCATATTCAAGAATAAAAATCAAATTTCCAGAACTTCAAACAAAATTCAAAAAATTCAAGAATCAAAATCAAATTCCAAATTACATCTTCTAAACCAAATTGTATGAAATCCACCTGCAAGAAAAGTCATGTTTACTCTTTATTCTTTATCATTATCATTTCATCTTCCAAACACCACAACCTTTCTAGATCCAGGTCCAGATCCATCTTCATCTTTTCCCACTTAACAGCGATCACCATTCTTCGCCGCACACCCACCATCACTACCAACCATCTTCATCGAACCCACCAACAACCACCAACCACCGTTTCACGACGACGTGCTATTCACAGTGTTGGAGGAGTGGTGTAGAGTTAGTGGAGGTTAGTAGTGGTGAATAGATTAGAATTTTCAGTCGGAGATAGACTTGCGAAACTGGGATGAACATGAAGATGTACTGATGACGATGAACATGAACTCATGATGATGATGTTTGCAAAAACCCACAAAAACCTTCAATTTTTACATGAGCTGATGATGATGTTTACAAAAGCCCACCAAAAACCTTCAAATTTGCGAACCAAAAGATCTCCCAAACAGTGATGAATTTCGAAATTTGTTCGGTGGGTTTTGTTCGTCTCTAAAAGTTACATAGTTTTCACCCAAGAACCGCTTGATTTCATTAAGAATTAAAGGAGATAGGGTGTCTTGAAGTTATAGGGTTTATAACACTTTTATGAAGAATATACGTTTCAAACATTGAGAGGGACAGAGAGAGAGAGTAATGGTGGTGGGCAAAAGAGAGAGAGAGAGTGTGTGTAGAGAGAGTGAGGGGGTAGAGGGAGGAGAGATGGTTTTGTTATATTTTATTAGGATAAATGGTATTAAGATAAAGGACAAAACTTGTAATTTTTTCATTTTAGGAAAAATTACAAGTTTTGTCCTGTATTTTAATACCACTTATCAGGCGGTGTCCTTTTTAACGAATTTTGACAAATTTTGCCCTTTACAAGGAATTTTGTTGCACGTTTTGTCATTTAGGCTTAACTCAATTAGATTTTCTTGTTGAATCTTGTCTCCCAAGGGTATTTTAGTCTTTTTATCCATTTATTTAATATTATTTAAAAAATAAAACAAAATATTTTAGGGTTGGCTCTTGAAATAAATAGGTCAAAAGACTAAAATACCCTTGGGTAACAAGATTTAACAAGAAAATCTAACTAGGTTAAGCTAAAGGACAAAACGTGCAACAAAATTTCTTGGAAACGGCAAAACTTGTCAAAATTCGTTAAAAAGGACAACGCCTGATAAGTGGTATTAAGATAAAGGACAAAACTTTTAATTTTTCCATTTTATTATTATATATAATATAATCTTTATTTGTAGTTTTACTAAAATACCCTTAGTTTTATATTTTGAATTACAAAAATACCCTTCTAGTTAACATACAACATGAATGAAGTTAAGGCCATGGAGCAAACTGGCGATAAAATCGAAACATCAGGGAGTAAAATAGCTATTTTTAAAGGATTGGGGCAAAACCGCTGGCGATAAAATCGAAACATCAGGGAGTAAAATAGCTATTTTTAAAGGATTGGGGCAAAACCGTTAAAACGACCAAACCACAGGGAGCAAAACAGAAGTTTACTCTTCACAATTTTTTTTTTGAACGGCAAATTTGGATCACTGACGGACCACTGGAGTATCATTGTGCCACTAGCGGAACCACCCGATCATATCCATCTCCACTAGGCATAATGCCTATACACCAATTCAGAAGGAAACCCAATAAATATGAGAAAACCCCCTTGTGGGAATCGAACCCAGGACCTATTGATCCAAAGGCTTATCCCACCACCAAAATGCCACTAGACTATAAAGCCATGGACACTCTTCACAATTACATGTGAATCCACTCAAACCTATGACAGACCAAAACAACCTGTGGAAATAATTTCAAATCCACCTTATAACCGGATTTGATGAGTAAAAACAGACTAAACAGTACCCATTTTGGTTCGCCACCCGACCCACCTACATTGCCACCTCAGGTCATACTTGTGACCATGAGTCGGGGTAGAAAACCTACTTGGCCTTTGAAATTGGAAAACTAAGGTTAACTCGTGTTTATTGATTACAACAACCAAAATTGCTTAAATGGAACTAAATCTACACCATCAAATGAGTGAAAATACTAAAACATAGAAGATAAAATAGTAATGTACAGCACATAAATAGAAACCACAGTATCCTCGCCACCAAATGTTTCACAGGAAAATTTGCAAATTATAATTGGTCGCTTACACTGGACGGTACACGACCCGAGTGCAATCTATTACATATATAACAGTTCACATTGCTAAAACTAAGCCACTTCAATGAGCATAAGTAGACAAAAAGCTAAGCAAAACTGAAGTATGATGTTGTACATTAAATTAAAAACAAAACCATCAATACTTATTACCTGACCGGAAAGTATGGTAGCACCGCCCCCAACCACCACCACCACCACCGCCTTTGCAATGGTACTGTACAGTATCCTCCCCCTACCATTACTGGGAATATTGCTAAGAAATGTTCCATTTTTATCCGCCACCCAGGTCTCTTTTTCCACAGTGAAACAAAACAAACTGACAAAAATACCAGAGTGACCCGCGGGTTTGAGCTCACGATCCGTTTATAGTCATTTCAGCAACAACTGGTGCCCCGCCTTTATCTGCTTCTTTGTCCTCATGTGTAGTAATATCTAGGTGGGTTTTGTCATTGGTGGATCCCACTTTAGTTTCTTGAGTATTGGGGGTGTTTGCGGTTTTCTTGGAAGGTAACACGGCTTGACTTAAAGTTGAGCAGAGTGTCGCAAATACACTTTCTTTTGACTTGGCGGTTTTCCCCGACAATTTTTGTTTTTTAACCAAATCAGGTTCTTGTTTGGAAGAAGAAAGTTTCCGTTTCAATCTCAACTCTAGACCCGCTTCATCATCGTCTTCAGTCTTGTTCCTTGGTGGTGGCTTGTAGTCCTCGTCATCATCCTCGTCATCTTCATAGTCAACAAGTCCACCAGGCCGAGGACTAGAAACCATTGACCAACAGATCTTCAAGTCAGAATCTTACTATTACTCGGTTTTAAAAGTTTATAAAACAAAACTTTTCTCTGTGATAAAACCCATTTTGAGTTGATTACTTATGATTTGGTTGATTCGGGTTATGTTTAATCTAACAATTTCCATAGAGCCAAATGGGTAAAACGAGAAAAAGAAACGTTAAATGGGTCAAACAGTTTGAAGCTGCCCAAAGTGTATTCTTATGCATCAGTCTATTTAAAAAAGATAACTAGTTGAAAAAAAGTTTATGTTATTATTTGACGCGCTAATTATATACAAAACATATAAACAGTAAAAACTCAGTTTTCATGAGATATCCATTAAATTTTTCCACTTTCCTTTTGTGTCGACTTCTATATAGTAATGTGACATTAAAATACTGTCAAATCAATAAGGATATCTAAAATATTTTAACCACATTAAAAACATATACCACTTGACAACTTTATTTTAATAAACTGGAGGCCAAGAGCGGATAACACTAAAAAGGAATAATACTTGAGGATGAGACAGTATCTATTAAAACTCTCACATGAGATTGTAGACAAAATAATAACAAGAGCTGAGTAGGAAAAAGTTACCTTAATGATGAGGTATTTGCAGCTGATCCGTTCGATAAACCGGGTTGTGCACGTACCCTTGTTGTACGAGGCATTGATGCAGATGCAGAATCTTCTTCGTCACTGTTAGGATACCAATACTCAGTTTGTTGTACAAATATTTGGTAGTCAAAAACAAAATATACACTCTCTACACTCCAAATAAATGGAGCTGTTCATTTAGGGAATGAATATTGAGGAATGCTTAAATTGTGTGACTAATGATCAAAACATTGATTAGGCCAAAAGTTTGCATTTTTTTTGGAGTAAGAACTAAGAACCAAGGGTGTAAACGAGCTGATCCGAGCTTAGGGCTTTAAACGAGTCGAGCCAGGGTGAGCTCGAGCTTGAGCTCAAAATTTAACGAGGCAGCTCGGCTCGAGCTCAAGCTCGAAGTTAAACGAGCCGAGCCATGAGCCGAGCCAAGCTCAGCTCGGTTACAAAATGAGCCAGCTCGGCTCAGGTCGTTTCAAATCGAGCTTTTTTTGAGCAAGCTACGAGCCGCGAGCGTTTTGAACAGCCCTAGCCGAGCTCGAGCTCGCCTCGTTTAACTTAACATAGTTCGAGCGCGAGTTCGGCTCTTTCGAGCTCTAAATTTAAAGCTTGAGCTCGCTCAAGAGAAAGTTCAAGCTCGAGCTTGACTCGGGCTCGACACGTTTATTATTTATTGAATATTTTAATTGTATAAAAACATAATTATTTTTGCAAATATTTATAAATACAGCATACTATATATATCATTTACTTATTTCTATAATAATTATATATAATAACATTTACTATGTAATATATATATATATATATATATATATATATATATATATATATATATATATATATATATATAGGGGAGGGTTTAAATGAGAACGCTAAATATTGTGAGAACCGTGAGAACAAATAAAAAAACCATGAGAACTTAGTCAAAAACAATTCAAATTCAAAATCTTTTTCTACACTTATCATTATTATTCGAATACGATGTTAGAAATTCAATTTACACGTTTAAATTTACGTGAATTCGTAAATAAAGAAAATTTACACATGTGTAAGTTTGCCATTTACACATATGTAAATCTGTTATATTTACACATGTGTAAAAAATCTAAAAAGAGTGATTTTGAAAGGAGAAATGAATTATTTGATGTTATAAATTCTTATTTTGATGATGTATCTTAATTACAATGAGGTTTGTATTAAAAAAATTGGTTTTGATTGCTTTTTTCATTCGTTCTCACGGTTCTCGCAATATTTAGCGTTCTCAAGATAACCCTCCCCTATATATATATATATATATATATCATAGTTAAAAGCCATCGCCTCTTGCGCCTAGGCCCATTTTTCAGGCAAGGCGAGGCAGTTACGCTTTAAGTCGAGGAAATTGCGCTTTAACTCTCCAGGTTATGGTTCAGGCGCACAGTCCGGCAAGATTCCTAGATTCCGGAGAGTTTCCGGCTAAATTCCGACAAGATTCTAGCCAAATTTCTACTTTTAATCAAGGAAAATTACTTTTCTACACTAATCCACTAATATTTTGGTACTAATCAGATGATATAAAGTGTTACATAATTAACTTTGTTTATTTTATTTGAAGAATAGTATTCTTTTTCTAATACATAATATATTTTTAAAATTTTTTCATTATGCATTTTCTTTTTCTCAGGCCCTCGTTTTTTCTTTTTTTTTTTTTTGCGCTTTGCGCCTAGGCCCCAGGCGAGGCCTATGCGCCTTGAGTGCACCTGATATATATATATATCGTTTTATATTAAACACAAAAATAATTATATTTACATAACTACTAGGCCCATTTAGCTCAAGCTTGGGAATTGGGATCGTTTAATAAATGAGCTTCAGTTTAGGCTCAAGCTCGGGCTCGAGCTCGTTTAAGCTCGGTTTATTCGAGCTTGAAGTGATAGATCTCGAGTGGCTCAGCTCATTTACACCTCTAAAGACAACAATACCTGTCTTCATTGAAATAATCCTCTTCTTCCTTGTCGAGAGCTCGTTCATCTACACGTCTCCTCACGTTCAATGCATATGGGCCAGTTTGGCTGGTTGCCTGCTCCATGGCCTGTTAGACCCAACTGTTATACACCAAAACTTATAATCTATATGTACGATTCACATTTCAGATAAAAGTTTACCTGCTCATATTTAACTTTAAGCAACTTTAGGGAGGGTAAGCTGTCAAATTTTACCAGCTGTTCCCAAAATGTTTCAACTAAATACTTGACTAGTATCTTCAGATTCTCCTGTATAAAGTTGCCACCTCATCAAAAAATGATACCAGCTGTGTGTGTGTATTACACGACATCAACAAAATAAGCATGTACCTTACGAATATACTCAAAAAGCTCCAAAACAGCAGAGTTCAATAAATTATAGCGACTTCCATTACCAACAAATACATCTACAATCGGTTTAAAAAGGTTGTTCTTTGCAATATGATTCATCAGCTGCTCATCCTGCAAAAAAAAAAAGCAGAGAGGATTTCCTTAGTCAGATGCCTGATTAAGGTTAAATTAACATATCGAACTAAAAGTCAACACATATCATCATTATCATTAATTTGAAGTGCCCAATCAATCGAAATGCAGGTGGACATTATAACAGTTGAAATGATGCCAATGAATGCTCATGTATAATTACTTACTTTAAGTGAAATTAGAGTTCGAATGAAACGAATAGCTGCAACCACAAGATACTTTTCCCTTCTACAAGTCAGACTTAAAACTTTATCTATCATACCAGTAAGCAAAAATATGGACCTGCAAACAAGAAAAGAAATGAATTACCCGGTCTCGTTATTTTGAGCCAATTTGTAATGAAACAGAAGGGTTAAGGAGTTACTTTATTTTATAAGGATGTTGGAGAACGCAAAAGCATAAGAGGTCATATATGTTGAGAAGTATTTCAGGCTTTGCACTTTTTTTATTTCCAAAATTCCTGTTGGAGCATGATGATGTTATTATGACATCAAGCAGTTCATCCAAGTGCCTCTCATAGAATATATCGACAATAGCGTCTCTCTGAAACAAAATTAGGACAAATCAGAAAGAGGGTTTGATGCAAACCATTATAGATGAGAGTAATAAAATTCTAATGGATGCAAACCATTTTAGATCAGAAACATAAAATTCTAATGGAATGTAACTGCCACTAACATTCTTTAATAAACTAAAATAGTAAAACATAAATATAGTATATGCATTCCAACAAATTTATTCATCATTGTTTTCAGATTTCAGCCTTAAACGCCTGAAAAAAATAAACATCCATGAAGAACATACTGAGAAGGAATTGGACATCACTGAGTTCAATTTACAAGATCTCATCTTAGATAAGCATGTAGCTAAATTTTCTGCCTATAAGCACCGATATCTTACTAAAAGCCCATGTTATTGTGTAGGTAACATGCGGTATTACAATCGGAAGTTCTCAAATATCATGGTATTAGCTGACAGTATTTGTGTAGAAGAACTATCAATTCATTTTGTCATTAGTCTTTCAGGGTATTTAAATATGTGTTTTTGTATAATTCCAGGTATAAGTGATGCGCCATAGAGTCGTGCCAACTTCCCGACTTATATTTGTGTTCAACGTTCCAAATTCTTTATAAGAAGTTAGTTTTGTGTCGATTCCTGAGGTAGATTAGTAGAAAGTTAACTTCTTTTCTAATTACAATATAGCGTTATTAGTTTCTTTCTTTTCCAGTAACCTATATCGACAGATATGAATGTCCTTAAACTTAATCCAACATAGTAATCTATCAGCTCCCTTACTGCCTGCTTAAACTCTCGGATAGGTGATCCCAACTTAATTCACACAATTGTTCCTTCCACTATTTAACAAAGATCCAAACTCTTTTTACTGAGAGATGTGTCACTGCAATTCACCTCTGCAGCTCTGCCTGCAAAAGTTACTTGGTTGTTTCTAATGAAAGAAAAATTGAAGTCGGACAAATCTTCTAATGAATGCATAGGATGGTTCAAGTTCAATTCTCAACCAGAATTTGTATAATTGTGTGCTACAAACTGATAATGTCAAAAAATACTAAGTCTGAGCTTAGAAATTCCCTTAACCGGCAAGGTTTTGTTCATATTACCTGGTGTGTGGATACTCTACAGCAAATATGAAAAGCGGAAAGGAAAAGAAAAAAAAAAAAGACATCTCATAGGGGTAACGGAACCTATAGCTTCAGCCAATAATGTTCCATCTGCTGTCATCCCAGCTCAAACCATAACTCCGACACCTAAACTTGACTCTCTGAACGATGATACCATCTGTACTAGACGATCTAAAAAAAACTTTCAAATAAGATGAACCCAATTTCACAACTAACAAACTGCCATGAATAACCTTCAAGAACTCGAGACCAGCCATCAATAGTCACTACATGTTCTTCTTCAACAAATTTAGACAAAGGAAAACCAATTAAAACAGGGTACTGCACATTTGTCAGGCGTCAATAAGGAACATAGTTGTTGATTGAAGAGTTAGAAGCCAACATGGACATCTCTCCAGGTCTTGAAACACGTGAACATCAGGATACGTGTCCAAGTTTTAGAAATCTCTAAATGAACTAAAACAAAGAAAAAAAAAGATATGGGTGTATTCTAGAGCAGATATGCGTGTTCTTGGAACAGTGCTCCTAAAAAAATATCACGATCAGAATGTATATGAATTATGAGGATATCATAACTGGGGACCATTAAGGAAAGATAAAGAGGTTATAATCTCTTGTGAATAAGTTTGATACCAAGGACCACGGTACCTAATACAGAAGTAGCAAGGTCAAGGAAGAAAGTTTAGTATTTCAAAGAATTTATATCGTGTAGCTACGGAAAGTGACAATGGGGTACTGCACATCAGTCAGGTGCCATGTAATTTGCGAGAAATTCTATGCAGTTAATATCCCTATATATCGGCTATCAGTCGCCTGGTGAGATATCGGTGCAAAATATCGGGCGGAATATCGTACCCATGATATATCACTGATTTTCCCGATATCAGTACCTTTCTTCTTAGTTCTACCATTCGTCTTTCTTCTTATTGCCCTATTAGTGTGATAAGTCTTAATTAGTTCCTACTTGCTACAATTGTTAGTGTTTTGCAAGTTGCAAAAGATTAATATGTTAATGATAGGAGAGTATACTGAAATGTTAGTGTTAAATTGCTATATATATAAATTTAGCATGATATTAAAACTACCGATATCCCACCGCGAGAACTGGTATCTCAAATATTGGTCCTTGGCCGATATCCGATATTTTACCGCATTAAATGCTTAGCGAGAAAATACAGCCAAGTAGAAAGTTTAAAAAGTTAAAGATATGGCAGTGAGCAAATCAATCAAATCTATGATAAAAATGTGGCAATCAAACTCGCCAAGAACCAACATTGCAACCTACGTTCAAATCCAGGTTGCCAATGCTCTTCTCATCAGTATCATATAAACAAGAAGTTATGACCCTAAATAACTAGAAGTTGTAATCGCAATATCGCATTGATGTTTTGCCAAACCTAACGTGATTAATTTAATAAAAACAACCCCACTCCTTCAGTTATGTGTATATCATGATTAACTTAATAAAAACAACCCCACTCCTTCAGTTACGTGAAAAGAAAAAATGTTCTCCTTCTAGTCAACAAATATGTATAGTTGCCAGTTTGAACAGAACAGCAATGAATTTCTATTGGAGGCCTTAGTTGTCGATCAGGATAGCTCATGTGTACATTTTGAAATCTGCCTTACAAACCAACATGATGTAGCTCCTTAAAACTTATGAAAACCAACATCGAAAAAAAATAGATTTTGACAAATTTGACTTCTTATTGTATTTTTAGCTTGAGTCAGTGTGTTAGATAAATTTGACTTCTTATTGTATTTTTACCTGTCCTGCAGGAGAATAGGTATCCAAAAGACTTCGAAGGATCTCAAGGAACTGACAATGCATGTCATCTCCAAAATCTTTAAGCATACCTTTTACCTGTAACACAACAATTTGCAGGCTCATAAAAGAAGTTAAATTATACTACATCAATAGTCAGAGCCATTGAAACAACAAATCATAAGAAACACAACTATTTCACATACCAAAAGCCCAATCAATGAAGCACCTTCCTGTCTACTAACATACGAACGCAACAAGGTTGGATCCTGGCTCACAAAAAGCATGAGAATGTCTGTCCTGCATCCATAAGGCTTTCCTACAATTAGTACTCATTTACAAGCCAATTAAAACGAACGCATTAAGCAAAGAGATACAAACTGTTTACCCAGTCAGAATAAGTTTCTTATCTTCACTCCGCAAAATGTCAGCAATGACATCAAATACGCCTTCAGTCACGAGATCCCTGAAATGGAAAGTCAAAACAGGCAGATCTTTGTGAGAGAATTAGAACGCATACATGAAGTTGAAGTTGTAACAGTTTTAGGAAATATACCTAAAAAGTCGGAGTTGCTGGACCATCTGCAAGCTCTTGCTTAGATTACAAAATTCTTGCAAGAAATATACCTGTTTCATAAATATACTTAGATAGTATGTCAAAAGAAACTACTTTTAGGTTATTGGTCTTCTTTTGAAGAATCAGGAATGTACTAAATTGTCTACTACTGGATACAAATTGTCGAAGTGATCAAAGATTAAGAAAAGAGGCAAGTAAATATTTTACCAAATTGTATGTTCACCAAACATATAGCCCAAGTAACATCATACAGCAATGAGAGGTCGAAAATCAAAATGGATATCTTTTTCTATATGTCAAAATAGGTCAGCCTGGGTTGGGTCAACCTAAAGGGCTTTTTTGTCCTAATATCTACAAATAGTCAAGTGTGTTGGATGATTCGCTTATGACAATACTACATTAATTTAGTTACAATTTAACCTTTTTCATAAAACAAATTAGAGATTTTATCTTGGTTTAACAAAAAGCGTGTGGCGCGAGCTTCACGTCCGTGAGGCGATTGGTGTCAAAAAACTAATGATAAATTATTTATAGATAATAATTTAACTTGTTAGTTGTTAGACACTAAAGAATATAATACTAAAATAATTAAATACAAAAAAATGTACAACCAAAGAAGCGTTACGTACAGCCAAAAAAAGCCTAGGTCTAAGTACTACCTAAGTACAAGTAGTCTGTGCATCAGGCGCGACTGAGGCATTATTCTTAAAACCAAGAGCTTTATGCATTAAAACTACACTTCAAGCAAAATTCAACGTGTTCCCTTTTTAGCTATATTTTACTTAATTGACCCGTCAAAGAAAAATACTTAACCCAAATCAACCCATTCACAAGTAAACGGGTCATAATCACATATGATAGCCATCAAATATGCAGTGTCAAGAAGCCATGTTTACCAAATTTATTTTGGAATCAGTCCCCAATGAAGGTGATTTTAACCTTGCAAACAACTCCTTGATAAAAGTGTTATCATCTTTTAACATGGTTACAACCTGCCAAAAAAAACAGATTAAAAAATATCAAGAGCTGTTATTGCATCTCTGAAATGAAATAACCTCACCATTCCATAATTTGAGTGGATTATGGAATTCAAGCTTGCAACAGTGGCCTCATCCAATACTCTAGCTAAAACAACATCCTACAAGAAATAACATACATTAAAAATTGTATTAAGGATTAAATGAAATGAAATAATCTATGTTGTAACATTCAAGAATTTACCTTAAGGTAACTGATTCTGTATGTTTGATGTATCTTCGACAAAGCTAAGGGGTCCTTAATTGGTATGGCCTACATGAACGATTGTAACGTAAATACTAATATACTGTTTAACTGAAAGATGTTCTGTTTTCCATCAGTAGAAGTAACTACCTCCTTAAATACCACATGTTCTTTAAGGAAATTGCGATGATGAACGTGAGGTACATCAGGGTCATCTGCACAAGAATACAAAGCAGCAGCAGATATAAAGTAGCACTTTAAGCATGATATCGTTAACATTTCACTACTTAATGGTAAAATGAGCAGTCACGCTTAGCCCTCAGAAAAAGAAAAGCATGGTATAACTAGAACCATAATGCCAAGCAAACAAAAGAACAAATTAAAGACCGATACAACTTACATTCAAGACATCCGACAATATCCATGATTAGTTCATCAGAAAAAATTTTCTCGAAGATTGGCGGACTGTTGAGTAGTACTACAAAAGGAATTATAAAGTTAGCATTCTGCCAAAAAAATGTCAGACTTGATCCTCAATAGTAATGATAAAGAATGAGTCTCGGTATTAACTGATCCCTCTGACAATTTTGTATATTATGTGAAGGCCATCATAATTCTCCAAATCTTCACACACACCGAACAAATCCATCAACTTCCGGAAAAACTTTTGCTGCATAAATTATAGATCTGTGAAATTGCTTTTCCATACATTTATGATAAAAATTTACAAAGTATGAACACTAAAATTAAAAAAAAACGAGGCTGAAAAATTAACATGTAAAAGATTAAATGACAATCTTGTTTCAAACTTCGCTGCTCTTTCCTTGAATTAAAAAAAACGTGTTTTATTAAATGAATCAAGATCCATGTATGTAAATGGTAAATCTTAAATTGTGATACATAGCTAAGTAATACCTTCTTGTACTGTTGTACAAAAGGGCACAAGCGTTCTCTAAAAGCTTATTTTAAATTAACCAACAATTAACATGTTTCTTAGTCTATGATAGTCCCAATGCATCTCATTACTCATAATATAATTGGGAATTACATAAGCATCAAATGGGCTGCAAAATCCAAGTAAACTAAAAGTGACGATTTTGACAGATTAACCTATGAACAGGTCGACTCAGGTAAAGTTTTATATCTAATGAGTCAAACAAGTAAGAAAATTCGCTAAATAGAAAACAGTCAAAAGGACAGATTAACCTATGAACATGTCGACTCAGGTGAGTTTTACATCTAATGGGTCAAACGAGTAAGAAAATTCGCTAAATAGGAAACATTCAAAAGGATTAAAAGCCGCCCAAACAGTATTTTAATACATACAATCTCCTAACTTATTTTGTTAAGAAGAAAATGAATTATTATTATTGATATGATCCAAGTTTTGACTCATATATGACAAACTAGTTATTTATTAAAAAAATCCTTAAGACAAAAACAAGTTCCAGGTCAACCCAAGTACCCAACCAGGGGCGTCAAAACCCATGCCACTAAATCATAGGTTGCGACCCAAATCTCCACTACCTAACTGTCCAATTTTGCACCTCAAGTTAACTAACAGACATGCACCTCTCTAAATATACCGAGTAAACAGAGACTGGGAATAGCATACATCATGCAGTATGAGTTCCGTCACGCATAACTGATCCGTAATGCTACTGTCAACAACAACCTACATGATATATAAGAAAACAAGGGTTAACAAACAGTGGATACATATTAAATAAGTAAGCATATCAAAACGCTCATGAGTGAAGAAAGAATTTTGCTTCCAGAAACAGTATCCCAACATTTATCATGTAGTTCAAAAACACAATACCAGAAAAAAAAGGAAAAAAAACCTAGCTTTATAGACCAAACCTTGAGTATTGAAGGAAGCGACGACAGCTCTACCACAGGCAGCTCCCTCAACTCACTGTTGGCACCATGGTATGACTCATCTGAAAAAGTAATATAATGAAATATCAACTTATGCGACATACCAATAGAAAAAAGTATCCTACTCAAATACAAATCAATATACAAAGCCTGAGAACCTGATTCCATCAATGATATTTTATCAGGTACTAACCGATCATACATTAAAAACAGTTGACGCTTTGTATCTTCAAACAGTTCATACACAAAGAAAAGTAGCATTAGGATGTTTATAGGTTAATTACTGATGACACACAAATCTAAATGCATACAATGACACACAGAAACATATTTCGAATTTTCAGGTTTAATGGTCAAATTAGTCAAAGGAAAGTTAGACTACCAAGACACTACAACGGTATGCTAGGAGCTAGGTCACCACAAATTCACCCATCTTTCACTAGGCACTAACCCAAATAAATAAAAAAGCAGTTAAAGTCCTCTCACAAAACATGTATAAGCCAATATATGCATCACAATTTTTAAGTTAAACCACACTCAGGGTACGTTGATGCATTAAGTGTATTATAAAAATAGTGTTCTGATCTTTTAGTAACTACTTAGGAGCTTGATAATCGGACACATTGTAGGCCACTCTCAACCCATTTGACACGCTTCCTTTAGATCCAACTTATTTTTCGGTTCACACGTTATTAATAACACATCTATCACCCAGTTCATATGAATGGTTTAAAATTGCCTACTCTATTGGACACAAGGCAACAAATCATTTACTAAATGAAGAAATCATGTTTCAACATTCTGAAATTGAACAAGGTGTGCCATAACAGAGATTCAAAAAGTGGGTCCCAACAAATTTGCAAACAAAAATGACAGTTCCAATATGATTTATTATGTGCGGATTCAAAGCCTCAAAAGGTTAATTGACATTAACAATAAAGCATTGCAACAAACTAATAGATATTAAGCATCATAATGGCAATAAGAAATGCAGAAAATTGAAGGAATAAATTAAACTTTTCTCTGAAAATTAAACGCAGAACGACCAGCTACACTTCAAAGACAAACAACAAAAATACAAAAATTTAGAAAAAAATAATAAAAAAACTCTGCCTGGACTTGACGTATATAAATGACAAGCACTTACTGCTGATCGTATTAAAATGCAAATTCCGCTGCACATTGCAAATATGATCCCTGGAAAAGTATCATTTAAATTGATGCAAATAACAGAGTCAAATAGCATTACATAGATAGATACCCCGTCGATAAGAAGACTTATTTACTGTTTACCATATGTATGAGCACCCTGTAGTCTCTTGAA
The DNA here is from genome assembly GCF_002127325.2 of Helianthus annuus. NCBI lineage: Eukaryota > Viridiplantae > Streptophyta > Magnoliopsida > Asterales > Asteraceae > Helianthus > Helianthus annuus. The sequence goes on from NC_035437.2 coordinate 119,941,029, forward strand.
AGCTAAGAGCTAGTTCACTTGAATACTCTGGATCCCTCCATGAGATTATTGTATCTGGAATAGCAAAAGAAAAAACAATCACAACTTTGACCTAACAAGCACAAGCACTTCATCAAGACAAGAGTGTGTTCACAAAGGTACAAATACCTTCTTGTTTTCTGTATATATCTTCTGAGCTAATGCGATGCACAAGCAATGTTTCATTGTCTTCTTCATCAATGACAAACAAGCCCAAATCTTCAGATCTCTGATGTAAACATTAGTTTAAGTGTAACTTTTAGAAACTTATTTAGGGCAGAAAGTTAAATTGACTTTTACAAGTTTTCAGTACCGAATTATCGCGAACCTCTATATAGTCAATGGTGACATGCCCAGTCCCTTGATCATCCCATTTTCCGTCATCATTGAGTCGGTACACCTTGACACGCTAAACAAAAAAAGGTTACAGAAGGAACACTTTCCGGTGATTAAGAAAGTCAAAGACGTTGGAAACAACAATAAAGACAAAAATTACTCTATAGAAACCAGTTGGAGTAAACAAAAAGAAGCACACCATAAACCGATGACAAATTAACAAGAGAACCAAGCTCATAAGCATCAAAAACTTTCACATCATGTAGGCTTGCATTATTTATAATTAAAAAATAGGTAGCAATAATAGGGACTAGGAGAAATCAAGTATTATTTATGCCTATTTGATAATTTGACTATTGATCTAAGGTTAAGTTACGCATCATTGCAGAGAGCCTACATCTCGTATGAGGTGCGTTTAAAGAGCCAGCTGCCTCTTGATAGAAGGACAATTTTGTATTTCTTTCCTTCTATAAACAAAAAAAGGTTGGATTTTATCATAATGATATCAGGGCACACATTCTAAAATCAACGGCGGCAAAGAAAGACACGAAGAACATAAAAGGCTTAGATCTGGGATAGATGAGAGGTTTAATACTTTGATTAGACTGAAAACTCATTGTAAAAAAACAAGAGAAGATACTGTATGTAAATATGATCACACTAGAGAAGCTAGACTTCTTGTAGGAGAGCTGCACTTTTTGTTGATCCATCAAATGAGATGGAACACAGCCCCATGTTGGGGAGTCTTCAGACATGGCAAAGGGCGACAAAAACAAAGAAATTCAGGTCCAAAATCGGCATTGATTATTTGAACAACATTGAGAGCATTGAGAGGTAATGTTAAGACTGCCAAATTTAAATGTTAATTAGTAAAATAAGCAACAATGACAAATAAAGAATAACAATAGTTTCATAAATTATATATAGGAGACAACACTATTCCCCTAATATATCAATTCTATAAAGGGGTGTGACCATGCTCACCAATGACTTCGTACAACCATACGAATTTAGCTCGCAAATTATACATATATGCATGTGTGTGTGTGTGTATGTGTGTGTGTGTATGTATATATATATATATATATATAAATCTATTAATACTAACAAATAAAAAAACTAGGGAAGCTTGTCAATCTCTGGTAGCTCTCACCTTTGTTTTCCCGCCTAAACCCATGGGTCTTTTTTAGCACGCGGATCTTACTTTCCTAAACTATGAAACATATCCTGACTAACTATTGAAATTAATTAATTTAAAAATTATAATCTTGCCATTTATGTTGTCAATTAGAACAAAGTAAGGATTACATGCTATATATATATATATAGATATGTGTGTGTGTGTATAGATTTTGAACACTATACTTATTCCACAAACCGTAATCAAGCTCAAATTAAGGATTACATGATATATATATATATATATATATATATAATATATAATATATATATATAGATTTTGAACACTATAATTGTTCCACAAACCATAATCAAGCAGACATCCTTTCTCGTTCATAGTTTTTAGTATATAACAAGAACGAGGTTGCTCATATATGTTTATCTATGAATGGCGATCACAAGCTTCCCACCGACACGGTCTACAGAAAAGGGTTTAATACTCTCTTTATTCCACCATAATCATAAATAGAACAGCCCCGTGTGATACACGGGTCTATAACCTAGCGTGTGTGCGCGCGTGTGTATGTATATCTTAGATTACATTTTCTACTTTATTATCCTTAAAACACTAAAAAGTAGAATAATAAAATACCTAAAAATTAATTCCAAAAATTTTATAATTTATATCATATCTTGGTTTCAAAAAAGATGAGGTGCTCTATGACGTTTAGCTTCACATACACGAGAAAAGAGCTTCACATACATGATGCGCTTAATTCTAGATTTTTTTGTATCTATAACATGTTAACAGCCTCGGAGATGATGTAGGCGTTGGCGATCATTTACCCTTAAGTGGGTTTACCAATCGCCTTGGGGCTTGATCGCCTCGTGCATTGCCCTAAGCGTGACTTTAAAACCAGGATCTATTTACAACCAAACCTTGGTTTAAAATAGAGTGAGACGGGACAGGTCCTCAGAGTCGAGGTGTGAGGTGAAGGCGCACGCATCGCGTACGTGGAACACAGATATTTATATAATAATTTTAAATCAACTCTAGATAATATCTACAAAGAGCTACACCATTGGTAAAGAAACTTCAACAAAGAGCTACACCATTGGTAAAGAGAAAAAAGAGATTCAATCTTGATATATGCATATAAAAGAACTATCTCCATCTATACATGATAAGGACCAATTAATGAACAAAAATACTCCACTAGATTAACCAAACAACCATCTACATTGTTATAGCTTAGGCCTAAGGCCATATGGTCCACACGCCCTGGAAAACCAACCAAAACAGATACAAAAAGCTCTACATCATACATTAGTGATTAAAGACTTCCCATACAAGATCTACCTAAAATTTAAGTCATGTTAGTACTTATATATGTGCAATCATCAACCTTTGCAGTAAGAAAAAGTTAAGATAGGAATCAACAAATATAGAGCAAAGAAAAAATAAGGATGTTGTGAGAGTTTCCAGTTAGATGTTTAATAAAATGAAGAATGTGAACATCATCAATGAAGATTTAAAGAACAGATGCGTGTGAAGAAAAAAAAAAAAAAAAAAAAAAAAAAAAAAACTGGAAAATTATAGTCGCATATTCATAAGTTAAATACCGTGTTTTCTATAATTAGAGATGTTGATCACTTGATCATACAGATCACTTCTTCCAACCACTAATAACCTCCAAATCTACAACAGGCACCAAATAGCCAACTACCCAAATCTAACAAAGCAAATAACGCACTGTACATAAACCCAAAAACCCTTGTAATTACTTCAGCAAAGAGCATTGCAACTTGCAAGCAAACCCCTTATAAATAACTATAGCCAAACACCAATTCACATTAATATAAACACAAAAATGTAAATGCAATTCCAAGCACTAACAGAATTCTATTAAAATATTAACTAGCTTGAAATACTTTTCCTGGTACCAAGTCACGTTGACACACAAAGCCCATACCAAGCCTTATCAGTTACAACATATGGTTTAAATACATAAAGAGAACTTGAACAGCCTGAATGCATACAAGAAGCTAAAGTGAAGCAGCTGTACACCAGTTGACAAGACTACCTCCTACAATTAATTCTGCAATATCATTAATTCATAATGCAACAGTTCCATATAAAGAGATAACCCACAAGCAGAAATTTTGGCTTCTCTTTGTGCAAAGCCACAACTATTCTAATTCCTGAATGTTCTCATTGCAAATGCAGAAGTTTGAGTACACTATTTGTAAACCTCAAACTTTTTCCATAATCTAACAATCATACTTGAACAGGTCAAACACAAAAGAGAGAGACACAAAGTTTTTTTTTTTTTTTTGAAATTATACTACCTCCACCAATGTCTAGTGAAAATCGAAATTTGCAGTTGCACTCTCTTTTTTAATATGTTACTATCTCCACAAAGTACAGTTGACAATAACCTAGTTGCTTGAGCTACCTGACCCTCCAAAACTCTTCCATTTCGCATTATAAAAGCAAGCAGTATATCCTAAAAGCAAGAACACTCAGCTCCATGCAAAATACGAACCTACCATTAACTATAAATCCTCACAAGAATGATTACAGAACAACCTACTGTTCACTAATAAATCACCTAAAAGTAACCCTAACATCGAAAAAACTATAAATTCTATCCTGGGGCAAATAAAAATTCAACACTCCATCACTTTCCACACAGAAATTAGTCAAATTCATCAGCACAGGAGCAATTCGCACATCAAAAACTACTTCACAGTTCACATACACGATATAACCCAACGAAAACACTAGCTTCAAAATCAACATCCGAAAAACTTGCAATACTTCGAAATATAGATACATACATACATATATCGAGCGAAATCAACAAAATTACGTTGAAAGGAATTAGGAGAACGAACAATTAAGCTCACCTGCATCGAATTACTGTTAGAAGTAGTGGTCTTCTCCGGCGCACCCATCGGAACTACCTGATATCGTCGAAAATCGCAACTAACAGAGCTTGAAGATAATTGTTGCAGGATAGGTCAAAATTAGGGTTTGTGATTTTGTTGAAAAAATTCAACAAATGGAGAGGAAGAAAGAACAGAAGAATGGAGTAGAATCAAACAGAGGTTATGAGAAACGATTACGCAGATGATGCCCTAACCGCCATTGACGTCGCAGTGAGCTCTCTCTTTCTCTCTCCTCTCTCTCTTTCTCTCTCTCCTCTCAAGCCTCTTTTTTGTTTTTGTTTTCTCCTTTTTATTTTGGCTTCTGTAGGAAGGAAGAAGAGGAAGTGTCTTGCTCAACCCCGAGTCCCCGACTTTCTTTTACTTAAGACGGTTAATCTCGGAATTTTACTATATTGTTAGTTAAACGAGTCCTGGATTTTTCTTTTACGTGAGCAATTTGAGCTCGGCTTGTTACAAGTTTGAATCATGTTGAGTTTAAATAACCTTAAGCCAAGCCCAAACTTTTATTAAGGCTCATTTAGGTGTTGTTTGTTTTTTAAGTGGTAAAATGTCTAGAGTCTGCGGACTACATTTGTATAAGAAGAGGTGGACCAAACCTCTAGAGTCTGCAAAAAGAAGGTTGTTTGTTTTTAACGTATGTAGACTTCTAACAATGAAATTGTTACCAATCCAGCCTTTGTAACATGGAAATCCGTTGACCAAAAAGTCATCCTTCTCATAAACTCCACCCTTGCCGAAGAGGCTATGTCCGAAACCATTGGCCATTCCACCTCCTTGTCCGTTTGGAACGCATTAGCCAACGCGTACAGTCATTGCTCCATTGGGCGCATACACAATTTAAAGGACACTCATCGAAATCTTCAAATGGGAACCGGTTCTGTCACAGACTACGGTCGGAAATTCAAAGCCCTTTTCCGATCAACTTGCTTCCATTGGTCATCCCATCAATGATGCGGATAAGCGCCATTGGTTTCTTTGCGGTTTAGGTGCCTCCTTTGAAAGTTTTTCCACATCCCAACGAACCATACATCCTGCACCTTCTTTTCGAGATCTCCTCGCCAATGCCAAAAACCAAGAACTTGTTGTTCAAAAACTTCGAGGACCCACAACCACTGAAGCCACCTTCTATTCCAATTCCCCATAACCCAATCGGCTCTCTTCTTCCTGGGGAAAAGGACGCTCACAAACCTCAAAAGGTCGCGGTAACACCTACACTAAACGTCTTCCTCATTGTCAACTTTGTCGCAAAGAAGGTCACTATGCTAGTGCTTGTCCTACTCTATCTTCTTATACGCAAAAAGCCCTCACTCTAGAAGCAAATCTAGCCAACGCATTCAATGCTCAATGCAGTCTTACATCCGAAACTCCGGTTTGGACGGCTGACTCAGGTGCAACAACCCATATGCTTACTAATGTCCATGGTTTACACATTTCTAAACCTCACACGGGTAACATGGTAGTTACTTTTGGTAATGGTCAAACATTACCAGTTACTCACATTGGGGACACGACTTTAAACAATTTATTATCCTTACAAAATGTTATTGTTGTTCCTAATCTCACAAAGAATCTACTATCAATTAGTAGACTCACAAATGATTCTCACGTTGATGTTTTATTATCTAACGATTATTTTCATATTCAAGACCGGAAAACGAGGGAAGTTCTTGCTAGAGGCACTTGCGAGAATGGTTTCTATGTCCTCACACAAAGTCACAAGTCTCCTGTTGTCGCGCTTTCTGCTTCTCACCTTCGTGCTTCGTTCAATAAATGGCATAGTCGCCTTGGACATGTTTCCTTTGATACCATCACCAATTTAAATAAACTTTGTCATGTTTTTGTCACATCTTTATTACCTAAACCAGGTTTATGTAATTCTTGTGAGTTATCTAAAGCTAAACATCTTCCTTTTGTTGAAAATAACAAACCGCTCAACAAGTCTTAGATTTAATTCATCGTGATCTTTGGGGACCCGCACCAATTGCCTCTACCGATGGCTATTTATATTATGTAATATTTGTAGACGACTACTCTCGGTTTACATGGTTTTATCCTCTAAAGGCTTAATCTGAATTACAACATTCTCACCATTTCTCTAAACTTTGTCCAAAATCAATTCTCTAAAAGTGTCAAAGTTTTCCAAAGTGATGGTGGAACTGAGTTTACAAATAATCAAGTTCAAACTTGTTTTCAAGAGCATGGCATACATCATCGTTTACCTTGCCCTTATACACCGGAACAAGATGGTCGGGCCGAACGTAAACACCGACATATCACTGAAACCGGATTAGCAATGATGTTTAATGCTCATGCTCCACCAAAGTTGTGGTTTGATGCTTTCACTTCTGCCACTTATATCATAAACCGTCTTCCAACAAAACTTCTTAAAAACAAATCCCCTTTTGAACTTCTTTTTAACCAACCTCCATCTTACTCCAATCTTCGCATTTTTTGGTGTCTAGTATACCCGTATCTTCGTGACTATACTAAAAACAAATTACTACCACGAAGTGCTCCTTGAATTTTTATTGGATATAGTCTGCGATATAAAGGAATTCGGTGTCTAGATCCTACAACGGGTCGAATTTACACTACTCGGCATGCCAAATTTGACGAAGGTGTGTTCCCATCTCACACTCCTTCCAAAGCTTCCGACACTTCCAACCTATCTTTCACCAATTTTGAAGACTTTTTACCCACCCTAACACCTTAAAAGCCCTCAACCACACCTACCTCTTCCACCACCATAAATGACTCTCTGTGTACCCACTGCCCATATTCCCAGCCCAACTTCAACCCGTCACCAACGCCCAGCCGAAACCCGTCTCTACCAAACAGTCCATCACATACCAGCCCATTACCCGATTCATCCAACTCTTTTCCCTCATCTCCAATCCTACCTCCATATTTAGCCCAACCTCTCACCCCCCATCCGAAAACTCAAATCCTACCTCAACCAATCTCGGACTTGGCCCAGCAGCCTGACTCATCTTAACCGTCAGAAACTGATTCGGCCCAACAACATATTTCGAGTGACTCAGCCCAACAATCCGAAACTGCCCAAACCCAAATTCCCACCACAAACAATCATTCCATGACCACTCGGTCAAAAAACGGAATTTTTAAAACCAAACATTTTGCAAATTTATCTCAATTCTCCACCCATCCCTTTCATCATCACATGTACCCAAAGGAATAAAAACCGCAATGAAGGATTCCAAATGGGTTAGTGCCATGAATGATGAACTTCACGCTTTACATTCCAAAAACACTTGGCATCTTGTTCCTCATCCCGCTTTAACAAACATCTTAGGCTCTAAATGGATTTATCGGATTAAATACAAATCTGATGGCTCCTTTGACCGCTACAAAGCTCGACTTGTAGCTCAAGGTTTTAACCAAGTTCTGGGTCTAGACTTTTCTCACACATTTAGTCCCGTTGTCAAATCATCAACAATTCGGGTTGTTCTAAGCCTTGCCACCATTAACAAATGGAAGTTACGACAACTCGATGTCAACAATGCTTTTTTAAATGGGAATCTTACGAAAACCGTTTTTATGGAACAACCACTGGATTTTCAAGACCAAATTCGTCTGAAATCATGTGTGTAAACTAAATCGTGCCATTTATGGCTTAAAACAAGCTCCGCGATCTTGGTTTTAGTGATTAAATTCTTTTCCCATCACTCTTGGTTTTAAATGTAGTCGAGTTGATCCATCACTGTTTACATTAAAAAAACAATGGCACTTTAATTTATATCCTTGTATACGTTGACCACATAATCATAACATGTAACAACAATTTTTTTTATCACCACCTTCACTCGTCGTCTTCACAAGAAGTTCAAAATTAAAGATCTCAGCTCCCTAAGTTTCTTTCTTGGTTTGGAGGTCACCCATACCAAAACCGGTCTATTTCTAAATCAATCCAAGTATGCTTATGACATCCTTTCTCGAGCCGGCCTACTTGATTCCAAACCCGTTGCCACACCTCGCACAACCAAAGACATTTTCCACTCTACCGGTGAACCCTTTCGTGATTCAACTTTCTATCGTTCCCTTGTCGGTGCCCTTCGATACTTAACTATCACTCGTCCGGACCTATCCAATGTCGTTAATCAAGCAAGTCAATACCTTCAAAATCCAACCACCACTTACTTTCAACTTGTCAAACGTATTCTTCGATACATCAAGGGGACTTTATCTCATGGGTTAACATTTGATAGGCCACCTAACACGGTATTATTAGGTTTTTCTGATGCAGATTGGGCTCGTTGCATTGACACTCGAAAATCCACCTACAATTATTGCATTTATTTGGGTGGAAACTTGGTATCATGGAACGCAAAGAAGCAACCAACAGTAGCACGCTCAGGTTGTGAGTCAGAATATAGGGCTATGGCAAATATCGCTTCGGAGCTTATTTGGATCACTCATCTTCTACGTGAACTGCATGCCTTACCTCCAGGACCGCCAACTTTGTTATGTGACAACAAGAGTGCACCTTTTCTAAGTCAAAATCCCATATCCCACAAAAGAGCAAAACATATCGATCTCGACTACCATTTCATGCGGGAATTAGTCGCTGCTGGTCATCTCAACACAAAATTCATATCCACGGATTAACAAGTTACCGACATCTTCACAAAGAGTTTACCCAAACCATTATTTGAGAAGTTTTGCACAATGTTTCGTCTACAACCACCTCCATCTCGCATTGACGGGGGGGTATTAGCCAATACTAAATAATTGCCTCAAATCATTCCTGCATATAATCTCATTTAATACATTCAATGTATAGAATTTATATTTTAGTCATAGGAGGATTTCACTCCTCATTAGTTGCTCAATTTCTTGTATTTATACTCATGTAATTATCAATGTAAATCATCAAAAGTTGTTACAATCTCATATATATATATATATATATACACACACTAGTGGGGGGCCTGCGTGATGCGGCGGGGAGACAACAGTTAATAACTATTTCACAGGTCAACTTAGACAAATCGGAATAGGTAATGTAAAAAATATAACACTATATCTTAGGATGCGTGTATAATGACAAGAAGAGACTTTAAATAATAATATATTCAATCGAATCACAGTTATATCAATACGTTTTAAATTTCAAATGGTTGAACCTCATAGGTGTCTAAAATGAAAACTGGCTCATTCGCATCCCAAGTTTCTAAATACTAAAATTAAAAAAAATAAGAATTACTAAATGATAGTGAATAAAATTGGGACAAACACTAAATACAAAGACAATGGTAAAGTAAGATTGGCTGAATCAAATTATATGTTTGACTATATAAATTTAATTGTATTAAACTTTAAATAAATTATCTATATATGATTGTTGACTCTTATTATAAAAAATGAATCGGATAATCTAATTACAAGATTTGAACCCGTCGATGTGGTAGTATGGGGATTCGGTGCCTAGATGGTGATGCATCGATGAATCGTAGCAGGTGTGCTTTTGATTTACGAGCTGTAATACCATTTCTTATTGAATATTATGTTGTCATTTCTTTTAGCAATGAGGCCAATGCTACCACCTTCATACCAATATCACTTCAAACTTTTAAGATTAAATTATAACATTTTTATAACGAAAAATAAGTACAATCCATTCATTGATCATTTATTAGAGTTCAACACCCATTGTTTCTCGTCTCTCGTACACGATGAACTCCCAGTTAGTTACAAAAAAACGGCTTCCTGTGCTCACCAAATCTTAATCTTATGATGTTGAGGTTTTCATCAAGATGTTTGATGCACCTTGGTTCTACCAAATCTGAGTCCCATTGCTATCCTAACAATAGATGAAGAATAAAGTAAAAGGTAAGAGGACATTCACAACTAAAAAATTATCGCTAAAACCTTCATGCGTAAATCAAACTTGCTACTACTTTGCGACTAGTGGACATTTTGTGAGTGCTTTTAGTGACAATAATTTGGATTTCATCTTCGCTAGTTTTACAACAGAACAATTTTCATTTTTGGTTGCAAGCATTAGCTAATTTTGTAATCGTTTTATTTCTTGGTTGCAAATTTGTCGCTAATATGCGTTTAGTAGCAAATATTGGTTGCAACAGCCTGTTTTTAATAGAAAAAATGACTTTATCACACAAAAAGAACCACGTGGACCATCGGTTGATAAACTGTTCAGGCGAAACCGATTTAAACAACCATTGGTTGCAAAAAAGCATGAAAGTATCCAGGGCAGATGACATTTCAATATCTTAACACCATCTTCAAAAGCCAACACTTTCCATCCATAATTTCCATTCACATTAGCTGTCACGACCCCCGACCCCATCCTGACCGGAATCGGGAGCCGCGAGCAGCCAAGTGGTACCGGTGGTTATTTTTGAAAATATTGCAGCAGAAATTTCATCAGGACCGTGAGTTAGGAAAAATATCAGAGTTTAGAAAACACCGGATTTTTATTTATTAAATAGATGGGATAAATCCTTGTTTTACAAAGGTAGCTTTAATAAGGGATAACCCAATTATATAAAACAATATTTATTAATTTGATTTAATTAATAAAATAAGCCACTTCTTGAAGTCCTTCAGTGCCGGATCCAATCCTTACTCCAATCTACTGTAATTACCTAAAACGCGTTTTAAAAAGGTTTTGTCAGCGGGGAAATACTGAGTGAGTTCATTCATTTTACTGAAAACGACACATTTGTTATAATTTACAGTATTAAGAGCGATTACAATGTTTCTGATTTTCAACCAACTACCCACAGTATTTGTCACTCGACCAGCCATCGGTAGCCTCATTGCCCGATGGTGTCTGTGACTATGGTCATATCACCCCTTGGCTAACTCGTTATCCAATGGTGACGGTTATTAAGTAATGTATACAAAACCCCACATACCGGCTGTAACTTGGTGATTACAAAGACTTAATCCCTGTAATTATAACTTTGAAAATAATTTGGAGTTTTGTAAAACAGTTGATAAAAAGAGAGTGACTCACATTATAAGCATGCAGATTCATACGGGCAAAGTTTAGTCTACAGATAAGCCTTGATATATTGCAGATTTATACAGGCAGAGCTTAGCCTATTGATTAGCCTTGTAACCTAGTGCACATGAACTAGGTAAGTAACTAATACAGCTTTTACGATAACTCACGAGATTAAAACCCTCACAACGAATGACAAAGTGTAATCACTTAAACATCCATCGGATTTACAACGAATGACAGAGTCTACCCCGAGTTTGGGCGGCACTCAAACATCCTGTCGGAATCACGACTAATGACAAAGGATAACACTTAAACATCCTGTCGGATAGTTTCAGTCGATCGGATATTGAATCATAGCAGCGATCGAGTTAATACCCGGTATCGTAGCAGCATTTCGTGATTGTGTGTGTTTGGTAGTAAAACGGCTATAACTCAGTGTATATAACGAATTTTATCGTCGAACCGAAGCCAGAATTCAAGTGCCACTCTCCTCTATTTATACTTAAAATTTGTCCCTCTCGCGTGTCGCGAGGGGTCGCCTGGGCGCCGTCGCGTGGTGCGACGGGTTACATTTCTTTGTAGGGTTGCCACGTTCATTTATAGCCTAGATGAGTCGAGAGATCGATTAAATTCGAATTACACGTAAAACTGTGAAGATAATATCGAATGGGAAATGCCCCCCTTGAGTTTTAGGGGCCCTGATCCCGATTTTGATTGTTCTGAAAATTTTAGGGATTGTGAAGGATTACTTGAGGGTCTCAAATAGGGTTTCCTTGTGAACAAAATATATAATAATAAATAATAGTTTTGGTGAGAGTTGTTATGGTTTGGGATAAAAGGGAATAAAATGGAGAGAAAAGAGAATGGACCCACTTTATAACATTAGGGTTCAACTAGAAAGACTCCTGTTATAAATTTTGGGTATAACTTTTGGTTTATTAAAAAAAAAATGCACTCGTGGTAAGTATAGTACCCCTAATTCAACCTTGTCCCGAAGTTCTGAGACCGAATCCCAACAACTTAGTCGGGCAGAGCCCTGACATATGTTATGAGGCTCAGATCAATCAGAAAGGGTAGCGGTGATCGAGAGTTACAATACTTAAAACGGGGCAATACTTTATTATTATTATTATTATTATTATTATTATTATTATTATTATTAATAGAAAAAGAAATTATATAATAGAGAAAGTGGCGAGTGAGAGAGTTTAAGAAAGAAAGAAAGTAGCAGTTAAATGTGTATTGGATGCTTTCTATTTATACTCAAATGAACTTTAAGCTCACGCAAAGAAACCTCCACGTATACATTAGGCATTAATTTTAAGTGTTGAGTTGTACACTATATGCACACACGTCCACCATGTAGAAATTTTAACATTTAAATACTATTTTATTATTTTGTTTTCATTCTTTTCTATTATCTTGGTATATACCCACAAAATCTCAAATGTTAATTTTTAATATTATTTTATTATGTTATATATGTCACACGTATACATATACACAATTTAAATAGTATCATTATTTTATTATTATATATATTATAATTAATTTAACTGCTTTACTTATTTGGTGCTTATAACTTTTAAAATATGACGTTTTATAAAATAATAAATATGTCTTTGGAACGAGTATATTTTTGTCTATATTTTGAACCAAGTTTTATAAAAAACGGAGTAGGTTCAAATGTAATGTATGTTTATAATTTAATTATTATACGGTTCTTAGGTCCGACTAGGTACTTCATATTTCTAATAGTTGACTTACCCGTAATATAGCTGTCTAATAGTATAAGTTTTTATATACTTTTATTTTTATTAGACAGGTCACCCATACATAGGCCAATTAATTGGTATAATATTTCAATCAACTATATAAAATAGTGTTTAAAACTATTTGGGTTGAATATTTATATTAAGAATAAACTAGTTACTAGTGGTTAATAAATTTAACCAAATCATATAATTCTTATATAAAAATAGGAATGTTACATCCACCCCACCTTGTTTAAAATCTCGTCCTCGAGATTTGGGTTACGATATTTCTTTTAGACTTATGTTATATTTTAGTCAATAAAAATAATATTAAGATAGATGGTACAGAATTAAAATATCAATTTTTTATGAATACGAGTTGTACCATAAGTAGGATTCAATGGTTCAAATGAACTATTGCAAGAAATCGATGACAAACGAGTGAGATGAAATGATATAATTTCGGAAGTGACTAGGTTCAAGCCAAAAGATATATGATCAGTAGTTTTAAAATGAATGTGAAGGACTTTTTTTTTCTTTTTTTAGAATCAGTAAATTTTTTTTTTCAAAAGAAAGTTTACTTAATTACTTTGATTGGCACCTGAGGAAGACTTGGATATGGACAGGTTCAACAATGAAATAAAAGTATGAAAATAATTTGTCAAATATTGAATGATGATATGAGAAAATCAATGTGCTGGGATGAGTGAATTGTAAGGATACACGGAAAGATAATAGAGTTAGTGTATTATTGTTTTAATACATAATTGCAAAAATTTTATTTTCCTTGAATAATATATATTTATATACACCTATGCCCAGTGTTTAGTCGAAATTATATAATATTTATTATTATATTAGAGGTAGTGTAAAAAAAGGAAATACTTATTATTTGGAGCACAGTTTACATTATTCAATTCAATTATAGTAATCTATGTAAAAGGAACTTAGATCCAAATGTGTACTCGTATATATAGTATTTATATAATGTGAAATTATTACTATGTTTGAATACAATATATAACAACTGTTTCGTATAGATTACTATAGTAGATTACTTTTACTATTAACATTATAAAATAATGTTTATTTAATAAATATATATATTATAATAAAATATGTCAAAAGTAATATATTCTATTTTTAATATACTAAGATTATATTTTAAATCTTAGTCATGTCAATATATATTAAATATTTTAATCAAAATGTTCGATCAAACATAGGTGATATTTTAATTTATTAAATACCCTTTCCTTTTATGTTATCATAAGGTAAAATAATAAATTAATATAGATAGTTTTAAAATATCAAAACTCGTGGTAATTTCGACAAAATAATGATATATGTTTTATAAATATGTTTATCAAATATTCTAGAACTTACGATTATCATTTTCTTTAAGATCAAGCATGTTTAACTATAAGATTTTATAACAAGATATTTTAAATCATAAAAGTAGAATAATAAATGTTTATTTTAATATCAAACATACTTAAATATTGGCTTGAGTAAATAACATTTGATATTCTAATATATTAAAATACATATATTATAAAATAATATTTTTATAAGTATTTAATAGTTGTGGAATATTAATCAAGATGAACAATTATTTATAAAATGTCTTGTCCATGACTACTTAGATAGTTATTTAGATAATTTTATTCGTCCTTTTAATTCTTGTATTGTTTTATGAAAATATGTCTTCTCCGTACAGTACAAAGTATATATATATGTATATATTTTTATATATAATTAAAATTACTAAATAAGTATGATGACTTAATTTATATACATTAAATAGTTATTATCATGGTTGGATATTGGTTAGTGCTGCTTTGTTTAAGCATGGTTGATCAGTCCATGCCTAACTAAGGCTAGGCTATCCAATATCTGCCCTTGACAATAACCCTAGTACCTAATAATACTAATACTAATACTACTACTATTAATATATTATTACTAATAATAAAACTAATATCAATTACCAAAAATAATTAATAAATAACTAAACATAAATTTAAATGAGATTAGCGCAATCTTCAAATTTGTGAAAATGTCACCACAAGGTGATCGTGATTAAAGAAATAATTCAGTGAAGTCGAAAGCCAAGAAAGCATGTTATAGTTCAAGAGAATCGAAGTGCTTGTTGGGATTATTTTGAATTTGAATATGATGGCTTAATAATATCATATGGGACCTTGAATTAAAATAAGTTAACTTGGTTTGAATAAAACGAGTTTTAATAAGGAAGTTCAGACATGATCACAACAGAAACCATGTATACCCTTCAAATGAAAATCAAGTTTTTCAAGAAATTCATTGATTCAATATTAAAGAATTATCGTTTTGCAAAAATGCGGTTTACAACGCAAAGATCAAGTATAGCAAAACGAGATTTGAACTTTTGATAAAACAATAAATTGGAATGATGCTCTCCTATGGTCTTTATAACTCCAATGAACCACATGCGCAACAAACAGTGCATGTGTAACGTGTGGATTTACCAAGGAATGAAATGGATCAATATTTGTTGCTATGAAAGAAATCCTTATGGGATGACGACCATTAGGGGAAGTGAAAACGCGAAAGTCAACTTATTATAGGCAGAAGTCAGAATTGCAACGAAAGGAATATAAGAACTTTATCTGGAATTTCGTGTGATAACCGTTGTTAAGTGACATTACCAGGGGATGTCAGATAAAATGAAATAGGGAATTTGCAAAGGTATGTGACTTCTTTTACAGTGCCAATAATTATGATTCTGATTAAACTATGTACCGATTGTTGTGAAATCTTGTTTTAACGTACCTCAGCAAGATTCGTGTCGTTTGTAGGATCGCGTGGCAAAGTGCTTCTTTTTTATTAGTAGTTCTTCTACTGACGGAATTAGTATTGGTGTCATTGTGTCCAATTTATATTTTCCAAAGGTCTTGCCTTGGAAGTCGTGTGTGATAAACTTTGACGTCTTGTGGACGTAAAATTTTAAGTTTCATGTGTTTTCTTGTGCACTAGCACAACTTTACATGTTTCTTACTTGCGTTAACAGTTTATGATAATGTTTTGGAAATTCTTTATATTTTTGGATGGTGTTTCAACTTAAAGGGTTTTCATTTGTTTATTTTATCACACGAGCTACGAGACAAATGATCAAACGAAATAATGTTTGATATCGGAAAAGAGATTCCTAATAAAGAAATCTAGACGCATATGCTTGTGCTTTATTCCTATTTGACTTTTGGAATTCCTTATAGATATATATATATATATATCTATATAAAATCATATAGCTGTAATATACATACCCTCTATAAGGTCAATGTATTTAGCAGATTCATATAAAAACAAGTCAGATATCTGGTCATGATATTATTTAGGGAAATCTTGTCACTGATTTGACATATTATTTACCCCGTCTTATCCGGTTCGCGCCGGAGAGGTAACCTCAGTATATCCGGACAAGCTGGAGAGTCTGCTACACCAAACCCAGGCTTGCCAGAAAATTTTTCTATTTCCCATAAATAGTATCTTTTCAAGATTTTAAAAGTGCATCTTTTATTAGGGCTTTTATCCAGAATCAAGGAAATTTGTATTTCCATAACTAGCAGGGTGCCCGCGCGATGCGGCGGGGGCGACACTTTGCATTGTGGTACTCGTTTTTGGTCATTTTTCTTATACGTACAATATTTATTATAACATCATTTTGGTGGACATACGCCGTAGGCGAAATCATTGGTTAGTCCATTATATTTTGGTATGTATGGTTTCAGTTGTTTTGGTTATTATCCTCAATCGAAGCCAAAACTAAAGTTATCGGTTGGTCTATTTTATTAACTAACTGGTTTTCGGTTATCAGTTTTATTATTTGGTTAGATTGACGGTTTTTTTGGATCCGTTTAATCGCCAAAACCAAAGTATGGCTAATACTTTTACACACTGGACCACTAACCCAAGTGGTTTTTTTTGTTTTTTTATGATGTAGAACGTAAATTTGAAGTACATATCTAAGGATAGCCCAAGTCGTTATGACATCGATGAGTTGACAGTGTGTAAAGATGTGTGCTCTACTCATACTACGTCGATTATTTGATTGTTTTCTTTATTCTTTGTTTCACTTTTTCTTGTAAGAAACAAATTCAAAAATCATTTTAATTTCTTTGAAAGTTGAAACGAATGACTAATGGACCTTCATTCAAATGCACAATATTTTCCATACGGTTTTTTTTTTAAGAAGATCAATAACCGTCAAATGTAGCACATGTATATATATCCATTAAACAACTACAAAATTACATATTCAAAAAAATACACAAATTGGTGACAGGTTGGTCATCAATAAATAATCAGAATTTCACTACATGCCACACAAACTTGTGGGGAAGGATTCTCACTCGGTATAAATTAAATCAAAGTTTAAATAAAAATTTGCCTCAGCACAAACTCAAAATGACGTCAAATGCTAAAAGCTGAAATTACCAATCTGCGTCTCCAAATATACATACATGATTACTGCACTTCAGACATTCGTTTAAAGTGCATCGGAAATCCACTCAGATGCGGCTTTTTCGATGTCTGGTTCAATCAGTTGAGAAACAGATATTGGAGTAACAGACACTTGTTGTAAAACAAAAGAATTTTTTTTAAACATCAAGCTTGTGCTTTACAATCATTAATGTTGAAAATACTGATAAAGAAAATGCAGTATTCTACCAATATTATTCAAGAAACAACAAGATCGTTGTGAAACTGATATACTTACAAATCCGTTCTCAAGGACTCTGAAATCGAGATTTTCATCTGTCTCTTCCTGGTTGCTGACAAGAATCTGCATCACAAATCACAATTACGTTGCATCGGGCTGGCTGGGGTGTGCTCGCTGCGCCGATGCGGCTGTGTTCGCTGGGTTGCGCTGGCTGTGGCGTTGCGGATGCGCTCGCTGCGCCGATGTTATATTGCCTTTTCTTGTCCTCAATTGCAAGTGCAGCCAAAGCTTTGTCCTGCAACCAAATACACCCAATCATTTTTTTTTTTTGATTTTTTATCAACCATGCGCAAAGTGAAATGTTGCAATTTTTAGAAACAAGTGAAGTACAACTTACAGGTGGAATTTTTTTATTTTTTTATTAACCATGCCACTGCGCTCGCCAGCTGCCCTCGCTGCGCCGGCTCGCTGCGCCGCTGCGGCTGTGCTCACACGATAGAAAAATACCGCTGCGGCTGCGCTCACACGTTAGAAACAAGTGAAGTACAAGTTGTGTTAAACTTGCATTTTCAACGCGGTTTCTATTGTCAAAGAACTTGTATGTTATTAATAGGGTTATTAATCTCTATCACTGAATCTAACAAGCCAGCGTCAAATATTTAGATAAAAAAATGCAGATTTGACCATCAAAGTCAATACAAAAGTACATTTGACTATAGAAACAGTAATAAACATTACCTCAACTAATGCACTATATCGTGACGTGGCGCGCATGTCACCAACTTCTTCAATACTTCTACCACAAGTGCATACGCATTATCCGAAAAACTAAAAAAACAATCAGTGTTAGCACAAAACAAATTTAAAAGAAAAAAGAGTTTTCACTGAAAATAAAACGATAGCATTCACGTGCGAACAGTGAGCAGAGAAGACGTAGTTCTGCTTGTGGCAAGTTTAGCAAAATAGTGTGAGAGTCGAATTCTGTAATACCACCAGAAGATGCGGGCTTAGAGGTGCTTTCGGCTTTGGGTGATTTGGAACCAGATGATTCTTCAGTTTCGGATACACCGTGCTTTCGGCTTTGGGTGATTTGGAACCACATGAGGTAATCAGCTGATCTTTAGATTTATTTAAATTTATATTACCTTTATCTGGTAAAAAGCGTCCACTGATGGAACGATATGAGAGAATTACAGCTTCAACAAGTGCATTATCGGAAATACGTACTCCATGATGCAGTTCATATCTTTCATGAAGTCCATGAAGTATGGGAAATTGGAAACTGTATCCTCAACTGTCGGTTGGTCAACATAAAGTTATTGAAAACGGTGTTCCAGTGAACGATCTTTTTCGATATACTTACGATACTAATCTAATGTTGTTGCACCGATGCATCTCAACTCTCTACGACTAAGCATCAGCTTCAACAGATTGCCAGCATCCATTGCACCGTTGGTAGCCCCTACAAACAGATACGCACTTTAGATCATATTTAGTATATTTCGTATAACAAAAGATTATCTGGACTTTAATATACCAGCTCCAACGACAGTATGGATTTCATCAATGAAAATAATATTCTCGCCGTCTGATTCTGTAACCTCCTTGAAGACTGCCTTGAGTCGATCTTCGAACTCTCCACGATATTTTGCGCCAACAATAACCACGTATGATAATACGTATCATCCTTCCTTGTTTTCATATGTAGAAGCTGCCTGGTAGCATAGTTTGCATTAGCAAGGGTAATTTAGTCATTTTTAGTCCTCTTTATGTCTCATGAAAATTGAAATATTTTATGTTATTACACCTTAACCAGATGGATAAGAACCGCTTATTCAGCATTTGTAAGAAGGGTACTCACATGGTTGACAACTCACCTTGGGGATCATGTCCACAAAACATAAGAAGAAACACGTCTGAAGGCTTAGGCTGGAAGTTGGATGATATATGAGCGTGTTTGCATAAGAACGTGAAGAACAAGCCTCTAATAGTCTCTTCTTCAACAAACTCCATTGTGTGCTCGGTTTTCCAACCACCCAAAACACTATATAACACCAAAATGGGATTTTAATATTTCAGGGGTTAATTAAACTTAAATGGGAGAATTTTACCTCAAAATCAATGGAAAGATCAATGTTAATAAACCGGCAATACCAAGCAAACCCAACCTCCACTGAAATTAACCTATAAAACCATGTTAAGCAAGCTCGAATTAAGCGTTTCCCTACAAGTGCAAATAGAAAAATGTTGGATTATAAGAAACATAGGTCTAGAATTTTTGTAAGCTTTATACTTACAAGGTTTGAATGCCATAATTGAAACTCAAAACATCTAAATACATAGAGTCCTACTAATTGCATCCTAGAAACTACACTTTAAATCATAAAAAGGAAAAATTATATAATAATAGAGAGTGGTAACATCACAAAAACAGATTAACCCATAAGTAATAACCTTTTTCAGTAAAAATGGTTGCTGGTTTAGGATAGTAGTTTTCAGCTCCGATCTCTCCAGAAAGGTGACCTGGATCAAAATCAAATCAAACAATTTAAATAAAAAAATTTAAAAAAATGCAGCATTGGAAGAATGTAATGCCTCTACTGAACCAATTGATGGTAGGGAAACTTTTTCTCCATGAACACAATAACTCAAAGAGACCATTTTGCATATTTCGACTCTGAGATATAAGTTGTAAAAAAAAGATTAGATGGTAAAAAGTCAAAAACTATCACAAGTTAATTTGAAATATGTACAACAAACTACACATTTATAAAACCAAATTTAAATGGCCTTTTTAAAAATCTCATCATTGATCAATCAAAATATTAGTTTGGTTGAATCATTAATCATACCTCAAAAAATACATCAATTTTGAATAACATCATCATGAATTCATAATACGCCTCTCCTGTTGCAAATAAGAAGCAAGTGAAGGTTGATGAAGCTCATTCTTCCTTTTTTTAAGCATAAGATTAAGTAGTTCTTCATACACAGCCACATCAGCACTACGCCTCTCCTTTGCACACTACAGATCTGTAAACAACACTTGCAGGCTGTGACAAATCAATGCAACAAACCCTAAATTCACAAAATCAAGCCAATAAAAATCATTACAAAATTCGAAATCAAAACCATGAGTAAACCATAGGGAAAAATTATTAATCATAATCCAAAAAAAAAAAAACACATTAATAAATAGAACTAAATCACAAATGCTTAACAAAATTAAACAGGAACTCACATAAGACCAAACTTCTGAACATCACGATACTAAATCCATGAACCTAGATTAAGATTAATCATGAACAACATTCCAAATTGCCTATCTGAGCACAAAAAATTAATCGTGAATTTTGATTCACCTTTTCCCGCCCCTTTGGCTTCCAATACCTTATCATGTCGCCGTTTAGGGTTCATCACCAAAACCCTAGAAACCGGCAGCAAGAAGGTTGAACCCTAGAAATTGGGTGACTCTCGCAACGCCATCACCATCCTTTGAATCTTCGTCCCAAATCTCAGCCGTCATCGATGTCACCCTTGGTCGGCTCCTTTCTCTCCCATTCTCTCACTCCTCTACATTTCTTCACTCCCTCTCCATCTGTTTCTGATTTTCTCTCTAACTCGTATATGTGTGTATGGGGAATTCAAAATTTGAATTTCTTAGCATCTACTGTGCTTGTTTGTAGGTAGGGTAGTTAAAATGTTTTCAAAAGCAATGTGCTTTGAATGGTAGTACAATGAGCTTTACGTTTGTACTGTAGGGAGGAAAACTCTAGTTTGTTAAAATTGAGGGATTAAAATATAATAACATGAGAGGATTAAAATGTAATTAGTGTTTAAAAGACTAAATTACCCTCATTTTAAGGGTGTATCTATAAATTAAGAGGTGAAAAGTTCTTATTTTTTGGGTATCCCTCCCTCATGCATTATAATATAGTATAGATATATCTTTATTCTAGACCAAGTAATATCAATAAACAAGAATTAAGTCTTATTGCTTATTTATCATATCTTGCAATATTCTCATTACCATTCTTATGGTATATCAACACTCATTACATTATATTTATATAAGTAATTTATCTTGAAGCTTATAGTAAGGCAAAATTCTTAAGTTCAAGTCTAAATATCATCCTGAGTGCTATCAGATAATATTAAGTTCCTAACTCTCCGTTTAAACTTTAGGTATTATTACAACACCTAATTGCTTAAACAAGTGGCTTAGTTTATACTAAGGCATCTTTTCTTATGTTCGAGTCTAAATGCTATCAGATGTGCTACCAGTTAATAGCAGTCTCCTAACTCTTTTATTTAAGTTTAAGTATTATTATCACACCACTTATAGGCTTAAAGCAGTGGCTCTGATACCACCTTTACTGTCACGACCCCCGACCCCATCCTGGCCGGAATCGGGAGCCGCGAGCAGCCAAGTGGTACCGGTGGTTATTTTTGAAAATATTGCAGCGGAAATTTCATCAGGACCGTGAGTTAGGGAAAATATCAGAGTTTAGAAATCACCGGATTTTTATTTATTAAATAGATGGGATAAATCCCTGTTTTACAAATGTAGCTTTAATAAGGGATAACCCAATTATATAAAACAATATTTCTTAATTTGATTTAATTAATAAAATAAGCCACTTCTTGAAGTCCTTCAGTGCCGGATCCAATCCTTACTCCAATCTATTGTAATTACCTGAAACGCGTTTTAAAAAGGTTTTGTCAGCGGGGAAATACTGAGTGAGTTCATTCATTTTACTGAAAACGACACATTTGTTATAATTTACAGTATTAAGAGCGATTACAATGTTTTTGATTTTCAACCAACTACCCACAGTATTTGTCACTCGACCAGCCATCGGTAGCCTCATTGCCCGATGGTGTCTGTGACTATGGTCATATCACCCCTTGGCTAACTCGTTGTCCAATGGTGACGGTTATTAAGTAATGTATACAAAACCCCACATACCGGTTGTAACTTGGTGATTACAAAGACTTAGTCCCTGTAATTATAACTTTGAAAATAATTTGGAGTTTTGTAAAACAGTTGATAAAAAGAGAATGACTCACATTATAAGCATGCAGATTCATACGGGCAAAGTTTAGTCTACAGATAAGCCTTGATATATTGCAGATTTATACAGGCAGAGCTTAGCCTATTGATTAGCCTTGTAACCTAGTGCACATGAACTAGGTAAGTAACTAATACAGCTTTTACGATAACTCACGAGATTAAAACCCTCAAAACGAATGACAAAGTGTAATCACTTAAACATCCATCGGATTCACAACGAATGACAGAGTCTACCCCGAGTTTGGGCGGCACTCAAACATCCTGTCGGAATCACGACTAATGACAAAGGATAACACTTAAACATCCTGTCGGATAGTTTCAGTCGATCGGATATTGAATCGTAGCAGCGATCGAGTTAATACCCTATATCGTAGCAGCATTTCGTGATTGTGTGTGTTTGGTAGTAAAATGGCTATAACTCAGTGTATATAACGAATTTTATCATCGAACCGAAGCCAGAATTCAAGTGCCACTCTCCTCTATTTATACTTAAAATTTGTCCCTCTCGCGTGTCGCGAGGGGTCGCCTGGGCGCCGTTGCGTGGCGCGACTGGTTACATTTCTTTGTAGGGTTGCCACGTTCATTTATAGCCTAGATGAGTCGAAAGATTGATTAAATTCGAATTACACGTAAAACTGTGAAGATAATATCGAATGGGAAATGCCCCCCTTGAGTTTTAGGGGCCCTGATCCCGATTTTGATTGTTCTGAAAATTTTAAGGATTGTGAAGGATTACTTGAGGGTCTCAAATAGGGTTTCCTTGTGAACAAAATATATAATAATAAATAATAGTTTTGGTGAGAGTTGTTATGGTTTGGGATAAAAGGGAATAAAATGGTGAGAAAAGAGAATGGACCCACTTTATAACTTTAGGGTTCAACTAGAAAGACTCCTGTTATAAATTTTGGGTATAACTTTTGGTTTACTAAAAAAATATATAATGCACTCGTGGTAAGTATAGTACCCCTAATTCAACCTTGTCCCGAAGTTCTGAGACCGAATCCCAACAACTTAGTCGGGAAGAGCCCTGACATATGTTATGAGGCTCAGATCAATCAGAAAGGGTAGCGGTGATCGAGAGTTACAATACTTAAAACGGGGCAATACTTTATTATTATTATTATTATTATTATTATTATTATTATTATTAATAGAAAAAGAAATTATATAATAGAGAAAGTGGCGAGTGAGAGAGTTTAAGAAAGAAAGAAAGTAGCAGTTAAATGTGTATTGGATGCTTTCTATTTATACTCAAATGAACTTTAGGCTCACGCAAAGAAACCTCCACATATACCTTAGGCATTAATTTTAAGTGTTGAGTTGTACACTATATGCACACACATCCACCATGTAGAAATTTTAACATTTAAATATTATTTTATTATTTTGTTTTCATTCTTTTCTATTATCTTGGTATATACCCACAAAATCTCAAATGTTAATTTTTAATATTATTTTATTATGTTATATATGTCACACGTATACATATACACAATTTAAATAATATTACTATTTTATTATTATTTATATTATAATTAATTTAACTGTTTTACTTATTTGGTGCTTATAACTTTTAAAATATGACGTTTTATAAAATAATAAATATGTCTTTGGAACGAGTATATTTTTGTCTACATTTTGAACCAAGTTTTATAAAAAACGGAGTAGGTTCAAATGTAATGTATGTTTATAATTTAATTATTATACGGTTCTTAGGTCCGACTAGGTACTTCATATTTCTAATAGTTGACTTACCCGTAATATACCTGTCTAATAGTATAAGTTTTTATATACTTTTATTTTTATTAGACAGGTCACCCATACATAGGCCAATTAATTGGTATAATATTTCAATCAACTATATAAAATAGTGTTTAAAACTATTTGGGTTGAATATTTATATTAAGAATAAACTAGTTACTAGTTACTAGTGGTTAATAAATTTAACCAAACCCTATAATTGTTATATAAAAATAGGAATGTTACATTAGCACTCCAATCAGTGTTACTATCTGAAGTAGATAATAGTTCTTGTATTGTAACACCCCGAAAACGGGTTTGGTAATCAAACCACGTTAATAATAATGAATGGGTAAAATACTGTTAGTGGTAAACTTAACCCTGTGAATATAAGTATTTAGATAAATAATCTAATATTAATTAAAAAGAAGGATAAATACTTTGAGAAAACAAAGTATATAAAAGGCCCGAGTTAACGGGACCTAAAATAAAACGGGTTATGGCTCCCCGAAACATTAAGTTGACTAGGTAGAACTAACCTAGTTAGTAACGGGTAATGAAATGATAAACCATGGGTTCTAGTTTCAATTGTAAATTCTTGAAACTATAGGTACTAACGTCGTCAAGTAGGAAACTAATTTTTATTAAAACAAATAATTAAAAACACAACACACACATAGAATGTGTGTGTGTGTGTGTGCGCGTGGGGAACGACCATAACAGGAAGAAAAGGGGTAAAACCCTAAACTCCACAAAATCTTCTAATTGAAGGTGCAATTGAAGACTAAACTCAGATTTGAATACATATAAACGATCACCGAGCTAAGGGGATCGTAAGGTATGTCGAAATTTATAGTTTGGTGATATTTTGAGTTTGTGATAATCATGCATGAATGAAATTTTAGTGTGAATGATTGAATGTTATAGTGAAATTGACACTAGTATAAGTCTAGGAACGAACCCT
Source organism: Helianthus annuus (assembly GCF_002127325.2). Taxonomy (NCBI): domain Eukaryota; kingdom Viridiplantae; phylum Streptophyta; class Magnoliopsida; order Asterales; family Asteraceae; genus Helianthus; species Helianthus annuus. The sequence continues at coordinate 119,966,682 of NC_035437.2, forward strand.
AGATGTGAAATTGGTAATTAAGTGTCATGAACAAGTGGTTGAAGGATTAACCTTGTAAGTGGTAAATGGGTTTTATGAAAATATGATGAACACTTGAGTTAGAGTGGTAAAATTGTGAAACTTAATGTTTAGATGCAAGTAATAGACGTTGTTTATGTATACTAGACATCAAGGCTTGATTATGATACGAAAATATGGTTAGAGATTTATCATGAACTTGAACAATGAATGCACAAAATCTTGCCTACAAGATGTTCGATAAAATGCCTAAATGAGTGGTTGAACTAGTTGAGTTATTGGAAATATAATGAACCGGGTTAAAATATTTGTTAGACGGTAGCTTAAAAGAACGCCTACCGGTGATTAGAGAAAATGCTTAAACTAGTTGATAAACTTGAATGTGGATTTTATATACTAATGGGCATTTGAGTTTTTAAAATTCAAACCGACCTACAACATGATGAATACTAATTTTATACGAAAAACGTAAGGTGGGAATAGTCATGATTGATAATGACTAATCTAACCACTTTGTGAATATTGAATGATAGTTTGGCGCTTAACAATCTAGGTGGAAGTTTGGGGAGAAAGCGGGTCAAACGAAACAAGAAAGAAGAAAAAAGGCGTAACTTGGATGCAAGGTAAGTGCAACTTACACCTTTTTGTAGAATACTTAATTATTCCATAAGTAATAAACTCGATAAGGGTAACATTGGAAACATGGATTCCGACGCGATTGATATGAGTCGGAACATATACAAAACTGATAAAAATCATAATGAATGGTAAACATGAGTAGATGGTAATATAGTCGTGGAATGATAAACATACAATGAATCTTGAGATGTTACCGTATGGGGTAACTCATAATAAGGATAGGGATAAAATGGTAATTTAGTCGCGGGTCGACAAACATAAGTTAAAGTTACAAGACACCCTACGGCGTAAGCTGAAATGGGTTAAATAATGAAATGGAATATATATATATATATAATGTAAGTATCTATAGAAAACCCACTTTAATTTAGAAAACCCGGGAAACTCAAAGCTCCCGATGTTTTTTTTTTCTTGAAAAAATTTACACATGTTATATACATGTTTTTAAGGGTTTTGGGCAAAAAAAATCAAAAAAGCGCCGAGTAGATATTTAAAAAAAAAATAAACAAGTTTTGGTGTAACACATGTTACAAATATGTCAGATGAATGTAACATGTGTTACACCAAAACTTGTTTATTTTTTTTTTAAATATCTACTCGGCGCTTTTTTGATTTTTTTTGCCTAAAACCCTTAAAAACATGTATATAACATGTGTAAATTTTTTCAAGAAAAAAAAACATCGGGAGCTTTGAGTTTCCCGGGTTTTCTAAATTAAAGTGGGTTTTCTATACATCCTTCCCCTATATATATATATATATATATATATATACCATTCTAATTACAAATGTAAATTGTTTGGCCAAACGGGTCAAGGGGTGATTTTTAGCGCCAATTGACAAATGACGACTAATAAGTACTTGTCAAGTCTTGTGCTTACAGGATAATAATGGTCTATGAATAAAAAAATGCTACAAATTATCATATTATGGAGACAAGGTATCGAAACGGGTCAATAGGTTGACCCGAGCCAGGTACGTATAAATATGTTTATAGTTAACGTACAATTTGGTTAAATAAGTAGCAAAAGTCCTTCGTCGCAAAACGAGGGACTAAGTTGATCAAACGCCCTTTCTTAACAAACCGGGTAAACTACCTTCAAAGGTTGTTTAGAATTAAGCGTTATGATCAATTAGATTCTTAGGATAAGTGTATAAAGGAATGATACGGAACTTTAGTGTTTAATGAATTGGAAAGAGTATTTTCCGTAATAGGGCAAGCGAGGGGTAAAACTCGGAATAAACAAGTTATTACACTAATCCACTACGATTACAATGTGGTGGATGATAAGTCGATACTTAAAAGTGGGGATAGGATGTAAGCCAAGGAAAAGCATAATTTAAGCTTAAAAGTGTTAAAATGCCCTTAACGGGTCAAAACGAGTAGTTATGCAAAACGAGTTAAAATACATAAGAAACCCGTAACTTGAATCTTGAATAATAGTAAACGAATATAACGGGGTGCCCATGATATTTTAAAAAGGTAACAACATGTTGTTTGATAAAATCACGAACGGGTCAAAAGGATTTATATTTGAATTTCAAGCCGAGAGCTTGAAATCCAAAATTTTGTAAATTCAGATGTCGGATTCTTACTCCATGAGATGGAGAAATAAATTACGAACGCTTAGGAAAAAGAATCGCGTAAAACGGAGGTCTAGATCAAAAGTTATGAAGCCTTGAAGTTAGAATTTCGATCGAAAACGGAGCTGGGCAAATGCAGCAACCAGCATGAACATTATGTCGAAATAGGTCCATGGCGTCGCGCCACGGCCAAAGGCCTTGGCCGTCGCGCGCGGCGACGGCCTGAATTGTTGAAAAATTTGATTTTTTTTTGTTTATTTCGATTATTTGACCCAATTACCTTGTTGTACTTGTTATTTAACTATCAAAACTGACTTCTAAGTTGGTTTTGATCATAGGTGAATGTCGAGAGCCCCGGATGAAGATCAAGCGCCGAGCAAGAACCGAACACACATTAAATGAAGCTTCCGTGTCAAATCTTGAATTGTGTTGTTATAAGTGAATTATGTAAACACTTATAAATTTGTTTTTTGAAACGTTGTAAATATTTGGGAATATTGGTATAACAAGTTTTTGTAAAGTCACATTTTAGCCCTAAAATATATAATCAAGATTCTTAAAATCTTGATTCTTTTAGACGGGCGTTACAAGTTGGTAATTAGAGCTCAAGGTTAAAAGAATAAAGTGTTCGGTTCGAGGCTTGATCGCAAATCTGGTAAGTACATGTATGTTAATAGTTTAGCATGCTAAAGTGTTGTCAACAACACATAGGGCTATCGTGTGATACACGTTACCTCAATTAAATGATAAATATAGTTGACGTAATTACGTGCGTTGATGTGTATAGTAGAAAAGCCTTGTATTATAATACGGGTGATTATTGAAGTTGATGTTACTAATTCTTGTAAATGTTTTAATTGAAGGACACTCGCATCTGAAGATAGCGAGAGTTTAACAAATTGTAGATATGACGGTGGAACGGTCGAGGTATGACAAGCAGAGCATACTCATCAAGGACCTAAATCGTGTGACGATCGCGAACTAGGTTAACGACATAAAAAGCCCGTTAGGGCAAGCATTTACAGGTGCGCATTTTAAATTATTACGTGAATAGTAATATGCAACAAATACGTAGAGATTGAAAGTTGCATATATAGATTAAAAACTTGGAAAACTCCGAATAGAAAATCTATCCGGGATATTGTTTCCAAGAGAAACAAATAGAGGCATTACTTACATGGGGTGTAATGTGAAAATTATAAAAAAGTCATGTATACCAGGTATTGATCGCTTACTCTGGCCAAGTAAGTGGTGAGCACGTGGTACCATGAACTTTTTATGATGGGCATGCTTACATCCAATGTAGTAAGGACGGCGTGAGTGAGACAAATTAAAAAGTACCCAAATGAATCAGATAAGCAAAATATTTGATAATAATGTAAACGCATAGCCGAGTGATGGAAGCGTATTATATTAGGATAATGAGCCCTAGTGAAGGGACAAAGAAACATGTAAAATGATTAAGGTACGCATTGGGAGGGGGTGTATGTCACACCCCGATTTCCACGTGTCTCACCGGTGGGCCCGGTGGGGGATTACCGTGACGTAGTTGGCAACAATATAGTCAAACCACACAATTATATGAATGCACAGCGGAAGCATAAAGATAAATATATTTCAACATTTAATGTAATATCAAAGTATCACCATCGTTGAAATAAAATCCACAGGGGATCAAATAAAAATATAAGTATTGTTCAACAGACGTAGGCATCTTAAGCTTGCGAGACTCTTTATTGATGCTAAGGAGAATTATCCAACCAATTACGCTTAGTACCTGCATTTAGTCTTTTTAGGAAAATACGTCAGTTTACACTGGTAAATACATTCAACTGACACTTTGGTAAAATGTTTAATAAAATTGATTTGAATGCACAAGGCACAAACTCTTTATAACTTGGGATAATTTTTAATTAAATCTTGTAAAGAATTACATGTTTACTATGCGTTCGGTCGCCCGGGTCGTGCCGGGTTAAAGATTAATAGACACACCACATAGCATAAAACCGTGGCGGGAAAACCAACGGCTATACCTTTATAATTATGGACATAATGCCGGGTGTACGCCTACACCCGGATGTCAAGGTCGTGGCCATTTCGTAAAATGCTGCCAAGTATATCCGGGACATGGTCATTAAGCTCCCAAAGGCGTAAAGCCAACAAAACAAATTTTAAACGGGTCACATTGATAATACCCAACTACTAAAGAGTTGGGGTCAATAGCCCGACCAAGCGGTATTTTAAATACCGTAACCCAAGCCCGTATAACGGAAAATAAGTTAAAAGTATTTACCTTTGCAAGTATAAATCCTTGATCGAATAAATGAAAATATCTTTTACTGGCCTCCTATTCTGGAAAGAAGGTTTTAAAATAACCTATTAGAATCCTAACGGGTCTTTAATTTAGCCGTAGCTTAGACCGGTCAGTTTCAAAGGATAATTACGGTTTAATCGCGTGAAAGGCGAAAACCGGGAATGGAATGTGATTTGGACCCAACAAGTTTGAAGACCTGTTTTATATGGGTATAATAACCACACTCTGGATTTTGGGGTCAAAACAATAAGGTTTGACCCGTTTCAGCTAGTTTATGTAAACTAGTTACATAAACCGAACCGTGCGCGCAAAAGGCGTAACGGGTAACCGTAAGAGTCCTACACAGGTTTTGTCACACCCCCAAAATCCACACACGGAGTATCACCGTATGGAGGCATGACTGACCAGGATCCAGCCACAAATCATATTGAACAATATAAATTAAGTAAATAAAAGTCCAATCCGATCAATATAATTGGTGTCAAAACAATTCAACCAAGTTAAAGTTATCAGCGGAAGCATAAAGTTTAAAACCCAAAACATAAGTTACAAGTTTATAAGTTTAACATGGAACTCAACAGTCCATGTCCCACAACGTCCACGCCTCCTCGTGCAAGCTCCTGAAATACCTAACGACCTGCAAGGCATGTAACAACGAGTCAACAACAAAGTTGAGCGAGTTCACAGTTGGTGTTCATTATTAAGTTGTTTCAAAACCAGGAGTTCATTTGTAAGTTGTAAGTTAATCCGTTTACCCTGTTTCCCAAACATATCCATAGTTGGTGGGGGCTTCCCCATGTTAACCACTAGACCTGTTTACCATATCGACCACTGACTAAAGTAAGTTGGTGCCCTGACATCAATGTCTATCATCATTGACTGGTGCCCAGATCCATTAGTTCACGCCCGTCCTCTGCGGCACGGTGTGAGGCTTGTCAAACCTAAATAGCGCTATCTAACTAATAACCCGCTCGCCATTGGCCCGGCGATTAAGTCGATATAAAAGGAGGGACTTCATGATAGAGATTTTGGTCTAGTATCCGTGTTGTCACCCTTCAGTAAAGAGGATGTGTACGAAATCCCCAAACCAGGAGATTACGCAGGTTCCGATTATATTTTTATCATGTGTTGTCACCCTTCAATGAAGAGGGTGTGTACGTGTCCCAAACCAGGAGATCACGCAGTTTCAGTTTCAATCCTTTACCCATTCCCAACCCTTGGGAATCCCATGCCTTGTGAAAAGTGTGAACTCACCTTGGTTTTGCTCGGTAGATAAAGCGTTTGTCCTAAGTTGATCAACCATATCCTATTATGGGTATCACTAATTAGGACGGTAAACAAGTAATAACACATAAGCTACACGTATATAACACGTATTTGTCAAGTAGTTGCACAAGTAATAGTTATGGCATAACAACTTAATCATAAATAATCCATTTATAAAACCATTAACACGAAATGACATGGAACAGTGAGATGTGTGTGTAGCCTACTAGATCAAGGCCCATTAATAACTAAGTGTGCGGCCCACTTAATTAAGCCCAACATATCGACTGTGTGGCCCACTACCCAGTGTGCGGTCATGCAAGATTAGGTGGTACATCGTGCATTTAAGTGTTGTACACTTGGGAGTGTGTGCGACATGTTTCACATTTAGAAAGTTTATTTATCTAATATACATCAACATGTATGATATGAAACACATCAACATATATCACATGTATACCATACATAAATAGTTTGTCAACTAATCATCCAGGACAACTCATAATGCATTAACCACTTTCGAACCTTATGTATTTTCCAAACAAACCAACAGTTAATAATCACACAAGATCAACCTTATATGCACCCATATAAAATCCCAAATCTAGACTAACAATTTTTGTCGCCAGCATATGTATATTTTCAATTTTTAAAATCACAACGAACTCATACATTCGACCAAAATAAAACCACCAGATTTCATTAATCAGTTTGTCTTTATCAATTTGTATTCACAACCGATTCCCAAATCAACAAATAACTCAAACCAATGTGTAGGTCAACAGTTGGTCACCAATACTTATTTACACACCTTCATTTACAAATCAAAGTTTATAAGGGATGCAAGATAAACGGTACAAAACAAGTCTCAGATTATATGTACAGCATACCCTTTTTACACTACCAATCAATTAGCCATTAAATCATTCTAAAACAGTTTGCGTATGATCTAACCACAACTACTACCATACATAATCTATGGATATGATTCTAATCATATTACAAGCATTAGCAGCCTTTTAACATAACATCCTACTAGTTTTAAAACACTTTTTCGAAACAAGATCAGAAGTTTCAAGGGTACAGACAATAGTCGAAAACTAACCTATGGGTTCCGATGTCGTCATCATTCCCGGTGGCTACAGCCGCTGTCGGCCACCGCTGGCATCAGCCTCATTATAATAACATAGCAGCAACACACAACATCATCGGGTCATTATCGAAACAACAGACGTTACCCCGTTCATCGCCGCCGCGTCCGAAACCCTAACCGCGGCCGCCATCGCAGATGGCTCCACCGCCGTCGTACGCCGTTGAACCACAGTCGATTACTTCTCTCCCTCATCGACTCTTCGAATCTTCTCCGTTCTTGTCGCCTGCCACCGCCGTACGCCACCACCAACCGGTGGTGGCCGTTTAATTGCGTGAAACGGAAGGGGGGGTGCCGTCGGTTTGGATGAAGGTGAAAAGGAGATTAGGGTTTAATGTTTGGGAAGTTAAGGCAATTATGGCATGCAAAAGTATACGTATATAGGAGAGTTCTAGTTGGGGCGGTTTAGGGAGTGCACAAGGGCTGCATATATGATCATATTGGGCTGCGAGTTACTGGGCTAAGGAAATGCCCCACCTGGGCCGTGAACATAGAAGAGGGATGTGAGGGCAATTGCATGCATTGCATGCCCTCATGAATAATAACTAAATACTGAAGTGGACAAGAATGTGTAGTAGCCCTCGGTCATGTTGATTGTTGTTATAATACCTATATTTATAGTTGTTATAATACACATATCTACATTATCACAACCAATACAAATAACAAATATATATAGAATTGGGCTGAGGTTCGGAACTCTCGAATCCCGAGTTACGCAAGAGAGTTGAATCGACACGCTATACATGTAATTTGATTCAAGCGGTTTGGGTCGGTTCAAAAGAATAAGAATTCGGTTTCTAAATTATAGTTTGTATAATATAAGCTTATAATAAAATTTAGTTAAATATAAGATTACGTCGTCAAATAAAATAAGTATCAGGTTCGCTTATAAATAAGAAGACGAACGGTTGTTACCTCGAAGTTATGGGTTGTCACATCATCCCCAAGTTGAAAGAAATTTCGTCCCGAAATTTAGCACGTGGCCGCTGAGGAAGCTAGTTTGGTTAGTAGGGTTGCGAGTTGCGAATGACGAACGCGTGTAACTGTGTCTGCTTCGTTTCTGGTAACGACGACTTGTGGAGATAATAAGGTTCGTCAACAGGGATGCGTGGGTATAGTTCTCCTAACCCCGAGTTCGTTTGAGCCAGGTCTGGTCTTCGTGAATGTTGACGTACAAACCGAATGTACGAGGGGTCAAATGGCGACGTCATGTCGAGATAAGCGTATGAATAGATTGAACGCATAAACGATTGTCGTAGCAGGGCGATGAGAAATCAGAAAGGGGTTTGTTCACCACTTGTCAAATAATTAAACAATTGTGTGTCATAAAGAACGCAGTAGGGCTAATAGGCATCATGCTACTACTCTAATTAAACATACCATAAATAGCACATTATGCAAAAGTAATCTAGCAAGTAGGCAATATCAACTTAAATCACATTACCTGAAGTGTTGAGCCTTGCACGTGGAGCGAAGTGTCGTTGTGGATTGTTAAGCACTGAACAGGTTATAGTCTGGTTTTGTCAAAAAGCTTTTCCCCTTTTTAAAACCAAGTTCACTATAACCAATGGCTCTGATACCAATCTGTCACACCCCCAAAATCCACACACGGAGTATCACCGTATGGCGGCATGACTGACCAGGATCTAGCCACCAATCATATTGAACAATATAAATTAAGTAAATAAAAGTCCAATCCGATCAATATAATTGGTGTCAAAACAATTCAACCAAGTTAAAGTTATCAGCGGAAGCATAAAGTTTAAAACCCAAAACATAAGTTAAAAGTTCATAAGTTTAACATGGAACTTGATGCGTGTGTAGTGTAATATATTTTAGATGTATATTTAAGCCCCTTTTTACACTTTTAGTCAAGTTTTAAATTTATAAAACACGATATTTACTAACACTAAACACACATATGGGCAAGTGCACCCATCGTGGACGTAGTATAGTGTTGGTAAGATACCGAGGTCGTCCAAGGACACAGGAGCTTTTAATACCGGTTTATCCTCAACGTCTAACCAAATCAAAAAGTGAGAAGAAATGTTTTAAACTAAGAAAAATAAAAACTAACTAAATGCTGAAAAATAAAATAAAATAAAAACAGATAGACAAGATGAATCACTTGGATCCGACACGTGTATTAGTATAACCTTTGATTATTTTCGCACTTTTGCACTTGTTTAAGAGATTATCTTAGTTATTGTAGTAGGCCCCTCTTTTGAAGGCGACGTTACCCTCAACCCAGTAGTTTGAGTCAGCAAGGATACAATCCTAAAGGGTCGGATTATTGGAAGATAATGAATTAAGTTATTAATGCAAATTGTGGTAGGCCCCGCTTTCGGCGGTGACGTTACCCTCGGCTAAGTAGTCTAAGTCAGCAGGGATACAGTCCTAAATAGCCGAGTTATAGTATTAATAGTAGTTAACTTATGAGGGGGTCAAAGAGTTTGGATCCCCGCCATCCAATACCTATGGGCATTGAAGGAGATCCTACTAAATTTGACCCAGGTCCCAAGCAGGACCTCTAAACGCTGAACAAGGGCAAGACCCTTACCAAACCGTTCCCTTATCCCCCGACCAGGTAGCCAACATACCTCCATATAGACCGTGGAGATATGAATGGTGAAAATCTTTTATTTTATATAGACAGTAAAATAACGCCAAGACACCACGGACAAACGATAAGGAAAGATCACCTTCAACATAAGTAACTAGTTATTAAAGTCATTAATACAAAACCAAATAAAAAGTGCAAAAGATTAAAAATAAAAAGTATTATACTAAACACTTGTCTTCACCAAGTGATGTAAGAGACTTAGGCAAACATGGCCTTGATTGTCAAGAACTCTTACGATCAATCTTGGATCCCGAGACGACTCACACACTCTACGATGGACAATGGATGATGGTGGTGGATGATGGTGTTATGGTGGTGGTGGGTGGTGGATGAAGTGTGAGAGAGGTGGTGTGCCAAGGGATGAAATGGAATGAAGCCAAGCACCCCTATTTATAGGCTGAACAGAAGGCTGGGCACGGCCCCGTGTCCGCTGGACACGCCCCCGTGCCCGTCTGACATTCTCTCTCTTCATTAATTGTAATTCGCAATTACAATTAATGCGCCTGCTGTACTTTCACCACGCCCCCGTGCCCGCTGGACACGGCCCCGTGGTGGGCAACGGAAGCTTCTACTGGTTTGTCTTTTCTGCTGCTTCCTGGGCACGCCCCCGTGTTCGCTGGACATGGGGCGTGTTCAGTCTCTGTTTTCTCTTCTTTGCCTTGGGAGGTGCCGTTGAGGGTCCGGGCAGTCTACTTTTGTTCCTTTTCTTGTATTTATGCTAGAATTAGTTGTCTTTTTTGCTTCTTTTGTGATTTTGAGCTCATTTCATCCTGAAAATACAAAAGGAAGACAAAAACACTCTTTTTTCCAACATTAGTACTTAAAAAGGGTTAGTTTTATGCCTTAATTGATGTGATTTATATGTTGCATTTTACACACATCAAATACCCCCACACTTGAACTTTTGCTTGTCCTCAAGCAAAACTCTTTAAATGTGGCTTACACTCCCAAATGGAATAGGTAGAAGAGAAGGTTTTTAGCTTGTCCTAGAGTGTCGGGAATCCAAGGTCTTTGTAAGTTTTATTTTTATTTATTTACAATCCTATTCGTTATGATTTATTTTGAACGTTTCATAAGATAAATTACTTATTTAGGCATAGCATGCCCTATTAAAATTTCATTTATATACAAGTTCACATACCTCACGGGGGATCACTCAAAACTCGGCCGAAGGTGTAGATTTTTAGTGAATCACTCGAGAGCGGCATGGAACTTACGCCTTCCATAGGCTTGCCAAGCAATCAATCCTCCTCCTTTTTAACTTTTTACCTTTGTAAATATCAAGAGGACTTTTGGGTGAAGGGTTAGGCTTGGGTTAAAGGTGGGTGGTTGGGTTAGTGGTTAGTAAAAAGGGCGAAAATCGTAAAAAGCGTCGGTTTTCATAAAATACCTTGTCTTTAGTGACTTTTTATTTTGGAGTATTTCTCCAAACAAGCTTTTATATAGCTTTTGTTTGTTTTTGACTTCATCATTGTTTTTTTTTTCATCACATAAAAAGGCGAGTTTACGAAGAACCGAGCTTGTTACTAAAATAAAGGGTGAAAAATAAAAATGGTTTTTGGTGGGTAAAAAGGGTTTTGGGGTAATGAAATGAAAGGTTTAAGCTCAAAGGGGCTATCTAGGGGGATTTTGGGTAGGTGATAAAAAAAAATTGAAAAATAATGGTTTTGAAAGAAAAATGGTTAGTCCTAATGCCTCCATCATTTACTTACTTGGGTTTAAGTTGGTAAGGACCGGGAATGTATTGTTGTGGCAAGTTCTAGATTTGTAAGAACCAAGCGGCTATTCACACAAGAAACGAAAAATGAGCATTTAGTCTAAATATGTATATTTTTATGCTCAATAAAGGCTCAAAACTCACTTTTGTGGGAATGGGTTTTTAATGTGATCAAGTATATATAATCGAATTTTTAACTAGACTTGTTATGCCGTTTCATAATTTTCTTATGTTGGTTCTTTGTTATCACGACGCTATCAGTTGTAAACTTGTAAAAATATAACCTTTTTAGAACTTGTTATTCCCAACTTAAACTAAGACAAGTAAATAAAAATAAAAAATAAAAAATTTTTGAAAAAATTTGGGGTGTTTAGCGGTTCCAATAGAGTTTTGTGTAAGGCTTGTGTTTAGGATTTGCAAAATTCAAGGTTTTAGCATCTCCCCCACACTTAAATTACACATTGTCCTCAATGTGTCCAAAAAATAAGGTTTTTGGTTGATTAGAATGTGTAAAAGTGGTTTAAAAAGCAAAGATTTTTGTTACTGGCATCCTGGACACGGCCCCGTGGTCAAGTGCCAGTAACAAAAATTAGAGAATTGAAACAGAAGCCTGGACACGGGGGCGTGTCCGCTGAACACGGCCCGTGTCCAGTTACCTGAACTGGGTGTTTTTCTGCAGGTGGCTCAGCACGGGGGCGTGTTGGTTGGGCACGGCCCGTGTTGAGCCTTCTGTGATGGAGATTTGTGTCAGGTTGCTCTGTTCTTTGTGCATGGTTCCATTTTTCTCGTTCCCTTTTTCATCCATTACCACCATGAGTGTGTTTTATTCTGCAAAATAAAACTAAAAGATTAAACTAAACTAAGGATAGTTCCGCGGAATGCCTCCGTGGTGCGCCACGTTTATAAGGGTCCTTGGCTAGACCCAATGCGAGGTCATATGTTTTCTGAGTGGGATGCTCGGCGTCCCATGTTACACCGTCGGAGAGCAGCATCCAAGCTCGAATCAATAACCTTCATGTAATTGACCGGGTCGTCATCTTCTATTCTTTTCCCAACTCCGAATTTCACTTCATCATCCCCATACCTCAAGGTGAGTGTCCCGTCATTTATATCCACCACTGCCTGGGCTGTGGCAAGGAAGGGTCTCCCTAGTATAAGGGGGACCTCAGTGTCTTCCTCCATATCGAGTATGACAAAGTCAGCTGGATAAACGAATCTGCTTACCCTTACCAAGACATTCTCGATGACACCTTGTGGGAATTTGACGGATCGATCAGCGAGTTGTATGCTCATTTTTGTAGGGCTCGTGGTTCCCAAGCCGAGCCTTTTGAACATTGACGAGGGCATGAGGTTAATGCTAGCCCCTAGGTCGGCTAAGGCATTGCGAACGGGCGATTCCCCTATTGAGCATGGAATCGTGAAGCTTCCGGGATCGATTTTCTTTTGGGGAAGTTTATTGAGCACGAGGGCAGAGCATTCTTCGCCTAAATTAACTAATTGCAAATTTTCAATTTTCCTCTTATGCGTAAGGAAGTCCCTCATGAATTTAGAGTATTTGGGCATTTGGGTTAGGACTTCGATAAAAGGAATATTGACGTGCAATTGTTTTAACAAACTTTCGAACTTTGCGAATTGCTCATTTGTCTTTTGACGAATTAACCTACCGGGGTACGGAACTCGAGGAGCCTTGGTCGGCTCTGGTGATGGAGGAGAGTTCTTCTCCTGCAGAGGTGTCGGTACTGTTTCTTCCGTTGGCGGTGGCACTTCTGCAGGCCCTACGATGCGGTTTCGTAGTGTGATGAGGTGAACTTGCGCCTTTGGGTTTGTTTCGGTATTGCTAGGTAATGCGCCTTGCGGTCTCTCGGAAAAATTTTGAGCTATTTGATTTAATTGTTTTTCTATGTTTTGAATGCTAGCTTGTTGATTTCTAAAATTAGATTCTAATTGTAGAAATCTTTCCGAGTTTTTCTTATCAGTGTCAGAGACGAGGCGATATATAGTATCTTCGAGCCTTTCTCGTCCACCTTGTTGTTGAGTGAAATTTTGTGACTCATTTCTTGGTTGCTGAAAGTTTGTTCGTTGGGTTTGTTGGTTACTACTATTGTCGGGTTCCCTCCAACCAAGGTTTGGGTGGTTTCGCCATCCTTGGTTGTAAGTTCCCGTTGGAGGACCCGACGGCCTAGGTCTATTATCAATGTAGTTTACCATTTCTTGTTGATCGTCTGTTTCTTTCATGCAACTCCAATTTTCATGTGACCCACCACACCCTTCACAAGCCATAACCGAGACTGTTTTTGTCATTTCCAATTTTTTTATCTTTGAAGAAAGAGCCTCGATTTGGGCTTGTAAAGAAGTGCTTTCATCGACCTTATGGGCGCCCGGGGCGATAGACTTATTTCCCCGGGGGGTGTGCCATTGAAAATTGGTTTGAGCAATTTCCTCAATTTGATTATATATTTCGTGTGGGCGTCGATTACCTAAAAGTCCCCCGGAGCTAGAATCAAGTGTCTGCCTAGTGTGTGGCAACAATCCATTATAGAAAGTGGATACTTGTTGCCATATTGCGAGGCCGTGATGAGGACACTTGCGTAATAGCTCCTTGAACCTTTCCCAAGTTTCATATAAGGATTCCCCGTCCTCTTGTGAATATGTATTAATTTCAGCCATTAACTTAGCAGTTTTAGAAGGAGGGAAATACTTATATAGAAATTTTTGGCTAGTTCATCCCAGGTGTTTACCGATCCAGCTGGGAGGGTGTTGAGCCAAGCTTTCGCTCGGTCTTTTAGTGAGAAGGGAAACATACGGAGGCGGATGGCGTCGTTTGATGCTCCATTGATCCGAAAGGTATCACATATTTCCAAGAAATTAGTTATATGTAGATGGGGATCCTCGTCCGCAAGCCCGTGGAAGGTTGCGGAGTTTTGGAGCATTTGTATCAAATGCGGCCGAAGTTCGAAGTTATTGGCTTCGACATTCGGAGCATTGATAGCGGCGCCTAGATTACCTACGGTGGGTCGTAGATAATCCATAAGGGTACGTTGGTCCGCCATTGGAGGTGGATCACCCGAAACCTTCTCTTGGTTTTTGGCTTTTAACCTTTTTCTGAGAAAGCGTTCGGGTTCTTCTAGTGGTTCTTTTATGTCTTTATTGGAACTGGAGCTCATACACTACGTGAGGTTGGCGTCGGGTTCCAAGTCCTGCAATAAAAACAGAAAAGAATGTTGGTCAGAAGGTTCACCACGGCCCCGTGTTGAGTGAACACGACCCGTGGTCGGAATTTCAGTGATTGTTTTCCAGATCCCAGTTACTGGAAGTTGGACACGGCCCCGTGTTGCACTGGCACGGCCCCGTGGTCAGCCTTCTGTAACTTGGAAAACAAAAACTGCCAGTAACGATGCTGAACACGGCCCGTGTCCGACCAGGCACGACCCCGTGTTGAGCTCTGCAGAAGCTGAAAATTTAAGAAAAAGTCCTAAAAAATTAAAGAAAAATAAAAATATGATTAGGCCGTTGATTCCTAACTTTCTTAAAATCCTTGTGTCCCCGGCAACGGCGCCAAAAACTTGATGCGTGTGTAGTGTAATATATTTTAGATGTATATTTAAGCCCCTTTTTACACTTTTAGTCAAGTTTTAAATTTATAAAACACGATATTCACTAACACTAAACACACATATGGGCAAGTGCACCCATCGTGGACGTAGTATAGTGTTGGTAAGATACCGAGGTCGTCCAAGGACACAAGAGCTTTTAATACCGGTTTATCCTCAACGTCTAACCAAATCAAAAAGTGAGAAGAAATGTTTTAAACTAAGAAAAATAAAAACTAACTAAATGCTGAAAAATAAAATAAAATAAAAACAGATAGACAAGATGAATCACTTGGATCCGACACGTGTATTAGTATAACCTTTGATTATTTTCGCACTTTTGCACTTGTTTAAGAGATTATCTTAGTTATTGTAGTAGGCCCCTCTTTTGAAGGCGACGTTACCCTCAACCCAGTAGTTTGAGTCAGCAAGGATACAATCCTAAAGGGTCGGATTATTGGAAGATAATGAATTAAGTTATTAATGCAAATTGTGGTAGGCCCCGCTTTCGGCGGTGACGTTACCCTCGGCTAAGTAGTCTGAGTCAGCAGGGATACAGTCCTAAATAGCCGGGTTATAGTATTAATAGTAGTTAACTTATAAGGGGGTCAAAGAGTTTGGATCCCCGCCATCCAATACCTATGGGCATTGAAGGAGATCCTACTAAATTTGACCCAGGTCCCAAGCAGGACCTCTAAACGCTGAACAAGGGCAAGACCCTTACCAAACCGTTCCCTTAACCCCCGACCAGGTAGCCAACATACCTCCATATAGACCGTGGAGATATGAATGGTGAAAATCTTTTATTTTATATAGACAGTAAAATAACGCCAAGACACCACGGACAAACGATAAGGAAAGATCACCTTCAACATAAGTAACTAGTTATTAAAGTCATTAATACAAAACCAAATAAAAAGTGCAAAAGATTAAAAATAAAAAGTATTATACTAAACACTTGTCTTCACCAAGTGATGTAAGAGACTTAGGCAAACATGGCCTTGATTGTCAAGAACTCTTACGATCAATCTTGGATCCCGAGACGACTCACACACTCTACGATGGACAATGGATGATAGTGGTGGATGATGGTGTTATGGTGGTGGTGGGTGGTGGATGAAGTGTGAGAGAGGTGGTGTGCCAAGGGATGAAATGGAATGAAGCCAAGCACCCCTATTTATAGGCTGAACAGAAGGCTGGGCACGGCCCCGTGTCCGCTGGACACGCCCCCGTGCCCGTCTGACATTCTCTCTCTTCATTAATTGTAATTCGCAATTACAATTAATGCGCCTGCTGTACTTTCACCACGCCCCCGTGCCCGCTGGACACGGCCCCGTGGTGGGCAATGGAAGTTTCTACTGGTTTGTCTTTTCTGCTGCTTCCTGGGCACGCCCCCGTGTTCGCTGGACACGGGGCGTGTTCAGTCTCTGTTTTCTCTTCTTTGCCTTGGGAGGTGCCGTTGAGGGTCCGGGCAGTCTACTTTTGTTCCTTTTCTTGTATTTATGCTAGAATTAGTTGTCTTTTTGCTTCTTTTGTGATTTTGAGCTCATTTCATCCTGAAAATACAAAAGGAAGACAAAAACACTCTTTTTCCAACATTAGTACTTAAAAAGGGTTAGTTTTATGCCTTAATTGATGTGATTTATATGTTACATTTTACACACATCAGAACTCAACAGTCCATGTCCCACAACATCCACGCCTCCTCGTGCAAGCTCCGGAAATACCTAACGACCTGCAAGGCATGTAACAACGAGTCAACAACAAGGTTGAGCGAGTTCACAGTTGGTGTTCATTATTAAGTTGTTTCAAAACCAGGAGTTCATTTGTAAGTTGTAAGTTAATCCGTTTACCCTGTTTCCCAAACGTATCCATAGTTGGTGGGGGCTTCCCCATGTTAACCACTAGACCTGTTTACCATATCGACCACTGACTAAAGTAAGTTGGTGCCCTGACGTCAATGTCTATCATCATTGACTGGTGCCCAGATCCATTAGTTCACGCCCGTCCTCTGCGGCACGGTGCGAGGCTTGTCAAACCTAAATAGCGCTATCTAACTAATGACCCGCTCGCCATTGGCCCGGCGATTAAGTCGATATAAAAGGAGGGACTTCATGATAGAGATTTTGGTCTAGTATCCGTGTTGTCACCCTTCAGTAAAGAGGGTGTGTACGAAATCCCCAAACCAGGAGATTACGCAGGTTCCGATTATATTTTTATCATGTGTTGTCACCCTTCAATGAAGAGGGTGTGTACGTGTCCCAAACCAGGAGATCACGCAGTTTCAGTTTCAATCCTTTACCCATTCCCAACCCTTGGGAATCCCATGCCTTGTGAAAAGTGTGAACTCACCTTGGTTTTGCTCGGTAGATAAAGCGTTTGTCCTAAGTTGATCAACCATATCCTATTATGGGTATCACTAATTAGGACGGTAAACAAGTAATCACACATAAGCTACACGTATCTAACACGTATTTGTCAAGTAGTTGCACAAGTAATAGTTATGGCATAACAACTTAATCATAAATAATCCATTTATAAAACCATTAACACGAAATGACATGGAACAGTGAGATGTGTGTGTAGCCTACTAGATCAAGGCCCATTAATAACTAAGTGTGCGGCCCACTTAATTAAGCCCAACATATCGACTGTGTGACCCACTACCCAGTGTGCGGTCATGCAAGATTAGGTGGTACATCGTGCATTTAAGTGTTGTACACTTGGGAGTGTGTGCGACATGTTTCACATTTAGAAAGTTTATTTATCTAATATACATCAACATATATGATATGAAACACATCAACATATATCACATGTATACCATACATAAATAGTTTGTCAACTAATCATCCAGGACAACTCATAATGCATTAACCACTTTCGAACCTTATGTATTTTCCAAACAAACCAACAGTTAATAATCACACAAGATCAACCTTATATGCACCCATATAAAATCCCAAATCTAGACTAACAATTTTTATCGCCAGCATATGTATATTTTCAATTTTTAAAATCACAACGAACTCATACATTCGACCAAAATAAAACCACCATATTTCATTAATCAGTTTGTCTTTATCAATTTGTATTCACAACCGATTCCCAAATCAACAAATAACTCAAACCAATGTGTAGGTCTAAACAAACAGTTGGTCACCAATACTTATTTACACACCTTCATTTACAAATCAAAGTTTATAAGGGATGCAAGATAAACGTACAAAACAAGTCTCAGATTATATGTACAGCATACCCTTTTTACACTACCAATCAATTAGCCATTAAATCATTCTAAAACAGTTTGCGTATGATCTAACCACAACTACTACCACACATAATCTATGGATATGATTCTAATCATATTACAAGCATTAGCAGCCTTTTAACATAACATCCTACTAGTTTTAAAACACTTTTTCGAAACAAGATCAGAAGTTTCAAGGGTACAGACAATAGTCGAAAACTAACCTATGGGTTCCGATGTCGTCATCATTCCCGGTGGCTACAGCCGCTGTCGGCCACCGCTGGCATCACCCTCATTATAATAACATAGCAGCAACACACAACATCATCGGGTCATTATCGAAACAACAGACGTTACCCCGTTCATCGCCGCCGCGTCCGAAACCCTAACTGCGGCCGCCATCGCAGATGGCTCCACCGCCGTCGTACGCCGTTGAACCACAGTCGATTACTTCTCTCCCTCATCGACTCTTCGAATCTTCTCCGTTCTTGTCGCCTGGCACCGCCGTACGCCACCACCAACCGGTGGTGGCCGTTTAATTGCGTGAAATGGAAGGGGGGGTGCCGTCGGTTTGGATGAAGGTGAAAAGGAGATTAGGGTTTAATGTTTGGGAAGTTAAGGCAATTATGGCATGCAAAAGTATACGTATATAGGAGAGTTCTAGTTGGGGCGGTTTAGGGAGTGCACAAGGGCTGCATATATGATCATATTGGGCTGCGAGTTACTGGGCTAAGGAAATGCCCCACCTGGGCTGTGAACATAGAACAGGGATGTGAGGGCAATTGCATGCATTGCATGCCCTCATGAATAATAACTAAATACTGAAGTGGACAAGAATGTGTAGCAGCCCTCGATCATATTGATTGTAGTTATAATACCTATATTTATAGTTGTTATAATACACATATATACATTATCACAACCAATACAAATAACAAATATATATAGAATTGGGCTGAGGTTCGGAACTCTCGAATCCCGAGTTACGCGAGCGAGTTGAATCGACACGCTATACATGTAATTTGATTCAAGCGGTTTGGGTCGGTTCAAAAGAATAAGAATTCGGTTTCAAAATTATAGTTTGTATAATATAAACTTATAATAAAATTTAGTTAAATATAAGATTACGTCGTCAAATAAAATAAGTATCAGGTTCGCTTATAAATAAGAAGACGAACGGTTGTTACCTCGAAGTTATGGGTTGTCACAGGTTTCCTAAGTCAATATGCTTTAAAGAGGTTGTGGTATCAGTAGGATACCTTCCATAATGCCCGTAACGAGTTTAAATCTATTTTATGCCCCGTAGGGGTATTTCGGTCATTTTAAAGATTATAAAAGAGGTTTCTGAGTTCTACAGGAAATCTGAGATTCCTGAACAGTTTATAAAGTTCAAAATACTCTATTTATTATTTAAAATCAGTAGCAACTGGAATCGGGTCAAAAGACCTTGTAGAACTCAAGTTATGTCCGAAAAGGGTATATTCGGTAATTACCGAACCGATGCCATAACCGCAGGTTATGAGCAGGCTAAAAATAATTAAAAATCTTTAAAAATCCCAAAATATTATTTTACATCAGTGTGTAAAAGTTTTGATGTCTAAATCTGGGATTAGATAGGCGTTATGCTAATTGCGCTATTTAATTACTAAAGTTTCCGTAATTTGCGCTATTTAGCATAACTCCTATTCTGGACCTCGGATTGACGTGAAATTTTAGGGACATGCTTAGAATTCAGTAACTAAGGTTATGGTCCTTTCACATGTCCAAAATTCTCGTTTTAAATTAAAAAGGGCGTTACGGTCAACTTTTAAGCATTTAACGGAAAGGTGTAAAAGACTCGGACAAGCAACGAACCGGTCACAGAGGGTCATACCATCATGTAACCTGGTCCTAAGAGAGTCCTAAGGCATATCTATATCACACCATAACGGGTCAGAACTGAAGTCAAAGCAAAAGTCAAAGTTTTGCGACTTTCGGCTCCGAACCGGGTCAAAAAAGTAAATGGTCGGATCAAACAAGCTTAGACTAGTTAATATACTTATTATCATGTTTTATGAGTGATAAAATAGGTTACACACCATCTACATTACTGATTATGCGTAAAATCGCAAAATAGCATTTCTGTTGACTTTTTCTAAGCACGTTTGACTCGACATTCGGACTAGTTAGAATGGGAATCAGAGGGTGCCCTTTTAGGGGTTTAAAGCCCACATGATTACCAACATATAACTACCTTTGATTCGACAAACCACTGGACCATTTATGATTTATCGCAAAGTCAATCGTTAATTACGACGGATTGACTTTTAAGCTAAACTATGCAAAAACTAAGCCACAAAGGGTTGGGCATACTTACAGAAGCTTGGTGCACGACTAGTGATGTTAGAAGAATGCTTGAGAGCTCCAGAAGTGAACTAGAAAGCAGGTTTGAGGTGTGTTGAACATTGGTGCATTACATTGCCTTTTATAGTGAACAATGATGCACAAGATCATTACAACTCATCCTACAATTGTTCATGGATGATCAGCAGGTGTCCCTGAGAGCTAGGGGACATGTAGGGGGCGCCCATGCTTCAATTAATGCATCCAAGATCGTTCACAAGCTCAAACAGTGAGTCTGTCCAAGTTTTCTGCATCTTGGACTTCCACGCGGCCCGCATTAAGATTCAGGCTTGGCTAACGCGGGCCGCCTGAATCCTAATGTCAGTAACCGAATCTACAGATGGCTCGCGACTCGCCTGAACTTCCTTGTTTCGCTAATGGGGGCCGCCTGAGGCCTGAATTTCAAGATTTTCAAATCTTTTGTAATCATTAACCTGACCTTTCGGTTTCGAAGGGGTAACTTTGCGATTTGGGCCTCGATTATTTACAAATAAGGGCCTCGTGAATATTACACGCATTGTTAAGTCCCCAGTTAGTTTAATTACTATCCGGAAGGCCTTAACTTTTATTGTTGACGCTTTTAACCCCTTGCATACGAAATTTATCATAACTTTCTCGTTTTAAAACGGAACTCCGCGAAATTCATATCGTATATTCTTGTGAGCGTAATTTACTGTTACAACGTCTCGGGTTCGTCAAATGGCCACTCAGAGGTATAAATTAAACATGTTGACACATTTAACCCCTGTAGTTTGTAATCTCTCACTTTCTTCAGCGTTTCGCTCCGTACGATCCATGATTTATTCGTTTGAAGGTACGAGCATCATTTAGGGTTACTATACAGTATATTTACCCCTCGTTGACATTTTTAACCCTCGAATTTACATACTTTCAAGGTTTGTCAACTTTAGTCCTTTATTTAGTATTTAATACCACGTGTAAACTCATGACATGTGTCAACACATTATTGGACACAAAATTTTGAGGTGTTACATCCTCACCCCCTTAAAATAAATCTCGACCCGAGATTTACTGAAACAAATAAGGGTATTTTTCTTTCATCGTGGATTCAACCTCCCACGTGAATTCGGGACCTTTACGGGCATCCCACTTGACCTTCACAATAGGTACATGCTTCCTTCGAAGCTTCTTTACCTGTCGATCTTCAATCGACACAGGTTTTTCAATGAACTTTAAGCTCTCGTCAATGTGTACATCCGTATGCGGTATAACCAGTGATTCGTCAGCGAACACTTCTTTAATTTCAAGCCTATCCACCAATAATTTGCCTTTAGATCCTGGTACATCTTATCAGCTCCAGGATGAACGGAGTATTTAGAACTAAGGGCTTCCTGGAGGATGACATCTCGAAGTCCTCCGTAAATTGGAACCCATATTCGTCCATTTAATCGTAAGATTCCGTCCTTGCTAAGGGTTAACTGCCCCTCAGTTGCTCCTAGCTTTTCTTTAGGATAGTTAGCTTCCAACACAGCTTCCCTCTGTGCAGCTAACAACCTTTCAATCAGATTATTCTTCACTTCAATGCTCTTGGCATTGATTCGGATGGGTTTCACCCTTTCCTTTCGACTCAAGGCATCAGCGACTACATTCGCCTTGCCGGGATGATATCTGATTTCACAATCATAATAATTTAAAGTCTCCATCCAACGGCGCTGCCTCATGTTTAAATCCTTCTGATCAAAACAGATGTTGAAGGCTCTTATGATCAGAATAGATCACAAACTTGATACCATACAGATAATGCCTCCACAGTTTTAGTGCGAACACAATGACACCCAACTCCAAGTCATGGGTGGTGTAATT
Organism: Helianthus annuus; assembly: GCF_002127325.2. NCBI lineage: Eukaryota > Viridiplantae > Streptophyta > Magnoliopsida > Asterales > Asteraceae > Helianthus > Helianthus annuus. The sequence continues at coordinate 119,989,039 of NC_035437.2, forward strand.
CTTTTCATGCACCTTCAACTGTCTTGAAGCATAGGCAATAACCTTGCTTTTCTGCCTAAGCACACATCCCATGCCAGTGTGTGATGCGTCACAGTAAACTACGAACTCTTCGGTACCTTCAGGTAGCGTCAGCACAGGAGCGTTGCTCAACTTTTGCTTCAGAATATCAAAGGACTCTTGCTGCTTAGGGCCCCAAACAAACCTTACTTTCTTCTTGGTCAAGGAAGTTAGGGGCGCAGCAATCCTTGAAGAATTTTCGATGAAGCGCCTGTAATATCCTGCTAACCCCAGGAAACTACGAATCTCTGTAGGCGTCTTTGGCTCTTGCCAATTTATGACAGCTTCCACTTTAGCGGGATCCACTTGGATACCACGCTCGCTGACAACATGTCCAAGGAATTGGACTTCTCGAAGCCAGAATTCGCACTTAGAGAATTTGGCATAGAGTTTCTCATGATGCAGGAGTTTGAGAATACAGCGAAGGTGTTTCTCACGGTCAGCTTGGTTTTTAGAGTAGATAAGAATATCGTCGATGAAAACGATGACGAATTTGTCTAGGTACGGCTTGCAAACGCGATTCATGAGATCCATGAATGCAGCCGGTGCATTTGTGAGCCCAAAAGGCATCACTAGGAACTCATAATGACCATAACGAGTCCTAAATGCGGTTTTATGTACGTCTTCATCTCTAACTTTCAGTTGATGGTAGCCTGACCTCATGTCAATCTTCGAGAAATAACTTGCCCCTTGTAACTGATCGAACAAATCGTCGATCCTCGGCAAAGGATACCTTTTCTTTATCGTGACTTTGTTAAGCTCGCGATAATCGATGCACAGCCGCATCGATCCGTCCTTCTTCTTGACAAACAAGACAGGTGCTCCCCAAGGGGACGAACTAGGTTTGATGAAACCTTTAGCTAGCAGTTCATCCAGTTGTGTCCTTAACTCCTTCATTTCGGTTGGTGCTAACATGTAAGGCGCTCTAGCAACAGGAGCTGCTCCAGGGATGATGTCAATTCTGAATTCCACTTGCCTATCTGGTGGCAAACCAGGTAGTTGTTCCGGAAAAACTTCTGGATATTCCGAAATGACGGGGATGTCTTCTATCTTTGGCTTAGGCTCATCAATAATCACTTGTGCCATGTAGATGACACAACCCTTCTTTAAACATTTTGAAGCTTTGAGCATAGTCACTTGCTCAGGTAATCCGTACTGGGTATCTCCCCGAATGGTAAGCGATTCACCAGACGGAGTCTTTATCACCACTTGCTTTCTGTTGCAGACGATTTGGGCCTGGTTGTGAGACAACCAGTCCATACCCAATACTATGTCAAAACCGGTTAATTTAAAGGGAAGTAGAGATAGAGGAAAAGAGTGGTTCTTAATGGATATAACACATCCATCTAACACAGTTGAGACGGTTTCTATGGTGCCATCTGCTAACTCTACCTCATAGTTTATACTTAAGGTTTTGACAGGCATATTCAGCAATTTGCAAAATTTATGATCTACGAAAGACTTATCAGCGCCTGAATCAAAAAGTACTCTTGCAAAGACATCATTTACAAGGAAAGTACCTGTGATCACGTTACCGTCTAGCACAGCTTCTTTCGCATCCATCCTGAAGACTCTTGCATTAGTCTTCTTGGCCTCTTCAGGCTTCTTGGCGTGTTTAGGGCAGTTGGTTTTAATGTGCCCCTTCTCGTTGCAACTGTAGCAAGTTGCATCCTTCAGCTTTTTGCAATCCAAGGTTTTGTGGTCCTTGGACTTGCATATCCCGCAAGCAAATGACTTTGGCTGAGTCTGCGAGTTCGATTCGAGTCTGCACTTTCCAAAGTGTTGTTTCTTGCAAATCTTGCACTTGGGCTTCTCACCAGACTGAGACCCATCCCTCATTGACTCAGACCCCTTCTTGTTGCCACCGTTTCCACGGTGCTTCTTGCTCGACCTTCGTGAATTGTCATCTTCACGTTTTCTCTTCTCAGCTTCTTTGTTCCTCAGCGATCTTTGTCTGACCGCATCCAGAGTGAGGGACAATGATATGTCAGCTACAGATCTAAAGGTAGCTGGCCGAGAGGCCTTTACGCTTGCCTTTATCTCGGGGGCTAAACCACCGATAAAACGAGCTATTTTTTTGGCTCCGGGGTTACCAGATACGGAACCAACCGGGACATTGTGTTGAAGCTCGTGAGGTAAGCTTGACAGTCAAGGTTTGTCATAACCAACGATAGAAAATCAGACTCTATCTTTTCAACCTCATGTTGAGGGCAGTAATTTTCCTTGATGAAAGCAATAAATTCCTCCCACGTCATGCCATACAACACAGCCTTCCCCGAGGCCTGAACCAAAGATCTCCACCATGCCAGGGCTTCGCCCTTGAATGACTGCGAAACAAACTTCACCACGTCTCTCTCTGTACAACCACTGATGTCCACAACGGTGTCCATCTCGTCTAACCAAGTCATACAATCTACCGCACCCTTCTCCCCAGTGAAATCTTGGGGTTTGCAAGATACAAAATACTTGTAGGTGCAACCCCTGGCGCGAGATGCATCAGTAAACACTTTTTCCCTAGGACGGACACTGTTTTCATTAGATGAGTGCTTATCATCGTCCTTTTTAGGCTTAGACGGAGTCGAGTGTGGTTTGCTGTGAGATTTCGAGTGGGTTTTTGGCTTTGAGTGTGGTGTAGATAAGGTTCTGCTCCGGGACTCGGTGTATTCTTCATACTGTCGATCCAAGGCTGCCTTAACAGCGCCGTCGAGTAGAGCTTTCAATTCCGCGCCCGTTAAATGAATCTGGGCGTTATCATTTTCATCTTCTTTCGAATGACTATTCACTTCATTTGGATCAGCCATTGTAACTTGAATCTGCTACAGAAGATAATGACAAAGTTTTATTTAGGAGTTTATTATGGAATTGTCTTTTATGGAAATTCATTAACCATGGTAAACATAGACCATATCTGGTTAATTTGTTACTCACTTTTATTTAGGATTTGAATATAACTTATCCTAATTATAACAATATTGTTAGTGGCACAAGAGCCTAGTCACAAGGACGTTTTTATAATATAAGCCGAGATTACAGAGAATCAAGGCATGAAGGTTTGAACCGTAGTCCTTTTACCTTTTCTAGAGCGGAGTCATAGACTACAACTGTCTTTTGTCTTATATGACAATAAGTATGGCCCGTAGGCACTACATCGTTAATGGATGTTTAATAAGTTTGGCCCGTAGGCACTACATCACTAATGGATGTTTAATAAGTTTGGCCCGTAGGCACTACATCGCTAATGGATGTTTAATAAGTGATCATCTTCATTGATGATTTAACCCATGATTTATAAATCATTGATTTGGGCTTTGGAATCCTTAGAAGGATTCTCATATAAGAATGACGCGTGTGATTTTAACGAATCACATCTGCCAAGAACGTTAACATGTTTACAGCGGTTAACTGGAAATCTGAATCTTTTAATTAGGTCTTACCATCTTGGCCGGGTCTTATAATGACACCTGGCTAGGTTTCACCATTAAGATTCTTTATTTAGGCAGATTAATTTAAAAAGGAATGATTTTTGATTTATTTCATATATAATAACAAAAATGAAATTTATAACATAACATTCCATTAATTTTAATAATGATTACACGCTGCCCTAAACGGGACTTTTTAAATAAATAAATACCTACACAGAGGTTTACAGAAAACAAGTCCACGCAGGAACCAAATACATAGATAGATGTACGCGTAGGGACTAAAAGATAAGTCCACGCAGGAACTGAAAGTAATTGTCCGCATAGGGACTAAACACGATAAATGTCCTTGCAGGGACAAAAATACTCTAAACAAATGTCCTCGTAGGGATTTTGCTTGCAATAGTAAATACTGTAATACATAAAGAGACTAATGATCTCGTTTCTTCCTTCCTTTTAGTAGGTTTGCTAGGCCTTTAAGGAATCCACGATTACTCTTACGTTCTTGTTCGAAGTCTCGTTCCACTCGGTTTAGACGGTGGAGGATTTCTTCTTGCTCCGGTGGAGAAAAACGTGGCTGCTGCGACGGTTGCTGAACCGGAGGTCTAGGAGGTATTGGATACCCATGAGCTGAGTAATTGATGTGTGTAAAATGCAACATATAAATCACATCAATTAAGGCATAAAACTAACCCTTTTTAAGTACTAATGTTGGAAAAAGAGTGTTTTTGTCTTCCTTTTGTATTTTCAGGATGAAATGAGCTCAAAATCACAAAAGAAGCAAAAAGACAACTAATTCTAGCATAAATACAAGAAAAGGAACAAAAGTAGACTGCCCGGACCCTCAACGGCACCTCCCAAGGCAAAGAAGAGAAAACAGAGACTGAACACGCCCCGTGTCCAGCGAACACGGGGGCGTGCCCAGGAAGCAGCAGAAAAGACAAACCAGTAGAAGCTTCCATTGCCCACCACGGGGCCGTGTCCAGCGGGCACGGGGGCGTGGTGAAAGTACAGCAGGCGCATTAATTGTAATTGCGAATTACAATTAATGAAGAGAGAGAATGTCAGACGGGCACGGGGGCGTGTCCAGCGGACACGGGGCCGTGCCCAGCCTTCTGTTCAGCCTATAAATAGGGGTGCTTGGCTTCATTCCATTTCATCCCTTGGCACACCACCTCTCTCACACTTCATCCACCACCCACCACCACCATAACATCATCATCCACCACCATCATCCATTGTCCATCGTAGAGTGTGTGAGTCGTCTCGGGATCCAAGATTGATCGTAAGAGTTCTTGACAATCAAGGCCATGTTTGCCTAAGTCTCTTACATCACTTGGTGAAGACAAGTGTTTAGTATAATACTTTTTATTTTTAATCTTTTGCACTTTTTATTTGGTTTTGTATTAATGACTTTAATAACTAGTTACTTATGTTGAAGGTGATCTTTCCTTATCGTTTGTCCGTGGTGTCTTGGCGTTATTTTACTGTCTATATAAAATAAAAGATTTTCACCATTCATATCTCCACGGTCTATATGGAGGTATGTTGGCTACCTGGTCGGGGGTTAAGGGAACGATTTGGTAAGGGTCTTGCCCTTGTTCAGCGCTTAGAGGTCCTGCTTGGGACCTGGGTCAAATTTAGTAGGATCTCCTTCAATGCCCATAGGTATTGGATGGCGGGGATCCAAACTCTTTGACCCCCTCATAAGTTAACTACTATTAATACTATAACCCGGCTATTTAGGACTGTATCCCTGCTGACTCAGACTACTTAGCCGAGGGTAACGTCACCGCCGAAAGCGGGGCCTACCACACTTTGCATTAATAACTTAATTCATTATCTTCCAATAATCCGACCCTTTAGGATTGTATCCTTGCTGACTCAAACTACTGGGTTGAGGGTAACGTCGCCTTCAAAAGAGGGGCCTACTACAATAACTAAGATAATCTCTTAAACAAGTGCAAAAGTGCGAAAATAATCAAAGGTTATACTAATACACGTGTCGGATCCAAGTGATTCATCTTGTCTATCTGTTTTTATTTTATTTTATTTTTCAGCATTTAGTTAGTTTTTATTTTTCTTAGTTTAAAACATTTCTTCTCACTTTTTGATTTGGTTAGACGTTGAGGATAAACCGGTATTAAAAGCTCTTGTGTCCTTGGACGACCTCGGTATCTTACCAACACTATACTACGTCCACGATGGGTGCACTTGCCCATATGTGTGTTTAGTGTTAGTAAATATCGTGTTTTATAAATTTAAAACTTGACTAAAAGTGTAAAAAGGGGCTTAAATATACATCTAAAATATATTACACTACACACGCATCAAGTTTTTGGCGCCGTTGCCGGGGACACAAGGATTTTAAGAAAGTTAGGAATCAACGGCCTAATCATATTTTTATTTTTCTTTAATTTTTTAGGACTTTTTCTTAAATTTTCAGCTTCTGCAGAGCTCAACACGGGGCCGTGCCTGCTGAACACGCCCCCGTGCTCAATCATTGGAACTGGCAATCCTGTTTTAAGTCAGACAGTAAGCTGAACACGGGGCCGTGTCCACTCAACACGCCCCCGTGCCCAAGATTCAGTTACTGAAAACAGAACCGTTAGATCCCGACGGTTGGTAATTTCTGACACAAACATGTGTGATAGTAATTCTTTTTACTTTCGGCACTCTTATGGTTTGTGGTGTCGATTATGTGGAGGCGAACATGAGGAATTAAAATGTTATTTTCTCAATTATAGGCCCCACTATATAGACCCACCGATTCCTTGTAACCTTAAGAGGGGCGAAAGTAAAAATAAGCACTATCTCTCCCTCGAATGCGCCCAGCCAGATATTCTAGGAGAAATGCTCCTTGACGAGTTATTTCAACTAGAAAAACTAATTCTCAATTGGTCAAAAGAACTTAGGAAGGATTTTATAGATCCATCCCAAGATGATGACCATGAGGAAATGTTGGAACCGCATTCCGACAACCTCGTTGCTCCCGAAAATACCTTCATACCTAGAAAAGACGTGGACGATAGTCGTCCCTGTGTCGATTGTGCCGTGAAGGACTCCCCATCGACTTCGTTCGACGCATACATAGACCTGAGCGATTCGGCATACACCTTCTTTAACGAGAGCCCGGAAAAGGGTTGGACTTGTCCACCTAGAATAAAAATAGGAATTACCCTCACCGATAACCTCTTGCGTTCTCGCCTTAGTATAGGACAATTAAGGTATCTTAGGCACTTTGGGGTTGTTCCAACAAATCAAGAGCCACCCGGTATAAATTAACTCCTTAGTAAGAGACAAAACTTCATAAAACAGCTTTCCGATACGGGGCCGTGCCCGGCCAACACGCCCCCGTGTCCACCAAAAGATTCCCTTCTGATCAGAACGTCAGAATACGGACAAACTGTGTCAGAATTTCATCTGCACACGGGGCCGTGTCCAGCGGACACGGGGCCGTGTCCAGAAGGCTGTCGTTTTCTATAAATGCAGCCAAAAATCCTGCACATTTGGACCAACTTGGGACAGAGATTTGAAGGAATCTTCTCTCAAACAATCCTAGGTAAGTCTAAAAGAAGTTTCCAACAACACATCTTGTCCTTTCCTCTTCTAGACATTTCCTTCTTTTTCATCTTTCTTCAAGAACTACCATGAAAAGTTTGAATTCTTCAACCTTTGTGGTAGGAAACAATGAGTTTTGATCATGGAATCTTGGTAAAAACATGTTGTGTAACATTGTTTAAAGTTATTTATTGCCGAAAAGTCTACATAAATTCAGGAAATAACTTAAAAACCCAAGATTCCTTGCTCCAAAATTCTGCAGAAAGATGAACACGGGGCCGTGCTCAGTGAGCACGGGGCCGTGTCCAGAAACTGTTTCGTCATATAAACTGCTTTTGGTTTATTTTTCGTAGAATGGCGAGTGAGAACAGTGAAACATCATCCGTTCATTCCTCAAACAGCCGAAGGGGAAGAAGGCCCTCCGTTGAAGCAACACTTGTGCACTATGTGATAGCGCTGAGGGAAGCTCTTGACGAAATGACGTCAGTAGAAGAGGTCCTCATTGACCGTATTAACGATCTTACGATGGGACTTGAAAGCAGCTTCCAAGAGATTAACCTTTTGCACCAAAGGTTAAACATTCTGGTAGCACCTCCTATGGAACCAGTCCTTCCACAACAAGACTGGAACTTGGCACTCGGAGTTAACAACCCTACCGGGTGGGAAGACTTTCCCGCAGAACCTCCCATGGAAAACCCACAAGAAATTCCAGCGGAAGTTGCAACTCCTCAAACTAATGCAAATGAGCCCTCTTTTCTCCTTCCAAGGGAGGTAGAGGAGTGGCTCGCCGACATATGAGGAGAACCACACCCGGAAGAAGGAGTTCTAAAAAGCCCTATCTAACCAAGATTAGTAGTTCCTTGGAAATTTTGCTAAATTAAAATAAAACATAGGGCTAGAACTCCATCGTTTAATATTTATGTACTTTCATCTTTAACTTTATGTAATGTCTCTCTATGTTCGCAATGTTATGATGGTTTTTAAGATTGATGGTTGTTTTGCGAATAGAACACACTCATGGTGGTAATAGATGAAAAAGGGAACGAGAAAAATGGAACCATGCACAAAGAACAGAGCAACCCGACACAAATCTCCATCACAGAAGGCTCAACACGGGTCGTGCCCAACCAACACGCCCCCGTGCTGAGCCACCTGTAGAAAAACACCCAGTTCAGGTAACTGGACACGAGCCGTGTTCAGCGGACACGCCCCCGTGTCCAGGCTTCTGTGTCAATTCTCTAATTTTTGTTACTGGCACTTGACCACGGGGCCGTGCCCGGTCACCACGGGGCCGTGTCCAGGATGCCAGTAACAAAAATCTTTGCTTTTTAAACCACTTTTACACATTCTAATCAACCAAAAACCTTATTTTTTGGACACATTGAGGACAATAAAACGATAGCATTCACGTGCGAACAGTGAGCAGAGAAGACGTAGTTCTGCTTGTGGCAAGTTTAGCAAAATAGTGTGAGAGTCGAATTCTGTAATACCACCAGAAGATGCGGGCTTAGAGGTGCTTTCGGCTTTGGGTGATTTGGAACCAGATGATTCTTCAGTTTCGGATACACCGTGCTTTCGGCTTTGGGTGATTTGGAACCACATGAGGTAATCAGCTGATCTTTAGATTTATTTAAATTTATATTACCTTTATCTGGTAAAAAGCGTCCACTGATGGAACGATATGAGAGAATTACAGCTTCAACAAGTGCATTATCGGAAATACGTACTCCATGATGCAGTTCATATCTTTCATGAAGTCCATGAAGTATGGGAAATTGGAAACTGTATCCTCAACTGTCGGTTGGTCAACATAAAGTTATTGAAAACGGTGTTCCAGTGAACGATCTTTTTCGATATACTTACGATACTAATCTAATGTTGTTGCACCGATGCATCTCAACTCTCTACGACTAAGCATCAGCTTCAACAGATTGCCAGCATCCATTGCACCGTTGGTAGCCCCTACAAACAGATACGCACTTTAGATCATATTTAGTATATTTCGTATAACAAAAGATTATCTGGACTTTAATATACCAGCTCCAACGACAGTATGGATTTCATCAATGAAAAGAATATTCTCGCCGTCTGATTCTGTAACCTCCTTGAAGACTGCCTTGAGTCGATCTTCGAACTCTCCACGATATTTTGCGCCAACAATAACCACGTATGATAATACGTATCATCCTTCCTTGTTTTCATATGTAGAAGCTGCCTGGTAACATAGTTTGCATTAGCAAGGGTAATTTAGTCATTTTTAGTCCTCTTTATGTCTCATGAAAATTGAAATATTTTATGTTATTACACCTTAACCAGATGGATAAGAACCGCTTATTCAGCATTTGTAAGAAGGGTACTCACATGGTTGACAACTCACCTTGGGGATCATGTCCACAAAACATAAGAAGAAACACGTCTGAAGGCTTAGGCTGGAAGTTGGATGATATATGAGCGTGTTTGCATAAGAACGTGAAGAACAAGCCTCTAATAGTCTCTTCTTCAACAAACTCCATTGTGTGCTCGGTTTTCCAACCACCCAAAACACTATATAACACCAAAATGGGATTTTAATATTTCAGGGGTTAATTAAACTTAAATGGGAGAATTTTACCTCAAAATCAATGGAAAGATCAATGTTAATAAACCGGCAATACCAAGCAAACCCAACCTTCACTGAAATTAACCTATAAAACCATGTTAAGCAAGCTCGAATTAAGCGTTTCCCTACAAGTGCAAATAGAAAAATGTTGGATTATAAGAAACATAGGTCTAGAATTTTTGTAAGCTTTATACTTACAAGGTTTGAATGCCATAATTGAAACTCAAAACATCTAAATACATAGAGTCCTACTAATTGCATCCTAGAAACTACACTTTAAATTATAAAAAGGAAAAATTATATAATAATAGAGAGTGGTAACATCACAAAAACAGATTAACCCATAAGTAATAACCTTTTTCAGTAAAAATGGTTGCTGGTTTAGGATAGTAGTTTTCAGCTCCGGTCTCTCCAGAAAGGTGACCTGGATCAAAATCAAATCAAACAATTTAAATAAAAAAATTTAAAAAAATGCAGCATTAGAAGAATGTAATGCCTCTACTGAACCAATTGATGGTAGGGAAACTTTTTCTCCATGAACACAATAACTCAAAGAGACCATTTTGCATATTTCGACTCTGAGATATAAGTTGTAAAAAAAAAAGATTAGATGGTAAAAAGTCAAAAACTATCACAAGTTAATTTGAAATATGTACAACAAACTACACATTTATAAAACCAAATTTAAATGGCCTTTTTAAAAATCTCATCATTGATCAATCAAAATATTAGTTTGGTTGAATCATTAATCATACCTCAAAAAATACATCAATTTTGAACAACATCATCATGAATTCATAATACGCCTCTCCTGTTGCAAATAAGAAGCAAGTGAAGGTTGATGAAGCTCATTCTTCCTTTTTTTAAGCATAAGATTAAGTAGTTCTTCATACACAGCCACATCAGCACTACGCCTCTCCTTTGCACACTACAGATCTGTAAACAACACTTGCAGGCTGTGACAAATCAATGCAACAAACCCTAAATTCACAAAATCAAGCCCATAAAAATCATTACAAAATTCGAAATCAAAACCATGAGTAAACCATAGGGAAAAATTATTAATCATAATCCAAAAAAAAAACACATTAATAAATAGAACTAAATCACAAATGCTTAACAAAATTAAACAGGAACTCACATAAGACCAAACTTCTGAACATCACGATACTAAATCCATGAACCTAGATTAAGATTAATCATGAACAACATTCCAAATTGCCTATCTGAGCACAAAAAATTAATCGTGAATTTTGATTCACCTTTTCCCGCCCCTTTGGCTTCCAATACCTTATCATGTCGCCGTTTAGGGTTCATCACCAAAACCCTAGAAACCGGCAGCAAGAAGGTTGAACCCTAGAAATTGGGTGACTCTCGCAACGCCATCACCATCCTTTGAGTCTTCGTCCCAAATCTCAGCCGTCATCGATGTCACCCTTGGTCGGCTCCTTTCTCTCCCATTCTCTCACTCCTCTACATTTCTTCACTCCCTCTCCATCTGTTTCTGATTTTCTCTCTAACTCGTATATGTGTGTATGGGGAATTCAAAATTTGAATTTCTTAGCATCTACTGTGCTTGTTTGTAGGTAGGGTAGTGAAAATGTTTTCAAAAGCAATGTGCTTTGAATGGTAGTACAATGAGCTTTACGTTTGTACTGTAGGGAGGAAAACTCTAGTTTGTTAAAATTGAGGGATTAAAATATAATAACATGAGAGGATTAAAATGTAATTAGTGTTTAAAAGACTAAATTACCCTCATTTTAAGGGTGTATCTATAAATTAAGAGGTGAAAAGTTCTTATTTTTTGGGTATCCCTCCCTCATGCATTATAATATAGTATAGATATATCTTTATTCTAGACCAAGTAATATCAATAAACAAGAATTAAGTCTTATTGCTTATTTATCATATCTTGCAATATTCTCATTACCATTCTTATGGTATATCAACACTCATTACATTATATTTATATAAGTAATTTATCTTGAAGCTTATAGTAAGGCAAAATTCTTAAGTTCAAGTCTAAATATCATCCTGAGTGCTATCAGATAATATTAAGTTCCTAACTCTCCGTTTAAACTTTAGGTATTATTACAACACCTAATTGCTTAAACAAGTGGCTTAGTTTATACTAAGGCATCTTTTCTTATGTTCGAGTCTAAATGCTATCAGATGTGCTACCAGTTAATAGCAGTCTCCTAACTCTTTTATTTAAGTTTAAGTATTATTATCACACCACTTATAGGCTTAAAGCAGTGGCTCTGATACCACCTTTACTGTCACGACCCCCGACCCCATCCTGGCCGGAATCGGGAGCCGCGAGCAGCCAAGTGGTACCGGTGGTTATTTTTGAAAATATTGCAGCGGAAATTTCATCAGGACCGTGAGTTAGGGAAAATATCAGAGTTTAGAAAACACCGGATTTTTATTTATTAAATAGATGGGATAAATCCCTGTTTTACAAATGTAGCTTTAATAAGGGATAACCCAATTATATAAAACAATATTTCTTAATTTGATTTAATTAATAAAATAAGCCACTTCTTGAAGTCCTTCAGTGCCAGATCCAATCCTTACTCCAATCTATTGTAATTACCTGAAACGCGTTTTAAAAAGGTTTTGTCAGCGGGGAAATACTGAGTGAGTTCATTCATTTTACTGAAAACGACACATTTGTTATAATTTACAGTATTAAGAGCGATTACAATGTTTTTGATTTTCAACCAACTACCCACAGTATTTGTCACTCGACCAGCCATCGGTAGCCTCATTGCCCGATGGTGTCTGTGACTATGGTCATATCACCCCTTGGCTAACTCGTTGTCCAATGGTGACGGTTATTAAGTAATGTATACAAAACCCCACATACCGGTTGTAACTTGGTGATTACAAAGACTTAGTCCCTGTAATTATAACTTTGAAAATAATTTGGAGTTTTGTAAAACAGTTGATAAAAAGAGAATGACTCACATTATAAGCATGCAGATTCATACGGGCAAAGTTTAGTCTACAGATAAGCCTTGATATATTGCAGATTTATACAGGCAGAGCTTAGCCTATTGATTAGCCTTGTAACCTAGTGCACATGAACTAGGTAAGTAACTAATACAGCTTTTACGATAACTCACGAGATTAAAACCCTCAAAACGAATGACAAAGTGTAATCACTTAAACATCCATCGGATTCACAATGAATGACAGAGTCTACCCCGAGTTTGGGCGGCACTCAAACATCCTGTCGGAATCACGACTAATGACAAAGGATAACACTTAAACATCCTGTCGGATAGTTTCAGTCGATCGGATATTGAATCGTAGCAGCGATCGAGTTAATACCCTATATCGTAGCAGCATTTCGTGATTGTGTGTGTTTGGTAGTAAAACGACTATAACTCAGTGTATATAACGAATTTTATCATCGAACCGAAGCCAGAATTCAAGTGCCACTCTCCTCTATTTATACTTAAAATTTGTCCCTCTCGCGTGTCGCGAGGGGTCGCCTGGGCGCCGTCGCGTGGCGCGACTGGTTACATTTCTTTGTAGGGTTGCCACGTTCATTTATAGCCTAGATGAGTCGAAAGATTGATTAAATTCAAATTACACGTAAAACTGTGAAGATAATATCGAATGGGAAATGCCCCCCTTGAGTTTTAGGGGCCCTGATCCCGATTTTGATTGTTCTGAAAATTTTAAGGATTGTGAAGGATTACTTGAGGGTCTCAAATAGGGTTTCCTTGTGAACAAAATATATAATAATAAATAATAGTTTTGGTGAGAGTTGTTATGGTTTGGGATAAAAGGGAATAAAATGGTGAGAAAAGAGAATGGACCCACTTTATAACTTTAGGGTTCAACTAGAAAGACTCCTGTTATAAATTTTGGGTATAACTTTTGGTTTACTAAAAAAATATATAATGCACTCGTGGTAAGTATAGTACCCCTAATTCAACCTTGTCCCGAAGTTCTGAGACCGAATCCCAACAACTTAGTCGGGCAGAGCCCTGACATATGTTATGAGGCTCAGATCAATCAGAAAGGGTAGCGGTGATCGAGAGTTACAATACTTAAAACGGGGCAATACTTTATTATTATTATTATTATTAATAGAAAAAGAAATTATATAATAGAGAAAGTGGCGAGTGAGAGAGTTTATGTGACAACCCGAACTTTCGAGGTTAGTAACGTGTAAATTTTTCGATCTTAACTCCGTTAAACTCAATGATAATCTGATTAATTAATTTAGTGGAATTGGATCGGGCCGCGTGTATCTTGGGCTTAAATGGTCGTGCCTTGCAAACACATACCATGATGGCCCAGATAGATTTCATGAGCCCAACCGACTATTGATGTGTTATAATTGCTACCTGTGTATGTCTAAGCTGGTCAGCCCCAAGGTGTAAATTCTTGTGATCGGCCCATATAGTGATTAGCCCATTTGTTTTAGTTGAGACTATTAGTGCAGACCCTATTTACGCAACCCTTGGCCAGTTTCAAAACCATAACAAAAATAAACATCTCCAAACCCTAATACGGTGAACTACGACCAGGAAGAGATCATTGCAGCCCCGTCCTTGTGTGTTAGCTATCTGTGTCTTTACATTTCGATCTTTTGGTTAGTAAACATTATCTCGATTTCCCTTACTTGTATATGTGTGCAGTTGATTGATGTTTTACATATATAAGTAAATAAATAAATTGTATACAACCTACTCCATATTCTTGTGAACTGATGTCAATGCATGTGTGTAAATGGTGGTCCAATAGAAACAAAATACATAATTCATATCATGTGTGTGTAGCCGATAGTTGTAAGTGGGATAGTATTGTTCTGGGATTAATTTGATTGGTGCATATGAGCCGCACATTTTGGTTGGACAGCAACCTTGCATGATGTTGAGTAGTGGACTGCATGATGTATGGTACATAGGATTTGTATTGATAATTACATGACATCGAAATGGTAATATGTGGGTACTGTGGGTGTCAAGTAGATAAATGTGACAGACTCAAAGGTCCAATAGAATTGATTTAAATGATTAGTAAAGGCTGATAACCATGGGCATAGAAAAAAAATGGCGGTCATGCGTGTGAGTTATGATCAAGCCATGTGTGGTTTGCATTGGACCAAAGTGAAGGTCCAATTAGATTTTCCATATGTGAACATTGCATGTGAATTCTATTGAAACATGTGGTGCAAATAATAGCTGGGTATTGTTTTGAACTTTGTGCTTAACAACTACTTCAGTTGCTTGTGGGTATGATTAAGTTATAACTTGGCTACACATGTTCACAACATGAGATAACAGGCCACTTAGGGCTGTTGTTGGGCCGCACTCGAAACGGTGGATCACAAGCCCAGCCGGCCACACGAATGAGTTTTGGCCCCACTTTATTATGAATTGATTATGTGTGAGAATTGCATGATTTAGTCATTTATTGATCGCATGATTTATTTGCTATTTGGATCACTGTTATGTATATGAAATTCATGATCTGAGACTTTTGATTTATTAATGGCCGGCCACAATGGTTGGGTAAGGGGCCCAAAGTTCCGATATATATATATATATATATATATGTATGGTCTCTAGTGGACTCGGGGAATGGGCATCATGTTTAACATTGGGTCACTGCATGTAATCGGAATTTTTAAAATAATATGAGATGAATAATAAATTGCATGGTTAGTCACTGTTAATACAAAAAAAAAAGGATACATGGACTAGTTAGTTCACAAGCAAGGGAAACGAGCTTGTCTGGCCGTTGGGCCGCATAGGTATAGTAGGCTGTACATATTAAGCGATTATGTGATGGTACTAGACCAACGGTTGTGATCTGAATTGCATGAGTATATTACACGAACAATTGCGGTGTATTATGTGAACATGGAATACGTGAATGGCTGTACGCGTAACGTGTGGTTTATGTGCAACTGAGATTAATTATTTTCGGTAATCATGTTAGGACATCGGTGATCAACTATTAAGCAGTTAACTAAATCTTACCGAGCAAACCTAAGGTGAGTTCACTACATTCGAGCATGCGTCCCAGTGGTTGGGGACAGTCAGTGGGTATCCCATGGGGGGATGAGTCTTTGGGTAAAAACGAGTATATTGGTTAATATTCTCACCTATCATCTTTTGTAAGTCCCTCATCGGGTATTAGTTAGTAGCGCTACTTAGGTTTGGCACCCTCACCCCGTGCCTGTAGAGGACGGAGGTGAACTAATGACCCAGTCTGGCCCAGTACTAGATAGGAGTACGTGGGAAGGGCAGTCGTGTATTTCAGGAGCCGTCATTGTTCGGAAATGAGATATTAACAATATTACTTGCAGTGGTTATTGAACGGTTTTACACACAACGGGTAATAAACATTTTCTAAAACTGTGAACTCGCCAGCTTTGTCTGATACACGTGTTACATGCTCGCAGGTCGTTAGGTATCTTGGAATTGGGAAGCTTGCTATCTGGGAGTGCTGGAGTGGTCATGGATCGAGGCTCTTGGATTAAAATACATTTAATACATTGGTTTTAAGCGTTATTACGAAACAATTGCTAAACAACTTATTACATGCTTCCGCTACACAACTTTTGAGAATTAATATTATGTTGGCAACTTATTTTGGTAAAATAGTGTCATGACTTATTTTAATATTTATCATTGGTTCAATGTGATTGGTGGCTCGAACTCTGATGCGTGACACGCTTTGCGGAGTTTCCGCAGGTGAAATTTTGGGGGTGTTACAGTTGGTATCAGAGCCACTGGTTATAGTGAACTAGGTTTTAAAACGTTTTATAAAACCAGACTATAACCGAACAACTTCGAAAATCGATCATGACACTCAGCTCCAGATTGCAAGGTTCGTTTCTCTCTCACCTTATACATTACTTGTTTAACAGTCACACACTCACAATGTATATGAACTGAAACAATTCGTACCATAGTGACTTGATAGCGTGACCCCACACATCGACTCATGCGAGCCATAGACCTGTGATATCATCTGATGTGTTGTTTGAACGGGGGAAACTTTGAGCGCGAGCTAAGAAGCACTGAGATAAGCATGCAAATTGCCTTATTATTATGGGTGCACACTTAATAATAACGCGGGGTGCATGCAAGTCCCAGTGAGACTTATCGAGCGTGAGGAGGGTTCTGCCCTACTATGTGTGAACTTGGTAGTACGTAAATATCAGTATGATACTTGACTCTTATCTCGTTCGACCTCTAAATCGGTTTATTTCCCAACTATAGAAACATGAGTGGACGAGGACACGGACGTGGCAACATCACCATGACTCAGGCTGAGTTGACCGACCTAATCAACACCCGCGTGGCTGAGGCTTTAGCAGCCTATCAAGCTAGTACGGAATGTACCAAGTATTCTTACCCTCATATTGTGTACACGGCTTTTCACTTCTATAATGCGAGTCCCAGCGAGGCTTTTCACTTATAATGTGTACACGGCTTTTCACTTCTATTATTTGATTAATGTGACACACAACAGCCTATAGGAGGCATAGCAGTGAGTGACTCTTACATGAACACAAATTTTTGAAACACGAACTTTTCACTTCTCATCAAACTTTACGAACCTCGATGTTAACAAACATTGCCTGAACACTCATCAGAACGCCTAGCAAACCGTGTAGAATGTTAGTTGCTTGTGCGAACGTCCCTGAGTTGGATGTGGTAGCGTCGAATGAATGGTTATTACCTTCCTCACTTATCTTCATTTGTTTGGACCCAACATACTAACACCCTAAACCTCGAAGTGCGAACACTTTTGCAACACTCTTGAAACACACTGGGAATAATTCGAATCACTTGCTGGAATGGACAAAAGGATGAGTGTAGTATCCTACCGACTTCAGTATTTGGACGACCCCGATTACCAGCAACGGACACCAGCGAACTGACTTCAATCTAAGACTTAACTCTGGTCAGCGACTCGTGGGAGTCAACTGTTACAAACCAATCTGAACTTTAGCAATGACAACCGATTTTAGTGTGGGATGTGTAAATTCCAACACAACGAGTAGTATCTTGGAACTTGGCACGAAGTGTGAAGAGAGGGGCATTGTGGTGGAAGAACGTGGCGTTCGGCTTCAAGCACCAACATTAGAGCAACAGTATTCGTGACACCCAGGTACTTGTAATAGTAGCCTACCGTATGGAAATGAAGGTGCTTTCGGCATGTATTGGACGTTGATAATTCAAAAACGACCACAACCACGAGAGCGATGACAATACGGGAGGAATCCGCGTGACTGTAACAATTGCACCGGCAGTGGTGCTCACGGAAAGGAAGTTAGGATTGATGTGGGCAACGATAGGACAATAACAACATGGTGGTTCGGATGGGTAGCAAATCGCTTCGCCCTAATTTTGTTTAACCCTGATGATTCGCAAAACCAAACATGTTATGGAACCGGCTGATGGCAAGTCAACTGCGACCGCACATGTTAGTTGGGACACAAACTTGACCTTACGGGAGGCAGGCATTCGACACCGGTCTCACTTCTACTATCCTTGGTGGTTATGATACAGTAGTCAGTAATGGTTCATTAACTAGACAAATCACTCAGACGCACCCTGTGAGAAGAAATTTAGTGTCACCTTATGCATTGAAGTACCAGAGTGGTGAGAAGATTTGCATCATGTCGGTAATGACAGCCCAGAAAAGCGTCTATGAAAGGATGACCTCACTGTAGTAGCAACTAACTCTAATAATCAGATAAAGGACGATAGGAACGAGGATCTACCAATTGTTGTGACTAATCTCAATGTGCAACTCGAAGAACTTTCAGGCATATCACCACAACTATTAGTCAGAAACTCGTTGATCTCACGATCAGAGGAAGCTCCGAATACTCGTACTCTTACCGTCTTGCATCAGAAGGGGTGCAAGAGCAGTATAAGCCACTATGAGAACTGTTCGGCAAGAAGGTTGTCAGACCTAGCTTTCGCTTTGGAAAGCCCCAGATATATCCGGGAGGATGAACCCTTTTTGGTGTGTGTACTGATTAACGGGAACTCATCAAGACGACAGTCAAGGAACTGTTTTCTATAACCGTGTATTGACGACCCGTCGACTAGTTGCAAGGAACGAGCTTTATCAGATGAAAGTCCAGGGGGAAAAGATTATTAAAGCGACATATCCGACGCAATTTAGCTATGCGACTTTGTATTCCATGATCTTTGGGGTGGTCATCACACCCGCAGCTTTACGTATCATGTGAACCAACCATGTTATTCGATGACGTTTCGAATCTTTCCCAAGAGAAAAGAATATCACAAACATTCTTGCATTTTATTAGAAGAGCCCTAAGGGAGGAGCCATACCGTACGAAGTCTCGATAAATGTAACTTCTGGATTCGAGAGGTGTCTTTGGTGGGTCATATAATCAACGAAGCAGGGATGCACATGGATCTCGCTAAGACTCGTTTCGGTTGGAAACTGATCGACACTGAAGAATTCCCCAAGGCTACAGCGATTACCTGGTTCCGCTTGATATTACCGCAGATTAATCTCAAGGATTCCGGTAGTCACAAAACTTGGACCTCTCTAGTACAGCCGAGTGGTGTGATTGCGAAAGGCAGAACAAGAGGACGCCTTTCCAATTTTCGAATCTTAACTCTGCAAGGCGCTGAGCATCGTTTTACCCGAGGATGGGGGTAATACAGTGGTATATCATCACGTTTGAATCGGAGTCCCAGTTACACGCCGACGCAACACAAGAAAGTGACGACGTACGTAATGGAGTTACGAAGAAGAACAGCACGACACACAACCGGTGGTAGAAATTGTGACCTTTGGATTCACTTGGAGGCATTACTTGGGCGGTACCGAACGCGTTACTTAGACCGATCACAAGGGCCTCCCGTGTACCCTGGCCACGAAAGAAGCTTTGTCAGTTGATGAGAACGCTGGATGGAACTTTTGGATGATTACGACCGTGAGACCTGAACGTGCATGACCTTGCAGTTCGCTATCCACTCTGACACACCTGACCAGACTCACCTTGTTCGAAGTGAAGACCTGTTGGAAGAGAATTCACAAGATGGGTTCATGCAAGGCATGGAGGAGCAACTATTGGCGAGGCGGACGCTATTCGCTATCTCATGGAACAAATGTGGACTCCACTATACAGCAACCGTATGGAACTCATACTGAGCGAAGTACACCGACTCCGATGTTCCAGCAGTTTGGACTTGATAGGAGATATTAAGATTTTAAGTCTCGTATGGATAACCGGGCAAGAAGGCCCCATAGCACTACATATGAACGATGTTGGACATGTGCGAAGGTCAAGGTGGAACACCGGAAACCTACTTGTTTGGGCAGTAACCAGAAACACCCATTGGAAACGAGAACAAACACCATGAATTTGTCATTGGTTTACTTAAAACTCAGAACGGAACCGATATCACCTGGTGATCGTCAATTGTCTCACGAAACCAGCACACTCTCTTGCAATCAAGAAAACTAGCGGGTCTTCACAAGCTGTGGATGTTCTTCTGAGAGAGGCGGTCTCAGGCACGAGGTGCCAACTTCTATTACTTCTGATATTGGAGCTATACCTAATTTATGACAGGAAATACACGATATCCTCGGCTTACGTCTAGGCATGGACATTTCGTATCACCGTGGGGCAAACGATCAGAGTAAACGAACCATCCTTGCACACGAGGACATGCTGTGAGCATGTGTATGGTTAACTGTAGTAGAACTGGAAGGACGCTTATCTTTGGATGAGTTCTACAGCAGCTGTTACCGTATTAGTATGCATATAACCTTGTTTGAGGCATCGCTTGGACAGTAACGCTAATCTCCTTGTTGAATTAAGGTGGGTGATAACCTAATCACAGGTCCAGGATTTGAGCTCAAAACTCCTGAAGATTGTTTAGATCGGAAATTGTTTGATGGCAACGCGTAACTGCTAGGAAAACTGATAAGCTTAAGAAACTCTGGGAGTTCGTTGTGGACGAACGTGTCATAATCGAAAGTATCACCCTAGGAGGGTGCGGTACGCTATAGTAAACATGGTAATCTTAGTTTTCGACGCGTGGGAACATTCGAATTACTGGGATGAAACGGTGACATGGCTCACAAACTCGGACTAATTGATGGAGTGGGATAACTGTCGTAATGGTATGTACGCCATGGATGTAAGACCGTGTTGTCTGATGAAACCCTTATGATACCCTTGTCGGAATCTGAAGTCATCAGAACAGTTGTATTTATCAGGGAATCTATCGAAAACATGGACTAGGAAGTCAAGGTCCGCTAGCATGAGTCATATGACAATCGTGAGGACTTGTTAAACTTCAATACGTGGACTAAAGTTCACATAGGAACGGAAGGATATGCTAAAACTTTAATGTTCTCAATTGTTCAAAGATGGAACCAACTCTTGATATCACTGGTGAATTTCGGGACGAAATTTCTTTCAAGTTGGGGATGATGTAACACCAGAGGAAAATTCCGCAACAATCTTGATTTCTTGCTTCACTCCTTCGTGCTTACTTGTCAAATTTCGGGACGAAATTTCTTTCAAGTTGGGGATGATGTGACAACCCGAACTTTCGAGGTTAGTAACGTGTAAATTTTTCGATCTTAACTCCGTTAAACTCAATGATAATCTGATTAATTAATTTAGTGGAATTGGATCAGGCCGCGTGTATCTTGGGCTTAAATGGTCGTGCCTTGCAAACACATACCATGATGGCCCAGATAGATTTCATGAGCCCAACCGACTATTGATGTGTTATAATTGCTACCTGTGTATGTCTAAGCTGGTCAGCCCCAAGGTGTAAATTCTTGTGATCGGCCCATATAGTGATTAGCCCATTTGTTTTAGTTGAGACTATTAGTGCAGACCCTATTTACGCAACCCTTGGCCAGTTTCAAAACCATAACAAAAATAAACATCTCCAAACCCTAATACGGTGAACTACGATCAGGAAGAGATCATTGCAGCCCCGTCCTTGTATGTTAGCTATTTGTGTCTTTACATTTCGATCTTTTGGTTAGTAAACATTATCTCGATTTCCCTTACTTGTATATGTGTGCAGTTGATTGATGTTTTACATGTATAAGTAAATAAATAAATTGTATACAACCTACTCCATATTCTTGTGAACTGATGTCAATGCATGTGTGTAAATGGTGGTCCAATAGAAACAAAATACATAATTCATATCATGTGTGTGTAGCCGATAGTTGTAAGTGGGATAGTATTGTTCTGGGATTAATTTGATTGGTGCATATGAGCCGCACATTTTGGTTGGACAGCAACCTTGCATGATGTTGAGTAGTGGACTGCATGATGTATGGTACATAGGATTTGTATTGATAATTACATGACATCGAAATGGTAATATGTGGGTACTGTGGGTGTCAAGTAGATAAATGTGACAGACTCAAAGGTCCAATAGAATTGATTTAAATGATTAGTAAAGGCTGATAACTATGGGCATAGAAAAAAATGGCGGTCATGCGTGTGAGTTATGATCAAGCCATGTGTGGTTTGCATTGGACCAAAGTGAAGGTCCAATTAGATTTTCCATATGTGAACATTGCATGTGAATTCTATTGAAACATGTGGTGCAAATAATAGCTGGGTATTGTTTTGAACTTTGTGCTTAACAACTACTTCAGTTGCTTGTGGGTATGATTAAGTTATAACTTGGCTACACATGTTCACAACATGAGATAACAGGCCACTTAGGGCTGTTGTTGGGCCGCACTCGAAACGGTGGATCACAAGCCCAGCCGGCCACACGAATGAGTTTTGGCCCCACTTTATTATGAATTGATTATGTGTGAGAATTGCATGATTTAGTCATTTATTGATCGCATGATTTATTTGCTATTTGGATCACTGTTATGTATATGAAATTCATGATCTGAGACTTTTGATTTATTAATGGCCGGCCACAATGGTTGGGTAAGGGGCCCAAAGTTCCGATATATATATATATATATATATATATATATATATATATATATGTATGGTCTCTAGTGGACTCGGGGAATGGGCATCATGTTTAACATTGGGTCACTGCATGTAATCGGAATTTTTAAAATAATATGAGATGAATAATAAATTGCATGGTTAGTCACTGTTAATACAAAAAAAAAGGATACATGGACTAGTTAGTTCACAAGCAAGGGAAACGAGCTTGTCTGGCCGTTGGGCCGCATAGGTATAGTAGGCTGTACATATTAAGCGATTATGTGATGGTACTAGACCAACGGTTGTGATCTGAATTGCATGAGTATATTACACGAACAATTGCGGTGTATTATGTGAACATGGAATACGTGAATGGCTGTACGCGTAACGTGTGGTTTATGTGCAACTGAGATTAATTATTTTCGGTAATCATGTTAGGACATCGGTGATCAACTATTAAGCAGTTAACTAAATCTTACCGAGCAAACCTAAGGTGAGTTCACTACATTCGAGCATGCGTCCCAGTGGTTGGGGACAGTCAGTGGGTATCCCATGGGGGGATGAGTCTTTGGGTAAAAACGAGTATATTGGTTAATATTCTCACCTATCATCTTTTGTAAGTCCCTCATCGGGTATTAGTTAGTAGCGCTACTTAGGTTTGGCACCCTCACCCCGTGCCTGTAGAGGACGGAGGTGAACTAATGACCCAGTCTGGCCCAGTACTAGATAGGAGTACGTGGGAAGGGCAGTCGTGTATTTCAGGAGCCGTCATTGTTCGGAAATGAGATATTAACAATATTACTTGCAGTGGTTATTGAACGGTTTTACACACAACGGGTAATAAACATTTTCTAAAACTGTGAACTCGCCAGCTTTGTCTGATACACGTGTTACATGCTCGCAGGTCGTTAGGTATCTTGGAATTGGGAAGCTTGCTATCTGGGAGTGCTGGAGTGGTCATGGATCGAGGCTCTTGGATTAAAATACATTTAATACATTGGTTTTAAGCGTTATTACGAAACAATTGCTAAACAACTTATTACATGCTTCCGCTACACAACTTTTGAGAATTAATATTATGTTGGCAACTTATTTTGGTAAAATAGTGTCATGACTTATTTTAATATTTATCATTGGTTCAATGTGATTGGTGGCTCGAACTCTGATGCGTGACACGCCTTGCGGAGTTTCCGCAGGTGAAATTTTGGGGGTGTTACAGTTTAAGAAAGAAAGAAAGTAGCAGTTAAATGTGTATTGGATGCTTTCTATTTATACTCAAATGAACTTTAGGCTCACGCGAAGAAACCTCCACATATACCTTAGGCATTAATTTTAAGTGTTGAGTTGTACACTATATGCACACACATCCACCATGTAGAAATTTTAACATTTAAATACTATTTTATTATTTTGTTTTCATTCTTTTCTATTATCTTGGTATATACCCACAAAATCTCAAATGTTAATTTTTAATATTATTTTATTATGTTATATATGTCACACGTATACATATACACAATTTAAATAATATTACTATTTTATTATTATTTATATTATAATTAATTTAACTGCTTTACTTATTTGGTGCTTATAACTTTTAAAATATGACGTTTTATAAAATAATAAATATGTCTTTGGAACGAGTATATTTTTGTCTACATTTTGAACCAAGTTTTATAAAAAACGGAGTAGGTTCAAATGTAATGTATGTTTATAATTTAATTATTATACGGTTCTTAGGTCCGACTAGGTACTTCATATTTCTAATAGTTGACTTACCCGTAATATACCTGTCTAATAGTATAAGTTTTTATATACTTTTATTTTTATTAGACAGGTCACCCATACATAGGCCAATTAATTGGTATAATATTTCAATCAACTATATAAAATAGTGTTTAAAACTATTTGGGTTGAATATTTATATTAAGAATAAACTAGTTACTAGTTACTAGTGGTTAATAAATTTAACCAAACCCTATAATTGTTATATAAAAATAGGAATGTTACATTAGCACTCCAATCAGTGTTACTATCTGAAGTAGATAATAGTTCCTGTATTGTAACACCCCGAAAACGGGTTTGGTAATCAAACCACGTTAATAATAATGAATGGGTAAAATACTGTTAGTGGTAAACTTAACCCTGTGAATATAAGTATTTAGATAAATAATCTAATATTAATTAAAAAGAAGGATAAATACTTTGAGAAAACAAAGTATATAAAAGGCCCGAGTTAACGGGACCTAAAATAAAACGGGTTATGGCTCCCCGAAACCATTAAGTTAACTAGGTAGAACTAACCTAGTTAGTAACGGGTAATGAAATGATAAACCATGGGTTCTAGTTTCAATTGTAAATTCTTGAAACTATAGGTACTAACGTCGTCAAGTAGGAAACTAATTTTTATTAAAACAAATAATTAAAAACACAACACACACATAGAATGTGTGTGTGTGTGCGTGGGGAACGACCATAACAGGAAGAAAAGGGGTAAAACCCTAAACTCCACAAAATCTTCTAATTGAAGGTGCAATTGAAGACTAAACTCAGATTTGAATACATATAAACGATCACCGAGCTAAGGGGATCGTAAGGTATGTCGAAATTTATAGTTTGGTGATATTTTGAGTTTGTGATAATCATGCATGAATGAAATTTTAGTGTGAATGATTGAATGTTATAGTGAAATTGACACTAGTATAAGTCTAGGAACGAACCCTAGATGTGAAATTGGTAATTAAGTGTCATGAACAAGTGGTTGAAGGATTAACCTTGTAAGTGGTAAATGGGTTTTATGAAAATATGATGAACACTTGAGTTAGAGTGGTAAAATTGTGAAACTTAATGTTTAGATGCAAGTAATAGACGTTGTTTATGTATACTAGACATCAAGGCTTGATTATGATACGAAAATATGGTTAGAGATTTATCATGAACTTGAACAATGAATGCACAAAATCTTGCCTACAAGATGTTCGATAAAATGCCTAAATGAGTGGTTGAACTAGTTGAGTTATTGGAAATATAATGAACCGGGTTAAAATATTTGTTAGACGGTAGCTTAAAAGAACGCCTACCGGTGATTAGAGAAAATGCTTAAACTAGTTGATAAACTTGAATGTGGATTTTATATACTAATGGGCATTTGAGTTTTTAAAATTCAAACCGACCTACAACATGATGAATACTAATTTTATACGAAAAACGTAAGGTGGGAATAGTCATGATTGATAATGACTAATCTAACCACTTTGTGAATATTGAATGATAGTTTGGCGCTTAACAATCTAGGTGGAAGTTTGGGGAGAAAGCGGGTCAAACGAAACAAGAAAGAAGAAAAAAGGCGTAACTTGGATGCAAGGTAAGTGCAACTTACACCTTTTTGTAGAATACTTAATTATTCCATAAGTAATAAACTCGATAAGGGTAACATTGGAAACATGGATTCCGACGCGATTGATATGAGTCGGAACATATACAAAACTGATAAAAATCATAATGAATGGTAAACATGAGTAGATGGTAATATAGTCGTGGAATGATAAACATACAATGAATCTTGAGATGTTACCGTATGGGGTAACTCATAATAAGGATAGGGATAAAATGGTAATTTAGTCGCGGGTCGACAAACATAAGTTAAAGTTACAAGACACCCTACGGCGTAAGCTGAAATGGGTTAAATAATGAAATGGAATATATATATATATATATAATGTAAGTATCTATAGAAAACCCACTTTAATTTAGAAAACCCGGGAAACTCAAAGCTCCCGATGTTTTTTTTTTCTTGAAAAAATTTACACATGTTATATACATGTTTTTAAGGGTTTTGGGCAAAAAAAATCAAAAAAGCGCCGAGTAGATATTTAAAAAAAAAAATAAACAAGTTTTGGTGTAACACATGTTACAAATATGTCAGATGAATGTAACATGTGTTACACCAAAACTTGTTTATTTTTTTTTAAATATCTACTCGGCGTTTTTTTGATTTTTTTTGCCTAAAACCCTTAAAAACATGTATATAACATGTGTAAATTTTTTCAAGAAAAAAAAACATCGGGAGCTTTGAGTTTCCCGGGTTTTCTAAATTAAAGTGGGTTTTCTATACATCCTTCCCCTATATATATATATATATATATATATATATATATATATATATATATATATATATATATATATATATATATATATATATATACCATTCTAATTACAAATGTAAATTGTT
Source organism: Helianthus annuus (assembly GCF_002127325.2). Classification (NCBI taxonomy): domain Eukaryota; kingdom Viridiplantae; phylum Streptophyta; class Magnoliopsida; order Asterales; family Asteraceae; genus Helianthus; species Helianthus annuus. Next base: position 120,015,870 of record NC_035437.2, read on the forward strand.
TGGCCAAACGGGTCAAGGGGTGATTTTTAGCGCCAATTGACAAATGACGACTAATAAGTACTTGTCAAGTCTTGTGCTTACAGGATAATAATGGTCTATGAATAAAAAAATGCTACAAATTATCATATTATGGAGACAAGGTATCGAAACGGGTCAATAGGTTGACCCGAGCCAGGTACGTATAAATATGTTTATAGTTAACGTACAATTTGGTTAAATAAGTAGCAAAAGTCCTTCGTCGCAAAACGAGGGACTAAGTTGATCAAACGCCCTTTCTTAACAAACCGGGTAAACTACCTTCAAAGGTTGTTTAGAATTAAGCGTTATGATCAATTAGATTCTTAGGACAAGTGTATAAAGGAATGATACGGAACTTTAGTGTTTAATGAATTGGAATGAGTATTTTCCGTAATAGGGCAAGCGAGGGGTAAAACTCGGAATAAACAAGTTATTACACTAATCCACTACGATTACAATGTGGTGGATGATAAGTCGATACTTAAAAGTGGGGATAGGATGTAAGCCAAGGAAAAGCATAATTTAAGCTTAAAAGTGTTAAAATGCCCTTAACGGGTCAAAACGAGTAGTTATGCAAAACGAGTTAAAATACATAAGAAACCCGTAACTTGAATCTTGAATAATAGTAAACGAATATAACGGGGTGCCCATGATATTTTAAAAAGGTAACAACATGTTGTTTGATAAAATCACGAACGGGTCAAAAGGATTTATATTTGAATTTCAAGCCGAGAGCTTGAAATCCAAAATTTTGTAAATTCAGATGTCGGATTCTTACTCCATGAGATGGAGAAATAAATTACGAACGCTTAGGAAAAAGAATCGCGTAAAACGGAGGTCTAGATCAAAAGTTATGAAGCCTTGAAGTTAGAATTTCGATCGAAAACGGAGCTGGGCAAATGCAGCAACCAGCATGAACATTCTGTCGAAATAGGTCCATGGCGTCGCGCCACGGCCAAAGGCCTTGGCCGTCGCGCGCGGCGACGGCCTGAATTGTTGAAAAATTTGATTTTTTTTTGTTTATTTCGATTATTTGACCCAATTACCTTGTTGTACTTGTTATTTAACTATCAAAACTGACTTCTAAGTTGGTTTTGATCATAGGTGAATGTCGAGAGCCCCGGATGAAGATCAAGCGCCGAGCAAGAACCGAACACACATTAAATGAAGCTTCCGTGTCAAATCTTGAATTGTGTTGTTATAAGTGAATTATGTAAACACTTATAAATTTGTTTTTTGAAACGTTGTAAATATTTGGGAATATTGGTATAACAAGTTTTTGTAAAGTCACATTTTAGCCCTAAAATATGTAATCAAGATTCTTAAAATCTTGATTCTTTTAGACGGGCGTTACAAGTTGGTAATTAGAGCTCAAGGTTAAAAGAATAAAGTGTTCGGTTCGAGGCTTGATCGCAAATCTGGTAAGTACATGTATGTTAATAGTTTAGCATGCTAAAGTGTTGTCAACAACACATAGGGCTATCGTGTGATACACATTACCTCAATTAAATGATAAATATAGTTGACGAAATTGCGTGCGTTGATGTGTATAGTAGAAAAGCCTTGTATTATAATACGGGTGATTATTGAAGTTGATGTTACTAATTCTTGTAAATGTTTTAATTGAAGGACACTCGCATCTGAAGATAGCGAGAGTTTAACAAATTGTAGATATGACGGTGGAACGGTCGAGGTATGACAAGCAGAGCATACTCATCAAGGACCTAAATCGTGTGACGATCGCGAACTAGGTTAACGACATAAAAAGCCCGTTAGGGCAAGCATTTACAGGTGCGCATTTTAAATTATTACGTGAATAGTAATATGCAACAAATACGTAGAGATTGAAAGTTGCATATATAGATTAAAAACTTGGAAAACTCCGAATAGAAAATCTATCCGGGATATTGTTTCCAAGAGAAACAAATAGAGGCATTACTTACATGGGGTGTAATGTGAAAATTATAAAAAAGTCATGTATACCAGGTATTGATCGCTTACTCTGGCCAAGTAAGTGGTGAGCACGTGGTACCATGAACTTTTTATGATGGGCATGCTTACATCCAATGTAGTAAGGACGGCGTGAGTGAGACAAATTAAAAAGTACCCAAATGAATCAGATAAGCAAAATATTTGATAATAATGTAAACGCATAGCCGAGTGATGGAAGCGTATTATATTAGGATAATGAGCCCTAGTGAAGGGACAAAGAAACATGTAAAATGATTAAGGTACGCATTGGGAGGGGGTGTATGTCACACCCCGATTTCCACGTGTCTCACCGGTGGGCCCGGTGGGGGATTACCGTGACGTAGTTGGCAACAATATAGTCAAACCACACAATTATATGAATGCACAGCGGAAGCATAAAGATAAATATATTTCAACATTTAATGTAATATCAAAGTATCACCATCGTTGAAATAAAATCCACAGGGGATCAAATAAAAATATAAGTATTGTTCAACAGACGTAGGCATCTTAAGCTTGCGAGACTCTTTATTGATGCTAAGGAGAATTATCCAGCCAATTACGCTTAGTACCTGCATTTAGTCTTTTTAGGAAAATACGTCAGTTTACACTGGTAAATACATTCAACTGACACTTTGGTAAAATGTTTAATAAAATTGATTTGAATGCACAAGGCACAAACTCTTTATAACTTGGGATAATTTTTAATTAAATCTTGTAAAGAATTACATGTTTACTATGCGTTCGGTCGCCCGGGTCGTGCCGGGTTAAAGATTAATAGACACACCACATAGCATAAAACCGTGGCGGGAAAACCAACGGCTATACCTTTATAATTATGGACATAATGCCGGGTGTACGCCTACACTCGGATGTCAAGGTCGTGGCCATTTCGTAAAATGCTGCCAAGTATATCCGGGACATGGTCATTAAGCTCCCAAAGGCGTAAAGCCAACAAAACAAATTTTAAACGGGTCACATTGATAATACCCAACTACTAAAGAGTTGGGGTCAATAGCCCGACCAAGCGGTATTTTAAATACCGTAACCCAAGCCCGTATAACGGAAAATAAGTTAAAAGTATTTACCTTTGCAAGTATAAATCCTTGATCGAATAAATGAAAATATCTTTTCCTGGCCTCCTATTCTGGAAAGAAGGTTTTAAAATAACCTATTAGAATCGTAACGGGTCTTTAATTTAGCCGTAGCTTAGACCGGTCAGTTTCAAAGGATAATTACGGTTTAATCGCGTGAAAGGCGAAAACCGGGAATGGAATGTGATTTGGACCCAACAAGTTTGAAGACCTGTTTTATATGGGTATAATAACCACACTCTGGATTTTGGGGTCAAAACAATAAGGTTTGACCCGTTTCAGCTAGTTTATGTAAACTAGTTACATAAACCGAACCGTGCGCGCAAAAGGCGTAACGGGTAACCGTAAGAGTCCTACACAGGTTTTGTCACACCCCCAAAATCCACACACGGAGTATCACCGTATGGAGGCATGACTGACCAGGATCCAGCCACCAATCACATTGAACAATATAAATTAAGTAAATAAAAGTCCAATCCGATCAATATAATTGGTGTCAAAACAATTCAACCAAGTTAAAGTTATCAGCGGAAGCATAAAGTTTAAAACCCAAAACATAAGTTACAAGTTTATAAGTTTAACATGGAACTCAACAGTCCATGTCCCACAACGTCCACGCCTCCTCGTGCAAGCTCCTGAAATACCTAACGACCTGCAAGGCATGTAACAACGAGTCAACAACAAAGTTGAGCGAGTTCACAGTTGGTGTTCATTATTAAGTTGTTTCAAAACCAGGAGTTCATTTGTAAGTTGTAAGTTAATCCGTTTACCCTGTTTCCCAAACATATCCATAGTTGGTGGGGGCTTCCCCATGTTAACCACTAGACCTGTTTACCATATCGACCACTAACTAAAGTAAGTTGGTGCCCTGACATCAATGTCTATCATCATTGACTGGTGCCCAGATCCATTAGTTCACGCCCGTCCTCTGCGGCACGGTGCGAGGCTTGTCAAACCTAAATAGCGCTATCTAACTAATGACCCGCTCGCCATTGGCCCGGCGATTAAGTCGATATAAAAGGAGGGACTTCATGATAGAGATTTTGGTCTAGTATCCGTGTTGTCACCCTTCAGTAAAGAGGGTGTGTACGAAATCCCCAAACCAGGAGATTACGCAGGTTCCGATTATATTTTTATCATGTGTTGTCACCCTTCAATGAAGAGGGTGTGTACGTGTCCCAAACCAGGAGATCACGCAGTTTCAGTTTCAATCCTTTACCCATTCCCAACCCTTGGGAATCCCATGCCTTGTGAAAAGTGTGAACTCACCTTGGTTTTGCTCGGTAGATAAAGCGTTTGTCCTAAGTTGATCAACCATATCCTATTATGGGTATCACTAATTAGGACGGTAAACAAGTAATCACACATAAGCTACACGTATATAACACGTATTTGTCAAGTAGTTGCACAAGTAATAGTTATGGCATAACAACTTAATCATAAATAATCCATTTATAAAACCATTAACACGAAATGACATGGAACAGTGAGATGTGTGTGTAGCCTACTAGATCAAGGCCCATTAATAACTAAGTGTGCGGCCCACTTAATTAAGCCCAACATATCGACTGTGTGGCCCACTACCCAGTGTGCGGTCATGCAAGATTAGGTGGTACATCGTGCATTTAAGTGTTGTACACTTGGGAGTGTGTGCGACATGTTTCACATTTAGAAAGTTTATTTATCTAATATACATCAACATGTATGATATGAAACACATCAACATATATCACATGTATACCATACATAAATAGTTTGTCAACTAATCATCCAGGACAACTCATAATGCATTAACCACTTTCGAACCTTATGTATTTTCCAAACAAACCAACAGTTAATAATCACACAAGATCAACCTTATATGCACCCATATAAAATCCCAAATCTAGACTAACAATTTTTGTCGCCAGCATATGTATATTTTCAATTTTTAAAATCACAACGAACTCATACATTCGACCAAAATAAAACCACCAGATTTCATTAATCAGTTTGTCTTTATCAATTTGTATTCACAACCGATTCCCAAATCAAGAAATAACTCAAACCAATGTGTAGGTCAACAGTTGGTCACCAATACTTATTTACACACCTTCATTTACAAATCAAAGTTTATAAGGGATGCAAGATAAACGGTACAAAACAAGTCTCAGATTATATGTACAGCATACCCTTTTTACACTACCAATCAATTAGCCATTAAATCATTCTAAAACAGTTTGCGTATGATCTAACCACAACTACTACCATACACAATCTATGGATATGATTCTAATCATATTACAAGCATTAGCAGCCTTTTAACATAACATCCTACTAGTTTTAAAACACTTTTTCGAAACAAGATCAGAAGTTTCAAGGGTACAGACAATAGTCGAAAACTAACCTATGGGTTCCGATGTCGTCATCATTCCCGGTGGCTACAGCCGCTGTCGGCCACCGCTGGCATCAGCCTCATTATAATAACATAGCAGCAACACACAACATCATCGGGTCATTATCGAAACAACAGACGTTACCCCGTTCATCGCCGCCGCGTCCGAAACCCTAACCGCGGCCGCCATCGCAGATGGCTCCACCGCCGTCGTACGCCGTTGAACCACAGTCGACTACTTCTCTCCCTCATCGACTCTTCGAATCTTCTCCGTTCTTGTCGCCTGCCACCGCCGTACGCCACCACCAACCGGTGGTGGCCGTTTAATTGCGTGAAACGGAAGGGGGGGTGCCGTCGGTTTGGATGAAGGTGAAAAGGAGATTAGGGTTTAATGTTTGGGAAGTTAAGGCAATTATGGCATGCAAAAGTATACGTATATAGGAGAGTTCTAGTTGGGGCGGTTTAGGGAGTGCACAAGGGCTGCATATATGATCATATTGGGCTGCGAGTTACTGGGCTAAGGAAATGCCCCACCTGGGCCGTGAACATAGAACAGGGATGTGAGGGCAATTGCATGCATTGCATGCCCTCATGAATAATAACTAAATACTGAAGTGGACAAGAATGTGTAGCAGCCCTCGGTCATGTTGATTGTTGTTATAATACCTATATTTATAGTTGTTATAATACACATATCCTACATTATCACAACCAATACAAATAACAAATATATATAGAATTGGGCTGAGGTTCGGAACTCTCGAATCCCGAGTTACGCAAGCGAGTTGAATCGACACGCTATACATGTAATTTGATTCAAGCGGTTTGGGTCGGTTCAAAAGAATAAGAATTCGGTTTCTAAATTATAGTTTGTATAATATAAGCTTATAATAAAATTTAGTTAAATATAAGATTACGTCGTCAAATAAAATAAGTATCAGGTTCGCTTATAAATAAGAAGACGAACGGTTGTTACCTCGAAGTTATGGGTTGTCACATCATCCCCAAGTTGAAAGAAATTTCGTCCCGAAATTTAGCACGTGGCCGCTGAGGAAGCTAGTTTGGTTAGTAGGGTTGCGAGTTGCGAATGACGAACGCGTGTAACTGTGTCTGCTTCGTTTCTGGTAACGACGACTTGTGGAGATAATAAGGTTCGTCAACAGGGATGCGTGGGTATAGTTCTCCTAACCCCGAGTTCGTTTGAGCCAGGTCTGGTCTTCGTGAATGTTGACGTACAAACCGAATGTACGAGGGGTCAAATGGCGACGTCATGTCGAGATAAGCGTATGAATAGATTGAACGCATAAACGATTGTCGTAGCAGGGCGATGAGAAATCAGAAAGGGGTTTGTTCACCACTTGTCAAATAATTAAACAATTGTGTGTCATAAAGAACGCAGTAGGGCTAATAGGCATCATGCTACTACTCTAATTAAACATACCATAAATAGCACATTATGCAAAAGTAATCTAGCAAGTAGGCAATATCAACTTAAATCACATTACCTGAAGTGTTGAGCCTTGCACGTGGAGCGAAGTGTCGTTGTGGATTGTTAAGCACTGAACAGGTTATAGTCTGGTTTTGTCAAAAAGCTTTTCCCCTTTTTAAAACCAAGTTCACTATAACCAATGGCTCTGATACCAATCTGTCACACCCCCAAAATCCACACACGGAGTATCACCGTATGGCGGCATGACTGACCAGGATCTAGCCACCAATCATATTGAACAATATAAATTAAGTAAATAAAAGTCCAGTCCAATCCGATCAATATAATTGGTGTCAAAACAATTCAACCAAGTTAAAGTTATCAGCGGAAGCATAAAGTTTAAAACCCAAAACATAAGTTAAAAGTTCATAAGTTTAACATGGAACTTGATGCGTGTGTAGTGTAATATATTTTAGATGTATATTTAAGCCCCTTTTTACACTTTTAGTCAAGTTTTAAATTTATAAAACACGATATTTACTAACACTAAACACACATATGGGCAAGTGCACCCATCGTGGACGTAGTATAGTGTTGGTAACATACCTCCATATAGACCGTGGAGATATGAATGGTGAAAATCTTTTATTTTATATAGACAGTAAAATAACGCCAAGACACCACGGACAAACGATAAGGAAAGATCACCTTCAACATAAGTAACTAGTTATTAAAGTCATTAATACAAAACCAAATAAAAAGTGCAAAAGATTAAAAATAAAAAGTATTATACTAAACACTTGTCTTCACCAAGTGATGTAAGAGACTTAGGCAAACATGGCCTTGATTGTCAAGAACTCTTACGATCAATCTTGGATCCCGAGACGACTCACACACTCTACGATGGACAATGGATGATGGTGGTGGATGATGGTGTTATGGTGGTGGTGGGTGGTGGATGAAGTGTGAGAGAGGTGGTGTGCCAAGGGATGAAATGGAATGAAGCCAAGCACCCCTATTTATAGGCTGAACAGAAGGCTGGGCACGGCCCCGTGTCCGCTGGACACGCCCCCGTGCCCGTCTGACATTCTCTCTCTTCATTAATTGTAATTCGCAATTACAATTAATGCGCCTGCTGTACTTTCACCACGCCCCCGTGCCCGCTGGACACGGCCCCGTGGTGGGCAACGAAAGCTTCTACTGGTTTGTCTTTTCTGCTGCTTCCTGGGCACGCCCCCGTGTTCGCTGGACATGGGGCGTGTTCAGTCTCTGTTTTCTCTTCTTTGCCTTGGGAGGTGCCGTTGAGGGTCCGGGCAGTCTACTTTTGTTCCTTTTCTTGTATTTATGCTAGAATTAGTTGTCTTTTTGCTTCTTTTGTGATTTTGAGCTCATTTCATCCTGAAAATACAAAAGGAAGACAAAAACACTCTTTTTTCCAACATTAGTACTTAAAAAGGGTTAGTTTTATGCCTTAATTGATGTGATTTATATGTTGCATTTTACACACATCAAATACCCCACACTTGAACTTTTGCTTGTCCTCAAGCAAAACTCTTTAAATGTGGCTTACACTCCCAAATGGAATAGGTAGAAGAGAAGGTTTTTAGCTTGTCCTAGAGTGTCGGGAATCCAAGGTCTTTGTAAGTTTTATTTTTATTTATTTACAATCCTATTCGTTATGATTTATTTTGAACGTTTCATAAGATAAATTACTTATTTAGGCATAGCATGCCCTATTAAAATTCCATTTATATACAAGTTCACATACCTCACGGGGGATCACTCAACACTCGGCCGAAGGTGTAGATTTTTAGTGAATCACTCGAGAGCGGCATGGAACTTACGCCTTCCATAGGCTTGCCAAGCAATCAATCCTCCTCCTTTTTAACTTTTTACCTTTGTAAATATCAAGAGGACTTTTGGGTGAAGGGTTAGGCTTGGGTTAAAGGTGGGTGGTTGGGTTAGTGGTTAGTAAAAAGGGCGAAAATCGTAAAAAGCGTCGGTTTTCGTAAAATACCTTGTCTTTAGTGACTTTTTATTTTGAAGTATTTCTCCAAACAAGCTTTTATATAGCTTTTGTTTGTTTTTGACTTCATCATTGTTTTTTTTTTTCATCACATAAAAAGGCGAGTTTACGAAGAACCGAGCTTGTTACTAAAATAAAGGGTGAAAAATAAAAATGGTTTTTGGTGGGTAAAAAGGGTTTTGGGGTAATGAAATGAAAGGTTTAGGCTCAAAGGGGCTATCTAGGGGGATTTTGGGTAGGTGATAAAAAAAAATTGAAAAATAATGGTTTTGAAAGAAAAATGGTTAGTCCTAATGCCTCCATCATTTACTTACTTGGGTTTAAGTTGGTAAGGACCGGGAATGTATTGTTGTGGCAAGTTCTAGATTTGTAAGAACCAAGCGGCTATTCACACAAGAAACGAAAAATGAGCATTTAGTCTAAATATGTATATTTTTATGCTCAATAAAGGCTCAAAACTCACTTTTGTGGGAATGGGTTTTTAATGTGATCAAGTATATATAATCGAATTTTTAACTAGACTTGTTATGCCGTTTCATAATTTTCTTATGTTGGTTCTTTGTTATCACGACGCTATCGGTTGTAAACTTGTAAAAATATAACCTTTTTAGAACTTGTTATTCCCAACTTAAACTAAGACAAGTAAATAAAAATAAAAAATAAAAAATTTTTGAAAAAATTTGGGGTGTTTAGCGGTTCCAATAGAGTTTTGTGTAAGGCTTGTGTTTAGGATTTGCAAAATTCAAGGTTTTAGCATCCCCCCCACACTTAAATTACACATTATCCTCAATGTGTCCAAAAAATAAGGTTTTTGGTTGATTAGAATGTGTAAAAGTGGTTTAAAAAGCAAAGATTTTTGTTACTGGCATCCTGGACACGGCCCCGTGGTCAAGTGCCAGTAACAAAAATTAGAGAATTGAAACAGAAGCCTGGACACGGGGGCGTGTCCGCTGAACACGGCCCGTGTCCAGTTACCTGAACTGGGTGTTTTTCTGCAGGTGGCTCAGCACGGGGGCGTGTTGGTTGGGCACGGCCCGTGTTGAGCCTTCTGTGATGGAGATTTGTGTCGGGTTGCTCTGTTCTTTGTGCATGGTTCCATTTTTCTCGTTCCCTTTTTCATCCATTACCACCATGAGTGTGTTTTATTCTGCAAAATAAAACTAAAAGATTAAAATAAACTAAGGATAGTTCCGCGGAATGCCTCCGTGGTGCGCCACGTTTATAAGGGTCCTTGGCTAGACCCAATGCCAGGTCATATGTTTTCTGAGTGGGATGCTCGGCGTCCCATGTTACACCGTCGGAGAGCAGCATCCAAGCTCGAATCAATAACCTTCATGTAATTGACCGGGTCGTCATCTTCTATTCTCTTCCCAACTCCGAATTTCACTTCATCATCCCCATACCTCAAGGTGAGTGTCCCGTCATTCATATCCACCACTGCCTGGGCTGTGGCAAGGAAGGGTCTCCCTAGTATAAGGGGGACCTCAGTGTCTTCCTCCATATCGAGTATGACAAAGTCAGCTGGATAAACGAATCTGCTTACCCTTACCAAGACATTCTCGATGACACCTTGTGGGAATTTGACGGATCGATCAGCGAGTTGTATGCTCATTTTTGTAGGGCTCGTGGTTCCCAAGCCGAGCCTTTTGAACATTGACGAGGGCATGAGGTTAATGCTAGCCCCTAGGTCGGCTAAGGCATTGCGAACGGGCGATTCCCCTATTGAGCATGGAATCGTGAAGCTTCCGGGATCGATTTTCTTTTGGGGAAGTTTATTGAGCACGAGGGCAGAGCATTCTTCGCCTAAATTAACTAATTGCAAATTTTCAATTTTCCTCTTATGCATAAGGAAGTCCCTCATGAATTTAGAGTATTTGGGCATTTGGGTTAGGACTTCGATAAAAGGAATATTGACGTGCAATTGTTTTAACAAACTTTCGAACTTTGCGAATTGCTCATTTGTCTTTTGACGAATTAACCTACCAGGGTACGGAACTCGAGGAGCCTTGGTCGGCTCTGGTGATGGAGGAGAGTTCTTCTCCTGCAGAGGTGTCGGTACTGTTTCTTCCGTTGGCGGTGGCACTTCTGCAGGCCCTACGATGCGGTTTCGTAGTGTGATGAGGTGAACTTGCGCCTTTGGGTTTGTTTCGGTATTGCTAGGTAATGCGCCTTGCGGTCTCTCAGAAAAATTTTGAGCTATTTGATTTAATTGTTTTTCTATGTTTTGAATGCTAGCTTGTTGATTTCTAAAATTAGATTCTAATTGTAGAAATCTTTCCGAGTTTTTCTTATCAGTGTCAGAGACGAGGCGATATATAGTATCTTCGAGCCTTTCTCGTCCACCTTGTTGTTGAGTGAAATTTTGTGACTCATTTCTTGGTTGCTGAAAGTTTGTTCGTTGGGTTTGTTGGTTACTACTATTGCCGGTTTCCCTCCAACCAAGGTTTGGGTGGTTTCGCCATCCTTGGTTGTAAGTTCCCGTTGGAGGACCCGACGGCCTAGGTCTATTATCAATGTAGTTTACCATTTCTTGTTGATCGTCTGTTTCTTTCATGCAACTCCAATTTTCATGTGACCCACCACACCCTTCACAAGCCATAACCGAGACTGTTTTTGTCATTTCCAATTTTTTTATCTTTGAAGAAAGAGCCTCGATTTGGGCTTGTAAAGAAGTGCTTTCATCGACCTTATGGGCGCCCGGGGCGATAGACTTATTTCCCCGGGGGGTGTGCCATTGAAAATTGGTTTGAGCAATTTCCTCAATTTGATTATATATTTCGTGTGGGCGTCGATTACCTAAAAGTCCCCCGGAGCTAGAATCAAGTGTCTGCCTAGTGTGTGGCAACAATCCATTATAGAAAGTGGATACTTGTTGCCATATTGCGAGGCCGTGATGAGGACACTTGCGTAATAGCTCCTTGAACCTTTCCCAAGTTTCATATAAGGATTCCCCGTCCTCTTGTGAATATGTATTAATTTCAGCCATTAACTTAGCAGTTTTAGAAGGAGGGAAATACTTATATAGAAATTTTTGGGCTAGTTCATCCCAGGTGTTTACCGATCCAGCTGGGAGGGTGTTGAGCCAAGCTTTCGCTCGGTCTTTTAGTGAGAAGGGAAACATACGAAGGCGGATGGCGTCGTTTGATGCTCCATTGATCCGAAAGGTATCACATATTTCCAAGAAATTAGTTATATGTAGATGGGGATCCTCGTCCGCAAGCCCGTGGAAGGTTGCGGAGTTTTGGAGCATTTGTATCAAATGCGGCCGAAGTTCGAAGTTATTGGCTTCGACATTCGGAGCATTGATAGCGGCGCCTAGATTACCTACGGTGGGTCATAGATAATCCATAAGGGTACGTTGGTCCGCCATTGGAGGTGGATCACCCGAAACCTTCTCTTGGTTTTTGGCTTTTAACCTTTTTCTGAGAAAGCGTTCGGGTTCTTCTAGTGGTTCTTTTATGTCTTTATTGGAACTGGAGCTCATACACTACGTGAGGTTGGCGTCGGGTTCCAAGTCCTGCAATAAAAACAGAAAAGAATGTTGGTCAGAAGGTTCACCACGGCCCCGTGTTGAGTGAACACGGCCCGTGGTCGGAATTTCAGTGATTGTTTTCCAGATCCCAGTTACTGGAAGTTGGACACGGCCCCGTGTTGCACCGGCACGGCCCCTTGGTCAGCCTTCTGTAACTTGGAAAACAAAAACTGCCAGTAACGATGCTGAACACGGCCCGTGTCCGACCAGGCACGGCCCCGTGTTGAGCTCTACAGAAGCTGAAAATTTAAGAAAAAATCCTAAAAAATTAAAGAAAAATAAAAATATGATTAGGCCGTTGATTCCTAACTTTCTTAAAATCCTTGTGTCCCCGGCAACGGCGCCAAAAACTTGATGCGTGTGTAGTGTAATATATTTTAGATGTATATTTAAGCCCCTTTTTACACTTTTAGTCAAGTTTTAAATTTATAAAACACGATATTCACTAACACTAAACACACATATGGGCAAGTGCACCCATCGTGGACGTAGTATAGTGTTGGTAAGATACCGAGGTCGTCCAAGGACACAAGAGCTTTTAATACCGGTTTATCCTCAACGTCTAACCAAATCAAAAAGTGAGAAGAAATGTTTTAAACTAAGAAAAATAAAAACTAACTAAATGCTGAAAAATAAAATAAAATAAAAACAGATAGACAAGATGAATCACTTGGATCCGACACGTGTATTAGTATAACCTTTGATTATTTTCGCACTTTTGCACTTGTTTAAGAGATTATCTTAGTTATTGTAGTAGGCCCCTCTTTTGAAGGCGACGTTACCCTCAACCCAGTAGTTTGAGTCAGCAAGGATACAATCCTAAAGGGTCGGATTATTGGAAGATAATGAATTAAGTTATTAATGCAAATTGTGGTAGGCCCCGCTTTCGGCGGTGACGTTACCCTCGGCTAAGTAGTCTGAGTCAGCAGGGATACAGTCCTAAATAGCCGGGTTATAGTATTAATAGTAGTTAACTTATGAGGGGGTCAAAGAGTTTGGATCCCCGCCATCCAATACCTATGGGCATTGAAGGAGATCCTACTAAATTTGACCCAGGTCCCAAGCAGGACCTCTAAACGCTGAACAAGGGCAAGACCCTTACCAAACCGTTCCCTTAACCCCCGACCAGGTAGCCAACATACCTCCATATAGACCGTGGAGATATGAATGGTGAAAATCTTTTATTTTATATAGACAGTAAAATAACGCCAAGACACCACGGACAAACGATAAGGAAAGATCACCTTCAACATAAGTAACTAGTTATTAAAGTCATTAATACAAAACCAAATAAAAAGTGCAAAAGATTAAAAATAAAAAGTATTATACTAAACACTTGTCTTCACCAAGTGATGTAAGAGACTTAGGCAAACATGACCTTGATTGTCAAGAACTCTTACGATCAATCTTGGATCCCGAGACGACTCACACACTCTACGATGGACAATGGATGATGGTGGTGGATGATGGTGTTATGGTGGTGGTGGGTGGTGGATGAAGTGTGAGAGAGGTGGTGTGCCAAGGGATGAAATGGAATGAAGCCAAGCACCCCTATTTATAGGCTGAACAGAAGGCTGGGCACGGCCCCGTGTCCGCTGGACACGCCCCCGTGCCCGTCTGACATTCTCTCTCTTCATTAATTGTAATTCGCAATTACAATTAATGCGCCTGCTGTACTTTCACCACGCCCCTGTGCCCGCTGGACACGGCCCCGTGGTGGGCAATGGAAGCTTCTACTGGTTTGTCTTTTCTGCTACTTCCTGGGCACGCCCCCGTGTTCGCTGGACACGGGGCGTGTTCAGTCTCTGTTTTCTCTTCTTTGCCTTGGGAGGTGCCGTTGAGGGTCCGGGCAGTCTACTTTTGTTCCTTTTCTTGTATTTATGCTAGAATTAGTTGTCTTTTTTGCTTCTTTTGTGATTTTGAGCTCATTTCATCCTGAAAATACAAAAGGAAGACAAAAACACTCTTTTTCCAACATTAGTACTTAAAAAGGGTTAGTTTTATGCCTTAATTGATGTGATTTATATGTTGCATTTTACACACATCAATTACTGCCCGTAACGCCCTTTTTAATTTAAAACGAGAATTTTGGACATGTGAAAGGACCATAACCTTAGTTACTGAATTCTAAGCATGTCCCTAAAATTTCACGTCAATCCGAGGTCCAGAATAGGAGTTATGCTAAATAGCGCAAATTACGGAAACTTTAGTAATTAAATAGCGCAATTAGCATAACGCCTATCTAAACCCAGATTTAGACATCAAAACTTTTACACACTGATGTAAAATAATATTTTGGGATTTTTAAAGATTTTTAATTATTTTTAGCCTGCTACATCTAAAATATATTACACTACACACGCATCAAGTTTTTGGCGCCGTTGCCGGGGACACAAGGATTTTAAGAAAGTTAGGAATCAACGGCCTAATCATATTTTTATTTTTCTTTAATTTTTTAGGACTTTTTCTTAAATTTTCAGCTTCTGCAGAGCTCAACACGGGGCCGTGCCTGCTGAACACGCCCCCGTGCTCAATCATTGGAACTGGCAATCCTGTTTTAAGTCAGACAGTAAGCTGAACACGGGGCCGTGTCCACTCAACACGCCCCCGTGCCCAAGATTCAGTTACTGAAAACAGAACCGTTAGATCCCGGCGGTTGGTAATTTCTGACACAAACATGAGTGATAGTAATTCTTTTTACTTTCGGCACTCTTATGGTTTGTGGTGTCGATTATGTGGAGGCGAACATGAGGAATTAAAATGTTATTTTCTCAATTATAGGCCCCACTATATAGACCCACCGATTCCTTGTAACCTTAAGAGGGGCGAAAGTAAAAATAAGCACTATCTCTCCCTCGAATGCGCCCAGCCAGATATTCTAGGAGAAATGCTCCTTGACGAGTTATTTCAACTAGAAAAACTAATTCTCAATTGGTCAAAAGAACTTAGGAAGGATTTTATAGATCCATCCCAAGATGATGACCATGAGGAAATGTTGGAACCGCATTCCGACAACCTCGTTGCTCCCGAAAATACCTTCATACCTAGAAAAGACTTGGACGATAGTCGTCCCTGTGTCGATTGTGCCGTGAAGGACTCCCCATCGACTTCGTTCGATGCATACATAGACCTGAGCGATTCGGCATACACCTTCTTTAACGAGAGCCCGGAAAAGGGTTGGACTTGTCCACCTAGAATAAAAATAGGAATTACCCTCACCGATAACCTCTTGCGTTCTCGCCTTAGTATAGGACAATTAAGGTATCTTAGGCACTTTGGGCTTGTTCCAACAAATCAAGAGCCACCCGGTATAAATTAACTCCTTAGTAAGAGACAAAACTTCATAAAACAGCTTTCCGACACGGGGCCGTGCCCGGCCAACACGCCCCCGTGTCCACCAAAAGATTCCCTTCTGATCAGAACGTCAGAATACGGACAAACTGTGTCAGAATTTCATCTGCACACGGGGCCGTGTCCAGCGGACACGGGGCCGTGTCCAGAAGGCTGTCGTTTTCTATAAATGCAGCCAAAAATCCTGCACATTTGGACCAACTTGGGACAGAGATTTGAAGGAATCTTCTCTCAAACAATCCTAGGTAAGTCTAAAAGAAGTTTCCAACAACACATCTTGTCCTTTCCTCTTCTAGACATTTCCTTCTTTTTCATCTTTCTTCAAGAACTACCATGAAAAGTTTGAATTCTTCAACCTTTGTGGTAGGAAACAATGAGTTTTGATCATGGAATCTTGGTAAAAACATGTTGTGTAACATTGTTTAAAGTTATTTATTGCCGAAAAGTCTACATAAATTCAGGAAATAACTTAAAAACCCAAGATTCCTTGCTCCAAAATTCTGCAGAAAGATGAACACGGGGCCGTGCTCAGTGAGCACGGGGCCGTGTCCAGAAACTGTTTCGTCATATAAACTGCTTTTGGTTTATTTTTCGTAGAATGGCGAGTGAGAACAGTGAAACATCATCCGTTCATTCCTCAAACAGCCGAAGGGGAAGAAGGCCCTCCGTTGAAGCAACACTTGTGCACTATGTGATAGCGCTGAGGGAAGCTCTTGACGAAATGACGTCAGTAGAAGAGGTCCTCATTGACCGTATTAACGATCTTACGATGGGACTTGAAAGCAGCTTCCAAGAGATTAACCTTTTGCACCAAAGGTTAAACATTCTGGTAGCACCTCCTATGGAACCAGTCCTTCCACAACAAGACTGGAACTTGGCACTCGGAGTTAACAACCCTACCGGGTGGGAAGACTTTCCCGCAGAACCTCCCATGGAAAACCCACAAGAAATTCCAGCGGAAGTTGCAACTCCTCAAACTAATGCAAATGAGCCCTCTTTTCTCCTTCCAAGGGAGGTAGAGGAGTGGCTCGCCGACATATGAGGAGAACCACACCCGGAAGAAGGAGTTCTAAAAAGCCCTATCTAACCAAGATTAGTAGTTCCTTGGAAATTTTGCTAAATTAAAATAAAATATAGGGCTAGAACTCCATCGTTTAATATTTATGTACTTTCATCTTTAACTTTATGTAATGTCTCTCTATGTTCGCAATGTTATGATGGTTTTTAAGATTGATGGTTGTTTTGCGAATAGAACACACTCATGGTGGTAATGGATGAAAAAGGGAACGAGAAAAATGGAACCATGCACAAAGAACAGAGCAACCCGACACAAATCTCCATCACAGAAGGCTCAACACGGGTCGTGCCCAACCAACACGCCCCCGTGCTGAGCCACCTGCAGAAAAACACCCAGTTCAGGTAACTGGACACGGGCCGTGTTCAGCGGACACGCCCCCGTGTCCAGGCTTCTGTGTCAATTCTCTAATTTTTGTTACTGGCACTTGACCACGGGGCCGTGCCCGGTCACCACGGGGCCGTGTCCAGGATGCCAGTAACAAAAATCTTTGCTTTTTAAACCACTTTTACACATTCTAATCAACCAAAAACCTTATTTTTTGGACACATTGAGGACAATGTGTAATTTAAGTGTAGGGGGGATGCTAAAACCTTGAATTTTGCAAATCCTAAACACAAGCCTTACACAAAACTCTATTGGAACCGCTAAACACCCCAAATTTTTTCAAAAATTTTTCATTTTTTATTTTTATTTACTTGTCTTAGTTTAAGTTGGGAATAACAAGTTCTAAAAAGGTTATATTTTTACAAGTTTACAACCGATAGCGTCGTGATAACAAAGAACCAACATAAGAAAATTATGAAACGGCATAACAAGTCTAGTTAAAAATTCGATTATATATACTTGATCACATTAAAAACCCATTCCCACAAAAGTGAGTTTTGAGCCTTTATTGAGCATAAAAATATACATATTTAGACTAAATGCTCATTTTTCGTTTCTTGTGTGAATAGCCGCTTGGTTCTTACAAATCTAGAACTTGCCACAACAATACATTCCCGGTCCTTACCAACTTAAACCCAAGTAAGTAAATGATGGAGGCATTAGGACTAACCATTTTTCTTTCAAAACCATTATTTTTTCAATTTTTTTTTTATCACCTACCCAAAATCCCTCTAGATAGCCCCTTTGAGCCTAAACCTTTCATTTCATTACCCCAAAACCCTTTTTACCCACCAAAAACCATTTTTATTTTTCACCCTTTATTTTAGTAACAAGCTCGGTTCTTCGTAAACTCGCCTTTTTATGTGATGAAAAAAAAAAACAATGATGAAGTCAAAAACAAACAAAAGCTATATAAAAGCTTGTTTGGAGAAATACTTCAAAATAAAAAGTCACTAAAGACAAGGTATTTTACGAAAACCGACGCTTTTTACGATTTTCGCCCTTTTTACTAACCACTAACCCAACCACCCACCTTTAACCCAAGCCTAACCCTTCACCCAAAAGTCCTCTTGATATTTACAAAGGTAAAAAGTTAAAAAGGAGGAGGATTGATTGCTTGGCAAGCCTATGGAAGGCGTAAGTTCCATGCCGCTCTCGAGTGATTCACTAAAAATCTACACCTTCGGCCGAGTGTTGAGTGATCCCCCTTGAGGTATGTGAACTTGTATATAAATGGAATTTTAATAAGGCATGCTATGCCTAAATAAGTAATTTATCTTATGAAACGTTCAAAATAAATCATAACGAATAGGATTGTAAATAAATAAAAATAAAACTTACAAAGACCTTGGATTCCCGACACTCTAGGACAAGCTAAAAACCTTCTCTTCTACCTATTCCATTTGGGAGTGTAAGCCACATTTAAAGAGTTTTGCTTGAGGACAAGCAAAAGTTCAAGTGTGGGGGTATTTGATGTGTGTAAAATGCAACATATAAATCACATCAATTAAGGCATAAAACTAACCCTTTTTAAGTACTAATGTTGGAAAAAGAGTGTTTTTGTCTTCCTTTTGTATTTTCAGGATGAAATGAGCTCAAAATCACAAAAGAAGCAAAAAGACAACTAATTCTAGCATAAATACAAGAAAAGGAACAAAAGTAGACTGCCCGGACCCTCAACGGCACCTCCCAAGGCAAAGAAGAGAAAACAGAGACTGAACACGCCCCGTGTCCAGCGAACACGGGGGCGTGCCCAGGAAGCAGCAGAAAAGACAAACCAGTAGAAGCTTCCATTGCCCACCACGGGGCCGTGTCCAGCGGGCACGGGGGCGTGGTGAAAGTACAGCAGGCGCATTAATTGTAATTGCGAATTACAATTAATGAAGAGAGAGAATGTCAGACGGGCACGGGGGCGTGTCCAGCGGACACGGGGCCGTGCCCAGCCTTCTGTTCAGCCTATAAATAGGGGTGCTTGGCTTCATTCCATTTCATCCCTTGGCACACCACCTCTCTCACACTTCATCCACCACCCACCACCACCATAACACCATCATCCACCACCATCATCCATTGTCCATCGTAGAGTGTGTGAGTCGTCTCTGGATCCAAGACTGATCGTAAGAGTTCTTGACAATCAAGGCCATGTTTGCCTAAGTCTCTTACATCACTTGGTGAAGACAAGTGTTTAGTATAATACTTTTTATTTTTAATCTTTTGCACTTTTTATTTGGTTTTGTATTAATGACTTTAATAACTAGTTACTTATGTTGAAGGTGATCTTTCCTTATCGTTTGTCCGTGGTGTCTTGGCATTATTTTACTATCTATATAAAATAAAAGATTTTCACCATTCATATCTCCACGGTCTATATGGAGGTATGTTGGCTACCTGGTCGAGGGTTAAGGGAACGGTTTGGTAAGGGTCTTGCCCTTGTTCAGCGTTTAGAGGTCCTGCTTGGGACCTGGGTCAAATTTAGTAGGATCTCCTTCAATGCCCATAGGTATTGGATGGCGGGGATCCAAACTCTTTGACCCCCTCATAAGTTAACTACTATTAATACTATAACCCGGCTATTTAGGACTGTATCCCTGCTGACTCAGACTACTTAGCCGAGGGTAACGTCACCGCCGAAAGCGGGGCCTACCACAATTTGCATTAATAACTTAATTCATTATCTTCCAATAATCCGACCCTTTAGGATTGTATCCTTGCTGACTCAAACTACTGGGTTGAGGGTAACGTCGCCTTCAAAAGAGGGGCCTACTACAATAACTAAGATAATCTCTTAAACAAGTGCAAAAGTGCGAAAATAATCAAAGGTTATACTAATACACGTGTCGAATCCAAGTGATTCATCTTGTCTATCTGTTTTTATTTTATTTTATTTTTCAGCATTTAGTTAGTTTTTATTTTTCTTAGTTTAAAACATTTCTTCTCACTTTTTGATTTGGTTAGACGTTGAGGATAAACCGGTATTAAAAGCTCTTGTGTCCTTGGACGACCTCGGTATCTTACCAACACTATACTACGTCCACGATGGGTGCACTTGCCCATATGTGTGTTTAGTGTTAGTAAATATCGTGTTTTATAAATTTAAAACTTGACTAAAAGTGTAAAAAGGGGCTTAAATATACATCTAAAATATATTACACTACACACGCATCAGTAATCTGGTCTCCAAGAGGTTCCATGGAGGGCATTGTAATTAGCCGCTACCACGTATGGATCGGCATCATAGTTATAGTTGTAGTGCGTGTGAGTCGGCTGCTCAAACGGGTTGTACGCGGTGGAACCGCCGTACGCTGGTATAGGGTTATCATAGCCGAAAGGTGGCGGAGGTGGTGCAACTGGTGCAGAATTCACCTCTGCAGGGTGACCCGAAGGTTCCCCTAACTGTGGTTCTTCAGGCACTGGCGGAAAGTGACTCGCACTCGAGTGGCGAGGGGTGCTGAAATGGAATTCCCCTCCTCGGGTGGACATCCGCGCGCCTGATCTTCTACGCCTTGGCGGATCAGGAAGTACTGGTTGAACTGGTGGCGGTGGAGGCGGTGGCATAACTGCCACGAACCGCGAATCCTCAGAAGGATCCTGTTGTTGTTGTTGGTCATGAGGTGAGAAATGATGAGAAGGTGTGAAGTACCAATCACATTGGTCAAACCTCGCCTGATAACTGTCGGGACCTTGATAGGGTGTTCCATGAAAGGATGACCCATTAGAGATCTCGATTGGATGGTTGGGAGTACCTCTTGCAGGTTCTATGGGATCCGTGTCTTCATCCATATCTACCGCATTATCTTCGGAGAAATGGTCTTCAGGTCCTAATGGGTTATAACCTATCGGTTCTTGGACATAATCAGCCGTGTTAAATCGGCCTTGAAAGAAAGGAGTAGGATCGCCATAGGAACGGTGCGAAGCAGATCGCTGGAGAGGTATGAACGAAGGTTGAGGGTTATTGGGTTCATTTTCTGAGTTTGGTCCAAAAGAGTGACGGTATGAAGGTGTTGAACTGTGCGAGTTAAAATGTCTTGTAGGCTCAAAGAGGTTTCTTCTACGTCTCTGAGGTTCTTCACTCCTTGTACTAGAAGGAGCTCGCATGTTCGAAGGTCCGGCCTCGTGATCATTATGAGTAATGATCGGCCCTTTGCCTCTTCCTCCTCTTCCACTTCTAATTGCTGGTGGCATATTTCCTGCTTTCAAAACTTTAAATCACAATGTACAATAAAAGACAAACTGGAATAACAAGTTCGAATTTATCCTATGTTTTTGTCTAGACTCAAGTATGTGCAATTGAGTTATTGAGATTAAACACATAAGGATAGTGTTTAATTCACTCAACGTTGGCTCTGATACCAACCTGTCACACCCCGATTTCCACGTGTCTCACCGGTGGGCCCGGTGGGGGATTACCGTGACGTAGTTGGCAACAATATAGTCAAACCACACAATTATATGAATGCACAGCGGAAGCATAAAGATAAATATATTTCAACATTTAATGTAATATCAAAGTATCACCATGGTTGAAATAAAATCCACAGGGGATCAAATAAAAATATAAGTATTGTTCAACAGACGTAGGCATCTTAAGCTTGCGAGACTCTTTATTGATGCTAAGGAGAATTATCCAGCCAATTACGCTTAGTACCTGCATTTAGTCTTTTTGGGAAAATACCTCAGTTTACACTGGTAAATACATTCAACTGACACTTTGGTAAAATGTTTAATAAAATTGATTTGAATGCACAAGGCACAAACTCTTTATAACTTGGGATAATTTTTAATTAAATCTTGTAAAGAATTACATGTTTACTATGCGTTCGGTCGCCCGGGTCGTGCCGGGTTAAAGATTAATAGACACACCACATAGCATAAAACCGTGGCGGGAAAACCAACGGCTATACCTTTATAATTATGGACATAATGCCGGGTGTACGCCTACACCCGGATGTCAAGGTCGTGGCCATTTCGTAAAATGCTGCCAAGGATATCCGGGACATGGTCATTAAGCTCCCAAAGGCGTAAAGCCAACAAAACAAATTTTAAACGGGTCACATTGATAATACCCAACTACTAAAGAGTTGGGGTCAATAGCCCGACCAAGCGGTATTTTAAATACCGTAACCCAAGCCCGTATAACGGAAAATAAGTTAAAAGTATTTACCTTTGCAAGTATAAATCCTTGATCGAATAAATGCAAATATCTTTTACTGGCCACCTATTCTGGAACGAAGGTTTTAAAATAACCTATTAGAATCCTAACGGGTCTTTAATTTAGCCGTAGCTTAGACCGGTCAGTTTCAAAGGATAATTACGGTTTAATCGCGTGAAAGGCGAAAACCGAGAATGGAATGTGATTTGGACCCAACAAGTTTGAAGACCTGTTTTATATAGGTATAATAACCACACTCTAGATTTTGGGGTCAAAACAATAAGGTTTGACCCGTTTCGGCTAGTTTATGTAAACTAGTTACATAAACCGAACCGTGCGCGCAAAAGGCGTAACGGGTAACCGTAAGAGTCCTACACAGTTTTCCTAAGTCAATATGCTTTAAAGAGGTTGTGGTATCAGTAGGATACCTTCCATAACGCCGTAACGAGTTTAAATCTATTTTATGCCCCGTAGGGGTATTTCGGTCATTTTAAAGATTATAAAAGAGGTTTCTGAGTTCTACATGAAATCTGAGATTCCCAAACAGTTTATGAAGTTCAAAATACTCTATTTATTATTTAAAATCAGTAGCAACTGGAATCGGGTCAAAAGACCTTGTAGAACTCAAGTTATGTCCGAAAAGGGTATATTCGGTAATTACCGAACCGACGCCATAACCGTAGGTTATGAGCAGGCTAAAAATAATTAAAAATCTTTCAAAATCTCAAAATATTATTTTACATCAGTGTGTAAAAGGTTTGATGTCGAAATCTGGGTTTAGATAGGCGTTATGCTAATTGCGCTATTTAATTACTAAAGTTTCCGTAATTTGCGCTATTTAGCATAACTCCTATTCTGGACCTCGGATTGACGTGAAATTTTAGGGACATGCTTAGAATTCAGTAACTAAGGTTATGGTCCTTTCACATGTCCGAAATTCTTGTTTTAAATTAAAAAGGGCGTTACGGTCAACTTTTAAGCATTTAACGGAAAGGTGTAAAAGACTCGGACAAGCAACGAACCGGTCACAGAGGGTCATACCATCATGTAACCTGGTCCTAAGAGAGTCCTAAGGCATATCTATATCACACCATAACGGGTCAGAACTAAAGTCAAAGCAAAAGTCAAAGTTTTGCGACATTCGGCTCCGAACCGGGTCAAAACAGTAAATGGTCGGATCAAACAAGCTTAGACTAGTTAATATACTTATTATCATGTTTTATGAGTGATAAAATAGGTTACACCCCATCTACATTACTGATTATGCGTAAAATCACAAAATAGCATTTCTGTTGACTTTTTCTAAGCACGTTTGACTCGACATTCGGACTAGTTAGAATGGGAATCAGAGGGTGCCCTTTTAGGGGTTTAAAGCCCACATGATTACCAACATATAACTACCTTTGATTCGACAAACCACTGGACCATTTGTGATTTATCGCAAAGTCAATCGTTAATTACGACGGATTGACTTTTAAGCTAAACTATGCAAAAACTAAGCCACAAAGGGTTGGGCATACTTACATAAGCTTGGTGCACGACTAGTGATGTTAGAAGAATGCTTGAGAGCTCCAGAAGTGAACTAGAAAGCAGGTTTGAGGTGTGTTGAACATTGGTGCATTACATTGCCTTTTATAGTGAACAATGATGCACAAGATCATTACAACTCATCCTACAATTGTTCATGGATGATCAGCAGGTGTCCCTGAGTGCTAGGGGACATGTAGGGGGCACCCATGCTTCAATTAATGCATCCAAGATCGTTCACAAGCTCAAACAGTGAGTCTGTCCAAGTTTTCTGCATCTGGGACTTCCACGCGGCCCGCATTAAGATTCAGGCTTGGCTAACGCGGGCCGCCTGAATCCTAATGTCAGTAACCGAATCTACAGATGGCTTGCGGCCCGCCTGAACTTCCTTGTTTCGCTAATGCGGGCCGCCTGAGGCCTGAATTTCAAGATTTTCAAATCTTTTGTAATCATTAACCTGACCTTTCGGTTTCGAAGGGGTAACTTTGCGATTTGGGCCTCGATTATTTACAAATAAGGGCCTCGCGACTATTACGCGCATTGTTAAGTCCCCGGTTAGTTTAATTACTATCCGGAAGGCCTTAACTTTTATTGTTGACGCTTTTAACCCCTTGCATACGAAATTTATCATAACTTTCTTGTTTTAAAACGGAACTCCGCGAAATTCATATCGTATATTCTAGTGAGCGTAATTTACTGTTACAACGTCTCGGGTTCGTCAAATAGCCACTCAGAGGTATAAATTAAACATGTTGACACATTTAACCCCTGTAGTTTGTAATCTCTCACTTTCTTCCGCGTTTCGCTCCGTACGATCCATGATTTTTTCGTTTGAAGGTACGAGCATCATTTAGGGTTACTATACAGTATATTTACCCCTCGTTGACATTTTTAACCCTCGAATTTACATACTTTCAAGGTTTGTCAACTTTAGTCCTTTATTTAGTATTTAATACCACGTGTAAACTCATGACATGTATCAACACATTATTGGACACAAAATTTCGAGGTGTTACATCCTCACCCCCTTAAAATAAATCTCGACCCGAGATTTACTGAAACAAATAATGGTATTTTTCTTTCATCGTGGATTCAACCTCCCACGTGAATTCGGGACCTCTACGGGCATCCCACTTGACCTTCACAATAGGTACATGCTTCCTTCGAAGCTTCTTTACCAGTCGATCTTCAATCGACACAGGTTTTTCAATGAACTTTAAGCTCTCGTCAATGTGTACATCCGTATGCGGTATAACCAGTGATTCGTCAGCGAACACTTCTTTAAATTACAGATGTGGAACACATTGTGGATACCACTGAGCTCCTCTGGCAAGTTTAACTTATAGGCAATGGACCCGACACGTTCGATAACCTCGAAAGGTCCTATGTATCTCGGGCTTAGTTTGCCTTTCTTACCGAAACGCATCACCCCCCTCCAGGGTGATACTTTAAGCAACACTTTATCACCTACTTCGAAGTGAAATCCTTACGCTTTGGATCTGCGTAACTTTTCTGCCTATCTCGGGCAGCCTTGAGACGGTCTCGAATCTGGACAATCTTGTCCGTCGTTTCGAAGACTATCTCTGGTCCTGATAATTGGACATCTCCAACTTCCGCCCAACAAACGGGCGATCTACACTTTCTACCGTATAATGCCTCGAAGGGCGCAGCCTTAATGCTGGTATGGTAGCTATTGTTGTAGGAGAATTCGATTAATGGTAGGTTCTTATCCCAACTACCACCCAAATCGATCGCACATGCATGTAGCATGTCTTCCAACGTCTGAATAGTACGCTCACTCTGACCGTCTGTCTGAGGATGGTAAGCCGTACTAAAATTCAAACGTGTGCCCAAAGATTGCTGGAAACTTTTCCAAAAGTGCGACGTGTATCTAGTATCTCTGTCAGAGATAATAGACACAGGTATGCCATGTAAGGCTACAATCTTATCAACGTATAACTGGGCCAACATATCGGAGCTATAAGTCTCCTTGATGGGTAAGAAATGTGCTGACTTAGTCAGTCTATCCACTATAACCCATATTGTATCATTTCCTTTCCTCGTCTTAGGTAACTTGGTGATAAAATCCATAGTTACCATTTCCCATTTCCACTCGGGAAGTTCAGGCTGTTGTAGCAAGCCTGACGGCTTTTGATGCTCAGCTTTGACTTGCGCACAAGTCAAGCATTTGGCTACATAAGCGGCTACAGACTTTTTCAAGCCTATCCACCAATAATTTGCCTTTAGATCCTGGTACATCTTATCAGCTCCAGGATGAACGGAGTATTTAGAACTAAGGGCTTCCTGGAGGATGACATCTCGAAGTCCTCCGTAAATTGGAACCCATATTCGTCCATTTAATCGTAAGATTCCGTCCTTGCTAAGGGTTAACTGCCCCTCAGTTGCTCCTAGCTTTTCTTTAGGATAGTTAGCTTCCAACACAGCTTCCCTCTGTGCAGGTAACAACCTTTCAATCAGATTGTTCTTCACTTCAATGCTCTTGGCATTGATTCGGATGGGTTTCACCCTTTCCTTTCGACTCAAGGCATCAGCGACTACATTCGCCTTGCCGGGATGATATCTGATTTCACAATCATAATCATTTAAAGTCTCCATCCAACGGCGCTGCCTCATGTTTAAATCCTTCTGATCAAACAGATGTTGAAGGCTCTTATGATCAGAATAGATCACAAACTTGATACCATACAGATAATGCCTCCACAGTTTTAGTGCGAACACAACGGCACCCAACTCCAAGTCATGGGTGGTGTAATTCTTTTCATGCACCTTCAACTGTCTTGAAGCATAGGCAATAACCCTGCTTTTCTGCATAAGCACACATCCCATGCCAGTGTGTGATGCGTCACAGTAAACTACGAACTCTTCGGTACCTTCAGGTAGCGTCAGCACAGGAGCGTTGCTCAACTTTTGCTTCAGAATATCAAAGGACTCTTGCTGCTTAGGGCCCCAAACAAACTTTACTTTCTTCTTGGTCAAGGAAGTTAGGGGCGCAGCAATCCTTGAAAAATTTTCGATGAAGCGCCTGTAATATCCTGCTAACCCCAGGAAACTACGAATCTCTGTAGGCGTCTTTGGCTCTTGCCAATTTATGACAGCTTCCACTTTAGCGGGATCCACTTGGATACCACGCTCGCTGACAACATGTCCAAGGAATTGGACTTCTCGAAGCCAGAATTCGCACTTAGAGAATTTGGCATAGAGTTTCTCATGATGCAGGAGTTTGAGAATACAGCGAAGGTTTTTCTCATGGTCAGCTTGGTTTTTAGAGTAGATAAGAATATCGTCGATGAAAACGATGACGAATTTGTTTAGGTACGGCTTGCAAACGCGATTCATGAGATCCATGAATGCAGCCGGTGCATTTGTGAGCCCAAAAGGCATCACTAGGAACTCACAATGACCATAACGAGTCCTAAATGCGGTTTTATGTACGTCTTCATCTCTAACTTTCAGTTGATGGTAGCCTGACCTCAAGTCAATCTTCGAGAAATAACTTGCCCCTTGTAACTGATCGAACAAATCGTCGATCCTTGGCAAAGGATACCTATTCTTTATCGTGACTTTGTTAAGCTCGCGATAATCGATGCACAGCCGCATCGATCCGTCCTTCTTCTTGACAAACAAGACAGGTGCTCCCCAAGGGGACGAACTAGGTTTGATGAAACCTTTAGCTAGCAGTTCATCCAGTTGTGTCCTTAACTCCTTCATTTCGGTTGGTGCTAACCTGTAAGGCGCTCTAGCAACAGGAGCTGCTCCAGGGACGATGTCAATTCTGAATTCCACTTGCCTATCTGGTGGCAAACCAGGTAGTTCTTCCGGAAAAACTTCTGGATATTCCGAAATGACGGGGATGTCTTCTATCTTTGGCTTAGGCTCATCAATAATCACTTGTGCCATGTAGATGACACAACCCTTCTTTAAACATTTTGAAGCTTTGAGCATAGTCACTTGCTCAGGTAATCCATACTGGGTATCTCCCCGAATGATAAGCGATTCACCAGACGGAGTCTTTATCACCACTTGCTTTCTGTTGCAGACGATTTGGGCCTGGTTGTGAGACAACCAGTCCATACCCAATACTATGTCAAAACCGGCTAATTTAAAGGGAAGTAGAGATAGAGGAAAAGAGTGGTTCTTAATGGATATAACACATCCATCTAACACAGTTGAGACGGTTTCTATGGTGCCATCTGCTAACTCTACCTCATAGTTTATACTTAAGGTTTTGACAGGCATATTCAGCAATTTGCAAAATTTATGATCTACGAAAGACTTATCAGCGCCTGAATCAAAAAATACTCTTGCAAAGACATCATTTACAAGGAAAGTACCTGTGATCACGTTATCGTCTAGCACAACTTCTTTCGCATCCATCCTGAAGACTCTTGCATTAGTCTTCTTGGCCTCTTCAGGCTTCTTGGCGTGTTTAGGGCAGTTGGTTTTAATGTGCCCCTTCTCGTTGCAACTGTAGCAAGTTGCATCCTTCAGCTTTTTGCAATCCAAGGTTTTGTGGTCCTTGGACTTGCATATCCCGCAAGCAAATGACTTTGACTGAGTCTGCGAGTTTGATTCGAGTCTGCACTTTCCAAAGTGTTGTTTCTTGCAAATCTTGCACTTGGGCTTCTCACCAGACTGAGACCCATCCCTCCTTGACTCAGACCCCTTCTTGTTGCCACCGTTTCCACGGTGCTTCTTGCTCGACCTTCGTGAATTGTCATCTTCACGTTTTCTCTTCTCAGCTTCTTTGTTCCTCAGCGATCTTTGTCTGACCGCATCCAGAGTGAGGGACAATGATATGTCAGCTACAGATCTAAAGGTAGCTGGCCGAGAGGCCTTTACGCTTGCCTTTATCTCGGGGGCTAAACCACCGATAAAACGAGCTATTTTTTTGGCTCCAGGGTTACCAGATACGGAACCAACCGGGACATTGTGTTGAAGCTCGTGAGGTAAGCTTGACAGTCAAGGTTTGTCATAACCAACGATAGAAAATCAGACTCTATCTTTTCAACCTCATGTTGAGGGCAGTAATTTTCCTTGATGAGAGCAATAAATTCCCCCCACGTCATGCCATACAACACAGCCTTCCCCGAGGCCTGAACCAAAGATCTCCACCATGCCAAGGCTTCGCCCTTGAATGACTGCGAAACAAACTTCACCACGTCTCTCTCTGCACAACCACTGATGTCCACAACGGTGTCCATCTCGTCTAACCAAGTCATACAATCTACCGCGCCCTTCTCCCCAGTGAAATCTCAGGGTTTGCAAGATACGAAATACTTGTAGGTGCAACCCCTGGCGCGAGATGCATCAGTAAACACTTTTTCCCTAGGACGGACACTGTTTTCATTAGATGAGTGCTTATCATCGTCCTTTTTAGGCTTAGACGGAGTCGAGTGTGGTTTGCTGTGAGATTTCGAGTGGGTTTTTGGCTTTGAGTGTGGTGTAGATAAGGTTCTGCTCCGGGACTCGGTGTATTCTTCATACTGTCGATCCAAGGCTGCCTTAACAGCGCCGTCGAGTAGAGCTTTCAATTCCGCGCCCGTTAAATGAATCTGGGCGTTATCATTTTCATCTTCTTTCGAATGACTATTCACTTCATTTGGATCAGCCATTGTAACTTGAATCTGCTACAGAAGATAATGACAAAGTTTTATTTAGGAGTTTATTATGGAATTGTCTTTTATGGCAATTCATTAACCATGGTAAACATAGACCATATCTGGTTAATTTGTTACTCACTTTTATTTAGGATTTGAATATAACTTATCCTAATTACAACAATATTGTTAGTGGCACAAGAGCCTAGTCACAAGGACGTTTTTATAATATAAGCCGAGATTACAGAGAATCAAGGCATGAAGGTTTGAACCGTAGTCCTTTTACCTTTTCTGGAGCGGAGTCATAGACTACAACTGTCTTTTGTCTTATATGACAATAAGTATGGCCCGTAGGCACTACATCGTTAATGGATGTTTAATAAGTTTGGCCCGTAGGCACTACATCACTAATGGATGTTTAATAAGTTTGGCCCGTAGGCACTACATCGCTAATGGATGTTTAATAAGTGATCATCTTCATTGATGATTTAACCCATGATTTACAAATCATTGATTTGGGCTTTGGAATCCTTAGAAGGATTCTCATATAAGAATGACGCGTGTGATTTTAACGAATCACATCTGCCAAGAACGTTAACATGTTTACAGCGGTTAACTGGAAATCTGAATCTTTTAATTAGGTCTTACCATCTTGGCCGGGTCTTATAATGACACCTGGCTAGGTTTCACCATTAAGATTCTTTATTTAGGCAGATTAATTTAAAAAGGAATGATTTTTGATTTATTTCATATATAATAACAAAAATGAAATTTATAACATAACATTCCATTAATTTTAATAATGATTACACGCTGCCCTAAACGGGACTTTTTAAATAAATAAATACCTACGCAGAGGTTTACAGAAAACAAGTCCACGCAGGGACCAAATACATAGATAGATGTCCGCGCAGGGACTAAAAGATAAGTCCATGCAAGAACTGAAAGTAATTGTCCGCGCAGGGACTAAACACGATAAATGTCCTTGCAGGGACAAAAATACTCTAAACAAATGTCCTCGTAGGGATTTTGCTTGCAATAGTAAATACTGTAATACATAAAGAGACTAATGATCTCGTTTCTTCCTTCCTTTTAGTAGGTTTGCTAGGCCTTTAAGGAATCCACGATTACTCTTACGTTCTTGTTCGAAGTCTCGTTCCACTCGGTTTAGACGGTGGAGGATTTCTTCTTGCTCCGGTGGAGAAAAATGTGGCTGCTGCGACGGTTACTGAACTGGAGGTCTAGGAGGTATTGGATACCCATGAGCTGAGTAATCTGGACTCCAAGAGGTTCCATGGAGGGCATTGTAATTAGCCGCTACCACGTATGGATCGGCATCATAGTTATAGTTGTAGTGCGTGTGAGTCGGCTGCTCAAACGGGTTGTACGCGGTGGAACCGCCGTACGCTGGTATAGGTTTATCATAGCCGAAAGGTGGCGGAGGTGGTGCAACTGGTGCAAAATTCACCTCTGCAGGGTGACCCGAAGGTTCCCCTAACTGTGGTTCTTCAGGCACTGGCGGAAAGTGACTCGCACTCGAGTGGCGCGGGGTGCTGAAATGGAATTCCCCTCCTCGGGTGGACATCCACGCGCCTGATCTTCTACGCCTTGGCGGATCAGGAAGTACTGGTTGAACTGGTGGCGGTGGAGGCGGTGGCGTAACTGCCACGAACCGTGAATCCTCAGAAGGATCCTGTTGTTGCTGTTGGTCATGAGGTGAGAAATGATGAGAAGGTGTGAAGTACCAATCACATTGGTCAAACCTCGCTTGATAACTGTCGGGACCTTGATAGGGTGTTCCATGAAAGGATGACCCATCAGAGATCTCGATTGGATGGTTGGGAGTACCTCTTGCAGGTTCTATGGGATCCGTGTCTTCATCCATATCTACCGCATTATCTTCGGAGAAATGGTCTTCAGGTCCTAATGGGTTATAACCTATCGGTTCTTGGACATAATCAGCCGGGTTAAATCGGCCTTGAAAGAAAGGAGTAGGATCGCCATAGGAACGATGCGAAGCAGATCGCTGGAGAGGTATGAACAAAGGTTGAGGGTTATTGGGTTCATTTTCTGAGTTTGGTTCAAAAGAGTGACGGTATGAAGGTGTTGAACTGTGCGAGGTAGAATGTCTTGCAGGCTCAAAGAGGTTTCTTCTACGTCTCTGAGGTTCTTCACTCCTTGTACTGGAAGGAGCTCGCATGTTCGAAGGTCTGGCCTCGTGATCATTGTGAGTAATGATCGGCCCTTTGCCTCTTCCTCCTCTTCCTCTTCTAATTGCTGGTGGCATATTTCCTGCTTTCAAAACTTTAAATCACAATGTACAAATAACAAGTTCGAATTTGTCCTATGTTCTTGTCTAGACTCAAGTATGTGCAACTGTGTTATTGAGATTAAACACATAAGGATAGTGTTTAATTCACTCAACGTAGGCTCTGATACCAACCTGTCACACCCCGATTTCCACTTGTCTCACCGGTGGGCCCGGTGGGGGATTACCGTGACGCAGTTGGCAACAATATAGTCAAACCACACAATTATATGAATGCACAGCGGAAGCATAAAGATAAATATATTTCAACATTTAATGTAATATCAAAGTATCACCATCGTTGAAATAAAATCCACAGGGGATCAAATAAAAATATAAGTATTGTTCAACAGACGTAGGCATCTTAAGCTTGCGAGACTCTTTATTGATGCTAAGGAGAATTATCCAGCCAATTACGCTTAGTACCTGCATTTAGTCTTTTTGGAAAAATATGTCAGTTTACACTGGTAAATACATTCAACTGACACTTTGGTAAAATGTTTAATAAAATTGATTTGAATGCACAAGGCACAAACTCTTTATAACTTGGGATAATTTTTAATTAAATCTTGTAAAGAATTACATGTTTACTATGCGTTCGGTCGCCCGGGTTGTGCCGGGTTAAAGATTAATAGACACACCACATAGCATAAAACCATGGCGGGAAAACCAACGGCTATACCTTTATAATTATGGACATAATGCCGGGTGTACGCCTACACCCGGATGTCAAGGTCATGGCCATTTCATAAAATGCTGCCAAGGATATCCGGGACATGGTCATTAAGCTCCCAAAGGCGTAAAGCCAACAAAACAAATTTTAAACGGGTCACATTGATAATACCCAACTACTAAAGAGTTGGGGTCAATAGCCCGACCAAGCGGTATTTTAAATACCGTAACGCAAGCCCGTATAATGGAAAATAAGTTAAAAGTATTTACCTTTGCAAGTATAAATCCTTGATCGAATAAATGCAAATATCTTTTACTGGCCTTCTATTCTGGAACGAAGGTCTTAAAATAACCTATTAGAATCCTAACGAGTCTTTAATTTAGCCGTAGCTTAGACCGGTCAGTTTCAAAGGATAATTACGGTTTAATCGCGTGAAAGGCGAAAACCGGGAATGGAATGTGATTTGGACCCAACAAGTTTGAAGACCTGTTTTATATGGGTAT
The DNA here is from genome assembly GCF_002127325.2 of Helianthus annuus. NCBI lineage: Eukaryota > Viridiplantae > Streptophyta > Magnoliopsida > Asterales > Asteraceae > Helianthus > Helianthus annuus. Next base: position 120,048,905 of record NC_035437.2, read on the forward strand.
AATAACCACACTCTGGATTTTGGGGTCAAAACAATAAGGTTTGACCCGTTTCGGCTAGTTTATGTAAACTAGTTACATAAACCGAACCGTGCGCGCAGAAGGCGTAACGGGTAACCGTAAGAGTTCTACACAGGTTTCCTAAGTCAATATGCTTTAAAGAGGATGTGGTATCTATAGGATACCTTCCATAATGCCCGTAACGAGTTTAAATCTATTTTATGCCCCGTAGGGGTATTTCGGTCATTTTAAAGATTATAAAAGAGGTTTCTGAGTTCTACAGAAAATCTGAGATTCCCGAACAGTTTATGAAGTTCAAAATACTCTATTTATTATTTAAAATCAGTAGCAACTGGATCGGGTCAAAAGACCTTGTAGAACTCAAGTTATGTCCGAAAAGGGTATATTCGGTAATTACCGAACCGATGCCATAACCGCAGGTTATGAGCAGGCTAAAAATAATTAAAAATCTTTATAAATCCCAAAATATTGTTTTACATCAGTGTGTAAAAGGTTTGATGTCGAAATCTGGGTTTAGATAGGCGTTATGCTAATTGCGCTATTTAATTACTAAAGTTTCCGTAATTTGCGCTATTTAGCATAACTCCTATTCTGGACCTCGGATTGATGTGAAATTTTAGGGACATGCTTAGAATTCAGTAACTAAGGTTATGGTCCTTTCACATGTCCGAAATTCTCGTTTTAAATTAAAAAGGGCATTACGGTCAACTTTTAAGCATTTAACGGAAAGGTGTAAAAGACTCGGACAAGCAACGAACCGGTCACAGAGGGTCATACCATCATGTAACCTGGTCCTAAGAGAGTCCTAAGGCATATCTATATCACACCATAACGGGTCAGAATTGAAGTCAAAGCAAAAGTCAAAGTTTTGCGACTTTCGGCTCCGAACCGGGTCAAAACAGTAAATGGTCGGATCAAACAAGCTTAGACTAGTTAATATACTTATTATCATGTTTTATGAGTGATAAAATAGGTTACACACCATCTACATTACTGATTATGCGTAAAATCGCAAAATAGCATTTCTGTTGACTTTTTCTAAGCACGTTTGACTCGACATTCGGACTAGTTAGAGTGGGAATCAGAGGGTGCCCTTTTAGGGGTTTAAAGCCCACATGATTACCAACATATAACTACCTTTGATTCGACAAACCACTGGACCATTTGTGATTTATCGCAAAGTCAATCGTTAATTACGACGGATTGACTTTTAAGCTAAACTATGCAAAAACTAAGCCACAAAGGGTTGGGCATACTTACAGAAGCTTGGTGCACGACTAGTGATGTTAGAAGAATGCTTGAGAGCTCCAGAAGTGAACTAGAAAGTAGGTTTGAGGTGTGTTGAACATTGGTGCATTACATTGCCTTTTATAGTGAACAATGATGCACAAGATCATTACAACTCATCCTACAATTGTTCATGGATGATCAGCAGGTGTCCCTGAGTGCTAGGGGACATGTAGGGGGCACCCATGCTTCAATTAATGCATCCAAGATCGTTCACAAGCTTAAACAGTGAGTCTGTCCAAGTTTTCTGCATCTGGGACTTCCACGCGGCCCGCATTAAGATTCAGGCTTGGCTAACGCGGGTCGCCTGAATCCTAATGTCAGTAACCGAATCTACAGATGGCTCGCGGCCCGCCTGAACTTCCTTGTTTCGCTAATGCGGGCCGCCTGAGGCCTGAATTTCAAGATTTTCAAATCTTTTGTAATCATTAACCTGACCTTTCGGTTTCGAAGGGGTAACTTTGCGATTTGGGCCTCGATTATTTACAAATAAGGGCCTCGCGACTATTACCCGCATTGTTAAGTCCCCGGTTAGTTTAATTACTATCCGGAAGGCCTTAACTTTTATTGTTGACGCTTTTAACCCCTTGCATACGAAATTTATCATAACTTTCTCGTTTTAAAACGGAACTCCGCGAAATTCATATCGTATATTCTAGTGAGCGAAATTTACTGTTACAATGTCCCGGGTTCGTCAAATGGCCACTCAGAGGTATAAATTAAACATGTTGACACATTTAACCCCTGTAGTTTGTAATCTCTCACTTTCTTCTGCGTTTCGCTCCGTACGATCCATGATTTATTCGTTTGAAGGTACGAGCATCATTTAGGGTTACTATACAGTATATTTACCCCTCGTTGACATTTTTAACCCTCGAATTTACATACTTTCAAGGTTTGTCAACTTTAGTCCTTTATTTAATATTTAATACCACGTGTAAACTCATGACACGTGTCAACACATTATTGGACACAAAATTTCGAGGTGTTACAGTGTACTTACACTCGAACCCGGAAAATGCAAATATGTCTCTTAACAGGCCGTTTTTGTAAAACGTCAAACTTGAGGACAGAGTCGGAATATAAAAGTGAAGCGAGGTCTTAATGCATACCTGGAGGGTTGCAATAATAACGACTTCGGTAAAACACCCGGTGTATGGGTAGGAATTTTAGCGCATGTGTAAACCAAGAGACGTGAACGCATGTTAAAAAAATCAAAATCAAAAGACTTGGATTATGAGTTATGACCATAAAATTTCGTAAATAGAAATTCTGAATAAATATGTTCAACCAATCGAGGTTGAACAACTTGAATAAAGAATGAAGTTTGACGTTCATAAGTGGTGAAATTTCACACGAACAAGTCAAACGAATTAAATAAAGAACAACGCTTGCTAGTGTAAGTAAGCGCGAACCAGATAAATAAAAGCGCGAAATACTAATAAACCTATGCAAGGGGTTATGGGCGCTAAAAAAAATGTAAGGTAAAAGAATCCGGGTAGTGGGTTGCAAAAACATGTAGGTGAGAACCAAATAATGGCAAGCATAGAATAAACCGACGTATGAATGATGTAAGAAGACGTAAAGTCGGAAAATTAGTCCAAAAGTAAACAAATGAAGCCTTAGACTACGGTCAAGGTCAACTAAAGTTCAAAAGCGAAAATAAACGATTCCAAACATAACAAGAGATGCTTTGAAGCTATATATGTATATACACATTTGAATATAGACACAAATAAAAGATGAATCTGCGGGATTATCGTAACCTTCGGGAATGCGAGCAGTGTTAAGGTCTACGGGACCAGAATGACTCTCGGGTCACGAATAAAAAGGGAAATAAACCTTAGGGTCCCTGTTAAAAGGGGGTGAAGACCTAAGGAAATAGCCTACAAGGCTAAGTGAAAGAACCTACGGGTCAATAGAGGAAAGCGAGGGAACTTGCTACGATTCCTCGCGTAAAACGAGAATGGAAAAGAATAAATTATGGGTTGTCAATTTCCTTGATATAAGTAATTGACTTAGTTAAAAGGAAAAACGTTAAACTAAAATTCAGTTTTAGCAAGAAACAACGTTTTAACAAATATGAATATTATGAGACGAACTCAGAAATGGTTAATATTAAAGGATATACGTTTTAACACCAATAGGTGTAAAACGATACATTCGAAAGAAAGATTTTCGACAATGAAAAGTCGACATAAACTTAAACAAGATGTGATGGGATTACAGTCACTAAAAGTGACGTAGAATGTAACCATGTTGTAACGTGAATTACAAGACAAGAAATCAGAAACACGCAAAAGGCCGGGATGGCAATATGATGTACCCAAGTGACGAGGTATAGAGTGACGGGGTATAAAGTGACGACGAGAAATTAGTCTAGCCGGTAAAAACCATTCAGAGTCAAAATAGTGTTACGACTTATGCAAGGCGTTGGTCAATATAAAAATTTGCTAGAAGTAAACGTGTTGAATAATAAATACGACCGAGTAATCAGATGACAACTCGGTCAAATAAGTGACTAGAATAAGAAACACAAGCTGAAAGTAATGGCCTACGAGGCCTTACACGTGAAAGGCGCATACGCCTTAAAACCAAAAACACATTACCATACTTTTTGGTAAGATTATTATATGCGAATAGTGCTCAAGTGATCACCGAAACTATGGTTCAGATGATCTAAACTGATAAAGTTTGTGAGAAAGGTTTCGGGGACGAATGTAACAACCCGCACTTTCGTGCGTTGTTACTACTCGTTACACTCATTATGCCAAGCACCAGAGATTCAGATCATAATGCAACTATATCAGATACATCACTATATCGGAGTATAATCGAATGACTACGCATATTCTATCACTATTACAAATCGCTATTTTTTCATAAATAAAAAAAACACTCACGATGATGTTGAGTGAGGGCTTAATCCACCATCCTCGATAACTGTGAGGTGTCAAACGTAAACAATCAACGCTAACAAAGACTATCAGGTGAGTACTATGTCTCCAGCCATCGTGACGATGACGGCAATACGAGCAAGTAGTACCCCGATAATCATTGTGGCACATCACATCGAAGAACGCACTCGAACGCATGCGAAACCCGATCATCGCACCGAATATTGGATATACTGATCCGTAAATACGACCCTTTGTGATTAATTAGAATAAATAAATAAATAATAATATAAATATATGAAAATATGGCCCAAACTATCGCAACGCACCAAAAACGAGGATCAAAAGGCCTCCGATCGGAAAGGCCAGCCGAACGGCTGGGCCAGCCGATCGGACGGGCCAGCCGAACGGCTGGGCCAGCCGATCGGACAGGCCAGCCGAACGGCTGGGCCAACCAATCGGACAGGCCGTCCGATCCGGACAGGGCCGACCGATCGGACAGGCCGTCCGATCCAGACGGGCCAGCCGATCGGACGGGCCGTCCGATCCAGGCCAACCTGCCCTCTTTTCCTACCTCATTGCCTATAAATACCCCTCATTCACCCCCAAAACACTTGTTGTCACTGTTGCTGCTCGACCAGAAGTTCTAACCCCTTTATCTCTCGATTTCTCGCAATTCTAGTAAGTTTTCAACTCAAATCTTGTACATCCTTGATCTATATGCAATCTTTCACCTTTCTATCTTTCAAATTCCAACTTTTAACCGTGAAATCAACGGATTTGAGGTGCTCTAAGGTGATGTCATCATGGAGTCCTTATGAACTTCAAGTGTTGGCCTCATTCCACCAAGAACAACTCAGATCTAAGGGATTTCCACAAGAATAAATAAGGTTTTCACATCAGATCTACTCATAATCATGAATAAGAGGATTGAAGGATGGTTTTCCAACTTTCCTTCAACTCTTTTGTTCTCAAAATATTCAAAAATGGTGGAATCAGAGCTTATACCGACCTTCTACTCATTATTAGTGTCGTGTTTGGTCAAAGATCTGATTCCTAATGATGAAACAACCAATTTCGGGTTAAACAAGGGAAACCGCCAAGAACGGCAAGTTCTGATGGAACGGGGTGATTCCCGGCTGTTAGAACAAGCCGGTTTTGATGGAATTTCAGTTGTTTAACGCGTCCCAGCAAACGTCTCGACCAAAACCACAAAAAACATGCAAAATTGTCGAAAACAGCTGGAAGGGTCAGTCAATCGGACAGCCCAGCCAATCGGACAGGCTGGCCGATCGGACAGCCAGACCGATCGGACAGGCTAGCCGATCGGACAGGCTGGCCGATCGGACAGCCCAACCGATCGGACAGCTCATCCGATCGGACAGCCCATCCTAACGGGCCAACCTTTGATCTGATTTTCGTTCAATTCCGTGTATTCCAATATCATTTAACGCGTTATCCAATACTCATGTAATCAGTCTGAAATCAGGGTATTCTTAGGCATTATCCTGTCAATCCAACCAAATACGCACTGTGAGTATACTTAACCCCTTTTTAACGAATTTTGGGTGTAACATACGTTCCTTATAAATCGAACTTATCAAACGAATGATTCAATTTGTTAATTTATCACTTGCGAATAACTGTTTGCATAGATATACGTGATGCTAGTTGCATGTATGCTAGGACTTATACTCGTGACGTCCCACCACGACTAGTATAGTACTATTGCGCCCGACGGGGTCTAGTTATGCCATCGAAGAATCGAGCATCGAGGACTTAGCTGGTAGTATCAGTTTTGTGAGTATATATGTCGTGTATTACGTTTATGCATGTGGAAATTCGCAGCACTTTTAATCTAATATACTATTACATATCAAACCTGTATACTCGCCAATACTTTTGTATTGACAATATTTTAACGTATGTTGCAGGTTTAGTCGAAGTCTACATCAAATCAAGCTAGGAAGTCTAGAAACTCACTTAAAATCTAGGTTTTCGGATTTGAATTGTTCGAGAGGACAAGAAATCAGTGATGACTTTTGTGATTGTATTATTTGTTAGTATGGGATAACGAATGTAATGAATATAATCGCAACATAGTTGTTATGGATTCTCTTGAGCAATCTGATTCGCCTAGTGCCGCGCCCCGATGATTCCGCCATCGGTTGGGGTGTGACAGATTGGTATCAGAGCCATAACTATAGGGAATTAGGCAAGACTTGACCTAGTCCGGGTCGATGTCTTAGAAATTGACCTAGTCTATAGTCTAAGCACCCACAGGCTGACTCGTACGAACCCAGTAGGGTTTGTATTGCGCCTACCTGATGCTTTCGATCGAAATTGCAAAAACTACGACTTTGTGTTCCAGTCGAGACCAGGTGTTTTCTAAGGCGGACACAATACACATGTTTTCGAAAATACTCGTATCTCACAACCGAGTGATCCAGTCGAGACCAGGTGTGAAAACCAATAACTCTTGATAGGGTTGCTCACTCAGCGCATTTTTCTAGCACGAGAATCTTCTGTTGAGTTAGGAGTGACATCCATACCTCGACGTAAGCCTCCATTTCGAAATTCTAGTGGAACTCTCGGACTCATTCGATGAGCACAACCACAATTGGGAACGAAACTGTTAAGTCAGGGGTGAAACCCGTACCTTAATGAACCATTCCACTCTCTAAAATGGTTTTGAAAAGCTCTCACCAAGGACTCGACCACCACAATGACTCGAGCCACGCGATGACTAAGAGGACGAATGCCATGAGCTGCATCCCAGTGGAAGCATAAGTCTCCAAGGTCAACGCTCGTGCGCGAATTTGTTGGGTGTGAATGGGTTACCTTGGATAGTCGACGCCAAAACACCCGAGGCACTCCGAATACTTTACTAAGCCTACAACTCGCCGGATTTTACGATTTGATGAACTTAGTTACGTTTTATGTGTTTAATTACGATTATCAATTTTCGCTCACTGTTTTACAAAACGTGCAACTCGCACAGCCATCGCAATCCAAGACAAAGACTGAATGCTCGCAACAAAACTAATGTCTAATTGCCCGCTTTTCTCTCTCACTTTCTCTCTCAGCGCGTCCTCGCGCATTCTAAACCATATCATACGTGTGTAAGTGTAAACTACAACTATCTATATCTAAGTACAACCAAATCATTGTGTGAGAATCTAGGAAGTTTCGTGTCTCCTATGTGGCTCCTGATGTGCGTGAAGTGTGTTATATTTTAGATGTATATTTAAGCCCCTTTTTACACTTTTAGCCAAGTTTTAAATTTATAAAACACGATATTTACTAACACTAAACACACATATGGGCAAGTGCACCCATCGTGGACGTAGTATAGTGTTGGTAAGATACCGAGGTCGTCCAAGGACACAAGAGCTTTTAATACCGGTTTATCCTCAACGTCTAACCAAATCAAAAAGTGAGAAAAATGTTTTAAACTAAGAAAAATAAAAACTAACTAAATGCTGAAAAATAAAATAAAATAAAAACAGATAGACAAGATGAATCACTTGGATCCGACACGTGTATTAGTATAACCTTTGATTATTTTCGCACTTTTGCACTTGTTTAAGAGATTATCTTAGTTATTGTAGTAGGCCCCTCTTTTGAAGGCGACGTTACCCTCAACCCAGTAGTTTGAGTCAGCAAGGATACAATCCTAAAGGGTCGGGTTATTGAAAGATAATGAATTAAGTTATTAATGCAAATTGTGGTAGGCCCCGCTTTCGGCGGTGACGTTACCCTCGGCTAAGTAGTCTGAGTCAGCAGGGATACAGTCCTAAATAGCCGGGTTATAGTATTAATTGTAGTTAACTTATGAGGGGGTCAAAGAGTTTGGATCCCCGCCATCCAATACCTATGGGCATTGAAGGAGATCCTACTAAATTTGACCCAGGTCCCAAGCAGGACCTCTAAACGCTGAACAAGGGCAAGACCCTTACCAAACCGTTCCCTTAACCCCCGACCAGGTAGCCAACATACCTCCATATAGACCGTGGAGATATGAATGGTGAAAATCTTTTATTTTATATAGACAGTAAAATAACGCCAAGACACCACAGACAAACGATAAGGAAAGATCACCTTCAACATAAGTAACTAGTTATTAAAGTCATTAATACAAAACCAAATAAAAAGTGCAAAAGCTTAAAAATAAAAAGTATTATACTAAACACTTGTCTTCACCAAGTGATGTAAGAGACTTAGGCAAACATGGCCTTGATTGTCAAGAACTCTTACGATCAATCTTGGATCCCGAGACGACTCACACACTCTACGATGGACAATGGATGATGGTGGTGGATGATGGTGTTATGGTGGTGGTGGGTGGTGGATGAAGTGTGAGAGAGGTGGTGTGCCAAGGGATGAAATGGAATGAAGCCAAGCACCCCTATTTATAGGCTGAACAGAAGGCTGGGCACGGCCCCGTGTCCGCTGGACACGCCCCCGTGCCCGTCTGACATTCTCTCTCTTCATTAATTGTAATTCGCAATTACAATTAATGCGCCTGCTGTACTTTCACCACGCCCCCGTGCCCGCTGGACACGGCCCCGTGGTGGGCAATGGAAGCTTCTACTGGTTTGTCTTTTCTGCTGCTTCCTGGGCACGCCCCCGTGTTCGCTGGACACGGGGCGTGTTCAGTCTCTGTTTTCTCTTCTTTGCCTTGGGAGGTGCCGTTGAGGGTCCGGGCAGTCTACTTTTGTTCCTTTTCTTGTATTTATGCTAGAATTAGTTGTCTTTTTGCTTCTTTTGTGATTTTGAGCTCATTTCATCCTGAAAATACAAAAGGAAGACAAAAACACTCTTTTTCCAACATTAGTACTTAAAAAGGGTTAGTTTTATGCCTTAATTGATGTGATTTATATGTTGCATTTTACACACATCATATACCCCCACACTTGAACTTTTGCTTGTCCTCAAGCAAAACTCTTTAAATGTGGCCTACACTCCCAAATGGAATAGGTAGAAGAGAAGGTTTTTAGCTTGTCCTAGAGTGTCGGGAATCCAAGGTCTTTGTAAGTTTTATTTTTATTTATTTACAATCCTATTCGTTATGATTTATTTTGAACGTTTCATAAGATAAATTACTTATTTAGGCATAGCATGCCTTATTAAAATTCCATTTATATACAAGTTCACATACCTCATGGGGGATCACTCAACACTCGGCCGAAGGTGTAGATTTTTAGTGAATCACTCGAGAGCGGCATGGAACTTACGCCTTCCATAGGCTTGCCAAGCAATCAATCCTCCTCCTTTTTAACTTTTTACCTTTGTAAATATCAAGAGGACTTTTGGGTGAAGGGTTAGGCTTGGGTTAAAGGTGGGTGGTTGGGTTAGTGGTTAGTAAAAAGGGCGAAAATCGTAAAAAGCGTCGGTTTTCGTAAAATACCTTGTCTTTAGTGACTTTTTTATTTTGAAGTATTTCTCCAAACAAGCTTTTATATAACTTTTGTTTGTTTTTGACTTCATCATTGTTTTTTTTTTTTTCATCACATAAAAAGGCGAGTTTACGAAGAACCGAGCTTGTTACTAAAATAAAGGGTGAAAAATAAAAATGGTTTTTGGTGGGTAAAAAGGGTTTTGGGGTAATGAAATGAAAGGTTTAGGCTCAAAGGGGCTATCTAGGGGGATTTTGGGTAGGTGATAAAATTGAAAAATAATGGTTTTGAAAGAAAAATGGTTAGTCCTAATGCCTCCATCATTTACTTACTTGGGTTTAAGTTGGTAAGGACCGGGAATGTATTGTTGTGGCAAGTTCTAGATTTGTAAGAACCAAGCGGCTATTCACACAAGAAACGAAAAATGAGCATTTAGTCTAAATATGTATATTTTTATGCTCAATAAAGGCTCAAAATTCACTTTTGTGGGAATGGGTTTTTAATGTGATCAAGTATATATAATCGAATTTTTAACTAGACTTGTTATGCCGTTTTATAATTTTCTTATGTTGGTTCTTTGTTATCACGACGCTATCGGTTGTAAACTTGTAAAAATATAACCTTTTTAGAACTTGTTATTCCCAACTTAAACTAAAACAAGTAAATAAAAATAAAAAATGAAAAAATTTTTGAAAAAATTTGGGGTGTTTAGCGGTTCCAATAGAGTTTTGTGTAAGGCTTGTGTTTAGGATTTGCAAAATTCAAGGTTTTAGCATCCCCCCCACACTTAAATTACACATTGTCCTCAATGTGTCCAAAAATAAGGTTTTTGGTTGATTAGAATGTGTAAAAGTGGTTTAAAAAGCAAAGATTTTTGTTACTGGCAGTCTGGACACGGCCCCGTGTCCATTGGACACGGCCCCGTGGTGAACTGCCAGTACCGAGAACTTACAGAAGATGAACACGGGGGCGTGTTGGGTGAACACGACCTCGTGTCTGGCAAAAAATTGCAGGTCAGTAACCAAACAGCAGGTCTGGGAGATGAACACGGGGGCGTGTCGGCTGGACACGTCCCCGTGTGGACAGTCTGTGAGCCTGAAAAACAGGTTTTCTCTCCCGGTTTCTCCATTTCGGGGCTGCAAGTGCTAATATTTAGCACTCTAACCCTTGCATTGTACCTGTCCAATCACTCAATACCAAACCAAACAAGCATAAACCATCTTAAATTACCATCGTCAAGTATCATCCAAGCATAAAGGAAAAGTAAAACAAAGATAAAAGAGAAAGTAAATTGTTCAACAAGCGGCACGCAGGCCATAAATTGTTCGATAGAGAAGGGTACTTAAACCTGTGGGCTCATCACCAACCTGCCCCTTGTTCCTTCAAGCCTTCTACTCCATGTCTTCATCACTACCATCACCTCCACCCCCATGCCTCGCCATGTACTCCCGGATGCTACCGATATCATCTTGTATATCGTTAACGTTGCGCTCGATAGCTCCAACCCGGTGGTATGTGTTGTTGGCGAGATTGTAGGTGTTCCTGGTGCACATAAGGTTTTCCTGCAAAAGATCATGTAAACTTTGAAAGTTAGGAAAACCGCCTCCTTGAGAGGAGGATTGACCCGGATCGCCTTGGGGTGGGTACTGAAAATGGGGAGGTGGTGCATGAAGAACTAGAGCCTCCTGCGGGTTCCATGCATAGCCTTGCGTCCTTTGAAAGCTCACCGTCCCGTCTTCCGCCTCATAAAGCAAGTTCATGGCTCGGCAAATGTGGTAATCGACCCGTCCCGACCATGGACTCCTTTCAAAGGACCTTGGGATATTCGTGAAATGCTTGAAAAGACGGTACACCCATCCCCCGAAGAAGATGGGTGTAGGAGCGTGAGCAACGCGATTTAGGTGCATGTTCCGTAACAGGAGATAAGGAACATCGAGAGGCTTCTGGTTGTGGATGCAGTGAAGGACAACCAAATCTTTCAACCCTACAACGCCACTACTGTCGTGACGCTGGTTCAGCGAGTAGGAGAGGAGCCTGTGAATGTAGCGGTAAAGCGGGTCCCTCAGTTTGGTGCTTTTGGTGCTGCTTGGGTTGTAGATTCCTTCACCTATTTGAGCCCATGCGGCTTGGCGTTCAGTTGCACCCAAGTCTCGTAATCCCCCAGTATTCTCTTCATTTCCCGATTCCTCTTCACTATATAGCCCTATGATATCTCCAAACTGTGCCATGGAGGTTGTGAACGTGGTCCCTCCACATCGGAATGTGACCGTATCATGGTCAAACGGGTCACATCTCGAGTTGAAAATGAAGGTGCTGTAGAACTCCATCGTGCATTGTTGCACCGACCGAAGCCGGGTGTTCAATGCGACAGCCAGTGGACCTCTCACAATGTTGTTGAATCGGTCAAGTTGATTTACCATGGTTAGCAAGTCGGTACACGCCCGCCTCGGGTACTCTTCCGGTCTTGTTTGTAGTACCTCGTACCGTGCCCTAGCGTCCAGTTCACTTGCGTTAAACCTCGTGAATTTCGACATCTGAAAGAATACATCAAAAGTTAGTACGAAACAAGGAAAATCGGAGTGAAACTGCAAACAGTGGGCTGGACACGGCCCCGTGTTCAGCGGACACGGCCCCGTGTCCAGGCGTCTGTAACCCAAAAATTTCATTTTTCGTCCCAGTTTCGAAAACCTGAAAATTTTTAGCCAAATAGTAGCGGTTTCCCCCGAAAATGAAACCCTAAGTGTCGTTTTTCCCAAAACAAACCGTTTACCCTTTCAATTTCGTGTTTTTCGGTTCAAGAACAAGGGTTCGGGGTTTTAGTTGGACATCGAACAAATCTATCAACAATACATGTTTATTTACTTCCTACTATACTAATCTAAACTACTACTAACAGATTTTATCAAAAATTTTGAGTTCGATCCGGATGAATATGAAGAACCCTAGATTTTTCCCCAATTTTTGATGTTTTAACTACATGCAAGTAACTAATCTAACTACTAGAGATGATAGAATCATACCTTGACGTTGTTAGATTCGGTAGTGACGTCGGAAAACTGCAGAAAATCGCCTCAAACCAGAGCGTTTTCGGCTATACGGGGCGTGTGGAATGGTGTAACTGATAGAAAAAGAGGGTTTTATCCCGACAGTTGCCTCGACACGGCCCCGTGCCGGGCAAAGTTTTTAAATTTTTTTTTTTTTTATTATGATGTGCTCGTGTGCATGCCCGTTATTTCCGAAAATGGCTAGAAGACTTACTGGTTTTGAAACGTACACTTACCTGTAACATGTCGGGTATGAGTTTATTCGTTAACCGTTTGAAGTGAGATATCCTCTTCCTCATCCTCAATGGATCCTCGGTAGAGTTTTAGCCGTTGGCCATTGACTTTAAATGGTATCCCATTTCGAGTTTTAATTTCTACTGCACCGTGTGGAAAAATATGGGTGACGGAAAAAGGTCCTGACCACCTAGACTTTATCTTACCAGGAAATAATCGAAGTCGTGAATTAAACAATAGAACTCGATCTCCTACCCGAAATTCATTAGATTTAATATATTTATCGTGTAAATTTTTCATCCTTTCTTTATAAATTTCGGAGTTAGAATATGCATAATTCCTTAGCTCGTCTAATTCATTTATTTGACAAAATCAATTTTTACCTGCATTTTCTAAATCTAAGTTTACGTTTTTTATTGCCCAGTAGGCCTTGTGAGCTATTTCTACTGGCAAGTGACAACTTTTTCCATAGACAAGTTTATATGGGGTTGTGCCTATAGTGGTTTTATAAGCAGTTCGAAAAGCCCATAAAGCGTCGTCCAACTTGTCGGCCCATTCTTTTTTATTTATTCCTACGGTTTTTTCAAGTATTCGTTTTAAACCTCGATTAGTCACTTTGGCTTGCCCATTTGTTTGAGGGTGATATGCTGTTGAGACCCGGTGATAGACCCCATACCTTGTTAATATTTTTTCGAGTTGATGATTGCAAAAATGGGTACCTCTATCACTTATTAAAGCCTTTGGTGTCCCGAAGCGAGAGAACAGTTTTTTCAAAAATTTTACCACTACTCTTCCATCATTTGTTGGAAGAGCCTCGGCCTCCGCCCATTTAGACAAGTAATCGACTGCCACAAGTATATATTTGTTTCCCTTTGAAGGTGGGAAAGGTCCCATGAAATCGAGTCCCCACACATCAAAGATTTCACAGACGAGAATGCCATTTTGAGGCATTTCGTTTTTGGAAGAAATATTACCTGATCTCTGGCAGGCATCACATGTCTTTACAAGGTTTTGTGCATCCTTGTATATAGTTGGCCAGTAAAATCCAGAATCAAATACCTTTCGTGCGGTACTTGCGGCACCATGATGTCCTCCGTATGGACCTTCATGACAATGGCGGAGAATTCTTCGTGCTTCGTTACCATGGACACACCTTCGGATGAGCTGGTCAGCACTTTTTTTGGAAAGATAGGGGTCTTCCCAAAAGTAATGCTTTACATCAGCAAAGAATTTCTTTCTTTGATGATGTGGCCATCCTTTGGTGACTATACCGCTAGCTAAGAAATTAGCGTAGTCGGCATACCATGGCTCTTGTCTACTCTCCATCATTTCCAAGGATTCCGTGGGAAATTTCTCGTTGATTTGCTCGTCTCTGGTTGTCTCCAAAGCTGGGTCTTCTAAGCGTGAGAGTTGATCTGCAGCAGTGTTTTCTGCTCCTCTTTTGTCCTTGATTTCGATGTCGAATTCTTGGAGGAGTAGAATCCATCTGATCAAACGGGGTTTTGCGTCTTGCTTCTTGAAGAGGTACCTGATGGCTGCATGGTCTGTATAGACTACTGTTTTAGAAAGAACAAGATAAGAACGAAATTTATCAAAAGCAAATACCACTGCTAGTAATTCTTTTTCTGTAGTTGTATAATTTTCTTGTGCATCATTAAGAGTTTTACTAGCATAATAAATTGGGTGGAAATGCTTTTCTTTTCTTTGTCCCAAGACTGCTCCAACAGCAAAGTCACTTGCATCGCACATGATTTCGAAAGGAAATTTCCAATCTGGCGCTATCATGATAGGTGCATTGACTAGCATTCCCTTGAGGGTTAGAAATGCTTGATTGCATTCTTTGTCAAAGATGAAGGGTGCATCTTTTTCAAGTAATTTTGTTAGAGGCCTTGAGATTTTTGAAAAGTCTTTGATAAACCTTCTATAAAATCTGGCATGTCCTAGGAAACTTCTGATTGCTCGTACGGAGGATGGAGGAGGTAATCGAGAAATAGTCTCTATTTTTGCTCGATCAACTTCCATTCCTTCGCTTGAGATTTTGTGACCGAGTACTATTCCCTCTGTTACCATGAAATGACATTTTTCCCAGTTAAGGGCGAGGTTAGTTTCCTCACATCGGGATAGCATTCGTTCAAGATTATCGAGGCATTGGTCATATGAGTCTCCAAAGATGGAAAAGTCATCCATGAAGACTTCCATTGTCTTTTCGATCATATCATGGAAAATGGCGACCATACAACGTTGGAATGTTGCAGGCGCATTACATAGACCGAATGGCATGCGTCGATATGCGAAAGTTCCGTAGGGACATGTGAAAGTTGTTTTCTCTTGGTCTTCCGGTGCTATCGGTATTTGAAAGTAACCTGAAAAACCATCTAAGAAACAATAAAATTTATGACCGGATAATCTTTCTAACATTTGATCAATGAAGGGTAAAGGAAAGTGGTCTTTCCTTGTTGCTTCATTTAATCGCCTATAATCTATACAAACTCTCCATCCTGTGACGGTTCTCGTTGGTATTAATTCATTTTTCTCATTAGTTATTACCGTCATACCTCCTTTCTTTGGGACTACTTGAACGGGACTTACCCACGGGCTATCGGAGATAGGGTAGATTAGTCCGGCGTCAAGTAGTTTGATGACTTCATTCTTAACCACTTCTTGAACATTGGGGTTCACTCTTCGTTGTGGTTGAATTACCGTTTTGTAGTCATCATTCATTAAAATTTTGTGCGTGCACATGGAAGGGCTTATTCCTTTAATATCTACAAGCTTCCAAGCGATCGCTTTTTTGTGTTTTTTAAGCAAGTTAACTAATTTTTCTTTTTCTATGTTACTTAATTTAGATGAAATGATTACAGGTAAACTACCATCCTTGCCTAGAAAAGCATATTCCAAACCTTTAGGAAGTTCTTTGAGCTCAATGGGTGGGTCTTTAGAAGACACCTTATTTTGTGGCTCATCTAGATTAAGAATCTTAAAGGTTTGTTCTATGGCTATCTCTTCTTCGACAAAGTGGTCTTCTTCGTTAGTCGTATCAGGTGGCTCTGCTTCATCTTCAATTGGGGGGTCATTGTTGCCAAAAGGATACTTCATTGAACGCTCAAGATCTATGCTCCTTTTGAATGCCCCTAATTGAAGAGGTAGATTGTTGAATTTCCGGTTTTTCAAAGCTTTATGAGTTTGTACAAAAGGTTTTCCCAAGACTAAGGGGGCGTCATCAAGGATGACGAAGTCGGTTGGGATTACCATTTGTTTTGTTTGAACCAAAACATCTTCAACTACACCGATTGATTTCATTACTTTTCGATTGGATAGAAAAATGGGAATTTGAAGTGGAGTAAAATCACTAATACTTAATTTTTCAAAAATGTAGTTAGGCATTATGTTAACACAAAGATCTTTATCAATGGTGATATTACTAATAAAGGAATTTTGAAAGAAACATGGAACCGGTGTAATGTTAATTTCAAAAGGATCTTCTTTTATTAGCGAGGTTTGATCATTAGTTAACTTAACACTCACTATTTCTTTGATTTTAGCACTAGTGTTTAACTCTTTTAAAAACTTAGCATGAGGGGTTACTAAACAATGATTTTCGAAAGTAGGTGACAAGAGAATAATTTCTTCAAAATTAGACTCTTCTTGTAATTTAACGTTATCGGACTCACCTTTTTCGTTGTTTAACTCATGTGTCGGTTTTTCACTTTCTTGTCCTTCCATTTTTACATTTTCAACTATCTCTACGTTATTATCATTTTTTAATTCTTCTCTTGCGCGGGATTCCTCTTCCCTTGCGCGAGATTCTTTCATGTAACGTTCGATAGTTTTAATGTGTTCTAATATCCTATTGGTCACTTCGGTGAGAGAAAAAGAATTTGGATCCTCAAAGCTTGAATCCATCGTGGACGTAGTATAGTGTTGGTAAGATACTGAGGTCGTCCAAGGACACAAGAGCTTTTAATACCGGTTTATCCTCAACGTCTAACCAAATCAAAAAGTGAGAAAAATGTTTTAAACTAAGAAAAATAAAAACTAACTAAATGCTGAAAAATAAAATAAAATAAAAACAGATAGACAAGATGAATCACTTGGATCCGACACGTGTATTAGTATAACCTTTGATTATTTTCGCACTTTTGCACTTGTTTAAGAGATTATCTTAGTTATTGTAGTAGGCCCCTCTTTTGAAGGCGATGTTACCCTCAACCCAGTAGTTTGAGTCAGCAAGGATACAATCCTAAAGGGTCGGATTATTGAAAGATAATGAATTAAGTTATTAATGCAAATTGTGGTAGGCCTCGCTTTCGGCGGTGGCGTTACCCTCGGCTAAGTAGTCTGAGTCAGCAGGGATACAGTCCTAAATAGCCGGGTTATAGTATTAATAGTAGTTAACTTATGAGGGGGTCAAAGAGTTTGGATCCCCGCCATCCAATACCTATGGGCATTGAAGGAGATCCTACTAAATTTGACCCAGGTCCCAAGCAGGACCTCTAAACGCTGAACAAGGGCAAGACCCTTACCAAACCGTTCCCTTAACCCCCGACCAGGTAGCCAACATACCTCCATATAGACCGTGGAGATATGAATGGTGAAAATCTTTTATTTTATATAGACAGTAAAATAACGCCAAGACACCACAGACAAACGATAAGGAAAGATCACCTTCAACATAAGTAACTAGTTATTAAAGTCATTAATACAAAACCAAATAAAAAGTGCAAAAGCTTAAAAATAAAAAGTATTATACTAAACACTTGTCTTCACCAAGTGATGTAAGAGACTTAGGCAAACATGGCCTTGATTGTCAAGAACTCTTACGATCAATCTTGGATCCCGAGACGACTCACACACTCTACGATGGACAATGGATGATGGTGGTGGATGATGGTGTTATGGTGGTGGTGGGTGGTGGATGAAGTGTGAGAGAGGTGGTGTGCCAAGGGATGAAATGGAATGAAGCCAAGCACCCCTATTTATAGGCTGAACAGAAGGCTGGGCACGGCCCCGTGTCCGCTGGACACGCCCCCGTGCCCGTCTGACATTCTCTCTCTTCATTAATTGTAATTCGCAATTACAATTAATGCGCCTGCTGTACTTTCACCACGCCCCCGTGCCCGCTGGACACGGCCCCGTGGTGGGCAATGGAAGCTTCTACTGGTTTGTCTTTTCTGCTGCTTCCTGGGCACGCCCCCGTGTTCGCTGGACACGGGGCGTGTTCAGTCTCTGTTTTCTCTTCTTTGCCTTGGGAGGTGCCGTTGAGGGTCCGGGCAGTCTACTTTTGTTCCTTTTCTTGTATTTATGCTAGAATTAGTTGTCTTTTTGCTTCTTTTGTGATTTTGAGCTCATTTCATCCTGAAAATACAAAAGGAAGACAAAAACACTCTTTTTCCAACATTAGTACTTAAAAAGGGTTAGTTTTATGCCTTAATTGATGTGATTTATATGTTGCATTTTACACACATCACTCCTATGTGAATCTATTTATATTGCACGTTACAAGTTTCGATCGCGCTCAATCGCATCGTAAACTCCAAATCATTATGATCGAATCTCATTCCAAATCTATCTGTCTAGATGCCTTCCAACAACTCTGCCTCGAGACGAACAGCTAGAAGAAGAGCCAAACGAAGCGCCGATAAGAGGATTGCCTCGCTTGTGACCAAGGAAGTGGTCAAGCTCATTCCTCAAATTGTCGCTCAAGTACACTCTCTCAGTAACTCTCGAGCCGCGATGGACTCTAAGACGGAAGCGCCGCAATCTACTTTTCTCTACAAACACTTCAAAGCCTGTGACCCGATGGAATTCACAGGTGAAGGAGGTGCGACCCAACTACTCCAGTGGTTCGATTCTATCGAAGTTACCCTTCGTCAGAGTGGGTGTCCCGGTAGTTTTCGTACTACTTGTGCTACCGGAGTATTTCAATCGCGAGCACTCGACTGGTGGACCGCCGAACGCAACAAAAGTGGGATCTCCACAGCTTACGCCCTCTCTTGGGACGAGCTGAAGGAACTCATGAAGGAAGAATATTGTCCTCCTCACGAAGTCCAGAAGCTAGAAAATGAATTTTGGAAAATCAAGCAAACCGAAGGTGACAATGCTGGCTATCCAGCAAGGTTCAAGCAGCTTAGTACAATCTGCCCAAGTCAAGTCAACACTTCAGAAAAAGCCATTCCAAAGTACATCCGTGGCTTGCCTGAGTGTGTGGGTGATTTTGTCGAAGCTGCAAGACCTGCTACCATCGAAGAGACCTACCGCTTAGCCGTAGAGATCAACAACAAACGAGTCTTGGACGGGTGCTTCTCCAAGAAGCCTGTCAAACAAGCTCATCAAGCAGTCATCATCAACTCTTCCGACGGTTCCTCTGGCGAATCGGTCGATGGTTCATCTGACAACTCCTCTGAAGGTTCTTCTAAGGATTGCTCCGACAATGTCCCCAGCGAATCCCCAGACAAATCCACCGACAACACCGCATCATCCCGAGAAGATCAACCCGACCGCAAACGAAAGACCGTGAGCCCAGACTCTGCAACAACTGGACTGTCACAAGCAGAACCTCTACGAGCAGTCCCGGTTCAACTGAAACATGTTTACCATGGGCCTCATCCCCTGTGTTTCACGTGCACGTATCATCACCCGCCTGAAGCAAATTGTCGCTATTGCACAAATTGCAACTGGTATGGTCATCATACACAGCACTATCGTGCAGGACCGCAGCTTGAGGAATTTCAGCAACGACCGAAGTCTCCACAGAAGGCCTCCGCAGCAACGTTAGGTTGTTTCTAATGTTGTTGTAACAATACGACTTATCGCCGTCAATTTCTTTTATGTGTGGAACTTGTTTCATCTATCATCGCATGTGAATTCTATTTCTCTTATACTCGCGCACCATTTAAACGCTAGCACTATGTACTATATAATGTATTTTAGCCTTAAAACACTCTTAGAACGAGGTACGATAGACGTGCAAGGAACAACTAATCGCGGGTGCACATGGGATTATTTTGATCAGTGCACGGAGATCGTAGTGAAATTCTAATGGTAATATAACGTTTGAAAGCATGGTCAAGCGTGGTGGATACGCCGTTGGTACGTCCTATATATAAGCGTCTTAGCCATGTCAACAAAGCGTGACACCAAATCACGGGGCATAAGTAGTAGGGGTAACGCAAGGTGTGCTTTACCATACTATCGAAGTTTCGTGAAGAAAGTGCCATGTGGAGTTGAGCGTTATTAGACCTATTATATTATTATGGTCATTTTCGACACACTACAAATCGATCGCAAGGCGTTACAAAACTAAATCGCATCACTGTGAGACTTCTCGTAAGTCTGCGAACGCAACGCAATTGCCACATCGATGGACTTAGGTAAGTTCACCCCGAGGAGCAATTGGTGCAACGCAAGACTGGTCGTAAGTCTATAATGCAACTCAGTCGCAGTTTTTCTAAATCAACCTCGCAATCTAAATCATTCGTTATATGGCTCGAAATCGAAATCGCATCTTGTGGTTATCTCGCAATCTCTATCACTGGTTATTGACTATTGTGTGAACCTCTATCGCTTGGTGTGGATCGCTTATTGGGGGATCGCTAGACGAGTATCGAAAATCACTCACCGCTTTTTGCTTTAACGCATTTCGCGCCTATCCCATCACCTCGATACTCTTATCGTGTGTCGCTATCGCTTATCGATGTTCGTGTTATCTGTGTTATGTTAGCACGCACGACCTCGCTTCACGAGACAAAACTAATAGGGCTGAAACATGGAGGTGTTTTAACCATATTAGCAGACTTTTGTGGAAAAAGACCATGTGGGCTAACATTAGTTAGTGTTTGTGGTGTATTCAACTCAATCAAATCGCATATCGCTCGCAACGCAACAATCGTCACTTATCATTTATTTGGGATCGAATTGCTTATCGCTATTCAAATCATCGTTCATCGCTTGGGGAGTCATCGCAGTTGTGTAGTATTAGGGTACATGACGTCGCTTCACGAGACAAAACTAACATGGGGAAACGTGGTGTTTTCCATGTTAGCAACTCTTGTGGAAACATGCCATGTGGGTTCTTATGTGGAAATGAATCAAAATCGCGTCATTCGCCATCGCCTATCAATCGTCGTCTAACCCAGTGTGCCATATCAATGTTTCGTGTCATCGAACTACTCGCACTCGCTATCTACGCTTTGTTTGCATCCGATTCTCTTCTACTCACGACTCGGTCTAGCACCCTATCGCTTGGACCGACGGAACAAAAATTCTATCTGTGTCTTATCGGCACGCGTGACACCGCCTCACGAAACAGAGGTAATATAGGCAAAACATGGTGGATACGCCGCTGGTACTTCCTATATATAAGTGTTTTAATCATATTAACAAACTTTCGTGGGAAGGTGCCACGTGGGGCTCGATGTAAATTATTTTTCTGTACTGTTAAAGAAACCCAATTTTTATAAAATTTTATTAAAACCGTTGGACAAGTGAAATTTCCTCACAACCTGGAGAAAACATCGAATCAGTTTAGCTACATACCCAATGGGAGTTTCACAAGTCTAGTTTTCCTTAAAACTTTTGCAATCACAAAAAGAAATCTTCCCGAAAACGATGGTTCGGCAATCGAGTTTCAGCTCGAACCTACGTTGTAGGAGAGTTTTCTTAAAAGTAATTTTACCACTAAATCCTTTAAAATGTATAAGTCTTTTACTAAATTAACAGAAACCCTTCCCATAGCGCTGGTGTGGACATCGAGGCAGTTAACGCCGCGCCATGGGGAGATTTTCTTAAAGCATCTTCGGAGATTAATCGACCATCTGTAAGTTTAAGACGCTATGGAATCGCTTTTGTAGGTGTTATCATTTTTGGTTGATTCGAATCCTATCTTCTCACCCTCTCGCTCGTCAAATCTTAAATCGATCGCTCGCTTATCTAGACGCTTTTAACCGCTACTCTCATTTGCATCAACTCTTACGACCCTACTAAGGGATTAATTTCGGGATGAAATTTCCTAAAGCAGGGGAGACTGTAACAACCCGCACTTTCGTGCGTTGTTACTACTCGTTACACTCGTTACGCCGAGCACCAGAGATCTGGATCATAATGTAACTATATCAGATACATCACTATATCGGAGCATAATCGAATAACTACGCATATTCTATCACTATTACAGAGCTATTTTTTCATAAATAAAAAACAACACTCACGATGATGTTGAGTAAGGGCTTAATCCACCCTCCGCGATAACCGTGAGGTGTCAAACATAAACAATCAACGCTAACAAAGACTATCGGGTGAGTACCATGTCTCCAGCCATCGTGACGATGATGGCAATACGAGCAAGTAGCACCCCGATAATTATTGTGGCACATCACGTCGAAGAACGCACTCGAAGGCACGCGTAACTCGATCATCGCACTGAATATTGGATATACTGATTCGTAAATACGACCCTTTTGTGATTAATTATAATAAATAAATAAATAATAATATAAATATATGAAAATATGACCCAAACTATCGCAACGCACCAAAAACGAGGATCGAAAGGCCTCCGTACAGAGGGGCCAGCCGAACGGCTGGGCCAACCGATCGGACGGGCCAGCCGAACGGCTGGGCCAGCCGATCGGACAGGCCAGCCGAATGGCTGGGCCAGCCAATCGGACAGGCCGTCCGATCCGGACAGGCCCGACCGATCGGACAGGCCGTCCGATCCGGACGGGCCGGCCGATCGAACGGGCCGGCCGATCCAACCTGCCCTCTTTTCCTTCCTCCTTGCCTATAAATACCCCTCATTCACCCCCAAAACACTGGTTGTCACTGTTGCTGCTCGACCAGAAGTTCCAACCCCTTTATCTCTCGATTTCTCGCGATTCTAGTAAGTTTTCAACTCAAATCTTGTACATCCTTGATCTATATGCAATCTTTCACCTTTCTATCTTTCAAATTCCAACTTTTAACCATGAAATCAACGGATTTGAGGTGTTCTAGGGTGATGTCATCATGGAGTCCTTATGAACTTCAAGTGTTGGCCTCATTCCACCAAGAACAACTCAGATCTAAGGGATTTCCACAAGAATAACAAGGTTTTCACATCAGGTCTACTCATAATCATGAATAAGAGGATTGAAGGATGGTTTTCCAACTTTCCTTCAACTCTTTTGCTCTCAAAATATTCAAAAACGGTGGAATCAGAGCTTATACCGACCTTCTACTCATTATTAGTGTTGTGTTTGGTCAAAGATCTGATTCCTAATGATGAAACAACCAATTTCGGGTTAAACAAGGGAAACCGCCAAGAACGGCAAGTTCTGATGGAACGGGGTGATTCCCGGCTGTTAGAACAAGCCGGTTTTGATAGAATTTCAGTTGTTTAACGCGTCCCAGCAAACGTCTCGACCAAAACCACCAAAAACATGCAAAATTGTCGAAAACAGCTGGAAGGGTCAGTCAATCGGACAGCCCAGCCGATCGGACAAGCTGGCCGATCGGACAGCCAGACCGATCGGACAGGCTAGCCGATCGGACAGGCTGGCCGATCGGATAGCCCAACCGATCGGACAGCCCATCCGATCGGACAGCTCATCCAATCGGACAGCCCATCCTAACGGGCCAACCTTTGATCTGATTTTCGTTCAATTCCGTGTATTCCAATATCATTTAACGCGCTATCCAATACTCATGTAATCAGTCTGAAATCAGGGCATTCTCAGGCATTATCCCCTCAATCCAACCAAATACGCACTGTGAGTATACTTAACCCCTTTTTAACGAATTTTGGGTGTAACATACATTCCTTATAAATCGAACTTATCAAACGAATGATTAAATTGGTCAATTTATCACTTGCGAATAACTGTTTGCATAGATATACGTGATGCTAGTTGCATGTATGCTAGGACTTATACTCGTGACGTCCCACCACGACTAGTATAGTACTATTGCGCCCGACGGGGTCTAGGTATGCCATCGAAGAATCGAGCATCGAGGACTTAGCTGGTAGTATCAGTTTTGTGAGTATATATGTCGTGTATTACGTTTATGCATGTGGAAATTCGCAGCACTTTTAATCTAATATACTATTACATATCAAACCTGTATACTCGCCAATACTTTTGTATTGACAATATTTTAACGTATGTTGCAAGTTTAGTCGAAGTCTACATCAAATCAAGCTAGGAAGTCTAGAAACTCACCTAAAATCTAGGTTGTCGGATTTGAATTGTTCGAGAGGACAAGAAATCTGTGATGACTTTTGTGATTGTATTATTTGTTAGTATGGGATAACGAATGTAATGAATATTATCGCAATATAGTTGTTATGGATTCTCTTGAGCAATCTGATTCGCCTAGTGCCGCGCCCCGATGATTCCGCCATCGGTTGGGGTGTGACAGATTGGTATCAGAGCCATAATTATAGGGAATTAGGCAAGACTCGACCTAGTCCGGGTCGATGTCTTAGAAATTGACCTAGTATATAGTCTAAGCACCCACAGGCTGACTCGTACGAACCCAGTAGGGTTTGTATTGCGCCGACCTTCAACATGATGAATACTAATTTTTATACGAAAAACGTAAGGTGGGAATAGTCATGATTGATATTGACTAATCTAACCACTTTGTGAATATTGAATGATAGTTTGGCGCTTAACAAGCTAGGTGGAAGCTTGGGGAGAAAGCGGGTCAAACGAAACATGAAAGAAGGAAAAGGCGTAACTTGGATGCAAGGTAAGTGCAACTTACACCGTTTTGTAGAATACTTAATTATTCCATAAGTAATAAACTCGATAAGGGTAACATTGGAAACATGGATTCCGACGCGATTGATACGAGTCGGAACATATACAAAACTGATAAAAATCATGATGAATGGTAACATGAGTAGATGGTAATATAGCCGTGGAATGATAAACATACAATGAATCTTGAGATGTTACCGTATGGGGTAACTCATAATAAGGATAGGGATAAAATGGTAATTTAGTCACGTGTCGACAAACATAAGTTAAAGTTACAAGACACACTACGGCGTAAGCCGAAATGGGTTAAATAATGAAATGGAATATATATATATATATATATATATATATATATATATATATATATATATATATATATACCATTCTAATTAAAATGTAAATTGTTTGGTCGTTTAGACCAAACGGGTCAAGGGGTGATTTTTAGCGCCAATTGACAAATGACGACTAATAAGTACTTGTCAAGTCTTGTGCTTACAGGATAATAATGGTTTATGAATACAAAAAAAAATGCTACAAATTATCATATTATGGAGACAAGGTATCGAAATGGGTCAATAGGTTGACCCGAGCCAGGTACGTATAAATATGTTTATAGTTAACATACAATTTGGTTAAATAAGTAGCAAAAGTCCTTCGTCGCAAAATGAGGGACTAAGTTGACCAAAACGCCCTTGCTTAACAAACCGGGTAAACTACCTTCAAAGGTTGTTTAGAATTAAGCGTTATGATCAATTAGATTCTTAGGATGAGTGTATAAAGGAATGATACGAAACTTTAGTGTTTAATTAATTGGAATGAGTATTTTCCGTAATAGGACAGACGAGGGGTAAAACTCGGAATAAACAAGTTATTACACTAAATCCACTACGATTATAATGTGGTGGATGATAAGTCGATACTTAAAAGTGGGGATAGGATGTAAGCCAAGGAAAAGCATAATTTAAGCTTAAAAGTGTTAAAATGCCCTTAACGGGTCAAAACGAGTAGTTATGCAAAACGGGTTAAAATACATAAGAAACCCGTAACTTGAATCTTGAATAATAGTAAACGAATATAACGGGGTGGCCATGATATTTTAAAAAGGTAACAACATGTTGTTTGATAAAATCACGAACGGGTCAAAAGGATTTATATTTGAATTTCAAGCCGAGAGCTTGAAATCCAAAATTTTGTAAATTCAGATGTCGGATTCTTACTCCATGAGATGGAGAAATAAATTATGAACGCGTAGGAAAAAGAATCACTTAAAACGGAGGTCTAGATCAAAAGTTATGAAGCCTTGAAGTTAGAATTTCGATCGAAAATGGAGCTGGGCAAATGCAGCAACCAGCATGAACATTCTGTCGAAATAGGTCCGTGGCGTCGCGCCACGGCCAAAGACCTTGGCCGTTGCGCGCGGCGACAACCTGAATTGTTGAAAATTTTGATTTTTTTTTTGTTTATTTCGATTATTTGACCCAATTACCTTGTTGTACTTGTTATTTAACTATCAAAACTGACTTCTAAGTTGGTTTTGATCATAGGTGAATGTCGAGAGCCCCGGATGAAGATCAAGCATCGAGCAAGAACCGAACACACGTTAAATGAAGCTTCCGCGTCAGATATTGAGTTGTGTTGTTATAAGTGAATTATGTAAACACTTATAAATTTGTTTTTGAGACGTTGTAAATATTTGGGAATGTTCATATAACAAGTTTTTCTAAAGTCACATTTTAGCCCTAAAATATGTAATCAAGATTCTTAAAATCTTGATTCTTTTAGACGGGCGTTACCTGTATGCAGCTTTTGCTTGCAAATAAACACGTACCGCCGCATCAAATCATCGCTAACAGACATTGGGATTTTAAAAACCATAACAAGAATATTGTAAAAACCGTTTAAAGTAATGTAAGATATATCATGTTATTATCATGAATCAATAAATCAGTAGAGATTGAGTAGTTATCAAAACATGTACCATGATCTTGTGGTGTTATATGGTGCAGGACTGTTGGTGCTCATCATTGGTTGATGTTGAGTGAATAATTGAATGTAGGACATGAGACAAATCAATGATGCTCAACATCATAAAATGAGAGAGGGGTGAAGGGACAATGGAAGTACGGAGTTGGATTATTAGTTTAGGAGAAGAGATGGGAAATAATGAGAACCCATATTGTGAGGTTTGCGTAACTTAGGGAAGAGTTTAAATATAAGCAAGCATCAAGATCGCAACTCTTTAGCTTATTTGTTGAAATTAAATTCGATCGTTAGGAAACAATGGAGACAACTCTTCAAATTCTTTTTTATTATCATTTTGTCTATATTTATTTTATCAATTTAATTGTATTTAAGAACACTTCAGTTGTTAATTTAACCCATGTATTTAAGAACGCTTCAATTTAGTTGTGTTTAAAAATTTATTTAACCCATGTTAAAAGACCATTGTGCCCATTTATTAACCCCATTAAGCTGTTGTACTATAGGCATAAAATATTGTAATTACTTAAATTTTGCCGGTATCCTTTAGAAATGCTTTATAATATATTATATTATATTATATATATATATATATATATAGAGAGAGAGAGAGAGAGAGGGAGAGAAAGAAAGAGAAACACACATGTACAAGGAATCCTAAATCACATTTCATGCATATAAACATAATAACCATCAATCATATCAAAGTATACACACATATATACATATAACCAATTACATATTTATACAAAATATATTTAAGACTTGTTCTTATCAAAAACAGTAACATAACAATGTTTTCGGTAAAACCCGCACTTTAGCTTATTAAAATATAGTTTTGCAAAAATCATATTATTGCATCCAAATATCAATTTCTCAAGCTTTTAACATATTAAAATAATCATTTTAATCAAAACTTATAAATATGACATCTTTCAAACACCTAAGTCTCAACTTTATCACTTATGCATTTTTCAAGCAAAACGACTAACTTAATAGAACGAACTTCTTGTTTCCAACATGTAAGCCTATATTGCATCATATAATAGATAATTAACTATGTTAAAATGTATTTAAATCAATAA
The DNA here is from genome assembly GCF_002127325.2 of Helianthus annuus. NCBI lineage: Eukaryota > Viridiplantae > Streptophyta > Magnoliopsida > Asterales > Asteraceae > Helianthus > Helianthus annuus. Next base: position 120,076,587 of record NC_035437.2, read on the forward strand.
AACAACCTCATATCATTTGGGCACAAAATCACCTACGTATGGCAATTTCTACCAAATAAGTAGCATTCTAAGCGCTATACACCTCATGTAAAAACACACATACATGTTATAAACATTAGCATTATAAGCGATATACACCTCGTGTAAAAACACACATACATGTTATAAACATTATATACACCTTAGGACCTGCATATTCTTCATAAAATATGTTAAAAGTTTTTTTCCCAAAATCGGATTTACAACTTACATACCAAAATTTGCCGATTTAATGGCTTTTCAAGCATAAAACACTAACATAAGCACATCCAAACATCACAGTTGTAAAACACACACACAGATCTGCATTTTTCTTCATGATTCACAATCATCACATTTTTCATGCTAAAATCTACGGATAAGTGACTTTCTAAGCATCAAAGATCAACACAAACACATCCAAACCTCACGATTGTAACCACACATAAGAATCTTCACGTTTGCCATAAAATGACTCCCTCATACTCACAAAAGTCCAAAGCTACAATAATCACATTTTTTGTATGCAAAAGTCCATCATTTTGGTGCCTTTTTAAGCACTAAACACACACACACACAAGTATCCCCAAATGTCATGTTGGAAATACATATAAAATTTGTCAATTTACTTATAAAATAAAATCATCATACCTTCAGACATTCAGATTCACTAATATCTCACACATGCATACCTTTAACTAGTTATTTGCACACTTTTATGGCAGCAAATGACAAGCCAATGCACCCAATCATACAAGACATTCATACAAACATATCATAAAGAGTTTTTAGGTGAAAATAGGTTTTATAATCAAATTTAAAACTGGTCATCCATAGATCCATACATGCATGTGAGACTCAAGCATAATACAACCATATTTGCAAAACAACAATCACGTACACCTACCCACATACCCACGACTCTCTTTCACACACCTTTAGATCATCCAAAACTTACACTTTCATCATGTGTGTACTAGTTCTAAATGGTTTGATGAAAAATCCAATAAATTGTAGTGAAAAACTTTGGACAAAATCAAGATTAACACATGAAGAACAGGAGAGAGAGAGAGAGAGAGAAAGAAAGAGATAGAAAGTTCATACCACTTGAAGATTCAAGATGAACACTATGAAGGCGATGAGACTTTGGATGAATATCTTGGATGAAATCTCCATAATATACCTGGAATCACCTCATAAAGCCTTCGTGCACATAAGATAACACAAGAACATGAAGGATTGGAGCTTGATTCTTGAAGATAGGAAGCAAAAGGGTGAAGAATGGTGGAGGCGTGTGGCTGCAATTTGGAGAGGGAAGAGGAGATAGTGGAGTTGGTTTTATTAGAATTGTTTTTTATGAAAAAATGGAAGTAATGATTTGATTTAGGAAAAAAACAAAAAGGGAGTGAGACCACCTTGGGCCACAACTTTTGAGGAAGGGGGGTGTAACACCCCGTGTTTCGAAAGTCAAAGTACAAGTCAAAGTTAAAGTCAAAGGAAGAAAAGATTGCTAATTGCGATATGTCACTCCTTGTTTAACTATTGACTTTACTTCATCAACTTGTAACCGAATCCTTTAATTTAATTACTTTAGTTGTATTATGTGGAGTATCTATAATAATCGAGGTTTAATCGCATATCTAATTATCACTAATCACATCGCAATCGCATTCGCAACTTGATTTATAGGTTCTGTATATTGTTTTACGTGTGTGTGCTACTTATGTGTTAATTGTGCATGTTTACTTTATGTCTGTGGTGATTAATCGCAACTCTATCGCAATGCAATCTAATCGCAAATGCTAAACACAAGTTTATTTATGTTGATTATATGTTATATATAGCATTTGTGTGACTATTATTAATATATCGCATCACTTAATCAACACTCGCTCAAACGCATCGCAACACTCAACACGCAAAACGAAACATCGAAACCGAACTCGCCGGATCACTTCGATCGAATGGTCATCCGTACGGATGACCATCCGATCGGATGGCCATCCTATCGATGTGACATCCGATCCGACACTTGTGCTCCTATTTCCTCTTTTGGCAACCTATAAATACCCCCTGTGTCACATCATGAACAGTGATGTGATAGCTCTCTCCTTCGACCAGCACGCCCAACCCTCCTTTCTATCGATTTCTCGCGATTATTGTAAGTTTTCAACTCAAATCTTGTACATCTATCATCTACACACACTTCTTCATCATTTTCTCCTTTAAATCTTCACGTTTAACCGTGAAATCAGCGGATTTGAGGTGTTCTAGGGTGATGTCATCATGGAGTTCTTATGAACTTCAAGGTGTGGCCTCATTCCACCAAGAACAACTTAGATCTAAGTGATTTCCACATGATTAAACAATGTTTTCGCATAGATCTAAACCTTTCCATGATTGGAAGGATTGAAAGATGGTTTCACAACTTTCTTTCAACTCTTTTACACTCAATGCACTCAAAACCGATAGAATCAGAACTCATTCAGGCCTTCTACTCTTCTCTAGTGATGTGTCAGTCTGAGATCTGATTCCTATCAAAGAGAGAACCGAATTCGGGTTAAACATGAACAAACCATTACGAATAGTTAACTAATCAGTCTGGGGTGATTTCCAACCGATCAGATAGTCTGGACTTGGTGGGGTTCCTGTTGTTTAACACGCTGTCGTACCGTCTCGGTCAAACCGCAAAACTTTTCAAACTTAGCAAAATATTCAAATTTTCAAAACGATCAGATTGTTGGACGGATTGTCGTCCGATCGGATTGCCATCCGATCGAACGACAATCCGATCGGATTACATTTGGTCTTGACACTTAAACACTTTCAACATTTTCAAAACATATCAGTTTCTAACGGATTGCCATCCGATCGGAAGACCATCAGATCGAATGACAATCCTGCCGTGAACTTGTTCTCTAAGAAAGGTCTATCTGGACGGATCGCCACCGGATCGAACAACCGTTCGTTCGAACGACCTGAAAGGTAGAGATACTTCTCTATTTTTAAAATGCTACAACGAAAACTTCAAAGCCATCATACACAAACACATCCATCCCAACGAATGTCAATCCGACCGAATGGCCATCCGAACGGATGACCATCCGAACGGATTAACATCCGATCGAATGACCATTCATTCGGATTGTCATCCGATCGGATGACCATTCGTCACTTATTTCAACTCATTCCCGTTTAACGCGCCGTTCATCGCTTATGCTATCGTCCTGTAATCAGGCTAACTTTCTAGCACTCCCTTCAATCCAAGACGGTGTTTAGTTATTAAACGCTATCTGTGAGTATACTCGAACCCTTTTTGCTTTACGCACTTTTGGGTGTTGCATACGTTACTTATTCAAATCACAATCGACACACAACGCAAACACTTTTATACGCTGACCGTTATTGCATGCTACGTGTTATTCGATGAATGCTTGTATGTTATGTTTACACAGTGATTGTTGCCTGAAAATTGCCAAATGCAAACATGTGCATTAAAAGGGCTTTGCTAGACTTTTAAATGGCCTAATTAACTGAAAATTAAGTCTAAGAAGCATTCATATAATGTAAGCACGTTTTAAGATAGTCTGGAATGATAATAACCTAAAAACGCCAGATGTCACAAGTAGTGACGGTGGTGGTGGTGCTGTGGGGTTTTAATCAAGAGGGGCTCTAACACACAGATTTTATCAGGAGAGGTTCAATGTGTTAGAGTTGCGAAATTACCAAAATACCATTTCAACTGTCGATCAAACTAACGACCACTTGACAGAAGCACACAATATATAGCGAAAAACAAACGATGAAAACTCAAGTATCCATTTTTTCAAAATAGAAACACATATTGATCTCGCCACCGTATCTCTAGAACGAAAATTACACTTTACTCTTTTTTTTTTTCCTTTTTTTTTCTTCACGAGGGATCAAATTATGTCATTCTTTTCTATTGGTTTTTCAACAAACCCAAACCCAACCCAACCCGATCCGTCCATACCAAAAACCTAAACCCGGCAACGCTCTTCATAAAACCAGGGTTTCGAAAGCAAAAAATAAATCCCAATTGCGTTACCTTCTCTCTTTCTGCAAATCCCCCTTTATTACAACCGGTAAGCATCTAATCTTCTTCCAGAATTTACTTTTTTGAATTCGATTCTCATATGCCGTTAATTGTTTTCATCTTTATGCACCGTTGTTGGATCTAGTTTTCTTATTAGGTCAAGTTTCACTAAATATCTAGGGTTTTATCGGTAGATTACCTTAACGTTTTCGCACAAATTGTGAGTTTTTCGATGAATTTGTAAGTGTAATTTGTGTATTAGTAGGCTTTAGTTATAAATTGATTCGGTGTTTTAATGAGCTATATGATATGAGTGATTCCAGCTGGTAAATATTGAATTGTTCGTGATATCGATGATAGGTGATATGGTTAAGATGTTAAATTTGTTGTAGGTTAAAGATTTAGATGACAGAAACATATTTGGAGTGCAATGAATTACGGTTGAGGTCGTACACTAGACCGATATGGAGATGGATTACGTTTTGTGTAATGTGAATCTGGATTTATGTTTCAAAGGTAGTGTTGCTTCAAGTTTTGAATTGTCTTCTCGTTTTGGCGCTTGATTCTGTATTGTTTTTTAGATTTGCTTGCTTTATGGATTGGTTATAGGAATTAACATGCTTGTCCTGCTCGCTTCCTAGATTATTGTTCCAACATGTGTTTTTCCTATGTTGTCAAATGCGAGTCTGTTGCGTGATGAGGCAATCATGCGATTCAAGATGGCCACTTTTATTATTCTACTTCTTTATAAATGATTTTCTAGTTTTGAAAAGATATAATTAGAATTGATGCAATCAAGGTTTAAAAAATGAGTTTCGAGGCGTTTTCCCTTCGCCTCACGAGGCATAAGCCTCGAGGCGGGCCGAGGTGTAAGCCCGAGGCAGAATTAAAAAATAAATATTAAATTATATATCTTATAAAAATAATAATACTAACTAAATTCATCAAAGTCATCAAAAACACACATAAAAAAGACATAAATTGCTTGAAATTGACACAAAAAGTCAAAAACAAATATCAGAAAACCCTGAGGCGCAGCCTTTTTAGCGCCTCAGCCCCTCTGAGGCGCGCGTACAATAGGAGACCCCTGAGGCGCGTCTCAGAATCATTTTTTGGGTGTTTCGCCTTGAGGCGCACGCCTCAACCGTTTTTTAAAACCAAGATGCATGTTATAAAAATATTTATATTATATCCATAGAATATATTAAATTTCTATGCTTATTATGTATATATAGATATATATATGTATATGTATATCTGTTTATTGTTGCATTTATTTTGTGTCGCTCAGACATTTTTGTACCCTGTGCCTAAGCAACACCCAAGCCTTTTGCGCCTTGTACCTGTAAGTACCTGGTTTCTATATTCTTTTATTCTCTAATATCTCCGTACACCTTGATCAATGGTATTTACATCACATGATATATGGTCTCATGCCAATTCTTATCTCCATTCATGGAGACAATGTTGTGTGAAGCATTTATAAACATGGTTCTTTAGAATCTAGACTTATCTTAGACCGTTCGTTCTTGATTTTTGATAGATAAACGCCTTACATTTTAAATGTCAATTACCAACTTCATGTTTTTCTTATTTGATGTGGATAGCTTTAACTGTTTCAGGAACAGGGTATCTTGGTTATTGATTTATTTGTGGGTAAGTAAACAAAGACATGTCTGGTAAAGAAGAAAAAGGCGGTGCACAAGATGCAGCCGAAAGAATCAAGGCCGCCACCCTGTCAGCCGCCAAGGGTCTAAGCCGATCTCAAGCCGAACGTGCAGCAGCTGCTGCAGCGCGAAACGTAAATGCTTATGGTCAAAAAGAAGAAGGACCAAGTAGATGGCAAGAAAGAAAAGAAGCAAAAAGACAAATGTATTTAATGAGTACAGAAAAGCAAGTGAGACTGGGTGAAAGAAAAGACCAAAAAGCTTCAATGTCAACCGCCACCAACTGTCAGAAATGTTTCCAGCCTGGACACTGGACTTATGAGTGTAAAAACGAACGGGTTTACATTTCCCGACCCTCACGCACACAGCAGCTTAAAAACCCCAAACTGAGAATGCGGGGCCAGGTCTCGTATGATTTGGATCACCCGGATGTTGAAAAAGACGTGAAAGCGGATAAGAGCGTTAAGAAGAAGAAGCATAGTAGTAGCAGTAGTCGTAGTAAAGGTAAGAATAACAAGAGGAAGCATAGGTCTAGGTCGGAATCAGGTAGTGACAGTGAAGCTTCGGTGTTTGAATCTGATAGCGAGTCTTCATCAGTTACCGGGTCGGGTTCTTCTGACGAGAGTGATTCCAGCGACACTTCATCTTCTGATTCTGAGGACTCTAGAAGGAGAAGTAAGAAGAACAAGAACAAGAAAAAGACGAAAGAGCAGAGGAAAAGGAAACACCGTAGGCACAGTTCGAGTTCTGAGTCAGAATCTGAGTCGGAGTCGGAGTCCGAATCAGAATCTGATTCAGATGATAGCAGAAGCCGGAGGAAGAGCAAAGGGAGTAGCAGAAGACACTGAAGGTTCGAATAAGGCAAATTCAGGTTAATGGAGCATCTATTCTTGTTATTTACTACTGTTGTTTGGCACACTTTATGTGTATTGTTTGAACTTAAATTCCTTATCCTCCCTGTGATACTTTAGCATTATGAATGATGGGTTGACTTTTTGAACCGTTATCATTGTTGAAATATTTACATGATAATGTGGCTTGCAATAAATAACAGGTGATCTTGGACAAATTTGTTATCAAAAGATTTTGTGATTTATATTCATTGTATAGGTTTTTGCGTAGTGGTGGTAAAACGGGCGGGCCGGATAGTGGTTAGAACTAGAATTGCTTCTACCATCTTTCTGTTATGTTCATCTAGATTTGTTTCTTTGACTTATTGATGAGTGAGTTATTGACTTCAGCATATAGATTCATCAAACTGACATCACCCCGCTATAATTTATTGTAAAAGAGTAACCCATCCAATGGAATTTAATATAAGTTAGAGTAGAATCTCTTTAAAAATAATTCTTTAACTGAAGCTCAAAGAGCAGTATAGCAAGCTCTTGGTGCTTTTCTTAGACCATATAAAGTTTTATCTAACATGTAAACATGGTATGGATTCCATGGAATATGGGATTTGTAAAGCTGGGAAGTTGTTTGCAATTGGGTCGAGACTTCCAAATGACAAAACCAAAGGCGTTATAGTCTAGTGGCATTTTGAGAGTGAGATAAGGGTGAATGGGGTGCATCCCTCATGGGGGGGGGGGGGGGGGGGATTTTCATTCACTCAATCATGATGTGCCATGTCAATTCCACTCTCATTCACCATTCATAAAGGGTGGTTTCACCCAAACCATTAAAAAAGAAGTCATGATTGGTTGACTACTAGTGGGCCTCACCTTTATCCCCTCTCCCACACTTTCACCGCAAAACTTCTCCCCTTGCGGCAAAATTTTGATGGTGGCACTCTCCCCTCGCAGCAAAACTCCTCCCCGCATGCTTTGCCGCATCGACCCCGTATACCCTAAGGCTTATGACCATTAGGTCATGAGTTCGATTCCTACAAGAGGAGTTTTTTCCCAGATTTATTGGGTTTCCTCCTGAATTATAGTATTGGCATTATTGCCTAGTGGAGATGGATATAATCGGGTGGTTTCGCTGGTGGCACGATGATACTTCAGTGGTCTGTCAGTGATCCGAATTTGCCGTTCAAAAAATAAAATAAAATAAAATAAACTCTAATTCTTGATAAAGCTATGGTGTCTATCATGCATAGAGTTTGTTCTTAGGGTCGTCAAAGGGTTCTTCGTGTGTAGTTCTCTCGACTAAATAGAAAGTAAAAATTAAACATAGAGAAACGGAAAATAAGATGACAATGAATAAAACAAAGTAATGGTGAACGGAGTGGGGCGGTAAACCTGTTTACCGAGCGGTAACACCGCCGCCAACCCCCTTTACCGCTCGGTGTCATTCATTCATCGGTGAACCTATACTGATCGACAAAGGAGCGAGTTTTGACCGTTGGAGACATTCAACGGCTATATAGCCGTTTAAAACAATTTTTTTTTAAATTTAATTATAAATACCAAACATAAATTCATACCCAAACACATTCAAATTCATAAAACCAAACCAAAAAATACCAAACATTTACCCAATCATTCCAAAACAAAATGGCGGATGAAATCCCGGATGTTTTTTCCACCCGATAGTAGCGACGAATCATCCGATAGTAGCATTCTTTTTTTTCCAAAATCTCATCGAAGAAGCCGAACTTCAAGACACGGGCACATCTAACCGAAGGAGATATATTGAACGTCAACGTGAGGTTGGGCATGAGACACTCATGGCGGATTATTTTGTCGAAGACCCGAAATACAACAAAGATATTTTTCGGCATAGGTTCCGTATGTCGAAACGTTTGTCTCTAAAAATTGTGAGTGACGTGGAAGCGAACGACTCGTGGTTTCAAGAGGCCTTCGATGCGTGATGTAGGAAGGGCTTTACGCCGTTGCAAAAGGTTACATCGGCTATTAAATAGCTCGCAACTGGTAGCACTCCAGACTAGAACGACGAGTACTTGCGTATGGCCGAAAGAACTTCCCGCAAGTGCCTAGAATATTTTTGCGACACGGTTTGCAAAATATATGCTCCGGAGTTCTTATGTAGACCGACAAGCCACGACATGGCACTTTTATGCGAAGCTCATGAGGAAAAACATCACCTTCTAGGTATGTTCGGTAGCCTTGATTGCACCCATTTCGCTTGACGAATGTGTCCCATAGAGTATCGAGGCCAGTATATGCGAGGAGATCACCGATACCCGACTGTTATGCTCGAAGCGGTTGCATCTCAAGATTTATGGCTTTGGCATGCTTTTTGCGGTCCACCAGATTCACAAAACGATATCAATGTGCTACAACAATCTCCGTTATTTTTAACGGAACGAAATGGAACCGCGTCTAAATATCCATTTTACGTTAACAACCATTTATACAAACGTGGTTATTTGCTCGTGGATGGAATCTACCCTACATGGTCCGTGTTTGTGAAATCGATCCCATACCCTCACGAAGTAGACGAAAAAAAGTTCAAGAGGCAACACGAGGTGGCAAGAAAAGACGTTGAACGTGCTTTTGGTGTTTTGAAGTCGAAATGGGGTGTATTGAGTCGGCCGATCTGAGCAAGGAGCGTTAGAAAAATCAGGAATGTTGTGTACACGTGTATTATTTTACACAACATGATTTTAAAAGACGACGGAAACACGATAACACCTGTACACATTCGGGATCCTCCGGTCGAGCCCGCTCTAGACGATACGGTGTTGGACGAGCTGATGGATGAAGACACGCATTGGAGACTAAAACACGATCTCGTGAATCATCCCGCAAGTCAAGATTTACCCCACCTGTTGGTCGATTCCGACGAGGACTAGTTTAATTTATTTTAACTTAATGTAATTTTAAATTTTTTAATTTACTGTAATTTTAGTTGTTTTTAATTTAATGTAATGTTATTTTTAATTTATTCTACATTTATTGTGTTAAAATACATGTTTAAATATTAAATATACTAGTTTAAAAAATAAAAAACAAAAAAATAGTTTACCTAATCCAAGATAGGTAAACTATCGCCAACGTTTTTGAGCAATAGGTAAACTAATTAGGTGAATTGATATGTCATTCTTTGATTGATTAAATGGGAAATTTATCTATTTAGAATAGATAACCACTCCCTCCACCCTAACCTAAATGAAGAAACTAAATTAACTTCCTTGAAGGAAGGATTGCATAGCTAGTGACCAAAAAAAAAAAAAAAAATACTTATTCTTTGGATAACCATTTCCAACGATGATGCCAAAAATTGATATGCAATTAACTATACCCGTTATTTTAGCGTTTAAAACTGCTAACTATAAACAATCATAAAACTAAATCGTAAAAAGATAAGGTTCACCAAGTTGAAGGGAGTATAGGTAATGGTAAATAATATGTTTGCCAAACTCGAAGAATGAGTATAGCATTCCCTTTCTAAAGCTTTCACTTCACTATTGTAAATGCTAAAAGAGTAAATTACAAAAATCGTCCTTTATGTTTATACTAGATTGCAGAGTGTGTCTTTTGACTTTAAGAAGTACAAAAAACGTATTCGATGTTTGCAAACCCTTACAAGTTATATCTTTCAGTCGTAACTCAATTATTTTTTATAGTTAAATATGAATTAGTGGACCCCACATAAGAGTATTTTGGTCATTTTACTCTAGTTACTAAAATAAACAATTATAAAAAAATAATAAAAAAAAATTTGTTTAATATATAGTGTGAATGTGAATGGAGATTGGGGATTTGGTGTGAAGTGTTTATAGAGAGAGAAAGTGGACGGCGGGAGGAAGAAGACGACCACCGAAGAATCCGCCTTTGGAACTTTTTGTTTTTTGTTTTGGGATGATACAACCTTCTTTAGATGTAATGAAATTAAATGACGGTAATTTGCTCCACTGATACGAAGCCGGTTCAAGTTTATACTCGGTGGTGGTGGTGCTCGTGCGGTGGGAGAGGTGGTGGTGGCGGCGGCAGGTGGGCGGTGGTCGGGTGGTTATGGTGGTGGGTAGTTAGAGTGAGAAAGAGTGTAGAGATAGAGAGAGAATGTATGTGTGTGTTTGTATATATATAACTATATTAGGGTATGGATAGTGTAAAAATGGCCTAAAGTGTGAGAAGTGTAAGAAGTTTTAAACCATTAGATCTTTGATCTAATGGTTGAGATCAATATGGATCAAATTGTAAATTGTATTTTAATTATTTGTGTTGAATTGAAAATTGTAGGGGTAATAGTGTCTTTTTACATGTTTCAAATAAGGTAACCTCTCTTAAATTCCAGTGATCCTTGTTCATCCTTATTCTACGAATCTGGAAACATGTAACTGCTATAAGAAAATATAACACTATAACACTATATAACACCACATAACACTATATAACACTATATAACAATATACATCCATCATAGACCTGCTACCAGAAAATATAACACTATAACACTATACATCCATCATAGATCTGCTACCAGAAAATATAACACTATAACACTAGCTAACACTATATAAACTATACATCCATCATAGAACTGCTAACATAAAATATAACACTATAACACGGTATAAAAACCTTCATTCCGCAACCATCACTATATAATAAATACTCTCTAAACCTTCATTCTGCGATCTTTAGAAATTATAATGGATCTTAAAAAAATACAAATTCGTATTCCTATAATAAAGGGTAGCGGTTATGGAAGGTTATCAATTAATTGAACCAATGAGAAAATTACTTATTTACCCTTTTGAATTAATTTAGATCAAGGACACATGTCATCTCCACAATATTTCTCACACTTCTCACACTTTGGACCCTTTGTAGAGGATCTTTAATCACTATATATAAATAAAATTCTTTTATTTATTATTTTTTTTTGTAATTGTTTATTTTAGTAATTATATTAAAATGATCAAAATACCCTTATGTGGGGTCAACTAAGTCAGATTTAACCATAAAAATAACCGAGTTAAGGCTAAAGGACATAATTTGCAAGAGTTTGCAAACATCAAGTACGTTTTTGTACTTTTTGAAAACAAAGGAAACACTTTGCAATCTATTGTAAACACAAAAGACGATTTTTGTATTTTACTCTTAAACCAACTTTGTTGCTGAATTACTTTACTACTTAAAACAAAAATAATTCAAGAATATAATCTCAAGGTTTCACTATACCTTGATTATATTGATTATAATCTATACTGTTTAATAGCAAGTTTGTGTTGTGAAAGTATTCTGCTATAGTTAATAGTACTTTTTAAGATATTCAATAATCAAAGTAACTTTTTATACACAATAACCGTTATCAGGGGCAGACTTATTCACAAACTACGGGTTCCCTGGGAACCCATTCGGTTTTCAATTTTTAGTGTAAATATATATAAGAAGCTGAAAAGAAACCCATAAGTATATTATAAAAGGAACCCATAAACATAAAAAGCCCTGGTTCCACTGGTTATGTCGGCGCTTTTCTTCCCAACCCACGCGAGTTCGAATCCCGTATCAGGTGTTTTTTTCCGTTTTTTTATTTCTCTTTTAATTTTCCCTTTAATGTAATAAAACCCATTTAGGGTTATATCACAAAACACACACGCCGCACAGAACAAGTAACGAACAGACAACAAAGTGAAACATCAGCAGCTCCACCTCAGTCACCAGCGCCGGCTGCTCCGCCTCCGCCTCCGGCTGCTCTGCCACTCTGCCTCCGCCTGCTCCGCCACCGCCGATTGCTGCCGACACTTTGTTTTTCTTATACGATTATCATCAGCGAATCGCCGATTAAGGTTAGTTTTATACGATTAATCAATTATCATCATCTCAGTGATTACAGTTTGTTATACATCTGTTTGTTTTACATCAGTGATTACAGCTTTTGATTACATCAGTGATTACAATTTATAATCTGTTGATTACATTAAAATTGGGTTTTTTAGTTTTTAAGTTAATATTGCTGCTGAAAGTTTCAGCTTTTGATGTTTTATTGCTGCCGAAACCGTTCGATTAAGTGGTTTTTAAGTTAATATTGCTGCTGAAAGTTTCATCTGTTTGTTTTACATCAGTGATTACAGCTTTTTGATGTTTTATTGAGTTGAGAATAAACAGGTTTTGATGTATGTTTTAAACTTGAATTTGGTATTTAGGCATTATCAGTTATGCAGAAGAATATTTCAAGTTTTTTTCAAAGGCAACCACAACCACCACCTAACATTGAATCGTCATCTTCAACTAGTAAAACCTTGAAAATCGTTTTGGATGATCTTCCGTTGGATCCTTCCGAAAGGAAACCAATTTCATCTTATCACCCTAGTCAAAAAGATGAAATTAGACGAACATATTTGCTTCGAGGTCCATGTCAACCGAAAGGGAAAAAAACAGATTTTCCACAAACACTTTTTGGTAATGGTGATAAGTTAAGACGGTTCAATCCAAAATGGTACACAGAAAAGCATGGAAATTGGTTGGAATATAGTGTCAAAGCGGATAGAGTGTATTGCTTATATTGTTACTTATTCAAAGAAAGTGGACAAAAAGATGCATTTGCTAGTGAGGGGGTACAATGTTGGCATAGGAAAGAAGAAAGATTCGAAACTCATGTTGGTAAATGCAATAGTTTTCACAACAGGGCGGTTCAAAAAGGAGAAGACTTACTTAAAGAAGCCCAATCTATACCTGTGGTTCAAAAAAAACCCGATGAAAACAAAGAATATAGAATCCGATTAAGTACTTCGGTTATACTCGCTAAAGAATTGTTGAATGGCGGATTACCTTTTCGGGGTCATGATGAATCTGAAGCATCCTTATATAGAGGATATTTCATAGAGTTTTTAAAATTGTTCGCACAAATAAAAGAAGAAATTGGAAAGTACATATTAAGTAATGCTCCGAAGAATTGCCAAATGACGACATGGGAACCAATTCACAAAACTCAAGCAAATGGACTTCTTCGTTTGCTTACCTTATATCCTTGTGTTATTGAAGTGCTTGAATATATAGAAACTTCGGCATGGGAACCAATTCACAAAACTCAAGCAAATGGACTTTAGTTATACATGAAAAGTTTCAAGTTTGTATTTTATTTACATTTAATGAAACATATCTTGGGAGTTACTAACTTATATTGTGTCGCTCTTCAAAGAAAGAATCAAGATATTTTGAATGCAGTTGAGCTGGTTAGATCAACTAAAGAAGGATTACAAAGGTATCGACTTGAAGGCTTTGACTCACTTTTAAAAGATGTCACATCCTTTTGTGACAAGTATGATATTGAGATGATTAACATGGAAGATGAGTATGTTGACCCGAAAAACAGTAGAAGAAAGACCAACATCACCAATCGTCATCATTTTGTGGTCAATAATTTCAACACGGTTCTCGACATGCAAATTCAAGAGCTTGGAAATCGTTTTAACGAGGTAACCACTAACTTGCTTACGTGTATGAGTTCTTTGAGCCCGCGTGATAATTTTAGTTCCTTTAATAAACTAAACTTGCTAAAGTTGGCCGAAATGTATCCGTATGATTTTACTTTTGATGAAAAAGATAAGCTTATCGATGAACTCGGCCACTACATTTCTAATATGAAAAAAGATAGTCGGTTTGATAACCTGAATGTCACACCCTGGCTTTGCGGAAGAGTGGGTTTATTTGGTGTGACTTCTTAATACCATAGCTTAACCACAACAAAGCTATATGAAAATAAAACCATGATGTTCATCCATTGATTCAAGTTTTAAAAGTAAAATACGACAACATTGTTTAAAGTGGACACATGCAACGAGTTACAACCCAACAAAATAAAAACATTGTTCATAAGACACAACCACAAACATAAAATAAACACCGTTTAAGACTTGTGACTCGTCCAGGCAAAAGTCACAACCCCTAAACGTGGATGACATCACTTCTCCTATGCAGCATGAAGGCATATCATACCTCGCCAGATCCCTAATTCCCTGAAATACATGTAAGTTTGAAAAATCAACAAAAATGTTGAGCGAGTTCATGTAAAAGTGAGTATGTAAAACCTTTGTAATACATTTGTAAGTATGAAAAATCCCTGGTATGTAGCAAATAAGGAAATAAAGAGATCACCAATGGTTTGCAAGGCCATTGATATGTGTGAAGTGCAGTAGGAAGACTCAAACCTAGCAGATTTTTGCGTCGGGCTCAAAGTCACCCCGAGGTCCGTACTGTTGGGCCTGGAGTTGGGCTCGCTACACCCAGATAGATCTACCGCTAATGACCCTCGGTCCTACAATGAGGATTAATGGCCTCCAGTTTCCGCCTACCCACTCACATGATCTAAGTAGTAACCCTCCTTTCGCTAACCATACCATGTAAAAAGTACTTGTAATCATGGTAACATGTATTTCACCCTCGAAGTATAAAAACTGAAAACAGTTAAGAGAAAAGGGGGACATGAACTCACAGAAGTGCGTCTCAAAATAGTAAATCCCAATCACCCTGCTACGTGACGACCTACACGTACTAACTTCTATTAGACGGACGACCGTGCCTTGGCTTAAGGTTTATTGTTTTTGGGAAATAGTTAGACAACTATTTCGTATTTACACTTCTTAATTATTTTGTAATTATATTCCTTCCCAAGGATGAGGGTATTAATACATGTGCGTTTTTATAATTTCCAAAAATATATTTTAAGTCTCACTTAAAGAATATACTTTAATTACTTGTCTATAACGTTTTAAATTCCCAAAATATATATATTCTTCCCAAAAATATTATATTTTACTTCATACCATTTCCAAAATAATACTTTTTTTTTATCAAAATACGCATTTAAGAGTATTTTTCGAAAATACATAAGTTACATTTTAACGTTCATGTTGTAATAACAATACCGGTGTAACTTAAATATTTATACGTGAAAGCGTTGGTATTATTTTGGAGTCGTATTTTCAATGTATTCAAGTTATATTATTTTTACTCTAAAAATAATATATCTCTAGTTCACAAAATAATCATAAAGTCACACAAGCGTTTTACTATGAAATATATATTCTAAATATATATTTAACAAGTTTTATTTACGAAAATCCACCTCCGACACTTGGTTATTTTGTAATAAAAATCATGGCGAATTTTATTTGGAAAAACAAGTTAAAAATATATTTATAAACACTTGTCACCAAAAATATTCTAAGTGTTATTTTCTGGAAAATTTTCGCCAGAGTTTCCTCTGTAACTGGAGGTGTCCATGCTTACAAGCGTATCATTTTCTTTTAAAAATTCAATCAAACAATACCAATCATCAATATACAATGTTAAACATCAAACTTGTCAAAATAAGTATAAATCGCAAACTCGTGAACTTGTAAGTTGTGTAAAAATATGTAGTAACTTCCTAACATATTTAGCGGATCTTGTCATCTTTAAAAATAAAATCAGTTTCTTGAAAACTTTATTTTTAAAGAATATGTAGTCTTACAACTTCTAGTCAATATTTACGAAAATATTTCTTTGTTAAATCTTCTTGTTACACAAGTGTTTACACACTTGTTTATTCACTAAAATGCTTCCGGGTTTTAAACAAGACTTGCATCTTTTTACTTGGTTCTTCCGAAAAACCACTTGTAGATCTTTAGATCTACTAGTTTAGAACTCTATTTTACAAGAAAAATCACTTTTACACAAGTTCATGTTTTGTGAGTGGAAGAGTTCATCATCTTACAACTTTTATACTTAACATATCACTAGTTCATGTTCCATAAAAATGATCTAGTGTGGTTAGATGATGATCCGTCCCACTACTAGCATCAAACAACATAAAATAATCACAACTAGACAAGTTTTACAAAATTTACACCACTAGTTTCTCTTTAACAAACTAGTTCATCATTCTTTCAAGACTTTTAGTTTTGATCTTGTATGTTCTTGAGTTTTAACCGTTAAATCTCTTATTAACCACTTTAAACAAGAACAAGAGGGTGTTTAGAAGCACTTACTACTAGCTCGAGGCTAGGGAAGAATCAAGGCGTAAACAAGGTGGATAAAAGCAATGTAGAGAGGTTCTTGAGTTTCCGAAAGCACCAGGCCTCCTTGTATGTCACCTTGCACCCTGGTATGTATGTGGATTGAGTGAACAAGACTTGAATGATGGTGAGATGGTGGGTGATGGTTTTGGCCGAAGGTAGTAAGAGGGGGAAAGAGAGAGCAAATTTTTGTGAAGTGATTTTGTGAATGAAAGGGTTAATCTTGTAGGTAAACTTATAGTCCAAAATGGTGCTTTACCCATCATATATTATGTTCACAAGATATTAGGCAAATTTAATAAAATAATCAAAGAAATGGGTGGTGTGTCCCCACATGGGGAACCGATCGGATGAGGGGGGGGGGTATGGTTGGGTTTGAAATGGATAGTTAAGGATTAGTTAGGCTCTAAAGATCTTAGTTAGATTATTATGTGTGTTATGTAATATAACGGGTGTTAGGGTGTTCGGGGACCCTAACTGGCTCAGAAAAGTATAAACAATGTCATTGACAAGATTTTTATGTTCCGGGTAAAGTCCGGTTGTTCGGTTGGATATTAATCCGTTAAAGTGCTAAATAAGTATTTAAAGTGTCTTTTATAGTGTTTTTAGTGACACAATAAATTCCCGGTACTTTGGAAAGTGTCTAGTATTATTTTCCCATGTTTTTGCACTTTACTAGTTAAGTTAAATGCTGAATTTTTGCACAAAGTGCAGAATTTTATACTTAAAGCATGTTTTAGGCACATCCGGTCACTATAACTATCACCTAGTGACGCAGTTTTACAATCCTCACCTCCCTACACTCCCTACTAGTGTAGTAAACTATGCCCGGCTCATACTGGCCTTAGAGACAGTGTCTGTCTAGTGCTGGCAATGTCAGCATGTTTACTAGGTTATCCGTTCATTGTGCTAACTGTGCTTTTGTGCATCAAGTTTGTCACTATAGTTCTGTGTAATAAATGGAGTGACAGTAATAAAGTATGATGCATAAATATGTATGTATCAGAAATCAAGAAGCAGTTTAACCACAATTGTAAGCAAGCACAGTAATTAAGCATTAATTAAATATTAATTAATTTGTATGGATACCTGTTTTAGTGAGGGTTGTCACACTGAATGTGGTTAGTGATCTTGCCAAAAGGATGGTGGAAACAAGGAAACACATTGAGTATCAGTTGGTCTATTGTTTAATAAAGTTGTCACTAGTTTTACCGGTTGCAACGGCTAGTGTTGAAAGGAGTTTTTCTTCAATGAAGCTTGTGAAGACAGAATTGCGTAATAGGATGGGTGATGGATACATGAGCGATTCTTGCATTTGTTACATTGAAAGGAGTTCTTACAACAAGTTTCCATTGAGAGTGTAATGCAACGTTTTCAAAAGATGAAAACTCGTCGTCAACAACTTTAGGTAGTTTTTTTTATTTGTAAAGACTATCGTATTTTATATTGTGTTTTTAAATTTCTAATGACGATGTTCTTTTCATCATTGTATCGTACTTTTATTATGTGATGAACCTTACCCAATCCGAACTATCGAACCGACCCGAAATTCTTTATGTTTAGTTACATGAAACTGGAGTATCTAAAAAAGTGAACCCAGTGAAAAATATTCCTGGATCCGCCACTGACCGTTAGACCACCTGTAGTGGTTAAGAAAAATAATGCCCCCACTATGGGGCATTATCCGACACGTGTCATCCCAGTCAGCATAGGGCATTATTGCAAAAGTGGTGTAGTGGGAATAATGCCTAATAATGCCCCTTCCAATCATTAAACAAAAAAAAGCAAACAATTGCTCATTGGCTAGTCAAACCTTGGACCACTCCCCATTGGCCACATGCAAAATCCATTTGATCACTTCAGCGTTATATTTAAAACGCTTGCATGCAATTTTTCCAAAAACAACGCCTTATAACGCCTAGTGTAGTGGGGGGGGGGGGGGCGTTTTGGGTCGTTTTTTTTTCAATTTTTTTAAAAATACCGCCCCACTACGGGTGGTCTTATAGTTATATTTAATAAACAGAATTGATGTTTATTCTTATTAGTTTGTTTTAAGAAATAAATAAATGAACTTCCCTGATTCAGAGATCAGTTCGTTTACCATCACTCGCATATTAAAGAAAAATCAAAGCTGTGTCTTGAAAATAAAAAAAATTGGTGTAAGTAATAACTTATTTATTAATAAAAAAGATACAACTGACGTTCATCTATACAACAATACAAGGTTAATGCCCGCGCGATGCGCGGCTTCATCCAAAACCATATTATTTACTTTGAAATATGATATTTTGTACAAACGCATAAAAACCTATTAAAATCCATATATAATCTCATATTCTATAACACGTCTGTAAAGTTTAGTTATACGTAGTCTTGTACTGTTGCATAAAAAATTCTGTTGATCAATATACACCGGTCGAGTAAAAAAGAAAATATCAAAATATGAACCAAATGTAATAAAATGTGAATGTATTATATGGTTGAAAATAAAGAACATTATATAAAAAAGATAAAGTCATTTATTCATGTATAACAACTAATTATAGAAATTTTATCTTAAATATATTTTCAAATCAAGTAGTAAAAGGGACTAATCATTCATCACAAATTTGGATCAAGTAATTTTAGAGAATCAATACACAAATCATATTAAGTAATAATTGTTATAGAAAGTGCTTAAGAGCATGAATATCATCCAAACACTTGCTAGTTGCTTGAACATCTTGACAATTTGAGATCATTCGGCTTCTTCTTTGTACCTAATATGAACAAAATAAATGTCAAACATAATGAATCTAGTCATATAAAAGAATTGAATTTATAATTCTAAGAAATCTATGAAATGAAAGGTAAATGAATAAAAAAAATTAAATGTTCCAAGGACTTACATATCATTTCCCAAAAATCGCAGCTGAAACCTAAATGTCGATTAAGATGGCTACACAACTGAATTAATCCTGAAAGTTAAAAGAAATAATAAAAGGAAAAAAATTGATATTCAAGAGCAAGTAATCAATTCAGAAGAACAATAAATCAAACCCGAAAGTTGTAGCATAATATAACCAACCCGACCCGACCCAGATGACCACTTGTACACATCAAGCATCAACTTGAATGATCCAATCATATACCCGAGCCGACCCAAATGACCAGTTGTCCTCATCAAGCATCAACCCGAAAGATCCAGCGCGATATATAACCAACCCGACCAGGATGACCAGTTGTATCCATTAAGCATCAAGCAGTCAATCTTGGCGCGTTTAGTACAAACAATTTTTAACAGAATAATCCAAACATAAAAACATATAAAAAAGATGCCAAAAAGAATATACCTTCTTTAATCTTTTTATAAGGCTTCAAAATTTAGCAAATCATGTGAATTAGTCAAGGTATAAAATAAAGTGCGTGGCCGTTGGTCAAGTATAGGGGTGCCCCTGGTGCAGTCAAGCAACCCAACCCATTTTGACCTCCCAAAATTACCCATTTGACCTGTATGATGTATCAAATCACACTGAAAAGAATATCGCATTTTAAATGTCAAAAAAACTTACAAAATAAGAACAACTCACAACAAATATCTAGATCAAAATGCAGTTGAAGGTACCTGAGAGAAGGATAGATAATCAAAATACATGTTGGTGGCTGTTTCTTGAACACACAAACAGAAAACAAAAATCTTCTTTCGATAAGACGTTTGCCATCTGTAAATGCAATCAGCAAAGTTAAAAACAAACCCAAACTGAAACTATTTTTTTTAATAAATAAGACCCATGTAAAAACCATTTCCATTTTTATACTACTATTTTCATTCTCTCATTTGTTTACTTTCCATATAATACACCTCAAATCTTCGCCTTACATGTCAGTTTAAAAAAATAATGAAATTGTGATTAATCTTCATTAACACCTACACCTGAGGCCTTGTAACAAAAATACTCCTTAATAACATTTTCATGATGCTCCTTAATAACATTTTCATGATACTCATGGTTTTTATTTGATTTTCTAAACTTTATTTTTAATTTTGAGTTTAAATTTTATAATATATATTTCCTTCGTCGGTCAGACCAATCCAACCAACCCATTTAAACCTGAGCAAAATAATTTTTCACCACATTTCAAACTCAATTAACTTGGTAAAATAGTATTAATGGCAAAGGTTTGCAATCTGCAAATATGTGGTGATTATGTTACGGATAGCGTTACTATTCAATTCTTCTATATATTCTTCTACACACCATACATATTGCATACATATTGCTTATGTGTGTATATAGCATGGCCCGTTCTTATTTAGTCAAGTAGTCATTACCTATTAGTATTTGACTATTTAAGCCATTACACCATGTAACTAAACTAAATATCTAGATGCATACAATACGCTGTAGTACAAAGTGGTTATTATGTGTTTATGACAATAATGATATAAGCATTAAAGTTCTATAAACAAATTCCTGTTTAATAACATAAACGGTAAAGTAGATATGATATGCTACATTGTCTATGCTCACAAATTAAAAGGCTGACGTAGAATTGTACCAAAATAACCTTCCCCATATCCTTATAATACCTATATGGACTTCGTTATTTAATTATATATTTATTAGGTGTAATATGTTGACCGTTGAATTGGCATCTTAAAGTATACACCTCTTTCATTATGAAACTTCATTATCCTTATTTTCTATTTGTATTTTTTCCATATATTTTGTGTTACGATAATTTTTATTTTATCTATTAAGTCTATACAACTAATGTAAGCTTCCGATCTATGTGTTATATTATTACAAATTTTACAAGAAATAAATAATAATTACCATAATAATATGTGGTATGATTCAAGGAAATTAGGTGAGTTAAAATATCATAAATAACAATTGTTGTTGACTTTACAAAATAAAAGCTTTCCTAAATATTATATGAAATGAAATAAGTTACATCTCAAATTTTTGTTGACAAAAATAGAGTTTGATTTTCATTGAATTTGGAATTAAAAGATTGTAATTGGAATTAAATGATTATAATATTAGTCAAAAGGTTATTTTGATAAAAATATAAATAATTAACTAAAATATCAAAAGTACAATAATTGAAATTACATACCATATATATGGAAAATATTAAATCATCCTAAACATACGTAATGAAATAAATTATATTGTAAAGTCTTAACATATGTTAACAGAAATAGGAGTAAATTAAGCCGAAGATCTATTAAATTTGGAAATAAATGATTATAATTTTAGTCAAAACCGTTATTTCAACAAAAAAATATTAAAAGTACAATAACAAATGAAAATGTATACCATACATGAAAACATAAAATTCAGAAAAAGATACTTTTGAATCAAAATTATTAGCAACTTTGAAAAATCAAATACATTCTAGTAGAAACCAACGAAAACATAACATATTGAGCAAGGGATCAAAGAAAACCCTAACGAAACAGTTAGAATTGAAATAAATATTAACAAAATTAGCAATAAATATTACCTAAGAGTTAGAACCGTACCTCAAACATGTATGAACAAATCGGAGTGAAAGATTCGGTGATGGAGGAAAGGATGACGATTGTATACCGTGTTGGTAAGTTTAAGAAACTGGAAAGAAAAAAAATCAAGAATTATGCTTACTGACAGATTATGATTCATAGCTTGCAACTTTAGGTTGTTAACAAACAAATTTAGCTAATTAGATAATCCATAAACTTGATACAAATTGTCTAACAAATTACATAATTAAAAGTGACCTAATTTGGAACATATTACAATACCTGGCTTGAAAAAAAAAGAAAAAAAAAGAACTCAAAATGTGCCATTTTAGCAAAAATTAAAGATGCTATCACAATATCAAATCAAGAACAATATGGATACCAAACCATCAAAATAGCAATCAAACCAGCAAAAATACAATCAAGATCCTTATAGTACCTATATGATCACTAAGCAACTTCAATTTCAATTTCAATTTTGTTTAGGTTTTTATATGGATGAATGATCAATGATAATACCTATATAATCAATTTCAATTTTGTTTAGTAATTAAAGGTGCATCACGGTCGGAGACTAAATCCTAGTTGTTCACATTCACGTGTAACTGGTTGTGAATGATACTCTTGCTCCAATTGCTCAATTGCCGAATAAAAATAATAAAACCTACAAAAAATGATACACTCACAAATTACTACAAAAATGATCTAATGATATTTTGGTTACCTCTATGTGTGGAATTTCTTTCATTGGCCTATCAGCAAAATAGGCATATAAATCTCTTAGAACAGCCTCAGTGTAATTTTCTTCTATAAATCAATATCTCATCCACTATAATTCTTAAATCTAAAATGTTTTGCTTTATTTAAAGTTTCTATAAGAATTAGCTCTTAAATTAAATCCTTGATTATCCCTATAAGACACGATAATCCTATTGCTCTCTTCTGAAAAAGGTACTACAGAAGAAAAACAGAGCATGATGAATAGGACAAATCGAACATGATGTCTCTTATGATAATCAAGATCTCTCTAACATAAATGCTATCACTAAAGTTATTCCAAATTAAGTCTTTCCTAAGACAAACCTATTATTTGTGGAATAATCTCAAGAATTCCTAAGATGCATGACTTCATTTAAAATTCTAAACTATAAAGCTAAGTGGTATATGTGAATACATAATAATGTACAATACCATGACCCATAAAGTTAAGGGCTTACGAATTGAAATAAGTACATTTTTCCAATACATTACATACTAAGATTTTCACTTGTACAATTTGATGCCTTATAAATCAACTATAACACTCAAAAGTACCAAAGTATAATGAGTGTGTTGATAAGCAACATATGTACAAAGAAATAAATGTTTGAAGCTGGAAAATAAGTTGTTACTCACCTTACAACCACTTAAACTTTGAAAGAGGATTGTTCTAAGGTCCATAGACAAAATACAAGTACAAAATCCCAACTCTAAGGTTCTTCAAGGGAAAATCTCACTGCATAATTATGCCATTAGACTAGGCATAAGCAACGAGACTATTCATTATTCAGAAGAACGGTTGGATAAGCTAATTAGGTAGTCACTTACTAATGATATTTAAGTCTGATAATTTTATTTAATATTCCAATTAACACATGATTAGTTGACTCTAGTTCTAAACATTTCCTTACCATAAGTGTCACACCCCTAATTTCCACATGTCACCGGTGGGCCCGGTGGGGGAGTATCGTGACGTAGTTGATATCATCATAGTCAAACAACACAAATTATAATGCACAACGGAAGAAATAAGATAGATTTATTTCAACCAAACATAATGTAATATCCAAGTATCACAATGTAGCTGAAATAGATCCACAGGCGGATCAAAATAACAAGGAGAATTGTTCAACAGATAAATGGCATCCAAGCTTGCGAGACTCTACGATGCTAAGGAGTAGCCAGCCTATTACGTGTAGAACCTGCACTTAATCTTTTTGGGGAAAATACGTCAGTTTACACTGGTAAATACAATTTAACTGACTCATTTTGAAAAGGTTTTAAAATTGATTTGAATGCACATGGCACAAAACTTTTTATAACTTGGGATAATTAATTAAATTTAAACTTGTAAAAGAATTACATGTTTGTTATGCGTTTAGTCGCCCGGTTCATGCCGGGTTTAAGATTAATAGACACACCACATAGTATAAATCCGCGGCAGGAAACCAATGGTTATACCTTAATAATATGGACACATGATTTAAACTCAAGGTACGCCTGGCATTTTGGTCATTTAAAAGGGTATAAAAGAGTTAAACTAGCAATCTGAGTTATATATCTGAATAAATCAGTAAATATGCTTAGTTTTCTATGTTATAACAATAGGATATCATATGTCTGTGAATTTTATTAATTATAACCCTCCTATGCACCGAAAGGGCATTTTGGTAATTTCACATAAGCCTAAAAGGTCAAAACTGGAAATCTGAGTTTCAAACTTTAGTTTACTGTTATAATATAGAAGTTTACTAAATATATCAGTAGGTATTGACTCTTATACATATAAACTAGTTTTGACATAGACTATGTCGTAAAAATGCCTAAAAAGGCGATTTGGAGCCAATTCCGGGTTTTAAAAGAAAAGCTGATATTTTTATAATTCCAGAAGACTCAAAATAATATATTTATCATAATAAATTAGTAGAAAAAGGTTTGAGGTCAAAAGGATTTATAAAACTCATTTTATAGCCCAAAAGGGCAAAACCGGCATTAGCCGAATTAATCTTAAAACTCTAAGTTATACTCAGCCTAAAAATAAATAAAAATCTCTAAAAATCCCAAAATATTATTATATATCAGTGGGTATAAAGTTTGATATAAAAAATTTGGGTTTAGATAGGCTACATGCTAATTACGCTAATTAATTACTAGGAAAGCTTCTAATTACGCTAATGAGCATAACTCTTAATCTAGACCTCAAACTGATGTCAAATTTTGGTTACAAGTCTATAATTCAGTAACTAAGATGTCTACCCTTTTACATTTTCAAAAATCATATTTTATGGACATTTGGGCATAATGGTCAACATATGGGCATTTAACGGAAATTTGCATAATAATTAGACAACTAGTGAACTAAGCCGTATAATCACAGAGGGTTATACTAACATGTTACTAGGTCCAAAAGAAGCTCTAAGGCAATCTTAAACTTGACTAAAACGGGTCAGAACTGAAAGTCAAAGCGAAAGTCAAACTATGCGACTTTCGGTTCCAAACCGGGTCTAAACAGAGAATTGTCGAGTTGAACATGTTGGGACATGTTCTTACATTAGTTACCAAGTTATTTTAATGATCAAACAGGTTGCATGTATCCTACATTGCTAATTATGAGTTAATTTGGATTTAAGCATTCTGTTGATTTTTTAAAGTATACTTTGACTCGACAATTAACATGGTTAGAGTGGGAATCTGATAATACCCTTTTAAGGGTTTGTTACCCACATAATTACCTACTTATAGGTATTTTTAATTCGAGATTTGACTGAGTAATTATGGACTAATCTCGAAGTCAAACCTTAATTACGATGGTTTGACTTTTAGCTAATTAACTAAGCTAAAATGGATTAAGGAAGGTTAAGGACACTTACAAGAGTCCTAATGATGCTTATGGAGCCTAAGAGAAAATGATTGCTGACCAGGAGCTCCAAAAATGTCTTGAACAAAAGTTCCAAGTGAGCAAATGAAATAGTTACAACTTCATGCTCTTATATAGTGAACCAATGAGCTCAAGATCAAGACATGCAAGTCTAGGATGGTTACAGGATCACCCCAAGTGTCCCTAATAGGCTAAATACTGCCTAGCAAGTCCCTTGTTTCGAAAACCATCTCAATAAGGCGGTGCAACAGGCTGAACAGGCAGCTGTCCATTTTCTACTGCCAGCGACAGGCTTACGGACCGTAAGCCTAAGCTCTTGCGGTCCGTA
This sequence comes from Helianthus annuus, assembly GCF_002127325.2. Classification (NCBI taxonomy): domain Eukaryota; kingdom Viridiplantae; phylum Streptophyta; class Magnoliopsida; order Asterales; family Asteraceae; genus Helianthus; species Helianthus annuus. Next base: position 120,102,694 of record NC_035437.2, read on the forward strand.
TGCTCCTCTTGCGGACCGTATGCTGGAACAGTTACGGTCCGTAACCGATCTTTGCTGAAATCGCCCAGGTATGCACCTTACGGACCGTAAGCCATGACCCTTACGGTCCGTAACCGATGGTCAGAGGACAAAAATTTGCAAACTTTCAAGCCTTGACCATGCAATCATACAAGTCCGAATCCATGCCATCTTTTTCAGTTGTGGGACCTTCTTGCTCAGCCATTGCATGCTTGTATATCACTTACATGTTTTCACTACATCTTGGATTCATGTGGGAAGATGGAATTGACGGAAATACCAAGAACAAGTCTTGGATTCTCACAATTTATGATCTTGCTTAATCAAATTATTTCCAACTCCTTTTACAAGGATTTAATTCAGGATTCCTCTTGAAGTAACATTCTTAATAATCCAATTTCCAAATAAAAGATGGAATTTTATTTATTTAGAAACAACCGGTTTATATATATAAGATGTTTATCAAACGATTTAAGGATCTTGGAATTTATAAATTTGGGTCGCTCAGAGGTGTTTTAATAACATGTCGCCCTTGGGTCGTTCAGAGGTATCTTTAATAACATGACGCCCCTTTTAAATCCTACCATACATCTTTATATGACCCGGGTTCCTGACACGTTTGTCCCACATGACACGTGTCTTTATTTTATTGGACAGGAATTTTCGAGGTGTTACATCCTCACCCCCTTAAAAGAAATCTCGACCTCGAGATTTATTGAAACAATTGAGGGTATTTTTCTTTCATTGTGGACTCTAATTCCCACGTAAAATCGGGACCTCTACGGCCATCCCATTTGACCTTGACAATAGGCACATACTTCCTTCGAAGCTTCTTTACCTGTCGATCCTCAATCGACACAGGTTTTTCCACCAATTTCAAGCTCTCGTCTATATGCACATCTGTGTGTGGTATGACTAGTGATTCATCAGCTAGACATTTCTTCAGATTACAGATGTGGAACACATCGTGAATACCACTGAGCTCTTCCGGTAAGTTTAACTTATATGCCACAGATCCTACACATTCAATGATCTCGAATGGTCCTATATACCTCGGGCTTAACTTACCTTTCTTACCAAATCGCATCACCCCCTTCCAGGGTGATACTTTGAGCAAAACTTTATCACCAACCTCGAACTTGAGGGGTTTTCGCCTTTTATCAGCATAGCTCTTTTGCCTATCCCGGGTAGCTTTCAGGCGGTCACGAATTTGGACAATCTTGTCCGTCGTTTCAGAAACTAGATCGGGACCTGATAATTGAGTGTCTCCTATTTCTGCCCAACAAATGGGTGTTCTGCATTTTCTACCATATAATGCCTCAAAAGGCGCAACCTGAATGCTGGTATGATAGCTATTGTTGTAGGAGAACTCGACCAGAGGTAGGTGCCTATCCCAGCTACCTCCTAAATCAATCACACATGCACGCAGCATGTCTTCCAGGGTTTGAATGGTACGCTCACTTTGCCCATCCGTCTGAGGATGGTAAGCCGTACTAAAATTCAATTGCGTTCCCAGAGACTGTTGGAAACTCTTCCAAAAATGCGAAGTGTATCTAGTATCCCTATCAGAGATAACAGACACTGGTACCCCTTGCAGAGATACGATTTTATCAACATACAGTTGGGCCAACATGTCCGAACTGTAAGTTTCCTTGATGGGTAGCAAATGGGCTGACTTAGTTAGTCTGTCAACTATGACCCATATAGTATCATTTCCCTTCGGTGTCTTAGGCAACTTGGTGATGAAATCCATCGTCACCATTTCCCATTTCCAAGTGGGAATTTCAGGCTGTTGTAGCAAACCTGACGGCTTCTGATGCTCAGCCTTGACTTGAGCACACGTCAGACATTTGGCTACATGGGTAGCTATAGACTTCTTCAAGCCTATCCACCAATAATTTGTCTTTACATCCTGGTACATCTTATCCGCTCCAGGATGAACGGAATATCTGGAACTGTGGGCTTCCTGAAGGATAATGTCCCGAAGTCCTCCATAAACAGGAACCCATATTCTTCCATTTAATCTCAGGATTCTGTCTTTGCCATAGGATAACTGTTCTTCAGTTACTCCCAGTTTTTCATTAGGATAGTTAGCTTCTAACACAATCTCCTTCTGTGCAGCTAACAACCTTTCATTCAAACCGTTCTTGATCTCAATGCTCTTGGCATTGATTCTTATTGGTTTCACCCTTTCTTTTCTGCTCAAGGCATCTGCGACTACGTTGGCCTTGCCTGGATGGTATCTTATTTCACAATCATAATCGTTCAGAGTTTCCATCCAGCGTCGCTGCCTCATGTTCAAATCCTTCTGATTGAACAGATGCTGAAGGCTTTTGTGATCAGAATAAATCACACACTTAGTCCCATACAGGTAATGCCTCCAAAGCTTTAGTGCGGATACAACGGCACCCAGCTCCAAATCATGAGTGGTGTAATTCTTTTCGTGCACTTTTAACTGTCGTGAAGCATAGGCAATGACCTTGCCTTTCTGCATTAACACACAACCCATCCCGGTGTGTGATGCATCACAGTAAACTACAAACTCTTCAATTCCATCTGGCAATGTCAACACAGGAGCATTGCTCAACTTCTGCTTCAAAATTTCGAATGACTCTTGCTGCCTAGGCCCCCAATTGAACTTGCTATTCTTGCGAGTTAGAAGAGTCAGGGGTGCTGCGATTCTTGAGAAATTCTCGATAAAGCGTCTGTAGTATCCTGCTAGTCCTAGGAAACTGCGAATCTCCGTAGGCGTCTTTGGCTCCTGCCAATTCATGACAGCTTCAACCTTAGCGGGATCTACTTGGATACCACGCTCACTCACAACATGTCCAAGGAATTGGACTTCTCGTAGCCAAAATTCACATTTAGAAAATTTTGCATAGAGCTTTTCTTGATGAAGCAATTTAAGAATACATCGAAGATGCTTCTCATGGTCAGCTTGACTTTTGAGTATATGAGAATGTCATCGATGAAGACAATGACAAACTTATCCAAATAAGGCTTGCAGACGCGATTCATGAGATCCATGAATGAGGCAGGTGCATTAGTGAGCCCAAAAGGCATCACTAGGAACTCGTAGTGACCATAACGAGTCCTAAAATGCAGTCTTGTGTACATCTTCATCCTTGACCTTCAATTGATGGTAGCCTGACCTGAGGTCAATCTTGGAAAAGTAGCTCGCTCCTTGAACTTGATCGAACAAGTTGTCGATCCTGGGCAGAGGATACCTATTCTTTATAGTGACCTTATTAAGCTCACGGTAATCGATGCACAAACGCATCGAACCATCTTTCTTCTTGACAAACAAGATCGGTGCTCCCCATGGAGACGAACTAGGTCTAATAAAACCTTTGGCTAGCAGATCATCTAGCTGCGTCCTCAATTCCTTCATTTCTGTTGGTGCTAGTCTATAAGGTGCTCTAGCAATAGGAGCTGCTCCTGGAATGATGTCGATTGTGAATTCCACTTGTCTATCTGGTGGCAAACCAGGTAGTTCTTCTGGGAAAACTTCAGGGTAGTCAAAGATGACTGGAATATCCTCAATCTTGGGTCTCTCCTCACCAATGGTTACCTGTGCCATATAAATGACACAACCTTTCTTCAAACATCTGGATGCCTTTAGCATAGCCACTTGCTCTGGCAATCCATGACGTGTATATCCCTGAATGGTAAGTGGTTCTCCAGACGGAGTCTTGATCACCACTTGCTTCTTGTTGCACACAATCTGGGCTTGGTTATGCGATAACCAATCCATACCCAACACTATATTGAAACCGGCTAGCTTAAAGGGTAACAGGGATAAAGGAAAAGAGTGGTTCCTAATGGATATGACACATCCATCTAACACGATCGAGACTGTTTCCATAGTCCCATCAGCTAATTCTACCTCATAATTCACACTTAAGGCTTTAACAGGTAATTTTAACAATTCACAAAACTTAATATCCACAAAGGATTTATCTGCTCCAGAATCAAACAATACTCTTGCGAAAACATCATTAATGAGAAACGTATCGGTTATGACGTTGTCGTTCTGGATGGCCTCCTGAACATTCATATGAAAGACCCTGGCGTTGGTCTTCTTCCCATCTTCAGCCTTTTTCGCCAGTTTTGGGCAGTTGGTCTTGATATGCCCTTTTTCATTGCAACTAAAACAAGTTGCATCCTTCAGCTTCTTACATTCGAGGGTCCTATGCTCAGAGGACTTGCAAATCCCACACGCCTTCGGCTGGGATTTCTGGTCATACCTGCACCTCCCGAAATGGTGCTTCTTGCAAACCTTGCACTTGGGCCTATCGCCCGACTGCTGATCACCCTTCTTGGTCTCAGACCCTTTCTTGTGGTCACGGTTCCCTCTATGCTTCTTGCTTGACTGATGTGAGTTATCATCTTCACGTTTCCTCTTCTCTGAGTTAGCATTTCTCAATGATCTCTGTCTCACTGCATCTAGTGTGAGAGATAGAGATATATCCGCTACAGATCTAAATGTAGTGGGCCGAGAGGCCTTCACGCTAGCTTTGATTTCTGGGGCCAAACCCCCAATGAAATGTGCGATCCTTTTGGGTTCCGGGGTCACAAGGTACGGAACCAATCTTGATAGGGTGTTGAAACTTGTGAGATAAGCCTGGCAATCCAGGTTCTTCATGGCCAGCGATAGGAAATCAGATTCTATCTTTCAACCTCATGCTGAGGGCAGTAATTTTCCTTGATAAGAGCAACAAATTGCTCCCAATACATGTTGTATAAAGCAACCTTCCCAGAGGCTTGAATCAACGACCTCTACCATGCTAGGGCTTCACCCTTAAATGACTGGGATGCAAACTTCACCATATCCCTTTCAGCACAACCTCTAATGTCCACAACAGTGTCCATTTCATCCAGCCAGGTCATGCAATCCACATCGCCTTTCTCCCCAGTAAAATCTCGGGGCTTGCATGAAACAAAATACTTATATGTGCAACCCTTGACGCGAGGTGCATCATCAAACACTATCTTCTTGGGTTGAACACTGTTCTCATTCGATCAGTGACGATCATCGTCTTTCTTGGGTTTGGGCTGAACAGAGGGTGGTTTGCTATGAGTCCCAGAATGAGGTTTTAGCTTGGAATGAGGTGTAGATAGGGTTCTACTTTGGGTCCCATAGGACTCACTGTTCTGCCTCTCTAAAGCTTTTGTAACTGCATTATCCACTAATGCTTGAAGCTCCGCTCCAGTTAACTGTATTTTGGCATTTTCATGGTTTTCCATAGGATGACTACTCGCTTCATCCGACCCAGCCATGTAGCTTTATTTGCTACATATAAAATAATGGGCAAGGTTTTATATAAAGGTTTTTACAGCATTTTATATTCTACTAACCATGGTTTTAAATTGCCATTTTAGGTTAATTTGTTAAAATTTAGGATCTTTATTATTACCCTAAATTATGAAATATTAGCACATAAGGCCTAGTCACAAGGACAATTTAATTCAATTATGAACCAGGAATTTACAAAGTCCCGGTATTCAGGTTTGAACCACAATTCGTCACCTGTTATTGACAGGGAGTCATAAGCTACCACTGTCCCTAGTCCTAGAGGACATTTAATTATTGCCCACAGGCACTTCATCCACAAGGGGCGGTTATATAATTAAGGGAATTTTAAATTAACCCTTTTTAAAGGATGGCCTGTGTGACTTTACTGATTCACAGTTTGCCAAGAATGTCAACATACTAATAGATGTTAACAATAATTGGAATATATTATGTGGGTCCTACCATCTTGGCCCTGTCTGCAACAACATATAGGCTAGGTTTTACCTCTAAGATTCCTTTAATAATTAACGCAGAATAGTCCTAAATTGAGATGTTAATATGGATCTTAATCTAATTATGGAACTACCATCTTGGCCTTGTTTTATGATAACATTTGGCTAGGTCTTTGTCCCTTTTTAGATTTTACCATTTTAGTATAACGGCAGATCTTTTTATTATTTTCATTTATTTTCATGTTTTATGCACGTAATTAACAATAATAAATAAAATGAAAATTTAACTAGAACATCTCATAAATTGTTTAAACAAGTACATCATTTGCCCTAAACGGGACTTCTACGAAAATAAATGCCCACGCAGGGGCGAAAAACCAAAACAAACCCACGTAGGGGTCAACTAAAAGACATGCCCACGTAGGGGCAGAATACAGAATGACAAGCCCACGCAGGGGCTGAGTACTGAAGCAAAAAGTCCACGCAGGGACTTGATTACAACTAAAATAAATAAACAACAAAAAGGTTTTCAATGACCCCTCCTTTTGGACTTCCCTTTGATCAAGTCTGATAATCCCTTGAAGAAGCCACGAGTGTTACTGCGCTTTGTTTGGATTTCCCGTTCACAACGGTCCAATCTTTCAAGGACCTCCTGCTGGCGCTCAGGCGGGATCAACTGCGGCTGCGGCGGCTGGTACAGAGGTTGAGGAGGTGGCGGACGCTGGTACCCATAAGTTGGGTAACCAGTGGTCCAAAGACCACCATAAGGTCCCTCTGGGTGACTAGCATTATAGTCCCATGCCTCCTGGTATGGGTCCACATTAGCATAGTTGTAATGGGTATGCGCCGGCTGCTCAAAAGGGTTATACGCCGCTGAACCGGCGTAGGCAGGTATTGGGTTATCAAAACCCACTGGTGGCGCCATAGGCGCAGAGTTGATCTCTAGGTTGGGGTTTGATGGACCCCCCCATCTGTGGTTCTTCTTCTTCTTGGAGTGGCGGATAATGACTACCACTCGAGGGCTGAGGAGTGCTGATGCGGACTCCTCCTCGCACGGACATCCGTGCGTTTGACCTTCTCCGCCTCGGTGGCTCCGGAGGCGGTTGCTGTTCTACTGGTGGTGGTGGTGGCGGAGTGACTGCCACGAATCGAGAATCCTCGGAAGGATCCTGCTGCTGCTGCTGATGGTAAGGGGACGAGTGTTTAGAGGGTGTGAAATACCAGTCAATCTGCCTGAACCTCGCCTCGTAGCTATCAGGACCATGATAAGGTGATCCGTGGAAGGATGACCCATCGGAGATTTCGATGGGGTGGTTCGGTGTTCCGGACGCAGGCTCCACGGGATCCGTGTCTTCGTCCATGTCGTCCGCGTGATCCCCTGAGAAGTGATCCTCAGGTCCTAGTGGGTTAAAACCCATGGGTTCTTGAAAGATATTAGCCGGGTTGAACCGGCTCTGGAAGACAGGTGAAGGGTTGTCAAAGGAATGGTGTGAGTTCGATCTTTGCAAAGGTATAAAAGAAGGTGGTTGGTTGTTGGGCTCGTTTTCTGATTGGGGCCCAAATGAATGCAAATACGAAGGTGAGGAACTGAGGGAGACCGACCGCCTCCCGGGTTCAACATAGAGCCTCCACGGCTCTTGCGGGCTCGTACTCATGGTAATTGATGGCGTTCGCCGGTGCGAAGGCCCGGCTTCATGATCGTGACCCGTAACTGGGCCTTTGCCACGTCCTCTCAGAAATCTCGGCGGCATTTTCGACCTGCAAACATGGTTAAAATAACGACTAATATATAAAAATAAAAGACCGAATAAAACCAAAAACAAAACAGAGTTTGTCCTATGTTCGATGTCTAGACTCGGAACTCGAGGAATGTGCAATTTGTGCACTGAGATTAAACACAAAAGGCTAGTGTTTAATTCACTCAGTGTTGGCTCTGAAACCAACATGTCACACCCCTAATTTCCACGTGTCACCGGTGGGCCCGGTGGGGGAGTATCGTGACGTAGTTGATATCATCATAGTCAAACAACACAAATTTTAATGCACAGCGGAAGCAATAAGATAGATTTATTTCAACCAAACATAATGTAATATCCAAGTATCACAATGTAGCTGAAATAGATCCACAGGCGGATCAAAATAACAAGGAGAATTGTTCAACAGATAAATGGCATCCAAGCTTGCGAGACTCTACGATGCTAAGGAGTAGCTGGCCTATTACATGTAGAACCTGCACTTAATCTTTTTGGGGAAAATACGTCAGTTTACACTGGTAAATACAATTTAACTGACTCATTTTGAAAAGGTTTTAAAATTGATTTGAATGCACATGGCACAAAACTTTTTATAACTTGGGATAATTAATCAAATTTAAACTTGTAAAAGAATTACATGTTTGTTATGCGTTTAGTCGCCCGGTTCATGCCGGGTTTAAGATTAATAGACACACCACATAGTATAAATCCGCGGCAGGAAACCAATGGTTATACCTTAATAATATGGACACATTGTCGGGTGTACGCCTACACCCGCGTGTCAAGGTCGTGGCCATTTCGTAAAATGATGCCAAGGATATCCGGGACATGGTCATTTAACTCCCAAAGGCATAAAACAAACAAAACCAATTTTTAAACGGGTCACATTGATAATACCCAACTACTAATGAGTTAGGGTCAATTGCCCGACCTAGCGGTATTTTATATACCGTACCCCAAGCCCGTATAAGGGAAAATAAGTTAAAAGTATTTACCTGAACAAGTATAAAACCACAATAAGCAAATGCAAGTGTCTTTTACTGGTCTCCTATTCTGGAACGAAGGTTTATAATAACCTATTAGAATCCTAACGGGTCTTTAATATAGCCTAAGCTTAGACCGGTTAGTTTCGAAGGATAATTACGGTTTAAGCGCATGGAAAGCGAAAACCGGAAAGGAATGTGATTTAGACCCAACAAGTTTGGAGACTTGTATAATATGGGTAAACTAAATACATTCTGGATTTTGAGACAAGGATGATATGGTTTGACCCGTTTCGGCTAATATGTGTAAACTAGTTACATAAGCCGATCTGAACGCGAAAGTGCGTAACGGGTAACCATATAAATCATATACAAGTTTCCTAAGATTATATGCACCAAACATGTTGTGATATCAGTAGGATATGTCCTATTATGCCCCAAATGATTTTAAACTCAAGTTACGCCTCATAAGGGCATTTTGGTCATTTAAAAGGGTATAAAAGAGTTAAACTAGCAATCTGAGTTATATATCTGAATAAATCAGTAAATATGCTTAGTTTACTATGTTATAACAGTAGGATATCATATGTATGTGAATTTTATTAATTATAACCCTCCTATGCACCGAAAGGGCATTTTGGTAATTTCACATAAGCCTAAAAGGTCAAAACTGGAAATCTGAGTTTCAAACTTTAGTTTACTGTTATAATATAGAATTTTACTAAATATATCAGTAGGTATTGACTCTTATACATATAAACTAGTTTTGACATAGACTATGTCGTAAAAAGGCCTAAAAAGGCGATTTGGAGCCAATTCCGGGTTTTAAAAGAAAAGCTGATATTTTTATAATTCCAGACGGCTCAAAATAATATATTTATCATAATAAATCAGTAGAAAAAGGTTTGAGGTCAAAAGGATTTATAAAACTCATTTTATAGCTCAAAAGGGCAAAACCGGCATTAGCCGAATTAAGCTTAAAACTCTAAGTTATGCTCAGCCTAAAAATAAATAAAAATCTCTAAAAATCCCAAAATATTATTATATATCAGTGGGTAAAAAGTTTGGTATAAAAAATTTGGGTTTAGATAGGCTACATGCTAATTACGCTAATTAATTACTAAGAAAGCTTCTAATTACGCTAATGAGCATAACTCTTAATCTAGACCTCAAACTGATGTCAAATTTTGGTTACAAGTCTATAATTCAGTAACTAAGATGTCTACCCTTTTACATTTTCAAAAATCACATTTTATGGACATTTGGGCATAATGGTCAACATATGGGCATTTAACGGAAATTTGCATAATAATTAGACAACTAGTGAACTAAGCCGTATAATCACAGAGGGTTATACTAACATGTTACTAGGTCCAAAAGAAGCTCTAAGGAAATCTTAAACTTGACTAAAACGGGTCAGAACTGAAAGTCAAAGCGAAAGTCAAACTATGCGACTTTCGGTTCCAAACCGGGTCTAAACAGAAAATTGTCGAGTTGAACATGTTGGGACATGTTCTTACATTAGTTACCAAGTTATTTTAATGATCAAACAGGTTGCATGTATCCTACATTGCTAATTATGAGTTAATTTGGATTTAAGCATTCTGTTGACTTTTTAAAGTATACTTTGACTAGACAATTAACATGGTTAGAGTGGGAATCTGATAATACCCTTTTAAGGGTTTGTTACCCACATAATTACCTACTTATAGGTACTTTTAATTCGAGATTTGACTGAGTAATTATGGACTAATCTCGAAGTCAAACCTTAATTACTATGGTTTGACTTTTAGCTAATTAACTAAGCTAAAATGGATTAAGGAAGGTTAAGGATACTTACAAGAGTCCTAATGATGCTTATGGAGCCTAAGAGAAAATGATTGCTGACCAGGAGCTCCAGAAATGTCTTGAACAAAAGTTCCAAGTGAGCAAATGAAATGGTTACAACTTCATGCTCTTATATAGTGAACCAATGAGCTCAAGATCAAGACATGCAAGTCTAGGATGGTTACAGGATCACCCCAAGTGTCCCTAATAGGCTAAATACTGCCTAGTAAGTCCCTTGTTTCGAAAACCATCTCAATAAGGCGGTGCAACAGGCTGAACAGGCAGCTGTCCATTTTCTGCTGCCAGCGACAGGCTTACGGACCGTAAGCCTAAGCTCTTGCGGTCCGTATGCTCCTCTTGCGGACCGTATGCTGGAACAGTTACGGTCCGTAACCGACCTTTGCTGAAATCGCCCATGTATGCACCTTACGGACCGTAAGCCATGACCCTTACGGTCCGTAACCGATGGTCAGAGGACAAAAATTTGCAAACTTTCAAGCCTTGACCATGCAATCATACAAGTCCGAATCCATGCCATCTTTTTCAGTTGTGGGACCTTCTTGCTCAGCCATTGCATGCTTGTATATCACTTACATGTTTTCACTACATCTTGGATTCATGTGGGAAGATGGAATTGACGAAAATACCAAGAACAAGTCTTGGATTCTCACAATTTATGATCTTGCTTAATCAAATTATTTCCAACTCCTTTTACAAGGATTTAATTCAGGATTCCTCTTGAAGTAACATTCTTAATAATCCAATTTCCATATAAAAGATGGAATTTTATTTATTTAGAAACAACCGGTTTATATATATAAGATGTTTATCAAACGATTTAAGGATCTTGCGATTTATAAATTTGGGTCGCTCAGAGGTGTTTTAATAACATGTCTCCCTTGGGTCGTTCAGAGGTATCTTTAATAACATGACGCCCTTTTTAAATCCTACCATATATCTTTATTTGACCCGGGTTCCTGACACGTTTGTCCCACATGACACGTGTCTTTATTTTATTGGACATGAATTTTCGAGGTGTTACATCCTCACCCTCTTAAAAGAAATCTCGACCTCGAGATTTATTGAAACAATTGAGGGTATTTTTCTTTCATTGTGGACTCTAATTCCCACGTAAAATCGTGACCTCTACGGCCATCCCATTTGACCTTGACAATAGGCACATACTTCCTTCGAAGCTTCTTTACCTGTCGATCCTCAATCGACATAGGTTTTTCCACCAATTTCAAGCTCTCGTCTATATGCACATCTGTGTGTGGTATGACTAGTGATTCATCAGCTAGACATTTCTTCAGATTGCAGATGTGGAACACATCGTGAATACCACTGAGCTCTTCCGGTAAGTTTAACTTATAAGCCACAGATCCTACACATTCGATGATCTCGAATGGTCCTATATACCTCGGGCTTAACTTACCTTTCTTACCAAATCGCATCACCCCCTTCCAGGGTGATACTTTGAGCAAAACTTTATCACCAACCTCGAACTTGAGGGGTTTTCGCCTTTTATCAGGATAGCTCTTCTGCCTATCCCGGGCAGCTTTCAGGCAGTCACGAATTTGGACAATCTTGTCCGTCGTTTCAAAAACTAGATCGGGACCTGATAATTCAGTGTCTCCTATTTCTGTCCATCAAATGGGTGTTCTGCATTTTCTACCATATAATGCCTCAAAAGGCACAACCTGAATGCTGGTATGATAGCTATTGTTGTAGGAGAACTCGACCAGAGGTAGGTGCCTATCCCAGCTACCTCCTAAATCAATCACACATGCACGCAGCATGTCTTCCAGGGTTTGAATGGTACGCTCACTTTGCCCATCTGTCTGAGGATGGTAAGCCGTACTAAAATTCAATTGCGTCCCCAGAGACTGTTGGAAACTCTTCCAAAAATGCGAAGTGTATCTAGTATCCCTATCAGAGATAACAGACACTGGTACCCCATGCAGAGATACGATTTTATCAACATGCAGTTGGGCCAACATGTCCGAACTGTAAGTTTCCTTGATGGGTAGGAAATGGGCTGACTTAGTCAGTCTGTCAACTATGACCCATATAGTATCATTTCCCTTCGGTGTCTTAGGCAACTTGGTGACGAAATCCATCGTCACCATTTCCCATTTCCAAGTGGGAATTTCAGGTTGTTGTAGTAAACCTGACGGCTTCTGATGCTCAGCCTTGACTTGAGCACACATCAGACATTTGGCTACATGGGTAGCTATAGACTTCTTCAAGCCTATCCACCAATAATTTGTCTTTACATCCTGGTACATCTTATCCGCTCCAGGATGAACGGAATATCTGGAACTGTGGGCTTCCTGAAGGATAATGTCCCGAAGTCCTCCATAAACAGGAACCCATATTCTTCCATTTAATCTCAGGATTCCGTCTTTGCCATAGGATAACTGTTCTTCAGTTACTCCCATTTTTTCATTAGGATAGTTAGCATCCAACACAGCCTCCTTCTGTGCAGCTAACAACCTTTCATTCAAACCGTTCTTGATCTCAATGTTCTTGGCATTGATTCTTATTGGTTTCACCCTTTCTTTTCTGCTCAAGGCATCTGCGACTACGTTGGCCTTGCCTGGATGGTATCTTATTTCACAATCATAATCGTTCAGAGTTTCCATCCAGCGTCGCTGCCTCATGTTCAAATCCTTCTGATTGAACAGATGCTGAAGGCTTTTGTGATCAGAATAAATCACACACTTAGTCCCATACAAGTAATGCCTCCAAAGCTTTAGTGCGAATACAACGGCACCCAACTCCAAATCATGAGTGGTGTAATTCTTTTCGTGCACTTTTAACTGTCGTGAAGCATAGGCAATGACCTTGCCTTTCTGCATTAACACACAACCCATCCCGGTGTGTGATGCATCATAGTAAACTACAAACTCTTCAATTCCATCTGGCAATGTCAACACAGGAGCATTGCTCAACTTATGCTTCAAAATATCGAATGACTCTTGCTGCTTAGGCCCCCAATTGAACTTGCTATTCTTGCGAGTTAGAAGAGTCAGGGGTGCTGCGATTCTTGAGAAATTCTCGATAAAGCGTCTGTAGTATCCTGCTAGTCCTAGGAAACTGCGAATCTCCGTAGGCGTCTTTGGCTCCTGCCAATTCATGACAGCTTCAACCTTAGCGGGATCTACTTGGATACCACGCTCACTCACAACATGTCCAAGGAATTGGACTTCTCGTAGCCAAAATTCACATTTGGAAAATTTTGCATAGAGCTTTTCTTGATGAAGCAATTTAAGAATACATCGAAGATGCTTCTCATGGTCAGCTTGACTTTTTGAGTATATGAGAATGTCATCGATGAAGACAATGACAAACTTATCCAAATAAGGCTTGCAGACGCGATTCATGAGATCCATGAATGCGGCAGGTGCATTAGTGAGCCCAAAAGGCATCACTAGGAACTCGTAGTGACCATAACGAGTCCTAAATGCAGTCTTGTGTACATCTTCATCCTTGACCTTCAATTGATGGTAGCTTGACCTTAGGTCAATCTTGGAAAAGTAGCTCGCTCCTTGAAGTTGATCGAACAAGTTGTCGATCCTGGGCAGAGGATACCTATTCTTTATAGTGACCTTATTAAGCTCACGGTAATCGATGCACAAACGCATCAAACCATCTTTCTTCTTGACAAACAAGATCGGTGCTCCCCATGGAGACGAACTAGGTCTAATAACACCTTTGTACACCATACTGCACCAACTCTTATACACTTAGAATCCTGAAAATTATAGTAACCTAACCAAAAGCTAACCCATAAAACTGAAACTTCTAATAAACCCAATAATCAACTCAGGAGGTCATCTAGGGTTAAAAACCTACTAACTTTGATGATTACATAACCTCCCTAACTGAAGTTGAAATGGATTTTGGAAATGTCTACTGATCCTATCTCTTCTAATTAAGCCATTAGTGTCAATTAATCTTCTAAATGGAATAAAACAGTTTTCTAGTAAAACTGATTTTATGTGTTCGTATAACGTTTGGGATTTTATTGAATTACCTAAGAGTGTGCATAACTAAACCAAATCCTGAAATAAGCGTTACGACACGAAGAGGCATGATTGATTGTCAAAGGTTATACTTAGGAAGAGATAAATTATCAAAGATTTCTTTAAGGATCATCACTATTCTAGTAGCTTATAATAGTTTAAAGCTACATTAGATGAACCTTAAAAACAATTTTCCTTAACAAATGGCTGACATATTTACATGTTCATAAAACAACCTGAAAGTTCCAAACTGAAGGTTAAAGAACACTTTGTTTGTAAGCCAATAAAATCCATGTATGGGTTAATGCAAACATCATAATGTGATGAAATCTTAACATAATTATTTTCATCAACAACCAAGTGGATTAATGTACCTACCTCAAGATGAGTGGGAGCAACTAAATTAAACTTGTCTATATAGATGATATTCTTTTGACAAGTATATGTTATATAAGTCAAAGCATTGTTAACACAAACTTTGATATAATAGATCTCAGAGATATCTCTTACGTGATTGATATCATAACATACCGAGATAGACCCAATGGGACATTAGTTTCGTTCCAAAAGTTTAACCTTAAATGGGTCCTTACATATGTAACAAACAATACTGCTCTCCTTTAGAGGGTAATAGGATAAATGAGATTATTTCCTTACGCTTCATTAATTGGAAGCCTTATGTAAGTTTAAGTCTATACTCGTTTAGATATTACTCACATTGCAACACACTAGATTTGTCTAGATTAATGTGAAGCATATAATGGAGTATTACAATATCTTTAAAAGAAACGAGAGGCTAAAATTTGAAGAAAAAGTGAGAACTAAAAACCGGTTGATTACTTTAACTTTGTAATATTCAAAGATGACAAAATGTAATTTCGGGTATATCTTTATGTCAGCAGACAAAACCTATCTCATGGAGGAGTCATAATGCACTGATATTAACAACCTAAGTTATAACAACATAATATAGTCACTAAATGTTGTTGGAAATTTATCAGTGGACTCATAAGTTTATTAAATCCATATAATTAATGTTTTAAAGACTTAGTGTGATAAAGTCAGCTACCATGACTCCTTGAACAGTAACAGTTCAAGAGGTGTTGCATTAAATTTCGATACGCAATTAATTATTCGTTTATGAACGAATTGAGGAAACTAAGTTTTGTATCGAATACGTTCATGATATGCTTAAGGATCCTATAACTGAAGGGCTATTACCCATAAGTCTTATTAAGAGAGCTCATAGACGGGTATTAATTAATGGTCATGCACAATTGCATATCGTACTATGAATGACTAAGTATTAGTTAATTTTCCTCATCAGTTTGATTTTGTATGTCTCTAAGAATATGTCAAGTCGACATAATGGCATATAGACAAATAAAGTTACAAATCAAACAAAGGGCTTATGCATATTTTGATCATGACGATTAGGTTTTAAATTAAGGCTATAGTATGACTAATGGGGGTCCTGAGTCGCATAATGATTCGACGGCTGTATTTCTCTGCTATAGTACTTGTTTAAGGCTAAAATGAGTGTTAACTCCTGATCAGGCTTATCTAATACTCATAGTAAATGATTACTCGGCTAAGTGGGAGAATGTAAGATTAAATATATTTTATGTTATATTTAATCTAGTAGCCATTATAATCATTTACATTATACGGATTAAAATATATAACAATCCTATTAAATAATTTTAGTTGGTAATTGTTGATGGGCCAAATTACCCTTATTAACTAATTAGGGTTTCCTCTTGGGTGCATATATAAGGAGACTTATGTAGAGGTTCTAGGGTTAGACACATAACCTAACTAATTCACATAACATCACCATCGGCCTCCTCTCCAAAACCGAACTTCCTTATTCGGTTTTCATCATCACCATCATTAGATTGCACCCTAAGGAGGAACCAGATCAATCTGACAATCATGTCAAACACTGTTGCTGCGTCTCCATCTGGATTCTCTGCTGGCCTGTACTGCTGCAATCATGTATGTTATTCATGTTTTCCATTATGCCTAAAACAGAACTGATCAACATAAAAATTATAGATCTTAGAAAAAGTAAATATAATAAAATGTTTCACGTAATTGGTTACAAAATATATATAGTATTCTACGGTTATGGTTTGTTTGAAATCGTTAAACCATACAAACCGGTGATGGTTGGTTTGATCAGTCCGATTTTACAGTCGTTTTATAATCTTGTTTTGGTCAGTTTACTAATTGTAATGGACAACATGGCCTTTACTCGAATTTACTCATAAAACTAAATTGTACTGTAGGATTTGGGTTATGTAGCCTTTTAGGGGGATGGAGTCGTTTTGGGAAGGGGATGCGGGGAGTTGGGTTGCCGCATGGGGAAGAGGTGTCGGTGTTGGATCGGTGAGCGGGGAGAGGCTTCGGCGGTGAGTAGTCACTGATGCAGGAAGAGGAGGGAAGGAGGAGAGAGAGGGGAGTTTAATGGTGGATCCCAAGCCCTTCCAACAAATCACAAATTTATCTTCTTACTTTTAAAAAAAATGTTTATCACTCTCCATGTGTTTGACCATTGCCAATGATTGAGTGCAAAATGGGGAGTGGAGTGGGGACTTGACATGTCATGATATTATTGGATAGCGAATAATTCAAACACCCTAATACCGATTGACCACTCCCTCCACCCTTATATTTATATGTTTAATTATTTTAGTTGTGTTATACACATGCATGCCCGACCCAGGCTAATGTTAAAGTGGGTGACCGCTCAGGGCCCACTTTCCTGGGGGTACAATTTTTTAACGCTTTTTAATATATATTTTAAAACAAATGCCTATAAAACTTAGAAACCAATAATATTTATAACTCAATAAGATTTTTAAACTTATTAACCTATTTAGTTTTGGTCTGATTCAAAGCCATTTTTTATTTAAGCCAACTAACCTTTTGTAACCCAACTAATGCAATTCCCGCGCTTCGTTGCTCGTTTTCAGTCCATATCGGTTTGGTCTGTAACTATACAAGTAACACTAACAATGTGTTTTGGCACATTAAGAAAATCATTAAAAATGAATATGGTACCGGTATCAATGTTATGTTGGTATTGGTTTAGTTTTCAAGAAAAGAACAAAAATAACTATATTTGATACGTTCAAATAATTTTATTTTATCCTGGATAAAAATAAGTACGCTGTAACAGATATTCGAAATTTATAGAACATTATATTATTTTAGTAAAATAACGAAGAAGGTAAATTCGTCACTTTAAAAATACTAAATCATAACATAACGTTGATGGCATCTACGCATGTGTTTTGAGCACTTGTAAATTATTATTTACAACTCGGTTTTAAGTATATCATAATGACATATTTAAAATTTTATAAAACATTGTATCTTAATAGTTATAAGAAAAACATATAATATGTTTAACGTAATTTTAGTATAAAAATTATTATAAAAAATTTATTTTAAAAAAGTAAAATAAAAGCCACAATAAAAAATTCTAAAACCTTTTCATTTGAAATAATAAAATAAAAGCAATAATAAAAAGGCATCTTTAAAACCTTTTCCTTTTAACACTTCACATTAAACCTTATGTTTAATTAATTGTTATTTTTTTTTTAAAACGTAAACTTCATTAGAAAACCACCACCCCGAAAACCGGGAGGCCAAACAACAAAAACCAACTACATAATTAGAAATTTACACCAATTTTCCCACGACAAGTTTTTATGCTTCGTTCTGTTCCTAACCCAAACAAACCCAACAGACTTAACCTCACTAAAAATCTTGTCAATCTTGAAAGCTTTGTCTCTAAACCTCGCTTCACTCCTGGCCTTCCACATACACCAACAAGCAATAATAACAATACCTTGAAAAATCGGCTTCTCTTGCTCGTTTAACCCGCAGAACAGGTGGACCTTCAGAAGGTCTTGAAACGATAAAGCGAAGATCTGGGGGACTCGACACCAGCTACTGATCAGGTTCCACATCACATTGGCAGCCAAACATTCCGAAAAGATGTGAGACACTGTTTCCTCTCCTTCATTGCAAAAACCACAGTTCAGCTCTTGGATGTTGACATTTCTTCTCCGAAGAGCATCAACCGTAGGGATTCTATCTATAGCCGCCCGCCACGCAAAAATATTGCACTTAGCGGGAAGCCATTTACACCATTCAAAACTCGAACTGCATCTCGAGCCGCGGCCACTCCGGATGAGATTTTTTACCGATTTGACACTGAAGCATCCCGAGTCGTCTCCCAGCCACCTCCACTTGTCAGCATTGCTAGACAAGGAAACCGATCCTAACAGACTAATAAGCTGATCCAGATCACACGACTCCTGCCCAACAACCAACTGCCTCTTCCACTGCCAAAGGAATCTGACCTGTTCGGAATCTAAGATAATTCGGTCCATAATTTTGCACCTTCGGTTACTTTCAAGAACAAACAATCTAGGGAACAAATCTTTTAACGGCTCACTCGCGATCCACGGATCTAACCAAAAAGTAATACTATCGCCTTTTCCGGGGATCCCTTTAAAAAAACTCCTAAGCGGATTATCTTCAACCTTGGTTCTCGCAATCAACTTAACTATCTTATTCCAAGTTCCTCCCAAACTTTGTTTGGCCGGAATAAAATCCCAATTACGGGCACTATGATGGATCGCAGTAATGACCTTTCGCCATAGATTATCCTCATCCGACTTGTATCGCCAACACCATTTCGCAAGAAGAGCCACATTGATATCTCTGAGTTTACACAATCCCAGCCCACCACTGTCTTTAGGGGTAGCAACGTTATCCCAAGCTACCCAGTGTATTTTATTCCCATCATTCGTGACCCCCCAAAGAAATCGTTTCATCAAACTCTCCAGATCCTGAATAACTTTACATGGAGCTTTATAAAGCGAGAAAAAATAAGAGGGAAGACTTTCTAAAACTGATTTTATAAGCACAAGTCTACCCCCAATAGATAGAGAGTCCGCCTTCCATTTTAAAAGCCTAGCTTCGAAAGCATCGTACACCGGTTTCCAATTGTTGATGTTGCTCATGTTGGCTCCAACCGTTAAACCCAAATATCTAAACGGGAGCGAACCCGCTTTGCACCCGACACTAGCAGCCTTCTCTTCGACTTCCCAACCTTCCACCACAATACCGAACATATCAGATTTGGAGAGGTTGATTTTAAGCCCCGAACACATATAAAAAATACGCAGAATTCTCACAACATTCAACACGTTTACCGTCGACCATTCTCCCAAAATAATGGCATCATCAGCGTATAGGAGATGGGAAAGACAAGGGCCATCGTTCGGGGTTTTAATACCTACCAATAAATCTTCCTCCTTGGCCTTATCCAACATACAAGAAAGAGCCTCCATAACAAGCAAGAAAATGAACGGAGATAAGGGATCTCCTTGCCTCATCCCTTTCCCGCACTTAAATTCGAAAGTAGGGGAACCATTCACCAAAATGGACGATCTCGCCGATTCAAGAATACCCCTAATCCACCTACACCATACCTCCGAAAAACCCATTTGTTAGGATAGTAATTTACTGTACATGTCCTCTACATTTGTTAGGATATATAATTATTCAATTAAAAACTTAATATTTCAAGCCTGGTTAATTAATAAAATTCTTTATGGGCGGTGATGGCAAAGATGAAAGACCAAAGACCTATCGATCTATCACGATTACATTCTTAAAGGCTCAATTTTTTTTCTAGTTACAAAGGGAATCCGAATTCTCAGACGACCCTCTACACATAATTCGACCTTACTTGAAATATTATCATTTCTTTATCTGAGTGCATCGTATGTATTTTTTTTTATACAAAACGAATCCAAAACCAATAATCAAAAGTAGGGATAAGTATATGATACTTGGTACCGGTACCGAATTTTTTCGTTACTGAATCGGTACCCACCTTGCAGGATCTTTACCGATTTTTTTAACCAAATTTTACCTTCAAATACTTGCACCGTCCCATATCGAACATTTTTAATACGAGTACCCATATTTAATAAATTTCAATACCCGTACCAAGTTCATTCCTAGTCAAAAGTTTGGTAGGGTTTAATCATAACAATTTTGTTTTAATTTATTATAATATTGTGAAAAACCATCTAGACGTCTACACCTCCGGCTATTTCAAAACATCCACACACCAGCTGCAGCTCGAGAGCAGGAGGAGATACAAATCGAAGAACAACTCGTCTTACAACAAATCCAGCCAAGATGAGTACCATGAAGTTTTGCCGAGAATGGTACTAATTTTACTTCACTCATTATAATTTTGTTCGTTGAACCCATGACCACCAGGTGTTTGTTGAAATGTCTGACTGATTTTTTCTTCTTTTTGGCAACGATTTGAACTGGTAGCAACAACATTCTCTACCCTAAGGAAGATAAAGAACAGAAGATCCTCCTCTATGCTTGCCGCAACTGTGATCATCAGGTAAAGATTCTCACTTTCACATCATAGTGCAAACCCTAATTGGGTCTTTTTTTGTTGTCTTTTTGTGTATCTTGAAGGTGGTGTGTTTGTAGCTTAAACAAGCCAAAAGGGGTCTCATCAGGAACGATATTTTCATCAGTTTTGAAATGTGTTGGATTGTAAAGCTAGCTTAGTCATTGTTGTAAAAATCGGGACTAGTCGGCCATTAATCGCCAATCGGCCGGTCACTGAGTAATTTTTCGTTAATCGGTCCACTAATTGGTAGTCGGCAGGCAAAAATCGGTGATTCCTGCGATTAATCCTGTATACTTAAAAAATGGGTCGAGAAGGGGTTAAAACTTGTCTACTTTACATATTTATCATTTATGTATTAAAATGTGTGTGTATTAAACTGAAAATTACATTTAAAAATCCCAATCCGGTTAATTCAGATTAATTGCTAGTCGGTACCCCACCGGCCGACTAGCGCCTAGCGATTTACAACCATGAGCTTAGTTGGTTTGATTGTAAATCTTTTGTACAGACCCCATACTGGAAAAGTGTGAGTGGTTACTGGTTAGAGGGGCATTGGGGGTATGGAGTTTTTAACTTATTTTTTGGATTTAAAAAACGCGAGGTGTGAGGCCAGAAGCCAGAAGCGTTGCTCTATGTATAACCGAATAAGCTTTATATACAACCAGAAGCTGCATCTCTCTCATCATTTTACATATCAACCTTTTTATTCAGTAAACCCTTCATAATTTCTCCATCCCTTTGGTTGTTTTACATATCAACCTCCTACATACCCAAACTTTGACCAAATTTGACCCACATGTGCATGAGGGGCCACCTCAAGGCGCTGAGGCGTTTTCCACAGCCTCGCGCCCCCCCTGAGGCATGCTTTTTTTTAAAACCAAAACTCTGCATATTAAATTTGGTCTCAGTTAGATAAAGTATTGAATCTTGATTCAGAAACAATTACCTGTGCCAGTTTATAGGACACCAATGGTTATTTACTTAATTCTAGTTTGTGTGAGAAGTTGAAGAACTGAAAGGTGTAATGATCTCGTTATTAGTGAGCCATAGAGATCTAGATCCTTTATGTTTCTGTTACGAAACAATTTGGTAATCACGAATTCAAGATCGATAAAGAGAAAGGAAGAAGAAAACACAGAGAGAAGAAGGGAATATCCCAAATCAATTCATCGATAACCTCTATTCCGTTCATGGTCTGTTGATGTAAACAACCTAATTAACAACTAACCAAGAACACCCTATACTATACAACAATTACATTTTGCCCCCTCTACTTATTTTGACACGTATCAATACTTCCCTCCTATAAAACTTTTGACCTCAAAAGTACAACATAACAAACCAAACTCATTAATCAGAAGTGTCAAAAACAAAAGAGAAAGCTAGACCACCAAACCCCTGCTCAACTTCGTGTTTGTGGCACCCAACCTTTGTTGACTCAAAAGCACCTTGGAGTCTAATTCCATCCAGCCCTCAAGAGGCTCAAACTCATGTTTCTTTGTAGTATAAGGATCAGGTAGGCATGATTGTTTATCATCCAATCTCCCATTGATTTTAAAACCGCCACAAAACACTTCATAGCTTCTAGTTTCATGGTAATATTAGTTATAAGGGTTGATGCACTATTCTTCAGCAAAGACAAGCATATGTACTGCTTAATGTTGTCAGCATACTCACGCTAGAGACCCCTTGTTCTTTTTTATTGCAATCACAGCATGAAAGTTCAGTATTTTTTTCTATATAACAACAGCCCCTTATGATAACAATGAGAAACATCAGTTTTGCTTTCCATCTGTGCCATATGTACCCTTCTGCCTTCCCTTCCAAACAAAAACAATCCATGAACATTATGGAAAACAACCATTTAGATTTCCATTTGTGCCACGTATGCACCATATTTTTCTTTTTTAGTACAACCTGATCCATAGCACATAATTTCTGTGAAAACCTGAATTCCTCCATCGTATCAGCAGCTTTACTTTCCCATTCAAAGACACTGAATGTCAAACCACTTGATTCCTTGTCTGGGTCCCTTTTTATTTTACTACTAAGTTTCTCAAGTATGTCAAAAACCCCTTCCATACCCCTAGCTTGAATTGAAGAATCCGTTTTACACAGATTAAATGATTCTTGATAGGGCTGTAAATGAACCGAACGTTCAGCAAACAGTTCGTGAACCGTTCGGCGGGAAGTTCGTTTATGTTCGTTCGTTTAATAAACGAACGAACATGAAAAAAAAATTTCGTTCGATTAGTTAAATGAACGAACATGAACAGAGGTCTCGTTCGTTCGGTTGTGTTCGTGAACGTTTGGTAAGGTGTTCGTGAACGCGTTCATGAACATTCGTTGATTTGCGTTCGTTTATGTTCGTATGTTTATGTTTTAATTGAAGATCTTTGTACTTACATATATTTTATGTGTGCTTTTTATATTATTAAACTTTTATTTATTTTATTACCCTAACAATTAAACTAGGAAACCCTTTTTCGCGTTGTTTATGCACTATTTCCCTTTCATTTCTCATTATTTATATCGGCGAATACGATCGACCCCCGTTCCACAATAAGGGATTTAAGTTCGAGTGCTACTCTCTGGGCCATCTATCTTTATCCTTCATCGCGTTCGCCAAATTTATTTGTGTTCGTGAACCGTTCGCGAACACGCTCATTTCCTTAATGAACGAACACGAACATAAAATCTCGTTCGGTAAGTGTTCATGAACCGTTCATGAACACATTTATTTCCTTAACGAACGAACACGAACAAGGGCTTGTTCGTGTTCGTTCGGTTCGTTTACAGCCCTAATTCTTGAACATGAATTTTAACTTCAAAAGTGTTAAACGAATCATCCAAATTTTCTGGAATCTTTTCATGAAAAAATTTAGGTGTTTCATTAAGGTTTCCTTGGATATCATTCTCATTTTCAGATTTGTCCATAATTTGAGTCTCAGTTTCACCACTAAAATTTTCAAGCATTTCATCGAACACCTTGTGGACAATTCCATCATACACCTTATCTTCATTACTAACTTCATTATTTTCCATTATTTCATTGATACTTTTCCTAAAATCAAACACCAAATCCTTTATGTATAATGACGACTCAGGATCATAAGGAGATAGTGTATCACTCAGTTTATTTGCATCCAATTTCAAAGCTAAAGAAATGTAGTCTTTCACATTGTGAAAACTATATTGATGCCATGTTATGAAAACATCTCTAATTTCTGGTTCAAGACCATCAATAAAGAGGTATATAGCATAACATTCACTAATTTCTTCAGAACTTTTAACCTGATTTAACAAAAATTCGAATTCCTCACAATAGTTCTTAACCGTACCTTCTTGCCTTAGTCCCATAATCTCTTCCTCTGCTAATTCCATCGTCAATTTGTTGCTGCTGCTCTGAATCATCAAATTTGATTAATGCCCGTTGTTCTCAAATCAATTGCTGAATTATCTTTTGTTCTTGAATCGCCGGTGATTTGCTGTTGATACGAATCACCGGTATATCTTGATTGTTGCTATAAGGAATCCTTTTGTTGCCCTAACTTTGATTGTTGCTGAAGAAATTCGAACCCTAACCCACGGTCGAGAGGAAAGGAAGCTCTGATACCATTCCTGTTACTCGTATCTGATAATTGTTAAATCCAAATGACCCCCAAAGCTCCGTTTTTGTTTTCTGTTTTACATTAAAAAAATGTTTTAGGCATTATTGATGTATCCTTAAATACAAAAATTTCTAGGAAAAACTATATATATCAACGGTTAATTAAGCCATAAATAATTGCTGAAATACAAGCAACTATTCACCCCATCATACTGTCTACTTGTTTTTGTTGACGTGCTATTAGTTATTTTAATTTGGCGGATGCAATTAATAATAGATCTTGAATAACAATTCGACTCACACGTACACACACACAGGAAGTTGCAGATAACAACTGTGTGTACAGAAACGAGATACACCATGCTGTGGGGGAACGGACTCAAGTTTTGCAGGATGTTGCTGCGGATCCAACCCTTCCACGTACAAAATCAGTTAGGTGTGCTCAATGTGGTCATGGAGAAGCTGTTTTCTTTCAGGTAATCTTTTCTGTACCAAATATCAACCAGTTGCCTGCTTCCGTTTTTACTGCATGCATGCATGCTAACTAGAGGCCGCCAAATGAGTGAGCAATATTAAAGTTTATTGTATATTTAAATTAGTGTGTCAAATGTGATTACGGAAATCATATTATATCAGTATCTATTGATTTATGCTTGCAATAAAATGATTCGGGGAACTTATTAATAAAAGATACACTATCTGTAACCTTCAACTTGTTTCATGTTTATCCTTCCTTTTTTTTACCTGTTTGGGATAAAACATAACCCAAATACACACATTTTATAAGTAAATGGTTCCAAATTGTCACCTCTGCCAAAATGTAATATCATTATATCAGTAGCGTTATCATTCTTCTAGAGCTTTAATCTGGTTTTAAAACACCCGATGTTTTTTGGTAGCCTATGTAATTTATTTTAAAACACCCGATGTTTTTTGGTAGCCTATGTAAGAGTAAATTACAAAAATCGTGCTTTATGTATGTCACTTATTGCAAACTGTGTCCTTTGTCTTCAATAATTACAGAAAATGTATACTCGATGTTTGCAAACCCTTACAAGTTATGTCCTTTAGCCCTAACTTAGTTAATTTTGTGGTTAAATCTTACCAAATGGACCCCACATGAGGGTATTTTGGTCATTTTACTCTCATGTGAGGTCCATTTGTTTAGATTTATCTACAAAATACCCTCATGTGCGGTCCATTTGGTCAGATTTAACCACAAAAATTAACTGAGTTAGGGCTAAAGGACATAACTTGCAAGGGTTTGCAAACATCGAGTACGTTTTCTGTAATTATTGAAGACAAAGGACACAGTTTGCAATAAGTGACATACATAAAGGACGATTTTGTAATTTACTCCCTATGTAATTTATTAAAGTTGATTGCATAAAATCCCAAGAAAAAAGAAAATTATTGTGGTTTTCATAACAGTGTTCCATTTAATCATATAGTTTGTACACGTTTCATAAAGTGATTCGAATCTATTTGTTACTGTTGTTACATAATGACCTAAGGTACAAAATGGAGAAAATTTAAGGTTTGCTATTCTGGCTCATTTACATATAATTAGTTAGCAAACTTGATTACTATTCTATGAATTTTCCCTTTCTGATCGCATCTACATTTTTCTAAAAAATGGACAAGTGTTTATTGTGGGTCAACCGAACCTGTTTGACCTGTAAACTGTTTTTATTTGTCAGGCAACTGCTAGAGGCGAAGAAGGTATGACATTGTTTTTCGTGTGCTGCAACCCCAACTGTGGCCATCGATGGAGGGATTGAGACCTCTGCGGATTCAAGTAACTTAAGTGAAGCAATGGAACGTTGGATGGTTTTACAGAACCAGTTTTCTGACTTTTAACTGAATGTGGATGAATCTGATATGATCAAATTGGGTTGATGGAGATTTGTGATTTCTTTCTGTGATCTTGATTGATGATATTAGCAATGTGTGTTTGAGTCGCTTGAACCGCAAAATTGGATCATCTGGTTTATTTCACAATCTAGTTGTGGCTTGACTAAAAACATGTAAACTTTTGACTTGATCAAGGTCATTAGGTTACTAGATGTTTTTTTTTGGTTGGCTAAAATAACAAAACCCCTTATTGATTTGATAATCATATGCCTATGTACATGGGCTATACACCTATGTAAATGTGACATTGGTACACTCAAGAAAAACCATGTAGATCCTTTTTTTTTCAATAAGCAACCAATTATCTGTCTGAAGCAGTGTTGTAAGAATCTCTAGGCGCTAGTCGGTCGATGGGATACCGAGTGACGATTAATCTGGATTAATAGAGTTTAATCGGATTAGGATTTCATATAGAATTTGCAGTTTTATATGTATATATGATATCTTAAGGAGTGTTGTAAGAATCTCTAGGCGCTAGTTGGCTGATGGGGTATCGACTGGCGATTAATCGGGAATTATAGAGTTTAATCGGATTAGGATTTCATATAGAATTTGCAGTTTTATATGTATATATATGATATGTAACTTTTTTAAGTAGACATGTTTTAGCATTTTTTACCCATATTTTCAATTAGAAAAGATTAATTGCCGCAATTTATATATTTTAGCCGGAATATGGCCAATTGATAGACTACCACCGATTTTTGGCTGATTAGGACTGAATTTGTATACTGTTGACCGCCTAGCAAGTATTACTCGTTGAACCTCTGACTAGTGATTAATCGGTGACCAATCGGAGCTAGACATGATTTTTACAACCATTAAGACCAACACATCTTTACATTAAAGCAAATCTAACACTCAAATCAAACAGAATGAAACAATAATTCATGTCAACCCAGCATTGCAGCCCCAAATCTGTGTGATCAACAACTGACATGCTAGAATCATATAAATGACATCATGCTAGAATCATGACATGAAAGGAAGAATTTGAAATTAAAACTTGTCAACCATCAATTCGAGGTGTAAATATCCGTTATATATGTTGTAATTGTCTTGTCCTTTGCCCGTTTGGGTCGAGATCGTTTTTTTGTAATGGTCTTTTGCCCTTTTGGGTCGGAGGCGTTTTGTTAATGAAGTTAATTTCAAAAAAAAAAAAAAAAAAAAAAACCCTTAGTGATTTGATAATAATATGCCCATGTACATGGGCTATACGCCTATGTAAATGTGACATTGGTACACTCAGGAAAAACCATGTAGATAGCAGTGTTGTAAGAATCTTTTGGCGCTAGTCGGCTGATAGTGTATCGACTAACGATTAATCCAGATTAAAGAGTTTAATCGGATTGGAATTTCATATAGAATTTGCAGTTTTATATGTACTAGGATTTCTCCACCGTGCGTTGCAGCGGGGAATCCGTGTACAAATCAAACAATAAAGATCAACCTTTTAAGCTACTATATCACATTACAATATATATTCAAAACCAACTTGTAATACTTAATAATGACCGGTTTTAAAACATCAATTTTAGATAACGTAAAAGTAAATTTATAATTTTTTTCGGTGGGTACCGGATTAGTCTATTTTCTAAAAAGTTATAACACGAATTAGTTGTAAAAAAATAACAAACGAAAGTTATAATAGGAAAATGAAACTATTGGGTTAAAGGCTTAAATTATTTAAAGTCTAAGAGACTAATTTGAAACTTAAAAAAAATATTATAGAATTGTATGTAAAACGGTTAAAAGGGGTAATAATAACTTTGTTAGAGTTTAGGGGACGTTTAATAACTTTCTCAAAATTCAGGGGATAAGAATGTAAGTTTTTTTTTAAAAAATCTTTGGTGGTCAAAACATAAAAAAAAAACTTGTAAGATTGTTACAAATGCCACTCAAAGATAAGAAATTACAAAAATGCCATAAAGAATAAAAAAGTTAAGTATGTGAGTGGATGACACTCTTGTAATTAAACTCAAACGAATGGATATTGTATATACTGTGGCTAGTGATGTGTTTTAATAGTATAATATGTAATATGTAAGTTGTTTAAGGAGACATGTTTTAGCTTCTTTTACCCATATTTTGAAATAGATAAGATTAATTGCCGAAATTTAGATATTTTAGCCGGAATATGGCCGGAACTTGCAGATTTTGGCCGGAATTGATAGACTACCACCAATTTTTGGCCGATTAGGACTGGATTTGTATACCGTTGACCGCCTAGCAAGTATTACTCGCTGAACCTCTGACTAGTGATTAATCGGTGACCAATCAAAGGCTAGGCATGATTTTTACAACCATTAAGACCAACACTACATTAAAGCAAATCTAACACCCAAATCAAACAAAATGAAACAATAATTCATGTCAACCCAAAATTGCAGAGCCCCAAATCTGTGTGGTCAACAACTGACATGCTAGAATCATATAAATGACATGAAAGGAAGGATTTGAAATTAAAACTTGTCAACCATCAATTCGATCGACATAGAATCTATGAAACGGAGAATTTGAAACTAAAACTTGTCAACCATCAATTCGATTGACACAGAATCTGATTGAAATCACGACTCTGTTTAAGATTTTGTGTGTGTATAGTCAGCCAGTCTATACAAAACTGAAATTCCTAAACTTCAACCAACCAAAGCAGTCTTGATTGATGATGATGCCTTTTAAAATCCACCTACAAAATCCAACCTTTTTTTACAAAACTGTTTCAATCATAACATATTTTCCTGCTACAAAGACGAAAGCGTCCTCGTAAACCAGTCAGATAAGCGTCTAATCTTCGTTGCGTTATCTTTGTTTCTCCCCAAGTATGTTTCAGCATTCTCTATCAACACCTCAACATCATGTTTCAGTGCTGCAAGTCTTCTGTAGTAATTGTTCTCTAGTCTAGATTGGATTACTTCAAGGCTCAAAGGCACTGGAAACCTGCAGCATTTAACAATCATTCAGTGACATTCTACTGTTTATTGTAAACTAGTATTTTGCCCCGCCGCGCGTTGCGGCAACGTCGTAACTTAAAGTAACTCAAACTTATACCATCAAACATTTGACCCGACTCGTTTTCGAACAGAATTTATGTTAAAACGTAGACCAACTGAAAACGCACATGAAAATAAGCACGAAAACGTATTATATTTGACCTGACTCAATACCGAGAAAATTTACGTCAAAACGTAAACCAACTTGGATTTATAACAAAACGTACTTGAAGATAAGCATGTGAGAGAATAGTGTTTCTACGGAAAAAAAATGGTACCATGCGTTGCGGCGGAGTCGAAACGTAAAGTAACTTGAATTTATACCGCCTAGTGAAAACGCATTATATTTGACCCGACTCGTTTCCAAACAAAACGTAAACCAACCAAAATGTACATAAAAATAAGCACGTAAAACTCTAGGGGGTCAAAATGACATTTTACAAACTTTTTAGAAAGCTGAGAGGGTGTAAGTGGTAATGCTAAAAGTTGAAGGGTTAAATACACAAAAAGAAAAAAAAACATGGGTTGGATGGCATTGTTGTAAATTTGGCAAAAAAAAAACAATTAAAAATAGAGGCTGTGTCTTAGGCACTATTCCTAAGACACCCTCTTTTGTTATATTAACAATTAACAATAACAATAACAATAATAATAATAACGGGTCGATTGAGGTTACGCTTTATCTCTTAACAATAATTTAAAGAATCCTGGTGTATACTTTTCTTTTTATTTATTTTGTTCATTTCGTGCGTCTCCTCGCTGCTTGAGGGATGCCCAAAATGGAAGTTCAAGTGTCATGCAAGGAGAAATGAGATAGGACCCACAAATGAAAGTAATGTGTGCAGAAACTATACCTGTTGATGAAAGTTGATGTATGCGACACTTGTTTTAACTTCTGAACACCATAATGATCCTGCATGTATTAAAAATAGAGTGATTAGGAGTAGGGGTGTAAACGAGAGCCGGTCGTGAGACTCGAGACCGGCTTGCTAAAAGCTTGAATCGAGCTAGTAGAGCTTAAACGAGCTAGATCGCCTAGACTCGCAAGCCAAAATGAGCCTGCTATTCGTATGAGCTTCATTGAATGTATTCTATCAAGTTACATTACATAATAACTAAGTTTTTGTATAAATTTATGATTAATAAACTAGAAAATATGTATCATATTTGTACATAAAAATTATAACTACAAATATATATAAAATAATTAACAAATAACAAATGACCCAAACTAAAGCTTTGAAAAACTACTCACGAGCTGAGCTCGAGCTTAGCACTAAAGCTAGAAACAAGTCGAGCTCGCCCACTTTTAAGCGCGTTTCATTTACAACCCTAATTATCATTTATCAGGTTTCAAGACCAAAGTTATGAACATGTATATGTAAAAACTAACATTATAATTGACAGTTTATATCCAAAGTTTGCTTATAATAGCCAAGAATAGTTTTTATTTCGATTTTCTAAAATAAAAGTGCAGTTCAAAATTCTTGAACATTTAAAAAAAACGTACCTCAGATTTGTTCCCAGATTTTTCAAGTTTGGACAAAGCACGAATGAGCTTGTTTCTGACATTATCATCAATACGGGGCTCTTCCCATTCCATGCTATCATCATTATAGAGTTCCCAAGGACTATGTAGAAATACATTTGGATCATTTTTATAGTGAACTGAATACCGGTCCCACGGGCTATCCGGAAACTCAGCACTTTTGGGTTTAACCGCCACAATCCGACCGTGCCACCAATTCCCGTCTTCTTCCCCGTCATTTTTCCACCAAACTCGACACTTGTCACGACAGCTCCACTCTCTCTTCATAGCAGCAACATATCTACTTCTTTCAACAATAAAGTCACCGAATCCGGTAACTTCCGGAAGGGTCAATTTGAATGTCTTACCAACCACATTGGATGTGGGGTCCTCAAACTGCAGGGTCATCTTGCAGCAGCTTTCCCCAGAACCGGGATGCGTTGAATATTCAAGATCTTTGACTTTACAAAATTCAACGTCTCGGATGATGCCCTTTAGTGACCTCCATGGAACCATATCTCTTGAACGACTAGCTTCGACGTAATCTTGATGACCCTGTCTCAAGTATACAACTTCGTCCCCTAACTGAGGAATATATCGCGATCCCTCTTCGTGATCGGAAAGCAACAACCAAGAACTTCTTGTTGATTGGTGTGGTTTCCGTTTCTCTGGAGATCTGTTTCTTCGACTGTAATCAACGGCCCTCCTGCTTCGGGTGGATCTTAACCCTACTTTATGTCTTGAATTTAATCTATCTTCTTCTTCTTCTTCTCCATCAGTTGAAGATTTTTCTTTACTCGATGTATCTTCAGAAACATTATGAACAGCTCGGAAATTAACGTTTCGTCGAGTCTCATGGATTCGGGATTCAATTCTTTCGTCCTGATTGATGTTATCTGCATTAGACGTGCTTGCTTCCTGACCTGCACCGTTGGTTACTACACTTGTCCGACTCCTAGTTGACTTTGACCGTCTGTACACTTCTCTAAACATCTTTTCACGCAAATTTGGCTTCTGGGAGTCTTGTATATCAGAGCTCAAAGTATCGTCAACCCGAGTAGCTTCTAGGGGCATTTCTGTAATTTTCAGGTCAGGAATATCTGAGGTGGACCCATTTCTTGATTCTAGTACTGAAGATCTGATCTTTAATTTTGTGGGAGTTATTCGTAATTTCATCTGTAACGGAATAGGTGTCTCTTTATCTTGACTATTTTCTTGTTCCTCATCTGATATGACCATTTTGCCCTTTTGGATTTGGACACCCGAAGAACTAGAAGGGCCCACTGACTCTTCCTTTTCAAAGGCCGGTGATGAATCGACAACATTCTCAGTCTTGAAATCGACATTGGGACATGACTGATATCTAGATTCAGAAATGAACGGTCTCGGTGCGCTGATTCTCGACCGTTTTGAAGAGCGCGATTTTGCACCTCCCCATTTAATGTCTCTCTCGAGCAGGCTTACATGATTTATATTTTCCGCTGGTGAACTGTTTCCGTTATTTTCAAGAAATTCGCAGTTCCCGTTACTCGAGGAGAAATTCTTTGTTGATTCATCTATATCGTGAGGAGTTGTAGTGGAGGATGGGCCCACCAATTCCCGTTTACTTGAATCTCGATTGGGAAATTTAAACACTAATCTCCTTTTGGGTGTGTTTTGGGGGGTACCCACATCTTCAGATACTATTTCTTTGCCTTTTAAATGTCCGTTATCTTCATTTTCAATGGACAATTCAGTCTCTTCGCTTCCAGCTTCGGTTTCTTGCTGACTGGAATAACTTTCTGATGAATCGCCTTCTAGAATGTCCTCTTCCTCATCCTCCTCCTCTTCTTCTTCTTCTCCTTCTGTGGCTTTTCCGCTAATTCGGGATAGAAAACTTAGAGCATTACGTGCAGCGGCTCTTCGAGGTCGTGAGGACTTTGACTTTGACTTAGATGACTTCCTTTTAGAGGCTTTTTGACCAAATCTTAACTGTCTGCTTCGATCGTTTCTATGTGAACTTTCTTCACCATCCAGGTTCCTCCTCTTTACGCGTCTTCCGGAAGACGTCATGAACTCAGCCTGACAAAATTTTGAAAAATGAACCTTAAAAATCGAATACTGTAACCACTGTACTTTGACCATCTTTGACCAAAAACATGTAGCATGTCCGATTAAAATCCACCGAAAAAAAAAAAGTCAGAAGTAAAGCGTGTGATTACTATGCAACTAAACCTTCAAGTCAACGACTGCTGAAAACATGTTCATCGGGGTTGACTTTCTTGGTCAAAGAGACTGCTTTTCAATTTCTAAATTTTATACAGATACTTTTACAGAAGTCAATAAGTTCAAAAAATCGTTATTTTGAGTAAATTTGACAAAAAAACATGTAATGTAACATGTCGGATTAGACTAATGAAAAAAAATCAGAAATAAAACATGTGATTACTGCTTTACTAAACCTTCAAGTCAATGACTGCATTGACTTTCTTGGTCAAAGGGACTGCTTTCCAATTTCAAAATTTTAGATACCTATACAGTACTCAAGTCGATATTTTCAGCTTGTATACTTTCGAAAACGTTTAATATTGTCACTGATTCTCTCTAAACATGTATACACCATATTAAATATGAAGCTAAAAAATAGTGAAAATGTAAGACTTACTTCTGCCTTGATTTTCTTCTTTTTGGATCTACGGCTGATGTCATCACGAGAACTTTGATCCTCGCTGTCACCAGCACCAGATTCAAGACTAGCAGAAGCATTAGAACTCAAACTTCCTTGCTCTCCACCTGAATGATACTCTTCCGTTACATTATACTCTGAATCGTTTTCATCACTTTGTATTTCTATTTCTGGTTCCCAATCCATGACATCAACAAACTCGGGAAGTGGGTCCATCAGAATATCCAAGTCAGCAATTGGTGGTACTTGGAATTCTTGGTCAACAAGGCTTATGTCGGTTCCTACAGCAAATCTCAATCCCGACGGCCTCCATTCAAGCCCCAACGCTCCTAACCGTCTTTGTTGGTATTTGCTTTGGTAAGGCTCCGGGTACGGTATCATGCCTAAAAAAGTTTCAAACTTCATCAGTATCTGTTGTGTTACATGCTTACATGATATACTAACTTTTATTAAAATAATAATCTATAGTTTATATATTGCATTTAGGAAGTTGTAACATATTTGGCCAAGTTTATCGATTTAACACTTTTGACCCGTGGAGATATAAACAACTGAATCCAAAATCATTACATTTTTTAGGTAAAAGGGTTGAAAATTCTCCAAATCAATGCTTGGTAATGTACAATATTATAATGTAAAAATATTAAACAATGGTAACTTCAAATCTTCTTTATGAACAAACCTGAATCACAAAGGAGATCTTGCATATTCCTTCGATAGGGAGCAAGTTGTGTTTCCTGGATATAGTTGGAAATCTCAAAAACAATAGCAACAAATGGCAAAATAGAAGATAACATTCAGTAGTTCAGTGTGGTAATTAAAATAAGTTTTTTTTTTTTTTTTCCATATTCTCTCTTTAAGCCTGTAAAGATTTTGGTACGGTAAACTGCACTGCATTACAATCTTTCCAAAACCACATTTGCATGCAAATAATTAACTATTAAATAACTATCATCAATCATAAATATTGTTACCCCCCTCATGTGTAGGCCTGTAAGCGAACCGAACGTTCAAGAACTGATCGTGAAGTATTCGGCGGGAAGTTTGTTTGTTTAAATAAACAAACGAACATGAACAAATTTTTTTTGTTCATTTAATTAAATGAACAAAGACACGCTTTGTTCATTCATCTATGTTCGTGAACATCCGTTTATGTTCGTTTATTTACGTTCGTTTAAATTTTAATAGATACACAAGTGGTAATATTTATATAAATATAAGCATTAAACAGGGTTTCTAACTACTTAGAGAAAGATAACTAATTAGTAATTGGGCTCTAGTAATAAAAAGGGCTTTCGAACTGAACTTATCATAATTAATTAATCACTACTTTCAATAAAAAAACTACTTAATGTTCGTTTATGTTTGGTCAATTATGTTCATTTGTGTTTGTTATGTTTACTATATTATGTCCGTATAAGTTTGTTTGTGTATGTTCGTGAATTGTTCGTTTAAGTGTTAAACGAATGAGCATAAACAAACACAAACATGCTCATTTTCTTAATGAACGAACATGAACAAAAAAATGTGTTTGATATGTTCGTGTTCGGTTCGGTTACACGCCTATTCATGTGGTTTCTTGAAATTTTGAATAAAACTATGGTTTATTAAGGAAAAAAAAAAGTATTTCTAAAAAAAAGTAATTGAAAAAACTGACCTGATCTAGAGCATTTCCATGACCGTCTTGAATAAGGGGCCTGTAGTCTCCAAGAAAAAACTGTTGCCAAGCTTATATAGTGTCATTCACGGTGATGTTTTATTAAAAAAAAAAGTATTTCATACTTTTTTATTTAGTTTATACCTGATCATACTTAGCATCATTTTGCGCCTCTCCTTGTCCGGTACTCAGTATATGTAATTGACCAACCTCGTCAGAA
This sequence comes from Helianthus annuus, assembly GCF_002127325.2. Taxonomy (NCBI): domain Eukaryota; kingdom Viridiplantae; phylum Streptophyta; class Magnoliopsida; order Asterales; family Asteraceae; genus Helianthus; species Helianthus annuus. The sequence goes on from NC_035437.2 coordinate 120,138,105, forward strand.
AGTATAATGGATGTCCCGTCACTGGTAAAATAAGATATTATGGAGACGATATTATATAAACGATTGATATAAATCATTTTGAATATTTGTAATCTTTCAGCTTGTCACAGAAAGAAAAACATCATACTATGCCCACACCTGTAGTTAGGGCTGCAAACGAACCAAACGTTCGGCGAACAGTTCGTGAACCGTTCGGCGGGAAGTTCGTTTGTGTTCGTTCGTGTATTAAACAAGAACACGAACAAGAAATTTCGTTCGTTTAGTTAAATGAACAAACATGAACAGAGGTCGCGTTCGTTCGTTTATGTTCGTGAACGTTCGGTAACGTGTTCGTTTGTGTTCGATAGTTCATTAGTGTTTTTAGTTTTTATATTTATTTAAATACTTCAAAATTCCTACAAATTAAATATCTAATAAGTGTCAGTTTATTATATATTCTGTTAATGAACGATTGTTTGTATTCGCTTGTTTTCATTTGTGTTCATGAACATTCGTTTGTGCTCATTTGTGTTCGTCAACGTTCGTTTTTGTTCGTTGCCTAAAATTAACAAACGAACACGAACAATTTCATTTCCTTTACAAACGAACACGAACATAAAATCTCGTTCGATAAGTGTTCGTGAACGGTTCGCGAACACATATATTTTTTAACAAACAAACACGAACAAGGTCTTGTTCGTGTTCGTTCGGTTCGTTTGCAGCCCTACCTGTAGTTATAACAAAATAAATCAATAAGAGGTATCAACTTACGGAGAAAACTTTCCATCAACTATCTTAAAGCGCCCAATTTCAAATACACGAATAGGTAATCCTTCCCATATCTATAAATGATCAAATAAATCAAAATTATTTAACAAAATGTAACAATATGCAATACAAAGACAAGTACTCACATCCCAGACTATTGTTTTGCCATCGTATCCAGCACTCATAGCTATTCTTGGATTGAAAGGATGAACATCCAACACATAAGTCTACGGATAAAAGTGTAACGATTAGAAACTATGTTATATGCGCAAACTGTTTACTTTATTGTGACGAGAAAAATAAAATCACTTACGGATCCACTGTGACCGGTTAAAGAATGAACTAAGCTACCATCAACAGCGTTCCAAACACATATCCTGCAATCTGCATCCATAAAAATGAAAATAACTCATTTGGGAATTCTTCATTCTATAAAACCGCAAATTCAGCAACAAAACTAACTCGCAATCAAAATATATATGAGATGTATTAAACACCTACCCATGATGGCAGCGAGGACAAAGCGGTTGTCGAGGCTCCATACAATCATGTTAACACCACGTGGAGTAGGAAGAATCCTTTGCCGTGGGCCCCCTCTTGGTGGCTGAGGTGGCATTGGCGGTGGTGGAACTTTTAAATGATATGCGCGTGTCCACCGTCCAACTCTTCCCTACAACTCAAATTAAATATACAACTTCATGAGATCGTAAAAGAAAAGGCTAAATTTCAAATGCTCAAAAACACTGTAAAATAATGTCTCACATGAGATCTGCGTGATTTTGGAACCCAGATAATTGCACTGCCATCACGGGAACACGTAACAATGTTGTCATGGGTAAACCTGCAAAATTCACCATTATATGTAAACTATGCAGTTAATGCGGTAAAATATCGGATATCGGTCAAGGACCGATATTTGAAATATAGGTTATCTCGGTGGGATATCGGTAATTTTAATATAATGCAGATATTATATATATAGCAATTTAACACCAATAATTCAGTGATATATCAGTGATATATCGGTTATATCGGTCAATATCGCTGATAATATTTTGACCGATATTTGACACCGATATTTTACTAAGGGACCAATATGACCGATATAACCGATACATCACCGATATTAACTGCATAGTATGTAAATATTCAAAATATAAATTTCAAGTCATGAATGCAATTTAAAAGAGAAATAAGCACCATGTATTTTTGAACTTCGGAAGGTTTTCTTCTTTTGAGACATCAGATGGAGAAAACCTAGAAGCCACCGCACAGCCACTGCACATCATAAGGCAGTATAAACCTTAGCACTAAACCCAATTACCAAAAAAAAAATAAAAAAAAAAAACGGTACCTAAACTGTACATAGTTAACATCGTTTTCATGCCCTGCTAGAATATCCATCTCATGATTGGGTTGCTGCGGGTCATCGCTGCTAGATTTACAAGCGTTCCAAACCTGCAAATAAATAATATGAAAATTTCACTTTCTGTGGGTTATCAAGCTAGGAAAGAAACATTATTTATTTACAAGTATACCCTTGCATGAGTGTCTGAGCTTCCGGTGACAAAAACAGTCCCATTAGCGTTGAATGAACAGCAAAATATCTGATGATTTTGATGAACAAAAGTTGATGTTGATGGTCCATTGTTTTTCCCTATCATTACAAACGTATTCCTAAATAAGTCGTTTATCCTCACATAAAGTAAGGAGTTGGTAATGAGCTGCAATAACATCTATGACTAACCAGCTTGAGCTTCCGGAGGCTTCGGTACGTATACACGTGGACTGAACTGAGAATTTCTAGCATCCCAAATCCTACACGATCCATCATCAGAAGACCTACAGAAAAAAATACAGTCATATAAATTATTACTAAAATGATAATGTATTTTCATTTAAACAAAACTACTTAGGACATTGCAGGCACTCGAATACACTTAAGGTGACTTTTGACCTGTTTAATCCATTCAACCGTCGTTTGACACTGACCCGTGTCATTTTTAGCTATTTTTTATGTGTGTTACCCATTTGTCTCGTTTCCAATAAAATACAACCTTATTTGACCCGTTTTCTTACAATTGGCTCACAATTAGCGGTGTTAAACGGGTCGTGTTCGCGGGTTGACGGGTCAACCCGATCCGAACCTGAAACTTTTACATGACTTTTGACCTGTTTAATCCATTCAACCCTCATTTGACACTGACCCGTGTCATTTTTAGCTATTTTTTATGTGTGTTACCCATTTGACTCGTTACCAATAAAATACAACCTTATTTGACCCGTTTTCTTACAACTGACTCACAATTAGAGGTGTTAAACGGGTCGTGTTCGCGGGTTGACGGGTCAACCAGATCCGAACCCGAAACATTTATATGAACGCGAACACAACCCGAATTTTTTTTTATTTTTTTCGCATATTAATACTTTAAATCTAAAATTTTACAACAAAAAATATAAATGTATATTTAATAATTACAATTTAATTATAAAAACTTATGTTGGTTTTTGTTTTATGTTATAATCATCGCATAAAATGCCCAAGCAATTACCTTATGGCATATAAACGATTTGAAAAAGTTGAAATATAATATAAGCGGGTTAAACGGGTCACCCAACCTATCAGGTTCGACATGGCCGCGACCACCCGAATCCCTAGTTCACATTACGAGTTCTATCAACCATAGTTGAAGATAAACTTACGACAGTAGCTGATAAACAGAGCCTAGTCTAGGACTAAAGGCAATTGCCGTAACCGCTCCTGTGTGTCCACGCAATACTGAAATTGGAAGTCCATCAGCTATTCGCCACTGTACCCACCACAGATATTTCAGTTGACCAAAGTCAAACTTTCAAACAAGTTTAAATATGCCAAATGAGATACTTACAACTCGAATAATGCAATCATTTGATGCAGAAGCAACAAATAAATTGTTGAAGCTCACAGCAAGGTCTGTAATGTCACCCTATTGAAACGTATATTGATAATAAGTTACTCAGATGAGATAACTAATTAAAGGGTAAAAATGTGATTTTGTATGGTAGTTGAGCTCACATCGTGTCCGCGACAGCTGGCCAAGCATAGAGCAGTTTCCATCGACCAAATTTTCACAAGGCGGTCATCTGAACCAGTAATAACATATCTCCCTAATCGGTCAAATATTGCTGGAAAAAAAATATTCTTCAACTTTATGCATATAGATTTCAAAAGTCAAATATATTAGAGGAAGTATATATAATATTTACCGCAATAGACAGCATTCCGATGGCCTCTAAGCTTCTTAAGATTTTCCATCTTTTGAAACATGGTGGATGGTTTGACAATGGCATAAGAAGCGGCCCGAATAGACGGTGCGCGATGATGCCTAGAAAACCCTCCACCGATTTCCCTTAGGCCCAGCCCACGCACCTGATCAGCTTGCATATGAGGCCATCGCATGAACCCTGGTGGCCGTCTCACTTCATTCTCTCCCTTTTTCACATCATCTGCAATACGTAGGGCCCACAAACACCTTAAAATCTATTTCTATTTCTATTTCAAACTTCTAAAGTATGGATATGATATTCATAATGTATTCATGATCAAATACCGCTCAGAAGTGAAAAAGAGCCGGTTCCCAACAGAGTAGGAACCGCAGCAGCATTCAAACGAGTGTGGCCCTGTGATGAAGAAGCTGCACCACTTAACAATTGCTTCAACAGCTTCACTAAGTGATCCTTCTCCACATGAGGATACCTAACCAAACACAAATAAAACAAAATGCAAATCACTCGTTTTTGCAATTATTATCTACGAAAATCTTCTAAATTCAAAAAAGTTTGATACCTTTCCACCAACTTATTGTAGCTCAGTGGAAACGACATCCCGTCATCGTTTTCATCCCCGCTTGTACCACCACTTCTTGAATACCAAGAATGATATCTTCTAGGCAAGAGTTGATGCTCAAGAAGTTCGTTCCAAAATTGACCGTAAGTGCGGTGACATGGGCCCGCCGATAAAAAATGCATAATCAAAAAGTAGACCTCCTTGAGGTCGATATCTACTTCAGCTTCTTTCGCATGTTTATTCACATCTACAAGTTGATTTCTTTCCTTCACCTTACTTGAAAGACTTAACGGTTTCAAACTCCCACTAGGTGGTTCGTTGGGAGGGGGCTTTTTATGAAGAGCCATATTATATATAACCCTCTTTCAAAACCTGTAAATCGTGTAGACGTTTTATTTACAACACACATTCTACAAAACAACCATATGCTAAATGCAAATCAATGTAACAGTAATTGTCATTCAGATTTTTGGAGGGAAATTTTCAATTCCGCTTTGTTTCTTTCTTGTCGAATCAGTATACACTTTAATCTTAATCCTATAATACAAACAAACGTACCCAGTAAAATCCCACTTATAGCAAGCTACTGGTAGGGTCCAGAAACGGTACGTTGAGGACAAACTTTTACTGTATCCCAAGAGATTGAAACACCACTCCCACTGACACCCCCGAACCGAAAAATCTTAATCCTATGATATGATTCATAACAGTTGTACTCTACACAATACACACATAAGTTTCTAAATCTATTATATCCTATACCGATTACCCAATAACCATACTAACCTTACACATCCCCTCTTTATAAAGGCAAAAGGCACAATCCCATATGTATAACTAACATTCAAACTAAAGGGCCCACCTCAACTAAACACACAAAATTCAACTAAACCTTTCCTCTATCCCAGAATATAAAGAGACTACTTCCACTGACACCCCGGCTCGAAAAATCCTAATCCTATGATATGATTCTTTAAAGGGACAATGTAACAGTTGTACCTACACAACACACACACACACACATACACACAAGTTTCTAAATCTATTATATCCATACTGATCTTACATATGACATATCCCCTATTTATAAAAGCAAAAGGCAGAAGCCCATATGCATAACTAATATTCAAACTAAAGGGCCCACTTCAGAAAATCTAAACAGTAAACATACAACATTCAACCCTAAAAATCATCACATAAATTAAATTTAAATTTAAATACAAATACACCAACCAAAAGATATAAAACTCACAATTTCAACAAATTAACCGGAATTAGGTTGCAAAACCCTGACAATTTCACATGCCCTAACATCTCAACCAAAATCAATCCACCGTCAAACACTTCAACCAACTCAATCAAGATAATTCACCTGCACACAACACAAAAAACACACACAGTTAAAACCAAATTAAGATCTAACAACACATGCAAGAACAACCCTTGTTACGTAACCAATTAAATTAGGTTTTAAACACACAAATTGCCTCGATTTTGTTAGGATTTGTGCGGATTGAATGAGGATTGAGCAAGAAATCTTCAATGTGGATCCGAAAGTCGAAGAATTGAGAGAGAATTTTTCACAATTTTGCCGGAATGAGAATTGGAGTTTTGGGTTTTGTGGGAAAATAATAAAAAGGGAATTTGAATTGGAGTGATGAAGGGAGGTTTGGTGGTTATGTGGAGAGTGGAGGATTGTTGTATGGGGAGGAGAGAGAGAGAAACGCTGCCATGGGAGGAGAGAGAAGCAAAGAGGAAGGCTTTGGAGAGAGAAAGTGATGAACGAAGCGTAATAAAGAAATGTTGTGAGCTCGAATGGAAAAAGGTGAGATTTTGAGGGGGAGAAAGTGGAAATGTATTGATGGGGAAATATAAGAAAAAATGGTTTTCTTTAATTGACACTTTACGTCCTTATTTTTAAAATTCGTTAGGTTGAGTCCTCAGGCTTTCAAAAACACATCAATATACCCTCTACCCAATAACGGTGTTAATCGGCATCGTTAACCCATAATGGAAAGGCATAATTGTCATTTTATCTCAAATGCTTAATCACATCAACCCCCTCCTCCTTTTTTAACCCCATCAAATCATCCCCGTCTCATTTCACACACACCTAGTCCCCCTCTTTACTCCAATTACCGATGACCCTGCACCAATGCAAAACCGTCGAAACCACCGTAAAACCACCCTGCACCACCGTAAAATGTCATTCTCCTCCGTGCTCATGAATGTCGTCAGATTGATTAGAGGTAACATTTTTTCAAAATTACATATTAACTTATTTTGTGCTCATGAATACATTAATCGGTTTGGTTGAATGATTTTTGCATAATGTGTTACATTAATTCCGGTTTGAGTTTTGTAGTTGAAGTGAGAGTCAACTAGGGCCTCACACACGTGGTGCTCCACGTTGTTGTGTTGCTAGGAGCTCAACTGATCCTCAGCATTCGTTTTGAACATGGACTACATCAAAGGATCGACTAATACACTCCAATAACTAACAATGCCTATTTAATACTTGCTAGATTTTGGTAACAGTAAGTAGTAGGCTCTTTTTTTGATGATCTTGGTGTTAGAAGTAAGTAAATTTTACCATGATCATTCGGTATGTATGAAGTTACAATTTATGGTTTATTTATAGTTTGGTTAATTATATTATAGTTTATGGTATGGTTGATTTATATTACAGTTATGGTATGGTTAATTTACAGTTTATATTACAATTTATGCTATGATTTATATTAAAGTTATGGTATGGTTGATCATAGTTTGGTTGATTATATTACAATTTTGTTGGTTTGGTTCATGGTTGAATACATTAGTAGTATTGAATTGGTAGTATATACAACTGCATATGTATGAATCAATTGTTCAGGTTTAATCACAGTTTGATCACAAGTAATATAGGTAGTTTGGATCAGTTTGTTCATATATTTTGCAAATGAATAGGTTGTTTGTAGTTTGATCACAGTTCATACAGTTTGATCACATGTAGTATTGGTAGTATGAATAAGTTTGTTCATATAGTTTGCTAATGAACAGGTTGTTTGCAGTTTGATTATACAGATTATTCATAAGTAAACCAGTTCATACAGTTTGATCATGCAATTTGATTATGGTGATGTTGTTTACAGGTTCATGGTGATGTTGTTTACATGTTATGTGTATTCATCAGTTCATACAATTTGTTTAACCAGCTAGTAGTAAATTTAGTTTGTAGTTAATTTGGGACTCATAGTTGGTAGTTAATTTAGTTAGTTGGTTTGATAAATTTTTGGAGGGAAAACATATTAATAACATGGGGACTCATAGTGCCATTTAATACAAAACACAGGGATGAAAACAAAAAGGGTAAATTAGTCATTTCATCTTCAAAGTAACAGATTAGCGATGTTAGCAAGTGGCAGGGGGTAGATTGATGTGTTTTGGAAAGTCTGGGGACTCAGCCTAACGAATTTTAGAAATAGGGACGCAAAGTGTCAATTGAAGGAAACCACATAGACATAAATTGTAGTTTACTAAAAATGATAACTTGTGGTATAACTGGTAAGAAACATGACTAATGTTTTAAAAATCGGTTTAAATTGGTCGGTATAACCTATTAACTGGCTATCGAAGACATCACATGAATGATAGAGCCCGGTCTAATTAGGGTACCAGTCCAGTTTTAAAAAAGTCTAAAATTTTGGTTTTACCGATGCATACCGATGAATAGGTTTATACTCATATTTAGTTTTGAGTTTTAATGAGGATGAACTAACTTTTCAAACACATGGTTACTTGTTATATATGTTAATTATCTTATGTGATTTTAGTATATTATGATTAATGGTAACTAAAACTTCTTATTTTATATTGTAGGAAACGAAAATAGTTATATTCTTGATGGCGATGATAGTGAATTTAGTGTTTCAAGCGATCATGAACTCAACCTATTCAACATTCCAATGCCATTAACCTATTGCAAACTTTTATTTTTTAAACAAAAAACTTTGTTGGAAAATTGATTTTTGATTATTGAATTATGTGGTTTTGGATTATTTTTTTAATTGAAGTTGTACTTTTATTGAATTATAGGGTTGATTAGTCACCGGTTGAACCGCCCGGTACAACCAATTCAACCGTATCTGAGCCCAACCCATTATGGTATAAAACCGGTGTTCAAAACATTGGTTATGGCGTGCTAAACCATAAAAAAGTTTAACTTTCTTAAAACTCTATAAAAGAAAGATAAAATTGCACAAATCAACTTTTATGTTATACCTAAACTGTACTTCATACCTTTCACTATGAAATTGACCAAACTCAACCTTTATGTTCATGTTTTGTTACATTCTATAACCCTTACAACTAACGTCGTCCAAAAACTCAGTTAAATTACCTCATATGCTTTGCCGCGTGTGAGGGTATTATGGTCTTTTCCCATTTTATTAATACAATTTATATATTTATTTGTGTATTACTGTAATTTAGAGAAACTAAAGATGTGTTGTCTATCTATTATTGGTTCCTTTTCTCGTGGGGTCATCTATCATCTTCTTCCCTACACACCACCTACATCATCTTCTTCCCTACCTTTCACCTCCATTCTCAGAACACTAGCCCATCATCGCCGGAACTGAAACCCCAACCATCTCCGTCTCTGGCAACTACATCAAGCAAGCGCCGTCACTCCACATCACCACCCATCACCACCATGAGCATATTCGAAGTCCACGGCACCACCTCGTCACCACCATGATCGAGTACTGTTGAAACTTCTCCTGCAACTTTAGACTACATGAAGGTAAGCTTAAATAATAAAGTCAAAAGATCTAATTAGTCAAAATATATAAATTTGACCTCAAAAGTTCAGTTCTGATAACTGAAATAATCAATTATTTTATAAGTGAAATAATCAAACCAAACTGATTAGAACCTTATATTATATGTGTTACATAGTCTTGAATGTACAATTTGAGAACCCAAAGTCGGGAAATTTTGTATATCGGTCCCAAGTTATACACGTCAAGAGATTTCAAGTTATACAAGTGCCAAATCGGTTGGGATCCATTAACACTACTAAAAACAATATATTTTTCAACATCGATTTTGCTAGGAAGTTAGTTAGAAAATGGTGTTTTTGACAATTTTCAGGCAAAAAGTTGTTTGTCAAAAAATGTTGGTTTGGAACTAACCTGAAATACATTGAGCTATACCTATTTCTCGACAGCAAAGAGAACCACCCCAAACTCTAGTTCATATCATGAACACTCGGCGGCAAACTCATGCCAAACGGTTTCATGTTTTACGGGTTCAATCACAAAAAAGTCACGTTATAACGGAGTTCGATTAGAGGTTCACATTAGGATAACATAAGGATGAAGCAAACATTGTCTCCCTCCTTGTTTATTTATGCGTCCAACAATAACAGCCGCAATGAGGAATCCTCTCCAAGAATGATGTTAGGGTTCCCTTTTAATATACTTTTCCAAAGTCTGACACTTAGGCCCTCCAAGATTTAAATACAAATATAATAGCCTACATTTGTTGGAAATAATGACATTAAAAGACAAGGTAAAATGACATTAATACCTTCACATGCAAACCATGTGAGGGGTGTTAACTAAGAAATCTATTAGTGTTAAAGGTTGACCCATGTATCAAAACATGAACATAAAGGTGGGTTTGGCCGATTTCATAGAGAAATGTATGAATTGTAGTTTAGGTATAACATAAAGGTTGATTTGTGCAATTTTGTCTAAAATAAAAGCATAACCTATATGTAACCCAACCCTAGGTCTCAGTGGGCATCAAACCGTGAAAAAAATGTGTACATAAGTGCTTAGGTGACTTGTACATTATCACGTGCAACTCGGTTTCAATGATTGAAATGTAGATTAAAATAAGTAGATCGCAATTGTATATTATTTTTTTTATAAACATCATATTTTGAAAGTTATAAACAAAAAAAAATGAAAAGCTTATGAGTAGGACACGTGGATAGCCAAAACAAATTGATTTTTTTGAAAAAAATGTAATGTTTAAATTGTATATTTTGGTATGAGAAAAATGCCCGGATAGTCCCTGTGGTTTCGCCTTTTTCACCTATAGTCCCCAACTTTCTAAAACTACCTGAATAGTCCCCAACTTTTCATTTTTTGTTCCCGGATAGTCCCTGGGTCTAACTTCAGTTTGTTTTCTCTGTTAAGATGGTGTGAAATGACAAAAATACCCTTTCCTTAAAAGGCTAAACCATAGGGACTATCCGGACATCTTCTTCATTTTTATTTATAAAACCCCACCACCACACTTCATCTTCAATCTCCACCCACCATCACCCTCCACCCTCCACCATCACCGGCCGCCACCGGTCTCCACCGCGCAGAACCACCGTCGTTGTCGTCATCCTCTTTGCCACCGCCTGAAAACAGCAAACAAAACGGAGACCACAACAAGCCTTTCCCCCCTCTCAATTCCTCATTCCCACCCCGATAGACAGCTGCCGGAGCCGATTAACCGGCGCTCCGGTGTTGCGTAACCCGACCAGACAACAAACCACACAACACCCCTTCATCGACAAACAATCAAACCCCCCCTACGTCGGTTAATGGAACCAGAAAGAGAGCCGCCACGCACGGCGGCGGCGTGGCGACAGAACAAGAAGAGACAGAGAGAGGGACGAGAGAGACAGATCAGAGAAAGTGTGGTGTGCGGCGGCGGTAGAGCCGCTAGATGCAGCGACGGCGACGGTGGTCGGTGGTGTCTCGCCGGGACGTTAAGCTCTGGAGATGATGAAGATGTTGTTGACGAGGAAGAGATGATGTTGACAGTGGTAATTCGGGTGGTGATAGCTGTGGTGGACACAAAGCTTTTCCGAGCCAAACGTGGATTAAATTTATCACAACACCAGTTTTGTTAGGCGCAACAATTAACATGCCGCCTGCCACTTCTGTGAACTATAACAGTTGGATAATTATTGGGTTCTTGTCCGGCTGCTGCAAGTATTGTGGTCGATGGATGCCCGGTTATTTGATTTGTGAGATTGTTGGTGAAGGTGTATAGATGTGTTTTTGTTGCCTCTTTATTCTTGAATTGTATGTTCCATTGTTTCAAAATGTAAACTGAATTGTTATTTGTCATGTAAAACAAAGTACTTGAGAACAAAATGATGGTGTCATATGATTTAAGATGGTGAATATAAAGTCATAGATTTAATTTAAGGATGTTTTGATTTATGGTTATGGACAGTTAGTTTAGAGGTGACTAGGGTGTTTTAGGGTTTCTTCAAAGAAAATTGTAGAGAAGAAGATGATGGTGGAGGGTGATGGTGGGTGGTGGTTGAAGATGAAGTGTGGTGGTGGGGTTTTTCTCTAAAAATATAGAAGATGCCCGGGTAGTCCCTGTGGTTTGGCCTTTTAAAGGAAAGGGTAAATTGGTCATTTCACACCCATTTAACAGAGAAAACAAACTGAAGTTAGACCCAGGGACTATCCGGGAACAAAAAATGAAAAGTTGGGGACTATTCAGGTAGTTTTAGAAAGTTGGGGACTATAGGTGAAAAAAGGCGAAACCACAGGGACTATCCGGCCATTTTTCTCTTTTGGTATTATTTTTGAAAAAAAATGTAGTGTTTAAATGGTATATTTAGTTAAAGTGAAAGGTAACATATTGTAAGCTTTTAGGGGCCGTTATGTAACACTGAAAACCAAGCTTAAAATATGATTAGATGGACATTTTATTCTATGTGAATGCATTAAATACCGACCAACATCATGTAAAATGGAATAAAGTGCAACGTTAACGACATGGTGTATTACCTCTTATAACTTATATATATATATATATATGGTGTTATATAGTGTTATATATAGTGTTATAATACACTTCTCACACTTCTGAATTAATGTACACTATCCCTACCCTATATATATATTTGAGAAAGTAAATAAAACATTTAATAGCTATAAAGTTAAAAATAATTAAAGAAACTAGGTTTCCGTGAAAAAAAACCTGTAAATGTTGGATTCTTGTCACACCCCGGTCATTTCGACCACATCATAGCCTGGTAGGCCCGGTTGGGGAGTATCGTGACGATTGATATCAAATACATAACACAGATAGCACAGTGGAAGTCATTGATTTAAAATATTATTACAAACATAAATGTCTGAGTGTTCAAAATAATATAATACAAACAACTTGTAATAAAAGATCCACAGACGGATCGAAAAATGTACAAAATGAAATAATTAGACTACTACGCTTCATGCAAAGGAGTTGCAAATTCCCCTTTCTAGCATTACCAGGCAACTTCCAGCCTATTTACGTATCCTTGCAACCTGTAACTTAATCTTTCGAAAAAACGTCAGTTTACACTGGTAAATACAAATAACCGACTCGTTTGGAAAACATTTAAAAAATCATTTTAGGTGCACAAGGCACATGATTTTTACAAATAACTTGGGACAATTCAAAATGATCTTGTATCCAGTTTTACATGCCTGCCAATATATATGGGGTCCAGTGCAGAAACCGAATAACATGATTAACCGACACGCCACTTAAACCCACAAAGGGGTATCCCCAATAAATGGGTAAGAAGAACATTTTATAATAGCATTAGCATCTGTCAGGTGTATGCCTACACCCCATGCTCGGTCTTGGCCATTAGTAACTTAAATGAGCTGAGGATATCAGGACACGGTCGAGTTAACCCCCAATGTTTAAGTTATCAGACAAAACAAATTAAAACAGGTTATGGAGATTTTGTAGTCACAATCCGACATATGATCCCATACCCGACCAAGCGGTAATAATTTACCGTATCCCAAGCCCGTATAGGGAAAATAGGTTAAGAGTATTTACCTGGCTAAAACTTGTCTTAATATGCAAGAATTATAAATAGCACAGCCGTAATCAATTAACTAAGGTTGATTTCAATTTACAGGAAGGCCCTAGTCTAGAATGAATGGTATAAATAACCAATTAGAATGTTAACGGGTTATATTTAAGTCGTAGACTTGGACCGGTTAACTTAAATTAATGAAAACGGTACGATACGCTTGATTAAGCGATGGCCAGAATAGAATGTCGTTTAAACCCAACAAGTACTAAGACTTGTATAATATGAGTAAACAATGTACATTCTGGAATTTGAAATAAAAATGATAAGATTTGACCCGTTTCGGTAAACTTACGTAAACTAGTTACATAAGTTCAACCGTACGCATATAAGCAATATCAGGTAACTAAATGAGTCATAAACAAGTTATATATGTCAATATACTTTAAATAAGTTGTAACATCAGTAGGTTATCAACATATATGACCATGGAGGTTTTAAAATCAAAATATGCACCATAAGGGCATTTTAGTCATTACGTGATATAAATTAAGAACTTGCATATAAACTGATATTATGAATATAGTTATTCTATAAAAATACTTTAATTATGATATAATGTCAGTAAGTAATCAAACATGTATGATTTTTATGATTTAAAACCAAACTATGCACCATAAGGGCATTTTGGTCATTATATAACTTAGTTTGAGAACTTGTATAAAAATATGAGTTATGATCAAGTACCTTCTGTGAAATCACTTTAATTATTTTATAATATCAGTAGGTAATAAGTTTTGAATGATAGTTATGGTTAAAAACCATACTATGCGCCAAAAAGGGCGTTTTGGTCATATTATAACATAATTTACGATTTTATATCAAAACAACTTTATGAACAAAATTATAATACCAAAATATGCTAATTATATTAACATATTAGTAGGTAATTCGTTTGCAAGTTCATTATTGATTAAAACCATGTTTTATGCAAAAAGGGCATTTTGGTCAAAGTTAGGCATATTATAGAAACTTGTATAAAAACTCTGAATATGATTATGATCATGTAGTATAACCTCAGAGGGTTATCCTACATTATAATCAATGTTGCAAAAGTCGGATTAGGCGGCCGATTAATCGGCGCCTAGGCGGTAATCGGTGAGCCATCGCCTAAAAAGTTGCAAATCGGTTAAAAAAATTGGTCCCGGTCAAAGACGGTCAAAATCGGACATAGTCGGAGTAAATCGAAAGAAATCGGAGGAAATTAGACTAATCGGACCCAAAAATTTATACTCACTTAACACAAATTTTCGAGCCGATCCATGGTTTTAAAGGGTTATACTTCATAATTTGTAACCCTAATTCACTCAGCCGTCAAAGATTGTAAAGAAACTTAGCAGAGACACTCGCATATTCCGACTCCGCCGCACACCTCCATCCATCGCCGGCGACGGCGACCTTAGTCTTCTTCTCCAACGACCTTACTCTTCTTCTCCGGCGAAGAAGAAGATGGAGGGAATATGGGGATTAGGGTTTGTGTTTTGCTTTTGTATCTGATGAAGAAGAAGAGATGGGGAACGGTAAACGATGTATGATGAAAGTGGGGATGATTAGGGTTATTTAAGTTTGGGTATTTTAACATGTAACCCCCTCCATCTTCATTAGTTTATATTTAGTCCCCATACTTGTGAATTTATATTTGAAAAATATAAAATTAATGGTATATGTATATAAATTCATAAAATTATACATATGAAGTCCATTCCGATTAATCCCTAGGCGGTACCTCACCGCCCGACTAGCGCCTAGCGCTTTCTACAACATTGATTATAATACGATCATAATACAACTTATATTCAGTAGTTAACTTAGCTAAATCGGTTCAGAATCGAAAGTCAAAGTAGAAGTCAAACTGCTTGACTTTCGGTTGCGAACCGACCTTAAATCTGGAAATAACGGGCTGAACATGTTCATACATGTTCTAATATTAATCACCAACTTATTTAAGTGTCAAAACATGGTTTATAACATTCATATGATCAGTTTATAAAGTTTACGAAAAACTGACTTTTGACTTTTTAATTACGATAGCTTTGACCTGTCATTTTCCCTGGTTAACGTGATTTTCAGGAGGTGTTCTTTTGAGGGATTAGCACCTACCTAATTACGATCATGTAGCCATGCTCGATTCGAACAATGGCTGGACCATAATGGTCTAAACCGAAAGTCAAAGCAAAAAATCGATTTTTTTTACTTTCGGCTATTGAAGCCTATAAAACGGAAATGCACTGGAAAGGAACACTTACAAGTGATCCTAGGAATGATTAGAACTGAGTTGGATGCTCCTTTCAGCTATGAACTTCCAGAGGAGGGAGATAGAATGATTTTAAGAAGAGGTGCAAGGAAATGAGTTCAACTTAGCACCTGTTTATACTTGTGGAGCTGAAGGAGATCATCACAGGTGTTATGGGTTAGTTAGAGATCATTACATGTGTCCTAGGACGTGTCTACAAAATAGTCACGTTATAATGGAGTTCGATTAGAGGTTCACATTAGTATCAAATAAGGATGAACTAAACATTGTCTCCCTCCTTGTTTATTTGTGCGTCCAACAACAACAGCCGCAACGATGAATCTTCTCCAAGAATGATGCTAGGAATCCCTTTTAATATATTTTTCCAAAGTCTGACACTTAGGCCCTCCAAGATTTAAATACAAATATAATGACCCACCTTTGTTGGAAATAATAATGACATTAAAAGACAAGGTAAAATGACATTAATACCTTCACATGCAAACTATGTGAGGGGTGTTAACTAAGAAATCTATTAGTGTTTGTGTTAAAGGTTGACACATGTATCAAAACATGAACATAAAGGTGGGTTTGGCCGATTTCATAGCGAAAGGTATCAATTGCTGTTTAGGTCTAACATAAAGATTGATTTGTGCAATTTTGTCTAAAATAAAAGCATAACCTATATGTAACCCAACCCTAGGTCTCAGTGGGCATCAAACCGTGCAAAAAATGTGTACATATGTGCGTAGGTGACTTGTACATTATCACGTGCAACTCGGTTTCAATGATCGAAATGTAGATTAAAATAAGTAGATCGCAATTGTATATTAATTTTTTTTATAAACATCATATTTTGAAAGTTATAAACGAAAAATTGATAAGCTTATGAGTAGGACACATGTAAACATGTGGATAGCCAAAACAAATTGATTTTTTTTTTGGAAAAATGTAATGGTTAAATTGTATATTTTGATATGTTTTTTGAAAAAAATGTAGTGTTTAAATGGTATATTTAGTTAAAGTGAAAGGTAACATATTGTAAGCTTTTAGGGGCCATTATGTAACACTGAAAACCAAGCTTAATATATGAATAGATGGACACTTTATTCTATGTGAATGCATTAAATACCGACCAACATCATGTAAAATGGAATAAAGTGCAACGTTAAAGACATAGTGTATTACCTCTTGTTATATATATATATATATATATATATATATATATATAAGTAAATAAAACATTTAATAGATATTAAGTTATACATAATTAAAGAAACTAGGTTTCGTGAAAAAAAAAACTATAAATGTTGGATTCTTGTCACAACCCAGTCATTTCGACCACATCATAGCCCGGTGGGCCCGGTTGGGGAGTATCGTGACGATTGATATCAAATATACAACACAGATAGCACAACGAAAGTCTTTGATTTAAAATATTATTACAAACATAAATGTCCGAGTGTTTAAAATAATATAATATAGACAACTTGTAATAAAAGATCCACAGGCGGATCGACAATGTACAAAATGAAATAATCAGACTACTAGGCTTCATGCAAAGGAGTTGCAAATTCCCCTTCTAGCATTACCAGGCAACTTCCAGCCTATTTACATATCCTTGCAACCTGTAAATTAGTCTTTTAAAAAAACATCAGTTTACACTCGTAAATACAAATAACCGACTTGTTTTGAAAACATTTCAAAAATAATTTTAAGTGCACAAGGCACATGATGTTTATAAATAACTTGGGACAATTCAAAATGATCTTTTATACAGTTTTACATGCCTGTTAATACATATGGGGTTCGGTGGAGAAACCGAATAACATGATTAACCGGCACGCCACTTAAACCCACAAAGGGGTATCCCCAATAAATTGGTAAGAAAAACATTTTATAATAGCATTAGCATCTGTCAGGTGTATGCCTACACCCCGTGCTCGGTCGTGGCCATTATTAACTTAAATGAGCTGAGGATATCCAGGACACGACCGAGTTAACCCCCAATGTTTAAGTTATCAGACAAAACAGATAAAAACGAGTTATGGAGATTTTGTAGTCACAATCCGACATATGATCCCATACCCGACCAAGCGGTAATAATTTATCGTATCCCAAGCCCGTATTGTCACACCCCCAAAATACCACATGCGGAAACACCGCGGGACGTGTGACATACCAGGATCCAGCCACCAATCACATTGAACTATATCAAGATATTAATAAGAGTTTCCATTTATTTCATAAAGTAATTGCAAATCACAACTTAAAACAAATACGATCAGCGAAAGCATAATGTAAATCATTATTCAAGTGTTTCAAACAAATGTGCGAAAACAATGAACATGTATCCAAGAGCCACGACGCCTGACCACTCCAGCACTCCCAGATAGCAAGTTCCATAACCACGAATCTAACGACCTGCAAGCATGCAGACAAGTGTATCAGACAACGCTGGTGAGTTCAAAGTTTGTTAAAACGTTTAGTTACCTAGTGTGAGCTTAAAGCATTTCAAAATATAATGTTTGTTAATAACTCGATTACCGCAAGATGGCTCCAGATTATTTGCCCTTCCCCAATGCTCTATCAAACATTGGTCGAGTGGTTAAGGTAATTAGTTCACGCCCGTCCTCCCCGGTACGGTGTGGGTGTGCCAAACCTAATAGCGCTATCAACTAATAACCCCGTTGCCTCCCCGGCAACCTATTCGGTATATGATGGGACTTAAATAACCAACATCCTGAGTTTAACATTCTAGTTAAACCCAGTTACCCAAGATTCCTCCCCGGAATATTTACCAGATGTCCCTCCCCGGGACGCATGCTTGAAAAAGAGCAGTGAACTCACCTTAGATTTGCTCGGTAAGACAAATCACACGTTCAATTTAATCAATCAAAGCCTATAACGTTTACACATACCCAATCAGTTTGTATGCGATTTACTTATTCTTGCACATAATCTAGCTGTTGGTGCATACATCTGTCGACTTCGTCTTGTATCGAGTATTGTACTAGATATGTTAGATCAGGGCACGTTGTACGAGAAAATAGAAGGTTTTAGTGGAAATTAGTGTGATTCTGCTTGAAAGTGGTGATTCCGCTTGAAATGTCTTGTGACTGTTTCAAGCAAAATCACATCTATATGATTCCGCTTGAAATGTTTCTTGTCTCTTTCAAGCGAAACCCCCTTGGCTATATATAGGTTAGTTCAAGCGAAATCATGTAACAGTTCTGGATTTTCATACCGAGGTGCTGCCGGTTTGTTTTCTGCATGTAATCAGTGTTATATCAATCAGAAAGAGGTTTAAAGTAATTTGCTCAAAACATGAATTTGGAAAATGAGACTGGAACAATGCAAAAACCCCCGAAGCTAATGAGCATTGAGGAGTATTACGGATGGAAAGATAGGTTTGAAAACTGGGTTCAAGCTAACCATCTAAGATCATGGGAGTGTATTCTGAAAAAGTATGTTCTACCACGTACTGATCTGCAAGTTGTAAAAATGATTTCTGAGTTTACTGATCAAGAACGAGATATGTACAGAGCTGAAAAGATGATGATTAGTCTACTTCAGCAAGCCATTAAAGAAGACATCTTTGTGTTGCTTCAACATGACAAAACTTCAAAATAAATTTGGGATGCTCTTAAAATCAAATTTGAGGGAAGTGAGAAGATGATTAAGAGTAAAAAGGCACTGCTTAAAAAAGAATTTGATCTTTTCACAAGTCTGCCTGGGGAAGATACAAAGAAACTAATTGAAAGATATTGCAACTTAGTGCGATCTATATCTATGTTAAGCATAACCAAAGATCGAGAGGAATTGGTTGATAAGTTAGCTGACGCTTTACCTCAGAAAGAGTGGGGTACATATTTGATGATTTTGAAAAATACCGGAGAATATGATGGTTTGACGATTTCTCAGTTCATCGAGAAGATTGAGGGTCAAGATGTTGAACAACAAAAGATTGCGAGGATGAATAATTCGAGTGGTCAACAGGATGTGAAAATGTATTACAAAGGTAGTGTTCAAGAGACTGTAATGAGTCCGAAGATTCAAACTGCGTTTAGTGCTGGAAACTCATCTGAAAATGTTGAACAAAGTCCTAATAGCAGAAGTAGTTTCTCTTCATACCCAAGTGTTAATCCCAATAGTTCATCATCAAGTTTCCATTCTCAAAGTACAAAAGGTGGTGGTTGTGTGATACAGTGCAATATAGCTTTGAATCTTCCAGAAGGTCAAAGTTTCTCTGAAGAAATTGCAAAAGATCATATGTCTTTACTTGCAACTGTGCTACAATCCTATGAAGGTTTGGTTGCAGGAAGAATCGAGAATCCTATGCTAAAAAAGGAGGATTACGATCAGATAGACGCTGAAGAATTGGAACTCATGGACATCAAATGGTGTCTAGTTAGTGTTCCGAGAAGAGCTGAAAAGTTCAAGATGATTACTGGAAGAAATGATTTTCTTGATGCACATGTTTCTACTTTGGGTTTTGATAAATCTAAAGTTACTTGTTTTCGATGCAGGGAGAAAGTTCATTTCAAGAGTGAATGCAAGAATAGAGAAGCCAACGAAGCAAAGAATCCGTTTGGAAAAGATGACTACTACCGGAAAGCCATATATCAACAAGTTGGCCAACAACAACAACAAGAACCACAAGTGGCTCATGGTAGAAAAGTGATAGAGGATTCTCCAAAGAGAGCGTGTTTAGTCAATCAAGAAATTTCAGCTGGGACAAATACATTTCATCCGACAGCAAAACATGCCTAATCAATCAAGATGATGAAAGGTTACCTGAAGGTTTTAGCTAGGATATGTTTGTGGATGAGAAAGGAGAGTTTAAAGCTTTCATTGCTAACATTGTGAATGAACCAGATATGTTTACCGAGTGGATGAAAGCTATTGGTGTTAGTGTGAAGAATGAAGAAGAAAAGTCAGTTTCATCAGATGAAAGTTCACAAAGTTCAGATGAAAGCTCAGAAAGAGCAACTGTTTTTGATCAAACACCATCTGATTCTGGTTTTTCAGATGATAGTTGTGTTAAATCAATTGAGTTTGATCAAACACCAACTGATGACAGTGGTGATGATGAAGTAGAAAGACATATTAATGTTGCAAAAACTCATCTATCTCCTGAAAGCTTTCATTTTTATTTTGCAGATCGCCTGGAGAAGCTGAATAAGAGACGAGCAGCAAAAGAACAAAAGCAAATGAAGTCTGAAAGTGTTGCTCAAAAAGATGAGACTGTTCAAAATGAAGAAGTTAAAATTGGTGCTGAGGAGGTGATTGAAAGTGAAAAAGTAGTTGAAGCTGAGAAAATCAGTGAAGCAGAAAAAATTGTGGAAGTCATCAAGCCTTGTTCAAAGTGTTTAGAATCTTGCAAAGAATGTGCAGCAAAAGACGAAAAGTTGGCTGAGTTTGAGAAGATGAAGGAACAATTACTGTTCAATCTCAATTACATGATTTGAGAAGATGAAGGAACAATTACTGTTCAATCTCAATTACGTGAAGGAATCTTATGATGTATTGAATAGAACAGTAACTGGTCTTCAACAGACAAATTCTGAGGGAGAAGACGCTTTGACAATGATGAATGCAACAATGATGACGAAACAAAAAGCTATAAACTATTACATTGAGGAATGTGCAAAGTTGAAACAAGAGTTGGAGACTGAGAAAATTGAGAATGAGAGAATCAGACGATTATTACAGAGTTATTCTAGTTCTGATTATCTTATTGATCGAATTTATCCAACTGTTGCAGGTTTCGAAGCATTTCAGGATGAGAAGTCAAAGAAGAAGGATACTGGTAAGAAACCGAGTGTTAGCTATAACAAGTGTCCGCCTCCGATCTGGGAAGGTTATTCTCCCAGAAAACCAAATGAGGAGCAAGTTCAAAAGGCAGTCAATATAAAACTGAAGTCTGAAATAACCGATGAATTACCAGAAAATATTGACATCATTTTCACATCGTCTGACACTGATCATGAGTCTGAGTTAATAAAAAAGGTGGTCGATCAGGTGTTGGATACAGATGAGGAGTCTGAGTCTGGAGGTTCAAGTTCGTCAGTCAACAGTCCAAAATCGTCGGTTAAACGGGTTTACAGTAAAGAGTTTTTGTTATCAAAATCAAATTTGAATGATGAAACATTCGAAGTAGCATATACTTTGAATGATTCTGACAAATTATATTATGACAAAGAGTTTCCAATAAGAAGTGTCAGATTCGAAATGATTAAAAAGGTTTTCAAAATGACAGAAATCAATATTTCTGAAATAAAAGATTTAAATCTTACTGAAAAACCTAAAAAAATACACTTCAAGAGTCCAACAGCGATTAAACAAGAAAAGGGTTACAGTTCTGGTTTTCAAAAGAAACTAAACCATAATGGTAATTTCAAAAAGAAAGGTCTTGGTTTTATTCCACCTAAAAATTATAAAAATGCTAAAATTTCTAAAACAAATACAAAATTTGTCTCAGGTGGAAGTGCTGAAGAAGAACAGAAGAAACCTTTCTGGAAACAATCAAACTAGGAGTTTCTTGCTGAGAGGAAAGGAACTGGAGTTTTTCATCGAAAAGAGACAAGAACTTGTTATGAGTGCAATGAAGTTGGTCACATTGCATGGAATTGCTCTCAAGCTACTAAGACAAAACATGGAGTCTCTGAAAAACTTAAAGAAAAAGTTATTGATGTGGAACCACCAACTGAAAAGTTCAAAATTTTTGAAATTCAACCTATGAAGTTGGTGAGTGTTCTAAGAAAAACTTTTACAAAAGAAAGCCAAGGACAACCAAATGTGGGTTGTTAAGAAGTTTGATGAGAAAACTGGCAATGATTCTGGTTCCACAAAGCCAGAAGAGCCACAGGTTGAGATTAAAGAAGAGAATTCAGTGCCTTCAGTAGATGATGTTGTTTTTCCATCTTTGAAGGTTGAAAATGTTAAATCAAAAGTTGAGAAGGTTGAGATCTCAAATCAATTATATTCTGAGAAGAAAGAATTTGATGTTGAGAAAGTGTTTAATGGAAATGTTAAAAAGATTTTTGGAAAAATGGTCGAGGGAAAGGCCAAAGGGGTTAAAGATTTTTATGCGACAAAGAAGGCAACTTATAACCCAACTGAATCAGAGTTAAAATCACCCAAGGTTGGTCAGACTTGGGTGGAAATTCTTTTCCCTTAAAAATCTGACTTGCCGGAGCTCCCAAGTGTGTAATCGTGGAGCAGGAATCGACATCATTCTTGTTAAAATAGTTTTTTGTGAAAGATTTTAAAATTGTTGAAATTTTTACAGGTTGTGGATTTGCCGGAGCTTCCAGGTTGGTAAGTGTGAAGCAGGAATCGGCATCTTTATTAGTAAAATGATTTTGTGTAGATGTGGTATTCCTACAAGTGGTAAATCAGGGACATTAAGTTGTACCTGTTTTTCTTACAAGTGGTACCGAGGTTTATCCTGACAAAGTGATTAATCAAGGTCATTAATTTGAACTTGATGTAATCCTCATACATGTGGTTAAAAATGGACAATGTGATGTGTTTACCCCGAAAGTGGTTAAAACATAACTATTTTCCGGAAAAACCATTTTGATTCAAACAAACTTAAGTGTTTTTGAAATCTAAATGGGAAAATAGTTTGTTGAAAGGGGGAGTTCTGATTGTTTATGCCAAGTGGATGGAGATTTGAAGCTTGATACATCAGTTTGTCACGTTGTTGTACAGTTTGTTTTCAAATTTTTTAAATGTGTTTGCATTTTAGGGGGAGTAAAAATTTCAGAAAATCCAAAAACATTAGAAAATTTGAAAAAGCCAAAAACATGATAAAATCAAAAACGAGTTTTGTTGTAAAAAGAGAAAATGATAGTACATCAGTGGACTATCACAACATGCTAAAGAAATGGAAAGTTAAAAATGTGATAAACAATCTTACTGATGATATGCCAGTAGGTTTTTGCACATTTAGTAGATTGTGACGAGATATAAACCTAAAATTTAAACTTGCTTATCTCGTGGGGAACATTTCTTGGATATATGGGTAACCCCCGAAATCTTGTTTGAAAGGTCCCTCTTTTTGAGATACTAGGTCTTTATACTCAGTGATATCTGGGGTATTACTCCGGGACTTCTGCTGAATGGAAATTCTGACCTAGTCCCCGTATAGTACTTTCTGCAAATGCTTGAAATATAGCGCCGCCCTCAGCATAAAAATGATGAAACATTGAAAAATGCTAATCATGTGCTGTTGAAGAAAAGATCCTCTAAAGGGGACACACCAAAAGTCGAACCGTCATCTCTCTGCTGAATGGTTGTTCTGACCTGAGCTCTCACGGTTTCGCATCTAACCCCTTACAGATATCATCTAGGTATACTCACCTGTAAGACTGAATATTGGGATCTGGATACGGGAGTATATTCAAGTGGTGGGACACGCAGATAAGTTTAAGTCATTAAGACATTAATCTCGTATCTCGAAACAGTGAAACTTTGTGTGAAAATTTAAGTGGATCAGTATACTGACAATCTAGGTGAATTGTTTAGAACTTAAAATGAAATAAGCTTAACGGTGTTGGTGATTTGTCTCATAAACTGATATCTTACACAAACTCACAAAAATAGTGTCTGTAAATATTTCTTTACTGCATTTCATTTAAACTCAAAAATCCAAAAAGATTTTCAGTGTGTTTTAGCATAAAGTTTGAAAAATCCAAAATTTTTTTCGAAAACTGATGTTGAAAAGCTAATTTTCAAAATTCCAAGTGCTAAACATGATGACTATTTTGTGAGGGGGAGTAGATGAAATCTAAAAATGTTTAAACATTCTTCTGCAAAGTGGTCACAGATATTCTGGTTGTTTTAACAAGGAGAGTCTGAGTTGATGCATACATCTTAATATTAAATTGTCAAAATTTATGGAACTTATGTTTGTGGAAGAGACTGTGCGGGTTTGAGTAAGAGCTGGGTTAATTGATCCTGAGAAGCTTGTGATTGAAGAGAGCCAGGTTTCGATACCTAAGTAGAATGAGAACCAGATTATGATCCTAAAGCTGATGATGCTGATGAACTTAAGGAATTCTAGCACATCGAAAGGGGGAGTCTGAAGACATTCAAGAGAAGGATTAGTTCTAAGGGAGCATGTTGATGCTAATAGAAAGAGTAAAAGCCCAAAGACTGATAAAGACTAAAGATTGTGAAGACTCGACACTTAAGACTCGTCAACATCTGAGGGGGGGTCTGTTGGTGCATACATCTATCGACTTCGTCTTGTATCGAGTCTTGTACTAGATATGTAAGATCAGGGCACGTTGTACGAGAAAATAGAAGGTTTTAGTGGAAATTAGTGTGATTCCGCTTGAAAGTGGTGATTCCTCTTGAAATGTCTTGTGACTGTTTCAAGCGAAATCACATCTATATGATTCCGCTTGAAATGTTTCTTGTCTCTTTCAAGCGAAACCCCCTTGGCAATATATAGGTTAGTTCAAGCGAAATCATGTAACAGTTCTGGATTTTCATACCGAGGTGCTGCCGGTTTGTTTTCTGCATGTAATCAGTGTTATATCAATTACAAAGAGGTTTAAAGTAATTTGCAAGCTGTTTCGAAGCCTGTTTCTTAGTTTCCGCCTCTGAAACAGATAAAAACTCATCTGAATGACTCGTTTGGGTCACAACACGATCCTACACTAGCCCTTTACACCAAGCATACACGATTCACATTTCATACACATATAAACAATCAGATAGCATAAAATCCAACCCATCACTATGCGGCCCATTTAGTATAACAGGCCCGTGTAACATAAGGCCCAAAAGGGCTTGTGCGATCGGCTGGGACTTGTGCGATCCCTCTATTGTTGTGCGATCAGGATCACTTGTGCGATCCCATACCCTTGTGCGATCCTATGCGTGGTCCGGCCCAACATGATTGGCCCAGTAACAGATTGTGTGGCCTACCCCTCCAATCGCACAACTTGTGCGATCCATCCTTCCAGTCGCATAACTTGTGTGGTCCACTCTTCCAATCGCACAACCCAATGGGCCTGGTCGCTATAGGTGCGACCCAGATAAGATGATGTGGGTCCAAATCAGATTGGAGGCCCTTGTGCGATTCTTGACAGGTTGTGCAATCGGCTGTGGCTTGCCGTGATTCATGGTATTCGGTTACAACTTTACCATTTTCTCATTCAATCACATAGTTTCCAAATAATTCTTGATATTCCCAATTTCTAATCATGATCTACTGTAACCGAACTTATAGCAATAGTAACACCCAACCATGATCAATTTCCCTTTCAATTAGCATCTAACAAACAAATCATCGCAAATCATCATGCACTCATCGTCATTCATCATCTTGTAACCCTAGTTGATTAGTTATTCATTATGAACGCAGTTCATATCTAACCCTCTAACCCCTTAACCATCAATCATTTGATTCACACCAAATCATAAACATGTTATCTATTAATCCCTAGATTTAAGTATGAGCATTCATCCACAACAATTATCAAATGTCATATTATCATATCATACAAGGAACGTGGTAACAAAACACATAAGAAAACACATATGAATCTCAATCGAACAATGAACAAGTTTACTAACCGAGAGGTAGAGTGCCTAGAACAAGAGACTGAAGTGCTTCGAAGGTGATGATGATGGCTGCCGTGAACTCAAGGGGAGGGGAGAGAATATTAGGGTTTGTGTATGTTGAGTTATGAGGAAATTATGAGGGGACTAACACATACCCTTAGTGTATGCGTACAAGAGATGAGCCGGGCTTATTTGTTTGGGCCGTAGGCCAACCTGCGATACGAGTGGGCTCAGGGTCGAGAACAGTGCACACGAAATGAGAAGTATACAGGCCAAAGGTGTTGTGCGATCATGATCATCTTAAACAAATAACACTTAACGTTTAATCAACCGTTTAAACAATTTCACATTCAATTAAAATTAACACACCAACTATTACACACAAGTTACATTGACATACAAGTTGCATCGAGACACAAAGAAAGGGCTCTTGAAATACGAGTTGTCACATCATCCCTAACTTGAAAGAAATTTCGTCCTGAAATTTGATAAGCCAACTCAGAGAAGTGATGTGATAGGTCAGTGTGACTGTGCGTTTTCCTCGAGTGCCACATCATCCCCAACTTGAAAGGGAATTTCATCCCGAAATTCACCAGTTGCATCAGGATTAGATTGGTCAGCTGGGAAGAGTTGATGATACTTGAGCTTCATCTGATCCTCACGTTCCCACGTGAACTCCGGTCCACGTCTTGAGTTCCAACGGACTCTCACGATTAGGATTCGACTGTGCTTGCGGACCTTAACTTCCCGGTCTATAATTTCGATGGGTTCTTCGACAAACTGCAATTTGTCGTCGATTTTCAGTTCTTGGAATGGCACCACCAGTGTTTCATCAGACAAGCACTTCTTTAGTTGTGAGACATGGAAGACATCATGAACGTTACCCAGCTCAGCAGGCAATTCGAGCTTGTAGGCCACTTTACCAATTCGTTCCAAAATTTTGAATGGCCCGACATAACGCGGATTAAGTTTGCCTCGCTTTCCAAAGCGCACCACACCCTTCCAGGGTGAGACCTTCAGCATAACGCGATCGCCTACAGCGAACTCCAAGGGTTTTCTACGCTTATCAGCGCTTTTCTGACGATCACGCGCTGCCGCCATACGATTCCTAATTTGGACAATCTTTTCGAGGTTTCAAGCACAAGTTCCGGACCTGTGATTTGGCTGTCACCCACCTCAGCCCAACAGAGAGGAGAATGGCATTTTCATCCGTACAGTGCTTCGAACGGAGCTGCCTGGATGCTGGTATGGTAATTGTTTTTGTAAGAGAACTCTATTAACGGCAAGTGTTTCTCCCAACCCTTGCCAAAATCGATCACAGATGCTCGCAGCATGTCTTCAAGTGTTTGGATGGTCTGTTCACTTTGACCATCTGTCTGTGGGTGATAAGCAGTACTCATGTCGAGGCGTGAGCCGAATGACTTGTGCATCGACTGCCATAAATTGGATATGAAACGCGGGGCATGATCAAAGATAATAGAGGTTGGCACCCCGTGCCTAGAAACCACTTCCTTAAGATAAACTGAAGCAAGTTGTGAGAACTTATCAGTTTCCTTGATCGCTAGGAAGTGCGCTGATTTCATGAGATGGTCGAAGATCACCCAAATGGTATCGTTCCCGCTTTGAGTTCTAGGTAGCCCAGAGACAAAATCCATGGTGATTTGTTCTCATTTCCACATGGGTATCTCTGGTTGCTGGAGCAAACCAGAGGGTTTTTGATATTCCACCTTGACCTTCACGCAAGTCAAACATTTACTCACATACGTCGCGATGTGAGCTTTCATATTCGGCCACCAGTACAAAACTTTTAGGTCCTGATACATCTTATCAGAACCTAGGTGAATAAAGTATCGAGATTTGTGCGCTTCTTCCATCACGAGCTCTCTAAGATTACCATGCAAAGGAACCCATATCCGTTCCATAAAATAATAAATGTTGTCAGATCTCTCTACGAGTCGTTTCTCCATGCCCCGTAAATATTCAGCTTCCAGGTTTTCTCCCTTCAACGCTTCAGTCTGAGCAGAACGAATCTGATCAGGTAAATTAGAGTGGATAGTGAGCTGCAGATCGCGGACATGCTTGGGTTTCGTTTCCTTTCGACTAAGGGCATCAGCTACAACGTTAGCTTTACCTGGATGGTACTTGATTGCACAATCGTAGTCGTTTAAGAGTTCTATCCAACGACACTGTCGCATATTCAATACCTTCTGACCAAAGATATGCTGAAGGCTCTTGTGATCGGTATAAATAGTGCATTTAGTACCGTACAAGTAATGCCTCTAGATTTTTAACGTGAAGACCACGGCCCCCAACTCCAAGTCGTGAGTCGTCTAATTATTTTCATGAATCTTCAATTGTCAAGAAGCGTAGGCAATCACCTTCTCGCGTTGCATTAGCACGCAACCGAGACCCTGTATTGAAGCATCACAGTATACCACGAAATTCTCGGTGCCTTCAGGTAAAGAAAAGATCAGTGCACTGCAGAGTTTTTGTTTCAACAGTTGAAAAGCGTCTTCCTGCTTCATTCCCCAAGAGTATACAACGCCTTTCTGAGTCAACGAGGTAAGAGGTTGAACGATCCTTGAGAAATCCATAATAAATCTACGGTAAAAATTGTCGCACCTCCGAATAATTCTTTGGTGCCGCCCAATTCCTGATAGCATCGATCTTGGCGGGGTCCACGTGTATTCCCAATTCATTAACAATGTGGCCAAGGAAGTGTACTTCTCGAATCCAGAAGTCGCACTTGGAAAACTTCGCGTAGAGTTGCTCCTTCCTCAGAAGCTCCAAGATATGACGCAAATGCCGCTCGTGGTCCTCCTTGCTCTTAGAATAGATCAAAATGTCATCGATAAACACAATGACGAAATCGTCGAGGTATGGCTTGCACACACGGTTCATGAGATCCATGAAAAACGCTGGTGCGTTAGTTAACCCAAATGGCATAACCAGAAACTCGTAGTGGCCATACCGCGTTCGAAAAGCCGTCTTAGGAATATCCTCCTCACGGACTCTCATCTGATGGTAGCCTGATCTTAGATCAATTTTCGAGTAGAAGCTTGACCCTTGCAGCAGGTCAAACAGATCGTCGATGCGCGGCAAAGGATAACGGTTCTTAACTGTCACTTTATTGAGTTCACGATAATCTATACACATACAGAAGGATCCGTCTTTCTTTTGCACAAAAAGAACTAGGGCTCCCCAAGGAGAAGAACTAGGTCGGATAAAGCCCCTATCCAACAGTTCTTGAAGTTGATTAGACAGTTCTTGCAACTCCCCCGGTGCAAGACGATAAGGAGCACGAGCAATCGGGGCTGCTCCTGGTGCAAGGTCGATCTGAAACTCCACCTGATGGTAAGGAGGTAATCCAGGAAGTTCTTCAGGGAATACATCAGGAAAATCATGAACAACAGGTAAATCTTCGATCCTCCTTTCCTTAGGTTGGGTGTCGGTGATGAGTGCTAGAATAGCAAGATAGCCCTTTCGTAAACATTTCTGAGCTTTCATAGCCGAAATGATGCTAACTAGTGCACCACTTCGATGACCTTGGACAGACAGAGATTCTCCATCAGGGAGAGGTATATGCACAATCTTCTCCTTACAAAGTATATTAGCATGGTGCTTGGACAACCAGTCCATACCAATCACTACGTCAAAACTACCGAGAGTAACAGGAAGAAGGTCAATGTCAAACACTTGCCCCACAAGATCGAGTTTGCATCCCATAAGAACGTGTGTGGCTTCAATTGACTTGCCATCAGCCAGCTCTTCTACATGTTGGGTTTCAAAAGGTGTGGGAGTTAACCCTAGTCGTCGGCTGAACTCTAAGGACACATAACTCCAATCGGCACCGAAATCAAATAACACAGAAGCAAAAAGATTGTTCACCGAAAACGTACCAGTCACGACATTGCCGTCGTTCCTAGCATCACCAGCTCCAATCGTAAATACCCTCTCACGAGCACCATTGCCACTATTGTTGCCGTTATTGTTGTTCCCAGTATTGTTATTCTGACGGTTGTTATTATCATTGGCATTTTGATTCAGCTGAGGGCAATCCCGTTAATGTGACCCTCGTCCCCACACTGGAAACACCCCTTCCTATTGCCTTGGTTCTGATGGGGTTGTTGCCTTTGCTGTTGCTGATGCTGCTGTTGTTACTGCTGATTCAACTGCTGCTGCTTTGGGAACGGAGCTCTACAGTCCTTTGCCATATGGCCCACCTTATCACACCTATGGCACGCTCGGACACACGGTCCGCGATGATGATAACCACACTTGTTGCACTTTGGCTGCCTACCAGCGTAGGAGCCTTGGCTCAGATTGCTGCTCTGGCCTTGGTTAACAGAGGAGGACTGACTGAAACTACGATTATTGCTGTTGGCTGGCCTTTTCTGCGACTGATTCGAGTTGGACACCTTGTCCGTATCATTCCACTTGCGCTTGTTATCACTAGCAGGGGTAGTAGCAATAGGAGTAGCAGAAACACGAGCCGGTAGCGAACCGTGCTCGACCTCTTGGTCTGTAATCTTGTGTGCTAAACGGAGGATCTGAGGCAAGTTGTTAAGATTTGCAGTAGTGACCAAACTCTTAACTTGTGGTGCTAAGCCTTTGATGTACAATTCGATTCTTCGAGGTGGTGGTCGTGATAAGTTAGGGCACATGTTTGCTAGCTCATGAGATCGTTTCGTGTAAGCCTCGATCTCGGACCCCTTCATCTTCAGATTGTAGTATTCATTCTCGAGTTTCTGAATCTTGTCACGAGGACATTACTGCTCCCGCATCAACTCCTTGAAATCATCTCAAGTAGTTGCATTAGCCATTTCGATGCCCAACATCTGCACATGGGCATTCCACCAAGTTAAGGCACCATCCTCCAATATGCCCGTAGCATACTTCACCTGGTCCCCCATGGGACAGTTACACATAGCAAAGACTGACTCGACCTTCTCAAACCAACGCAGTAGCCCCACAGCTCCTTCAGTCCCACTGAATGTCTGTGGCTTACAATCCATGAACGTCTTAAACGTGCAAACAGGTGGATTGTTTTGATTCTGATTCACTTGTTGACCTATAGACGAAAGAAAATACAACACACGAGTAAGATTCGAGTACGCGACACAAGAGTAAGGAGTATTTGGCACACATCGTACCAGCCTGATAAGCCGCTAGGGCTTCAGCCACACGAGTGTTGATCAGGTCAGTTAATTCGGCATGAGTCATAGCAATGTTGCCACGTCCACCACCGCGGCCACCACCGCGTCCACCATTACGTCCACCACGCCCATTCATGATTCTATATATATAAGAAAAGGGGAAAAAGGTTATGGGTCGGAATTGAGTAGGAGTCAAACATCACGATGACTTCTACAGACTACTAGGTTTACATCGGATAACAGAGCGGAACCCCTTTCACACTCGTTAAGCCTCACTGGGACTCACATGCACCCCACACTATTATTATGTGTGCACCCATAATAACAATGCAATTTGCATGTTTATCTCAGCTCCTCCCAACTTGTGCTAAAAGGTTCCTCAAATTCGAGTAGCAAGACAAGAGGCATCACGAAACATGAATAATGAAAGTCTAGAGGAATGCCGCATTGTGACTCTATCAACCACATAACATAGGCAAGTAACACATGGATTCAGTCTGTAGTGCTAAGTGTGCAATCACATGCAACATCATACGTAAGTGTATACTAGATATGCTATGCAATAAGTAAACAAGAGACGAACCATGCAATCTGGAGCTGAGTATCATGGTCGATTTCGAAGTTGTTTGGTTATAGTCTGGTTTTATAAAAGTGTTTTAAAACCTAGTTCACTATAACCAGTGGCTCTGATACCAAACTGTCACACCCCCAAAATACCACATGCGGAAACACCGCGGGACGTGTGACGTACCAGGATCCACCCACCAATCACATTGAACTATATCAAGATATTAATAGGAGTTTCCATTTATTTCATAAAGTAATTGCAAATCACAACTTAAAACAAATACGTTCAGTGGAAGCATAATGTAAATCGTTATTCAAGTGTTTCAAACAAATGTGCGAAAACAATGAACATGTATCCAAGACCCATGACCACTCCAGCACTCCCAGATAGCAAGTTCCATAACCACGAATCTAACGACCTGCAAGCATGCAGACAAGTGTATCAGACAACGCTGGTGAGTTCAAAGTTTGTTAAAACGTTTAGTTACCTAGTGTAAGCTTAAAGCATTTCAAAATACAATGTTTGTTAATAACTCGATTACTGCAAGATGGCTCCAGATTATTTGCCCTTCTCCAATGCTCTATCAAACATTGGTCGAGTGGTAAAGGTAATTAGTTCACGCCCGTCCTCCCCGGTACGGTGTGAGGGTGCCAAACCTAATAACGCTATCAACTAATAACCCCGTTGCCTCCCCGGCAACCTATTCGGTATATGATGGGACTTAAATGATAGATATGAGTGTATTAACCAACATCCTGAGTTTAACATTCCAGTTAAACCCATTTACCCAAGATTCCTCCCCGGAATATTTACCAGATGTCCCTCCCCGGGACGCATGCTTGAAAAAGAGCAGTGAACTCACCTTAGATTTGCTCGGTAAGACAAATCACACGTTCAAGTTAATCAATCAAAGTCAATAACGTTTACACATACCCAATCTGTTTGTATGCGATTTACTTATTCATGCACATAATCTAGCACTTTACACCAAGCATACACGATTCACATTTCATACACATATAAACAATCAGATAGCATAAAATCCAACCCATCACTATGCGGCCCATTTAGTATAACAGGCCCGTGTAACATAAGGCCCAAAAGGGCTTGTGCGATCGGCTAGGACTTGTGCGATCCCTCTATTGTTGTGCGATCAGGATCACTTGTGCGAACCCATACCCTTGTGCGATCCTATGCATGGTCCGGCCCAACATGACTGGCCTAATAACAGATTGTGTGGCCTACCATTCCAATCGCACAACTTGTGCGATCCCTCCTTCCAGTCGCACAACTTGTGCGGTCCACTCTTCCAATCGCACAACCCAATAGGCCTGGTCGCTATAAGTGCGACCCAGATAAGATGATGTGGGTCCAAATCAGATTGGAGGCCCTTGTGCGATTCTTGACAGGTTGTGCGATCGGCTGTGGCTTGCCGCGATTCATGGTATTCGGTTACACCTTTACCATTTTCTCATTTAATCACATAGTTTCCAAATAATTCTTGATATTCCCAATTTCTAATCATGATCTACTTTAACCGAACTTATAGCAATACTAACACCCAACCATGATCAATTTCCTTTTCAATTAGCATCTAACTAACAAATCATCGCAAATCATCATGCACTCATCGTCATTCATCATCTTGTAACCCTAGTTGATTAGTTATTCATTATGAATGCAGTTCATATCCAACCCTCTAACCGCTTAACCATCAATTATTTGATTCACACCAAATCATAAACATGTTATCTATTAATCCCTAGATTCAAGTATGAGCATTCATCCACAACAATTATCAAATGTCATATTATCATATTATACAAGGAACGTGGTAACAAAACACATAAGAAAACACATATGAATCTCAATCGAACAATGAACAAGTTTACTAACCGAGAGGTAGAGTGCCTAGAACAAGAGACTGAAGTGCTTCGAAGGTGATGATGATGGCTGCCGTGAACTCAAGGGGAGGGGAGAGAATAATAGGGTTTGTGTGTGTTGAGTTATGAGGAAATTATGAGGGGACTAACACATACCCTTAGTGTATGCGTACAAGAAATGAGCCGGGCTCATTTGTTTGGGCCGTAGGCCAAGCTGCGATGCGAGTGGGCTCAGGGCCGAGAACAGTGCACACGAAATGAGAAGTACACAGCCCAAAGTTGTTGTGCGATCATGATCATCTTAAACAAATAACACTTAACACTTAATCAACCGTTTACACAATTTCACATTCAATTAAAATTAACACACCAACTATTCAAATAGCATACACACAAGTTACATCAACATACAAGTTGCATCGAGACACAAAGAAAGGGCTCTTGAAATACGAGTTGTCACACGTATAGGGGAAATAGGTTAAGAGTATTTACCTGGCTAAAACTTGTCTTAATATGCAAGAATTATAAATAACTGACGTGATTGTCGTGGTACACGCAAATTTAATCCCAATAACAACTATAGATAGTGGTAAAGGGTATCGAACTCAGGGAGTATGTGGAAAGTGTGTTGATTTTATAGCTTCGCGAATTAACTACAATTAACCTAATTTGCAGAAAATAAAGTTCAATGATTTGGATTGTTGTTTTAGAAAAACTAAATTAATAACTAATTGCAAATAGAAGTTGATTGTTTAACAGATTAGGAGAACAATGACCATCTTAGGATTCAGTTTCCTTTAACAATTGTGTGAAATTTCAACTAGAAAGAGTTACATAGACATAACTCGTACATACATAATCGAAGTGATAAAAGGGAACGAAGTACTCGGATTTATAATGCGAGGTTGTTTCCCGATGATCAATTAATCAATAACCAACCCTAACCCTTCCCGTGATATCTCGATTGCCAACGGCACCAAGAACGTACGATCGAGACTAGAAATTGCACTATCGATTAACAAGCTATAAACAATTATGCATATACCATGATATTCAAGCAACGCAAGTTATCATTCTAGAAATTCAGAAATAAACACACAAAAGTTCAAGATAAACCTTCACCTAAGATGATCATCGAGAGTTTTAGCCACACATAGCTTGGTGAATCATCATAACAAATAGTTCAATGTTCATACAAATCAAAATCACAAACCGAATGTTAGAAATTGTTCCAAGCCAAGCAAAATCACCCAAAATCGCCCCTATGCTGTTCTCCAATCGACCAATGATGAGAATACATGAAAAGACATCATAAATGATGGCAGTTACAGTTTTCTCGCAGCCTCCACCGTAACTTACGGTTCTACCGTAAGTTACGGTGCACATAATAATGTTACGGTGATAGTTGTCTGAATTACGGTGAAGATCAGGCCCTTTTTAAGTCCACCGTAAATTACGGTGAAACCGTAACTTACGGTGGTAGCCTAAAATTTGCCTTTTGTTTCATCTTTTGTTCCTCACATGACCCGTTCATCTCTAATCCTTCCAAAGCTGCATTTTTCTTCACTTTAAGCCGCCAAACCGCACCTGAGACATAAGCAACAGTAGTTATCTAATTCAAGATAATTACACACTTAAATGAGGGATAAACTTGTCTTTTAACATCATAAAGGGTTGTCCAATGGACCACCCGTCAATAACACATCCGTAATCAATTAACTAAGGTTGATTTCAATTCACTGGAAGGCCCTAGTCTGGAATGAATGGTATAAATAACCAATTAGAATGTTAATGGGTCATATTTAAGTCGTAGACTTGGACCGGTTAACTTAAATTAATGAAAACGGTACGATACGCTTGATTAAGCGATGAACAGAATAGAATGTCATTAAGACCCAACAAGTACTAAGACTTGTATAATATGAGTAAAGAATGTACATTCTGGAATTTGAAATAAAAATGATAAGATTTGACCTGTTTCAGTAAACTTACGTAAACTAGTTACATAAGTTCAACTGTACGCATA
Organism: Helianthus annuus; assembly: GCF_002127325.2. NCBI lineage: Eukaryota > Viridiplantae > Streptophyta > Magnoliopsida > Asterales > Asteraceae > Helianthus > Helianthus annuus. The sequence goes on from NC_035437.2 coordinate 120,174,012, forward strand.
TAAGCGATATCGGGTAACCGAATGAGCCATAAACAAGTTCTATATGTCAATATACTTTAAATAAGTTGTAACATCAGTAGGTTATCAACTTATATGACCATGGAGGTTTTAAAATCAAAATATGCACCATACGGGCATTTTAGTCATTACGTGACATAAATTAAGAACTTGCATATAAACTGATATTATGAACATATTGATTCTGTAAAAATACTTTACTTATGATATAATGTCAGTAAGTAATCAAACATGTATGATTTTTGTGATTTAAAACCAAACTATGTACCATAAGGGCATTTTTGTCATTATATAACATAGTTTGAGAACTGGTATAAAAATCTGAGTTATGATCAAGTACCTTCTATTAAAACACTTTAATTATGTTATAATATCAGTAGGTAATAAGTTTTGAATGATAGTTATGGTTAAAAACCATACTATGCGCCAAAAGGACGTTTTGGTCATATTATAACATAATTTACGATCTTATATCAAAACTCAGGTTATGAATAGAATTATAATACCAAAATATGTTAATTATATTAACATATCAGTAGGTAATTTATTTGGAAGTTCATTATTGATTAAAACCATGTTTTATGCAAAAAAGGCATTTTGGTCAAAGTTTGGCATATTATAGAAACTTGTATAAAAACTCAGAATACGATTATGATCATGTAGTATAACCTTAGAGGGTTATCCTACATTATAATACGATCATAATACAACTTATATTCGGTAGTTAACTTAGCTAAATCGGGTCAGAATAAAAAGTCAAAGCAGAAGTCAGACTGCTTGACTTTCGGTTGCGAACCGACCTTAAAACTGGAAATGACGGATTGAACATGTTCATACATGTTCTAATACTAATTACCAACTTATTTAAGTGTCAAGACATGGTTTGTAACATTCATATGGTCATTTATAAAGTTTACGGAAAACTGACTTTTGACTTTTTAATTACGATAGCTTTGACCCGTCATTTTACCTAGTTAACGTGATTTTCAGGAGGTGCCCTTTTGAGGGATTAACACTTATCTAATTATGATCATGTAGCCATGCTCGATTCGAACAATGGCTGGACCATAATGGTCTAAACTGAAAGTCAAAGCAAAAATCGATTTTGCTTGACTTTCGGCTATTAAAGCCTATAAAACGAAAATGCACTCGAAAGAAACACTTACAAGTGATCCTAGGAATGATTAGAACTGAGTTGGATGCTCCTTTCAGCTAGGAATTTCTAGAGGAGGGAGATAGAATGATTTTAAGAAGAGGTGCAAGGAAATGAGTTCAACTTAGCACCTATTTATACTTGTGGAGCTTGAAGGAGATCATCACAGGTGTTATGGGTCAGTTGGAGATCATTACATGTGTCCTAGGACGTGTCTACAAAAAAGTCACGTTATAACGGATTTCGATTAGAGGTTCACATTAGGATCAAATAAGGATGAAGCAAACATTGTCTCCCTCCTTGTTTATTTGTGCGTCAAACAACAACAACAGCCACAACGAAGAATCCTCTCCAAGAATGATGCTAGGGTTCCCTTTTAATATATTTTTCCAAAGTCTAACACTTAGGCCCTCCAAGATTTAAATACAAATATAATGGCCCACCATTGTTGGAAATAATGACATTAAGAGACAAGGTAAAATGACATTAATACCTTCACATGCAAACCATGTGAGGGGTGTTAACTAAGAAATCCATTAGTGTTTGTGTTAAAGGTTGACCCATGTATCAAAACATGAACATAAAGGTGGGTTTGGCCGATTTCATAGAGAAAGGTATGAATTGCAGTTTAGGTCTTACATAAAGGTTGATTTGTGCAATTTTGTCTAAAATAAAAGCATAACCTATATGTAACCCAACCCTAGGTCTCAGTGGGCATCAAACCGTGCAAAAAATGTGTACATAAGTGCTTAGGTGACTTGTACATTATCGCGTGCAACTCGGTTCAATGATCGAAATGTAGATTAAAATAAGTAGATCACAATTGTATATTAATTTTTTATAAACATCATATTTTGAAAGTTATAAACGAAAAAAAAAATGATAAGCTTATGAGTAGGACACATGTAAACATGTGGATAGCCAAAACAAATTGATTTTTTTTTGAAAAAACATAGTGTTTAAATTGTATATTTTGATATTTTTTTTTGAAAAAAATGTAGTGTTTAAATGGTATATTTAGTTAAAGTGAAAGGTAACATATTGTAAGCTTTTAGGGGTGAAGGGGTATGGTGCCGAAAACCTTGCGCAAGCGTATAGGACCATACCCTAACTTCATTCCAAAGAACATCTGAAACAGAACCTTGCGCGGCTGCGCAACGGTTCTAAACAAGATCTGGGAAAAAACAGTCTTCGAGGACCATGCGCCGGAAGAAAAGAGAGACAATCATTCAACCAACACCCTTGCGCGGGCCCGCGCAAGGGTACAGTTAGGTTTGAAGACAAACTCCTGAACATCTCTGCGCGCCTGAAATCAAGACTTGAACAAAGGAATATTTTCTGTTATAACAGAATGGACACGTGGCAAAGGCATAAAGGTTTACAGCTGTAGATCTTCTAGAAGGATTATTAATGCTCATCGTGCATGGCCATTTAGTTACAACTGATTGTGACATGGCATAATCGTGGACGCTCATCTAATCATGATGATGGCACTCACTTGAAGATAGATATACACAAATCCACTTTTCACGTGGCATCTCCCAGTCGTCGATCAAACTCACAATCCGTGTGCATGGATGTAAAGTTAACTATTAACGGAAAGTAGAATAACCGCTACGGAAAAATGCTTTCCGTTACCTCTCCATTACACCATTTTCCCGCCAAAATCCAGTTATAAATAAGGGACTGCAGGTATGATCTCACAAGTTACACTTCACTTACTCTCACTTTTACTACTTTACCTTCTTCCTCGAGATCACTGTACTTATTCTCACGCCGGAGGGTGGTCACGGAGAGAACCCCCGTTCTCCCCGTGGCGAGTCTAATGGTTTTCTGTTTTGCAGTAATCACCGGAGGAGGAAACTAGCCCACCACCGAATCGACGAGAGGATTAACCCCTTTTATGCATAGACAAAACCCCCGATCTGATTGATTCCGGTCCAATTAGATCACTGTTTCTTCATTGGCGCCCACCGATTCTTCAATTTTCATCTTCATCTTCTCGATCGATTCATTTCTTCTCTTCTGTTTTCAATGGCAGAAGTTCCGACAAATTACCTACCAAAGCCTCGATCTGAGAACAAAGACACTTCGGCTCATGCTTCTCAGGTCGACGGAATCGTAGGGAAATCATTTAGCAACGGCGATATTCATCACGAGGTACACGGTCCTGTTACCTCAGAAGTCCGATCCGGAACTCAGAATTGTCCAGATCTACCTTCGGAAGAAACTCCGATTTATTGGTTTGTCAAATTCCAAAATGTTGTGAGTGAGAATTTTGCACAACCTTGTAAATCAACGGAAAGAATAATAACTCAGGTGCAAACCACAAACACATCCCAAGGGTCCTATTACAATCTCTCATCAACTCTGCTGATTGAAGACACAAAGGTATACCCTCAGTCCAGCACCAGATGCGGTTTCCTCCATCTCAGATATGGATATCAGGAATCCCTGGTAGATAAAAAATCCTAGAAGAAATCGGATAGTATAGAGTTGGGCCTACATCCGTTACAGCAGTGGGACACCCAGCTCAATGACGAAAAATATCTAAAGACGCTCAGTTCCACGATGCAAAATGTGGAAGACGTCAACAACAACCCAAGGAATGGTTCGGAGCAAACATACATGGTGCAAGGCGGATCATCGCGTAAACATAACAACAAACGAAGCCACAGTCAACACCGGCGTGAACAACAAGTAATCTTCCCCGTCATACCTGGGGGTCCTCAAGAAGAACAGCCGGTCATCATAACTGGTATCTTCGGTTATTACCGTACTGATTACATGTTCATTGATCCGGGTAGTTCTATGGATATTATTTACGAACAGTGTTTTAAGAAATTAGACCCAGAGGACAAGGCGCGCTTGAAACTAGTCGATTTTCCTTTAACTGCTTTCTACAATGAAGCCATCTTTCCACTGGGTCAAATCTCCTTTCCTGTAACACTCTCTGATGGGGAGCACTCGCGCACCGTTACAGTCAATTTCATGATTATGCCAGCTACATCCCGCCATGATGTACAATTGGGAAGGTGTTCACAAAGGGAGTTTAGCATGATTACCTCTATACCACACGCTGCTTGTGGTTTTTCGACACAAACAGGAGTAGCAATTTTATATTCAAGCAAAGAAGTTGTTGGTGCAGTTTTCTGTCGACTACATCTTCGTTCGAGTCTTAGGTTAGGGTGGATTGTACAGTGCACGGAAATCGAGGATGCTTGTATTTAGGCTGATTTCGCTCATAATGACTTTGTGTCATTTGGAGCGAAATCAACATATATCCTGATTTCGCTCCTGTTAATTAGACTCTGATTTCGCTCCTATGTGTAGTGTTTGATTTCGCTCCTGTTGACTCTGTGTCATTACGAACGAAATCCCAAGCCTATATAAAGGCAATCATGAGCGAAATCATAGTAGTTAGTCCAGTTAGGTTGTGATTTCCGACGGCGAAGCTCCGTCGAAGTGTCTCCGCATCTGTAACAGCTTTATAATCAATACAAGAGACAATTAATAGTGAAATCAAGCTAAACAAAGACTGAATCAATGAATTCCGCCTCTGATTCAGTCTGAGCACTCTTCTGATCGACTCGTTAGGTCTTTTCGCGATCCTACAAGTGGTATCAGAGCTCAGGAGGAAGAGTTCTTACTGTTTAGCTCATTTTCGCTGGAAAATTCTGATTTCTACATCTTCTTTCTTCAACAGAACGAGTTTTACTGGTCAAAACCTGCTCAAAATTTCACAGATTATAGGAAATTGGACATAGATGAACCCTTGAAAGTTTCACACCTAAATTCAGATTAAAAATGGACTAAAATTGACTCCGAGCTGATTTCGCTCAAAAAGGACACGTCTGATTTCGCCCAAAGTTGTTTAATTTCGCTCGAGTTTTGTTGTTAATTTCGCTTCAGAGACACATTTGTCTAATTTCGCTCCAAATACAAGGGTGATTTCGCTCCTAGTCAAATCTGATTTCATTCCTGGAGTTCAAAGATTGAGGTTTCGTTCCAAATACTTTCTGATTTCGCTCAGAATTGTTGATTGATTTCGGTTCAGACTGCCAACCAAGTGATTTCGCTCCAAGTAGCAAATTCTGATTTCGCTCGTGTACAAATCTCAGATTTCGCTCCAGTGATTAGGATTATTTCGCTCCAAAGAGTTATCCACTTGAAAACTCTAATTTCGCTCGAAACATTATTTGTGTAAGAATTATCAGGACAGTTTAAAAGATGGAAACGGTCTTTGATGAAAAAGAAAACAATGATCTTGAAAGGTTAAATGATTGGTATCGAGGATATTTCAGTAGTTATTATCAAGGTTTGCCCAAAAATGTTTGGAGTATCCGGTTCGAATGTTTTCTACGTAAGAAAGATGAAAAATTGGATGATTTGGAGAAGCGATTTGATCGTTTGATTGACTATTTGAAAGAAAATCAGATAGTAATATCAGAAGCTGAAATGGTATCAAAGTTTGCTAATGGATTACCAGCTGAATGGGATGATTTTTTGAAAAATCTAAGAGAAAATTCTAGTTTTTCAAAATTATCTTTGAGTAAATTCATCAGTAAACTTAAAAATCACAGTTATGAAATTTATAAAAAGAAGAGATATTTGATGGATAAAGTAAAAATGAATTTAGATGATTTGAATTTAGACGTGATAGATGAAATAAACAAAAGAAACAATGTTTGTTGGGCAACAAAAAGAAATTTGAAATACGATATGAAGAGGGGTTGTTATATTGATGAAAATGGAAATCCTCTTGATTTCGTTAAAATCTTTGGTGCAGGAACATATAAGATAGAGAAAGAGCAAGCTCCAAAGAATGAAGAATCTGTGAAGAATGAATCTTCAAGTTTTGAATCAGTATGCACCAAGTGTGACAACTTTAAGACTGACAATGACAAACTCTTAAAGGATGTAGAAAGTTTGACATCGGAAGTCAAGAAGTTGAAAGATGAAAAGCAAACTGATATAAAACAGATTTTGGATTTACAGGGAAATTATGAGAAGTTGAAATCTGAGAATGTTAAACTGTTAATTGACTTAAACAGTTTAACATCAGAAAACAAAAGTTTGAAAGAAAAAGAAAAAGACTTTGAAAGCAAAAAAGAAATCTTCAGAAAATGAAGATTTCTGGATAAAGCTGGAAAACAAGAATCTGAAAGCAAATGAAACAAAATTTCAAGACCAGTTAAAAGTTTTGAAAAATGAAAAATCTGTTCTTGAAAACATTAAGATTGAGAATGAAAAATCAATCAAGTCTCATCTTGAAAGAATATCTCAGCTTGAAAACGAAACTGAGAATTCAAGAAACAAGATTGATGAACTTGAAAAGAAATTGAAAGGTTTTGTGACTTCATCAGATTTTTTGAATATTCCATGTCCAAAACCGATCAATTCAGTACCAATAAGTGACAATGTCACAAACTTTGACAATGTCAAAGTTGAAGATTGTGATGAGAAATCTGATGATGAAAATGAAAAAAATTAAAAAACAAAAATTGTTTTTGAAATTAAAAGAAAATTTTCAGAAAACTGTTTTGCAATCGACTGAAAAGGGAGAATGCTCTAAGCAAAAACCTTTGAAGAAGAAAGTGGAACAGAAACAAAAAATTAAAAATGAGAAAAATGTTCAAAAAGATAATAAAAGCTCATCAGATCGATCATCCAATCACATTCAAAAAGCACAAAAATTGAAAAATGAAAGCTCAAAAATTGTCGGTAATAAGTGGTGCAGGTCGGACCACAGTGCTCAACAGCCAAATCCAGCAATCAAGAGGAGAAAGGAATATCACCAAGCCAAACAGTGCTTTGATCTGAACGTTTGGGCTGAAAATGGTGATTGGTATGATAACAGAGTGTGTTACCAATGCGGTTATCAAGGACACATTGCTGTTAACTGCCAAGGTTGGAGTTATGATACGAGGAGATGCTTTAACTGCAACATCAGAGGTCACATTGCCAGAGATTGCCCAAGGAGATCGAATGACAGATTGAGGGCTAATTCTAAAAAATTGGCAAAGATTCCAGTCAATGTCAAGCCCCATGAACAGAAGGTTCTAAAACCTAAAGTTCAAGAACAGACAATTCAAGAAAAGAAAGTTAAACTTTCACAGGGGCAGAAAGACAGACTGCGAAAGAAGAGGAAGAAGGCGAGAGAGTATCTGGAGAAGATATTGTCCTCAGGTTCACCAGTTGAATCAAATAAGAGTTCTGATGAATCGACTCCCTCGATTGCAAAGTCAAGCAAGACGAATTCATCGGATACAAATCTGAGGACGAAAGAAGAAAAGAAGAAAAAAATTGTCGGCGATGAATCTAACGTGTCAAAGTCAGACAAGCCACCTTCAGGCAATGAATCTGACAGGTCAAAGTCAGACAAGCCATGTGCGTGCAATGATTCTGGTTCGTCAAAGCCAGAGGAGCCTGGTGTTGAGGTAAAAAAGGAGAATTCGGGTTTAACAATGGATGATGCAAATTTTCCACCATTGTTGAACAAGAATTCAAAATCACCCAAGGATCGTCAGGCTTGGGTGAATCTGTTCAAATAGAAAAGCCTGACTTTCCAGAGTTCCTAGGTTGGTAAGCGTGGAACATGAATCAGCACATTTCTTGAGAAATTTCACTCTAGTGATTTTTCGCCTTACATGTGGTAAATCAGGGACATTAACTTGTACTTGATTTTCTACAAGTGGTTTTTATGGTAAAATCCAGAAATGATAAATCTTTCATGTGATTGAGAAAAACAAAGTGATGAAGAGACCCCAAACCTACAAATGTTTGGTAAACAAACTAATTTTTCCGGAAAAACCATTTTGATTAAAACAAACTTAAGTGTTTTGAAATCATAATGGGGAAGTAGTTTGTTGTGAGGGGGAGTTCTGATTGTTTATGTCAGGTGGATGGAGAATTGAAGTGATTCTCATCAAGTTGTCAAGTTTGTATAGTTTGTTTCAAATTTTCCCAGAAAATCAAAATTGAAACATATTTTGATTTTAGGGGAGTAAATTTTTTTTTTAAAAAAATTAGAAAATTTGAAAATGTCAAAAACATGAAAAATTTAAAAATGAGTTTTGCTGAAACAAGAGGAAATGATAGAAAATCAGTGAACTATCACAGCATGCTAAAGATATGTAAAGTCTAAAAGTGATAAACGGTCTCACTAAAGATGTGACGATAGGCTCAGCTAGACTAGTAGATTTGCGATAACGATACAAACCTAAAAGAAAAAGCCTAGTTCTAGTGGGAAACATGATCAAAAGCATAGTACTTAGTTTTGTCCTTCTTGATTGTGTGCCTGCTCAGTAATCGCTGAATGCCAAAAGCATAAAAACTGGTTAAGTTTGTGAGCTTTCACTACTTTGCTGAAAAGTCGCTGTGATTGTGTATTTTATTTTGCAAAGATTTAAACTTGTCTTATTTCTTTATTTTGTTTAAGCATTGGACATCCTCTGCGTATACGTGAGTATCGACCTGGATGTTATTGCTTAAACGTTCTGCTTTATTTTCATTAGTGTTTCGTTTAAGCTTTGGACATCCTCTGCGTATACGGAAGTATCGACCTGGTGGTTAAAGCCTAAACAACTTCAACTTGTTTTATTTTCTTATTTTGTTTAAACATTGGACTTTCTCTGCGTATACGGAAGTATCGACCTGATTGTTAATGTTTAAACATTCTGCGTTGTTCTTTGCACAAATCACAGTTGATCAAAGTTTAAAGGCATTACTTGAGTCAGTATATTGCATGATGAGGGGATATGCTGAGATCGTGGGATCCATTAGAATTGAGTGCAAAATTAATATATCTAAAAGTATTGGTAAGCATGTCGAAAGTTTTTAGTTTGAGTTTATGTGGACAACAATATCGTCAGTCTATGTGAATCGTTTAGAACCTAAAATGATTAAAAGCTTAACGGTGCTTGTGATATGTCTAAAAACTGATCTGATCCTCTTTCGCAAACTCACAAAAATATGTTTGTACATATTTCATTTATGTATTTACTTTCTTTCAGAAAATCCAAAAAGATTTTAGTGTGTTTTAGCTTAAAGTTTGTAAAATCCAAAAAGATTTTTGACAACTGATGTTGGAAAACTGATATTCAAAATCTCAAAGGCTAAACATGATGAACGAATGGTTTGGTTAAGTGATTTGAAATGTTTAAGATGATTCATTAAATTGAATCTGATTTTGGAATGTTTCAAATTTTGATAAATTTTAAATGTAAAAGATTCTCAAATGTTTAATTGATTCATTAAGTTGAATCACAACATTGTTTGTTGTAACTGAGTTGTTGAGATGTGTGTAGGTGTTTGAGCTGGACATGGATAAAGCCAGGATTCGGTTTAAAGGCAAAAGCTAATTTCAGACAGCATACCCAGCATGATGATAGGGAGAGTCTGACGAACAAATTCCAGACAGCAATCCTAGCATGATGAGAGGAAGAGTCTGATGAAGTTAAAACCAAAGAGAGATCCTGGAAACATCATCAAAGCAGACTGAACAAGACAGAAGAGTCGTCATATTGAAGACTCTCACTGAAGATTCCGTCAACATTCAAGGGGGGAGTCTGTTGGTGCAGTTGTCTGTCGACTACATCTTCGTTCGAGTCTTAGGTTAGGGTGGATTGTACAGTGCACGGAAATCGAGGATGCTTGTATTTAGGCTGATTTCGCTCATAATGACTTTGTGTCATTTGGAGCGAAATCAACATATATCCTGATTTCGCTCCTGTTAATTAGACTCTGATTTCGCTCCTATGTGTAATGTTTGATTTCGCTCCTGTTGACTCTGTGTCATTACGAGCGAAATCCCAAGCCTATATAAAGGAAATCATGAGCGAAATCATAGTAGTTAGTCCAGTTAGGTTGTGATTTCCGACGGCGAAGCTCCGTCGAAGTGTCTCCGCATCTGTAACAGCTTTATAATCAATACAAGAGACAATTAATAGTGAAATCAAGCTAAACAAAGACTGAATCAATGAATTCCGCCTCTGATTCAGTCTGAGCACTCTTCTGATCAACTCATTAGGTCGTTTCGCGATCCTACAGAAGTGATGTCTGTAGACAACGAGCCACCAGTAAAGGCCGCGAAGCCATCTCCATCTAACAAACCAGAAAAGTGGGTACTCAAAAACCATTTTGCTATGGAACGCCATCTCACTAGCAATCCGTGCAAGATTGAAAGAACTCCTATTTGAGAATATGGATATTTTCGCTTGGTCCCCAGCATATATGACCGGCGTACCAAGAGAGGTGACGGAACATTGCTTGAATGTTTGACCTTCCGTAGAGCCAGTAGCACAAGGAAAGCGAAGTCTTGGTCCGGAAAAGGCTCGCACAATGAATGAGCAAGTGGCTGAATTACTTCAGGCCGACATACTGTGTGAAGTTCGATATCAAGCCTGGGTAGCTAACCCGGTAATGGTGCAGAAGCACAATGGTGGGTGGCGCATGTGCGTTGATTTCAAAGACCTCAACAAAGCCTGCCCAAAAGACTGTTATGCTCCCCCAGAGATAGACAAGAAGGTGGACTCCTTAGCATCCTTCCACTGGAAATACTTCCTGGATTGTTACAAAGGTTATCACCAAGTACAAATAAAGGAAGAAGATGAAGATAAGACAGCTTTCCACACGGACAAAGGTATATTTTGTTACAAAAAAATGCCTTTCAGTCTCCGCAACACGGGAGCTACTTACCAACGCCTAATGGATAGAGTCTTCGGGGAGGATATCGGCGTAACAGTAGAAGTCTATATGGACGACCTTGTCATCATGAGTCCCGAAGAAGAATTAATGCTCTCAAACATCTAGCGCACCTTCGACTCTCTGCGCAGAGTTAACTTAAAACTAAATCCAGTAAAGTGTTCTTTCGGAATGGAAGAAGGCAAATTCTTAGGATTTATCGTAACCAAGGATGGTTTCAAAGTTAATCCAGAAAAGGTAGAGGCTATTCAGCTCATGCCGTCACCAGCATCTATCAAAGAGATGCAACGCTTAGCTGGTCGGCTAGCTACGCTCAACCGATTTTTAGCGAATCATGCTGCCAAATCATATCCTTCGTCAGCACATTGCGAACTGCGTAAAGAAGAGCTAGTTTCAATGGACTCCAGAGGCAGAAAAAGCTTTTCAGGAAATGAAAGAATGCCTAATTCAACTACCTACTTTAACAGCTCTGCGAAAAGAAGAACCATTAATCTAGTACCTCTCCGCATCAGAGGTAGCAGTAGGCGTAGTGCTGATGGTCGAAAGGGACAGAGTCCGAACTCCAATTTATTACATCAGAAAAATGTTGACCGGCCTAGAAACGCGCTATTCAATCATGGAAAAACTTGTTCTCGCGTTAGTCCATGCGTCACGCAGATTACGAAGGTACTTTTCTGGCCATGTTATAACTGTTCTTACCAACTATCACCTAGGACAAATCTTGTCCAAGCCAGACGTCGCGGGTCGATTAGCAAAATGGGCCATTGAACTGGGTGGATATAACATTTTGTATAAGCCGCGCCCATCTATCAAGGGCCAAGTCCTAGCAGATTTTGTTATCGAAGTCCCTGTCGATAAGATCCAGGAATGCGAAGCCATACAAAATCCTACCCCAATCTTCGACGACAGGGTCTGGATCCTATATACAGATGGTGCTTCCAACGATGACGGCGCAGGAGCTGGTCTTAACCTAGTCAACCCTGACAACCACGAACTTACTTACGCCATTTGAATAGATTTTAAAAGCCCCAACAACGAAGCAGAGTACGAGGCATTCCTCGCAGGTCTCCGCCTAGCAATCAAAATAGGGGCAAAGAATGTTGAAGCACATGTCGATTCCCTGCTGGTAGCCGAACAAATTAACGATCGCTACGACGCAAAAGGAGAAACAATGGCCTTATACCATGAGCAGGCAAGAACATTAATCAATCATTTTCAGACCTTCAAAATCATCCATATTAACAGAAGCGAGAACAAGCACGCGGACGCGCTAAGTAAACTAGCCGCTACATGTTTCAAGCACCTGGCGAAGGAGGTCCGCTTTGAAGTTCTCTCAAACCCATCCGTTCCTCTAAGACACATAAACATGATAGAAATTGGGAATCCATCTTGGATGTCCCCGATTATTATGTACTTGCAACATGGAACTCTTCCAGAGGGAAAAACGGAATCAAGAAAAATTCAAAACAAAGTGTTAACTTATGAGATGGCGGATGGAATTTTGTATCGCAAGTCTTATATGGGTCCTCTTCTAAGATGCGTTGACAAACATGACGCGCAGTATCTGGTCCGGGAAATCCATGAAGGACTATGCGGAATCCACGCTGGTCCACGTATGGTAGTGGCAAAAATCATGAGTGCGGGCTATTACTGGCCCGATATGCATCTAGACGCCGTAGAGATCTTGCGCAAGTGTACATCGTGCCAACGCCATGCTCCAAAGACACTTCGCCCAAAGAACCCTTTGGTTCCAGTAACCGCATCATTGCCTTTCCAACAATGGGGAATTGATCTAGTAGGTCTTTTTCCCGATGCGCCTGGTGTAGTAAAATTTATCATAGTTGCTGTGGATTACTTCACCAAGCGGGTAGAAGCTAAAGCTCTAGCATCAACCACCGCAATGGTAATCAGAAAATTTATCTGGGAACACATCATATGCCGGTTCGGATTGCCGCTGCGCATTATCACAGACAATGGTACCAACTTTGCGTCTGACGACCTACAAAAATGGATGAAAGAAATGCGTATCGAACATAGTTTCGCCTCCGTGGCGCACCCACAGGCAAACGGTCAAGTCGAAAGCGTCAACAACAAATTGTAGACGGCGTTAAGGCAAGATTGGGAACAACAAGAAGAGGATGGGTTGATGAAATTCCAAGCATTTTATGGGCTCACCGCACCATGCCAAAGACTAGCACAGGCGAAACGCCATTTAGCCTCGTTTACGGCTCGGAAGCAGTTTATGGGCTCACTGCACCATGTGAGGAAACTAACCTCGCCCTTAATTGGGAAAAATGCCATTTCATGGTAACGGAGGGAATAGTACTTGGTCACAAGATCTCAAGCGAAGGAATGGAGGTTGATCGAGCAAAAATAGACACTATTTTTCGATTACCTCCACCATCCTCCGTTAGAGCAATCAGAAGTTTCTTTGGGCATGCCAGATTTTATAGGCGATTTATCAAAGACTTTTCTAAAATTTCAAGACCTCTAACGAAATTACTTGAAAAAGATGCCCCTTTCATCTTTGACAAGAATTGCAATCAAGCATTTCTTACACTTAAGGAAATGCTAGTCAATGCACCTATCATGATAGCGCCTGATTGGAAATTACCTTTCGAAATCATGTGTGATGCAAGTGACTTTGTAGTTGGAGCAGTCTTGGGACAAAGAAAAGAAAAGCATTTTCACCCAATTTATTATGCTAGTAAAACACTTAACGATGCACAAGAGAATTACACAACAAGTGAAAAAGAATTACTAGCTGTGGTATTTGCTTTTGATAAATTTCGTTCTTATCTTGTTCTTTCTAAAACAATAGTCTATACAGATCATGCAGCCATTCGATACCTTTTCAAGAAACAGGACGCAAAACCCCGTTTGATTAGGTGGATTTTACTCCTCCAAGAATTTGATATTGAAATCAAAGACAAAAGAGGAGCAGAAAACACTGCAGCGGATCATCTTTCACGTTTAGAAGACCCAGCTTTGGAGGCAACAAGGGACGAGCAAATAAACGAAAAATTTCCAACGGAGTCCTTAGAAATGGTGGAATACAAGGAAGAACCATGGTATGCCGACTATGCTAATTACTTAGCTAGCGGTATAGTCGCCAAAGGATGGGCACATCACCAAAGGAAGAAATTCTTTGCTGATGTAAAGCATTACTTTTGGGAAGATCCTTATCTTTTCAAAATGTGTGCCGACCAACTCATCCGAAGGTGCGTACATGGTAGTGAAGCAAGAAGAATTCTCCGCCATTGTCATGAAGGTCCATATGGAGGACATCATGGTGCCGCTAGTACCGCACGAAAGGTATTTGATTCAGGGTTTTATTGGCCTTCCATTTACAAAGACGCGCAAAGTCTTGTCAAGACATGTGATGCTTGCCAACGATCAGGTAATATTTCTTCCAAAAAAGAAATGCCACAAAATGGCATTCTTGTTTGTAAAATTTTTGATGTGTGGGGACTCGACTTCATGGGACCTTTTCCGCCATAAAAAGGAAACAAATATATACTTGTGGCAGTAGATTACTTGTCTAAATGGGCCGAGGCTGAGGCACTTCCAACAAATGATGGAAGAGTCGTGGTAAGATTTCTGAAAAAATTATTCTCTCGTTTTGGAACACCTAAAGCATTAATAAGTGATAGAGGTACCCATTTTTGTAATCATCAACTTGAAAAAATCTTAACAAGATATGGGGTCTATCACCGGGTCTCAACAGCATATCACCCTCAAACAAACGGACAAGCCGAAGTGACTAATAGAGGTTTAAAACGAATACTTGAAAAAACCGTAGGATTAAATAAAAAGGAATGGGCCAATAAATTAGATGATGCTTTATGGGCTTTTCGAACTGCTTATAAAACAACAATAGGTACAACCCCATATAAGCTCGTCTATGGAAAAAGTTGTCACTTGCCGGTAGAAATAGCTCACAAGGCCTACTGGGAAATCAAAAATGTAACTTAGATTTAGACTTTGCCGGTAAAAATCGATTCTGTCAAATAAATGAATTAGACGAATTAAGGAATTATGCATACTCTAACTCCGAAATTTATAAGGAAAGAATGAAAAATTTGCATGACAAACACATTATGCCTAATAAATTTCGAGTAGGAGATCAAGTTCTATTGTTTAACTCACGACTTCGATTATTTCCAGGTAAACTAAAATCTAGGTGGTCAGGACCTTTTTCCATCACCCATATTTTTCCTCACGGTGCAGTAGAAATTAAATCTCAGAATGGAATTCCATTCAAAGTCAATGGCAAACGACTGAAACTCTATCAAGGATTCATTGAGGATGAGGAGGAAGAAATCTCGCTTTAAACGGTCGACGAGTAAAAGCATCAACATCATATCTGGTAACTTACGAACAAGCGGATGAACATCGAAACTGGTAAGTCTTCTAACCGAGTTTTGGGAAAACAGGGCACTCACACGAGCACTTGAAAAAAAAACTTTGCTTGGCACGGGGCCGTGTCCGCTGGACACGGGGCCGTGTCCGCGCAACTGTCGGGATAAAACCCCTTTTTCATAACAGTTACATCATTCCACACGCCCCGTTTCCCCAAAAACTCTCTGTCTCAGGCGATTTTCCGCAGAATTCCGACATTCCCTCTCGTTCTAACAACATCAAGGTATGATTCTATCACCATTAGTAATTAGATTAGTTACTTGCATGTAGTTAAAACATCAAAAATTTGGGGAAAAATCTAGGGTTCTTGAAGTTCATTCGGATTGAACCTCAAATTTTTGCATAAATCTGTTATCATTAGTTTAGATTAGTGTTATGGGAAGTAAATCCACTTATATTGTTCATAGATTTGCCCGATTTCTCACAAAAACCTCAAACCCTTGTTTTTGAACCGAAAAAGATAAAATTGAAGGGGTAAACGGTTTGTTTTGGGAAAAACGGCGCTTGGGGTTTCATTTCGGGGGAAACCGCACATACTTGACCAAAAATTTTCAAGTTTTCGAGACCGGGTCGAAAAATGGAAATTTTGAGTAACAGACGCCTGGACACGGGGTCGTGCCCGCTGAGCATGGGGCCGTGTCCAGCCCACTGTTTTCAGTTCTCCGAAAAACATCATTATTTCGTGCTAACATTTTGGTATATTCTTTCAGATGTCGAAGAAGTTCACAAGGTTCAACACCAATGAGCTCGATGCTAGAGCAAGATACGATGTACTTCAAACAAGACCGGAAGAATACCCGAGACAAGCATGCATGGACCTGTTAGCACTGGTGAACCAACTTGAGCGGTTCAACAACCTCGTTACTGGCCCACTAAGGATTGCCCTAACCACTCGACTTCGCTCTGTCCACGAGTGCACTATGGAGTTCTATAGCACCTTCATGTTCAATTCAAGGTGCGACCCTTTCGACAATGATGGGGTGGCATTCCGATGTGGTGGAACGAGGTACTCGATCTCAATGACACAATTTGGGTCAATAGTTGGGCTGTATATAGAGGAAGATTCAGGTAATGAAGAGAACACCGGAGGGGTGCGAGATTTGGATGAGAACGAACGCCAAGCCGCGTGGGCTCAGATTAGTGAAGGGCACTACAACCCAAGCAGCACAAAGAGTACCAAGTTAAGAGACCCACTCTACCGATACATCCATAGGGTCCTCGGTTACTCTCTTAGCCAAAGGCATGAAAGCGGTGGCGTTGTGGGGTTGAGAGATTTGATAGTCCTTCACTGCATTCATACCCGAAGACACCTCGATGTTCCGTTTCTCCTGCTCCAAAACATGTATTTGAACCGGCTTGCTGATGCACCAACCCCTATCTTCTTCGGGGGGTGGATATACCGTCTCTTCAAGCACTTCGTGAACATACCTAGGTCTTTCGAAAGGAGCCCATGGTCGGGAAGGGTAGATGTACACATTTGCCGCTCCATGAACCTAATCTATGAGGCGGAAGACGGGTCGGTTAGCTTCCAGAGGATGCAAGGGCATGCATGGAACCCGCAAGAGGCACTAGTCCTTCACGCTCCACAGTTTCAACAACCTCCCCATTACCAGTACCAGCCTCACGGTGATCCGGGCCAATCCTCCTCACAAGGAGGTGGTTTTCCTAACTTTCAAAGTTTACATGATCTATTGCAGGAAAAACTTATCTGCACCAGGAACACCTACAACCTCGCCAACAACACATACAACCGGGTCGGAGCCATTGAAAGAAATATCTCCGATATCCAAGATGACATCGGGAGCATCCGGGAGTACACGGCGGGGCATGGAGGGGGAGGTGATGACGATGATGAAGACATGGACTAGGCGGGTGGAGTAGGAGCAGGAGCAGCTGGTTGGTAATCCCACAGGTTAACCCCTCTTTTCTATCGAACAATTTCCGGCCAGCGTGCCGAGTGTTGAACAATTTACTTTCCCTAACTATTTTTATTTTTTTTGCTTTTGTTTTTAACTTTGTGACATGGATGTTGAACTTGGTAATCTAGGATGTTTGCTAGTGTTTGGTATGGTGTTTACTGATTAAACAGGTACATACGAGGCTTAGAGTACTAAACATTAGTACTACTAAAGCTGAGACAGGAAAACCGGAGCCAGAAACCTATTTTTCACCTTTGCAGATTGTCTACACGGGGTCGTGTCCGGCCGACACGCCCCCGTGCCCACTTCCCTAGACCTGCTGTTTGTTTATTTCTGCACATTTTTGCCAGACACGGGGCCGTGTCCAGCCAACACGCCCATGTGTCCACCTTCTGTAAGTTTTCGTTACTAGCACCTGAACACGGGGTCGTGTCTACCCGACACGGGGCCGTGTCCAGGTGCCCAGTAACATAAAATTTTGCTTTTTCACACCTTTTTACACATTATTTTTGGGACACATTGAGGACAATGTGTAATTAAGTGTGGGGGGATGCTAAAACCTTGAATCTTACAAGTCCTAATTAACAAGCCTTACACAAAACTCTATTGGAACCGCTAATCACCCCAAATTTTTTCAAAAATTTTCATTTTCTTTTTACTTGTCTAGGTTTAATTTGGGAATTTCAAGTTCTAACAAGGTTATATTTTTACAAATTTACAACCGATAGCGTCATGATAAAAAGAACCAACATAAGAAAATTATGAAACGACATAACAAACTTAGTTAAAATTTGATTATATTACTTGATCACATAAAAACCCATTCCCACAAAAGTGAGTTTTGAGCCTTTATTGAGCATACAAATACATATCTTTACACTAAATGCTCATTTTTCGTTTCTTGTGTGAATAGCCGCTTGGTTCGTACGACTCTAGAACTTGCCACGACAATGCATTCCCGGTCCTTACCAACTTAAACCCAAGTAAGTAAGTGATGGAGGCATTAGGACTAACACTTTTTCTTTCTACACCATTATTTTTCTTTTTTTTTTTACCACCTACCCAAAATCCCCCTAGTTAACCCCTTTGAGCCTAAACCTTTTCATTTCTTAACCCAAAACAAACACCCTTTTTACCCACCTAAACCCTTTTTTATTTTAACCCTTTCTTTTAGTAACAAAGCTCGGTTTTTCTTATGACTTAAAAAAAATATGAATGATGATGAAACCAAATAAATAAACAAGTTTATCAAAATAACTTTGTTTGAAAGAATTGGTTCATCAAAATAAAATAAATTGTCAAAAATAAAAAGTCTTTCAAAAACCGATGCTTTTTACGCTTTTCGCCCCTTTTACTAACCACTAACCCAACCACCCACCTTTAGCCCAAGCCTAATGTAACACCCTAGTTACTAATTAACAATTTTATATGTAAACACCAACAATTAGATGTGTAGTTAAGCCTACACATACTATAAAAATACGAATTTATTAAAACTTTTACAATTCATAAGTTATTCTACATAACGTGGTTGAATTCGTTGTTTAAAATTTGCAATGTGTCAAAGTGCGGAAGCATGTATCTATATCGTGCTCGGTCCTTCGTTGAGCTTGATCATCTTCCAGCATCCAAAGTGTACCTAAATTTCATAAACACGAAATGCTTTAGTCTTACGGCTTTAAAACGTGTCCAAACGAGTCCGGGAAACCATTGATTCCAAAAACAAAAATTTGAAAATGACCTCCACCGTAACTTACGGTGGCACCGTAAGTTACGGTGGCCTCTGTAATAAAATTTTCCTATCGTACAACAGTAGGCAACCACCGTAAATAATTCAGCTCCACCGTAACTTACGGTGGCACCGTAAGTTACGGTGGCCCCTGCATTCAGCCTTTCCATTTTGCCGTAATTGACACGAAATCTTTCGTATCTTTAAATTCGCTTGTCCGTTTGACCTACCGTTTCTTCCTACATGTTTGTAATTTGATTCTCCATCATATGGAGTTAAAGTCCGACATCCGGCTTAATAAATTTTGAGACTTTTATGCATTCGGCTTATTACCTTTTTACAAGATTTTGACCCGTTTACGCTTAAATGCATATTTTGACCCGTTAAGGGTATTTAAGCCTTTTAGTCTAGAACTTGTGCCTTTCTTTTGTCGCTACAAAAGTTCCATATCTAATTAATTACAAATATTCCACCACAACTATTTTGTGGCGGATTTATCATAATGAACCCCTTTTTCCCAATTTTACCCATCGGTTGGTCATTTTACGAAATGACCATTTTTGAGCATTTGACCCGCGAATGTGCATTCCTATGACCTTTGTTCATGTCTAATGATTCCATAACTTTTATGCAAGTTCTGAAACGACCTCTATGAGTCGTTTGCCCAATATACCCTTCAAGGGTGTTTTGTCAACTTTAGTCCCTCACTTAACGACGAAGGACTTTCACTAAATATTTTGACCAAAATTGTATGTTTAACCAAAAAGCTTAGTTATACGTACCTGGCTCAGGTCAAAGTATTGACCCGTTTACTTAACTTTTGCTTTATATCTTTATAGTTAAAGCGATGCAAACTTATGTTATTTCCTGTGATTACAAAACTCAACAAACAATTATCAAATGTTATTGTCAAATGGTGTTACCCACACCAATTGACCTATTTAGTCAAATTGACCATTTGTCCGTATGAGATGGTATTTAAGTACCATTTCATCCCCTTTAAACCTATCCCGGTTTTTCCTTGTACTCGTTTTACTTAAAACCGTTTTTATTTGTTCGTCATTACATGACTAATTTACATTTTACCCCTTTTCCCATAACTCGTGATTTCTTACCAATTTCCCTTGTTCCGACTCTTATTGAATCGTGTCGGAACATTCTATACCAACCATTTAGTAGCATTCATAAACAATATTTGCAATTATGTAATTTGTACATAATGTAAAGGGGCGTAAGCTTTACTTACCTCGCATCCGAATACGCTTTCTTCTTTCCTTCTTGATTCGTTTGACCCGTTCACTCATCAAGCTTCCACCTAGCTCGTTAGGCGTCAAACTATCATCATAATTCATAAGATGGTTAGATTAGTCATTATCAATTATGACTACTCCATCTAACGGGTCTTAGGCCGACTTTATCGCTCGATTAAATCATTGGTTAGTTTGACTTCCTAGTAGTCAATTGATCTATCATCATACTCAAATGCACACTTCACATGGAATTTCAACATTTTAGCTCCGTTTAGGCATTTTAACAAACACCTAGTGGGCATAATTTTACATATTTACTAACTAGTTCATAACTAGTTATTTTTTTACCAAGACTTACATCACAAATCAAACCTCTATGTCTAGTGTTCATGAACTACACATCATATTTTTCAGAAATCAGTTTCTATGCATCAATTTACACTAGATTAGCATTCTACATCCTAGTGTTCATCATTTTCTCACAAACCCATGAATCACCTTCAATGTGTTCATGAAATTTTCAGAATTTAGCCATGATTTCACATGTTATTGTCTAGGTTTTACTCCTAGACACTATATCAACCCAAATAGCAAACATGCAACATACATTTTCAGATCTCCGAATTTCATGAGAATTTCAAGTTGAAAGTTTTCATCAAATTTTACATACCTTGTAATCCACTTGTGATGAGGATCAGTAATCTATGCTCAAATTTCGATTTCAACTTGAATTAAGCCTTCAATTTGAGAGTTTAGTGAGTTGTTAGGGTTTTGAGGGTGGAGGTCGCCCTCCTCTTCCTGTTGATTGAACCAGACACCTAAATGGTGTTTTGGTTTTTTTTTTTTTAAACTAATAATAATAGTTTCAAGTTTAACAACATTAGTCCTTCCCCTTTTGTTTAACATTTAAATAAGGTTATTCTAACCTTATTTCAAGTTATTTCTAGACTTGTAGTTAACTAGGTTATAATTTTTCCTACTTAATTAGTTCTTGTTCAAAAACCTGTTTTATTTTAAGTCCCGTTAAATCTCGGGCCTTTTTATATACTTTGCTTTCTCAAAGTATTTCCCATCCTTTTAATAAATATTAGATTTATTTATTTAAATCCTAATATTCACCGGGTTAATTTTACCACTAACGGTATTTTACCTGTTTTTACTATTAACGAGGTTTGATTACCAAACCCGTTTTCGGGGTGTTACAAGTCTACCCCCCTTAAAGAGGTTTTGTCCTCGAAACCTTTTCTTACATAATTTATTGGGTTTTAACTCAATGTATTTGAGCCGAGAATTCTTTTAAACATTACTTATACTTTTATCCAATTGTTAGTATTACCAGAAAAATATAGTAACATCTTTTGGTTATTATTCGTCTACATAAATCATACGACATAGTGCAACTTGAAATATCGTAATCTCGTTATTTCCACTATTTTAGTTAATTTAGCGATATCCATTGCTTTCATATACTATCGAATTCCTTATGAATCCGTTACTTTGACCCGTTTAAAGGTCTTTAGTGAAATCTTTCAGTTTTAGCAACAATTTCTTTCGTTTTCAATTTTGTTTATTCGGTTTAGTTATATCGAATCCACTGCTTACAAGCAACCAAATTACTTAAATGACCTTAACCGGTCTCACTAACTCGACTTATTAGTCCAGTTACTTTTTTTTTACCGCTCGCTTGGTTATAATGTGATTCCTCTTCACATTGCATTTCTTGACCGTGATCGTGTCACGTCATGTTTAATTTATATCAACCTTTCATTTTCGAAAAGATCACTTTTCGAATATATCGTCTTGCGCCTATCAGCGTCAAGACTTGAATCTTTCATGCTTACTATTCAAGGAAATTGACAATCCCCTAATTTATTGTTTTCCGTTCTCGTTTAAAGCGGGGAATCGTAACAAGTTCCCTCACCTTACACTATTAACCCGTATGTTCCTTCACTTAACCTCGTAGGCTATTTCCTTAGGCTTTCACCTCCTTGAGGCGAGGCCCTTATGATCCTTTTGCTTTAATTCATGACCCGTGGGTCATTTTGGTCCCGTAGACCCTTGCTCTAATTAATATCCCGTAGGTTATGATGATCCCGTAGATCATCTTTTATTCAAGTCTTTATTCAAATGTGTATACATTTATATACGCATATGGCATTAAGGCACCCCTTCTTATGTTTTAGAATTATTCACCTTTACTTTTTGGATTTCGTTTGACCTTGACCGTAGTCTAAGGCTACATTGTTTTCTTTCGAATTATCCTTCCGACTCCTTGACTTCTAACGTCAATTACACGTCGGTTTGCCCTACACTTACCGTTAACCGGTTCTTACCTATACTTCTTTACGTCCCATTACCCGGGTTCTTTTATTCTAATGTTTTTAACACCTTTAACTCCTTTACATAGGTTTACTAATATTTCGCACTTTTTTTTATTCTATTCGCGCTTACTTACTTTAGCAAGTGTCATCCTTTATTAAATTTTGTTTGACTTATTCGTGTGAAAATTTCATCACTTATAAATGTCAAACTTCAGTCTTTGTTCGACCCGTTCAACATTAAAATAGTTGAGCGTAATTTATCAAAATTTCTATTTGCCGTTATCTTATCGTCCTTTGGTCATGACCCAAAACCCGAGTCTTTTGACTTTCCATACGCGTTCCTGTTTCTCAGTCTACGTATGTGTTTAATTCCTTACCCATCAACCGGGCATTTTACCGAAATCCTTATCATTGCACCCCTTTCGGTATGCATTAAGACTTCATTTCGATTTGCTTGGTCATCTTAGTGAAATCCATCGCTTTTATTCGACCATGTCTTTTATTCTTTACTTGATCACCATTTGCGGCCTTATTAATTTTAAGCGACGATTATCATCGTTATCTTTGCTTTACTACGACTAAAGTTAACAACCTTGATTATCTTTTTCGTGTGGGCAACACCTTTGTTTTTATGACCCGGCGGATCATCTATACTTTGGTTTTACTTGCCCATTTCGTTCACCATGACTTATTTTCGTGAATTTTCTTTTGATCATTCATTTATATCATCATTTACATTAATCTTTGTCCCTTCTATCAGGCTCATTATCCTAATGTAATACGCTCCCGTCACCCGGCTATGCATTTACATTATTCTCAACTATTTTGTTTATTTGTTTCATTTGGGTACTTTTTAATTTGTCCCCTTCACCCCGTCCTTACTACATAGGATGTTAATGTGTCCGCTATAAGAAGTTCATGGTATCATATGCCACTACTTACTTGGCCAGAGTAAGCGATTAACACATGACACGCATGACCTTTTTATAGTTTTCACATCACGCCCTATGTAAGTAATACCTCTGTTTATTTCTCTTGGAAACAATATCCTGGATAGGTATTCTATTCAGGTATGTCCAAGTTTTCAATCTACATCTGCAATTATCAGTTTCTACGTATTGGTTGCATGTTTATATTCATGCAATTATTTAAACGTGCACCTGGTAAATGCTTGCCCTAACGGGCTTTCCTTGCCATTAGCCTTGTTCGCGACCATCACGCGATTTGGGTCCTTGATGAGCATGCTCTTCTTGTCATATCTCGGACCGTTCCATCATCATATCCACAATTCGTTTGACTCTCGTCGTCTTCAAACACGAGTGTCCTTCAATTAAAACATTCACAAAAGTTAGTAACATTAACTTCAAAAATCGCCCGTATTATAATACAAGGCTTTTCTACTATACGCGTCAATGTGCGTATTTTCGTCAACTATATCAATCATTTCAATTGGGGTAACGTGTATCACACGATAGCCCTATGTGTTGTTTACAACACTTTAGCATCTAAACTATTAACGTACGTGTACTTACCGGATTTGCGATCAAGCCTCGAACCGAACACTATCCTTTATTAAGAGCATAAGGTTTAAGTCCAAGCATAGTTTTTCCCACCATACTTGAATCTCTTAAACCAACGCTCTGATACCAACTTGTAACACCCTAGTTACTAATTAACAATTTTATATGTAAACACCAACAATTAGATGTGTAGTTAAGCCTACACATACTATAAAAATACGAATTTATTAAAACTTTTACAATTCATAAGTTATTCTACATAACGTGGTTGAATTCGTTGTTTAAAATTTGCAATGTGTCAAAGTGCGGAAGCATGTATCTATATCGTGTTCGGTCCTTCGTTGAGCTTGATCTTCTCCCGGCATCCAAAGTGTACCTACATTTCATAAACACGAAATGCTTTAGTCTTACGGGCTTTAAAACGTGTCCAAACGAGTTCGGGAAACCCCTGATTCCAAAAACAAAAATTTGAAAATGACCTCCACCGTAACTTACGGTGGCACCGTAAGTTACAGTGGCCTCTGTAATAAAATTTTCCTACCGTACAACAGTAGGCAACCACCGTAAATAATTCAGATCCACCGTAACTTACGGTGGCACCGTAAGTTACGGTGGCCCCTGCATTCAGCCTTTCCATTTTGCCGTAATTGACACGAAATCTTTCGTATCTTTAAATTCGCTTGTCTGTTTGACCTACCGTTTCTTTCTACATGTTTGTAATTTGATTCTCCATCATATGGAGTTAAAGTCCGACATCCGGCTTAATAAATTTTGAGACTTTTATGCATTCGGCTTATTACCTTTTTACAAGATTTTGACCCGTTTACGCTTAAATGCATATTTTGACCCGTTAAGGGTATTTAAGCCTTTTAGTCTAGAACTTGTGCCTTTCTTTTGTCGCTACAAAAGTTCCATATCTAATTAATTACAAATATTCCACCACAACTATTTTGTGGCGGATTTATCATAATGAACCCCTTTTTCCCAATTTTACCCATCGGTTAGTCATTTTACGAAAATGACCATTTTTGAGCATTTGACCCGCGAATGTGCATTCCTATGACCTTTGTTCATGTCTAATGATTCCATAACCTTTATGCAAGTTCTTAAACAACCTCTATGAGTCGTTTGCCCAATATACCCTTCAAGGGTGTTTTGTCAACTTTAGTCCCTCACTTAACGACGAAGGACTTTCACTAAATATTTTGACCGAAATTGTATGTTTAACCAAAAAGCTTAGTTATACGTACCTGGCTCGGGTCAAAGTATTGACCCGTTTACTTAACTTTTGCTTTATATCTTTATAGTTAAAGCGATGCAAACTTATGTTATTTCCTGTGATTAGAAAACTCAACAAGCAATTATCAAACGTTATTGTCAAATGGTGTTACCCACACCAATTGACCTATTTAGTCCAATTGACCATTTGTCCGTATGAGATGGTATTTAAGTACCATTTCATCCCCTTTAAACCTATCCCGGTTTTTCCTTGTACTCGTTTTACTTAAAACCGTTTTTATTTGTTCGTCATTACATGACTAATTTACCATTTTACCCCTTTTCCCATAACTCGTGATTTCTTACCAATTTCCCTTGTTCCGACTCTTATTGAATCGTGTCGGAACATTCTATACCAACCATTTAGTAGCATTCATAAACAATATTTGCAATTATGTAATTTGTACATAATGTAAAGGGGCGTAAGCTTTACTTACCTCGCATCCGAATACGCTTTCTTCTTTCCTTCTTGATTCGTTTGACCCGTTCACTCATCAAGCTTCCACCTAGCTCGTTAGGCGTCAAACTATCATCATAATTCATAAGATGGTTAGATTAGTCATTATCAATTATGACTACTCCATCTAACGGGTCTTTGGCCGACTTTATCGCTCGATTAAATCATTGGTTAGTTTGACTTCCTAGTAGTTAATTGATCTATCATCATACTCAAATGCACACTTCACATGGAATTTCAACATTTTAGCTCCGTTTAGGCATTTTAACAAACACCTAGTGGGCATAATTTTACATATTTACTAACTAGTTCATAACTAGTTATTTTTTTACCAAGACTTACATCACAAATCAAACCTCTATTTCTAGTGTTCATGAACTACACATCATATTTTCAGAAATCAGTTTCTATGCATCAATTTACACTAGATTAGCATTCTACATCCTAGTGTTCCTCATTTTCTCACAAACCCATGAATCACCTTCAATGTGTTCATGAAATTTTCAGAATTTAGCCATGATTTCACATGTTATTGTCTAGGTTTTACTCCTAGACACTATATCAACCCAAATAGCAAACATGCGACATAAATTTTCAGATTTCCCAATTTCATGAGAATTTCAAGTTGAAAGTTTTCATCAAATTTTACATACCTTGTAATCCTCTTGTGATGAGGATCAGTAATCTATGCGCAAATTTCGATTTCAACTTGAATTGAGCCTTCAATTTGAGAGTTTAGTGAGTTATTAGGGTTTTGAGGGTGGAGGTCGCCCTCCTCTTCCTGTTGATCGAACCAGACACCTAAATGGTGTTTTGGTTTTTTTTTAACTAATAATAATAGTTTCAAGTTTAACAACATTAGTCCCTCCCCTTTTGTTTAACATTTAAATAAGGTTATTCTAACCTTATTTCAAGTTATTTCTAGACTTGTAGTTAACTAGGTTATAATTTTTCCTAGTTAATTAGTTCTTGTTCAAAAACCTGTTTTATTTTAAGTCCTGTTAAATCTCGGGCCTTTTTATATACTTTGTTTTCTCAAAGTATTTCCCATCCTTTTAATAAATATTAGATTTATTTATTTAAATCCTAATATTCACCGGGTTAATTTTACCACTAACGGTATTTTACCCGTTTTTACTATTAACGAGGTTTGATTATCAAACCCGTTTTCGGGGTGTTACACCTAACCCTTCACCCAAAAAGTCCTCTTGATATTTACAAAGGTATATAGTTAAAAAGGAGGAGGATTGATTGCTTGGCAAGCTTATGGTAGGAGTAAGTTCCATGCCGCTCTCGAGTGATTCACTAAAAATACACCTTCGGCCAAGTGTTGAGTGATCCCCCGTGAGGTATGTGAACTTATATATAAATGGAATTTTAAAAAAGGCATGTTATGCCCTAATAAGTAATTTATCTTATGAAACGTTTTTAATAAATCATGACGAATAGGATTGTAAATAAATAAAAATAAAACTTAATAAAGAATCTTGGTAATCCCGACACTCTATGACAAGCCCAAAAACCTTCTATTCTACCCATTCCATTTGGGAGTGAAAAAGCCACATTATAAGGAGTTTTGCTTGAGGACAAGCAAAGATTCAAGTGTGGGGGTATTTGATGTGCACAAAATGCAACATATAAATTACATCAATTGTGGCATAAAACTAACCCTTTTTAGTACTAATGTTGGAAAAAAGTGTGCTTTTGTCTTCCTTTTGTATTTTCAGGATTAAATGAGCTCAAATAAACAAAAGAAGCAAAAAGGCAGCTAAATCTAACACAAATACAAGAAAAGGAACAAACGTGGCATGCCCAGCCTCCCGACAGCATCTTCCCAAGTAAAACAAGGAAACAGAGGGCTGAACACGCCCTGTGCTCAATGAGCACGGGGGCGTGCCCAAGTGTCAGCAGAAAAGACAAAGTTGTAGAAGCTTCCATCGCTCACCACGGGGCCGTGGTCAACTATAAGATTCGCGGAATCCAGGCAAATCTTGATAGTACAGATATGCTTCTGCACACGTGGTCGTGCTCAGCGGACATGGGGGCGTGGTCAACTAATGCAGACAAACTGCATCTAATGAAGAAAGAGAGGAGGATGGACACGGGGCCGTGCCCAATGGACACGGGGCCGTGCCCGAGCTTCTGTTCAGCCTATAAATAGGAGTGCTTGGAGCTCTTTCAACTCATCCCTTGGCACACCACCTCTCTCACACTTCACCCACCACCCACCACCATCACAACACCATCATCCACCACCATCATCCATTGTCCATCATAGAGTGTGTGAGTCGTCTCGGGATCCAAGATTGATCGTAAGAGTTCTTGATAATCAAAGGCCATGTTTGCCTAAGTCTCTTACATCACTTGGTGAAGACAAGTGTCTAGTGTAATACTTTTTATTTTTAATCTTTTGCACTTTTTAATTGGTTATATATTAATGACTTTAATAACTAGTTTCTTATGTTGAAGGTGATTCTTCCTTATCGTTTGTCCGTGGTGTCTTGGCATTATTTTACTGTCTATATAAAATAAAAGATTTTCACCATTCATATCTCCATGGTCTATATGGAGGTATGTTGGCTACCTGGTCGGGGGTTAAGGGAACAGTTTGGTAAGAGTCTTGCCATTGTTCAATGTATAGATCCTGCAAAGGACCTGGGTCAAATTTAGTAGGACCTCCTTCAATACCCAACGGTATTGGATGGCGGGGGTCCAAACTCTTTGACCCCCTCATAAGTTAAACTACTATTAAAACTTTAACCCGGCTACTTAGGACTGTATCCCTGCTGACTCAGACTACTTAGCCGAGGGTAACGTCGCCTTCAAAAGAGGGGCCTACCACATTATGCATTAATAACTTAATTAATTATCTTTCAATAATCCGACCCTTTAGGATTGTATCCTTGCTGACTCAAACTAATGGGTTGAGGGTAACGTCACCTTCAAAAAAGGGGCCTACTACAATAACTAAGATAATCTCTTAAACAAGTGCAAAAGTGCGAAAATAATCAAAGGTTACACTACACATGAGTCGGATCCAAGTGATTCATCTTGTCTATCTGTTTTTACTTTTATTTTACTTTTCAACATTTTAGTTAGTTTTATTTTTCTAGTTTAAAACCTTTTTCTAACTTTTTGATTTGATTAGACGTTGAGGATAAACCGGTATTAAAAGCTCTTGTGTCCTTGGACGACCTCGGTATCTTACCAACACTATACTACGTCCACGATGGGTGCACTTGCCCATATGTGTGTTTAGTGTTAGTAAATATCGTGTTTGTAAATTTAAAACTTGGCTAAAAAGTGTAAAAAAGGCTTAAAATATACACCTAAAATATAACACACTTCACGCACATCACGCGGCAGCGCATTAACAAAGTTACTTGTGCAAAGTTACTTGTGCGGTGACACATTAACAAAGCTACTTGTGCAAACAACACAATAACAAAGTTATTTGTGTGACAACACATTAACAAAGTTACTTGTGCGACAGCACATTAACAAAGTTACTTGTGCAAACAACACAATAACAAACTTACTTACTCGGCAACACATTAACAAAGTTACTTGCGCAAAAGCGCATTAACCAAACAAGAACGGATTCAACATCCTAAACAAATTCAAAATAAATGACAAACTTAGCGGTCATCCAAGGCTTCTGCCACATCGGGAGATGGACGTTATTCGTCCTTAACAAGACAAGGAAACAATGGTAATGACCTTCACCAAGGATATAACAACTGGTGTCCTAGCTAAACTTAGGTGGTGTTTGTTTTTTGGCCAGAAGCACTTCTGGCCACTTATGTCTGCGCCGCGCAGACGCGCGCAGATGTTTGAAGTCTGCAGCTTGTTTGTTTTCTGGAAGATCTGCAGACCAAAAACGTCTGCCTCACCTCTTCCCCACGCAGACATGGCCTTAAGTCTGCAGACCTCTTCTCACCTCTTCTCCTGCCCACAAACCTGCATCACCTCCACCACCACATCTCCGCCACCACCTCCACCACCACGTCTCCGCCACCACCTCCACCACCATCGCCACCACATGCACCCCCACAAAACAAACACCACCCAAAACCCCCAAATCGAAACCACCACGTCTCCGCCACCACCTCCACCATCTCCGCCACCATGTCTCCGCCGCCACCACCTCCACCTTCTTCCCTGCCACCGCCGCCGGTGTGGCTCCCAAAACCCCCAAATCGAAACCCAACTCGATCGCTAACAAAACCCCTAAATCAAATCGTCATCATCTGTTATCATCATCATCATCATCGATCGCTAACAAAATCTGTTATCATCATCATCACCATCATCTTCATCGCATACCTGAGCTTAGTTCCAGTGGGTGTTCGGTGGAGGAGATGGAAGTGAGATGGTGGTGGTGAGTGTTTGGTGATGGTGGTGGTTGCGACGGGGGTGGTGCTGGTTGCGACGGTGGTAGATGATGGAGGAGGTGGAAGTGAGATGGTGGTGTTGAGTGTTAGGTGGTGGTGGTGGTTGCGACGGGGGTGATGGTGGGTGCGACGGTGGACGGTGGACGGTGGATGGTTGTGGTGGTGGTGGTGGTGGGGAGATGAAGGCAGAGAGAGAGAAGTTCTGTGGTGTGTGTTATGTGTGTAGAAGATGTTTTTGTAGAAGTAAAATAACAAACCCTCTTCTCCTTGCAGACTGCAGACTTTTGGTCCACTTCTTCTCCTGCAGATGCTTGCAGATGTGGTCCGCAGACTGCATACCTTTTCCCGCAGAAAAAACAAACACCACCTTAGACAACATACAAGGAACAGTTATATACTCGTGCACAGAACTACCATGGCGCACAGCTAGTCAACTTCACAAACTTAGTTTTTTCATACCTTGTGCCGAATAAACCTTGCTACTTCTCAAACAGCAAAAGTGCACACTTCATCCTCATAGTCCAGTGCTTAGGGATGGCAATGGGTCGGGTTTGGGACGGGTTTAGGTAATCCCAAACCCAAACCCGGTTAGATAAGCTTGTCCCAAACCCGTCCCAAAACCCGTCGGGTTTCTAGCGGGTAAATACCCATCGGGTATCGGGTAAACCCGTTAATTTAAAAAGATTACTTGTTGGGTATACTCATCTCAAAACCTATTGGGTATCTACCGGGTTACTACTAACCGGTTACATTTTGTATTGTCATTATAAAAATATATATCAAATAACTACAATGTATACGGAATAGAATACCTATATGTGTAAAAAATAGATGTATCATATATATACATATTTAATAATATAAAGGAAATTATATCGGGTAAACGGGTACACTTTATCGGGTAATTGGGTCGGGTAAACGGGTATATCACTAAATCCCAAACCCGTCCCAAACCCGCGAAAAAAATAAAAAACTATTCCCAAACCCGTCCCAAACCCGATTAACCGACCCAAAACCCGTCCCAAATATGTCGGGTTTCGGGTTTACCCAGCGGGTTCGGGTTTGATTGCCATCCCTACCAGTGCTCCACCTACTTATCATTGGCGCATAGGAACAACACTGGACCGGGGGGGCTTGAAGGGGTATGGTCTCAAAAACCTTGCGCAAGCGTATAGGACCATACCCTAACTTCATTCCAAAAAACATCTCAAACAGAACCTTGCGCGGCTGCGCAACGGTTCTAAACAAGATCTGGGAAAAAACAGTCTTCGAGGACCATGCGCCGGAAGAAAAGAGAGACAATAATTTAACCAACACCCTTGCGCGGGCCCGCGCAAGGGTACAGTTAGGTTTGAAGACAAACTCCTGAACATCTCCGTGCGCCTGAAATCAAGACTTGAACAAAGGAATCTTTTCTGTTATAACAGAATGGACACGTGGCAAAGGCATAAAGGTTTACAGCTGTAGATCTTCTAGAAGGATTATTAATGCTCATCGTGCATGGCCATTCGGTTACAAATGATTGTGACGTGGCATAATCATGGATGCTCATCTAATCACGATGATGACACTCACTTGAAGATAGATCTACACAAAACCACTTTCCACGTGGCATCTCCCCAGCCGTCGATCAAACTCACAATCCGTGTGCATGGATGTAAAGTTAACTATTAACGGAAAGTGTCACGCCCCCCGACCCACCCTGGACGGAATCGGGAGTCGCGAGCAGTCCAGTGGTACCCGTGGTATCTGATTTATGCGGCAGCGGAAGTCTTTTATTACAGGATCTTTTCACCGTAAAAATGCTCGTTTAATATATTTTACAAAGTTTTAGGGACAAATTCCCATAATTTACAATACGTTGATTCCACACAGAAATCATTATTTGCCAAAAACATGTTTTATTTATTTATTCCCAATGAGCCACTTCTCTGATCTTGTAGTGCTTTACTGCACTTTTCCTGGATCACACAGATCACCTGAAACATGTTTGGAAAAAAGGTTTGGTCAGCGGGGAAATACTGAGTGAATCAGTCTATTTTTCTAAAACGACCCGTTAGTTATAAATTACAGTATTAAGGGGAATTACAATGTTTCTGATATCAAACCAACTACCCACAGTATTTGTCACTCGACCAACCATTGGCTAGCCCATTTGTCCAATGGTGTCTGTGACTGTGGTCAGATCACCCCTTGGCCACCCGTTTGTCCAGGTGTCACGGGAAATAAGTAATGTATACAAAACCCCACATACCGGCTGTAATATGGTGATTACATAGACTTAATCCCTGTAATTATAACCTTTGAAAATAACTTGGAGTTTTGTAAACTTACTCACAAACTGTGAGAAAACAGTTTAAAAGAAGAATGACTCACATTGCAGATTAACGAGCAAGATATAAGCCTACTGATTAGCCTTGATTAAACCTAATTTAACACAATGCACACACAGGCAGGTTAGTAACTAATACAGCAGTTACGTCAATTCACGAGATTAAACCCTCACAACGATTAATCAGTGCAATACTCGATAATTCAGTCGGATTCACAACAAATAACAGAGCATAGTCCGAATTCGAACAACACTCTAATATTCAAGTCGAAATCACGACAAATAATCAAAGCACAAGCTCAATTCGAGCAGCACCCGGACTATCGTTGGATAGTTATAATCGATCGGACGTTGAATCGTAATAGCGATCGAGTTATTACCCTGATTGCGGCAGCACCTCGTGATCGTGTGTGTTTATTTGTAGTATAACAGTTAGAACTCAACGTACACAGAAGCTTTGTGCAACGTTTTAACACCACAGTTCAAGTGCCAAGGTCGGCTATTTATAGCCAGAATTTCGCTTCGCTTACGGACCGTATGCCTTAACCCTTACGGTCCGTAAGGCTGACTGGTATGCTTACGGTCCGTAAGGACCAACCCTTACGGTCCGTAAAGGGTTCAGCCTATTTCCTAGCCTAGCTGAGTTGGGTTATAGCCTTGGTGAATCAACATTTTCAACAAATAAGAACTGTGCAACGTTTTAATAAAGATAATTATCAATTAGGGTTTGCCCCCCTCGAGTTTTAGGGGCCCTGATCCTGATTCCGATTGTTCCGGAAATTTCAGGGTTTACGCCAAATTACTTGGGTGTCTTAATTAGGGTTTTTTTATTGGATAATTATTATTCTAATTACGAGTTTTATTGACGGTTGTTACATCCTCCCCACCTTAAGAAAAATCTCGTCCTCGAGATTTATTGGAAGAGATAAGGATATTTTCGCTTCATTTCTGATTCCAGCTCCCACGTGTATTCTGGTCTTCTCTTTGAGTTCCATTTGACTTTGACCAATACCAGTCGTTTATGCTTGAGGAATTTGACTTTTCGATCTTCGATTTCTAATGGTTTCTCTGTGAATTTTAGTTTTTCGTCTACTTCTACATCTTGAAGAGGGACTACCAAGGATTCATCTGATAAACATTTCTTGAGATTGGATACATGGAATACATCATGTACTCCAGCTAATTCTTCTGGTAATTGTAAACGATAAGCTACTGGTCCTATTCGTTGAATCACGGGGAATGGTCCAACGTACCTTGGACTTAGCTTTCCTTTCTTACCGAATCGTACTACTCCTTTCCAAGGAGAGACTTTTAAAAGTACTTTATCTCCTACTTGGAATTCTAAAGGCTTACGACGATTGTCTGCATAGCTCTTCTGACGGTCTCGAGCCGTTTTCAATCTTTCCTTAATCTGAGTTATCTTGTCAGTAGTTTCTTGTACAATTTCAGGACCTGGTAATTGACTTTCTCTGATTTCTGCCCAACATACTGGAGTTCTGCACTTACGTCCGTACAGTGCTTCGAATGGTGCAGCTTCGATGCTTGAATGATAACTATTGTTATAGGAGAATTCAATTAATGGCAAATGGCTATCCCAATTACCACCAAAGCCAATTACACATGCTCGGAGCATGTCTTCCAGGGTTTGTATCATCCTTTCACTTTGTCCGTCTGTTTGAGGATGATATGCGGTACTTAAATTAAGTCGAGTTCCCATTGCTTCTTGGAAACTTGTCCAGAAACGGGAAGTAAAACGGTTATCTCTATCCGATACAATGGAGAGTGGGACTCCATGTAAGGATACTACTTCATCTACATATAACTTGGCTAACCTTTCCATGCTAAAGGTTTCCTTCATTGGTAGAAAATGAGCTGATTTGGTTAATCGATCGACAATTACCCAAATAGCATCATTACCTTTTCTGGTTCTGGGTAACTTAGTAACAAAATCCATTGTTATGAGTTCCCATTTCCATGCAGGCATTTCTAACTGTTGTAGTAGTCCTGAAGGTTTCTGGTGTTCAGCTTTAACTTGTGAACAAGTTAAACATTTGGATACGTATTCGGCTATATCCTTTTTCATTCCTATCCACCAGAAATTATTCCTTAAATCTTGGTACATTTTATGGTTTCCTGGGTGTATGGTATACCTAGATTTATGAGCTTCTTCTAAAATCTTATTTCTTAACTCTCCTCGCTTAGGTACCCAAATTCGTTTCTTATGGAATTTCCAAATTCCATCATTTCCTTGTTCTAGTTCTTTTAGGTAACCTTTCATTCCTTCAGTATCATCTTTGATTGCTGTTTTCTGAACTTCTTTGATTTGTGCCATTAAATCTACTTGTAGATTTAACCTCAGAGCACGGACTCATTTCTGTTTCTCATGGTACTTACGACTTAATGCATCTGCCACTACATTTGCCTTTCCTTCGTGATATTGGATATCACAGTCGTAATCGCTTAGCATCTCCATCCATCTTCTTTGCCTCATGTTTAACTCTTTTTGCCCAAATATATATCTTAAACTCTTATGATCTGTATAAACAGTAAACTTACTTCCATACAGATAATGTCTCTATATCTTAAGGGCAAAAATTATGGCTCCTAGTTCTAGGTCATGAGTCGTATAATTTTCTTCGTGCTTTTTCAATTGTCTAGAAGCATACGCAATTACCTTCTTGCGTTGCATTAACACACATCCATAGCCTAATTTTGAAGCATCACAATATACTTCAAAATCTTCGGTTCCTTCTGGTAAAGCTAGGATTGGTGCATTCGTCAATCGATGCTTTAAAATCTTAAAGGCTTCTTCTTGTCTAGGTCCCCATTCAAACTTAGCAGTTTTACAGGTTAACTTAGTTAAAGGTACGGCTATTTTAGAAAAAATCTTTGATAAATCGTCTATAGTATCCAGCTAAGCCTAGAAAACTTCTTATCTCCATAGCTGTTTGTGGGACTTTCCACTTTGTAATAGCTTCTATCTTAGCAGGATCTACATGGATACCTTCATGATTTACCATATGACCTAAGAATTGTACTTCTTGTAGCCAAAATTCACATTTCGAGAATTTGGCATAAAGCCTTTCTTTTCTTAACAAAGTTAAGAGAACGTGTAAGTGTTCACAATGTTCTTTTTGGCTTTTGGAATAAATAAGTATGTCGTCGATGAAAACGATCACAAATTTATCCAAGTATGGTTTACAGATTCGATTCATCATGTCCATGAATGCTGCTGGGGCATTCGTTAATCCAAAGGGCATGACTGTAAACTCATAATGACCATACCTAGTTCTGAAAGCAGTTTTAGGTATGTCTTCTTCTTGTACTTTCAACTGATGATATCCGGATCTTAAATCTATCTTAGAGAAATACCTAGCTCCTTGCAATTGATCAAAAAGATCATCAATCCTAGGTAGTGGGTATCGATTCTTAATCGTAACCTTGTTCAATTCTCTATAATCGATACACATTCTCATCGATCCATCTTTCTTTTTCACAAACAGTACTGGTGCACCCCAAGGGGATGAACTCGGTTGTATGAATCCTTTGCTTAATAATTCATCTAATTGCTTTTTCAATTCTAGCATTTCAGTAGGTGCTAATCTATATGGTGCTTTGGCTATTGGTGCAGTACCTGGAATTAAATGAATTCTAAATTCTACTTCTCTATCAGGTGGTAATCCAGGTAATTCTTCTGGAAAAACGTCTGGGTATTCTGAGACTATGGGAATATCCTGAAGTTCCTTATCTTTAGTGTTAATGATTACTGAAATCATATACACCATTTCCTGCTTTCTCGAATAGCTTGCCAATTTCATTACTGAAATAAATTTCAGTGGCTTTCGAGGTTTATTTCCAGTAATTACAATTACCTCTCCTAAAGGGGTTTGAATTTCTACTGCATTTTTATCACATAGGATTCGTGCATGGTTGGCTATTAACCAATCCATTCCTAATACTACATCGAATCCGGCTAAATTCATTGGTAACAAATTTGCAGAAAATTTATGGCCTAATAGTTCTATTTTTCCTTCTTGCCAGACTTTATCTATTTTCACAGAATTTCCTTCTGCGGTTTCAACTGTGAAAATTTGCCTAAGAGTGGTTAAAGGTAACTTAAGAGCTTGACAAAATGAAGTATTAATAAAACTTTGGTTCGCACCAGAGTCAAATAATACTTTTGCAAATACGTCATGTACTAGGAACGTACCAGCTATCACATCTGGAATGAGTTCGGCCTCTTGAGTGGTCAGCTGGAATGTGCGTACATTCTTCTTGGTTGCTCCTTCAACTGGTTTAGCTTTGTTGTCTACTGGTTTAGCTAGCTTAGGACATTCGGATTGAAAATATCCCCTTTCTCTGCAGTTATAACAAATTCTTGTTTTCTTCCTGCAGTCTTCTTCACGATGTCCTTTTGCCTTGCAAAAATTGCAAACTATATTGCATTGTCCATAATGCTTCTTTTTGCAATTTCTGCAGAAAGGAGGTGATGAGGATTGCCCTGTTCCTCTTTTCTTGATATTACCCATACGAAACCCTTGGGTAATCTTCTGAGCTATTTCCTTCTTACGATATTCCTCTCTTGTGCGTACCAATTCATCCGTTAGGGTGTTAGCTAATTCTACCGCATCGTCAATGGTACGAGGTCTCGCAGCTTTAACAATGTTTCGGATTTCACTAATTAACCCCCAGATGTAACGGGAAATGAGTACCGGTTCTGGCGAAGCCAGTGTTGGCACCACCCTTGCGTATTCAAAGAATGTCGAAGTATAGCCCCGGCAATCTACCCCTGTCATGCGGTGACTTAGGAATTTGTTTGCCATTTGATCTTTTTCATATTCGGGACATAATTTTCTTTCTACAAGATTCTTAAATTCTTCCCAACTCATGGCATAGGCTATCCTTCTTCCTTTTGCCTGGAGGACCGTGTTCCACCATTCTAGTGCTCCTTCTTTGAACAGATTTGATGCATACATCACTTGATCCTCTTCGGCACATTTGCTTATTGCAATTACTGCTTCGGTTTTCTCTAACTAGCGCAGTGTTGCAGTTGCCCCTTCGTTACCTGCAAATTCAGTGGGTTTGCAAGCAAGAAACTCTTTGTAAGTGCAACTGGATGTTGCAGCTTTTATTCTTTTTAGAAGTGGGACTTGTTGCGGATCATGATCGTTGTGATTGCCGCCTCCATTTATGCTGTTACTGCCGTTATCTTCCAGAGTACGTTTACTAGGATGTAATTGTTGTGGTTCGGCAGGTTTTTGAACAGCAGCCACAATTTCTGGAATAGCATGGGCTATTCCTTGGGCGATAAAGTGCTCAATATCTTGTCGGGTTATATATTGATCTTCCGGTTCTTGCTCAGATTGATTTACTTCATTAATTGGTTCATTGTTAGCGTTTTCCATCTGCTAATTAGTAGAAATTTATTAGTGTCTAACTTATTAATAACAAATTTAGCACAGATGAACACATAAATTACTACAACATACAAACATAACCAAAATTGTCGATTTCTCGACTTTCATTTTGTTATTGTATATTGTATATGCCTCCGTACACACCATATCTTACAAGGTTTTATTGCCCATTTTACAGAATCAGTTTTACTACATTAGTTATAATACAGACAAACTTTTTCCAGCCCTTCCTATCTTTTGGTCCACTGGCAGTTTCAGTAACGACGCTCCCTTTCGTCGTACTTCCAAGAGATCTGCTCCCCCATTTCCCGGATCCTATTCCCGGTGCCTATCAGTTCTTCACCAAACTGACGTAACTCAGCTAAATTTTCATAGTTCATTGGCGGATTAGGGATAGGTTCTGGATCAAACTGTGGGAGAAAACTATAGGGACTATTAACTATATTTTGGAATTGCCGGTCATTAGTCCACCATTCCTCCATTTGGCCTAATGGTCTGGTGTGAACTAGTGGGTCTGGAATAGCTGGTCCTAGGTTTAGTGGGAATTGGGCTGTAGCAGGATAAGAGAAGAGATTATCGTTGATAGGCTCTAGAACATCACAATTATCCAGTAGGCGGTCTATTTCGTCCTGGAATGTGATTTCCTCAGACTGTTTAGAGCTTTCTCCGATCTCTATTCCCTTTTGCTTTAGGTCTATTCCTAATTCCTTTTCTGGTGGTTTCGAACCTTCTCCAGTTTCTATTTCCTTTCCCTTGTTCATGCTCACAGGATTTTCTATTAGGAAGTCTCCTAGTGGTTGGTTTCCTACGGCGTACTTTCCTCCACCCTACGTATCTTCTTTTCTTTTTAGGTTTGGCTTTTTCCAGCGGTGGAGCTTTGAATTCCACAGGTTCTTCTATGCCAGCAATGTAACCAGTAAAGTCGTAAGAGACTTCGATAGGCACTGGATATAGGTTGAGATTCTGAAATGCTTCCGATATCTCATTCATGCTGCATAGTATATATGCAAAATACAAGAATGCAATGTTAAAACTTTGGAACAAGGTTTAACAAACAAACACTGAAGTTTTATTGCATACTAATTTATACAAAGGACAACAGAAATAAACACACTAGGATTTTATTTATTTACTGGATTGTGATTTCTCTTACTAGACCCAACTTATCGGATATTTAGAGGTTGGCATTTTCTGCTACAGTAGCTAGCATATAGAGATTTGCCCATTTCTTGTCTATTTTATCTTCCCAAGGTGTACTATTACCCAACTCTTGGACTTCTGGGTTAAACCTAACTCTCTTGGTTCGGGGTTTCTTTTTCTCCTGACTCTTTTTAAGTATTGAATCCCTTTTCTTTGGGGAAAGAGGATTTTCATAGTTTGCCTTGCGGACAAAGATTCCTTCTTCTAGGTTTACTGGGTTTTTAGAAGAAGATGCAATATCTAATTTGTGGTAGATAGCAGACAGCTTTTGTTTACCCATACTGTAACTAACAAATAGTCAGTTAATGCAACAAATAATCACAGAATGATAACTAGTAGGATTAATTATTTTGTCGAATACTTAATTCCGTAATAGGCTTAAATTAGTGGCTCGATCAGTGGCTCAATAGTTATTAATTATTAGCTCTGATACCACCTTCTGTCACGCCCCCCGACCCACCCTGGACGGAATCGGGAGTCGCGAGCAGTCCAGTGGTACCCGTGGTATCTGATTTATGCGGCAGCGGAAGTCTTTTATTACAGGATCTTTTCACCGTAAAAATGCTCGTTTAATATATTTTACAAAGTTTTATGGACAAATTCCCATAATTTACAATACGTTGATTCCACACAGAAATCATTATTTGCCAAAACATGTTTTATTTATTTATTCCCAATGAGCCACTTCTCTGAGCTTGTAGTGCTTTACTGCACTTTTCCTGGATCACACAGATCACCTGAAACATGTTTGGAAAAAAGGTTCGGTCAGCGGGGAAATACTGAGTGAATCAGTCTATTTTTCTAAAACGACCCGTTAGTTATAAATTACAGTATTAAGGGGAATTACAATGTTTCTGATATCAAACCAACTACCCACAGTATTTGTCACTCGACCAACCATTGGCTAGCCCATTTGTCCAATGGTGTCTGTGACTGTGGTCAGATCACCCCTTGGCCACCCGTTTGTCCAAGTGTGACGGGAAATAAGTAATGTATACAAAACCCCACATACCGGCTATAATATGGTGATTACATAGACTTAATCCCTGTAATTATAACCTTTGAAAATAACTTGGAGTTTTGTAAACTTACTCACAAACTGTGAGAAAACAGTTTAAAAGAAGAATGACTCACATTGCAGATTAACGAGCAAGATATAAGCCTACTGATTAGCCTTGATTAAACCTAATTTAACACAATGCACACACAGGCAGGTTAGTAACTAATACAACAGTTACGTCAATTCACGAGATTAAACCCTCACAACGATTAATCAGTGCAATACTCGATAATTCAGTCGGATTCACAACGAATAACAGAGCATAGTCCGAATTCGAACAGCACTCTAATATTCAAGTCGAAATCACGACAAATAATCAAAGTACAAGCTCAATTCGAGCAGCACCCAGACTATCGTTGGATAGTTATAATCGATCGGACGTTGAATCGTAATAGCGATCGAGTTATTACCTTGATTGCGGCAGCACCTCGTGATCGTGTGTGTTTATTTGTAGTGTAACAGTTAGAACTCAACGTACACAGAAGCTTTGTGCAACGTTTTAACACCACAGTTCAAGTGCCAAGGTCGGCTATTTATAGCCAGAATTTCGCTTCGCTTACGGACCGTATGCCTTAACCCTTACGGTCCGTAAGGCTGACTGGTATGCTTACGGTCCGTAAGGACCAACCCTTACGGTCCGTAAAGGGTTCAGCCTATTTCCTAGCCTAGCTGAGTTGGGTTATAGCCTTGGTGAATCAACATTTTCAACAAATAAGAACTGTGCAACGTTTTAATAAAGATAATTATCAATTAGGGTTTGCCCCCCTCGAGTTTTAGGGGCCCTGATCCTGATTCCGATTGTTCCGGAAATTTCAGGGTTTACGCCAAATTACTTGGGTGTCTTAATTAGGGTTTTCTTATTAGATAATTATTATTCTAATTACGAGTTTTATTGACGGTTGTTACAGAAAGTAGAATAACCGCTAACGAAAAAGTGCTTTCCGTTACCTCTCCATTACACCATTTTCCCGCTAAAATCCAGTTATAAATAAGGGACTGCAGATATGATCTCACAAGTTACACTTCACTTACTCTCACTTTTACTACTTTACCTTCTTCCTCGAGATCACTGTACTTATTCTCACGCCGGAGGGTGGTCACGAAGAGAACCCCCATTCTCCCCGTGGCGAGTCTAACAGCTTTCTGTTTTGCGGTAATCACCGGAGGAGGAAACTAGCCCACCACCAAATCGACGAGAGGATTAACCCCTTTTATACAGAGACAAAACCCCCGATCTGATTGACTCTGGTCCATTTGGATCGCTGTTTCTTCAAGGGGCCATTATGTAACACTAAAAACCAAGCTTAATATATGATTAGATGGACATTCTATTCTATGTGAATGCATTAAATACCGACCAACATCATGTAAAATGGAATAAAGTGCAACGTTAAAGACATAGTGTATTACCTCTTATTATATATATATACCAATCAGTAAACCCCCCTCCCTTAAGCACTCCTCGAGACCACTCCCTCCACCCTTACGACTAAATGAAAAAAAATGATTTACGAGAGACAAAATATATAATTAAGAACTTACGAAACCGATGATTGGGTTGAATAGATTCACACACAAAAAATAAAAAAATAAAAAATCAAATTCCTTGTCGGCCATAGAAGTTTGTTTTCGTCAGTTGCCATCAAAAGAACTGCCGACCTCCAAAATGGCCCAGTCTCTATTTAACGTTCTTTTGGTCCAACACTAGCCCATCATATGTGAACTCAATTCATAATTGTAATTAGCCCATCCGTTTGATTTCTTTAATTTGTGGTTCTTTTCACATACGTCCCAAACGAGAAGAAACAAATAAATCATTTTTATCCGT
The DNA here is from genome assembly GCF_002127325.2 of Helianthus annuus. Lineage (NCBI taxonomy): Eukaryota > Viridiplantae > Streptophyta > Magnoliopsida > Asterales > Asteraceae > Helianthus > Helianthus annuus. The sequence continues at coordinate 120,216,015 of NC_035437.2, forward strand.
GTAGAAATAAACCCATCGGTTTGACTTTGACTTTTTTTTTTAACGGCAAAGGGGTTGCAACATTAGGACTCTAAGGGTCAAGACTTTGACTCATCTATCTCCAGCATTTATCTATCTCAAGGTTCAACATAACCCCATCATTTGCTCCATCATCGTAAATCTTGAATTTTGTATTCTTTAATTCCTTTGATTCGTTCCACCTATAAAACAATGAAAACAATCCCAAGTAGATTCCGTTTTATAATAACTAGAAGGAGCATCCGCCGCGTTGCGGTTGTTGTTCAACTTCATATCAGACGTTTGAGTAACCCAGTTTTAGAAAGTAAAATACATCAACCAAGGTAGGGTCTGAGAAGAGTAAGATGTAGATAGTCTTACCTATACACCGTAGAGCCTGCTTCCAGTGAGACCCCGCTCGATAATAGTTTTGCATCAAGCCTTGGACATAAGGCACAAAACACTCCGCAATTGGGACAAAAACCAATTAGTGCATGTACCCCCTGTCTTTCGGCTATCAACGCCACCACATGATGCATGATTAACCGTCCTTCACTTTTTAACATTATTTTCACGAAATTAGTAAAATAACGGAAATTAACTGACCCATAACAACCATACATATTTCAATACAAATGGTACAAACAATAAAGCAAACATATATTACTATTTATTATTATAAATAATGCTTTTGTACAACCATTTAATGCACAAAACACCAACATAGCATGGTGTACAACCTTTAATGCAACAAAATGTTGCAAATTAGAATATTATATAATAAGTGTTTTACAAAATAATAAGATATAGATACGATAAATGCATGATATGTAGTGAAAATATAGTGTTTAAGTTACAAAATGTGCCTAAAAATATAACTAAGATAGACAAAACTAAATATACATATGAAAAGTAATCACTAATTATACACTAAAATATAATCAATAACGTATATTGTCTTATCACCAATATTTATACTATCTTAATTAAATATGAAATTTTTAAGGGTTGTCGGTGGCCTTCGACACCGACGACCCTCAAAATTTTCATATTTAATAAAGAGTAAATTACAAAAATCGTCCTTTATATATGTCACTTATTGCAAACAATGTCCTTTATCTTCAATAATTACAGAAAACGTACTCGATGTTTGCAAACCCTTGCAAGTTATGTCCTTTAGCCCTAACTCAGTTAATTTTTTGTGGTTAATTCTGACCAAATAGACCCCACATGAGGGTATTTTGGTTATTTTACTCTCATGTGGGGTCCAATCCATTTGGTCAGATTTAACCACAAAAACACCGTTATGTGCGGTTCATTTGGTCAGATTTAACCACAAAAATTAACTGAGTTAGGGTTAAAGGACATAACTTGCAAGGGTTTGCAAACATCGATTACGTTTTCTATAATTATTGAAGACAAGGGACACTGTTTGCAATAATTGACATACATAATACATAAAGGACGATTTTTGTAATTTACTCTTAACTAAGGGGGTGTTTGTTTTTTCTTCTAACATCTTCAAGGAGCTAATGTCTGCAGGCGCGCAGACGTTACCCCTTGAAGACTGTTTGATTTTTTTTTTTAAAAAGATCTGAAAATAGCTTCTTTTATCTTAAAAAAAAAGCTAAAAATCCTTTCTTCAAACATCTTCAAACATCAGAACTCAACAACTCTCCCATCCTCCCCAAATCTTCAAACATCTCCTCCACCCTTTTTCTCTTCTTCCCTGCCACCGCCACCACCACCTCTCCTCCCCAAGCCCCCGCCGCCACCGCCTCTCCTCCCACACCCGCCACCACCTCTCCTGCCACCGCGGCACAGCCCCACCGCCGTTTGTCTCTCTCCGTTCTCTCTCTCTCTCTTCTGTGCCTGCCGCTGTGTGCCACCATCGAGAGGTGTGGGCCGGCCGTTTGATCGACAAAGAGGGGGGTGTGAATGTTGCAGGGCATCTGAGAGAGAAGGGTGTTTATCGAGAACTGAACCGTCGGGCGGTTCGTACTCCGGTCACCGGAGTTCAGTCGGAGAGGGAACCAGAATACTTCAATCGGTTTGTACTCCGACAAAGGTATGTTTTTTACATGAATTCAGCTTAATTGGTCAACGGTGATGCAGTTGTTTGATTTTGCAATTGATCTTGAAATAGGGGTTGCATACATACTTGTATGTGAAGATTTTAGTGATTTGTTGATAGCTCAAGGGTGTGGGTTTGCTTGTTCGATTCTGTGTTTCGAGAGAGGAGAGCCAGAGTGTTGTTTCTATATGTATGTGTTTTGATTGTGTGAGGGAGATTTGAGAGGATAAGGTTGCAGAATCTTTGTGAGATGTTGTTTGTGCAAACATTATCAATTTATAAAAACAAACAGTCTTGTATTTTCAGCTTACAGACATTCAGACTACATCTTCAGTTGCAGACATGAAAACAGATGAAATCAGGTTGCAGACAGTTTATGTCTGCAAAAACAAACAGCACCTAAAACTGCTTGTCTTCTCGCGAGTGCACCACCACCACCACTGTCTCCGACGATTCCGGTGGCTAATACCCTAATCAAAACGCCGGCGACCCTCCTCCCATTTGGTCCCTCTCCATTTTCCCCTCACATCTACCACTTATATACTCGAGGTTGTTTTTCTCCTGTGTTAATATGTCTTGCTCTGATCTTTAAGGGATTTCTTCCAGCTTTTTGTAAAATTACAACAACCAGAATCCAAAAACGCAAGATTTACAAAATCAAACTGCACAAGAAATCATCAAATTTCACTAAACCTAGAAAGCATTCGATTAATGGGTTTCGCCGTTTTACCTCAAGAATTCCAAATCGTGTAGAAGGATTTAAAGTTGGAGCGATTTTGAGAGCCATGAGCCTTAAATGGTGTATCAAATTTGTCGTTAAGGTCAGTCTTGTTGTGCGCCTTCCTTTTAATTCATAACCTAGGGTTTCTTTTTTGTTTATTGGTCTTTGGGTTTCTTTTATGAATGTTTGCTCTTTTTATTTGAATGCATGATGAGATTATATGAAGGCATCAGTTGTGTGTTTCATTTGCAAATTGGAGTTAACTTCCATATTGTTATCCATTTAATATTTATATAAGTTAGGATATTTAAAGGCATCAGTACATTCATAAGACTTCCTTACCTTTATCTGTAAGAAACTATTCATAGCTTTGAGTTTATATTAACGATGCATAACCATGACCGATTTTAATCATCATCATCATCATCATCATCACACTCAGTAAATCCCACCAACAGCAAAGCTAAGGTAGGGTCTGAGGAGGGTAAGATGTAGACAGCCTTGCCTCTACCCCGTACGAATAGAGAGGCTGCTTCTAGTGAGACCTCCGGCTCGATAGTCGTTTTGCATCAAGTCTTGGACCTAAGGCACATAACACTTAGCGATCCGGGACAAAGACCGATTGGTGCATGCACCCCTTAGTCTTTCGGCTATCAACGCCACTTCATGATGCATGACCGATTTTAAATGGGAGTATTTCATGTGATAGCACATTTGATTTGAGAAATGGGTCTTAATCAAAGAATGGTTTCTAAAGAATCCTGAGTTAAAAGAACTGACACATGCTATAAGAAGTTTATTTGTATATTCATTTAAAAATTGATGGTGAAAATATCTACATAAGCATAGGAGGATCTGCACCAGATGATGCATTTGCAGATATAGATTTTGGTGGAATGTATAAACCTGGTATTAGGTAATATTTGTTAGCAAATTTCAAATAGTTATGTGCATATTTTGATCCTAAATAATCTATATGTTAATATCGTAAGTAGTTTTTACCAAACAATCAAATATGATATTGTGAGCAGCTTGTCAAAACGGGATAAGGGGTCAAAAGGGGTTTTGTCCCAAATGGGCCTGGGTAAAAAAGGGCATCCCAACACCCGCTACATTAGATTCCTGTGCGAATTCGATACCTTATATTTCATCATGTTTAGTAAAAGAAGGAAATAAACTACGTTTAGCTAGGCATGTAATTTCTAGAAGCGTATAACAAATGCCTAAAACAAACCTGACAAAACAGTTCCTGCAATGTAGTTTATTTCGATGATGAACGATCAACGTCTAAATTGAATCTATAGTTAATTTTATTTACACACACTTTTGAGTATGAGTGGTAAAAGAGGCGAGCCGAGCAGGTTATCTAACGAGCCGAAATATGTTTGGTCTAAAAGCACCACTTAAAAAAACATATTAGATGAGTTTACGTGAAACATAATATTCGTTTCTAAACTCTCATGTTTATCTAATTTTATTTGAGTTAATTGCACAGATGATCGCTTTGGTTTGTCCGAAGTCACATGTTTGGGGTTTAAGTTTTAAAAGTTGCAAGTTTAGGCTATGTAACATAAAGTGCATCACAAATGCATTTAACTTAAGACTATATACACGATCTATTAGACCCAGTGGAAGAAGTGCTTACCACCCACTGTATTAGTTGAGCATCATAGTCACATTAGACTATCCGTAACCGCCTAACGCCTATCATAGTTATTAAAGCGAGCGCCCAGGCGCAAATAAATTCCCGGGCCCAACAAATCGTCCTAAGTGCACCTCACGCCTTTAATAACTATGCTTCAGGTTAGTTCATGTCATAGTTATTAAAGCGAGCGCCCAGGCGCGCCTAAGCGCAAATAAAGCCTCGGGCCCAACAAATCCCCCTGAGTGCACCTCACGCCTTTAATAACTATGACGCCTATGTGGTAAATTTATCAAATGTCATACTGTTTTAGGGGTGTTGTTCAGGTTATTTAATCAGGTTTCGGGTAGATTGGTTCAGGTTAATTGGTTTTTTCGTATGTGTAAATGTATCAAATGACCAACCCAATTAACATTTGGATTATGGGTTTAGTTTAATCACGTTCGGGTATAGTTGCTTACGCTTTTGGTAGGGGCACATAATTTGAGCAAAATAAACAAATCAAGTTCCAAAACATAATATAAATACATGATCACATCCATAATCATTACAAGCCTTAATCATAATCAAACCCATTACAGACGTCAATGTTTGTTTTGAAATATTATGGTGACTGGATTTGCAGGCAACAAAAATTTGCATAATTAGCTGCGGTTAGAGCTACACGAGCTTAGATGCAAGCAGTTGCGGTATAATTTGTTCGGGTTTCGAGTAAGGGCGCGTCTCTTTATGTTATCCCTTTAATGTTTATGATGTACCTGCGCCACAACACGTGCGAGTCTAATTACTAGTATATATTTAAGTATCATTGGTAAAATATGTAGTTTAGCCACTTATGCATGTATCATCAGATACACTTATATGAAATGTAATTAAATTACAATAATAGTAACTCTACTAAGAACTGGTTATTTAAGTCAAATTGGCTCAGTTGACAAATTTAGTAATTTTAGTTAATCAATTTAAACACCCGTTCTAACATGCTTAAACAATTAATCATCTATATTTATATCTATACTATATAATAAAGTAAATAAACTAAAAAAGGGACATGTGTCATTCATTAGAGATATTTTTTAGTTTTCCCGTCTTACTATCCTACGTAATATAAATAAAATAGATAAAATGGTAAAAAATATACTAAACGAAAAGCAGACTAAAATCGTTGAACCACGCACACCCGTTACAGTGTGTTAATGCGAAGAAATTAACCAGAAACGTAAAACGTAGAAAATAATAACTTAGTCGATCTAGGACCCGCCTGTTGCGGCAAACTTTTCAAAAGGGAAAAAATGGACGCGTTGCGACGTGTCTGTCAAATATGAAAAAATAGAGCAAAAAACGTTGAACCTCACATGCACGCTACGACATGTTAACTCGCAAAATTTAGAAAGAAATGTAAAACGAAAAACTTGCGAAAGATAAAAAGTATGGGGGACCAAAGTTGTAAATAATAAAGTGTTGTGTTAAATTACAAAAGATGAAAAACTTTGAGTTAAAAGTAAAAATTTCAAATGGGTTAAAATGTAAAAGATAAAACTTCTAGGTTGAAAGTGAAATAGCAGAGTTTTTTTTTTCTTTTTTTGTTTTTTTGAAAAACTCCCCAAGCTTGGGGCACAACTCTTAATGCACAAAAAACTTGCTAATTGGTTGTATTCAAAGAAGAGAATAATTACAAAATTTGAATTATTCTTGATATTGCACATGTTAAAAATAAGTTTTGATATAAACACATATTGATCATAACATGAACTATCCATACCAAGTTAAAGAAAATATAACATTACTCACTATATATGACGCGTTTAAGCAAATACTTTATATTTATTTGTTACTTTAGTAATAATAATTAGATATACATAAAATATGTATTTATATAACAATTAAATTTCAATATTATGTTATGATACGATACGTAAAGAATGTGAAAAAGATTATTAAATCTCATCCTTATCTTGGGGAATGAGACGAAGTAGAAAAAAAACCGATGAACACATAAAGGTTTCTTTAAAATTTTGGGATGATAATGAGAAGACTCTAAATCTTAATTGAGATAGAGTTGGTGGCTGAAATGGTGGTGATGGAGATGGATTGTGATGGGTAATGATATATCTAATTCTAATAAAAAAAATTCAGTTAGTGTCATATGATATTCTCTCTTTCAATTCATTAATAATATTATTAATTAATTAACTTTTCTTTGAATTAATAGATAAATTCATCACAAAATATTTAGTTGAAATAATCACTTCACTACATTATTTCTAATATATAAATTCTTTTACATATTTTTTGTGATGTTGATATGAAATATTGATGCATATAATTAGAAAAATAACATTTTTAATAACGTAACACTATATAAAATAACATTTTAATAGCGTAACACCATTTTTCTTATATAATAGCAATTATTTTTTCTCAAATTTAATTTACGCAAAACAGATAACGTAAACTAAACCATATGCTTATCCATTTTAAGAAATAATAAAATCATAGGTTTTAAAATTATAGATAATTTATATATTTTTTAATCATAAATTAGAATTAGATATTAATTAATAATATCATTAATATTAATGAATTGATGGAGAAAATCTAATGTGAGATTATGCTTATCCATTTTAAGAAGTAATAAAATCAAAGGTTTTAAAATTATAGATAATTTATATATTTTTAATTATAAATTAGAATTAGAAATTAATTGAATAATAATATCATTAATATTAATGAATTGATGGAGAAAATGCCATGTGGCATTATTGAGAGCTTTTTATTAGAATTGGATAGATTAGATGCCATGTGGCATTAAGTGGACTCTTTTATTAATATTAGATAATAACTATTTTATTAATTAGTAAATATAAAACCTCATAAATCGTTTATCTATATCTATATACTTATATTTATCTTCTAATATATATAATCTTATCTTTCTCTATTTTATCTTATTCTTATCTCTTATTTATTTAATATATTTTTCTTAACTATTTCTTTTATTTTTTTCGCTAATTAATAATAACTATTTAATATTTTATTGATCCGGCCATGTGTAACATACAGACTTCTAACCTTTTAATAAATAGAAAAAAAAAACAAAGTAAAGTGTTATTATACGTAAATATTACATCGAAGTTCATTTTTTCAAAACACGTATCTTGACGAATGTGTGTATAAATTGATTAATGAGAGACACATGTCATACTGACCGGAGGCATCTAGTTTTTAATTTTCCCGCCTTTTCTTCTACTTAATTATAGATAATTATTTTTTAATCAATAAATCTAAAACTTTCATAAATCATTTATCTATATCTATAGTTTTTTTTGTTTTCACGCCTTTTCTCCTACTTAATTATAGATAATTATTTTTTAATCAATAAATCTAAAACTTTCATAAATCATTTATTTATATCTATATCTATATACTTATATTTATCTCACTCTGGTTTGGGCATTTGCAATGAGATTGTCCGAAATTCAAGGAATGACTGGTTAAGAAAGTTAATGACGCATTTATGATAATTGAATCCTTTAATATCAATGTACCAATTAACACATGGTGGGTTGACTCTTGTTCAATAGTTCATGTTACTAATGCTACACAGGGAGTCCTTATAATCCAGAAGTTGGAAAGAAACCAAATGACACTTAGAATGGGAGGTGTGGAAGAACTTGAAGTTGAGGCCGTAGGAACCATGAAACTTTTTATGAAAACTGGTTATTGCATTAAACCTTATGATACACTATACGTACCGAAAACTACTCAGAATTTAGTATCGGTACCAAAGTTAGACAACGATGGTTTTGAAGTTTTACATGGGTATGGGAATGTTACTATTAGGTAAACTCCCAAATTCTTGGTTGTGGTTATCTGGATGGAAGTCTCTATAATTATGAACTAGATAATACCTTTTCGAAATCTTTTGGTCATATAACGTAAATGAGGAAATCAACAAAGGAAAACGAAACAAAACGAAAACATGATTTGGAAACATCATTTATATTATGGAATTAAAGTTTATGCCACATCTCATGAGACAAAATGTTAAGGCTCGTGAAGGATGGTGAATTACCGGATCTTGATTTTAGCGATTTTGGAACATGTGTTAAATGCATTAAAGGGAAAAAAGACAAATACAAATAAAAAGGGTGCCACACAAAGTTCTAGATTATTAGAAATCATACACACTGATATTTGTGGACATTTCCTACCTGGCATAACTGGCCATACGTCTTTTATTACTTTCATAGATGATTATTATCGGTACATGTATCTGTATTTGATTAGAGTATATGAAAGTATGGGGTTGTCCTGCCGAAGCTACACTTTATGATCCTTTGAAAAAGAAACTTGACATGAGAACAGTCAGTTGCTACTTTATAGGATATCCCGAATGCTCAAAGAGATATAGATTTTAATGTCCTTCACACGTTACACGTATTGTGGAATCTCAAATTGCTGATTTTATAGAGGACTTTAAGGTCAGTGGAAGTAGTGAAAGTGAAGTCTTTGATTTCCAAGAAGTGCAAGAAGAGGGGGTAGGCTTTTCAAATTTATCTCCTATTACACCTCTTGTACATGACACTATACCACCACATGTTTCCTCAGAGATTTATGCTCCTAACATCCCTAATAATGAAGGCCTATCAAACTCACAAGAGCATAACCAAATCTCTGAACCAGTTAATGAACTTGTTGAACTTGAAAATCAGCTTAGGAGGTCATCAAAGCCAAGAAGGCCCACTAACTTTGATGATTATGTAACCTACCTTAATGAAGCTGATTTGGATTTAGGAAAGTATAATGATCCAACCTCAAATAATGAAGCAATGAGTAGTGATCAATCTTCTGAGTGGAATAAAGTTATGACTGACGAGCTTGATTCCATGAGAAAGAATGGTGTTTGGGAATTGGTTGAATTACCTAATTGGATAAAACCCGTAGGATGTAAATGGGTGTTTTCAAAACCAAATTAGACCTGAACGGAAACGTCGAACGGTATAAAGCACAATTGGTTGCAAAAGGCTATACTAAAAAAGAGAGAATTGATTATCAAGAAACCTTCTCACCTGTCTCACGGAAGATTTTTTTAAGGATCGTTATGGCATTGGAAGCTCATTTTAATTTGGAGTTACAATAGATGGATGTCAAAACCGCTTTCCTTAATGGTGACTTACATGCGCAGGGCGGACCTAGGTGAAGCCTAGCGTGGGCGGGCGCACCCCTTGAAAAAAAATTTAGTGTATTTTTAGGCAAAAAACCCGACCACACCCCCTGAAAATATGCTTGAATCACTCATTCGCACCCCCAACAAATAATTCCTAGGTCCGCTACTGTACATGAGGATGTGTTTATGACTCAACTTGAAGGCTTTAAACCTAAAGGTTAGGAACACTTAGTATGTAAGTTACAAAAATCCATATATGGGTTAAAACAGGTTGCAGGTAAGTAGTATTTTTTGATGAAACTATGAAGATACAAGGCTTTATCAAGAATCCTGTGGATCAATGCACCTACCTCAAAATGAGTGGGAGCAACTTTGCTATACTTATCCTATATGTGGATGATATCCTTTTAGCAAGTAACAGTTTAGATTTGTTGCATGAGTCAAAGCGATTACTTTCATGAAAATTTGACATGAAGGATCTCGGAGAAGCCTCTTATGTAATAGGCATCGAATACATCGAGATCGTATCAATGGGATATTAGGTCAATCCTAGAATCTCCAGTAGTTAGTTAAGAGAGATGTTTTCGGCTCTTTTCAGTGTCCGAAAACAGAGGTTGAAAATGGGCAAATGAGATTGATACCTTATGCTTCCGTAGTGGAAAGTTTGATGCATGCTCAAGTTTGTACTCGTCTTGATATTGCATATTTTGCTGGAATGCTAGGCCAATATTAATCTAATCCCGGCCTAGATCATTGGAAAACAACAAAGAAAGTGTTGCGATATCTACAAGGAACGAAAGACTATAAATTGACATACATAAAAGCTCTGATAACTTGGAAGTAGTGAGCTATTTTGATTCGGACTTTGCTAAATGCAAAGATGATAAGAAATCAACTTCGGGGTACATCTTTATGCTTGCCGGTGGACCAATTTCATGGAGGATTCATAAGCGACAATTAACAACAACCTCAAAGATAATTGAAGAATATGTTACAGTGTACAATGCAACATGCCATGGGATGTTGCTAAGAAATCTCATCACTGGACTCAAAGTTGTTAACTCCATATCACGACCATTGAGGATTTACCGTGACAACTTAACTGTTGTTAGTTTCTCGAACAATAACAGTTTGAGCGGAGCTGGTTTATACCTCTATAAAAAGTTTTTATTCATTTGGGAACAAGTAGAGGAAAATAAACTTTGTATCGAGCAAATAAGCACTAAAGTATGCTAGTGGATCCGATGACTAAAGGTCTACCACCCAGAACTTTCTAAGAATTTGTAATGAGGATGGGTTTTAGTAAAGAACTTGTATGATAGCATATTGTGTGTATGAATGATTATAAATTTCCTCGAATGTTTTATTTTGTCCATGCTGATGTTTGTGCGTACCTTATAAAATAAAACTTATGTAAATGATTTTATTTCAATCATTTTGGTTTTATGGTTAAGTGTTTTATATTGAGACTTTAGTATGACTGTTGGAGGTCTTGAATTGACTTTGATTTGAATGACCGCAACTCTCCGCTATAGTTTCAACATGAAAGTAGATGAGTGTTCTAAACTTTGCCAAAAATACTTAATACTCATCATAAACGATCACTCGGCCAAGTGGGAGAATGTTAGAAATAACTCGTAATGTGGCCTACGGATCATTTAAGTTAATAATATTACATAACAGGTCCCTAACAATTACTTGATGGAAGTAATTGTGCATATTAATTATAAGTTAATGGGCCATTATGGTTTCCCTTTAAATGCCTTTAATATAGAGAATGTGAGGAGTTTCGAGGACCTAATAAAATGTATGGTCATCTAGTTCATTCATAGACACAACTCTAAAACTCCTAAACCACAAATCAACAATTCTCTCTAAATCTCCATCACTCAAAGGCATCATAACGGAAATCATGACATCATCATCATCTGTGAAGATAACCATTCCCCAAGTAAGTGCCTTTAATTTTATGTTCATAAACATGATTAGGGTTTTTTTATGTTTTGATCCATGTTTTAATAATATAATCAACATAAACCCCTAATTCGATTTGTTTTTTTACTTATTATTTCACGATGGATCATGGAAGTATGTACGAATGTTGATTAAGTGATTGATGTCATGGATGATGTATTGTGGAATCATGGGGCTTGCGTAAAGAATTCAAAGATTGTATTTTTATAGATCTTTTTAAGATGTTAATTTTGAATCAAGGAGTAAAACGTACTATTAGATATTGATGTTTAGGATTTAATTAACAATACGAAAATTAAAAAAAAAATTATTTATGTTAGTTTGAGTTCGTTTAGAATATTAACGAACTAATTAACTTGAATATGTCCATTTTATTAACAAACAAACACAAAAAAAAGAGATATGTTCATTTATGTGTTCTTGTTTGAGTATTTGTTTAGGTAAAGATGAATGAACGAACATGAATATAGCCCCGTTTAAGTTTGTTCACATGTGTAGTTTTGTTGCTATTAAACCTAGATTTCATCAAGGCAAGGGTAATGCTTACATTTCAATCAAACCTAATAAATCATTAGCAATTTGACCAACAGTAATATCATAAAACATTTTTATCATAGTGATACTTAGGTCGCATACTTGTATGTTAAAAATATAACAAAGGTGATGACTACACAAACTCATACAAAAGTAACTCCAGCTTCAAGGTTGTTTGAAACCACCAGCTGTGTATCCAGCATCCACAACAATAACCTGTCCAGAAATGAAGGATGCTCCTGGGAGGCAAAGAAATGCAACCAATGGCGATATTTCATCGGGTTCTGCTATTGGTCGAAGTGGAGTGCGGGCCATCAACGCGCCATACGCTTCAATAATTTTGTCATCAACCTTCTCCTGTTTTGTAATAGGATATATTAAACAAGCTGACCAAACAAATGTCCTTGGTAACATTAGCTAGGGAATGTTTAAACTTTAGAATGAATCTCAGCCGAATGGAGAATGTTCATCGGTTTGTTATGACTCATGTATAAGCATATATACGAGTCGTGTTCGCGGGTTCGCATTTCGAACTGGACATTAACCCTAGCACAACACGTACCCGAAAATTGTGTCAAGACACTTGAACCCAAACATGATACAGATTTCCGTTGGTTGATACCACATGCAGTTTTTTTTTTTTTTTTTTTTTTTTTTTTTTTTTTTTTGGCATATTGATACTTTAAAATTACAATCTACAACAAAAAAAATAATTATCACATGTAAATTATGAAACCTAATACTAATTTCTCTTTTACCTTATTAGTTTTGGCATAAATACCCTATCCATTTAAGTCATGCCATAAAAATCTATACTTATTTCAAAATTTTTAACCATATACACGGTTAAACGGGCCATCCGTCGACCCTGCCAAGTCATCTCGAAGATGAAGCAATTAACTGAAACTAACCCACATTTTTAGAGTCTAGACTGAACCTAAACCCATTAATTTCAAATTAGATATTTGTCGTGTAAAAAACTCACACGCATAACAACACTCGTGTATATAATGTAATGTTTGACTAGTTAGTAATAAATATAACCACCCTTTCGCTAATCTTAGGCAATATTTTTTTCCTTTATATATCTAAAGAGTGTCATGAAGAGTTTTATGGGTCTTACGGGACTCTGAAGAGTAGTTTTGACACCCCATGGTGCGACGGTATTGGTGCGAATATTGTCTTTGGCCCACTCACAAGCTAAGTTCTTGGTCAACTGATTGATTGCAGCTGCATGAATCAAGCATCAAACATGTGATAAGTGATATGTATGCAATCATTCACCCATCTTTTTACAGAATAGATAACTGACCTTTAGATGCTGCATATACAGATATAGAAGGAAGAGCCGTGACACCAGCAATCGAAGAGATAAAAACGATGCTAGCGTTGCCTGATGCTTTGAGCAACGGGTGTGCGAGTTGAGTCAAGTGGTAGGGTGATTCAACATTGGTCCTCATTATAGATGCGTAATCCTCGAGTGTATGTTGTGTTGCATCCTTGACTAACGTCGATGCAGCATTGTTTATCTAATAATATTACACAAAAGTCAACACCTAAACACAGAGATTTTGTATATATTTACCTTAAAATAATTGTATCTGCATAGCAAACTACACATTTCTGGCACAATGTATAAGATCAAAAGTTATGTCTAGTATTCCATATGGTATGCATGTGTTGATATATATGTAGTTATTATGCTTAAATAATCACAATATATATTTGTGTGGATTAGGATCAAATACAAAGGATCCTAATTGTAAGAAGTGTAAGAAAGATTTATAGAGTGACAAATGTCCAATAACCTAAAAAAACCCATTACACAAAAAAACCCCAATACAAAAAAAAAAAAAAAAAAAACCTTAAACATCCACCACCACCAAAAACCTAACCCCCCTCCCCCCCCCCCCCAATAACCCACCAAATATTTTTTTTTTTTTTTTTTTTTTTTTGCCGAGGGGGTGGGGGTGGGGTTTAGGTTTTTGGGTGGGGGTGGGGGTTTAGGTTTTTTGGGGGTTTTTTTTGGTGAGGTATAGTTTTTTTTTTGTTTTTTATTGCCCGGGGGGGGGGGGGGTTGTTTAGGTTTTTGGGTGGTGGTGGGGTGGGGTGGGGGTGGGTGTTTAGTTTTTTGGTGATGTAGTGGGTTTAGTTTTAGGTTATTGGACACTTGTCACTCTATAAATCCTTCTTACACTTCTTACAATTAGAAGCCTTTGTAGAATAACTTGACACATATTTGTGTATCTAGCTTATTTTATCGATCGAGCATATATACTTCTAATTCTAATCAAGTCTCAAACATCCTCAACCCAGGATCCAACCTACATAAAGAAAATTTGACATATAATGGAGTTCGAGCTTACCAATATTCCAGTCAAACTCAAGTAAGGTTTTCTTGTTTCCATTTTAAGTAGTGGTGTAAATGAGCGGAGCTGAGCCTGAATTCAACTCCACTCGTTCAATCTTAAGAAAGCTTGAGCCCACCTTGATGTCTAAAGCTCGAGCTCGGCTCGCAGGTTATTTAAGCGTGACTAATTGCTAACAATAATATCCTTTTCATGAAAGACGACTATACATAAAAAGGGTGGGTAGGTCTTTACAAAAGCGGCTCGACTCATTTAAACCTCTACTCCAAACCTTCAAATAACACAACGCCCGAAAAGATGCATAACAACTTACAAGGATATTAAGTCTGCCACTAAAAACCGATGAGACGACCTTGATGAGCTCCTCTCTATTTTCTTTCAAAGACAAATCACAGACGGACGCGGTTACTTCATACCCTTTGCCTTTCCATTCTTCCAATCGTTCATTGATCTCCTTTTGGTTTCTGGAACAAGTATGCACGGCTGCGCCGAATCCGGCTAGTTCCTCCACTATTGCATAACTACATACATGAAACAAACATATGCAATTATGATCAAGTTAAATGTTTCAGTGGTTGGTAGAGAAATGAACTAACCCGATGCCTTTGGTGCCACCGGTGACAAGAGCGGTCATTCCCTTGAGAGACCACCGTTGTTCTCGGCTAGTCGACATGGTCGTTAATTCTACCGACCTCACCATGTGTGTGGGGTATATATATACGTCTATTATCTTACTATCTTTAATTAATTGTATAGGCTCGTTAATTCTACCGACCTCACCGCTGCCGCTACCCTACCGCTACTACTATTATTATACAACCTATGAAAGCATTTAACACATGACACATGATAAAAATGATAAAAAGGTTAATCGAATAAATAAAATATACGATGGTTTAAAGTCAATGAGTTATATAACATTGACGAGGTATGATCCGGATCGGCTAACCCGATTCGGTCATCACCTGTCATTTTATTACAAATATTTAATTACACATGTTTATTCTAGAATGTTCCATTCTGCATGGATAAAACACGTAACCAAATCCCCAAACTTTTGGGAAGATCATGCAAATCCCTAACTTTTCGGAATCCATCCTAAGTTAGGGGAAACCCTATTGGTAAACTATAAATAGAGGTAAACACCAAAGGTACGATTCATCTTGTTCTCGTTTACTCTCTATCTACTTATACTTTCTTTCTCCCAAACCGAGACTTATTCTCACCCCGGAGGGTGGTTACACGAATAACCCCATTCCTGTAACGAGTCCTAACGGTGTTTGGTTTTCCAGTTAGCTGTTCGGATCGCCAAAGAGTTGAAGTCCTAGCCGGAGCTTACCCATAAGGTCAGTGTTTCTTCATTGTCGCCATCCGTGGGACCTTTCGGTAACAACAGCAAGATTAAACCCAATGGCAAGCGATCAGAACACAGCAGTAACACCAAATCAAGCAGTGATAACCAGCAACCCGTTGCTGGTAGCGAGTTCCGCGACCACTACCATGCCAGCCTCAGCTGTTGTGACCAGGTCTCTTGACCTAGAGTTTAAAGCAGAAGCACCACCACGGGGGTTTGCAAGCACCTCTGCTATTTCTTCTGAGATTACAGTAGCAGACCCTCTCTCATACACTTCCTGGCAGCTGCGATCAGTGGCACCAACCACAACAGTCACCAATGTCTCCACCCCAGCAACGACAACAAGTGCACAGACTATACGTCATAGCACTATGCTTGTTATCACATCCGCGGGCCCAAGTATTACTACACAGCAGATGAGCATGGCCCAATACTATCAGCCCCCGGCTACATACGCCATGCCGCCTTGATACTCGGCAGCACTTATGGCAGCATTGTCTACGCCACCACATCAGCCGGTCATTATGCCTACAGGGATCATGAACGCCCCGGTCACCCAGGGGAATCAAGTTTACTTCCCAGGTTATTACTATGCACCCCCTTACGGGTATCTACCCTCATATAATAACTAGACCTACATACCCCAGATGACAGCTTAGAGTTATGCTCAGCAACCGCCATACGCGGCTCACATGCCGCCTTGGTGGTCTTTTCCAACGTCACAACCGACTTATGGTCAATCCCCTCCTACGGCGGAACCTGTTTATGACAGGGGAAACCCTTCAAGACCTCGTTTCTCTCCAAACGGGGGTCCCAGCTCTACATTGAACATCACCTCAGCCCAACCCCCCATCACTCAGGGAACTAGCCAGGGCGGGGCAACTCAACTAGTACAACCCGTTAACGTGGAGGACGACGACCTCACCAGACCTTATAAACCTATGGACGCCACTTTCAAGTCCAAGTTTAGAAGGAGAATAGCTGAAGCCCCAATTAAAGAAAAACCCAAGATGCCCCAAACAGTGGGCAAATACGATGGTTTAGGTGACCCTGATGACCATCTCAATCTGTTCAAAAGTGCCGGGGAAGTAGCCTGCTGGCCCATGCCTCTTTGGTGCAAAATGTTCGTCCAAACGCTGGTAGGGGCAGCGCGAGTATGGTGGGATAGTCTACCAATTGGAGAAATCGATAGCTTTGAGGACTTAGAGTCCAAATTCACGTTACAATTCAGTCAACAGAGACGACACACAAAAGATCGAAACGAACTCCTTCACATCCGTCGGCGAGAAAATGAAACAGTGGAAAGTTTCATTGTTAGATTCAACAAAGAAGGCCCGGCGATCCCAGGTATCACAAACGATCTTGCCTGCGGCGCCTTTTTACAAGGAGTAAATAATGATGATAGCCAAGGTGTACGTTACACAAGAAAAAACTGTGGCAGCCAGTCACGCGGCTAACAGGAAAAAGGAAGCCCAGAAAAACCAAGACGATAGAGAGCAACAGAACTCTAAGGGCAAAGGTAGAGGAGACAGGTACCAAAAGAATGACAGATCAGACTCGCGGTATGACAGATCCAGGAATTCATATTCAAGAAATGAATCCTCCTCTAAGCCGCGGTCTGATTACCCTAATTTAAGCAAAACGCCGGCAGAAATCCTGGCCTCCAAAAACCTTAATTTAATCCTCCCAAGCCATTGAAGGACGCCCCCAACAAAGACACCAGTAAATACTATGAATATCACAAGGGGAGCGGCCATGACACCAACAATTGCTATCAATTGAAGAAGCAAATTGAGTACTTTGTAAAGGCGGGTAAGTTGGCTCACCTGGTTCGAGACATAAAGCAGGGCCCGCCCCCCCCCCCCCCCAACAAAGAAGAGGCTGACAAAGGGGCGGGCAAGAGACAGCGGGAGCTGAATATGGTATACGCCGATAAGGGAAAGGGAGCGAAACGGAGTTTCTCCACACTCGAACCATGGATGCTGGCAACCATGACAATCAAACCACGCGCAGAGGATTTACACCTCACCACTCATATCCGCCGCAGTAGGCGACTATAATATGAGAAGAATCCTGGTAGACACCGGGAGCTCTGAAGACATCATCTACGAGCACTGTTTCAACAGAATGCAACCAGAAGACAGGAAATTGCTCAAGTTGGTACACGCTCCCATTAAGGGGTTCACCGGGGAAAAGGTTGATCCAATTGGCCAGATAACTTTCCCAGTGACATTCGGACACACCCCCCGAGAAAGAACCATACTCCTCACATTTCTTATGGTACGCGCTGAGTCTTACCATAATGTAATCATTGGAAGGTTTACCCTGGGAAAACTTGACGCAGTAGTTTCCACGGCGCGTGGGTTCATGAAGTTTCCCACCCCGCGGGGGATTGCAACGGTATACCGGGAAAATCTGGGAGAAGTTTTGGATACTAAAAGGTGCCGACAAGGGCCTACTGGTGCGATTGGTCTGGAAAGGTGGGTTTTAAGCACGTGCCATCTCGAGCAAACAATCACAATAGGAGACAACCTCTCTCCTGAAGTTAAAAACAATCTGAAGCAATTACTAAGGAGGAACGCTGATATCTTCGCCTTTGAGCACTCTGACATGACCGCGATACCCCGGGATAAGGCAGAACACAAATTGGCCACGCTTCCAGGCATTAAGCCCGTTGCCAAAGGGAAGTGTAGCATGGCCCCCGATCGAAAATCGGCGGTAGTAAAAAAAGTACGAAAGCTGGTTGAAGCTGGAATCCTCAGGGAAACTAAATATCATACATGTATATCGAACCCCGTGATGGTTAAAAAACCACGTGGCACATGGCGGATGTGCATTGACTTCAAAGATTTGAACAAGGCCTGTCCTAAAGATGCTTATCCGCTGCCTGAGATGGATTTCAAAGTGGACTCACTAGTCCCTTATAGGTACAAGTGTTTCTTAGACGCCTATAAGGGTTACCACCAGATCAAAATGTCAAGAGAAGACGAAGAATAAACGGCATTTAATACCAACATAGGCATCTTCTGCTATACCAAATTGCCTTTTGGTCTACGAAACGCCGGGGCCGCTTATCAACGTCTCATGGACAAAGCTTTTGAAAAACAAATTGGCAGAAATCTGGAAGTGTATGTCGACGACTTAGTGATCAAAAGCAGAGATGAAAAACAAATGCTCGAAGACATCGAAGAAAACTTCCAAAAGCTGAGAGAATACAACATTAAGCTCAACCCCAAAAAGTGCTCATTTGGGGTAGAAGAAGGAAAGTTTTTGGGGGTAGTGGTCACCCGGGACGGTTTTAAAGCTAACCCGGAAAAGGTAGCCGCTATAACGGGAATGCCCTCCCCTAGGACTTTGAAAGAGGCACAAGCATTGAACGGGCGTTTAGTGGCCATAAACAGATTCTTGGCAAGACACGCCGAGAGGTCTTTGCCTGTTGGGAGTGAACCCTACCAAAGGAACAGATAATAAAAGCCAAAACTGGATCACAACAGTAGATTCAGAATAAGCAGATGTTTGGTTGCAAGTCTCTCCCCTTGAAAGTGGTTTCAACATCTGCTGACCTCCTATCTGCTGATCATGCAAACTGCTGACCTACAACTGCTGATCAAGACAAAGTCTGATAGAAGAACTAAAGCTCTGCTGCTCAATCTACTGCCTTGGTTCAAGCATTGCTGATCATAACAAGAACTGCTGGGTTCACAGCAGTGGAAGGATGCAGCAACAGTTTGAGTCTGTTTAGTAGTTAGCATAGCAGTGTTTGTATAGATCAGAGGTTAGAGTTTGTTAGGAGGTTAGATGTCACTTTCATGGTGACGTCAGCTTTGATGCTCAGTGGTTTGCAAGTGCCTATAAATAGAACAGTACAGAGTACTGTTCTGTTTAGCTCTTTCACCATCTTCTTTCTGCACGAACAAACACTGAGCTCGGGCTGAGGGGGAGTTTGCATATCATACACACATTGTAATCAGAGTTTAAAAATAAATTTAATCATTTGATTCAGTGTTTGAAAATGTATGATTGATAGCATTTCTTCTGTTTGATTGTGAAAAGTTTGCTTCCATTAAATTCTGCCGCACCACTCTTCCATTTGTTCATTTAAATTCAAACACAAATCACAATCAATCCAAACTCAGATCCTAACAATTGGTATCAGAGCTAGGACAGTCAAACTTGATCTAACAATCATTTTGACGTAAATAGTTCAGCTCGAAATTGTTGATACTGATCGTTTGTTCGTTGTGTTGAAAAACAGAGTAAGGTTTAATCACCGATAAAGTTGATTAATCAGTGCCTGTAAAACAACCGGAAAGATGTCACAATCACAAGATGATAAAAATAACATTGGCTCTTTGTTTAAACCACCTATGCTGAAAAGAAATGACTACAACATCTGGGAGCGAAGGATGTGTCACATCCTCGCTCAACAAAACACTGGATGTTGGAGGTCTGTCGTTTTCGGTCCTCACGTTCCTATAGTGCCAAGCGCAGAGGACGCCAAAAAGTCCGTTCCTAAACCAACTGAAAATTACACTGAATTGGATTTTCAGAAGTTTGAACTGGATGCCAAAGCGTTTAGCATCATAGCCTCTGCACTCCCCAACGAAATCTATGCTGGACTGTTACATTGTAACAGTGCAAAAGAATTGTGGGATGCATTGAAGGAACAGTTCGGAGGAACGGAGGAGGTTATCGAAAACAATAGGGAAATTCTGAATCAGCAGTATGAAACGTTTTGTCACATCAAAGGGGAGTCACTAACCCAACAATTTGAACGTTTCAGTTGTCTCATCAGTGAACTAAGGCTTGTTAAGGTTACATTTCTGAATGCAACCCAAAATAGCAGGTTCCTTAGATCATTGCCAGAAAAATGGGACACAATTGCTTTTGTCACCAGGAATTCAGCTGAATTCAAAGATCTGACCCTGACCCAACTCCATGGTAGACTCCTGACCTATGAAAGGGAGTTGAACCAAAAAAGGAGGTTGCAAGAGTCTGGTAAAGTTGCTGATGACTATTCATTCGGCAGCACAACTCTGCTTGGTCAGGAAGAATCTGGCAGTAGCAGTAAGGATCAGAGTTATGATCACTTTATTGACATAACTGCTGGGGGTAACTTTGCCAACTCTGATTCTCACTCTACAAATTATGCTGTCACAGCAAATACTGAAAACCAGATGTCAGATAATTTGTGTTTTGAGCTGAATGATCTGCAACATTTTGATCCCACTGACTTAGAAGAGATGGACATCTTGCATCAGTTGGCCTTGCTTAGTGTAAGAACAAGCAAGTTCTACAAAAGAACAGGGAGAAAATTTCCAGGGCTTCATGGAAATTTAAGGGTGGGGTTGGATAAGTCGAAAATCAAGTGTTACAAGTGTAGTAGGCTAGGTCACTTTGCTAGAGAATGAAGGAGTCAAACTACTGGTCCCATAATAACTCACCCTAACACAAACCCTAGACCACAACAACAAAACACTGTGCACTATACCCAATATGCCCCTGCAGCACATGTTAACACTGCTCATTATGCTGCAATGTAAGTCCCGTAAAACGGATCTTTCAATGATATCAAACTTAATCTTGTGAGAGTGCGGAATCCAATCACAAGATGATTCAAGATAAACTGAAAACGATAAATAACAAGAACACCAAAATCACTTTTAACTCACACACGTTTCGATTACTTGAACAAGCAAAAACGTCTGGTATGAGTACACCACTACAAATCGCCTCCCCTTCTCTGATTCTCTAGAATTGTGTAACTGAGGCTCCCAAAGGTTCAACAAGTTCAAACCTAAAAACAAGTTAGAAACTTGTTTATATACTAACTTAAGCCCAATTCCCTACATGGGCTCCCCTTGGGCCTGCTTGGCCCACAGGGCCTAAAGCTTGGCCCAAGTGACCTATAATGGTCCACAACCTAATATAAACTAACCCGGTAAATCCCAGTTCGTAACCATAGCCCGTTGTATTAATTTGATGCGTCAGTCTCACACTTTAGGGCCTAACAATCTCCCCCTAGACTGATGCCATCAAATTGTCTTCATAACTTGAATTCAGCAACGTCTTCAACGAAATCTATGGTTATCGCTATGTTGCAAATGTTGTGGAAGTTCTTGACTTCTGAACTCTCAGCACTGGGTCTCTTTCTTCAGATTTTGTGGTTAGCTTCATATCAGGATCTCGATCATCTTTGCTTGAAAGTCTTGTTAAAAAGAACGTGAGAGGAGGATTCTCAGCAGCTCTTTTCTTCTTCAATCTTTGTCTTTCAAGCAGGTTCACGGTACTTCTTCAAATGCACTATCACTGTCAGACGACGTTTCGTATCCGGTTCTTCTGACTCAGGTACATCTTGTTGTTGTGATGCTCCATGCTTCTTCAGCAGCTAACAGCATCCCAATCTTTATCAACCCATGTTCTTGATTGAATTCAAGTTCTGCACATGCTCACAAACTCATAAGCAAACATTTCTTATGCAACAGGGAGAGTACCATATGAACACTAGGTACATCCAAGTACTTGTACTCGGATTTCACAATTTAAATTCTTTTAACTTTTGATGATCAGTCAAATCTTCAAGAACGGTTACATTTTTAATTTTAAGAAAACAAATAAACACTCTATTTTGGATTTTTGGTTTTAAAGAAAAACAAGACACTATTTTTGTATTTTTTGAATTTTTCTATTTTTTTTAATTTTAAGAGCAAGAAACAAACAAGAACTCAAAATATAAACAGCTACCATAATATACAATTACAATTGCAATGGGATCAAAATTCGTTCTCAGGCAGACTAAGGAACACTTTTCAGTACGAGCCTAATCAAACTGGTCTATGCGACTGCCAATATGTTTGTCCACTTAAACTTTAACGCTCAACTTTCAATTTTCAACTTCGTGATATGCTTAAGGTAATATTATACTATTATACCCGTGTGTCCCATTCCAAGGCATACCCCCGCGATCAAGGTAAGCACAACGATTCAGCGTAGCAGGTGAGTATACTGATGTCATCCTTTAAGATATCCTGACTGTGTCTAGGTCTGCATATAATCTGTTTTATCATGTTTTGATTTCTTAACAATGAACACCCAAATAAATACTAATCAAATCCCGGAAATATAAACAGCACACTCTATCATGCAAGTATCTTCCCTACCACATATTTCACAAGTCTAATCCAGATTTCTGAAATCTTAACTGGGAGTAGGTTGAGAAGAGAACATAATAGATCTTTTGCAGAGATGGTATAATATACAGATCAAATGAGTTTTTCTCAATTTGATATAGGTTTCTTGGGTTTCTTTTGGGCACTAGAGGGCCTCTTTCGGGTGTATTAGATCTATAGCGCGACAACGTACAGCTAGGTCAGCATGTATCTGGATGCAGCAGAAGCTGTCATTGCCTAGCACCTCCAGGTCAGCATATATCTGGATGCAGCAGAGGAGGTACACGACTTTTTTCAGAGAAGATTTCAGAATCAGATCAAAATTGTGTGTATCGGGACAACATACAGACATTCAAATAGAAATGAGCTAATTCCAAGTGACTTTCTTTCCTGGGGTCATGTATAATTTTAGTTCTGAACAGAAGGACAGCCAAGATACCCCCGGATGATTCAACAATATAAAGACCCGAAACCTCAGATGTTGGCTATCTATCAACGCAAGATTTAAGACCATAAAATCATACGCCGTTGGTATGTTACCCACATGGTACATAGTTCGTTATGTTTATATCACTTAGTATCTTTTATCATTTTGAGCGTCAAGCCTATCGACATATCACAGTAGATCCTAGTCTTTTCAGCTATGGCACCTTACATGTGTTAGTCAAACCCTTTAACACAAACATTTATTTCACTTCCCATAACATGCAATTTTTCTTTTTGGCTTTTTCATTTTCTAATGTTTTTGTATTTTTCTCATTTTCTCCCCCTAAAACAATGCATATATATACAACAAACTCTTTTTGTATTTTTCTTTTTAGAGTTTTCTCCCCCTAAACTCTATATCTATCTATATGTTCCTCTCCCCCCTAAATTTGTGCATAAATCTTGTATTTTTGCGCAAATTTACCATTTACTAGAGAAAGGACACTTTATATACCAAATAATGAACTAAGAAAGAGAGAAAATATTTTTGTTTAACCGTTCTATCATCAGATTGAAGACTAATCAAAATCATATCAAGTACTGAACTTAAACGGTACCTTTTGCTGATCATTTCTTACTTCGCTTATCTCCTCCAAAGGAAACATATCATCTGTAAAAAAAATTTGAACTTTTTGCAACAGTGAAATGTTACCCGTTTTAATCTCTGGAACAACCGCTATCAACATTCCAAAGATTGTCAATAGCTCCTCCTTAGTTGTTCCTGAAAAATAAGGAGATTAGTAAGACATAGGTACCCAGGCCATCGTGGTCCTGGGATTTCCTGAAGCATCAAAATAAGACACTTCCTTTAAACATAAGTCCCCTTTCGTTTCAAGGATTGGAGATGTTGCCATTTTGCATCTGGGTTTCCAAATTTGTTTCGGCTTATCAAACGTGTTTGTTGCCTTTGGTTGAGCAACTTTATCTGTTTCAAGTTTGTTGGTTTTAGAAACACGGTTTTGTTCCTGAACAGCCCTTCGTTTGTTTTTAGCAACATTCCAATCCCCATCAGAAGGTTTAACATTGGGATTCACATTCTTCATTGCCTTAGGTGATGATACCTTCATCGGCCTGGAATGGTAGTTACCCTTTGGTGTAACCCTCTGATTTTGCATATAATAGGGTACGTAGGGACGATGTGTGCAGTTCCGATCAATGTGACCAGCAATGCCGCAATTGAAGCATGTTTGTCTCTTAACATAGAAGGCATTCTGATCAGCTTGTGTGTGACACCTGTGTCACTTCAACCATCAAACAAACGCCAAACCAATGAAATATTGTATTTCATACTTTGGACATATATAAATATGTGTATCGTTTGCACATATCAACTCTTGTTCGATTTCAAGCTCTAAATCGCTTTCTGGAGAATTATACGCAAACTGGTGCATAAAACGTACTCAGTTTAATGCGACAAATACTCCGGAACATCAACATATACTCAACATACCTTAAATAACCCTTACATAACTTAGAAATAAGTTTTGAAGGCTTTGGTATGGCAAAAACAAGTTAATTCGCTTACAGGGACTAAACTTGACAAACTGCAAAAGTATGCCAATTTGAACTGTAACGAACATTCCGGAACATGTCCATAAGTTAAACATACCATAAATATCCTTTAGATAGCTTAGAAATAGGCTTTGAGAGGTTTGGTATGCTAAAACAAACTTTTGGATCATTCAGGGACTAAAAGTGTCAAAAAGTGCACAAGTTTGCACTTTCGCGCATAACTTACGTTCTGAATACATCCGGACATCCAAAAATTTATATAAGCATCCTAATATTATGCCTTAGTGTTTGGCATGAGAAAAATCCATAAGTCGCGTCAATTGGATCGTTTTTCGCGCTTATGCGCATTCCGTCGTAATTAAGCGAACATCGCGATCGTACGGCCGAACGAACCAAAATCCGGAACATTTTTGAGCATGTTTCATGTCCACAATGTTTAGGCATCATTTTAGGGCCTTAAAGTTGGCTTTACGGGCCTTAGAAGTGTCGGAAAAGGCTTAAACACGCAACAGGGACCAAAACTGCAAATTCTGAAACTTGGTGCAGATCAGACGGGGCCAGGCGGCCCGCGTAAGATTGGCCTGCACCTTCACGCAGGCCGCGTGGGACTATCAGACCAGATTCAATGCTTGCATTCAATGCAGTTGGCCTTTCGTTCGATCAAGGGGCAATGCCCTTTCACCCAATCAAGAGCCAAGGGCCAAGTTCTGACTTACCACAATATTTTGACAAGTGTACGCACAAGATCGTGGCACGATATTCGATAAACGATCCTAATGGTTATGCTTTTCCTATAAATACCCCCCCTTTGTTGCAAAAACCCACACAATCTGATCAAGAGCTCTAAGTTGGAACCTTTGTTTCATACCTGAGCCATTTTGATCTAGATTAGCATTCGGGGACCCTCCGTAAGTATTCTTTCGTTCTTTTATTCGCTTTTCGAGTCCGAAAGTCAACGTTTTGTTGACTTTCTGCATTGACCAGCCTATGGTTAACCCGAAGTTCATGGAACTTCATAACGTGAGTGTGATCACGATGGTTATAGTCCGTAGTGACTATACCTACTGATTACCACGTTATCTAGGCTCAGTGACGAGCCGTAGTTTCGGCCAAAATGTGCATTCTTGCATATTTTGTAACCAAACTACTCGTGCGCATCAAAGCCGTTTGTTTTGATGCCAAACCTATTTTCTAATCTTAGTTAAGCATGTTCTAACATGCTTAGCTCGTCACTTTTAGTTTAGTGCTTATATAGGGTTGTAAGGTAAGCGATCTAAACCATCGCTTATACTTTCGAACCCGACCCATTTGGTCGATCATTAGGATCCGACCAAACACATTAGGTGACCATAGCTATAACCTTCCGAGGTTATAACTTGTGGTCACGATGTTAGGCGTTCCAGACGCGTTCTACGCGAACGACGCGTAAGGTAGCATAAGCTTCCTAAACAGGTCGTGATGGGTCGCAAGCACTTAGGTTAGGTTTCATTTTAGTATGTAGGCTTTGTTAAACCATGTTATACGAGTCTCTATGCTCGTTTGGTTTACGAACCCGCATACTATCCGTTCCTCCGATTTTAGGTCCGGTATATTAACATAGCTACCTATTAGGTGCCGTTTGATATTCCGTGATCTAGCATTATCTGGTTATTATACAAGAACATCAAAGCAATCTCAGGTGAGTACATTGAACCCCCTTTTTACTGTTTTCCAAACTGTTTTGGGGTGAAACACATGTGCCTATCTGTTACATTCATGCTTTCCATGTTTTCACATCATATGCCTGCTATGTTGTTAGTACATTATAGTACACGATTTCATTACATTTTATGCTATGTATGCCCATTGTGTGCGTACTTAGTACATTGATTTACATTACATTTCTGTTGCATATGTTTACTCAGCATATGGACACATTGATTTACGTGAACATTTCTGTTGCATATGTTTACTCAGCATATGGACACATTGATTTACATGAACATTTCTGCTGCATATGTTTACTTAGCATATGGGCACATTGATTTACATGAACATTTCTGCTGCATATGTTTACTCAGCATATGGGCACATTGATTTACATGAACATTTCTGCTTCGTATGTTTACTTAGCATACTCAGTACAATTGTTTACATTACATGCCTTCATTTTGTTATGACATTTGGTTTGTTTAACATGGGACAATACATTCATTAACATTAGCTACGATGTTCGTTAGTAGGTAGTGGTACCATAGGAATTGATAACTCCCATTTCTGAAATCCTGGGTTTGATAGGATTGGAAGGAATGACCGAATTCGATATACATAACTTAGATAAACCTTTAATTTGTTTGAGGGTTTATCGCCACAGTCTCAAGGCTTGGATGTATGCATATTTCACAATACCGCATAAATGTTAATATCAATAGAGCATGCATTTTTCCACAGAACATAACGTTGATTTAAACCACGTTTTACTTCAACGACTTGTTTTGTGCATTTTACATATGGTTTAAGTTGATACATTTCGCTTACCATACATGATACATTTTGGTATACACATTACATGATTTACATTGAACATAAACACGTTGACATTGACATACACATTTGGTGATTTACATTGAACATAGACATTTGACATGGTTTACACAATAAACAATTGAGTTATACAAGAACAATCTTACATGGTGGATGGTTTGGGTAAATGATTAAGTAACGAGGCGTGTGTAATATGATACAAGCATGGTGGATACGCCGCTGGTACTTCCTATATATAAGTGTTTGTATGGTATTATATATCGTAGCGTTATTTGAATCATTTCAATTTGAGACATATGACATTTTATACAAATAACACACTTTTTACGAGACATTGTTTTACAAACGACTTATCTTATACAAACACATTTTACATGGTTATCCGTTTAACCATACAGTGTCTTCTTATTTATACATATCATCTGATTTTATCGTTTTTCAAATGATTTACAAGATAAAGCAAATTACAAGGTTCATGACCAAACATTTTCTCAAACATAAGTCATGAATTCCGTTTTCATAAAACCAATGTATCTCACAGGCATTTTTATGCTGACGTACCTATTTTCACATGTGTTTTCAGGAAATGATGCATAGGACTTATCAAGACATACTTAGGCGGACCTGTGCCTTAGTGACCTAAAACGAGACAAGAACTAGTTAATTAATGTTATGTACTCTTTAGTTCTTGTTTAAACAATGTATACTTTCATATTTGATCAATAAAACAAAACTTCATTTGCCATGGATTTGAAACAATTGATTCTGTTACAACACTCCCCGACGTTTCCGCCACGTTTTGTATGTCCTACGTGGTCGGGGTGTGACAGAAAAGTTGGTATCAGAGCCAATGGTTATAGGGAATTAGGTTATTAGTAATGCTTTGACCTAGTCTATAACCTTCCTAGGACCCTAACGCGAGTTTACTTGCGTTTAGTCACAAAACAATACCGTCACATATCCTTAGGCGACGACCACAACAAGAACATAAATTTCAAAACCGCTTTGAAAACCAATCATCTGTTCTAGGATGATTGATTACTAGGTTTTGAACCCTCTGTTATAAGGTTTTGAACCCCTTTGAATTTTCAAAACTCTCGTCAAAGTTTTGGGTCCTAAATAGTGTGAACGCGTGCAAACTGGAAGAGTGAATGCCTGTACCCTGGGTTTTCTGTCTAAGGTTAGAGTGTTCGTACAAATCCACATAATCGGACCAGTCACTCTTACCTGGGAACTCTTGGGGTGAGTGTCCACTTATAGGCGAGCATGTCTTCGCGATACACTATGAGGATCTATTTGCTTTGATTCAGCCTTGGTGTTGTTTGTTTGCTTCGTGGTTCAAACAAGTGACCATCAACCATGATTATGGTCGGTAATTGTAACATCCTATTCTTACCCAATGCCATTTCATTTGCTTTCTTTCTTGTTTCTCTTTTAGAATGCCTCCTCGACGCGAAAACCAGATAGCAACTGCTGAGCTGGCAAAAATTATTGCGCAGCAGATGGCTGCTCAATTCGCAAATCTCTTTGCTCAATGGAACCAAGCCAACAACAACAACAATGGTACATGCAATTTCAAGAACTTTAACTCGGCTAAACCACTCAAGTTTAGTGGTTCTGAGGGAGCAACTGGGCTTCTTCAATGGTTCGAGAGCATCGAGAATACTTTTCGCCACGTGCAGTGTCCGGATAATCGCAAGGTCGAGTTTTCTTCGAGTGTGTTTCAGAAGAGGGCTCTTACATGGTGGAATGGGGTAATGGGAGACCGTGGTGCAGATGTTGCTCTAGCACAGACATGGGCTGAACTGAGAGCTCTTATGATGAGGGAGTTTTGTCCTCGTCATGAACAACGAGCGTTGGAGAAGGAGTTTGATGATTTGAAACAAGATAGTGGCGAACACAGGGCATATACTGATAGGTTTGAGGAGTTGAGTCTACTTTGCCCGACTATGGTCGCCCCACTCGACAAGGCTATCGAAAGGTACATCGACGGCCTGCCTGACTCGGTACAAGACATTGTCACTGGTAGCAACCCTACCACACTCTGTCAGGCCATTGAGCTATCTGCAACCTTGACTGAATCGCAGATCAGAAAGCATAAACTTTTTCGAAAGGGGTGACAAGAAGCCAATCGAGGAATCAAAGACCATGGATGAACAGACTGGATCCCATGAGAAGTCTAAGAAGCGTAAGGCTTCGCAGAATTTTGCAACTGCTGCTCAACCCAACCAAAACACCCGCAACCAACCAACTCAACCTCCTGCAAAGAAACCTTATGCCGGTACTGCACCGATATGCGACAGATGTAATGCACACCACTTAGCTCACTTACAGTGTCGTTTATGTGCATCGTGTGGGCGACTCGGTCACCTGGAAAATGCTTGTCGATTTACCCCAAACCAAGGTGGTCCAAACCAACCTCAAGTAAATCCTGCTCAAGCTCGTCTTCCACTAGGTCCTTGCTTCAACTGTGACGAAATGGGCCATTTCCGGAGAAATTGCCCAAAGATTGCTAATGCGAATCCAGCGCAAGGATGAGCATCGGACCAACTAGAAGACAATGTTGTTTAGAGATAATCAAACCTTATGTATTATTTTCTTTTGTAGTCGAGGTCCATGAAACAGTTGTTGTTGTTTATAAATAAATCTTTTTTATTTTACATTGCAATGTTCAAATGTGATGTTATGTATAAACAACGTATCCTCTTCAATACCGACAATCAAGGGACCGTATTCCTTGAAGAACAGACTACCCCGTAATTTTTTTCCATTTTATCATCTTTTGTGTTTCCCGCGAATACCCAAAGTACCACTATAAATTCTTAATAGGGTACCTAAGGATATTTCCGTATATTCAAAAATTATTGTACCTTAATTCGAAAATTGCGTTTTCTTGAAAACAAAATCGAATTTATAGGAGATCTTTCTATCTTCATAGTTAGATTCTTGCTAATGTTTAAAGTACCGAATGAAATCCATGAAATGGATTCCTAGTGTGCTTTAAATTCATGTACGTAATCAACAAAACAAATTAACAAATTTGAGATCTAGATAAACAATTTTGTGGTTATGTGACTATGTGTTTATACATCTTGTCTTTCCATATATGCATTTTGTGTTTCTGTATACTCTGGATATTCGCTATCCAAATCCTCATAGAATCTTTCATACCTTCATATGAGGGATTCGTAGTAGGATTTCCAAGAAAGGTACTATCTTAAATCCTTAATGGACTTCTACGTTGTAGTTATGTCCCTTGGATTATAAAGTACTATTCCAAAGTTTAAGGACAATATGTGTTGATATAGTTGAAGAGATTGGTTCGACAATCTAGTTAAAGACATCCTACGTCGATGTAGTTAAATATTCCCCGTGGGTAGTTTAATTAAATATTCCCCGTGGGTAGTTTAGTTAAATAGATCATTCGTTGATCTAAGTTAAAGAGATTGGTTTGACAATCTAGTTGAATATATCATGCGTTGATATAGTTAAAAAGGCCCCCGGGTGGTCTAGTTAAAGAGATCCTACGTCGATCTAAGTTAAATAGATTGGTTCGACAATCTAGTTAAAGACATCCTACGTTGATGTAGTTAAATATTTCTCTTGGGTAGTTTAGCTGAAGAGATTATTCGTTTGATATTTTTCCCATACGCATTATGAAATGAACTGTGCGGACTGTGCAAGGAAGTACGTAATTATGGAGGCCTACATAATTATGGAATTCAGTGCATAGAAACCACAGGAAGTTTTGTCATGTGTTAAAGGCCTACAGTGACAAGAGTAATGATACGGGAGAAGTCTTGGATTTTGACCCATGTCATTTATCCTTACACTCCCCAATTCTGATTTCAAGCACACATAAGTTTCCTATGATAACTCTTCACGGGAAACGTTCTCCTGCCCGTAGTTCGAAACTCCATGTTTTGTTACTACAAGGACTTCACTTTGTGGGTTGAAATTTTCGCTATGGATCCTAACATGGCCCAGAGTTTTTCCTAAGGGTTCAATGGATTTGTCTGAAAGCGAAACCGTCACGGATGTCTTCACAAGTTTCCTCTAAAACTAAATTTCAGGACGAAATTTCCTAAAGTAGGGGAGACTGCGACACTTGTGTCACTTCAACCATCAAACAAATGCCAAACCAATGAAATATTGTATTTCATACTTTGGACATATATAAATATGTGTATCGTTTGCACATATCAACTCTTGTTCGATTTCAAGCTCTAAATCGCTTTCTGGAGAATTATACGCAAACTGGTGCATAAAACGTACTCAGTTTAATGCGACAAATACTCCGGAACATCAACATATACTCAACATACCTTAAATAACCCTTACATAACTTAGAAATAAGTTTTGAAGGCTTTGGTATGGCAAAAACAAGTTAATTCGCTTACAGGGACTAAACTTGACAAACTGCAAAAGTATGCCAATTTAAACTGTAACGAACATTCCGGAACATGTCCATAAGTTAAAAATACCATAAATATCCTTTACATAGCTTAGAAATAGGCTTTGAGAGGTTTGGTATGCTAAAACAAACTTTTGGATCATTCAGGGACTAAAAGTGTCAAAAAGTACACAAGTTTGCACTTTCGCGCATAACTTACGTTCTGAATACATCCGGACATCCAAAAATTTATGTAAGCATCCTAATATTATGCCTTAGTGTTTGGCATGAAAAAAATCCATTTGTCGCCTCAATTGGATCGTTTTTCGCGCTTATGCGCATTCCGTCGTAATTAAGCGAACATCGCGATCGTACGGCCGAACGAACCAACATCCGGAACATTTTTGAGCATGTTTCATGTCCACAATGTTTAGGCATCATTTTAGGGCCTTAAAGTTGGCTTTACGGGCCTTAGAAGTGTCGGAAAAGGCTTAAACACGCAACAAGGACCAAAACTGCAAATTCTGAAACTTGGTGCAGATCAGACGGGGCCAGGCGGCCCGCGTAAGATTGGCCTGCACCTTCACGCGGGCCGCGTGGGACTATCAGACCAGATTCAATGCTTGCATTCAATGCAGTTGGCCTTTCGTTCGATCAAAGGGCAATGCCCTTTCACCCAATCAAGAGCCAAGGGCCAAGTTCTGACTTACCACAATATTTTGACAAGTGTACGCACAAGATCGTGGCACGATATTCGATAAACGATCCTAACGGTTATGCTTTTCCTATAAATACCCCCCATTTGTTGCAAAAACCCACACAATCTGATCAAGAGCTCTAAGTTGGAACCTTTGTTTCATACCTGAGCCATTTTGATCTAGATTAGCATTCGGGGACCCTCCGTAAGTATTCTTTCGTTCTTTTATTCGCTTTTCGAGTCCGAAAGTCAATGTTTTGTTGACTTTCTGCATTGACCAGCCTATGGTCAACCCGAAGTTCATGGAACTTCATAACGTGAGTGTGATCACGATGGTTATAGTCCGTAGTGACTATACCTACTGATTACCACGTTATCTAGGCTCAGTGACGAGCCGTAGTTTTGGCCAAAATGTGCATTCTTGCATATTTTGTAACCAAACTACTCGTGAGTATCAAAGCCGTTTGTTTTGATGCCAAACCTGTTTTATAATCTTAGTTAAGCATGTTCTAACATGCTTAGCTCGTCACTTTTAGTTTAGTGCTTATATAGGGTTGTAAGGTAAGCGATCTAAACCATCGCTTATACTTTCGAACCCGACCCATTTGGTCGATCATTAGGATCCGACCAAACACATTAAGTGACCATAGCTATAACCTTCCGAGGTTATAACTTGTGGTCACGATGTTAGGCGTTCCAGACGCGTTCTACGCGAACGACGCGTAAGGTAGCATAAGCTACCTAAACAGGTCGTGATGGGTCGCAAGCACTTAGGTTAGGTTTCATTTTAGTATGTAGGCTTTGTTAAACCATGTTATACGAGTCTCTATGCTCGTTTGGTTTACGAACCCGCATACTATCCGTTCCTCCGATTTTAGGTCCGGTATATTAACATAGCTACCTATTAGGTGCCGTTTGATATTCCGTGATCTAGCATTATCTGGTTATTATACAAGAACATCAAAGCAATCTCAGGTGAGTACATTGAACCCCTCTTTTACTGTTTTCCAAACTGTTTTGGGGTGAAACACATGTGCCTATCTGTTACATTCATGCTTTCCATGTTTTCACATCATATGCCTGCTATGTTGTTAGTACATTATAGTACACGATTTCATTACATTTTATGCTATGTATGCCCATTGTGTGCGTACTTAGTACATTGATTTACATTACATTTCTGTTGCATATGATTACTCAGCATATGGACACATTGATTTACATGAACATTTCTGTTGCATATGTTTACTCAGCATATGGACACATTGATTTACATGAACATTTCTGCTGCATATGTTTACTCAGCATATGGGCACATTGATTTACACGAACATTTCTGCTGCATATGTTTACTCAGCATATGGGCACATTGATTTACATGAACATTTCTGCTTCGTATGTTTACTTAGCATACTTAGTACAATTGTTTACATCACATACCTTCATTTTGTTATGACATTTGGTTTGTTTAACATGGGACAATACATTCATTAACATTAGCTACGCCGTTCGTTAGTAGGTAGTCGTACCATATGAATTGACAACTCCCGTTTCTGAAATCCTGGGTTTGATAGGATTGGAAGGAATGACCGAATTCGATATACATAACTTAGATAAACCTTTAATTTGTTTGAGGGTTTATCGCCACAGTCTCAAGGCTTGGATGTATGCATATTTCACAATACCGCATAAATGTTAATATCAATAGAGCTTGCATTTTTCCACAGAACATAACGTTGATTTAAACCACGTTTTACTTCAACGACTTGTTTTGTGCATTTTACATATGGTTTAAGTTGATACATTTCGCTTACCATACATGATACATTTTGGTATACACATTACATGATTTACATTGAACATAAACACGTTGACATTGACATACACATTTGGTGATTTACATTGAACATAGACATTTGAAATTTTTTACACAATAAACAATTGAGTTATACAAGAACAATCTTACATGGTGGATGGTTTGGGTAAATGATTAAGTAACGAGGCGTGTGTAATATGATACAAGCATGGTGGATACGCCGCTGGTACTTCCTATATATAAGTGTTTGTATGGTATTACATATCGTAGCGTTATTTGAATCATTTCAATTTGAGACATATGACATTTTATACAAATAACACACTTTTTACGAGACATTGTTTTACAAACGACTTATCTTATACAAACACATTTTACATGGTTATCCGTTTAACCATACAGTGTCTTCTTATTTATACATATCATCTGATTTTATCGTTTTTCAAATGAATTACAAGATAAAGCAAATTACAAGGTTCATGACCAAACATTTTCTCAAACATAAGTCATGAATTCCGTTTTCATAAAACCAATGTATCTCACAGGCATTTTTATGCTGACGTACCTATTTTCACATGTGTTTTCAGGAAATGATGCATAGGACTTATCAAGACATACTTAGGCGGACCTGTGCCTTAGTGACCTAAAACGAGACAAGAACTAGTTCTTGTTAAAACGAAACTTCATTTGCCATGGATTTGAAACAATTGATTCTGTTACAACACTCCCCGACGTTTCCGCCACGTTTTGTATGTCCTACGTGGTCGGGGTGTGACATTGTGTAGCTCTTGCAGACCCTGAAGGATGAACTGGTCCTTTCTGTGCTTGTTTTTGTTGCACATTTCTGACAAACGAGGATGAATTTGGATGTCTATACTTATCGTTTGTAGGGGCCTTCTGTGGTGGAGATTTCTTTTGATTCTTCTTGTTTTGTTTAGACTGCAAGTCTTGTTTTGAAATCTCACCAGTCTTTTCAAAAACTTTGTTAGCACAGTCAAATGCATATTTCTCACATCTGCCATTACTGACTGGCTTAACAAAAGCATTTTTCACATCACGGGCCTTTTGAGGACTATTGCTGCCCGTTGAGGACTGTGGAGAGCCTGCTTGTCTTTGATGTTTAGGCTTCTTCTTTCCGCGTCCTTTACTTGCTTGCTTTGGCTCTTGTTGCTTGATCTGAACCTTTTCATCATTAACAAAAGGTTCAGATTGTTCAGCTTGCGCACTTGGAGCCTTGTTCACGTCAATCTTCTCTTCATCAGCTTTGGTAGGATCCGAGAGTTCTGGTTTATCAGATGTAACACCATAAACTTCAGCAGAATCATTAGACGAGTTATCAGCACATGAACCATTTGTGTTCAAGAATGGTTCACTGGCAGCTTTGTTTTTGAAAGAAGTCTCCTGATCCGTTTGAGAGTGTGTTTCAGTGGTCCCACGGGATACATTATCAGGGACATTTACAGAAACAGTTTCAGAAGAATAATCAGAACATTGTTGATCTTCACTCTCACTTTCATTTGTTTGTTCAGCTTCAGTTGCTGTTGAACAAGAAACATCACAATTATTATCAACTGAAAAAGAACCAAATAACGACTTAAAAAAGTTTGGTCCAAAAACAGATTAAGAAGCTGTTTCATTTATTGAGTTTTTAGAAAAATCTGAATTTGAATCTGGTTCATTCCCAAGAACATCTCCAAACTTTACTTCAACTACTTTATCTGCACATGAAGACGAAGCGTTAGGATCAATTGAGCCTTCAGAAACAAAATTTATTGGAGTAGACTTCTGTTTCTCAACTGGTCTATCATTAAATGTTGACTTATTGTTTTTGGGACCATAAGTCATTTTACTTTCATTCATCATCTCCTCCTCAGTCATAGGTAAGTAAGTATAATTGTCATTATAAGGAGGAGGAGCCTGATTAAAACCCAATCCCAGCCCTTTCTTTTTCTTGTATGCGAGCTGTTGATCACACAAGTTTTTGACTAGTTTGCTGGAAGAATCAAATTTTTTAATATTGAGTTCATTTATTTGATATCTATCTCTGATATCTTCCAGTTCTTTAGTCAAAATGCATAATTTTTCCTGAACATATAAGAGTTGGGCTGTTTTTACACTTACATCATCCTTGAGTTGGATGATGTCTTTTCGCTGAGCTTCAATTTTTTCTTTATAAAGTTTCTCATTTTTCGATAAAGTAAAGGTTTTATTCTTTATATCTTTATATTCTTGAATTAGCTCAGCATTATGTAACCTATATGCCTCATTTCTTTCTCTACACTCAGGAGTGCAAACGACAGAAAGCATATCTTCTAGTTCTTTGCTCACAGGTTTGTCAAACATAAATGACATAATTTCAGTGGGTGGCTGTTACTTTAGTTCTTTCCCACAAAACACAAACCAAACGAGAACCCGTGTACTCGCTAACTCAAACCTTTGTAGGCGAATGAACCTGCTTTCTGAATCACACCTCAAAACCTGTCAAATTTTTCACAACCAAACAAACTCCCTTTTTTTTTAATTATTATAATAGAATACTTATTATTATTATTATTATTAATATATTAATATATTATAAAGGACCTAATGATTAGGCAATGATTATGCTAATGATTATTATTATTATTACTATTATTATTATTATTATTATTATTATTATTATTATTATTATTATTAATAAAAGGAACCGAAACTACTGTCTTCTTCGATCAAAGCCCGCCCGAACCCTAATTTCTAAAATCAGACGCAGTCACAACAATTACTACCCGTCTTCTTCAATTCGATTATCAACGACAACAGCGACGAATGAGAACTGCAGAGGAATGGTGAACGGACATTTATTTCACTGATTATTGTGGTCGTCGGAGAAGGACGAATAATGATGAAGGCAGCGGTGGTCGTTGACGGTGAATGGAGGACCGGGGGTGGTTGAAGGTGTTGCTCGGAGAAGATGGTGATGATACGAATACGATGATAAAAGTGATGACTGACGGTTGGAGAATCACGGAGATGAGATGGACGGTGAATGGTGAATGATGTTGCAGGTTTCTGGCAATCGGTTAATGGAGAAGAAGAAGATGATGGGTTCGGAAGTCACTGGTTTTCTCAGATTGTGTTTTGATGAAGATGAGTCGAAACCGTGATTCGGAACGGAGGTTGCGACTGAGATGATCAATGACTCGAGACCTTAAAATCACTTACTCGAGACCAAAACATTGAAGACTCGAGACCTCGTAGAGATGAATGAATGTTGCGACTCGAGAACTCGATATTGAAGAGATTTGTTGCGAGTCGGAACCGAGGTTGCGACTCGAGACCGTTGGGAAGAAGATGACTCGAGACCTTGAAAGCAGATGATGTGTGTCGAGACCGTGGAAGACGATGACTCGAGACTAGGAAGATGTGAGGAGTCGAAACCGGTGATGACTCGAGACCTCCTTGACTCGAAACCACGAAAACAAATTACTCGAAACCTTGTGAGACTCGAGACCTCTGTTGTAAAGTTGTGAGATGATGACGTTAATCAATGGTTGCTACTCGAAAACAGATCATTTAGATAATGATGAATAAGGATGAGTTGTTGTATATTATAATAATATATGGAAAGTTTCAATAACTCAACAACTCTCCACCGAAAACTGGGAAATTTTGAAAATCAAGATATTTTCGGGAAAATAAAAAGATTACGTCTATTCTTTAAACAACCTTTTTCCAAATTTAAACACCAAAATATACTGTTTTTTTTTATCAAACTTCGATGAACACTACGAAGAACACGAAGAACGCGATGAACAAAAATTCAAAATCTTGAATATTTGATATCACACCGAGCCTAGAAACAGGTTCTAATGGCTCTGATACCACTTGTTAGTCCCGTAAAATGGATCTTTCAATGATATCAAACTTAATCTTGTGAGAGTGCGGAATCCAATCACAAGATGATTCAAGATAAACTGAAAACGATAAATAACAAGAACACCAAAATCACTTTTAACTCACACATGTTTCGATTACTTGAACAAGCAAAAACGTCTGGTATGAGTACACCACTACAAATCGCCTCCCCTTCTCTGATTCTCTAGAATTGTGTAACTGAGGCTCCCAAAGGTTCAACAAGTTCAAACCTAAAAACAAGTTAGAAACTTGTTTATATACTAAGAGCATTCACATCCATTCCACTAAATTGTGTGAGTGGGGTTTTTATAATATAAAGAGTATAAAAAGTGGTTGTGAGTAGAGGAGAGAGAAAATGTTACTGTTCATCTGTATATTTGAAAAGACACTGTTCACCCCCTATAATTTTTTAATATATTTTGAAAGTGGTTGTGAGTGAAGGAGAGAGAAAAGATAATGATAAAGGTATAAAAATATATTATTTAATTGAAAATGAGAGAGAAAATGTAGTGTATTTTAGTGTAATTTAGGGTGAAAAAAATGGTGGAATGGATGTGAATGCTCTAACTTAAGCCCAATTCCCTACATGGGCTCCCCTTGGGCCTGCTTGGCCCACATAGCCTAAAGCTTGGCCCAAGTGACCTATAAAGGTCCACAACCTAATATAAACTAACCCGGTAAATCCCAGTTCGTAACCATAGCCCGTTGTATTAATTTGATGCGTCAGTCTCACACTTTAGGGCCTAACATGCAACCCCTGTGCCAGTGCATTATGTTCAAACCACTGTTCCACAAATTCAGTATGTTCAAGCCCCTGTTCCTCAGGCACAAGTGCAACCTGTTGCACCTCAAACAGCCGCTCCAACTGTGACACAACCAGATCAGCAAAGCTTTTTCACACAAGGCTTTGTTGATTGGAGCAGCATGCCTGATGAACTTGGTGATGAAAATTTTGCTCTATATGCTTCTAATGATGCTTTTAATGATGAATACTGTTTGATGGCATTAGAGTCAATATCAGAAGGGGATGAAGCTGAAGGTGAACAGCTAAGTGCTGAAACAGTGGATGAAGTTGCTGAAGCAGTGGTTACTGCAGTTGCTGGTGAACTACTGCTGGAAGAAAGTTCAGAAACCCTGATTGAACCATTGACTGACCCTTGGTCCAAAGAAGACAAGGAAAAAGAAGAGTTGAAGAAAGCTGGTGATGTAGAAGAGAGAGCTGATGAAGAAGATAATCATCAATGTGATTGTGCCATGATGGCTGCTGCTAAGGTATCACCTCGAGTTCTTGAAAAACTGTGTTCAGATAACCGTGTTATTGCATTTGCTAACATTAAAGAGGTGAATGAAAACCTTAGAGATAAAATCTTGTCTGATGAGGTCAAATTTGAAAAGTCATTGAAAGAACTTAGAAACAAATTGGCTGAAAAAGATAAAGAGATCAGCAGCTTGAAAGAAGAACAAAGCATAACCAAAACTCAACTCCAAAACTATGGTAGAAAAATACCAAGTTTGCAAAAAGGAGTTAGAGTCTACCCAGATCACTTGTGAAAGATGGGTAGAGTCCTACAAAGGGTATGAGGTTATGCTTGAGAAACAGCTTCAAAGCAATGTCAAGTTTGGTATAGGTCATAGAAAATATGATGACATTGCAAGCACTGTTGCAATGCAAGCTGTTTCTTCTGAAATCATACCAACCAACAAAAATGGCCAAGAGGTTAAAATAACCGACAAACTTGGTAACAAAATTACTCTGGAAAGATCTGTGGGATCCTCAACTTTTGAGGAAATTGAGAAATACCAATTTAAACCCACATGGTCTGATGAGTGTGATATCCTTGAAAATTTCAAACCAATGGATTTCACAACCACTGATGGTGTAAAAGCTCCAAAAGCAAGAGTCATTCCTATCAAAGATATCCCAACAGAGGTTCAAAACTCTGTTGCAAAGGAATCTGAGAAAAGGAAGAAAAGAGAAAAGATCAAAAACTTGTTTTGTGAATTCTGTGAAAAGAAGAATCATCTAACAAAAGATTGTTTTCATCTAAAAGCATATGATATAAACAAAATAAGCATCATTTTACCTGCTGCAAGCTGCACCATCTGTGGTAAAGATAATCACAAAACTCAGGCATGTGTGTATCTCAAAAACTTTGACATAAAAAAGAATGAATACACTGCAAAAACATCCTTGAGTCCATCAACATCATCTGTCAAGTTCACCAAGAAACAACCACTGTTTGTCCCTGTCCAAACAGCTGTCACAAAACAGCTGAACCAAAAGTCTGTCCAAAGAGATGTACAGGTGACTGATGCACCCCCTGCCAATCAATTCAGAAAAGGCAAGGAAAAAGCATCATACCAAAGGATTCCACATGTTTATGAGGCTTACAAAAAGCTCTCTAAACCAAAAGTGAACAGACATCCTTTTGGTTATCAACAGATGATGGGTCAAGACCCCCAACAGTGGTTAGAGAGAAACATTCCCAAAAATGTTCAAACCCCTGAGCTAACCACTGTCCATGCATCTGCCTCCATTCCAGTCACTGTTGAGACCCCATCCAAAGCCCTGTTGGCTTTGGAGACCTCTATGAACTAATCCGTTTACTTCATGTGCAGGGAGCTTCTGCATGCTTAGATAGTCTTTGGTATGTAGATAGTGGAGGCTCCAGGCACATGACAGGATGTAAAGCCCTTCTTCAAGATTTCAAAATTCATGGAGGGGGTGATATATCCTTTGGTAATAATAGTAAGGGAAAAGTTCTGGGGTCTTGTACAGTAAAGTCTGGGAATGTAAAATTTGAAAATGTCAATCTTATTGATAATCTGAAATTCAACCTCCTGAGTGTGTCTCAAATGAGTGATAAAGGGTTTGGATCATTCTTCACAAAGGATTGTTGTAGGATTATTGGACCAGAAATGGTTAGTAAGATTGAAGCAATAATCAAGAAAGGCTTAACAAAACTTGTTGCTCAAAGAAGTGGCAATGTTTATGTTGTTGACATGTCAGGAGAGTGTCCCAGAGTTGATACCTGTCTGTTCTCAGCTGCCTCTAACAAAGAGACAGAGTTATGGCACAAAAGACTGGGACACACAAATCTCAAAACAATCAATGAAATTTCAAAAAATGGCTTAGTAAGAGGCTTACCACAAAAAATGTTTTCATGTCCTGAACACTGTGTTTCTTGTTTAAAAGGAAAACAGCACAAGAGCTCTATTAAGTCCATTGAAGAGTCCAAAACAACCCAGTGTTTACAAATGCTGCACATGGATTTGTTTGGCCAGTGCAAGTCATGAGTCTCAAAAAGAAGAGATATTGTTTGGTTATTGTTGATGACTTCTCTAGGTTTACATAGACCTTCTTTTTACACTCAAAAGATGAGACTGCAGGCATTTTGCAAGACTTTGTAATACAGGTTGAAAAGCAATTTGACCTTACAGTAAAAGTCTTCAGGAGTGACAATGGCACAGAATTCAAAAATAAGGAGTTGGATGCCTTCTGTGTGAAGAAAGGAATTGTAAGGCAATACAACATTCCTAGAACACCAGAGCAAAATGGGGTTGTTGAAAGAAAGAACAGAACATTGATTGAGGCTGCCAGAACCATGCTTGAAGATTCAGGTTTGCCATTAACTTTTTGGGCAGAGGCAGTAAACACTGCTTGCTATGTTCAAAACAGAGTTTTGATCAACCCCAGGCACAAAAAGACTGCTTATGAAATTCTGTATAAAATAAAGCCATTAATCTCATATTTCAAAGTTTTTGGTTGCCCCTGCTTCATTTTGAACTTAAAAGATTCTATCTCAAAGTTTGCAGCCAAAATTGATATGGGTTATCACTTGGGATACTCAATCACTGCTAAGGCCTACAAAGTGTTTAATACATGGACCAAAGCAGTGGAAGAGACCTTGAATGTAAAGTTCAATGAACTTTCATCAATGAAAATCCCTGCAAATCCTGCAGAATTATTTGATCTTGAAAAATTCACTTTTGAAAATACTGCTGTCAAGACTAACACTGCAGGTCCATCAGAAGATTCATCACCAGACTATGGATATGAAATCATCATTCCTCAAAAGTCTGCTTCAAAAGGGAGAGCATCAGTTGTTCAAAACAGTTGTCAAAGCTCAACCACTGCTACCTCAACAGTTGTTGACCAAAGTAGCCTCTTAACCACTGCTTCCACCTCATCAAACACTGCTGACAAAAGTCCTCAAACAGTGGATCAAAGTCAGTAGGTGTCCACACCTTTACCTCCAATGCCTCCACCTTTTGAAGCCACTGCTGGGTCATCAAAGTCACCAGCAGTGGTTAGCTCAGATGATACACATCTGCAACCTTCACCACAAAATGCCATCATTCCATACCAAGGAGAGCTAATCTTCTTGAAATCTCATCCACCAGATCAAATCATTGGCAACATCAATGAAGGGGTGCTCACAAGAAAGCAATCCCAAAACATTTGTCTTTTTGCTGGCTTCCTATCACTCCATCAGCCAGTCAAGTACCAAGAGGCACTGAAAGACAACAGCTGGGTAGAAGCCATGCAAGAAGAGCTCCAATAGTTCAGAAGACAACAAGTATGGGAGCTTGTACCACTGCCAGAGAATGTAAGTCCTATTGGCACAAAGTGGGTCTTTAAAAACAAAACTGATGAAAGGGGTATTGTTGTCAAGAATAAAGCCAGGCTTGTGGTTCAAGGCTATAGACAAGAAGAGGGTATTGACTATGATGAAACATTTGCCCCAGTAGCACGACTTGAAGCTATCAGACTCTTTCTGGCCTTTGCTGTCAACCACAACATCAAGGTGTATCAAATGGATATCAAATGTGCTTTCCTCTATGGTAAAATTCAAGAAGAGGTATATGTCTGTCAACCTCCAGGTTTTGAGGATCCATTTTATCCAGATCATGTCTACAGGCTAAACAAAGCTTTGTATGGCTTGAAACAAGCACCTAGAGCCTGGTATGAAACTCTTTCCACCTTTTTACTTTCCATTGGTTTCACCAGAGGCAGGATTGATAAAACACTGTTTTTAAAATGGAGAGGAAAAGATTTGATGATTGTCCAGATTTATGTGGATGACATCATTTTTGGAAGCACATGCAATAAAATGTGTGAGGAGTTTAGGCAACTCATGACAGCTGAGTTTGAAATGAGTGCAATGGGTGAACTTCAATGCTTTCTTGGTCTCCAAGTAAGGCAGCTGCAAAATGGTACTTTCATCCATCAAGGCAAATATGCCAAAGAGCTTTTAAAGAAATTTGATATGGATGATTGTAAGCCATGTAGTACACCCATTGCAACCAATAAATTGGTCATGTCTGAAGAAAAGGATGATTTGATTGATCAGACCTTATATAGAAGCATGATTGGGTCTTTATTTGTTGGGATCTGAGGCTGTCATGATTCGTGTTTGTTTGCATAAAACTAATAAGTGCAGCGGAAATGAGTTGCAAACAAAGTAAACACAAACAAAGGAAAGTATAGATTGATAAACAATTGCTTTTCATTGAGTCAAATGATTGAAATACAAAGCAAATGATTACAGTAAAAGCTTACAATCTAAACTCCCCCTCAGCCTGATACACCAGAGTTGGTTGCACAAGATGAAATGATGAATTGAGGAGAAGAACTCACTCAAAACGATCAAGTGTAATAGTACAGAGTACTGTCATACTTATAGGCAAACCAAACTACTGATATACTTCAGCTGACGTCACCATGATAGTGACATCTAACGACCTAACAAACTATAAATACTGATCTGTACAAACTACTGTCATGTAACATTTGACATTCACTAACATACAGAACATAAGGAAACTACTGCTTCACGTTCCACTGTTGTAGCCTTAGCACAGATGTTGAGTCTTCAGTGCTTTCTTCAAAGGTGATCAGTCTTTGAGAGGGCAGTGCTTGAATCTTCAGCAGCACTTAGGAAACAACAATAGATAGAGCAACAGAGTTTGTCTTTAGCAGTTGTTAGGTAATTATCAGAGTTTGGTTTATCAGTTGTTGTAGTTGAGCAGCACTTAACA
This sequence comes from Helianthus annuus, assembly GCF_002127325.2. Lineage (NCBI taxonomy): Eukaryota > Viridiplantae > Streptophyta > Magnoliopsida > Asterales > Asteraceae > Helianthus > Helianthus annuus. The sequence continues at coordinate 120,260,382 of NC_035437.2, forward strand.
TTTATCAGCTGTTAGATAACCACTGTCAAGGGGAGAGATTAGAGTAAACTGCTGCTTATTAGGAGTCCACTGATGGGATCCGGTTTTGGCTTTACATTATCTGTTCCTCTGTTAGGGTTCAATCCCAACAATCTCCCCCTGGAACAGATAATGCCAAAGCCCTTCCTTATTCAGGACCTTTATTTTTCATCAGAAGTTCCATTGCTTTTCTTTTAAATTCTTTCTCAAAATCCTTGGAACTTGTATCATCCTCATCCCTGCACAGTGTAAGCTCAAGGAGATCCTGTAGATCTTCAGCACTTAGGCCTAGTGCCTGATTCCTTGATATATGCTTCACTTCACCATTGAATCTGAGCAAAGTCAATACGTGGGTCTTTTGATCAGACATCCACTTTAGTATTTTTGAACTCAATGGGTTTCTTGGGAGAGCTTTATTATCTAATGATCTTGAAGTGAATGGCCTGGAGAAGAAGTGCAGAGCAGTATCATGAGCTTCAGACACTCGTATGAATGCTTGGTCAATGATCTTGTTGGCTGCAGCTATGTCTGCTTCAACTTCTTTGTTAATCAGCTCACTGTTTGTGATGTTTGCTGATGACTTTTGGCTTACTACTTTGACCTTTTTAGCAAGGGTTTGTAGTTTTGCCAATCTTTCTTTATCTGAAGCTATTTTCTTCATAGCTTCTTCAATCTATTCAGCTTCTTTGTCCTTTTCTACTCCAGCAGATAGCATTTCCTTCTTTTCTTTTCTCAACTTTGTGACAAAATCTTCTGCTGTGCTGATCTGTGTTTCGAAAAGTTTGACTTGCTCTTGAAGCTTTTTGTAGTCAGACTTTTTGGGAGGGTTAGAGGCTTTCAACCTCTGCTTCTCAAGCCTTTCATAAGCTTCTTCAATTTGCTGCTTTGACCATTTTGCTATGGTTTCCGCAGTATCCACCTTTCCATCCACCAACTCCTGCTTCTTTCTTTTATGCTCGGAAATAAGATCAGCTATAAATTTGTTGTATTTATTCCAATTTGGAGCTGTCTTTTTCTTCCGTGGATCAAGTTTAATCTTTTCAATTCTGTCAGCTTCAAGCTTCAATGCAATGAGTGGCCAGTCTTTGAACTCTGTTTCTTTAGCAGAATAGAACTTTTCTTTCATTATGTATGCAAGATATTCCTTTCTTAATTCATTTCGTTGTTCTGCTTCAGAAAATAAGCTTGACACCTCTTTGTTCAATTCACTTGCATATTCTGCTATTTGTTTGACCTTGTTGAGCAGGAATTCCCTTCTTTCCAGAATGGCTTCATCGCCTTGATCCTTGCATTCAACTTTGGCTCTTATCCTTGCTTGTCTTGCTTTTGTTTCAAGATATTCATTCATGTTTTCTGGAATTATGAAGCCTATGAGAGAAGGAAATTTTCTTTTTGTAAGATCATCTATGGTGTAGAACTGCTTCATCTCATTTTTCACAGCTTCTAATTCCAATGGATACTTAGCCGCAACAGGATCATACTTTTCATCAGTAGCCTGTGCTGTTTCTCTTTTTCTTTTGAGAAGCTTTGTAGGTTTTGGTGTTGGAGTGATAAGATCAGTGGTGGATTTTTGACCAACAGTGGTTGAAACAACTGGTGTTTCAACTGCTGTTGTCATTACAACTACTGATGTATCAGTTGTTGTCTTCTGCTTTTGAGCAGGGGATGGAGAATGGGAAATGATATTTGAAGGTGGTGATGGTGGTGGTGACTCATCATCAGGAATGAAGACCCTTCTCCTTTTTGAAGAAGAGGTTGATGATGTTTTGGGTGGATTAGTGGTTTGAGATTGGATGGCAGTGGATTGTGATTGACTAACAGTGGTTGAAACAACTGGTGCTTCAATCACTGTTGTCACTACAGCAGATGTTGTAACATCTGCTGTCTTCTGCTTTATGGCAGGAGGCAGTGGTGGTGTGGCTTCAGATGATGGTGGTTTTGATGAGGATTTTTGTGTTGTAGACACAGGTGGTGGTGGAACAGTAGATGTGATGGTGTGAGATGAGGTGGTGTATGTTGAAGGTGTGTGTGTTGATGAGATGGCAGCTGTTTGGCTACTGACAGCAGTTTTTGAAACTACTGTAGTATCAGCTGTTGAAGACTTGGGTTTCTCAGGTTCAATGTGCATCCCATCTTCTATACCTTTCTTTTTCAACCAATTTTTCTCCCCCTTTTTGGCATTATCTGCCAGGGGTGTATCCATGAAGAAAATGGCAGATGGAGCTTTCTCACTTTAAGCATTCTGTTGAATGCTGGCCTTTATAGCCTTGATATCAGCTTGAGTATCTTTGAACCGAGATTCAACCATGTTGGTCAACATTTGCACTTGAAGAGCATGCTTTTTAGCAGCCATTTGTTGTTGTTGTTCAAGCAGTGGTTGGAGGATGTTCCAGAGCTCATTTGCAGCAAATGCTTGTGGAGCAGGTGCTTGAGCAGGAGGAGCAGATGATTGGGCTATATGAGCTTCTAACAGCTGCTGCACCATATCTTTTATTTCGGCAACAGAAGATTCTAGATTTTCAACTCTGGCTGTCAATTCATTATATTTTGAATCATCACCTGAATTAACAGGATCATCTGAATCCCCACCAGCAGTGGTTGTATCAATGTGTGACTTAGGAGCTGTAGCCTAAAAGTCATCCATTGATGCCCCTTTTCTTGGTACTGGGGACTTCTTTCTTCAGCAACCGATGAACCTTTGATGTTACCAGCAGCTAAAGATAACTTGCTGGTGGTTACCGATGTTGCCATGGAAGAAATTGCCTTCAAGGGAGTCTTAGTAATGTAACAACTGTCCAACTGAAGATCTGTTGATCCATCAGTTGTAGTTGCTGCTCCACTTGAACTACCACCAAGAGTTACTTGTAACTCAAGGGGTGTAACCTCCTCAACTATTGCTGGGATAACAGAGGTATGCACATCAGACCCAGTCACTTGTGGAGATATGCTCTCAGTAATGGGTGATTGAGAGGAACTGGTTTTTGTCTGTGCAATATCAACTGCATGCAACAGGGGTATTATTGATTGTGGCATTATTATTGGTGAGGGTATGGGTATTGAAAGAGACATGTCCTTGGGATCAGGACTGTGGAAGATAGATCCGAGTGGACCTAGAGCTTCATATTGTGGTGTCCCTGTGCTTACAACTTGATCCTTTTGTGAGGATGCAAGAGGAGTTTGAGGCTGGGGTTGAGATCTTTCTTCCAACTGCTGTGAGGAAGTAGCAGCAGTGGTTTCTTGTGACTTTTGTGTTGTCACTGGCATTAACTCTGGGATCTCATCTTCCAGAGTTGCCTTTGGTGTGGGTTTGGTAGGTTTTCTGGATGGTTTTCTTTTGGTCTTTTTGGTGGCAGGTGTTGGTTTCAAAGCAGTGGGTGTGCTACTTTGATCACCTGGAGCAGTGGGCTCAGCAGTGGTTGCTTCAGGGTCAGTGGCAGTTTCTAAACCTGCTCTGCCTCTTTTGTTTTTAATTTTATTGGTGCCATCATTCTTGAAAAAGTTTCTTTTGTTAAAAAGTTTATTTTGAATGAGACACCTTGTTTGGGCAGTTCTGCTTCTTTCTCTACAAATGTTTGTTCAAAATTTAGAAATCTCGGAAAGAGCAGAAAAGCTTTATTATCAACGTTCTTTACCAAATCATCAAATATTACCTGGGAGTAGTTAAAGGTTTTTGTCATTTAAAATTGCATACCCCAAGCATTGGATTTTTGTTGGTATCTCATTGAAGGACGTTGTTTTATTTGAAACACACATGAGCAGTGTGTGAAATAAAAATCTGGGTGCAGAAGGGAAGTAACCCTTTTGTAGGGTATCTACCTTTGGTTGTTCTGCATAACCCCTGTTCATGAAATCCTTTACCAACTCGTCTTTTGTAAAAGAAGTTTTTCCATTTAAATCATCGAATTTAAAGGTTTCAGAGATGGATTTCGGAGAAATTTTTACCTTCTTACCCTGTATCGAGGAGTTGATGGCGGCGGTGATATCTCCTTGTTTTTCAAGGGTAGCATTTTTCCAGAACTCTCTCTGGGTATCAAGGTAAATAGGAGCGTCTGCTGTTATCAAAGTTTTGTACTTTGATGCAGAAATGATGTCAAGGATGGAGTCGAATGTGTGGTTATCGGTGGGTTTTGTGAGTATAACCAGATAATTGTGTGGAGCTTTGTAGCGTATCTCCATGGTTTCAGCGGCCATTTCAGTGGCTTCTGCTGTTTTGGATGAAGATGATGAAGGTTTTGTTTTTGATTTCGATTTTGGCTTTGTCATTTTTGATGATGAATATCGAAGAAGATTTTTGGAGTTATGAGAGGGAAACTGTTTTGTGAAGAGAATGTTTGGAATTCAATTCGACAGTGTAATCCTCTGTTTGGATTTAATCAGGGTTTTATTTAGGGAAAAAGTGATTGCTGATGTGGCAGCGGTTATTTTGATCTGAAGGCTAAAAACTGAACACGTGTCAAACATCTGATGAAATGGAAAATGATGGAAGACAGTTGTTTTGACAACTACTGATGAGTCAAGCATCAGTAGTTACAATGGTAATAAAATGAAGCAGTGGAAGAAACAATGATTTTGAGCATCAGTGTTTTTGAAGAACAGAGGTTGACACTTTAGCAGTGGACAGACTTTAGAGAGCAGATGTTAAGGCACAACAGCATTTTAGATACAACAGTGGATAGAAATGAAAATCATATGTTTAACAACTGTTTGTGCAGCAGTGTTTTGACTTTTGACAAATAATTTTAGCATCTGTTGGTTTAGATGTAGATATTGATTTTTGTCTTTGTGGAAACACAATATCTTATCTTTCATCTGTTGAGCACCAAAAATGCTATTCTTAACAAAATACATTTTAGATGTATTATACCAAGATTAAGTTGTCAGCAGTCATTTTCAGAAATTTTGTTCAAGGTTTTGCCATCTGTCTATTATTTCAGACAGTGGTTTAGCATCCCAGATGATGAAGTCTTGCTCTACCTAGAACAACTCATTTTATGTCTAATTACTAGAACATGAGTGTCTTAGTAGTTTAAAAATGAATTTACAATCAATTTCTGATCTGTGACAAACTAAACTTGAGCTCAACATGACCTTGATGTGTGAGTCATTTCCTTTTGACCAGTTTTAAGGATAGTAATTTCACACAAAAAATAAGGAGATTACATCCTGACCAGAGATGAACTTTCACTATTAAAAATGAGTAAAAGTTCAAAATACATTTTATAGAAATTAAAATGCATCTGGTTTTATTAAAAGGAAAACACCTTAAAAAAATAAAGGATGTTTTGGAGCTAATCAAAAGGATCTGACACTCTTTTCAAGTAAATGATCAAATTATTCTCAAATTATTCTGACCATTATTTGGGTCATTTTCTTGTCAATTGATTATAAATTTCTTTTACGCACAATCACTTGATATGCCATTGTTACCAGAACAATTTCTGTATTGATGAATGCACATAGTTATATGATGACCACTGAAGATCTAATTCTAACCTCACAAGTGTTTTATGCTAATACTCTTTTCTTTTGATTTCAAAAGTTTTGAGATAGACACACTTTGAGATTTTTATTTCCCTATTCCCTTTTTACCCTTATTATTCATATGTTCAGAAATACTCACTAGGAGATTTTATTTTGAACATACCTTGTCCATAATCACTTTGAAGCAATGTTTTAAGAAATCTAACCATGTTTGAACATTTTTTAGTTCAGATTTCACATTACTTATGATTAGGACTGTTTTGACATTTTATTTTTCTCAATATGTGTTAGACAAGGTTGATTTGGTCCTTTTGTAGGCACTCAACATGCCTTTGAACATATGAGAGGTTTTGACTAAAGTTTTTCTCCCTCTTTTCGATATCAGCAGTATGCAGGTGTTTAGATGAACACAAGTTTTGCTGATCTGAGGTACATACTTTAGTGTTTAAAAAAAACATCACAAATATCAAAACAACAATTGAAATCAATTTTGAAAGCATCGAACGATCCCATAATTTATTAGATATTTTACAGATCTGAAAACTATGAGTGACATATGCATGAAAACACTTGTTGTGTGAGATTTGTGTGTCATATGACATCTTGGCTGAATTACAGAGTTTTTGAATAACCATTTTGACCATGATTTGTTCATTACTCTGTTTTTCAACTGAATGCAACCAACCTTAGTATCAATGAATTTTTAGCTGAACTGTTATGTCAAATTGATTGTTAGATCGAATTTGACTGTCCAAGCTCTGATACCAATTGTTGGGATCTGAGGCTGTCATGATTCGTGTTTGTTTGCATAAAACTAATAAGTGCAGCGGAAATGAGTTGCAAACAAAGTAAACACAAACAAAGGAAAGTATAGATTGATAAACAATTGCTTTTCATTGAGTCAAATGATTGAAATACAAAGCAAATGATTACAGTAAAAGCTTACAATCTAAACTCCCCCTCAGCCTGATACACCAGAGTTGGTTGCACAAGATGAAAGGATGAATTGAGGAGAAGAACTCACTCAAAACGATCAAGTGTAACAGTACAGAGTACTGTCATACTTATAGGCAAACCAAACTACTGATATACTTCAGCTGACGTCACCATGATAGTGACATCTAACGACCTAACAAACTATAAATACTGATCTGTACAAACTACTGTCATGTAACATTTGACATTCACTAACATACAAAACATAAGGAAACTACTGCTTCACGTTCCACTGTTGTAGCCTTAGCACAGATGTTGAGTCTTCAGTGCTTTCTTCAAAGGTGATCAGTCTTTGAGAGGGCAGTGCTTGAATCTTCAGCAGCACTTAGGAAACAACAGTAGATAGAGCAACAGAGTTTGTCTTCAGTAGTTGTTAGGTAATTATCAGAGTTTGGTTTATCAGTTGTTGTAGTTGAGCAGCACTTAACATTTATCAGCTATTAGATAACCACTGTCAAGGGGAGAGATTAGAGTAAACTGCTGCTTATTAGGAGTCCACTGATGGGATCCGGTTTTGGCTTTACATTATCTGTTCCTCTGTTAGGGTTCAATCCCAACATTATTGTACCTAACTGCATCTAGACCAGATATCATGTTTGCAACATGTGTCTGTGCAAGATCCCAATCAGCCCCTAGAAAGTCAAACCTTATTGCTGTAAAAAGGATATTCAGATACCTCAAAGGTGCTCCCACACTTGGTATCTGGTATCCAGCTGATGGTAAAATTGAGCTTTCAGGTTTCTCAGATAGTGACTTTGCTGGATGTGATAAAACAAGGAAGTCCACTTCAGGAGGGTGCCAATTCCTAGGCAATTGCTTAGTGTCTTGGCAAAGCAAAAAGCAAGCAGCTGTTTCCACATCCACTGCTGAGGCAGAATACATAGCTGCTGCAAGCTGTACAGCCCAACTGCTCTGGCTTCAAAATCAGCTACTGGATTTTGGTATCACTGCCTTGAAGACACCACTTATGTTGGACAGCCAGGCTGTGACAACTCGAGTTTCTGACTTTCACTTTCGCATTTAATGCGCGTTGACTCTGACTGTCTAGCTGTTTGAATTATGGATTTGTAATTGTATTCGTTGTGTTTTAATGAGACATATCGTCATTTTGCCTATATGTGATTACTTGCCTATATGTGATTACTTGCTAATAGAAAATAGTATTGGAATTATTATTAGAATTATTATTAAACACTTAGTCTAGATCGAAACATAGTTCGAAGGATTCGAAGGACCACGAAGGATAACCTTCGACCCCGAAACATATCCTTCGAGCACGAAACATATCCTTCGACATTGTTCGGCCCGAAGGATCACGAAACATATCCTTCGATATGTTTCGGCCCAGTCTTTCCAATGGGCTTGGCCCATTACTGTGATACGTATATATGGGAATGCATGAAATCAGTAGTTATTTTTCTAAAAACCCTAGAGCATCTTTACTTGTGACGGCAACCACAAACTTACGGAGACTTCTTGCTGATCAATTCCCTGTTTTCAATATCGGTTAGTGTTTAATGTATATGCTTTCATGATTTATCGATCGCCTTACAATATGTTGTTGATCGGACTTGTATGCTAATCGATTATGTATGTTAATGGGATATGAATGTTATAATTGCCTAATCGTTTTGCAATATGTGTTTTTATGATCGGTTAGTATGGATGTTTTGAAAGATACTAGGGTTGTATGTTAATCGGTTGTGCATATTGGTAGGATTTGGATGTTCATCGGATTTGTATGCAAATTGGATCTGTTGTGATTAGGGTTAATGATAAGGCTTGTGGATTGGTTGTGATGTATACACTACGGATTGTTATTGTTCACTGTTCTTGAAAACGGAATCGTATAGGATAAAGTGTTATGCTTGTTAATCAAATTAGGGTTCTTGAGTGAAACCTTGTGATTATGCTTGTTTGATCCTGTTGACAATAACTGATTAGTGAAATTGTGTTAATGGATAAAACGTAACTGCCATGACCGAAAGATATCAATGGCTCGAACCATGGTAGTTTGACCGAACCATAATCTGATCGAACCATAGTTGACCGAAGGATACTGGTTGACCGACAGATAGTTGGACCGAAGGATAGTTTGGACCGAAAAATGTCATGGTCCGAAACATGACATTCGGTCCGAAGGATCATTGTGACACTTGTTTTCGAAAGATGATAGTATGAGTCGAAGGATACTAGGGTTTTGAATAATGTTTGAACAGTGGGACATACGTTGATTTAATTGACATGCCATGCTTAGTGATGAACGTGCAATACTACGTGCCGTGCTGATATGCAAACTGACTGCAATGTGAACAATTAATTTCATGCGTATCATTTTGAACATGAACTGATTTGTTATACGTGCATACACTAGGACGTGATTAATTACTTGTGAGTGCATAACTTAGCATACCGAGCAAACCAAGGTGAGTTCACACAGCCAAGGCATGGGTTCCCAGGGTGGGAATGGGTTGGATGATTACTTGTGCATACTTTGATACTGTAACGAACGATTAAACTGTTGATGCTTACGAACTACTCAACTGCCTTCGCACCCACCCTGGTCGGTAAAGACTATGGTCGCGAACGAACTGATAAATTGCCTTCGCACACACCCTGGTCGGTAAAGACTATGGTCGCGAACTAACGAACATAATCTTCGCACACATGCCTGTGAGGCCGCGATGGAACTGATACGATACGAAACTTAATTGAACAAACGCACTATTACCCAAACTAAACTATAAACTGTGAACTCGCTCAACTAGTTTGTTGATTATCTGCTGCATGCCTTGCAGGACCTTAGGTACTTATGGAGCTTGCACTGGAGGAGCGGGACGTTGTGGGCAGTGGGTTAAGAACGCTATGTTTAAACATTTCGAATAATTGAACTTATGGTTTACTTGGGTTATTTACTTATGCTTCCGCTACTGATACTATGATTGTTTTGAAACGTCAATTGTATTGAATGGGGTTTTACGAATTACTTTATTTATATTATGCTATGTTCAATATGATTGATGGCTTGATCCTGGTCAGTCACGCTCCCAAGCGGTGATACTCCGCAGGTGGATTTTGGGGGTGTGACAGATTGGTATCAGAGCCATTGGTTATAGAGAACTTGGTTTTAATATGGAAAAACGTTTTTATTAAAACCAGACTATAACCAGAACAGTGCTCTCAACGATCCACAACGACGCTTCGCTCCACGTGCAAGACTCAACTTCCTAGGTAATAAGGTTTATGTTTATTGCCTACATGCTAGAATTTGCATAGAACTTTGCTCGTAGTATGCTTACATTACCTTGCTCACAACTTGACATTGCATGAGAATACTTATGTGCTTACACTCTTCTGTCATCGCACTATTCGCGAACCTTTTCTCACTTATGTTGCCTTTGATGTGAAGATCAATGGCCGCACGAATTACCATGACTCAAGCCCAGCTAGAGGCTCTCGTTGCTGCGGCAGTTGCAGCCGCCCAAGCAGGTAGTGTACCCTGCAGTATAAACACTAGGATCTTTAGATCCTACATTAATTCTCGTACTTAACTTTGCCCTATTCGTACACAATAGGTCAACCCGCTCAGCAACAACCTGGGTGCACCTTCAAGAATTTCATGGAATGTCGTCCTAGTTCGTTCAGTGGCACGGAGGGAGCAGTTGGACTCCTCCACTGGTTTGAAAAGCTCGAGTCGGTTTTCGAAATGTGTGAATGCCCTGAGGCTCGCAGGGTGAAGTTCGCCACTGGCACACTTGAAGGGATTGCGCTCACTTGGTGGAACGCACAAGTGCAGATCTTAGGGTTGGCAGCTGCTAACGCCACACCCTGGAATGATTTCAAAGAACTGATCAAGCGGGAATACTGCACTAGAGAAGACATTCACAAGTTGGAGGATGAGTTGTATAACTTGAAAATGGTTGGTTCGGAAATCGAAGCTTACACCAAGAGATCGAATGAGTTGGCTGTGTTATGTCCAACTATGGTGGACCCTCCTTACAAGCGTATCGAGTTGTATCTCAAAGGTTTGGTGCCAGAAATACAGAGCCACGTTACCTCGGCTAACCTCAACAATATCCAGGAAATACAGCGTCTCGCTCACCGCATCACCGATCAGGCAGTGGATCAGAACAAACTGCCAAAGCGTGTCGGCGCTACTGCTACAGCTGTTACTTCAGTCACTCCAACAGCTGCTACTTCTGCCACACCCAGCGAGAATAAAAGAAAGTGGGACGGGGATTCCAGCAGGGGATCAGCGTCTGTTCAGTCCCAAACTCAGCAACGTCGCACCAACGATTACCAGAGTCCGAGTCAGCAGTCATCGGGCAGTCAGGGACATAGTGGTTATAAGGGAAATCACCCGTGGTGTAACAGGTGCAACAAACACCACAGTGGAAGATGTCGCAGGAGTCAATGTCAAAGATGCCACAAGATGGGCCATGAGGCCAAAGATTGTAGAAGCGCGCGACCAGTGAATCAGAACCAGCAACTTCCACCGCCAGCTCCACAGAATCAGCAGCAGCAGCCACAGCGTGGAAACCGGGGGTGTTTCCAGTGTGGGGCTGAAGGTCACTACAAACGCGATTGTCCCCAGTTGAACCAGAATCGCAATAACAACAACAACCAGGGCAACGGGAATAACAACAATCAGGGTAATGGTAACAACAACAACGGGGGAAACAACAACAACAACGGCAATGAAGCTCGTGGTCGTGCTTTTGTGTTGGGTCGAGGAGATGCAGTGAATGATCCCAATGTGGTTATGGGTAAGTTTCTTCTCGACGATATTTATGTTACTGTCTTATTTGATTCGGGTGCTGATACAAGTTATATGTCACTGAAAATGGGTAAATTATTAAAACGTACACCAACACCCCTAGACACCAAACACGTCGTAGAACTAGCCAATGGTAAAGGTGTAGAAGCCACACAGGTAGTCAAGGGTTGTAGTATTGTTCTAGCGGGTCAGACTTTCTCGATTGATCTCATACCCATAGTTTTGGGTAGTTTCGACGTCGTCATCGGTATGGATTGGTTATCCCAACATCATGCGGAGATCTTATGCAAAGAAAAAGTTATTCGTATTCCTCGCTCCAGTCAGGAACCTCTCGAAGTACAAGGTGACAAGAGTGGTGCTGTGGTTGGCATCATCTCTTACTTAAAGGCGCAGAAATGTTTACGAAAGGGACATACTGCCATTCTGGCACTTGTCACTGATGCATCAGCAAAGGAAAAGAAGCTGGAGGATATCCCAGTTGTACGTGACTTCCCTCAGGTGTTTCCTGAAGATTTACCAGGCTTACCGCCTCATCGTCAAGTCGAGTTTCAGATTGAGTTAGCTCCTGGAGCAGCACCAATAGCCCGCGCACCGTATCGTTTAGCTCCAACCGAACTGGAAGAACTGTCGAAGCAGCTGCAAGAGCTCTTGGAAAAGGGCTTTATTCGTCCAAGCTCTTCGCCTTGGGGAGCTCCAGTGTTATTTGTGAAGAAGAAAGACGGTACGTTCAGAATGTGTATAGACTACCGTGAACTCAACAAGGTGACGGTGAAGAACCGTTATCCTCTTCCGCGCATCGACGACTTATTCGACCAGTTGCAAGGGTCGTGTTACTATTCCAAGATTGATTTAAGGTCAGGGTATCATCAGCTGAGAGTCCGGGATGAGGACGTCTCCAAAACCGCTTTCAGAACTCGCTACGGTCATTACGAGTTTCTTGTCATGCCATTCGGGCTTACAAACGCGCCAGCAGTCTTCATGGATCTTATGAACAGGGTGTGCAAACCGTATCTTGATAAGTTTGTTATCGTCTTCATCGACGACATTTTGATTTACTCCAAGAGTCAGGAGGAGCACGAGCAGCACTTACGCCTTATCTTGGAACTTCTTCGAAAAGAGCAATTGTACGCAAAGTTTTCAAAATGCGACTTCTGGCTTCGTGAAGTCCACTTCTTAGGCCATGTGGTGAACAAGGATGGGATTCATGTTGATCCATCCAAGGTTGATTCGATCAGAAACTGGCCAGCACCACGTACACCAACAGAAATACGCCAATTTTTGGGTTTGGCGGGTTACTACAGGCGATTTATTAAAGACTTCTCAAAGATCGCGCAACCACTTACTATGCTAACACAGAAAGGTGTCGTTTACAGATGGGGTAATACGCAAGAGACCGCTTTTCAGTACTTAAAGGATAGGCTTTGCAGCGCACCTATTCTTTCATTGCCAGAGGGCACAGATGACTTCGTGGTATACTGTGATGCATCCATCCAGGGTCTTGGATGTGTGTTGATGCAACGTGATAAAGTGATAGCCTACGCTTCGCGGCAACTCAAGGTTCATGAACGGAACTACACGACGCACGATTTAGAGCTGGGAGCTGTTGTTTTCGCGCTTAAGATATGGCGACACTACCTGTACGGTACCAGGTGCACGATTTACACCGATCACAGGAGTCTCGAGCATATTCTTAAGCAAAAGGATTTGAATATGCGTCAACGAAGATGGGTTGAACTTCTGAACGACTACGAATGCGCCATCAAGTATCATCCAGGCAAGGCCAATGTTGTGGCTGATGCCCTCAGTCGGAAAGACTCTCTACCTAAGCGCGTGCGAGCGCTACAGCTTACCATTCAGTCCAGTCTTCCTGCACAGATACGAGCAGCTCAGATGGAAGCTCTGAAACCCGAAAACGTCAAAGCTGAAGCCTTACGCGGCTCAAGGCAACGCATGGAACAAAAGGAAGACGGCGCCTACTATGTAACGGGGCGTATTTGGGTCCCACTTTATGGCGGATTACGTCAACTGGTAATGGATGAAGCTCACAAGTCTCGCTATTCGGTACATCCAGGGTCGGATAAAATGTACCACGACATCAGCACTACTTATTGGTGGCCTGGTATGAAGGCTCACATCGCTACGTACGTTGGAAAATGCTTAACCTGTGCGAGAGTCAAGGTTGAATATCAGAAACCAGCAGGCCTACTGCAGCAGCCCAAGATACCGCAGTGGAAATGGGAAGAAATTTCCATGGATTTCGTTACGGGCTTACCTAGATCCCAACGTGGGAATGACACTATTTGGGTAATCGTTGATCGACTCACAAAGTCTGCTCACTTTTTGGCTATCAAAGAAACGGATAAGTTTTCTACTTTAGCAGACATTTACTTGAAGGAAGTTGTTTCGAGGCACGGAGTGCCCACCTCTATTATTTCGGATCGCGATGCACGATTCACGTCAGAGCTTTGGCAAGCGATGCACAAATCTTTCGGCTCACGATTAGACATGAGCACAGCATATCATCCTCAGACGGATGGGCAGTCTGAGCGAACTATTCAAACTCTAGAAGACATGCTTCGAGCGTGTGTCATCGATTTCGGCAACGGCTGGGAAAAGCACCTCCCTTTGGTGGAGTTCTCGTACAATAACAGTTACCATACCAGCATTCAAGCCGCTCCATTCGAGGCATTGTACGGACGTAAATGCCGGTCGCCTCTCTGTTGGGCAGAGGTGGGGGATAGTCAGATTACGGGTCCAGATATTGTTGTGGACGCCACAGAAAAGATAGCACAGATACGACAACGCATGGCGGCAGCACGCGACCGTCAGAAAGCCTACGCGGACAAGCGTAGAAAGCCATTGGAATTTGAGGTCGGGGACCGGGTTTTATTGAAAGTTTCACCCTGGAAGGGTGTGGTACGTTTTGGTAAACGGGGCAAACTCAATCCGCGGTACGTCGGACCGTTCGAAATCTTAGAAAAGATTGGCAAAGTAGCCTACAGATTAAACCTACCTCCTGAACTCGGTGCAGTTCACAATGTATTTCACGTGTCCAATCTGAAGAAATGCCTATCAGATGAGACCCTTATAGTTCCTTTTAAGGAACTCACTATCGACGAGCGGTTGCAGTTCGTCGAGGAACCAGTTGAAATCACGGACCGGGATGTTAAGGTCCTCAAACACAAGAGAATCCCTCTTGTTCGAGTTCGTTGGAACTCCCAGCGTGGCCCGGAGTATACATGGGAACGCGAAGACCAGATAAAAGAAAAGTACCCCCAGTTATTCGAAACCAATGCATCCACTTCTGAGGCTGAAGCTACTACTACTGAATTTCGGGACGAAATTCCAAACCAACGGGGGGATGATGTGACACCCCAGGAAAACCAGTGAACAATGTAACTTGTAACTTACCTAGCTTCCTCAGTGAGTGCGTACCAAATTTCGGGACGAAATTTCTTTCAAGTTGGGGATAATGTGACAACTCGAGTTTCTGACTTTCACTTTCGCATTTAATGCGCGTTGACTCTGACTGTCTAGCTGTTTGAATTATGGATTTGTAATTGTATTCGTTGTGTTTTAATGAGACATATCGTCATTTTGCCTATATGTGATTACTTGCCTATATGTGATTACTTGCTAATAGAAAATAGTATTGGAATTATTATTAGAATTATTATTAAACACTTAGTCTAGATCGAAACATAGTTCGAAGGATTCGAAGGACCACGAAGGATAACCTTCGACCCCGAAACATATCCTTCGAGCACGAAACATATCCTTCGACATTGTTCGGCCCGAAGGATCACGAAACATATCCTTCGATATGTTTCGGCCCAGTCTTTCCAATGGGCTTGGCCCATTACTGTGATACGTATATATGGGAATGCATGAAATCAGTAGTTATTTTTCTAAAAACCCTAGAGCATCTTTACTTGTGACGGCAACCACAAACTTACGGAGACTTCTTGCTGATCAATTCCCTGTTTTCAATATCGGTTAGTGTTTAATGTATATGCTTTCATGATTTATCGATCGCCTTACAATATGTTGTTGATCGGACTTGTATGCTAATCGATTATGTATGTTAATGGGATATGAATGTTATAATTGCCTAATCGTTTTGCAATATGTGTTTTTATGATCGGTTAGTATGGATGTTTTGAAAGATACTAGGGTTGTATGTTAATCGGTTGTGCATATTGGTAGGATTTGGATGTTCATCGGATTTGTATGCAAATTGGATCTGTTGTGATTAGGGTTAATGATAAGGCTTGTGGATTGGTTGTGATGTATACACTACGGATTGTTATTGTTCACTGTTCTTGAAAACGGAATCGTATAGGATAAAGTGTTATGCTTGTTAATCAAATTAGGGTTCTTGAGTGAAACCTTGTGATTATGCTTGTTTGATCCTGTTGACAATAACTGATTAGTGAAATTGTGTTAATGGATAAAACGTAACTGCCATGACCGAAAGATATCAATGGCTCGAACCATGGTAGTTTGACCGAACCATAATCTGATCGAACCATAGTTGACCGAAGGATACTGGTTGACCGACAGATAGTTGGACCGAAGGATAGTTTGGACCGAAAAATGTCATGGTCCGAAACATGACATTCGGTCCGAAGGATCATTGTGACACTTGTTTTCGAAAGATGATAGTATGAGTCGAAGGATACTAGGGTTTTGAATAATGTTTGAACAGTGGGACATACGTTGATTTAATTGACATGCCATGCTTAGTGATGAACGTGCAATACTACGTGCCGTGCTGATATGCAAACTGACTGCAATGTGAACAATTAATTTCATGCGTATCATTTTGAACATGAACTGATTTGTTATACGTGCATACACTAGGACGTGATTAATTACTTGTGAGTGCATAACTTAGCATACCGAGCAAACCAAGGTGAGTTCACACAGCCAAGGCATGGGTTCCCAGGGTGGGAATGGGTTGGATGATTACTTGTGCATACTTTGATACTGTAACGAACGATTAAACTGTTGATGCTTACGAACTACTCAACTGCCTTCGCACCCACCCTGGTCGGTAAAGACTATGGTCGCGAACGAACTGATAAATTGCCTTCGCACACACCCTGGTCGGTAAAGACTATGGTCGCGAACTAACGAACATAATCTTCGCACACATGCCTGTGAGGCCGCGATGGAACTGATACGATACGAAACTTAATTGAACAAACGCACTATTACCCAAACTAAACTATAAACTGTGAACTCGCTCAACTAGTTTGTTGATTATCTGCTGCATGCCTTGCAGGACCTTAGGTACTTATGGAGCTTGCACTGGAGGAGCGGGACGTTGTGGGCAGTGGGTTAAGAACGCTATGTTTAAACATTTCGAATAATTGAACTTATGGTTTACTTGGGTTATTTACTTATGCTTCCGCTACTGATACTATGATTGTTTTGAAACGTCAATTGTATTGAATGGGGTTTTACGAATTACTTTATTTATATTATGCTATGTTCAATATGATTGATGGCTTGATCCTGGTCAGTCACGCTCCCAAGCGGTGATACTCCGCAGGTGGATTTTGGGGGTGTGACACAGGCAGCAGAAAATATCATCAAAAATCCAGTTTCCCATTCAACCACCAAACATATCGACATCAGACATCACTTTGTGAGGGATTGCTATGAAAAAGGTTTGATTTCTCTGCATCATGTTCCAACTAAGGATCAGCTGGCATATGTGCTAACCAAAGCATTAGACATATCCACCTTTGAAAGCTTGATCTCTAGGATTGGCATGCTTAACATGGAATAACAGGCAAAATCCTGTTTTTCCATGAATAAAAGCATTAAAATGTTTTCAGAAAATCGAAAATCCATCCTTAAAAATAGCTAAAATGAATCTTTCATTAAAATCCTAAAAGTCTGCCATAACCACTGATGGGTTCAAAAAGTCTGTGCTTCTACAAAAAGTCTGTCCTCTGCTGAAAGTCATCCCCTGTTCTCATTTTCTTTGGTTAACCACTGATGATCAAAATCAGTGATGCATCCACTGCTGAGCTATCTACTGATGGTAAAAAGCATCCACTGTCCTCCATTATCATTACAACTGCTGTTCTCACCAGTTGTTTTCACAACCTGTACTGTTTAAAAGTACTGTCCTTCACTTCACCAGGGGATGGCATGCGGGCAGTACTTAGGGGTCAGACCTTTTGTAACTGCTGCCACGTTAGCATTCATTCTTCCTCTATAAAACCCCCCTTTCAACACCCAAACAGGGTTTCATTGTCGAATTGAATTATCAAAAATTCTCTTCTCAAAGCAGTTTCCATCACATTTCGTCAAATCTCTCCACAATCTCATCTTCGATCCTCATCTTCAAAATGACAAAATCGAAATCATCCGCAAAAGCTTCAAAAGGGGCCTCTCAAAAGGCTACCTCCACCGACATCCCACACAAACCATCTCACAATCTACTGGGTCTTCTCACAAAACCCGGAAACATCGATACATTTGATTCCATCCTAGACATACTCAACGCCCCAAAGTACAAAACTTTGTTGACCGCTAATGCACCCATTTATCTGCAAACTCAGAGAGAGTTTTGGAAAAATTGCATCCTTGAAAAACAAGGAGAAGATATCATAGCCATTAACTCTACGCTGCAGAAGAAAGCAGTCCGAATAACACCGCAATCACTATCTGAGGTCTTTCAGCTCGCTGACCAGGAAGGTAAAGATTCTTTCCCTAAAAACGAGTTAAAAATTGACTTCATTGAAAGAGGGTATGTAGACACAATGAAGAGGGATATCTTACAAAAAGGTTTCTTCCCTTCTGCAACCAGATTTTTATTTCATACCCTTCTCATGTGTGTTTCAAACAAAACCACCTCCTTTAATGAAATACCATTGAAAATTCAAAACTTGGGGTATGCTATTTTACAAGGAGAAAATCTTAACTACTCCAAGGCAATTTTCAATGATTTGGTTAAAAACGTTGAAACCAAATCATTCTTACTGTTTCCAAGATTTTTAAGTTATTACTTTGAGAAAAAGTTCAGTAAGGATGATATTGCGGTAATAAACCAAGGTGAATCTTTTCAAATAAACAGCTTAACTGCTGAAACATTTTCAAGAATGTTAACGCCTTGTAAAACAAAAGCAGCGGTGCCTGAGCAGACTTTAGCAGCAAACACTGCTCCTCAGGTATCTGCTGCTGAGCCCACTGCTCAAGGTGATCAAGGCAGCCAAACAACTGTCTTGAAACCCACACCTAAAATCACCAAAAAACCACAGAAAAAGAAAAATCAAAAACCCCCCAAACCCATCAAAAAGGCAACTCTGGAGGATGAGATACCAGAGCAACTGCCTGTGATTGCACAAAAATCACAACAAACCACTGCTGCTACTTCCTCACAGCAGTTGGTAGAAATATCTCAACCCATACCTGAAACTCCTCCTGTCTCTTCACAAAAAGAACAGGTTGTACAAATAGGGTCACCATATCATGAGGCTCTGGAAGCACTCGTTTCCATCCTCCACAGCCCAATACCCGGGGCAATTCCATTTTCTAAACCCACCTTCACATCCCCAATTCCACCAAACACCAAATTGCTGTTGGATGCAATTGATTTGAACCTAGCACAAACCAGTCCTTCTCACTCACCTGTTCATGAGAATATACTTCAACATGAGACTGGGCTTGATGTATCAATCTTTGCTAACCCACCAACACAACCTGAGGAGGTTACACCCCTTGAGTTACAAGTAACTCTTGGTGGTATTCCAAGTGAAGCGGCCACTACAAGTGTTGAACCTACAGGTTTACACTTGGACAGTGGTTACATCAATAAGACTTCCTTGGAGGCAATTCCTTCCATAACACCTCTGTTATCTGCTAGTGAGTTTGTATTAACCACTGGTTCAATCAAAAGATTATCAAGTGTTGAAGGAAGAAGGGGCATCAGTTGTTGATGTTTGGAGTACACTCCCTACCTCCACTTCTGATAAAACCACTGCTAGTGGGAAATCAGATGATCCCATTAAATTGGGTGATGGTTTAAAGTACCAAGAATTGACGGAACGTGTTGAAAAATTGGACGCATCTGTTGCAGAAATTAAAGACATGCTGCAACAGTTGTTAACAATTCAAAAGGTACCATCCACTACTGTTCCATCTCAAACACCTGCTCCACCACCAGCAGATGTTACAAATGAGCTCTGGAACCTCTTTCAACCTTTTCTCCATCAACAATTTTAGTTGGCCGAGCACCAACATGCCAAACATGTTCAAGGTCTCAAAAAGGCAATGGAGTCTAGGTTCAGGGATACAAACGATGACATCAAGGCTCTTAAGGCCCATTTGTTGACAACCACTGGCACTGCTCCTCCGACTGTACTTTATATTGATGACCTCCCTGCAGATAATGCCAAAAAGGGGGAGAAAATTAAGGAGTGGGTAAAGAAAGGGATTGATAATGGGCTATACCTTGACACAGAAAAAGATGCAATGCTCAGAGATATTCCTTTGCCAGATGGTAGTAAAAAGGTTGATATTACCCAAAATGCACTTGATGATGCTGTCATAAGTGTAAAGAAGGATAGAGCGACAAAGGATCTAGCAAGGTGGAATGAGGAGAAAAGAGCTTTTATGGAGCTGAATGCGCAGGGTTGTTCTGGTGAAAAGGATGATCAAAATCCGATTCCAAAAGGAAATCTTACTAGAAAAGTAAGGAAACCCAAATCCACACCATCCAGCCTTCCAAAGCACACTCCAAAACCACTGTCCAAAAGCCACCAACATCAAACCTCCATCCAAGCAGTTGCTGAAACACCTGCTCCCACTCAAACACACACCACTTCAACACACACCACTACCACTGCTTTACCACCACCATCAGTTCCTGCCCTAAAGCAGAAGACAGCAGATGTTAAACATCTGTTGTAATGACAACAGTGGTTGAAACACCAGTTGTTTCAACAGCTGTTAGTCAGTCACAAACCACTGCCACCCAAATCACTCCCACTGATCCATCCAAAACATCATCTGCCCTCCCTAAAATAAAAAGGAGAAGGGTTGTCATATCAGATGATGATTCTCCATCACCACCATCAAAAGCTTCAAAATCCCAAGCACTTATCACAATTCCAAAACCCATTCCTCTCTCTTCAGCTCAAATGTACAAACCCTTACCTCCTGCAGGTGTTCAATTTCCTCTTGAACTTGTAACAGTCAGAGATGAAATTAAGTCTTTCTACTATGAGGAGGACCCTGCCAAAAGGAGCTTGCCATCGATTGAAGGATATCCCAGGCCAACAAATATTGAAGAATACTTGAAAATCAAGGCCAAGCAAGCAGAGGATATCTCAATAAAAAACAAATAAGGGAAATCTGATACAGAGTATCAACAAAACTACCAGTTTCTACTTACACAGGTCAGAGCTTTGGATCAGTTTGCAAAAAATGTATGTCAGCAAATCTCTGAGAAGGCAGATGAGTCCTTGAGAAGAGACTACATTGAAAACATCATGACCTACAAAACATACAAGGGGGAGAAACACATGTACAGAAACTGGACCATTCCTGAGCTTGAAAAAGAAGTAGCCAGGATTCATGAAATGATCAAGAATAAGGTCGAGCAGTCTCCCCCAGAAAAATTCAAAAGGTTGAAGTTGATAAGGCTTTGGAGCTGAAGAGATTGAAAGAGGAGCTGATAATTGCTGAATATGGGTCAAAGAACTCTGTGTCTAAGTGGGGAGAAGCGAGGGTCAGGACCACCTACAAAAGGTTGGAAGAGCTTAGGAAGAAAGATCCAACAGCTCCATAAAAACCTGATTACTCCAAAGCAGAGGTTTCAAAAGGATCATCAAAGCCACATCTCAAAAGAACCACTGCTCCTGCTGGTACTGCCATCTACAAAAGAAGGAGACAAAGCCAGTTAGGTTCTGAAACAGTTCAAGATATACTCACTGGAAATGCCATTGTGAAAAAGGGCCTTTTATTAATGTTGAAAGAAGAATCTGAACTAGAAAAATCTGCACATACTGCTCAGCCAGTTATGAATAGGCCAGCATCACCAAACTCCTCAACAAATAAAAATCTCCCAAGAAACCCATTACACCTAAAAATACAAGAGTGGAAAACTGATAAACAGAACCACATATTGACTATGGTCAGGGTAGATGGAGAAGTGAAGAAATTTACAAGGGAACAAGCTCTTGGCCTGAGGCTTGAAGATTTGCAGGATCTCCTTGATCTTCCACTTAGCAGGGATGATGATGATACAGATGCCTTGACTTTTGAACTACAATTCAAAGGGCAAATAAGGGAACTGTTGTTGAGGCAATAAAAATCTACAATAATGGAGAGTTTTGGCATTATCTGTTCCAGGGGGAGATTGTTGGGATTGAACCCTACCAAAGGAACAGATAATAAAAGCCAAAACTGGATCACAACAGTAGATTCAGAATAAGCAGATGTTTGGTTGCAAGTCTCTCCCCTTGAAAGTGGTTTCAACATCTGCTGACCTCCTATCTGCTGATCATGCAAACTGCTGACCTACAACTGCTGATCAAGACAAAGTCTGATAGAAGAACTAAAGCTCTGCTGCTCAATCTACTGCCTTGGTTCAAGCATTGCTGATCATAACAAGAACTGCTGGGTTCACAGCAGTGGAAGGATGCAGCAGCAGTTTGAGTCTGTTTTATGTATTGAAATGTAATATCAGTAGTTAGCATAGCAGTGTTTGTATAGATCAGAGGTTAGAGTTTGTTAGGAGGTTAGATGTCACTTTCATTGTGACGTCAGCTTTGATGCTCAGTGGTTTGCAAGTGCCTATAAATAGAACAGTACTCTGTACTGTTCTGTTTAGCTCTTTCACCATCTTCTTTCTGCACGAACAAACACTGAGCTAGGGCTGAGGGGGAGTTTGCATATCATACACACATTGTAATCAGAGTTTAAAAATAAATTTAATCATTTGATTCAGTGTTTGAAAATGTATGATTGATAGCATTTATTCTGTTTGATTGTGAAAAGTTTGCTTCCATTAAATTCCGCTGCACCACTCTTCCATTTGTTCATTTAAATTCAAACACAAATCACAATCAATCCAAACTCAGATCCTAACATTGCCGTTCATAAAAACGTTGAAAGATTGCCTCAACAAGAAAAATTTCAAATGGACCGGCGAAGCAGAAGAATCCTTGCAAGACATGAAGCGTTTCATTGAAAAGCTACCCATGTTAACAGCGCCATACCCGGAAGAGCTCTTAAAGATGTATCTAGCGGCAGTCCACAACGCTGTGAGTGCGGTACTTATGGTAGAAAGGGATGGCAAACAAACGCACATATATTACATCAGTCGGGTGCTAGCGGGACCCGAAACGCGATATCCAACACTTGAAAAATTGGTACTCGCCTTGGCCCATGCTACACGGCGTCTCCGAAGATACTTTCAAGGGCACCGCGTGCAAGTCTTAACAAATTATCCCCTACAACAAATCTTGCATAAACCAGAAATCTCTGGAAGATTGGCCAAATGGGCGATTGAGCTGGGAGCCCTGGATATTGAATATAGAAAGCGAACAACAATTAAGGGG
Organism: Helianthus annuus; assembly: GCF_002127325.2. Classification (NCBI taxonomy): domain Eukaryota; kingdom Viridiplantae; phylum Streptophyta; class Magnoliopsida; order Asterales; family Asteraceae; genus Helianthus; species Helianthus annuus. Next base: position 120,283,236 of record NC_035437.2, read on the forward strand.
CAAGTGATCGCCGATTTCTTGGCTGAAATTCCTGACGGAGAAGTAATACAAGACCCCGTGATCCAGGACATACCCGAGTCCAGAGCAACCAGGAAAACCTGGAAGTTATACACTAACGGGTCTTCCAGTGGAAAAGGATCCGGGGCGTGCCTCATGCTGATAAGTCCAGATGAAATTAGACTGATGTATGCCATGCGTTTTGACTTTGAATGCTCCAACAATGAAGTGGAGTATGAAGCGTTATTCGCGGGTTTGAGAATGGCCCAGTCTATGGGAGCAACAAAGTCAAACAAATTCCACTTATCTGTTTGACATTTACACACGTTAATACAAATACAGTTACCCATAAGGTCAGTGTTTCTTCAATCACAGTTGGTATTGGAGAGGTAAATATTTAGATTTGAGGTTATAGGTCTCAGGTACAAATTCAATCATAATCGGGTTTTATCGCAACGGGTCTTCGGGCCGCGGGTTGTTTCTGGAACTTGAGATGGTTGGCTTAGGCTATCTAGCGATGTCTGTGGTCGTGGATGTATGGGCTCGTCTTTGCTGTCTGTGGTCGCGTGCATATATGGGCTTCCTTTTTACCATTGGGTTACCTCGAATAGCCAGACTTCTGTTTCGTTAGAAAAAAAAGCAATAGTTTAGAAGCCTTTTTATCTTCGAACTGTTATTTAACATATATGCATGTTGATGCAACAAATAATAGACCAAGGATAGTAGCTGGGCTGGTTAGGCAAAAGGGTTGAAGGGTTCAACTTTGCCTAATGCAGGTCGTGGGGTCCCCCATGTTTGCAAGACGTGGAGAGAGGTTCACCAGATTGTTTTTGTTGTTTGCTGAAGATCCTCCTCTGAAGTGTGTTCAGATTCGAATGGATGAGCAAAAGGAATGTGTACTTGAGAGCAATGATCAGAGATTCTCCAAGAATCAGAGCTGATCCGAATGTCCTCTTCAGTAAATGAAGTGTCTAATTTATAGGAGAAGACATCACTTAAAGAGGAATGTGTTTGACTAGTGACCATGCTTGCAGTGGGGGACTTACTCTTTCGGGGGTTGAAGCCTTTTGAACCGCGGATAAAAGAGTGTGCTCTGTGGACCTGCGTTACTTTTGCGGCTGGTGAGTTGGTGAAGCAATCCAGAGATGTGACCTTTTACTGTCCCCGCATTGCTTTATCTCAACTCCCCGGGTTTTTAACCTTTGAACCATTTTACCCTTTGAGCATTCATGTATTTAAGTCATTTATATTTGGTCTTGGGCTACCCCCGTCATCAATGCATTTATGTGATGTTTCTGATTTAACCTAATTTATATGTCAACATTAAGTTAAAATATACACTTGGCATGAATAAACGCATCGCATTGGAAGTGTCACCTTTATAAAAGTATTATAATATTATTGTACAACTTGTTCATTTTTAATTTCAAACTAGGTCTTTTCCCGTGTCGCGCGTTGCGGCGGCAACTTCGCATTTGCGACTTTGCTACACACGTTATGATGATAACATTGACGCGTGGCGTCTGTTTGTGACGTGTTTTTGAATTTATTACGTTATGTTCATGATATTAACGTGGTTGTCTTGCTCGTTGAAGTGTAAATTCGTAAAAGTAATCTAAACAAAAGAATTGAAATGTTGAAGAAGACGAAATGTGAAGTTATTAAGTAGAAAAAAGATGGGGCTCAAAGTTTTCAATTACAAAAAATTAGGAGTCAATGTGTCACTTATCAAAAAATGAAGGTTGAATGTATAAAATCTCTAAAGTTAGATGTATGTTGCAGTCTAAATTTGTTTTTCGTTTTTCTTTCTTTTATTATTACTTATTATTTAACTAATGTTTATTTCATTTTCTTTACATCAAAATATTTTAAGATATATATCGAAAAGATTATAATATATAAGAATGGACAAAGTGAAGAATAGACAAAGTGACCAATGGTTTATGTCCATGTCTCAGATGACTACCAATTCTTGTTTGTGAGGTGTACAACTTCTATGTTCTACTTCAATGGTCACGTGAAAAAAGCATGGTAGGAGTCACCATGTATTAAGAGATTAAAAGAGAAAGGGTAGGTGGCAAAGCCACCGACCTTTCTCTTTAATATTATATAAATAAGCCAAAAAACAAAAATAATTAGCACCGAAAATTAAAGTGATCTAAATTTGTTTTGCCCACTGAACCATGGACATCCATTGCTTGCTTGTTCCCTCCGACTGGCCCAAAGCATTCTCTCTTTTACTATGAACCGGGCGTCTATGTTCGACAGTACTCGTCCGAGGGTGCCCTTGCACACGGTCCGCTCCAATGCAATTAACTAAAAAGGCACTGTCAGGTTCCTGCGGACACCTTAAAGTCTACCTGTATTTATTTGGCTTTGATTTAACTTAAAAAGTATAAAAACAAAACCAAGTCTTTGTTGAGTTCAAAAAATATAAATGTGTTGGCTACAGTTTAGAATCATTCACGATCCACCCCGTATTTTGGTGGTCTAAGGAAGAAAGAAACTAGGGATGGTCTTTTTTTTCCAGATACTCGTACTCGTACCCGTATCTGTACCGATTTTAGATCGGTACCTAGTTTTATTGATTTTTGTATTCGGTACTTTCGGTATTGGTACGAGTACGGGTACGGGTAAAAACGGGTACTGGTACCGAATTTTATGTATACCTTTAAAAGTTTTTTTGTATTATGTTTAATTTCGTATTATGGTATTTATAGTACTCGTATTGATTTTACCTACATAGTACCCGTATCGTATTAGTACTCGTGCCAATTTTACCTATTTGGTACTCGTACTATATTGGTACTAAATGCCCTTTAAGGTTAGAGAAAATAATGCAGACGATCTATTCCTCCCTACCCACGGTTTCTGATTCGATTCTAGTGTCGGCGTTCTCATTTGATTTTTCCGGTGTTCTGGGTTTTGATTCGTTCCAAGCATCCCAAGTAATGTAAACTACTTTTTCTCCTTAATTCTGTAAATGTGTATTATATTCAGTTGCATATAATACAATATGCATCCTTTAATACATTAACATTTTTCTTGATAAAACTTCCATCTTACCTTTTTGTGTGTTCACCGTGATAAGGTAAATTTCTTTTTATTTTTGATTTACGATTCTAACTTCTAAGCAAAATATCAGTTCTTTTCTTTTGTTTTTATAAAACTTAGGGTTCATTGTTTGGGTTGAGTGTTTCCCACCTGTTTATATTTGTATGATCATTGTAAATGAGAAACTCAAGAAGACTGTATGCAATTTGGTTTTGTAAAACAAGTAGATTATATAATAAAAGTTTGATTCGGTTTTGTCTTGTTAATGATTTGATTCTTCAATATTGGAGACTATAATGTGAGGGCAAAATAGACATTTTATAATTTATTTTTAATAAATTAAATTAAAATGGGTATATTTGATATTTTTAGATATAAGAAAGGGGATATATGTAATTTACTTTTTGGGCTGGGTATATATATAATAAATGAAGTTTGCAGGGGGGTATATGTAATTGCCCCGTTTATATTTGTATGATCATTGTAAATGAGAAACTCAAGAAGACTGTATGCAATTTGGTTTTGTAAAACAAGTAGATTATATAATAAAAGTTTGATTCGGTTGTGTCTTGTTAATGATTTGATTCTTCAATATTGGAGACTATAATGTGAGGGCAAAATAGACATTTTATAATTTATTTTTAATAAATTAAATCAAAATGGGTATATTCGATGTTTTTAGATATAAGAAAGGGGATATATGTAATTTACTTTTTGAGCAGGGTATATATGTAATAAATGAAGTTTGCAGGGGGATATATGTAATTGCCCCTTACCTATTTAGTACTCATACAAGTGCTCAAAAACTGAATAAAAACAAAATAGTATCAAAGCGGGAACCGTACCGAAAATACCCGTACTCGTACCTGTACCGTACCTATATATTTGGTACGGTATTTGGTACCCAGTTTTGTTCAAATTTGGTAACAGTACGGGTATAGATACGGGTACTGTACCAATCCCATCCCTAAAAGAAACAACTCAACAAGACCGGTGTGTGTCTAGGCACTAAAGTGCTGCATATGAGATTATTTATAATTTTTTTATGGGATTATGTATGGATATAGTATTAGATTATACCTGCCTAATTACCTTAAATAGAAATCGTACTCGTCACTAGGCATCAATATCGATGGCGTATTTATACTAAAATATTATCAAATATTAAAATCACTGTTAATAATATTTTAAGTTTGTAGAATTTGTTAAAAACTAAAAATATTCAAAAATATATGTTACAATCGTACATGAGCATTTAATATAACTAATCGCTTTTTTTTTTTTAATGGCTAACGTTACTCTCCCAAACTCCTATATTTACAAATAACTCACCCTTGCTTGGGATTGAACCCAAGACCACCCACTAAGAGGCAAGAGCCTCTACCAAGTGATCGTGGGTTCGAGTACGATTTCGATTTAAGGCAACTGATAGTTCTAAACACGGACCCAGTTTGAAAATTAACCTTTTATTTTATTGTATTGAGTTTGTCACTGTTTTCAGTACTAGACTCAGAGTCGTCCCCGAAAACTCTCAAAAAAATTTAGAACCCGGGCGACAAAAAGAATTGTGGTTAAGGAGAAATAAATTTAAAAAATAAAACAATACTGGTGGAGTCAAGACTTGAACTTGAGACCACTACATTATTTTAAAATGGCTTTTTTCCATAAACCGTTGAGCTCTCCTGATGACGCTTGCCATGCACCAGCGAATATCCATGAGCTCCATCTCTTTTGGGTTAACTTGATCGTAATCTTCTTTGGTCATGTTTGGATTACCGATCTTTTCTAAAATTAAACCTTCGTAAGACTCCAGAACAGAACATAAGAAACTCATGTGCTGTCGTGCGAAATCAATGTTCAGATTTGTAGAATCTTTCCAGTTTTGATTTGGACTGGATTTAGATGATGCGGATGATGAATGGTATCCAGAATCATAGTTTGAAGACTTGTTTTTCGATGAATCACCAGAATTATCTACACTGAATGCTGCTCTGATCTTTGGAGATTCGTTGTTCTGCAACAAACTTCTTCGGTAGTACAGATCAACATTTTGCTGATAACTAGAACTGGACATTTTGATTTGTTTCTGTAACTGCAGATCATGTCCTTCCAGTTTTTCAATCAATCCATCCAACGCCATTTCATCAAACTTGGCATCATTTTTCATCACAATCACAAAAGTTTTCCAATCTTCCTCAGGCGGTAACGCTTCGACAAGTTTATCAAAAATCTCTTCTCTATCCTTGTAGATTCCAAACCTCTCTAACTCGATCTTCAGATGACAAAACCTTTCAATCATTTGTCGAACCGTTTCGCCCTTCATGCAGCCAAATAGATCAAACTCCTTTTTCAGCAACGAGATTTTGTTTTTCTTGATGTCTTTGCCGCCTTCGGCTTTCAGCTTTAGAGCTTCCCACATTGATTTGGAAGTTTCGCCATGTTGGAGTAAAAACAAAATATCTTCTCTAACCGATTGTTGCAATAATGTTACCATTTTTAGTTCATCAGAATGTTTTTCTTTATCAAGTTTTGAAAATTCTGGAATACATTTTGATCATTCACATGTTTTTTATATCCGAAAGTCATCATAATCCAACTCTCATAGGCACAAGCCTTCACCCAATTTTCGAATCTCGTGCTCCACCAATGATAATCTTCGATATTCATTAGTTTAGGTGGCCTTGGTGATTTCCGTAAACATTATCATGATTTATATTATCATTTATGGCTTTTGAAATGCTTTTCGATGTAACAGTTATTGTTTCTGATGACTCGGAAGTGAACGCATTATAGAATGTGTTGTGGAATTCTTCAGCCATGATTCTGATGTTTGAACAACCTGTAAACAAGCAAACACTTGATCAAATCTCGAATCGAAAGTAATCAACATAGTGCGTTCGTACGAAGCTATAAGCCTGGGTTCGTACGAAGCCAAGCTTTTCAAAGAATCACACTTATTAACGTGGGTTCGTATGAAGCTATGTACTGGGCTTCGTACGAAGCTACTACAGTGACTTCGTAAAACAATTTTCAACAAAACTTAATTTTCTTCGTCGGTTCGTACGAAGCTAGGTGTATGGCTTCGTACGAAGCTAAGCTACGAAGAACATGCTCATGTTTTTCATGGTTTTTCACTGATTTGAGTATGATTTTGTTTGAATTTTGATCTGAAACTTTGTAGGATTGTTTGTGACACTTCGGGTTTTCCCGGACAACCGTTTTTGTAATTGATCAACTTGTATTTATATTTATATATTATTATTAAATGAAAATCGGTGATTTATCGTTACGTGTTCATTGTTGAGAAGGTGTACGTATATATGTAATTATATATATATATATGTATAAGTGTGTATGAGAGACGAGCCGAGACCCGACTCGAGACCGCTTGGTCTCGAGTGAACAGCAAGTGTTGGGCCGGTTAGGGCCTTGCGACCGAGAACCCAACCCGGATACCCCTAAGCCCACTCGTGACATTATATAAACCGACCCTCCCCTCCCTTAACCATTTTTACAACACTCACCTTCATTCACTCCTTCTTCCTCACTAAAACCCTAAAAACCTAAGAACTCTAGCAACCAAAACCATCTCCTTCTCCCTCTTCCTCTCTCGGATCAAGTAGACAAACGACAAGGAGGATCGGCCGGATCAATCTTCACCCGAACACCCCCTTTCTTACACCTCGAGTTAGCCGGTTAGTGTTTTCTTGGCTTGAATGTGATCTTCATTATTTTGTGCTTGATTATGCTTGTTGATGATTGTTTGGCCATGTTTTGTGTGAATAAAAACATGTGAAATGGATAACCGGTTAGCATGTTTATGTTTCGGGATGTTGAGATAGAATGGATATTCATGATTTTGGTTGATTAAATATAATATGTCTCGGATTAAATTGTTTGCATGTTATATGATGATGGTTATTGATGCTTGTTATCCGGATGATGTTACGAGAAGGATTGGAGGGTTTTTATGCATGATCTCGGGGTTGGTTTGTTGATAAATGGGGTTGATTGTTCATAAGAAATTTCTTGAATGTGTTTGAATATGGTAAGAACATGTATGAATGTCCTTGAAATATTTTGAATATGCCTTGTTTGATCTGTTTTAGACATAATTTAGACAAGAAAACATGTTTAGTGGGGATAGTACACTGTTACATGAAAATGCAATTCTATTGGTCAGTACATTGCAGGTTCTAGAAGATTTGTTGTGCACGTAATCGCGGTTGCGAGTCGCAACCTTTGGTTGCGACTCGAGACCACATCAAGTCTTGTCGAGATCTCCCGGTTGCGAGTCGCAATCAACGCGTATCGAATCCGGTTGCGAGTCGTAACCACTGCTGCTAAGTCGGAACCGCTAGTTGCGAGTCGGAACCTCTGGTTGCGACTCGTAACCAAAACGTGATAAACCGAGACCTCGGTTGTGAGTCGTAACCTCGGTTGCGAGTCGCAACCACCCTTGTCTCGACTGGGCTACTTTTTGACTGTTGGGCTTTCTGTTGACTGGGCTACGTGTTGTTACTGCTGATTGTATGTTTAGGGCTGACCCAATAACCCAACTGTTTGTTGTTACGCATGGTATACGTGTTTGCTATATGTGTTGCCGTACATGTTCGCTATGTGTTTATTTGTACCCAACTTGACCCATATTTGGTAACCATGCTAGGACGTGGTGACCAACATACTTGACCGGGTAAAATAATCTACCGAGCAACCCAAGGTGAGTTCACAACTTAAAAGCATGCGTCCCGGTGGTTTGGGACACGAGACTAAAACAACCCTATCCCCTTGTAAAGGGGATACCATTCACTTTCCTTCCCTAGTTACTGGGAACAAACTTACTTTCTCTTCCCTTGTATTGGGAAACCTTTTAGTTAATTACTGTTTATACGGAATGCAACCAAACGGCACTAAACGCAACTCTATCACTCAAGTCCCTACTACATAATACCGATTAGTCGCCGGGGCCAGGCGAACGGGTTATTAGTTGATAGCGCTATTTAGGTTTTACCAACCTCACACCGTGCCATGGTATGGGATCGGTCGTGAACTAATGTACTCAGGCATCCGTCAATGATGATAGAACATTGACATCGGGGCATCCTGCGGAAACGCAAACGGTTACCTAGTGTTCGGTATTGGAAAAACAGTTTAGTCGCTAACTTTTGGGGTAGCTCCCCATGGCATGTATAAACGGATAAATTAACTGGTGAAACAAGTTTTGGTAATTAAAACTGGACAACTAGTGAACTCACTCAACATTATTGTTGACCCCTTACTGCATGCTTTGCAGGTGGCCAGTGACTGGAGCAGCTGCTTGGGATGTGTAGTGGTCGTCTGCCCGTGTGTTGGGCATTTATCATGCTTACCTTATGAACATTGTTTAAAACTGTTTATTTATGCTTCCGCTACTTTTTACTCTGAACTTAAAACGTTGAACTCTAAACTTAACACTTGCTAATCGTATGGTTAGTAAGCACTATTTGGATATTAAATTTAATCATTCAGTATGATTGGTGGCTGGATCCTGGTCAGTCACGCCCTCGAAGCGGGTGTTATCCGCAGGTGGATTTTGGGGGTGTGACAGATTGGTATCAGAGCCATTGGTTATAGTGAACTTGGTTTTAAAAAGGGGAAAATCTTTTTGAGAAAAACCAGACTATAACCCGTGACTCGTGACGACACTACACTCCAAGTGCAAGGCTCGACTTGTCTGACCTCCTAGCTCGGACCCATATTTGCTTGCTTATTTGTCTTGTGCTTTCTGCTTTACTATACGTACTAGTTTGCCTGATTAGATAGATACGCCTTCTCTCTTCTATCTCATTCCCGCTATGTTACGACACCACACTCATACTATGTTTTCTGGTTATGAAGACAATGAGTGGACGCGGACGAGGAAACGTCAACATGACTCAGGCTCAGTTCACTAACCTGCTCAACACGGTGGCTGCAGCTTTCGCAGCTCACCCTACGCCTGTGCAACCACGTGTCTGTACCTTCAAGACCTTCATGGATTGCAAGCCTCTTCCATTCAGTGGCACTGAGGGTGCCATAGGTCTCCTGCACTGGATCGAGAAGGTCGAAGCTGTCTTCGCTGTCTGCGAGTGTCCCCCTGCTAATTGGGTGAAGTTTGCTACTGGTACTCTTGAGGGAAGCGCACTTTCATGGTGGAAGGCGCAAATTCAAATGCTTGGTTTGGAGACTGCAAACGCTACTGCATGGGAAGATTTCAAGGATATGATCAAGGAAGAGTATTGTCACAGGGATGACATCCACAAACTCGAGGACGAGTACTATGAACTCAAGATGGCTGGGTCAGAGATTGAGACCTACACCAAGCTGTCCAACGACTATGCTGCTCTTTGTCCAAACATGTCCCGACCCATGTATCGAAGGATCGAATTGTACATCAAGGGTTTAGTCCCGGAAATCAGGAGCCACGTAACCTCGGCCAACCTCACTGCCATACAGCCCGTGGTTCGTCTTGCCCACAAACTCACCAACCAGGCTGTGGAGGAGGGCAGGTTGCCCAAAAGGATCAGTGCTGCGGAAGGAACTTACAGTGATGGCAAACGAAAGTGGGATGGAAATCAGGGCAAAGATGCTAACTCTACTCAGGCCCCAACTCAGCAAAGGAAAACTGACAACAACAGGGGCACTCAGCAACAGGGTGGCTACCGGGGAAGCTACCCTAAGTGCAACAAGTGTAACAGGCACCACAATGGGGCATGTAACAAGGGTCAGTGTCAGCGATGCCACAAGATGGGGCACGAAGCCAAGGATTGAAGGAGTCAGTTCCCAGCAAGGCAGAATCAGCAACAACCCCAACAGCAACAGCAGCAGGGAAACAACCGGGCATGTTTTAAATGTGGGGCAACAGGGCACATGCGAAAGGATTGCCCTGAACTGAATCAGAATCGCAACAATAATCAAGGAGCTGGGAACAATGAGCAAAACAACAACGCTGGGAATGGTGCAAGGGGAAGAGCTTTCGTGATTGGAGCTGGTGAAGCAAGGAACGATCCCAACGTCGTGGCGGGTAAGTTCCTACTTGATGATCGTTATGTTTCTGTGTTATTTGATTCCGGTGCCGATGCCAGTTATGTATCCCTTCGCATTAGTAAGAAACTTAAGCACTCGCCTGCATTATTAAGTTCTAAGCACATCGTCGAGATAGCTAATGGTAAGAACATCGAGGCCACGCACATGATCCACGACTGCACCCTAGAATTGTCTGGCCACACGTTTAGTATCGATCTTTTCCCTGTCAAACTTGGGAGCTTCGACGTCGTCATTGGTATGGATTGGTTATCCAAACATCGCGCTGAGATCCTCTGTCAAGAGAAAGCGGTTCGTATTCCTCGCCGTTCTGGCCAACCTCTCATCGTCCAAGGCAACAAAGGTGGAGAAGTCACAGGCATTATCTCGCTCCTGAAAGCCCAGAAGTGTTTACAAAAAGGACACACCGCTATCCTAGCACTCGTCACCGACACCCACGATAAGGAAAAGAGGATTGAAGATTTTCCTGTAGTACGTGACTATCCCGAGGTATTCCCTGAGGAATTACCCGGACTCCCTCCCCACCGTCAGGTCGAATTCCAAATCGAGCTAGCTCCTGGAGCAGCACCCATAGCTCGTGCACCTTACCGTCTAGCCCCTGCAGAACTGAAGGAACTCTCTACGCAACTACAGGAACTATTGGATAAAGGATTTATCCGTCCTAGTTCATCACCCTGGGGAGCCCCAGTACTCTTTGTCAAGAAGAAGGATGGCACATTCCGAATGTGCATTGACTATCGTGAGTTGAACAAGGTTACCATCAAGAATCGTTACCCTCTCCCGCGCATCGACAACCTATTCGATCAGTTGCAAGGATCGAGCTACTATTCTAAGATTGACCTGCGATCAGGCTATCATCAGCTGAGAGTTCGTAATGAAGACATCTCTAAGACTGCATTCAGGACTCGATATGGTCATTACGAGTTCCTCGTTATGCCTTTTGGAATGACCAACGCGCCGGCAGTGTTCATGGATCTTATGAACCGCGTATGTAAGCCTTACCTCGACAAATTCGTGATTGTGTTTATCGACGACATCCTGATCTACTCGAAAAGTCAAGAAGAGCATGAACGACACCTACGCCTTATTCTGGAGCTCCTTCGCAACGAGCAGCTGTACGCCAAATTCTCTAAATGTGACTTCTGGCTTCGAGAAGTCCATTTCCTCGGCCATGTAGTTAATAAGAACGGAATTCATGTTGACCCAGCTAAGATCGAATCAATAAAGAACTGGCCTACACCTAAGACTCCCACTGAAGTTCGCCAATTCTTGGGATTGGCAGGCTACTACCGCAGATTCATTCAGGGATTCTCAAAGATTGCACAACCCCTCACGACTCTTACTCAGAAAGGCATTGTTTACAAGTGGAATGAAGCTCAGGAGTCGGCTTTTCAGAGGCTTAAGGATAACCTCTGTAGCGCTCCTATTCTTTCGTTGCCTGAAGGCACTGACGAATTTGTGGTTTACTGCGATGCGTCTATCCATGGGCTCGGTTGCGTGTTAATGCAACGCGAGAAAGTTATTGCCTACGCCTCACGACAACTCAAGACACACGAAAGGAACTACACAACGCATGATTTGGAACTGGGAGCAGTGGTTTTTGCTCTTAAGATATGGAGACATTACCTGTACGGTACCAAGTGCACTATTTACACCGATCACAGGAGTCTCGAGCATATCTTTAGGCAAAAGGAATTGAACATGAGACAACGTCGATGGGTCGAACTCTTGAATGACTACGAATGCGCCATCAAGTACCATCCGGGCAAGGCCAATGTCGTGGCAGACGCCCTCAGCCGAAAGGACACTATACCAAAGCGCGTGCGAGCATTGCAACTTACCATCCAGTCTAACCTCCCTACCCAGATCCGAAATGCTCAAGTTGAAGCATTGAAACCAGAAAACATCAGGGCTGAGTCTCTGCGAGGGTCGAGGCAGCAACTAGAACAGAAAGAAGATGGCGCTTACTATGTAACAGGGCGCATCTGGGTTCCACTCTTAGGGGATCTACATGAACTCGTGATGGATGAAGCCCACAAGTCCCGCTACTCAGTACATCCTGGTTCGGACAAGATGTATCACGATTTGAAGACTACATATTGGTGGCCTGGCATGAAGGCCCACATAGCAACATACGTCAGCAAATGTTTGACTAGCGCCAGAGTCAAACAGAGTACCAGAAGCCAGCAGGCCTACTTCAACAACCAGAAATCCCGAAATGGAAATGGGAGCAAATTTCCATGGATTTTGTTACAGGGCTACCTAGGTCTCAACGCGGAAATGATGCTATTTGGGTAATAGTAGATCGATTGACCAAGTCCGCGCACTTTCTGGCTATTAAGGAAACAGACAAGTTTTCTACCTTGGCGGAGATTTACTTAAAGGAAGTAGTTTTGAGGCACGGAGTGCCAACCTCGATTATTTCCGACCGAGACGCTCGTTTTACTTCGGAATTGTGGCAAGCTATGCACAAATCCTTTGGCTCACGTTTGGACATGAGCACCGCCTATCACCCGCAAACGGATGGACAGTCTGAACGCACCATCCAAACCCTAGAAGACATGCTTAGAGCGTGTGTGATCGATTTTGGCAAGAACTGGGAGAAGCATCTACCGTTAGTAGAGTTCTCGTATAACAACAGCTACCACACTAGTATTCAGGCAGCACCTTTTGAGGCATTGTACGGTCGTAAATGCCGGTCACCTCTCTGCTGGGCGGAAATCGGTGATAGTCAAATCACGGGCCCAGAGATGGTGGTAGATACAACGGAAAAGATTGCCCAGATCAGACAACGCATGGCGGCAGCTCGTGACCGTCAGAAGAGTTACGCTGATAAGCGTAGGAAACCATTGGAATTCCAGGTCGGCGACCGGGTTCTACTTAAAGTCTCACCCTGGAAGGGTGTGGTTCGCTTTGGTAAACGGGGCAAGCTTAATCCGCGATACATTGGACCATTCGCAATTGCCGAGAAGATCGGTAAGGTTGCTTACAGACTGAACCTACCTGAAGAGCTAAGTGCGGTACACAATGTTTTCCACATATCTAACCTGAAGAAGTGTTTGTCGGATGAAACACTTGTGATTCCTTATAAGGAATTGACTATTGATGAACGGCTACACTTTACTGAGGAACCGATTGAAATCACTGATCGAGAGATCAAAACCCTCAAACGTAGCCAGATACCTCTTGTACGAGTCCGTTGGAACTCGCGACGCGGCCCAGAGTTTACCTGGGAGCGGGAAGACCAGATGAAGCACAAGTATCCCCGGCTATTCCCTAACGAAAACCCCAGCACTGAAGCTACAACCGAATTTCGGGACGAAATTCCCAACTAACGGGGGATGATGTGACACCCCGTTGAAACGCTTTCACTTACGCTAGCTTGACAATGGCTGCCTTAACTTTCGGGACGAAAGTTCCTAAAACTTGGGGATAATGTGACACTTCGGGTTTTCCCGGACAACCGTTTTTGTAATTGATCAACTTGTATTTATATTTATATATTATTATTAAATGAAAATCGGTGATTTATCGTTACGTGTTCATTGTTGAGAAGGTGTACGTATATATGTAATTATATATATATATATATATGTATAAGTGTGTATGAGAGACGAGCCGAGACCCGACTCGAGACCGCTTGGTCTCGAGTGAACAGCAAGTGTTGGGCCGGTTAGGGCCTTGCGACCGAGAACCCAACCCGGATACCCCTAAGCCCACTCGTGACATTATATAAACCGACCCTCCCCTCCCTTAACCATTTTTACAACACTCACCTTCACTCACTCCTTCTTCCTCACTAAAACCCTAAAAACCTAAGAACTCTAGCAACCAAAACCATCTCCTTCTCCCTCTTCCTCTCTCGGATCAAGTAGACAAACGACAAGGAGGATCGGCCGGATCAATCTTCACCCGAACACCCCCTTTCTTACACCTCGAGTTAGCCGGTTAGTGTTTTCTTGGCTTGAATGTGATCTTCATTATTTTGTGCTTGATTATGCTTCTTGATGATTGTTTGGCCATGTTTTGTGTGAATAAAAACATGTGAAATGGATAACCGGTTAGCATGTTTATGTTTCGGGATGTTGAGATAGAATGGATATTCATGATTTTGGTTGATTAAATATAATATGTCTCGGATTAAATTGTTTGCATGTTATATGATGATGGTTATTGATGCTTGTTATCCGGATGATGTTACGAGAAGGATTGGAGGGTTTTTATGCATGATCTCGGGGTTGGTTTGTTGATAAATGGGGTTGATTGTTCATAAGAAATTTCTTGAATGTGTTTGAATATGGTAAGAACATGTATGAATGTCCTTGAAATATTTTGAATATGCCTTGTTTGATCTGTTTTAGACATAATTTAGACAAGAAAACATGTTTAGTGGGGATAGTACACTGTTACATGAAAATGCAATTCTATTGGTCAGTACATTGCAGGTTCTAGAAGATTTGTTGTGCACGTAATCGCGGTTGCGAGTCGCAACCTTTGGTTGCGACTCGAGACCACATCAAGTCTTGTCGAGATCTCCCGGTTGCGAGTCGCAATCAACGCGTATCGAATCCGGTTGCGAGTCGTAACCACTGCTGCTAAGTCGGAACCGCTAGTTGCGAGTCGGAACCTCTGGTTGCGACTCGTAACCAAAACGTGATAAACCGAGACCTCGGTTGCGAGTCGTAACCTCGGTTGCGAGTCGCAACCACCCTTGTCTCGACTGGGCTACTTTTTGACTGTTGGGCTTTCTGTTGACTGGGCTACGTGTTGTTACTGCTGATTGTATGTTTAGGGCTGACCCAATAACCCAACTGTTTGTTGTTACACATGGTATACGTGTTTGCTATATGTGTTGCCGTACATGTTCGCTATGTGTTTATTTGTACCCAACTTGACCCATATTTGGTAACCATGCTAGGACGTGGTGACCAACATACTTGACCGGGTAAAATAATCTACCGAGCAACCCAAGGTGAGTTCACAACTTAAAAGCATGCGTCCCGGTGGTTTGGGACACGAGACTAAAACAACCCTATCCCCTTGTAAAGGGGATACCATTCACTTTCCTTCCCTAGTTACTGGGAACAAACTTACTTTCTCTTCCCTTGTATTGGGAAACCTTTTAGTTAATTACTGTTTATACGGAATGCAACCAAACGGCACTAAACGCAACTCTATCACTCAAGTCCCTACTACATAATACCGATTAGTCGCCGGGGCCAGGCGAACGGGTTATTAGTTGATAGCGCTATTTAGGTTTTACCAACCTCACACCGTGCCATGGTATGGGATCGGTCGTGAACTAATGTACTCAGGCATCCGTCAATGATGATAGAACATTGACATCGGGGCATCCTGCGGAAACGCAAACGGTTACCTAGTGTTCGGTATTGGAAAAACAGTCTAGTCGCTAACTTTTGGGGTAGCTCCCCATGGCATGTATAAACGGATAAATTAACCGGTGAAACAAGTTTTGGTAATTAAAACTGGACAACTAGTGAACTCACTCAGCATTATTGTTGACCCCTTACTGCATGCTTTGCAGGTGGCCAGTGACTAGAGCAACTGCTTGGGATGTGTAGTGGTCGTCTGCCCGTGTGTTGGGCATTTATCATGCTTACCTTATGAACATTGTTTAAAACTGTTTATTTATGCTTCCGCTACTTTTTACTCTGAACTTAAAACGTTGAACTCTAAACTTAACACTTGCTAATCGTATGGTTAGTAAGCACTATTTGGATATTAAATTTAATCATTCAGTATGATTGGTGGCTGGATCCTGGTCAGTCACGCCCTCGAAGCGGGTGTTATCCGCAGGTGGATTTTGGGGGTGTGACATTGTTCAGAAACATTTTTCACACGATATATAAAAAATCTAGCCGATTTTAACCGTGAAATCTCCGTAGATCTGAGTTTAAAGTTCAAAGAAAATGAGAAAAAGATGAGTAGAAGAAGATAAGTGTAGAAAGTGATGATTTCAGCTCTGATGATCATGAAACAACTACACTCTTTGTGTCTTTAATCTGTACAATCAAACACCCGCTCTGATACCACTTGAGAAATCAGGATCGAGATCGATTCCTTCACCGTTGAATGCGTACAAACATGTATAATGTGCGGAATCCAAATACATGTGTGGATCAGACACTCTGATGTAATTATAATATGTTTTCTATTACTGATTTGACAGTACAGAACCTTGAAAACAAACGAGCAGAGCTTCGCCTCAAAGTTGCTCCAAATGTTACAAATGACAAAGACTCATCAACTATATATAGAGATCCGGCTTCGTACGAAGCCTTGCATGGTGCCTTCGTACGAAGCTGCTGGCTTCGTACGAAGCTACCTCAGCTTCATATCTCGCTCTCTTTTAATCAGTATCAGTCTTGTATCATCTATTTCAGCTATGATACGTGATTGACGTAAGCGATAGACATATGCACTCACAGCATCGAAATACATCGAGATCGTACCCATGGGATATTAGGTCTATCCCAGTAGCTCCAGTAGTTAGTTAAGGGAGATGTTTTCGGCACTTTTCAGTGCCCGAAATCAGAGATTGAAAATGGGCAAATGAGATTTGTGACAAATGGCAAATAACCGGTGATTCTGTACAAAATAGTCACTATTTTATTTACATAATCTCATGCATTTAGCGTAATTTAATTATGTAACTGTATCGTTTATTAGATAAAAGCGTTAGGACAAGAAAACAATGCTAAAACATATGTTGGTTTTCGTCGTATTTCGAAACCAATCAAACAATGTCATAAAAGTGTTGGTAGAAAGTGCTGCGCGCACTATTCACGATCACAGTATTCATGCCAGCAAAACCGTGAAAACAGAACAAAACAAGGAAAATCGACACACGGATAACATAACTGAGTCCATTTACATAAGAAAACACCAATGAGAAAACATATCTTGCAAAAATCTAGAACTTTCTGGTACAACGCCTTAAATACTAAAACGTCCGTTTCGCCAAAAATATGACAATTTTAACTCGTCCGAAACTAAAATTTGGCATTTCCGGGACTCCGGAACTATGATAATTGATGACATATACACTAAAACACTTTCGGAATATCATTGAAGTGTCCAAAACATAATGAGTAAACATTGTAGCGTCACACCCTGCTAGTAGCGGAAGCGTATTGTGTGTGACATAAGAAAGGTAATCATTGCATCCAAATGAGTAAACATAATAAACCACAACGATGCCATAGATATATATTGTTTTCAAACAAAGTTTACAAGTTTCCAACATAGTTTTCTAGTTTCCACAACGTTCACAAACGTTAACCATAACATAGTTATTTTACACAACACAAAAGATAGTTTTTGACATAAAACATAGTGAGGTTTTGTCCCCTATATACCCATACGAAGTTGGGATATAAAATAAAAACCCTCTAAAAGCGGCTATCATCGTCATTGACTTTCCCGTTTCCCGTAGTGTATCACCGGCTCAAGACAAATTAAGCTTAACTAGTTCGCCATGTTGTCCGTTTGGTTGTTTTGGCATCGGAAATATCGCTTACTAGTTCACCGGATCGATATCGAACTAGTTTACTACATAGCGATGTAATATCGAAAGCTTATGGTTTTGGACATTACAATGATATTCCCAAAGTGTTTTAGTGTATATGTCCTCAATTCTCATAGTTCCGGAGTCCCGAAAATGCCAAATTTTAGTTTTGGACGAGTTAAAATTGTCATATTTTTGGCGAAACGGACGTTTTAGTATTTAGGGCGTTGTACCGGAAAGTTCTAGATTTTTGCAAGATATGTTTTCTCATTGGTGTTTTCTTATGTAAATGGACTCAGTTAAGTTATCCGTGTGTCGATTTTCCTTGTTTCGTTCTGTTTTCACGGTTTTGCTGGCATGAATAGTGTAACCGTGAATAGTGCGCGCAACACTTTCTACCAACACTTTTAGGACATTGTTTGATTGGTTTCGAAATACGACGAAAACCAACATATGTTTTAGCATTGTTTTCTTGTCCTAACACTTTTATCTAATAAACGATACAGTTACGTAATTAAATTATGCTAAATGCATGAGATTATGTAAACAAAATAGTGATTATTTTGTACGGAATCACCGGTTATTTGCCATTTGTCACATTCTCCCCCTGTTAAAAAGAATTTCGTCCCGAAATTCACGTTGAGTTATCCTTTGCAGGAAACTTCTCAAACAGGTGGGGATACTTTGTCTTGATTTGATTTTCACGTTCCCATGTATACTCGGGTCCGTGACGTAGTTTCAACGGATCTTTACTAGTTTAATACGACTTCTCCTTGTCTTATGGACTTTCCAGTCCATAACCTCAACAGGTTCTTTGGTAAACTGGAGTTTGTCGTCTTCGTGAATTCCATCCGCTGGGATGATAACTGTTTCGTTGGTTGGACTTTTCTTGAGGTCCAACACATGAAATATGTCATGTACGTTATTGAGTTCTTCTAGCAACTTTAGCTTGTAAGCAACAATACCCACCTTTGCCAGAATTTCAGAAGGCCCAATGTATCTCGGGTTTAGTTTTTTCACGTTTCCCGAATCTAGCTACGCCTTTCCAAGGTGAGATTTTCAGTAAGACTTTGTCTCCGACCTCGAAGGATAATGGTTTACGTCTTCTGTCCGCGTAGCTCTTTCGTTTGTCACGAGCCACCTTGATACGGTCTCGTATCTTTGATATCTTATCATGTAACACCCTAGTTACTAAATTACGGTTTTACATGTAAATACCACAATTTAGATGTGTAATTAAGACTACACATAGTATAAAAATACGGGCTTATTAAAACTTTTACAAATCATAAGTTATTCAACATAACGTAATTGAGTTCGTCGTTTAAAATTTACGGCGAGGCAATGTGCGGAAGCATGTGTCTTTATCGTGTTCGGTTCTTTGCTGAGCTTGATCGTCTTTCGGCATCCAAAATGTACCTACATTTCATAAACATGAAATGCTTTAGTCATACGGGGATTATAATGTGTCTACACAAATCTGGTAATGAAAATGGAAGGAAAAAGAATCCCAACGTTAAACTCTTGATCTTAAAACAAAGATTTCCAACTGGTCTCCACCGTAACTTACGATGGGCACCGTAAGTTACGGTGGCCCCTGTATTACAATTCTCCTACTGTACTTCAGTAGGCAACCACCGTAACTAAATCAGTTCCACCGTAACTTACGGTGGACACCGTAAGTTACGGTGGTCCCTGCATTCAGCCTTTCTTTTTTACCGCCTATTGATACGAAAACTTTCGTATCTTTCAATCCGCTTGTCCGTTTGACCTACCGTTTCTTCCTACATGATTGTAATTTGGTCCTCTATGGAGTTTAAATCCAACATTCGGTTTAACAAAATTTTAGACTTTTAAGTCTTCGGCTTATTACCCTTTTTACCAAATTTTGACCCGTTCGATCCTTATCAAACAAACAAGTTTGTTTGAACCTTATCTCTCATAAACCTATTAAATTCAATGATGTTTAACATAATAGGCTCCAATTACAGGTTTATATACCTTCTTAAACCCATTTTCACTCATATGCTTATTTTGACCCGTTAAGGGTATTTAAGCATATTTTAAGCACCAATCTCTTTCATTCATTTCTAAATGCATATGTCCACATTTCTTATCAAATGACCTCCCACCACAAATATAGTTGTGGTGGATTCAATGTGGTGATTTATGTATTCCAAATTTTACCCTTCAAATCATTATTCTACGGCAAAGACTCTTTATAGAGTCATTTGACCAATATTTTACATCTTTCACTTTTCATACTCATTCAAAGTATTTATTTCATCCTATCACTTATTTCCAAACAACCTTTATGGTTTGTTTGCTCAATTTCGCTTACAAGGGCGTTTTAGTAAATTTTAGTCCTTCTTTTACGACGAAGGACTTTTAGTACTTGTTTGACCCAAAAGTCCGACTTCTAACTATAGTTTTGTTTAGGAACCATTATGTTTCTAAAATGTCATAATCATGACTAAATTTATTTGGTTTACCTAAAAGATAACCAAATATCTATACTTTAACCTTGTCTAACTCTTATAGAACCCCCAATTCTACGTGATGAGTTGTATCACCATACATACCTGGATCGGATCAATATATTAACCCGTTTCAGTACATTTCCTTAGTGGCTGTAAATTGATAGCGATGTAAGCATCCATGTGCTATTTATTTCCTAAAATCAAACAACTTGACAACCCGTTAGTCGATATTGTCAAAGGGTGATAATTTCACCTTTTGACTTGTTTGGTCTATATGACCAATTACCATCGTCAAATTGTCAAGTTACCATTTTACCCTTAATGGTTATTATGATTTAACTTATATGATAACCATTAAAAGTACATGTTTCGTTCGTCATAACATGATCGAATTTCAGATTTAACTCATTTTTAGCCATCATTAAGTTTTCTTATCATATTTGATTATCTTGTTCCGTACGACCACACGTCGGAACACCATATCTCAATTAGGTATTTGTCTTTTTCGTAACTAATACGATGAAAGAATATTCTAAATTATATGATAGTGTAAGATATACTTACCTTGCATCCATGCCACGCTTTTCTTTCCGTACTCGCTCCGTTTGACCCGCTTCATCCACAAGCTTCCACCTAGCTTGTTAGGAGTCAAACTATCATCATAATTCGTAAGACGGTTAGTTTAGTCATTATTAGCTATGACTATTCCATCTTATAAATTTTATGTCGAATCTACCATTCGACTTCATCATTGATTAGTTTAACTTTCTAAAAGTTAACTACCGTTATTCATATGACAAGTACCATTTACATTAAATCAACATCACGATTAGAATTTATATTACCCCATATCATACGGGATAAATCGAGTTTGGTAATCAAGCATTTCATTTACAGTTTCAGCATTTTAGTTTTCATTTAGGCATTTTAACAAACACCTAGTGTGCATAATTTTACATATTTACTAACTAGTTCATTACTAGTTATTTTTACCAAAGTTAACATCAATTTGGTAATTTCGCATCAATTTTAACATCAACAAACCTGAAATTGCTCTATAGAATTCAAATTACACTAGTACAACTATCATAATCCTAGTGTCTTCATACTTCTACATCACCCACTTAACACCTTCAATGGTGATTATGGAATTCTCAAGTATTGAGCATAATTTCAACGATCTAATGACTAGGGTTTATTCCTAGACACTATTTCATTCTAATTTCATCCAAACAACATTCATGCATGATTATCAAATTTCACAAGTATCATCAAAATATGAATTTCGACATACCTCTTGATTCACATGAGTAGGTGATCGTTATTATGTGTTCAGATCCGAATTCGGGCTTCAATTAGCCTTTCAATTTCTTGATTTGTGCTTGTTAGGGTTTTGAGCTCAAGATGTTCTTGGCTCCTGTGGATATCTCGACCAGAACACACACTTTAAGTGTGTGTTTTGGTGTTTTACTTTTGTTTTAATAAAATAAGTTTCCCCACTTGACAATATTAGTCCCTCATGTTTCCTTTTGATCAAATGAAGCTGTAACTCACCATTAGTCACTTAATCACATGATACTAACTAGGTTAATTATTCCTTGTTACTTTAGCGGGTTCGGGAAGTTATAACCCGTTATGTTTTTAAGTCCCGTTAACTCGGGCCTTTCATAACTTTATTTACTCAAGCATTTATTTTCCTTTTTAATTAATATTAGGATTATTTGCTTAAGTCCTAATACTCGCCAGGTTAATTTTACCATTAACGGTATTTCATCCGTCTTTTAGTACTAACGTGGTTTGACTACCAAACCCGTTTTCGGGGTGTTACACATCAGTAGTCTCTTGGACTAGTTCGGGGCCAATGAGTTGTTTGTCTCCGACTTCCACCCAACACAGCGGTCATCGGCACTTTTGTCCGAATAGTGCTTCGAATGGGGGCAACTTTAATGCTTGTGTGATAACTGTTGTTATATGAGATCTCTACCAAAGGTAAATGAGTATCCCAATTTACACCTACATCCCTCACACAGGCATGAAGCATGTCCTCCAAATTTTGGATGGTTCGCTCGCTTTGGTCATCGGGTTGTGGACGAAATGCGGTACCTAGATCTACACGATGCTTGAAATGATTGCCAAATCCTTGACACGAAGCAACCATTTCGGTCAGAGATTACTGAAACATGCACCCCATGACGTGCCACAATCTCTTTAAGGTAAGGTTCAGCTAACTTCTTGGTACTGTCTTTCTCGCGAATCGGTAAGAAGTGAGCTGACTTGGTTAATTGATCAACGATAACCCAAATCATGTCATGACCTCGAGAGGTCCGTGGTAGTTTTGTGATGAAATCCATTGATATATCTTCACATTTCCAAACAAGAATCTCGAGTTGCTGTAATAAGCTGGACGGATTTTGATATTCGGCCCTTACCTTTTCACAAGTTAGGCATTTCCCAATATAGGTCGCAATGTCTCCCTTGAGATTAGGCCACTAATAGTGTTCTTTTAAGCCTTGATACATCTTATCGGATCCCGGATGTGTTGAATATTTCGACTTGTGTGCTTCGTCCAGCACCGAGTCTCGTAGACCGCCAAAATATAGGATCCAGATCCTTCCCATGAAATATAAAGTGTCATCTTTGTTCATTTCCATTTGTTTTTCCAATCCCCGTAAGGATTCCGCTTGAATGTTCTCCAGATTTAGAGTTTCTTGTTGTGCATCATGCACTCGAACCGTAAAGTTCGTCTGAGTTGTTATTTCTAAAGCTCGTGTAGATCTAGGTACAGCATTTCGTCCGCAACCCGATGACCAAAGCGAGTGAACCATCCAAAATTTGGAGGACATGCTTCATGCCTGTGTGAGGGATGTAGGAGGAAATTGGGATACTCATTTACCTTTGGTAGAGATCTCATATAACAACAGTTATCACACAAGCATTAAAGCCGCCCCCATTCGAAGCACTATTTGGACGAAAGTGCCGATCACCGTTGTGTTGGGCGGAAGTCGGAGACAAACAACTCATTGGCCCCGAACTAGTCCAAGAGACTACTGATAAGATATCAAAGATACGAGACCGTATCAAGGTGGCTCGTGACAAACGAAAGAGCTACGCGGACAGAAGAAGTAAACCATTATCCTTCGATGTCGGAGACAAAGTCTTACTGAAAATCTCGCCTTGGAAAGGCGTAGCTAGATTCGGGAAACGTGAAAAACTAAACCCGAGATACATTAGGCCTTCTGAAATTCTGGCAAAGGTGGGTATTGTTGCTTACAAGCTAAAGTTGCTAGAAGAACTCAATAACGTACATGAGATATTTCATGTGTCGGACCTCAAGAAAAGTCCAACCAACGAAACAGTTATCATCCCAGCGGATGGAATTCACGAAGACGACAATCCAGTATACCAAAGAACCTGTTGAGGTTATGGACTGGAAAGTCCATAAGACAAGGAGAATTCGTATTAAACTAGTAAAGATCCGTTGAAACTACGTCACGGACCCGAGTATACATGGGAACGTGAAAATCAAATCAAGACAAAGTAGCCCCACCTGTTTGAGAAGTTTCCTGCAAAGGATAACTCAACGTGACTTTCGGGACGAAATTCGTTTTAATAGGGGGAGAATGTGACAAATGGCAAATAACCGGTGATTCCGTACAAAATAATCACTATTTTATTTACATAATCTCATGCATTTAGTGTAGTTTAATTACGTAACTGTATCGTTTATTAGATAAAAGTGTTAGGACAAGAAAACAATGCTAAAACATATGTTGGTTTTCGTCGTATTTCGAAACCAATCAAACAATGTCCTAAAAGTGTTGGTAGAAAGTGCTACGCGCATTATTCACGGTTACACTATTCATGCTAGCAAAACCGTGAAAACAGAACGAAACAAGGAAAATCGACACATGGATAACATAACTGAGTCCATTTACATAAGAAAACACCAATGAGAAAACATATCTTGCAAAAATCTAGAACTTTCCGGTACAACGCCCTAAATACTAAAACGTCTGTTTCGCCAAAAATATGACAATTTTAACTCGTCCGAAACTAAAATTTGGCATTTCTGGGACTCTGGAACTATGATAATTGATGACATATACACTAAAACACTTTTGGAATATCATTGTAGTGTCCAAAACCATAAGCTTTCGATATTACATCGCTATGTAGTAAACTAGTTCGATATCGATCCGGTGAACTAGTAAGCGATATTTCCGACGCCAAAACAACCAAACGGACAACATGGCGAACTAGTTAAGCTTAATTTGGAAATCGAAATCACTTCATACATCATTTGGTTGCGGGATAACAACTTGCGGCAAACCTACGTCGGTACGAAATAAAAGTGTCATTAACTAGCCGACGCCTAAACCGAAAGCATTTAAGGTATCAAAATACAACTTACACTAGTCTAGCGAACTAGTTAACCATATTTTGGCGTCTTAAGCACCCTAAATAAACACCATAGCATCGATGGTAAATTAAAACCATAGCTCCCGATACTATATTTCATCTTTCGTATATCACCCGATATCGAACTGATGGGCGAACTAGTGGTATTTTTACCATCCGAAACCAATACCAACTAGTCTAGTGAACTAGTTAATACCAATTACCATCCTAAACATGATTACATCCTTAATCATGCAAGACACCCCTCCTAATTTCCATACTTAAATTTAATTATATAAATATCTACATATATAAGCACATGTAAAAAAAAATATTTTTTTTACTTATCCCTCCCCATTAGCAAACGTTCACAAGTGGGTCACCACCCCACTTGTTTCAAGATATTGTATGGTGAAAGATATGAGGTGAAAGGGTATGGTCTTGCATGATGTGTTTTGATTAAGTGGGATTTACAAATCATAAAATAACTATCCTCACATTATTACTTCATAATTCACCAACAATTCAAAACACCACAACTCCTCACTACTCTTTCTCTACTCACGGTTCACACACCCCTCCTTTATTCTCACTTTTCTTTAACCTAAAATCACTAAATTCAAGTGTCTATGGCCCTTATATGATGATCTAAAAGTGTTGCAACCATGGAAGCATTGTAGGAGCTTATTTCTCATTATTTGGAGCTTAAATCCCTTCTTAATATTCTTATTTGGCTTGTGCAAATTTGTAAGCTCTCAAACCATCATGTTTATGCTTCTTATTACTAGTATTTACTAGATGTACAAGTTGATCATCTTAAAAATCAAGAAAAACATAACCAAAAACCCTAATCCTAAACTTAATAATCTACTAATCATGATTGTTTATATGATTATTTTGTAGATTAGTGTAGTTAGTTGATGTAATCTTGATGATTATGTTGATTTTGTAGAGATTAGTGGTTTAAAGTTTACATTAACGATGATCTTGTGATTATGTAATATTTTAGATTAGTGTTAATTTAGTCATGTTAAACTTTAAAGTTTGATTTAAACATATGAATGTTTAAATCACACAAGATCATCAACTTCAAAGATTATGAGCATTTGTATGTAAACTTGATTAAGTGATTCTTGAAAGATTAAACCAAGAATAATCATGTGACAAGGCTTTTAAAAACACTAATGAACTTTATTTTTAACATAAAACAAGTTTATGGTATTTTATTTTAGAAAGTGTAGTATAAAAAGTCTAGAGAATATTTACAAAAATATGGGAATTTTTAAGAGTGGAAAAACTAATAGAATCAAGTTTACATAAAAGATGAACTTGAAAAATTGTTATTTTTAAAGTCATGGAAAATATATACAAATAATATGCTCATGAGAATTTAACGGTGAAAGTATGTGATTTTTGGTTGTAAAATGATTTTTGGAGAAACTTGATGAATTAATGGTGATTTGGAAATTGATTTGGTGATTTAAACACGTTTTGAAAACGTGGGAAACGTCGTAGTTTAGGGGAAACTATGGCAAATTTTTCTAAAAATCTAATCGCGATTAAAAATGGGGTTAAAGGGTGATTAACAAAGTTAAACGCGATTAGTGTTCTTAAACGTCATTATGGAAGATTTGATGAAAATGGTTAAGTCTCAAATATTCAAGAGTTCTTATGAACTTGAAAATATATTTTTACAAAAATAAATGGGTAAAAATAGTAACCATGTAAAAGTATAATTTTTGGCAAAAAAAATATATATATTTTGAAAACTCATCAAGTATATGCATTATGTGCTATGTGTATGTACATAGATACCTTAAGGGTGATTAAAATAATACACTCATAATTACAAGAAATACTTGTATGTAATAAGTATAAAAAGACACCAAAAATTACATATACATGTTTCCTACATGTTCCAATGAAATGCTATTAAACGGACGAATAAACGAAATGGTCGAAACAGTAATACATAACACTCGACGACGACAATTGGGTGTATCGACATCGCGAGGAAAATTATTGCGATGTCAAGTCTAAAAATAACACATTTTTAGACACTTAACGAACACTAATCTATGAGGCCGATAACAAGAATCCGGAAAGTCAAAAACTATAAAAATTACCAAGTATTTCCATATGAAAAATGAACATTTTAAAAGTTTACATACTTGGTAAATTTTTTAGTAAAATGCAAGATTATTTCTAATGGGCTCACAAAAATTAGATTTGGGCCAAGGCCCAATGACAAAACATTTTGGGCAGGCCCAAATTACTAAAATACATGGGCCAAGGCCCAATGACAAGAAACATGGGCTCGGCCCAATGACATAAAAGACATGGGCTCGGCCCAATAACATTAAAACATGGGTTAGGCCAAATAACATGAAAGACATGGGCTCGGCCCAATAACATTAAAACATGGGTTAGGCCCGATAACATAGATGACATGGGCTCGGCCCAATGACATGAGCAAAGGCTCAATGACATGCGTGCGCGGCACGAGGACATGTGAAGGGCGAAGCCCGTTCACACATAATTTAATACACATAGAATACATGTATACACTTATGAATTCAATATATATAACAATCGAGAGAATAAACTACCAACGCTCTAAAAATACAAAGTTTTTCCAAAGATGACAAATGAAAACACAATAAGAATTCAAGATGAACAACTTGTACGAGGTCCGATAAGACATAGTGTCTAATAAAGTTAGTACACATGTAGGTTAATCACACGTATGAACGCTCACTACGGTATTACATACAGGAACGCAAACTTGTGAGTTCATGTCCCTCCTTTTAATGATTTCAATGCTTTGTTTTAAAACAGTGGAGGGGAAATACATGATTAAAACTATGGGTATGTTAGCTATGGGTTTAGATGATTACATGATCAATGTACATAAGTAGGATGATGACATAGTAACCATTAATCACTTAGTGACCAAGGTGCAAAAGGTGTAGATCTATTGAGTTTGAGACACGCTCCACTCCTGGTTGGTATACCCTGGAGTGCTTTTGTGATCCCAAAAATGTCAAAGTTGTCTCGGGTTGGTTACGTACTTATGGTACATAATGTCAGGGGGCTCGCTACCCACTGATTGATCCTTAAACTCCATAAATGCTATTAACATACCAGGATTTCATTACAAGAATACAAAGATTTCATATGAAAACAATAACTACATGAACTCGCTCAACTTTTGTTGACTTTTTAAAACTACATGTATTTCAGGAAACAAGTCTTGAGCCGGTGATACACTACGGGAAACGGGAAAGTCAATGACAACGATAGCCACTTTTGGAGGGTTTGTCTTTTATATCCCAACTTCTTATGGGTATATAGGGGACAAAACCTCACTTTGTTTTATGTCAAAAACTATCTTTTGTGTTGTGTAAAATAACTATGTTATGGTTAACGTTTGTGAACGTTGTGGAAACTAGAAAACTATGTTGGAAACTTATAAACTTTGTTTGAAAACAATATACTTATGGCATCGTTTTGGTTTATTATGTTTACTCATTTGGATGCAATGATTACCTTTTTTACGTCACACACAATACGCTTCCGCTACTAGCAGGGTGTGACAAGATTGATACCTTATGCTTCAGTAGTGGGGAGTTTGATGCACGCTCAAGTCTGTACTCGTCTTGATATTGCATATATTGCAAGAATGCTAAGCCAATATGAATCTAATCCCAGCCTAGATCATTGGAAAACAATAAAGAAAGTGTTGTGATATCTACAAGGAACGAAAGACTATAAATTGACATACATAAGAGCTAATAACTTGGAAGTAGTGGGCTATTTTGATTCTAAGTTTGCTAAATGCAAAGATGAGAAGAAATCAACTTCAGGGTACATCTTTATGCTTGCAGGCGGACCAGTTTTATGGAGGATTAATAAGCAACAATTAACAACAACCTCAACAATGATGGCAGAATATGTTACAGTGTACAATGCAACATGCCATGGGATGTTGTTAAGAAATCTCATCCCTAGACTCAAAGTTGTTAACTCCATATCACGACCATTGAAGATTTACCGTGACTGCTTAGTTTTTGTTAGTTTCTCAAACAATAATAGTTTGAGCGGAGCTCGTTTATACCTCGATACAAAGTTTTTATTTATTCGGGAACGAGTAGAGGAAACTAATCTTTGTATCGAGCTAATAAGCACTAAAGTATGCTAGCGGATCCGATAACTATAGGTCTACCACCCAGAACTTTCTAAGAATTTGTAATGAGGATGGGTTTTAGTAAAGAACTTGTATCATATCATATTGTGTGTATGAATGATTATTAAAATTTCCTCGAATGTTTTATTTTGTCTACGTTGATGTTTGTGCGTACCTTATAATTTATAAACAAAACTTATGTAAAGGATTTTTTGGTTTTATGATTAAGTGTTTTATATTGAGACTTTAGTATGACTGTTGGAGGTCTTGAATTGACTTTGATTCGAATGACCGCAACTCTCCGCTATAGTTTCAACATGAAAGTAGATGAGTGTTCTAAACTTTGCCAAAAATGCTTAATACTCAACATAAATGATCACTCGGTAAGTGGGAGAATGTTAGAAATAACTCGTAATGTGGCCTACGTATCATTTAAGTTAATAATATGACATAACAGGTCCCTAACAATTACTTGATGGAAGTAATTGTGAATATTAATTATAAGTTAAGGGGCCATTATGATTTTCCTTTAAATGCCTTTAATATAGAGAATGTGAGGAGTTTTGAGGACCTAATAAATTGTATGGTCATGTAGTTCATTCATATACACAACTCTAAAACTCCTAAAACACAAATCAACAATTCTCTAAGTCTCCATCACTCAAAGGCATCATAATAGAAATCATGACATCATCATCATCTACGAAGATAACCATTCCCATAAGTAAGTGCCTTTAATTTTATGTTCATAAACATGATTAGGGTTTTTTTTTTATGTTTTGATCCATGTTTTAATGTTTTAATGATATAATCAACATAAACCACTAATTCGATTTGTTTTGTTTACTTATTATTTGAGGATGGATCATGGAAGTACATACGAATGTTGATTAAGTGATTGATATCATGGATAATGTATTATGGAATCATGGGGATCGCATAAAGAATTCGAAGATTGTATTTTTGTAGATCTTTTTAACATGTTAATTTTGAATCAAGGAGTAAAACGTACTATTAGATATTGATGTTTAGGATTTAACTAAGAATACGAATATTTAAAAAAAATTATTTATGTTAGTTTGTGTTCGTTTAGAATATTAATGAACTAATTAACTTGAATATGTCCATTTTATTAACAAATAAACATAAAAAAAAAGATATCTTCATTTGTGTGTTCTTGTTTGAGTATTTGTTTACATAAAGATAAACGAATGTACATCAACATAGCCCCGTTTAAGTTTGTTCACATGTGTAGTTTTGTTGCTATTAAACCTAGATTTCATCAAGGCATGCATTTATACTTAGATGCTAATGCTTACATTTCAATCAAACCTTATAAATCATTAGCAATTTCACCAACAGTAATATCATAAAACATTTTTATCATAGTGATACTTAGGTCGCATACTTATATGTTCAAAATATAACAAAGGTGATGACTACACAAACTCATACAAAAGTAACTCTAGCTTCAAGGTTGTTTGAAACCACCAGCTGTGTATCCGGCATCCACAACAATAACCTGTCCAGAAATAAAGGATGCTCCTGGGAGGCAAAGAAATGCAACCAATGGCGATATTTCATCAGGTTCTGCTATTGGTCGAAGTGGAGTGCGGGCCATCAACGCGCCATACGCTTCAATAATTTTGTCATCAACCTTCTCCTGTTTTGTAATAGGATATATTAAACAAGCTGACCAAACAAATGTCCTTGGTAACATTAGTTAGGGAATGTTTAAACTTTAGAATGAATCTCAGCCGAATGGAGAATGTTCATCGGTTTGTTATGACTCATGTATAAGGATATATACGAGTCGTGTTCGCGGGTTCGCATTTCGAACTGGACATTAACCCTAGCATGACACGTATCTGAAAATTGTGTCAGACCCTTGAACCCGAACATGATACAAATTTCTGTTGGTTGATACCACATGTAATTTTTTTCTTTTGTTTTTTTTATTTGCATATTCAGGGCCGTCCCTGAAAATCCCTAAGAATTTTTAGGCCCTGTGCGAGTTGAAATATGGGCCCCTACATATAAACTTATTTGTATAAAATCAGTAATAAGACGATAGTTGTAATAACTATAAACAAAAAAAATGTAGCAAAATGATCTATGTTAAATAGTTAAACGAATCACGATGTTCTCCATTTGTATTCAACTAATGAATAAGTTACCATGGTCCAACGACAATTTGCATATCTTGAAGTCCACGATTAGCAACCAAAATTTTAATATGCACATCATATGTTTCAATCAAAATATATGATTCGACTATTATCTAAAAAAATGGTATAAGATGAGCACAAATAGTTTTAGAATGGTTTATCAGTTGTCACAATTATCCATGTTCTAATTAAAACAATAAATACAAGTTTTATGTTACAAATTAGCTAATACACCTAAAATTAGTTTCAACACCCTCTAGACAAGCAAAAATTAACCAACACTTAAATATTTCCAGCAAAAAGAAGTATAATACGTATAAAGATATTCAAATTAGCTTGATAACACAACTTTCACAAATAAAATAAATAGAGCTTATAAACTATATATTGAGTTCTACTTGGTTTATAATATAAATGGTTAGATGAGAAATGAACTACTAAAAAAACTTACAATTCAAACAAGAAAACATGTAAACTTTTTTTTTTTTTTTTTTTTTTTTTTTTTTTTTATGTAGATGGTTAAATGAGAAAAAAAAAAAAAAAAACTTACATTTAAACAAGAAAATATGTAAAATTTATTATGTAAATGCTTAGATGAGAAAAGACTAAAAAGAATAAGTTTTATGGGACCCAAGCTGAATCAGGCTCTTGAGGCCCAAACAAAACATGGAGCAACTGAAAGAACAATGAAAACGAAAAACACACTGCAACTGAGATTGAACTCGGAACGTCCTATCCATATAGGAGTGCGGCTTCCATTCAGCCAAAGGGGAATACATGTTCATCTATTCTACAATAACTTTATATATAAAATAAAAATATATCAATTTTGGGCCTCTCAATGGTTTGGGCCCTGTGCGATGGAACCTCCCGCACAGGCCCAAAGCCGGCCCTGTGCATATTGATACTTTAAAATTACAATCTACAACAAAAAAAAATTACATGTAAGTTTTAAAACCTAATACTAATTTCTCTTTTACCCTATTAGTTTTGGCATAAATACCCTATCCATTAAAGTTATGCCGTAAAAATCTATACTAATTTCAAAATTTTTGAGCCTATACGGGGTTAAACAGGTCATCCTTCGACCCTGCCAAGTCACGATGAAGCATTTAGCTGAAACTAACCCAGACATTTTTAGAGTCTAGACTAAACCCAAACCCATGAATTTCATATTAGATTTGTGTCGTGTGTGTCATGTAAAAAAACTCACACGCATAACAACACTCGTGTATATAATGTAATTTTTGACTAGTTAGTAATAAATATAATCACCCTTTGGCAAATCTTAGCCAATATTTTTTTTCCTTTATATATCTAAAGAGTGTCATGAAGAGTTTTATGGGTCTTACGAGACTCTGAATAGTAGTTTTGACACCCCATGGGGCAACGGTATTGGTGCGAATATTGTCTTTGGCCCACTCACAAGCCAAGTTCTTGGTCAACTGATTGATTGCAGCTGCATGAATCAAGGGTCAAACATATGATAAGTGATATGTACGCAATCATTCACTCATCTTTTTACAGAATAAGATAACCGACCTTTAGATGCTGCATATACAGATATAGAAGGAAGAGCCGTGACACCAGCAACCGAAGAGATAAAAACGATGCTAGCGTTGCCTGATGCTTTGAGCAACGGGTGTGCGAGTTGAGTCAAGTGGTAGGGTGATTCAACATTGGTCCTCATTATAGATGCGTAATCCTCGAGTGTATGTTGTGTTGCATCCTTGAGTAACGTCGATGCAGCATTGTTTATCTAATAATATTACACAAAAGTCAACACCTAAACACAGAGATTTTGTATATATTTACCTTAAAATTATTGTATCTGCATAGCAAACTACACATTTTTGGCACAATTTATAAGATCAAAAGTTATGTGTAGTATTCCATATGGTATGCATGTGTTGATATATATGTAGTTATTATGCTTAAATAATCACAATATATTTTTGTGTATCTAGCTTATTTTATCGATCGAGCATATATACTTGATGACATTTTTAAGCTTGTTTTTTTAATTTTATATATACTTCTAATTCTAATCAAGTCTCAAACATCCTCAACCCGGGATCCAACCTACATAAAGAAAATTTGACATACAATGGAGTTCAAGCTTACTTCAAATTCAAGTAAGGTTTTCTTGTTTCCATTTTAAGTAGGGGTGTAAATGAGCGGAGCTGAGCCTGAGTTCAACTCCACTTGTTTAATTTTTAGAAAGCTTGAGCCCACCTTGATTTCTAAAGCTCGAGCTTGACTCGCAGGTTATTTAAGCTTGACTAATTGCTAATAATATATCCTTTTCATGATACATAAAAAGAGTGCCGGGTTACTTGGCCCCCTACTTAAAGGGTGGGTAGGTCTCTACAAAAGCGGCTCAACTCATTTAAACCCCACTCCAAACCTTCAAATAACACAATCACCAATTTCTTAACATTTGAAAAGATGCATAACAACTTACAAGGATATTAAGTCTGCCACTAAAAACCGATGAGACGACCTTGATGAGCTCCTCTCTATTTTCTTTCAAAGACAAATCACAGACGGACGCGGTTACTTCATACCCTTTGCCTTTCCATTCTTCCAATCGTTCATTGATCTCCTTTTGGTTTCTGGAACAAGTATGCACGGCTGCACCGAATCCGGCTAGTTCCTCCACTATTGCATAACTACATACATGAAACAAACATATGCATTTTAAACCTTATGATGATCAAGTTAAATGTTTCAGTGGTTGGTAGAGAAATGAACTAACCCGATGCCTTTGGTGCCACCGGTGACAAGGGCGGTCATTCCCTTGAGAGACCACCGTTGTTCTCGGCTAGTCGACATGGTCATTAATTCTACCGACCTCACCATGTGTGTGTGGGGTATATATATATTCATAAACCAAAACATACTTGGGTCCATACGTCTATTATCTTCTAATCTTAATTAATTGTATAGGGTTATTTTATAACAATTATCTAACATCTAAAAAATAAAAAGTCTAAATATTATTTTTTTCTTATACCCCTTGCTTTATTATTATTACTAGGTTATAACCCCGTGTATTACACGGGGTTGAATAAATAAATTTTATATACTAAATAATAAAACAATATATCTTTTAAACCTCATTTATTGTACAGGTTAAATAAATATAATTTTATATATTAAATAATAAAAACTTATATCTATAAGAATCATATTGTACGGGTTGAATAAATGTAATTTTATACACCAAATAAAAAAGTTTTATCCTTAAAACCACGTTTATTACACGAGTTGAATAAATGTAATATTGTTTACCAAATAATAAAATAATACGTCTTTAAAAAACCTCATTTATTACACGGGTTGAATAAATGTAATTTTATATACCAAACAATAAAAAATTACATCTTTAAAAATATGTGCATTACACAATTTGAATAAATGTAATTTTCTGTACTAAATAATAAAAAATATATATCCTTAAAAAACTCCATGTATTGTACGAATTGAATAAATCTAATTTTATGTATCAAATGATAAAAAGTTATATCTTAAAAAACTTCATGTGTTACATGGGTCGAGTAAATGTAATTGTGTATAGTGAAAATAAAAATATTTAATATATTAATACAAAGTTTGGTTCTCGTGATAAAATATATTATTCTGTTGTTGCAAAATGTGTTAACGAAGTCTCAATAAATTTAACCCATTATTTAAAACTCCGTAATGTATAAATGATAAATAATATTAGTTAATTTTATTTTAAGTTTCGTAAAATTTATTTGATACCAAACTAAACAAAACGTTCAAATATAACTAATTCAAATAAATAATATTATAAATGAGAAGGAGATTAAACTAAATAATAATTATCCATAAGATATTAAACTAATAATATTTAGTAGAAGAGTTATCTATAATATAAGATATTAAATTAAATAATATTTAGTAGGAGGGTTATCTAAAATTAATTAGAATAGATTAAATTATAATAATAATTATCTATAACAGATGGTCTAATATGATGACAAGTGTCCTAAAAGTGGTTTCTTTTATTATATAGTAAGATTATTATTATTATTATTATTATTATTATTATTATTATTATTATTATTATTATTATTATTATTATTATTATTATTATCACTATCACTATACAACCTATAAAAGCATTT
This sequence comes from Helianthus annuus, assembly GCF_002127325.2. Lineage (NCBI taxonomy): Eukaryota > Viridiplantae > Streptophyta > Magnoliopsida > Asterales > Asteraceae > Helianthus > Helianthus annuus. Next base: position 120,318,263 of record NC_035437.2, read on the forward strand.
AACACATGACACATGATAAAAATGATAAAAAGGTTAATCGAATAAATAAAATATAATACAATGGGTTACATAATACAATTGGCATTGGAGTGGTAAATATTTAGGTTTGAGCTCATAGGTCTCAAGTTTAAATCCGTTATAATTGGGTTGTACTTTAACGGGTCTTCGGGCGGCGGGTTGTTTCTGGAGCTAGAGATGGTGGGCTTAGGCTATCTAGCGCTGTCTGTGGTCGCGGACGTATAGACTCGTCTTTGCTGTGTGTGGTTGCGGCATATATGAGCTCACATTTTATCATTGGGTTACCTTGAGTACCCAGACTTTTATTTGGTTAGAAAAAAAAACAATAATTTAGAAGCCTTTTTATCTGCGAACTATTATTTAATAAATATGCATTTATGTGACGCTTCTGATTTAACCCATATGTCAACTATAAAGTTAAAATATACACTTGGCATGAATAGACGCATCGCATTGGAAGTGTCACCTCTATAAAAGTATTATTGTACAACTTGTTCATTTTTAATTTCAAGTAAGCCAAAAAACAAAAAAAAAACAAAAATAGTTAACACCGAAAATTAAAGTGATCTAAATTTGTTTTGCCCACTGAACCATGGACATCCATTGCTTGCTTGTCCCCTCCGACCGGCCCAATGCATTCTCTCTTTTACTATGAACCGGGCGTCTATGTTCAACAGTACTCGTCCGAGGGTGGTCTTGCACACGGTCCGCTCCAATGCAATTAACTTAAAGTCTACCTGCGTTGAAGATGGTCAAGTATTTATTTGGCTTTGTTTTAACTTAAAAAGTATAGACACAAAACCAAGTCTTTGTTGAGTTCAAAAAATATAAATGTGTTGGTCTAAGGAATAAAGAAACAACTCAACAAGACTGGTGTGTGTCTAGGCACCAAACTGCTGCATATGAGATTATTTATAATTTTTTATGGGATTATATATGGATACAGGATTAGATTATACCTGCCTAATTACCTTAAATCAAAATCGTACTCGTCGCTAGGCATCAATATCGATGGCGTATTTATACTAAAATGTTATCAAATATTAAAATCACTTGTATTAATATTTTAAGTTTGTAGAATTTGTTAAGAACAAAAACTATTCAAAAATATTTGTTACAATCTTACATGAGTTTTATTGACTAACTTTTAAAGGCCCAATCTATCCGGACACCCTTTGCGTCTATTTGGACACTTTTTGTGCCCTAGACGCCTCGTATAGGGCTATACGAGGTGTCTAGGCACTGAATTCAAGGGGGTCTTCAGAGGGTGTCAGGCACAAAGTTTAAGAAACCCTAGACGCAGAGTACAGCCCTATATGAGGCGTCTAGGGGCTTGGGTTATTTTTTGGTTGAAATAAGGGGTGTTTTGGTGGGTTTTGGTATGGTTTTTTTGATAGTTTTTGAAGATGTGTTTTTTTAGCGAAAATTTTTTTGGTTTTAAAAAAAAAATTGTTTTTTTTTGTTTTTTACACTATAAAAAATCAACTATTTTAAAGATCGGCTCTTTAAATATATTATATCGACTAAATATTATAATTTTTTTAACATTTTACTTTTTTAAATATTATTCTTCCGATTAATAATAAATCTGCAAATAAATACCGTATACGTATGGTCCTCCATAATCAATTTGCAAATAAATACCGTATACGTATAAAAACAATAATAATAATAATATAAAAAATAATAACATTAATAATAATAATAATAAGTGATAATAATAATAATATTAATAACAATAACAATAAATAATAATAATAATAATAATAATAATATTAATAATAATAATAATAATAAATAATAAGTAATAATAATAACAATAATAATAATACAAATAATAATAATAATAATAAAAATAATAACAATAATAATAACAATAATAATAATAATAATAATAATAAAAATAATAATAAGAAAAATATTAATAATAACAACAACAACAACAATAATAATAATAATAATAATAATAATAATAATAATAATAATAATAATAATAATAATAATAATAATAATAATAATAATAATAATAATAATAATAATAATAAGGCAAATTGGATTTAAATAATTTCAACTCACTGTTATTGGCCAATAATAATCCCAACTCATTTAATCACCAATAATAATCCGAACTATTCACTTTTGTTTGTAAATACTCCCACGTTAAAAAACACTAACTAGGTTAAAAAATTGTTGATGTGGTTTGACATGTGTGCACTGACGTGGCTGGTTAACATCTTACCTGTGCATATAATCATTATCAGCCTTATTTGCACACACAATCGCACTCTCCATCAAAACTCTAATTCTACAAATTGGGCAAATTCAGTCTATCCCCAAACGAAAACATGAGCTCAAACTCTTCATCTCCTTCAATTCGTTCACAAAACCCCAAAATTTTTAGAGTTGGCACCGATGGTAATGTTTATTGTAACCATGAATTCCTTGCAATTCGTAGGGTGGCTGGAAATCGAAGCTCAAGGCAAGGTGAAGAGTTTTACGGATGCCCTCTATGGCCTGTAAGTTATTGAATCTGACTGGCAATTTGATTTCATCACTTTCCAGCAACGTCAGTGCATACATGTCAAGGCACATCAACAATTTTTTAACCTAGTTAGTGTTTTTTTAACGTGGGAGTATTTTACAAACAAAAGTGAATAGTTCGGATTATTATTGGTGATTAAATGAGTTGGGATTATTATTGGCCAATAACAGTGAGTTGGGATTATTTAAATCCAATTTGCCTAATAATAATAATAATAATAATAATAATAATAATAATAATAATAATAATAATAATAATAATAATAATAATAATAAAAACAATAATAATAACAATAATAATAACATTAATAACAACAATAATAACACTAATAACAAAAATATATATATATATATATATATATCAGTGCCTCGTATCTGCCTCGTATAGAGGTATACGGGGCGTCCTGTTCTACTGGCTTCATCTTCAACCTCAACTTAAAACCTCAAACCCAACAAAAACCTAAACTACGGGCAAACCTACGGTCTAAAGGCAAAAACGAGGCTAAAATACTAAACTACGTGTAGGTCTATACGAGGCGTCTATTAGGGTGTGGATCTTCGGTGGGGCGCGAATGGAGTACAACATCAGCCAGTGGGGTGCAACACGCTGGGACGGTAAGGACGGTGGGTGTGGGATGCGTCCTCATGTCGTGATGGCTCGTAGAGGCACCTAGGGGTCCGACACGCCGGAACCGTCGGCCAAGAGACGAAGGAGACGGGGATATGTGGGTTTTGACCGTTGTGATGTTTTTGACCGTTGCAAAAGGCAACGACTATTTTAAAAAAATTAGTAATTTTTTAGTAAAGTACAGTTTCAGTCCCTGAGGTTAACATCCGCTAGCAGGTTCAGTCTCTATTTCAAAAAAAAAAAAATCAACACTCCAGTCCCTAACGTATTCAATGATTCAATTAAACCCCTTGTCCAAACTGCCGTTAGTCAACCGGTAGTTGACTTGGGCATTATAATCTTTTTACTTCCATAATGAAGGGCAAGTTGTTAATTTCTCAATTTAGAAATCCTTATAACATATACAATCCCTAATTAAGCCCTCATTTGCACAATAATGCCTTTCCTTCTTCTCCAGTAAGCCAAGCTACTTGCAGGTTCGACTAAAGCTTCAGGACGAAAATGGCTGGTGATTTTTAGAAGGTAAGACCCGATGACATCTACATTGAGCAAAAAGATTATTATGGTAAGTTATTTTGTCTCTGTTTCTTTAAGTTTCATGTCGAATTGAGCATGAAACTGAAGGTTTAAACTGTATAAGATGAACATAGTGTCTTTGAGTTTTAATAAAATTTTGTTTTTGGGTTTGATAGATGACTATGAACCTACAAAGTTCAGTATTAAGGTGTACCACGGTGGTGAGTTCAATGACAGCCCTTGTCGATCATACGTGGGTGGTAAGTATAATTTCATCGTTTGTGCTGAGATTGATAATTTTGGTATGGACGTACTATAGGAAATGGTTAAGCAGATTGGTTATTCTGTTGACATGGTGTTTTACTTCCATTTTAAAATTCAGTATGTTTGTTTGGATTTGGGTTTGAAGTGTTTTTCTAGTGATAGTGATTTTATAAGCTTGTTTGAGTATGTCTGTGGTGGGGTAAAACTTATTGAATTTTATGTTGAACACTGGACGTCTCGTTTGTTGATGACATCTTGTGATCAAGAAGTCTTGACACAGAGTTCCCACTGTCCTCCTCCTCCTGAAAGCCAAGATGCAGAAGTGCCTGATGCTCCCTTTGTTGATATGTTTGAATGTTATTACCATGACACTAAAAGTGTAGATGAAGATGATTAGGAAGAGAGTGATCAAGCAGGTGAGGAGAATAAGGAAAATGATGATGAGGGTAGTAATGATCAGGATTTTGATGAACAGGATGAGGAGGAACCTGTTTTACAAGAAAAAGAGCAAGTAGATAGTGATGATAATGTTAATGTTCAAGATGATCCTGATTACTGGGTAAAAGAGGATAATCCCTTGTATGACGTAGAAGTTGACATGCAGAAATTCAGAAAGAATGTTGACTCTGATGTAGAGGAGAATGGAAGTGAGGAAGAAGTGTCTGAGGATGACCTCAACGTGGATCTGGATGACTTTGAAACTGATACTGAAAATAATGATAAAACAGTATTCGATAAGGCAATGAAAAGCCTGAGGAAGACTAGGAGATCTACATTGAAGTCAATAGGTCCCGATGCATCATATAATCCTTTTTTCATCGGGAAATTGATTCCTGATAAGGCAAAGCTTAGTAACATGGTCATAACATATGCTCTTGAGTCCAGGAGACAACTTTATATTAGCAAAAATGACTGCCTGAGGTTTAGGGTAGTGTTGATGAAACAATGGTTAACCGGGCAGGGTTAACTCACTAGTCTCGTCAAGAAGGGTTAATCCCTTCCTCCCGAGGATCGCTGGCTGGATCACCGGTGGGTTGATCTCCTGCACAAGGAAACAAACCGTGACTCGTTACAAGGAGGATGGGGTGGGGGGTGCTCCTTGTTACCACTCTCCGGCGTGAGAATCAGTAATCTGCTTGGGAAGCAAATTATGATAGTAGTAGTAGTGAGAGAGTTGTGAAGAGATACCTCAAACCTGGTTTGGGGTTGGTATTTATAGCCGAGGAGTGAAGGAGGAGGATGATGGACAGACTGACGACGTGCTGCACCTTTGCAGGTGTGTCAGGCTTGTCGGGTGTGGAGGTTACGCCACGTCAGTCTGTTACTTACGTAGCCCTGACAGGTGACTGTCATTGGTGCTACTTGCACTGTGGTGTCAGTCCCACTTGTTGGGCGTATAGGATGCGGTGCGAGCCGCATCGCTGTCTGCGGTAACATTTGATGTTACCGCGTCCCTTGCTTGACCAAGAAATACGCGAGACGCGGTGCCAGCCGCATCGTCGCCTGTGGTGACTGTCGCAGCTTCCTTGTATTGATAGAAGTGTTCACTGGACGTGGTGCCAGACCGCATCGCTGTGAATACTTCAGTTTTCATACACCAGATGTGATGCTATGCCGCATCACCCTACCGTTCTCATATTCCAGGTAAGTCCTCCTCCATCACTGGACAGATTGGATTCAACCACTGTGTCGATGCGTTCCCGCACGGACATAAGTAGGTTGTTAGCCAGTGAGGGTTTTGGTAAGGGTAAGGGTCACTCGCGGCCGATGCTGACGCGAGATCTGGGACCATACCCCTTCAAGTCCCCCCAGTCTAGTGTTGCTGCCATATGCAAGTTGCATGTGGGAGGAGTACTGGACTATGGTGTTTAGAAGGTAGTTTGGAGTCTGGAGAAGATCCTAGACCATGTGGATGGTCTTTGCTCTTTGGAAATCAAGCTGGAGGTCTGGAAGGGTCATTTGATGCCTCTTCCGTACCGGTGAGAATGTTTCGTCTAATTCGAAATTCTCAGCCTCTGGTTGGGTGCCACCTGTTGGTGTGTCGAACCAACCTTGAGACCTTGCTGGGTGTATGCACAAACTTCGAACCAATCTCTGAGATGTTGGCTGAAGGTGTGAACAAACTTCGAACCAACCTTTGAAGTGGTGAATGAAGAAGAGAGTTTTCTGATGTCATGATTGGACATCAAATGATGATCCCTTCTGTGGGGTGTTCATGTTCTTCCAATTAACTCTCTAGTAACCGCACGTCCTTTGCGGTTACCTCGTTGCTTGACATTGTTGGCCACGGTTGTGGGAACAATGTTGAGTACTTGCGTCATTGTTGGCCATGTTTGGTCGAACAATGTGATTCTGGATAATGGTCAAATAAACATGGTCATAGGCATGGTAATGCCCACCATTGTTTATTCTATCCATCTTACAAGTAGGGTAACAAAGTCATAAGCAGACTTGTTACCGCTTATTCGATCGCTTGTTGTTCGACAAGATCTCGTATGATCATTAGGGATCTCGTCCGCATCTCTTCCTTAGGCACCTTCCTTCACGCTCCAATACCGAGGAGTTTTCCTTGAAGTAGTTTCGTTCCTCGATGTGAAGACTTAGTTGTGGCTATTCCGTAGCAACCGTTTGCGGAAGCTATGGTTGTGTCCGCAGCGACTCATGAGTGTCTGCGGTTTTGTCACCCCATATTCGCTTGAAACGGGTGTGTTGCTCGGATATGGCTCTTGAAGGATCAGGAGTCAGGGTTGCTGATGTGCGTACGCGTACATTCCCTTCCTTCTTCTCGTTAAAGAAGTTGTTTATTCACCCTCTGTGGTTGTGAACCGGACAGGAGGGATTTGAAGCTTGAAGAGAATGAAGGCAATGCGGTTTACCTGTTTCTGAGATGCGGTTCAATCCAAAGAACAACGCTGGTTCTGAGTATCTGACACACCTGAACGGGCTCGTGTGTGTCATCTCCGCATATTCCACGTGTGCTCGTGGGTATGTGCGGACATGTTTATACCCCTTAACCATGGAAAGATATAATTTTTTGGCTATTTTATGGGGTATGTAAAAAAACGACATGCGGTATGGGTTATGGTGTGGTATACCAGAGAAACCGCATGCCGCTTATAATTGGATAATGTAGTCGCTTTTTGTTGCATACGTGGCTGATCTCACGTGTGAGTTGGTGGAAGTTGGTGAGATCATTCTGGCATGTGCTGAAATGAAAGGACATTTGCACTGCCCGAGGCATTAAATGCACTGTAGCAAGGAGTGTAAAGGTCTCTCTTGTCAGGCGCGTGGGCGGCCACGCGCGCGTGGTAACCGTCAGCGGAAACGGCGCTTGACACGTGGTGTCGCGTAATTCACTCTTTTTGAACGTGATGATTCAGTTTCTCCCTCCGCATTAATTGCGATGGGTATATAAGGGGAAACCGTTCGTGGTTTCCCCTCACTTGTTCGAAATTTCAAAAATTTTCCGGTGAGAGAAACATTTCCTTTGGCTTCTCCGAAGAGATTTCTTGAACTTCCGGTGAGGTTATTTTGAGTTTTTAGTGCTCATCTTCTATATTTCTGATGGCTGAACCATCGAATCCACACAATGTGGAGGGTGAGAACCCTGAACAGCCGGTAGTGGCGGCTGATGAAGACGAAGATGATGACGTTGATGCTCCCGGTGGTGGGTTACCGGTGTTGAAGTGGTCAAAGGGTGGTTTTCAGACCTTAATGACCACTGTAAAAATGGCTGATGATTGGAAAGCCACTTACCCACAAGAGGGGGACACCGGTGCCGATGCTCCGGCCGGTTATATTACCATGTGGGCAGATTTTTTTTACCGAAGGCAACCTTCGGTTGCCGGTGACGGTGTTTGTTGCGGAGGTGTTAGAGTACTATCATCTCCATATCTCCCAACTTAGTCCATTTGGGATGTTCCGAATCAGGAACTTTGAGTATACCTTTCGTGCTCATGGCTTGCCCATAACTGTTGAGAATTTCTGACGGTTTTACCAGTTGACGGTGAACACCGGATTTTTCTCTTTTAATCAACGGCATGGGAGTTTGAAGTTGATGACACCCCCTAAGGGTGTGACCGGCTGGAAGAAGAAACTCTTCTATGTTAAAGCCTGTGCGGTATATGCCAATATGACTTTCCGGGATGTCAATATTGGTGTCACTGATGAAGATATTCCTGTTGCCACCGCGAAGACTGTGGACTGGTTCTCTAGGCTGCGGCCTATTGAACTCAAGAAGTTAGACAACAACCAGCTGTGGGTGTTGCGGATGATGCTTACTAGGTCGGACAGGAAGGCAAGGCCCGTTGTGCGGGAAAAGGGTGGTGGTAAGCATGTTACTCTTTATTGTTTTCCTTGCTTCATTATCCTTGTAGTAATATGCATGCATGTGTTGTATCAGAGCCTGCGGTTGGTCTGTGGAGGATGTTTGAGCCCGATTTCAAGGGCAAAGTTGAGCTGATTCCGGTTGAGCTACGGGAAGGTTTTAATCTAGAAATTGTTGGCAACTTCCGCGTACCCAAACGTGATGTGTTGCAGGCACCCGTGCCAGAAGGCGAAAAAGGTATTTTCTAAGTTGTACTTGTTTTCCAAGTTCACCCTTGTAATTTGTGTGCTTGATTTCTCCAATGCAGCTGTCCTTGCGGACTTGGGGAAGTTTGAAAAGCGCATCCCCAAGAAGCATGTGGAGAGGAAGCAGGTGAAGAAAACCACGCGGGGTCGTGGTAAGGAGAAGGCTGAGGGCTCAGTTGCCCCTCCTCCGGTGTCTCAGGCCGCAGGTACCTATCGATCTTGTTATCGCAGATATATCGATTACATGGTAGTATCTGATACCCTTGAGGGTTTGGGTGTTTTAGGTAGTGCGGCTGCGAGTGGGACTGCTGCGGGGCCTCCCGTTGTTGGTAAGAAGAGAGAACCAGAGCAAAAGGCTGCTGGTGGTGGTGAATTGAAACGTCGGAAGCTGCAGTCTAAAAGGGGTGCTCCGGCGCAAAAGAAACCTGCGGTTACTGCTGGTAAGTATATAACTGTTGCAAGTGTATTGTAAGCACAACTTGTTTATTGATAGTTATTGCCTTGTTTATATTGCAGAACCCAAAGATGCAGGATATTCTCTCTTTGATGCTCCTTTTTCTCCCTCGCATACCACAGCTGCGGGTGCGGGGGGTACCAAAGGAGCCTGCGGCACCTTCTGTCAAGGTGGTTCCTGATCCCCCCGTACAGGTGGAGGAAACGGTGGAGAAGACTGCTACCCAGATTTTTGATACTTTGGATTCCTCCAACAACCTGATCAGCCCAAATAATGGCGATGGGTTGGACTTGAGGTTTTCGGATGCTGGGAAGCAGAAGTAGGATGCTGAGCCGCCGAAATCTCCAACTACGGAAAAGGGTTCTGGTTCTGCATCCGGGGGTGCGGGTTATGAAGGACCTCTGATTCAGCCCGGAGAGTCTGAGTTGGAATGGTACTACCGTACGTATACTCCGGGTCGGAGTACCAGTTATCATCGACCCCCCTGGACTGTTTTGCATGGGGATGATATTTCTAATGATCCTTCTGCATGCAAGGAAATTCTGGGTGGTCTGGGCACCCCATTTGAAGTTGAACGTGCCCGTTCTGCACCCCGTGAGATGCGCATCAACCAACTTTCTACCATGCTAGTAGGAAGTTCCATAGTGGCGAACGCCATTTTGGAAGATTACAAGGTGCTAGGCCGCAGGGAGGAGGAAGTTGCTCGCTTGCGGACCGAAGCAGAAGAGTTGGTGAAGGCTGCTCGTGCGGGTGCGGAGCAGCTTGAGAGGGATAGGGCTGCTTTTGAGAAGCAGAAACAGACCGCAGAGTGGGCTGCAACTGCTGAGTTAAAACAGGTTCGTACCCTTGCCAAGTTACTTTCTGAGGAGCGCAAGAGTTGGCAAGAAACTCTTTCTAGTGAGCGTAAGTCGTGGAAGGAATCTTGGGCCAAGGTGAATGAATCACTGTTTCGTGTTCGTCAGGAGTTGACGAATGCCAAGGCCGCGAATGCTGCTCTGGGCAAAGAGAAAACTGCGGCCGAGGTGATTGCGGTTAAATCCCAACAGGCGGAGGCCCAGGCTTCGAAGGCACTTGAAGAGGCTAAAGAAGCGGGGGCTCGTGCTGCAAAGGCCCTTGAGGAGGTCAAAGAGAGGGAGAGTCGCTCTTCTAAGGCTCTTGAAGAGGCAAATGCTGAGCGCACCCGTTTGAATCAAGTGGTTGCCAGCCTTCAGGTACGATCCGTTATTCCTGTTGTATTTTTCTTTCCGCCTTTTGAGAATGTTTACTGATTTTGTGAACTGTTTATTGCTCTTTGAAAGGCTGAAGTTCAGACCCGGGAGGTCGCGGTTACAGACCTCACAGCCCGCGTGACTGTAGCGGAAGAGCGGGCTAATGCTGCTGTTGAAGCCAGAGATGCTCTGACTTCTTCGTTGAACCAGCTTGAGGCTGATCGTGAATGGATGCGGTGTCACGGCATTGCACGTGTAAGTACTCCATGCCTTTGTGTTTACTTGGATAAGCATGCGAGTCTTATTATTCTTTTATTGCAGATTGTTCAGGCTATCATGGATGCACCTGAAACCGCAACTGGTTTGGACTTGGTCAAGGAACGTGCCCGCGATACCGGTTTTAAAGCTGGTTACAGCCGCTGTATCGGTCACATAAACGTCATGTCTGAAGGCGGTTATACTGAAGAGCGATCCGGTTTCGTGACGAGGACACCGAAGCGCGCCTTAACGCGGCTGTTGCCTCCTTTTATGATACATCCCTCTCTTGTGTGGAGAAGTTGGACGATTGTTTAGAGGCTGCGGATTACGTAGACCGGTTGCGGATGTTCTATGCCGATGTAGAAGAGGAGAATCCTGCTAGTGGTGGCCAAGATGGCGCGGGTACCAGTGGTTCAAAATAGGGTTTAGGTTGGCCTGTGTGCCCCTTTTTTGTTTTCCTCTTGTATATGTTAGAAACTTCATGTAAACCCGTTGTGCACCGCGTGGGTGCCTGAATTTTTTGAATATAAAGTTTAACTGCTGCTCAATTTGTACAAGTGTTTTTACTTCTTGCATGTTTGAACGTATGTATGCGGAACTCTACCCATTGTGAATGGGGTTGAGTATACTCTATACCTTTGTCGTATAAGTATGCGTGAATTCCGTCATTTGCCCCATTAGGGTTTTAGAATTGTGTAAGTTTTGTAAAAACTTGTATATCCGGAACTCTGTGAATGGGGTCAAGTATACTCCATACCTTTGTCGTATGAGTACGCGTCAATTCCATGTTTACCTTTTTAGGGTTTAGGAATTGTGTAAGTTTTGTAAAAACTTGTCTATCCGGCCGGATAGACACTTAATATTCTGCCTTTTGCTGGCCTATTACAATATTTGTGTGTGGTTGGCACTTTGTGTGGGTATCGCGAATGAAGATTTTGTCAATCTGTTTTTGCGGATACCGCAAAGTGGAACACGCATTTGTAATAGTAGTAACAAACAATATTGCATTGAATTGCTCGTTTATTTAATTGCAAATGGCCTACGACCCGATAGGTTACATGAAAATGTACAAACATGGCTTACATGTAACAGCGTCTAAGCTGTTGTGCATTCCATGTACGTGCGATAGGTTCGCCTTCTAACGTTTGCAACTTGTACGCGCCTTTTCCCAAGACCTCATTGATGAGGTAGGGTCCTTCCCACTCGGGGGCAAGTTTTCCTGGGCGTTCAGCATTAGATGCTTCATTGTCACGGAGGACGTAGTCTCACGGGTTGAAAGTACAAACGCGGACACGCGAGTTGTAGTACTTTTCCAGCTTGGATTTGTACTTAGCCTCATGGATGGCAGCGTTTTCACGCCTTTCTTCCAAGAGGTCTAAGTCAATCCTGCGTTCCATACTGTTGTCTATTTTTTCAATAGCCAACATTCTGGGTGAAGGGAGGCCTACTTCCGCGGGGATCACCGCTTCTGAGCCATAAAGTAGGCTGAAAGGTGTCTCCCCATTGCTTGTTTTTGGGCTTGTGCGGTGAGCCCATAGGATACTTGGGAGTTCATCGACCCAGCCACGCCTCGCTGTTCCCAACCTTGCTTTGATGCCTTCGACTAGACTTTTGTTGATACTCTCAACTTGGCCGTTTCCTTGCGGATGTGCCACGGATGAGAATATATGTTCAATGTGTAGTTCTTCTAGCCATTTTTGAAATTCGTCAGCAGCAAAGTTGGTGCCATTATCGGTAACGATGCACATTGGTAGACCGAAACGGCAGATGATGTGTTCCCATATGAATTTTCGTGTTATCATAGCAGTGGTTGAGGCGAGCGGTTTCGCCTCTACCCATTTTGTGAAGTAATCAACCGCTACTATGATAAATTTGACTGCGCCTGGTGCGTCTGGGAAGGGTCCGACCACGTCGATTGCCCATTTCAGAAAGGGCCAGGCGGTGGTGACTGGGACCAAGTTGTTCTTGGGGCGCAATGTTTTTGGAGCGTGTCGCTGACAGTTAACACATTTGCGCAACTCTTTGACGGCGTCCAGGTGCATGTCGGGCCAGTTGTACCCAGCATTCATGATTTTGGCTACTACCATGCGTGGTCCTGCGTGTATGTCGCACATACCCTCGTGTATCTCTCTGATGAGGTATGTGGCATCCTGGGGGTTGACGCATCGTAGGAGTGGCCCTAGGTATGATTTGCGGTATAAGATACCGTCTCCCATTTGATAATGGCATGCTTTTTATTGTAGCTTGCGTGCCTCTGACTTGCTTTCGGGAGTCACACCTGATTGCAAATATGCAATAATTGGTGTCATCCACGATGTTGTGCCGTATTGGATGACGTTGACCTGGCGCAGGGGTACTGAAGGATTTTGTAGAATTTCGATGCGTATCTCCTTTGCCAGGTGTTGGAAGCTGGTGGATGCAAGTTTTCAGAGTGCATCCGCGGATTTGTTTTCACTTCTGTTAATATGTCGGATATTAAATGAAGTGAACTTTGATGTTAGTTGCAGGGCTTGCTCGAGGTAGAGGATCATGATATCTCCCTTTGCGGCATAGTCGCCGTGTATCTGTCCTGCAACCAACAAAGAGTCGACGTGTGCTTCCAGATGTTGCACGCCGAGTTTGACTGCTAAACGTAGTCCTTCCAGTAGGGCCTCATATTCTGCCTCGTTATTTGTGCTTTTGAAATCGAGGCGGATTGCATATGTAAGCTCTTGACCATCAGGGCTGACGAGTCGCAGACCTACGCCTGCACCTTCCTCGTTGGAGGCACCATCGGTGAATAGTGCCCATGTTTCTGAGGAAGATGGTGTTGGTGCAGGGTTTTGTGCTTCTTCGCATTCTTGGATGCGATTCACCGGTACTTCGGCGGCGAAATCAGCTAAGATTTGGCCTTTAATCGCGGGGCGCGGTTTATAGTTCAGGGGTGCGCGCCCAGCTCTATTGCCCATTTTGCTAACCTCCCAGAGATGTCAGGTTTGGATAGGATCGGGCCGATCCTGTAATTGGTTAGCACTGTGATGACATGATTTGCGAAGTAGCGTCGCAACCGTCGTGAAGCGTGCACCAATGCTAATACCAACTTCTCCATTATTGAATATCTCGTCTCTGGGTCGTTGAGCATCTTGCTGATATAATAGATGGGTGTTTGAACCCCCTCCCGCTCCACTATCAATACCGCACCTACCGCGTTGTCCGCGGCAGATAGGTATAATATGAGTGGCTCATCCTTGCGTGGTGCGGTTAAAGTTGGGAGTTGTATCAAACACTCCTTCATTTCTCGGAAAGCGTTCTCAGCCTCTGCGGTCCACTGGAATTGTTCTTTCTTTAAACAGTTCCGCAGGGTCTTGATGAAAGGGTAAGAATTAGCTGCATGGTTGGCTAAGAATCTGTTGAGTGCGGCTAGCCTGCCGGCCAGTCGCTGCATATCTTTCATTGTTGAAGGTGATGGCATGCGCTCGATCGTCTGAACTTTTTCCGGGTTTACCTTGAATCCATCTTTAGTCATGATGAACCCAAGGAATTTGCCTTCTTCCATTCCAAACGAGCATTTCCCTGGATTGAGCTTTATGTTAACGCTTCGTAGAGTCTGGAATGTTCTTTCGATATCTGTGAGCATGGTATCTTCCGCCATGCTCATGACGACTAGGTCGTCCATGTAGATTTCGACACTTTTGCTTATTTTCCCGCGGAAAGTGTTGTTCATAAGTTTTTGGTAGGTTGCGCCCGCGTTGCGCAACCCAAACGGCATTTTGGTATAACAGTAATTCCCGGTAGGAGTGCGGAATGCCGTTTTATCTTCATCCTCGATTGCCATTTGTACCTGATGGTAACCTTTGTAGCAATCGAGGAAACACTTCCACCTGAATGGTGCGAGATTATCGACCTTTTCGTCGATTTCTCGAAGTGCGTAACAATCCTTGGGACAGGCTTTGTTGAGATCCTTGTAATCGACGCACATGCGCCAGCCCCCGGATGGTTTCTCTACCATGACTGGGTTGGATAACCAAGTCTGGTATTTAACTTCCCGCAGGATGCCTGCGGAGAGCAGTTCTTCGACTTTCTCTTGCATCGCCTGGTTTTTAGTGGATCCAAGGTGGCGTTGGCCTTGGATCACTGGCTTGATACCTGGCAAGGTATTCAAGTGATGTTGCGCGATATCACGTGGGACCCCTGTCATGTCTGCGGGTGTCCATGCGAAAATGTCTTGGTTCCTGAAGAGAAGCTGCTTCAGGTGCGCTTTGGTGGTCGGGGACAAGGCGTGACCCAATGTAACCTTCTGTTCTGGGTATCTCGCGTTGAGAACCCATTTTTCTGGTTGGTTGTTGGGGGTGGGCCTTGCGACCTTGGTCGGACATATTTCGTCCGACGTCATGACGTCTCTGCGTGCGTAGATTATCGCGACCCCTGATTCGGTTGGAAAACCGACAGCAGAGTGGGGGACGGACGTAATCATATTGAAATCGCCTTGGGTTTCCCTCCCAAGGAGTACGTCATATCTGGAGGTGTGAGGTAAAACCATAAAGTTTACCTCTTCTGTTCTTGTGTGCCTTCCGCTGGTAAGACGCACAGGAAAAGTAATCTGGCCCAGGGGAAAGACAGTTTCCCCTGCGAACCCGGCCAACGGGTAATCTACTGCCTGCAACCGATCTTTGTCCTCCTGGTTGAACTGGTTGAAGCATTGTTCGTAGATTATATCAGAAGTACTGCCCGGGTCGATGAATAGACGCTCGGTGCAGTAATGCGCCAGTTGGCCTGTAATAACGACGGCACGCCTGTCGCGCGGTCCGCCTCGGACTTTTGGAAAGACGACTTGCTCGTCTTTCCAGTCATTGTCCGGCCTTCTCGCCGCTTTGTGCGGCCTACCTTTACCTCCGTTGATCATGTGGGTGGAGGCCACGTACATGGTCTTCTTCCCGGAGGAGGTGCCTTCGCCATGAGGGGTGATGCGCTTGGTGGGTTTCTGCCCACCCGGCAAAAGATGTTGTAGTTTCCCCTCTTTTAAGGCTCGCTCAATCTCCAGCCGGAGACTGATGCAGTTGTTTGTGGTGTGGCCCGAGTCCTTGTGATACTCACAATAGTGTGTGAGATCCTGATTTTTCTTGGACTTCATCGGTTGGGCCGGTCGCAAGAGTTGTGCGTCCGTAAGAAGGACTTCGCTTGGCGACACAGTGATCTCGGTCCAGTTGTGGTCCCGAAAATCTTTCTTTGGTGCCCGGTTGTCCCGTTGGGGGTTGTAGTTCCTTGGGTCAAACGGGTTGGTCCGTGGGAAGTATGGTTTGGAAATATCGCGATTTCCAACGTCCCGGTTGCGTTTATTGCTACGCTTGGACCCTTGGTGGGAGGTGTCGACTTGGGGCTGTGCCTTTGCTACATGCGGTTCGAGAGACCGCTGCGTCTGGGCGTATGTCGTGACCGCGGCCGTGACATCTTCCCATTTTTTAGGCAAGCCCTCCTTGCCAGAGATGGTCATGACCATCTGCCTGTCCCTAACAGCCTTGATGAAATGGTTCCGTGCCATTTGGTCTTGCACGTCACCTATTTCTAGGCACTCTTTATTGTACCGGATGACGAATGCTTCTAGAGATTCGTCGTCTCTTCGCCAGATATTCATGACGTCCAATGAGTCACGTACGTGACGTCGTTGCTGGCTGAAATGAGCGAGGAACTTTGCATGCAAGTCCTCGAATGAGGCCAGTGATCCCACTGGCAAAGAATCGAACCATGCCCTGGCCAGGCCCGTGAGGGTCTGGGGGAACAAATTGCACCAGGTGGGTTCGTCCCACAGGCCGTTGCACCCTGCGCCCATGAAAACGTTCATGTGGTCGTCTGGGTCGGACGAACCGTTGTATTTCCCGATATTTAATGGGAATTTTGTTGTGGTAACATGGGCGTGGGAAATTCGCGGGGCGAATTTGGAATTTTCGGCCGCAGCTTTTGGCCTGTATGGCTGGTTCTCAGGGCGTTTTGAGGCCCTGAGGTATGTGTTGCGGGGATGAGTGGGAGGGACATAGTTGCGTCCTCCCGGTCTGCTGCTGGTGTCATGCGAATCCCCGATATATGTATGGTCGTCCTGGTCGGTACGACCATACCCTTCGGTATACGGTTGTGGGCCCAACCGGCTCTGAATTCCAGAGCCATGTCGGGATGCGGACCGTCGCCTGTCCTCAACGTAAGGACATAGGCGGGTATGCACTGGTCCCCTGGTGTGGGACCCATACGAGGAATCGTCCTCGTTTATTGTGCGGACATCACAGTAAGATGATTCGCGGTCTTCACGTCTGCTTCTCGAAGCTGGACGTGAATGTACCATGCCTTCGTATTGTAGAATACGGTCGGCAGGGGTGTGCGGTGCTGGGGTAGGCCCAGCTTGTATTTGCGCTTCCGCACAAGCGCGGTTGTATGTTGCAGTCAGGAGGGCTGCCTGCTGGTCATACCAGGTATGAAGGTCTGTGCCTGGTGGGATCACAACTGCGTACTGTGATAAGTCATGTCCGAACGTAAGGGATGGGCCCCTTTGCGTCGACGTGCCGATGTGTCCGGGTTGCGAGGTTGAGGGATTGACCCCTACCGGACCTAGGTTTGTGGGATTTTGGTTATCCCCAGTGTTGTTTTGGTGATCAGTCATGATCTTGTGAGAGGGAAAAGGATGGTTTAAAAAGTGCTAAGAGTAGCGGTGGGCGCCAATGATGAAACAATCGTTAACCGGGCAGGGCTAACTCACTGGTCTCGTCAAGAAGGGTTAATCCCTTCCTCCCGAGGATCGCTGGCTGGATCACCGGTGGGTTGATCTCCTGCACAAGGAAACAAACCGTGACTCGTAACAAGGAGGATGGGGTGGGGGGTGCTCCTTGTTACCACTCTCCGGCGTGAGAATCAGTAATCTGCTTGGGAAGCAAAGTATGATAGTAGTAGTAGTGAGAGAGTTGTGAAGAGATACCTCAAACCTGGTTTGGGGTTGGTATTTATAGCCGAGGAGTGAAGGAGGAGGATGATGGACAGACTGACGACGTGCTTACCTTTGCAGGTGTGTCAGGCTTGTCGGGTGTGGAGGTTACGCCACGTTAGTCTGTTACTTACGTAGCCCTGGCAGGTGACTATCATTGGTGCTACTTGCACTGTGGTGTGAGTCCCACTTGTTGGGCGTATAGGATGCGCTGTGAGCCGCATCGCTGTCTGCGGTAACATTTGATGTTACCGCGTCCCTTGCTTGACCAAGAAATACGCGAGACGCGGTGCCAGCCGCATCGTCGCCTGTGGTGACTGTCGCAGCTTCCTTGTATTGATAGAAGTGTTCACTGGACGTGGTGCCAGGCTGCATCGCTGTGAATACTTCCGTTTTCATACACCAGATGTGATGCTATGCCGCATCACCCTACCGTTCTCATATTCCAGGTAAGTCCTCCTCCATCACTGGACAGATTGGATTCAACCACTGTGTCGATGCGTTCCCGCACGGAGATAAGTAGGTTGTTAGCTAGTGGGGGTTTTGATAAGGGTAATGGTCACTCGCGGCCGATGCTGACGCGAGATCTGGGACCATACCCCTTCAAGTGTGCATGGGGAAAAATCCTAGTTTGACAACTCCTCAAAACTGTGAGGACCAAAATAGTCAACCTAAAATTTGTGTGGTAGGTAGGGCAAAAAAAGGCATTAATGAGGTAGCCCCCAAGAAAATAAGAAAGAAACCATCTAAACCAACATGTCCATGGGCGATACAAGTAAGCCGGTCCTCAACTAAATATTACTAGTGTGTTAAAACATTGAAACATGCACACCAATGTTTGCAAACAAGGGAAGTTGGTTTGTACACCATGAGTTCCATTGCAAAAGAGGTGGAACCAATCCTATAGGTAAATCCGGACATTCACATGAAGGTTATTCAAGATCTACTTGAGAAGAAACACCAGGTTAAAGTATCACTACCCAAATTGTGGAGGGCTAAGAAGATTGCTATGAAGAAGATCATAGCGAAAACTGACAGCCCATTAATTCCTGCTGCTACTTCAATGTTCGAGAATATCAAGAATGAGGCATCTCAATACAACGTGTTAATGACAGGTTCTTCTAAGTTCTAGGTAAGTTTGGAATACTTTAATAATTTTTTACCATTTGCATTATATTAGATGCTTAGATACTTATTCTCTTATCTGTGCAACTTACTGGTCCAAGAAACAAGACGGTGGTGGATGTGCAGATGAGAACATGTTCATCCTGGAAATTAGATCCGACAGGAATGCCATGTAAGCATGCAGTCGTTGCTATTTGGAACATGGTTGAGAATGGTTTGAGCCCAGGAGTTCCAGAGAGTTAGGTTGATCCTGTGTATTAGCTGGACAGTTGGAAGAAAGTATACATGCACACCATTTATCCAATTGTCGGACCTGAAATGTGGCCTCCATCAAGGTGCCTAACCAAATTGACTCCTCCTAAACATCACAAGCAGGTTGGAAGGCCTAAGAAGAAACGAAAGAGGTCTTAATGGAAGTCGAAGCCAACTTAACAAAGGGGGGAAAGCTAAAAAAGAAATGAGGCACCACAAAATGCAGCAAATGCAATATCACGGGCACAACAACTGCAACTGCAAGGGTCAAGGTGGAGTAGAAGCTGCTTAGATATCAACTTTGTTATTGTTACTTTGTGTTTGAACAATTATGATGTTTTGATTGTTACTTTATTGTGGTTGTGTTTGAACAATTAGGATGCTTTTCGTCGAACAAAATACTATAATGGTTATGTAGCCTAATTTTGGGACATCTACTATTGTATCGAAGGTTATATACCAGTTTGGTTTGTGTGAATTGTTGACAATACACAAGTGCTTTAACAATAACTTCCATTTGTTACTAAACATAACACAGGTTCAACTACAAAATAACACACTGATCCTACCACATCATAAATAAATTTTGACAAAGTGAAGGGGCCTATTTCCAATGGCAGTCTCCTTTGGACGATAGGTTTGAATCTTTCTCTTCTGAAGAATATCGGTTGTGCCAAACACATGACCAATCCTCTTTTTCTGATTCATAGTTCCATGCATCCTATAAAACATCTGAGTCATAATCCTCATCTGGGTTGTGGTTGAAACCAAGTTCTTCCACATCATCATCATTTTTAAGTGGCTTTGCTTCACTTTCTTTGTCGTTATGTTTCCACACCAACTATTTTGCATCATGACTCGCTTCAACACCGGAAGATGAACCTCCTTCATTGACAGGATTGACGCTCTGTTTCCACACCACCTCCGTTTCCACAGAACCTCTGTTTGACCGGTCAACAAAATTACCTTCACCAACATCCGCGAGGTCTAATTCAACCTCTGTTTCCACACAAGCTAACTGCTCTTTCTTATCAGTTACCCTGTTTTAGTGATAGGAGAAAGGAAGTAAACGTTCCTTACCTCTTTTTTCCATTGTCACTAATGCTAGCTGTTGGAATCACAAGACAAAATAAACAATGGTATTTATAGAACCAAATTTAAAATGTTACTGTTTCATAAATATTACTAGCCACTGGGAAACAGAGAGAGTTACAGTGCAAGTCAGAAAAAAAAGTAAAAAGCAACTACATTACCAGATCCGTACACATAACACAAAGAACAACCATGAAAAACATAACAGAAACTTAAGTCTTTGAACTTCAACCTCTTTCTCAGCAACTTCCTTTGCCTTCAACGGATTTAGTTCTGCATTCTCCCTATTTGTGCTCAGCAGGGATGGTAGAAGCCTCTCACATCTGGGACATGAAATTGGAGGATCAATCCATCAAAGCAACCCACAGCCATTGGTCTGGAAATGTTAAAACTCAACATCATACACTGTTTATTTATGAATTAGGTAGAAAACAATGAGGAACAAAGTAAGAAACACTTATACAACAAAGAAATCTTCTACCTGGATTGGCATATGTACACGATGTTCTAATGCAAGTAGCAGCACCACATGAGCATACTGCATTGGACCTACCACTGGTATTATTATTCCACGAACTTGTGGCTGCCATTGAAGAGGATGTTGAAGAAGAAGAAGATGATGGTGGCTGCTAAGAGTTTGCAGGGTTTATAGAACAAGATCATCTTTTTCAAGTTGCACTTTCAGTCCC
Organism: Helianthus annuus; assembly: GCF_002127325.2. Taxonomy (NCBI): domain Eukaryota; kingdom Viridiplantae; phylum Streptophyta; class Magnoliopsida; order Asterales; family Asteraceae; genus Helianthus; species Helianthus annuus. Next base: position 120,338,823 of record NC_035437.2, read on the forward strand.
TAAGGGGCATAAATGTCTTTTAACATAAATGGCCACGTTATACTAATGGCAGTTTGGACAAGAGGTTTAATTGAATCAAATTGAATACTTTAGTGACTGGAGTATTGATTTTTTTTAAATAGGGACTGAACCTGCAAGCGGGTGTTAACCCTAGAGACTGAAACTGTATTTTACTCGTAAGTTTTTTACTATTTTTTTTAATTTTAAGCAATCTTGAATTTTTTTTTGTTAAGTTAGGTTTTATTTTTTCAATATTAATTAACAAAAAGATATAAAAAAGGGGAGGCACATCACCCACACCGAAGGCCCATCAATTGGGTGAGGTTATGGCCCCCCGGTGACGTGGCTGCTTACGTGACGGTCCATATCTAAGTGATGGACCACCTCCACGCCCACCAGCCTAAGGGCTCGATCAAGGCGAGGAGGCGGAGGCGTGGACGATCTCACTAGGGTGAGGGTGGCTATGGTTTGATTTTTTTAATTCTGTATAGAATATATAACCTAATTATATAGCGTCACCTTACCCATCATCATATTTCACATTTCATCTTTGCACAATACATGTTCTTGAGTGTGAATTGTGAAAGTCTTCACCACATATATGGCACATTTTACCCCAGGTTCGTCTCTGAAAATTTAATGGTTCTTTTGGACCCTGTGTAAGTATAAAAATGAGCCGTTAAATATAAATTTATATATAAAAAAACAGGTTCTTTAATATATAAATGTGTCGAAACTAGTTTTTTTCGTTTTATTACTTTTAGTTGGGTTTTAAATATAGTTTTGAGATGACTGCGCCCTATTCAATTATTTTTCTGTTTTTATTACTAAAATTATATTTTAAATGAGGGCTTCGTTACCTATTACCTATATATTAAAATTGCAATGGAATGAACAGTAACATCAAATAAGAATGAATAGTAGATGAGCAAACGGTATCGGATACCGGTATCAAATTTATCAAACCGGTGTATTTTCGCTATCGGTTCGGCACTGGTATTCACTAGTTTTTACCCTCGGGTACCGGTACCAACTTTACAAAAACCGGTGTATTTTCGGTACCGATTCGGCACCGGTATTCACCGGTTTTTACCCTCAAATACCGGTGTCGAACCAGTACCGACCGGTACCGAATCGTACCGTACCAGGTATATTCAGTACCGGTACCCATTTTTGAGGATTTCGGTAACGGTATTTTCGGTAAAGGTTGTTACCGAGCTCATAAAATCCTGTAGCAACGCAGCAATGTAAGTAATTGCACCGTTTAGATTACTTTTCATACACACAGTAAGTAAACTGTATTTCGTTTGAATGAGGTTTTATATACACAACAACTTATTTTGCTTTCTTTTTTGTCTTTTTCTGTAATGAATTAATTATAGCATGTAAAATAAACTTTGATATTTAGAATACTGATGAGCAAATGGTATCAAATCCTGTAATTAAACCGGTATCGTATCGGTACCGTATTTACTATACCAAATCATTTTCGGTACCAATTTGGTAGCCACCTTTTGGCGTTTTCAGAATCGTTACTTTCGGTTCGACATCGGTCTGGCACCATACCTGTATTTATTGATTTTTACCTTCAAATACCATACCGTATTGTACCCCCATTTTCGGTGTCGATACCTAATTTCGATGATTTTCAGGATCGTTACTTTCGGTGCCGTTACAGGTACCGAGCTCATCCATATTTTTGAAGGATCGTATCGCGACCTAAATGAGTCAATCAGAGGTGTTTTCGTCAATTACAGGTGCGGAAAACAAGTAATCAACGTAGGAATAGCTTACGATTCACTTTAAACTCTTTTTGTATTGATTTGACAGCGATTACAATCAGTTCTCGATCCGGCAGCACTTCGGTACGAGATTCAACACTTGTTACAAATGAGATCGCTCTTAGGCTATTTATAGGACACTAGGATCGCTTATTGGACAGGCCCAATAAGCGGTCCAGACACTTGACACATGAGCGGTCCAGTATTATGTCATACGAGCGATCCATATTAACTGTCGTTCGAGCGGTCCACTTGTATGTCCGTTCGAGCGGTTCAAACCCTAATGGACCTAATGAGCGAACCAACTATCTCTATTCTATACAATTTCACTATTTTTCGTATTTCGTGCCCAGATCTAACATCCTAAGACTATGACTCGATACAAGACGTAATCAGCAGATGTAATGCACCAACAATATTTTAGCGTGTTAGCACCGTAATAACTGAACTCAAAACAGCCGAATTTTCAACGTTTTGGACGTGTGGGTCTATTATTATATATTAGGTTATTTAAAATAGCTTTTTACGACATAGTGACTATCCTTACCACGTCATTTTTATTTATATTTTGATATTCGGTATCTGCTTGCCGTTGCTGACACGCCTTTTGTAGTCATTGAGTCCCTGCCGCAACGCACGGGCGGAAAATCAACTAGTTTAAATAAAAAAAATGAGTCAATTTAGTAGATGTTAGACCTAAAAGTCAGCACTATTATAACTTGCAGCTGCTAAGACTAGTAGGTATGGTGAGGGTCATCCCCAAGGGGACGAGCCGTCACGTAGGACACCACATCCCCATCCTATATGTGATGACCCTCCAAGCATTTTTAAAGGGGTGGAGGATGGGACCCCACAACAAATATTTTTTTATTATTTATCTTTTTTATTTGGTTAACTTTATAAAAACAATTCAAAAATTAAATAAAAATACAACATAAAAGAAGTAAATTAAATCCATTACATAACGTAAATAAAAATTACATAACCTAAAAAATAAAATTACGAATCCTAAAAAATAAAATTACGAATCCTAGAAAAATAAAATTACGAATCCTAAAAAAATAAAACATCAAAGCGAAATAACCTACGAGGTACATTTTTTCTTAACTTCCTCTTTCATCCTCTGGTAAACCTCGCGTTCATCCTCTGGAACCGAGTCGAGATCCAACCTCATAATCTTAAAATCCTCCGCCCGAGCATGGTCGGCCGACAAGCTCTTTTTATAAACATATTTTTCCGCCGTGAGCTATTTGAACGAATGGAATTCGGATATCAACTCGTCCATTTTCGATGCGGCCCCGGAAGACGTTTGGTTCGAGCCGCCCGCTTTTCTCTTTCCGGACGCCTCTTTTTTTTGCTTTGTCCCTTCCAGGGGGACGTTCCGACTCGTGAACAGCAAACTCCTCCTCGTCAAATTCCGGTTCGTCGTTTATGTCTATGTGACAACGAGCGGTTGAGCCTCCCGCACTGTAACACCCCGAAAATATAACCTTTATATTAGAAATTAAGGATTTCATAAACAAGAGATAACCATGTAGAAATTTTTAACCTAGTTAAAAATTACAAGTCTTGAAAATAACTTACACTTGGTTAAAACACTAGTAATTAAAAATAAATGATAAGTGAGGGACTAAAGTTGCCAAAGAATGAAAGTTATAGGCTGATTGTAACAAAATACACCAAACACACCATTTTTGGGTGTGCCTGGTCGAACAAGAGGAAGGGGGCGACAAAGGGGTTCTCCAAAACCCTAAGTTTCACATAAAAAATTCCCAATTGAAGCCTCAAATCCGTTCCAAATCGAGTTTTAAACACATATTAGTGAACACCTCGTTGTAAGGATCAAAAGGTATGTAAAATTTAGTAATTTTGTTACATCACAAATTCTAGATTAAATGTGAAACATGAAAAATTCAGCTTTATTACTGATGCATGGGTGAAATTAGAAGGGTTATGAGGTTTAGGATCAAACCCTAGATGATTTCTTGACATAATATTGTATAATACTTGTAGGGTTACATAATCACCATTGTAGGTGAGTAGTGAACTCTAAGAAACTTGATAGATGCAGAATTTAAAACTCTTGTTCTAGCACAATCAGAGATGTGGAAGTGATTTCTGAAATGTTAGAATGATAAGATATGTGCAAAGTCGTTTAATTAAAGTGAAATCCGAAGAAAACTACAAGATATGAACTTGGTAATGATTGTAGGAAAATCTGACCCGTTAGGTGTTTGTTGAAATGCCTAAGTGAGGATTTAAATGTAAAATGTTGATAAAAACGCAGATTTGATAATGGTCCATAATGATGTGATTGTGGTCATAAAAAGAGTTCTAAACATGTTGTAAACTGAAATTTCTAGGCAAAGAGTCCGGATCGTCAAGCGGACAAGCCGAAGGGAATCCACGGGGAAAGGGTGTGCTCTAAAGGTACGAAATTACCGTTTCGTTATGTAAAGGTTAATTATTGTGTACTTTATGTTATAGTATAAAGCATGGTAAACAGGTTAGACCTTGCGTCACGAAAGAGACTTTCGTCTTAAACAAGTGAACGGGTCAAAACAAGTGATAAGCATGAAATCTTGCATGTCCCGAATGGTGTGTAAATTCAGCACCCAAACGGGTCAAACAAGTTTTTGTAATAAGCAAGAAGCAAGACACTATTACGTAATGCACGTTTTACATGACGTGTAAGTCGTGTAGCTAATACCATAAGCAAGTTAAGAAACTTTGCTCTTAATATAGGAGTTAAAGTTTAGATATTTGATGCATGACAATAGCACGAACGACTAACTAGATGCCTTGTAATTTAGTTGTAAGCTAATCCGTAGACATGTCCTCATGATAATAGTTGAGTATTATCATAAGTAAAATACAAGTATGGAGAAATTAGCCTAGTCGCTTAACAATTAATGTGAGATTAAGCTGTTTGACGCTCGAAAATAACCAGCAAAACTGCATTTGAAACAAAGGGGTTTTGTGCTGGGCACACCGTAAATTACGGTGGTACCGTAATTTACGGTGGCCAGCATACTGTTACGGTGGGAACCTACTGATTTACGGTAGGTTCCAAACTGCCCAGAAGCCACCGTAATTTACGGTGACACTGTAAGCTTGATGTGAATTCTATTTTAATCTCTCGAATATCGTGTTCGAATTTGATTGTATACGTGAAATTCTAGAACCATAATGCTAATGCTTGTTTAAAACATTTAGTTTTCAGGTACTCAAGAAAAAGGATGATGATCAAGCAATCGTGTCGAACCGAACACACATTTTATAACGCTTCCGCACTTGATCTTTTGTTTTGTAACCATGTAAAAGCTAATAGTTTTACCTTGAACATCGTTTAGTAGGTTAATGACGTGAATGTTGTAACTAGTTGACTTTAAATTTTCAAAAGATCTTTTGTAAACTCTAAAGTTTTGGCACTAAATGTACGGTTCTAACTTATAAACATTTAGTATTATAAAAAGGGTGTTACAAGTTGGTAATCAGAGCCCAAGGTTGCCAATAAGTGCTCGGTTCAAGCTTGATCAAGCATCCGGTAAGAGTTAATCGTTTAAGTAGAAATTAGAGAATATAAAAATAAATCATGAACAAATATGCATGAAAAGGGTGTGTAAGCTCACTCAAATACAAGAAATGCATGAAACAAGAATGATTAAATCAAGTTATGAACTTGATAAAATCAAAACAAGTAAAGCATGTGTTACAAATGGAATGTTTAACAATATATGTAAACATTTCAGTACTAAAGATGGCGGGCGGAGGTGATGGTGATGTGGTGCCAAGAGTCACCGAACAAATGAGAATAGTGATTGCCGAGGAGGTTGGAAAGGCGATCGAAAACAGTTTATCGAACTTCATTGATAAAATCCAAAATACGGTTTTATCAGTAGTAGAAGAAAGAATCAAGAAGCTAGAGGATAACTCGAATCTAGCAAAGGAAAAATCTGGAGGACGAAAGCCTTGTTCGTACAAGGAATTCATGGCCTGTAAACCACCCATATATAATGGGGAGGTTGATCCAATTGTGTGTCAACGATGGATAGGCGATATCGAGGGAGTATTCGAGAGAACTCATTGTGATGAGAATGACTACGTAGCTTATGGTACGGGTCAATTAAGAGGTCGAGCGAAAGACTGGTGGGATAATAAAAAGAAGGAAATTGGAAGCGAAGCTGCTAAGGCCATGACATGGGAGGAGTTTAAGACGCCGTTTCTTAAACACCATAGTCCCAAAGCGGTTATAAACAAGATCAAGGAAGAGTTCATGCAACTCAGACACAAAGGTGAATCCATAGACAAGATCACGGGGATGTTTATGGACAAGATGAAGTTCTGTGACGATCTGATAACGAATGAAGAGCAAAAGGTTTATTACTACGATAACATGCTAAGCGCAGAATATAGGGAGTTCATAACCCCTTCAAAGTACGAGACCTTTACCGAGATTGTCAATGCCGCTCGGGAAAGGGAGATCGAGCTGAAAAAGAGTATAGAGCGGGGTGAACGAAGGGCACAAGACGTAAATCCAAGCCCTACCAAGAAAGCAAGAACGAATGAAACAGCGAAGAAATCAGATACAAAGGGCGGTACACCCAGTTGCAAAATCTGTGGCAAGAATCATAAGGGCGAATGTCGCTTCAAAGATAAGCCTTGTCCCATATGTCGAAAAACGGGACATATGGCTATATCATGCCTGGAGAAAGTGACCGTTTGTTACAACTGTTACCGAACGGGTCACAAAAGATCGGAATGCCCGGAATTGGTTGGGAAGAAAGAAGGGCAAGACTCGAAAGGTGAAGCCTCGAAAGGCAAAGCAAGATCTTTCCAACTGACCGCTGCTGAAGCAAAGGTCGAACCTGACGTGGTCTCAGGTATATTTATTGTAAATTCAATTCCCGCACGTGTGTTATTTGATACTGGTGCGAATAAATCCTTTGTTTCATATGGGTTTATTCGGCACCCTTCATTTGTTCTAACAAAATTACCTATGCCCTTAGAAGTAGAGGTAGGTAATAACAAAAGCTTTATTGTTTGCGATGTATGTGAAAACTGTACAATGAACATTGATGACGAGGAATACGCAATAGACTTGATCCCGATGTCGATGGGAGAATTTCAAGTGGTAGTGGGAATGGATTGGCTATCCCGTTACCACGCGAAAGTGGTTTGTTTCCGAAAGGAAATAAAACTAACGTCTCCTAGCGGAAAACAAGTTACGATATATGGTGAAAAAGGAGGTAACCCGGTGATATGCACAATGCTAGAAGCCCATAAACTCATGAAACATGGATGCAAGGCCTATATGGTATATGCAAGTGAAACGGAAAAAGAACCCCTCAAAATTGAGAATGTACCGGTGGTGCGTGATTATGAAGATGTGTTTCCGGAAGAACTACCGGGGATACCACCAGAACGGGAGGTAGAGTTCGGAATCGAGTTGATTCCGGGCGCGAAACCCGTGGCCAAGGCGCCATACCGACTTGCACCGTCAGAGTTACAAGAATTGATGTCTCAAATTCAGGAATTTCTTGACAAGGGGTTTATCCGACCGAGTGTGTCTCTGTGGGGCGCACCAGTCTTATTCGTGAAAAAGAAGGATGGCAGTATGCGCATGTGTATCGATTACCGAGAGTTAAACAAACTCACGGTGAAGAATCGATACCCACTTCCAAGAATTGATGATTTATTTGACCAATTACAAGGAGCAAGTTGGTTCTCCAAAATTGATCTCCGATCTGGTTATCACCAATTGAAGGTCAAGGAGGAAGACGTTCCGAAGACGGCTTTTCGTACACGGTACGGGCATTATGAGTTCCTTGTAATGCCCTTTGGATTGACAAATGCACCCGCGGCTTTCGTGGACCTCATGAACCGGGTTTGCAAACCCATGCTGGATAAGTCGGTAATCGTATTTATCGATGACATTTTGGTATATTCGAAGAATGAAGCTGAGCATGTGTGTCATCTACGGGAAGTATTAGACACCCTCAGACGAGAAAAGCTATATGCAAAATTTTCTAAGTGCGCTTTCTGGCTAAGAGAGGTGCAATTTCTTGGGCATATCATTAGTACCGATGGAGTACTAGTGGATCCGTCCAAGGTGGAAGCGGTGTCAAAATGGAACCCTCCAAGAAACCCCTCAGAAATCCGAAGCTTTTTAGGGCTTGCGGGGTATTATCGGAAATTCATACAGGATTTCTCCAAAATTGCCTTGTCGTTGACCAAATTGACTCGCAAGGAGGAAAAGTTTGTGTGGGGCGTTAAGCAAGAGGAAGCTTTCCAAACGCTCAAAGAAAGGTTGACCCACGCTCCGGTATTGACATTACCGGAGGGGACTGACGACATGGAAGTTTACTCGGATGCTTCCTATTTAGGGCTCGGTGTGTTTTGATGCAACGAGGTATGGTCATCGCCTACGCCTCGAGGCAATTGAAGATTCATGAAAAGAAGTACCCGGTTCACGACTTGGAATTGGCGGCGGTGGTGTTTGCCTTAAAGATATGGAGGCATTATTTGTACGGGGTAAAATTCACAATTTTTACCGACCATAAAAGCTTGAAATATTTCTTCGATCAGAAGGAATTAAACATGAGACAAAGGCGGTGGTTGGAAACAGTCAAAGATTTCGATTGTGAAATACATTACCACCCTGGGAAGGCCAATGTAGTGGCCGATGCGCTGAGTCGCAAAGCAGATTATACCCCGATACGGGTAAGATCAATGCAACTTGTTGTGACTTCAAGCTTACTAGAACGAATTCGAGAAGCACAGGATGAAGCTGTAAAGGCGGAAAACTGGAAAAAGGAAAGAATTATCGGCCAAGTTAAGGACCTGGAGATAGGCAGTCACGGCCTAAAGACTCGTTTTAGTAGAATCTGGGTCCCTAACACATGTGAGGTTAAGAAGCTTCTACTCGATGAAGCTCATAAATCCCGTTATTCCATTCATCCGGGAGTGACCAAGATGTATAATGACTTGAAGCAAAACTATTGGTGGCCCGGAATGAAGCGTGACACCGTGAAATACGTGGAAAAGTGTTTGACTTGCCTACAAGTTAAGGCGGAACACCAAAAGCCATATGGTAAACTTCAACCGTTAGAAATCCCGGTTTGGAAATGGGAGCAAATTACGATGGACCTATTAACCAAACTGCCTAAAACAAGTCGTGGTTTTGATGCTATATGGGTAGTTGTGGATAGGTTAACTAAAAGGGCTCACTTTATTCCGATTCGTGAGACTTATACATCTGAGAAAATGTCGGAAGTATACACCAATGAAATCATAGCAAGGCATGGGGTACCGATATCCATTGTGTCAGACTGAGATACTCGGTTTACTTCAAAATTCTGGCGTGAATTCCAAGAACAGATGGGAACTAAATTGTTCCTTAGCACTGCGTACCATCCACAAACGGATGGGCAGAGTGAAAGAACAATACAAACGTTGGGAGATATGATGCGGCCTTGCATCATTGACTTTGGAGGTAGTTGGGACGTCCATTTACCCTTGGTCGAGTTTGCATATAACAATAGCTATCACGCGAGTATTAAAATGGCCCCGTATGAGCTATTATATGGCAGAAAATGTCGGACCCCGGTATGTTGGGGAGAAGTGGGTCCGCGGGGGCTAGCACCTACCGATATAATCCGAACTACAAATGCGAAAATCGACATAGTTCGGGCACACTTGAAAGCGGCTCAAGACCGGCAAAAGGCATATGCAGATAAAAGAAATAGGCCAATTGAATTTCAGGTTGGCGATATGGTTATGCTAAAAGTTTCCCCATGGAAGGGTATTATTAGATTCAGAAAAAGGGGAAAACTAAGCCCAAGATTTATTGGGCCATTTAGAGTCACTGAACGGGTTGGTAAAGTAGCATATCGTCTTGAATTACCCGAAGAATTGAGTGGGATACATAACACATTCCACGTGTCTCATCTCTGAAAATGTTTGGCCGATGAAACTGCTCATATCCACTATGATGATATCGAGGTGGATAACAGTCTCAACTATGCAGTAAAACCTATCGCGATTTTAGATCGCAAGGTGAAAACCCTAAGGAATAAAGAGATCAATCAAGTGAGAGTCAAATGGGAACACAAGAAGGGTGCTGATACCACATGGGAATCCGAAGAAGAAATGCAACGGCTATACCCTACTTTATTTGGTACGTAATTCGGTTTCGGGGACGAAACCCTTTTTAAGGGGGGTGGACTTGTAACACCCCGAAAATATAACCTTTATATTAGAAATTAAGGATTTCATAAACAAGAGATAACCATGTAGAAATTTTTAACCTAGTTAAAAATTACAAGTCTTGAAAATAACTTACACTTGGTTAAAACACTAGTAATTAAAAATAAATGATAAGTGAGGGACTAAAGTTGCCAAAGAATGAAAGTTATAGGCTGATTGTAACAAAATACACCAAACACACCATTTTTGGGTGTGCCTGGTCGAACAAGAGGAAGGGGGCGACAAAGGGGTTCTCCAAAACCCTAAGTTTCACACAAAAAATTCCCAATTGAAGCCTCAAATCCGTTCCAAATCGAGTTTTAAACACATATTAGTGAACACCTCGTTGTAAGGATTAAAAGGTATGTAAAATTTAGTAATTTTGTTACATCACAAATTCTAGATTAAATGTGAAACATGAAAAATTCAGCTTGATTACTGATGCATGGGTGAAATTAGAAGGGTTATGAGGTTTAGGATCAAACCCTAGATGATTTCTTGACATAATCTTGTATAATACTTGTAGGGTTACATAATCACCATTGTAGGTGAGTAGTGAACTCTAAGAAACTTGATAGATGCAGAATTTAAAACTCTTGTTCTAGCACAATCAGAGATGTGGAAGTGATTTCTGAAATGTTAGAATGATAAGATATGTGCAAAGTCGTTTAATTAAAGTGAAATCCGAAGAAAACTACAAGATATGAACTTGGTAATGATTGTAGGAAAATCTGACCCGTTAGGTGTTTGTTGAAATGCCTAAGTGAGGATTTAAATGTAAAATGTTGATAAAAACGCAGATTTGATAATGGTCCATAATGATGTGATTGTGGTCATAAAAAGAGTTCTAAACATGTTGTAAACTGAAATTTCTAGGCAAAGAGTCCGGATCGTCAAGCGGACAAGCCGAAGGGAATCCACGGGGAAAGGGTGTGCTCTAAAGGTACGAAATTACCGTTTCGTTATGTAAAGGTTAATTATTGTGTACTTTATGTTATAGTATAAAGCATGGTAAACAGGTTAGACCTTGCGTCACGAAAGAGACTTTCGTCTTAAACAAGTGAACGGGTCAAAACAAGTGATAAGCATGAAATCTTGCATGTCCCGAATGGTGTGTAAATTCAGCACCCAAACGGGTCAAACAAGTTTTTGTAATAAGCAAGAAGCAAGACACTATTACGTAATGCACGTTTTACATGACGTGTAAGCCGTGTAGCTAATACCATAAGCAAGTTAAGAAACTTTGCTCTTAATATAGGAGTTAAAGTTTAGATATTTGATGCATGACAATAGCACGAACGACTAACTAGATGCCTTGTAATTTAGTTGTAAGCTAATCCGTAGACATGTCCTCATGATAATAGTTGAGTATTATCATAAGTAAAATACAAGTATGGAGAAATTAGCCTAGTCGCTTAACAATTAATGTGAGATTAAGCTGTTTGACGCTCGAAAATAACCAGCAAAACTGCATTTGAAACAAAGGGGTTTTGTGCAGGGCACACCGTAAATTACGGTGGTACCGTAATTTACGGTGGCCAGCATACTGTTACGGTGGGAACCTACTGATTTACGGTAGGTTCCAAACTGCCCAGAAGCCACCGTAATTTACGGTGACACCGTAAGCTTGATGTGAATTCTATTTTAATCTCTCGAATATCGTGTTCGAATTTGATTGTATACGTGAAATTCTAGAACCATAATGCTAATGCTTGTTTAAAACATTTAGTTTTCAGGTACTCAAGAAAAAGGATGATGATCAAGCAATCGTGTCGAACCGAACACACATTTTATAACGCTTCCGCACTTGATCTTTTGTTTTGTAACCATGTAAAAGCTAATAGTTTTACCTTGAACATCGTTTAGTAGGTTAATGACGTGAATGTTGTAACTAGTTGACTTTATATTTTCAAAAGATCTTTTGTAAACTCTAAAGTTTTGGCACTAAATGTACGGTTCTAACTTATAAACATCTAGTATTATAAAAAGGGTGTTACACGCCCTATAACTTCCGGACTTGGAAGTTTTGCTCTGTTTGGCGGTTGCGACCTCGTTTGGAATAGGCTTCCATTTGTTTTCTTTCTTTAAAATTTTCTATGCTCGGATGTGTTGAAAAGGAGTTTTATTCTTCTCATCCCATTTAGCCAAAGCAAGTTTGAGAATGTCATCCTCGTTACTCCAACTAGGAGGATTAGTGTAATAAAGGTTATAAATACCGCTAAAGCGGTTGATGATCTTGCTCATTTTACGCCACTTGCCAGAGACGGAATCGACATCGCATCGGGCCTTGCTCCATAATCACGTTAAATTTCTCCGTTATCGCCTTCCAAAAACCAACACCCGTTTGGTTGTTCCCTAAATTTAAAAAAAAATGCCTTAGTAAAATAAAAATTATATCTTTTTAAAATTAAATTTTAAAAAAAAGTTTGGTTCATACCGACAATCGGGTTAGTTGAGGACTTAACCCACTCCACTGCTAGCGCCTCCTCTATTTTTGTCCAAGGTCTCGCCTTTGGTTTCGACTACGGTTTCAACTGCCTTCCCCTTGTTTTTTTTGCGCTTGAGATTTTGAGGTGGTGAATCGGGGGCAATTTCTTCTTCATCATCGTCAAGTCGAACCGGCGATGTTGGCGGTTGGGATTCGAATTGCGCTTGAGATTCAAACGAGTTGCGTAGAATCATTTATTGGAGTGCTTGGAAATGTTGCATTTGTTGGAGTTGAGACATTTGTTTGAACGCGTTGGGTGATTGTTGGAAACCCGAAAAGAGAAATTGCGGAGACACCCATGAAGGATCGGTAGTCGGAGTGTAACCGGGCGTCGAAAAAAAGTTAGCATGATTCGGGTTCGGGATGGGATTGTTCGGGTTGAAGGGATTCATGATTTTTTTTATAAAAGGATGGAGTTTTTTTTATAAAAATGGATGAGAGAAGAGAGAGGTTGGGAGATTCTGGATGGAGTTAATTTAAAAAAAATGGAAGAGGTGGTATTTTTATCTAAAGTAAAAAAAATCTTTTTTTTAATAATATAGCCGTTGTCAACGGCTAATTTTCAAAAACATGGGCCCGTCGTCAGCGGCTGGTGGGAGACGGACAAGACGAGATGGGGCTAACGGGGGCGGTGTTGAGGTGCGGCGTCGGGCCTGGCCGAGGCTGGGCCGGCCCCCATACCTTCCGGTCTAAACAAAAGAAAGTGAAAACTTTAGATATTCCAGGTTCAATCGAGGAGGAGTCAGTGGACCATCTTTTCATCTCGTGCGTCGTGGCTTCGGTGTTATGGCAGAAAATCAGTCATTGGTGTCGTATCCCACCTATCTTCGCTTTTTTCACTCAAAGACCTGCTGGATCTTCACAAAACCGGAAATATTAAAGCTGGGGAGAAGGTTGTTTTTCAAGGCATCATTATTATCTCTTGTTGGTGTCTGTGGCTGGCTCGGAACAAGCGATTTTTTCGGCTTCGGAGGTTAAGATGGACTCTGTCTTTAGTGAAGTTAAATCTTTGGGTTTTTTCGTGGTATAAGCATAGAACTAAGTGCAATCCTGTTTCATGATCGGATTGGTGTAAATTTGTAATTATGTAGTTGTTTCGTTGTTTCCCGGCTCGGTCTTCGGGCTTGGGTGTGTTTTAATGAAATTCTCCTTTAAAAAAAAACTGAGCTCTTATAACAATATTTGATTTACTTGTGTATCTATATATCATATATATGCATATATAAATGAGGAGTTTTTTTTCTTCATTTTGAGCCCTGCTACTACTGCACATCCTATGACCAGGCTTGTTTTCCCTATTTTACATTCGCCTCAACACATAAAACTAAAGGGTCTGAGAAACATCATAGGGTCGTCCACACCGCCATCTTTTGGAACATCCCCGCCCCATCGTCCCTTTATTGCCACTCGCGACGGGCCTGGTCATCTCTTTCATATCCAACACACACAACATACATACATACATCTTGTATATATAAAGGAGCTAATCCTCCATACCCTTGGTCCATACATTTGGTTCATCCCTTGATCTTATCCTTCACACTCAATGACGTTCCTATCTACGTGGCGGATCATCCTTAAGTGACTACCCTCCTCCATACTTTGTAGTCTAATTTTACAAGATGTAGATCTCCATTCATATCTGTGTAATTTAAATATTACATTCTTGTTTTACGTAATGCTTAATTTGTATATCAGAGTGCAATTAAAATAAAGAAAATCGCAAATGTCATAAATATATTGTTTATATTATGGTTATCAACACCAAAAATAGATTAGCTTCTTCTCCAAGTTTTGTTCTCCTATATATACTTCCCATTGTATCTCTTGTATGACATATCTATCAATGAAATATCTCTTTCTCCCTACATCTCTTTCTCTTATTGTTTGCTATTAGGCTAGTTTCACAACACGTTATCAGCACGAAAGTGCTCTCTCTAAAACCTATATTTTCAATAGTATGACACCCGCACCTAAATCACTCGTTCTGTGTTAACTATCTTTAACACAAAGCCTACCACAACCATCCCACACATCTCGCTGCTTTGGCTGGATTTATGAGGCACCGCGGATTGGAAAGGATTTAAGATGGTTCAAAACCTACGGTGTTTCACCATGGAAAACATGATATTATGAGGTAATTCTTTGATCCCTTCCATTAGTTTTAGAGTTCCGATGCATATATAGTTATATACTATTTTAAATAGCAATCAATTAAAACTAATATCTTGCTAAAATATAAATGTTTTGGATAGTGCATTATGATATTATGATATTGTTATTAATAAATATTTGAAATAGTAGTGATCAGTAATACCTGCAATTAATTAAATAAAATATACAATTAAGGTTTTCTTTGATATGATTCAAATTTATAGTGTTTGTATTCTAATAACTTTTTGTAAGTTTTGGGTTTGATTTTTATATTTTTCTTTTATAAAGAAAGTTAATATATGTCAACTTTTAATTTTCAGCAATATATGATTGATAAAAGAAAAGAAATCTAAGTCGTAAAATTTGGGACAAATTAGCGTAACTAATTTTTTTTTATTTAGATAATCAGTCGGAAGGTGCTTTTTATTTTAAATGTCATTTAAAATTATTTTCGAAAAAAAAGGATAACTCAAAGTTTAAAAACATAGATATTGAACAAATCTTAAAAATAAATTCCTTATTATCTTGTTGAATATTAAATCTGGACTAGATTTTTTTTATGTAAATTTGAGTGATGAGTTATTGGGGTGTTGGTAATTAGTTTTTTTTATGATCTCTAAATTTAATAAATATACTTGGGTTGTTTTCTTTCCAAATAAATATAAGTTTTTCATTGATCTTATCACATGATATTGATAAAGTATTATGTTTTCTACAAACAAGATTTCTACATGAATCAAGCTAAAATGGTTTTATCGATGTAGTATGATAACACTTTAAAAGAAAATGTGTTATTATCATGGATATAGTATTATATATAAATTGATAGTAACAGTAATTGTGTCCACGATTTGATGACTAATTAATTCGCATGTTGGCTATATTGTTCCATAATAATAATATGGAATTTGTTATTATTTGAATAACAGTAAAAATAAAATTAATAGTTACAATAAAATGTTAAGCTTTTTCACAATATTTCTCCTTTTTCACAATTGGTTTTAATATTTTTGTTTGATTCGTTTCTACTTCGATTACATATGATGAATGATATGAATAATCAAACTAACGTTAATATACAAGTTGATATTAGCTTTATATCAAGTTACTTAAAGTGTATTATTTGAATTGGTGATTTATAAACCCAAAGATTGTTTTGTAATATGTGTTTAGTGAGCTGTGTAATATGATTATTAGTTACACCATGGTATGTTTATACATATACGTTCTATGTTTGCTTGTAAGCGACAAGAAAATTATTATTTTATAAAATCTTATTATGACTCAGTTAATATGTGACATGTTATATTATTGTCATGCATTGTATAAGTTTAATATCCATATACCTTTGTATTTTATATGTTATAGTATAATAGAACCATTAAACCAAAGTTATAGTTTATTATCAGTCTCATGAAATAGTATAAATATACTCTAATATGACATTCTAGGGGTGTGCATGGGTCGGTTTGGGTCGGTTTTGACTAAAAACCATAACCATAACCGCGATGTCGGTTATTGGATAACCATAACCATAACCGATCGGTTATGGTGGTTATGGTTATTCGGTTTTGATGGTTATAGTGGGTCGGTTATGGGTGGTTAACCGTGTATTTAGTTTAACTAAAAATAACTTAATTTTTTTTTAACATGGAATAAATTGTTATTGCATATTTATATATGTTAGTATATTACATGATATTAAAAAATACATATAATCTATAATATCAATACCAATTATTATCGAATATTCAAATGTGTATGATACATTCAATAAATTCACATAAACATTCAACTAAACCACAAAATGAGATGAAAAACCAATTATTACTAAAAATCTTCAATAAAAAACATCAAATATTAAAAATATGGTGAAAAGTCTTAAATCCTACAAAGATTTATTACATGTCGGTTCGGTTCGGTTATGGTGGGTATGGGAAAAATGATAACCATAACCGACCCGCTACATTCGGTTTTCAAAAAAACCATTAACCGACCCACCGGTTTTTTAAATGGTTCGGTTTTTTCGGTTCGGTTTTGTCGGTTAATTCGGTTATGGTTCGGTTAATTCGGTTTTTTGCACACCCCTATGACATTCTATACTCCTTAGATCTCATTATCAGTTTGTATAAGGTCATGATATTTTATATTGATAAATCTTATATGACCCGTATATGTAATTACTTCTGAATTAACAAAGAGAAGTTTATTTATAACGGAAAATCGAATAAGACAAATTTTGTTTGTCAAACCTCAGATATGCTCTCAAAGTAGCAATATTAATAAAAGTTTATGGTTATGAAAAAGTATTTTATTTTATATAGCTTTTATATGTGGCAACTTATAACAACATGTACTCTATATATATCTCATATTTTGTATGATATTATTTATTTACGTATAGTATTAAGTAGAAAAACAAAACCAAAGTTGGTTTATTATTACTATCATGAAAGGGCGTATATATGCATAGATATGACACATGAAGTGTCATACTCCCTGAATCTTTATAAAAGGTTGTAAGATATTTAATCAGTGAATCTTACATGAATCGAACATTTAGTTACTTCTTTATTCGTGTTATGTAAAAAGAAGACTATTTACAAGGAAAGAACAGATCAAACAATTTCCATTTGTCATATCTCAAATATGCTAAAGTAGCAATATTGTGGAACCATGAAACTTTGTTGGTTCTACTCCATTCACTGAAGTGAATGTGATTGTATAACTATCATTGAAAATGTTGTGAGAAACTTGTAATGTGGTTGAACTATTAGAAAATGTAAGATAGCCAAGTTAATAGTAAGATCGACCATTAATATTGTAATGATAGGCATGATGAGATCGACCGCTAGAAGTGGCAATATAAGGGAGTGGTAGTATGCGAATAATATGTGGAAATAATGATAGTGATATAACATGATAGTTTCAAATGATATCTCTCGTGTGTTACATACGTGCAAGTAATATATCTACAATCATAAACTAGAAGTTTATGGATCATGATATTCTATTGGCATGACCGGTTAGACCATGCCGAGTCAATGATGATGTGAAACTCAATGAAGAACCGGAAGATTCTTCCTGACAATTAAAGATGTCTTTGCTCTTAAGAAGAAATTAATTATTTACCAACCAAGATAGGGTGTGAATCCCTAAATATTCTGTAATAAAGAAAGGATATGTATATCCAAAGATGATACCATTTAGTGTTTTAAATCGACGCATCGTCTAAATGGTTATCAAATCCACAACCCGAAGTTTGTGTGATTGTGACTTAGCTAATGTGATAACAAGCATATTAATCCAGAAATTCCCAAGTTATTAATGATTATTGGATTAAATGTTGAACTACATATAGCTTATGTTTATACAAGAATTGCTTTGTTGAGATGATCACTAAACGTCTACGATTGATTACAAAGCCAATGATCATGAAAGGAGCAAAAGTTCATTTAGGTACATGTAATTTTACATATAGTACCATTAATTCACATCAAGCCAATAAGTTATAGTTCTCCCCATACAGTTGGTTTTTGGTCAGGAACCAAAGATGTCTCATCAAAGATTTTGGTTGTGTGACATATATTGAAACTCATCCACCACACCGCACAAAGATGAGACTTCTAAAAGTTTGAGAATATGTTGGGTATAAATAATCGTCTATTATTGAATACTTAAAGCCATTAGTGAGAAATTTGTTTATGGCTCATTGTTTTTCACTTTAGTGAATGAATGTTCCCAACATTAGGGGGAGATAACAAGCAGTTGGAAAGTGAAAAGTGGAATGAATTATCATGTCATCTTGATCCTTAGACTATAAACGGTGAACCAGAAGTTCAAAGGATAATTTATTTACCAATATTAAAGAACAAATTACCAAACAAGTTCACTGACCTAAATAGAGTGACTAAGTAAGTCACATAATCAACTGCTTATGCTCCAGTTATATTTGGGTCCCAAGAGGACAACAACATAGTTTGTAATAAGTCTATTGCACGCCTAAAGCATGGTAGACTAGTTGATTCCAATAATAAAATTATTCGAAAATTGGAGCAAATAATTAAGATGGTCAAGTCGAGGTTATAGTAATAAGATCTCCGGAAGAGACAGTAGACATGATGGTTCAAGAAGAACCTCAGGTGCCTGAAAATAAAGAGATCTCGATAAGTTGTATCATGTCTAAGATATGTATGGAATCGAAATAAAATCGACGTCGTTATACTTTTGTATATAATATAGCGCTTGAAATGATGAAGTGTCGAGGATCAAGATTTAAGATCTGCCTATGAATGAAAACATATAAATGATTGGCCAAATGGAAAGACACAAATAAGGCAGAGTTGAATTTTCTAATAACATGGAAAGTTTCTGGACCAACAGTCAATACAATTGAATTTGTAAAATATGTTGGATACAAATGGGTCTTTTATGCGAATCATGTGAAAATTAAACAAAGTGATATACGGCAAAATTGGTGGCACAAGTATTTTCGCAAAGACCTATAACTGATTATGAGGAGACGTATTCTCCGGTGGTGGATGTATTGGCTTTCCAATATTTAATTAGCCTGGTAATATAAAAAGAGAATTGATATGTGTCTTATGAAAGTTATGTATCACTGGATACTAAAAGTTTACATGAAAGTCCATCAAGGATTTAATTTATTAAGATCATGAAAAATAAGTTCTCGAGAACGATATGATCATCATATACAGATTCATATTTGAATACGTTGAATATAATTGGAACTCCTGATGAGTATCCTAAAGCATTTAAGTGCTTATAAGGCTAAGTGAAAACATCTTATGGTTGTAATTCTTGTGCACCAATAAACAGACATAGAATACTTATACTTGGTGATTATGGTATCTCAATGTACAGTGTATATGCACGGTACAATATGTATTATACAAATGAAGCAAGTGTTCAAGACATCCTTGCATATGATATAGAAATCAATGAGGATGTTTATGTAACAGAATTCCTAAAGAGTGTATGCACATACATTGTTTTTCAAAGTGGAAAGAAGTAAGTGATGATTGTAAATGCCTGAAGCATTGATTTCAAAACCTTATGAATGTATCTTTATAAACTTAAAAATATATTATGGATAAAATAGTAGGAGTATATGTGTCTAGGCACCATCTTTATCAAAAGTCCTATTCTAAAAGTTCACTATAATCGCAGTTTACAGTGATGATGTCTAGGCACCATCGAGAGAAACTGTCGAGCTTTTAGATGGAGAATTTTTGGGACACATTGTAATTATTGCTCGACCTACAGTTCGAGTATATGTGTAATCAATCAAACTATATCTATTAGAGGTTGACGCGTTTTTACCATGGATAAACCTTATCCTTTAACTACGTTAAAGGTTGTTCAATTACTTGATATATAAAATGGCTGTTATAGCTTCATATGAAAGAAATTGAAATTTTTGGTCTAGAGGTACCATCTTTAAGTGCAATTGTGCATTAGTATTTCTTGCTATCTATTCATGATTTTATATATCTTTATTGAATTTATCGATTTGATAAGCATGTGTTAAACAACGAAATATTGAACTGGGAAAACATCTGTTTCAATACATCTAAGGTATGAATTTATTTTTTACTAACCTATCAAAACAAGTTTGGTTAGTTTTGTAAATGCAGGGAATGTAACAAATCACAGTTGTGGATCTTATGATATTTATTTAAAAGGAGAGGCACTAGAAGGCTCATATGAAGATATACAACATTGCGAACATAAAGAATTGCACATTTTGGGATCAAGCGGCAAATCATTGACTACTAAAACTTTGAGCAACTTTCAAGAAAAATGGGCACTAGTCACTTGAAGAATACATGTTCAAATGAGGGGGAGTGTTATACAAGTTGCACTCTTTTTCCCTTCACTACGTTTTATCCCATTGGATTTTCTTAGTAAGGTTTTTAATGAGGCAACATACATGATCCAGAAGTATCAGGGGGAGACGATACGCGCAGCACTCTTTTTCCCTTAGCTAAGGTTTTGTCCCACTGATTTTCCTGGCAAGGTTTTTAACGAGGCAGCATCTCCAAGCGTATCAAGTTGATAACCAAGGGGGAGTGTTATAAATATATTATTTATATTATGGTTATCAACACCAAAAATAGATTAGCTTCTTCTCCAAGTTTTGTTCTCCTATATATACTTCCCATTGTATCTCTTGTATGACATATCTATCAATGAAATATCTCTTTCTCCTACATCTCTTTCTCTTATTGTTTGCTATTAGGCTAGTTTCACAAAAGCAAAGATATTTTCTAATATTATTGAACAATAAATAATAAATATGAAAGATACGTATAAAATCCAGAAGGCCAGAATCACTAAACCCGTATATATATATATATATTGAATTGGGCTTATTTAGGCTATATGGTGTGGTCATGACCATCATGACCACCATGACCATTTACGTCAGTGTCATGTAACCCACCTCTAATCCACCATCCAAAACCACTACCCTAAGGGTGTGGTCATGACCCAAACCACTAGCTCCTTATTTATTTTAATTTATTTTTGTCTAAAGAAAAAGGAAATGATTTGTTGAAAAATGGAAAGGATGACCATGGTTGTCATGGCTTAATTCATGCAAACCATGGTGGATCAATCAAGGGGGTGGTGTAGCCTTCCATTCATTTTCCTAGATGGCAAATCATGTCCTAACCACGACCCCTACACCCTTTAGCCTTAGTTATATATAGATTAACAAAATCTAATATCTATTTTCTACTAGAGATTACCATATATCAACAAGCAACTAAAATGATTATTGAAAGGTTGTGACATAACTTTCATTTAATGGTTTTTAGGAATTAGTTACACTATCTCTTTATTTTTTTTCTTCCAACATGTGTAATGGGCATTATAGGGGCGTGAAACCGTCAGTACCATCTACCTAGAAGTTGTAGAAGCATGAAAAATGAGAGACATTTCTAGAGTAATGTCCAAAGAGGAGAAAAATGGAAAGTATTAAATGAAATGTGCATTAATAGATATTAACCGTTACACAATTTTTAAGGGCGTTATGATATTGATGTAACAAAAATACCCTTAGGCTATGGGGTGTGGGGGTCATGGATTGGAACATTATTTCCACATAGGACCATTAATTAAATGGTACACCATCCCCCTCCTTGATTGATAGTGGTTCCCATGGATTAAACCACGATTACGATGACCCTCCCATTTGATAATTTTAAGACAAAAAAAATTAAAAAAAAATAAAGGGGATAGTGGTTTGGGTCATGACCAGACCCTTAGGGTAGTGGTTTTGAATAATGGATTAAAGATAGATGATATGGTGCCTATGTGGAGGGTCATGGTGGTCATGAGGGTCCCTCATGACCACACCCTATAGCCTTATGAGACATTAACCATATACAGTAGAAACTCGATTATTTAATAAACTCTCTAAGATAATATTTTTTGCCGATCCCGACTCGGGGATAGGGTACTAAATTAATAATTCGCTAAAATTATAAGATAATACATTTTTGATAATTTCTTTAGACCCCATATAAAATATAAATTAATAATTCCTTATATATAGCATATTACATGAATGATTTATGAAGGTTTCTTGAAAAATGACTCAATTGTCTTTTGTTTTTTGTTAAATTCAATTTCCCCTTGAATCTCGTCTCTAATTTTCCTTAGCATGGTAAGAACTTCTGGTGTTGTTTTTCTCATTGCTCAACAAGAAATTGTTCAATGTGAGATTTTTCTAGGTCAGGAAATTTTGTCGGTTTGTGTCGCTTAACATCGCCTCTTTCGGGAGCAAGTGAGAGATACTCTAAAGACCGCTTAACTGTATTCGATATTGTCGCTTGACTCACCTGCAAACCATAGTTACTATGAACCCATTCTTGCAATTGCTTTTGAGTGAGACTTGGATTATCCTTGTTGTGCTTGCATAATGCTCTTCGAATCTCGTCTGTCATTGTTGTTTTTTTCACACCTTTAAGATGGGAAGCCATGTTGTGTCTATGATTTGTTTGTGTTAACCTATTTTGATCTTGTATTTATATAGAAAATATTTTTAATGTCCATAAAGTGATACATTGAACACAAAAAGCGTAATAAGGTGGGAGATTGAAGGTTTCTTTCAAATTGTGCCGTTCATTTGATATACATGCATTGTATACAATAATTAAGTGGAAGCTTGAAAGGTGTTTGTAAACTAAGTATTATACTATAAATTAATAAAATATTAATTAATATATAAATTAATAATTAATAATTTATGGATTAATTAATAACTCTTTTAATTAATAAATTTTGGTAGTTCTAAGTGTATTATTTTATAGAATTTCTACTGTAATTATTTTTTTATATCCATATAGGTGCCGGGATGCATTAACCGTATAAAAGCACCTGTTTCAGTTATTTTTTTTAATACATAACTAGTTTCTAGAAACCCTATCATCATAGAAGTATTTTAAATAAATAAATACTATTTAAATATTTCCATTAAACTAAAAAAATCAGTTATGAATGGATACCCTATCCCCTTTCTTATCTTACGGTGAAAATATTGATGTCATCGAGTATTTTTTATTCCAGTGTGCTCCAAATAATAGCATCTCTTAAGTTGGTCGGCATACTGATACTCTTTTGGTTTGGTCTGATTTGAGGTGGTGCCGGCAATCTTAGTTCATTGGTGACCACGACGTATCCAAAGAATAATTAGTGTCACATCTTGGTTGTTTGGGCACTTAATGTCTTATATTAAGAAAGGTACCCACAAATTAAATAAAACAATTTATTATTGAACTCTTTCTTTAATGACACATGTCTTTTTCATAAACGTAATGGTCATAAAAAGATGATTGATGTGATTTAAAAAGTAGGGTGAAATAAAATAGAAAGTTTATTTTGGGTAAAAAGGATAGAAAGTAATAGAATTAGGATATGTGGCAAAATTTAAAATAAAGAGTAACGATATTTTAGTCAATTTTACCTAATCTTCTCCATTCTTCTTCTCTCTGTAACTTCAAAACCCACACCATCTTCAACCATTTCTTCACTTTCTATCTTAATAATCACTACATTATAGTGCAATTTTCGTCACCAATCAATGATTCAAACACCCGATCAACGTGTTCTTTAACTTTTTTTTTTGAAGAAAACCAGTTTAATTTCATACAATATCTCATTTTTTTTCGGTGATTTTGAAGATAATCACTCGATCCGTTCGATTCGATTGCTGATAAGTGTTTCTATCATTCAAATTTCGTCAACCGTTGAAGAAATCGGCTTCGATCCATGTAAGAAATTCTTTAATTTCATTTTTACGATCTGGGTTTTTGATTTAGGTATTGCGTTTTACGATCTTCGCGGGGTCCGGGGGCAGCGCACCTGGGAGCAAGGTCCAAGGGGTGGCAGCCCCTGGCGGGGTCCAAGGGGCAGAGCCCCTGGCTAGGGTCGAGCTGCTTTAATAAAAATGCATCAGAAAATTTAATTTTCCAGAAATTGCCTCATTTTCGTAGACAGTTTCAGGTTCTGTGAACAACAGTTTCTTTTGTGCTTTTAGGCCATTACGTTTTAGAAATAAGACATTTTTAAGTGTTTTCTGGTCATTGCGTTTTTGAAACAAGACATTTGTGAAGTGTTTTTAGTCATTGCGTTTTAGGTAAAACACATTTTTATGTGTTTTCAGTTAATTGCGTTTTAGAAAGAACATTTTCTTTTGTGTTTTTAGGCCATTGCGTTTTAGAAATAAGACATTTTTATGTGTTTTCTAGCTATTGTGTTTTAATAAAAAAACATTTTAAGTGTTTTCTGGCCATTGCGTTTTAGAGATAAGACATTTCTTTGTGTTTTTGTGCATTGCGTTTTAGGTAAAACACATTTTTATGTCTTTTCAGTCTATTGCGTTTTATAAAGTACACTTTCTTTTGTGTTTTTAGGCCATTGCGTTTTATAAAAAAGACATTTTTAAGTGTTTTCTGGTCATTGCGTTTTAGAAATAAGACATTTCTTTGTGTTTTTGGTGCATTGCGTTTTAGGTAAAAACACATTCAGTCCATTGCATTTTAGAAAGTACATTCTTTTGTTTTTTAGGCTATTGCGTTTTAGAAATAAAACATTTCTTTGTGTTTTTTGGTCATTGCATTTTAGAAATAATACATTTCTTTGTGTTTTTTGTGCATTGCGTTTTAGAAAAAGTCTTTTTTTACGTTTTTTTTTCATTGCGTTTTACGCAACTGGGTTTTCAAAAAGAAATCGAAAATATAACAATAGTATACTCGTTTTAAAGATAAAACACGCTCGTTTTTTTGGTGCAATTTTTATAAATAAATAATGTCGTATGAAAAAGTTATTAACGTTTAAAAAATGGAGGGGAATTGGAGGAGAGAGAAACTATTGTGCTGCATTGACTAGAATGCCACTACATAAACCCACGCGTGTCTTTTTTCTCTTCAATTTCACTAATTTAATCTTAGCCCTTGATTTTCCTAGCCAAAAAAACACCCTATTATATCATAATCCTTAAAAAGTAATGGGAAATTAGGTTGTCACATAAAACCAATTTCGTTGCTAAACGTATTTCCAATTTGTTTATCTTGATGACAAGTCTCAATTTCATAAGGGTCGTATTATTGGCACACCTTGGCTTATTAAATCGACACCCTCAATACGCATCGTATAGGCCTATACGATGCGTATTAAGTTGGTTAATTAATTATGTGTCAGTCAAAGGCTGACACTGTCTCACGGGGTTAAAGTAATACGCATCGTATAGGCCTATTCGATGCGTATTACTTTTTGTAGAAAGTACGATCAGCTTTCTGTCACCGTTGAGTGACGTAAAGTGATTAACGTAAGCCCTATACGCATCGTATAGGGCTATACGACTCGTATTGAATTCTGAATTTGAATTCTTCCTCCCCTATTTAAACGACGAAGAAGACGATATATATATCGTCTTCGTTATATATTCACATTCACTAACAAACATGTCTTGGTACAACTATGTTTTCGGTGAGCCGTCTGACGCAAACACTAGCACTTTTTATTTCAGATAGCAGTGTGGTATATCATTTTTTTAACTTATTCCGTTTTTTTTTGTTTATGAAATACTTAGCACACCGTTTGTATTAGGCGGGGTCTAATGTCCCTGATTCTTACGATTGGAGTGGAAATGATGATCACACGCACGAGGTCGTGTCCGGCTATCATCCCCATCATAATGAATCGTTGTTGCCAGACCTCAACGAGGTAAGTATATATATTTACTTTTTTATATTCGACGTTAAACTTACCATTACCTTTTACCCGTTGGTTTTTTTAGTCTGCTATGCCCCGCCAACCGTTGTTACCAGATTTGAAAGCGTGTAGCCATGATCAAGGTTACGGGTCTCCGTATTATGAACTCGGTTACGTTCCCTCGTACGGACAGGAAGAATATGGCAATAACGTTTTCCTTAGCCTCGGGAGTACAAGAAGACGTTGGTCAGCCTTCTTGCGTGCAAGAGTCATTGGGTGACGATCCACCCGTGCAAGAGTCATTGGGTGACGAGACACCCGCTTACCCTGAAGTTTCGTACAAAACTAATCAGACACGAACGATATATATTTTTGTTAAATGTTATATTTTTTTCTGTTAAAAAAATATTATAAAATTGTTAATACAAAATACATTAAAATTGCTATATTTTTCAAATAGGATAAAAATTAATTAATAAATGTTATATGAAATATTTTTATAAAATTAATTAAACCTGGTATATTTTATTAAATATGTAGAACCGGTTTTGACTCTGAAACGATTGCGAAACGAACGTATAACGTGCAGAAACCGTACACGAACGTGACCTAACACACACGATGTAAAATAAACGTGATTCTATTAGAAATCTAACAAAAACAAGCACCTTGAATCACTTTCTCTCTCTAGAATCTCTCTCTAGATCTAGAGCTCTCCTAAACACAAATGTGCAAAAGTCTCTAATCTATGACAAAACCTCCCTATTTATAGTCCTTGGCTTTTAATGAGATTTCTCATTATTACAATTATGCCATCTTGCCTTTTTGACTAGCTATCACTAATATAACGACTCGTTTTCTTCTGTTTCTCGCTACGGCTCGGATTGACGAAGGTGATAGACATAAGTGCACTAACAGACTTCCCCTTGGATATTACCGCAGTCAATCTCGTAGCGCCTTGTCTTTCTCTCTCTCTCTCTCTCTCTCTCTCTCTCTCTCTCTCTTTGAGTCTTCTTGAAGCTTTAACACGTTTTCATCAACGTAGACTCCCTGTTGCTTGAACAAAATCCCCGTGGATCTGTCTTCAGCTTCAGCTCCCCCTTTCTGTAGACTCTTTTCTCGTCAGGCTCCCCCTTTCGTCAAGCTTCCGTGCTTTGGGATCGACACCTTGCTTTCCGTATACAAGCTCCTTTAGGATACTTACATGGCTCCTTGAATCCACGTTTCCTCTTGCGTTGAGCTCGTCTTCAGACTCCCCCTTAGACTTGGCTGTCGGGATCGTAGTCTAGTACAACATCTGCAATTCTCAAACATTTATAAGTACACACATTTTGAACATTCGATTATCCAGGAATTGTGACCTGGCTCTTTTAAACTTTCTAAATCAAGATCCTGGCATTAAGATATAATAATATGAATATATCCAGAAATACTTGATTCACTCCCCCTATCAACAATCTCCATAGATTTGGTAGTATTAAGTATCCAAAATTAGAAACTGACTCTTTTACAGATTTTAACAATATGAGCATCCAAATCCCTCATAGCTAATCATCCAAGTCCAACTTAATGACCTTGGAGATATCACAAACTGTTTTTGATTTTTGAATTTAAAAACTTCAAGTTTCAAATTAATGAGCTTGTTTATTTTCAGAAACACAATCAGCATGTTTAGATTTTGAAACTCAGCTCTCATACATCGATTGTCAAAAAATAAAGCAGAAATCAATATCTTTTTGGATTTTCTGAAATATAAAGCAGTAAAGAAATATTTACAAACATATTTACAGACAATATTTTTGTTTGAGTTCATGTCAGAGGATCATATCAGTTTTTGACAAATCACTAGTACCGTTGAGCTTTAAACATTTTCAGTTCTAAATGATTCACTTAGATTGTCAGTATATTGATCCACTTAAATTTTCACACAAAGTTCAATTGTTTCGAGATACGGATTTAGTGTATTAAGGACTTAAACTTATTCGCGTGTCCCACCTCAGAATATACTCCCGTATCCAGATCCCAATATTCAGTCTTACAGGTGAGTATACCTAGATGATATCTATAAAGGGTTAAATGCGAGGCCATGAGAGCTCAGGTCAGAACTTCCGTTCAGCAAAGAGATGATGGCTCGTCTTTCAGTGTGTTCCCTTTAGAGAATCTTTTCTTCAACAACACATGATTAGCATGTAACACCTCGAAAAATTTCGTCCAATAATGTCTTGACACGTGTCATAAGGTTCCGGTATGTGAAAACATACCTTAGAGGGACTAAAAGTGACTAACAGTGAAAACTATGGAACATAAGGGTCCAAAGTGTCAACAATGGATAAATAGGCTCTATGATAACCCTACATAATGTTTATAACCTTAAACGGATGGTTCATGGATCATACGACGCGGAAATTGCACAAAAGTGAAGTATTGCAAACTATAGGGGCCAAAAGTGTCAACATGTTTAATTTATACCTCTGAGTGAACTTTTGGCAGACCCGAAGCTTCGTAAAGCTAAAATATACTCACTAGAATATGTGGTAAAAGTTTCATGAAGTTTTGTCATCATATGAGAAAGTTATGGCCAAAACCGTAACTATAGGGGCTAAAAGTGTCAACATGTTGAATTTATACCTCTGAGTGATCTTTTGGCAGACCCGAAGCTTTGTAAAGCTAAAATATACTCACTAGAATATGTGGTAAAAATTTCATGAAGTTTCGTTATCATATGAGAAAGTTATGGCCAAAACCGTACTTGAGGGGTTAAAAGCGTCAACGTCGAATTTTATGGCTTTTCGGGCGAGCGCAAAGTTAAACGAGGACATTACCATGTTGGTAAATGTCCAAGGGTTCTTAAAAACCAGATTCGGGGGTTTACGAGTCAAGATTCATGGCCAAATCATCGCAACCAAAGTACAGGGACCAAAACTGCAACAAATGGGCAAACTTTGGAGCTGCCAATAAACCCAGGTGCAGAATCCGCGAACAGAAGCGATTTGGGTCCGAAATTAAGTGGGTAACAGCTGTTTTCACCTCCCAAAAGCTCCAATAACATTGCATGCATGCCTAGGCCACAGTAACCCCTTGCAAACATCAACAATTCAGCTTTAAATCTGATCCAAAGCTCATTTTACTAAACACTTGTGTTGTGAACAAGAACTTCCAAACTTGCAAAAGCTCTCAAGCATCTCTGAAGCATTTCTGGACATCAAGGCCGATTTCTAGTGTTAGCTTAACATCAATAGGACCTTGGTAAGCTTCTAATTCGATCTCCAATCCGTTCTTGCTTTGATTATTGCTAAAAGTCAAACTGTTTGTTCATAAGCTTTGACTTTCTGATTAAACAAGTTTCAATCAGTCATTTCTCGAATTGAAACCTGATATATGTTGGTATTTATGTGGGAAACAAACCCTCTAAAGGGTATTATCTGAATCCCACTACATGCATGCTAATTGTCGAGTCAAACGTGATTCTAAAAAGTCAACAGAAGTGATTTTTGAGAAAAATAGCTTAAATGGTAAAATAAATGACATGCAATCTGTTTGATCTTCATAGATAGCTTTATTATGAATATAAGAATGTATTTTACCACGATCAACTCGACAATCTATAGTATAAATACGAATCGGAGCCGAAAGTCCTATAAAACGACTAATTCGTAGACTATCGATTCGGATTCGTACATGCATGTTTGAGATCTGTATTGGAGAGTATTTTTGACCATTTTTATTTTGGTAAAACTTTCTGGAATTTTTGTTGATTAAGTCTATGCTTAGCCGATTCGAATGCATGTTTCCGATTTATGCATAAAGTTGACTATTTTGCCCTTTTTGATATAAAACGTGATTTTTGGAAAAGTGAAAGAGTAGAAATCTTTATTTCTAATATATAAACTTGCACCGAAAATTTCGGATCAGTTGGTGGTCCAGATTTTGAGTTATGGCCATTAGCGTAAAACTATGTTCTTAATTTACATAAACGGCCCTTTTCGCATATGACCTATTTCTGGCCACGTTTTGGTATAAAACTTTTTACCAACTGATGTATTATAATATTCTGGGAATTTTGATGATTTTTAATTAATTTTTGGCTGAACGGATCCTAGATCGCCTAGTTATTTCGGGTTATGTCGGTTTTGACCGTTTAAGCCATAAAATGAGTTTTACACATCCTTTTGACCCGAAACCTTTTTCTACTGATTTCAAATGTTAAATAAATTATTATGAGCCTTCTGGAAATATAAAAATCTCAGCTTTCATATATAAACCCGGAAACGGCTCTAAATCGCATATTTAGCGTTTTAAGCGCATAGTAAGCGTTATACTTGTTTTAAACATGTAAGACTTATACCTACTGATGTAATTAGCATATTTTCATATAATAACAGTAAGTATAAGTATATGATCTCAGATTTCCAGTTTTGGCATTTTTAGCCCTTGTGAATTTACTAAAATACCCCTACGGTGCATAGTTTGATTTTAAATGATAAATTTGATATATGGGTCATACCCTACTGTTATAATATGTTAAATGAGGTATATTTACTGTATGAACCAGACCCGAAACTCAGATTTCTAATTTGACTCTTTTATAATCTTTTAAAAAAGGCCAAAATGCCCTTCTAAGGCATAAATTGAGTTTAAAATTATTCCGGGCAATATAGAACATAACTTACTGATATTATATCATAATTAAAGCATATTATATCAGGGAACTTGCATTTGAATCATTTGTCTACCCGTATCGCCATTTTCGCGTTCGGTTCGGTTTACGTAACTAGTTTGCGTAAATTGACCGAAACGGGTCAAACGATATCATTTTTCTATTTCAAAATCCAGAATGTATTTAGTATACCCATATTATACAAGTATTCAAACTTGTCGGGTCTAAATCACATTCTATCCGGTCTTTCGCTTAATCGTGCGTAAACCGTATCATTCTTAAAACTAACCGGTCAAAGCTTAGGCTTAAATAAAAGACCCGTTAGGAATCTAATAGGTTAATTATAAACCTTTGTTCCAGATTAGGAGGCCCAGTAAAAGCTACCACACTTACCGTTTGTGTTACATACTTGCTCAGGTAAATACATTTTGACTTATTTTCCCTATACGGGCTTGGGGTACGGTATTTAAAATACCGCTTGATCGGGCGCACAAGTCCTGCTCCTTATGGGTGTACAGTCTTGAATAGCTTGTGCGACTTCGTTTAAACAGTCTTGTCTTACTTTAGGCTTTGGGGGTTATTGACCGTGTCCCGGATATCCTTGGCATTATCTTACGAGATGGCCACGACCAGAGCACGGGGTGTAGGCGTACACTCGGCGTGTATAACTCTTTAATGTGGTGTGTCATTTAATTCTTAGCCCGGACAGCAGATCCCGGGCCACCAAAGATACGAGTGCATGTAAATCGTTCACAAGTTTATATTATATAATTATCCCAAGTTAATAAAAATATTTATGCCTTGTGCATTTAAATCAATTTTCAATCATTTTCAAAATGAGTCAGTCGATTTGTATTTACCAGTGTAAACTGACGTATTTTTCCCAAAAGGTTAAGTGCAGGTACTATACGAAAATAGGCTGGCTGTTTCCTAAAAGCGTCCACTATAGTCTCGCAAGCTCGGACGACAAATATCTATTGAACAATATTTTATCTTATTTGTATTTGATCCGCCTGTGGATCCGTTTCAACTACTGTGATATTTATTATTGCAATTTATTTAAAAGTTGAAATGTATCTATTCTGCTTCCGCTGTGCATTATTATATTGTGTTGATTGTCTATGACGATGCCAACTACGTCACTGTACCCCACACCGGGCCCACCGGTGACACGTGGAAATCGGGGTGTGACATAGCATTTTTTCAATGTTTCATCATTTTTTGTACTGAGGGCGAGCTTTAAGATTAAAGCAAATGCAAAGTATTATACGGGGACTAGGCCATTGCTTCCGCAAAATCAGAAGTCCCGGAATAATACCCCAGATATCACTGAGTATAAAGACCTAGTATCTCAGAAAAAGGGATCTTTCAAACAAGATTTCGGGGGTTACCCATATATCCGAGAGATGTTCCCCACGAGATAAGTAAAGTATTGATATTTAGGTTTATATCTCGAAAACAATCTACTAAGCGTGTAAAAACCTATTGGCATATCATCAGTGAGACCGTTTATCACATTAAAACATTCCATTTCTTTTGCGTACTATGATTGTCTACTGATGTACTATCATTACACAAAAACTCATTTTTGAATTTTATCATGTTTTTGTCTTTTTCAAAATTTCAAATGTTTTTGTATTTTCTGAAATATTCTTACTCCCCCTAAAATGCAAAAACATTTAAAGAAAATTTGACAAACCGACACTGATAGCTTTGTCTCGCCATCCATCTTCTGCTTAATGTGTACCGAATTGCATGAAAAACAGTAAATACCCCCATGATTTACAACACATTGATTTTTTACAGTTTGAAAACCGTTTTTCAATCTTGTGTAATTAATCATGTTTGTCCAGCCGTGAGGGTTTTGGCGTATTCAAGTAACATATGTTTGAATTTTTGAATTTTTGAATTTTTTGACAAATTTAAAAACAAACATATTTTTGATTTTTCAAATTTTTGACAAAATAAAAACATATTTTTGGTTTTTAATTTTTCAATTTTTAGGGTTTTTGAAATATTGTTTATTTATGTACAGAAATCAAACAAACTCCCTGTTTAACCAAACCAGGGTTCAGCAGCCTCCTCTTCCTGTTGTGCCAGGCTGCTCCTACATTCTTCTTCTTGACATTTAGATTTTTTCGGAAGCACCTGCACATTTACACTTATCCAATTACTTGAACAAATTAGCCCAGGTCTGTTGGACCTTAGGCATTTCAACACAATATGCATCATGTAGTTTCGGAAAATCTTTGTCATCTTGAACAAAGACTTTTTCAATTTTCACTTCAACTTTTTCATCATTTTCCGAAATCATTTGTTTCTTAACAGACCATGTTTGACCTTTTGGAGTCCCTCTTTTGTAAAAATGTGACTCTTTTTGAACATTTTGATTTTGAACAACATTTGGTTTCCAAAACTGTTGGGGTTTTGTTGCATCGACATTTGTTCTCCAACTCTGTGTTGTTCTTAATCTGAGTGGGTGAGAATTCCAGGTCTGTTTTAAATCGAACCTTTTCGGGTTTGATTTCCAAGTTTGGTTCGAAACAAACTTGTTTGTGTTGTATCTCCAAGTTTGTTTGGAATCAAATCTGGTCGACCTTTGTTTCACATCCTCAGATTTATGTATCTCAACATTATCAGACTTCTTTTTGTCAACATCAACAGGTTTCAGATTTGGACACTTGCGTGCAAGATGTCTCGTTTGATCACATTTAAAACATGTTCTCTTGGACACATCTTTGACCTGTGGTTGTTGCTTTTTTCTTTTGAGCATCAAACTCTTCATTAGACTGTCTAAATTTGAGTTCTTTCTCTTCTGCTAAACTTATTCCTTGAACAAAATTCATCTTTGTTTGATAATTTGGCGGTTCATTTTTATTCCAATTTTGTTTCTTCTTATAACCCACCCCAGCCTTCATGCTTTTCTTCTTAAAACTAGGTTTATTATAAGAAGTTTTGTAACCTTTTCCAGCAAATTTTGAAATCTCAGACTTTTCAATCTCAACCATCTTGAAAACTTTGTCAATCTTTTCTGAAATCACATTCTGAATCGGGAATACAATATCTAAGAATAATTTGTCTGATCCAATCATGGTATAAACCAATCCTTTTGAATCCTCATTCAAATTTTTCTTAGATTTAGAGTTTTTCAGATATTCTTCATGAAAACTATCTTCATTTCCATCCTGTGATTCAGATTTACCTGTATCAACCAACTCTTCTTTCAACACACTTTCAACGACTTTACCTACCACCTCTGAATCACTAGAATCATCAGATTTGGAATAGGTGACGTCAATATTGTCTGGCAATTGATCTACCATGTTGAAAGCTTCTTCGACCTTTTCATCATCATAAAATACGAACTTTTCCGGTGGTGGAACTTGATGAAACTTTGAGCCAATACCCTTTTTGTTTTGCTCAGAATCTTTACCATCCGGTTTTATGTTGAAAATTCTTTCAAGCACATATGATGACACATGATAACTTTTTAATTTGTTATTATCCTGTTCTAAATCAGCAATCCGACGTTTTAGCTTAGCAACATCCTCAATATAAGAATTTACAACTTGTTGTTTTATATCATACTGTCGCTTAAGCTCATTAGATGTTTCAGAACAGTAATTCAATCTTGATTGAACAAATTTCATTTCACTTTTCACTTTTTTATAAGACTCTTTTGTAATATGATAAGCCAATTTTATTGAATCATATTCTTTTTTCATTTCTTGACAAACATTTTCCTTTTGTGAACATTCTTCCGTTATTTTTGAAACTTTTTCTTTCAAACTTTCATTTTCTTTTTCTAAATTTTTACATTTTTCTGAAAGCTTTTCATCATTTTCTTTTAAAACCTTTTCCTTTTCAAGCATTTCTTTATATTTAATTTTGAAAACTTCTTCTATTTTGGTGAATTCAAGATCTCTTGTTCTGAATTTTTCGTCTTTTTCAGTACAAGCACTGCACGTTTCCATGCATTTCTTTCTTGCACTGTTCAACAGTTTCATTTAAGACTTCAGAATCAGAATTTACCTCAGTGATTGACACCTCGGTGTTTGCTGCAACTTCTGTTTAATCAGCATCTGTCTTTTTCTCATCACCAGCACCATCATCACTCTTCACTTCTTCCAAACTTTCTAGATTCTTCTCAGCTTCTTCAACATGTTGTTCTTCAGTAACAGCTTCTTTTTCAACAACTTTTTCTTCTACCTTCTCTTCCTCAGCAATCTTCTCATTTTCAACAACTTTCACTTCTTCAACTTTAACTTCCTCAGCGACTTTCTTCAAATCGTTCACCATCTCATCAACACTCTTCTTCATTCTTTCTTCATCCCTCTTCCTCAAACTTGAAATCATAACATCTCTAAGGTGTTTTTCAAATTTTTTTACATATGTTTTGTCTTTCCCAATATTTGTATAGTACTCAATGGATCGAGGAATTTCCAAAAGAACATCTTCAAAGATTATGTCTTTCTTGGGAACAACAGGTTCACCATTTCTGTTGACATAGCATTCTCGCTTCTTGTCCCATCTCTTGTTGACTACAGCACTCTCATACTCTTCTTGCATTTCATCCATTCTATTCCAAGCAATGTTTCTTTCTCGGTATGCTTTTTCACTCAAAATCTCTTCTCTGGTTTTCACTTTGATTTCAGCCATGATGTTTTCTTCTTGAATCACCTGAAACGAACAAACAACAAGATTAGTTCAATCACTAACAATCAACTGAATCGGATAGGTATCCGATCGAGTGAGTAAAAAAAATCAACAGAATGAATATGTGGAAATGGATTGGGTGGAGATCCGCTCGGGCGACAATGTGTCTTGGATCGGATGGGGATCCGCTTGGGCGAGTATCTGATGCTTTGACACCTTGAATCAAGCAAACAAACAAACACTTATCAGTTTAAACACTATCAACTAACTGAATCAAAATAATACTCGAACTGGTGAATATTTTGTGCGGACAGAGTTTGATGCGAAATGAGATTTAAGTTGTCAAACCGTACGAACTGCTATGACCCGGATCAAATTCAAATGACCTTTTCCAATGACCTGGCTAAACCACACGACCTGGAACGAGTTTGAATTCAAACGGACTGAACCACCTCTTGTGAACTGGGATCAAATTCAAACTGTGTGACACAGATTATAATATGATTCTATTGGGCCGAGATTTGGATATCAATGCAAACAGACAACAACCCACTTGATTTAGTGGACTGATATTATCAAAGCTATTGGCCGACAACTTACCATGATGATAAAATGTGATTGGGTCAAAATTCTAAGTGAATCAATACCTTTGACTTTATTATTTGATTGGGCCGATTAAAAACAGATCACATGGGCCGACAAAACTCCTGCACTTACTCAATTATTAATTCTAGTAAAAGATACCACATGCACATGGGCCGAAACAACAGTTTAATCTAATTGGACCTTCAATATTTTGATCAGATCAACATTTAAATGTCAGACAACCATCACGATTCAATTGGACCTTAATGTGCATAGCCGACAACTTTAATTCAAAGCTTAATTCTATTGGACCTCTTTTTAAATGTGGCCGACAACATCACATATCAAAACACTTTGATTGTGCTGCACTTAAATGGGTTGTTATTTATTAAATGTTGTAATATGATTGGACCGTCATTTTGTATTCAGTCGAAGCACATAGATTCTGTCAATTCAATTAATGTGTTCACGAGACCTCTGAGACATATTGACATTCATTTTCAAACAATATAACTCACACGAAATAGACTTTTTCACACGAAATATGGCTTTCACACAGAATAACAACTCAAACGAAATCAGAGTTTTCACACGGAACAGTGTTTTCACGCGAAATCACCAAACGAAAGCTAATTCCGTGCGGAATTAGCTCAGTTTCAAGCGAAATTAGGTCAATTTGGAGCGAAATTAGTGATTTCGTGTGAAATTAAAGGCAATTTCAAACGGAATTAGTGATTTCGTGTGAAATCAACAGCACTTTCAAACGAAATTAGACTTTTTCAAGCGGAATAAGGTTGTTTCGTGCGGAATCAACCTGATGTCACTCGTTATCGGACCAAAAATCTCAAATTTCTCTCAAACGGATAGGAATTAGGATCTGAAACTTTGTAGGGTTGTAGATCAGGTGTTTTCGCACAACATATCAAAAAATCATGTAATTTGGACCGTAAAAACCCGTTCAATTTGATGATTTTCAGTGAAAAACGTGAAAAAAATGAAAAAGATGAAGAAATAGATGAAATTCGGATCTGGAATCGATGGAATCTTGTGCGAAATCGTGTGATAGATCAGTGCAATCGAGCTCCTGCTCTGATACCACTTGTAGGACCGGTTTTGACTCCGAAACGATTGCGAAACGAACGTATAACGTGCGGAAACCGTACACGAACGTGACCTAACACACACGATGTAAAATAAACGTGATTCTATTAGAAATCTAACAAAAACAAGCAACTTGAATCACTTTCTCTCTCTAGAATCTCTCTCTAGATCTAGAGCTCTCCTAAACACAAATGTGCAAAAGTCTCTAATCTATGACATAACCTCCCTATTAATAGTCCTTGGCTTTTAATGAGATTTCTCATTATTGCAATTATGCCACCTTGGCTTTTTGACTAGCTATCACTAATATAACGACTCGTTTTCTTCTGTTTCTCGCTACGGCTCGGATTGACGAAGGTGATAGACATAAGTGCACTAACAAAATATTATAAAAAATACATTAAAAATTGTTATATTTTTTAAAATATTCGTTGAAGAGTTGAAGACACTCGTATTATGCAAACGAGATGATTTCACCAAAATAGGCGTGAAACCCATAATTTGGTGAATGACTCTCAATCCGCTTATTCAATTTTGCACGAAATTACGCCATCAAGTTAGGAGTGAGATCCACATCTTGATGGTAAGTTTCCAATTCAAACTCTACGGGAACCTCGTCAAAGTGTCGGAATTAACTTTCTTGACCCGACGAATACCAACCACACTTATGTTCGAAAATACGGTAAAATACGTCAAAATACAATTAAATACGCTAAAATATGCTAAAATACGCAAAAATGCGCTAAAATACCATAAAATACCCTAAGATACATGAAAATATGTTAAAATACCTTAAAATACGCAATAATGCTCTAAAGTATGCTAAAATATTCGAAAATACGCTAAAATACGTCAAAATACGTTAAAATACGCCGAAATACGCTAAAATACGCTAAAATGCGCTAAAATACCTTTAAATACCCTAATATACATGAAAATATGTTAAAATACCTTAAAATACGATATAATGCTCTAAAGTACGCTAAAATGTTCGAAAATACGGTAAAATACGTCAAAATACAATTAAATACGCTAAAATATGCTAAAATACGCTAAAATGCGCTAAAATACCTTAAAATACCCTAAGATACATGAAAATATGTTAAAATACCTTAAAATACGCAATAATGCTCTAAAGTACGCTAAAATATTCGAAAATACGCTAAAATACGTCAAAATACGTTAAAATACGCCGAAATACGCTAAAATACGCTAAAATGCGCTAAAATACCTTTAAATACCCTAATATACATGAAAATATGTTAAAATACCTTAAAATACGATATAATGCTCTAAAGTACGCTAAA
Organism: Helianthus annuus; assembly: GCF_002127325.2. Classification (NCBI taxonomy): domain Eukaryota; kingdom Viridiplantae; phylum Streptophyta; class Magnoliopsida; order Asterales; family Asteraceae; genus Helianthus; species Helianthus annuus. The sequence continues at coordinate 120,377,040 of NC_035437.2, forward strand.
ATGTTCGAAAATACGGTAAAATACGTCAAAATACAATTAATACGCTAAAATGCGCTAAAATACCTTAAAATACCCTAAGATGCATGAAAATATGTTAAAATACCTTAAAATACGTTATAATGCTCTAAAGTACGCTAAAATATTCGAAATACGCTAAAATACGTCAAAATACGTTAAAATACGCCGAAATACACTAAAATACGCTAAAATGCGCTAAAATACCTTAAAATACCCTAATATACATGAAAATATGTTAAAATACCTTAAAATACGATATAATGCTCTAAAGTACGCAAAAATGTTAGAAAATACGGTAAAATACGTCAAAATACAATTAAATATGCTAAAATATGCTAAAATACGCTAAAATGCGCTAAAATACCTTAAAATACCCTAAGATACATGAAAATATGTTAAAATACCTTAAAATACGCTATAATGCTCTAAAGTACGCTAAAATATTCGAAAATACGCTAAAATACGTCAAAATACATTAAAATTCGCCGAATACGCTAAATACGCTAAATATGCTATAATGCTCTAAAATACGCAAAAATATGCGACTAATGATATTTCCACGAGCGTATACATATAACACGGCACTATGGAGTACAAGTGGACTTCAAACAAAACTGTACGTAATCGTAAAATACGATATTCGCACGCAACCGAACGTCACCGAAACGATGTATGTTGAAGTCATACGTCATAAAACGACAAAATATGCGAAAGTTCGTCAAAAAACGACTCGTATACGCGTCGAACCGAGGAAAACACGAAAAACCAAATTTTCAAACTATGGCATATACGATTGTATAGGCCAAAGTTGTATCGTATTACCCTCTAAATACGCATCGTATAGATCTATACGATGCGTATTATCCCTTGGATTTATTTAAAAAACAGGGGTATATTGGTAATTTCCTACCCATCGTATAGATCTATACGATTTATATAAAATTAGAAAATGATATAACCCCTTAAAACACAGGGGGTTGATACGATCCAAAAACAAACAAAACTCAAAATACACCCAAATACACACACATATGGTGAAGAAACGGTCAAGATTTCAAGGTCGAAAACTAGTATGGTATTCATCTCCAAACCCTCATCATTTAAAAGTTTTCAATTTTGCATTTTAGCCATAGGTTTTGTGTGATTTTTGGGTTGAAAACTGGGGTTTTTTGGGGGGTTTTTCAAGAACTTTTGAATCGATACGATGCGTATCGGCCTATATGCATCGTATGGTTTCAAAATTTCAAATTTTTTTCAAGAACACATGAGGTGATACGATGCGTATCGGCCTAGTAAGTAGAATGTTTTTATTTTTAGTCGAAGTTGTCCGTATCGCGCGTAGGTCGGTAACGAGCATCGAAACCTAAGACTTCGTAAAGATATAGTTTTTTTTTAATTTTTTAGTCGAAACGTCCGTATCGCACGTAGGTCCGTAACGAGCCTTGAAACCTAATACGTCGCAGATAGATAATAATTATAATATACCGTTCAGGTCGTCCGTAACGCGATTAGGTTCATTACGAGTGTCGAAACCTAAGACGTCGTAAATATATAGTTTTTTTTTAATTTTTAGTCGAAACGTCCGTATCGCGCGTAGGTCCATAACGAGCCTCGAAACCTAATACGTCGTAGATAGATAATAATTATACTATAACGTTCGGGTCGTCCGTAACGCGATTAGGTCCATTTCGAGCGTCGAAACCTAAGACGTCGTAAATATATAGTTTTTTTTTATTTTTTAGTCGAAACGTCCGTATCGCGCGTAGGTCCGTAACGAGCCTCGAAACGTAATACGTCGTAGATAGATAATAATTATAATATGCCGTTCGGGTCGTCCGAAACGCGATTAGGTCCATTTCGAGCGTCGAAACCTAAGACGTCGTAAATATATAGTTTTTTTTTTATTTTTTAGTCGAAACGTCCGTATCGCGCGTAGGTCCGTAACGAGCCTTGAAACCTAATACGTCGTAGATAGATAATAATTATAATATACCGTTCGGGTCGTCTGTAACGCGATTAGGTCCATTTCGAGCGTCGAAACCTAAGACGTCGTGAATATATAGTTTATTTTATTTTTTAGTCGAAACGTCCGTATCGGGCATTGGTCCGTAACGAGCCTCGAAACCTAATACGTTGTAGATAGATAATAAATATAATATACCGTTCGGGTCGTCCGTAACGCGATTAGGTCCATTTCGAGCGTCGAAACCTAAGACGTCGTATGTCACACCCCCAAAATACCACTTGCGGAAACTTCCGCGGGACGTGTGACGTACCAGGATCTAGCCACCAATCACATTGAACTCATAGCTATATTTAAATAAAAACTTTCATTCATTATCATAAAGTGTTATAAAATGTTAAATGTAATTCATTGTATACAGCGGAAGCATAAATCATTTGTTAAGTGTTTCATAAACCACATGTACGCAAACCATTAGACTTGTCTTGCGATTCCATGTATCTCGACCCATGACCACTCCAGCCTTCCAGACAGTAAGTTCCAATGATATAATCCTACAGACCTGCAAGCATGCAGACAAGTGTGTCAGACGACGCTGGTGAGTTCAAAGTTTTGTTAACGCGTTTAGTTACCAGAAATGAGTATAAAACATTTCAATGATTTGATGTCGTTAATAACTCGATTACCGCCGATGGCTCCAGATTATTTGCCCTATTCTCCAATGCCTCTATCAAAGCAATGGTCAAGACTGGGGTCATTAGTTCACTCCCGACCTCCCCGGTGCGGTTGAGGGTGCCAAACCTAAATAGCGCTATTAACTAATACTCCATTGCCTCCCCGGCAACAATCGGTAGAAGGGACTTGAGTGATTGATATGAGTGTATTAACAACATCCCAATAACCCAACATTCCTCCCCTGAATGTTTACCAGATGTCCCTCCCTGGGACGCATGCTTGGAAAAAGAGCAGTGAACTCACCTTAGATTGCTCGGTATGTTACATTACACTACCCGTTCCAAGTTGGTCAACCATACCCTACCATGGTTACCAAGAGTAGTCAGTTTCGTAAACACGTATCCAATTCACGTATACAACAAGTCACACGTAATACCATTGTCACATAACACATCGCAAGCATTTAGATCTCATGCAAGTTTATAACACAAGTTCATGTTTCCCACAGTGGTTACCATCAACATCAGTTTTACAATTAGTCATCGGTTACTTATCTCACACAATTTGCATCTATCACAAGGTCACAGTATATTAGGTAGCAAATACACATTTCTAACCCAAGTTCACATCTCATGTGAATGTCACAAGGTAACACATAACATAACAGGTGAGTTTGCTATACTAACTAATCGAACCAAGTTTCTTATTCTCATTGACATGCAACAAGGATCGTATACACGCACAAGTATCTATCATTATCAACATCATAGTCACCTACTGTTCAGCTCATTTACTTACACGACGAAACACCCCATGTTTCGTCGAGATGAGGGGTAACGAAACACCCCATGTTTCGTCGAAATGAGGGGTCACGAAACACCCATGTTTCGTCGAGAATATGGGTGACGAAAGACCTAGTGTTTCGTTAAGGACCAGATTAATGATGAACCTAGTTTTTCGTCACAACCCTAAACAGACAGTTACAATTTCTAACACGTTCTGCAGTTTTCCAATCAGATCAATCATTATAATTTAATCGATTACTATTTATATTCATACGAACCCTAATATCTTGTTCATATAACCACACATGATCAAGGTCAATCGATAACACCCAAATCAAGTATATGGATATTAACATCATGTAAATCTGAATCATTATCTAATGATCAGAATTATCATCGATCTATGCCCAATCATCAATCATTAATCAAATCAATTCATCAAATCTACTCAGTCATATCAGTTTGCCCGACTCATGTTAACATGCGAATGAATCCCTAGACCTTACAATACTAACAGTTATAACACCACCAAAATCAACAATCACGATTACTCAAAACTAGAATCAATTACTAACCGAGACCAGCGGTATGCGAGTGAACCAGATCGAGAGAGTTGATGTTTCGGATCCTCAGAGAGTTTCGAGAAGAGAAGGAACCGCATTAACTCGTGAGTGCCAGGGAAAGAGTTTTAGGGCTTACGCGTTAAGGTTACGAAAGGCTTTATGCAATTAAAACCATTTGGGCTGTCGAGCGTTTCCTGGGCCGAAGCCCATTACGGCGAAAAACCATCTTCGACGAAACATCGTATTTCGTCAAGTGTGGTGTTAATAGCGAAAGACCTTTTTCGTCGAGGGTTGTTGTTGTCGAATGACCTGAGGATTTCGGGTTGTCACATCATCCACAATTTGAAAGAAATTTCGTCCCGAAATTTGATAAGCAATCCAAAACAGCTCGGTGTTAGATAAGGATGACTGTGGATTTTTCCCAGGTGCCACATCATCCCCAACTTGAAAGGGAATTTCGTCCCGAAATTCGCCAATGATATCAGAAGTTGATACAACCGTTCGAACAACTGAGGATACTAGAGCTTATTCCGATCATCGCGTTCCCACGTGAACTCCGGTCCACGTCTTGAGTTCCAACGAACTCTCACGATTGGAATTCGACTATGCTAACGAATCTTGACGTCCTGGTCCATGATTTCAGTAGATTCCTCAACAACCGCAACTTGTCATTAACCTCAAACTCTAATAAGGGTATCACAAGCATTTCATCGGATAAAAACTGCCTTAGAGTCAAGACATAACTGATATCACGCACGTTACCCAATTCGTCGGGTAACTCGAGTTTGCAGGCGGCGTGACCGATTCTTTCCAGAATTCTGAATAACTCAACGTAACGCAAATTAAGCTTGCCACGCTTCCCAAGCGTACCACACCCTCCCAGGGTGAGATTTTCAACATGATACGGCCGCCTACAAGGAACTCCCAGTGTTTCCTAAGCTTATCATCTTTCCTGACGGTCACTCGTTGCCGCCAAACGATTTCCGATCCAAGTAATCTTCCCAAGAGTTTCGAGTACAAGTCCTAGACCTGTGATTAGGTTGTCACCCACCCTAATCCAACAAGGAGTTTAACGTTACTGCTCGTGCAATGTCTCAGACAGAGCCGTCTGAATGCTAGAATGGTAACTACTACGGTAGAACTCAGCCAAAGGTAGGTGTCCTTCCAATTTTTACTAAGTTAATCATACACATGCTCGCAGCATGTCTTCAAGTGTCAGGATGATTCGTTTACTCTAACCGTCCGTCCTATGATGATAAGTAATGCTCATGTCTAGACGTGAGCCAAGAGTGTTGTGTAATGCCTGTCATAAATCAGGTATAGATCAAAATCAGAGGTAACAGGAGTTGACACCTCGTGCCTAAAAAGCCGCCCCTCTCAGAGGAATATTCACAAGCTGAGAAGACTCGTCAGTTCCCTTTGTTTGCAATAAGGTGTGCTGGTTACATGAGGCGATCAACGATCATCCATGTGATAATGTTTCCGTTCTGAGTTTTAGGTAGACCAGTGACAAAATCCATGGCAGTCTGTTCTCATTTCCAAGTGAGGGTTTCTGGTTGCTGGCACGAACCTGAAGGGTACTGATATTCCACCTTGACCTTCGCACAAGTCAAACATCGCTCACATACATTGCTATATGGACCTTCACGTCCGGTTACCAGTACAAGATCCTTAGATCCTATTACATTCCAACAAGAATCCAGACAACTAGACTATCAAAGCTGGTGTGCTTCGCTTAATACGAGTTCCCTTAGATTACTGTATAGTAAGACCCATGCCCGTTCCACGAAGTAGTGAACATCGTCCATCTTGCCAAAAGTTGCTCCTCCATGCCCCGCATGGACCCGACTTGAAAATTCTCTTCCTTCAGTGCTTCAGTTTGATCAGGGTGAATCTGATCGGGTAGGCTAGAGTCGATGTTGAGCTGCAAGCTCATACGCGTTCAGGTTCCGTAGTCGTAATCACTTGGGAGTTCCACCCAGCGATGCCATCACGTGCTTTAGCTCTTTCGAAACAAGGGTACACAAGAGGCCCTTGTGATCGGTCTAGGTAGTGCATTTGGTACCGTCCAAGTAATGCCTCCACTTGAATCCAGACACCATGGTTTCCACCGCAGGTTGTGATTCGTGCAGTTCTTCTTGTATATCCACCACGGAAGCCATCACCTTATCGTGTTGCATTGGCATGTAACTGGGACTCTGATTCAAACCATCAAAGTATACCACTAGATCACCCAAACCCTGGGGTAGAGACGATGCTCAGCACATTGCAGAGTTGGGATTCGAAAGCTGAAAAGACATCCTCCTGTTTTGTCTACCACAAACACAACACCCTGCTGTGCTAAAGAGATTAAAGTTGCGCGATCTTCAAAAATCCTGTGGCGAATCTGCGATACTATCTACTGAGACCAAGAAATTGTTGTATCCTCGAAGGGATCTTTGGTGTCAATCAGTTTCTAACAAAATGGATCTTAGTGAGATCCACGTGTATTCCCACTTCGTTGTTTATATGACCAAAAATGTACCTCTCGAATCCAGAAGTTACCTTTAACAAGACTTCGCGCGGAGTGGCTCCTCCCTCAGGAGCTCTAAAATAGGATACATATGCCACCCATGTTGTTCCTTTCTCCTAGTAATGATTCAAAATGTCATCAACAAACACGGTCGATCCATGTGATCCATAAAGCTGCTGGTGTGTTGATTAAACCGAAGGTCATGGAATACAAAGTCGCATTGGCCACATTGCGTTCGATATGCCGTTTTAAGAACATTCTCCTCTTGGACTTCCATCTGATGATAGTTCGCTCGTTCGTCAATCCTCGGATGGGAGCTTGACCCTCGCAACTGGTTAACGGATTGTCAATACATGGTCGAGGCAAACAGTTCTTGACTGTCACCTTGTTGTGTTCTCGATAATTAGTACATATACAGAGAGGCTTATGTTCACGGATAAAACTGGGGCTCCCCAAAGCGAAAAACTAGGTCCGACAAAACTCCTGTTCAACCGTTCCTGTAGTTGATTAGACAGCTCTTGCAACCCTCCTGGTGCAAGACGGTAAGAGTATAAATATTCAGAGCTGCCTCTGGCGTGAGATCAACTGAGTTTCTAACTAACAGTTGTGGAAGTAAACCTGAAAGTTCCTCGGGTAGCACACCGAGAGGAATCACGAACACTTGGTGGATCCTCGATCCTCTTTTCCTTAGCCTTAACATCAATAACGGTTGCTAACATAGCGGGGTAATCCCTCCGTAGACACTTCTGGGCCTTCATTGCTGCAATGGCGCTAACCCTTGCACCACTCTGATGCTTTAGAACAAATAACGATTCTCCACTGGGAAGAAAGATACGCAAAATTTTCTTCTCACAGGGTATATCTGGCGTGATCTCTGAAAATCCAATTCACACTATCTACTGCATCGAAACCATCAAGGTTGTCCCACAAGGTCGAGTTGGCATCCCAACAAACATATGAGGTTTCATTTGACTTGCCATCAGCCGATTCCACAACAGGCTCAGTTTCAAGAAGCATCAGGGTTAAGCAGAACAGTGACGAAGCGATTAGTTACCAAGAACGTGCAAGCCACCATGTTGTTATATTCCTGGCGTCGCCCACGCCAATCCTAAATGCCCTTCCACGAGCATCATTTCCAGTGTTGTTGTTATCTTTACGAGGATTCCCAATACCATCTTTGTTCCCTTGGTTGTTGACATTTTGACTTAACACAGTCAATCCTTGTCGAGGTCACATTCATCTCCATACTGTGGGCTACGATTACGAGTACCTTAATGTCGCCGTGACTGTTGCCTCTAATGTCGTTGCTTGAAATGGAGCCCTACGATCTTTTACCAACAGGGTCCATCTTTTCACATTCTGTGCCACGTCCTAAAGCGCTACTCATAGTGTTGACAGTTACACATTCCACACCATGGCCAATTGTCATCGTTTATTTCCCGATTAATTCGTAAGTGTTAAGGATTCGATTGAAGCCAATTTGCTGGTGTTAGTTGTCGGTAATCAGGTCATCCTAATACTGAGGTCGGTAAGGTACTACTCTCATCCTCTTGTCCATCGATCTTGCAAGTCGATTGAGTAATTCACGGTATGCTGCTAGCGTGTTGCAGAAGTGATCGCACTCGGAATCTAAGGCGTCATTATGTTAAGTTCCAGCAAACGAAGATAAGTGAGAAAGGTATATACCAATCATTCGACGCTGCGACAACCAACTCAGAGACTTTCGTACAAGCACCTAACATTCTACACAGTTCGTTAGACGTTCAGATGGGTGTTCAGGTGATACTCGATAGCATCGAGATTCGAAAGGATTCAGAAAAGAGTGTAAAGATCACGTTCTAGTAGGAGACAATCACTGCTATGACCCCTATAAGTTTGTTATGTTTCACATTTGGTCAAATAATAGAATGGAACCCCTTTCACACTTGCTAGGCCTCGTTGGGACTCACATGCACCCCACATTATTATTATGTGTGCACCCATAATAATAACATGATTTGCATGCTTATCTCAGCTCCTCCTAACTCGGGTTAAATAGTCCCTCAGACTCGAGTAGCAAACAAAGAACATCACAAAACATGAGTCACGAATGTCTAGGGTAACACCACCCTATCAACCACTTAACACATGCAAGTAACACATGAATCCATATTGTTGTGCTAAACGTGCAATCACATGCAATATCATATGTAAGTGTTCACTAGTTATGCAGTACAATGAGTAAACGAGAGACGAACCTTGCAATCTGGAGCTGAGTGTCATGGTCGTATTCGCGTATTCAGAACTGTTCGGTTATAGTCTGGTTTTATAAAAAACATTTTTAAAACCAAGTTCACTATATCCAGTGGCTCTGATACCAAACGGTCACACCCCCAAAATACCACTTGCGGAAACTTCCGCGGGACGTGTGACATACCTGGATCTAGCCACCAATCACATTGAACTCATAACTATATGTAAATAAAAACTTTCATTCATTATCATAAAGTGTTAGAAAATGATAAATGTAATTCTTTGTATACAGCGGAAGCATAAATCATTTGTTAAGTGTTTCATAAACCACATGTACGAAAACCATTAGACTTGTCTTGAGATTCCATGTATCTCGACCCATGACCACTCCAGCCTCCGGACACCAAGTTCCAATGATATAACCCTACAGACCTGCAAGCATGCAGACAAGTGTGTCAGACGACGCTGGTGAGTTCAAAGTTTTGTTAACGCGTTTAGTTACCAGATATGAGTATAAAACATTTCAATGATTTGATGTCGTTAATAACTCGATTACCGCCGATGGCTCCAGATTATTTGCCCTATTCTCCAATGCCTCTATCAAAGCAATAGTCAAGAGTGGGGTCATTAGTTCACTCCCGACCTCCCCGGTGCGGGGTGAGGGTGCCAAACCTAAATAGCTGTGACACCTGTGTCACCACCACCATCAAACAAATACCAAGCCAATGAAATATTGTATTTCATACTTGGGATCTGTATAAATATGTGTATCTTTTGCACGTATCAATTCTTGTTCGATTTCGGGCTTTAAATCGCTTTCTGGAAGGTTATACGCGATCTGATGCGTAAATATAACCAGTTTAATGCAAGAAACACTCCGGAACAGTGAAATAGGCTTAACATACCTTAAATAACCATTACATAACTTAGAAATAAGTTTTGGATGGTTTGGTATGCCGAAATCAAGTTTATTCGCTTAGAGGGCCTAAATTCGACAAACTGCGAAAGTATGTCAATTTGTACTGTAACAGACCTTCCGGAACTTGATCATAAGTTAAGTATGCCCTAAATATTCTTTACATAGCTTAGAAATAGGCTTTGAGGTGTTTGGTGCGCAAAAATAAACTTTATGCTCATTCAGGGACTAATATCGTCAAAAAGTGCATAAGTTTGCATTTTCGCGCATATTTTACGTTCTGAATACTTTCGGACTTCCAAAATTTATGTAAGCATTAAAATATTTTATTTTAGTGTTTGGTATGATAAATTCCATTCGTCGCTTCATTTGGATCGTTTTTGCGTTCGTTACGACTCCCGTCGTAATTAAGCGAATAACGCAACCGTACGACCAAATGAACCGACATCCGTGATGTCTTAGAGCATATTTTTAGTTCCCTATACTTTAATATCATTTTAGAGCCTTGAAATGAGGTTAAAGGGGTTTAAAAGTGCCAAAAAAATCAAGTTTTACAAGTGTAGGGACCATTTTTGAAATTTCTGGCAGATTCAATGAACCTAGTCCATTTTGAAGTGTTAATGGTTTTCACCCATGGTTTTGCAAAACCATGGGATAGTATTCAATGAACATAGTCCACATTAGGGGCTCCCATGGTTTTTGAAAACCATGTGCCCACATGTAAGGTCTAGATCAAATCACTTTTTCGACGAACGATCTTAACGGTTTAAGGAAATCTATAAATACCCCTCACCCATTTCATTCTTCCTCAAATTTGAATCTGATTCTACACTCTCTAAGTGGAAGTATATGCTTCCTACCTGAGAGTGAATCGGGTTCGAATCTTGCGGGGACCTTCTGTAAGTACTCTTTCGCGTTTTTCATTCGTTTTAGCGTTAAAGTCAAACTGCGTTTGACTTTCTGCATTAACCAGTTTATGGTCAATGCGAAGTTCGTTTGAACTTCATAACGTGAGCGTAATCATGATGGTTATAGTCCCTAGTAACTATACCTACTGATTACCACGTTATCTAGGCTCAGTGACGAGTCGTAGTTTCGGCCAAAATGCGTTTTCTCGCGTATTTTGTAACCAAACTACTCTAGGGTATTAAAACCGTTTGTTTTAATACCAAACCTGTTTTCTAACTTTACTAAACATGTTCTAGCATGTTTAGCTCGTCGCTTTTAGATTTGTGCTTGTTTAGGGTCGTAAAGGTAAGCGATCTAATCAATCGCTTATGCTTACGAACCCGACCCATTGGTCGATCTTTAGGATCCGACCAAACACATTAGGTGACCATAGTTGTATAGGGAATAACCTTCCGAGGTTATACCTTATGGTCACGACGTTTAGTTAGTTATATGATAGGTAGTTTATATGCCTTAGGTAAATTACCAAAATGCCCTTTTTATGCATAAATTCATTTTAACTCTATGTAACGAAATTTTTGACATCTAAACTGATTTAACAACAATATTAAACATGTTAAGGCATATCTTGCTTGTCATAGGACCAGTTAGGCATTCCAAACACGTTTTACGCAAACGACGCGTTAAAGTGGCGTAAGCTACCTAAACGGGTCGTAATGGGTCAAAAGCACTTAGGATAGGTTTCGTTTTAGTACGTAGGCTTTGTTAAACCATATTACATAAGTTCCCATACTTATTTGGTTTACGAACCCTTGTACTACCCGATCCTCCGATAGGTCCGTTTATTAATGTAGATACCTATATAGGTGCCGTTTGATTCCGTGATCTTCTAGCTTTGCTTGGTGGTTATCCTAAGACTTCTAAGCACCCTCAAGTGAGTATATAGACCCCTCTTTTACTGTTTTCCAAACATTTTGGGGTGAAACACATGTGCCTACTTGTTACTTTCATGATTTCATGCTTTTATATCATATACCAGCTATGTTCATTAGTACACTATTAGTACATGATTTCATTGTGTTTTTACTATGTATGTTTACTTAGCATACTTAGTACATCGTTTTACATGACATTTCATGCTATGTATGTTCATCATACTTAGTACATTTTACATCACATGCTATGTATGCCCATTGTGTGCATATTTAGTACATCGTTTACAAGACATTTTATGCTTTGTATCATGCTATGTATGACCATCCGTCGCATACTTAGTACATTGTTTGTGCATTCTTAGCTATGGTTTGGTGATTACATATTTCACTTGCCATACATGACATTTTGTTTACACAATACTTGATTGACATTTGACAACGGTTTAGACATGGGCAATTTACATTGGTGGTTTATGTGGGTAAGTGATTTGAGTAACGAGACGTGTGTAATGTGATACAAGCATGGTGGATACGCCGCTGGTACTTCCTATATATAAGTGCTTGTATTATATTACATGGCGTAGCGCTATTTAAATCATTCATTTGGATTTATACATTTTTACACAAATAACATATTTTTCACAAGACATTGTTTTACAAAACAGTTTGTTTTATACAAACTCATTTTTACTTGGTTATTCATTTAACCTTACATCATTCTTTTAACTATACATATCTATCATCGATTTTCAAACGTTTTATAAAAGCAAACACTTAAACTGGATTCATGAAAAGTTTTTGGTTAAACATTTTCTTAAACCTAAGTCATGGATCCTATTTTTCATAAAACCTATGTACTCGCCGGCATTTTTATGCTGACGTATTTTCACATGTGTTTCAGGTACAATAGTTGATGATATTTGATGATGATATTGATGCATGCTCACATAGGATTGGACGAGACCTTAGTGACATCAAAAGATGCAAGACTAGTTAATTTTTGTTATGTTTCTTTATTGTTAAGACATTGTAACTCATTTAATTCAATAAAACGAAATTTGTTTAATCCATGGTTGTGAAACAATGATTCTGTTACAACACTCCCCGACGTTTCCGCCACGTTTTGTTGTTTTACGTGGTCGGGGTGTGACAGAAAAGTTGGTATCAGAGCCAATGGTTATAGAGAATTAGGTTATTAGTAATGCTTTAACCTAGACTATAACCTTCCTAGGACCCTAACGTGAGTTTACTTGCGTTTAGTCATAAAACAATACCGTCACTTATCCTTAGGTGACAACCACAACAAGAACATAAATTTGATCTGCTTTGAAAACTAATCATCTGTTCTAGGATGATTGATTACTATGTTTTGAACCCTTTGTTATAAGGTTTCGAACCCTTTAAGTTTTTAAAATTTCGTCAAAGTTTGGGTCTAAATAATGTGAACACGTGCAAACTGGAAGAGTGGGTGCCTGTACCCTGAGTTTTCTGTCTAAGGCTAGAGTGTTCGTACAAATCCGCAGTATCGGACCAGTCACTCTTACCTTGGAACTCTTGGGGTGAGTGTCCACTTATAGGCGAGCATGTCTTCGCGATACATTATATTGACCCGCTTACTTTGATTAGTCACTATCTCATTTGTTTGCCTTTGGTAACAAACAAATGGTCACAATCTTCATGCGTTGTCATTCTCTTTTGACTATCTTTTGCTTGTTTCCTCCTATGCCTTCCATTGTCTTCAAGATGCCCCTTCATCGCAACAATACTCAAATGTCTAAACCTGGTGCTGCAATTACCCAGCGAATAGGCGTCGTACTCAAGAGGACCGTTGATTTAGCTACCACCATGACTCGCCTCAGGGATGAAGCTGTATAAGGGAACTGCTCCTTGGTGCAATCAATGCCACCGTCATTATCCGAATCAAATACCCTGTTTTAAGTGTACCCACAGTGGACGATGGGGACATTTGGTTAACATGTGCCGCTTTGCAATCCAAAGCAAAGCTGTTACAATCTTGCTGCTGCTTAACCTTCAATTTCTGCTTCATATGTCGCCTTGGCATATCTAGCGCCTCAACCTCATGAACTTTCTACCTTGTGTATCGACGTAAGCACGCCTAGTGCAGGGTGTCAGAACACCTCTCGTTACACAAACTCCAAAATCCATATAGGATCTTTCTATCCTCATAATTAGATCCTTGTGGGTGAGTAACATTCATCGGAGTCCTTAATTGAATTCTCTGTATGATTCAATACGTACATTACAATTCAATAAGGACAAAGCCGAATTCCTATTAAGATTTTTTTCTATCTTCATAGATAGATTCTTGAAAGTGATTAAAGTGCCAAATGAAATCCACGGATTGGATTCCTGGTGTGCTTTAAGTATCCGGGTCCAAAGATAACAAATTAATAACCAAGTTAAACAACTATGTGATTATGTGCTTATGTGTTCCCTTTTATGTTTTTGTGATCCAAGTTTTTGTTATCCAATTCCTCGTAGAATCTTCCATATCATTCGTATAAGGGATTCATAGTAGGATATCCAAAGGTACTATATTAAATCCTCAATAGGCTTTTACGTGATAGTAAAGACCCTTGGATTATATTGTACTATTCCATAATTAGACCCCTTGAGTGGTCTAGTTAAACAGATTGATCCAAAAATCTAGTTAGGAATATCATCTTATGATATAGCTGAAAGGACTCCTTGGTGGCCTAGTTAAAAAGATCATCTGTCGATCTAATTAAAAGGACCCTATGGTAGTCTAGTCACTCTCATCACAAGTTTGATATTCTTCCCCAAAACATTACAAAACAAACTGTGCGGACTGTGCAAGGAATTACGTAATTATGGATGCATACATAATTATGGAATTTAGTGCACAGAAACCACAGCAAGTTTTGTCGTGTATGTAGAGTTAACCCTGTTCATTTTCGTATCTGAAGAAATTGTGGAAAATGACTCATTCCGTTCATTTTCGTTTCTGAAGAAATTGTGGAAAATGACTCATTCCGTTCATTTTCGTTTCTGAAGAAATTGTGGAAAATGACTCATTCCGTTCTTTTTCGTATCTGAAGAAATTGTGGAAAATGACTCATTCCGTTCTTTTTCGTATCTGAAGAAATTGTGGAAAATGACTCATTCCGTTCATTTTCGTTTCTGAAGAAATTGTGGAAAATGACTCATTCCGTTCATTTTCGTATCTGAAGAAATTATGGAAAATGACTCATTCCGTTCATTTTCGTTTCTGAAGAATACCCATTAAGGAAAATGACTCATTCCGTGCATTTTCGTTTCTAAAGAATACCCATTAAGGAAAATGACTCATTCCGTGCATTTTCGTTTCTAAAGGATACCCATTAAGGAAAATGACTCATTCCGTGCATTTTCGTTTCTAAAGGATACCCATTAAGGAAAATGACTCATTCCGTGCATTTTCGTTTCTAAAGGATACCCATTAAGGAAAATGACTCATTCTGTGCATTTTCGTTTCTAAAGGATACCCATTAAGGAAAATGACTCATTCCGTGCATTTTCGTTTCTAAAGGATACCCATTAAGGAAAATGACTCATTCCGTGCATTTTCGTTTCTAAAGGATACCCATTAAGGAAAATGACTCATTCTGTGCATTTTTCATTTTTGAAAATTTTCCCTCGAAGGGAAATGAATATCCTTGATTTTTCCTTCATTTCCATTTCTGAAGAGTCTCCGTTAAGGAAATGACAGGATATTTCCTTGCATATCTTTGGTGGCTTTTTGACACAAAGTCACAGATAGACAGACTCCTATGAATAAATTTCGGGACGAAATTTCCTAAAGTAGGGGAGACTGTGACACCTGTGTCACGACCACCATCAAACAAATACCAAGCCAATGAAATATTGTATTTCATACTTGGGATCTGTATAAATATGTGTATCTTTTGCACGTATCAATTCTTGTTCGATTTCGGGCTTTAAATCGCTTTTTGGAAGGTTATACGCGATCTGATGCGTAAATATAACCAGTTTAATGAAAGAAACACTCCGGAACAGTGAAATAGGCTTAACATACCTTAAATAACCATTACATAACTTAGAAAAAAGTTTTGGATGGTTTGGTATGCCGAAATCAAGTTTATTCGCTTACAGGGACTAAATTCGACAAACTACGAAAGTATGTCAATTTGTACTGTAACAGACCTTCCGGAACTTGATCATAAGTTAAGTATGCCCTAAATATTCTTTACATAGCTTAGAAATAGGCTTTGAGGTGTTTGGTGCGCAAAAATAAACTTTATGCTCATTCAGGGACTAATATCGTCAAAAAGTGCATAAATTTGCATTTTCACGCATATTTTACGTTCTGAATACTTCCGGACTTCCAAAAATTTATGTAAGCATTAAAATATTTTATTTTAGTGTTTGGTATGATAAATTCCATTCGTCGCTTAATTTGGATCGTTTTTGCGTTCGTTACGACTCCCGTCGTAATTAAGCGAATAACGCAACCGTACGACCAAACGAACCGACATCCGTGATGTCTTAGAGCATATTTTAAGTTCCCTATACTTTATTATCATTTTAGAGCCTTGAAATGAGGTTAAAGGGGTTTAAAAGTGCCAAAAAAATCAAGTTTTACAAGTGTAGGGACCATTTTTGAAATTTCTGGCAGATTCAATGAACCTAGTCCATTTTGAAGTGTTAATGGTTTTCACCCATGGTTTTGCAAAACCATGGGATAGTATTCAATGAACATAGTCCACATTAGGGGCTCCCATGGTTTTTGAAAACCATGTGCCCACATGTAAGGTCTAGATCAAATCACGTTTTTCGACGAACGATCTTAACGGTTCAAGGAAATCTATAAATACCCCTCACCCATTTCATTCTTCCTCACATTTGAATCTGATTCTACACTCTCTAAGTGGAAGTATATGCTTCCTACCTGAGAGTGAATCGGGTTCGAATCTTGCGGGGACCTTCTGTAAGTATTCTTTCGCGTTTTTCATTCGTTTTAGCGTTAAAGTCAAACTGCGTTTGACTTTCTGCATTAACCAGTTTATGGTCAATGCGAAGTTCGTTTGAACTTCATAACGTGAGCGTAATCACGATGGTTATAGTCCCTAGTAACTATACCTACTGATTACCACGTTATCTAGGCTCAGTGACGAGTCGTAGTTTCAGCCAAAATGCGTTTTTTTTCGCGTATTTTGTAACCAAACTACTCTAGGGTATTAAAACCGTTTGTTTTAATACCAAACCTGTTTTCTAACTTTACTAAACATGTTCTAGCATGTTTAGCTCGTCGCTTTTAGATTTGTGCTTGTTTAGGGTCGTAAAGGTAAGCGATCTAATCAATCGCTTATGCTCACGAACCCGACCCATTGGTCGATCTTTAGGATCCGACCAAACACATTAGGTGACCATAGTTGTATAGGGAATAACCTTCCGAGGTTATACCTTATGGTCACGACGTTTAGTTAGTTATATGATAGGTAGTTTATATGCCTTAGGTAAATTACCAAAATGCCCTTTTTACGCATAAATTCATTTTAACTCTATGTAACGAATTTTTTGACATCTAAACTGATTTAACAACAATATTAAACATGTTAAGGCATATCTTGCTTGTCATAGGACCAGTTAGGCATTCCAAACACGTTTTACGCAAACGACGCGTTAAAGTGGCGTAAGCTACCTAAACGGGTCGTAATGGGTCAAAAGCACTTAGGATAGGTTTCGTTTTAGTACGTAGGCTTTGTTAAACCATATTACATAAGTTCCCATACTTATTTGGTTTACGAACCCTTGTACTACCCGATCCTCCGATAGGTCCGTTTATTAATGTAGATACCTATATAGGTGCCGTTTGATTCCGTGATCTTCTAGCTTTGCTTGGTGGTTATCCTAAGACTTCTAAGCACCCTCAAGTGAGTATATAGACCCCTCTTTTACTGTTTTCCAAACATTTTGGGGTGAAACACATGTGCCTACTTGTTACTTTCATGATTTCATGCTTTTATATCATATACCAGCTATGTTCATTAGTACACTATAAGTACATGATTTCATTGTGTTTTTACTATGTATGTTTACTTAGCATACTTAGTACATCGTTTTACATGACATTTCATGCTATGTATGTTCATCATACTTAGTACATTTTACATCACATGCTATGTATGCCCATTGTGTGCATATTTAGTACATCGTTTACAAGACATTTTATGCTTTGTATCATGCTATGTATGACCATCCGTCGCATACTTAGTACATTGTTTATGCATTCTTACCTATGGTTTGGTGATTACATATTTCACTTGCCATACATGACATTTTGTTTACACAATACTTGATTGACATTTGACAACGGTTTAGACATGGGCAATTTACATTGGTGGTTTATGTGGGTAAGTGATTTGAGTAACGAGACGTGTGTAATGTGATACAAGCATGGTGGATACGTCGCTGGTACTTCCTATATATAAGTGCTTGTATTATATTACATGGCGTAGCGCTATTTAAATCATTCATTTGGATTTATACATTTTTACACAAATAACATATTTTTCACAAGACATTATTTTACAAAACAGTTTGTTTTATACAAACTCATTTTTACTTGGTTATTCATTTAACCTTACATCATTCTTTTAACTATACATATCTATCATCGATTTTCAAACGTTTTATAAAAGCAAACACTTAAACTGGATTCATGACAAGTTTTTGGTTAAACATTTTCTTAAACCTAAGTCATGGATCCTATTTTTCATAAAACCTATGTACTCGCCGGCATTTTTATGCTGACGTATTTTCACATGTGTTTCAGGTACAATAGTTGATGATATTTGATGATGATATTGATGCATGCTCACATAGGATTGGACGAGACCTTAGTGACATTAAAAGATGCAAGACTAGTTAATTTTTGTTATGTTTCTTTATTGTTAAGACATTGTAACTCATTTAATTCAATAAAACGAAATTTGTTTAATCCATGGTTGTGAAACAATGATTCTGTTACAACACTCCCCGACGTTTCCGCCACGTTTTGTTGTTTTACGTGGTCGGGGTGTGACAATAGCGCTATTAACTAATACCCCGTTGCCTCCCCGACAACAATCGGTAGAAGGCTCACCTTAACGTTTACCAGATTTCCCTGCCCGGGACGCATGCTTGGAAAAAGAGTAGTGAACTCACCTTAGATGGCTCGGTATGTTACATTACATTACCCGTTCCAAGTTGGTCAACCATACCCTATCGTGGTTACCAAGAATAGTCAGTTTCGTAAACACGTATCCAATTAACGTATACAACAAGTTACACGTAATACCATTGTCACATAACACATAGCAAGTATTTAGATCTCATGCAAGTTTATAACACAAGTTCATGTTTCCCACAGTGGTTACCATCAACATCAGTTTTACAATCAATCATCAGTTACTTATCTCACACAATTTGCATCTATCGCAAGGTCACAGTATATCAGGTAGCAAATACACATTTCTAACCCAAGTTCAAATCTCATGTGAATGTCACAAGGTAACACATAACATAACAGGTAAGTTTGCTATACCAACTAATCGAACCAAGTTTCTTATTCTCATTGACATGCAACAAGGATCGTATACACGCACAAGTATCTATCTTTATCAACATCATAGTCACCTACTGTTCAGCTCATTTACTTACACGATGAAACACCCCATGTTTCGTCGAGATGAGGGGTAACGAAACACCCCATGTTTTGTCGAAATGAGGGGTCACGAAACACCCCATCTTTCGTCGAGAATATGGGTGACGAAAGACCTAGTGTTTCGTCAAGGACCAGATCAACGATGAACCTAGTTTTTCGTCACAACCCCAAACAGACAGTTACAGCTTTTAACACGTTTTGCAGTTTTCCAATCAGATCAATCATTATAATTTAATCGATTACTATTCATATTCATACGAACCCTAATATCTTGTTCATATAACCACACATGATCAAGATCATTCGATAACACCCAAATGAAGTATATGGATATTAACATCATGTAAATCTGAATCATTATCTAATGATCAGAATTATCATCGATCTATGCCCAATCATCAATCATTAATCAAATCAATTCATCTAATCTACTCAGTCACATCAGTTTGCCTGACTCATGTTAAGATGCGAATAAATCCCTAGACCTTACAATACTAACAGTTATAACACCACCAAAATCAACAATCACGATTACTCAAAACTAGAATCAATTACTAACCGAGACCAGCGGTATGCGAGTGAACCAGATCGAGAGAGTTGATGTTTCGGATCCACAGAGAGCTTCGAGAAGAGAAGGAACCGCGTTAACTCGTGAGTGCCAGGGAAAGAGTTTTAGGGTTTACGAGTTAAGGTTACGAAAGGTTTTATGCAATTAAAACCATTTGGGCCGTCGAGCGTTTCCTGGGCCGAAGCCCATTACGGCGAAAAACCATCTTCGGCGAAACACCATATTTCGTCAAGTGCGGTGTTAATGGTGAAAGACCTTTTTCGTCGAGGGTTGTTGTTGACGAAAGACCTGAGGATTTCGGGTTGTCACATCGTAAATATATAGTTTTTTTTTAATTTTTTAGTCGAAACGTCCGTATCGCGAGTATGTCCGTAATGAGCCTCGAAGCCTAATATGTCGTAGATAGATAATAATGAGCCCCGAGCACTGCAGCCTTTACAGGGTGGAGGAGTTAGACACCCCCATCTACACCGACGACATATGGATGGCCCCCCGTACGACTCCGATGAGGTTCTGGCAGGGGATCAGCACGCGTCCCTTTAGCACGACGTCGAAGCAGAGGGCTTCCTTTATCACCGATCCCCTCTACCGCTACCTACACAAGCTTATTGCCACATCTATAGCACCACGCGAGCAGAGTCGCGAGTGGTGCACTCAGGGGGATCTCTTTTACCTGTACTGCCTTATATGGGGGAGAGGTGCGCCCTCCATCGCTGCCTAGCCCAGTGGTTCGCGACGGCGTTCCACAGGCAGGACAGGTCTGTGCTGTACTGTACGGGGGGCGTACATCAAACGTATCGCCGTCTCCTTGGGCCTTATTCCCCAGCAGGAATAATTATTCTCGGAGGGGGCGTGGTGGAGCCGAGCTTGCACGTGACGCGTGACTTCCATGGGCTCGGTCTACGACTTATAGGAGGGAACGGGCAGGTGTTCGCCCCCGCTGCTCTCCCAGACGAGCTACCAGAGTTACTTCCGGACCGGCACAGGGTGAGGGTCAGCCGACAGATGGGGATGCCTCAGAGGGCGACGACGACGACGACTCCGATGACGACGATGGTGACCACGTTGAGCCACCACCACCTCCGTCGCCGCCGCCATTTCCGTTAGGTGCTCCGGCATAGCAGCCGCAGCCACATGGGGTGCCTCAGTACCCCCAGCGCGTATTCAATGACGAGCTCAATCCAGCTGTGGCACGTGCGTTACATGAGTTGGAAGACCGGATGCAGGCGCGGATGGAGGCTGCTCACGGCCGCATGGAGCGTCTTCTCATGGAGGCGATCCAGGCATTCCGGCGTGGTGACCAGTCCGGTTCGGATCAGGGGGCGGGGACCTCAGGCACTGTGGGGGCGGGGCCCTCAAGCACCACTCAGGATCCATAGGTTTAGGATCGTTGTACTTTTGTTGTATTTTAACGGTTTATGTATTTTGAACAATTGTCTGTGTATGTACAAACTTATTATGTAATCAAATTTCCAGTTTCAGTTTATTTGTATTTGTGATTGTTTATTTTAACTGTTTCGATTGGTATGCTTGGTTACGTACAATCGATAATACGATATTAAGTTCAAAATCTAATACGGTACGATATAAAAATAATGCGATACTTAACGATATAAAATAATAAAGATTTTAAAACTTATTAAAATAAAAATAACTAATAATAAACACCAATAACAAACCCAAAACACCAAAATCCCAACACAATACACAAAAAATAAATTTCAAAAATTCAGGGTGTCAATACGCATCGTATAGGCCTATACGATGCGTATGATGCCAGCCGCCAGACAACACTTGCACCTATCTGTCTGCAATGTTTTTTTTAGCTTTTTCAATACGCATCGTATAGGTCTATACGATGCGTATTGAAAATCCAGGGTGTGCAAATAGATAATGAGGTGTGGGAATAGAATTCCCCTTTCATAAACGTAATCGTTATGAAAAATAATATTTAAGTGTTTTGAAAACCGAGTTCCACTGAAAATACGGAATACGGTCTGACATGTTACTCATGTAGTTAACTTTTTTCACATGATATGATAATTTTGTTACTCATGTAGTTTAATTTTTTCACAGAGTTAAATGACCGGATAGTCACTGTTGTTTGGCATTTTTTCACCTTTAGTCCCTAACTTTCTAAAATTACCTCTATAGTCCCCAACTTTTCAATTTTCGTTCCCGGATAGTCGCTGGCGCGGATAGAGGTTAGTTTTTCAGTTAAGTGGGTGTGAAATTACTAAATTGCCCTTGTCATTAAAAAATAACTTAAAGGTAAAAAGAAATATATTTAACCCCCTTTCCCCTTTCTCTCTTTCTTTTTTTTTTTTTTTTTTTTTGTCTGCAAGAATCAAACCACCACCAGCTCTTCATCTTCCCCACCCTTACCACCCTTCACCACCATCTACACAAACTGAACCAAGTTGACTTGGATCCCGAAACTTGAATCGAACCGAGTATCACCACTGTCCATTCCGGCTCCTGCCATCGCTAACTCGTCACCACCACCGTTGCCGGCATCGGCCACCCCTACTACCGTTGTCGGACGGCTCGGCCACCGCCGGCGGCGGCGGTGTCTCTCTCTCCACTGAGTATCTCTCGTCGATCCTTCCAAAAATCTCTCTGTTTCATGATATTGTTGTTAAAGTGGAGATCTTTAGAGTCTTGAATTGCTCATACAGTGAAGATTCGAAAAAAATGTGTTGAATTTGTAGTGTGGTGGGTGAGTAATGTTGCAGGTGTGGGTGTGGTCGGCCGGAGAAGATGGCGCAGCTGGCCGGAATCCCCGATCTCCGGTCGTCGGAGCCGAATCAGATAGAGACGAGGGGTGTGGGTGTATGGGGGTGGTTGTTTGAAGGGGGGGGGGGTGAATCGGGGGTCAACGATGGTGGTTGTTTGAAAGGGGATATTGTTGCAGGTTGCCGGAGATGGTAACCGATGGTGGTTAGTGGTAACCGGAAACACCTGTATCTCCTTTTTCTAGCAAAAAGAAAGCCAAAAAGGCACGTCACAAGGTTCATTCCACTTTACAGGTGATTCAATTGCCTTTTGATTTCACTTTATAGGTTTATAATGAACATGGCATTAGTGGTGATTGGTGATGTACATCACATGTTGGATCAAATGCCAAGGTGAACTTTAATGTTGCTGCTGAAGTTATTGACTCAGTTGAAATAAAAGTACTGGTAATTTGGTCGGATATGTAGGTTTGGCCGGAGAGGGTGGGTGGGTGGGGGTGGGGTGTTTTATGATAAACAAAAGTTATTAATTTAATATCAAGGGCATTTTAGTAATTTCACATCCACTTAACACCAAAAAGTAACCCCCATCCGCGCCAGGGACTATCCGGGAACGAAATTGCAAAAGTTGGGGACTGTAGTTGTAATTTGAGAAAGTTAGGGACTAAAGGTAAAAATGGGCAAACCATAGGGACTATCCGAGCATTTTTCTCTTTTTCACATGATATGATAATTTTATTAGGTGAAAAAGTAAGTTTAAGAAGAAAAAACATATAAGTCGCTTTTTTTTCCTACTAATTGTATAAGTAATAAATATGAACATATATAGCTTACACATTATGAAGTCATATAAAGAGTTGGCCAACAAATTGGCCTAGGAAGCCAGAATGATGAAAAAAGATGTATGGGTATATCAACATAGACACAAGATAATGATGGATTTCCTAATATACTTAACTGTAAGCAGATGCATACTAATACACAAGGTAACATGAAGAGGGAGACAAACAGACCCGTTGGTAACAAGGAGATCTACTAGGCCTTGAGGAGCAAGAAATATGAAGAGCAAGACGGGATCAACAAGAGGTGGTGCAAAGATTACAAGGGCTAGTACAACAGGGTGAACAAATGGGACTACAAAAGAGCAGCGATTGACGATAGGAGAGAGAAAACATTGAAGGATGCTGTTACGTTTTACGTCTCTAATCTGCCGGCAAACTGCACCAGTCAAAGATTATGGCAGACATTTCAACATTTTGGTTTCATTCGAGATACTTTTGTTCCACGTAAATGAGATGGTGCAAGCAATGCGTTTGGTTTTATTAGATTCTCTAACGTGGATGATATAACACACTTGGAGGAAATGTTGTCCGGAACGAGTCTGAACGGTGCTAAGCTTCGAGTGAATGTAGCCAAGTTTGCTGATTATGGAAAGAATGCAAATAACTCAATAAGGCCAACAAAGAGGGTTATGCCTAGAAAAGACTTGCCAACACAAAGAAAGCGACAATAGGAGCTGAGGTGCCCGGTAATGGATAGATGCTACAGGATGGGGGAAGGGCTTACTAGGGGCCATGGATAATAAGGGGGTTCTAAAAAATTATAGTGTCAGTTCTGGGGACGGAAGAAAAAAATAGGTGGGAATTCACGTCTCTGGTCAGCGAGTTAACCGATTTTGACACCCTCCTTAATCTAGATGAATTGTTAAACAACGTTAAGTTTAATGGAGCTGCGGTGAGGTACGTGGGGGTGGGGGGGACTCAAGATTTTACTTACATTTGCATCAAGAGATATCGACAATGGCTTCCTCAGGAAGGATTATGAGTTCTGGTCCACCATGTTCAGTCGTTTATACGTCTGGGAAGGTGGTACGTTTATGCTTGACAGGATAGCATGGATTAGAATCAGAGGCATTCCCATCTGCCTCTGGGATAGTAGAGTTTTTGATGATATTGCTGCGAAATGGGGCAAAGTCATTCTCTACTCGGAGACTAGAATTTCGGATGGTATACTTGCTGAAGACAAAGTAACAGTCTTGGTTCAGGAAGGGAGCCAGATTTCTGAATCGGTTGAGGTAGAATGGAAGGATCTGACATTCAAGGTTTGGATAGAAGAAGTGGATGAAGATTGGACACCGCTGGTATTCTGGCAGCGGTTTGATTCGGAAAACCCGACGATGATACCTTCGGTGGCCAGGGAGATGGTAGTCCAGCAGGCAATGCATGGAAAAGAGGAAAGGTCGGGGTTGGGTGACGTGCATGGGCAACGTTTTGAAACCCTAGATGAGACGTTGCATGAGGCGGCTACTTTTGTGGGGCCCGATGTTAATGTTCACGAGGTAGCCAGGGAAGGGGTTCGGGTTTTGTCTGGTGGATCGCAAGTGGAAAAGCCCAAAACCTCTTCAATTGGGCTGAGGGGAGATAAAGGATTTAGTCAGTCCACTGTCCCATTGGATTTAAATAGGGACCCAGAAGACGTTTTTGTTCTTGAGGAGATCATTCAAGACACTTCAAGGGTTACGATCAGAAAGAAAAAAAAAAGAATAGGAAGAAAGGGAAAGCTCAGTTTCAGGGAGATGGGGCGTCGCTTTTTTCAGAGGAAAGAATCCACTCGTCAGCTCTGTCAAGGGTTGCTTAGGGGAACGGTGCAACATCGATGAACTCGGAGCCTTGTGGGACATGGGATAATTTGGTTTAGAGGAGTGCATCAATAGGGTCGATGAGGTAGGGGAGACTATCCAATTTGGGATCGCATTCAGTATTAGCATGGAGGGGTTCGACAACCACGTGAAGACGATGGTCCAAGGCGAAAGGGTGACTTCTTGTTTGTTATGATTTTTTTATCCATAAATTTGAAGGGCGCCAGAGGAGCAGACAGGCCAACATGGGTGTCACACCCCAACCGATGACGGAAACATCGGGGCGCGGCACTAAGCGAAACAGATTGTCCAAGAGATATTCCATAACAACTAAATTACCGGATAGTTAAAAATATGTCCCATACCATAACCCATCAAGTAAAATCAATTATTACAGACATAGATATCTCTAGGCAAATCATTTTTCCGACAACTCAAAATAAATAAATTGTCTTTGTTTCTAGACTCTCCTACTCAATTCCACAAAAGCAAGAGCACAGCATCCTAAGCGTTCATACACATAGTGTAAAGGTGAGCATACAAGTTTAATAGTATAATAGATTTCGAGATCGTTTACGCATAACCAACATGTAACATGTAGCAAAGTGAAAGCTAGTAGGTTATCAACAATGAAATACGCACAGACGTGACTGCGAGTTGTAGAATGCGCAACACATATCCCCACTGGGACACGTGAAGTAAAGCCCTTAACAACCCCTGTCCACGACAGGTGCTGAGTCCAAACTATAGTACTATCGTTGCAAAGGTGTCAGGCAACAATCATTGTGTAAACATAACATACAAGCATTCATCGAATAACACGTAACATGAAATAACGGTCAGCGTATAAATTTTGTTTGCGTTGTGTGTCGATTGTGATTTGAAATAAGTAACGTATGTAACACCCAAAAGTGCGTAAAGCAAAAAGGGATCGAGTATACTCACAGATTGTGTTTAAGTAAATAAACACTCTCTTGGATTGAAGGGAGCGCGGAGAGATTCGCCTGAACAGTTAACGATGGCATAAGCGAATGAACGGCGTGTAAAACGATACAAGTGAACCAAGTGACGAATTGTAATCCGATCGGATGGCCATTCGTTCGGATTAACATTCATTTGGGATGGATGTGTTTGTGTATGATGGCTTTGAAGTTTTCGTTGTAGCATTCTGGAAACAGAGAAGTATCTCTACCTTTCAGGTCGTCGATCGAACGGTCGTTCGATCGGTTAGCGATCCGATCGGCAGGACACTTAGTGAGAACAAGTTCACAGCAGGATTTTCATTCGATCGGATGGTCTTCCGATCGGATGGCAATCCGTTAGGAACTGATGATCTTTGAAAATTGTGAAAACGTTAAGTATTGAAGTTCAAATGCAATCCGATCGGATTGCTGTTTGATCGGATGGCAATCTGATCGGACGGCGATCCGTCCCGCAATCTGATCGTTTCGCAAACTTGAAATTTTGTTAAGTTTTGCGGTTGCTCGAGACAGTATGACAACGTATTTAAACAACGGAACCTCCATCAGACCCAGGTTATCTGATCGAACGGGAATCACCCCAATCCGGTCAGCTAACTGTTCGTGACGGTTGTTTATGTTCAACACGAAATCGGTTGTCTCTTTGATAGGATTCGGATCTCAAACCGACACATCACTATAGAAGAGTAGAAGGCCTGAATGAGTTCCGATTTTATCCGTTTTGAGTGCATTGAGTGTAAAAGAGTTGAAAGAAAATTGGAAAAGTATCTTTCAATCCTTTGAACTTTGGAAATGTTTAGATCTATGTGGAAACAATGTTAAATCATGTGGAAATCCTTCAGATCTGAGTTGTTCTTGGTGGAATGAGGCCAAAACTTGAAGTTCATAAGAACTCCATGATGACATCACCCTAGAACATCTCAAATCCGCTGATTTCACGGTTGAAAGTTAAGATTCAAAGGTGTAAATGATGAAGAAGTGGGTGTAGATCATAGAAGTACAAGATTTGGGGAAGAAACTTACAAGAATCGTGAGAAATCGAAGGAAAAGAGGGCTTGAGCGCTGGTCGAACGAGAGGGAGCTGTCACATCACTGTTGTGTTGTGACATGGGGTATTTATAGGTTGACAAAAGAGGAAAGAGGAGCTGGTGTGCGGATCGGATGTCACTCCGATCGGATGGCCATCCGATCGGATGGCCATCCGATCGGATGGTCATCCGTTCGATCGAATGGTCATTGGATCGAGTGGCTCTGGCGAGTTGCGTTTCGATGTTTCATTTCATGCATTGCGCGTTGTGATGCGTTTGAGCGTGTGTCGATTTAGCGATGCGATGGGTTAATAATAGTTACACAAATACTATATCTAACATACAATCATCATATTTAACTTGCGTTTAGCTTTTGCGATTTGAATTGCATTGCGATAGAGTGGCGATTGCGTTTTCGATTAATCACCACAAAACATAAATAAACATGCACAAGTAACACATAAATGGCACACCCACATAAAACAATATCCAGAACGCATACTTCGAGTTGCGAATGCGATAGCAGTGCGATTAGCGATAAAGCGATAAACATCGATCAAACCTCGATTGTTAATAGATACTCCACATAATAAAACTAAAGCAAACAAATAATAGAATTCGATTACAAGTCACGGAAGCCAAATCAAATAGTTAAGCAAGGAGTGACGGATCGCAATTAGCAATCTTTTCTTTCTTTGACTTTGACTTTGACTCTCTGAAATGCGGGGTGTTACAGCCTCCCCTTCTTAATGGAATTTCGTCCCGAAATTAGGCCTTAGCTGTAACAAACAACTGCGGGTACTTCGCCTTCATGTCACTTTCGAGTTCCCATGTAAACTCTGCGTCGCGTTTGCCTTCCCAGCGGACCTTCACAATGGGAATGCGTGAGCGCCTGAGCTTCTTGGTTTCTCGGTCCATGATCTCGACAGGCTTCTCCACGAAGTGTAATGTTTCGTCCACTTGTAGATCCTCAAGTGGCACTTGTAAATCTTGCTCGGCCAGGCACTTTCTGAGGTTCGAAACTGGAAAGTCGGGTGGACGTTGCTAAGTTCCTCCAGTAGTTCGAGTCTGTAGGCCACCTTGCCGATCCTTTCAAGAACCTTAAAGGGCCCAACATATCAACGCACGAGCTTTCCTTTGTTGCCGAATCTGATCACACCCTTCCAAGGTGATACCTTTAGGAGTACGTGATCACCAACGTCAAATTCAAGGGGCTTGCAGTGTCTATCGGTGTAACTTTTCTGATGACTTCGAGCTTTCAGCAGATTGTCTCGAATTTGAAGGATCTTGTCAGTCGTTTCTTGCAGCAACTCAGGACCTGTTATTTGCGCATCTCCGATCTCATGCCACACAATCGGCGATCGACATTTTCTTCCGTATAATGCCTCAAATGGTGCCATTTGGATGCTAAAATGATAACTGTTATTGTACGAGAATTTAACTAAAGGTAAGTGCTCGTCCCAATTACCACCGAAATCTATGACACACGAGCGAAGCATGTCTTTAAGGGTACGAATCGTTCTTTCAGTCTGACCGTCGGTTTGGGGATGGAAAGTGGTACTTAGATTAAGAGTAGTACCAAGAGCAGATTGAAACGTTTCCCAAAGACGTGAGGTAAACCGACCATCGCAGTCAGAGATGATGTCGCGAGGCGTCCCATGTCGACAAATGATCTCATCGGTGTAGATTCGGGCTAATTTTTCTACCTTAAAGTCTTCCTATTTCGGCAGAAAATGAGCAGATTTAGTCAAACGGTCAACGACAACCCAGATGTTGTCGTGACCTGATGGCGTGCACGGAAGTTTCATTATGAAGTCCATAGCTATACTCTCCCACTTCCACATAGGGATCTCGAGTTGGACGAGTAAGCCAGAGGGTCTTTGGTGCTCGGCCTTGACTTTCGAGCAAGTCAGGCACTTCGAAACATAGAGAGCGATATCCTTCTTCATGCCCGACCACCAGTACTTGTAGCGAAGGTCCTGGTACATCTTATCGGTACTGGGATGAATAGAATATCGATATTTGTGGGCTTCGTCCAGCACAATTTGTCGTAAATTTGTACGCTTGGGAATCCAAATTCGGTCTAGATAGTGGAATATCCCGTTCGATTTATTCTCCAACTGGGCGCCATCATTAAGAATCATTTCCTTCTTCAAAGTGCGTTCGGTAAAACAAGCATGCTGAGCGTCGCGGATGAGAGTTTCGAGATGGTGCTGGACGTGAACTTATGAACGCTATGAAAATAGCTTCGTCGGCTTAGAGCGTCGGGAACGACATTTGCTTTACCAGGATGATAACGAATCTCACAGTCATAATCGTTAAGAAGTTCAACCCATCGGCGTTGGCGCATATTCAGTTCCTTTTGGCTGAGGATATGCTGCAGACTCTTATGGTCTGTGAAGACCGTACACTTGGTACCGTAAAGGTAGTGTCGCCAAATCTTCAACGCAAAAACAACTGCACCAAGCTCGAGATCGTGGGTTGTGTAGTTCTTCTCGTGGATCTTGAGCTGACGAGATGCGTAAGCGATAACCTTATCCCGTTGCATGAGAACACAACCAAGACCAAGGTTCTAGGCATCGCAGTAGACAACGAAGTCATCGTTTCCGTCGGGTAAAGAGAGAACGGGAGCATTGCAGAGCATATGCTTGAGGGTTCGAAAGGTAGTCTCTTGTTCGGTTCCCCAAAGAAAAGGCTTGTCTTTGTGCGTGAGAGAAGTAAGCGGGATAGCGATTTTAGAGAATCCTTCGATGAATCGACGATAATAGCCAACTAGTCCGAGAAAAGAACGGACTTCAGACGGGTTCTTGGGTGTAACCCAACTCTTGAAAGCTACGATCTTAGCGAGGTCGACGTGAATACCTTTACTATTGACAATGTGACCGAGGAATTGAACCTCCTCTAGCCAGAATTCACACTTGGAGAACTTGGCATAGAGTCGATTCCCCTGAAGTAGCTCAAGAACCAAACGTAGATGTTGCGCGTGTTCGGTTTTCGACTTGGAATAGATCGGGATATCATCGATGAACACGATGACGAAGCAGTCGAAGAAAGGTTTACACACGCGATTCATCAGATCCATGAAAACCGCGGGTGCATTGGTTAAACCAAAGGGCATAACAACAAATTCATAGTGGCCGTATCGGGTGCGAAAAGCGGTTTTGGGTATATCTTCCTCCTGAATGCGTAACTGGTGATAGCCTGAGCGTAAATCAATCTTAGAGAAACACGTAGCACCTTGCAGTTGATCAAACAAATCATCGATTCGTGGCAGGGGATAGCGATTCTTGATAGTCAGCTTATTCAACTCCCTATAGTCGATGCACATCCGCAATGACCCGTCCTTCTTTTTGACGAAGAGAACTGGTGCGCCCCAAGGAGAGGTGCTAGCGCGAATGAAGCCTTTGTCAAGCAATTTCTGGAGTTGACTCGAGAGTTCGCGCATTTCGGACGGAGCGAGTTGATAAGGAGCTCTAGCAACGGGATTTGCTCCAGGAATAAGATCAATACGAAAGTCGATATGACGACTCAGGGGTAAACCAGGTAAATCATCAGGAAAGACAAGAGGAAAATCATGAACCACAGGCACCTTGTCTATTGCCTTAACTTCCTTTTTCTCCGCTACTACAATGTGCATGGAGAAAGCTTGGTATTCCTTACGGAGATACTTGCTAGCCTGGACACACGACATGAGTTGGAGTTTCTTCGATGCGACTTCACCGTAGACACACAATTGATCACCATTAGCGAGCGAGAAACGAATCATCTTATCAAAGCAAATAACTTCAGCACAATTTTCACGAATAAAATCCATGCCTACTATGACATCAAAACTACCGAGCTGCATTGGAATAAGGTCGATAGGGAAGACGTGATTGTTGAGTTCGAGAGTACAATCACGAAGAACAGAATTGACAGTGACGGTTCTTCCAGTGGCAACTTCAACATCGAACGTCGAGGGGAGATGAGCGCGCTTACGATTGAGGAGCTTTTCGAATTCAAACGACACAAAACATTTATCGGCTCCAGTATCAAATAAACACGAAGCATATATACCATTTACAAGGAACGTACCACTAACCACTTTGTTGTCTGCTTGCGTCTTGCGGGTGTTGATGTTGAAAGCACGTTCGCGGGCTGCTGGCTGTTGCTGGGGCTGCTGTTGTTGTGGCTCTTGCTTCACCACTCGATTTGGGCACATGTTTGCGAAGTGGTTGGGATCACCACACGCAAAGCAAGATCTAGCGTGGATCGCGGGTGCAGGAGCCGCTTGTTGGCCTTGAGGAGCAGGAAGTAGAGCTTGTTGAGTAGGAGCTTGACCTTGAGCTAGAGCTGGAGCTTGACGTGGACCAGTATGGCAGTTGGCGGTGAAGTGGCCGTACATGTTGCAGTGTACACAGTATCTGCAAGCAATCCCCATGGGATGATGATAAGTACAGGTAGGGCAAGTCGGGTGAGGACCAGTATACGCATGCTTATCCAACGGTGCATTGGTGACCGGTGCCGCTACTTGGCGGTGTTGAGGCTAAGGTTGGGCAGGGACAGCTTGAAGTGGAGCAGCGGCTGTGACAACGCAATTCTTGCTACTGTTGTTGTTGTTGTTCTTTCTCTTGCGGCGGGAGGACTTTATAGAATGCGGTGCAGCGGCGGTTTAAGCGGTGGAAGCAGCGGTAACTTGGTGAAGATTCTTGGAGGCCTTATCAAAGTAACCAGCCTTAACTCGCTTATCATTGATCTCGGCAGCGAGCAGGAAGGTCTCTTCAATAGTTGTCGTCTTCGTGGCTTGAATGAAATCAGCCACGCAATCCGGTAGAGCATGGATATACTTCTTGATGGTGATTTCGGGGGTAGTAACTTGGCCTGGACAGATTATGCTCAGCTGCTTAAAGCGGGCAGTTAAACCAGCGTTGTCGCCATCCTTTTGTTTGATGTGCCAAAACTCATCCTCCAACTTTTGAAGCTCGTGGGGAGGGCAGAACTCTTTCATCATGATGTCCTTCAACTCGTCCCACGTAAGCCCATAAGCTGGATCATTTCCACGCTTGTTTCTTTCGGCAGTCCACCAGTCTAGAGCCCTGGACTGGAAAATGCCGGTGGCGTTAACAGTGCGGAGATTATCCGGACAGCCGCTTTGGCGCAGGGTGACTTCGATAGAATCAAACCATTGAAACATGGCAGTAGGTCCATCTTCTCCGGTGAATTCTTTGGGTCCGCATGCTTTAAGCTGCTTGAAGCTAAAAGTAGCTTTAGGCGAATCAGTCCTGGACTCTTCAGAGGACTTGCTAGCGTTTTCATTCAGCTCGCTAACGATTTGCGGAATAACTTTCACCATTTGCTTAGCGACGAGGGCAGCGATGCGTTTGCCCTCCTGGTTGCGTCGAGCTGAGCGAGAGTGAAATGATCCGAATGACAACATTGTCTGCAACAGACATTGCCATAGGACTCAAACACAGTTTCGATTAATCCTAACATAGTCTAGTGAATCTCCAAAAGCTACTTTATAAAGCACAGGAACACATCACTCACATAAACACATAGGCACGTAGGCACATAAACCACAAAATCACATAAGCACATAGAGCACAGAAGCATGTAAACCATGGAAATCACACTATATTTGCACATATTCACCTACATTTACCTTACATATTCACCTATCATTCTAGGTTCGCGCGTTCGAGAATAGCGATTGCGATTAGCGAGTACACAGCGAGTAACATGGCGAACGATTTGTTAGCGTATTGAGACAGATGTGCAGTGCGGGTCGTTTGTGTCGATCAAAGAGAAAAGCGAAAAGCGTATAAATCACCAAAAATCGAAACACATCAACAGGTAAAACCACATAAAACACATAAAATTTCACATAAAAACGATAAATATCTGAGTCAGCAGTTGCGGGCTCAAAATTGAAACACATAAAAATCAGTGATTGCGAGCTTGAAATCGAATAATAGATTGTCTTAGGCTGATAGACGTCGACTACCCAAAGTGATTCGACTATTCTCAAGGACTACAAGTATACGTCTTGGCCTAATAGACTGTGCTCTATCGCCGACACATGGTGAATGGCACGCATCTTTTCGGTTATTTACGCAACTCGATCCGCTGGAATACATCGAGACTTTGGTGAGAGTTTTGTAAAACCAAAATAGAGAATGGAACGAGTCATCAAGATTCGGGGTTCACCCCTAACTTTACAACTACATTCCTGTTTGTGTGATAGAATCACGAGATTGAGAGAGGAATTTGCGTCGAAGTACGGATTTCATGAGGTTGAGCGGTTTGACTTCTACTTTGAATTTTGAATCTGACCCGTTTGGTGAACAATAGGATCCGACCAAACCCAATTATATGACCATAATAATATAGGTAATAACCCTCTGAGGTTTAACTTATGGTCATATCATTTGCTTATTCAAATGACGAGTCAACTATATATACTTTAAAATGTCAAAAATGCCCTTTTGGCACCAAATTAGTTTTAAGCATATATGATCACTGTTTTGACTTATAAACTGATCATACAACATAAATAAACATGTTTTGGTTTATCGGACTCGTCATAGGACTCATTCGACCATCCGAACCTGTATTTACGCATACGACCCGCTAAAGTGGCGTAAACCACTTTAATAAGTCGTAACGGGTCAAAACACATAGACGCATTCCAAATCAGAATGTAA
The DNA here is from genome assembly GCF_002127325.2 of Helianthus annuus. Lineage (NCBI taxonomy): Eukaryota > Viridiplantae > Streptophyta > Magnoliopsida > Asterales > Asteraceae > Helianthus > Helianthus annuus. Next base: position 120,410,867 of record NC_035437.2, read on the forward strand.
GGTTAATAAACCATATTATACGAGATCCTTCACTCGTTTGGTTAATAAACCACATTCTATCTAATCTTCCGTTTAAGTCTCGATACACACTAACTTTAATTATCAGACATATTTAGGAAACATTTGAACATTTGAGTTTTGCATAAACAAGACATCTACGCAATCCAAGTGAGTACATAGTTCCCCTTTTTTACGTTTTCTAAATGTGTGGGGTGATTCATATGTACCTATCATTATTTTCAAGATTTCAAAACTATATGATTTATATACATAGTACATTATTCAATACATTTACAAACTTATTTACATATGGTTTATATACACAACATTCTTACATTGTATGAAACTTGATGGCGCGTTGAACATGACAATGATACATTCATTAACTTTGGCCAAGCCGACCGGTAGTATGTTATGGTACCGTAGGATTGACAACCCCATTCCTGCTTCCTAGGTTTGTTTGGAAGTTTCCTCTGGGAATGACAGAAACTGAGTGACATGATTGATAAACCATTATTTGTAAAGGTTTGTCCGACAGTCAACAAGGCTTGAATGTATTCGTCGACAATCCACACTTGTTTTATACAAAAAGACAATTGTTTTACACAAAGACAAAACATTTTGGTTTATACAAGGCAAGTCATTTGGTTGGTTGACACAAGACAAATGGTTTCTAAGTTAATAATTCATTTTTATCCTTTAAATCGAATGATTTCTCATACGGTTTTATAAAAGAAACACGTTTTGTCAAAGATTCATGGCTACTTTTGAAGTTGCTTAAACATTTTTCAACACTCAAAGCCATGAGTCTTTACCACAAAACCTATGTTACTCACCAGCATTTAATGTTGACTTCATTTTCACATATATTTCAGGTACTAACTTATGATCAAGTATCCTACACTTAGGATCTGGACCCGGGCCTTAGTTTTGCTTTAGAACAAGGAACAAGTGTTTGTGTTATGTTTTTGTTCCAAGACAATATAATTAAAATTAATCCAATAAAACAAAACTTTATGTAGCATATGTTGTAAAACAATTTGTAATGTGACCCTGACGTTTTCGTCGCGGGTTGTTTTTATACGCGGTCGGGCTATTACAATGGAGGTGACAACCATGGTGATCTGGTTGTGTCGTTGATGGTGGCGGTGTTAGGCCATATGGTCTTTTTAAAAAAAAAAAATCTGTATATGGGTTTGTAACACGTGAATTGGGACTTATTTATATTGGCTAGTTATTGCTCATATTACATTAGAAATTCTTTAGTCATTGTTTAATATTATATTGGTCTATCTGTGATTTCTTTAACCGTATCACCGTGTAAGCTTAATTTATGAAAATACACTGCTTTTGGATGATTCTCCATACAAAACGATGAGTGTATGATGAATCAAATACAACTTTTGGATTACTCTCTATACAAAGCGATGCGCAATCCCAATGTCCTATTTCTTCTTTTTCTTTTTACTTTTTACTTTCTTATTGGCTATTAAATTTGCTCGTTTACTTTACATATCATGTTTAGTCAACCCAGCTGACCAGAAGCTTGTCCAATTTTATTGGGTTCTTAGGTTGGTGTCATTTCATATGTTTTATATACTGGATATGTTTATTAACTAATGGGCTAGAGGTTTTATACGAGTGGCTGTGTTCAAATCCATATTTTAATTAGCAATCTCAAGCGCATATGGGTCCATTTCAATCTTTGTTGTATTGTACACCAAATTGGACATTCGTTTATATATGGGCTTAATATATTTATTCACTTCTTTGGCTGAATAAATTTGACCCCTTTCATAAAAATTATTTATAGATTTAGCTATTAATATTTTCCGCTAATATATTTATTTAGTCAAACAACTACAATTGCATCACAAATCATAAACCAATCTCATAAAAAAGCAATAATAATATTGTTACATTTACAATCTCCAGAACAATATACTTTTCCCATCGTACGTATAAATAGTTTTCCACATTTGTTTTTTACAAAATTTAAATATTTTAACCCGTAGGTAATCACGCGTGATAACTTAGTATATATACATATATATGGGGTGGTTCATATGAGAACCGGCTTGAGTTGAGAGAATTCGTAGAAATTCGACTTCCAAATTTTTTTCACCAAAAATCATTTTTTTTACTATGGCAGCTTCACTCCCCCTCCCCTCACAGTCGCTACAGTGATTTACGGGGGTAAATCATTCTTACAGGTGGAAAAAAACGACTTGTGAATTTTTTTTCGGATTTTTTTCATAGGGGGGCTTGTTTGGTATTGCTCTAACTTTGTGAAATATTTGGTCGGAAAACTCTCACAGGAAGTGGTGTGTTCTCACGAGTTTTCTCAACTCAAGAGTGGTTCTCTTATATGTGTGTGTAGACACCTCTGAAGGGATCAAACAAGAACTTAAAATAAATTGAAGAACTCGTCACAACCAGTAATTTACTTTTTTTTTGGAAAACAAATGGATTTTACATGGGTCGAAACTCAATACCTTGCACAATAAGTTTCGGAATCGTGGTGGTCAAAGAGTTAACATATCGCATACATATGGTGATTGTTTTGAAATAACGGGGTTCTGAAGTAAAGCTATTGCCCGTGTCGTTATCTACCCTATCACCAGACTCATTATGTGATATACATCGAAGAACCCTAGATCTCCATGGTCTGTTTTCCCTACAGAAATGATTTTGTTTTTATTAAGTATGCGTAAAAGAAATAAAAAAATTTTAAAATTGTAAATTATTCATTTACGTATAGTTGTTATAATAATAATACATACCTCGACTGAACATAACCAAACCCTTCATCTTCTTGAATATTATTCAAGGCCACCTCCAACCAACCATCTTTTCTCTTTCTTGGCAATTGTATATTTTTTGGATCATTTATTGGTATAGTAGATCTACATACACCATCCGCTCCAATTACAGGGATTTGAGTTATACTTAAATTCCTAAGATTGTAACTGCGTTTGTCCGCCGCTATCATACCATCAGCGTCAAACTTCATTTCCACCAGAGTATTACAGTCAGAACCTTCTGGCATCTTATAAACGAGGTAGCATCCGTATGTTGTGTTTGTTGACAACAAACCATTTGGAACTTTGAAGCACATGCCTACTACTTTTGAAGGTGATAGGTGTAATACGTATTCAATTCTGCATTAAAGTTACAGGAGTAGTATTTTAGGATAAATCCAATAAAAAAAGTTGAGTCCCTCCCTACTTCTTATACTTCTCTATGTTGGATACATTTTATGACAATCCAAATTAAGCCAATGTCAAATCCCTACTCCTTAATATTTTTTTTTTCTCGATGTTGCATAATGAAATTGTAGGATAACCGGAAAACAGTCGCAAAATTAAACTACAGCTTTCATGGGAATTTAGAATCTAGCCGATATCCAAATAAAAAATATGTCATTGGCAATATTAGGCATACATCTTACTAACTCTCCTTGGGTCATATGGGCTTTCAACGAGCTATCAATTCAGTTCAAATCAAAAGGGTGTATAACAAAAATGAGTTGTGGTTGAATCGGATCGTCTTAGGAAAAGAAAAAAGTATCAAGTGAGTCAAGTGACTGAAAGTAATAATTTTAGCAACTATTATCAATAATTCTAAAGTTGGTAATTTGGTACCATAGGGTGAGAAAAATAGACAACTAGATCTCCCTTCTATTACTTTTGTTTATCCCGATTCGATCCCATTCTGTTCATTTATTATTTTTATTTGTCGCTGTTTCAGATCCACTTGAGACAATAGTCTAGCCCAAAGCAACCCATAATTTATAAGAGAAACACATCAATGACATTCATATCTATTTATTTATGTGAAAACACTCTAACCAAACAGTGGCGAAGTTTGAAAATTTCCACCGGGGGTCGGAAGTCACCGTACCTAAAAATTCTATATAAGTAATTTTTTTATAAAACCCGGGGTCGAAAACGTATATACCTAAAAAATTCTATACGAAACTTACATACATAACACTACTGATCAAAAAGTTCGAGTGCCCCCCCCCCCCCCCCCCCCGTTGCACAACCTAACTCAAAACTAACACAAAATAAGATTTTATCATAAAAGTAATTTATTGAAAAGAACCTAACCAAGTAATACCCGAGTATTAACCAAATATATACAATATATTCGGTTAATCGGTTAATACCGAGTACTTTGCTCTTCTGTTTTCCCATTTTACATCCAATATATTTTTAACAAATAAATGCAACTGAGGAAGATAAAGATTGTAGTTTGGTTTGATTGAGAGAGCAGGGGAAAGAGAGAACCTTGATTCGTTTGAAGGTATCCGTTTAATCTTACGCAACGGTTGATTTTCATAGGAAGCTAAAGTTGGAGGAAGGATAACGCATTTCTTTCCATTTGATTTCGTGATCCAAAACCACTGCAACCAAATACAATAATTTAATAATCACCTAAAGAATATAGGTAAATAGTTATTCATTCGTCCATGGCTACCTATATATAGATGAAAAAGTAAAACAAACCCACAATGTAAATTTAGTTACAAAAAGAAAACAAAACACTTTATCTGTTCATTAAACAACCCATCTTTTGATGGAGTTTGGTGAACATGAAGGTTGAAATGGGTGTTTGAGATGGGTGTATGAGGATAAGAGATGGGTGTGTGTTTCTTTGAGCATGAGGTGATGGTAGCCATTAGATCAATTTTTGATCAATGGTCAGCAGCAAATCTTGAAGAAGCACACAGATCGACCCTTTAGCAGCGACAAAGAGCATTTAGCGGCGACGCGTGTCTAGGTCGCCGCTAAAGGTACACGTTTCTTGTAGTGACCATTTTCATTCCTTAAATTCAAATAAGATAAAATGACTCAAAAGAAGATAATTAATCCATAGGGTTGAGATCCTGTACAAACAGTGCTAATTATAAGAACCGTAAGAACAGATCTGAACTATTGTTAATTTAAATCAAGGGTTGATATTGATTATAAATAAAACTCTTATAATTAAAAATTACTACTAACAAATTAGGGGTAATTTTGTAAAATTGCTAGTCATTTGACCATTTTCTATTAAATACAAATTCCACCAAGGTTTTTTAAACTAAAATAACTTTTATATACTTCATTATTTTTTTTAAAAATATATACCATAAAATCAAGTATTTTTTTATCTTTAATATGAGTACCATATTGCTATACCTTTTTGTATTTATAAAAGTGTTTTTTAAAAAAAGTTAACAAAAGGTGTTTTATATTTGTGCTAATAAGGTGCTGATTATGTGTTAATTACAAAATAATACAAACAAACACCAAAAGTAGATATAATCAGCACATTTGGTGTGCTGATAATGGAGAACGATTGAAGATGTTGTGCTAATGTCGTTTACGTTGATAATGGAGAACGATTCGAGGACGATGTGCTGATAATGAAGAACGATTAATGATGTTGTGCTAATTATATAGTGTTGTGCTGATTATATTTTTTGTAATTATTTTTAATTAGTTATAAATAAATATGGTCAAAAAGTCTAAATTACCCCTAAACTAATTTTTTATTGATGGACACTTGTCAATTATGTATTGGTTCTTATGGTTCTTACAAACTAAGTGTTTGTATTTGATCCCATTCCTTAATCCATATATCTTATGTGAAAGCAAACGATGAAAATTTATAAAAACTTACTTAGTTTATGAAACATAAATTATAAATATACAAGGGTAAGAAGCTCACTATGTTAACTTCATAGTTGACCTTGATAAGTACACCCATTGAAAGAATGGAGTATGCTTCCTCTTTTGTCGGAAAGATCACATTTCCTCGAGGCTTTTTCATCATTTCTTTGTTTGAATAATATATAAATTGTTTATAATCACTTGGCAATAGATTATCCCATCCTATATTTGATGGTGAGAGATTCTTCTCCTCTAATATTTCAATTTCAACTTCATCCTCAAACTGCAACATATATGAAGTTTCTAGCATAAGACAATCATATTCGTCTTAAATCAAAATTAAGTGTAAAGCATTACTACAAAATTTATATTTAACAAATACTACAATAAGATAATTGGCTTTGATTATATAGATGATGACAACATCTTGTTATGTACACACTCTCTAATAGATCACCATAAAAAAACACATTATTGACATTGATTAGTCAAATAGCTCATCCGTGAGAAAACACAACAGCCGGAACAAGTCGAATAGTAGTATGTATAACTGTGGGGCTAAATGTCTCAATATAGTCAATACCCTATGTCTAATGAAAACCCTTGGTAATAAGCCGTGCTTTATAACGACTCATGTAACCATCAGGATTATGCTTAATCTTGTAAAATCACTTACAACCAACAATGTTGCCATTAGTGGGAGCTGGAACTAGATGTCAAGTCTAGTTGGCATGTGTAAATAAGCCTAGAAGCACCCGCACTAAAGACGTTTGATGGTGCATGGGAAAAGGTTCTCAACAAGTGGTTTGAGGTGACGAAGGCATCAACCGCCTGAGAACGACTAGTCAACCAATTAATCCATGTGAAACAACTAAAATCTGATGATAAAGTAGTGATATCCAGATCTTAACACATTAGGGGAAGCATCCAGATACCACAGTGAATAATATGTAAATGAACAGTGGAAGACATGGATGATTGTGATCCACTACAAGCAACACAATGTGGAGTTATGGATTTATTCAGTAAACTCAAAAAGGAAAATCTAGACATCACGTTGTTATACAATGACGCGCGGCGGGCTGTAATGCCAAGCCGCATGAGCAACATAAGTGAAAGTAGCAAGTGACTATAGTTGATGTAGACTACCACGCGTGTAGTGGAGGAGGTGTCCATCTAGCGTCAGCTATAAGAAGATCAATCATTAACTACGTGATCTATAAAAGGTACTTGACAAAGCAGGAACCATAAGAACAAGTCTAAGAGCTAGAATTTGATCAAATAAGTGAAGTAAAGTGATACAGACATACCATACTTCGACAATGACTTTCTCAAAACCAGTATACGAAACTAAGTTAAAAACGAAAGAAGAGTTAGCCATCAACCCAAAATGAGAAGAAAAATGTTGTGGACCAAAACCGAATATACCAGGCTACAAAACTAAAGATCTAGTCAGTCCAACATGTGATACTTGGCCCAAAGCCCACTTACTAGAATTGGATCAAAATACCATCTTGAATCACTGGAGGGCGATAGTCCAAGAATATTAATTGATTAATTATAGTCAAGAGGATCCTGTGCCCTAGATCTAAAACTGCTGGTGAATGGAGCAAAAGAATCACTGTCATGATGACCACAATAATCACTATCGTGCCCAGCACAAGAACCACCACAAATGCTGTCATGAAACCATCAAGTAGTGCCGTCGTGACCACCACAAGAACCACTAGATCAGGCACGATAATTGTTTTATTGATGAAACGATTCAGCAGTTTGATTACACAACTCACAAGTCACAAGCAGTTCTAGTATCTTTAAACAAGATGAAGCAGCAATGAAGAAAAATTGGTAGTAAGAAATGCAGAAATGTATCCATTTAACTTCTCCTAATTATCTTGATCATGGAATCAACCAGTATCAATATCTCGTGATTTAAAACATGTAATAATCCAAGCATCTTTAAAATCGTAAGAACTTGAAGTTTCCAATTCTAGTAATTATCTGTGTCAAGCTTGATTAGCATAAAATTGATGAGAGTTAATAAAAAAACAGAAAGACAACACTGAGAAACAGAAGTGATAGGAAAGGAAGGATGATCGGAGAAGGAGAAAGATCAGACACTATGGAATGTCACCAGAAAAGTAACAGTCCCACCAGAAACATAACAGACTCATTTAGGGTAGAGCTCTGATATCATAAAGTGAATATCAAAACCTGATGTTGTAAATCTCATATCATGAATAACAAGTAACAACAATACTAGCCTCTGATAGAGAGCAGAAGGTAAGTGTAGCTAGCCTCTAACTGATTCTAACTATCATAACAAACTCTATACTACTCGTCCATATATATATACACACACACACACACACTAATAAGTAAATTCCTTGAGTTAATCTTTAATGTTTGATTTCATATATAGCATTATTTACATTATAGAACATTATAATATTTGAAAAGTGAAAATACCTGTGGTATTGGTAGAAACTTTATGCCTTCAATTAATGGATGAGACCTATAACAAAAAGGCCAGTCCAGTATCTTTAACGAAATAATGAAATCACTTGATCTTTTTAAATTGATGGTTTGAAAGAGTTCAAACATCCACCATCCACTCTCTTCCATCTTACTAGGATATGAAATATATGATTTACTTTTGGAGTTCAATCTATAGATCAGAAGATACGAAGCAATATCTTCTGGGCAATAATCGGATTTGCATACTAGGTAAGCTGCATATGTTACATGGGATGATAGAAACTGTGTTCTTATCTTGACTTGCATTTCACGACGTGGTGAGCGAACAAATACTACCTTAGAGAACCTGAACATGTTAGACAACCAAAATCATTAAAGTTAAGTCATTTAATTTTATTAATGGTTCATTGTTTTTAAAGTACATAACTTTTTACCTATAAATTAGTATGTTATCTAAATAAAAATCATTAAACCAATTTGTTTGTGTTTTTAACTTACCTACACATTTGTAGGTAATAACATACACATAATTTAAAAATATTTGGGATTCCAAAACTGAATGATATATTCTTCTTTCTATTCACCTAAAAGTTGTAAATTAGCCTAATGAATTATTTATTTGAAACAGAGATAAGAGACATCACCGAGATTCGTGTTCAAATCGTGGTTTACGATTAGATACATTAATTGAAGGCACAAACTTCATTGCCGATATCATTTCTTGTGTTTTGCCATCATCGTCTATTGAAAACCACTATGAATTAGACAGAATATTATTAGCTCATCTTCGAATAATCATTAAGTAACTAATTTAAATAATATGACAAAATAAACTTGAATCATAATTTTCATGTCACGGATAAATCAAGGTACAACAGAATAAATATCAAAGATTTTAACTCGTTATGCATATAATCAAGATATTACTTCGGTAATGGGTAAATCTTGTTGGTGTTCAGGCCCTTGATCACAGCATTAAATAAACAAAATTACACCAACGATTGAGCAAGAGAACTCTTTGATCGAGTTTTTAATAACACTTGAATCAGAAGTACAAAAGTAAAGAACAACACACTAAGAATAACCCTATAATGTTGGCGGCTATATAAACCCATACCCAAGTATTGTGAACTTGCACTAGCCCACTCGTACAGCTAGTAACAAACATCGTATTAACTAGAACAGGGCCGGCCCAAGCCCAAGCCCAAGTATTTTGAGGCTTGGGCTTTCGGCAACCAAATATATATAGATATATGATATGGACAAAATGGTAGCTGGTGGAGTGGTTTGATAAGCACTGATAGTTCCTTAGAGACTCGGGTTTGAGGCTCACCCTGTGCAACTCTTTTTTGTTCAAAAAAAAAAAAACAAACAGATATATGATATGGGCCTACCAAATGGATTTAATATGGGCCTAAGCCCTAGCTAAAATCTGTGTTTAGCCTAAAATGGTTTAAAATTCTGCCTAAAATCTATGTTCATTCTATGATATAATTGTCTAAAATTGTTTTTTTTTTTTTAAAAGACCACAAGTTTTTACTTCGCCTTAGGCCACCAAAATAGTTGAGACGGCTCTGACTAGAACACCACATTGACTCCATTTAAACCTAATAAAACATATCACACATAAACAAACCAACGTATTATATAATAAAACTGTATGCCTTTGTTACCCATATTGTTGAACTCGTGACCCATGCTGACATGTGATCCATAGCTCGCGAACAAACTCGATTAGCCCTAAATTCACCTCATAAGTCATAATCATTGTTTGTACACACCATTCATTCACAACAATGATATTGTTCCTCCTTTTACCTCAAGTTTCAACCTACATCTGCAATCACGTAGCTCTAGAAGAGCTAGGGAACCAAGTATCAACGTCGTATTCAATCTCAATTGCACTAAACGGTACTATTTCATCACCAATTCGGCCGTAAAACAACTGTTGAATACCACCTAGTACGACGCTTCCAGATCACCACCTCACAACCCGTCGTTTTCGGTCATTTAGCCTTTTTACAACCCCCCCCCCCCCCACCCACACACACACATCTTCCTCGATGACATCCAAAGTCATCCACAACCGATTGTTTTTTTTATCACCATACAAATCCCATTTAGCGCAAAACACTTCTGTGACCGAGAGCCTTCTTCCACCGACCAAGAATACAAGACCCATGCCTTTACAGTTTTCTTTCACCCGCAAAACGAAACAGCCAAACGCCACGTGCGTTAATGTCTTCCTAACCTTTTTCCTACGACCCAGTAAGTCTTTACTATCCATTATGCGGCGAGCTTCTCTATTTCTTTTGTGTCCTCGATCGCTAGTACCCTATAATCTCTTCATTCTCAGACCTACTTCCCTTCACCTCATTTTATATTTTACCTGCCCAACCCTGGTATGATCAAACTTTTCCAAAAGACTTCTTCCACCAAAGACGAATATAAGCTAGTTCTTTTTTTGTTTCCTTTCACCTTCGGTTGGTCTCCACACCAAAAGAACAAGTTGATATGGAATCAAGGATGTTATGGTAAACCTCTGATTAGGTGCTGCTCAGTGTCACTTCAATTTGATCTCATCTGATACCAATTGTTGGTGTTTAGGCCCTTGATCACATAATTAAATAATAAAATTACACCATGGATTGATCAAGAACTATCTAATAGATTCAGTTTATAGAACTTGAATCAGAAGTACAAAAGTATAGAACGGCTCACTCGTAACAACCCTAATGTTTGCAGCTATTTAAACCAATACCCCCACATACTGTAAACGTGCATTAGCCCTCTCTTACAATCTAGTAACAAACAACTCATTAACAAGACCCACTACTTTAACTCCAAACCTAATAAAACATGTGATAAATAAACAAACCAAAATGTGATCTAATAATTTGTAAGCCTCTGTTGAGCCATATTCTTAAACATGTGACCCATGTTGACTTGTGATCCATGACACACAACAAACCCGGTTAGCCTTACAAACCTTAACTTCCACCACCTTCAACTTTTATGGTGATTTCCCATCCTTTATACTTTAAATGATACCATTCCATCATCTCTAGGTAGCGTAGATACACCGTCTTTAGGGTCTTCACAATTTCACTTTCCATGCTAAGTTTAGGCAATCCTAAACCATAACCCATGCGTTGGGTTCGAACGGGTCACACGAACACAATCAACACACAACTCACTCACACACACACACACACTGCTCACAATCAAGAATACAAAGATTTATAGTGGTTCGGTCCGGTTCTGACCTACATCCACTCTCGGTAACTAGGAGGTTTTTTTATTAAACTTGGGTACAATAAACTGATACAAGATCAATCTCTTATATAGAGATTAAAACAAAAAAGAAAGTAAAAAACAAGATCCGTAAAAAATGTGTCAGAGAGAAGACTGGATTATCTGCTTTTTATCCTCTTATCCTGTTTTTCTGACCTCAACTTGATCAAGTGGATTCACACTCAACAATCTCCCACTTGAAGCCACGAAATAATCTTCAATTGTGCTTCAACTGTGCGTCAGTGTTTCTGTAAAAAAAAAAACTTTTGATCTTAGCACATTCCTAGTTACCCGGCCTTCTCTTCAATTATCCAAAATTATCCTGAAGGCCAGTTGAAGCTATGCAAAGCTTCAACTTCTCTAAGATGACAACCTTAGTTAACATATCAGATGGATTTTCACTTCCTTTGATCTTCTTCAACTTCAGAGTGCCTTCACTAACTTGCTCTCTGATGAAGTGATATCTCAGCTGTACGTGTTTCCTCTTCAAATGGAAGATAGGATTCTTTGCAGGATGAATTGCACTTTAATTGTCACAGAATAGTGCGCAATCATCTTGTTCTTTGCTAAGTTCGTTGAGAAAATTCTTCAACCATATAAGCTCTTTGCTTGCTTCAGCAACTGCCATATACTCTGCTTCTGTGGTTTAAAGGGCAACACTTTTCTGTAGTCTGGACATCCAACTTACCGTAGTGCTTCCCACTGTAAAGATATATCCGGTGGTGCTTTTGTAAGATTCTTTACAACCACCAAGGTCTGCATCTGCAAAACCCTTCAGAATAACATCTTTCCTCTTAAAATGCAATGCCATCTTTGAAGTTCCCTTCAAGTATCTCAGCAACCATTTAACTGCTTCCCAATGTTCTCTTCCCGGATTGGACATAAACCGACTAACAACTCCCACTGCATGAGCTATATCTGGTCCCGTGCATACCATTGCATACATGAGGCTACCAACTGCAAATGCATACGGAACATTAGCCATTTCTGCTTTGTCTTCATCTGATTTGGGTGATTGAACTTTAGAAGGCTTAAAGCGACTTCCCAAAGGTGTGCTTCTGATCTTGGTATCTTTAAGGCTGAATCTCTCTAACACTTTCTCAATGTACTTCTCTTAAGATAGTGTCAAAGTACCATCTTTGTTTCTGAAAATACTCATCTCATGTATTTGATTTGCAGCTCCCAAGTCTTTCATCTCAAATTCTTCAGACGTTTGCTTCTTTAACTTCTTGATTTCTGTCATGTCTGAACCTGCAATCAACATATCATCCACATATAGTAGTAGAATGATATAAGAACCCTTGAACTTCTTGATTTAACAACAATGGGCATTGTCATATCTCTTGTAACCAACTCTTCTCATGAAGTTATCAAACTTCAAATACCATTGTCTGGGCGCTTGTTTCAGACCATACAAACTCTTCTTCAACTTACACACCAAGTTTTATTTGCCTTTAACCTGAAAACCTTCTGGTTGTGTCATGTAGATGTCTTCTTCTAGGTCACCATGTAGAAAAGCTGTCTTGACATCTAGCTGCTCTAGATGCAAGCCTTCTGCTGCTACAATACTGAGAACAAGTCCGATGGTAGTCATTTTAACCATGGGAGAAAATATTTCATTGAAATCAATTCCCTCTTTCTGCTGAAATCCCTTAACCACTAATCTTGCTTTGTACCGTTTGGTACCATCATGTTCATCTTTGACCGAGAAAACCCATTTTTTAAGAGCCTTCTTCCCAGCTGGAAGCTTTGTTAAGTGTCTGGTCTTGTTCTTCTCAAGCGACTTCCTCTCATCTGTTATTACTAGCTCCCACTGCAATGAATCTTTCAACCCCATAGTTGCAGAGTAACACTAGGGTTCACCATTTACTGTCAGAAGTATGTAATTGACAGATAGTGAGTATCGGTCTGGAGGTCTAGTGACTCTACACGATCTTCTTGGTTGAACTTGTGGTGTTTCTGGGGATTCTGGAGTTTGAGGAGCAACTTTTTCTTCTTCCTTAGAATCATTACTAGAATCATCCCCTGAGTTCCCACTGTCGCTTGACTCATTCCATTTTCTGGAATGTCGACTGAAGCTTCTTTTCTTGTTTCACCACTTTCAAATTCAACATATTCTTTCTGAATTTCTGGTCTTTTGGTGTTTCTGTCTTTGTACAATTTGTTTTCATTGAAGATGACATTCTTGCTTCTGATTACTTTTCTGCCTTCATTATCCCAAAGCCTGTAACCCATTTGTTCTGACCCATAACCAATGAAAGTGCACTTCTTGGACTTTGAGTCTAACTTATCCCTGTCACTAGCTTCTAACAAATCCTAAGCACTACAACTAAAGACTCGTAAGTGTTCAAGACTTACCTCCTTTTCTTGCCACATTTCTTCTGGCAACATGAAATCTAAGGGAACGGTTGGTGAGCGGTTGATCAAGTAGGCTGAAGTGTTGACTGCATCGGCCCATAATGTCTTGGGCATCCCGGCATTTAGTCTCATGCTTCTAGCCCTCTCATTTAGAGTTCTATTGATTCTCTCAGCTACACCATTGTGCTGAGGAGTTCCGGGAATTGTCCTGATCATCTTTATCCCTTCCTTGGCACAATAGTCAGTGAACTGCTTGCTTATGTATTCACCACCATTGTCCGACTTTAAGCACTTTGCCTTCAAATTAGTTTCATTTTCAACAGTTGATTTCCATATCTTAAAAGCATCAAACACACCAGATTTATATTTAAGAAAATATACCCATACCTTGTGTGTTAAATCATCGATGAAGGTAACATAATACATTGAGCCTCCTAGAGATGAAACTGAAGTTGGTCTATATACATTGGAGTGAACAAGCTCCAACTTCTGAGCTTTCGGTGTCCCTCCTGTCTTCACAAAAGTAACCCTCTTTTGTTTTCCAAGAACACAAGATTCACAAAATTCAGTTTCCACTTTCTTAAGTCTGGAAACTTTCCTTTCTGAGCCAACATCTTCAATCCCTTCTCGTTCATGTGTCCGAGTCAGTTGTGCCATAAATTTGATGGACTCGGACCGGTGATCATTGCATGAACACCTTCAGCAGAAACTTCTGCCATGTATAGAGTGCCTCTCTTCTTTCCTTTGGCAATCGCTAAATTGCCTTTGATCACTTTCCATTGTCCACCCCCAAAATGAACATTAAACCCTTCATCATCCAGTTTACCAACTGAAATCAACTTTCTCCTCAAATTAGGAATAACCCTGATATCTTTCAGTGTCCATATAGTTCCTAATGAGGTCTTCAAGTCTACATCTCCAATACCTATGATATCAAGCATTTGATCATCTACTAAATGAACTTTACCAAAGTTACCTGTTCGTAGATTCTTGACCATATATGGGCATGAGATAGCATGGAAAGAAGCCCCAGAATCCATAATCCAAGATTCAACTGAATCTTCAATAGAACAGATGAGAACATCACCTGAATCTTTCTTTGCAGCTGGTTTTGTACATTGGCTTCTAAAGTGACCTTTTTCCTTGCAATCCAACATTCAACGCCTTTTCTATTCTTTGACTGTCCCCCTTTTTCTGGACTTGGACCTGCCTTGAGTATGTCCTCTTTCGTTTCTTCTTCCTTTACTTTCTGTATGCAATAAAGAACTAGAATTAGAAGTCTCACCATTGCTTCTCCGTCTGATATCTTCATTTACTATCAAGTCACGAATACTTTCGAAAGTGAGTTTGGTAGTGCCGAATGCACTACTAACAGTTGTGACTGTGCCTGACCAACTGTCGGGCAACGATGATAAAAGGAGTAGCGCTTGTACTTCATATTCAAACTTTATTTCAACTGAGGCTAAACGAGAGATAATCGAGTTAAACTCATTTATGTGAGCGGTAACCGACATGCCTTCCTTCATCTTGGTGTTAACAAATTGTCGGATGAGGAATAATTTGTTTGAAGCAGATGGGTTTTCATACATACATGTTGGACAAAGCTTTCAATACACCATATGTGGTTGTTTCATTGACAATGTTATATGCAACACTCTTTGCCAAAGAAAGGCTAACCACACCCAAAGCTTTTCTATCCAACAACTTCCATTCTTCATCATACATGTCATCCAGTTGTTCACCCAACATAGGCAAATGCAAACTTTTCTGATACAACAGATCTTCAATTTGCATTTTCCATAATCCATAATCACTTCCATCGAACTTATCAATCTTGATTTTACTATCTTCTGCCATTTTAACAAATAATTATCAATTTGCTACAAACTAAACGAGTTCGTACTGCTAAAGGATAATTATACTAGCGGAAGCAATAAATAGAAACAAATACTTATATGTTTCGTGCTTTAAATGCCAGTGAACAAGTAGTAGTGGGTTGTGATGGATGTTTGTCAAAGTTGAGGGACCTTTCTGATCAAATTGAGAAATTCAATTTCTCACCAGAAAGTGGGGTCTTTTTGATCAAATCGAGAAGTTCAATTTTTCACCAGAAATAAAACTTTTGATCTTAGCATTTCAAGTTGAGGAATGTGCTCTGATACCAGTTGTTGGCATCGAACGGGTTACACGAACACAATCAACACAGAACTCACACACACACACACACTGCTCACAATCAAGAACACAAAGATTTATAGTGGTTTGGTCCGGTTCTAACCTACATCCACTCTTGGTAACTAGGAGGTTTTTTTATTAAGCTTGGATACAATAAACTGATACAAGATCAATCTCTTATATAGTGATTAAAACAAAGAAGAAAGTCAAAAACAAGATCCGTAAAAAATGGGTCACAGAGAAGACTGGATTATCCCATGCTTTTTATCCTCTTATCCTGTTTTTCTGACCTCAAGTTGATTCACTCAACAAGTGGATTCACACTCAACACCATGTACAGTGCTACTTCTCTCCATAATCCGTTCTTGTTGACGGTATCATAACCACCAAACTATTGGACACTCATGTAGAGTTCCAAAAGGACAATCTGATGACCTTTGTTATCTCTTGGTGGTATTGGAGCATTCACTCTCATCTTTAAGACCTCTTTCATAAACCAACAAATAACTTTCTCAAACTCTCGTTCAAATTTTTCTTTGTGTTGTATACACAACTGGTCCCTCCTCTTTTATAATTATGGCTTCATCATTATTTGCTTCAAATGAGAAAATCTTAAAGTGTTTCTGTAGTATTTCCTTCTCATGATCTTTATTAAAGTCTGCATTTTGTCCTTTGTTTGAGTCTACCTTCTAATCTTTCTCTTTCTATGCATTGGATGCAAATTGTTCTTTGGCCTTGTTATCCACCAAAGTTGTCCTAAATCTCTGGGCACATATATAGGCAAAGCAGTCCCATCTTTGCATCGCCAACTCTTGATGTCCTTTTCATTCTTGTCTCCCATCGTAAAAGTTTTAACTGTCTTTGTCACATGACAAATACTTGCCTCAAAACTTATCTCGAACCCTTGCCCACTGCTCCACACTTAGTATGGTTTTCTATAATGTTGGCACATAGTACACATATCCTACTACATGATCTTGTCCTCCACTATGAATCTCTATGCAACCTTTTCCCCTATAGTATTCCTTGTTGTACCCGTATGCATAAGCGTCACACCAAATGAATTGCATAGTTTCCTGAATAAACTTTTGTTCCCAGTGGTGTGTTGTTTCCTCGTGAGGCTTGCAACCCATATCTCATGCCATGTTTTCTAAAAGACATGTCAATTGATAACAAGGCATAGCTGCCAATAACTATGAATCAAAAAGGCATGATGGACTAGTCTAACAGTGGGAATGTTAATGTTATAATCTAGGTCCTTAGTTTACACATTAATATGTCACACACATAATACATATTATAAGTTCATATATAACTAAACCAAACTTAGTCCAACACAGGGAATGTTAGAAATGTTCTAATCTAGGGTTACTAGTATTATAATTATATATAGTATTATTTTATACTTAGTTAAAGGTGGTTATTTGGTGGCTAAATATGAACCCCATTGCAATGGCACATTAAGCACCTTTTCATAGGTATAAAAACATGGATTTAAGTGTATGAAAATTGTCTGTTGCATGTGTGTTGTATTCATTCTTTAATACAGACATGTTTTGGTCTGTAACCAGATTACAAGATAAATAGGCAAAAGGAGAATAACTTACTACTTTGCCTTCATCAACTAGGATTCCAGTAGAAAGATGTGAATAAACTTGATCTCTTGTAATGTATGAGAGAGGAGCATCTGGCATGTCATATATGGCTTCTATCACTTCATAGTCTATACGCGATTCACCAATCTAATGGAAATAAGTAAAGGCCAACGATAATTCCTTTAGTATACAGTGAAAGATGAAATATTGATGTACTACAAGTTAACAATGAAAAGGATAAACAGACAATATGAGATTAAAAAAAAAATATTAATGAATCACATTGAGTTGGTTAAATAACTCATAGCTCGAAGCTCGCTCGAAAAAACTAAAAAAAGCATGGCTGAAAAACAGCTCGTTTTACAACCAACTCGGCTCGACTCATCTACAAAGAGGGGGGAGAGAGATAGGGGAGCTTACTTTGTGTTTAGTGGAGGAGGGTGGGCTAACATCTGCCGACGGTTAGTGATGGACCTACGCTACCAAACGCGATTAGTGATGGTGGTTTTGTGGCCTTGAGGTGGAGGTGTCAAGCTGTAGTGGCAGGTGGTGGTGGTGCGTGATGTCGGCTGGTGGTAGTGGCTGATGGTGGCGGCCCTCCATAATTTACAGAGAGAGGGAGAGTTGAGGAGAGAGGGTGAATTTGTGTGTGAGAGAGAGAAAGAGAGAGGTGTTAGTGGCGGAAACTAAACAGAGCCTGAATGCGAGGTTAGAGGAGTGGCAAGCAGCTTAAGAAGGAAAAGGTTTAAGAATTGGTCGCTCTAAGACCGAGTACCTTTATTGTTATTTTAGTGGTGCAAGCGATGGCGACGACACTCAAATTACTTTTGACGGTTAAGGGGTTTTGCAGGTTACTAAATTCAAGTATATAGGATTGTTTGTACAAAGGGATGGGGAGGTAGATAGTGATGTGGTGCATCGCATCCAGACTAGTTGGTGTAGGTGGAGAGTAGCCATTGGGTTTTGTGTGACAAAACGTTCCCTACTAATTTAAAGGGGAAATTTTCAAGTGTTGCGATTAGACCTGCTATGTTGTATGGGACAGACTGTTGGTCCATTAAGAAAGCACAAACGCGCAAGATGTAGGTAGAAGAAATTAGAATGTTAAGGTGGATGTGTGGGCACACAAGGTTATACCGGATAAGAAATGAGGATTTTAGGGAAAGGTTGTGAGTAGCTACTATTTCGGATAACGTAAAGGGGGAAGATTGAGATGGTTTGGGCATGTGAAGAGGAGGCAATTGACAGCGCCAGTCAGAGCAGTAGAAGGCTTAACTATGGAAGGGAGGAGGAGTCAAGGTAGGCCCAAGTTTACTTGGGATGAGCGAATTAGGAAAAATTTGCTAGAGTTATGCCTCTCTGAGGACATGGTCAAGGATAGGGGTTTATGGAGACGTAGGATTAAGGTTAAGGACTTTTAGTAGTAGATGGGTAGATGCTTAACATTTCTTTGTGATCTAGGAGAATTTTGCATTGATTGTATTTTTTCATAGATGCTTAAGTGGTATGTTGTGATTCGAAATATTTGTTCTATTTCTTTATGTTACCTCTCCACAACATCTTTTATTATTTAGTAGCGCTCTATTTATAGATTTGTTTAGTTTCTCGTTTTTCTACTATATGTATTTGTTGTCGAAGGTCTCTCTGTAAGCAGCCTCTCTATCTTTAGGGATCGAGGTAAAGTGTGCTTACATCTCATCATCCCCAACCCCTACCAACGGCTTTAGTATTTGTGGTATTTACTGGGTACGATTGTATAAAGAGAGAGAGGTGGCATTATGTGATATATAGCTTTAATTTTTTCTATACCGAAATATTTCGTAAATTGTGTGTGTGTGAGAGAGAGAGAGGTGGCATTATGTGATATATGACTTTTAATTTTTAATTATTATTCTATATTGAAATATTTTGTAAATATAATGGAAACGACAAATTTGTCATCATCTGGGATCAACATGAGTAGATTTAACCATGAAAATTAACTAGGTTAGGGCAAAGAACATACCGTGCAAGATTTATAAAACGTAAATGAAAGTGACAGTTGTTACCCTTTAGCCACACTTAATAGACAAAATGTTTGATTTCAGCAAAAAAAAAAAAAAAAAAGTTGGTATCCTTAAGTCACAGTTTAAAGATGTCATGGTTACTAAAAGTCTAATATGGCCGTATCATACCTACGATTACTTGACATTTGATGACACTTGAGCTCAAAAAATAATGTAGCCAAATTCCTATTGTCAGAGGATTTTTTTTTTTATTTTGACCGAAACCCATTTTTGACGTAGTGCAATATTTAATACCATTTTTTTCTCAGTTGCGAATACTAAGTCTAGAAACGTTGAAAAAGCCCGTTACATGAAGTTTTCTTATAAAAATCCACATGAAACCAGTAAGCCAGCTTAGCTCGAATCATTTACAAATCAAGTCGAGCTCCAGCTAAACATGGGTTGACTTGGCAAGCCTCATGAAATACCCTAAATCACACACAGGTTTTATGTGGATGTTGAGATCCACAAAACAAAACGATTTTGAAACAATAAACATTATAAATTTAAATAATTTTCAGCGTACCTCCAATTCCAATGTTTCTACAAGCTCCTGAGCCACCATACAAATTTAAATAAAAGATATGTATGAATTTAGTCCTTTCCATTTAGCATATACATATACAAAGAAACCTTCCCATATTCATCAGATTTGAACTTACCGGCAATCCCAATGCTTCATCATGTTCCTAGCATCAAAATTGACGACGGGGGTAGCCCAAAGACAAATAAAACCATTAATATGCAAAGAGCTTAAAAGGTTGAAAGGTTCATCGGATGAAAAGCTGCATAATGAGTGAATCGAGGAACAGTAACTAGTCATGTCCACCAACTCATCTCACCAACTCACGCTCACCAACTCACAAAGTCAGAGCAGGTCTGTACAGGCACACCCTATTAACCAGGGGTCCAAAGCCTCGAACCCCAAAAGGGGAAACCCTCCATAAGCAAACAGGTCTCACTAGTATAGTCCATACCATTTCGAGAAGTGTCTTCCACTATAAGAAGACAGCTCAATAACACTTCAGGGACATTCCGAAAAGCAGAGAGATTCCTTAATCTCTTGTCATTTGAAGAGTTCTTGTCACTTCCAAATAACTCTTCATCAGAATCATCTCATTCATTCTATTTGCTTTCTTTTCTTGATCCGAGCCAATCTTGGAGAAAGAACTTCAAAGCAAATAACTCAAATATACTAGTGAACCTCCTTCCACGTTTTGCAAACGTGGAGGGACCCCGCGACCTGCGTTAGGCAAAATCAAACCTTTCAGCCCTTTTGCCTGACCAGTCCAGCTACCACCCTTGGTCCCGTGTTTGTTGCATCAACAAGTTGGCGCCCACCGTGGGGCTACGTCGCTGTTTCTCCTCAAAAGAGACCTGGTACGTGTAGCTCCTTCCATTCCAAACCACTATGTCAGAAAGTGGATCTCCGGGAGAGGTCAACCAGATCCCTAACACCTCTACCCCGGGAAGTGGTCAAGCTCACACAACAATAACAACGCCTTTTTCAACTCCGGGGAGTACACCCGAGTTCCTCACCTTTAACACACCAACCCCATCCAGATCTGGAGCTCCGTCTCCCAACGTTGGTGTGTCTGACACTCCGACACGCGTTGAACTTACCCCCGAGGGGGTCGCTCATAACTTCCTTGAGCTGAGATCACTTCTTAACCAACATGTGAACAGAGAAAGGGAAAAGGGTGTAAGGATTCGTCTAGATTACGACGAGCCTGAGCCAACGTTATCTCCTGGACCACCTCTACCACCCTTCGTTACAAGAAGTGAAGCCGGTCCTAGCAACCCTTCAAACCTGCACCCTTATCTGTCCGCTGTGACGAACCCCACTGTTCATCCCATTCTCTCTTCCCAACCAACTGTTAGTGGTACCCCTCTGGGACACGAGTTAACACTCGACCAACTCCTACAATCCCCGGTGACCAGTTGTCCCACTTCTCTGAATACCACATGGGAGCAGGCCCTGTCCGTGCTCCCTTTAGCACGAAGTGCTGTTACCAGCACCCCTCTTGGGGTAAATTGCTCGGTTGGTCCTGGAAGCCTTCAAGGTTTCAATTTCGTGCCCAATATGATGTCTCAGATGATGGCCCACTTCCCTTGGCAGCACTTCATCAATCAAGTGCTGGCCACCCAGGGAAACCAAGGCAATAATAACAACGGAGGCACGAGACCTGAAGAGGACTTGGCTAAACCTTACAAGCCAAGCAACCTTTCATGCTTTTCAAGACAGATAGCTGATTATGACTTCCAGTCAAAAATCAAAATGCCTGCCCACATCAAAACGTATGATGGGACCGAAGACCCCGAAGATCATCTTCAAATCTTTACTGGTGCTGCTCGAATAGAAAAATGGTCGAATGTTGAATGTTGCCTAATGTTCATGCAAACCCTCATTGGGTCCGCTAGAATTTGGTTCAACGACCTACCTGCTCAAAGCATTCGAAGCTTTGATGATCTCAGCAGAGGCTTCCTGGCAAACTTCTCCCAACAAAGGAGATACGTTAAAGACGCGACTGTAATCTTCCAAATAAAACAACGAGATGATGAAAGCCTACGAGCATTCATTGAACGGTACAAGAAAGAAGGGCTAACCTACGTGGGGGCTGATGAGAAAATGAGGGTTGCCGGTTTTATGAACGCCATAACCTCCAAGTATCTCACACGAGATTTCAACAAATCTCTACCCAAAACCTTGGAAGAAGCCCTTGAAAGAGCTGAGGCTCACATCCGAGGAGAAGAAGCTGTAGATATCAAGGAACAAAGGAAAAGGGGTTCCGGTTGGCGAAGCAGCAGCCCAGCCAGAAAGAGAGGAAACTTTAATCCTTACGACAGACGCTCAAAGGGTTCAGACCCTCGAAGGGTTGAAGGGCGAAACCCTCCAAGCAGGGATAAGAGTATGAGTTTCACTCCTCTCACCAAAACCCCTCAAGAAATCCTGGCAACGGAAGAGGTCAAGCAAAACTTCAGACCTCCCAGGCCTCTTCCCAAAAGTCGGAAAAACGAGAACTCCACTCAGTTCTGTGAATTCCATGAAGAAAAGGGACATCACACCAACGATTGCTTCCAGCTGAAAAAGAGAATTGAAGAAGCTGTCAAGTCAGGGGAACTTGCCCATTTGGTCAAAGGAGTTCGAGACAAGATGGCCGAAAACAAAGGGAAGGAAGTAAACATGGTATGTTCTGACGAAAAGGTCCCTTACAAGAAGCGACGGTTGGAGGATTGGGAACTTCAGTGTGTTTGCTTCCCCCCAACAAGGAAGGACCCGCTCCCTGGTCCCCTTGTGGTTGAAGCCATGGTGGGTACCTTACAAACATGCAAAGCATACATAGACACGGGAGCAGCCACTGAAATCATGTTCGAGAAATTTTTCAATCAACTAAGCAATGAGGAGCGTTCAAGGCTTCAACCCTCCGGGACCTCCATAAAGGGTATCGCTGACATAACCCTGAAGCCTTTGGGGCAAATAACCCTTGATGTTTGTCTTAAAGAGGGATCAAAGGAAAGAACCCGATCACTAACATTCGTGGTTATCAACATCCCTTCCAACTACGACGTAATCATAGGGAGGCCCGGACAATGTGCATTTTACATGGCTGTGTCTGTTGGCCATGGCACTGTCAAGTTTCCAACCGAGAGAGGGATTGCAACCCTTCAACCCTCTCAGGAAGCTTACCTGATCGAAGGAGAAAGTTCTAATGACGAGAAAAACAAGCAGGGGTTAGTCATCAACCCTAAGTACCCCGAACAGCGGATAAGGGTCAATCCCAACCTCTCTCAAGATACTCTTTCATACCTTGAAAAGCTGCTAAAACACCACAGCGATGTGTTCGCCTGGTCTCCCGAAGACATGACCGGGATCCCTCGAAGCATTGCTGAACATGAGCTGAGAATACCACCGAATGTCAAGCCAGTGGTTCAAAAGAAAAGAAGTTTGGCACCTGAAAGAAGCCTGGCAGCTTGCCAAGAGGTTGAAAAGCTTGTGTCAGCTGGCATCCTCCGAGAGGTTAAGTATCAATCATGGATTGCTAATCCTGTCATGGTCCGGAAACCCGACAACTCTTGGAGAATGTGTATAGATTTCAAGGATCTTAACAAAGCTTGTCCTAAAGATTGCTACCCGCTCCCAGAAATTGACCTTAAGGTTGATTCCCTCACGGGATACCCGTTCAAATGCTTCCTTGATGCATACAAAGGCTATCACCAGATCCTCATGAAAGAAGAGGATGAAGAAAAAACGGCTTTCCACACAGACAAGGGCATTTTCTGTTACCAAAAAATGCCTTTTGGTCTCAAGAACGCAGGAGCCACTTACCAACGACTCGTCGATAAAGCCTTCGAAAGCCAAATTGGAAGAAACATGGAAGCGTATGTCGATGACCTGGTAATCAAAAGCAAAACGGAGTACCAGATGCTTGATGACATCCAAGAAACCTTCAAGAATCTTAGAAAGATCAACATGAAGCTTAACCCGGAAAAATGTTCGTTCGGATTTGATGAAGGAAAATTCCTGGGTCATATTGTTGGAAAACAAAGCATCAAGGCCAACCCCAACAAAGTGAAAGCTGTTCTCGAAGCTAAACCACCAAGAACCAAGAAGGAGGTTGAAAGCTTGAATGGGAAGCTTGCAGCCTTGAAGCGTTTTACCTCGAAACTGGCCGAAAGGTCCCTACCGTTCTACAAAACGCTCAAGAATTGTTCAGATAAGAAAGATTTCAGATGGACCGAGGAGGCTGAGGAAGCTTTCAATCAAATGAAGCAGCACCTTGCTTCACTGCCAGATATTGCAGCACCTGAAACCGGGGAGCTCATATCGGTGTACCTCTCAGTTGCCGACGAGGCCATCAGTGCAGTCCTCACCATTGAAAGGGACAAGGCTCAGGTACCCGTCTATTTTTTCAGCAAAACTTTAAAACTAGCTGAAACCAAATATCCTCCCCTTGAAAAACTAGCCCTAGCCTTGGTCCAAACAGCCAGAAGGCTTAGAAGATACTTTCAAGCACATCCTATACAAGTGGTCACTGACCAACCTGTCAAGAACGTGCTTGAAAAGCCTGAAAACTCAGGAAGATTGGCAAAATGGGCAGTGGAACTAGGTGAACATAACATCACCTATGTCCCACGAAAAGCAATCAAAGCTCAAGTTTTGGCTGACTTCCTAGTAGAAGTCCCAAGCCAAAAGACTGAAGAAGTAAACACCACAACCACTGAACCCTCCAACCCTGAAGCCTGGAAACTGTTCACCGACGGGGCTTCAAGCGTTGAAGGGTCAGGAGCTGGTGTAATCCTAATCAACCCTGAGGGGCTAGAATTCACATATGCTCTTCGTTTCAACTTTCAGACCACTAATAACGAGGCTGAATACGAAGCACTGATCGCTGGCCTCCGGCTAGCCAAAGAAATGAAAGTCAAAAAGCTTGAAGTGTTCACTGATTCGCTACTAGTATCAAGCCAAGTCAATGACAGCTATGTCGCCAAGGAGCCCAACATGAGAAGGTACAAAGAAAAATCAAAGGAATTAATGAACACCTTCCAGGCATGCAACATCAAACAGATTCCAAGATCCCAAAACAAAAAGGCTGACGCCTTAAGCAAGTTAGCGTCCCTCACATTCGCCCACCTCACAAAAAAGGTGTTGGTTGAAGTGTTGAAGGCTCGTTCAATTGACGAATTGGAAGTACAAGATGTGGTCACCGAGGAAGATCCAAATTGGATGACTCCCATAAAGAAGTTCCTTCAAAACAACGAACTACCAAGTGATCAAATAGAAGCTGAAAGGGTAAAGATCAAAGCAAGACAATATGTGTTGCAAGGAGAAATCCTCTATAAAAAAGGATACCTTGCACCATTGCTAAGGTGTGTGGGCCCTGAACAAAGCAAGTATTTGGTTAAAGAAGTGCATGAAGGAATATGTGGAGCTCATTTCGGAGCTAGGTCGGTGGTTGCAAAACTCATGAACTTGGGATACTTCTGGCCTTCAATGCATCGGGATACCGTCGAGCAATTGAAGAAATGCGATGCCTGCCAAATCCACTCCCCAATACCAAAAAGTCCAAAACATGACTTGGTCCCCATAACTTCAGCATGGCCATTCCATAAATGGGGAATGGACATAGTTGGACCATTCCCTCCAAGCAAAGGGGGAGTAAAATTCCTGTTGGTAGCAATTGATTACTTCAGCAAATGGCCAGAGGTCAAACCCCTTGCCAGAATCACAGGAAAGCAAATCATAGACTTTGTATGGGAGAACATCATATGCCGCTATGGGCTGCCAGGGGTAATTGTGACCGATAATGGGAAACAATTCGCTGAGAAACCCTTCAGCCTTTGGTGCAAAGAGTACAGGATCAACCAAATCTTCAGCTCAGTGGCTTACCCGCAATCAAACGGTCAGGTTGAAAGGACCAACAGAAGCATAGTGGAAGGCATCAAGACAAGATTGGGGAGATATGAAAGTAATTGGCTGGAAGAATTGCCTAGCGTTTTATGGGCAATCAGAACAACAGAAAAAGCAAGTCACAGAAAAACACCTTATAGCTTGGTATTCGGATCCGAAGCCGTAATCCCCGCTGAAATAGGAGTTGTAACCCAACGAATTGTCAACATGGATCCCGAGGTAAACACACAAGAGACCATGTTGAACTTACAACTCTTAGAAGAGGCCCGGGATCAAGCAACAATACAAGAGGCCAAATACAAGCAAAAGATGGAAGCATATTACAACAAAAAGGTCAAGAACGAACGATTCAAGCCAGGAGACCTAGTCCTCAGAAACAATGAGGCCAGCAAAAAGGAAAACCAAGGAAAATTAGGCCCAAAATGGGAGGGGCCATACACCATCCTCGAAGCACACAAGGGTGGATCCTACAAGCTGGGAGATCTAGAAGGCAAAAGGCTCCCAAGGCACTGGAACGGAAAAACTTTAAGAAAATTCTATGTTTAGAAAGTTTGGTTTGTGGCAAAACAAAAACCTTTTGTAAAAGCAAATGTTGCTTGAATGAATGAAGTTACTTTATCAAACTTGTCTTTCTATCCTAATATCAGGTTGAGAACCTAGCAAAAAACTCCATGGCAAGGGCCATGTAAGGGGATGAGCTCCCAGGCCATATCGCTCAATAGGTTCAAGGGTTGAATGGACCTATATAAGGGGTGAGTTCCTAAATCAATACAACTCCATGAGACTTATCAAAGAAAAACCATAGTGTCTCATAGACAGGTTTGAACAGCCTACACCAATCGTTCCTTAAGTCTAAAAAATGTACCCAATAATCAGACTTACGAAACCAAACAAATCACAACGAAATAAAAGAAAAGGATAGATACTACGTCTTGATGATAAACACTAAGGCAAAGTGACTGCAGCACTGAACCCTTTAAAGTGTAAAAAACATAAAGACAAAGTAAACAAAGACAAGGCAAGAAAATAAAAACAAACAAGCCTATCAACCAAACATACAAACCAAATCAGAAGCTACCCAAAGATCAACCAACAGGTACCGAGCTTGAAAGGTTAAAGGCTTCAACCCACCAGCAACTGTACAAAAAGCCTGAAGGGTTGAAACCCCACAAAACAAAACCAAGCAAATGGAACCAACAAAAACATCAACGACAAACATCATGTCATAAGTTAGAAAGGCCATAAAAGACCTTCATAAGACAGTTAAAGCAAGCCCTAGTGACTTGCAAATAACACTAATGTTCAACAGCCATATAGGCCCAACCAACCAACCATGGGAACCTTAAGGGTCCCCAAAACCTAAACATTGTTCAAAACATTACAAAACATAAAATGTTTGCTAAGAAAGCTACGAATAAATGTCAGTTATCAGAGGGCTTGGAACCTTCACCCTTAGACTTTTTAGCTTTCTTTGTCTTCTTCACCTTCACAACTTCTTCACCACCAACTGCAGAGGTTTCCAAACCAGCATCTTTCGAGGTTTCAGGCAGACTCGAAAGGGTATCATCACTGTCCCCGGAGTAAGACCTCTTCTTTGACAAGGAACCCAAAACCTCAGCACAAACCTTCTCATTTAACCCCTCAGGCTTCAACCCCTGTAAAACAGACAAAGGTTTACCAAAACAAGAGGATACCTCATGAATAAAGGGGTAGGTTAGCCCCTCCATCTGCTCAACAGAAGCCTTGAAGACATCAGAAGCCTCAGGGCGAAACATGGGTGATTTCTCCAAAGGTTGCCCAGATTCATGAAGTTTATAGCCAGCAGTAAGGCCTTGATGCTTCCCCAGGATCAGCAGCTTTGTGTAAACATCACCAAGGGCAGAGTTAAATTCCTTAGAGTGCAAAAGATAAGTCACAACCTGCTGAAACCCATGCTCGATCAACCACTGATTATCCGCAGTCACCTGACCAACGGAAGCCTTCAACCCCTCCTTTTCTTCACGAAAAGCCTTCTGCTGGACAGATAAGGCCTCTCGGTCAGCCTTCAATTTCAACAAATTTGCTTCAAAACTTTTCCTCAGGTCACCCATCTCAATGGCATGCATCTTCTTCAGATCCTCAATCTCCTTCTTCCAAGCTGCCTCCTTCTCTGCAAACCCAGCCACTTCCTTCTTCATCGATGCAAGGGAGGATTTCATTTTGTCTTTCTTTTTAGAAAAATCCTCATACTCCCGCATCCTTTGGCGAAAGCGTGTAATCCCTTGGGGAAGCATGGCTGCAAGGTTGCAAGTAGTTAAAACCATGCGAGATAACATAGTGTCATCATCCATCTCAGCAATAGCTTCACGAACGGAAGGAGGAGCAAGATGACTAAGAGCATCTTCACAAACAGCAGCATCCTTAAAAGTGTCATCATTCTTAACCAACCAAGTAGGCACATAAGTGCCCTCAGGGTTCAACCCTTCAACGTCTCTGCTCGATGATTCTTGAACAGGGGTAGCAACACCCTTCTTCCCTCGAACCTTCTTACCACGCACAACTAATTCCTTCTCCTTCTCCACCTCCACTTCAGCCTGATCCTCAAAAGCCTCGATATCATCACTCAAATCCACTGGCTCAGTGGAAGTGGATTGAGGAACAGCTTTCAGTAAACGACGAGATAACCGGCGAGTTGAAGGCTTCGGAACATTGGACTTGGTAAAACCCTTCGCATTTGCAACACTGACATAACCTGAACCCTCAAACCTCTGCTCAGAGGTCCTCACAACAACATTTTCACCAGGAACAGTCGGAGCATCTTCAAAAACCACATCGGACGTATCGTCACTCTTGATGAAGTCCAAAGCAGACATAACTGCCAAAAAAACAAATAAAGAAAATAAGTCACAAACAAAGTAAGATGAAAAGGTATAAGGGAAAAAATGCATACCAAGGCCATTTCTCATCAACACCGGATCCCGATCAACTTTTGCCCAAATATTACTAACCCCTAAAAGCACTAACAAATGTTCGGGAAAAGGGCGAACCCTCGAAGGGCACCCCCGAATGGCTGAAAGAAAGGCATCATTCAAATCAGACTCGGAAGGCTCCGGATCGTTGAGAACAGCATCCGGATGCCTCCACACCATTTTGAAAGGAATAATGGATTCAGAAACCCAGAAAAACGTATTCTTCCATGATCCAAGGGTTGTAACCATGGATGAAACAAGACAAGTATCAACCTTTGTGTTCTCAAAAGTAAACCAATCACCATTTTTGGCTAACCGGAAGAACCTCCGAAAGAGCAACAATGAAGGATCATAACCTAAAGCACGACACAGCACTTCAAAGTGCAAAACCCTAGCCATTCCTTTCGGATGTACTTGCCCAAAAGACACTCGATAATATTCAAGCAAATTTAGAACAAAAAACGAAAAAGGGTAACGAAGATTAGACCACTCAAAATGCCGACAATACAAAGCAATAAAACCAGGAATCGGTTTGTCAACGGAAGCATCGCAAGCAGGGGCGGTCGGATTAAACTGTTTATCGATACCATATTCAAGGCAAAACAGGTCTACCTCCTCTTGTGTCAACCGAGAAAATGACCTCGCTAAATCCTTAAGGGCACCCATGATCGAAAAAAGTAAAAGTGAAAACGGAGAAGAAAACTAACCTGAGGGAGGAAAATCTGTGAATGATTGAAGGGAAAATGATGAGGTTTTGTAATTGTAAAAATGAATATAAGAGTAAAGTAAGGGTATTAAAGATAAAAATAAAAATCTCTGCCAATCCGCCGCCTGACACATGTCCAATCAACTGTCAAATCGATTAAATTTCAAAATTCAAAAAAGTAACCGCCTCAAACCCTTCAAGCCTCCAAACAACGAACCCTTGAAGCCTTTAAAAGACATGCATAAAAGTCAGAAGTCTTTGAGCCTAATACCCCAAAAACCTCTGACTTGGGGGGCTGACGACGGGGGTAGCCCAAAGACAAATAAAACCATTAATATGCAAAGAGCTTAAAAGGTTGAAAGGTTCATCGGATGAAAAGCTGCATAATGAGTGAATCGAGGAACAGTAACTAGTCATGTCCACCAACTCATCTCACCAACTCACGCTCACCAACTCACAAAGTCAGAGCAGGTCTGTACAGGCACACCCTATTAACCAGGGGTCCAAAGCCTCGAACCCCAAAAGGGGAAACCCTCCATAAGCAAACAGGTCTCACTAGTATAGTCCATACCATTTCGAGAAGTGTCTTCCACTATAAGAAGACAGCTCAATAACACTTCAGGGACATTCCGAAAAGCAGAGAGATTCCTTAATCTCTTGTCATTTGAAGAGTTCTTGTCACTTCCAAATAACTCTTCATCAGAATCATCTCATTCATTCTATTTGCTTTCTTTTCTTGATCCGAGCCAATCTTGGAGAAAGAACTTCAAAGCAAATAACTCAAATATACTAGTGAACCTCCTTCCACGTTTTGCAAACGTGGAGGGACCCCGCGACCTGCGTTAGGCAAAATCAAACCTTTCAGCCCTTTTGCCTGACCAGTCCAGCTACCACCCTTGGTCCCGTGTTTGTTGCATCAACAAAAATTTTGAAAGAAACGGATGAGTTTGATCTGGTTAACTTACCATGATTAAGCACAAAGGAAGCACAGTTTAGAACAATACGAAATAACTTGTATTTCACATGCCTCCTAAAATTGTCTAAATAAAACTTTAGAAGAGCGTATGACATCAATCATGCTCACAGTTTAGAACAAATACGAAGTAACTTCTATTTCACACGCCTCCTAAAATTGTTAGACCACCAAATAAAACTTTAGAAGAGCGTATGACAAATTATACACGGCAACAAAAGGTAGCAAATGAGGAACTACCTCTCTCTCTCTCTTGTTCACTTTTTTAGAGCATTCACAACCCATTCTCGAGAAATAACTAAAATACATATCTCTTTCTCTCTCAATAATTTAGCTAACAATATTTGAATTTTGTTCACTTTTTTAAAAACTTCTTAGAGCATTCCAACCCATTATCTAAACCCAACTTTCTCTACAATATAAAGAAAAAATAGATGTTGGGGCACGTTTTTGTGTCTGTAACTTGTATTTTGTATTTGTAGTATGTTAACCATCTTTTGTTTTGTATAATTGACTTTTGATGTAAGTTGACCAGGTCAAATAGGACGATGTTTGACCTGGACAACAGTCTGATTTTATATGTTGTTTGCTGCTATAATGTGCAGCTTTTTGGTGTTAGCCGGGAAGGTGTCCCACCATGACAACCCATAAATAAATTTGTTAAATTAAGTAAAATGAAATCTGAATGGGTTATGCTCTTTGCGTCGTAACTCGGCTCTGAACATAAAAATAATAAGAAAGGGTAAACAATCTATTAAATAACAAAGGATAAAAAGGTGAACGAAAAAGAAAACGATAGAAACTCGGTCGGTTTCGATGCGCTCGTTATAGCAAAGAAAAAGAAAAGTTAAAAAATATGTTCAAAAGAATATCGGCGCATTCGTTAAAAATACCAAACTTAAAAAACATTCACCACACTCGTTATAGCAAATAAAAAGAAAAGTTAAAAAATATGTCTGAAACGGTATTAACGTGTTCTTAAAAAACGAGAAAAATGCCCGGATAGTCCCTGTGGTTTCGCCTTTTTTCACCTATAGTCCCCAACTTTCTAAAACTACCTGAATAGTCCCCAAGTTTTCATTTTTTTGTTCCCGGATAGTCCCTGCGTCTAACTTTAGTTTGTTTTCTCTGTTAAGAGGGTGTGAAATGACAAAAATACCCTTTCCTTAAAAGGCCAAACACAGGGACTATCCGGGCATCTTCTTCATTTTTATTTATAAAACCCCACCACCACACTTCATCTTCAACCTCCACCCACCATCACCCTCCTCCACCCTCCACCATCACCGCCACAGTCACTCTCCACCAAATCAAATGCAGAAATTAACCTCTCACTCTCAAAAGTTGTTTGCTTCTTTTTTTTTTTTTAATATGGTTTCTGTGTGTCAATACCAAACCACAAAATTAAATAAAATCATCAACTTCATAGCTATGATTTATACCCCAAAATTAAACTCACAAAATTAAATAAAATCATTAACTACCGCCGGGTGAACATTCTATGAACAAAACCTTGGAGAGATGTTTAAAGCTGATGTTAATGTTAATAATAATAATAACCATAAGGAAACAGATACAACAAAATAAAAAATCCCTTTTATCCCTCCCTTTAACCCTAACATCACCCATCGTACTGTACATCATCTTCATCATCATGAATCCCCAAACATCTACCAGACTGCACTCTACAATTCCCCTTCTCCATCGCCGATTAAACCACCACCACTCCTCACCCCGTCTCCGGTCGCGCACCCCCTTTACCACTCCAAACTACCGCCGGTTATCGTCTTCAACCCTCATCCGCACCGGAACTGCCGGACTCATCACCTCCATCTCCGCCTCCAACCTGAACCGGCCTTCCACACATCAGTCGCTGCCCACCTCCATCCTCTTCACACTTCAACCGCCGGCCGTCTTCAACCACTCACCACATCTCTGTCGCCGGTCATCCAACCCGAACCACCTGCTTCGCCGGCCATCATCTCCTCCGAGTGGTGGTGGAGATGAAGGAGATGGTGGTTTAGAGAGAGAGAAAAGGGTCTGAAGGTGATGAACTGATGATGAAGAATGAATGTGGTAGGGAATTAGGGATGTTTGGTTTTTATATTTTAAGAAAAAAAATATATAATTAATTCATTTTGTTTTACTTAAGGGTATTATAGTCATTTTACATCAACTTACTTAAATGAGAAAAGTAACCCCCATCCACGTTAGGGACTATCCGGGAACAAAAAATGAAAACTTGAAGACTATTCAGGTAGTTTTAGAAAGTTGGGGACTATAGGTAAAAAAAGACGAAACCACAGGGACTATCCGGGCATTTTTCTCTAAAAAAACTATTTAGGGGTAGAAAAGTAATTTGGTTAAAGTAAATGAAAAATTTTATATTAAATGATGAGATAGACTAAATAACAAAAAATACACTATTCATTTTCATATAGTTATAATTTATATAGAGATAATGGGCTGCTATAAAACATAACAAACTAAGGTGGTGTTTGTTTTTGAAGAGGCAAAAGGTCTGCAGTCTGCGGACCACATCTGCAGGCATCTGCAGGAGAAGAGGTGGACCAAAGGTTTGCAGTCTGCAAGGAGAAGGGTGTTTGTTTTTCTACAA
Organism: Helianthus annuus; assembly: GCF_002127325.2. NCBI lineage: Eukaryota > Viridiplantae > Streptophyta > Magnoliopsida > Asterales > Asteraceae > Helianthus > Helianthus annuus. Next base: position 120,444,125 of record NC_035437.2, read on the forward strand.
TAAAAACCTCTTCTCTTCTAATTTATCACACAAACACCTCTCTCTCTCTACCTTCATCTACCACCACCACCATCTGCCTTCTCTCTGCCTTTTCTGCCTTCACACAAACTCCGGTCGGCTCCGGTCATGTCTCCGGCAGCGGCGGTGGCATAACAGCAGCGGTGGCAGAACAGTAGCGGTGGAGAGAAGGAACGACCGACCACCTCTCCGTGGGGCGGTGTCATAACAGCAGCGGCGGTGACGTCCGGCCACCGCGAACCTCTCCGACGTCTTGGTGTTTCACCTCCGACAAACTCCGGTAAGCCCTTGGTCCCTTCTCCTTCTCAGATTCTTTTAGATCCTTGTAGATCGTTGTTTCTTCGGCGAGTTGGTTAACGTTGCAGGTGTTACGGTGGTGGTGTTTCGGTTCAGTCGGAGTGGAGGTGGTGTCGGAGGTGGAGGTGGTGGCGGAGATGTGGTGGCAGGTGGAGGTGGTGGCGGAGGTGGTGGCGGAGTGGAGGTGGAGCTAGGGTTTTTGGAGCAGGTGTTTTGAAGAGGGAGAGAGGGAGAAGTGGTTGGAAGACATAAGGAGAAGTCTGTGTGGGGAAGAGGTGGGGAAGAGCTTTTTGGTGAGAAGCTCTTCAAGAAAACAAACAAGCTGCAGACATCAAACGTCTGCGCGCGTCTGCGCGACGCAGACATAAGTGGCCAGAAGCACTTCTGGCCAAAAAAACAAACACCACCTAATTATTCCTAACATATTTGAGACTCTTTTTTTAGAGAGTGTTTGGGGTTGAGTTTTGAAAATAGAATATGTGTTTTAAATAATCAAAATTAGATAATTAACTGTAACAAAACGTGATGTTGAAATATTGTGTTTGAATTTGATTATGTTGCTTGATATCACAATAATCAGATCATCAACTATTTGAGTGTTTGGCAAATATATATTTTTGAAAAATAAACAAGTGAAAATCCTTTTTTCTAAACGCAACTAATCAATTTTTGGAAAACTGTGTTTTGTTGCAGTAGAGGGGGGGGAGCTGCTTTTGGAAAACTGCGTTTTGTAAGTTTCTAAACGCAAATAATCATTTTTTTACCCAAACACTCAAAACTGATTATTTACGATTTCAAAACTCAATAATCTAAAAATCTTCTTCAAAACTCAACCCTAAACACCCCCTTAACCCAATGGGCTGCTGGTGGATCCATCCAAAATCATCGGGATTAGCCAATCACAAGATTCAGATTGGTGAAGGAAATAAAAAAGGGGATGACTTACGAATGCGTTACTCATAGGTCGTCCAGAATGGTGTAGCTATAATGTTTCAACCTAAATGCCTTTGATGTATGTATGCTTTAGTATTTTTTTTTGACAAACAAAACACTAAAAGCAAGACAAACCATCAAGACAAACAAAGCACCAACAGCAGGACAAAAAATAAATAGATCTACCAAGATCTGTGGGGTATGCAAAGGGATATGGTGACCACTGGTTTGATAATTAATGAAATTTCCGTTGTGTTTTAAAAAAACAAAAACAAAAAAAAAGGAAAAATGAGAACCAATTTAATCTATACATATAATAAAAGAAACCAATTTTGGGACATTTGTCATCATATTAGGCCATGTTTTAGGGATAATTATAATTTTAATTTAATCTCTTCTAATTAATTATAGATAATCCTCCTACTAAATATTATTTAGTTTAATTATTACTTTTATATTTATCTATTTACTTCAAATTCAAACTAAGTTAAAAAATGAATTTTTTAAAATCTGAGTCCTCAACGTCTTTTTTTCTAACCCTTTTGGACCCCAACGTCTTTTTTTCTAACCCTTTTGGGGGGCCAAAAGGGTTAGAAAAAAAGACGTTGTAGGCTCAGATGTTAAGAAATTCATTTTTTTTTCCTAAAAGAGTAAAAGTGATATCACCATAGGGGTCAAAATCATAATTTACTCTTGATATTAACTACATATTTGAACGTTTTATTAGTTTGATATCAAATAGATTTTACGAAACTTAAAATAAAATTAACTAATATTATTTATCATTTCTACATTTACAAGTTTTAAATAAATGGTTAAATTTATTGAGACTCCGTTAACAAATTTTACTACAATATAATAATCTATTTATATCAATATAAATATATATTTATATTATACTATATAATAAAACATTAATGTGTAACGCCTATCATTCATTGTAAACATTTATTTTATGATTTTCTCGTCTCATTTCCAAACTTATCTTATATTAATTAAATAAATAAATGAATAATGAGCTAATATCAAATTTCATCATACTTTAAATTTTGAATACCATTCTTCTATTTTTCTAATAAAATATGATTCTAAAATTTAAATTGTTAATTTAAGATAGTTTTAAATAAAACAAATTATTTATTACGAAAACCAAACTTTGTATTAATATATGAAATATTTTTATTTTCATTACTAAAAAAAATATTATATCAATTTTATTACATAATTTATAAATCAATTTGTCGGAATTGTTACCAACATTTTTTTTATTTGGTATATAAAATTATATTTATTCAACCCATACAATATGGTTCTTATAGATATAACTTTTTATTATTTAATATATAAAATTATATTTATTCAACCCGTACAATAAAAGAGGTTTTTAAAGATATATTGTTTTATTATTTAGTATATAAAATCATTTATTCGACCCGTGTAATACACGGGGTTATAACCTAGTAATTTAAATATTTCATATTCACTCATTATGACACGTGGGCTCAGAGATCTCATAGATGAAATAAAAGAATCAGAATCAGAATATTAGGCTCAGAGAATGGATTATTACAAGTTGAAAAATCGACCTAAAGTGGGGGAATAGTTCTTGTGAGGTTTGGATAACAGAAGTTACTCTGGTGGATTCGAAGGTTTTTTGTGACTTATCGTGGCTTTTGGATGGGAATACCGGGGGGTCGCCGGTGTTGGCGGACGGTAACGCAGTCACCGATAAGTCTCCAGCGATAGAGGAAGATGGGCAGGCGCTTGAGAAGGGAGTCGACATGTTGGGGGTCGTGCAAGGTCAGGATGAGGCGGCTCCTTTGCATGGGGCAGGCCATGCAGATGAGGATTTCGAGAAAACAAATGATGAGCAAGGGATTCGTGGGGCCTCTTGGAACTTTCCCCATGATGCCAACTGGAATAGTGGGGCCGCTGGGGTTACTTCTTTGCCTCAGTCTTCTTCTGGTTTTGTTATTGGGTCTTTACCAGTTTGTGGGCCAGATAATTGGGCTTTTAATTTTAATGACTGGGCTGGAAGCTCTTTTAAGAAAAGAAAAAGGGGGCCTAAACGTGGAGGATGTTTGGATAGGATGCCCTTCAGCAAATCAAATAGGAAAGTATTCTCCTTTGACCTTAACAAAAAGTTAAAAGATCAGGTTGAGAGAGAAGATAGCTCAGAGTCCTCTAATGCCGCCAAAAAGAAAAAACGTAAGGTTAAATTGCAGAGGAGAAGGGTTCGTTTTGATGAGGAATTGGAGGTGCCAGACACGTTCGGGAGCAACACGTCAGGGCTTGATGACGGGTTTGAATCAGATTGGGAGGAAGAAGGGAATGTTCAGCAGGCGACAGTTTCAAGACCGAACCTTATTCCTAACGCAGTAGACGTGGTCACAGAGATGGGGGAAACGGAAGCGGTAGGCAATGTAGTCGGTCTACCGCTACAAAACTTTGAGTCTCAGCTAAAGGACTCGATTGTGGGGGAGCAGGAGAACAAAGGCCAATGAATTTTTTATCCTTTAATGTTAAGGGGGCAGGAGGTGCGGATAAAGCCGCCAGGGTGAGACGCTTGAAACAAGACTACAGTATTTCGTTTATTGCGGTTCAGGAGACTCAGTTGCGTTCCATGTCAGATGCTCAGGTGGAGAAATTTTGGGATAGGTCGAATCACAGGAAGGTTGTGGTCAATGCTATCGGGGGAGATCTGGAGGCTTGTTTTCGATTTGGAACTCGTCGATTTTCTCGGAAACCAACATTGTTACAGGCCAACATTTCATTCTGGTTAGTGGGCTTCTTGTGGGGAACTCTATTCCCTTGAATGTAGTAAATGTTTACGCCCCAACTGATTCCGGGGCTAGGAAACGTCTTTGGGAGGACCTTCTGAACGTGATGGAGGGTACTATGGGTAAATGGATTTTGCTTGGAGACTTTAATGATGTGCGTGTGCCAGAAGAAAGGTTCAATTCAGAGTTTAACCAGGGGAATGCTTTGGTTTTTAATAATTTTGTGGCAGTCGCGGGCCTGTTGGAATACCAAATGGGAGGTAGGAAGTTTACTTTTATGTCGGGTGACGGTCAAAGGCTGAGTAAAATTGACCGTGTGTTCGTTTGCGAACACTTCATGGAATCGTGGCCTAACGCTAAGCTCACGGCTCTTGAAAGAGACGTGTCGGACCATTCGCCGCTTCTTCTTTCGATTCGTGAGGATGGAATCGGTCCAATTCCGTTTCGATTTTTCAATTCTTGGTTAGGTGAACAAGAGTTAGATGATTTGGTGAATCGGGGCATGGATATGGACGCGGGTACAGGGCCGGCCGACCTTAGGATGGGGAAGAAGTTGAAAGCTACCAAAAATCTTATCAAGGCTTGGAGGAGGCAGAAAAAAGACATAGAAGAAAAAGATTTTGAGCAGGCTAAAGCTATGGTTCAACAACTGGAGTGTTTGGCGGAAGTTCGGATTCTAAGCGAGGAGGAAAGAAAATGTTGGAAGGATAATAAACTGGTCACTCGGAATTTCGAATGGAAGAGACTTCAAGATATTCATCAGAAAGCCAAAATCGATTGGTTATTACATGGAGATGAAAACTCAAAATTTTTTCACGGGGTTGTTAATTCTAAGAAAGCTCGGAATAAAATCGATGGGCTGTACTTAAATGGCGCTTGGGAATCTAGGCCGGATGTTATTAAGGAGGAGGTTCGGGAGTTCTTTGCTAAAAAGTACCGGGAGCCGGAGGAGATGAGGCCAAAGATGCGTGGTGACGGATTCTCGAAGCTTTCGGACTCGGAAGCGGCATCCTTAATCGAACCGTTTTCTAATGAAGAGATTCGGGTGGCGGTATGGGAGTGTGGCAATGATAAATCGCCAGGACCGGACGGTTTTTCCTTCGCTTTTGTTAGACATTACTGGGAGAAGCTAAAACCTCATGTCCGGGGAATCATGGATGAGTTTTTCGTCCATGGCACAATCAGTAAGTCTGTAAATTCATCATTTGTGGCTTTAATTCCTAAGGTCTTAGATCCGATGTCCCTATCGGATTTTAGACCTATATCGCTTATTGGTGTAATTAGCAAGATTGTGTCCAAAGTGCTTGCAAATAGGCTAAAAAAGGTATTGGGGTCTATAATTTCGAATGAGCAGTCAGCTTTTATTAAGGGAGGGAACATATTGGATGGGCCGCTAATTATAAACGAGGTGGTGAACTGGGCAAGGAGAAGCAAGAAAAAAATTATGGTTTTCAAAGTCGACTTTGAGAAAGCCTATGATTGTGTGTCTTGGAAATTCCTCATAAATACTATGCGCCATATGGGTTTTCCGTCGAGGTGGAAAAATTGGATCATGGGGATTCTTTTTACGGGTCGGGCCTCGGTTCTAATCAATGGGTCCCCCACGGATGAATTTGAGATAAAACGGGGTCTTAGACAAGGCGACCCTCTCTCGCCGTTTTTGTTTACCATTGTCATGGAAGCTCTTCATGTAATGGTGGACAAAGCAACAAAGGCGGAATTGTTTAAAGGTGTAAAGATTACAAGAGAAGGGTTGTGCCTTTCTCACCTTTTTTATGCGGACGACGCTTTGTTTTTGGGCAATTGGTCGGATGAAAATTTTAGAATTCTTAATAGAATTCTTAGGTGTTTTCAAATGGCTTCGGGGCTCAAAGTAAACTTGTTTAAAAGTAAAGTCTATGGGGTTGGGGTTAATGACGAAGAGGTGGAGGATTTGGCCAATATTCTCGGATGCCGGAAAGGAGAATTCCCGTTTATCTACCTCGGATTACCGGTCGGGGCAAACATGAACCGTATGGCTAGTTGGAAAGCGGTCGTGGATAGATTTAATGCCAAATTATCTTTTTGGAAGGCTCGTATGTTATCTTTTGCTGGAAGGGTAACATTTATTAAATCGGTTTTGGGTTCGATGGAAAACTACTACCTGTCGTTATTCAAAGCGCCTATCGGAGTTATCAAAACTCTCAAAGGGATTCGCCGAAGATTTCTGTGGGGTGGATCTAGCATAGGCCGGAAGATTCGATGGGTGGCGTGGGATAGGATTCTAAGCTCGAAAAAGGCTGGAGGGTTGGGGGTCGGGGGTATCAAGGAGATGAACTTGGGTCTTATTTCTAAATGGTGGTGGCGCTATAAGATCTGTAAAAACCATCTGTGGAACAAGGTTATTGACGAAATACATGGGGGTGGGAGAGCTCATAATATTATCCCTTCAAAAAATTCCATGGTCGGGGTTTGGAAGGCAATTGTGGCTGTGAATAAAGAGTTTAGGAAGTATAATTTGGATCTAAATGACCATCTTGCAGGCGAGGTGGGGAAGGGGGACACTGTGCGGTTTTGGTATGATAAATGGTGTCAAGGGTGTCGGTTGAAAGATCAATTCCCTTCCATTTACACTATTTCGAAAGGTAAACATGGTTTGGTCTCGGAGTTCTATAACCGTGGGAGCGGGGGTATTACTTGGGAGCTGAAGTGGATCAGAAGACCTAGTTCGGCTGTAGAACTGGATGAGTTGCAGAGGATTATGCGTCTGTTGGGCCAGGCCTCTATAACGGACTCTAACGATAAGTGGGAATGGGTTGCTCAGGGGGTAAAATCGGAATTTTCGGTGAAGTGGGTGAGGACAGATTTGGAGGAAAGCACAAACACATGTACGCGGCAACCCCTTTTTAAATGGAGCAGTTTAGCGGTCCCTAAAGTAAACCACTTTGTGTGGAGAGCTTTTAATGGGAATATCCCTACCGCCTCAGCTTTGGCGTCTAGAAATGTGGTTATCAGTGACTGCATGTGTAATCTGTGTGTATTCATGAAGAGAATGCGGACCACTTGCTTGTCGAGTGTTCTTTTGCGAAGACAGTTTGGTGGACAGTCTGTGTGTGGGTTAGGATTCCTATTCCAAGCAGGTTTAAGTCCGTTAGACAGATTCTTCAGCATGCTCTAAACACAGATATGGATCATAAGTGGAAGCGAGTGGTGTATGCTATTTTCTTGTTCACTCTATGGAAACTGTGGCTTTGTCGGAACGATAAAGTGTTCAAGGGGAAGCACAAATCGGCCAGCAGAATTGTGGAGGAAATTAAAGAAGGAACTTACTGGTGGATGGCGAAAAGATGCAAAATGGACGGTCTCAACACGGATAGCTGGAACAAGTTTGAGGGGTTAAGTTTTGGTTAAGTGTGCTTTGTTGCTGTAGCTTTTTCTTTTTCTTTCTTCCCTGTATGTTTGTTTTGCTTCTGTTGTTGTTGGGCACCTGTTAGCTTCTTGCTAAGGTGTTTGTCTTTTGGTTTGGTATGAATATATTCTCCTCTTGGTTGGCCAAAAAAAAGTTACTTATTTATTAGTTATAGAGATATATATAATCCATGTTGGCCCTCAAAACTTGAGCGAGCAGTGGTTATAGGTTCAAGGCAAATCAAGGTAGCATATAGCATTGGTTATAGGTTCAAGGCAAATCAAGGTAGCATATAGCATTGGTTATAGGTTCAAGGCAAATCAAGGGAGCATATATAAGATAATTAAATATATGTAATTCAGGATCAGTAAAATGATTTTCAAACAATTGAAATAATAAATTAGTTGTTCAGGGGATAGTTATTAAAGGTGGGGATAGTTATTAAAGGTGCTAGGCGTACTAAAGGCGCATAGGCCTCGCTTGTGGCTTAGGCGTAAGGAGCAAAAAAAACGAGAGTCTGAGAAAAATAAATCGCACAATGAAAACTTTTTTATGTATTAGAAAATTAATATTATTTTTCAAATAAAATAAAATAAAGCTATTATATATTATTCACTATCATCTATCTAGTACCAGCAGTTATAAAATATTAGTGTATTAGTTTAGAAAAGTAGTTTCCGATAAATAAAAGTAGTAATGTAGCTGGAATTTTGTCGAAAGTTAGAGAATTTGGCCGGAAACTCTCCGGATCTAGAAGTCTCGTCGGAATCTGCGCCTCAACCATCACCCACTTGAAGAATTAAAGCGCAATTTCCTTGACTTAAGGGGCAATTGTCTCGCCTCGCCTGGAGATTAGACCTAGGCCAAGAGGCGATGGCTTTTAAAACTATGGTTCAGGGTAGCTACAGGTGCAACCTACACCGGTTAGGAACCAAACCTAGTAATCCTATCTGAACCCAGGTTGAACCCGAGCTCTAGCCAACCGGTTTGGACGTGTTTCAATCAGTAGGGTAGGACTTGGCGTTTGGATATTTCCACAGTCACACATATTTCAACCAGGTAGTTCATTTCTCGATCACCCAACCTAGTTTGAAACCCTGATTTCAACCCTAATTCGCGAATCCGTTCAGGTGCAAGAAACAAGCCATTTCGCAATGGCTAGTTATCGCATATGTGATAGTTTTAGGCCATTAAATGTAAAGTTTTTAGAAATTTTTCACCAAAAATGGTAATATAAATATGTATTGAATGTAGGGGCCGGGTGTGCATGGGTTGGTTTGGTTCGGTTTTTACCATTAAACATAACCATAACCGCTAGTTTCGATTATGGAATTTTGGTAAACATAACCATAACCAAACTTCGGTTACGGTTAATCGGTTATGAAGTCAGTTATGGTTCGGTTTTGGTTAATTTCGGTTAAGTAACCAAGCAAGGTTTTAAATAAATAGGGTTGTGCACGATTTAAACTTAGCTTGAGCTTTTTTTTATTAGATAACTAAGACTAAACTTTTTGGTTAAACTATCGATTTGGGGTTCTTTTTATAAGGTAATTCTAAACAAAAAATAACTATGATCATATCACCTTAATTCTTTATCAAAGTAAAGGGTATCTATATCAAGATCATTTTGTTACTAACATACTTTTATATAAGTAAAAACCCTCTATATGGTTATGTAAAACATAAATCCATTATATGAACTTACCATTACAAGATCAGTTTGGTTTCAGTTATATCGGTTAACCAAAGCTTCATAACCATAACCATTACCGATTGAACGGTTATGCAAAGTTTCATAACCGTAACCATTGGTTATCGTTTATTAGCGATTCTGTTATGTCGATTATGGTTTAGATATTGGTTATAGCGGTTAATTTACTTACCCCTAATTGAAGGTGTTGATTGAATCACAACACTCGAAAGCAGTCATTCATGTGTCAATATGGGTTGTTCTCCAACAAAACCTACCGTTAGTGAAGCATTTAGAAAAACGGGACCCGAAATTTGGGGAATATTCATTTTTTGATATTTTTATTTTAAAATTTGGTTGAATCCCATTTAAGAACTCAACCCAACCGAATCAATTTCACAATATTCAGTTCTACAAACCCTTAACCGGGTTGAACCCAACCCAGTGTGACTATTTCCAACATCAACTCAACCAGTTCCGGATGAACCCTAACTCGATTTGTGCACCTCTAATTGGTATCATATAAAGGATGATTAGATATATGCATACTGGGACCAACAATACAGCTTAGAAATAATCACCATTTTAATTTTAATAATCTTGAACTTACCTCCAATTCCAATGTTTCCTCAAGTTCCTTGCCACCATACAAATTACCATAAAAGATATGTATGAGTTTCTTCCTGTCCATTTAGTTTATATAGATACAAAGAAACTTTTTTATATATCAAATGTGAACTTACAGGTAATCCCAATGCTTCTTCAAGTTCCTGAAATCAAATAAAGTTTGAACGAAATGGATGTGTCCAATCTTGTTAATTTATCGTATATGGATACAGAGAAACCCTTTCATATTTATCAAATTTGAACTTACCGGCAATCCCAATGCATTTTCAAGTTTCTGACATCAAACGAATTTTGACATAAATGGATGAGTTGATCTAGTTAGTTTAGCGTAAAGAAACGAATTTGGAAAGAAATGGATGAGTTCGATCCACTTAATGCGCAAAGGAAGTTCATAGTTTATAAGAAGTACTCACATGCATTTCACACGCCTCTTCACAATGCTTCACCACCAAAACAAACAAAAAAAAAAAAAACAAATAAACCAGAAGTGTGTTTTAGATCAATTGGATGTCCAGACACAAGTTAACCTCTTAAATTCCATCAAATGTGAACTTAATAACCTGTATTTGCAATGTTTCCACACGTTTCTGGGCAATGAAGTAGTTTAAGAAATGGTTAATATAGTTAATTTAGATGCAGTGTATTCTCTTGATTTCCAATAAACTTGTACTTACTTGCAATCCCAATGCTTCTAGTTCCTGTAACAGTACCAGACATTTTAAAAAGCAAGTGCATAAATTTATTTATTCGAGTAATATATAAACAGTGGAGAGTTCAAATGAGAAGAATTAAAAATTAAAAATAAAAAGAATAAAGGATACAAAGGCAATTTGAACAAATCATTTAATAAGTCTATTATTTAATTTTGATATTCAAATTAATAAACTCTAATCATTTAATATTTAATTTAATGAGCCTATCTTAAAAAATATTTGTGCATCTTACACAATAAAACAATCCTGCATATGATCTTACATTTTCAACGTTCCCTACACAACTAAACAATATCTTGGAGTATGATACAGAATGTGTAGGACTCATACACTTTTAAATAATTTTGCGACTCATAATAAAATATGTGTAGGACACAAAATTTATAAATAATTTTGTCAATTCTAATAAAATTTGTGTAGGAGCCAATACATTAATGATGGTGAAAGAGGAACTTATGGTTGCATTAATAAGACTTGAGTAACTCTTTAAAAATACTTATTAATATTCTACATCAAACTATTTATACTACCCTTAGTAATTAAAGCATTATTTAGAAGTGGACAAAAATGATATCTTCATTCACAACCATTGATAAAAAAAATATAGGGTCTAGGTTAATTCATTTTTACTTCTTTTAAGAAGATTCTTCTCAAATGAAACCCCTCTATATAAATATATACATACATACACACACACACACATATATATATATATATATATATATATATATAATTTAGCATAATTTGGCACAAAGGAAGTTCATAGTTTATAAGAAGTACTCACATGCATTTCACACGCCTCTTCAAAATGCTTCACCACCAAAACAAAATAAATAAATAAATAAATAAATAAAGTAGAAGTGTGTTTTAGATCAATCGGATGTCCAAACACAAGTTAACCTCTTAAATTCCACCAAATGTGAACTTAATTACCTGTATTTGCAATGTTTCCACACGTTTCTGCGCAATGAAGTATTTTCAGAAATGGTTAATATAATTAATTTAGATGCAGTGTAATCTCTTGATTTCCAATAAACTTGTACTTACTTGCAATCCCAATGCTTCTTCTAGTTCCTGTGACAGTACCAAACATTTTAAAAAGAAGCAAGTGCATGAGTTTATTTATTGGAGTAATATATAAATAGTGGAGAGTTAAAATGAGAAGAATTAAAAATTAAGAATAAAAAGAATAAAGGATACAATGTCAATTTGAACAAATCATTTAATAAGTCTATTATTTAATTTTGATATTCAAATTAATAACTCTAATCATTTAATGAGCCTATCTTAAAAAATAATTGTGCATCTTACACAATAAAAACAATCCTGCATATGATCTTACATTTTCAATGTTTCCAACACCGTTAAAACAATATTTTGGTGTAGGATACAGAATGTGTAGGACTCAAACACCTTTAAATAATTTTGCCACTTCAAATAAAATTTGTGTAGGAGCCTATACGTTAATGATGGTGAATGAGGAATTTATGGTTGCGTTAATAAGACTTGAGTAACTCTTTAAAAATATTTATCAACATTCTACATCAAAATATCTGTACTACCCTTAGTAATTAAAGCATTAGTTAAAAGTGGATAAAAATGATACCTAGATTCACAACCATTGATAAAAAAAAATATATGGTCTAGGTTAATTCATTTTTACTTTTTTTAAGAAGATTCTTCTCAAATAAACCCCCTCTATATCAATATATATATATATATATATATATATATATATATATATATATATATATATATATATATATATATATAATTTAGCATAATTTGGCACAAAGGAAGTTCATAGAGTATAAGAAGTACACATGCATTTCACACGCCTCTTCAAAATGCTTCACAACCAAAACAAAAAAAATTAAATAAATAAAACAGAAGTGTATTTTAGATCAATTGGATGTCCAGCCACAAGTTAAACTCTTAAATTCCATCAAATGTGAACATAATTACCTGTATTTGCAATGTTTCCACAAGTTTCTGCGCAATGAAGTATTTTCAGAAATGGTTAATATAGTTAATTTAGATGCAGTGTAATCTCTTGATTTCCAATAAACTTGTACTTACTTGCAATCCCAATGCTTCTTCTAGTTCCTGTGATAGTACCAAATATTTTAAAAAGCAAGTGCATGAGTTTATTTATTCGAGTAATATATAAACAGTGGAGCGTTCAAATGTAAAGAACTAAAATTAAGAATAAAAAGAATAAAGGATACAAAGGCAATTTGAACAAATTATTTAATAAGTCTATTATTTAATTTTGATATTCAAATTAATAAACTCTAATCGTTTAATGAACCTATCTTAAAAAATAGTTGTGCATCTTACACAATAAAAACAATCCTGCATATGATCTTACATTTTCAATGTTTCCTACAATACTAAAACAATATTTTGGTGTAGGATACAGAATGCGTAGAACTCAAACACTTTTAAATAATTTTGCGACTCATAATAAAATATGTGTAGGACACAAAATTTTTAAATAATTTTGTCACTTCTAATAAAATTTGTGTAGGATCCAATACATTAATGATGGTGAAGGAGGAATTTATGATTGCATTAATAAGACTTGAGTAACTCTTTAAAAATATTTATTAATTTTTACATCAAAATATCTATACTACCTTTAGTAATTAAAGCATTATTTAAAAGTGGAAAAAAATGATATCTTGATTCACAACCAATAATCAAAAAAATATAGGGTGTAGGTTAATTCATTTTTACTTTTTTTAAGAAGATTCTTCTTAAATGAACCCCCTCTACACACACACACATATATATATATAATCTAGCATAATTTGGCACAAAGGAATTTCATAGTTTATAAGAAGTACTCACATGCATTTCACACGCCTCTTCAAAATGCTTCACCACCAAATAAAAAAAAACCAGAAGTGTGTTTTAGATCAATTGGATGTCCAGACACAAGTTAACCTCTTAAATTCCATCAAATGTGAACTAAATTACCTGTTTTTGCAATTTTTCCACAAGTTTCTGGGCAATGAAGTATTTTCAGAAATGGTTAATATAGTTAATTTAGATGTAGTGTAATCTCTTGATTTTCAATTAAACTTGTACTTACTTGCAATCCCAATGCTTCTTCTAGTTCCTGTGACAGTACCAGACATTTTAAAAACCAAGTGCATGAGTTTATTTATTCGAGTAATATATAAACAGTAGAGAGTTCAAATGAGAAGAATTTAAAATTAAGAATAAAAAGAATAAAGGATACAAAGGTAATTTTAACAAATCATAAAATGAGTCTATTATTTAATTTTCATATTCAAATTAATGAACTCTAATCATTTAATGAGCCTATCATAAAAAATATTTGTGCATCTTACAAAATAAAAACAATCCTGCATATGATCTTACATTTTCAAAGTTTTCTGCACCATTAAAACAATATTTTGTTGTAGGATACAAAATGTGTAGGACTCAAACAATTTTAAATAATTTTGTGACTCAAAATAAAATATGTGTTGGACACAATATTTTTAAATAATTTTGTCACTTCTAATAAAATTTGTGTAGGAATCAATACATTAATGACGGTGAAGGAGGAATTTATGGTTGCATTAATAAGACTTGAGTAACTCTTTAAAAATATTTATTCATATTCTACATCAAAATATCTATACTACCCATAGTAATTAAAGCATTATTTATAAGTGGACAAAAATGATATCTTCATTTACAACCATTGATAAAAAATATAGGGTTTAGGTTAATTCATTTTTTCTTCTTTTAAAAAGATTCTTCTCAAATGAACCCACTTATATATATATATATATATATATATATATATATATAAGCATATTCAAAGGGCATAAATGGTCATTTGCCACTTTACAAGTCTTGAAAGCACATGATACAAGTATTTGAAGCTTAAGATGTTGAAAACGCCTTTAAATCAAAACATTCATGAAATCTTGAGCCAGATTTTTTTAAAACAAAATATTCCTGAAATCTTGAGCGGGATTTTTGAATTTTCACACACATCCCAAAAAGTGAGACTTGAAGGCAATTGGCACCACATCGCCTCACATTTCTCTTCTGATTCTCTCTCCTTCCACTGCTCCTACACACCGATTATCCTTTGAGACCGTCTTCCCTTTTCTTCGTCATCACCCAACTGTGAATCCTCCCGGTATGTCTCCTCTCTGTATAATCTTCTTGAATCATCTTTGTGTTATTAATTTTGAAATATACTTTGGTCTTAAGTGGTTCCTGCTTCTACGATTAATAGGGTTTTACTGTTACGTACCAATCTAAAGTTGCAGATCTAGGTTTTTGAAACCCAATTTCTGCACTTAAGTTTGGATATTCTGATAGCACTTCATAATTACACTTGAATGAGGTAAATTACACTTTGCATCTACTAAGACAACTCAGTTTGTTCTTGATCTAGGATTTTGTGTTCTTCCGTAGGGTTTGGAATCAAGATCTACATTTAAAGAAAATGAGCTAGGGACAACGGTTTCAGCTCGGAACGATCAGGCGTTAGGTTTACCTGTGGTTTCTTAGTGTGGCAAGGAGACACTCAGTAGCATCCTTGGTTTTAATTTTGGTATGACATTCATCCTTAACACCAATTTTGTAGTGTGTTTATATATATTTGGTTGATTAATATGCATTTTGGAGATTCTGAATTTATTAAGGGTGTGTGTATTGAATTGGTATTTTTTAAATTTGTGATTCTTAATTAGTATGTTCTAAGCCAAGATCTTGTCATGTACTTTTGTAATCTAATTGAAGAAATTTGTTAAGTCGATGGGTGTGTATTTATATTTCACATATAGGTACCTTAGGTGCTTTTATTCGCTTGAGTAAATTGGTGTCAATGAACTGGGCTTCGGTGCTTCTATTCGTCTCATAAACAGGTGAGTTTTTATTATTTTGGCATTAATTTAATAATTAATTCATCACAAATAGCTCTGTTAATATTCAAATATTTGCAGTTTATATTTGCTTATGCTGACTTAGAACAGGTGACTTAATTGATAATCGTGGGTTTTGCGTTTTACTTCCATGCATTTAAATTATTTAAATGTTTCCCAGGTTGCTTTGTTACTCATGGTTGTTTGTTATGCATACTTTCAGAGTCAGTTAGCGGGTTGGACCAAGTGGAACATATGTCTCAGCAGAAACCAAGCTCTGTTGACCAAGCTCTGTTGAATCTGATAGCCAGAAAGATGACGGTGAGCATCATATGTGAAATTATTGTTTTTGGCTCATATGGTTCTTGCTAACCGCCGTTCATTTGCGTAATATAGTAGATAGTGCTCCAAATTCTGGTCAGTTTTCGCCTGGGACGTCGTACCGGGCAGCTGTTTTAAAAAACTGATTTGCTGATACGAAATTTAAAGCTCGAGAAAAGACACCCAGTGAGGTTGGTTATGGAACATTATTTATAACCGTTTGGACACAAAATCATCTATTTGAATTTTCAACCCTAACCTCACTAATTCATCACATTTTTTTCTTTTATAAGGGGATCCTGAGAAGCTGCGTTGAGAGAAAGAGGAGCTAGAAAACCAGAAACGGAAAGGTTATATATCAACCAAACTTTATCTTTTTGTTAATGTTACATATCGTAAGAGCTTGTGAAGGTGTTGACTGAATTATGGATTGTTATGGTATAATACCAGAAAAAAGCTCGGTTGCAAGCAGCAGCAGAGGCTGCCGAAAACGCAAGAAGGCGGGCAAAAGTAGAAGCTGCGTTAGAGGCAAAGCGAAAGAGAGACCTCGAGAGGGAAGCAGCTTGTCAGGCGTTATTGAAGGTTTCCACCTTTACCTTGATAATCGAATAAAAACATTAGAGTAAAATGCCATTTCCGCCCCTGAGCTTTGGCCAGTTTTGCGAGGTTCGTCCAAATGTTGGTTTGTTAGAATCTGGATCCAAAAGGTGAAGAAGGCATGTGGGAGGGTGGTTAATATATTCATCTTCGTGCTAGGTTGCTAACGAGTGTGATCGTTTTGATCTTGTGGAAAAGTAAATTAGAAAGTAGTATTATACTAATGGTATTGCATTAGTGAGTAATGTCCATCATCCACTTAGCTCATTTATTCTAGGTTGCTATATTGGCTTCTTCAAGGAGGAAGTGAGTTTTTCTCTCTCGTAGCTTTGGTGATTACGTTTTTTTCAGTAATCACTTTTCTAGATTTTTTACGTTTGCGTAATCGGATAGTGATGGTCATAAATTCATAATCACTTTATGCCAAACTCTCAATACTGATTAAGAGAGATGGTCAAAAGGCGGGTTGGGTAACGGGTTAAACCTCATCCTCTCCCTTCTACTCCATGATGTCGGCCTTCTTGATCACAACCAACAATTTTCCCTCCGGCGTCTCATTCAGGTGAAACGACAGTACCTCTATGGCAACAGTACCCAGTTTTGGCGAGCGTGAAACTGTTTATGTCCTACTAATTGTTGAAGGTCAGGTATCAAATGATCCTAATTCAGTTTAAAAAACCAATGAGAAATAAGTTTTCTTGTTACTAATTGCTGCCTCAGACCCCCACCCCACCCCCACCCAGATTATGTTACATCATATCTGAATGATTTTGTGAAATCTTAAATGAATCAAACATGTTTTCTCATGATGTAGGTTATAGTGTATATTAAAGAAACTGTTGAAGAGAAGAATTTATAGAGAGCTGGCTAGAAAAGTACTGTTCAGCAACTTTTAATGACAGGTGGACATCTAGAGGGTGACTTGTTAGCTCCTGAGGATGTTGTTTCTTTGCCGATTGATGATACACAATTGGAGTAGAAACTAAAGGAAAGTCCCAGAGGTTTAGTTTATGGGCTTAAGGATATTATATATCAATTTTATTTTTTAAATGTTTATGAAATTATCTTCTACTATTTACAATTTTTGTATGAACTTGAAATTTCTCTTCTTTCTAATCAATATTCAGCTACATCATTTAACTTTCACTTGTGATGGGTTCAGGTCAGATTGGGTTTCGGACGAACCATGTTAACAGCTGTGGTAGGGGTCCTCCTTTGGTGACATATAGGAGCAACTGCAAGGCCATGTTAACTGCTGTGGATGGAGCTGTCCAATTGGTTCCGACCGAAGAAGTGTTGTCAAGATCATAGGAGTTTGCTTAACATGGTTCTTGAAGATTATTCTAGGAGTTTGCTTAAATGGTTCCTTAAGATTATTCTAAGAGTTTGCTTAAAATGGATTAGTTATTATTGATTTGGTGTTTATTTTACATTAAAATAATTTGCTATCTGTTGAAATTTGTTTGAATAAAAGTTTATAAGTGGCAATATTATGTAACCCTTTGCATAAAATGTTTGAATTTTTTGTGAATTCTTTATTATTTTCTCAGAATTGATTTTTTTTTAAATCTTGAAACAAAAAGGTGGGATTTTTGTTCTTATTTCTCTGTTATACTTTGCAGCAAACTTTCAAGATTTAGGTTTCCCCATTTTAAAATTAACAAGATTTAATGTAAAAGATCTGTAGTTATGAACAATTTATCAAGTAGTGTGAGTTTCTTGATATATCCGAGTTTGTTCTTGGATTAGGGGATGTATTTTGGGGGTGGGTCGGTATATAATTTGATGTAAGTCTTGGTGTGTGATCGGTTCACTGTTTGCGGTGAGAATGTACAATATATAGTGTGCGTTTGGTGTGAGCTTTGGATTCTAGATGTTGGGTGTGTTGATCATGGTGTTTTTGGATGGGTTTGTCATTTGTGGTGCTTTGATTGCTTTATCACGAGATGGTTTATAAATTAACATAAAACTAATATTGCGTTATAAATTGTCGTTGCCGCGACATCGCGCGGGTTTTCTACTAGCAAATATATAAATATATCATTTACACATAATATTTTTATAATTTGTCTATTCTATGAGTAAGGGTATAAATATATGGATTAATGTGTCTAGAACGGAAACAAGGGCAATTGGTTTGGGATTTATTTTCAAGTCTCGTGTATACTTCATTGTTACATAACAATATAAACAAGGCATGACTTGGTATTTATATTTGCCAATGGCTTTGCAACAGAAAAACCTTTTGTAACGTCTACCGCGGATGCATCAACGTCATTTCATTTATCTATGTTTACAATATAACTCAGTTTGAATCCACATAATCTAAGTGTTTGGCTATTTTTGTTAACAGAGCCGATACTTTGTCTTCGTCATATAATATAGCAGTTCTAAGTACCTTTTTAGTTCTAGGTGTCGTTGCATTTAAATTTCTCTTTAAATTTTTGTTAGAAATCGGCGTGTCAGGCACAAAGCACGGCGAACCTCCTAGAGTATTGATAAACTAACAGAAAACGAGTTCTGAGTTGTAAATTATCGGCGCCGCCCCGTACTAAACTCACCAACCTAAGTGATATGTTTCTCGCCGCATCGCGCGAGTAAATGACTAGTATATATATATATATATATATATATATATATATAAAGGGGAAGGATGTATAGAAAACCCACTTTAATTTAGAAAACCCGGGAAACTCAAAGCTTCCGATGTTTTTTTTTTTCTTGAAAAAATTTACACATGTTATATATATGTTTTTAAGGATTTTGGGCAAAAAAAATCAAAAAAGCGCCGAGTAGACATTTTTAAAAAAAATAAACAAGTTTTGGTGTAACACATGTTACATTCATCTGACATATTTGTAACATGTGTTACACCAAAACTTGTTTATTTTTTTTTAAAATATCTACTCCGCGCTTTTTTGATTCTTTTTGCCCAAAACCCTTAAAAACATGTATATAACATGTGTAAATTTTTTCAAGAAAAAAAAATCGGGAGCTTTGAGTTTCCCGGGTTTTCTAAATTAAAGTGGATTTTCTATAGATACTTACATTATATATATATATATATATATATATATATATATATATATATATATATAGGGGACCGCTAGCTAAAATGAGAACCACCTCGAGTTGTAAGAACCGTGAGAACTACACCGTGCGGGGCGAGGTGGACCAAATTCTTTTTACAAAAACGTAGTTGCGTGTATTATAAACACATTTTTAAAAAAAATTCAAAAAAAAATGTCGTGTGTGTAGTTTTGAGCACCACAAGTTTGTGTTTACGGGTACCGTAAATCTAACCGAAAAATTTACGTGTACCGTAAACACAAACTTGTGGTGCTCAAAACTACACACACGACATTTTTTTTTTGAATTTTTTTTTTACAAATGTGTTTATAATACATGCATCTACGTTTATGAAAAAAAATTTTGGTCCACCTCGGTCCGGATCAAAAAGTTCTCGCGGTTCTTACAACTCGAGGTGGTTCTTATTTTAGCGCAATTCTATATATATATATATATATATATATATATATATATATATAGGGGAAGGTTCAAATGAAAACCACTAGTTAACGCGAAAACTCGAAAACTAATTAAAAAAAGCCAAAAAAACATGCAAAAAAATTTTTTTTTTTAAATTTTTTTTTTCAATCAAATTTTCGCAGGTTTTTTTATTAAAAAAAAAAATTTCAAAAAAAAAAAAAAAAAAAAATTTTTTGTGTAGTGCACATGTGTAATACTGCACATGTGTCTGTGTACTACACATGTGTATTATTACACATGTGCACTACACAAATTTTTTTTTTTTTTTTTTTTTGAAAAAAAGTTTTTTTTTATATATAAAAACTAGCGATTTTTATTAAAAAAATTGAAAAAAAAAAAAAAAAATTTTTTGTGTGTTTTTTAGGCTTTTTTTAGTTAGTTTTCGAGTTTTCGCGTTAAAAGTGGTTTTCATTTGAACCATCCCCTATATATATATATATATATATATATATATATATATATATATATACATAGGATAAGGATCATTACAGAACACTAACTATTGCGAGAACGAAAAGAACAACTCTAAAACACTAAATTTTGGGATTTAAAGTACATATTTTTTAAATTTTATGTTTCTTACATTCATATATGTATTATATATACATAATAAAACCAAAGATTTTAACCTACACATAGTCTACATACATGTTGGTAATTTAACCTACACGTTACCTACATATGTGTAGGTTATACAAAAAGTGAATATTTTCCATATTTTGTTTTGAATTCTAGTGTAAGAAACAATACATCTTATATTTGTAACATTTTCATTTACGTTGTAGGTTTTTAGGATAGAAAAAATGGGTGATTCATTGTGTTCTTGCAATATTTAGTGTTCTGCATAGAACCTTCCCCTATATATATATATATATATATATATATATATATATAGGTAAAGAGTACTGTACAAATGCCCTTATCGTACATTACGTACGCTACAATCTCAGCCGTCAGATCATCTTCCCGCATTTTAAAATCGCATGTTGTTTTTTTTGTACCAATTTCGCATGTATTTTGATGGAATAGCATGTTGTTTTTTTTTATAACAATTTCGCATGTGATAATTTTTGATGAATTTGCATGTTTTTTTTTTTTTTTTACCAATTTCGCATGTGATAATTTTCATGAAATAGCATGTTGTTTTTTTTGTAACAATTTCGCATGTGGTAATTTTGATGAAATCGCATGTTAAAAAAACAACATGCGAAATTGTTACAAAAAAACAACATGCGAATTCAATGCGGGAAGATGATCGGACGGCTGAGTTTGTAGCGTATGTAATGTACGATATGGGCATTTGTTATTTAACCTAACCCTATATATATATATATATATGGGATGGTTAAAATGATAACAGCTTTTAACGCGAAAACTCAAAAACTAACTAAAAAAGCCTAAAAAAACACACCAAAATTACAATTTTTGATTAAAAATCCCTGTTTAAATTATATAATTTTTTTTGTAGTACACATGTGTAATAATACACATATGTAGTACCCATACAATATAAATTGCTATAAAATAAACTCCCAAAGAAAAACCTAACCCACCCCCCCTCCCCACCAGCACCCCTCAAAAACCTAAACCCCCCATCCAAGATAAAATACTAAAAAGTAAACTCCCAAAAAATCTAAAAAACACACAATTTTTTTTAAATAGTTTTAGCTAAAAATCACTACTTTTAGTAGTCAAAAAGGAAAAAAAAATGGTATTGAAAATTAGCGATTTTTCGCTAAATTTTTTTTTTTTTGTGTTTTTTAGCTATTTTTATGTATTTTTGGTTGTGTTCACATTGGTTCTCGCGGTTCTCGCAACAAAGGGTGGTTCCTAACGGATCCTCCTTATATATATAAGGAAGGTTCGTTTGAGAATAAATTTAATGTGAGAAGAAAAAGAAGAAAGGGCATATTAGTAAAATACTATTTCATTTATAACTCATATCATTAATTTTTCTCTTTTTAATTAGTTAGTCAACTAATCATTAATTATCCTACATATAGTCTACAAAACCTACACATATCAAAATTTTCCTACATATACCCTATACATTATAGAATTTTATCCTACACAGTCGAAATTTATCCTACACACCTCGAAATATATCCTACACAACTCGTAATTTATCCTACACAATTAGTAATTTATTCTACACTTTAAATTAAGTTGTTTTTTTATTAATTTGAAAAAAGTATATATTTTGAAAAGGAGTTATAAATTTAATTTAGTTAGTTATTAAAGAGTAAGAACATAAATTAATGATTTATGTAAGTTTACCAATATACCCTTATATTAAAATTAAATGCAAATATTAAATGAAGTAAAATGAAGCATTCTTATTGGTTGAAACTTCTTCTTTTTTCTTCTTACAAAAAAATTCTTCTCATTTGAACCTTCCACTATATATATATATATATATATATATATATATATATATATATATATAGATAGATAGATAGATAGATAGATATATATAAGGGAGGGTTATCTTGAGGACGCTAAATATTGCGAGAACCGTGAGAATAAATGAAAAAAACCAATCAAAACCAATTTTTAATACAAAACTCATTGTAATTAAGATACAACATCAAAAAAAAAAAAAAAGAATTTACAACATCAAGTAATTCATTTCTCCTTTCAAAATCACTATTTTTAGATTTTTTACACATGTGTAAATTTTCTTTATTTACGAATTTACGTAAATTTAAACGTGTAAATTAAATTTCTAACATTGTATTGTATTCGAATAATAATAATAAGTGTAGAAAAAAAATTGAATTTGATTCGTTATTTACCAAGTTCTCGTGGTTTTTTCATTTGTTCTCACAGTTCTCACAATATTTAGCGTTTCTCATTTAAACCCATATATATATAGGGGACCGCTATAATGAAAACCACCTCTAGTTCTGAGAACCATGAGAACTACACCGTACGGGGCGAGTTGGACCAAAATTTTTTTTCATAAACGTAGATACGTGTATTATAAACACATTTGTAAAAAAAAATTCAAAAAAAATGTCGTGTGTGTAGTTTTGAGCACCACAAAATTGTGGTGCTCAAAACTAAATTGTGGTGCTCAAAACTACACACACGACATTTTTTTTGAAATTTTTGGGGTTTAGGTTTTTGGGATGAGGGGGTGGGGGTTAGGTTTTTTTTTAGCTATTATAGTTTGTGTTCACATTGGTTCTCGCGGTTCTCGCAATAAAGGTGGTTCTCGGATGAACCTTATCGTATATATATATATAAACACAAAGGAACTTCCTAAAACTTACTTGCAACTCAGGTGGGTCCTCAATTTCCTGTACAACGAAACAAAAAATTTAAGAAATTTGCTAGCAAGAACGTGAATTGAATTGATTGATTTAGTAGAAAGAGATTAAAGTTAAAATGCTACTTACTATAACTTCCAATGCTTTCTCAAGTTTCTTCAACACCAAACCCATTGAGGGTCGTTGTTTCCGATCATCTAGCAGGCACTTATATGCAATTTCTGAAAAGATATTCATGGAATAGGAGTTCATGTATTTCTTCAAATCATCATCAGTAATAATACCTAACATTTTTTGTTCGTAGTAGCGTTGGGCTAATGGGGCTAGGTATTCTTCTTCACCATTTTTGAAGCACAACCTCCCACATAAGACTTCGAACAACACTACTCCAAATGAATAAACATCAGACTCCTTAGTGAGGATCCCTGAATTGATATATGCTGGATCACAATAACCATATGTTCCACATGCGTTAGTAATTACATAAGTGACACTTTCATTTGCTCGGCCTAATTTTGAAAGCCCAAAATCGGCAATCATAGCTTTCCAGTTGTGATCTAACAGAATGTTTCCACTTTTAATATCTCTGTGGATAACTCTTTGATTTTTGGCAACATGGTTATGCAGATGATTCAGACCGCGTGCTGCATCCACACATATACTGATTCGTTGCCTCCATGTGAGTGGACACCTGTTTTTCATCGGTCTCAAGTATTTGTCGAGGCTTCCATGTTCTGCGTACTCATAAACGAGGAACCTTTCGTTTCCTTTTTGACAGAAACGAACAAGGGAAACAATATTTGGATGTTTATAACGAGAGAGCATTTGAATCTCTGTTAAAAACTCTTTAATCCCCTGCGCAGACCGCTGATCAGTTTGTAGTTGCTTTACAGCGACAACGGTAAGTTCCCCAGAAAGTGAGAGTTGTCCTCTGAATACAGGGCCATACCCACCCCTTCCGATCAGGGTTGTGAAGTTTTGAGTGGCTTCTTTAATGTCTTTAAATGGTATTCTGAGGTGATGTAAGTCTTCAATCAAAGACATTTTCTGGGAATATGAAGAACAAGAAGAGGAAATAAATGATGCTTAGAAAGATCAATCCAAACAACAATGAACAGTTAAATTGGGTAACCGCACAATGACTGTGAATGGAACATGTGTGACGGGGAGGAGAGAGTTGATATCTTTATTGTAGGGGAGAGCAGAAACTACCAGGGAAGTTTCAGCGAACATGTGTGACGGGGAGGAGAGAGTGGATATCTTTATTGTAGGTGAGAGCAGAAACTACCCGGGAAGTTTCAGCGAACGTGTATGACGGGGAGGAGAGAGTGGATATCTTTTATGTAGGGGAGAGCAGAAACTACCCGGGAAGTTTCTGCGAACATGTGTGACGGGTAGGAGCTGAGAAAGATCTTGATTTTAGGAGACATAAGAAATTACTGGTAAACTTTAGGACTGGATCCAGGAAAGTTTCAGCCAACATGGAGGAGAGAAAGACCCCAGGAGTACTATCTTTTTTGTGGGATAGAGCAGAAATTAGTGGTAAACTTCAGGACTGGACCCAGTGAAGTTTCAGTACCTAAACCCTTCAATATCGAGATGTGATGGCATTAATCTAATATTATTCATATATTAGTTAGATTAATTTTTTTTAACCGCAAAAATTACATAACCACCACTCTTAAATTACATCAAGTTTACCCTATACCAGAAATTAAACACTTGAACACTGGTCTCTCCCCACAAGGCACAAACCCTCTACTTATATTAAGACTATGGGGTGTGGAGGAGAGTCGTCCTTAAAGGATGCCACTCCACATCACCCGACACGTGAATATCCGAGGAGGATGCCCCTCCAAGAATGAACCAAAGGGGTAGAGAATGGGCTTCCCCCCATTTTCTAATTTTTTTTTTTAAATTCAACATATTTTAAACATTAAATAAGTTTTAAAATAATATCATTAATATTAAAAAAACATTACATAACTTAAAAAAAAGTACATAACTTATAAAAAATAGTAGGTTGCTAAAAATTTAAAAATTCTAAGAATTCCATTTTTGGCGATCTTTTCTTTCGTTTTACGCAAAACTAGACGGTATTCTTCCGGATACGTGTCGATATCGGTTGTCATTATCTTCCATTCCTCTAGTTCTACCCCCTCTTGCTTCAACCGAACCCGTTCGTCTACTTCACATTGCTTCGTTTGTGCCTTTTGGGTTGTGACCTCGGTATATGCTTTGAACTGAGCCATCAAGTTGTCCATTCTCGAACTGCCCCCGATGAGGCTTGTTTTTTTTTGCAGCCGCTGCCTTTTTGGCTTTATCCCTACCCGGGGGACGTGCCTCCTCTCGAACTACATTCTCTTCGTCGTCAAATTCCGGCTCATCGTTTATATTTATCTGACATCGTGCGTCCGAGCCCCCCGCACTATAACTTCCAGTCTCTCTCTCTCTGAGGTTTTGGTCCGTTTAGAACTTGAAACCTCGTTTGGAACTGGCGCCCACTTCTTATTGGTTCGCATAATCTCTCATGCCCGGATGTGTGGGAAAACCTGTCGATGCTCATCTTCATATCTACGCATTGCCTCTTTAAAAACGCTTTCGTCACTCCACCCACTTGGACGATTAACATATAAATTATTATAATACCTGCAAAATCGGTTCACGACCGGGTGCATCTTTTGCCACTTCGAAGCGACAGAATCGAGATAAAGATCGCGATACAGACCTTGTTCCATAATCGTAAGGAATTTATCTAGTATTTCTTTACAAAAACCATCGCCGGTTTAGCTATTTCCTATATTTTTAAAATGTAACAAAATATATATATTAAAAAGTTTAAAGTTTATATATTAAAAAAGTTAAAATTTATATATTTTTACATACCAACAATTGAGCATTTTGACGTGTTAATCCATGACTTAGCTAATGCATCCTCCTCAATCTTTGACCATGGTTGGGCCTTCGCTCTCGAAGGTTGATCACCGGCTAGAGGCGTCACTTACTTCCCTTTTTTTTGTTTGGAGGTTTGGGGTAGCGTGTCAGACACATATTCTTCAACTTCATCTTCTACGGGTTGAGACGATTCTATTGATGGCGGTGAAGGTTATGGTTGCGAGTTGAGCGGTTTTCGCATTAACATTTGTTGTATGGATTGCATTTGGTTCATTTGAGCAAAAGCGTTGTGGCTTTGTTGGAAACCCAAGAAAGAGATTTAAGATGCCGACCAACTCGGATCCGTCGTTGGATAGTAGTCGGGTACCGAGAAAACGTTTGGGTTTGGGTTCGGGTTGTTTAGATTCTATGGATCCATGGCTAAATTTATAAAAAAGATGAAGAAATTTATAAAGTTGAGAGACAGATTGGGTTGGAATGGTTTAAAAATGGGGTGAATGATGTTTATTAATAGATAAATTAATTATTATTTTTTTTTTGAAAAGAGAGCCGTTGAACGTATTTATTTCAAAGATAAATTAACTTTATTTTTTTAAAAACTAGTCGTTAAATGGCATTTACCCCAAACCAAATGGCCCATCTTAGGCGTCCAGGAGAAGACGGGCCCAGCCCTAAGGGGCAGTGTGCTGGCTCGGCGCCGAAGCCCGCCGCCCCTAGGCCGGTCCCCATACCAAACAGCCTAATATATTAATACATTTACTATTACAATTTATTAATTTATAATATATAACTAGTATTAATGCCCCTGAGGTGTGGCGGGAGGCGTAAAACCATGCAAAATAGCACCAATGCCACACTACCACGACGAACGCCGAAAAACTCGTAAAAACAAAATAAATAGAAAAGGAGTAAAATAAAACTGAATGAAAAGCAAATGTAAAATCATTGAACCACGCACACCCATTGCGGCGTGTTAATGTGAAAAATTTAGGATGAAACGTAAAACACAGAAAAATACCTAAGTTGATCTCAGACCCGCGTGTTGCGACGAACATCTCAAATGGGCAAAAATAGACGAAAAAACGTTTGAATGAATGGTAAAAAAATTTAGGAAAGATGAAAACTATGGGGGCCAAAGTTGAAAGTAAAAAAGTGTTAGGGTTAAATTGCAAAAAGTGAAAGCTTTGTCTTAAAAGTAAAAAAACCAAAGGGGTTAAATAATAAAGATCAGATGTTTTGGATTAGAAATGACAAATATTAAAAACTTTTTGAAATATTCTCTAAACATAGGGTACATGAAACACATAAATGTTGCTAATTTATAATATGGAAATAATAGTTTCATTCAAGTGCTTTGATGCATACTTGTTAAAAGTTATGGGCTTTTATGCCAAGGCTCATTTTCCAGACAAGGTAAGGTAATTACACTTTTAAGACAAAGCAATTGCATTTTAATTCTTTATGTGATTGGTGAGGCGTATATTCTATATTCTGATGGGATGAGTTTTTAGCCAAATTCTAGTAGGATTATAATTAGATTTCTACTTTTATCTAAGGAAAACTATAACTAGATTTCTACTTTTATTTAAGGAAAACTACTTTTCTATACTAATATACTAATATTTTAAAACTTTTGGTACTAAATAGATGATATTAAATGTTTTGTAATAGCTTTTTTTATTTTTATTTGAAAAATAATGTTATTTTTCTAATACATAACATTTTTTTTAGTTTTTTTCATTGTGTGTTTATTTTTTTTGTCAAACACTCTTTTTTTGCGCTTTATCTTTAGGCCCAGACGAGACATATACGCATTGCGAGCGCCTAGCGCCTTTGATAACTATGCATTGATTAACTAATAATATATTGCTAAATATAACATACACATGCAATTTCTTTAACTATATTATACATTAAAAAGTATTTATTTGGGTGTACTATTATTAAGTATAAATATAAATAATTGCTAAATATAGTTACCTGTCAAAGAATTAATGGTATATATACTTTTGAATTTAAATAATTTTAATTTAGTTAGTATATTATAATTTAATTTATTGGTGTAATTTAAAATCAATAATAAATAAGTTATTTGGTATTATCATAGAAGATAATTAGATAGTTATTTGAGTTTACTTTTTAATAGTGGGATAAACTAGTGAGATATGTTGGATTTTTATAAGTTATTAACTATAAATAATATGTAATTTACAGTAATAACTACTGGAATCCTCGATGTGAAGCGGTCAAAATTTAGTTTCGATCGATATCAATTTGGTTCGTAATAATACCGGCACTCGGTATAGCCTATTGTCTGAAAGAAACAAACAAAAAATAAAGTCGTTAAACTTCATACTATACACATTTAACGGCCATTTAAAAAAGGTTTAAACTTTACTAGTACTTGTGCCAAAATAAGAACATAATATAACGTGAAATCCATTAATAAAATATGTACTTAAGCTAATGTTTGAGATTTAGCACTATTAACTTATTATTCTTGTGTCGTTTTCCATTTCAAATTACTTACGGGTAAATATATTCACACAAGATAGGCAAGTTTGTCGTGTATAGGCCGCGTATAGGCCTATACGTGACGTATAGGGGTGGCTCAAAATCAGAGACTGGCCGGTATCAGTTCTAGTTTGGCAGTTGTCTATACGTCGTCGCGTATAGGCCTATATCGGGTGTATTGAACCCCTCGTACAGGCCGTTGCCCTTTATACGCCTTGTATAGGTCTATATATAGAAGGGTTTTCTTTAACAAACATTTTATATAATATTTATCATTTTAGCAATGTTATTTAAAAAATAAGTAATTTTTTTAAATAAATAAAAAAAACATTTTTAAGTATTGTATCGTATAATGTAGTACAATTAAAGTACGGTAACCGTACTACGCTTCACCAGGTGCACTCTCACTCACTCAGTTCTATCGTATAGTCTATACGTTGTCGCGTATATGCCTATGACTTTTTGTGTTAACTATTACATTGTAAAACGAAGAACTATATATAGGAGGAGAGAACTGCTGGTGACATCACTATGAAAGCGATCTCTAACAGCTAGTTAAATGATGTAATTGTAGCAATTGCTGGATAGTTACATTGAACAGCTGCTTCTAGAGAGAACAAGTTAAAATAGTTGGATTCCTTAGAACTACCGGTAAGAACCAACACTTCTAAGAATCCATAACTCCTTAGTCTTTAGTTTTTAACTTTGGTTGACTTGACCGTTGACTTGTTGACCATCTCCTTTACAATCTAGCACTTGTTCTTCTATTCTTTATTTTTTGAAGGCAACAGTTGTGTAGTAGAAATTTGGCGGTTGTTTTGGGAAGCCTTCAAGGGAGGAAAACTACTGGACAAAATATTGTACTTCAACTTATTTCAACAGCCAGGGAAGATGGTCCCATTGGATTTTGGTTTTCATCATCAGCAGATCTTATATAACCTAACAGTATTACCCTCCGGGATAGTGACTTATTTGAAATACCCGCTGAGTTAAGTATAAGCAAAAATGTATCTAAGCTCATAAACTTTATTAATCATCCATCAAAATGTAATTTTAAATACATAAGGGTTGGAATATAAACTGGTAGAGTTTTAACTCTTTACCTTATAAGCTTGAGGCAGGATTAAGTAGAGTTGTGGATTCTTAAGTGTGAGACCCATAGATGATTGACCCATTTGAACTTAAATAATCATGAATATAAGCTTGGAAATCGATGGTTGGGCTTAAGTAGACAAATATAATTGCAATTGTGTTTAATGCGTAATCAGATCAAGCCCTCAATAAATTGAATGCCAGGTGATTGTTATTCCATTGCATATAATTTTTTCTGGACGAAAAAAAAAGATAAGTGTGAGGATGTTATGTGTTGACTAAACTGCCCCTAGGGTTGTTCAATAATCACCAGCCTCTGCTACTATGTTTTTCGTGCCACGCAATGGCCAGATGAAGATCCCTCAAGACACGTGAGGGAGTGAAAATTCAGGAAAATAGGCTTTCAACCTATTTTGGGAGCTAAGTAATTGGTATTATTCGATTCCAGGGGAACTAGAGGCTTCCTATAGGCGATTTACGCCCAAAAATCAAGTTTTCTTCATGTTCCTACATGCAAAATCATTCCAACTTGAAGATGGAAGCTGCGATGAGACACATGAATGGCTAAAACCTCCCGTGACTTCCCCCGTGTGAATCGTTGTTAGGTTTTACACATTAAATTTGTTTGATTACTTTATGAACTGGTACATCTTGCCCACTTGTGTTTGGCTGATTTAAAACATTTGTTTGTCTTTGAATTACTTGTCATTTTATCAAACATATTTGTGATTTCTTGCATCGTTGGCAGATTGGTAAATAGGTGGGTAGTTGATATATTCAAGTGGACAATTGGACTGCTATGGTTAGTATTAAAAAATATCTCTAATTGCTACTTCAACTAAGTAATATTCCAAGGTCATGTCTATCTGGTGTTCTTGTGATTAAACTGGGTTTTTATTTAAGCCTACAACTTGAATCTCGGAGAGTGTTGCTTTTCTTTAATCTAATAACACATTTCTCAATTAATTTTACTATTTTCTTTTGAATCAATCCCCAAATCAAGATTAGTAGTTATTAGTTATATAATTTTGCTAAACACTAACCACATATTTCTTGTGGAGACGACTTTACTTACCCATATTAATATAGGCATTTAAGTCATAAAAATACGTGTTTTTTTATTAGCCTACGATAGTTACATCAATAGGGACTAATGACCCACGTTGACCAGGTAGTGAACCAGTCAAGATTGACACTACATCAATGAACCCTTCCGATGCTATTTATTTGTTTCCTGGATTTATTATAATTGCCTCCAACCTTCCATTGCCATGTTTTAGACATAATATAGATGTTAATATAAACCCTTATGATAAGACATTCAAACACATTTGCCTATTCTATAAAACAAAAAATGCTTTTGTTTAGAATGCAAAGAAAAACATGCTTATGTCATTACTACATTAACCTGCCTGAGTACCCTTAGCAAGTTTACTGAGATATGCCTCTGGCTGTCATGACTGTGTTTCAGAGGCTTAAGCGTTGGATTGACCACCGACTCGACCGAGTTGACCACTTGTTGATATGGGTTATTAATGGGGTTATGGATAGGGCGCGCACAATATCCGGAGGATGATCCTACCCCTCTAGATTGTTTGAAATTTGTGAAAATAGAATTTTTCATAAATATAGGAAAACAATTTTTTTCCTATTTTGCACAAGAATTAAATATAAGAAACTAAGGTTTCTTTATTTGTTTATTTGTGGGTTTGTGTTCTATGTTGGAAGAGCTTCGCAACGAACTAAACCATGTCCAAAACGGAGCTAAGATGAATGAGATATCGATGCTCAAAGTTTGGTGTTTCAAACATAGAATGCTGAAAAAAGTGGGAAAGTGGCCCCTTGTCCCACATAGGAGGAGAGATGAAACTTAAAGGGGTATTTAAGTGGGAACTCCTCATCCTTATTGTTTCATGGAAGCACACACTAGGTGTACTCGCGAAGGGTGCGGAACACCCACACCCACACGCGCGCGCGTGGCGTGGGTGATGTGGTGCTTTAATGGCGCACTTTGCACTTCGCACGCTCGCATCGCCACGAGCTGCCTTTGTATTTTTGACCGCGTGCGCATGGTGGAGCACATGGGCAATAGGGACCAAGTGTCACACCCCAACCGATGGCGGAAACATTGGGACGTGGCACTGAGCGAAACAGATTGTCCAAGAGAATCCATAACAACTATTAGTGACAATATATTTAACGTCAATGTCCCATACCACTAACATATAAAGTAAAAACAATCATTACAGACAGTGTGTCTCATAAACAAATAAACTGATAACTCAGATTTCTTATTCAGTGGGTTTCTAGACTTCCTACTTCATTCATCAAAGCATAACATCCTATCAACTTGTCACATACGTTAAAATAATGTCAATACATAAAATGTAAAGGTGAGTACACAAGTTTGAGTAGCATATAGTAAGAGAAAGCGTTTACGCATAACCAGCATGTGTCACGTAACGGGCGAAGCAAGTAACTATCAGAACTACGTTCACACTTAACAACAAGACTGCGTTGTAGAGTATGCGCGACACGTGTCCAGCGGACAAGTGAAGTAAAGTAATGTGATCCCTAGCAACCCCTATCCACGACAGGTGCTGAGTCCAAACTATAGTACTATTGTTGCTAGAGGCGGTATAGTGTAACACTGTATAAGCATAGTACAAGCATTCAAAGTACACGTATAACATGCCGGAGCGGTTATCGTTATAAAGTGTTTACGTTGTGTGTTATTTGTGTTTTGATATAGAGAACGTATGTAACACTCAAAAGTGCGTTAAAAGAAAATGGGTTCGAGTATACTCACAGTATGTGTTTAACAAATAAACACAGCCTTGATTGGATTGAAGTGAGCACGTTGGAGTTAGCCTAGCACAGAACAATAGCGTAAGCGTTGAACAACGTGTAAACAGATTGTCGGATGATGGGGTGTTCGGATGGTGATCCGAATGGATGTGTACCCATTCGATCGGATGGTCATCCGAGCGGATGGCCATCCGAGCGGATGGCCATTCGAATGAGATGTGGGTGTTTGTAAATTGTTTTGAAAATTTTTGAACTTTTCGTTGTAGTATTTAAACATGTAAGTATGGATGCCAAGTCATCCGATTGAATGATCATCCAGACGGATGGCCATTCGATCGGATGGCTATTCGATCGAGAAGTTAGAAGTTTGAAGTTTTGGTCAATCATTTTGAGCAAGGAATTTTATGTGGGACAGGTCACCTGGTCGAAGGTTCATTCGATCAGATGGTCATCCGATCGGATAGCCACTCGAGTGGGCGATCTGTTGTTTTGAAGTTTTCTAAGTTAAAAAGTTTTACGGTTTAACGGAGACGGCGTGACAACGTGTCAAACAACGGAAACACACCCATGATCAGCTCATTCGATCGGATGGGAACCACCCCATTCGATCAGATTCACTGTTCTGGATGAAGGTTCTTGTTCAACCCGTTAGTCGATCATCTCTCCGGTGGAAATCCATCTTCAAGTCGGTTCTCCACTAGAGAATGAGTAGAGAGCCTGAATGAGTCTAGATTCCATCCGTTTTGTGTAGAATGTTGAAGAAAAGTTTGAAGAAAAGTAGAAAACAGTTGGAAAATGTTGAGATCTCGTTGAGATTTGTGTTGAAAAGTGTAGAAATCCTTTAGATCTGAACCAACCTTGACGGGATGACGTCACACCATAGTTTGCATACGTAACCGTGATAATGTCACCTTCAAAGAGTCTAAATTAGTTGATTTTGGGAAGAAAACTGGTGTTTGTGTATGATTTTGATGGAGAAGTGATTGGTGATGATGAAAGTACAAGATTTGAGGAGAAACACTTACGAAATAGCCTTTAATCGAGAGAAATAGTGCTTGAAAGTGACTTGTGAGTGAGTTGGTCGGATAGAGATGTCACATCAGTGAACAGTAGTGTACGGCGTGTATTTATAGGGTGAGAGGAAAGACGTAAGGCGGTGAGCGAAGTGTGAGGTGTCGGATGACCTGCCGATCGTCGGATGGCCATCCGAGCGGATGGTCATCCGGACGGTAGTCCATTCGATTGGTTGTTTATCCGGACAGCCTAGTTGTGCGAGTTAGTTTTCCAACTTTTGTTTCGTGCGTTAAGCGTTGCGTTACACTTAAGCGAGTTGCGAGTATGCGTTGCGTTGAGATAACCATATAACATTAAACAATTAATCACACAAATAACACAGATAACACATAAAATGCATAAAAGTAAATCTGTGTTTTGCATTGTGAGTGCGTTGCGATAGCGTTTAGTATAAACATGCGATGTAATATGCGATAAAATGCGTCTAAACAGTAAGTGTTGTAAACTGTGTTTAGATGCGATAACTGCGTTTTGATTAAGCATTGTGAACGCATTGTAAAATATAATTTAAAGTAGTTAACCAATATCGATAATAGGAATCTCGAGAGTATAAGTCAATTAAACAAGAAATGATAGACAACAGTAATAACCCAAACGGTTGGGTTGTTACAGCCTCCCCTACTTTAGGGAATTTCGTCCCAAAATTAAGGCACATGCGTAACGAAGAGTTGTGGGTATTTAGCTTTCATATCACTCGCGAGTTCCCAAGTGAACTCGGCGCCGGGTTTGCCTTCCCAGCGAACCTTCACTATGGGAATGCGAGAGCGTCGGAGTTTCTTGGTCTATCGGTCCATGATTTCTACTGGCTTTTCCACAAAGTGTAGAGTTTTGTTAACTTGCAGATCCTTAAGAGGGACATGCAGGTTTTCTTCGGCTAAGCACTTTTTAAGGTTCGAAACGTGGAAAGTCGGATGTACGTTGCTGAGTTCCTCCGATAATTCGAGTCGGTAGGCCACTTTGCCAATTCTTTCCAGAATCTTAAAGGGACCAACGTATCGTGGCGCTAGCTTTCCTTTCTTGCCGAATCGGATCACCCCCTTACAAGGTGAAACGTTTAGGAGTACGTGATCACCAACTTCAAACTCAAGGGGCTTGCGGCGTTTATCGGCGTAACTCTTTTGACGACTCCAAGCTTTCAGGAGACTGTCTCGGATTTGGAGGATCTTGTCAGTCGTTTCTTGTAATAACTCAGGACCGGTAATTTGCGCGTCTCCGATCTCGTGCCATAAGGCGATCGGCATTTTCTTCCATATAATGCCTCAAAGGGTGCCATTTGAATACTAGCGTGATAACTGTTGTTGTACGAGAATTCGACTAAAGGTAAATGCAAATCCCAATTACCCCCAAAATCTATAACACATGAATGAAGCATGTCTTCAAGGGTGCGAATCATGCGTTCAGTCTGACCGTCAGTCTGGGGATGGAAAGCAGTACTGAGGTTAAGAGTAGTACCAAAAGCGGATTGAAAAGTTTCCCAAAGGGGTGAGGTAAATCGACCATCACGGTCAGAGATGATGTCACGAGGTGTCCCATGTCAACAAATGACTTCGTCGGTATAGATTCGTGCTAATCGTTCAACCTTATAGTCTTCTCGTATCGGTAGAAAGTGTGCGGATTTCATAAGATGATCAACGATAACCCAAATGCTATCGTGGCCTGATGGCGTGCGAGGAAGTTTCGTAATGAAGTCCATAGCTATACTCTCCTATTTCCACATCAGGATCTCGGGTTGTTCGAGTAAGCCAGAGGGTCGTTGATGTTCAGCCCTGACTTTCGAACAAGTCAAGCATCTCGAAACAGAGAGAGTGATATCCTTCTTCATTCCTGACCACCAATACCTGGCACGGAGGTCCTGGTACATCTTACTAGCACCGGGATGAATGGAATACCGAGACTTGTGGGCTTCAGTCAGCAAAATCTCTCAGAGATTATTGCGGCTAGATATCCAGATGCGATCGAGATAGTGAAAGATAACATTCGGTTTATTCACTAGTTGGTTGTCGGTTCCAAGAATTCGTTCTTCCTTCAAAGTGTTTTCGAGAAAACAAGCGTGTTGAGTGTCGCGAATGAGAGCTTCGAGGTGTTGTTTGGCTTGAACATTACGAAGACTATGTAAATAGCTTCGTCGGCTAAGAGCATCGGCAATGACATTTGCTTTGCCTGGGTGGTAGCGTATCTCACAGTCCTAATCGTTGAGAAGTTCAACCCATCTGCTTTGGCGCATATTCAGATCTTTCTTGTTCAAGATGTGTTGTATGCTCTTATGGTCGGTGAAGACCGTACACTTACTACCATAAAGGTGGTGTCGCCAAATATTTAACGCAAAAACAACTGCACCGAGTTCAAGATCGTGGGTTGTGTAGTTCTTTTCGTGGACTTTGAGCCAACGAGAAGCGTACACGATAACCTTGTCCCGTTGCATAAGCACACAACCAAGACCTAGGTTAGAGACATCACAATAAACAACAAAGTCGTCATTTCCATTGGGTAGCGCGAGTACGGGAGCGTCGCAAAGCATACGCTTGAGAGTTTGAAAGGCATCCTCTTGCTCGGTTCCCCAAACAAAAGTCTTGTCTTTGTGCGTAAGAGAGGTGAGAGGAACGACGATTTTAGAAAAATCAGCGATAAATCGACGATAATAACCAGCCAATCCAAGAAAAGAACGAACTTCAGACGGGGTTTTTGGTGTAATCCAACTCTTAACTGCTTTAATCTTCGCGGGGTCGACATGAATACCTTGGTTGTTGACGACGTGACCGAGTAATTGAACCTCCTCAAGACAAAATTCACACTTGGAGAACTTGGCGTAGAGGCAATTTCCTTTGAGAAGTTCGAGTACCAAACGGAGATGTTGCGCGTGTTCGGCTTTCGTCTTCGAATAGATAAGGATATCATTGATAAACACGATGATGAAGCGGTCGGGAAAGGGTTTACACACATGGTTCATCAAATCCATGAAAACTGCAGGTGCGTTTGTATGTCTAAAGGGCATAGCGACAAATTCATAATGGCCATAGCGGGTGCGAAAAGTGGTTTTAGGGATATCTTCCTCCTGAATCCGTAGTTGATGATAACCAAAGCGTAGATCAATCTTAGAAAAACACGTAGCACCTTGCAGTTGATCAAATAAATCGTCGATTCGGGGCAAAGGATAGCGATTCTTGGTAGTAAGCTTATTGAGTTCCCTATAATCGATGCACATTCAGAACTATCCATCCTTCTTTTCCACGAAAAGGACAGGTGCGCCCCATGGAGATGTGCTAGGGCGTATGAAGCCTTTATCAAGTAATTCCTGGAGTTTACTAGAAAGTTCGCGCATTTCGGATGGTGTGAGGCAATAAGGGGCTTTAGCAACAGGGTTAGCTCCAGGAATGAGGTTGATATGAAAATCGATATCATGAGACGGAGGTAGACCGGGTAAATCAATAGGAAAGACATTAGGAAAATCATGAACCACAAGTACCTTTTCCATCGGCTTCTTATCCTTCTCTGCTACTACAATGTGAGCCAAGAAAGCCATGTATTCCTTTCGGAGATACTTGCTTGCTTGAATGCACGACATAAGTTTCAGTTCCTTCGAAGATACTTCGCCATAAACACAGAGTTGGTCGCTATTAGCAAGAGAGAAGCGAATCATCTTTTCGAAACAAACAACTTCGGCACGATTTTCACGGAGAAAATCCATACCTACTATGACATCGAAACTACCAAGTTGCATTGGAATGAGATCGATCGGGAAAACGTGGTTGTTGAGTTCGAGAGTACAATCATGGAGAATAGAACTAATGGTGATGGTTCTTCCGGTGGCAATTTCTACATCGAACGTCGTTGGGAGGTTAGCGCGTTTACGGTTTAGGAGCTTCTCGAATTCAAACAACACAAAACAGTTATCGGCTTTAGTATCAAATAAACACGAAGCATAAATACCGTTAACGAGAAACGTACCATTGACACCGTTGTTGTCAGTCTGAGCCTGGCGGACATTGATGTTGAAAGTTCTTCTGCGGGCTACCTGATGTGGTTGCTGCTGCTGGTGTTGCTGTGGTTGGTGTTGTTGCTGCTGCGGTGGTTGCTGCTGCGGTTCTTCTTTCACAACTCGATTCGGGCAGACGTTAGACAAGTGATTCGGGTCACCACAAGAGTAGAAGGCTCGCGCATGAGCAGTGGGCGCAGGAGCTGCTTGGTTACCCTGAATAGCGAGGGGTTGAGTTGGTGGTGCTGGGGCTGTGGCAGCTTGTTGACGTGGGCTTGAATGGCAATGAGCGGTAAAGTGCCCATAGATGTTGTAGTTGGCACAAAAACGACAATTCACCCCTGTAGGTTGATGGTAGGTGCAAGTAGGGCAGAGAGGGTTAACACCAGTGTACGCACGCTTAGCAGGGGGTGCGTTGGTGTTAGGAGCTGTGACTTGTCGGTTCTGGTTGGTGTTGGGTTGTACGGGTACAACGTTGAGGGGAGCGGCGGTAGTAGCGTAGTTCTTATTGTTGTTACCCTTGCGCTTGTGGTTCTGGCGTGAAGACGTTGAAACTTGATATGTTGTAGTGTCGGTAACAGGAGTAGCAGTGACTTGATTGAGGCTTTTGGTTGGGGTTTTGAAATACCTAGCTAAGACTCGCTTGTCGTTGATCTCAGCTGCGAGTTGGTATGTCTCCTCAATGGTAGCAGGTTTAGTTTCCTGAACAAATTCAGCTACACAGTCTGGTAAAGCTCGAATGTACTTCTTGATCGTGATATCCGGTGTTGTCACTTGACAAGGACAGATGATGCTGAGCTGATTGAAGCGACCGATGAGACCAGCGTTGTCACCTCCTTCTTGTTTGATATGCCAGAATTCATTCTCCAGCTTCTGCACCTCATGAGGAGGTCAAAACTTCTTCATCATAAGCTCCCTGAGCTCTTCCCATGAAAGGCCATAAGCTGCATCATTATTGCGCCTGTTGCGCTCAGCAGTCCACCAGTCCAAAGCCCTAGACTGAAAAACTCCAATTGCGTTAACAGTATGCAAATTTTCTGGGCATCCGCTTTGCCTGAAGGTGACTTCGATTGAGTCAAACCACAGGAACATGGCACTGGGCCCATTTTCACCAGTGAAGTTAGCAAGACCACAGGCCTTGAATTGCTTAAAGCTGAAAGGCGCTTTCGGAGAGTCGCTCTTTGATTCAACAGAGGACTTGCTGCTGACATCGTTGATCTCGCTGACAATCTGAGGTACGACCTTGGCCATTTCCTTAGCTACCAGCGAAGCGATGCGCTTGTCAGCATGGTTGCGTCGAGCTGCGCGCGAAGTGTGTGATCCAAATGATGACATTGTCTGCAGCAAACATCGTCATAGGATTCAAACGAGATGTGGTTATATCGGGTTTTCAAAAAGTTTAGTGTTCGTAAAACATCGTTTATTATTATCACTACGTAAAGCACAAGAATACGTCGAACACGTAGGCACATAGTCAAGTAGGCACATAAACCACATAGTCACTTAATCACATAAGCACGTAGGAGCACATAATCCACGTAAGCACATATTTTGAACGTATTCACCTATATTTTGCACGTATTCACCTACATATTTTGCACGTATTGACTTATCTTTCAGGTGTGCGATTTGCGTTCGAGAGTCGTGCGAGTAGCGTAAGAGAGTAGCGTTGCGAGTAGTATAACGAGTAGCATAGCGTACGAGAGTCCATAGTTTGAGTTGCGGTTAGTTAGTGTTTGAGATTCGATAGCTGTGCGAGTTGTGCGCGTTTTGTAGAGCAATGAAAGCGATGAGAGCGGGAAATTCGTAAAAATTTCCAAAATCGAAACATATGAACATATAAAACATAAAATCGATAGCGCGTAAAATCAGCGGCTGCGAGTTTAGAATCGAAACAGAACGTCTTGGGTGCTAGACATCAACTACCCAAAGTGATTCGACTATCCACACGTCCTCGAGTACACGCTTTGGCCTAATGGACGGTGCTCTCGCCAAAATGTGGCGAACGGCACGCATCCTTTAAGCTGCTACACAAATCGAGTCATTGGAACCCATCAAGACTTTGGTGAAAGTTTTGTAGAACCAAAGTAGAGATTGGAACTAGTTATTAAGATGCGAGTTTCACCCCTAACTTAACAACTTCGTTCCTGAGAGTATGGTAAAAGCACGAGATAGAGGTGGAGAATTCCGTCGAGATACGGATTTCACAGCTAACTCGACGAAAGTTCTCATGCTGAGAGCAAAAATACATGTGGAGTGAGTGATTTTATCGAGAGTTCTTGGTTTTCACACCTAATCTCGATACAATCACTCATTCGAGTTATGCGAGTGTTTTTTTTTTTTTTTTGAAAACGTGTGTATTGTGTCAGCCTTAGGAAAGGCAAATAGCATTTCAGCCTTAGGAAAGACTAATAAGGTATAGCATGTTCAATTTCGCACAAAGCAACCTTTCCTTTAAGAGTTCGAACGAGAGTATCAGGAGTAAGCTCGTGCTAAACCCCTACTCGGTTCGCACAGAGCGGGTCTGTTGGTATTTAGACTATAGACTAGGTCAATCCTAAGACTCGACCTAATTCCCTATAGTTATGGCTCTGATACCAATCTGTCACACCCCAACCGATGGCGGAAACATCGGGGCGTGGCACTGAGCGAAACAGATTATCCAAGAGAATCCATAACAACTATTAATGACAATATATTTAACGTCAATGTCCCATACCACTAACATATAAAGTAAAAACAGTCATTACAGATAGCGTGTCTCATAAACAAATAAATTGTTCTGACAACTCAGATTTCTTATTCGGTGGGTTTCTAGACTTCCTACTTGATTCATCAAAGCATAGCATCCTATCAACCTGTCACATACGTTAAATAATGTCAATACATAAAATGTAAAAGTGAGTACACAAGTTTGAGTAGCATATAGTATGAGAAAGCGTTTACGCATAACCAGCATGTGTCACGTAACGTGCGAAGTAAGTAACTATCAGAACTATGTTCACACGTAACCACAAGAATGCGTTGTAGAGTATGCGCGACACGTGTCCAACGGACAAGTGAAGTAAAGTGATGTGATCCCTAGCAACCCCTGTCCACGACAGGTGCTGAGTCCAAACTATAGTATTATCGTTGCTAGAGGCGGTATAGTGTAACATTGTATAAGCATAGTACAAGCATTCAAAGTACATGTATAACATGCGGGAGCGGTTAGCGTAATAAAGTGTTTGCATTTTGTGTTTTTTGTGTTTTGATATAGAGAACGTATGTAACACCCAAAAGTGCGTTAAAAGAAAATGGGTTCGAGTATACTCACAGTATGTGTTTAACAAATAAACACAGCCTTGATTGGATTGAAGGGAGCGCGTTGGAGTTAGCCTTAGAACAGTAGCGTAAGCCTTGAATAGCGTGTAAACAGAGTGTCGGATGATGGGGTGTTCGGATGGTGTTCCAAATGGATGTGTACCCATTTGATCGGATGGTCATCCGAGCGGATGACCGTTAGAATGAGATATGGGTGTTTGTAAATTGTTTTGAAAATTTTTGAAGTTTTCGTTGTAGCATTTAAACATGTAAGTATGGATGCCAAGTCATCCGATCGAATGATCATCCGGACGGATGGCCATTCGATTGGATGGCTACTCGATCGAGAAGTTAGTAGTTTGAAGTTTTGGTCAATCATTTTGAGCAAGGATTTTTATGTGTGACAGGTTACCTGGTCGAAGGTTCATTCGATCAGATGGTCATCTGATCGGATGGCCACTCGAGTGGGCGATCTGTTGTTTTGAAGTCCATCATCTTTCCGGTGGAAATCCATCTTCAAGTCGGTTCTCCACTAGAGAATGAGTAGAGGGCCATAATTAGTCTAGATTCCATCAGTTTTGTGACACCTGTGTCACTTCAACCATCATACAAATATTGTATTTCATACTTGGGATTTGGATAAATATGTGTATCGTTTGCACATATCAATTCTTGTTCGATTTCGAGCTCTAAATCGCTTTCTGGAAGGTTATACGCGAACTGATGCGTAAACGTAATCAGTTTAACGCGACAAACACTCCGTAATAGTGACATAGGCATAACATAACTTAAATAACCTTCACATAACTTAGAAATAAGTTTTGGATGGTTGGGTGTGTTGAGAACAAGTTTGTTCGATCACAGGGACTATTTGTGTCAAACTGTGAAACTATACCGATTTGTATGGTAACGAACATTCCGGAACTTTATCATAAGTTAAACATACCCTAAATATCCTTTACATAGCTTATAAATAGGCTTTGAGGGGTTCGGTATGCTAAAATAAACTTTATTGAGCAATAGGGACTAAAAGCGTCAAAAACTGCCTAAGTTTGCATTTTCGCGCATATCTTACGTTCTGAAGATATTCCGACATCCAAAAATTTATGTAATTATTAAAATATTTTAGTTTAGTGATTGGCATAATAAAATTCCATTCGTCGCTTAATTTGGATCGTTTTTGCGTTCGTTACGACTTCCGTCGTAATTAACCGAACAACGCAACCGTACGGCCAAACGAACCGACATCCGAGATATTTTTGAGCATGTTTTAAGTTCCCTATACTTTAACATCATTTTAGAGCTTTAAAATGAGGTTAACGGGGCTTAAAAGTGTCAAATATGCATCAAAATGCAAGTTTCTCAAGTTCAGGGGCTGTTTTTTACAATATGCCAAAGTGTTCTAGGCGGGCCGCGTAAGATCTTGTGTAGATCTACGCGGGGCACGACAGACCTGCCGACAGGTTCTTTGAATCTGGCTCATTTTTGAGGTTTTGATGGTTTTAAACCCCTGATTTGGCATACTTTGGGCTAGAATTTGATGGTTTAACATGTTCCCATGGTTTTGAATACCATGTGCCCAAGTGGAGGGCCAAGATCGAAGCACGAAATGCGAGAAACGATCCTAACGGTTTACC
The DNA here is from genome assembly GCF_002127325.2 of Helianthus annuus. Taxonomy (NCBI): domain Eukaryota; kingdom Viridiplantae; phylum Streptophyta; class Magnoliopsida; order Asterales; family Asteraceae; genus Helianthus; species Helianthus annuus. Next base: position 120,486,501 of record NC_035437.2, read on the forward strand.
GAAATCTATATAAACCCAACCCCATTCATTTGCAACTCACTTGATCTGATTGAATTCTCTAAGTTGAAGCTCAAATGCTTCATACCTGAGAATTTATAGATCATATCTTCCTAGCGTGGACCCTTTGTAAGCATTCTTTCATTCTTTTATGCGTTTTAAGCACGAAAGTCAAATAGTGTTTGACTTTCTGCTTTGACCAGGTTATGGTCAACAAAAAGTTCGTTTGAACTTTGTAACATAAGCATAATCACGATGGATATAGTCCCGTGTGACTATACCTACTGATTACCAAGTTAATTAGGCGTAGTGACGAGTCGTAGTTTCGGCCAAAATGCGTATTTTTAACCAAACTACTCTTGGATATCAAAACACTTTGTCTTGATATCAAAACCTGTTTTCTAACTTAACTAAACATGTTTTAACATGTTTAGCTCGTCACTTTTAGTCTTGTGCTTGTTTAGAGTCGTAAGTCAAGCGGTCTAAACAACCGCTTAGACTTTCGAACCCGGCCCGTTTGGTCGATCTTTAGGATCCGACCAAACATGTTTTGTGACCATAATTGTATAGGGAATAACCTTCCGAGGTTATACCTTATGGTCACTTCGTTTAAATAGTTGTATGATATTTAGTTTATATGCCTTAGGTAAATGACCAAAATGTCCTTTTTACGCATAAATTCATTTTAAGCATATGTAACCTAAATTTTGACATCTAAACTGATTAGGCAAGGCATATAATACTTGTCATAGGACTAGTTAGGCGGTCCAAACGCGTTTTACGCGTGACACGTTAAAGTAGCGTAAGCTACCTAAACGGGTTGTAATGGGTCGTAAGCACTTAGGATAGGTTTCGTTTTAGAATGTAGGCTTTGTTAAACCATATTACATGAGTTCCCATACTCATATGGTTTACGAAACCTCATTCTATCCGATCTTCCGACTTAGGTCCGGTTTATTTACTTAGTTACCTATATTAGGTGCCGTTTGATTCCGTGATCCCTCTAGCTTTGCTTGGTTGTTATTCAAGACTTCTAAGCATCCTCAAGTGAGTACATAGTCCCCTCTTTTACTGTTTTCAAATATTTTGGGGTGAAATATGTGTACCTATTTGTTATGTTCATAATTTAAAAGTATAAATTGATTTTACATGTTAGTACTTATCTTTTGACAAACTGAATGATTATTTATGGTCTAAACACTAATTTTTCAAAGATTATAAAACAAATTGTTGGATTGTACTTATTTTATATGTTCACCAGATCGATTGGTAGTATGATACAACGCTATAGGATTGGACACCCCATTCCTGTTGTTATGGAATGTCAGAAACCGATATTTTATCCAAATAGGGATTGCCTTTGTGGTATTTCTATAGTCTCCTATGTGTATTTTGATACACTAAGGTTTGGTTGAATTCTAAAATCACATTTTCATTGTATATTTTGTTATACTCCCAAAAGTATAGTTTGATATGCTCTCATGTGTGATATTGTACAAAACAACATATATTTTGTTAATTACTAAAACATAGTTTAATATGTTATTTATAAAACCAAAGCATAGTTTAATATGTTATTAATAAAACCAAAGTATACTTTTGCTATACTACTGAAAATTATTATTTTGACGACTAAAGTATATTTAATATACTATATGTTTAACTATTTTGGAACTGAAATATATTTTAATATATTACTTAATCGACTTTCTTAAAACCAAAGTATATTTTTATGTATACTACAAGCCTTTTTATCAAAACATATTTTATACAAACTCATTTTACATATTAATTATTTACGCATCTTTATTTATATCATCTGATTTTCTTATTACTTGTTATATGATTTATAGAAGAAAACATGTTTAAGTTCATGACTATTTTTGTTAAAACATTATTTTAAACTTAGAAGTCATGAATCCTATTTTAGTAAAACCTATGTATCTCACAGGCATTTTTATGCTGACGTACCTATTTTACACATGTTTCAGGTGCTGCTATGTGATGATTGTTGATACATGCTATACATAGGATGGACTCGTGCCTTAGCGACTTTAAAACTTGAAAGACAATATTCGTATTTAGTTGATTTATAATAAAACAATGAGTTCAATAATTCAATAAACGAAATTATTTAATCCATGGTTGTGAAACAATGATTCTGTTACAATACTCCCCGACGTTTCCACCATGTTTTGTTGTTTTACGTGGTCGGGGTGTGACAGAAAAGTTGGTATCAGAGCCAATGGTTATAGGGAATTAGGTTATTAGTAGTGCTTTGACCTAGACTATAACCTTCCTAGGACCCTAACACAAGTTATCTTGTGTTTAGTTTTAAAACAATACCGTCGCCTATCTTTAGGTGACAACCACAACGAGAACACAAATTTCGAATCTGATTTGAAAACTAATCATCTATTCTAGGATGATTTATTATAAGGTTTTGAACCTTTAAAGTTTTCAAAATCTCGTCAAAGTTGGGTCTTATAATGTGAACACGTGCAATCTGGAAGAGTGGATGCATGTACTCTGAGCTTTCTGTCTAAGGCTAGAGTGTTCGTATAAATCCACATAATCGGACCAGTCACTCTTACCTGAGAACTCTTGGGGTGAGTGTCCACTTATAGGCTAAAGCATGTCTTCGCGATACATTAATATGACCCACTTACTTTGATTAGTCACCATCTCATTTGTTTGCCTTAGGTAACAAACAAATGATCGCAATTTTTATGTGTTGTCATTCTGTTTTTATTTCCCTTGTTTCCTCCCATGTCTTCCATTTTCTTCATGATGCCTCTTCATCGCAACAACACTCAAGTATCCGAACCAGGTGCTACAATTGCCCAACAAATAGGCGTCGTACTCTAGAGGACCGTTGATTTAGCTATCACCATGACTCGCCTTGGGATGAAGCCGTATAAGGGAACCGCTCCTTGGAGCAATCAATGCAACCGTCATCATGCGAATCAGATACCCTGTTTCAAATGTACCCACGGTGGACGATGGGGACATTTGGTTAACATGTGCCGCTTTGCTGTCCAAAACAAAACTGTTACAAATCCTGCCGCTGCTCAACCTCCAAATTTTGCTTCATATGTCGCCTTGGCATATCTAGCACCTCAACCTCATGAACTTTATAACTTGTGTATCGACTTAAGCACGTTTAGTGCAAGGTTTCAAAACACCTTTCGTTACACAAATTCCAAAATCCAAAATAGGATCTTTCTATCCTCATAATTAGATCCTTGTGGATAAATATCGCTCAAATCAGAGCCCTTAATTGAATTCTTTGTATGCTTTAATACGTACATTACAATTCAATACGGACAAAGCCGAAATTCCTATTAAGATCTTCGTATCTTCATGGGTAGATTCTTGAAGATGTTTAAAGTGCCAAATGAAATCCACGGATTGGATTCCTGGTGTGCTTTAAATACCCGTGTCCAAAGATAACAAATTAAAAGTCAAATTAAACAATTATGTGATTATGTGCTTATGTGTTTTCTTATATGTTTTGTGTTTTGTGTGATCTGAATATTCATTATCCAAATCCTCATAGAATCTTCCATATCTCCATATGAGGGATTCATAGTAGGATATCCAAAGGCACTACCTTAAATCCTTAAATGGGCTTCTAAGTTGTAGTTAAGTCCCTTGGATTACAAAGTACTATTCTATAATTGGACCCCTTGAGTGGTCTAGTTAAAAAGATTGATTCAAAAAATCTAGTTAGGAATATCATGTGATGATATAGCTGAAAAGATCCCTTAAGTGGTCTATTTAAGGAGATCGTACGACGGTCTAGTTAAGGAGATCATGTGTTGATCTAGTTAAAAAGATTGTTCGTTGATCTAGTTAAAAAGATCCTTTGGTGGTCTAATCAAGTCACTTCATGATTATTCAATTGATTTTTCCCCTACGCATTATGAAATGAACTGTGTGGATTGTGCAAGGAATTACGTAATTATGGATGCATACATAATTATGGAATTCAGTGCATAGAAACCACAGCAAGTTTTGTCATGTGTTAAGACCTATAGTGATGAGAATAACGAAACGGGAACAATGTAGAAAGGGGCATGGTGGATACGCCGCTGGTACTTCCTATATATAAGTGTTCCTTATTACATTGTGAACGTAGCGTTATTTAAGTTACTAGAAGTCCTGGACATTGACCAATGTCATTTTATCTTTCACTCTCCGACTCTGATTTCGAGCACACACAAGTTTCCTATGATAGTCTTCATAAGAAACGTTCCTTTGTTCGTAGTTCGAAACTCTGTGTTTTGTTACTACAAGGACTTCACTTTGACAATTAACAATTTCGCTAAGAATCCAAACATGACCCAAAGTTTATTTAAGGTTCGAAGGATTCATTCGAAAGCGAAACAATCACAGTTGTCTTCACAAGTTTCCTCTAAAATTAAATTTTGGGACGAAATTTCCTAAAGTAGGGGAGACTGTGACACCTGTGTCACTTCAACCATCATACAAATATTGTATTTCATACTTGGGATTTGTATAAATATGTGTATCATTTGCACATATCAATTCTTGCTCGATTTCGAGCTCTAAATCGCTTTCTGGAAGGTTATACGCGAACTGATGTGTAAACGTAATCAGTTTAATGAGACAAACACTCTGGAATAGTGACATAGGCATAACATACCTTACATAACCTTCACATAACTTAGAAAAAAGTTTTGGATGGTTGGGTGTGTTGAAAACAAGTTTGTTCGATCACAGGGACTATTTGTGTCAAACTGTGAAACTATACCGATTTGTATGGTAACGAACATTCCGGAACTTGATCATAAGTTAAACATACCCTAAATATCCTTTACATAGCTTAGAAATAGGCTTTGAGGGGTTCGGTATGCTAACATAAACTTTATAGATCAATAGGGATTAAAAGCGTCAAAAAGTGCATAATTTTGCATTTTCGCGCATATCTTATGTTCTGAATATATCCGGACATCCAAAAATTTATGTAATCATTAAAATATTTTATTTTAGTGATTGGCATAATAAAATTCCATTCGTCGCTTAATTTGGATCGTTTTTGCGTTCGTTACGACTTCCGTCGTAATTAACCGAACAACGCATACGTTATGGCCAAACGAACCAACATCCGAGATATTTTTTAGCATGTTTTAAGTTCCCTATACTTTAACATCATTTTAGAGCTTTGAAATGAGGTTAACGGGGCTTAAAAGTGTCAAATATGCATCAAAATGCAAGTTTCTCAAGTTCAGGGGCTGTTTTTGACAATCTGCCAAAGTGTTCCAGGCGGGCCGCGTAAGATCTTGTGTAGATCTACGCGGGGCACAACAAAACTGCAGAGAGGTTCTTTGAATCTGGCTCATTTTTGAGGTTTTGATGGTTTTAAACCCCTGATTTGGCATACTTTGGGCTGGAATTTGATGGTTTAACATGTTCCCATGGTTTTGAATACCATGTGCCCAAGTGGAGGGCCAAGATCGAAGCACGAAATGCGAGAAACGATCCTAACAGTTTACTGAAATCTATATATGTGACACCACGTAAAAACGTGTCCAAATTATATATAGACACGTGTCCTGAACTTTAAACATGTGGAAGTTTCGTGAAGGACTTAAAATGTCAACATGCCAAACTTGAGCCTTTGATTGACACTACATGGATAATATAATCTTAATCGAAAGATTAATTGAATTGAAGAAGCCATTTGTGTAAATATATAAAAGATAATAAAGCTTCAGGAATTAACCGTGTCAACATGTTAATCCCACCTCTGAGTGACTTTTTAAACATTCCCCAAAAGCTTTGTAAATTATATTATACACATTGATAAATGGTTATTAGAGAAATTATAAACCTCGGCTATTAGTGATAGTTCACACTACAATTCAAGAATTTTAAGTTCATATGCAAAGCCGACAAATCTTCATGTTTTGGACAACTTCTTTAACTCCAAGGAAACACATTTGCATGGCATTGTTATTTGAGCATTCAGAACTGGTCATATGGACAATTACACTGAATTATTGTTCAAGATTCGGACATTGGAAATGCATTGAAAAGTGTATGAAAGTTTTAAAATTTTTGTCCTCTGGTCAACGGTTACTGACCGTATAGCCCTAGGCTTACGGTCCGCAAGGAGGTAACTGGCGATGTAAATCAGGTTCGGTTACGGACCGCATGAATTGTGACTTACGGTCCGTAAAATCCGGATACGGTCCGCAAGATGTTTAGCTTACGGTCCGTAAGCTCGTCACTGGGTAGAATTTTGGACAGGTGTATGTTCCAGCTGATTAACCGACTTTAGGTGACTTGTTTCGAAACAAGGGACTATTGGACGGTATATACAAACCACTAGGACACCTGGGGTGATCCTAGGGCCTCCCATAACAGCTGGGCTTGATCCAAGAGCTTATGATCAAGTATATAAAGGCCTTTGAAGTTGAGTCTCAAAGCTCACATTTGCAACATTCAACAATAACCTGTCTCTGGAGCTCGCAAGGACTTGGAGAAGACTTCGAAGTGTAGAAAAGACAGCTTGGACCTGTAGTAAGCTCCTAATTACCTGTTTAGTCCTTATAATTAGCTTAATTACTCTAAAGTCAAACATATCGTAAATTTAGTTTGACTTTCGTTTTAATTACATATGGTTTAACCACTGATCAAATGGAAAGTAGTTATAAGACCACATTAGTATAGGTGATTAACCCTTAAAAGGGCATCTCTTAATTATCTCGTTTGACTAGTTAATTGTCGGGTCAAAGTAGTTTGACAAAAAGTCAAACTGGACAGAATGGTCAAAAATGATTAAAATCAATAAACCAAAGGTTCTAAATTATATTTTAACATTCTAATAACTTGGTAATTGATATTAAAACATGTTTTATCTGTCTTAACCCGACAATTAATAGTCTAAGGTCATTTTATAACCGAAAGTCGCAAAAGCTTGACTTTTGCTTTGACTTTCAGTTCTGACCCGTTTAAGCTTAATCCTTCCATGTTTTAAGCTTCCATTAGAACCACATTATTCAGTAGTATAACCCTCTGAAGTTATATTGCATGATGCCCTGTGGTTTGAATTATATGCACTTGATCGTAATTATGCTTAACAATGCCTTAAACGCCCTTTTGTCATACAACTGAGATTTTTAGCAATGTGAATAGACTAACACCTTTGCTACTGATATTTAAACATGTCCCGAAAATTTGACATCAGTTTTAGGTCTAGAATAGGAGTTATGCTCAATAGCGCAATTAAGGAGCTTTTTATTAATTAAAAGGCGTAATTAGCATAAAGCCTATCTAAACCCGATTTTTGACACCAAACTTTTTACCTACTGATGTAAAATAATATTTTTGGATTTTGAAGATTTTTATTTATTTTTAGGCTGAGCATAACAAAGGATTATGGCTTGATTTCGGTAATTGTCGGTTTTACCCTTTTCATGCATAAAATGAGTTTTACATAACTTTTCAATGCCAAACCTTTTGCTACTGATCCTATGACAAATAAAATATTTTGAACCTTTTAAACTGATCAAAAACTCAGATTTCCTATTTTAACCCAAATACCCCTTTAAAACCGATTTTTAAGCGTTTTTAGCACCTAGTTTGGGTCAAAACTATTTTTGGCATATAAAACTTATTACCCACTGATGTTTTAAGCTAATTTATATAATTATACAGTAAACCAAAGTTTTTAAACTCAGAAGTCTATTTTGACCTTTAAAGCTTATGTGAAATTACCAAAATGCCCCTACGGTGCATTGTTGGTTATATAAGATATATTTCACATATATAAAATACAAAATGCATGTTTTTACTGATTAAATCATACCTGGAACTCAGTTTAGTATTTAAACTCATTTATGGGCATTAAAATCACCAAAATGCCCTTATGGGACTTATTTTGGTTTAAATTACTTTTTGGGCATATATGTTAATATATTACTGATATATTAACATATCTTGAGCATAATAATGATTAAGACCTGTATATAATTTATTTGGTTAACCATTACGCGTTTATGCATTCGGATCGGTTTACGTGACTAGTTTGCGTAAAATAGCCGAATCAGGCTTAACCTTATCATTAAGTTCTCATTTTCCAGAATGTGTTTAGTTTACCCCTATTTTACAAGTATCCAAGCTTGTCGGGTCTAAACCACATTCTATTCTGGTCTCCGCTTAATCTAGCGTTTAGAACTGTAAGGTTTCCTTCTAGCTAGCCGGTCTAAGTCCTTGACTTAATTAAAGACCCGTTAGCATCCTAATAGGTTAATAAACCTCTTATACAGATTAAATAGCTTCCGGTAGAAGGTGCCTTCGAAAAGCTTTAGGATGTTACTACTTGCATCAGGTAAATACTTTTAACTTATTTTCCCTTATACGGGCTTGGGATACGGTATTATAATAATGCCGCTTGGTCGGGTATGGGATTATTCAATCGGATTGTGATTTAATAAATCCGCATAACCCATTTTAATCTGTATTGGTTGATAACATAAACATTGGGGGTTAACGACCGTGTCATGGATATCCTCGGCTCATTTAAGTTATTAATGGCCACGACCTATGCACGGGGTGCAGGCATGCACCTGACAGATGCAAATGCTAAATACTAAATTACCCACAAGTTGAGGATAACTCCTCTGTGGGTTTTATAAGTGGTGAGTTAGTTAATTACGTTCGGCTTCCAAACCGGCCCCACATGTGTGACAAACATGTAAAACTATATACATGATTTTAGTAAAGATTGTCCCAAGTTATAAATGGTTTGTGCCATGTGCACTCAAATCAATTTTCATAAATATTTTCAAAATGAGTTAGTTAAATTGTATTTACCAGTGTAAACTGACGTATTTTCTTAAAGACTGATTGACAGGTACCTCTCGAAATAGGCTGGAGCTATAGGGTGTCATAGAGGATCTTGAAAATCGATAAGATACCTGAATTATGTAGTTTTTGTTTCCTTGTACATTTATGATCCGCCTGTGGATCTTATTACATTCCAGTCTGTATTATTCTTGTACTCAAACACTCAGACAATATGGTTGTAATAGTTTATTTACCCAGCCTTCCGATGTGCTATATTATTGTGTGTATTGACAATGATGATATCAACTACGTCACGATACTCCCCGCCGGACCCACCGGTAATATGTGGAAATATCGGGGTGTAGCAATATAAACCCAACCCCATTCATTTGTAACTCACTTAATCTGATTGAATTCTCTAAGTTAAAGCTCAAATGCTTCATACCTGAGAATTTATAGATCATATCTTCCTAGCATGGACCCTTTGTAAGCATTCTTTCGTTCTTTTATGCGTTTTAAGCACGAAAGTCAAACAATGTTTGAATTTCCACTTTGCCCAGGTTATGGTCAACAAAAAGTTCATTTGAACTTTGCAACGTGAGCGTAATCACGATGGTTATAGTCCCGTGTGACTATACCTACTGATTACCACGTTAATTAGGCGTAGTGACGAGTCGTAGTTTCGGCCAAAATGCGTATTCATGCGTATCTTGTAACCAAACTATTCTTGGATATCAAAACACTTTGTCTTGATATCAAAACCTGTTTTCTAACTTAACTAAACATGTTTTAACATGTTCAGCTCATCACTTTTAGTCTTGTGCTTGTTTAGAGTCGTAAGTCAAGCGGTCTAAACAACCGCTTAGACTTTCGAACCCGGCCCGTTTGGTCGATTTTTAGGATCCGACCAAACATGTTTTGTGACCATAATTGTATAGGGAATAACCTTCCGAGGTTATTGAAGTGCGTGTAGTGTAATATATTTTTAATGTATATTTTAAGCCCTTTTACACTTTTTAGCCAAGTTTTAAATTTATAAAACACGATATTTACTAACACTAAACACACATATGGGCAAGTGCACCCATCGTGGATGTAGTATAGTGTTGGTAAGATACCGAGGTCGTCCGAGGACACAAGAGCTTTTAGTACCGGTTTATCCTCAACGTCTAATGAAATCAAAAGTTAGAAAAAGGTTTTTAAACTAGAAAAATAAAACTAACTAAAATGCTGAAAAATAAAAAAAAAATAAAAATAGATAGACAAGATGAATCACTTGGATCCGACTCGTGTGTAGTGTAACCTTTGATTATTTCCGCACTTTTGCACTTTTTAAGAGATTATCTTAGTTATTGTAGGAGGCCCCTCTTTTGAAGGTGGCGTTACCCTCAACCCAGTAGTTTGAGTCAGCAAGGATACAATCCTAACGGGTCGGATTATTGAAAGATAGTTAATTAAGTTATTAATGTATAATGTGGTAGGCCCCTCTTTTGAAGGTGACGTTACCCTCGGCTAAGTAGTCTGAGTCAGCAGGGATACAGTCCTAAGTAGCCGGGTTAAAGTTTTAATAGTAGCTTACATATGAGGAGATCAAAGAGTTTGCACCCCCGCCATCCAATACCGGTGGGTATTGAAGGAGGTCCTACTAAATTTGATCCAGGTCCTTTGCAGGATTTATACACTGAACAATAGCAAGACTCTTACCAAACTGTTCCCTTAACCCCCGACCAGGTAGCCAACATATCTCCATATAGACCGTGGAGATATGAATGGTGAAAATCTTTTATTTTATATAGACAGTAAAATAATGCCAAGACACCATGGACAAATGATAAGGAAGAATCACCTTCAACATAAGAAACTAGTTATTAAAGTCATTAATACATAACCAAATAAAAAGTGCGAAAAGATTAAAAATAAAAAGTATTACACTAAACACTTGTCTACACCAAGTGATGTAAGAGATGTAGGCAAACATGGCCTTTGATTGTCAAGAACTCTTACGATCAATCTTGGATCCCGAGACGACTCACACACTCTATGATGGATGATGGTGGTGGATGATGGAGTTGTGATGGTGGTGGGTGGTAGGTGAAGTGTGAGAGAGGTGGTGTGCCAAGTGATGGTTTGCAAATGAGCCAAGCACCCCTATTTATAGCCTGAACAGCAGCTCGGGCACGGCCCCGTGTCCATCCTTCTGCTCTTTCTTCATTAATTACAGTTTGTCTGCATTAGTTGACCACGCCCCCGCGTCCGCTGAGCACGACCCCGTGTGCAGAAGCGTATCTGTACTATCAAGGTTTCCCTAGATTCTGCGAATCTTAGAGTTGACCATGTCCCCGTGTCCGCTGGGCACGCCCCCGTGGTGGGTGATAGAAGCTTCTACAACTTTGTCTTTTTTGCTGACACTTGGGCACGCCCCCGTGCTCATTGAGCACGGGGCGTGTTCAGTCTTCTGTTCTCTTGTTTTTGCTTGGGAAGATGCTGTCGGGGGGTCGGGCATGCTACGTTTGTTCCTTTTCTTGTATTTATGTTAGATTTAGCTATCTTTTGCTTCTTTTGTTCATTTGAGCTCATTTAATCCTGAAAATACAAAAGGAAGATAAAAACACACTTTTTCCAATTTTAAGTACTAAAAAAGGGTTAGTTTTATGTCACAATTGATGTAATTTATATGTTGCATTTTGTGCACATCAAATACCCCCACACTTGAATCTTTTCTTGTCCTCAAGCAAAACTCTTTATAATGTGTCTTTACACTCCCAAATGGAATGGGTAGAAGAGAAGGTTTTTGGGCTTGTCATAGAGTGTTGGGATTTCCAAGATTCTTTATTAAGTTTTATTTTTATTTATTTACAATCCTATTCGTCATGATTTATTTAAAACATTACATAAGATAAATTACTTATTAGGGCATAACATGCCTTTTTAAAATTCCATTTACATACAAGTTCACATACCTCACGGGGGATCACTCAACACTCGGCCGAAGATGTATTTTTAGTGAATCACTCGAGAGCGGCATGGAACTTACTCCTACCATAATCTTGCCAAGCAATCAATCCTCCTACTTTTTAACTATACACCTTTTTAAATATCAAGAGGACTTTTGGGGTGAAGGGTTAGACTTGGGCTAAAGGTGGGTGGTTGGGTTAGTGGTTAGTAAAAAGGGCGAAAGGCGTAAAAAGCATCGGTTTTTCGGAAGACTTTTTATTTTTCATAACTTTTTATTTTGATGAAGCATTTCTTTCAAACAATTTTTTTTTTATTTTTTTTAATTTTTTTTGATAAACTTGTCTGTTTATTTCTTTTGGCTTCATCATCATCAATTTTTTTTCATAAGCAAGTCATAAGAAAAACCGAGCATTGTTACTAAAATAAAAGGGTTTAAAATGAAAAAGGATTTTGGTGGGTAAAAGGGTGTTTGTTTTGGGTTAAGAAATGAAAAGGTTTAGGCTCAAAGGGGTTAACTAGGGGGATTTTGGGTAGGTGGTAAAAAAAAGAAAATAATGGTGTAGAAATAAAAAGGGTTAGTCCTAATGCCTCCATCATTTACTTACTCAGGTTTAAGTTGGTAAGGACTAGGAATGTATCGTCGTGGCAAGTTCTAGAGTCGTAAGAACCAAGCGGTTATTCACACAAGAAACGAAAAATGAGCATTCAGTTTAAAGATATGTATTTGTATGCTCAATAAAGGCTCAAAACTCACTTTTTGTGGGAATGGGTTTTTATGTGATCAAGTATATATAATCAAATTTTTACTAAACTTGTCATGCCGTTTCATAATTTTCTTATGTTGGTTCTTTTTATCATGACGCTATCGGTTGTAAATTTGTAAAAATATAACCTTTTCTAGAACTTGAAATTCTCAAATTAAACCTAAACAAGTAAAAAAAATGAAAAATTTTGAAAAATAATTGGGGTGATTTAGCGGTTCCAATAGAGTTTTTTGTAAGGCTTGTATTTAGGACTTGCAAGATTCACGGTTTTAGCACCCCCCCACACTTAAATTACACATTGTCCTTAATGTGTCCCAAAAATAAGTTTTTAGGTTGATTGAATGTGTAAAAAGGTGTGAAAAAGCCAAATTTTATGTTACTGGGCGTCTAGACACGACCCCGTGGTGTCCGGGCACGGCCCCGTGTTCAGATCGCCAGTAACAGAAATTGTCAAAAAGAAACAGAAACCTGGGCACGGGGGCGTGTTTAGTGAGCACGCCCCGTGTCCAGTTACCTGAACTGGGCATTTCTTGCAGATTGTGCAGCACGGGGCCGTGTTGGGCGGGCACGGCCCGTGCTGAACTTGCTGTAAAGAAGAATTTTTTTGTAGGATGGCTCTGTTTTTGTGCATGGGGTGCTGGGGTTCAAGTTTCCCTGGTATCCTTCACCATCCCGAGTGTGTTTTGGTCCTGAAAATTAAAACTAAACTAGAAAACATAAAAATTAATCTAAACTAAACTAAGGATAGTTTCGCGGAATGCCTCCGTGGTGCGCCACGTTTATAAGGGTCCTTGGCTAGACCCAAAGCCTGGTCATATGTTACCAAGTGGGATGTTTTGCATCCTATGCTACACCGTCGGAGAGCATCATCCAAACTTGAGTCGATGACCTTCATGTAGTTGAACGGGTCTTCGTCTTCTACTCTTTTTCCAACTCCAAACTTCATTTCCTCGTCCCCAATCCGCAATGTTAGTGTTCCATCATTCATGTATACCACTGCTTGGGCCATAACTAGGAATGGCCTCCCTAGGATGAGTGGTACTTCGGCATCTTCCTCCATATCTAGTATGACAAAGTCGGCCGGAAAGACAAATTCGCACACTTTGACCAATAGATTTTCAGCGACACCTTGTGGATATTTGACGGATCTATTGGCGAGTTGTATGCTTATTTTTGTAGGGCTTGTTTTCCCTAAGCCGAGTCGGTTGAACATTGATGAGGGCATGAGATTGATGCTTGCCCCGAGATCGGCTAGTGCATTACGAATGGGGGATTCCCCAATCGAGCAAGGAATTGTGAAGCTTCTGGGGTCAAGCTTCTTTTGCAGGAGTTTGTTGAGTAGTAAGGTGGAGCATTCTTCGCCTAAATTAACTAATTGCAATGATTCATTATTCCTTTTATGATTGAGGAAGTCCGTCATAAATTTTGAATATTTAGGCATTTGAGTTAGGACTTCGATAAATGGAATATTAACATGCAATTGTTTAAGTAAATTTTCGAACTTTGCGAATTGCCCATCGGTCTTTTGACGAATTAACCGACCGGGGTATGGAACCGGAGGAGTCTTAGTAGGCTCTTGAATTGGTGGAGAAGCCTTCTCTTGTTGGGGCGTGGGTGGAGTTGTGGTTTGGCTTCTTTCAGTTGGTGGTAATGGAGCCTCTTCGGGACCCACGGTACGGTTTCTCAACGTTATGAGATGTACTTGTGCCTTTGGGTTGGTTTCGGTATTACTTGGTAACACGCCTTGTGGTCTCTCGGAGAAATTCTGAGCTATTTGATTTAATTGTTTTTCAATTTTTTGTATACTAGCTTGTTGATTTCTAAAATTCGATTCCAAATGTTGAAATCGATCCGAGTTTTTCTTTTTGGTGTCGGAGATGAGGCGAGATACAGTATCTTCAAGCCTTTCTCGTCCACCTTGTTGTTGAGAGAAATTTTGTGACTCGCTTCTTGGTTGTTGAAAGTTTGTTCGTTTGTTTAGATTTTGTTGGTTACTACCATTTCCGGGCTCTCTCCAACCAAGGTTAGGGTGGTTACGCCATCCTTGGTTGTAGGTACCCGTTGGAGGACCCGACGGCCTAGGTCTATTATCAATGTAGTTCACTGTTTCTGTTTGATCATCTACTTCTTTCATACAACTCCAATTTTCATGTCGCCCACCACACCCTTCACAAGCCATGACCGAGGCTGTCTTTGCCATTTCTCCCTTTTTGATTTTTGAAGAAAGGGCCTCGATTTGGGCTTGTAAAGAAGTGCTTTCATCAACCTTATGTGCGCCCGGGGCAATAGATTTATTGCCTCGGGAGTGTGCCATTGAAAATTGGTTTGAGCAATTTCCTCAATTTGATTATATATTTCATTTGGGCGACGATTACCTAAGAGTCCCCCGGAGCTAGAATCAAGTGTTTGTCTTGTGTGTGGCAACAACCCATTGTAGAAAGTGGATACTTGTTGCCACACCGCAAGACCGTGATGAGGACACTTTCTTAGTAGCTCCTTGAACCTTTCCCAATTTTCATATAAGGATTCCCCATCCTCTTGTGAATATGTATTAATTTCAGTCATTAATTTAGCCGTTTTAGCAGGAGGGAAATACTTATATAGAAACTTTTGGGCTAGTTCATCTTAGGTGTTTACCAAGCCAACTGGGAGGGCGTTAAGCCAAGCCTTAGCTCGGTCTTTTAGTGAAACTGGAAACATTCGAAGGCGGATGGCGTCGTTTGATGCTCCATTGATCCGAAAGGTATCACATATTTCTAAGAAATTAGTAATATGTAGATGAGGATCCTCGTCCGCAAGCCCATGGAAGGTTGCGGAGTTTTGAAGCATTTGTATCAAATGTGGCCGAAGTTCGAAGTTGTTGTCTTCGACATTCGGTGCATTGATAACGGCGCCAAGATTACCTATGGTGGGTCGTAGGTAATCCATGAGGGTACGTTGGTCCGCCATTGGAAGTGGGTCCCACGAAACTTTCTCTTGGTTTTTAGCTTTAAGACTTTTTCTTAGAAAGCGTTCGGGTTCGTCTAGGGGTTCTTTTACGTCTCTATTAGAACTGGAGCTCATACACTACGTGGAGAGTTCAGATGTGGCGCCTGAGTTCCAAGTAGTGCAATAAAACAAAAAGAACGATGGTCAGAAGCTTCACCACGGCCCCGTGTTCAGATGAACATGGCCCGTGGTCGGAGATACAGTGATTGTTTTCAGGATCCCTGTTATTGGGGAGTTCGACACGGCCCCGTGTTGCACCGACACGGCCCCGTGCTCAACTCTCTGTAACTTCGGAAAATAAAAACTGCCAGTAACAACGCTGGGCACGGCCCGTGCTGAGCTCTGTAGAAACTGAAAAATTAAGAAAATCCTAAAAAAACAGAAAAATTAGAAAAAACGATTAGGCCGTTGATTCCTAACTTTCTTAAAATCCTTGTGTCCCCGGCAACGGCACCAAAAACTTGATGTGCGTGTAGTGTAATATATTTTTAATGTATATTTTAAGCCCTTTTACACTTTTTAGCCAAGTTTTAAATTTATAAAACACGATATTTACTAACACTAAACACACATATGGGCAAGTGCACCCAACGTGGATGTAGTAGGTCGTCCGAGGAGACAAGAGCTTTTAGTACCGGTTTATCCTCAACGTCTAATCAAATCAAAAGTTATAAAAAGGTTTTTAAACTAGAAAAATAAAACTAACTAAAATGCTGAAAGATAATTAATTAAGTTATTAATGCATGATGTGGTAGGCCCTTCTTTTGAAGGTGACGTTACCCTCGGCTAAGTAGTCTGAGTCAGCAGGGATACAGTCCTAAGTAGTCGGGTTAAAGTTTTAATAGTAGCTTACATATGAGGGGATCAAAGAGTTTGGACCCCCGCCATCCAATACCGGTGGGTATTGAAGGAGGTCCTACTAAATTTGATCCTGGTCCTTTGCAGGATCTATACACTGAACAATGGCAAGACTCTTACCAAACCGTTCCCTTAACCCCCGACCAGGTAGCCAACATATCTCCATATAGACCGTTGAGATATGAATGGTGAAAATCTTTTATTTTATATAGATAGTAAAATAATACCAAGACACCACAGACAAACGATAAGGAAGAATCACCTTCAACATAAGAAACTAGTTACTAAAGTCATTAATACATAACCAAATAAAAAGTGCGAAAAGATTAAAAATAAAAAGTATTACACTAAACACTTGTCTTCACCAAGTGATGTAAGAGACTTAGGCAAACATGGCCTTTGATTGTCAAGAACTCTTACGATCAATCTTGGATCCCAAGACGACTCACACACTCTATGATGGATGATGGATGATGGTGGTGGATAATGGTGTTGTGATGGTGGTGGGTGGTGGGTGAAGTGTGAGAGAGGTGGTGTGCCAAGAGATGGTTTGCAAATGAGCCAAGCACCCCTATTTATAGCCTGAACAGCAGCTCGGGCACGGCCCCATGTCCATCCTTCTTCTCTTTCTTCATTAATTGAAGTTTGTCTGCATTAGTTGACCACGCCCCCGTGTCCGCTGAGCACGACCCCGTGTGCATAAGCGTATCTGTACTATCAAGATTTCCCTAGATTCTGCGAATCTTAGAGTTGACCACGGCCCCGTGTCCGCTGGGCACGCCCCCGTGGTGGGTGATAGAAGCTGCTACAACTTTGTCTTTTCTGCTGACACTTGGGCACGCCCCCGTGCTCATTGAGCATGGGGCGTGTTCAGTCTTCTGTTCTCTTGTTTTTGCTTGGGAAGATGCTGTCGGGGGGTCGAGCATGCTACGTTTGTTCCTTTTCTTGTATTTATGTTAGATTTAGCTGCTTTTTTGCTTCTTTTGTTCATTTGAGCTCATTTAATCCTGAAAATACAAAAGGAAGACAAAAACACACTTTTTCCAACATTAGTACTAAAAAAGGGTTAGTTTTATGCCACCATTGATGTAATTTATATGTTGCATTTTGTGCACATCAGTTATACGTTATGGTCACTTCGTTTAAATAGTTGTATGATAGGTAGTTTATATGCCTTAGGTAAATGACCAAAATGCCCTTTTTACGGATAAATTCATTTTAAGCATATGTAACCTAAATTTTGACATCTAAACTGATTAGGAAACATTATTAGACATATTAAGGCATATAATACTTGTCATAGGACTAGTTAGGCAGTCCTAATGCGTTTTACGCGAACGACGCGTTAAAGTAGCGTAAGCTACCTAAACGGGTCGTAATGGGTCGTAAGCACTTAGGATAGGTTTCATTTTAGAATGTAGGCATTGTTAAACCATATTACATGACTTCCCATACTCATATGGTTTATGAAACCTCATTCTATCCGATCTTCCGATATAGGTCCGGTTTATTTACTTAGTTACCTATATTAGGTGTCGTTTGATTCCGTGATCCCTCTAGCTTTGCTTGGTTGTTATTCAAGACTTCTAAGCATCCTCAAGTGAGTACATAGTCCCCTCTTTTACTGTTTTCAAATGTTTTGGGGTGAAATATGTGTACCTATTTGTTATGTTCATGATTTCAAAGTATAAATTGATTTTACATGTTAGTACTTATCTTTTGACAAACTGAATGATTATTTATGGTTTAAACACTAATTTTTCAAAGATTATAAAACAAATTGTTGGATTGTACTTATTTTATGTGTTCACCAGACCGATTGGTAGTATGATATAGCGCTTTAGGATTTGACACCCCATTCCTGTTGTTATGGAATGTCAGAAACCGATATTTTATCCAAATAGGGATTGCCTTTGTGGTATTTCTGTAGGATCGAGTTTCGACCCGAACGAGTTGTTCAGAGGAGTTTTACTTTGTTTCAGGTGCGGAAAACAAGAAACAAAGGTAGAAACAGCTTAATCTTCACTTTAATCACTGATTACATTGATTTAACGGCAATTACAATCAGTCTTCACACCGGCAGCACTTCGGTATGGAAATCAAGAATCGTTACAATGATTTCGCTCCTAATGACTATATATAGTATCCTTGATTCCGCTCGAAAGAACACAACAACAGTTGGAGCGGAATTAACACCTTGTGATTTCGCTTGAAACATGCACATGCAGTTTCGAGCGGAATCATCAAGTTCGAGCGAAATCAGCTTCTAAAACACACAAACTTTCCTATTTTCTCGATCTATGAGCCCTGATCTATACAATTTAATCTAAAACTTGATACAAGACGAAGTCGACAGATGCATGCACTAACAGACTCCCCCTCAGATGTTGACGAGTCTGACTGTGTCGATTCTTTGCAACTTCAGTCTCTATCAGTCTCTGGGCTTCACTCTCTCTATCTTCTCTTGTATGTCTTCAGACTCCCCCTTGCGATATGCTGGCATTCCTTAAGTTCATCAGCATCATCAGCTTCAGGATCGTAGTCCGGCTTTCACAGGTTCATATCGTTTCCTGGCTCAAACTTTGTCCACAGAATCGAAACCTGGCTCATGCTCTATCCACAGAATCCTCAGGTATCAGAACCTGACTCTTTTTAAACACAAGCTTCTCAGGATCGATCAACCTGGCTTACTATCACACAGCTTTGATTCCAAGATCGTCACCTGGCTCTCTTCCAGCTCAAGATCTTTAAACTCAGTTCATACTTAAACCTGCATAAACTCTACCTCAAAGTAAGTTTTACACTTTAATTACAAAAACACATGCACTAACTCAAACTCTTCCTCAAATCAAACAGATTTCTGATGAACCACTTGTAAAA
This sequence comes from Helianthus annuus, assembly GCF_002127325.2. NCBI lineage: Eukaryota > Viridiplantae > Streptophyta > Magnoliopsida > Asterales > Asteraceae > Helianthus > Helianthus annuus. Next base: position 120,505,760 of record NC_035437.2, read on the forward strand.
ATGATTAAAACACATTTGTTTTCAAATCCAGAATCCCCCTTACCACGTGGTTAACATGTTTAGCACTCGGAATTTTGAAAATCATCTCTCCAACATCAGTTGTCGAAAAATCTTTTTGTATTTTTCAAACTTTATACTAAAACACACTAAAATCTTTTTGGATTTTGAAATAAAAGAAATATAATGCAATAAAGAAATATTTACAGACATATATTTTTGAGAGTTTGTGTAAGAGGATCATATCAGTTTTTGAGACAAGTCACCAACACCGTTAAGCTTCATTTCATATTAAGTTCTAAACAATTCACCTAGATTGTCAGTATATTTGTCCACTTAAATTTTCACACAATTTTCAACTGATCCGAGATACGATATTAATGTCTTTAAGCACTTAAACTTATTCGCGTGTCCCACTACTTGAATATACTCCCGTATCCAGATCCCAATATTCAGTCTTACAGGTGAGTATACCTAGATGATATCTGCACGGGGTTAGGTGCAAAACCGTGAGAGCTCAGGTCAGAACTTCCATTCAGCAGAGAGATGACGGCTTCAACTTTTGGTGTGTCCCCTTTAGAGGATCTTTTGTTTCAACAGCAATGACTATCAATTTTATTGTTTCATCAAATTGCTGAGGGCGGCGCTATATTTCAAGCTTTTGCAGAAAGTATTATACGGGGACTAGGTCAATATTTCCATACAGCAGAAGTCCCAGGATAATACCCCAGATATCACTAAGCATAAAGACCTAGTATCTCAGAAAGAGGGACCTTTCAAACAAGATTTCAGGGGTTACCCATATATCCAAGCAGTTGTTCCCCACGAACTAAGTAAGTTTGAATTTTTAGATTTATATCTCTTCACAATTAACTAAATGTGCAAAAACCTACTGACATATCTGCAGTGAGATTATTTATCACATTTAAACATTTCATATCTTTAGCGTGTTGTAATAGTCCACTGATGTACTATCATTTCCTCTTTTTACAACAAAACTCATTTTTTATTTTATCATGTTTTTGAATTTTTTCAAATTTTCTAATGTTTTTGGATTTTCTGAAATTTTCTACTCCCCCTAAAATGCAAACACATTTAAAGAAAATTTGAAAAACAAACTATGCAGAAAAACTGACAACCTGATATCGAATCACCTCAATTCGCCATCCATTTTGGCATAAACAATCAGAACTCCCCCTTTCAACACAACATTTTCACATTTAGATTTCAAAACACTTAAGTTTGTTTTAACCAAAATGATTTTTCCGGAAAATGTGTTTGTTTTTACCACTTGTAGGTTTACCATTAGTAGATTCGGGGATATGGTTCATCATCTTGTCTTTCAAACACTTGTATACAGATTACATCAAGTTCAAATTAATGACCTTGATGAATCACTTGTACCACTTGTAAGAACAACACTAAACTAGTTGTAGGAATATATCATCTACATAAAACCTTTTACCAATCAGGATGCTGATTCCTGCTTCGCACTTACCAACCTGGAAGCTCCGGCATAGCCCTTCAACCTGTAAAATTTCAACAATTTCAAAAACTTTTAAACAATCTAATTAAACATGAATGATGCCGATTCCTGATCCACGACTACAAACTTGGGATCTCCGGCAAAGTCCTGATGTTCAGGGAAAGAGAATTTCCACCCAAGTCTTTTCAGACTTAAGTGTTTTCAATTCTTGCTCAGTAGGGTTGTAAGTTGCCTTTTTAGTTGCATAGAAATCTTTAACCCCTTTTACTTTCCCATCAAGCATTTTCCCAAAAATTTTCTTAACATTCCCATTGAATGTTTTCTTGACATCAAACTCAGTTTTCTCAGAATAAAACTGATCTGAGATTTCAAATTTACCAATTTTCTGTTTAACTTTCTCAAACTCCAGTGATGGAAATTCATCATCATCTTCTGAAGACTTTCCTTCTTTTACCTCAACCCGTGGCTCTTCTGGCTTTGTGGAACCAGAATCATCGCCGATTTCTCATCAACTTTCTTAACAACCCACACTTGGTTGTCCTTTGCTTTCTTTTTGTAAACATTTTTCTTTGAACACTCACCAACTTCATTAGTAGAATTTTCAAAAATTTTGAAACTTTCAGTTGGTGGTTCATCATCAACAACTTTTTCTTTCAGTTTTCCAGAAACTCCCTGTTTTGTCTTGATATTCTTCGGACAATTCGGTGCAATGTGACCAGCTTCATTACACTTGAAACAGGTTCGAGTCTCTTTAGGATGAAACACTCCTGTTCCATTCCTGTTCTTTTCAGCAAGAAACTCCTGGTTTGATTGTTTCCAGAAAGGTTTCTTCTGTTCTTCTTCTGCACTTCCACCTGAAACAAATGTCACTTTTGATTTAAAATCACGAACATGTTTTTCATTTTTGTGATTTTCAGGTGGAATAAAACCTACTCCTTTCTTTTTGTAACTACTATTATGGTTTGGTTTCTTTTGAAAACCAGAACCAGAATTGTAACCTTTTTTCTTGTTTAACCGTTGTTGAACTCTAGAAGTGTATTTCTTAGGTTTTCCAAAACCTTTCAAAACTTTCAATTCAGGGATATTAATTTCTATTAGTTTGAAAGTCTTGTTAATCATTTCTGTTTTCACACTTCTTATGGGAAATTCTTTGTTGTAATATAATTTGTCAGAATCATTCAAAGTATAAACTACTTCGAATGTTTCATCATTCAAATTCGATTTTGATAACAGAAATTCTTTACTGTAAGATCGTTTGACCGACGATTTTGAACTGTTGACTGACGAACTTGACCCTCCAGACTCAGACTCCTCATCAGTATCCAACACCTGATCGACCACCTTTTTGATTAACTCGGACTCATGATCAGTGTCAGACGATGTAAGTGACATCAATGTTTTCTGGCAGTTGTATCGGTTTTTAACTTTGTATTGACTGCCTTTTGGACTTGCTCCTCATTTGGTTTTCTGGGAGAATAACCTTCCCAGATCGGAGGCGGACACTTGTTATAAGTAACACTTGGTTTCTTACCAGTATCCTTCTTCTTTGGCTTGTCATCTTTGAATGCTTCAAAACCTGCAACAGTCGGATAAATTCGATCAATAAGATAATCAGACCTAGAATAACTTTGTAACAAACGTCTGATTCTCTCATTCTCAATTTTCTCCTTTTCCAACTCTTGCTTTAGCTCAGCATTTTCTTCAATGTAATGATTAATAGCCTTTTGCTTCGACATCATCATAGCATTCATCATTGTCAACGCATTTTCTCTTTCAGAGTTTGTCTTTTGAAGACTGGTTACTGTTCTATTCAAAACCTCATAAGATTCCTTCACATAGTTTAGATTGAACAGTAATTGATCTTTCATCTTTTCAAGCTCAGCCAGCTTATCATCTTTTGCTGTACAGTCTTTGCACGATTCAAGACACTTTGTGCAAGGCTTGATGACTTCCACAATCTTTTCAACTTCGATGATCTTCTCAACTTCAATCACCTTTACTGCTTCATCAACCTTCTCAGCAACACTTTTAACTTCTTCAACTTCAACAGTCTCATCTTCTTGAGCAACATTTTCAGACTTCATTTTCTTTTGCTCTTTTGCAGCTCGTTTCTCCTTCAGTTTTTCCAAGCGATCTGCAAAATAGAAATGAAAACTTTCAGGAGAGAGATGAGATTTTGCAACATTAATATGTTTTTCTTCCTCATCATCACTGTTGTCATCAGTCGGAGATTGATCAAACTCCACAGATTTATCAGATTCATCATCTGAAGAACCAGAATCAGATGGTGTTCGATCAAAGACAACTTCTCTTTCTGAAATTTCATCACTTTGTACACTTTCATCTGAACTTTGTGAGCATTCTTCTGATGAAACAGATTTTTCATCTTCATTCCTCACACTAACACCGATAGATTTCATCCACTCGGTGAACATATCTGGTTCTTTCACAATCTTGGCAATGAAAGCTTTAAATTCTCCTTTTTCATCAACAAACATATCCCAGCTAAAGCTTTCAGGGAGCTTTTCATCATCTTGATTGATAAGGCATGCTTTGCTGTCGGATGAACTGTATTTGTTCCAGTTAAAACTTTCTTGATTCCCCAAACATGCTCTCTTTGTATCCTCAATTACTTTTCTACCATGAGCCACCTGCGGTTCTTGTTGTTGTTGGTGTTGACCAACTTGTTGGTATATGGCTTTCCGGTAATAATCATCTTTTCCGAATGGATTCTTTGGATCATTTGCCTCTCTATTCTTGCATTCCCGTTTGAAATGGCCTTTCTCCCTGCATTTAAAACAAGTAACTTTAGATTTATCGAAACCTAAAGTAGAAACATGTGCATCAAGAAAGTCATTTCTTCCGGTAATCAGTTTAAACTTTTCTGCTCTTCTAAGGACACTAGCAAGACACCATTTGATATCCATGAGCTCCATTTCTTCGGCATCTATCTGATCGTAATCCTCCTTTGTAAGCATAGGATTTCCGATCCGACCTGCAACAAGACCTTCATAAGATAGCAACACGGAACCAAGTAAAGCCATATGATCTTTCGCAATCTCTTCAGAAAAACTTTGACCATCAGGAAGATTCAAAGCAATGTTGCATTGGATCACACAACCATTTCCACTTTTAGAACTTTGAGAATGAAAACTCTCTGATGAACTCTTGGGATTTACACTTGGATATGAAGAGAACCCACTGCTTTTGTTTGAACTTTGATCAACTTTTTCCGATGAATCTCCAGCACTAAAAGCAGTTTGGATTTTCGGGCTACTTTCAGCTTCTGGAACACTACCTTTGTAGTACATTTTCACATCTTGTTGACCACTCGGATTGGTCATCCTAGCAATCTTCTGTTGTTCCAGATCTTGACCTTCAATTTTCTCGATGAACTGAGAAATTGTTAACCCATCATACACTCCGGTGTTTTTCAAGATCATCAGATAAATTCCCCACTCTTTTTGCGGTAATGCATCAGCTAACTTGTCTACCCACTCTTCACGATCCTTTTTTATGCTTAGCATCGACATTGATCGCACTAGGTGGCAGTATCGTTCAATGAGCTTCTTTGTGTCTTCCTCGGGTCACTACCCTCAAACTTGACTTTAAGAGCATCCCAGATTGACTTTGAGGTCTTGTCATGTTGTAGCAACACAAAAATGTCTTCTTTGATAGCTTGTTGAAGCAAACTAATCATCATCTTTTCGGCTTTGTACATTTCTCTTTCTTTATCAATAAACTCAGATATTGCTTTCTCAACTTGCAGATCAGTACATGGTAATACATATTTCTTCAGAATGCACTCCCACGATCTAATATGGTTAGCTTGAACCCAGTTTTCGAAGCGATCTTTCCATCCGTAATACTCCTCTATGCTCATTAGCTTCGGGGGGTTTTGAGTTTTTCCGGTTTCGTTTTCCAGGTTCATATTTTGAGCAATCGATGCTGGAGTAACCGAAGATGTGGCGAACGCGTTGTAGAAATCGTCACCCATGATTCAATAGCACGTTTTCCTATAACAGACAACTTTCGAGCGAAATAACCAAACAGCAGCTTTAAGCGAAATCTCCAAACAGAACACTCTCGAGCGAAATCACCCAAATAACTATCAAGCGGAATCTGTTTTTGTAATTTGGAGCGAAATCACCAAACAGAAATTGGAGCGGAATCTCTGATTTGATTGTCTTTGAAGCAGAATCTCAGGAATAGTACTCTGAAGCGAAATCAGCAGGTATTTTGGAGCGAAATCAGACAGTATTGCTTGTGATTTCAAGCGGAATCAAAACTATGAAGTTGAAACAGGTAATCTGGAGCGGAATCAGTCAAATGAAATCATAATTTCGAGCGAAATCAGGCAAGTTCGAGCGGAAACAGAATCTAGTATGTTCGAGCGGAATCACTTCGGGGTCCATTTTGTCCATTTTTACTTCGAATTTTGGTCTCAAATTTTCAAGGTTTTGTTAATATGTTGTTTTACTCAATCTGTGAAAAATTGAACCAATTTTGACTGTTAAAACGTTCTGAAATGATGAAAGAAGGTGTAGAAGTAAGATATCTAGATGAAATTTAGCTAATCTCTGCAGAACTCCTCCTCCTGAGCTCTGATACCACTTGTAGGATCGAGTTTCGACCCGAACGAGTCGTTCAGAGGAGTTTTACTTTGTTTCAAGTGCGGAAAACAAGAAACAAAGGTAGAAACAGCTTAATCTTCACTTTAATCACTGATTATATTGATTTAACGGCAATTACAATCAGTCTTCACACCGGCAGCACTTCGGTATGGAAATCAAGAATCGTTACAATGATTTCGCTCCTAATGACTATATATAGTATCCCTGATTCCGCTCGAAAGAACACAACAACAGTTGGAGCGGAATTAACACCTTGTGATTTCGCTTGAAACATGCACATGCAGTTTCGAGCGGAATCATCAAGTTCGAGCGAAATCAGCTTCTAAAACACACAAACTTTCCTATTTTCTCGATCTATGAGCCCTGATCTATACAATTTAATCTAAGACTCGATACAAGACGAAGTCGACAGATGCATGCACTATTAGTTTCTATAGTCTCCTAGGTGTATTTTGATACACTAAGGTTTGGTTGAATTCTAAAATCACATTTTTATTGTATATTTTGTTATACTCCCAAAAGTATAGTTTGATATGCTCTTATGTTTGATATTGTACAAAAAAACATATATTTTGTTAATTACTAAAACATAGTTTAATATGTTATTTATAAAACCAAAGCATAGTTTAATATGTTATTAATAAAACCAAAGTATACTTTTCATATACTACTGAAAATTATTATTTTGACGACTAAGGTATATTTAATATACTACCTGTTTAACTATTTTGGAACTGAAATATATTTTAATATATTACTTAATCGACTTTCTTAAAACCAAAGTATATTTTTATGTATACTACAAACCTTTTTATCAAAACATATTTTATACAAACTCATTTTACTTAATTATTTATTTATGAATCTTTCTTTATATCATCTGATTTTCTTATTACTTGTTATATGATTTATAAAAGAAAACATTTTTAAGTTCATGACTATTTTTGTTAAAACATTATTTTAAACTTATAAGTCATGAATCCTATTTTAGTAAAACCTATGTATCTCACAGACATTTTTATGCTGACGTACCTATTTTACACATGTTTCACGTGCTGCTATGTGATGATTGTTGATACATGCTATACATAGGATGGACTCGTTCCTTAGCGACTTTAAAACTTGAAAGACAATATTTGTATTTAGTTGATTTGTAATAAAACAGTGAGTTCAATAATTCAATAAAACGAAATTATTTAATCCATGGTTGTGAAACAATGATTCTGTTACAACACTCCCCGACGTTTCCGCCACGTTTTGTTGTTTTATGTGGTCGGGATGTGACAAGTTTTATGTAGAATGTTGAAGAAAAGTTTGAAGAAAAGTAGAAAACAGTTAGAAAATGTTGAGATCTCATTGAGATTTGTGTTGAAAAGTGTAGAAATCCTTTAGATCTGAACCAACCTTGATGGGATGACGTCACACCACAGTTTGCATACGTAACCGTGATGGTGTCACCTTCAAAGAGTCCAAATCAGGTGATTTCGGGAAGAAAACTGGTGTTTGTGTGTGATTTTGATGGAGAAGATGATGGAGAAGTGATTGGTGATGATGAAAGTACAAGATTTGAGGAGAAACACTTGCGAAATAGCCTTTAATCAAGAGAAATAGTGCTTGAAAGTGACTTGGGAGTGAATTCGTCGGATAGAGATGTCACATCAGTGAACAGTAGTGTACGGCGGGTAATTATAGGGTGAGAGGAGAGACTTAAGGCGGTGAGCGAAGTGTGAGGTGTCGGATGGCCTGCCGGTCGAATGACCATTCGATCTGATGGCCATCCGAGTGGATGGTCATCCGGACGGTAGTCCATTTGATCGGTTGTTTATCCGGACAGCCTAGTTGTGCGAGTTAGTTTTCCAACTTTCCTTTCATGCGTTAAGCATTGCGTTGCGTTTAAGCAAGTTGTGAGAATGCGTTGCGTTGAGATAACCATATAACATTAAACAATTAGTCACACAAATAACACACATAACACATAAAATGCATAAAAGTAAATCTGCGTTTTGCGTTGAGATTGCGTTTAGAGTGTGTTGCGATAGCGTTTAGTATAAACATGCGATGTAATATGCGATAAAATGCGTCTAAATAGTAAGCGTTGTAAACTGCGTTTAGATGCGATAACTGCGTTTTGATTAGGCAATGCGTTGTAAAATATAATTTAAAGTAGTTAACCCATATCGATAATTGGAATCTCGAGAGTACAAGTCAATTAAGCAAGAAATGATTGATAACAGTAATGACCCGAAAGGTCGGGTTGTTACACCAAGTGGCAGGTAGACCTTGGAGGGTGACATGGGAACAGTGCGCGAGTACACGTGGCAGGTTGGCACGCATGTGCACTGAAGACGCGTGCGCGTAGAAGCTTCCAACATTTATGACAGTGCGGTTACATTTCAGCAATTGAAACTAACGAGTCAACGGTTTTGACTGAGAATTAAATGACGAATTAAAGTGTATTGAAGACGTTTAATGCAATTTAATTCTCCCATTTAATTCGTTTTTCAGTTTCATCTCAACATCTGCAGTATAAATAGGAGGCTACCCAGCTGCAGAAGACACACCAAAACACATAGCTAAGACAATCTTCTCTCACTGAATACTTCTCCTCTTCTTCACGCAGCAAGGTACACCTTCAGGTTGGAGTCAAGACCGGTAGTGCAACTCCTTAGACTGTTGTATCCTGGAAACAAACGAGTTCTCCTGGGAGACTCGAAATTTGTTTTAACGGACCCGTGTCTAACACGATCCTCAACCAAGAACAGTTTTTCAGTTTATAATTCTGTTCTTAATTTTACATTTTTCAGTTGTAATTATATTTTACTTTTTAGTATCATTCTGTTCTTGTTCAGTAACTCAAGTTAATAAAAAAAATTATTTATTTTGCACGAACGGATTCCTACAGTCTTAAAACAAATTTTAAAACACCGTTCGTGTAGAATCACAAACATTTCTGTTGTGATTTTCAAACTAGTTTTTACTTCACAACAGGTTGCGTTTTAAAAAGATTTTTTTTTTGTTTTGATTCAAAGTAGCGACTTTGTCAAAACAGTTTCTGTTTCTTCTACTCCTTCTAACTGAGTTCTAAAAACTTATTGGCGTAGTCTTCAAAGTTGGACTTAGAAGCTGCACAGTGGTTTCAAAACTCTTTGCTTCTGTTTAGTTTGGATCAATAATAAATTAGCACATTTATTATTTCTAAACAGTTTTATTAACTTGGTTTTGTGGAATTTTTCAGAATGTCGACTGAAAATACCAACGTCAACATTGTTGTCGGTACCCCTGCCAACACTGTGGGAGCGTACAATGTGGCAAATCATGTTGAACGACCCGAGAAGTTCTCGGGTCTCCACTTCAAAAGGTGGCAATGAAAGATGTTCTTCTATTTGACCACCGTGAACCTTGCGAGGTTCTTGACTGAAACCGCTCCCCAACCTGCGGAAGGGGAGACCGACGCTCAAGCTCAGAGCGCGGTAGATGCTTGGAAGCATTCGGATTTTCAGATGTCGAGGCTATGTACTCAACGATCTCTCGGATGCACTGTATAATGTGTACTACAATATCAAGACTTCCAAAGAATTATGGGAGTCTTTGGATAAGAAGTACAAAATGGAGGATGCTGGCACAAAGAAATTTGTGGTAGCCCGTTTCTTGGACTACAAAATGGTTGATAACAAGACTGTTATGAACCTAGTCCAAGAGTTGCAGATTATACTTCATAACATCCACGCTAAGCGAATGGTACTTAGCGAGACTTTTTAAGTGGCGGCCATGATTGAGAAATTGCCTTCTTCGTAGGTAGAGTTCAAAAACTACCTAAAGCACAAGCAAAAGGAAATGTCTGTGGAGGAACTTATCATCCGTCTTCGTATCGAAGAGGATAATAGGGTGGCCTAAAAAGGCACTATTTTGCAAGCTTTGGCCAAGGCAAATATGGTAGAAATTGGGGAGTCCTCAAAGCGCAATAAGGGTAAACGGGGTAAGAAGGACAACAAGGGGAAAGCAAAGGTTAACAACCTTGGACCGAAAAAGGGGGCTGTGAAAAAGAAGCATGCGCCTTTCCAAGGTACTTGTTACAACTGTAACGAGACGGGGCACCGTGCTAACCAATGCAAGAAACCTAAGCATGAGCATGCACATATGGTTTATGAGGATGGTGTGCCTTTGATAGCAATGATAACCGAAGAAACGGCTATGATGAAGAAGTCAACGTGATGGGTGAAAACCCAAAAGGATGGTTCGTTGACACGGGTGCAACCCGCCATGTTTGCGGAGATAAGGCTCTTTTCTCAACATTCAAGGAAGCGACGGGTGAAGAAAAGCTTTATATGGGAAATAAAGCTACCGCAAGCATCAAGGGGGAAAGCACTGTCTTCCTGAAGATGACTTCTGGCAAGGAGCTTACCTTGACCAACGTGTTGTATGTCCTAGATATAAGGAAGAATCTCGTATCGGGATGGATGCTCAACAAGTTTGGATTTCGTCTAGTGTTGAATCGGACAATTTTGTTCCTTCTAGACGTGGTACATTTATCGGAAAGGGTTACGCCCTTAATGGAATGTTTAAAATGAATGTAATGGTTGTGAACCAAAACAAGAATATGTACGAAATTTCTACTTCTACTTTCATGATTGAGTCTTCTAATGTTTGGCATGGAAGAAAAGGACATGTAAATTTTAATTCATTACGACGTTTAATTAAATTAAATTTGATACCAACATTGCATATCGAGTCTGATCATAAATGCCAGACATGTGTAGAATCCAAACTTACGAGATCATCGTTTAAATCGGTTGAACGAATAACCGAACCCCTTGATTTAATTCTTACCGATGTATGTGATTTAAAAGCGGTTCCCTCACATGGAGGAAATAAGTACTTCATCACGTTTATTGATGATTATACTAAATATTGCTATGTGTATTTACTTAAAAGTAAAGACAAAGCAATAGAAAAGTTTATCTTTTACAAAAACGGAGTTGAGAATCAACTTAAAAAGAAGATAAAAGTTGTGAGAAGCGATCGAGGAGGTGAATATGTTGCACCTTTTGCGGATTTATGCGTAAAAAGTGGCATTATACATGAGTGTACACCTCCTTATTCCCCACAATAAAATGGGGTGGCGGAATGAAAGAACCGCACATTGAAAGAGATGATGAATGCCATGTTGATCAGTTCGGGAGTGAACCGAGAAATGTGGGGGAACGCCATTCTCTAGGCAAACTATCTTTTGAACAAGATACCTTTAAAAAATAGGGACGAAACTCCATATGAATTATGGAGAAAAAGGAAGCCTTCATACAAATACTTGAAAGTGTGGGGGTGCCTAGCAAGGGTGATTGTACCACCTCCTAAAGCTCTTAGGATAGGACCCAAAACGGTTGATTACATTTTCATAGGATATGTACATCAAAGCAGTGCGTATCGTTTTCTTGTACATGAGTCCAAAAATCCCGATGCACACAAACACACTATCATGGAGGCAAATCCTAACATTGTCTCATATTTTGAGAATGTGTTTCCTATGTTAGGACAAACACATGCAACTTCATCGACAATGGTTGATGAAGCAGGTCCAAGTTCATCTACATGGTTAGATGAAGCAGGTCCAAGTTCATCTACGTGGTTAGATGAAAGACATGAACAACCTATGGTTGAGGAGGGTGAGCTTAGACGAAGCAGAGGACAAAGGGTTGAAAAATCCTTTGGTCCAGACTTCATGAGCTATATGGTTGAGGGTGAGCCCGATACCTACCGCGAGGCGGTTACCTCCATAGAAGGATCTCAATGGCAAGAAGCAATTAAAAATGAAATTGATTCTATATTGCAAAATCATACTTGGGAGTTAGTAGATCTTCCACCTGGTTGTAAACCACTTGGATATCGTTGGATATTCAAAAGGAAGATGAAAGCTAACGGAAGTATTGATAAATACAAGGGGAGGTTAGTAATAAAAGGGTTTAGACAAAAGGAAGGTCTAGACTACTTTGATACTTACTCACCTGTGACACGAATAACCTCTATATGATTGGTTCTTTCAATTGTGGCTCTAAGAAATTTGGAAGTTCACCAAATGGATATAAAGACCGCATTTCTAAATGACGATTTAGAAGAAGAAATTTACATGGAACAACCTGAGGGCTTTTCCGCCCTAGGAAAAGAGGGCAAAGTATGTAAACTTGTCAAGTCTTTGTATGGCTTGAAGCAAGCTCTAAAACAATAGCACCGAAAGTTTGATCATGTCATAATTGACAATGGTTTCAAAATAAATGAGTGTGACAAATGGGTCTATTTTAAAGACACACCAAGAGGTTATGTAATTTTACGTCTTTATGTAGATGATATGCTTATCATTGGGAGTGATGATAACATGATCAACTCAACGAAAGACATGTTGAAAGTGAGGTTTGACATGAAAGACATGGGTCTAGCGAATGTGATTCTTGGAGTAAAGATAACTAGAACCCATAATGGTCTTGTGTTGAGTCAATCTCACTACGTGGATAAGATCCTTGGGAAATTCAATTCGGACAATACGAGTATAGCTCGAACTCCAATGGAGAACACCCAATGTCTAAGGAAAAATAGAGGCGAGAGTGTTGCTCACTTAGAGTACTCAAGGATCATTGGTAGTCTCATGTATCTAATGACATGTACTAGACCCGACTTAGCATATGCTGTGAGTAGGCTAAGTAGATATACCAGTAATCAATCGGAGTGGCTACGTCAATTTGTGGAAGATATTCCAAGATGGCCAAAGCCTTTGGCGGCGATTTGCATACATTGTGACAATCAATCGGCGATTGTTAGAGCTCAAAGCTCAATGTACAATGGCAGATCAAGGCACATTCAACGTAGACACAACACGGTACGACAACTAATCTCAACGGGTCACTACAAAAAAAGGCCATTTAGTGACATACAAAAAGTGCCATAAAAAACAAAAAAGTGCCATTAAAGACCTTTGTAGAAATCGGCAGCACACAAAAAAGTGACGCTCGAAGCGCTGGCGCTAAAGCCTTTTAGTGGCACTTTTTGGATCTGCTGCACAAAGTTTTTAGGCTTTTAGTGGCACTTAATTTTTTGCCACAAAATAAAAAAGAGACTTTTGTGGCACAATTTTTGTGCCTTTAAAAAGTAATCATAGTCACATATCTATACTAGTTTTAGTGGCACTTTTTGCCACGATATAAAAAACCTTTTATAGCACAAATATTGTGTTGGTAAAAAAACCTTTGAAGTGAGCCAAGCACCCCAATTTATAGCCTAAACAGAAGCCCGGCCATGGCCCCGTGTCCAGTGGACATGCCCCCGTGGCCATCCCTTTCTCTTCCTTCATTAATTGCATTTGTCAGCATTGGGCTTCACACGACCCGTGTTCGCTAGGCACGGCCCCGTGAGCAGAAGCGTATCTGTACTACCAAGATTTTGCAAGATTCTGTGTATCTTAGCGTTGACCACGCCCCGTGCTGAGCTGGGCACGCCCCCGTGGTGGGCGTAGAAGCTTCCACAGCTTTGTCCTTTCTGTAGACACCTGACCACGCCCCCGTGTCTAGTGGGCATGACCCGTGGTCAGTCTTCTGTTTCTTGTTTTTTTGCTTTTGGGGATGCTGTCGAGGGGTCGGGCATGTCATGTTTATTCCTTTTCTTTGTATTTATGTTGGTTTTTGCTGCATATTTGTTTCTTTTGCTCGTTTAAGCTCATTTGGTCCTGCAAATTCAAAAGGCAGACAAAAACACACTTTTTCCAACATTAGTACTAAAAAGGGTTAGTTTTCTGCCTCATTTGATGTAATTTATATGTTGCATTTTGCACACATCAAATACCCCCACACTTGAATCTTTGCTTGTCCTCAAGCAAAACTCTTTAATATGTGGCTTACACACCCAAATGGAATGGGTAAGAGAAAAGTTTTGGGCTTGTCTTGAGTGTCAGGAATCTAAGATCTTTATTTGGGTTTTATTTTTATTCTATTTGCAATCTTATTTGTTATGATTTATTTAGAACGTTTATAAGAGAAATTACTTATTTGGGCATAACATGCCTCTTTAAAATCCCATTTATATACAAGTTCACATACCTCACGGGAGATCACTCAAAACTCGGCCGAAGATGTATTTTTGTGAAACACTCGAGACCGACATGAAACTTACTTCTACCATATGCTTGCCAAGCAATCAATCCTCCTCCTTTTTAACTATAAACCTTTGTAAATATCAAGAGGACTTGGGAAAGGGTTAGGCTTGGGCTAAGGGTAGGTGGTTTTGGTTAGTGGTTAGTAAAAAGGGGTAAAAGCGTAAAAAGCGTCGGTCGTCGTAAAACTTTTTGTTTTTGTGACTTTTATTCGAACTACGCATCTCCAAACAAAGTTTCTTTGAGGAACTTGTTTGTTTATTGCTAGACTTTCAATTTTTTTTTTTTTGATAAAGAAACGTCACAAGAAAACCGAGCTTTTTACTTAAATAAAGGGGTTGAAAAGAAAAAGGTTTTGGTGGGTAAAGGGTGTTTGTTTTGTGGGTTTAGAAATGAAAAGGTTTAGGCTCAAAGGGGTTAACTAGGGGGATTTTTGGGTAGGTGATAAAGAAAATGAAAAATAATGGAGTTGAAAGGAAAATGGGTTAGTCCTAATGCCTCCATCAATTAGTTACTTGGGTTTAAGTTGGTAAGGACCAGGAATGTATCGTCGTGGCAAGTTCTAGAATTGTAAGAACCAAGCGGCTATTCACACAAGAAACGAAAAATGAGCATTTAGTTTAAAGATATATGCTTGTATGCTCAATAAAGGCTCAAAACTCACTTGTTGTGGGAATGGGTTTATAATGTGATTAAGTATATATAATCAAATTTTAATTAGATTTGTCATGCCTTTTCATAATTTTCTTATGTTGGTTCTTTTTGTCACGACGCTATCGGTTGTAAATTTGTAAAAATATAACCTTTTTAGAACTTGTTATTCCCAAATTGAACCAAGACAAGTAAAAAAATGAAAATTTTTTGAAAAAATTTGGGGTGATTAGCGGTTCCAATAGAGTTTTGTGTAAGGATTGTTATTAAGACTTGCAAAATTCTAGGTTTTAGCATCCCCCCACACTTAAATTACACATTGTCCTCAATGTGTACCAAAAATAAGTTTTTAGGTTGATTGAATGTGTAAAAAGGTGTTGAAAAACAAAAGTTTGTGTTACTGGGCATCTGGCCACGGCCCCGTGTTGGTCCGGGCACGGCCCCGTGGTCAGATTGCTAGTACCAAAATGTAACAGAAGGTTGGGCACGGGGCGTGTTCAGTGAGCACGGCCCCGTGTCCAGTTACCTGAACTGGGCAAATTTCTGCAGAGCCTTGGGCACGGGGCGTGTTGGGCTGAGCACGACCCCGTGCTGAACTTGCTGTATTGCTGGAAAATTGTCAGGAGGCTCTGTTTTTGTCCATGGGGTGTGGTTTAAACATTCCCTTGGTAACCATCCACCTTTTCGAGTGTATTCAATAATTACAACATCATCCAAACACCATTCAATAATTTAAAACCATCATTCATTAAAAACGACAAGTACAAAGATCCTAAAAAAATATAAATATAGTTACTAAAAATGAAAAACTACAAAGATCCTAAGATAGATAGGTCAAAAATGCAGGAAATCACTAAGGAGTTCTACCCTAAATGTTGTAAGAGTGATAAAAACCCGGAAATGACTTTTCGGTGCTTAAGGGCTTTAAATGTCATTGAGCAATTCCTCTATCTCCCTAGGGAGAAAGAAGGCGGGCTCATTCTCCACAATGTCTTCTGGAGGAGGCGCAACAGCTACCGGAACTCCGTGTAGTATGTCTAGAGGAGGTTCCGAAGGCATGACATTCCACCCTAGTGGAATAATGACTTCTGGCATGACATTCCACCCTCTTTGTGCGATGATTGGCACCATGGGAGGAGAAGTAAGAATATTCAGCCTTTGGTGCAAAAGGTTGACTTCTTAAAGGCAACCCTCAATGGCTTCTCGCAAGGCGTACACATAGTTGACCAAGGAGTCTTCCACCGATGTTCTTCTTCCCCTTTGATCGTTCCTTGAGTGAGCTGAGGATGTTCCGCTGTTCTGGCTCGACATTCTAAGAAAAAAAGTCGAAAAGTTCAAAATAATGAAACAATAACTCCGGCCATGGCCCCGTATTCGCTTAGCACGGTCCTGTGGCCACCATTCTGTAGGTTTTTGAACTTAGGAATCTTATAGTTTTAAATTATTTTTCTGAACTTTGAGACATATCTAAGTGAAAATAACTTAAAACAGTGTTATAAGACTTATTTTTGATAAGATTCCTTGGTTAAAAACCTAGCAAATATCACAATAAAGCTTAAAAAACATGGAGGTTTCAAGGTTTAATGGAGGTTTTGATGAGTTTTTGGAGAAGAAAGCAAGAGACAAAAGTGGTAAAGACAAGATGGTTGTTGGGAACCTTCTTTAGAATATACCTTGTAGGGTATATGTGAAAATCCCAACAGATCTTGGTCTTTGGAATGGGTCCAAATGCGCAGGAATCATGCTGACTTTATAGAAAACAACAGCACGCTGGCCACGGCCCCGTGTCGGCTAGACACGGCCCCGTGGTCAAACATGACTCTGACACATTTTGTCCGTATTCTGAACACGGGGCGCGTTGGCTTGGACACGACCCCGTGGTCAATTCTTAGCCAGGCACGGGGCGTGTTGACCTGGACACGTCCCCGTGGCTAGAGAGTTTTTATGAAGTTTCGTCTTATTTTAAAGAATTTGTCCTGATCGGGCGGTTCCTTACTGGACGGAACAACACCGAAGTGCCTAAGGTACCTTAATTGCCCTTGCTCTAGACAAGAACACAAGAGGTTATCGGAAAGGGTAAAACCTAAGCTAAATACCGGTGGGTGAAACCGACCTTTATTCCCCTTATCCGGGCTCTCATTAAAGAAGGTATATGTCGAATCGCTCTAGTCTATGAACGCATCAGCGGAGACCGATGGAGAGTCCTTCACGGTACAATCGACACAGGGATGACTATCGCTCAAGTCCTCACAAGAGTTAGAGATGCTTTCAGTATCGATGATGTTGTTAGATTCCGAATGCGTCTCCAATAATTCCCCTTGGTTGTCGTCTTGTGATAAATAACTTGTATCCATCTCAAGTTCTTTTAACAATTGGAGAATTATTTCTTAGAACTGGCAAAATTCCTCGAAAATTATGTCATCCAAAAGAAATGGTTGAGGGCACTCAGGGGAGAGATAGGGATCGTTTTTACTTTCGCCCATCTTAAGGTTACAGGAAAACGATGGGTCTATATAGTGGGGAGTGTAGCTTACAAAGTAACATTCTAAATCTTTATGAGATCCTCCACATATTTGACACCACTCACCATAAGAGGAGCAAAAGTAAAAATAATCAATATCACTCATGTTTGTGTCAGAAATTACCAATCGTCGGGATCTTACGATTCTCTTTTCAGTTTCTGGTGTTTGGACTCGGGGGCGTGTTCAGTGGGCACGGCCCCGTGTTCAGCTACTGTCTGAGTTAGAACAGGATTGCCAGCAACAAAGATTGGGCACAGGGCGTGTTCAGTGGGCACGGCCCCGTGCTGAAGTATGCAAAAGCTGAAAAATTGAAATCTTTGTGTCCCCGGCAACGGCGCCAAAAACTTGGTGTGCGTTAGGTGTGTTATGATTTTATTGATATTTTAAGCCCATTTTACGCATTAGTCAAGTTTTAAATTTATAAAACACGATATTCAACTAACACTAAACACACACTTGAGCAAGTGCACCCATCGTGAGCGTAGTATAGCGTTGGTAAGAAACCGAGGTCGTCCAAGGACACAAGAGCTTTTAGTACCGGTTTATCCTTAACGTCTAATCAAGCTAAGATTTTTTAGAAAAGTTTTTACACATGAAAAATAAAACTAAAAATGCAGAAATAAAAATAAAATAAAAACATATAGTCAAGAGGAATCACTTGGATCCGACTCGCCTTTTAAGTATCCTTTGATGATTTTTGCACTTTCGGACTTTTTAAGAGATTATCTTAGTTATAGTAATAGGCCCCTCTTTTGAAGGTAACGTTACCCTCAACTCAGTGGTTTGAGTCAGCAAGGATACAATCCCAAAGGGTCAGAATATTGAAAGATAATTAATTAAGTTATTAATGCGAAAAAGTGGTAGGCCCCTCTTTGGAAGGTGACGTTGCCCTCGGCTAAGTGGTTTGAGTCAGCAGGTATACAATCCCAAGTAGGCAGTTTAATGTATTAATAGTAGTTTACATATGAGGGGGTTAAGCCATTCCACCCCCGCCATCCAATAACAGTGGGTATTGAAGGAGGTCCTAGTAAGCTTGACCCAGGTCCTTGCAGGATCTATACACTGAACAAGGCAAGAACCTTACTAAACCATTCCCTTAACCCCTGACCAGGGAGCCAACATACCTCTATATAGACCGTAGAGATATGAATAGTGTAAATCTTTTACTTTATATAGACAGTAAAGTAATGCCAAGACACCACGGGCAAATGATAAAGAAAATTCACCTTTAACATAAGAAACTAGTTATTAAAGTCACTAATACAAAACCAAAAAAAATGTGCCGAAAGATTAAAAATCAAAAGTTATACATAAAAGACTTATCTTCACCAAGTGATGTAAGAGACTTAGCCAAACATGGCCTTGGATTGATAAGAACTCTTACGATCAATCTTGGATCCCGAGACCACTACACACTCTAAAGGTGGATAATGGACGATGGTGGTGTAGTGGTGGTGTAGTGGTGGCAAAGTGGGAGAGTAGTGGTTTGCCAAGGGATGCCTTTGAAGTGAGCCAATAACCCCTATTTATAGCCTAAACAGAAGCCCGATTGGCCAATGTCATGTGGCTTTGAATTTCTGGTGCCAACCCTTTGAGATACAACTCAGTACGTCTGATAGGAGGGTCCACCATAGTTGGACACAGAACGGCCAGCTCGTTTGACCTTTTAGTATATGCCTCAATTTCCGACCCAGTCATTTTCAGATGAAAGAACTCCACCTCTAACTTGTGGATGTCGTCACGTGTGCAGTATTCCCGTTTAATCAGCTCATTGAAATCATTCCAAGGAGTGGCGTTAGCAGCTGCCAATCCTAACAGTTGAACTTGCGCATTCCACCAAGTCAGCGCGATTCCTTCCAGAGTACCAGTGGCGTACTTCACCCTGCGAGCCTCAGTGCATTCACACATCTCAAACACCGACTCGAGCTTTTCAAACCAATGGAGGAGTCCAACTGCTCCCTTCGTGCCACTGAATGTGCTAGGACGACAGTCCATGAAATTCTTGAATGTGCAAACAGGTGGCTGAGCGTGTTGACCTGTTGTATATATAAGAATAGGACAAGGTTAATCACAAGAGTTGGTCTAGGAGTGCAGGATCTAAAGATCCTAGTGTGAGTTACGACCGCTGGGTATACCTCCTGCTTGTGCGGCTGCCAGTGCCGCAGCAACTTATTCGTTGATGAGAGCCGTCAACTGGGCTTGTGTCAAGTTAATGCGTCCAGCCATGATCTTCATAGCAAAGGTAATATAAGTGAGAGAGCGTTTGCGAATAGTGCGATGACAGAAGAGAGTAAGCACATAAGTGTTCTCAAGCAATAACAAAGAGTAGGCAATGTAATCTAAGCATACCACGAGCAAAGTTCTATGTAATTCTAGCAAGTAGGTAAAGTAACATGAATAGTAGTACCTATGATGTTGAGCCTTGCACGTGGAGCGAAGCGTCGTTGTGAATCGTTGAGCACTGTACTGGTTATAGTCTGGTTTTAATAAAATCGTTTTCCCCATATTAAAACCGAGTTCTCTATAACCAATGGCTCTGATACCAATCTGTCACACCCCCAAAATCCACCCGCGGAGTATCACCGCTTGGAGGCGTGACTGACCAGGATCAAGCCACCAATCATATTGAACAACGTAAATAGTAAAAGTAAATGTATTTCAACCAAACCAATATGAAAGGTGTTCAAAACATAAGTGCAATATCAATGTTTAGCGGAAGCATAAAAATAAACCCAACATAAGTATGAATATGTAATGTCAAAATGTTTAATCAAAGCATTCACGATCCTTGTCCACAACGACCGTGCCTCCCAGTGCAAGCTCCATGTATACCTAACAACCTGCAAGGCATGTAACAGAGAGTCAACAACAAGTTGAGCGAGTTCACAGTGGGTTGTTTAGTAATAATGTTCATTTCGTAAAACGTTTGTTTGTTTAGTAACCCATGTATCGTTTATAATTACATCGCGGCCCTCCAGGCATGTTTGCGAAGATTAGTGGGGGTTTCCCATGTATTGTAGACTAGTTTTATTTGTATCGCGGCCCTCCAGGCAGGTGTGCGAAGTTTAGTATCAGTATCACGGGCATTCCAGGCATGTGTGCGAAGATCAGTATCAGTATCGCGGCCATTACAGGCATGTGTGCGAAGAGTAGTGGGGGCTTCCCCATGTATCACTAGTCTAGCAGTATCTATAAGTGACCTTTCCCAACCGAGGTCAGTATTTCATAATTCCCGACAACAACGTAAATACAGATAATCATCCAATCCCATTCCCTACCCCGGGAATCCCATGCCTTGGTAAGAGTGTGAACTCACCTTGGTTTGCTCGGTTTGTTATTCTTCTAGTGTTAATTAATGGTTAGGTCCGTTACCCACGACCTAAGGTATATTGCACATAAACTCAATGTAAGTGTTTACGTTCAAATAAGGTTTACGATTCCTTGGTGTCCAAACGACCGTGTTCCATGTGATAATTGTTTACAGACTGACATGACATAGATTGCACATACATACAGTAACATACAGTAACATGCAGTAACATGGTAAGATACAGTAACATACAACAACATGCAGTAACATACAGTAGCATGCCAGGTATTCTTCACACAGGGTTTTGAACTTAGCATTATAAGTAAACTCAGATCAAACAATAACTAAAACTCAGACCATGTGTTTTGCTTACAAAACTCAGACCTTTCAAGCACCAACAAACTCGGACATTATGCATTCCATAAAACTCGGACATGTTGTGCATCAATAAAACTCAGATCATACAAGCTACACAAAACTCGGACCATCCCACATACTAAAAATTCAGACCATACACTCCTTATGAAATTCGGACCAATCATCCTGTCACAGCCCCCGATCCCTATCTCCCGGGAACGGGCGGCCGTGAGCCAGTTTCGGTGGTATCACATTTTATTTATCCAATTTGGCAGCGGAAATTTTCATCAGGATCGTAGTTAGGAAATATTTTAATCAGAGTAAACCACCACATTTTATAACATTAAACATATGGGTAAAAACCCAATTTTTTGATACACACGTTTCATAGGAATAAATCCTATTTATTTAATAAAAACATCCATTTTATTCTTAGGTAACTTCATTGCCACTTTTCCAAGCCTTCAGTGCTGTCCAGCTGGCTTCTATTTGGCTTTCACACTTTGTTACCTGAAACGCGTTTTAAAAACATTTTGTCAGTGGGAAATACTGGTGAGTGAATCCCAGTTTAATCAAGTTTAAGTAAAAACCAATTTGCAGTATTGAGGGCACATCCGCAATTACATTTGTATCCAAGACATCACAATTAACATCAGTGGTACGGTCATACTCAACATATGGGATGTTACCACGCCAGTAACCAATTTTGTATACAAAACCCCAACATACCCACTATAATTGTATTCTTCACAAATACTCAATAACTGTCATTTGCATGGAAAGGTATTTAAGGTTTTGTAAAAACAGTTAACAAAAAGAAGATTACTCACATTGCTGTTTTAGGTTTTTCGTAAGGGTTTCCTGGAGATAATCTATAAATTACACAAATGCACGTGTGTTAGTATAATAACCCATTTTAACATTAGTAATACCCTCCCCGAGACGGCATTCCAACGACTACGTCGGGCAGAACCACGACAGCCGTTACGGAACCCTAGATCAATCGGGCAGCGTATCTAATACGTCTCCAGGGGTTATAATACTTACATCGTAGCAGAACCTCGCTATTTTAGGGGGTATAATACCCGGCTATAGTGTATACTACTTCAGAATTTTAGAAAGAAAGAAAGTTGTGAGCGACGAAAACCGAAAGCCCGTTGCCTTCTTATATAGGGCTGTAATTGGACTTCCTCGCGGCCCGCGTGACATTAGGGCTGGGCTTTACGCGGCCCGCATGGCCTAGGGGTCTAGGCTGGCTGATCCGGGTCACCACCTAGGTTCAACGCGTGTTGGGCCACGTGGCGGCCCAAGGCTGCGCCACAATTCAGGACGCTCGCGGCCCGCCTTCATTTACCCAAACATGTACGCGGCCCGCATCAACTAAGGGTTTTGGCGATATCTGGTTCTCCTACTTGCGCGGCCCGCATGGACTTGAGGTGAGGCCCTACGCGGCCCGCCTCAAATTAAATATTATTGTTTTTATTTATTTTATATAGTATAATCTATTTTGGGGCTCGGTTTTCACATACGGGGTGCATATAAAGACACATCGAGATATTTTAAAATATATTAAGGCGTCGGAAATATTATGAGGATGTCTGTTTTACCGAGGGTTGTTATATCCTCCCCACCTTGTTTTAGAGCTCGTCCTCGAGATCTACTGGAACAAGTGTGGATATTTCTTTTTCATTTCCGATTCAAGTTCCCATGTGTACTCGGGTCCTCTTTTGGAATTCCATTTTAATTTGACCAGAACCAATCTCTTATGCTTGAGATTTTTAACTTTCCTATCTTCAATTTGTAGAGGCTTCTCCACAAACTTGAGTTGCTCATTAACCTCTATATCCTTGAGAGGTACTACGAGTGATTCATCAGCTAAACACTTTTTAAGATTGGATACATGAAACACATCATGTATTCCTGCCATTTCCTCTGGCAGTCGTAGCTGATAAGCTACAGGTCCTATTCTTCGGATAATTTCAAAAGGTCCAATATACCTGGGACTAAGCTTTCCTCTTTTGATGAATCTTACCACTCCTTTCCAGGGAGAGACTTTCAATAACACTTTATCTCCCACTTGAAATTCTAATGGTTTGCGTCTGTTATTAGCATAGCTCTTTTGGCGATCACGTGCTGTTTTCAGTCGTTCCTTGACTTGAATGATTTTATCAGTTGTTTCTTGTACTATTTCGGGTCCAGATAATTGTTTTTCCCCAATTTCTGCCCAACAGACTGGGGTTCTGCACTTTCGTCCATAAAGTGCTTCGAATGGTGCAGCATTGATACTTGTGTGATAACTGTTATTATAAGAAAATTCTATTAAAGGTAAGTGTTCGTCCCAGTTACCTCCAAAATCAATTACACAAGCTCTAAGCATGTCCTCCATTGTCTGAATTATCCTTTCGCTTTGTCCGTCCGTTTGAGGATGATAAGCTGTGCTTAGATTTAACCTGGTTCCCATTGCTTTTTGGAAACTTGACCAAAAATGAGAAGTAAAACGGCTATCTCTATCAGAAACAATTGATAAAGGAATGCCATGTAAAGAAACGATTTTATTTACATACAATTTGGCTAATTGTTCCATACTAAAGGTTTCCTTCATTGGTAAGAAATGAGCTGACTTGGTTAATCTATCTACAATCACCCAGATTGTATCATTACCTTTTCTTGTTTTAGGCAATTTGGTAACAAAATCCATTGTTATCCATTCCCATTTCCAAACTGGTATTTCTAATTGTTGTAACAATCCTGAGGGTTTCTGATGTTCAGCTTTAACTTGTGAGCAAGTTAAACATTTAGAAACATAAGCTGCTACGTCCTTTTTCATTCCTATCCACCAGAAATTTTTCCTTAAATCCTGGTACATTTTATCATTTCCTGGATGCATCGTATATTTAGAATTATGAGCTTCTTCTAATATACGGTGACGTAAATTTCCTAATTTAGGTATCCACATTCTCTTTTTATGGAACCTCCAAATTCCATCTGTTCCTTGTTTTAATTCCTTAATCATTCCTTTTAACTTTTCAGTATCCTCCATTACTGATTCTTGTGCTTTTCTAATCTGATTGTTTAAATCTACTTGTAGATTTAATTTAAGAGAACGTACCCTTTTTGGCTTTTCGTGATATTTTCGACTTAAAGCATCAGCCACCACATTGGCTTTTCCTGCGTGATACTGGATATCACAATCATAATCACTAAGTAATTCCATCCAGCGTCTCTGTCTCATATTCAATTCTTTTTGCCCGAAGACATATCTTAAACTCTTATGATCTGTGAATATGGTAAACTTACTACCATAAAGATAATGTCTCCAAATCTTAAGGGCAAAAATTATGGCTCCTAATTCCAAATCATGGGTCGAATAATTTCCTTCATGACTCTTAAGCTGTCTAGATGCATAAGCTATAACCTTTTGACGTTGCATCAATACGCATCCATAACCTAATTTAGAAGCGTCACAAAAGACTACAAAGTCTTCAGTTCCTTCTGGTAATGCTAGTATAGGTGCATGGGTTAATCTTTGCTTAAGGATTCTAAAGGCTTCTTCTTGTTTTGGTCCCCATTCAAACTTAACAGATTTACAGGTTAACTTAGTTAAAGGAATGGCTATTCTAGAAAAATCTCGAATAAATCTTCTATAATAACCGGCCAATCCTAAGAAACTTCTAACTTCAGTTGGTGATTCTGGGGTTTTCCATTTGGTAATTGCCTCGATTTTCGTTGGATCTACATGAATTCCTTCATGATTCACCAAATGTCCGAGAAATTGCACTTGTTCTAACCAAAATTCACACTTTGAAAACTTAGCATAAAGCTTTTCTTTTCTTAATAAACTTAAAAGTAAATGCAAGTGCTTTGCATGCTCTTCCTTACTTTTAGAGTAAATTAGAATATCATCTATGAAGACAATTATGAATTTATCCAAATATGGCTTACATATTCGGTTCATCATGTCCATAAATGCGGCTGGGGCATTGGTTAAACCAAATGGCATGACAGTAAATTCATAATGACCATACCTTGTTCTGAATGCGGTTTTAGGAATATCCTCTTCCTGTACCTTTAATTGATGATATCCTGATCTTAAATCGATTTTAGAGAAAAATCGAGCTCCTTGAAGTTGATCAAACAAGTCATCGATCCTCGGTAATGGGTACCGATTCTTAATCGTGACTTTGTTCAATTCACGGTAGTCAATGCACATACGCATTGATCCGTCTTTCTTTTTAACAAATAAAATCGGCGCTCCCCATGGCGATGAGCTTGGCTGTATGAATCCCTTTTCCAACAACTCGTCTAGTTGTTTCTTCAGTTCTTGCATTTCAGCGGGTGCTAAACGGTAAGGTGCTTTGGCAATCGGTGCTGTTCCGGGTAACAGATGAATTCTGAATTCAACTTCCCTGTCTGGCGGTAGTCCTGGCAATTCTTCTGGAAAGATATCTGAAAATTGGGATACTACTGGGATATCTTTTACTTCTTTTCCTTTAGTGTTAGTGATTATTGAAATCAAATACACTATAGATCCTTTTCTTATACAACTTGCAGTTTTCATCACAGAGATGAATTTAGTGGATCTAAAGGGTTTATCTCCTTTAATTGAGATCTTTTCACCTCTTGGTGATTTTAATTGAATTGTCTTTTGATCACATAAAATACTGGCTTTATTGGCTATTAACCAATCCATTCCTAATACTACATCAAATCCAACCAGATTCATTGGGTAAAGGTTTGCCATAAATTTTTGATTAAAAATTTCTATTCTTGCTCCCTGCAAGATTTCAGAAATCTTAACAGTTTCTCCATTTGCGGTTTCCACTAGACATTCTTGTGGTAGTTTAGTTAATGATTGATTTAGGAGTTTGCAAAACGAAGTATTAATAAAACTTTGGTTTGCACCAGAGTCAAATAATACTTTAGCAAAAATATCATTAACTAAAAACGTACCAGCAATGACGTCTGGAATCATCCTGGCTTCCTCTGTAGTTAGCACGAATGCTCTGGCATTTTTAGGATTTTTGTTGGTTGCAGCTGGAGCCAATTTCGGACAGTTTGTCCTAATGTGACCTTTTTCCCCACAATTGAAACACATTCCATTACTGGATTTCTTCTTGCAATTCTCTTCCTTGTGTCCTGGGGCCTTGCAAAAATTACAGTAAGTAGAGCATCTTCCAGAATGCTTCTTTCTGCAGGCTTTGCAGTAGGGTGCAGAGGTAGAACCTACATTCCTACGATTGGAATTCCCAGAACAGAATTCTTGAGTAAGCCTTTGGGTTAGGTTTCTCCCCTGATCTTCTTCTCTAGTACGGATTAACTCATCTGTCAAGGTATTAGCTAGTTCTACAGCTTCCTCTATGGTTTGGGGTCTAGCTGCCTTGACTACATGTCTAATTTCTCCAATTAATCCCCAGATGTAACGGGAGATTAACACTGGTTCAGGTGATGCAAGGGTAGGTACTATCCTAGCATATTCAAAGAATGTGGTAGTGTAACCCTTACTATCTACCCCGGTCATTCTTAGATTCAGAAACTTATTTGCTATCTGTTCTTTTTCATTGGGAGGGCAGAATTTCCTTTCTACCATGTTCTTGAATTCTTCCCATTCCATATTATAAATCCTATCACTTCCTCTGGATTGGAGGATAGTGTTCCACCATTCTAAGGCTGCATTTTTAAACAGATTTGAAGCAAACATTATTTTATCTTCTTCAGCACACTTGCTTATTTTCAGAACTGCCTCAGTTTTCTCTATCCAGCGTAAAGCTGCAATGGGTCCTTCATTGCCCGAGAATTCTATTGGTTTGCAGGACCAGAATTCCTTGTAAGAACAACCATGTGGCATGGTTCTTCTTCTTTTGGGAACGGGCGCTTGAAGTATGGGTCCATTGTTCACGCTGTTTTCTGGTTCAGTTGGTCGCTTACTGCTATGCTTACTTTTATTATTCGCTTCCTGAACTGTTTGAATAATAAATGGCATTGCATCTATAATTCCTTGTGCCACAATATGCTGAACGGCACTATTATCCATTTGGTTTCCGTTGTTATTATTGTCCGAATTCTCATTAACCACGTTAATGTTACTCTGGTTATCGTTATTCAGATTTTCTTGATTTCCCGCGTCGGCCATCTGAATTTTAGACATTTACCAAATATTAATATCACAAATAATATTTATATATAGCCAATCACATGACACGCACTTTTTAACCAAAAGCGTCGAGCATTGCGACATTTACTCTTTTTATATAGTATGCATCAGTACATACCAGTACAGAAATAAAAAATTACAGTACCGACTGAAATGTAAAGCTACAATACTAATAGTATGCATCCGTAGTTTTTTTTTTTTTTTTCTAACACATACACACATATATTATTATATTATTATTATTATTATTACTACCGTATTTTCATCACGTTTACTGATATGGATTCATCCAGAAATCCATATTACGCTCAACGTATTTCCATACGAGGCGTTCGCCCACCTGTCGCATACGATCACTGCTTTCTAAAATTTCCTCCCCAAAAGTCCTAAGTTCCTGGACATTTTCTGCACTCATTGGGGGTGCAGGTTCTAGGACTGGGTTTGGAAACTGCGGTACGGGTTCCTGATACGGAGGCATAGGGGCTTGGTACGGGTATGGATTTTCTAAAATTTCCCTAACATATGCATCACTAATGTTGTAGGGATCTTGAGGATCTAACCCTGGATAAGCTCCTAAGTTGGGTATTGGCACATTTTCCTGAATTGGGTTTTGTTGCACGTAGTCCCTAACATCGTCCCACCAGGGGTCGTAATTGTTTGGGTCTAAAGGATCAGGTGCAGGTACCCTAGGTATCTCCTCCGGGTTGTACTCAGGTATTTCTATCTGGTCTTCTATTTCCATGGGTTGATCAGGATTTTGTGGTTGTGGTGCTAGCATTTGTTCCAGGTTTGGGTCAGCAGCAGTGGTTGCTAAAATATGGATATTAGCGATACCCCTATTGAGCATATCCTGATTATAAGCATCAGTTTCTCTTTTTGCTGCGGCTAACACTCGCTGTTCCTGCAACTTCTTCATTCTTTTCCTACGTTCGTGCGCTCCCCTACTGAACCATCCCCTCTTTTTCTGAGGAAATGGCTCTTCAGACTGAGCCTTAAACACAAAGATCCCTTCTTCTGTGTCAGCAGAATACCCTGAGAGGGCAGGCTGAGAAAAGGAGGTGCCTTCGCTCCTAGGCGAACCAGACAGTTGACGATAGGCGTCAGAAGGTCCTTGGTCGCTCATACTGTAAACTAACAAATAGTCAGATAACACATAGCAAGAAATACAATTATACACGTATTTCCATAATTTATTTCCTAACACTTTGAATTTTGATGTCAGCAGAACACTTCTGTGGCTGAATCAGTGGCATAGCTCTGATACCACCTTCTATCACAGCCCCCGATCCCTATCTCCCGGGAACGGGCGGCCGTGAGCCAGTTTCGGTGGTATCACATTTTATTTATCCAATTTGGCAGCGGAAATTTTCATCAGGATCGTAGTTAGGAAATATTTTAATCAGAGTAAACCACCACATTTTATAACATTAAACATATGGGTAAAAACCCAAGTTTTTGATACACACGTTTCATAGGAATAAATCCTATTTATTTAATAAAAACATCCATTTTATTCTTAGGTAACTTCATTGCCACTTTTCCAAGCCTTCAGTGCTGTCCAGCTGGCTTCTATTTGGCTTTCACACTTTGTTACCTGAAACGCGTTTTAAAAACATTTTGTCAGTGGGAAATACTGGTGAGTGAATCCCAGTTTAATCAAGTTTAAGTAAAAACCAATTTGCAGTATTGAGGGCACATCCGCAATTACATTTGTATCCAAGACATCACAATTAACATCAGTGGTACGGTCATACTCAACATATGGGATGTTACCACGCCAGTAACCAATTTTGTATACAAAACCCCAACATACCCACTATAATTGTATTCTTCACAAATACTCAATAACTGTCATTTGCATGGAAAGGTATTTAAGGTTTTGTAAAAACAGTTAACAAAAAGAAGATTACTCACATTGCTGTTTTAGGTTTTTCGTAAGGGTTTCCTGGAGATAATCTATAAATTACACAAATGCACGTGTGTTAGTATAATAACCCATTTTAACATTAGTAATACCCTCCCCGAGACGGCATTCCAACGACTACGTCGGGCAGAACCACGACAGCCGTTACGGAACCCTAGATCAATCGGGCAGCGTATCTAATACGTCTCCAGGGGTTATAATACTTACATCGTAGCAGAACCTCGCTATTTTAGGGGGTATAATACCCGGCTATAGTGTATACTACTTCAGAATTTTAGAAAGAAAGAAAGTTGTGAGCGACGAAAACCGAAAGCCCGTTGCCTTCTTATATAGGGCTGTAATTGGACTTCCTCGCGGCCCGCGTGACATTAGGGCTGGGCTTTACGCGGCCCGCATGGCCTAGGGGTCTAGGCTAGCTGATCCGGGTCACCACCTAGGTTCAACGCGTGTTGGGCCACGTGGCGGCCCAAGGCTGCGCCACAATTCAGGACGCTCGCGGCCCGCCTTCATTTACCCAAACATGTACGCGGCCCGCATCAACTAAGGGTTTTGGCGATATCTGGTTCTCCTACTTGCGCGGCCCGCATGGACTTGAGGTGAGGCCCTACGCGGCCCGCCTCAAATTAAATATTATTGTTTTTATTTATTTTATATAGTATAATCTATTTTGGGGCTCGGTTTTCACATACGGGGTGCATATAAAGACACATCGAGATATTTTAAAATATATTAAGGCGTCGGAAATATTATGAGGATGTCTGTTTTACCGAGGGTTGTTATACATCCCCCTCTTAAAACTCGGACCAAACCTCATACACAAACTCGGACCAAGCAATATTAATGAAAATTCGGACCAAGTGTTCAACTAAAATTCGGACCTATACAAGCATTACAAAGTTCGGACCTTTACAAGCATTACAAAGTTCGGAGGCAAGTGTCATGTTACAACCTCAGACTTGTGACTTCACAAAACCCTGACACTTAACTCCGAGTTAACAACATACGTGATTTCCAAAACCAGTTTACAGTTTTCAATGGAACAGTTACGTTTACGATCAAAAACCCTAATTTTCATACATTCTCAATGCAGTAATCTAATCAACAATCAAACATCTCTATCATAACAGGCATCTTAACATCAGGCAAGTGATTACACAGCTGTTCATAAACTATTTCACAACAATCAGAATGATCAATAAACACAGAGTCATTGTTTGTAGAATTAGGGTTTTGCATTAATCACCTAATCAAGGATTAACAACAAATAACCATTAAACGTTTACCTTAGATTGATTCTAGATGAAGAGAGAGATCAAAGTGATGATTGAGAGCTTGTACCACCAAGAATGATGAAGAAGATGATTGTAGAGAGAATGATTTAAAGTGCCGTATGATTGAAATTGGTGAGAATGATTAGGGTTAAGGGGTTTTGTTTTATTTTCATTATTACCACTAAACACCCCTAAGTATCATCCTTTACACAAAACACACACACCACATATAATTTACAGTTTCATCACCAAGTTCATGTATTTGTCAAACCATTCGTAAAATAACACATAACCATGCAACAATCACAATACGCTTTATCAAATCACAACGTATACAGTTACAAAGCAAACAAATTGTGTAAGTAAGCAACCAGACAAACAGTTAACGTGCAATAAATGCGAAAGTGGAATCTCGGAAACTCAAGTTGTCACATCGGGCATGTCACGTTTATTCCTTTTCTTTGTATTTATGTTGGTTTTTGCTGCATATTTGTTCCTTTTGCTCGTTTAAGCTCATTTGATCCTGCAAATTCAAAAGGAAGACAAAAACACACTTTTTCCAACATTAGTACTAAAAAAGGTTAGATTTATGCCTCATTTGGTGTAATTTATATGTTGCATTTTGCACACATCACTCCTACTCGTTCTGTTGATTTTCGAATCGATTTAGTGCCTGGCGCTACGCCTGTCGCTAAGTCCCCTTATCGTTTAGCACCCTCTGAGATGCTAGAGCTTTCAAGCCAACTACAAGAGCTTCTTGATAAAGGCTTTATACGCCTTACCACATCTCCTTAGGGCGCTCCCGTTTTGTTCATAAAAAAGAAAGATGGATCGTTTAGAATGCGTATTGACTATCGTGAGCTCAACAAGCTTACTATCAAGAACCGATATCCTCTTCATCCCATTGACGACCTCTTCGATCAATTGCAAGGCACGACCTGCTTTTCAAAGATCGATCTTCGTTCTGGATATCATCAACTTCGAGTCCTCAAAGAAGATATACCCAAAACCGCCTTTCGTATGCATTACAGTCATTACAAGTTCGTGGTCACACCCTTTGGTTTGACCAACGCACCTACTGTTTTCATGGATTTGATGAACCGCGTGTGCAAAGCATACTTGGACCGTTTCGTGATTGCCTTCATCGACGATATTCTCATCTACTCCAAGACTCAAGAAGAGCACGAGCGACACTTGCGTCTTATCCTTCAGCTTCTACGCATTGAACTTCTTTACGGCAAATTCTCCAAGTGTGAATTTTGGTTAAAAGAGGTTCAATTCCTTGGTCATACCGTCAACGAACTTGGTATTCACGTTGACCCTGATAAAATCAAAGCTATGAAGAATTGCATTGCACCTAAGTCTCCATCTGAAATTCGTTCGTTTCTTGGTCTAGTTGGTTACTATCGTCATTTCATTTCTAACTTCTCTAAAATCTCCATTCCTCTTGCCTCCTTGACTCAAAAAGAGAAACCTTTTGTTTGGCGTCCTGAACAAGAGTAATCTTTCCAGACGCTCAAGGACATGCTTTGCAATGCTCCTATTCCCGCGCTTCCGGATGGTAACGACAACTTCGTCATGTATTGCGATGCTTCGAACCTTGGCCTTGGTCACGTCCTTATGCAACGATACAAGGTTATCACTTACGCGTCGAGGCAACTCAAAATACATGAGAAGAACTACACTACGCACGGCCTTGAACTTGGCGCAGTTGTTTTTGCCTTGAAGATTTCGCGACACTGCCTTTATGGGTACTAAGTGTGTGGTCTTCACCGACCATAAGAGCCTTCAACACATCTTCAACCAAAAGGAACTGAACATGCATCAACGTCGTTGGGTAGAATTGTTAAACTACTACGACTGCGAAATTCGTTACCATCCAGGAAAAGAGAATGTAGTAGCTAACGCGCTTAGTCGTAAAACTCATGTTAAGGGTATTCGTTGTCTCCAACTCGTTAACGATCTTCAAAACCGCATTCCTGAAGCTCAATATACGAGGTGGTGTTGAAGAAGATCTTGTGTCTAAATCTGATGGTATTCTATACTATCTCAATCGCATCTGGATTCCTAATCATGATAACCTTCGAGACTTTCTGATGAAGGAGGTACACAAATCTAGATAATCTATTTATCCTGGTGCTGATAAGATGTATCAAGACATGCAGACATCCTATTGGTGGCCTAGAATGAAGAAAGATATCGCCACTTTCGTTGCGAAATGTCTCACTTGTTCGATGGTTAAAGCTGAACACCAACGTCTCTCTAGCTTGCTCGAACAACCAAAAATTCCTGTTTGGAAATGGGAGAGTATTGCAATGGACTTTATCACCAAACTCCCTCGTACTTCTTCTGGTCATGACAGTATTTGGGTGATCGTTGATCGATTGACCAAATCAGCTCATTTTCTCCCCGTTCGTGAAGATTTCAAAGTCGAGAAAGTGGCTAGAATCTACACTGATGAAATCATTTGTCGTCATGGTATCCCCATTGACATCATTTCCGATCATGATGGTCGTTTTACGTCTCGTCTTTGGCAAACCTTTCAATCTGCTATGGGTACTGTTCTTAACCTTAGCACCGCATTCCATCCTCATTCTGATGATTAAACCGAGCGTACTATCCAAACTTTAGAAGATATGCTTCGTTCATGCGTAATCGATTTTGGTGGGAACTGGGACATGCACTTGCCTTTGATCGAATTCTCGTACGACAACAGTTATCACGCGAGTATTCAAATGGCACCCTTCGAGGCATTGTATGGTCGTAAGTGTCGTTCGCCTATTTGTTGGCACGAGATCGGAGAAGCTCAAATCACTGGTCCCGAGCTTATACAAGAGACAATGGACAACATTTTACAGGTTCGAGACAACTTGCTAAAAGCCAGAAGCCGACAAAAGAGCTACGCTGACAATTGTCATAAACCCTTGGAATTCGAGATAGATAATTTTGTACTTCTCAAGGTTTCCCCTTGGAAGGGTGTAGTTCGTTTTGGTAAGAAAGGGAAACTCGCTCCTCGCTACGTAGGTCCTTTTAATATTCTAGAAAGGATTGGAAAGGTTGCGTACTGACTAGACCTACCTGAAGAACTCAACAACGTTCATCCTGTCTTCCACATCCCAAACTTAAAGAAGTGCCTAGCTGAAGAAGGACTTCAAGTTCCACTCGAAGATCTTTAAATCAACGAGTCTCTACAATTCGTGGAGAAACCAGTCGAGATCATGGACCAAGGAGTCAAGCAATTGAGGCGCAGTCAAATTCCTACGTCAAGGTTCGATGGGAAGGAAAACGTGGCGCTGAGTTTCCTTGGGAACTCGAAAGTGATATGAAGACTAAGTATCCGCAACTTCTCGTTACTTATTCCTAAATTTTGGGACGAAATTTCCTAAAGGAGGGGAGGCTGTAACGCCCTGCTTTTTCATACTTTCCATAATTAAAAAGCTTGTCTCGTACTTCTATTTTTGGGGAATCTTGTAATTCTTGTAATCGTCTTTTCCGTTGTATCGTTGTAAAATCCGAGACTTGGATCATAAATAAAATTCGAATTTCTTTAAATTCATGTTCTACATATTTCATACATGTTCATACGTTTTGATTGATTATATATGTGATGCCTTATTCATAATTCATGCAAAATACATTAAACTTACAAATACTTGTCTTACATGCTCAATTCATACGTATACGATACTTATTCATGACAAACATACTCATGATTGCCCAAGGCAGTTCGTAATACATGATCACCACCGTAATCCATGCAAATAATTGTCCTTAACAACCCTCGAATGAACGGGTGCTGAGTCCAAACTAATAGCACTATCGTTGCTAAGGCAGGTAGACAGCATTCCATGTGTAAACATAACAAACAAGCATTCATTAAGTCACGTAATACATGCGGTAACGGTTAGCATTAAAAGTATTGTGTAGTGTGTTTGATGTGATTTCGTATAAGTAACGTATGTAACACCCAAAAGTGCTTAAAGCAAAAAGGGATCGAGTATACTCACAGCGGTTGGATGGATTGAAGGGAGCGCTTGAGAGTAAGGTTAGCCTGAGTAGTTCGATAGCATAATGATAAGTGACGCGTAAAACGAGAATAAGTGTTGGTGGGTCGGTCAGCTGATCGATCGGATGGTAGTCCGATTGGACAGCTGATCGTACGGGTGACTGTCCGTTCAGACGGCTGTCCGTTCGGATGGCCGTTCGAGTGGATAGTTTCTTCCTTTAGAAAGGATGTGTTTGTGTATGATAGTTTGACTTTTGAAGTTTTTGTTGTAGCATTTGAAAACATTGAAGTGTTTCTACCTTTCAGGTTGGTCGGTCGTCCAATCGGCCGGCAACCCGTTCGGCTGGCACCTCAGTGAGAACAAGTTCATAGCAAGTTGTCACTCGATCGGACAGCAGTTCGATCGGGTGGCATTCCTAGTGCATTGAACATGTTGAAAATTGTTTAAGTGTGGAAGTCCAAATGTCTCATGGTACGGTTGGCAGTTCGAGCGGATGGTAGTCCGATCGGTCTCTTAGATTGACAAAATGGTTAAGTGTGGGTCCCCAAAGTGCAAGTCGTTCGGCCGGCCGGTTGATCGGGTGACTGTCCGTTCGGACAGCAGTCCGATCGGACGCACCCGGTCCTGGTCGTCCTGTTCGTCTCAAACATGGTTGTCTTGATTGTTTTTCGTTTTATCGAGGCATTTTGATAATGTGCAAAACAACAGTAACCTTGTCACTACTTGGTGCTCCTAATCGGACAGGAATCACCCAGATTCGGTCAGTTAACTTTTCGTGACGGTGTTCCATGTTTAACCCGAAATCGGTACACCTCGTGGCTAGAATCCAGATCTTGAGCCACACAACAACAAGAATGAGTAGTATGTCGACACAAACTCCAATTCCACCGGTTTTGAGTGCATTGAGTGTAAAAGAGTTGAAAGAAAGTTGGAAAACCATCTTTCAATCCTTTCCTTTGTGAATATATTTAGATCTACTAGAGATCTTTGTTTGTTTATGTGGAAATCGGTTAGATCTAAGTTGTTCTTGGTGGATTGAGGTCAAAACATGAAGTTCTTCAAGAACACATGATGACGTCATCCTTGAACACCTTGAATCTTGGTGATTTCACGATTAAAAATTAAGATTCAAAAGATAGAAAGGTGTAGGAGTGCGTGTAGATCAAGAAAGTACAAGATTTAGTACGAAATCTTACCGGAATCAAGAGAAATCTGAGAAAAGGTGAGGAGCACGAGCTGGTCGGTTAGAGAGTTTCCAAAAATAGAAAGTGTGAAAGTGACAGGGGTATTTATAGAGTTCCAAAAGAGGAAATGGCTGTTCGATCGGCTAGGCAGCTCGATCGGACAGCATGTCCGATCGGACGACAGTCCGAATGGACGGCTGGAAGATCGGCTGGTCGCCTGATCGACCGGTCGCCTAGTTCGAGTGTTCGGTGCGACGAATTTTACTGTTTCAATTTTGATTGCGAGCGTTGCGATGCGATAGAGTTTCCTAGTCAAATTACTTTTAATCCCAACTACTTATATCTTGCACTGTCTTTTCGCCACCAATTATCATACTATATCTACATACAATCATCCTTAGTTCGTATTCGGTTTCCGAATGCGATTTGATTGCGATGAGTTCGATTGCGATTCGATTGATTACCACACATAGCATAAATAAACATGCACAAGTAACACATAAGGCACACACACACGTATAATAATCACCAAATTGCGTAATTTGAGTTGCGAGTGCGATGTTGATTGGATCAGTTCGATTAGCGTTTAATTGACTATATCTCATTTTTACTTCCTATTATTCACAGTCGCAAAGCGATTCGTAGCGATAAATATACCTCGATTACTGCGATTATGCTTAATTACTCCACATAATACAACAAACGTAAAACATAAAATAGGCTGACTATAGTCAAAGAAGTCAAAACAGGGATTGAGTAAGGAGAGACAGATCGCAATTAGCAATCTTTTCTCCCTTTGACTTCAATCTTGACTTTGACTTTGACTTTCGAAACACGGGGTGTTACAGCCTCCCCTAGTTGAGGGAATTTCGTCCCGAAATTAGGCCGAAGCCGTAACAAACAACTGCGGATACTTTGTCTTCATGTCGCTTTCGAGTTCCCAAGTGAACTCTGCGCCTCGTTTTCCTTCCCATCGGACTTTCACAATAGGAATGCGTGAGCGTCTGAGCTGCTTGGTTTGGCGATCCATGATTTCAACAAGCTTCTCCACGAAGTGTAGGGTTTCGTTTATTTGGAGGTCATCGAGTGGTACGATTAAATCATGCTCAGCCAGGCATTTTCGGAGGTTTGGCACATGTAAACTCGGGTGGACATTACTCAGTTCCTCCGGTAGTTCGAGTCTGTAGGCGACTTTTCCGATCCTTTCCAGAATCTTGAAAGGTCTAACATATCGAGGCGTTAGTTTCCCTTTCTTGTCGAATCTGACCACACCCTTCCAATGTGATACCTTTAGGAGTACGTAGTCGCCAACTTCAAATTCAAGGGGCTTGCGTCGTCTATCGGCGTAACTTTTCTATCGACTTCGAGCTTTCAACAAGTTGTCTCGGATCTAGAGGACTTTGTCAGTCGTTTCTTGCAATAGCTCAGGACCGGTTAACTGCGAGTGACCGATCTCGTGCCATACAATAGGCGATCGACATCTTCTTCCATATAAAGCCTCAAATGGTGCCATTTGGATGCTGGTATGATAACTATTGTTATACGAGAATTTGACTAACGACAGGTATTTGTCCCAATTACCACCGAAGTCTATGACACACGAACGGAGCATGTCTTCAAGAGTACGAATCGTTCTCTCCGTCTGACCGTCAGTTTGAGGATGGAATGCGGTACTTAGATTAAGCGTAGTACCAAGAGCCGCTTGAAACGTTTCCCACAGTCGCGAGGTAAACTGAGCGTCACGGTCAGAGATGATGTCACGAGGCGTCCCATGATTACAAATGATCTCGTCGGTGTAGATTCGGGCGAATCGTTCCACCTTGTAGTCTTCCCATATTGGCAAAAAGTGCGTTGATTTGGTTAAACGATCAACAACAACCCAAATGCTGTCGTGACCTGATGACGTGTGCGGAAGCTTTGTTATGAAGTCCATGGCTATACTCTCCCACTTCCACATGGGGATTGGGGGTTGCTCGAGTAAGCCAGAGGGCCTTTGATGTTCAGCCTTGACCCTTGCACAAGTCAGGCACTTCCCAACGTAGAGAGCAATATCCCTTTTCATACCCGGCCACCAGTACTTGTAGCGGAGGTCCTGGTACATTTTATCGGCACCGGGATGAATAGAATACCGGGATTTGTGGGCTTCGTCCGTCAAAATTTTTCGCAGTTAGGTCCGTTTGGGAATCCGAATTTGGTCCAGAGAGTGGAATATCCCATTCGACTTACTTACCAGTTGAGCTCCATCGTGGTAGATTCGTTCCTTCTTTAGAGTGCGTTCATTAAAACAGGCATGCTGGGCTTCGCGAATGAGGGTTTCAAGATCGTGTTGTGCTTGGGTATTGCGGATGCTGAGCAAATAACTCCGTCTGCTGAGTGCGTCGGCAACGACATTTGCTTTGCCTGGATGATAACGAATCTCACAGTCGTAATCGTTGAGTAGTTCTACCCATCGGCGTTGACGCATATTAAGTTCTTTCTGATTAAAGATGTGTTGTAGGCTCCTATGATCGGTGAAGATCATACACTTGGTACCATACAGGTAGTGTCGCCAAATTTTTAACGCAAAAACCACCGCGCCTAGCTCGAGATCATGGGTTGTATAGTTCTTCTCGTGGATTTTGAGCTGACGAGATGCGTAAGCTATAACCTTGTCCTGCTGCATAAGGACACAACCAAGACCAAGGTTGGAAGCATCACAATAGACAATGAAACCGTCGTTTCCATCGGGCAATGTAAGAACAGGAGCATTGCAGAGCATGTGCTTGAGGGTTTGGAAAGCAGATTCTTGTTCGGTTCCCCAAACAAAAGGCATGTCTTTTTGCGTGAAAGCGGTAAGCGGCACAGCGATCTTAGAGAATCCTTCGATAAATCGTCAATAATAGCCCGCTAGTCCGAGAAAAGAACGGACTTCGGACGGGTTCTTTGGTGTAATCCAACTCTTAACTGCTTCAATCTTCGCGGGGTCGACGTGAATACCTTGACTATTTACTATGTGACCCAGAAACTGAACCTCCCCCAGCCAAAATTCACACTTGGAGAACTTAGCATAGAGTCGATTCCCTGGAGTAGTTCGAGAACCAAACGTAGATGTTGTGCGTGTTCGGATCTTGACTTGGAATAGATCAAGACATCGTCGATGAACACGATGATGAAATGGTCGAGATAGGGTTTACACACGCAATTCATCAGATCCATGAAAACCGTGGGTGCGTTGGTTAAACCAAAAGGCATAACAACGAATTCATAGTGGCCGTAACGAGTGCGAAAAGCGGTTTTGGGTATATCCTCTTCTTGGATGCGTAGTTGGTGATAGCCTGAGCGTAGATCGATCTTCGAGAAACACGTAGCACCTTGCAGCTGATCAAACAAATCGTCAATGCGGGGCAGGGGATAGCGGTTGTTGATGGTTAGCTTATTCAATTCCCAGTAGTCGATGCACATCCTGAACGACCCATCCTTCTTTTTGACGAAGAGGACTGGCGCGCCCCAAGGAGAGGTGCTCGGGCGAATGGAGCCTTTCTCAAGCAATTCCTGGAGTTAATTTGAGAGTTCACGCATTTTGGACGGTGCGAGT
Organism: Helianthus annuus; assembly: GCF_002127325.2. Lineage (NCBI taxonomy): Eukaryota > Viridiplantae > Streptophyta > Magnoliopsida > Asterales > Asteraceae > Helianthus > Helianthus annuus. Next base: position 120,544,959 of record NC_035437.2, read on the forward strand.
CGGTAAGGAGCTTTGGCAACAGGGTTGGCTCCAGGAATGAGGTCGATACGGAAGTCGATATCACGATTTGGCGGTAGTCCAGGAAGATCATCAGGGAACACCTGAGGAAATTCACGAACCACGGGAACGTCTTTCACTTCTGTCTTCCTTTTCTTTTCCTTCTCTGCTACTACAATGTTAGCCAAGAAAGCTTTGTATTCCTTGCGGAGATACTTGCTAGCTTGGACACATGACATGAGTTTGAGACCTTTCGAAGCAATTTCGCCATAAACACACAATAAATCACCATTCGCGAGCGAGAATCGAATCATCTTATCGAAGCACACAACTTCAGCATGGTTTTTGCGAAGAAAGTCCATGCCTACTATGACGTCAAAACTTCCGAGTTGCATCGGAATAAGGTCGATCGGGAAGATGTGATTATTGAGCTCAAGAGTACATTCACGAAGAACATAATTAATGGCAACAGTTCTTCCGGTAGCGACTTCAACATCGAATGTCGAGGGGAGATAGGAGCGCTTACGACTAATGAGCTTTTCAAATTCGAACGATAAAAAGCAATTATCGGCTCCAGTATCAAACAAACATGATGCATAAATACCATTCACAAGGAATGTACCATTGACCACGTTGTTGTCAGCCTGGGCTTGGCGCGCATTGATATTGAAGGTTCTGGCGCGTGCTGCTTGCTGCTGTTGCTGTGGCTGTTGCTGCTGATGAGGCTGCTGCTGCTGGGGCTCTTGCTTCACAACCCTGTTCGGGCACATGTTCGCAAAGTGGTTGGGATCACCACATGCGAAGTAGACTCTGGTGTTGATTGCGGGTGCCTGAGCCGCTTGATGGCCTTGCGGGGCTGGGTGTAGAGCTTGATGAGCAGTGGCAGGAGCTGTGGCGTTGTGAGGACCAGTACGGCAGTTGACAGTGAAGTGGCCGTACATGTTGCAGTGAGCGCAGAAACGACAGGCAAGACCCACCGGATGATGATAAGAGCATGTTGGGCAAACCGGGTGAGGGCCTGTGTATGCACGCTTTGCCGGTGGTGCGTAAGTAGTTGGTGCTGGACAGTGATGATGCTGCTGTTGGGCCGGCACGGCCTGGAGAGGAGCAGCAGTGGTTGTGACAGCACAGTTCTTGTTGCTAGAGCTGCTGTTGTTGTTCTTCTTCTTTCGGCGTGAGGACTTTGACGGTTGATGCAGGTGCTTCGAAGTTTTATCCCAGACACCAGCATTGACCCGCTTGTCGTTGATTTCAGCGGCCAGTAAGTAGGTCTCTTCGATCGTCTTAGTCTTAGCCGCTTGCACGAAATCTGCAACACAGTCAGGCAGGGCTCGGATATACTTGTTGATTGCCATATCAGAAGTCTTCACTTAATCAGGGCACTGAGCTGCTTGAATCGAGCAGTTAGAGTAGCGTTTTCGCAATCCTTCTGCTTTATGTGCCATAATTCATCTTCTAACTTCTGGCGTTCATGAGGAGGGCAGAATTCTTCCAGCATGACTTCCTTGAGTTCGTCCCTCGACAGACCGTAGGCTGCATCGTTCCCTCGTTTGTTTCTCTCGGCCGTCCACCAGTCTAGTGCGCGGGACTAGAAGACGCCAGTAGCATTGAGAGTGCGGAGATCGTCGGGGCAACCGCTCTATCGTAGAGTGACCTCAATGGAATCAAACCATTGGAACAACGCTGTAGGGCCTTCCTCGCCAGTGAATTCCTTCGGCCCACAAGCCTTGAACTGCTTGAAACTAAAGGCAGCTTTGGGGGTAGCTTTTAGGAGCTTCGGTTCTCGACTCCTCAGATGATTTGCTGACGTTCTCGTAGACATCACTCACAGCTTTTGCTACTTGTTTAGCGATAATAGCAGCAAGACGTTTGTCTCTCTTTTCTTGGCGAGAAAGTGGTGGGTGTCGATGTCCAGATGATGGTCCAGTTGACATTGTCTGCATTAGACATCGTCATAGGTCTCAGACACGTCATAATCGAATCTCACCTCACACGTTTTACTTGCTAAAACTCAGGATCACAATGAAACAGGCATCATATAACCACGTAAGCACGTAATCACAGATTCACATAAGCACATAAGCACATAAACACGTAAGCACGTAAGCACGTAGGGCACAAAAACACAGAAGCACAGAATCACTAGGGGCACATAGAGAATTCTGACTACCTCAGAATACAGGATCTCGTCACCCAAGGTTTGCGAGTGTTCGAATATAGCGATCGCGTTTAATTTAGCGATTAGTATAGTATAAGCGGGTAGTATAGCGAGCATCATAGCATACGGTGTTTTCTTATGGTAGTAGCGATTTGTTAACGTTTGGAGATAGACAAGCAATGCAAGCCGGGTGTGTCGATCGAAGTGGAAGCAAAAATCGAATAAGTCTCCAAAATTTTAAACACATAAACAGTTAAACACATAAAATCAACGAGTCATCAGAGTCAGCAGTTGCGGGCTCAGAATCGAAACACATAAAAAATCGAGAAATAGATTGTCTGTGGCTATTAGACATTGACTATCCAAAGTGATTCGACTATTCTCAAGGACTTGTCGTACACTCTTCGACCTTCAGGATTTGTGCTCCTGCCTCGATTCTTGGGCATTTGGCACGCATCCCGTTAGTCATATCGTGACTTCAGGTCGTCAGAGTCCGTTGAGACTTTGGTGAGAGTTTTGTAAAACCAAGTAAAGGTCGGAACAGGTCGTCAAGGTTAGGGTTTCACCCCTGGCTTAACAACTTCAATCCTATTTTTAATAAAATAGTGGAAATTATTCATCAAAATATGGATTTCACTCCTGATTTAGTATAATTCTCCCCGTTGGTAAATAAAGTGCGGGTTGATCAAGCAAATTTTTTTAGTCAAGAGTTTGCGGTTTTCACACCTAATCTCGACTTAATCGCTTGTCCAAAAATTGAAATTTCGAGTGCAGTGATAGTGTAGCGTATGTGAGGATAACGAGAGATAGCAGTAAGCTTATACATAATCCTTATTGGACATGCACGAGTTGGTCTATTGGGTCCTAACTATAGACTAGGTCTCTAAGACATCGACCTGGACTAGGTCGAGTCCTGCCTAATTCCCTATAGTTATGGCTCTGATACCAATTTCTCACACCCCAACCGATGGCGGAAATATCGGGGCATGGCACTAAGCGAAACAGATTGTCCAGAAGTTTCCATAACAATTATCATTACCAATCAATTTAAAGTAATATGTCCCAAACCACGTCTCAAAAGGTAAACAAATTATTACAGACAAAAACTAGGCAAATAGTTCTATTCCGACAAGTCAGATTTTTCAAATAGCCCAATTGTTTATCTGCTTCTAGAGACTCTTGATTTCATTTGTACAGACAACTATTTGTTGGCCTCTAGAGCTTTATTCTAGCCTCGATTTCTTAGCAGATAAGCATCCTAAGATCCTGTCACATACGTTAAAATAATAGTCAATACACATAGTGTAAAGGCGAGCATACACGTTTGATAATAGCATATAGAGTTCGAAATAGTTTACGCATAACCAACACGTACACAGAGGAAAACGAAGTGTCACACCCCCAAAATCCACCCGCGGAGTACCACCGCTTGGGAGCGTGACTGACCAGGATCAAGCCATCAATCATATCAAACCATAGCAATTAATATTAGAAGTAGTTAATGTAAGTCACCATGACATGATTGATGTTCAAAAATCAAATACTGTTTAAGTAGCGGAAGCAACATAAAGTAAACCCAAATTAAGTTATAGTTCAATAATGTTCATGATCCATCCGCCACAACGACCTGCTCCTCCCTGTGCAAGCTCCGTACTGTACCTAAGGTCCTGCAAGGCATGCAGCAAATAATCAACAAACTAGTTGAGCGAGTTCACAGAAAGTAAGTTCATAACATGCATAAGTATAGCTAGTGGGGGCTTCCCATACTAGTGTGTACTAAAGGTGGGGGCCTCCCATGTTTATCCTGGCTAATGAGGGCTTCTCATTAACGGTACTTACTAGACTAACTTCCGACCATGTGTTCTTCTTTACCGAGAACAGGAAAACGTACAGGGTCACGTAGGCTTTACGTGACGTGCCCTTCCCCGAGGACAGTGGTACGCGTGGGGGCTACGTAGGCTTTACGCAGCGTGGCCTTCCGACCTGGAAGCCAATAGATGGTATTGGGTTACGTAGGCTTTACGTAACGTGTCCTCCCGACCCGGGAGACATATGGCAAATGTACTGGGTTACGTAGGCTTTACGTAACGTGTCCTGACTAACCTGAGGACGATGGTCTATAGTCTGATATATGCGTAAGTACGAGTATCTCCATTTACAATAACATATCCAACCAAATTCCCAACCCGGGAATCCCATGCCTTGGCTGTGTGAACTCACCTTGGTTTGCTCGGCAGATACACAAAGAGTATAGATAAGCTAGTAATTGGTCAATCACGTCCTAGCATGGTTGTAATACAAGTCAGGTTTGGTTCAATGATGCACATATACAACATGGCAAACACGCATGCACGCAAACACATTAAGTACACTACTTGTGCTATTCGGATGGTTGGGCCAAGGAGCTTGTGCGAGCCCAACCATCCTGTGCGATGTGAGTCTAGGCCCAAAATAAACAAGTAATAAACATCTTGTGTGATCCAGTTCATGTTGTGCGATCTTAAAGCAGCCCAGCCCAACATTCCGTCCGGCCCAAACATTCAAATAACACATGTGCGGTCCAATTAACGTAACAGTCAGCTTGTGCGGTTGGTGTGTGCTTGTGCGAGTGATCTGGATTGTACGACTGGAATTGGGCTTGTGCGCCTGGACATTTGGGCTGTCCGGCCCAACAGTCTTAACTATGTTACAGCCGATAAAGCCCAATGAGCCTTGTGCGACCGGTAATCTCTTGTGTGATCGGACCTGTTTGTGCGAACCGTGACCCTTGTACGTCTGGGCCTGCTTGTGCGTGTGGTCCATTTGTGCGATTGGACCACCTTGTGTGATTGGACTTCTTGTACACCAAGAAGTCTTGTGCGATCGGTTGAACTAATTCCACCATTTAAGCAAATCGGTTACAGCCATCAATAGTTTCCAAACTTAACCAAATCAATTAACAATTAATCTATTTCAAATCATGCTCAAACTCGATCAAATGGGGGTTTTAACATTCTAAATCTCATGAACCCTAAAATCATAACGTAAGTCAATCTCTAACAATTTATATGAACATATGACCTAGAACATCGACCCATCCGATTTACTTAGCACATTATCCATCTAAGATCCGATTACATGAGCATACACATATGACCGATTATCAAGACACTACTTAGCACCATACGATTAACAGAAATACCAATCATCATCAACGATCATGCATTCTAGAAAAGTATAAACATTATTGAACTTGCAATTAAAGTGCACAAGGGATCCGATTATCAAAACATTATCATACAACATGGATAATCATAAGTCATCGATTACACATAACATCAATACAATAAGCATACCAATTACTAACCGGATTAGGGGAAAGAACGAAGATTGATCTTGTGCCGTCGGTTTCTAGTCACACCGAGAGGGAGAAGTCGTCTAGGGTTCTTGATGTGTGTGTGTGCGATAATTGCCAAAAATGTGAGAAACTACAAAACACCCTAATGATATTCGTGGGAGTGTAGTGGGCCGAAACCCTTCATGGGCCGCCCTATTGGTCCATGCATAAGGTGTAAAGCCCAACGGCTTGTGCGACTCAATGTAGGTGTGTGTGTTGTGCGATTCTTGTGCGGTTCGGTACATACATACATACAATATAACACAACACATGTTTCACCAAGCTCACATAACACAAAATAACAAAACATTTATTAAGTCCAACCATATAGTCTAGTTCACATATGCACATAGTGTTACACAAAGCGAGTCTAAAGTTCGAGTTGTCACATTATCCCCAACTAATTGGAAATTTCGTCCCGAAATTTGGTATGCACTCACTGAGGAAGCTAGGTAAACTGTACTGTTCACTGGTTTTCCTGGGGTGTCACATCCTCCCCCCGTTGATCTGGAATTTCGTCCCGAAATTCCGAAGTAGTAGCTTCAGCCTCAGTAGTGGTAGCATTGGTTTCGAATAACTGGGGGTACTTTTCTGTCATCCTGTCTTCGCGTTCCCAGGTGTACTCTGGGCCACGTTTGGAGTTCCAACGAACTCGAACAAGAGGGATTCTCTTGTGTTTAAGGACCTTCACATCCCGGTCCGTGATTTCTACTGGTTCCTCAACGAACTGCAACCGCTCGTCGATAGTGAGTTCCTTAAAAGGAATGATGAGGTTTTCATCAGATAGGCACTTCTTTAGGTTCGATACATGAAAGACATTGTGAACTGCCCCGAGTTCAGCTGGTAGGTTCAACTTGTATGCAACTTTGCCAACCTTTTCTATGATTTCGAATGGTCCGACGTATCGCGGATTCAGTTTTCCCCGTTTGCCAAAACGAACCACACCCTTCCAGGGTGAGACTTTCAATAAAACCCGGTCCCCGACCTCAAATTCCAAAGGCTTTCTACGCTTGTCCGCGTAGGCTTTCTGACGGTCGCGTGCTGCCGCCATGCGTTGTCGTATCTGTGCAATCTTTTCTGTGGCGTCCACAACAATCTCTGGACCCGTGATCTGACTATCTCCCACCTCTGCCCAACAGAGAGGTGACCGGCATTTACGCCCGTACAATGCCTCGAATGGAGCGGCTTGAATGCTGGTGTGATAACTATTATTATACGAGAACTCCACCAAAGGAAGATGCTTTTCCCAGCCGTTGCCGAAATCGATAACGCATGCCCGAAGCATGTCTTCTAGTGTTTGGATCGTACGCTCAGACTGCCCATCCGTCTGAGGGTGGTATGCTGTGCTCATGTCTAACCTTGAGCCGAAAGATTTATGCATTGCTTGCCAAAGTTCTGACGTGAATCGTGCATCGCGATCCGAAATGATAGACGTGGGCACTCCGTGCCTCGAAACAACTTCTTTAAGATAGACGTCTGCGAGAGTGGAGAACTTATCCGTTTCCTTTATAGGTAGGAAGTGTGCAGACTTGGTGAGTCGATCCACGATCACCCATATGGTATCGTTCCCACGCTGGGATCTAGGTAGGCCTGTAACGAAATCCATGGAAATTTCTTCCCATTTCCACTGAGGTATCTTAGGCTGCTGAAGTAGGCCAGCTGGTTTCTGATATTCGACCTTGACTCTCGCACAGGTCAAGCACTTTCCAACGTACGTAGCAATGTGGGCCTTCATACTAGGCCACCAATAAGTAGTGCTGATGTCGTGGTACATTTTGTCCGACCCTGGATGTACCGAGTAGCGAGACTTGTGTGCTTCGTCCATCACAAGTTCGCGTAAACCGCCATAAAGTGGGACCCAAATCCGGCCCGTTACATAGTAGGCGCCGTCTGCCTTCTGTTCCATTTGCTGTCGTGAACCGCGTAAGGCTTCAGCCTTGACGTTTTCTGGTTTCAATGCTTCTACCTGAGCATCTCGTATCTGTGCTGGAAGGCTAGACTGAATCGTAAGCTGTAGCGCTCGCACGCGCTTTGGTAAGGTGTCCTTTCGACTGAGGGCGTCAGCCACAACATTGGCTTTGCCTGGATGATACTTGATAGCGCATTCGTAATCGTTCAGTAATTCAACCCATCGCCGTTGACGCATGTTCAAATCCTTCTGCTTAAGAATATGCTCGAGACTCCTGTGATCGGTGTAAATCGTGCACCTGGTACCGTACAGGTAGTGTCGCCATATCTTAAGCGCGAAAACAACAGCTCCCAGCTCTAAATCGTGCGTCGTGTAGTTCCGTTCGTGAACCTTGAGTTGACGAGAGGCGTAAGCAATAACCTTGTCGCGCTGCATTAACACACATCCAAGTCCCCGAATGGATGCATCACAATATACTACGAAGTCTTCTGTGCCCTCTGGCAATGAGAGGATAGGTGCGCTGCAAAGTCTATCCTTCAAGTGCTGAAAAGCAGTTTCTTGGGGTTCTCCCCAGCGATAGGTAACACCCTTTTGTGTCAGTAGCGTAAGCGGCTGAGCAATCTTCGAAAAGTCTCTAATAAACCGTCTGTAATAACCTGCCAAACCCAAGAATTGGCGTATTTCTGTTGGTGTACGCGGTGCAGGCCAGTTTCTGATCGAGTCTACCTTGGATGGATCGACATGGATCCCATCCTTGTTCACCACGTGGCCTAAGAAGTGGACTTCACGAAGCCAGAAGTCGCATTTAGAAAGCTTGGCGTACAATTGTTCCTTTCGAAGGAGTTCCAAAATGAGACGAAGATGCTGCTCGTGTTCCTCCTGACTCTTGGAGTAAATCAGAATGTCGTCGATGAAAACAATGACGAACTTGTCAAGGTAGGGTTTGCACACCCTGTTCATAAGATCCATAAACACCGCAGGCGCATTCGTTAACCCGAATGGCATGACAAGAAACTCGTAGTGACCGTAACGAGTTCTGAAGGCTGTCTTGGAGACGTCCTCATCCCGGACTCTCAGCTGATGGTATCCCGACCTCAAGTCTATCTTCGAATAGTAGCACGACCCTTGCAACTGGTCGAATAAGTCATCTATGCGTGGAAGAGGATAACGGTTCTTCACCGTCACCTTGTTGAGTTCCCTGTAGTCTATACACATCCTGAACGTCCCGTCTTTCTTCTTCACGAAAAGCACTGGAGCTCCCCAAGGCGAAGAGCTTGGACGAATAAAGCCCTTTTCCAAGAGCTCTTGCAGTTGCTTTGACAATTCCTCCAATTCTGATGGAGCTAGACGATATGGTGCGCGAGCTATGGGTGCTGCTCCTGGAGCGAGCTCGATTTGAAATTCGACCTGACGATGAGGCGGTAAGCCAGGTAAGTCTTCAGGAAACACCTGAGGGTAATCACGTACAATTGGAATATCCTCCAATTTCTTTTCCTTTGCTGATGCATCTGAAACAAGAGCCAAGATGGCTGTGTGCCCCTTTCGTAAGCATTTCTGAGCCTTCAAGAAAGAGATGATGCCAACCACTGCACCACTCTTGTCGCCTTGAACTTCTAGAGGTTCCTGACCCGAACGAGGAATACGAATAATCTTCTCGCTGCATAAAATTTCTGCCTGGTGTTGGGACAACCAATCCATCCCAATCACGACGTCGAAGCTACCCAAAACTATGGGAATGAGGTCGATAGTGAAAGCTTGACCAGCTAGGATAAGATTACAACCCTGAACTACGTGCGTGGCTTCTAGACTTTTACCGTTAGCTAACTCTACTACGTGTTTGGTGGGTAAAAGTGTTGGTGCACGTTTTAGCAGTTGACACATTTTCACAGACATATAGCTTGTATCCGCACCCGAATCAAACAAAACAGTAACGTAAATATTGTCGAGGAGAAACTTACCCATAACAACGTTGGGATCGTTCACTGCGTCGCCCCGACCTAGTACGAATGCACGACCACGAGCTTCATTGCCGTTATTGTTGTTTCCCCCATTGTTGTTATTCCCGTTGCCCTGGTTGTTGTTGTTGCGATTCTGGTTCAGCTGAGGGCAATCTCGTTTGAAATGACCTTCAGCCCCACACTGGAAACATCCCCGGTTTCCACGCTGTGGCTGCTGCTGCTGATTCTGGTTCTGTGGAGCTGGTTGCTGAGGCTGCTGATTCTGATTTGCAGGACGAGGGCTCCTACAGTCTTTGGCCTCGTGACCCATCTTAAGACACCTTTGACAACGACCCTTGTTACACGGGCCGTGGTGATGCCTGTTGCAGTTGTGGCACCTAGGTTGACTACCCTGATATCTCCTCTGTCTGTGACTACCAGAGGATTGCTGACTGGGACTCTGATAGTGGTCAATCTTCTGTTGCTGAGCTTGTGGCTGAACAGATGCTGAACTTTTGCTAGAATCTCCATCCCATTTTCTTTTACTGTCACCAGATGTAGCAGGAGTAACTGAGGTGGTGACGTTAGCAGTAGCACTAACACGCTTGGGCAGTTTATTCTGATCCACTGCCTGATCGGTGATACGGTGAGCGAGGCGTTGGATTTCCTGGATGTTTTCGAGATTAGCCGACGTCACGTGGCTCTGAATTTCTGGCGCTAATCCCTTGAGATACAACTCAATGCGCTTGTATGGAGGGTCCACCATAGTTGGACACAGAACGGCCAGCTCATTCGACCGTTTGGTATATGCTTCGATTTCTGACCCAACCATCTTCAGATTGTACAGTTCATCTTCCAGCTTGTGAATATCCTCACGTGTGCAATACTCACGCTTGATGAGTTCCTTGAAATCGTTCCATGGGGTGGCGTTAGCAGCTGCCAACCCTAAGATTTGAACTTGGGCGTTCCACCAAGTTAGTGCTATTCCTTCCAGGGTGCCAGTCGCATACTTGACCTTGCGAGCCTCAGGGCACTCGCACATTTCGAAAACCGATTCTAACTTTTCAAACCAATGGAGGAGTCCCACTGCCCCCTCTGTGCCGCTGAAGGAGTTTGGACGACAGTCCATGAAGTTCTTGAACGTGCAGACAGGCTGCTGCGCGTGTTGACCTATTGTGTACGAATAGGACGAAGTTAAATATGAGAGTTAATGTAGGATCTAAAGATCCTAGTGTGTGTCTATACTGCAGGACATACTACCTGCTTGAGCTGCTGCAACTGCCGCAGCAACTTGAGCTTGAACGAGAGCCTCTAACTGGGCTTGTGTCATGTTGATTCTTCCAGACATGATCTTCATAGTAACAAGTAGCATACGTAAGAATGGTTCGCGAGTAGGGCGATGACAGGAAAGTGTAAGCACGTAGAGTTTCTTATGCTATAGTATCATGTGTATCTAAACGTAATGCGAGCAAAGTTCTAAGCAGTTCTAGCAAACAGGCAATAAACATAACCTTGTTACCTAGAATGTCGAGTCTTGCACGTGGAGCGAAGCGTCGTTGTGGATCGTTGAGAGCACTGTTCTGGTTATAGTCCGGTTTTAATAAAAACGTTTTCCCATATTAAAACCAAGTTCTCTATAACCAATGGCTCTGATACCAATCTGTCACACCCCCAAAATCCACCCGTGGAGTACCACCGCTTGGGAGCGTGACTGACCAGGATCAAGCCATCAATCATATCAAACCATAGCAATTAATATTAGAAGTAGTTAATGTAAGTCACCATGACATGATTGATGTTCAAAAATCAAATACTGTTTAAGTAGCGGAAGCAACATAAAGTAAACCCAAATTAAGTTATAGTTCAATAATGTTCATGATCCATCCGCCACAACGACCTGCTCCTCCCTGTGCAAGCTCCGTACTGTACCTAAGGTCCTGCAAGGCATGCAGCAAATAATCAACAAACTAGTTGAGCGAGTTCACAGAAAGTAAGTTCATAACATGCATAAGTATAGCTAGTGGGGGCTTCCCATACTAGTGTGTACTAAAGGTGGGGGCCTCCCATGTTTATCCTGGCTAATGAGGGCTTCTCATTAACGGTACTTACTAGACTAACTTCCGACCATGTGTTCTTCTTTACCGAGAACAGGAAAACGTACAGGGTCACGTAGGCTTTACGTGACGTGCCCTTCCCCGAGGACAGTGGTACGCGTGGGGGCTACGTAGGCTTTACGCAGCGTGGCCTTCCGACCTGGAAGCCAATAGATGGTATTGGGTTACGTAGGCTTTACGTAACGTGTCCTCCCGACCCGGGAGACATATGGCAAATGTACTGGGTTACGTAGGCTTTACGTAACGTGTCCTGACTAACCTGAGGACGATGGTCTATAGTCTGATATATGCGTAAGTACGAGTATCTCCATTTACAATAACATATCCAACCAAATTCCCAACCCGGGAATCCCATGCCTTGGCTGTGTGAACTCACCTTGGTTTGCTCGGCAGATACACAAAGAGTATAGATAAGCTAGTAATTGGTCAATCACGTCCTAGCATGGTTGTAATACAAGTCAGGTTTGGTTCAATGATGCACATATACAACATGGCAAACACGCATGCACGCAAACACATTAAGTACACTACTTGTGCTATTCGGATGGTTGGGCCAAGGAGCTTGTGCGAGCCCAACCATCCTGTGCGATGTGAGTCTAGGCCCAAAATAAACAAGTAATAAACATCTTGTGTGATCCAGTTCATGTTGTGCGATCTTAAAGCAGCCCAGCCCAACATTCCGTCCGGCCCAAACATTCAAATAACACATGTGCGGTCCAATTAACGTAACAGTCAGCTTGTGCGGTTGGTGTGTGCTTGTGCGAGTGATCTGGATTGTACGACTGGAATTGGGCTTGTGCGCCTGGACATTTGGGCTGTCCGGCCCAACAGTCTTAACTATGTTACAGCCGATAAAGCCCAATGAGCCTTGTGCGACCGGTAATCTCTTGTGTGATCGGACCTGTTTGTGCGAACCGTGACCCTTGTACGTCTGGGCCTGCTTGTGCGTGTGGTCCATTTGTGCGATTGGACCACCTTGTGTGATTGGACTTCTTGTACACCAAGAAGTCTTGTGCGATCGGTTGAACTAATTCCACCATTTAAGCAAATCGGTTACAGCCATCAATAGTTTCCAAACTTAACCAAATCAATTAACAATTAATCTATTTCAAATCATGCTCAAACTCGATCAAATGGGGGTTTTAACATTCTAAATCTCATGAACCCTAAAATCATAACGTAAGTCAATCTCTAACAATTTATATGAACATATGACCTAGAACATCGACCCATCCGATTTACTTAGCACATTATCCATCTAAGATCCGATTACATGAGCATACACATATGACCGATTATCAAGACACTACTTAGCACCATACGATTAACAGAAATACCAATCATCATCAACGATCATGCATTCTAGAAAAGTATAAACATTATTGAACTTGCAATTAAAGTGCACAAGGGATCCGATTATCAAAACATTATCATACAACATGGATAATCATAAGTCATCGATTACACATAACATCAATACAATAAGCATACCAATTACTAACCGGATTAGGGGAAAGAACGAAGATTGATCTTGTGCCGTCGGTTTCTAGTCACACCGAGAGGGAGAAGTCGTCTAGGGTTCTTGATGTGTGTGTGTGCGATAATTGCCAAAAATGTGAGAAACTACAAAACACCCTAATGATATTCGTGGGAGTGTAGTGGGCCGAAACCCTTCATGGGCCGCCCTATTGGTCCATGCATAAGGTGTAAAGCCCAACGGCTTGTGCGACTCAATGTAGGTGTGTGTGTTGTGCGATTCTTGTGCGGTTCGGTACATACATACATACAATATAACACAACACATGTTTCACCAAGCTCACATAACACAAAATAACAAAACATTTATTAAGTCCAACCATATAGTCTAGTTCACATATGCACATAGTGTTACACAAAGCGAGTCTAAAGTTCGAGTTGTCACACGAAGCATGTTAGTTATCGACATGAACCTATCGATACCAATGACTGCGGGTTGACTGCCCAAGGCAGTTCGTAATACATGATCACCACCGTAATCCATACAAATAATTGTCCTTAACAACCCCCGAATGAACGGGTGCTGAGTCCAAACTAATAGTACTATCGTTGCTAAGGCAGGTAGACAGCATTCCATGTGTAAACATAACAAACAAGCATTCATTAAGTCACGTAATACATGCAGTAACGGTTAGCGTTAAAAGTATTGCGTAGTGTGTTTGATGTGATTTCATGTAAGTAACGTATGTAACACCCAAAAGTGCTTAAAGCAAAAAGGGATCGAGTATACTCACAGCGGTTGGATGGATTGAATGGAGCGCTTGAGAGTAAGGTTAGCCTGAGTAGTTCGATACCATAACGATAAGTGACGCGTAAAACGAGAATAAGTGTTGGTGGGTCGGTCAGCTCGTCGATCGGATGGTAGTCCGATCGGACAGCTGATCATGCGGGTGACTGTCCGTTCGGACGGCTGTCCGTTCGGATGGCCATTCGAGTGGATGGTTTCTTCCTTTAGAAAGGATATGTTTGTGTATGATGGTTTGACTTTTGAAATTTTTGTTGTAGCATTTGAAAACATTGAAGTGTTTCTACCTTTCAGGTCCGATCGGCCAGCAACCCGTTCGGCTGGCACCTCAGTGAGAACAAGTTCACAGCAGGTTGTCACTCGATCGGACAGCAGCTCGATCGGGTGGCATTCCTAGTGCATTGAACATGTTGAAAATTGTTTAAGTGTGGAAGTCCAAATGTCTCATGGTACGGTTGGCAGTTCGATCGGATGGTAGTCCGATCGGTCAGCAACTCATTCAACACTCAGACCTCTTAGATTGACAAAATGGTTAAGTGTGGGTCCCCAAAGTGCAAGTCGTTCGGCCAGCCGGTCGATCGGGTGACTGTCCGTTCGGACAGCAGTCTGATCGGACGGCACCCCGTCCTGGTCGTCCTGGTCGTCTCACACTTGGTTGTCTTGATTGTTTGTCGTTTTATCGAGGCATTTTGATAATGTGCAAAACAACAGTAACCTTGTCACTACTTGGTGCTCCTGATCGGACAGGAATCACCCAGATCTGGTCAGTTAACTTTTCGTGACGGTGTTCCATGTTTAACCCGAAATCGGTAAACCTCGTGGCTAGAATCCAGATCTTGAGCCACACAACCACAAGAATGAGTAGTATGTCGAAACAAGCTCCGATTCCACCAGTTTTGAGTGCATTGAGTGTAAAAGAGTTGAAAGAAAGTTGGAAAACCATCTTTCAATCCTTTCCTTTGTGAATATGTTTAGATCTACTAGAGATCTTTGTTTGTTTATGTGGAAATCGGTTAGATCTAAGTTGTTCTTGGTGGATAGAGGTCAAAACATGAAGTTCTTCAAGAACACATGATGACGTCATCCTAGAACACCTTGAATCTTGGTGATTTCATGGTTAAAACTTAAGATTCAAAAGATAGAAAGGTGTAGGAGTGCATGTAGATCAAGAAAGTACAAGATTTAGGACGAGATCTTACCAGAATCGAGAGAAATCTGAGAAAAGGTGAGGAGCACGAGCTGGTCGTCAGAGAGTTTCCAAAAACAGAAAGCGTGAAAGTGACAGGGGTATTTATAGAGTTCCAAAAGAGGAAAGGGCAAGCCGATCGGCTAGGCAGCTCGATCGGACAGCCTGTCCGATCGGACGGCAGTCCGAACGGACGGCTGGTCGATCGGCTGGTCGCCTGATCGATCGGTCGCCTGGTTCTAGTGTTCGGTGCGATGAGTTTTGCTGTTTCGATTTTGATTGCGAGTGTTGCGATGCGATAGAGTTTCCTAGTCAAATTACTTTTAATCCCAACTACTTATACCTTGCACTGTCTTTTCGCCACCAATTATATCTTGCGAGTTTGTGATTGCGATTTGATTGCGATGAGTTCGATTGCGATTCGATTGATTACCACACATAACATAAATAAACATGCACAAGTAACACATAAGGCACACACACACGTATAATAATCACCAAATTGCGTAATTCGAGTTGCGAGCACGATGTTGATTGGATTAGTTCCATTAGAGTTTAATTGACTTTATCGCATTGTTACTTCCTATTATTCACAGTCGCAAAGCGATTCGTAGCAATAAATATACCTCGATTACTGCGATTATGCTTAATTACTCCACATAATACAACTAACGTAAAACATAAAATAGGCTAACTATAGTCAAAGAAGTCAAAACAGGGATTGAGTAAGGAGAGATAGATTGCAATTAGCAATCTTTTCTCCCTTTGACTTCAATCTTGACTTTGACTTTGACTTTCGAAACACGGGGTGTTACAAGTAGGTATAGTCACAAGGGACTATGACCATCGTGATTACGCTCATGTTGTGAAGTTCAACGAACTTCGTGTTGACCAACTCGTGGTCAAAGCAGAAAGTCAAACACTGTTTGACTTTCGTGCTAAAAACGCATAAAAAGCATGAAAGAGACTTACAAAGGGTCCAAGCTAGGAAGTTTTGATTCAAACAACTCAGGTATGAAGTAATAACTTCAACTTAGAGCTGATTGAACCAAAGTGTGAGTTGAAATGAAGTGAAGGCATGGGTTTACATAGGATTCGGTAAAGCGTTAGGATCGTTCCTCGCATTTCGTGCTTTGATCTTGGCCCTCCACTTGGGCTCATGGTTTTCAAAACCATGGGAATGTTTAAAACCAACAAATTTGCCCATAGCATCTAAAACCAGCCATTAAAACCATCAACACTTCAAAATTGGACTAGGTTCATTGAATCTGGTCTGAAATTTCAAAAAATGGTCCCTGCACTTGCAAAACTTGATTTTTGGCACTTTTAAGCCCCGTTAACCCCATTTCAAAGCTCTAAAATGATGTTAAAGTATAGGGAACTTAAAATATGCTAAAAAACATCTCAGATGTCGGTTTGTTTGGTCGTACGGTTGCGTTGTTCGGTTAATTACGACGAAAGTCGTAACGAACGCAAAAACGATCCAAATTAAGCGACGAATGTAATTTTATCATGCCAATCACTAAAATAAAATATTTTAATGATTACAAAAATTTTTGGATGTCCGGATATATTCAGAACGTAAGTTATGCGCAAAAATGCAAACTTGTGCACTTTTTGACGCTTTTAGTCCCTGAAAGACTAAAAAGTTTATTTTAGCACACCAAACCCCTCAAAGCCTATTTATAAGCTATGAAAAGGATATTTAGGGCATATTTAACTTATGATAAAGTACCGGAATGTTCGTTACAATACAAATCGGCTTACTTTCCTGTAAGCGAATAAACTTGATTTCGGCATACCAAACCATTCAAAACTTATTTGTAAGTTATGTAAAGGTTATTTAAGGTATGTTAAGCCTATGTCACTATTCCGGAGTGTTTGTTTCATTAAACTGGTTATATTTACGCATCAGATCGTGTATAACCTTCCAGAAAGCGATTTAAAGCCCGAAATCAAACAAGAATTGATATGTGCAAATGATACACATATTTATACAAATCCCAAGTATGAAATATAATATTTCATTAATTTAGCATTTGTTTGATGGTCGCAGAGGCACAGGTGTCACAATCACCACCTCCGCCGCTGTGAACGGCGGCGTTGTCACCGGAAACATCACCGGAGATGGTCGGCTCCCCTTCTCCCCTTCGTTCTCTCTGATGCTTCTCTCTTTGCAGCTCTCTCTCTCTCTCTCTCTCTAAAACCTTCAAGGTGTGTGTGTAACCGTGGTGCAGCCGGAAAAACGGCATGACCCTGCCCGATTCGTCACCGGAGTCTGTTGCCAGCTTTGCCGGAAGCGTCGTCGAAGGGAGAGCGAACAAGGGGGTGCGATGGTATAGAAGGTTAGGAGATCCGGGGGGTGTGGGGTGTAGAAAAAAATAGGAAGTTGGGGCTAGGGTTTTGATAAAGTGAATTGGGGAAGGAAAGAGATAAAGATGATGATGTTTTTGTTCAAGAAAGATCTGGGTTTTCTTTATAAAATGAATAAAAGGGGAGGAAAATTACCATTATACCCCTCATTTGCATATCATGTGTCTAATAATTAACCAGAGTTTGGGGTTGAGTTAGACTCGGGGGCCAAAATAGTTAGTTATAGAGACCATGGGGGCACATATGTTAAAAAATCTTATTTTGGGCTAATATAGTAAAACTGATATAACCACAGGGGCCAAAAACGTAATTTACTCTTCTTTTTATCTTGCTCGCATGATAATTCTTTTAACTCTCCACGCTTGAGTAAACGTTTACTTACCCGTTATTTATATAATATTTATATAAGTATAGATGTGCTTGTGCATGATCTTCCAAACCCGAGTCACCCGTACCCCTCTAGGTTACGTACGACCCAAGTGGCCTGGTACTTAAACCATGGCCCAACCTGAAACATTCCCACACAAACCCACACCCACTTAATATTTTATTTTTATGATCGGCCCAAACACCCTACCCCTTTCCACTTGTGGCACTTACAGCCCATTTAAGTCTAGCCCAAACCGCCCACCTCACATTCCCTCTAGTAGCAGCCCAACCCAAACCACCTTAAACCCAAACCCTACCTTGTGGCCCAAGTAGTTTGCGGCCCATGGAGAACTTAAACCGCCCCCACACCCTTCAATGTTATTACGTACATGCAATCCCATAAACTCATAACCCTAAATCGTTTTTCAAGCTCCTTCTCTGCTCCTCTCTAGTCAACGCTAGTCGACATGATCAAGTCCCTCAAAGTCGTTCGGTTTCAAGCATTAGATCTATCCACACCATCTCTTTAACCAGGTAACATGATTAGTTGATATTATAGCCTTGTTAATTTTATAAATCATGGTTGCGTTTCTGGATTTCTTTGCATATTCTTGATCTTATGAAGATACTTGTAGTTCAAGTTGCTAGGAATCATGTGTATTTGATGATTGGGTTGATTATGGGTTCGGTTGGTTAATTAGGGTTTGAGATTCTTGATGATGTTGATACTTGGCATGATGAATCTAAGATAAATAAACTATAACCTACTTGGGATGATTTATTATGTTCATATAATCGCAAAAACATGTCATGGAAACTTGGAAACTCATTTTAGTAAAGTATATGTGAAAACAATTTCTGTCCCGAACATTATAGCCGACTTTAAGCGGCTGTAATCGGGTCTATAATGAACCTCTTTGAAATACGATTCAAACCACGTTGGTTTCATAATTTTTGGACCTCGTTTGGTCTGCTAAAAGAATAAAATCATTTCAGTGGTCAAAGCTGCAATTTTCTGCAGAATTTATGTTTTGTGTTTTACGTCATATCTTGGCGAATATTTGGAGTTAGGTTATGAAATTTATACATGAGATGGCATTAGGTGTCTGTATGAATCTCCAGATGGAATTACGTTAATCGGATAACTGACGATTTTTAAATAAATTTTTCTATAAGTTGTACTCAGAAAGTGATGAATCTGGCCACTGCTTAGTAAATAAATTTTCTTAATTTTTATTTAAGAGTAAATTACAAGTTTTGTCCTTTATCTTTACATCAAATTTCAGGCGCTGTCCTTTAGCCAAAAAGTTGTCAGGCGGTGTCCTTTGTGTTTCTAAATCTTGCAAGTTTTGTCCTTTAAGCCAAACCAGGTTAGAATTCTCAGTTAAAATACCCCATGTGCAAGGCACATGAGGGTAAAATGGTCATTCTTTGTTAAATCATTTAATTCCCCATTTAATTCCTCATTTATATCATACACCAACCACCAACACAAAATCTTCTCTGTGCAGAACATCAAATTAGGGTTTCTTCTACCTCAAAGCATCGTTGATCATGGTTTTTTGTCATTGTGGAAGAGATGCAATAATACAGACGTCATGGACAAGCAAGAATCCTGGTCGTCGTTTTTATGCTTGTCCAGTACAGGTAATATCATCCCTCTTCAAATTAGGGTTTTCTTCATCTTTCAATCGATGATGGGTTTTTGCATTCTAGGGCTCAAACTGTGGTTTTATTGGATGGTATGATCAAGAAAGGTGTCAAAGGTGTGTCGATATCATACCTGGACTGCTTAGGGGTAAGAACAAGTTGGAAGTCGATGTGCAGAAGCTGGGCCATTCAAACGTGTTACTTGAAGGCAAATTGAGAGAATCTGAAGCCAATTCAAGAAAATTGAAAATGTATTTGGTTATTAGTTGGGTTTGTTTTGCTATATATGTGATGTTGTCTTAGTGTATTTGCAACTGATGTACTTTTGTTGAAAGTGGTAATGAAATGTCCTAGTTTTGCAACTGATCTAATTTTGTTGAAAGTGGTATAACTTGCTAATGAAATGTGCAACTTCAAAATGTCCGTAAATGCAAACGACCAAAACTTATAGACACTACATAATATGCAGCCCAAACATTAAAATGTCCGTAAATGCAAACGACCAAAACTTATAGACACTACAAAATGTCCGTAAATGCAAACGACCAAAACTTAAAGACACTACACATAATAAGCAGCCAAAACATTAAAACTTCATAGATAACATACCATAAGATGTTTGGTCAAAAGAGTACGAGTAGTGTTCAAAATACATAAGCAGCCAACATCACAAACAAGTAGTGTTCAAAATACATAATAGACTACGAAATAGCCAACATCACAAACAAGCAGCCAAATGGTCAATTTCCACCCTTCCCAGGTTTCACAACTTTTGCACGTTTACCCGATTTCCCAGCAGTTGCACTTGTACCCGCTTCAGCTTGACCTTTGCATGTCCTTGAATTATGTCCGGTGTTCTTACACTTTTTGCATGCAGCCTTAGTTTGCTTTTTGGACAACCTACCAGATTGGGTCAACTCTTCAAGCTTAATTGCAGATCTTTTCCTCAACTTTTTGGGTCTTCCGACTTGTGTATGGTGCTTTGGAGGTACAATAGTTGTTGGAAGTTGAATCTTTGCCCATAAAGTACGACCATTAATTGGGTTAACCTTGAATGAATACACCAATTTCCACCTATCCATGGTGTAAACTGGATGAACCCAACTCTCTAGAGCACCCACCCTTCCACCAGTAGCAGCCTTCTCCCATAATGCAGCCACAGCATGTCTACATGGCATACCTGCATTTCCCAAGACTTAATTATTATTCAAATGCAGCTAATGAATTGTCATCAACACTTAAAAAGTATGCTTATACCTGTTACTTCCCAGCCTCTGCAACTACAAGTCCTTGCAGCCAAGTTCACCACGCGAGCACTATTCGGTTTGCCACTGACCTGGTAATGATCCCCTCCATTCCACTGAACATGGTAGTGAGTTGCATCCTACTTGATCTTATCAAACATTTCAGTTGCTTTTGGTATCATCAGCCCTTCACTATTCTCTATCACGTTCAAGACCGTCACAATCCTTCGCATAAGATACTCCCTTATGTACTCTAGTGCAGAAATGATGGGCTTGTCCCTGCCTTCCACAATCTTAACATTGTAAACTTCACACGTGTTGTTAAGAAGTATGTCAGAAACAGCCCTTCCTGTGATGAAATTGCAACCAATCAGTAAATGAAATGAAATAAATGATCAAAAATAATCACTGAATTATATACCTGAAAAGTGTGCCCTTGTCCAATGCAATGGTGGAATCTTAGACAACCACAGGTGGGCTTTCTTGTTGAAAGCCTTCAATTCATCCATAGCAAGTGTAAACTCTGGAATTGTAGTTGCAGTAGCACACTTCCACAACATCTCCTTGTATAGATCACCTTTAAAGCTCACTTTCATATTCTCATGTATGTGCCTGAGACAGTATCTGTGCTCAGCATAAGGAAAGAGCCTTGTGATTGCAGGAAGTATTCCCTATTTAACACACAAACAGGCATTAATATATTAACATACACAATGAACAGATCTGAGCAAAGGAAAGTGTACCTTTTGCCTATCACTTATGAAAGTAAAATTGGAATTGCTCCCTATATCAAGATCTGCACCCAACAACTCTAAAAACCACATCCAGGAGTCCTTGTTTTTAGATTCAACAATTGCATAAGCAACAGGGTAGATACCATTGTTGCTGTCAACACCCACAGCAGTTAAGATCTGACCTTGGAATGGTCCTTTCATAAATGCCCCGTCAAGTCCCAAGAAATCCCTACCTAATGCTTTAAAGCCCTGTTTCAAAGCAGCCAAACAGACATATATTCTTCTAAACTGTCTTGTGTTATTCCCTGGATCTGGACCTGCTTCTACTTCAATTTTTACAGTAGTACCTGGATTTTGTTGGATCAATTTATTAGCATACTCTCTCAACAGTGCATACTGCTCAACATAATCCCCTTCTACATGCTTCTTAGCTAGTTTCTTAGCCCTGTATGCCTTCATTCTGGAAATCCCAATAGCAAACTGCCTTTGAAATTGCTCCTGAACAGCCTTAACTGGTATATCTGGGTTCTCATCAGTTTGTTCTAACATTTGCTGTGACAGAAATTTTGAAGTACAAGCATAGTGCTTCCGGGTTTGAAGGCATGTGTGTTGAGTGATTAGGGTTTTGACCAACCAACTCTCAGCCCCCTTTTCTTTTGATATTAATATAACCCATGGACATTGAAACTGTTGAGGGTTTGTCTTTTTTCCCCTACCACCAACATTTATGGCAACTTTTTGCTCTGAAGTCCCTGACTCTTTATTTTTTTCAACAGCAGCCCCTTTCTGTTTCTTTTTGTTACCTTTCCCACCCTTGTCTTTATTTTTTTCAACAGCAGCCACTTTTTCTTTACCTTTTCCTTTTGGTTGACTTTGAATATGCACCACATTATCATCTACTTCAAAGTCCGGCTTAGGCCCTTGACATACAGCCCTTACCCTACTATGATCATCCTTGATGATTTTTATAATTCTTCTAGTCTCCACTGCATGTTTTCTTATTAGGTTTTTGGCTTCTTGTTTGTTTCCAAAGACCTGACCAACATAAAAATTTGCCATGTTTTCATTAGACCTTCTTATCTGGTGTAACAAGTGTTTCCTAGTACTTGTCTGATTATCATCAGATTCAGACCCACTGTCAAACCTCTCATTATCTAAAACATCTCCATCCATGTCTTCTTCAACATGCATTTGGTTTTCATTGACCCTGTCCTCTACATCTGCATCAACATTCATCCTATAGTCACTCATGTCTACCTCATGGTCAGTTATATTGTTCTCTGCATCAAATATATAATCACTGTCACTAGTATCCTCATTATCACTTTCATTATGAATACTATCCTCACACTCACTATCATTATCAATCCTATCCTCACTAATGTCATCACATATAGTCACTTCAGTCTCAACCCAAGCTTGATTTGTAGCCAAATTGTTACCTTGTATAGCCCCACTAGATTGTCCCACATCCTTATCACCTACATCCCCTAACACACCATCCTTATTACCCAACACAGCCCCACTTGATTGTCCCACATCCTTATCACCTACATCCCCTAACACACCATCCTTATTACCCAACACAGCCCCACTTGATTGCACAAACCCACTATATTGCCTAACATTTGCATTTAGGTTAAAAGGAACAACAGCATGTGGTCCATGTTCATCAATCTCTTCAATGGTGATAGCAGCTTTGGTAGGTTTAATAGGTGAGGAAAACAGTTCCTTCATGTTTTTTAAACCATGTGTGGTATATACATTGATCACCTTGTGATGTTCAACATACTTAGCCAAGTTCAGGCAGTCTTGATCACTACTTAGGTGTCCAAGACCATCATCTAGGTTTTTTTTAGGATTTAAAAACTGGTAATACATTGGGTTTGTGCTATTATACCCCAACTGATCCAACATCCGATCAACTTCAAGAACAGAGAACTTATCTATGTCTATTAAGTCCACAAAATCAATCCTCCCTCCTACATATGTTCTTCCAGGACATGTTGTTAGCCTACCACCATGATGAAAACATATGCTGAAGTAATTAGGAAACCCAGCTGCAAAATTTCAACCACCATTGCCGTTAATCAACTGTTGATCATCATCAACATCCAAAAATTTCAAAAAAAAAAACAAAACTAGGGTTACAAAATCAAAACTTTTAACTTACCGTAAAGTTCAACGACCTGATCATTGTCAAGACTGTTACGAATATACCATCCATCATCGTCTTGAGACATTGCTTCTGCTGATCGCCTTTGATTTTTGATTTGTGCTAAAAACCCTAACTGTGAAAGAAGAAGGACAACTAGTGCGTTTATGAGATGATTTGAGGGGTTGGTATGGGATATAAAGAAGGGAATTGAAAGGGGTGAGAGAGAATGACCATTTTACCCTCATGTGCCTTGCACATGGGGTATTTTAACTGAGAATTCTAACCTGGTTTGGCTTAAAGGACAAAACTTGCCAAGATTTAGAAACATAAAGGACACCGCCTGACAACTTTTTGGCTAAAGGACAGCGCCTGAAATTTGATGTAAAGATAAAGGACAAAACTTGTAATTTACTCTTTATTTAAAGAGTTAGGCCTTGTGAATTTTTCACAAAGCCTAGCCAACCGAAATACGTATCACACAAAATATTCGTAATTTTTAAAGGTTGTTTACTATTTTAATAAAATCACCAAAAATAAACCTAGTTTTAGGAGTCAAAGCTAAATTATGACAAGTTGATTTATATGTGTTTGCATATTGCTTATATTATCATGGAATGCCTGAACATGATTGATACTTATATGAGAATTGTTTAACATGTTGAATGTTGTGGTGATGTGCATGTATCTATTTGGTTAAATGTTCACGTGTCAACGTGTTGTTTGCTATGTGTTAGATGCATGTAGAATTTCGTGTATTGCATGAACACACCCTAACGAATTAAATGGTAATCATTCTAGGACATGGTTGACCATCCTACTTATTTCTCCATCTAAATCTAATTGATCTTAAGTTAAGGTGAGTTCACACTTTTATTAAAAGCATGCATTCCCGGGTTTGGGAACTACGTTATCCCTTGATTTGGGACTACTCTATATTCCTAGGTTGGAGTGTTTCCTATTAAATACCGTAGTTTATATTTCATGTCTTTAGCAGACTAAACGAAACTCTATCTGAAAAGTCCCTACGCATTATACTGATTAGTTGTCGGGTTTGGCAAATGGGGTACTAGTTAATAGCGCTATTAGGTTCGAAAAACCACACACCGTACTGGGAGCCGGGCGTGAACTTTTGACCCTAACTTTATATCAATGACGATAGACATTGATATGGGGCACAACAACTTACTACAATCAAGTATTCAGTACTACATAGTTTAGTGGCCTAATTGTGGGTTAGCTACCCATGACATGTTTTTAATAAACTAATGTATTTGAAACTTACCTTACTTTAAAACTGAAACTGTGAACTCGCCAACCTTTGTTGATACACTTTAGCATGCTTTGCAGGACGTGAGGTACAGCATGGGAGCTTGCAGCATTTGAAGTGACCGACGTTAAATTATTGGCTTTAAAATTTATTAAACACTGTGGTTTTTAACTTATATGTGGATTTTTCGTTTAGTTTCCGCTGTTGATTTAAACTATATTTTGGACATTTAAAATATTAACCACTAATCGTGTTGATTGTGATGATGTTAATAACTTATATACTTGGTTCAACATGATTAGTGGCTTGTTCCTGGTTAGTCGCACCCCTCGCGATAAAACCTCGCTTGTGAATTTTGAAGGTGTTACAAATTGATATCAAAGTCATTGGTTATAGTGAACATGATTCAAAACTTTTAAGAAAAATTAGACTATAACCTTTTCAGTACCGAAAAAACCACAAGGACTAACTTGACTTTAGGAGAGAGCAGAACATACTGGCAATTTTTGAGGACTATACCAGGGGAATCACCTAAAGTATCCAGTTATGGAAATGTAGATGAAATTAGTCATACTGTGTTCATTGGATGTGGAGATGGACATATTAAATGAAAGGTGTGGATATGTTGCTGTTTTTTTCCTAATCTTTTCGCAGTGAACACTCAGGAAGTTAGTTGGATATGGAGATGGACATGTTAAATGAAAGGTGTGAACACGTGGCTGTTTTTTCCTAATCTTTTCGCAGTGAACACTCTGGAAAAAGTGAGGCAAAAGCAAAGTGACGTTTTGAAAGCTATTTCCGGGAATGTACCTTGGGCGATGTGTTATTGTTATTGTTAGAGCATTCACATTTCATTTTTCATGCTTTTCTATATTACCTAGATTTTTACTCACGTCGTTAGTTGCGGAGCTTGACAAAAAGTTCCGAGGGGACAGAAAGTAATGGGACCTAATTTATATATAATTACATAAATATTTAGACAAAATAATTGGGTGGATAATCCTATATAATTTTAAAATTTTCAGACGAAAAGTAGGAAATTTTACATTTGTAACTGAAATATTCGCGGGGAGGGGGGGTGCCCTGCACGTCGCGCATTGCGGCGGCAACGTCACATTTGTGAATTTGCCGTTACACACCTCATCGCATGGTGCTCACGCCTGATTTGACGCGTATTGACTTTGTTACACAAGTTAAATTAGTGAGTTCATCATCTCATCCTTATATAAAAGGTCATATCTGATTCATGTTTTTAATTGAGTTATAGAAGTTAATAATTTAATCTTGATCGGTATCTTAATGTAACAATAGCAACTAATACTCTAAATATATTAAGGGGCATTTTTTGCCACATCACCATCATAATGCCTTATGTGATGGTTAAGACTTCATAATATCCTTTCATTTATTAGTTTCCTTATTTTTCCTCCTTATTGAGCATTATTCTAGAAATGCCGCTCCCTCTTTATGCCCCTATAATGCCCATAAGAAATGATGTAAGGGTATTATCAAAATCTTTCACGTCCTTATAAAGCCCCATTACATATGGCCTAATAGCTAAAAAAAGATGATTGTTAAGGACGTGGAACTCTAATGTCTAATAAGAAGTTAAACTTTCATGATTACTAGTGTAAATTTTTAAACAAATTATAATGTCAGGAAGGAACCATAAGATTGAAACTGGGTACATTTTAGTATTTTTCTATGCTTATTTAGAAAATAATATTTAATCAGATTAATTAAAGGCAATATGGATGTTTGGTTGGAATTAGGGGTGCAAACGAGTCGAGCGGCTCGCGAGCTTGACTCTAAAATAAAGCTCGTTTGTTTATCGAGCTCGAGCCTCGCATGTTAAGCTCGTTTGTTTATCGAGCCCGAGCTCGAGCCTCGCATGTGAAGCTCGTTAGGCTCGCCGAGCCTTATCGAGCCTAAAAATTATTTAAACTTGTTTACAAGCGGTCCTTGAACCTAAAAATAAGCTTAATTAATAAACGATCACGAGCTTCACGTATCGAGCTCACGAACCTAAAAAAATCTATTATTTGTATTATTTCATTTAATATATTAACTAATAGATAATAAACGAGTCGAGCTCAAGCTTTGAGAAAATACTAACGAGCCGAGCTCGAGCTTTGAAAACAAAGCTCGAATCTAACCAAGCTCGAGCCCGAGCTCTCATAAAAAAATCGAGCTCGAGCTCGAGCCTGGTCAAGCTCGGGCTAAGCTCAATTCATTTGCACCCGTAGTTGGAATCCCCAAGAATTAATAAGATTTAGATTGTTGGATTGATTTGGGGGTTATGAACATATATTTATTTATGTTAATTGTGTAAACATAAAATTTGTTAATGACACTTTGAATATGAGGCCGTGTCCATATAGCATGCCCTCGTGCTGCAAGTGCAAGTAACAAAAAAAAAATTGCTATTTTCCCGCTTTTTACACATTTTACTAAAATAAATCTTATTTATGACACATTGAGGGCAATGTGTAAATTAAGTGTGAGGGGATGATAAAAACCTTGAATCGTTTGTCCTAAATCAAGCCTTACACAAAACTCGTCTTGTGACCGCTAATCACCATAAACTTTTTCAAAAAAAAAATTATTTTCTTTTACTTATCTTGGTTTAATTGGGTAAAATAAGTTCTAAAAATTATGTTTTTACGAATTTACAACTGATAGCGTCGTAATAAAAAGAACCAACTGAGAAAAATTACGAAAACGGGTATGACAAATCTTTGTAAAATTTGATATATATAGTTACACTACAACCATTTTTCCCACAAAAGTGAGTTTAATTACCGAGCATACAAATATACATCTACACTAATTGCTCAATTTTCGTTTCTTGTGTGAATAGCCCGTTTGGTTCTCACGAATCTAGAACTTAACAATGCGATACGTTCCAAGTCCTTACCGAAAAAATCCAAGTAAGTAAATAATAGAGGCATTAGGATCAACCCATTTTTCAAATCAAAACCTTTATTTTTCTTTGCTTTAACCAAAAACATCCCCCTAGATAAACCCTTTGAACCTTAAAAACATTCTCATTTCCAAACCCACAAAAACAAACATTTTTATTTTTTCATCTTTCATTTTTGAAAACCTACCGGTTATGAAATTACGATTATGGCTCAGTTTCAACTTTGACAACAAAAAAAATACCAGAAAAATCAGAAAAATTTGCCAAAATATTTTTTGCTAAGCCACAAAGCAATAGAAAAACCGATACTTTACGCTTTTTGGCATTTCAATAAAACATACCAAACCCGAACCACCACCTACCCTTTAAAAGCGCTCTTGATATTTACAAGGATTTAACGTCAAAAAGAGGAGGTTTAATTGATTGTCAAGCCTATGTAGGAGTAAGTTCCAAAACCGGGCACGAGCATTTTCACTTAATACATCATCGGCCGAGTGTTGAGTGACCACTTGTGAGGTGTGTAAATTTGTATATAACTAAATGAAAATTTTATAAAGGCATGTTGTGCCCAAAGTAAATAATTTTTCTTAACTTATGTTTTAAATAAATCATGACGAATAAGATTGTAAATAAAATAAAAACAAAATAAATTTAGAACTTGGATTCCCGACACTCTAAAGATGAGACCAAAACCTTCTCTTATACCTATTCCGTTTTGGTGTGTAAGCCACGTAATAGAGTTTTGCTTGAGGACAAGCAAAGATTCAAGTATGGGGTATTTGATGTGCTTAAAATACAACATATAAATTATATCAAATACGGCGTAAAATCAACCCTTTTTCAGTACTAATGTTGGAAAAAGCAAGTTTTTCTGTTCCTTTTTAATTTACAGGGTCAAAAGAGCTTAAATGTGCAAAATGAGCAAAAAGACAGCAAAACCCAACATAAATACAAAGAAGGAGGTATTGACACAACTCGCGAAGCCCCAATTCACATCCAAACCCCAAGAATAGCAAGATCAGAAGACCTGACACAGGGCCGTGTCCACCAGACACAGATCGTATCCAAGACTGGATGTTGTGCAGAAGAAAAGACAACAGCAAAGGACAAAATAGACAGCCAACACGGGGCGTGGTCAACTCAAAGATTTTCAGAATGTGCGATAGTATAGCAAGTACATTGGCCATGGGCCGTTGACACTTGACACACGGGGCCATGTTAGTACAAGACCCGACACAACAGTTAATGAGGAAGAGGAGAGAGATGACCATGGGGCCATGCCAGGCGGGCATGGGCCGTGGTGAAGCACCTGATTTCAGCTATAAATAGATGTGCTTGGTTCCATTCCAAACCATCCCTTGGCAAACCACTTCTCCCTCACTTGCCACCACTCCACCACCATTACAACCCCATCATCCACCACCATCATCCATTTTCCATCATTTAAAATGTGTGTAGTAGTGTCGGGATCCAAGATCGATAGTAAGAGTCTTTGTCAAACAAAGGCCATGCTTGAACTCTTACATCGCTTGGTGAAGACAAATCTTTTATGTATTTTCTTTTATGATTTCCAATCTTTGGCAACTTTTTAATTGGGTATGTATTAATGACTTTAGTAACAAGTTTTTTATATTGAAGGCAAATTTATTTAATCATTATTCATATGTCATTGATTCACATATTCGTGTCTTTACGGTCTATATAAAGCGCGTTAATTGCCTGGAATGGGGTTAGAAGAGTGGTTGGGTAAATTTTATGTCTCATTCAGTGTATATATGATATATCCTGCGAGAACCTGGTTCAAGCTTTGTAACACTTCACGAGTCGGAGCGGGCATTACCCACCACGGGAGAAATGCCAAACGCTTGAACCCTTTATCCGTAAACTATTATTAAGACTTTAAACCAACCCTGCGAGAACTGTATCCCTGCTGACTCAGACCAAAGGGTTTAGGGTGATCGTTGTGTCACAACCTGTCACACCCCGATTTCCACGTGTATCACCGGTGGGCCCGGTGGGGGATTACCGTGACGTAGTTGGCAACATTATAGTCAAACCACACAATATATAAATGCACAGCGGAAGTATAAAGATAAATATATTTCAACCATTGAATGTAATATCAAGTATCACGATCGTTGAAATATAATCCACAGGGGATCAAAAATAAAATACAAGTATTGTTCAACAGACGTAGGCATCTTAAGCTTGCGAGACTCTTTATTGATGCTAAGGAGAAATATCCAGCCAATTACGATTAGTACCTGCATTTAATCTTTTTGGGAAAATACGTCAGTTTACACTGGTAAATACATTCAACCGACACTTTTGTAAAATGTTTAATAAAATTTATTTGAATGCACAGGGCACAAACCCTTTATAACTTGGGATAATTTATAATTAAATCTTGTAAAAGAATTACATGTTACTATGCGTTCGGTCGCCCGGGTCGTGCCGGGTTAAAGGTTAATAGACACGCCACAAAGCATAAAGTCGTGGCGGGAAAACCAACGGTTATACCTTTAATAATATAGACACATTACGGGTGTACGCCTACACCCGTGTGTCGGGGTCGTGGCCATTTCGTAAAATGATGCCAAGGATATCCGGGACATGGTCATTAAGCTCCCAAAGGCGTAAAGCCAACAAAACAAGTTTTTAAACGGGTCACATTGATAATACCCAACTACTAATGAGTTGGGGTCAATTGCCCGACCAAGCGGTATTCTAAATACCGTAACCCAAGCCCGTATATATCGGAAAATAAGTTAAAAGTATTTACCTTTGCAAGTAATATCCTCAATCAAATAAATGCAAGTATCTTTTACTGGTCTCCTATTCTGGAATGAAGGTTTATAACAACCTATTAGAATCCTAACGGGTCTTTAATTTAGCCTTAGCCTAGACCGGTCAGTTTCAAAGGATAGTTACGGTTTAATCGCGTGAAAGGCGAAAACCGGGAATGGAATGTGATTTGGACCCAACAAGTTCGAAGACTTGTTTCATATGGGTAATACAATCACACTCTGGATTTTGAGGTGAAAACGATAAGGTTTGACCCGTTTCGGCTAGTTTATGTAAACTAGTTACATAAACCGAACCGTGCGCGCAAAAGGCGTAACGGGTAACCGTAAGAGTCCAACACAGGTTTCCTAAGTCAATATGCTTTAAAGAGGTTGTGGTATCAGTAGGATACCTTCCATAATGCCCGTAACGAGTTTAAATCCATTATGTGCCCCGTAGGGGTATTTCGGTCATTTTTAAAGATTATAAAAGAGGTTTCTGAGTTCTACAGGAAATCTGAGTTTTCCGTAATTGCGCTATTTAGCATAACTCCTATTCTAGACCTCGGATTGACGTGAAATTTTAGGGACACACTTAGAAATCAGTGACTAAGGTTGTTGTCCTTTCACGTGTCAAAAATTCTCGTTTTAAATTGAAAAGGGCGTTACGGTCAACTTTTAAGCATTTAACGGAAATGTGCTAAAGACTCGGACAAACAACGAACCGGTCACAGAGGGTTATACCATCATGTAACCTGGTCGTAAGAGAGTCCTAAGGCATATCTAAATCATACCATAACGGGTCAGAACTGAAGTCAAAGCAAAAGTCAAAGTTTTGCGACTTTCGGTTCCGAACCGGGTCAAAATAGTAAATGGTCGGATCAAACAAGCTTAGACTAGTTAATATACTTATTATCATGTTATATGAGTGTTAAAACAGATTACACGCCATCTACATTACTGATTATGCTTAAAATCGCAAAATAGCATTCTGTTGACTTTTTCTAAGCAAGTTTGACTCGGCATTCGGACTAGTTAGAGTGGGAATCAGAGGGTGCCCTTTTAGGGGTTTAATGCCCACATGATTACCAACATATAACTACTTTTGATTCGACAAACCACTGGACCATTTG
The DNA here is from genome assembly GCF_002127325.2 of Helianthus annuus. Classification (NCBI taxonomy): domain Eukaryota; kingdom Viridiplantae; phylum Streptophyta; class Magnoliopsida; order Asterales; family Asteraceae; genus Helianthus; species Helianthus annuus. The sequence goes on from NC_035437.2 coordinate 120,576,551, forward strand.
TGATTTATCGTTAAGTCAATCGTTAATTACGACGGATTGACTTTTAAGCTAAAACTATGTAAAAACTAAACCACAAAGGGTTAGGCTGTGACAACCCTCACTAAACCAGGTATCCGTACGACTTGATTAATAATTAATTACTACTTGATTACTGTGCTTACTTGAACTTGTGAACAAATTGCTACTTGAATGTTGATACATGCATATTCCTGCATCATACTTTACATACTGTCACTACATTATTTACACGCTGAACTCTAGTGACAAACATGATGCACAAAAGCACAGTAGCACTACAAACGGATAACCTATTGAACATCCTGATAAAGCCAGCATCAGGCAGATATTGCCTCTAAGGCCTGTATGAGCCAAAAATATTTCACTACACCCATAGTGAGTGTAGGGATACAAGGGTTGTAGAACTGCGTCTCTAGGAATAAGATACAATGACATGATGTGCCTAGGACATACACTAAGCACAAAACTCAGCACTTTAATCAACAATTCAGTTTTTAGCTAACTAATAAAGTGCCAAAACATGAGAAAAATATTACTAGACACTTTCCAAAGTGTCGGGAATAAGTTGTGTCACTAAAAATGGTATTAACGACACCTTAAAGCTTTGTTAAGCACTTTAACGGATTACTATCCAACCGAACAACCGGACTTTACCCGGAACATGAAAATATTGCCATTAGCATTATTGGTCTTTTTCTGAGCCAGTTAGGGTCCCTGAATACCCTAACACCCGCCATAAAGCACAACGCACAACTAACCGGGTTAACCCCTAACTTAACTAACATATCTAACTATTAACCTAACTATTAGTTGAAAATCAACCAAACTACCCCCCCCCCTCACTAACCGTCCCCAACTAGAGGGGACACACTTTGTACAATTATGATTATTTAATTCATGGATGTTTAATATCCTTGTGACATAAGATCCTTTGGATCTTAACTTCCACTTTGCCTATAAGTAACACTATTTGCACCAAGATTACTTAAATTCCATAATACCACACAAGAACACCCTCTCTCTCTCTCAAGGCTTCGGCCGAACACCCCCTTGTGCATCCATCCATTTTCGAGTTTCCTTCATCACATTCCAACATCACACAAGTGTCAAGGATCGTGTATAAGGAGTCTCGGTGCACTCGGAGCTCGAAGGACCTCATTCTCTTGCTTTTATCCTCTCATTTTGCGCTTAGATTCTTCCCTAGCCTCGAGCTAGTGGTATGTTGCTCAAATCACCTTCTTGAACTATCTTAAAGTGGTTAAAATGATTTGTAATGGTTAAAACTAGTAATCTTACAAGATGATACATTAAAGCTTACTAAAAATGCTTATAATGATGGATAAAAGCTCATATGTTGTGTAAATGATGTAGTAATTGAATTGTGTGGTTATTTGGACCCGATCTATGTTGTGGTAGCTCGGATCATCATTTAACCCGGTTTGGTCATGATCATAGATCATGACATAAGGTTGTTTTGAATGAAACAAGGGTTAAAGGGTGAAACTCTACCACACACGAATCATGAACTTGTGTAAAAGTGATTTTACTTAGAAAATAGTGATTAAAACTAGTAGATCTACGGGTCTACAAGTGGTATTTTCAAAGGACCGTGTGTCAAGAAATCATGATTTCTAAAAACGGATCTTACTTTAACTAGAATGATTTTTAGAACACACAAGTGTGTAAACACTTGTGTAGCACAAAGTTTTGACAAAATAACTATTTTTGTAAAGTTTACAAGAAGATGTGAAGATGGAATTTCTTTAAAAGCAAGGTTTTTACGAAACCGGACTAATTTATATAAAGATCCGCTAAAAGTAATAAGATTTACTTCGTATTTTTGAGTAAATCACAAGTTCATGAAATCTTTGCGATTTACATATTTATTAACTAGTTTGTTGTGTTGGACGTTGTTTTGATTGAATAAGAAAATTGTTGAATTGATTTGTAAAAGAAAATGATACGCTTGAAAGCGTGGCCACCTCCAGTTACAGAGGAAACTCTACTCTGGCGAAATTTTTCCAAAAACCTAACACTTAGAATTATTTTCACTACAAGTGTTAGAAATACTTTTCGACATGTTTTCAAAATATAAGTTTCGCCACGATTTTATTTACAAAATATCGGAGGTGGGATTTTCACAAAATTAAACGTAATAAATATATATTTAGTAAATATATTTTTCACAACGCTACTTGTTAATTATTTTGTGAAGTATATAATATTATTTTTAGGGTAAAAATAATATTATCGAACGTTAACGGATCCAAAATAATACGAACGCTTTCACAATGAATATATAAGTTACACCGGTAATTACTATTACCACTCGATCGTTAAAACGTAACTTACGCACTTTACGGAAATGATTATGAACGCGTATATTTGACAAAGTATTATTTTGGGAGAATTTTGTGAAGTAAAAATATAATATTTTTGAGAAAAAATATTTATATTTTGGAGTTAGAAATAAATATATATTAAGTGAGACTTAATAATATATTACGAACGCACATGTATTAAATCCCCCATCATTGGGAAGGAGAATCACTACCAAGTATTTACCAAATGTAAACACGAAATAGTTGTCTAACTATTTCCCAAAACTTAAACCATAAAGTTAAGGCACGGTCGTCCGTCTAATAGAGTTAGCACATGTAGGTCGTTGCACAGCTGCTTGACTTGGAGTATTACTTGGTAGAGACGCAACGCTGTGAGTTCATGTCCCCCTTTTCTCTTAACTGTTTTCAGTTTTCTAAACTGCGGGGGTGAAATACATGTTACAATGTTTACGAATATTTCTTACATGGTATGGTTAGCGTAAGGAGGGTTGTTACTTAGATCATATGAATGGGTAGGCGGAAACTTGAGGTCATTAATCCTCAGGGTAGGACCGAGGGGCAGGAGCGGTAGATCTACTTGGGTGTAGTGAGCCCAACCCCAGGCCCAGCATAACGGACCTCGGGGTGACTTTGTACCCAGCGCATAAGTCTGCTAGGTTTGAGCCTTCCTACTTGCATTTCACACATATCAATGGCCTTGCAAACCATTGGTGATCTCTTTTTCCTTATTTGCTACATACCAGGATTTTTTTTATACAAACAAAGGTTTATTTGCTCACTTACACATGAACTCGCTCAACATTATTGTTGATTTTTCAACTCACATGTATTTCAGGGAATTAAAGGATCTGGCACGGTATGGCACGTTTTCCCGCTGCACTAGTTACGAGGTCATCCAAGTTTAAGGGATGTGACTTTTTCCTGGACGAGTCACAGTTCTTAAACTGTGTTTATGTCATGTTGATGTTTGTGTCTGTTGAACACTGTTTATGTTGTTAGGATGTGTTTCCGCTGAGACAATGTTATGGTATTTTACTTTTCGAACCTAATTTACTGGATGATCTTGCATGGTTTTATTTTCATATAGCTTGTTATGATTAAGCTATGGTATTAAGAAGTCACACCAAATTAACCACGCTTCCGCAAAGCCAGGGTGTGACATAGGCAAACTTACAGAAGCTTAGTGAACGACCAGAGATGTTAGAAGAATGCTCTTGAGCTCCAGAAGTGATCAAGAAAGCAGGTTTGAGGTGTGTTTCAATTGTGTGCATTACATTGCCTTTTATAGTGAAAAATGGAGCATAAGATCATCACAACTAAGAGGCTGTTTGGTAGCCTCTTAATGATCATTCAGATGCTACCTTTTAATGGTTTAAAACCTCTGAATGAATAAGAGGTAACCTCAAGTCTGAATGGTTAAGAGGTAACATCTGAATGGTAAATCATCACATGTCAGATTCTTCTACCTTCTCATTGGTAAAATTCTTAATGGTTCCATTAAGAGGTAGCCTCTTAATGACCATTCAGAGGCTACCAAACAGCCCCTAAGTCTATTATTGCTCATGGATGATCAGCAGCTGTCCCTGAGTGTTAGGGGACATGTAGGGGGCGCCCATGCTGCCTTAATTGCTCCCAAGGTCGGTTAAAGCATCAAACATTGCATCTGTGTGAGTTTTCTGCTTCTGGGGACTTGACGCGGCCCGCATTAAGGTTCAGACTGGGCTCACGCGGGCCGCCTGAATCCTTATGTCAGGAACCGTATCTTCATATGGCTCGCGGCCCGCATGAACTTCCTTGTTTCTCTAATGCGGGCCGCCTGAGGCCTGAAATTCAAGATTTTCAAATCTTTTGCCATTATTAGCCTGAACTTTTGGTTTCGAAGGGGTAACTTTGCGATTTGGGCCTCGATTATTTACGAATAAGGGCCTCGTAACTTTTACCCGCGCCGTTAAGTCCCCGGTTAGTTTAATTACTATCCGAAAAGCCTTATCTTTCATTGTTGACGCTTCTAACCCCTTGGATACGGAATTGATCATAACTTTCTCGTTTTAAAACGGAACTTCGCGAAATTTATATCGTATGTTCTAGTGAGCGTAATTTACTGTTACAAAGCCTCGGGTATGTTAAAGGGTCACTCAGAGGTATCACTTAAACATGTTGACGCAATTAACCCCTGTAGTTTGTAATCTCTCACTTTCTTCCGTATTTCGTTCCGTACGATCCATGATTTATCCGTCTGAAGGTATTAGCATCATTTAGGTTACTCTATAATGTATTTATCCCTCGTTGACATTTTTAACCCTCGAATTTACATACTTTCCATGTTTGTCAACTTAGTCCTTTATTCAGTATTTAATACCACGTGTAAACTTAAGACACGTGTCAATACATTATTGGACGCAAAATTTCGAGGTGTTACACAACCCAACCGATGGCGGAAACATCGGAGTGAGACGAAATAGATTGCTCATTACTCATAACACTAAATTATGACATGTATTCAATAAACAAGTTTCATTTCATTGATAATAGTTATCTAATACAATACATGGAAAAATTCAAAGCACAACATTTGATGAACGAAATACAGCAAATTTAAAGGATCAAAATACAATGACATCATTAATAGTCTAAGTATGTATCTAAGCATATCCTACTAGATTCCACATGCATCAACATCAACAACCTGCAACATGTTTAAAAGCATAGTTCAATACAAATTATTGGCGAGTATACAAGTTTGATACATAGCATACATATAAAAATGATTGAAACAAATCCACATTACACACTTAGTTATCAAGATTAACGTAAAACTGGCATGCGAATAACAAGTCAACTCTCTGATTACCGCAAGTATAAATGAATGAATAACTTAGCATGACCTCACGTTCACGGGCGGTGCATTACTCCTATAGCGCTATACATGTTAAGTAGAGGCTCGTACGAAGTTAATGACAAGTTCATCACATAAGAATCACCCAGAAAACACGAATCAAGCATAACATATTAGTAAGTGATGTGTGGTAAAATACACATATTTGTCCCGTGTAAATTGTATAATTTTTGTATAAGTTTTATTTGTTTTTATTTAGTTTTAGTATTATATTACATTATTTTGTGTTTTGGCAGGTCCTCGTGCAAATGGAGCAAAAAAAAAGAGTAATAAAGAAATATCCAACTAGTTGAGTAGAATAGATCGTCAGGAACCGAATAAAAATTGCAGCCATTTTCCGTGATTAGGCCGAGCCCACTAATCTCTATATTATAACATTGAAAAGGCTGGATATTAATAATAACTAGGTTTAAAGAAGTTCATCGCGTTGCGGCGAATTTCTTTTGTTATTTAGTGTTTACATGTGTTTTGAACTCACTACGAGCACATTGCGAACGTAACGGCTGACAAGAATAAAAAGAAAATGTAAAAAAAAAACACTAAAAGATAACCGAAAGAAAATCAACCAAAAAAGTTGTATGGTAACACGATGTTGTTCGTATGAAACCCGTGGTCAGAGATGAGCAAATGATTCTAAGTACCGGTACCAAATTTGCTGAACCGAAAGATCTTAAGTAACAATTCGGTACCGACTTTTGGCGTTCCTAGTACCGGTTCACTACCTTTTTTTACCTTCATATACCGGTACCGTAACTGGTATTTTCGGTATCAGTACTGATTCTGTATCGGTTGGCATCGAGCTCATACCCCTGAAACTAAAAAAAGAAAAAACTAAAAGTTGACGAAAAAAAAGTTGTACGGTACCGTTGTTGTTCGTACGATACCCGTGATCAGGGATGAGCAAATGGTACCGGGTAGCAGCACTGAATTTCCCGAACCAAAAGATTTCCAATATCAATTCGGCACCAACTTTTGGTGTTTTCTATATTAGTGTCGGTTTTTAACTTCATGTACTGATACCGAACAGGACCATACCGGTATTTTCGATACCAGTACTGGCTCGATACCGGTTAACACCAAGCTTAATCCAACCCGTGATATTAAAAAAAATGATTAAAGTTAAAAATTAAAGAAAATAACTATTATTATAATATTAAAATAATAAAAGTATTAAAAAAACTATATATTATTATAATATTAAAATTATTATTCATTAGCTTCTATTTTTAATATATACTAGGTTTAAAGAAGTTCGCAGATTTGCGGCGAATTTCTTTTGTTATTTAGTCTGTGTTTACATCTGTTTTGAAATCACTACGAGCGTGTTGCGAACGTAACTGCTGAAAAGAATAAAAACAAAATGTAGGAAAAAACACTAAAAGATAACCGAAAGAAAATCAACCAAAAAAGTTGTATGGTAACGATGTTGTTCGTGTATGAAACCCGTGGTCAGAGATGAGCAAATTATTCTGAGTACCGGTACCAAATTTGCCGAACCGAAAGATCTTAAGTACCAATTTGGTACCGACTTTTGGCGTTCCTGGTACCAGTTCACTACTATTTTTTACCTTCATATACCGGTACTGTAACCGGTATTTTCAGTATCAGTACCGATTCTGTATCGGTTGGCACCGAGCTCATCCCTACCCCTTAAATTAAAAAAAGAAAAAAAGAAAAGTTGATGAAAATCAACAAAAAAAAGTTGTACGATACCGTTGTTCGTATGGTAACCGTGATCAGGGATGAGCAAATGGTACCGGGTAGCAGCACTGAATTTCCCGAACCAAAAGATTTTCAATATCAATTTGGCACCAACTTTTGGTGTTTTCTGTATCAGTGTCGGTTTTTTACCTTCATGTATTGCTATCGAACAAAACCGTACCGGTATTTTCGATACCGGTACTGGTTCGATACTGGTTGACACCAAGCTTATCCCAACCACTGATATTAAAAAAGGATTAAAGTTAAAAAGTAAAGAAAATACCTATGATAATAATATTAAAATAATAAAAGTATTAAAAAACTATATATTATTATAATATTAAAATCACTATTCATTTCAATTCGTTTATTAATATCTTCCTATACTAATAAACAAAAATCTTTTTTGGACATGTGTCATTTTCTGGTGCTTTCTCACCTTATTTTCCTATTTATCTCTTATATTAAATAATAATAATAATTTTAACAGAAAATTAGATAAAAATAAATAATAATTTTAAACAGAAAATTATAAGAACAAATATTTATTTTTCAACAAATAATTTAAACAAAAATTCAGATAAGAATAAACATTTGTTTTTTTATATAATCATAAAATTATATCTCGAATATTATGAGTAGATATATATATACTTTAGAGTTCGGTGATTTAAATTATAGTGAATTAGGAATCAAACGTTCCCATGTGATATATTTTAATAATTGTAATGTTGTTTTTATTTATAAATAATAATTTTAAACAGAAAATTAGATAAGAATAAATATTTGTCTTTCAATAAATAATTTAAACAAAAATTCATATAAGAATAAACGTTTATTTTTTTATATAATCATAAAATTTTATCTCAAATATTATGAGTAGATATATATATACTTTGGAGTTCGGTGATTTAAATTATAGTGAATTAGGAATCAAACGTTTTCATGTGATATATACTTAATAATTGTAATGTTGTTTTTATTTAAAGATGTATTTTCTTATTATTTAGTATATAAATTATTTATGTAACCCGTGTGATACACAGGGTTTTAACCTAGTATAGTAATATATAATAATAATAATATATTTGGCAGTGGTGGATGAATTGGTGTAGCCATAATGAGGGATTCATTTGTATAATTGACAGTGGCCAATTAATAAATTTGTGAAGGAATCGAAGAGAAGGTGTGGAGTGTGGACATCAAGAAGGAAAAAAAGCTGCAAGTCTCTAGTCCATGTTTTACGTGTTAGAGGTATGTGCCGTGACAGAGTTTTAAAGCCCAATATAGTTCGTAAACAACTTGATATGTGGGCCTTTTTTAAAACATACCTAAGAAGAATCAATCATATATATGTACATGGCTGAAACAAAAGAAGGGTGATACATCAGACGGCAATATATTGAGGGAGTTGACGGCTAATAGGGATACGATCAACAGTTCAAAAATCTTGAAGAGGAGAAGGATTGATTCAAGAACGAAGCCGGGTTCGAAGGATTAAAGATTTGACACATCGTTAGTCTTTATTTTTCGTTTTCTTTTTCGTTTAATCTTGTTCAATCATGATACTTGTCATTGAATATTATTATTTTGATTACTCGAACATGATTATTCGCTAGTTTTATTTTTCCACCTAGGTTGTGATGAACTTAGAAACTTTGTTTTGACTTTTATATTTGATGTTTTTCGACTATGACGCGTTTTTGATTTAAAATAACTTTGGTTTGTTGCTAAATATGATTATGTGTGCTAGTTCTTGGCTCTGATTATTGTTTGGTTATTGATTTTGATGTGTTTAGAAATAAGAAATTCACCCTAGACATATTCTAATCACTTATAGGTCGTTTATTCCGGGTTCTCGATCTAGAGTTTGGTTTTAGAAATAATCCAAGGTAACCAAATTAATTAGATCAGCTAGGCTAAAGTGTGCATCCAATCTTGATGATTAGAAATATGATTTGGGATTGCTAGGTCTGTTCTAGGTGTTGTTTGATAGTTTGAACACTCGATAGCTCGGAGTTCTTCTATTTATTCGTGTTTAGTTGCTCCTAGATATTCGGTGTATCAAATTGAGGTTAGCTTCACATGTAAAAGATTATTAGGGTGGTTCTCTTCTAATTCTAGTAGTTGTGGGATTCGGTGTCGATAGGTCGAGTCGGTCCATCTTAGTACTTCATTACGTGTTCTGATTGTTCTTCATAGTCGGTTTCTAGGAACTGGAAAGTGGGGGTCCCGCTCTGAGCTGACTAGTTACCGTAGGACTTAATTATCCTTAGCGGGAAGTTGGTCGGATTAGATATCTGATATTTAGTCAATTGTCAAAGTCATAAATCATTACATGTTCTAAGGGATTCATTGCCTGGGTGGTTTCTCCTTCTAATTGATCTCAAACTCGTGTTCCCATTCGTTTGGTTATCTTAGTTCATCTTATTTAGTTTAATTTAGATATTAGTTAATTGAAAACCCCCCAAACAACAAAACAGTTAAGTACAGTTAGGTTAGAGTTAGTCTAGTCAGAGTCTAGTAAACGTAGTCAGTAGAGTCTCGTGGGTTCGATACTCGGACTTACTTAGGCTATACTGCATTGACCGGTACACTTGCCGGTTGTATGGTCTAGGTTTTAGAGAGTCTTAGTATATAAATTTAAAACTTAGCGTGTCTAGTTTAGGTTAAATTAGTTAGTTTTAATTGACCACTTTTAGCACATCAGTAAGTATGTATTGGATTGTTTGTATGATTGCATAAAAATATGTATGTTGAGTGTTTTTGTATATGTAAACATAATGCACCCAAAAAGTGTAAAAACGGTAAAAAGGGCGTCGAGTATACTAACAGTTTGCGAAGAAATTTCCACTTAGTGAGTTTGACGAATCTTGAGTTGTTGGAACACCGAAGTTACCAATTTTGGTTCTTGAACTTTTTCCTAAAGTTGAAAATCTTGGATATTTGAGAGAGTTTGGACGTAATTTGGAGGTGGTGCAAGTGTTTGGAAGGTGTTAGAGTTGGTATTTATAAGAGTGTTAAGTGGTTGGGGTTTAAATGAAGGTGGTTGGGAGTTAGGAGAGGTATTAAATGAGTTGGTTGGAGATTAGAAGGTGGGTTTGAGGTATTAAATGAGTTGGTTGGAGGTCAGGACATTAAAGAAATTGGTTGGGGAGATAAAAATTTTCATTTTTAGTCCTTGCACTTGTATTGTTGGTTATGTTATGTTATAAATGTGTACGCAGTTATATTATAAGTATGATACATGTATGAATGTGATTTTGAGAAAATATAATCTCGATATATGTCTCAGTTTTAAATTAAAATGTGTATTTCGCGACTGATTACATATTATGCATGTATGATTAAAAAAGGTTGATATAAAAATACGATCTCTATTATGATCAAAGTCTCGAGATTACAAGGATTGAAATGAAGTAAGAATACAAGTTTCTAAAAATAAAAATGTGAATACAACTATCTAAATATGGAAAGTACAGAAAACGCAGAGCGTTATAGTCTCCCCTACTTTAGGAAATTTCGTCCCGAAATTTATTCAAAATGAAGACTTTGAAAAAAGGAATTTTGGTTAAGACGGTTGGCTAAAATTACAATTTTGAAGTTTAAAGTCTACGTGAAGTTCTTGTATAAGTGTATTAAAAATGCATGGAAAAAAGGGTTTTGTTCTTGGTTCTGTGTTTTGAGTGGGTGCAATCCTTTTAGCTTTCCGAATTTCCTCTTCGTTTTTGTGCTCCAACTTCTGAATGAATTCATGGATATTAACATTGACAGCATCTAAAACGCCCGTACGCTTTAAAAGCTCAATGAATGGGCTCCACTTTGGAGGTAGAGCATCAGCAAACCGTGCTACCATTTCCTGTTGAGATGCAAGAACACCAAAATAATACATTTCACACATCAAATGATAATAACGAGTAGTTATATCATTTAGGGTTTCATTCTCTAAGAAATGAAATGATTCGAATTTCTTCTTCAGCAGATCATGGCGTGTCTTTCTAGTAGCTGCATATCCTTCTCCTCTCGCCACCAAAAGATTCTGTATGTTTTGATTTTGATTCGACAACAAATCCCATTGACTTGCGCTTATGGATGGTTGAGGAAACATATTTCTTGCCCACGCAGCTGCGGACGTTTGATCTTGACCTGGTTGTGGGTCCATACTCCAATCCCACGGACTTGTGCAACTCATGATTGGTGTATAGAAGTGAGAAATCTGGTCAAACACTTGAAAACGCGCAGTTATGATTGATTTTCAAGGTTTCTTTTTAAAAATGACAAGTTTCGATGTAACCCAAATTTTGATGAAACCGTGATATTTAGAAGCGCGATTCAAATCAACTCCGCGAATACCCGACCCTACTCCCACCGGATGGAAGTCCACGAAAAATATGATGTGTTTACTTTCACAAGTCAACTTGTTTCCAACCCACTAAAGACATCTCACGAAGAATGATAAACTAAAATGGCTCCACAAATTAATTATCTATCTCCAGCCCAAACAAAGAACAACTTGATGGAACAGAATAGAGGCCCACGATTTTTTTTTTTTTTAAGTTGTTCACTGAATAATTAAGTCCAAAGACTAAATTATGTCCACGAAGACTTATCCAACGAAAATTAATTTGAAGCTCACCACGAAGACTTGTTTGAAGTCAACGAACATTGGAATGTTTGTGTTTGAAATCAACTCCACCACCTTGTTTTAAAGATACAATTTTTTTAAGAAAAAAAAAGGAATGGCCCAAATATCAATTGTTCCACTAAGAATTAATTGTCTACAAAAAGACATCCAATTGCTACGAAGACTGGTCAAAGTAATCTCATGTGAAAGACAATATATTTTGACTAAACTTGAATAAATAAAGAAACCTTTAATCAAACCCCATGTGAATTGTCAGATTTCATGTGATGAATGATCTTGACCACAATGCATCTGATCTATGAGTAATTTCCCACTCACAATCCATGTCATTGGATCATAGAAGTTTTGTCTTATTCAACCACATGTCATTGGACCATAGAAGTTTTGTCTTATTCAACCACATGTCATTGGACCATAGAATTTTTGTCTTATTCAACCACTAATCATACCAGCTTGATCACATCATTAAATTGAGATGAGTAATGATAACCCACACAACTGAAAGTTGATGTGTACTTCGACGAAACAGATTTTGATAGACGAAACAAATCTTATCTCATGTGCGACGAATCAGAACGATAGATATGATCGACGAGACAGGATTTATGTGGATCTGATCGACGAAACAGAAGTGGATAAGGTTGGGAGTTGGTGAGATATTTCAACTTGACCTTATCTTGCTTCTGACACAGACACACGAATTTTCAAACCTCAGAACATGTCTATCTCACCTAACCGTATGGGTTCCAATATTTTAATCAACAAGCTTTTAACTTTAAAATTTTAAAATCACCAACAACTTTTGCAGTAACCTTTCAAGAGATCAAAAAGTAAATATTTGAAGAACACTTTGAAGTTTTGTTGAAGATATGAAGAACAAACCCAGAATTTTTTTTGAATTTTCCGGTCACCGGATAACTTTCCGAAACACGAAAATGCACAAACTTTTACTAAAAACCCGGTACTACTATGTAATGATGCACACTAACAAGGTTTTTGGCAAAACTTTGGCAAAGCAAACAAGATCCAACTGATTTTCTGAAGCTTTTTCAAGAAAATATGAACTTTTCAAAACAACAGTTTCTAGAAAAAAAACAAAAACAATCAGTTTCAGGCTTGATAAAAACCGAACTAGGTTTGGTTTTAAACAAGGATTAGAGCCAATGCTCTGATACCAATTGTAGGTCCCGTTTTTCCGGTGGATCGATAACGAAAACCTATCCTTGTTTATCACAAACACGGTAACGGGTGCGGAATCCTCATGACGGTGCAAACCAAACAAAGTTAACAAGAACACGCGTAACCAAAAGATTCAAAATCTATTGATTAGGGATGAGTACAACCCGAAACATATACAAACAATGTTTACAGAGTTTCACTAAGTCTCACAGGTCTCTCATACTTTCACATAGAAACAATGAGGGGTATTTATACTAAAAACACACAGACCACGACGAAACTAAACATCACTCGACGAAACACAATTCAAAGTGACAAAACAAAAGTGTTTCGTCACTTAACATTCATTTCCTTTTCTGTTTCGTAGTTGGATTTGGGCTCAAATATGAAGGTCAAAGCCCAATTGAAGATATACGGCCCAGTTGAAGTTTCAGTTGACTAATCTCACAAATTCAAGATAAGACAACCTTGTGACATCATCATGACATCATCATGATGATGTCATGATGATGTGTCACCGGGAAATGTCGCTGCTCTCCGTGCTTCGTGTGTCGAACTCTGGGGCGCACGACGGAGGAATGTCGTGACGTCGGGCTTGAGCCGGACCTAACCGAGTCGAAATCAAGTCGAACCGAGCCGAGTCGCGTCCACACAAAGTGTATTAACAAACTCCCCCTTGGACGCTACTCGTGATGGTTCGTCTTCTGTGATTGTTCGTCTTCTGTGTCTTTCATGTCGGAGGATCTTCAAAGTCTTCACGCGTCGTAAGAAGAAAGTGTATCAACAAGCTCCCCTTTCATTTAGGAAGTGTGTTAACAAACTCCCCCTTAGAATGAACTCTCTTTTGAGTCATGCTTGTGAATCTTTTGACTTGTCAAATCTTCAGATCCTTGTGGTGTTGATAAAGGGTCAGCGGAAACTCGATCACTTTTATCTTTTGAGTGCCTTCACGTCGTGTCTTCATTCCAAAGCTTGTCATCGAACATGTTCTCCTCGCCTTTAGCATCTGCACATGCAAGAAATCTAAACGCATAATGAGAACAGCTGCTTGGAATATAGTTTCCATAAACAAACGACACATGTGTGACCATTTCTCAATCAAACACCGACCGACAACAGTTTGAAAGTTTAGAAAATCATCAATTTTAGTCCTTTAACTTTGAAAACTTGTTAACTTCGACTGTTTATGAAGGTGCAATTGTTTTCCGGCTTACGATCAGGATTTTGGGTAGGATAGACTCGAGTTCCAACATCGGTCAATCAAAAATAAACTAGAAGCAAAATCTTTTTGGATTTTATAAAGTTTATATTAAAACATACCTAAAATCTTTTTGGAATTTTTCATTTTTCAAATGTAAAGACGGAAAACAATAAATAAATATATACAAAGATGCAAAAACTAAAAGCAGTAAATAAATATTTACAGACATTCTTTTTGCGAGTTTCGAGGATAAGAGAATCATATCAGTATACGGTCATGCCAAAACGCTCTTGTTGTTCAATTAGTTAACATTTAGATAAGCATCCTATAACGATTATCGGTATTGTTGTCCACATAAGCTCAACTTATCAGATGTAATCATGGCGAGGGGATACGATTAGGTATGATTTATACTTACCGACCAGTGTTCATCCACACACGACACATTCCCGTATCAAGGTATGCACGAGGGTTCATCTTACCGGTGAGTATACCGATTATCATCTGTTTGACCGTATATGATGTGAGATTCTCACTTATTTTGATTGAAAACAAGCCCTATGTGATAGAATCACTTATTGATGAGGAACTTGATTTTCATATGCATGAGGGCACAGGAGCAAGTCCGTGAACAGGTCAGTACTTTCGTACAGCAGAGAGATGAACTTGACTCCCGGATAAATGTGATATTTTATCACTTATTTGTGGGACATGTGATTGTTTATCACTTATTGAGGTCGTATGCAGTATGTACACGTATGTAGTATCATGGAAGATCTAGACTTGCGTCCCCGTTTTTTTTTTTGGTAAAATATACAACCATGATACCCAGATGATAAGCAGCATAAAGACCGAATATCTCAGAACCTCGGCAATCTCTCAAACGAAATTTCGGTACTAAGACCATATGCCAATGAATGGTTCCCACCTGGTCTTCAGTCGATTTAAGATTTATATCACCCTGCACACTTTAAAATGATTGTGAGCCTACCAATACATCTTATATAAAGCTGCTTATCGTTTTTCATTTAAGGTTTAGGGAGGTTTAGACAGACCACTGATGTACTATCATATTCCTTTTTTCTCACCAGGAGACTCATTTTTGTTTTTCTATTGTTTTTGTGTTTTTGATATTTTTCGATGTTTTTGGATTTTTAAAAATGGATTTACTCCCCATAAAATCAACAAACTAAGATAAATTTTAAAAACACAAGGATATTTACAAAAACGATTTCCCGATGTCAGATTAACTCATGTTTTACCTCAATGCCGTTTACCAAAATTAATTTTAATCATAAATGATTTTATCGAATTTTGGGAAAATGAGTTGGCATGTCGGTAAGCGGTGCGGACCATGACAACATTGACGAGTTTCATAGTGAAACAATCACGTGTGAGGTGATATTCGAGTTCAACGTGTCAGGTCAAAGAGTGCTGTACAAGATGACAATAATTCATAAAGCAGCTTAAAAATCGACAAGTATAGGAGAGATTAGAAATTTAAAACCGTAATCCTGCAACTTCTTCGTGCATTGCCAGGAATTTGAGCGCTCCCAAACTGGATATCCACCCGGTGTGGATTTCAAAGTCGAATTTTTTTTTTTGTTGCTACTTCAATTGACCGAGAAATCTCTTCACAGCAACAAGATCAGAAACCTTTGGGTCCGGCTGGTCTTCTACATTGCACCAGCGAAGGTCTTTGTCTTTCTCCTTTAGAAGTAGTGTGCGGTTGTTCAATCCACGCCAAGGCATCCGCACACCCGGTTGGTTTGTTCAACAAACACATTTTCTTCAATTACACCGCGAAGAAATGTACACTGCACGTTCATCTTTGTTGATTGTGAACTCCAGACGTGCTGCAGGTGCGTACATTTTGATTGAATCTATTCTGGGTACCCGATCAAAGCCGTTAACAATCACATTTAATGAATGATTTTCATTTTGTCGAAGTTGCCAATTTCTTTCAACAGACAATTCAGTTTCCCCTTTCTTTTTCTCTCCATCAAAGGCAACAATTTCTTCTGTCGCCTATCTTGTGCAAGGACACTCCACTATCAACGATCTTACGACTATCGAAAGTTCCTCCTGGAACATCCTACACACTCACTCAGAGATTAGTTGGAGAGGGGGACCCAAGCCTTCATAGATTTGGGTTGCCCCTAAGAATCAAGAAATGTAATTTCAATTTCCTGATGGTTTTCAAACACAGCACCTCCACCTGAACTTTCACCCGTTTTAGGTTTCCAAGTTTGTTTTTGTTTACCAGTTTGATTCTTATAAACAGATTTTGAATCTTCTCGTTTTAATGGTTGTGACAAACTCGGTTTCCTAACATTTTCCGGTTTTAAAGCCTTTTCGATCACTTTTACATTTTTACGTCGTTTTGTTTCTTGTTCTTTAATAGTGCGTTTATCATGTTTTGGAGAAACAGGACGACGTTGTGAGTGACCTTGTTCAGAAGGGGTTCTTTCAACAAAATTTGGTTTGGGCGAGTTTGTGCAGTCTTTAATGATGTGCCCAAACTTCCCACATTTAAAACACGTTCTCCTATCAACAAACTTAGGAGAATTTGATCGACTAGCAGATGTCGAACCTGTAGAACTTGAGGTACTTGCTCTTTCATCACACCTGTTTCTGTGTTTGGTGTAATTGTTATCGCTATTACGTTTCAAAATCTTGACTTGTTGTACAAAATCGGTGTTTGATTTGTTTTCAAAAATCTCAATTTTATCCGTACCATTTGATGCTACAAATTTAACATCTTTTGCTTTCTTCTTGTAACGAGCTCCTTTTGATTCAACCTTAGCCTTTGGCTTTGGAGCTCGTTGTTGTTGTTTACCCTTAAAAGCAATTGGTTGTTGCTTTGTCGGTGATTTCTGTTTTCCAAATTGTTTTCTGATTTCAGCTTTTGGAATTGGGTCACATTGAGTTACAGTAACTCTCGGGATCGTCTTTCCCAAAAACTTGCTTGTGTTATCTTCAAAAACTTTATCAATCAAAGATGGATTGACATTTTTAATTGGAAAATCATTGTCTGAATAAATTTTAACATCTCCGACCAAAGTGTACAACAAATTATTGCTTTTAACAGCAGGCACACTTTCCTTGTCATTCTTGACATCTTTGACAGGATCTATCACTTGCTTGGCAACAGGTTGCACGGCAGGAGTAGGAGGATCACAAAGAATATGATTCTCTATTGGAATTTCTACTCCTTTCGTCTCATCAAGTGATTCATCCTGGTCACTTACATCTGATTCATCATCTGAAGAATCATAGTCCTCAATGGTTGGAGGACTTTGATTTGAAGCACATGATGACTTTTCTTTGTTATCAGATGAGCCCTCCGATGAATTGTCCGGTTTGAACCCTAGGCCAGTAGTAACTTCCTCATAATCAAGAGGCACACTGGGTTCATACCGAGGCATATCCTCTTCATCGGGCATCTTGGTATAGTTGTGTCTCAAAGGAGGTGGACACGCCTTATACCCAACGCCTTTCACGTTCCCTTTCAGTTGTTGAACGTCAATTATGTGATCGAGCACAAATCGGGAGTTAGAATAACTCTCCAATTTTTGCTTGATTGTATCATGCTCGCATTTGGCAATGGCTAGTTCCTTTTTGGTTTCCTCAACGATGTTAATGTAATCGTTAATACTAACTTGTTTATGATAAACAACTTTGTTCAATTCGGAAACACTTTTCTTTAGGGTTTCAATTACAGATTTAAATTCCTTTTTGTTTCTAACCAGAGCCATATTTGCCTCTTTGCACTTTGACAGTTCAATAACCAAACTTTGATTGTGACTATGAACCGTTTCAGATTCACGTTTCAATTCAGCACATTTAAGTTTCATATCAGCACAATCACTACATATGCTAGGAGTTTTAGATTGTACCTGACTCGTAGAAGCTGTGACATTAGCCATAAAGGCAGTCTGAGAAGAGAAAGATCCATCTTCAGTGAGAATCTTCTCCATTTCTTTCGATGTAGCATCAACTTTCTTGACCAAGTCAGATTTTTGACTTTTCGTCTCCTTGGCATCATTCGGCAAATTATCAGCTTCAGAATCAGTTCTTTTATTCAAATTCGATTCGTCATCCGAACTGCCACTGTATCCCGAACTATCATCTTTTCCTGAAGATTCACCATCATTGACATTCTTGACAATTTCATCATAAAACACAGTTCCTGTTTGATCACCGTTTCCCAACTGTATGGGCAGACCACAATCGACACTTGGATCAAATTGAGGTTGTGTTGTGGAAACTTGGGCTTGTGGTGTGGGTATTGATTGTGAAAGATAGGCACTTTGATCGAACTGTGGTTGAGTAGTGGTAACTTGAGGTGGAGGTATGGATTGTGAAAGATAACCACTTTGATCCCACTGTGGTTGGGCTTGATTGAACTGTGGAAACTGTGGAAACGGAGAAGAGCTTGTATTGGATACAAACGCCGTTTGAAGCTTCAGTTGCTGAACAGAACTAGAACTAGCTGAAGGACCAAAACCAGGCAAATACATTTCTGTGTTTTGAGTGGGTGCAATCCTTTTAGCTTTCCGAATTTCCTCTTCGTTTTTGTGCTCCAACTTCTGAATGAATTCATAGATATTAACATTGACAGCATCTAGAACGCCCGTACGCTTTAAAAGCTCAATGAATGGGCTCCACTTTGGAGGTAGAGCATCAACAAACCGTGCTACCATTTCCTGTTGAGATGCAAGAACACCAAAATAATACATTTCACACATCAAATGATAATAACGAGTAGTTATATCATTTAGGGTTTCATTCTCTAAGAAATGAAATGATTCGAATTTCTTCTTCAACAGATCATGGCGTGTCTTTCTAGTAGCTGCATATCCTTCTCCTCTCGCTACCAAAAGATTCTGTATGTTTTGATTTTGATTCGACAACAAAGCCTATTGACTTGCGCTTATGGATGGTTGAGGAAACATATTTCTTGCCCATGCAGCTGCGAACGTTTGATCTTGACCTGGTTGTGGGTCCATACTCCAATCCCACAGACTTATGCAACTCATGATTGGTGTATAGAAGTGAGAAATCTGGTCAAACACTTGAAAACACGCAGTTATGATTGATTTTCAAGGTTTCTTTTTAAAAATGACAAGTTTCGATGTAACCCAAATTTTGATGAAACCGTGATAATTAGAAGCGCGATTCAAATCAACTCCGCGAATACCCGACCCTACTCCCACCGGATGGAAGTCCACGAAAAATATGATGTGTTTACTTTCACAAGTCAACTTGTTTCCAACCCACTAAAGACATCTCACGAAGAATGATAAACTAAAATGGCTCCACAAATTAATTATCTATCTCCAGCCCAAACAAAGAACAACTTGATGGAACAGAATAGAGGCCCACGATATTTTTTTTAAAGTTGTTCACTGAATAATTAAGTCCAAAGACTAAATTATGTCCACGAAGACTTATCCAACGAAAATTAATTTGAAGCCCACCACGAAGACTTGTTTGAAGTCAACGAACATTGGAATGTTTGTGTTTGAAATCAACTCCACCACCATGTTTTAAAGATACAATTTTTTTTAAGAAAAAAAAAAGGAATGGCCCAAATATCAATTGTTCTCCACTAAGAATTAATTGTCTACAAAAAGACATCCAATTGCTACGAAGACTGGTCAAAGTAATCTCATGTGAAAGACAATATATTTTGACTAAACTTGAATAAATAAAGAAACCTTTAATCAAACCCCATGTGAATTGTCAGATTTCATGTGATGAATGATCTTGACCACAATGCATCTGATCTATGAGTAATTTCCCACTCACAATCCATGTCATTGGACCATAGAAGTTTTGTCTTATTCAACCACATGTCATTGGACCATAGAAGTTTTGTCTTATTCAACCACATGTCATTGGACCATAGAATTTTTGTCTTATTCAACCACTAATTATACCAGCTTGATCACATCATTAAATTGAGATGAGTAATGATAACCCACGCAACTGAAAGTTGATGTGTACTTCGACGAAACAGATTTTGATAGACGAAACAAATCTTATCTCATGTGCGACGAATCAGAACGATAGATATGATCGACGAGACAGGATTTATGTGGATCTGATCGACGAAACAGAAGTGGATAAGGTTGGGAGTTGGTGAGATATTTCAACTTGACCTTATCTTGCTTCTGACACAGACACACGAATTTTCAAACCTCAGAACATGTCTATCTCACCTAACCGTATGGGTTCCAATATTTTAATCAACAAGCTTTTAACTTTAAAATTTTAAAATCACCAACAACTTTTACAGTAACCTTTCAAGAGATCAAAAAGTAAATATTTGAAGAACACTTTGAAGTTTTGTTGAAGATATGAAGAACAAACCCAGAATTTTTTTTGAATTTTCCGGTCACCGGATAACTTTCCAAAACAGGAAAATGCACAAACTTTTACTAAAAACCCGGTACTACTATGTAATGTTGCACATTAACAAGGTTTTTGGCAAAACTTTGGCAAAGCAAACAAGATCCAACTGATTTTCTGAAGCTTTTTCAAGAAAATATGAACTTTTCAAAACAACAGTTTCTAGAAAAAAAAACAAAAACAATCAGTTTCAGGCTTGATAAAAACCGAATTAGGTTTAGTTTTAAACAAGGATTAGAGCCAATGCTCTGATACCAATTGTAGGTCCCGTTTTTCTGGTGGATCGATAACGAAAACCTATCCTTGTTTATCACAAACACGGTAACGGGTGCGGAATCCCCGTGACGGTGCAAACCAAACAAAGTTAACAAGAACACGCGTAACCAAAATATTCAAAATCTATTGATTAGGGATGAGTACAACCCGAAACATATACAAACAATGTTTACAGAGTTTCACTAAGTCTCACAGGTCTCTCATACTTTCACACAGAAACAATGAGGGGTATTTATACTAAAAAGACACAAACCACGACGAAACTAAACATCACTCGACGAAACACAATTCAAAGTGACGAAACAAAAGTGTTTCGTCACTTAACATTCATTTCCTTTTCTGTTTCGTAGTTGGATTTGGGCCCAAATATGGAGGTCAAAGCCCAATTGAAGATATACGGCCCAGTTGAAGTTTCAGTTGACTAATCTCACAAATTCAAGATAAGACAACCTTGTGACATCATCATGACATCATCATGATGATGTCATGATGATGTGTCACCGGGAAATGTCGCTGCTCTCCGTGCTTCGCGTGTCGAACTCTGGGGCGCACGACGGAGGAATGTCGTGACGTCGGGCTTAGCCGGACCTAACCGAGTCGAAATCAAGTCGAACCGAGCCGAGTCGAACCGAGCCAAGTCGCGTCTACACAAAGTGTATCAACACGTCTGTTTCGTTATTTGATGTCATGTTATGTTCTGTGTCTTACGATACATAGTAGAACACCCTATGGTTTTCATGCGCCTACCACTATAATCCCGTGTGCACCCGCGATTATGTTGGTCATTGCATGATCCGCATAGTTTGTACTAGTAGTGTATGAGTCAGGGTATGTAGTAACATTAAAAGTGAGTATGTGTGCGTGTGATAAGAATGTAGCATGTAAGCATGTTTATGTTTAAATATGTATGAGACCATCGTAAGTGAACCCCTCGGGTTACGCTCACGTATAGGTACAAATGTATGAATACGAGTATGAATATAAGTATGTGTATGAGTATAAGTATGGATATAAGTATAAGTATGAGTATGCATCTAAGTATGAGTATAAGCATGAATGATAACGATTGTGTGTATAATATAAGTTGAAACACAACGAATGTAAGCAAATATAAAATGATCAAGAAGTTTTGAGTATGTACGATGATATGCATGTATAGTTGTTTAAGCAAAACGTTGAGTTTACTGAATCAAAAATAGATCGAGTTCGACTTGGAATGTAGAATCAAGTTTGTGTATATCAAAAATATATAAAGTATCTATTGGTTATGCGAGATGTATTTTGATAAGATAAAGGAAATGCTATTTTGGTTTCAAAAAGGAATAGTGGATTTACGTATGTCGAAGATTGTCGATTCCTATGAAGTCTCCTTGCCCACGTGTTTTTAAATTGAAATGATGTATTGAGCGGTGTATGAAAAGGTTTTCGAAAAATAGGAAGTTTGCTTTATTTGAAGTATTTTGTATCACAGTACGAAGAATTGTATTTTAGAAACTTTTGTGAAAACTTTGGTCTTTGAAAAGGATTTCACCAAAATGAACTTAGTGATCTTTGAAAAGAGTTTTAGCAAAATGATTTATCGATTTTAAAAAGAGTTTTAGTAAAATGATCCTATAATATCTATAAGATTTTATAAGCATATGAGAAAAAGTTGGTTTGATTTACGATTAAGAATAAAAGTCTTTAGTATAATGACATAATGTGAGCGTATTTTAGTGATTAGGCCGAGTATGAAGTTCGTGGGCAAGAGTCTTTAGTATAACTTACTTAATTATCTTTCAATAATCCGACCTAGTGGGACTTTATCCTTGCTGACTCAGACCACTAAGTTGAGGGTAACGCCGCCTTCAAAAGAGGGGCCTACTACTATAACTAAGATAATCTCTTAAAATGCCCAAAGTGCGGAAATTATCAAAAGAATACATGAAAGATGAGTCGGAACCAAGTGATTCTTTCTTATCTATCTATTTCTCCTAATATTTTATTTTTTTCTTTTTTGTTTATCTTTTTATAGGTTTAAAAATCTTTTCTTTAAAGTTTGGTTTGATAAGACGTTGATGATAAGCCGGTATTAAAAGCTTTTGTGTCCTTGGACGACCTCGGTATCTTGCCATCACTATACTACATCAGCGATGGGTGCACTTGCCCTAGCGTGTGTGTAGAGTGATAATGGAATATCGTGTTTTATAAATTTAAAACCTAAATCGGCAAGTAAAGAGCTAAAAGTATACTAAAAAATATATACACCCGCACGCACATCAAGTTTTTTAGCACCGTTGCCGGGGAGACAAGAATTTTAAGAAAGCTTAAAATTAACGGCCTAATCCTTTTTATCTTTTCTTTTTAGGATTTTCTTCTTTTTCTTTTAATTTTCACTTTCTACAGAATTGACACGGGGCCGTGCTATTCCAACAGGGGCCGTGTCAACTCTCCAGTATCATTAAATCTATTTTCTGCCAGATACAGACTGCAGCACAGGCCGTGTTGCCCTAACACGGGGTCGTGTCAAACTAACAGTTTGTAAGAAAATAGTGACCGCCTAATCCCGACGGTTAAAAACTTTCTAGAAAATCATGGATTTCTTTGATTAGTTTTACCCTCGCCACTCTTACGGTGCATGGTGCGATTATTGTGGGGAGGAACATGAAGAATCAGAATGTGGCGTTCTAAACTTCCCTCCCCACTATTTAGCCCCATCGTTTTCCTGTAACGAACACCTTAAGATGGGTGTGAGTAAAAATGATAATGAAGTCCACCCACCTAAACTCCATCAACCCTCTCACCTAGACGACTTAGAAGACATAAGTCGAATAGAAGAGAGGATTCTCCTAAAAATCAAAGAAATAGAATCCTTGTTGAGGGTGCGTTGTTCATCAAAGATCCCATCTGAAGGAGAATCGATGGAAGAAAAATCAGGTATAAACGACAACACCGAGGTCAACCAATCCTCTACCGTAGACACTTGCGAAGACAAGAGCGATAGTCGTCCTTGTATCTATTTCGCGAGGACGGTCCCCTTTACAGAGTGTGAATTCCACACCGACGGTTTGGACAGGAGCGAATCGACTCATACCTTCTTTAAAAAGAGCCCGGATAAGGTAAATAAGGGATGGCCCCGTTTTCCCATTTTTAAAGAAGTCTTCTACCTTTCCGATAACCTCTTGCGTTTTTGTACCTCTCGCCGGAGTCTGAGGTATATCCGGTAATACGGTGTTGCTCTAACCAGTAAGGAACCACCCAATGTTAAATAATTCTTTAAAAACCTAGACAAGCTTCATAAAATCCCTGAACACGGGGCCGTGTTCCTTGAACACGGGGTTGTGCCTAACATTCTTCTAAAAACATAGGGCGTGCCAGAATAACACGGGGCCATGCCCCTCGCATTTTTCTAGTACGGGGACATGTCAGTGATGACGTGGCCTGTGTTCTACTAACGGACAACATTCTCTGACACATGCAGACGGCACGGGGCCGTGCTAAGCAGGCACGGGGCCGTGTCAGCGTGCTGTCACTGTCTATAAAGTCAGCCTTTGAGGAGAATGTTTGGAACCATTCCAAAAGGGCTGGATCCTCCAGATTTCTCACACATACCCCAAAGGCTATGTTCTTGAAAAGGTCTCCTTTGACCTTCTTGTCATTACTTCTTTTGGTTCTTTCCCCTTCTTCCTTCCACCATTAACTCCATTGAAGCTTGAAGCTTCAAGCTTAAAAAGCTTCAATAGGAGGTTTAAACACTTGATTCTTAGCTCAAAGTTTTGCAAATCTACTATAGTAAAACATTATTTAAGTTATTTACGTTCAGAAAATTAAAAATCAATCAAATCTAACTTAAAATAAAATTTCTTGAGCTAAGAATCCAGAACAGATGGAGCAGCACGTGGCCGTGCTAAACGTTTTGATATTCCATTTCTTGTTAACGGTTGGTCATTTTCTCCTATAATGTCGAGCCAGCAAAGTGGGACGTCTTCAACAAGCTCCAGGAACCACCGAAGAGGGAGGAGACTCTCCCTCGAGGCTACTCTTGTGAGATATGTTAGTGCCTAGGGAGAGTCTCTTGATGAAATAACCTTAGTGGAAGAAGTTCTTATAGACCGTGTGAACTATCTCTCCATGGGCCTAGAGGATTACTTTAGGGAAATCAACCTTTTACACCAAAGGTTGAACATTTTGGCCATGCCTCCGATGGAACCAATCTGGCCGCAAGAAGATTGGAACCTCGCGAATGAGGTCATTCAACTCACCGGGTGGGAAGATGAGATTTCGGAACCTCTCTCTCTCAATGTTGTCTTCGAGGTTCCGATAAATCCCGCTCCCCCTCAAGAGGAGGTTGAAGAGGAACCCTACATCTTCCTTCCAAGGGAGATCGAAAAGATTCTCAATGACCTCTAATTGAGTATTTCCCGCAAAAGCTCAAGTCCTCCAACATCTAACCTTCGTAGATCTAGGAACGTAACTTTAGGGTTGTTTAAAAATGATCTCGGGGAGGCATTCCTAAAGATTTTCTCTATCTATCTTAGGTTAATGTAGGTTTGTAATTTTTATTTTCTTGTAATTGTTTTTATTTTAAATGAAATGGAAGATTGGATGTTGGTGATTTAAATAAATGTGTTAAAGAAAGCGGAAATACTAGAAAGGTGACGAAAAATGGAACCCATGCACGTAAATCAGAAGCCTCCCGACTCAAAAACTGCAAAACAATGTCTGCAGCACGGGGCCATGCTCACTCAGCACACCCCCATTCCCAACTTACTATTGTCCAAAAAACTTCTGCCCAGAAGGTGGCACGGTCCGTGCTCACCCAGCACGCCCCCGTGGCCACCCCACTGTAAGTCTTCTGTTTAAAATTTGTTATTGGCACTTTTAACACGGGGCCGTGTTCCCATAGCACGCCCCTGTGCTGCAAGTGCCAGTAACCAAAACATTTTGCTATTTTCACACTTTTTACACATTTTACCAACTAAATCCTATTTGGGACACATTGTGGGCAATGTCTAATTTAAGTGTGGGGGGATGATAAAAACCTTGAATCGTTTGTGCTAAATCAAGCTTACACAAAACTCGCCTTGGAACCGCTAATCACCCCAAACTTTTTCAAAAAAAAGTTATTTTCTTTTACTTATCTTGGTTTAGTTGGGTAAAATATGTTCTAAAAATTATGTTTTTATGAATTTACAACTAATAGCGTTGTGATAAAAAGAACCAATTGAGAAAAATTATGAAAATGGGCATGACAAATCTTTGTAAAATTTGATTATATATATATTTTTACACTACAACCCTTTTTTCCCACAAAAGTGAGTTTTATTACCGAGCATACAAATATACATCTACACTAATTGCTCAATTTTCGTTTCTTGTGTGAATAGCCCGTTTGGTTCTCACGAATCTAGAACTTGACAATGCGATACGTTCCAAGTCCTTACCGATAAAAATCCAAGTAAGTAAATAATGGAGGCAGTAGGATCAACCCATTTTTCAAATCAAAACCTTTATTTTTCTTTGCTTTAACAAAAAACATCCCCCTAGATAAACCCTTGGAACCTTAAAAACCCTTTCGTTTCCAAACCCACAAAACAAATCTTTTCATTTTTCATTTTTCATTTTTGTAAACCTGTTGTTTATGAAATTACTATTATGGCTCAGTTTCAAATTTGGCAACAAATAAAAATCAGAAAAATTTGCCAAAGTATTTTTTGCTATGCCACAAAACAATAGAAAAACCGATACTTTACGTTTTTCACCATTTCAGTAAAACATTCCAAACCCGAACCACCACCTACCCTTTAAAAGCCCTCTTGATATTTACAAGGATTTAACGTCAAAAGGAGGAGGTTTGATTGATTGCCAAGCCTATCGTAGGAGTAAGTTCCAAAACAGGGCACGAGCGTTTTCACTTAATACATCATCGGCCAAGTGTTGAGTGACCACTTGTGAGGTATGTAAATTTGTATATAACTAAATGTAATTTTATAAAGGCATATTGTGCCCAAAGTAAATAATTTTTCTTAGCTTGTGTTTTGAATAAATCATTACGAATAAGATTGCAAATGAAATAAAAACAAAGTAAATTTAGAACTTGGATTCCCGACGATCTAAAGATGAGACCAAAAGCTTCTCTTCTACCTATTTCGTTTGGGTGTGTAAGCCACGTAATAGAGTTTTGCTTAAGGACAAGCAAAGATTCAAGTGTAGGGGTATTTTATGTGCTTAAAATACAACA
Source organism: Helianthus annuus (assembly GCF_002127325.2). Lineage (NCBI taxonomy): Eukaryota > Viridiplantae > Streptophyta > Magnoliopsida > Asterales > Asteraceae > Helianthus > Helianthus annuus. The sequence goes on from NC_035437.2 coordinate 120,603,446, forward strand.
TATAAATTATATCAAATACGGCGTAAAATCAAACCTTTTTCAGTACTAATGTTGGAAAAAACTTGTTTTTCTGTTCCTTTTTAATTTATCGGGTCAAAAGAGTTTAAATGTGCAAAAGGAGCAAAAATACAGCAAAAACCAACATAAATACAAAGAAGGAGGAATTGACGCAACTCGCTAAGCCCCAATTCACATCCAACCCCCAAGAATAGCAAGATCAGAAGACCTGACACGGGGCCATGTCCACCAGACACGGGCCGTGTCCTAGACTCGATGCTGTGCAGAAGAAAAGACAGCAGCATAGGACAAAACTGACAGCCAACACGTGGTCGTGCTAAGCCAACACGGGGCATGGTCAACTCAAAGATTACAGTAAGTACATTTGCCACGGGTCGTGCCGTTGACACACGGGGTCGTGTTAGTACAAGACCTGACATAGCAGTTAATAAGGAAGAGAGAGAGAGAGAGAGAGAGAGAGAGAGAGATGACCACGGGGCCGTGCCAGGCGGGCACAGGCCGTGGTGAAGCCCCTGATTTCAGCTATAAATAGATGTGCTTGGTTGCATTCCAAACCATTCTCTCACTTGCCACCACTCCACCACCACTACAACACCATCATCCATTTTCCATCATTTAGAGTGTGTGTAGTAGTCCCGGGATCCAAGATCGATAGTAAGAGTCTTTGTCAAACAAAGGCTATGTTTGGCTAAACTCTTACATCACTTGGTGAAGACAAATCTTTTACGTATTTTCTTTTATGATTCCCAATCTTTGGCAACTTTTTAATGGGTATGTATTAATGACTTTAATAACTAGTTTTTTATATTGAAGGCAAATTTATCTAATCATTCTACTTATGTCGTTGATTCACATATACGTGTCTTTGCGGTCTATATAAAGCGCGTTATTTTCCTGAAAGGGGGTTAGAAGGGTGGTTGGGTAAATTTTATGTCTCGTTCAGTGTATAGATCCTGCGAGAACCAGGTTCAAGCTTAGTAACACTTCACGAGTCGGAGCGGACATTACCCACCACGGGAGAAGTGCCAACCGCTTGAACCCCTTATCTATAAACTACTATTAAAACTTTAAACCAACCCTGCGAGGACTGTATCCCTGCTGACTCAGACCAAAGGGTTGAGGGTGATCGCTGCTTGGAAGGGGCCCCACCACTTTTCGCATTAATAACTTACTTAATTATCTTTCAATAATCCGACCTAGTGGGACTGTATCCTTGCTGACTCAGACCACTAGGTTGAGGATAACGTCGCCTTCACAAGATGGGCCTAGTACTATAACTAAGATAATCTCTTAAAATGTCCAAAGTGTAGAAATCATCAAAAGGATACATGAAAGATGAGTCAAAACCAAGTGATTCTTTCTTGTCTGTCTATTTTTCCTTTTATTTTATTTTATCTTTTTATAGTTCTAAAAATCTTTTCTTAAAAGTTGGTTTGATTAGACGTTGATGATAAGCCGGTATTAAAAGCTCTTGTGTCCATGGACGACCTCGATATCTTGCCATCACTATACTACATCCGCGATGGGTGCACTTGCCCTAGCGCGTGTGTAGAGTGATAGTGGAATATCGTGTTTTATAAATTTAAAACTTGAATCAGTGAGTAAAAAGAGCTAAAAATATACTAAAAAATATATACACCCGCACGCACGTCAAGGGTTTTTGCAGCCTCGATAAGGGTCCTATTCATCCTTTCAGCAACTATGTTCTGTTGAGGAGCATAAGGAGCGATAAACTGATGAACAATACCCATATCACTACATAACTCATCCATGTTTTGATTTTTAAATTCAGTTTCATTATCACTTCTGATTCTTTTGATGGGTAACGAGTAACTTTTCTCTAATTGTTTAAATAAATCTTTCAAAGTCCTGAAAGTTTGGTCTTTTGATTTTAAGAAAAATACACGAATATCTTGAAAAATCATCTGTGACAACCAAACAGTAAGACATACCACCAATGCTAGTTACATAGATCGGACCAAACAAATCCATGTGACGCATCTCTAATGGTTGTTGGATAGAGTTTATACGTTTAGGCTTATGAGGTTTACGTTTGATTTTCCCTTTCTCACAGAATTCACATTTACTGTGCATATTGAAACTACGTAAAGGAACACCCAACACCAAGTTGTTCTTTATCAAGTGATTCATTTTGCATAGATGCACATGGCCCATCCTTCGATGCCATAGGAAAGATTGATCTTCTGTTGCCTTTGAAAGTAAACACGTTGCTGGACCAGAGGAGTTCACAACCGGACGCATGTCCATCACACAGGTGTTGTTCACTCTTGGAGCTCTCATCACAATCCAATCTTCAGGAACTACAAATCCCGGATTAAGAATGAAGCAAGCCTTATCCGTGAAATGCATTGTATACTTGTTATTACAGGTCTGATATACTGACAGCAAGTTGTGCTTCAGTTCTTCAACATAGTTCACCTTGTGCAAGGTGATCTTGCCATTTGAAACAGAACCTTCACTCATGATATAACCACCCTTTTCACCCGCAAAGTTAACATAACCACCTCGAATTAGTTCTTTATTTATGTGAAACATGATACTTGTGTGAATACATGTATGATTACATGGAATACTTGCATACGAATATGATTAAACTCGGTAACCATAATAGGACGTGGTTGGCCAAACTATAAAACAAGTAAATTACTTGCCGAGCAAAACAAAGGTGAGTTCACACACTAAAAGCATGCGTCCCGGGGGGACGAACGGACGAACTGCTATCCTCGGGAGGGATACTTTTAAACTACTATTCCCAGGGGAATATGGTCGAATACTATTATAAATCATGTCTTACCAAACTAAACAAAACTCTATCTTTAAGTTCCCACTTACTATACCGATTAATCGCCGGGGGTGAACGGGATATTAGTTGATAGCGCTATTAAGTTTGACAAAGCTTACACCGTGACCGGGGGGATCGGGCGTCAACTATTATTCCTTGCTAGTTGTTCAATGATGATAGACATTGACAGGGGGGACAACAACTTGACAGTCACCAGTATTCGGTATCATGCAGTTTAGTAGTTTACAGATGGGGTAGCTCCCCATAACATGATTATAAATAAACGATGGAACAACTTACGTTTTAGGAACTAAAATTGGACAACTCATGAACTCGCCAACTTTATGTTGACACCCTACTGCATGCTTTGTAGGTACTCAGTAAAAGCTCGGGAGCTTGCAGCGAGGAGGGTAGTGGTCGCATTAACCCATGTTGGGTTTTCTACTAGTAATTATGAGCTTTCAACTACTGTTTTAAACTGTAAAACTTATGCTTCCGCTGTTGACTTTAATTACTGTTTTTAAACCATGAACATTAGACTTTAGTCACTGATCATATTGGTTGCGATGAAAACTGTATTATTATTGTATTGTTCAATATGATTGGTGGCTTGATCCTGGTCAGTCGCACGCCTCGCGGTAGTACTCCGCGTGTGGAAATTGAGGGTGTGACATTCACGCCTATTTTGGTGAAGTCTTCTCATTTGTATAATACGAGTGTTTTCATGTTTTAACATGGTCATGCAAAGTTGCCTTAGGAAAGGCATATGTTTTGAAATAGGAAAATAAATATGGGCACATAAAAGACGTTTCAAGAATTTAGCACATAAATCAAGTATGGTCGATTATGGTTCTTAAATATAGACTAGGTCAAAAGCATGGCAATTTTCCTAATTCCCTATAGTTATGACTCTGATACCAATTTGTCACACCCTAACCGATGGCGAAAACCTCGGAGTGAGACGAAAATAGGATTGCTCGAGACTTCATAACACTAAATGTGACAAGTATTTAAATAAACAATTTCATTTCATTGCTAACATCAAGTACATTATTTGGAATAGAAATACAATAAGTTTGAAAAAAAAGAATTACAATACAACAAGTATTAAAGTTTAAAGTGTGTTTCTAGGCATCCTACTAGATTCCGTGTGTCATCATCATCATCATCAAAATCCTGCAAATACGTATTAAAGTATAGTTCAATACAAAGTATTGGTGAGTATACAAGTTTGAGTACTAGCATAAGTATAAAAGTTTGAACAATCCACATGACAAAAATAGTTAACTAGATTAATGTATCATCGCATGCAATTATACAAGTCAACCCTCTGATTACCGCTAGCGTAATCTTATCGTAGCAACGATAAGACCGTTTTTTGTATGAATAAACATAACATGACCAAAAGAATACGGGTGGTGCGTTACTCCTATAGTGCCTATACGTTTTAAGGGGAGGCTTTAAACAAAATTAATGACAAGTAAATCACATAAGAATGTTCCAAGAAATTAAGTATCACGTATTTAAGCATGTATGATTGAATTATTTGTGTTTGCATAAAGTATAAGTGATTGCGTGTGTATAATAGTATAACGTATTACACCCAAAAGTGTAAAAGAATAAGGGGTCATGTATACTCACAATTTTGTAAAAGCTTTTCTCATTATACATGAGTGACGAGTTGTTTGAGAATGGAGAATAGAAGGTATAAGGTCATACGGCGTTTATAGAGTGGTTGTATTCGGGATTGGAATTCAAGTACAAAAGTATGTATGCATAAAAGTATATCTTGTCTAAGTAGTCGTTTTGACACTAAGTTGTATGTGATTTCATGGGTCCTAGTTTGCCCATTAGAACCAACAACGGGAGACTTAGAATCATCGATAAAATAACCTAAGTTCATGATACATAATCATAATCCGATTAGCAACATGAGTTCAGTTATGTAAGTATATACATGTATAGTTATATAGTTATATAGTATCCTAAAACTAAGTCCATCAAAAGTATCATAGATTGTTATGTAAGTCAAGCATGGAGGATTAACCTTATTATATGATTCACCAATACACAAATCATCACAAGGATGATTCGGATGGTCATGAATGAAAAGAAATAAACAACTAACTAGTATGACATCAAGTAGCCAAGTAATATCTAACCCGGGTGAGCCAACATAACATGGAAAGAGTTAACTAAGTGTTGGAGGCTAGACGGGGTTATGTTACTTTAAGAATAGAAAACTACTTGGAATAGCAAAGTAAAACATCAAGTGAGGTGTGGAACAAGTTAAGATAGCCAAAGCTTACAAGGTTCACACTTTCCCCAAAGCACAAGTCTTGCCATATGAACTATGGTAGACTTGGATGGTTTCTATCACTTTTAGGTTGTTTTAAACCTTAGCAAAACAGAAAGTTTAGAGGGTATTTGCACCTCTAAACTTGTAGGAATCAAGCTCTAACAAGTTCCATAACCATAGATGGGTTTAGGAAGATGTCAGACATAAGATTCTTGAAGAAAAGCTTGAGTTTCATAAAAGTTAACCATAGATCTTCCAAAACAGAAAGTTTGGACCTCAAAATGGTGTTGTTCGAACTTGGTTTACCGTGGTAAACCTGTGAAAACATTCTTAGAGGTGTTCCAAGCTTTGTAGAAGAAGAAATGGTGAAGAAAAGTAGAAGAAATCTGCCTTGAACTTGAATTTCCAGAGATTTTAAGAGTGTTTTGATGATTTAGAAGTGTTTAGAAAGTGTAAATGTGGGTTAGGAAGGTTGTTTATATAGTGGGTGGGTTAGGTTTGGTGTTAACTGAGGTTTAAAGACAAGTAGGTGGGAGATGGTTGAGAAAAATGGACCAATAGATGAGCAAATAATAGTTGGCTGCAGATCAGTGGGCTTCGTGCATCGCGATGAAAAGGGGGGCTCCGCATGTTGCGGTGTCCCTTGCCCGGACACTCTTTGTTTTAATTTCCTTTTTGACATAATCAGCCCCATACTTTGATGTGTAATGTATTTTAAGGTAAAACTTGAGTAATTAGTATGTAATTGAATATAAAACATATTTGAATGTATATATCAAGTATTGTGAATGTATATACAAGAGTTTACACGTATTAATAGTATTAAAACACATAGTTACAATAGTTTGTATGTAAATAAGTACGTGTTTGCGTGAATGATGAATATGTATCAAGTATGTATATAAGTTGAATGTAAAACAAGTATATATAATCAAGGTGTAATTCACATAAAATGGTTAAGTTTTATTACGATCAAAGCCGCGGATTACAATGATCGGAAACAAAATACGATTACAAGAGAATATAAATTTCCATAAATAGAAATACAAGACAAACTTTCTAAATAAGGAAAGTTACAAAAGCGAGGCGTTACAGTCGGAGACGCATCATCTAAACTGGCAACGCGGAATTTCGCAAATGTGCTGATTTAACCGGGTTTTGACCAAGTTTTAGGGTATAACTTGGAGTTATGAATTTTTGAACCTTACCACTTGTTCTTGGAGCCTTTTGGAGAAAATCATCATCCACAACAATTCCTAATCATCACCTTCATCCCTATTCATCCATAATCATTCCAAAACACCGAAATCATCCATCATCATCTACCATCATCATCAATCCACTCAATCCATACTCATCACCAAACCCTAACCATCATCTTCATCATTGCTTCAAGATCAAGGTCATGGATTGTTGCTAGTGTTTATCATCTGGTGATTGTGTTCCTTCAACCATGAGCGGCTAGTCTCCTCGGGTTTCACCCTGGTGTAGGTTTTGTAAGAATTTCTAGGGTTTCAACATTTGTATTTAATTTGATTTCGTAACAAGTAGTTTAGTATTTGAATCTTTTGATAATTGTATTGCGTTTGTATTGAATTCATTATGCGCAATTATGCCTTGTCATAGGCTAGGATTTACATGTTCTTGGTAACGAAGTGCACTGCAGTCCGTTCTTGAACATCGATAGCTTTTGGCACCTAAGCCACGTGACATTAAATCTATTAATCACCTAATTCATCTAGATCAAGTTAAAACGTGTAAGAACCCTAGGCTTACAATTACCGAACCGGGTCTGAACCGTGTCTCTAATTATAGTTTTTAAACAAGTGATCAACTACGGCAAACATGGGCAGCACTAATAGGAGCTTAATAACTAGAAACAAAAACTAGGGATAATCGTCGATATAGCGGTTATTTTTGTGAGTTTAAGCAGATGACATTTAATCTAAGTCGAATCTGACGGTGGAGGTTGATTTGGAGGGTGGTTAGACTATGTGGGATCATAAATATATATAAGAGCATTCACAAAATTGATTTTTTATCCATATCCGTATAATTACACAAAAAACAACTACTTTTTCTCTCTCTTTTTCAATTAAATCGTATTTTTATACCTTTATCATTACCTTTTCTCTTTCTTTCACTCACAACCACTTCTAAAAATATTAAAAAATTATAAGGGGTGAACAATGTTTCCCATATATTTATAGATGAACAGTAACATTCTCATATATTTCTTTCTCCTCCACTCACAACCACTCAAAGCCACTAACAACCATTCCTTATAAATATAAAGGTGGAAGGGGTGCTTCACATGTGAGGAGTGGTAACCTCTCCACTTCAGCTAATTAGCTCATGTCATGTCAACTCCCCTCTTCACTCCCCATTTTCCACTCAAACACAAGGGGTGCTCCATATGTGAGAAGTCTGTTTCTTTTTTTTTTTTAATACAAATAATGCATTAATAAATAAACATATTTTAAACAAAATAAAATTACATTTAATTAAAAATAGACATTACATAAAATTAGAATAAATAAAATTACATTAAAATAAAAATAAGACAATACATTAAATTAAAATAAAAATAAGACAGTATATTAAATTAAAATAAATAAAATGACATTAAAATAAAAATAAACATTTTAAAACTAAAACTAATTTAAATATTCGTCGTCAGAATCCGCCAATAGGTAGGGTAAATCTAGTTCCCCAAGATGCTTCAAAAGATCATATTTTAGTCTTCAATGCGCATCTTCATCAATGAGCTCCTTAAAAACAATATCATCAAAAACAGGTTTGACTGGAGGATCTCGAATGTGTACCGGTGTTATCGCGTTTCCGTCGTCTTTTAAAATCATGTTATGTATAACGATGCACTTATATAGGACGTACCAAATCTTTTTTAACAGTCATAGCACGCATTGGTCGATTAAGTATACCTCACTTTGGTTTAAAACACCAAAAGCCTGTTCCACGTCTTTTCTTACCGCCTCATGTTCCCTCTTGAACTTCTTTTCGTTCAGAATGTGAGGATATGGAAATGATTTCACAAACACGGACTAAGTAGGGTAGATTCCATCGGTATGATAGTATTCAAGCTTGTTTAAGTAGTTGTTCATGTAAAATGGACATTTTGGAATAGTTCTATTTCATTAAGTAAGAAATAACGGAGATTGTTGGAGCACATTGATGTCATTTTGTCAACCTGGTAGACCACGAAAAGCATGCCAAATCCACATACCTTGAGATGCCACCACTTCGAGCATAACTGTCGGGTACTTGTGATCCCCTCTCATATATTGGCCCGCAACTCTGTTGGACACATTCTCCAGAAAAAATGCGTACAATCAAGGCTACCCAACATCCTAGGAAGGTGATGTTTCTCCTCATGAGCTTGGTACAAAAGCGCAACGTTGTGGCTTGTTGGTCTACGTAAGAACTTGGAAGCGTATAAATTACATACCGTTTAGCAAAAATATTCTAGACACTCACGGGAAGTCCTTTCGACCATAATTAAGTACTCGTCGTTCTCGTCTGGAGGGTTACCAGTTGCAAGTTGTTTAATTGCCAATGTAACTTTTTATAACGGTGTAAAAATCTTCTTTATTCTCCCATCCACGCCCTCTTGAAACCAGGGGTTGTTCGCTTGTACGTCGCTCACAATTTTTAAAAGCATTTTCTTGACATATGAAACCTATGACGAAAAACTTCACCATTGAATTTGGGCTCCTTGATAAAAGTTATTAACGTTCATTACAACAACTAGTTATTAACGTTCAAATCCACTCGGTGACTACTCACTGAAATCTTTTGTTCACCGAAATTAAAGGGGTGTTGGCGGTGGTGTGCCTGCGCAGGATCACCACTCAACGCTAGGCCACCCCGTAGGCACCCTAATACCTTAAGTAAGCTACTTACATGTTTTAGGGGAACCAATGTGAATGAATGCATGTACAAAACCAGGGAAGAGCATTTGGTACCGGGCACCGGTACCGTAATGGTACGAAACTGTACAAGTACCCACTTTCCCCATTCTTTCGTACCGGTACGGTACCGGTATTTATGGGTAAAACATTGGTAAATACCGGTACCGAACTGGTATATTTGGTACAGTACCAGTACCCACTTTTCCCGTTTTTCGATACCGGTACTTTCGGGACCGAACGGGTACCATGCTCATCCCTATACAAAACGCCATCCTTAAAAAAAGAGTAAATTACAAGTTTTGTCCTTTATATTTGTACCAAATTGCAGGCAGTGTCCTTTGCCTTTAAGGTAGCTTTTGGTGCGAAGGAATAGAAGGCGGAATGGAATGATCCATTCTATTGGAATAAAAAGAAACATGTTTAGTTGTCAAGTGGTAATGGAATGGAGCATTCCACAAGGAATGTAAACCTTCCAAATATAATAATTTTCATTCCTTGGTAATGTGGTGTTTTTTTTTCATTCCTTCAAGGAATGGAAAAATATATGATTATTATTATTATTATTATTCTTATTGGTTTTAATAACTCACTCATGGCTGACACCACTACTGCCATAGCTGCCGTCGTGACTATCGTCGCCGCCGTCACCCACTTCCGCCGCCACCACCACCACCACCCACCTCCACCCCAGTTGTCTCCCGCCACCACCCACCTCCACCCCAGTCGTCACCCACCTCCGCCACTACCAACCGTCACCCACCATCCACACCTCCGCCCCTGCCGTCACTTGCTACCACCCACCACCCCCGACACCACCGCGCCACAACTGCCACCCACCCCCGCCTTCGCCGTCAGCCGCCACCCACCTCCACCACCGACCACCACCGTCGCCATCGCCGTCACCCACCACCGTCCCCGTCACCCAGCACCATTGTCGTCGCCACCACCTACCTCTGCCCCCGCCACCACCCACCGCCGCCACCCACTGCCACCACCTTCGACCATCGCTACCATTGCCACCTATCACCACCCACCACCACCGACTACCATCACTCATCACCGATTTTATTTCTTCGTCTATTCTTTCCTACCAAACAACACAAAGTAATGATTCATTTCATTCTCACCTGGTAACCAAACAAGGCATGAAATTATAATGATCCATTCCATTACATCGTCCATTCCATTACCTCGTACATTCCATTCACCCGTCTATTCCATTATGCCATACCAAACAGACCCTAAATTTGACGAGTTTTGTCCTTAACGTTTCAAAATCCTGCACGTTATGTCCTTTAGCCCTAAGTTAGTCAGAATTTTTTGTTAAATATGGTCATGGGGTGTTCTTGTCATTTCACCTCCCTAAGGACTGTTGAGTAAATAATTTGATATTCAAGGGACTAATTGTATAATAAATAAAAAATAAATTATAACTATTAAAAACCTTGAATTCTCTCTCTCTCTCTGTCACACATTTTCTGATCCCTCCTCTCTCTCTCTCTCTCTCTTCACCCACTATCTCTCTCTATCTCTATCTTCATCCTCTATTCCTAGTGAACACCACACCTATTTTTGCTCTCATGTGTTCTAACCCTTTAACTGCCCCCACATTAAGGGTGTTCAACGAAACCCCTCGTGAACTCCATGTAAAAAGATCTCGGATTTAATGAACCTAACGGATTTTTTAAACCCAATTCAGGTCAGTTTCAGTTTCACCTCTTTTAATAATCAATCTTTAAGCAAAACCCACCTTAATTTTGTTCATAGATTTACTAAATTACCAGCTGGTTGATTCTTGTGAAGTGAGTGTGTGTTTGGGGAGAGAGAGAATTCAAGGTTTTTAATATTTATTTTTTATTTCTTACACAATTAGTCCCTTGAATATCAAATTATTTACCCAACAGTCCCTAAGGAGGTAAAATGACAAGAATACCCTCATGCACAAGGCACATGACCATATTTAACAAAAAAATCTGATTGAGTTAGGCCTAAAGGACATAACGTGCAGGATTTTGAAACGTTAAGGACAAAACTCGTCAAATTTAAAGGCAAAGGACACCGCCTGCAATTTGGTACAAAGGACAAAACTTGTAATTTACTAAAAAAAAGAGAAAAGTGCCTGGATAGTCCCTGTGGTTTGCCCAGATTTCACCTTTAGTCCATAACTTTCTAAAATTACAGCTATAGTCTCCAACTTTTGCAATTTCGTTCCTGGATAGTCCCTGAAGTGGATGGGGGTTAGTTTTTAGGGTTAAGTGGGTGTGAAATAACTACGATGCCCTTAATATTGTCACCACCATTGATCACCGTCAATATTGTTTTCACCACCAAACCACTGCCATTTAGCCCTGCAAGTAATATTTGTCTTCCTACCTTTTGTTAATCCCCTCCATTAATGCCCCTCATCTTTACTTTCATCTTCTTCATTACTTGACCACCGACCGCCACTACCGGAAACCTACAACTTGCATGAATGGTGGGTAAAGTGTGGTCGCTGGAAAAACGAAATTCCGAAAAAATAATCCAGCTCGCATGACTCTGTACTTTTTCATCAGATTCTAGCATGTGTGTGTGTGTGTCTAAATATATATATAGTAGGAGTTGGGTAGAAAGTGTATTTTTCCTAGAAAGTCTAGGAAGCAATGAGAATTGGACATGTGGCATTGAGTTATTTTAACTAGAAGGGCAATTATGTAATGTCACATTTTAATTTTATTTTTGGAATTTATATTTCATTAACTAACATTGCATGATCTCGAAGGTAACTGATTATGTCCATGATTTTTGGAATTTTGGTTGTGTTTCGAATCCAAATCTCATTCCAATCATATGTATATACAATTCTTTCTATCGTTTTCTTCTTCACCAGCAGTATTCGTATTCAATACAGTTGTGTTTTAGCATCCAGGTTCATACAGTTGTGTTTTAACAATAAGCAGATTCATACAGTTGTGTTTTAGCATTCAGATTCATACATTTGTGTTTTAGCATTCATGTAGGTAATGCTGGAGGATTTCTTGACGATGTGTTTATTATTCAGATTCATACAGTTGTGTTTTAGCATTTAGATTCATAAAGTTGTGTTTTAACAGCAAGCAGATTCATACAGTTGTGTTTTAGCATTCAGATTCATACAGTTGTGTTTTAACAGCAAGCAGATTCATACAGTTGTGTTTTAGCATTTAGATTCATATAGTTGTGTTTTAACAGCAAGCAGATTCATACAGTTGTGTTTTAGCATTCAGATTCATACAGTTGTGTTTTAACACCAAGCAGATTCATACGCTGTGTTTTACCATCCATGCTGGTAATGCTGGAGGATTTCTTGACGCTGTGTTTTAACAGCAAGCAGATTAGCAAGCAGGTTAATACGATTTGTTTTCTTGATGTGTTTCTTCATGAAGGATGGAAGGAAGAGAGAGAGAGAAATCGCAAGAAATGTGGGGTGGTTATGGAATGACAATTATTTTCACATTTAAAACAAGCTAAATGACATATCTACCCCTGATTAATTAAATAATCCTATTTTTAAGAAACACATATTACCAAAATGCCACCAAGATGATCTCAACCATTAAACACACCCATTGAATGGCCTAGATCGCTTCCTAGACTTTCTAGGAAAAACACACTTTCCGTAGGATCCCCACTCTCTCTCTCTCTCTCTCTATATATATATATATATATATATATATATATATATATATATATATATATAGGGTCGGGATTTAGAGAAAACGGTAGAAAGTGTGAGAACGGTGAGAACGCTTATGGATCGTCCGATTAAAACAATCTATGGACTAGATTGGCGCGGTGGCGTTTTCGTAAATAAAATCAATTTTATTACGTGGACGCGCCTCATTAAGGGTAAAAAGGTCTTTACACATCTATACCAAAATGCCATACTGATGAATAAAACGCCATTACGGACCAAAACACATCGCTATATAAACAAAAACATCCCAGACATAAAAATACACCCCCAGAACCTGAAACGCCATATTTTCTACTATATACCATTCATCTTACAAACGCCAAAATCCCCAAAACATCAAACACAACTACTCAAAAAACGTCATATTTTCTACTATATACCATTCATCTTAGAAAACGCCAAAACACTCAAACATCAAAGATTCCAAAAAAAATCGACGGTTCTTTTAGATACACTATTTCCTCAGTAAAACGCCAAAAATGCCAAATATCGTTTCTTGTATATTCAAATATTGTTCTACGCCAAGGTTTCGGATAATGCATTCTTCTCTGAGGTGCTGTGACTCAAATAACATTTTGTTGCATGAGATGGACAAATCATAAACAAAAACATGTTAGGGTCAGACTTATGTCATATTTTGTGTTTTGTTCTTGATGAATATTTTAATGGCCTGAAAATCAGCTATAAGACATTGGTTTTGTTGTTTGACACCTAAATACAAAAAAAAATGGAATTTGAGAGAAACCTAGACCAAGAAACAAGATCTAAAGGTGAAATCTTCAGTAGAAATTTGGAAATCTTGAAAACTAATGAAAGGTGTTCACAGGATCTCTTGGTGGTGATGGTGACGGTGATTGTAGGAGGGAGGGATTGAAGATGGTGGGGCGGGTCTCACCAAGATGGTGGGAAAGCGTTGATTGGGTTAGGGTGGGGTGGGGTCCACTTTATTTATTAAATGATTAATTACATTTATTAATTTTTTTAATTGTAAGAGTATTTTAGTCATTTCACATCTACTTAACTGAACAACCTAACCCCATCCATGATAGGGACTATTTGTGAACGAAATTGTAAAATTTGAAGACTATAGCTGTAATTTTAAAAAGTTAAGGACTAAAGATAAAAAATGGGCAAACTATCTGAGCATTTCTCAAAGAAAAAAAAAAGCCTTCTTAACCATATCCTCCACTAAAAACCCGCCACGTATAAAAAACACGTCTAGCAGATATTTCTCCCCTTTTGAGATAACACCCTTCCCACACGAACCTTCCTCAAAAACCTATATTCCCAAATTTCATTTCAATCAAATAATATTCAAATCACCTCCAGATCTGTTCGATCTTCAATCTCAAAAATGGGGGACAAGTATAACATGAAGAATCCATCGGTCAAGAGGATTCTACAGGAGGTCAAAGAAATGCAATCCAACCCTTCTGATGATTTCATGAGTCTCCCTCTTGAGGTAATTCGGTTAATACTTGATTTGTTATGTATGTTGCCTTATAGATCTGTTAAAATATTGCTTATTTGTTTGGTGGTTGTGTTTGATTGGGGTTGAATTTGTGTTATTGGATTTGATCGTGTATGATTAGGTTAATCAGATGGTGGATTAGGTTTATTGAGAATAATATGTGAATTGATGTTGAAGTTTTTTGAAATTGTGATTTTTTTTTGTGTAAATTTGTTGATCATAAAAAAGGGCAATATTTGCATTAAAGTTGTTGATGATTGTTGTGGTTATGTGAAGAATAGGAAACAGATGTTTGTTTTATTAATTTTATCAACACGTAAGTACAAATTTTTATATGAAGCTAAGTGTTTTTCAAATGAGGTATAGTGAGCTCCGGTTTCACCGTTCAATGAAAGGTGTCGTTTCTGCTATACATGTAAATAAGATTACTCATGGGCGACTTAAGTTCTGAATTTGTGTTTTTTTAAGAGTTTGATCATTGGCTTTGTTCGTTTTTTGGTAATTGTGAGATCCTGTTAGTGGAAAACTCACGAAACCGATACAGTGAACACCAATGTGGTCTTTAAGGGGTTAAAAAGGTAGAAAACCAGTAGAAGTTGGGTGCGAACATGCTAGAGGGACTAGAACGCTTACCACTCCACCTACGCTCTTGAAGGTTAATTGGACATGCTTTAGAGGTTGAACGGGAAAAGAGCATGACTATGTTGGATTTGGAGTTAATTTTACGTAGTTTTTACCAATTCTGTGTTCAAAATTGGTTAAGTAGTATAATATAATAGTATGATCTATGATATTATTATTTTTATATGTGCTAAAGGTAATGGGTTAGCAATTACAAATCGATTATGCATTCATTTTGTAGGAAAATATATTTGAATGGCATTTTGCAATAAGGGGGCCGAGTGATACTGAGTTTGAAGGAGGAATTTATCATGGTCGAATTCAGTTGCCTTCAGAGTACCCGTTTAAACCACCATCATTTATGTTGTTAACGGTATTATTTCATTCTTAAACTATTGAACTTGTATTTCTATATCTTTGAACATATCATCTTGCTACTCTACATACCAAGTTAAACTAATGGTCATTGTTTCAGCCGAATGGACGGTTTGAAACTCAAACAAAGATATGCTTAAGCATATCAAATCACCACCCTGAGCACTGGCAGCCATCATGGAGTGGTAAGAACCATTTCTGTTTGGGCAAAAAGTCACACGTAATTGTGTCATATTTTACACTACTGATATATGTTTTTTATGCAGTTCGAACTGCTTTAACAGCGCTTATTGCATTTATGCCCACGAACCCAAATGGTGCCTTGGGCTCATTGGATTATAAGAAAGAAGAAAGGCGTGTTCTTGCTATTAAATCTCGTGAAACTGCCCCTAAGTTTGGTACTCCAGATCGTCAAAAGCTCATTGATGAGGTCATCTCAACCACCTAAACTATCTTTTAACTGCCCTTATGACCTTTTAGATCACAAAATTTAATTCCAAATACAATATATGATTTAAATTTGGTTAGTTTTTCAAGAATTTTTTAGTTACCACATGAGTTTTTATCGATACTAAACTAAAAGATACTGTTTTTTGATATTATTTTACTAAGGGGCTGTTCGTTTACCTCTTAATGAGGCTCTTAATGGTTCAGACTGTTTGTTTCACGAGCAGATGTCTGAATGGTTCAGACATTTGCCTCTGAATGGTTAAGATTTATACAGAGTCTGAATTGTTAAGACCTCTTACTGATTCAACACTTAATGGTTCAGACCTCCTACTGGTTCAGCACTTAACCATTCAGATGTTGCCAAACAGCCCCTAAACCATTTTAAACTTTTCTACCAAAATTCAATTGGAGTTTATAAGTTTGACAAAAACTCTAATATTACAGTTTACAGAACAATATTAAGAAGCTTTCGTTTTAGAGTGAAGTACACGGATGGTTCCTGGGGTTCACCAATTTTTGGATTTGGTCCCTAGCTTTCTAAAAAGTACACGGATGGTCCCTTTGGTTTGCACTTTGTAAAGCATTTAGTTCCCAACTTTTGCCAAAAGTACATGGATTCTCCCTGTGGTTTTCACTTTTTAACGCATTTAGTCCTTAACTTGGACCTGCCAAAACCTTTAGAATTGTTAGCGGGGACTAAATGCATTACAAAGTGCAAAACACAGGGACCTTTTGTGTACTTTTGTAAACCTAGGGACCAAATACAAAATTTGTGATAACCACAGGACCATCCGTGTACTTTACTCTGTTTTTCCTAGAAAACCTTTGTTAGTGTCCTAAGTCCTATAAACGTCTTTTGATTATTCAGATTCATGAATACATGATCAGCAAGGCACCTCCAGTCCCTCAACCGAGCTCTGAAGATGCTTCAGAACAGCCACCACCTGCCGCCATTGATGCGGCAGCAGGTGAACAAGCTTCCGAGAGTCCTCAAGATACCAGCACCGGGATTACCGAACACGAAGAACAACAGCGTGAAGAAAACAACGAAGTTGCTGCTGAACAAATCGCAGAACCTGTAGTACCAAATGTATCAAGGCAGGTAGCTAACACTGTACCTTCTGCTTCATCATCTGTACACGCGGTGGAACCGCAGCAGCAACAGGTGCTGAGGGTTCAGAAACCCGCTGATGACCGCCTGTTCACATGGGCGGCTGTCGGACTTACCATTGCTATTATGGTGCTTTTGCTGAAGAAGTTCATGAAAGCTAGCGGACATGGTGCGGTTTTCATGGATGAATCTTGAAATTGAAATTTATTCGCTTAAAGTTTTTGGCTTATAATCGTTTCGGTTATCTGTCGTTATGTTATCAGTTATGATTTGCTTAATGGCAGGAGTAATAATATTGTATATGAAGAAATGTTTTAGTATATATAATTATATATCAGCAACACTTGACGAATTTGGGCTTTAAATGTTTTGTTGACTTGCATCTTGTTCGGTGGAAGTTGTGTTTTTGGATGTGTTGGCTTAAAACGATGCTTTTGTTTTGTATTGGTAATATTTTCGTTTGAATGAACGTCAGAAGTCTTTCGGTAAGCTAGTAATCATTATGTTCCTTGATGCAAAAAGTTTGTTTATTTTAGAACCCGTTTATCGTCCCATTCTACCAGTCCAGTTATTACTGCATCTACATGGTGCACGCAAAACTGACGACTCTGACCAATTTATAGGTTGTGGTTAGGCGTGTTCTGGCCTCGGTCCGGTTTTGATGGATTTTAGACCAAACTATCAATAACAGTTTTAAATACTACAAAACCAAAACTGAATTATGTAACACTGAAACCGTCATCAATGATCTGGCTTCGTTTTGGTTTCACAGTTTGTTTTGTCACACAAAAAAAAAAAAATGCAGAAATAAGATGGATGAATGTATTAGTGGCACCTTGAATTTTGGCTCTAGTTTTAACATCCATTCTCAAGTCTACTAGAGGTCAATTTGCATATATATATCAGTCACCAACGACTAGTTTTGACGATTTTACATATTCAAAGAATTAAGCTGAACTTTGAAAACTCGTAGTTGTGGTTATGCAGAAAAGGTTACGCGGGCCCATAACACGACCACATCAGAAACGATGAGAGATACCATGTTACTTCTTGATCTAAATCACAAGAAACATTGTGGCCCGAATGGAAACGAAAACAAACTATGGACAAACACTGAAGTTAAAAAGGTATACACCCTTAAGAATACAATTATGGCAGCTTCAATTGTTTTAATTCCAAGACAAAACTAACTCCACATAATGGATTATTTGGTACAAACTTTCTAGACTTCGACGACAGTATACTGTCTTACGCGCTTCCATGCTTCACAACGGTCACCGGGCAAGAACTCTGATTGACAACATAGTTGCTCACACTTCCCATAATAGCCCTGCAATTACAAATGACATATGGACTGTTATTAGTTTTTGATCATGGGACAAACAATTAAAAATCTCATATAATCACTTCCAAAACGTGTATTCAAATACGCGCATATGGATTGAGATATTACCTCTTCAACTTGCCAAGACCTCGGTTCCCTATAACAAGATAGTCTAGCGGAATATTATCAACGGCTTCACATAGTTTCTCGCGGGGATCTCCCCAATACACTTTCATGACAACAACAACCTACAACAACAAATAAAGTTTTACATCTGATCCCATATGAGAGAAGGAATGAAGACTTGCCTCTTTTTGAGTGGCAGCCAAATTGACCATATCAAGTGTCTCCTGATCAGGCTTAGTTGCGTATTTCTTCATGATATTCGGGTCACTGATCTCGGCCAAAGGGATCAAAGCTGAGAAAGGAAAATAAACGAGACGTTTATACAGATGCAGTTTTGTTTGGTAAAGATAATGGAATCGAAATCTACAACAACTTATTCATATAGACACAAGTTCGTGGATGAATGTTTGTCAAAGTATAGTACAGTATAGTATAGTATGGAAGCCCGTCAGATGCAAATGACAGTCGAAATAAATTGTTGAGAGTAATACAAGATAGTTTTTAAAATATTTTGAAGGCATATTATTCAGAATTATATCTATGTTTAACTTTTAATAAGATGCAGGATATCTCTGATTTAGCAAGATAAATGTGATACAAGAAACTTGCTCTTAAATTGGTAAGTTGCGCGGAACAATGGAATGCCAATTCCGTGACACTACACTAAAGTTGCGGCGTGTTAATGCGAGGAAATTAAATCGAAACGTAAAACATTGAAAAGAATAACTAAGTCGATCTAGGACACGCGCGTTACGATGAACCTGTCAAACGGGAAAAAATAGACGCGAGTTCATCGTAACACGCGGGTCCTAGATCGACTTAGTTATTTTATTCTATGTTGCTAACCTATTCATCTTGGATTAATAAATTCCTAGGCGCGTTTTCGGTCGCTTAAATCATTTTCAAGAAAAGGAGCCGTGAAAACAGGCTAGGTTAAAGAGTAAACTGTCAAAATGGTCACCGAGGTTTGGTCACTTTTGTCATTTTAATCCAAAACTCGAACCTTTTGAATCTGGTCCCTGTGATTTCAATTTTGTTGTCATTTTCATCCAAAATCAAATTCTACTCAAATTTTTCAGATACCATCCTTTTTTTTTCTTTTCTTTTCTTTTTTTTTTTGCTTTTTCCTCCCTTGTTATGAATGAAGGTAAAATGGTCTTTTAATGTTTTATTATAACAAATTTAAAAAATCTGATCATTTTCCCTTCATTAAAAGGGAGGAAAAAGACAAAAAAGTTGGATGTTAACAGAAAAATCTAACCAGATTTTGCTTTTGGATGAAAACGGCAATAAAATTGACACCACATGACCTAGATTCAAAAGGTTTAAGTTTTGAACCAGTTTAAAGTAAAAACCATAGAACAGGAACAAATTAACACAATCGTACAAGCCCAAATAAACAGGAGAACTGAATCAGTTAGATAAAATAACGTACGAGAGCCTGTAGCTTCCCAGAGCTGAACCTCGGTTTGTTCGTAATCGCCATCAGGTCGGATGGTAACGAGGATAAGATGATCTCCTTTCCGTACAACGTTGTCGATTGCCCATTTCAATGCTGCTCGGCTTCCAATCGAGAAATCTACGGCCACTCCGATCCTTCTCTCACCCATCTTTCTTCTCTCACCTTCGCTCTCTTTCTATATTATTAATTATATATATGTATGTATGTGTGTGTATGTATATATATCGTACACTAAACACGCAATGGTTCTCTCTCTTTCTAAACAAGTGGCTGTCTTGTCGGACATTTGTGTGGTGGATCATGGATGGTGACGACTGTTAATTATAATGCATGTGGGTTGGAATCTAGTGTGATGCATCCAGTGGAGTTACTTCTAGACCTTCGTTTAGCTTGTACGTTATGCATTATGAAATGTAGTTTTTAAATGGACATTTGAAAAAAAAAAAAAAAAAAAAAAAAAACAAATGTTCGAGAAGAACACCAATATGACCATATATGAGCCTAGAAAATGAATTGAGCCTTGACCAATGATCACCCATTTTAAGCTAATGGCTTGAAAACCAACTGAATTATTCTTATATTCTAGAAGAGTTGATTAAAAAATAATCGGGTAAAGAGGGGTTTGATCGGGAAATTTGATTTACTTGAATACCCTTTTTCAAAACCTAACTTTCACTTGAGTTATGGGTGAGACAGAAAACCGAAAAAAATCGAACCATTTCAAAACCAAACTTTCACTTGAGCTATGGGTGAGCAGAAGACCGAAAAAATCAATTTAACCGAATAAAAAAAACCAAACTACACATAAAGCTAAAAAAACGAACTAGACTGTTGCTAAAATCGAAAAAGAACAAATGGTTTTCAAAAACCGAATATTTCAGTTTCGGTTTTGCCATAAAACCGTACCAAACCGTACACAACTGAGGAGTGAAGGATCCATGAATTTTTTTCTTATGGATTCGTCTTTTTCCAGTAGTCAAGTTTTGACAACCAAACGTTAGAATTTTAGGGTTGAGTCTATTGCACAGTCCCATTAGCCTTAGAATTCAAGCTTCAACAAATTTTGATGCACATCCATTGTCTAGTGGTTGGAAAGACTTGGGTTCTCCTTGGAGACCCAAGTTCAATCCCCACTAGTGCTATATTTGGTGGATAAAGGCTAGTTTTCCCAGATCCTAGGTCAAGAGTTCGAGCCCGAGCCACCCCGGGTTTTAGTCCTCGTGTGTTACTATGGAACCGATATCTTATAATACTAAAGCTATCGAGACACCGAGCAGGACCCGCGACCATTCTCAAGAAGACACCTATGGAACTCTAGAGGCTGTCGTGAACACCGGTTGGTCTAGACTCCCTCTCGGGTTATCTAAGTGGTTTATGTAAGTACCCTAATTCGATCTACTCCCTCTCGGGCTATAAACCTAGGGTAAACTTGGGTTCTTGATTCGACTTGATAGACAATGGTTGACAAGAAAACTAGTTCAGACTCCTCTCGAAGACCCTACCTAGCAATTTACAAAATTAGACCTACCAATAATCTTGCACCTCTTAGCTATTGAGATTAGTAGAACACCTCACTTATTTATTTTGGTTTATCTAGGGAAGGTTTATTCCATGTCTCTTACATAAATGAGTTTGGTAATAGCTTTACTTTAGGCCCTCAATTTTTTCTCAAACATCACCGTACTTGTGTGTTCTATTGACAAGGTCACCCCCGAGACCAGAGCTTATTGTGCAAGGTATCGAGTTTCGCCCCTGTAAATGTAAAATTAATAAAAGTGCAGATACGCAAATGAAAATAAAAAAAGACATGCTAAAGTTTTAAAGGATAAAATGCTTTCCATAAGGGGTCGGGTCTTGAAAATATTAGATCGAATAATATATACACATAGATATAGTGCTTAAAAAGGTTGGATGAATATAGATGAAGTGCTTAAAAAAGGTTGGATGAAAAGGCCGGAAAGAATGATCATTATGTCTGTCTCCTTTATTTGGCTACATCACTGGACCATCATAGTTGGTTGTAGATTTGAACCGCTTTCTTCTTCTTGTGTGTTCTGCATGGTCAGTTGCAAATCATTCAATAACTAACATGTGTAATGAGCAGGTTGGACTCTGGTCCAAACATGATTTTACATAAGTTGGTTAAACCACACACAATTTTTCCAAAATACCAAATCTTCTGATAAATAACCATTATGTGTGTATATATATACAGGTATAGAATTAAATTATTACAATAATCAGCAAAAAGTTGCATCATTACCATTAGTTTTCTTTTCTTAATGGCACCTAATCCTCATTTAGTACCCGAATATTACCACCTCTGAAGATATGGGTAAAGTTCTTGTACAAATAATCTTAACATACTAAACATACAAATTGAAGGAAAACTCAAAAAGACAAGGTGGCATTTTTGTAATTATCAATAACTATCAAAGTTACTCTACAAATACCTCTAAAAAAAACCTAACCACTCCCCCCACCCCCAAAAAAAACCTAAACCCCCCACCCCCCAAAAACCTAAAAAAAAACCTAACCCCCCCCCCCCCCACCCCCCAAAAACCTAAAAAAAAAAACCTAAACCCCCCCCCCCCCCCACCCCCAAAAACCTAAAAAAAAACCTAACCCCCCCCCCCACCCAAGCTAAAATGCTAAAAACTAAACCCCCCAAAAAACCTAAAAAAAAAACCTACCCCCCCCCCCCCCCCCCCCACCCAAGCTAAAATGCTAAAAACTAAACCCCCAAAAAACCTAAAAAATCTAAAAAAAATAAAAAAAAAACACACAAATTATTTTATTTTATTTTTTTAACATTTTTTATTAAAAAATCGCTACTTTTAGTAGCAGCAACAAAAAAAAAAAAAATTTTTTTTTTTTTTTTTTTTTTGCTAACGAAATGTAGCGATTTTTTAATAAAAAATGTTAAAAAAAAAATTGTGTTTTTTTATGTATTTTTTGTTGTAACTTTGATAGTTGGTGGTAATTACAAAAATGCCACCTTGTCTTTTTGGGTTTTCCTTCAATTTGTATGTTTAGTATGTTAAGATTATTTGTATTTGATCTTTTGCCCTGAAGATATATCCTTAACACCTTTCAGAGTTTCTTACAATTGGTCTTCACGATTTGTCAAAAACGATTGAGATACACTTCATTTATAATTTTTTGGTAACATCCAAATTGTAATCTTTTGATAGCAACGGTCAAAAAATTGGCACGTTATATACATTGTAGCTTTTTGTTACATACCTTTCGTGATTATGAAAAATATAATTAATTAATTATTTTAAATAAACCAACAAGTATACCGCGATACCTGACGGGTAATTACCTCATGGATACCCGACGGGTTTTGGGCTGGGTATGGGACACAAACTTTTATAATCGGGTATGGGGTTGGGAAAACCCAAGCACGTTCCAAACCTGCCCCGTTGCCATCCCTACATGTTTACAACTTGATTACCACCCGTCAACTCATTTGACAGATTTAGATAAATGAGTTAAACGGGCCATGTTTGGGTAACACAATTTTATGTGGCTGTCCGTGTTTAAACAATTCAACCCTTCAAACCCGACTATACTTGCCACCCCTAGTTTTAATATACACCTATAAAATAAAAGCCAAATTACATATGACATGAGCAATGGAAAACTAATACCTGAGAATAATGAACATGTTCTAGAAAACATGGAAGATAAGGATAGCGACATGCTACGGTTCCAGCATCAAGACATTTCTGAAAGCAAATGATATCCCCGTCTTCAAACTATAAACCAAAAAAAATGATCAACTTTTGCGACACTTGATGAAAAATCGAAACTGCTATAATGGTATGGAAACATACCTCGCTAGCCCAAAATGTGAGCTCCTTATTAACATGTAGACACATAACATTTGGATTAAACTTAACTTCCTGATTGAGAAAAGGGCAATTTAGGAAACAGTCTAAATGATTCACATATAACAGAGCATACCATTATAAATAAATAAAGATAAAAAAAAAACTGGCCTCAAAGAGTTCAATTTCTACATCAGGAGCAAAGCCAGCCAGCTCATTTAATTTTGCAAGTATTTCATAAGGCGAACTCGTACCATTCACAAAGAGTCTCCCAACATACCTTAATAGACGAGATAGTAAAATTAGGAGTGAGCAAACATCATATTGGTAAAACCGAGCGACTGGTTTCGGTTAGGCATGACATTAACTGACCAACGTGACTAAACCAAATTAAAGTGTGTGTATAGGGAGAGAGAGAATAACTACCGAAGCTCCTCCTTGAGAGGATCATAAAGCTTGAAAAACAGTAAAATATCCTTTTTAGTTATTGCAGGCGGGGGA
Organism: Helianthus annuus; assembly: GCF_002127325.2. Lineage (NCBI taxonomy): Eukaryota > Viridiplantae > Streptophyta > Magnoliopsida > Asterales > Asteraceae > Helianthus > Helianthus annuus. Next base: position 120,627,487 of record NC_035437.2, read on the forward strand.
ACTGGCCATGAATCCTACATCAATGAACAAATGAGCGAAGTTCACAATATAGAACTTTGAGTATTAATATATACTAACTGTCCAATTTCTACCTCCAGAAACAACTTAAGTTCAGCATTGTTAGCTGTTTTCGATACCCCTCTCAACTGTCCAACCTAAAAAAAGAACATTTGATCCAACATGAGAACCCTTAGTGTAAGCCATAGACAGAAACCACTTATTTGGTTAAGGGCAATTTTAGTAAAAATGTAATTAACTAACACCCCACTTCACAATGCACGTTAAAAAATGCATACAGGCAAAGCTTCTTCTTGTGGAGTAAATGGTATATCAGGGCGGTAAGTATGATTTACGCGCCTTGCGCAAAACCAGAAACGTTGATATTGTACGGGTATACCTCAGACTCATCAGTCGTTTGATCAAAAACAATTTACTATGACATGTATTTCCAGCATACAGCTGCTCAAGTATACTCCACACAGTACGTGCATTTATTTCTCTACTAACATGAGTTGATACATTTTCATCAACCCAGTGTCTAATATACCCACAAACCCGACGGTGTAACAAGTTCCATTCTTCCTCCGTCATGCCTTCGGGTTTTTCAGAACAAATAATTGGCTGATGAAATCCGTTAACATAAAGAAGATCCTCCATCCTAGTTTTCCACAAGTGATAATTAGAACCATTTAGAATAATCATTTGTGAAGTATTCGTCTCCATTGTAAATCAAAGGTCAACCAGCGGAACTGCAAAATAAACGCTTTTACTAGTGATTAAGTGTTGATAAACATTTATAATAAAATATTTAGCACCAAATAACGCACTCAATGGAGATCATATTAAATTCTCAACTACACTTCTACGAATTCTATAGTTTTAATAACTTTAAGTTTCTAACCTTTATAGTATTATTCATCATATTTTTGAAGGTTATATAATATATTAACATATTTGATGCGGATAAAAGTGTTCTAAAAAGTGTGCTTGAAGCACCTAGAGCCTAGCGCTTAAGCACGAGGCACGTCTGTGGCATACTAGAAACACAATATCAATAAAAGTCCGTGGTTGAATATATGTGCGACAATTTAGGGGCATTTGCTATATACGCTCGAGCTTGAGGGGGTGTTTTAAAATATATTAGGGTTAAACCCGTTAGCATTAGAGCTTTGTATTAAAATATACACAGGTAGATTGGAGCGTACTAAAAACACAACATCAAATAAAGTATCTCCTTTACCTTTACATAAACTATCTCCTATCAATCGTCTAAGCACAAAAATCTAATTAACGATCATGTACAAAATGAAGTGAAAGAACGACACAGAATTATCATATATCAAATATGTGCGAACACATGTAAAATAACATACAAGGCAAACTAGTCACAGACTTACAGTTAGATCATATAACCAAAAACACTTCGGAGTTTTCGAAGATACTACATAGTAAGTAGAGATCGAAATATGTGAAAACAACTAGAAACATAGATACTATAAAGATCATATATACATACCTTAAGCAACCGCTACAACAACTATCACGGAGCTAAATCCCTCGATCACAAAAACCTACATGTGCAGAACTTCTTAAATCAGATTCAAATAGTTATTAAAGGCGTTGGGGGCACTCAAAGCGCATAGGCCTCGTCTGGAGACTAGGCGCAAGGCGCTAAAAAACGAGGGCCTGAGAAAAAAAAGGCAAATAGAAAAAAGTTTAAAAATATTATGTATTAGAAAAATAATAAAATTCTTCAAAAAAAAAAAATAACAAAAGCTATTATATAACATTTAATATCATACCAAAAGTTCTAAAATGTTAGTGTATTGGTGTAGAAAAGTAGTTTTCCTCGGATAAAAGTAGAAATCTGGCTGAAATCTTGCGAAATTTAGAGAATTTGTCCGGAATCTCTCCGGAATCTAGGAATCTCGCCGGATTCCGCGCCTGAAACATGACCTAGAGAAATAAAGCGCAATTGCCTCGACTTAAAACGCAATTGCCTCACCTGGAAAATGGGCCTAGGTGCAAAATGCAATGACTTTTTAACAACTATGAGTCAAAGTTCAAGTATTTTCATATTTCCATACATGACACAGAGTTTTTTTTATCTCAAGTCTAATCATTTATTTTTTAAATACTATTTTAAATTACTTTTATGCTAAAACCAGTTTAATCGAACAACTTTAGCTAATCAGTTCTAACACTTTAATCAAAATTATTGTTAATTCTAAAACAAGTTACGTAACGGAAATTGATTATCATCTTAGACGATGATATATCAAGCATTAAGGTAACGAAAAAACTGTAACGGATGCGAAAGGTTGGTGACGGTTACCTATAGGGTGCGAATAAAGCGTTTGCTGGTGTCGATTTGGTTGCCAAATTATCCACAGAAGCGGTGGTGTTCCGTACACGGTGATGATCCTCACAGTAGTGGCAGTCGACAATTCCGAGAAAGAAAGGGGTTGGGGACCGATGAAGGTGGTTGTGAGAAAAGTTTAAATGCTTTATAAAAGTTCAAATTTTGGAAGAAGAGAATTAGTTTTAATTTTAGTAAAATAAAATATTGAGTTAAATGTTTGGTCGGTTCATGTGTGGTGTGATTTCCAAATATTGCAGACTTAATTACAGTGGTTCAATAATTAAACATTTAATCCCGGTGGTTGTAATTTTTACACTCGGGTGATCCGTATTAGTAACCTAAATTAAGTTATTCAATTAAGTTTGTATTAAAGTACCAAAATACTCTTAGTTATTAAGATAAACAGAAAATAATTTAATTAAAACAAATATTACTGTGAGGTCCCACCCCCACTTCTTCTTCCACCCACCTATATATCTCTCCTAACGTCCCGGGTCTCTCTCTTCTCAAACAAGCACCACCACCACACCGAACACCCACTACCACCACTACAAGCACTACTCTCTCTCTCTCTCTCTCTCTCTCTCTCTCTCTCTCTCTCTCTGCCCAGGTCTCTCCCTTTCTTTTCACGACTGATCACCATCCAACGACGCCAGTGAACTAAATCATGTCGGAATCACCATCCAACGGCGCCGACTGAATCATCCCTCTATTCTACTAGCCTTGGCTATGCCATTCCTGTTCACATTTGATCTTAGTCTCCGCTGCACTACTACCTCGAAACCCATCACCCCTATCCACCACCGGAACAAACGCCCTTGAACCACTGCCAGTAAATAGACGCCTGATGTTGACTCTGATGATAGAGCCCTAAAATTGGAAATCATAAGGCAGAAAACGGGATTTAATTTATTGAAATACTAGTGAGAACGAGAATGATAAGATTACAGAGATAGTTGAAGATCGCATGAGGCCAATGAGAGAGTTTGGTTTGGTATCTAGTTTGGCTTTGAGCTGAATGTATATAAAGAGGAGTGTGAGTTGTGGTTCAAAACCCAAGCCATGGAACTATTACTGAGCCCAATATGTGGAATGGGCTGAACAATTGACATTTGATTATTTGAACCCTCTGTCTATACTTTTAGAGATAGTAGGTGCACAGGTCGACCAATTGTCTCTTTTGATTTATTGGTGGTGGTTCAAAGGTGTTTGTTCCGGTGGTGGGTAGGGTGATGGGTTTCGAGGTAGTAGTGTGGTGGAGTATAGTGGTGGTTGCAGGGTTAAGGGTGGCGGTGGAGGTGGTGGTGGTGGTGGCTTAAAGGTGGAAGTGGTGGTGGTAGTGGGTTTAGAAAGAGAGTGAGAGGAGGAAGAAGAACATGAGGGGGTGGGCCCATCTTTTTTTGTTTTTTTTTTATTTTTATAATTGTTAAGGGCAATATAGTCATTTAACACATACATGGTATTTAACATAGGTTAGTGATAACGATCACCCGAGTGCAAAAATTACAACCATTGGGAATAAGTGTGTAATTATTGAACCACTAGGACCAAGTCTGCAATATTTGCAAACCACAAGGACCAACCAGTGTAACATTTCATTATTTTATCATATAAAAATTATAGGTTGTTTAAATTTATTAACCATTAGTAACTAGTTTTATTTTTCGACTCATATAGTTTTAAAAAATATTTTATATACAATTGGTTGGAATGTTATACTAATTAATGGGTGTATATGTGTGACATTTCTATTTTCTATATTAAAATAAAGTATATAAAACTTATATTATTAGACGGGTAGATTACGGGTAAGTTAAATATTATAAATATGAAGTACCTAGATGTGCCTGGGAACCGTTTAATGATTAAATTATAAAAATACATTAAATTTGAACCTACTCCGTTTTTAATGAAACTTGGTTCAAAATGTAGATAAGATTATTCTCATTCTAATGACATATTCATTGTTTTATAAAACGTCATATTTTAAAAAACTATAAGCGCCAAATAAGTTAAGCGGCTCAATTAATTATAAAAATAAAATATTAAAATAATCAATTCTTAAAATTAAGGAATGTTGTACGTGTATGCATGCATTAATATTGCAAGCATACATGTAGGCTACATATCCTTCCAAGAAGTTGGAAGTTCCCTATAAATAGGAACAGACAATGAGTTTCCAATTGCACATTTCCTTTCATGTCTTCTTTGTCGCCCTTTTCTCCCTCTTTAAATTCTATTTTATTTTTATTTTTAACCTATAATAATAAAGCTCTGCCCAGTTTTAAGTGTTTTAACCCCTGATCACTGATACCATGTCCGATTGATCTGGAGCCTCGTAACGCATGTCAAGGCTTTGCCCGTTGGGGTTCTGTCTCGTGACGTAGGGATAAAGTTGAATTGGGTTACTATACTTAACACTAGTGCATTATATATTTTATTAAATATCTCAGGAGTTATACCCAAAATTATACCAGGAGGCTTTCTAGTTGAACCCTAAAGTTAGAAACTGAGTTGATTCTCTTTTTCTCACAGTTTGTGAGTCATTCCCCTTTTTATCACCTTTTTGCGATACAGTTATATTTAAAAATGCTTTCCAAAATCCTAAATATTTATCAGTTATACTTACAGTAATTAATTTTTGTATTCTGCCATAACTGCTGGTATGGGAGGTTTTATATATTACTTGAACCTCGTTACTATTGGCCAAAAAGTTAATCAATAGTAGCATGACCACAAACACGGGGAAATTATGTCACAGTGGCCATAACCTATAACTAATATCATTTTTACATTAAATAATTAATAAATTTAATGTATGATTAAAATAAATCTAAATAGTGTGTATATAAAATAGAGCTTTATTAATCATTATTAAAGTATATTAATTACATTAAAGAAAATATATTTAATAAACCTAAATTACTACTAACATTATAAAGAATGTATATCATAATAAAATATGTCAAATATGATATATTCTACTTTTATATACTAAGATTATATTTTAAATCTTAGTCGCATCAATATATTAAGTAATAATATCACAATTCTTTAATTAATATATTAGAAAATGATATATTTCATTTTCTGGGCTAATTGATTTTGTGCCATAGAAAATATATTTGACAAAGTAATGTCATGTGACACTACTAAGTTCAGAGTCATTATTGAGAGAATGATCAACAGTGACATGACCAAAGTCATTAGTTGAGAGAATGATCAACAGTGTTATGATCACATGCACTAGTTGAGAGAATGATCAACAGTGTTATGATCAGAGTCACTAGTTGAGAGAATGATCAACAGTGTTATGACCAGAGTCATTAGTTGAAAGAATGATCAATAGTGATATGACCAGAGTCACTAGTTGACAGAATGATCAACAGTGATTTGACCACCGTCAAAGGAATCGCCTAGTGACAGATATTTTGAATAATAGAAAAATATGATTACTTGATAAATTCACTATTGGACGAAAGTGAGCCAATGAGTGATATGACCACGGTCACATCGGAACTGCCACCATATGTCAAATAAAGATTGAGTTGAGTAAATATAAACAAATATAAAAACCTTGATGTTGTAAAGTATAACAATATATTTTTATAAAAATGGAATGAACTCGCCAGTATTTTTCAAAACGTGTTTCAGGTAATTTGCTGTAAAGATAATAGTAGCCAGCTATGTAGCACTGAAGGCTTAAATAAAGTGGCTATAAATACCTGAATACAATAAGAAATTATGTTTTATTTATTTGGGTTTATCCATATAAAAATAATTGAATGGAATACGGGTTTTAGCCCATTTGTTTAAATATTAAAAGTTTGGTGTTTTACAAACTCTGAAATCATTCCCTAACTACGATACTGATGAAAAATTTTCCGCTGCGTAATTAATAAACACCGGTATCACTTGACTGGCTCGCGGCTCCCGCTCCCAGGGTGGGGTCGGGGGCTGTGACAGAAGGTGGTATCAGAGCCACTTGTTTAAGCTATTTAGGTGTTCTTTTAATACCTAAACTTAAACAATAAAGTTAGGAAATTAATACAAAGTAACTTATGTGTTATTTTTGTGGATTTAAATATATGTATATATATGTATATGCTTCCTGGATGTATTGTTTTGTTTTAATTATTCTGTGATATTAATAACTGAAAATGTTTACAATTCGGATGTCGAATGAAGTATCTAATAATCCAGAAGTTCATACTAATAATGAAAATCCATTGGATAAAAATGCTATAGAAAATATAATAGCACAAGGAATAGCTAATGCTATACCTTTAATAATTAAAGCAGTTAAAACCCCGTAGAACCCACCAAAGCTGTGAGTAGCAAGCATACTCGTAACGACAGTTTTAGCCATAGTGTCAATGGAGACAATGATGATATTATCAAAACCCCATTTCCCAAGAAATTGAAGGCGATAACTCTTGGGTGTACCTACAAAGAATTTCTAGCTTGTAAACCAACTGAGTTTGCAGGCAGTGAAGGAGCCACGCTGCTCTGCGATGGTTGGAAAAGACGGAGGCTGTTCTTAAAATCAGCAAATGTGCAGAAGAAGATAAGGTGATGTATGCGTCCAACCTCTTTAAGGAAGAAGCCTTAGAATGGTGGAATACAATTCTTCAGGCAAAAGGAAGTGACATGGCTTATACCATGAACTGGGAAAAATTCAAGGAAATGGCAGAAAGGAAATTTTGTCCTCCTTATGAAAAGGAACGAATAGCTAACGAGTTCCTAAATCATAAAATGATAGACGTGAATTATCGTGAATATACGACAACGTTCTCCGAGTACGCAAGAATGGTACCAACTCTGGCTTCACCAGAGCCCGTATTAATTTCTCGTTATATTTGGGGATTAGTTAGTTAAATCTGAGACATGGTCAAGGCCACTAGACCACATACTATTGAAGAAACAGTTGAACTAGCTAACATCCTGACAGATGGACTAATCCGCACAAGAGAAGAAAACCAGAATAAAGAGTTAGCCCAGAAAATTTCCGAAGAATTCAAGAAGAAAGGAACTGAACCGTCAATGGAGCAACCTACCTGCAGAAACTGTAACAAAAAGCACTCAGAAAAATGCCGTTTTAGGAAAAACACCCTACTGTAACTTCTGCAAGATGACCGGGCATATGGAGGAAGAGTGTAGAAGGAAAACTAATATTTGTTTCAATTACGGAGAAACAAGACACATCAAACCATATTGCCTGAAACTGATCAAAGCACTCGACAACAAGGCAAAAACAACAGATGGAGGTAAGAAGAACGCGCGAGCATTCGTACTTACTACGCAAGAAGCAGAAATGATTCCAGACGTAATCATTGATATGTAATATCTAAGTTAAGTTATTATTTATCCCTTGTATAAATAAAAGTTTTTTTAAATAAACGCATCCTGTCAAGTACTTCCTTTATTCAGAACCATAATAGATTTGTTTAGTCTCCACTTTCATCGAATCATTTAATTGGTTACGACACCTTGTGGTGGCGTTTTCTTTAATTTGAAGCTTGAGCTAATCTCATTTTCACACCTGATGTATGGATTTATTTTCTGTTGGTTCATTATCCTAAACAATCTTAATACAATTATGTATTAAGAAAATGACACACTAAACTCTACTGTATTTCGGTGTATCCTTGCAATTCAATAAATGTCAACACACTATTTTTTCTCTTGTTATGGTTCGATAGTTGACAAATCATTTCGTACTTTTATTTCATTTTGAGCTTGTTGATTCTGAATCTTCCTCAGTTGACAATCAAAGTAAATTTTCTTTGGACAGTGAATTTTATTATTTCTAAAAGTCATTTACAACTTGTAAACAATCAATTTAGACATCTATTGGTCAGAAATATCTCTTTTGATTTTACCCATGTAAACTTAGACACCTTGGAAACTATATCATTTCATCTTGTTCCTTTGACATCGATTTTTGAAATAATTCAGTTGAACCATTGAGTCCAATTTATTGTAAAACTCATATTCACAAAATTTGCTATTTTGATTCTGTACTATTTACCTTAATACTGTTCTTATTGACTAATACGTGACATAACTCTAAAAGAGACATCGTAACCCAAATCTCGAGGACGAGATTTAATACAAGGTGGGGAGGATGTAACATTTCATTATTTTATCATATAAAAATTATAGGTTGTTTAAATTTATTAACCATTAGTAACTAGTTTTATTTTTCGACTCATATAGTTTTAAAAACTATTTTATATATAATTGGTTGGAATGTTATACTAATTAATGGGTGTATATGTGTAACATTTCTATTTTCTATATTAAAATAAAATATAGAAAACTTATATTATTAGACGGGTAGATTACGGGTAAGTTGAATGTTAGAAATATGAAGTACCTAGATGGGCCTAGGAACCGTTTAATAATTAAATTATAAAAATACATTATATTTGAACCTACTCCGTTTTTAATGAAACTTGGTTCAAAATGTAGATAAGATTATTCTCATTCTAATGACATATTCATTGTTTTATAAAACATCATATTTTAGAAATTATAAGCGCCAAATAAGTGAAGCAGGTGGATTAGTTATAAAAATAAAATATTAAAATAATCAATTCTTACAAATTAAGGAATGTTGTACGTGTATGCATGCATATGTGTAGGCTCCATATCCTTCCAAGAAGTTGGAAGTTCCCTATAAATAAGAACAGACAATGAGTTTCCAATTGCACATTTCCTTTCCTGTCTTCTTTGTCGCCCTCCTCTCCCTCTTTAAATGCTATTTTATTTTTATTTTAAACCTATAATAATAAAGGCCTGCCCCGTTTTAAGTGTTTTAACCCCTGATCACTGATACCCTGTCCGATTGATCTGGAGCCTTGTAACGCATGTCAAGGCTCTGCCTTACTAAGTCCGTTGGGGTTCTGTCTCGTGACGTAGGGATAAAGTTGAATTGAGTTACTATACTTAACACGAGTGCATTATATATTTTATTAAACTAGTATTTACACCCACCCTCGCGTTGCCGCGAGGAAAACGGATAATCAACATCAAACTACAAACTCATATAATTGTAATATCCAAAAATATACTCCTATTACACCTGATAACCAAAAGTATACTCATTGCACTCTTGATGGTGGTTGGGCATTAAGCAAAACATTGATGACCCAAGCAGTGAGAGCGATGCACCATGTTAGTACTGAATATATAATCAAATAATCACAAATAGTATCTTACTACAAGGGCATAGTGAAAATATTTTGTAAGCAAACATGGTAAGATGCAACGAACCATCTTTCCAATAATCCTTGCCAAGCATGTCTAGTTCAGAGATGGCTTCATCACATGCCTGCAATAGAGCACAAACATATAATTAACAAAAGGTACTTATCACTTCTATATATGTTAAATTTAAGATTTACCATGGATGGTGAACATGGCTTCATGATAGTTGTGATCAAGGATCCATATACTTGGATCTTCAATTTAGAAGAATGAATAAATATTAAAATACGTTATGGGACTCATGGGTCAAACTGGTGAAATCGGTCGAATTCACCCAAAGCGTCTCTTGTTTTATGTATACAATCTAGTATATCGCTATATACAAAAATTAGATAAACGAAGATTATTACATCGCTTCATTCAATACATGCTTGGTTCTTTCCACGAAACAAAACTCTATCATATCATCCAGTTTGGTGAAAAATTAAACTGAAGCTGCAATCCATGGGCCAACTTAACAGGATCAACCAGTATTCAAAAAATTTTGGACCTATAGAATAAAAAATCATCATCATACTGTGTTTTGGCAAACATATCTAGGAATAAAAAACATGGAAACAAAGGAACATGTAGACAAATCACAATAACGTCAATAATGAGTTGACCTTTTTTTCCTCTAAATTTGATTAATTTGACCCATTACCATGATTTTACTCTTTTGTTAACTATCACAACCTTCTAACCACTAATGAATTAAGTAAAACTAAAATCTTCTTAACTTTATATCTAGTGTGGGAATCTTCCTCTATAAAAATTTTCAAAAGAGCCTCTTTGACTTCAAAAGTCATATTTTTGTAGCTGACAAATAACATAGTCCAGATTGAACCCCTGAATATGCAATGCTTAAGAGTTTCTCAAGATAGTGACTAATTTAATGCTTGGTATCTCCATGCTAATATTACCAAACTAACAAACCTAACTTACAAAAATCATAAAATCGGAGCAAAGTTCAGTCCTAGATTACTTTTCCATAAGTGTATAAGATCGGAAAGTAATTTCAAAAGAGAATATATTCAACATCAACGAAGATAAGTTTGGTAAACTGTAAGAAGAAAACGTAATATGTACCTGGTGAAAACGACAGAGACTGAAGTGAAAATAAACAGGAGGAATGATAGGGATGACTGCACCACGACAATCCTACGACACCAAAACTGACGATTGTCGCCGCCCCTACCCACCAACAGCCCCTCTTCTACCATGTTTGCCCGCTCAAGCAACCGATTCCACTCATCTTCTCCGCCGTGAAACCACACCACCATCATCGGTCGCTGTGAAATCCCCAAACGCACCACCGTTACCTATGCCGGGATCCACAAGCAGCATCCCCGGTCACCGGCCAGCACCCACTCCCATCGGTGTCTCTCTCTCTCTCTCTCTGATCGACACTTCGACGCACACAAGCAAGACCACCGGAGTCCTCAAGATAAAGTGGCCGGCCGGAGGCCATGCCTGGCACCCGCTCCCGTCAGCGTCGTGTCTCTCTCTAGCGGTTTCACTCTCTCTGTCTCTTAAGTCTGAAAGCAGGGGACAAAATGGGTGAGTGGCACATTTATTTGAACGGTAAAATTACGAAAGTACCCCTAAGAACTGTTCCTAATACCTTTAATCATTTGTTATTATATATAATTAGAGCGTTATTAAAACGATAAACAACCTACAAGGGGGCTCTACACTGTATCATTTATGTCAGATCTTGCTAATTAAAAAAAATACATATAGACGCATTTTAATTTTCTAATCTTTATACAAACTCAAATTCATGCAATGTCAAATTGAGAAACAACCATAAATGGATCATGGATGAATTGACTCCATATAGCAAACAGAACAAACAATAGAAAATGGGAATTAAATTTATACATAATTAAAACTAACTAATTAAGCACATACCTTTGCTTTTACTTGAGATTGCTAGTAGATATTCTGCAAAGTCTCAGTTGATAGCCTATGAATGTAAAGAAAAAAAATAAAAGGATTAGCATGGTTTTATAATCGAGGGAAAAAATAAAAGGGGGCTGGACACGTAGGTGTGACGCGCAGCTAAAAAAAAATAAAACGCACAAAACCCAACAGCATGCGTGCAACTCTATGTATGGTTGCCGGAAGTTTAAGTCGACTAAATAGCCTTATATGACGCCTCTCTTGAGTTGAGTACTATAGATCCAACACAACTTTCACCACTGACATTTGCTGTTCAACATCTTCTCACAAAACCATTCGAGATCCAAAAGTTGTCAGAATTTAGAAGAACCATTGTATCAAACTCCAATCCAACAGAAGTTAGTTGTTAGATCTAAAGAGGAGCGAAACATGCAAGCCGATCGGAATGATATATAGTGATAAATGGTTCACCTCGTCTCTTAGGTGTCGTAGGTAACACTGATCTACTCAGATAACATAGATACACCTTGAATCAGTTCGCCAAATCCCTAATCTAACCATAAGAACACCAATAAAATCAAAAGAAAATTAGTAAAGAACAAAAAAAACATCAATAATATCAAATTCAGCAAAACCATTACATATAGAAACCCCAAAATAATATCAAATTCAGATAAGTAAAGCTCAAAATCGAAGAACAAACCAGACCAGAAATCGAAGAAACAGGAAAAAAACATGCCATAAAGTGGACAAACTCCGATCATCTACGTCGGCGGGTTCGAAGCGGAACCCTAACCGCCGCAGAACTGAGCATTCCACTCATCGCAACCGTCGTTTAGTAGGACAGTGAGGCGGTGGGGCGTTGGAGTTCACTCATCGCCGTCGACGGCTGGTAGGGCTGTGAAGCGGTGGGCTGATGGAGTTCTGTACATGTCTCTCTCTCCAACTCTGTCTATGCCTGTGTTAATGAAGAAAACAAAATAAAGAAGCCACCTAAACCCACTCACAATACACAATACACGTGGCATCCAACAAAGAAATCACAACCCATGATGCCAAACGTACAACAAAGATTTGCACAAAAGTCACCTTATGCATATTGTACAACTACATGAAGCCTAAAGATGTTAAAAAATTATAATATATAATAGCTCAGGAGTTATACCCAAGATTATACCAGAAGGCTTTCTAGTTGAACCCTAAAGTTACAAAGTGAGTTCATTCTCTTTTTCTCACCGTTTGTGAGTCATTCCCCTTTTTATCACCTTTTTGTGATACAATTATATTTAAAAATGCTTTCCAAAATTCTAAATATTTATCAGTTATACTTACAATAATTAAATTTTTGTATTCTGCAATAACTGCTGGTATGGGAGGTTTTATATATATTACTTGACCCTCGTTACTATTGGCCAAAAAGTTAACCAATAGTAGCATGACCACAAGCACGGGGAAATTGTGGCACAGTGGCCATAACCTATAACTAATATTATTTTACGTTAAATAATTAATAAATTTAATGAATAATTAAAATAAATCTAAATAGTGTGTATATAAAATAGAGCTTTATTAATCATTATTAAAGTATATTAGTTACATTAAAGAAAATATATTTAATAAACCTAAATTACTATTAACATTATAAAAGAATGTATATCATAATAAAATATGTCAAATATGATATATTCTACTTTTATATACTAAGATTATATTTTAAATCTTAGTCGCAATAATATATTAAGTAATAATATCACAATTCTTTAATTAATATATTAGAAAATGATATATTTCATTTTCTGGGCTAACTGATTTTGTGCCATAGAAAATATATTTGACAAAGTAATGTCATGTGACACTACTAAGTTTAGAGTCACTAGTTTAGAGAATGATCAACAGTGACATGACCAAAGGCACTAGTTGAGAGAATGATCAACAGTGTTATGACCAGAGTCACAAGTTGAGAGAATGATCAACAGTGTTATGATCAGAGTCACTAGTTGAAAGAATGATCAACAGTGATATGACCAGAGTCACTAGCTGAAAGAATGATCAACAGTGATCTGACCACCGTCACAGGAATCGCCTAGTGACAGATATTTTGAATAATAGTAAAATATGATTACTTGATAAATTCACTATTGGACGAAAGTGAGCTAATGAGTGATATGACCACGGTCACATCGGAACTGCCACCATGTGTCAAATAATGATTGAGTTGGGTAAATATAAACAAATATAAAAACCTTGATGTTGTAAAGTATAACAATATATTTTTATAAAAATGGAATGAACTCGTCAGTATTTATTACTAATAAAATATTTTCAAAACGTGTTTCAGGTAATTTACTGTAAAGATAATAGTAGCCAGCTATGGAGCACAGAAGACTTAAATAGAGTGGCTATAAATATCTGAATAAAAGAAGAAATTATGTTTTATTTATTTGCGTTTATCCATATATAAATAGTTGAATGGAATACGGGTTTTAGCCCATTTGTTTAAATATTAAAAGTTTGGTGTTTTACAAACTCTGAAATCATTTCCTAACTACGATCCTGATGAAAAATTTTCCGCTGCGTAATTAATAAACACCGGTACCACTTGACTGGCTCGCGGCTCCCGCTCCTAGGGTGGGGTCGGGGGCTGTGACAGAAGGTGGTATCAGAGCCACTTGTTTATGTAACGCCCGTTTATATTTTCAACAATTATATAATAAAAGGTACTTAATTATATATAAATATACCTTGAACTACATAAGTACAAATAAAAGTTTATAAGTAACACCTACTAGTTATCTACCGACTAGTTTAAACATTCCAAAACATAGTTAACAATTTATTTACAACATCATCATAGTCTAGAAAAGGTTAAGTTTAACGCGGAAGCTTCAAAATTTTAGTGTTCGGTTCTTGAAAGCATGCTTGATCACCATCCGGAATGTCCACATCATTACCTATATTCAAAACCAACTATAATGTTAGTTTTGACATTGAAATGAAGTGTATAAACAAGTTCCTGTATCAAAATAAATAAATAATAAAAAAATAAAAAATTTTCCAGCCTTGATTCTGCCGCGTGTCGCGGTGGAGTTCATTAAGTCTGTCGCGAGTCGCGGCAGCTCCCGTGTGTCGCGGGGATTACATGGAATCTTCCGCGTGGCGCGGGGGAACCAGTTTTCCAGCAGATGCAGGTCTGTGTCCTGCATTTACTGCCAGCTCCGGAAATTCAGATTTCTTACTTCAAATGACCATAACTTTTGACTTGTAAGTCCGTTTTAGGTGATTCTTTTTCCTATACGTCTGTAAATTCATTACAGATCTAACTATCTAAATTTCACATCATGCATCCCGCATTACCAGCGATTGTTCATGATTTCCTTATTTCAATTATCCAACCCATTAGCAATAGTTGTATAATATTACATTTCAGTTTTCCTATTATTCTTAGACATGGTTACCCAATTCCCGGGCTTGTAACCTTGGCATATTTACGCCATTCATGGCTTTGTGTTCCCTTAGAACTAAAAGCTCGTTCCTGCGGAATCCAAATGTTCCGTTTCGAGCAACATTTACAACTTACTTCTATAGTTTGACCTAATATCCCAGATTCACAACTTGAAGTATCATGGGCAAATTCGTAACTGTGGTGCAATCCAACACCTTTCAACATACGAGACTTTCTAGTTACTATCTCTATGATTCCTTTGATTACATCAATTCGACCCGTTTGACTATTTAGTGAAAACCATCACTTTATTAACAAGTCAAATCCAATTCTCAATCTTTATTTTGACTCGTTTGATGGTCAAGTGAACTTCGTCACTATAAAGACACATCAAACGTATCTATTACACTACGACTTTATTTATACACTAAACCCAAACAAATATGCATAACTTAACGAGACTATGTCACGTACCTTTAAAGCACACCTTTTCAACGTGTATCTCCTCCGGCGTGTCCGCTTGACGTTCCGGCTTCCTTCCCTAAAGAGTTTAATTCATAACAAGTTTAGAACTCTTTCATAAGATTTAACGCATTATTTCTTAACATAGTCAAATCTGCGCTTTCACCCAACCTTTAACATTTTAACCCTCATTTAGTCGTTTTATCAAACACCTAGCGGGTCAGATTTCTACATGATCTAAACCAAGTTCATGACTTGAAATTATCACCAAAATTAACTTAATTAGACAATATACACATATTTTAACATCAATAATTTAGAGATTATCTCATAATTTCAATTTACACTAGAACAAGAGTCTTAATCCTAGTGTTTATCAAGTTCTACTAACTTATTAACCACCCACTATAGTGATTTTGATCTATACAATTATCATGCAAGATTTTGACAAGAAATCGTCTAGGGTTTGTCCCTAAACCTTCTATCACTTACAATTTCATGTTTACAACACATAATTAAGCTCAACATTCGATTTCAATCACATGCAAGAAATTTGGGTTGAATCAAAACAACCTAATTTGACATACCTTATGATCCCCTTGACGAGGTGATCACGATTCTATGTTCAGATTTCGATTTTAACTTGGTTTGAACCTTCAATTTGAGAGATTAGTGAATGTTAGGGTTTTGAGAGTGGGGGGTCGCCCTCTCCTGCCTTTTGATCGAACCAGGACCTCAAAAAATGGGGTGTTTGGTTTTTTTATTTTTTTTATTTTAACTAACTTAGTAATATAAGTTTCAATTTTGACAACCTAGGCCCCTCCACTCTTATTTAGTTTATATCCTTGGCTTTTAACTCATTCGTGTGTTACTACAAGACTCCTAACTAACTGGGTTATTTATCCTAGTTAGCTTATTCTTGTTTATTATACACTCTATAATTCTTATATAATGTTTTATATTTTCGGGGTGTTACAAGTCCACCCCCCTTAAAAAGGGTTTCGTCCCCGAAACCGGAATACGTACCAAATAGCATAGGGTAGAGCCGTTGCATCTCCTCCTCGGACTCCCAGGTGGTATCCGAACCCTTCCTATGTTCCCATTTAACCTTCACTTGGTTAATCTGTTTGTTTCTCAAACTCTTCACCTTACGATCTAAAATCGCAATTGGCTTTACTGCATAGTTGAGACTGTTATCCACCTCGATATCATCGTAGTGAATACAAGTAGTTTCGTCTGCTAAACAATTTTCGGAGATGTGACACGTGGAATGTGCTATGTATTCCACTCAATTCCTCAGGCAGTTCGAGACGGTATGCTACCTTACCAACTCGTTCAACGATTTCGAATGGCCCAATAAATCTTGGGCTCAACTTTCCTCTTTTTCTAAACCGAATTATCCCCTTCCACGGCGATACTTTCAACATTACTTTATCACCCACTTGAAATTTATTGGCCTCCTTCGTTTATCCGCATACGACTTTTGTCGATCCTGAGCTGCTTTTAAGTGAGTTCGGACCAAATCAATTTTCTCATTCGTAGTTCGGATTACATCGGTATGAGCTAGTCCTCGTGGACCAACTTCTCCCCAACACACTGTGGTTCGGTACTTTCTACCATATAACATCTCATACGGGGCCATTCTTATGCTCGCATGATAGCTGTTGTTATATGAAAATTCGACTAAGGGTAGATAGACATCCCAGCTACCTCCGAAGTCAATAATTCAAGCCCGCAACATATCCTCCAACGTTTGTATTGTTCTTTCGCTTTGCCCATCCGTTTGTGGGTGGTAGGCAGTGCTAATGAACAGTTTAGTTCCCATTTGTTCTTGGAATTCACGCCAAAAGTTTGAGGTAAACCGAGTATCTCTGTCTGACACAATGGATATCGGTACCCCATGACGTGCCACGATTTCATTGGTGTATACCTCTGACATTTTCTCGGATGTATAAGTCTCACGAATCAGAATGAAGTGAGCACTTTTCGTCAATCTATCCACGACTACCCATATAGCATCAAACCCGCGGTTGGTTTTGGGCAATTTGGTCAGCAAATCCATTGTAATTTGTTCCCATTTCCAAACTGGGATATCCAATGGTTGCGGCTTACCATATGGTTGCTGGTGCTCTGCTTTGACTTGCAAACAGGTCAAACACTTCTCCACATATTTTACAATATCTCTCTTCATCCCGGGCCACCAATAACTTTGTTTTAAATCATTATACATCTTGGTCGCCCTCGGATGTATCGAATAGCGAGATTTATGGGCCTCGTCAAGTAGAAGTGCCTTGGCTCAACATGAATTTGGAACCCAAATTCTCCCAAATCGAGTTTTCAATCCTTGGTTACCGTCCACGAAGTCTTTTAACTGTCCAACTATTCTTTCCTTTTTCACATTTTCTTCCTTTATTGCTTCAATTTGAGATTTCCGGATTTGGTTAAGCAAACCCGATGTTACAATTAGTTGCATCGATCGAACTCGGATAGGCGTATAGTCTGTCTTTCGGCTCAACGCGTCCGCCACTACATTAGCCTTCCCGGGGTGGTAATGTATATCACAATCAAAGTCCTTGACAATTTCTAACCACCGCCTCTGCCTCATGTTTAATTCCTTTTGGTCGAAGAAATACTTCAAGCTTTTATGGTCGGTAAAGATAGTGCATTTTACCCCATACAAATAATGCCTCCATAATTTCAAAGCGAACACCACCGCCGCCAACTCGAGGTCATGCGTAGGATATTTCTTTTCATGAGTCTTCAGCTGTCTTGAGGCCTAGGCTATAACCTTGCCCCGTTGCATCAAAACGCAACCAAGCCCCGAATGCGATGCATCCGAGTAAACTACCATATCCTCTGTTCCATCCGGTAATGACAATACCGGTGCATGGGTCAGTTTTTCCTTAAGCGTGTGGAATGCCCTTTCTTGATCTTTGCCCCAGGTAAACTTTTCGTCCTTACGGGTTAGTTTGGTTAATGGCATAGCAATTTTGGAGAAATCCTGTATGAATCTCCGATAATAACCTGCAAGCCCCAAGAAGCTTCTGATTTCTGAAGGGTTCCTTAGGGAATTCCAGCTCGCCACTGCTTCTATTTTCGATGGGTCTACTAACACCCCATTTGCACTAATGACGTGCCCCAGGAACTGCACCTCTCGTAACCAGAAGGCACATTTTGAGAATTTTGCATACAACTTTTCTCTTCTGAGTGTTTCTAACACCTCGCGTAAATGACTCGGGTGTTCTGATTCATTTCTTGAATATACCAATATGTCATCGATGAATACTATCACCGACTTATCCAACATCGGCTTGCAAACCTGGTTCATGAGATCTATGAAAGCCGCGGGTGCGTTGGTCAATCCGAAGGACATCACAAGGAACTCGTAATGTCCGTACCGTGTACGGAAAGCTGTCTTCGGTATATCTTCCTCTTTAACTTTCAACTGATGGTACCCCGATCTAAGGTCGATCTTGGAGAACCAATTCGCGCCTTGCAATTGGTCAAATAGGTCATCAATTCTTGGGAGCGGATATCGGTTTTTCACCGTGAGTTTGTTCAACTCCCGGTAATCGATACACATGCCCATGCTCCCATCTTTCTTTTTCACAAATAGCACCGGTGCGCCTCACAGAGACACACTTGGCCGGATAAACCCTTTGTCTAGCAGATCTTGGATTTGAGACATCAATTCTTGTAATTCTGATGGCGCGAGCCGATACGGCGCCTTGGCCACAGGTTTCGCGCCCGGAATCAATTCGATTCCGAACTCTACCTCCCGCTATGGCGGTATTCCTGGTAAATTCTCCGGAAATACATCGGCGTATTCACGTACTACTGGTACGTCTTCAATCCTTGGCGATCGTTTATCTGGTTCATTCGCATATATCATGAACGCTTTGCATCCACGTCTCATGAGCTTTTGAGCCTTTAACATCGAGCACATAACGGGTTTACCCCCTTTTTCTCCATAGATGGTAACATGTTTTCCACTTGGAGATGTTAATTTAATCTCCTTGCGGAAACATACGACTTTCGCGTGATGTCGGGATAGCCAATCCATCCCGACCACTATTTGGAATTCTCCCATCGACATAGGAATCAAGTCTATTGGATATTCTTCATTGTCAATGCTTATCTTACAATCTCGGCACACATCACACACAAGGAAACTTTTGTTATCACCTATTTCTACCTCCAATGGCATAGGCAATTTTGTTAGTACAAAAGAAGGATGTCGAATAAATCCATGTGAAATAAAGGATTTATTCGCACCCGTATCAAATAACACATGTGCGGGAATTGAGTTTATAGTAAATATACCTGAAACCACATCAGGTTCCATTTTCACCTCCGCTGCTGTTAACTGGAAGGATCTTGCTTTTGCTTTTGGTGTCTCAGTATGTGTATTTTTGTCATCTTTCTTTCCGATCAACTGCGGGCACTCAGATTTCTTGTGACCCGGTTGATAACATTTGTAACACACCGACACTTTTCCCGGGCACAACGCAGCCGTGTGCCCTGTCTTCCCACATATAGGACTCGACTTGTCCTTAAACCGGCACTCACCCATGTGCCCTTTCCCGCATACTTTACAACTTGGCGAACTACTCTTTCCCTCTTGCTTCTTTGACGAGTCAGTCGTGCGTGCCTTTTTCGTAGGGCTTGGATTAACCACTTGCGCCCTTCTTTCGCCCCTTTCAATTTGTTTCTTTAACTCTATCTCCCTTTCTCGAGCGGCGTTGATGATTTCGGTGAGGGTCTCATATTTTGAGGCAGTCATGAACTCCCGATACTCTGCGCTTAGCATATTATAATAATAATACACCTTCTGTTCTTCGGATGTCACCAACTCATCACAAAACCTTAGTTTGTCGAAAAAGATCCCCGTGATCTTATCAATAGATTCGCCCTTCTGTCTAAGCTGAATAAATTCTTCTTTGATTTGATTGATAACCGCTTTGGGACTGTGATGTTTAAGGAATGGTACCTTAAACTCGTCCCATGTCATCGCCTTCACCGCTTCACTACCAATTTCCTTTTTCTTATTATCCCACCACTCTTTTGCTTGACCTCTCAGCTGACCCGTGCCATAAGCTACGAAGTCATTCGTGTCACAGTGGGTTCTCTCAAACACCCCTTCAATATCGCTCAACCATCTTTGGCACACTATCGGATCCACTTCTCCATTTTAGAGTGGTGGTTTACATGCCATAAATTCTTTGTACGAGCAGCCCTTACGCTCTCCCAATTTCTCCTTAGCTACATTAGCATTATCTTCCAATTTCTTGATTCTCTCGTCAACAACCGATAGTACCGTATTTTGGATCTTATCAATAAAACCAGGTAAGCTATTTTCGATTGCCTTTCCCACTTCCTCGGCAATCACTTCTCTCATTTGCTCGGTGACTCTAGGCACCGCATCATCATTTCCCATATCCGTCATCTTTAAAACTGAAATGTTTACATCATGTGTTAAACATTTCATCTATATCATGTGGTTTATTTACTTTGGTTTTGTCAAGTTCGTAACTTGTTTAACTGTTCTTACTTAATGCACTTTCCGGGTTTGAGTGTGTTAACACACTCTTCCCGTGCATATCAATTTCAGTTTCGTTTACATTAAAGAACCTACTAAAATGAGTAACTCTTACCGGATATTGGTCAAGCCCGAACCGAACACACTTTGTTAATAACCTTGAGCTCTGATTACCAACTTGTAACGCCCGTTTACATTTTCAACAATTATATAATAGAAGGTACTTAATTATATATAAATATACCTTGAACTACATAAGTACAAATAAAAGTTTATAAGTAACACCTACTAGTTATCTACTGACTAGTTTAAACATTCCAAAACATAGTTAACAATTTATTTACAACATCATCATAGTCTAGACAAGGTTAAGTTTAACGCGGAAGCTTCAAAATTTTAGTGTTCGGTTCTTGAAAGCATGCTTGATCACCATCCGGAATGTCCACATCATTACCTATAGTCAAAACCAACTATAATGTTAGTTTTGACATTGAAATGAAGTGTATAAACAAGTTCCTGTATCAGGAAATTTTGAGTCATGGGTACAGGACCAATAAATAATAAAAAAAATTAAAAATTTTCCAGCCTTGATTCTGCCGCGTGTCGCGGTGGAGTTCATTAAGTCTGTCGCGACTCGCGGCAGCTCCCGCGTGTCGCGGGGGATTACATGGAATCTTCCGCGTGGCGCGGGGAACCAGTTTTCCAGCAGATGCAGGTCTGTGTCCTGCATTTACTGCCAGCTCCGGAAATTCAGATTTCTTACTTCAAATGACCATAACTTTTGACTCGTAAGTCCGTTTTAGGTGATTCTTTTTCCTATACGTCTGTAAATTCATTACAGATCTAACTATGTAGATTTCACATCACGCATCTCGCATTACCAGCGATTGTTCATGATTTCCTTATTTCAATTATCCAACCCATTAGTAATAGTTGTATAATATTACATTTCAGTTTTCCTATTATTCTTAAACATGGTTACCCAATTCCCGGGCTTGTAACCTTGGCATATTTACGCCATTCATGGCTTTGTGTTCCCTTAGAACTAAAAGCTCGTTCCCGCGGAATCCAAATGTTCCGTTTCGAGCAACATTTACAACTTACTTCTATAGTTTGACCCAATATCCCGGATTCACAACTTGAAGTATCATGGGCAAATTCGTAACTGTGGTGCAATCCAACACCTTTCAACATACGAGACTTTCTAGTTACTATCTCTATGATTCTTTTGATTACATCAATTCGACTCGTTTGACTATTTAGTGAAAACCATCACTTTATTAACAAGTCAAATCCAATTCTCAATCTTTATTTTGACTCGTTTGGTGGTCAAGTGAACTTCGTCACTATAAAGACACATCAAACGTATCTATTACACTACGACTTTATTTATACACTAAACCCAAACAAATATGCATAAGTTAACGAGACTATGTCACGTACCTTTAAAGCACACCTTTTCCACGTGTATCTCCTCCGGCGTGTCCGTTTGACGTTCCGGATTCCTTGCCTAAAGAGTTAAATTCATAACAAGTTTAGAACTCTTTCATAAGCTTTAACGCATTATTTCTTAACATAGTCAAATCTGCGTTTTCACCCAACCTTTAACATTTTAACCCTCATTTAGGCGTTTTATCAAACACCTAGCGGGTCAGATTTCTACATGATCTAAACCAAGTTCATGACTTGAAATTATCACCAAAATTAACTTCAATTAGACAATATACACATATTTTAACATCAATAATTTAGAGATTATCTCATAATTTCAGTTTACACTAGAACAAGAGTCTTAATCCTAGTGTTTATCAAGTTCTACTAACTTATTAACCACCCACTATAGTGATTTTGATCCATACAATTATCATGCAAGATTTTGACAAGAAATCATCTAGGGTTTGTCCCTAAACCTTATATCACTTCCAATTTCATGTTTACAACACATAATTAAGCTCAACATTCGATTTCAATCACATGCAAGAACTTTGGGTTGAATCAAAACAACCTAATTTGACATACCTTATGATCCCCTTGACGAGGTGATCACGATTCTATGTTCAGATTTCGATTTTAACTTGGTTTGAGCCTTCAATTTGAGAGATTAGTGAATGTTAGGGTTTTGAGAGTGGGGGTCGCCCTCTCCTGCCTTTTGATCGAACCAGGACCTCAAAAAATGGGGTGTTTGGTTTTTTTTTATTTTTACTAACTTAGTAATATAAGTTTCAATTTTGACAACCTAGGCCCCTCCACTCTTATTTAGTTTATATCCTTGGCTTTTAACTCATTCGTGTGTTACTACAAGACTCCTAACTAACTGGGTTATTTATCCTAGTTAGCTTATTCTTGTTTATTATACACTCTATAATTCTTATGTAATGTTTTATATTTTTGGGGTGTTACTGTTTAAGCTATTTATGTGTTTTTTTAATACCTAAACTTAAACAATAAAGTTAGGAAATTAATACAAAGTAACCTAAGTGTTATTTTTGTAGATTTAAATATATGTATATATATGTATATGCTTCCTGGATGTATTGTTTTGTTTTAATTATTCTGTGATATTAATAACTGAAAATGTTTACAATTTGGATGTCGAATGAAGTATCTAATAATCCAGAAGTTCATACTAATAATGAAAATCCTTTGGATAAAAATTCTATAGAAAATATAATAGCACAACGAATAGCTAATGCTATACCTTTAATAATTAAAGCAGTTAAATACCCCGTAGAACCCACCAAAGCTGTGAGTAACAAGCATACTCATAACGACAGTTTTAGCCATAGTGTCAATGGAGACAATGATGATATTATCAAAACCCCATTTCCCAAGAAATTGAAGGCGATGACTCTCGGGTGTACCTACAAAGAATTTCTAGCTTGTAAACCAACTGAGTTCGCAGGCAGTGAAGGAGCCACGGCTGCTCTACGATGGTTGGAAAAGACGGAAGCTGTTCTTAGAATCAGCAAATATGCAGAAGAAGATAAGGTGATGTATGCGTCCAACCTCTTTAAGGAAGAAGCCTTAGAATGGTGGAATGCAATTCTTCAGGCAAAAGGAAGTGACATGGCTTATGCCATGAACTGAGAATAATTCAAGGAAATGGCAGAAAGGAAATTTTTTCCTTCTTATGAAAAGGAACGAATGGCTAACGAGTTCCTAAATCATAAAATGATAGACGTGAATTGTCGTGAATATACGACAACTTCTCCGAGTACGCAAGAATGGTACCAACTCTGGCTTCACCAGAGCCCGTATTAATTTCTCATTATATTTGGGGATTAGTTAGCGAAATCCGAGACATGGTCAAGGCCACTAGACCACAGACTATTGAAGAAACAGTTGAACTAGCTAACATCCTGACAGATGGACTAATCCGCATAAAAGAAGAAAACAAGAATAAAGAGTTAGCCCAGAAAATTTCCAAAGAATTCAAGAAGAAAGGAACTGAACCGTCATTGGAGCAACCTACCTGCAGAAACTGTAACAAAAAGCACTCAGGAAAATGCCGTTTTAGGAAAAACACCCTACTGTAACTTCTACAAGATGACCGGGCATATGGAGGAAGAGTGTAGAAGGAAAACTAATATTTGTTTCAGTTGCGGAGAAATAGGACACATCAAACCATATTGCCTGAAACTAATCAAAGCACACGACAACAAGGCAAAAACAACAGATGGAGCTAAGAAGAACGCGCGAGCATTCGTACTTACTACGCAAAAAGCAGAAATGATTCCAGATGTAATCGTTGATATGTAATATCTAAGTTAAGTTATTATTTAACCCTAGTATAAATAAAAGATTTTAAATAAACGCATCCTGTCAGGTACTTCCTTTATTCAGAACCATAATAGACTTGCTTGGTCTCCACTTTCGTCGAATCATTTAATTGGTTACGACATCTTGTGGTGGCGTTTTCTTTAATTTGAAGCTTGAGCTAATCTCATTTTCACACCTGATGTAGGGATTTATTTTCTGTTGGTTCATTATCCTAAACAGTCTTAATACAATTATGTATTAAGAAAATGATACAATAAACTCTACTGTATTTCGGTGTATCCTTGCAATTCAATAAATGTCAACACACTATTTTTTCTCTTGTTATGGTTCGATAGTTAACAAATCATTTCGTACTTTTATTTCATTTTGAGCTTGTTGATTCTGAATCTTCCTCAGTTGACAATCAAAGTAAATTTTCTTTTGACAGTGAATTTTATTATTTCTAAAAGTTATTTACAACTTGTAAACAATCAATTTAGAGATCTATTGGTCAAAAACATCTCTTTTGATTTGACCCATGTAAACTTAGACACCTTGGAAACTATATCATTTCATCTTGTTCCTTTGACATCGATTTTTGAAATAATTCAGTTGAACCATTAAGTCCAATTTATTGTAAAACTCATATTCACAAAATTTGCTATTTTGATTCTGTACCATTTACCTTAATACTGTTCTTATTGACTAAGACATGGCATAACTCTAAAAGAGACATCGTAACCCAAATCTCGAGGACGATATTTAAAAAAAGGTGGGGAGGATGTAACATTTCATTATTTTATCATATAAAAATTATAGGTTGTTAAATTTATTAACGATTAGTAGCTAGTTTTATTTTTCGACTCATATAGTTTTAAAAACTATTTTATATATAACTGGTTGGAATGTTATACTGATTAATGGGTGTATATGTGTGACATTTCTATTTTCTATATTAAAATAAAGTATATAAAACTTATATTATTAGACGGGTAGATTACGGGTAAGTTGAATGTTAGAAATATGAAGTACCTAGATGGGCCTAGGAACCGTTTAATAATTAAATTATAAAAATACATTATATTTGAAGTATAAGGTTTGTAATGATCGACCTCATCAATTGAATGAGGGGAGAATTGTCTTTATAATAATGAATATACAATCACTCCTATAAATGACCAAGATGCAACATCGCACGAAATTGCTCAAACTGTGCACGTGGAAGACTTTTAGTAAAAATATCTGCCACCTGAAGATTGGTTGGAACAAATTTAGTATAGAGCTTCCATGAACTGACAAGTTCCCTGATAAAATGATAATCCAAGTCAATATGTTTGGCACGCTTGTGAGAAACAGGATTTTGAGTCATGAACAAAGAACTTTTATTATCACAAAGCAACGTAGGCTGATTGTGACAATTGTGCTCTTTAATCGATGTTCAATGTAAAACAATGTTAATTATTGATAAAACAATGTGTTTTGTTGTATTATGTGTGTATTTATGTTTGATGATTTTACGATTTGATTCGATTCCGATTTCAAGCTTTAAATCGCTTTCTGGAAGGTTATACGCAAACTGGCATAAACGCAGTCAGTTTAACGCAAAAAACACTTTGGAATAGTTAAATAGGCTTAACATACCTTAAATAACCTTCACATAACTTAGAAATAAGTTTTGGATGGTTTGGTGTGTCGAAAACAAGTTTGTTCGATCGCAGGGACTATTTGTGTCAAACTACGAAACTATACCGATTTGTATAGTAAAGAACATTCCAAAACTTGATCATAAGTTAAACATACCTTAAATATCCTTTACATAGCTTAGAAATAGGCTTTGAGGGGTTCAGTATGCTAAAACAAACTTTATTGATCAATAGGGACTAAAAGCGTCAAAAAGTGCATAAGCTTGCATTTTGGCGCATATCTTACGTTCTGAATATATCCGGACATCCAAAAATTTATGTAATCATTAAAATATTTTATTTTAGTGATTTGAACGCAAAAACGCCATTCGTCGCAAATTTTGGATCGTACACGCGTTCGTTACGACTTCCGTCGTAATTAACCGAATAACGCAACCGTACGACCAAACGAACCGACATCCGAGATATTTTTGAGCATATTTTAAGTTCCATATACTTTAAATTCATTTAGACTTTTGAAATGGGGTTAACGAGGCTTAAACGTGTCAAAACTGCATCGAAAACCAAGTTTGGGGCTTTAGGGACTAAATCTGCCATTTTTGAAAGTTGCTGGTCTGCAAGGTGGATGCGGACCATATGGGTATGTGGATGCAGTCCGTATCCATGTCCCAGATCAGCAGAATTGTAGAAAAATTGAATCTGGTCATTACCACTTGTTCCAATGGTTTTCAACCCCTGATTTGGATGCTATGGGCTGGTTTGTGTGATGAACAAGTCCTCCAATCATTCTCTAACAATTGTATGGCCAAGATCTTTCCCTCCTTATCAAGAAATGATCCTAACGGTGAACCGAAAACTATAAATAGGCATGCCCTCATTCCATTTTTCCTCACATTTGATCTGAGATTTCTCTAAGTTGATGTGATTATTCACTGCATACCTGAGAATACTTGGAATCAAATCTCTTTGGACCCTTTGTAAGTCCTCTTTCGTTCTTTTATTGCTTTCCGAGCATGAAAGTCAAACAGTGTTTGACTTTCTGCTTTGACCACGAGTTGGTCAACACGAAGTCCGTTTGAACTTCGCAACGTGAGCGTAATCACGATGGTTATAGTCCTTAGTGACTATACCTATTGATTACCACGTTGACTAGGCGTAGTGACGAGTCGTAGTTTCGGTCAAAATGCGCATTTAAGCGTATTTTGCAACCAAACTACTCTTGGTATCAAAACACTTTGTTTTGATATAAAAACCTGTTTTCTAACTTAGTTAAGCATGTTTTAACATGCTTAGCTCGTCACTTTTAGTTTAGTGCTTGTTTAGAGTCGTAAGTCAAGCGGTCTAAACCACCGCTTAGACTTTCGAACTCGACCCGTTTGGTCGATCATTAGGATCCGACCAAGCATGTTTGGTGACCATAGTTGTATAGGGAATAACCTTCCGTGGTTATACCTTATGGTCACCTAGTTTAAGTAGTTGTATGTTAGGTAGTTTATATGCCTTAGGTAAATGACCAAAATGCCCTTTTCATGCATAATTGGATTTTAAGCATATGTAACCTAAACATTTGTCACTTAACTGATTATGCAACATATTTAAGCATGTTTAGGCATATAATACTTGTCATAGGACTAGTTAGACATCTCGAATGCGCTTTTGCGCGAACAATGCGTTAAAGTAGCGTAATGTCACGCCCCGCATAAATTCAGCTCAAAAATTCAGCATTCTAGAACCTTCCGGGGCCATCTACACGCTTCAAGAGCCGCATGGAAGACTCCGGAACAACCCGTATTTTTCCAGCAATATGGAGACACTAAGAAACACAAAATAACAGCCAAGAAGGGCCTAGAATCTGCTGGAAATGGCTGGATATATCAGCCATAAAAATCTGCCAAAGAACAATCTAGAAACTTAGTGAAATATCATGATATTATGTATGAAATATCTAGATAATTAGTCTTGATATTTTGTAAAGAGTATTCTAGATTAAGAATACTCTAGATAGTCCTTCAAGCACTATAAATAGGGCTCATGGGTGCTCATTTGAAGTATCCCCAAATACTTGTAAACATCTAGCACACTTGTAATCTCTCTTTGTTAATACAAAGCTTTTATCTTGTATACTTGTGTTCAAGTATTACAAGCAACCCACTTGCGATCCAACGTTCCCTTTAGCAACTTCCATAATCAAAACCCAACGACACTAAGTCGGCTAGGCTTACTTAGACCGTGTTCTAAGGCCGCACGCGAGTTGAAAGACTAACTCCGTGACAAGTGGTATCAGAGCGAAGTTTCGATCCATCTAAGATGGCTGATGATAAGACTCAACTTATAACCACGGCTGGTGGAGAAGAGACCCGTGGGCGCGATGACACTCGCAAAGGAGGAAGAAAGAATCGAGACATGTCCAAGGACTTGGTCGCAAGCTTAGACAAACGTGTGGAAGACGTGGAGACATCGATAGCTGAATTCAAGACACAAGTTGAAGAATTCAAGGCTGAAGTCGATATCTTCCAGACAAACACTAACGAGTCGCTGGAACAAATAGGTAGCGAGCTCGGCGAATTAAGAGACGACATCAAACTTGCTATGCAAGTCATGCAAGCTGAATTAAAAGAGATGTTTATGAAGGAGCTGGGGCAGGTACAAAGCAATATAGAGAGCAAGTTTGCTGAAAAATTCAAGGA
Source organism: Helianthus annuus (assembly GCF_002127325.2). NCBI lineage: Eukaryota > Viridiplantae > Streptophyta > Magnoliopsida > Asterales > Asteraceae > Helianthus > Helianthus annuus. The sequence continues at coordinate 120,656,537 of NC_035437.2, forward strand.
ATTGCAAATGGAACTAAACATTTGCAAACAAGCACTAGCAAACCGAGGCGACACCATCATTACTTCAAAGACTGAGGTCCCAAAGCCATCTCCGTTTGTTGGAAAACGGGAGGCACGAGCCGTTGACGACTTCATTTGGGAGATCGAGCAGTACTTTGAAGCTATAGACATCGTTGACGATGGCAAGAAAATCAAGACGGTGACCTTATACTTAAAGGAAACCGCGGCTTTATGGTGGCGACGGAAGCACATGGAGATCGAAAAAGGTATGTGCACCATCAACACTTGGGCTGATTTTGTAAAAGAAATTAAAAAGCAGTTTTATCCGGAAAATGCCGAACACGATGCAAAGATTCGGCTACGAAACCTTAGGCAAAAGGGTAGCATCAAAGATTATATCAATGAATTCACTACCCTTGTGCTTGAGATTCCGGACTTGTCGCCCAAGGATGCTCTCATATACTTTGTAGATGGCTTGCAACAATGGGCCAAAACCGAACTTGAACGACGAAATGTTCAAGACTTATCATCAGCAATCTCTGTTGCTGAAAACTTGCATGACCGTAATGAAAGTCGTTCAACAAGATCAGCAACTACAGAGACTGGCGATGCAAAAGGTGGGGGAGCAAAACCCACCAACCAAAATCAATACCGGAAGAATGATGACCGGGCATTAACATTATATAACAAAGGAAAAGCCATAAACAAAGGCTGCTTCCTTTGCGATGGGCCTCATGATGCACGAGATTGCCCAAAGAAAGCAAGATTAACGGCCTTAATAAAGACCGGCGATGATGAACCTGACGAAACCGAAGAGGTTCGTCTAGGCGCAATGCAACTTCAAGTTCTCAATGCATTAACCCAACTAACGGGAAAACCCTTGGAGATGGCAAAACAAACTAACCCGACAACCATCGAGGGCAACACAAAGAGACAAGGTCTTCGCTTTGTGAGCATAGAAATAAAAGGAGAAACCCTTAAGGCGTTGGTGGACACCGGTGCCAGCCACAACATTATGTCACTAAGTGAAGCAAAAAGACTCGGCTTAAGGATCACCCCACAAGAAGGTTGGATTAAAGCCGCTGATGGAGAACCCATACTGATCGAAGGTATTGCATGGGGCGTAAAGGCCAAGATCGGGGAATGGGCAGGCAAGTTACACTTCTCGATTGTACCAATCGACAATTACGACATCATACTCGGGTTAGATTTCTTTGAGAAAGAAAATGTCTTCCCAGCACCATTTCTAAATACACTTTACATCCTCAAAGGAGATAAAGTGTACGCCACACCCTTGGAGTCCAACACAAGGAACCGAGGCAAAACGTTATCCGCAATACAACTCATGAAAACTCGTGAGGCATTTGGGCATCGCAACGAGGACGTTGCGAATTTAGGTGGGGGAGGATGTCACGCCCCGCATAAATTCAGCTCAAAAATTCAGCATTCTAGAACCTTCCGGGGCCATCTACACGCTTCAAGAGCCGCATGGAAGACTCCGGAACAACCCGTATTTTTCCAGCAATATGGAGACACTAAGAAACACAAAATAACAGCCAAGAAGGGCCTAGAATCTGCTGGAAATGGCTGGATATATCAGCCATAAAAATCTGCCAAAGAACAATCTAGAAACTTAGTGAAATATCATGATATTATGTATGAAATATCTAGATAATTAGTCTTGATATTTTGTAAAGAGTATTCTAGATTAAGAATACTCTAGATAGTCCTTCAAGCACTATAAATAGGGCTCATGGGTGCTCATTTGAAGTATCCCCAAATACTTGTAAACATCTAGCACACTTGTAATCTCTCTTTGTTAATACAAAGCTTTTATCTTGTATACTTGTGTTCAAGTATTACAAGCAACCCACTTGCGATCCAACGTTCCCTTTAGCAACTTCCATAATCAAAACCCAACGACACTAAGTCGGCTAGGCTTACTTAGACCGTGTTCTAAGGCCGCACGCGAGTTGAAAGACTAACTCCGTGACAGTAAGCTACCTTAATGGGTCGTAACGGGTTGAAAGCACTTAGGTTGGGTTCGGATCTAGAATGTAGGCTTTGTTAAACCATATCATATGAGTTCCAATACTCATTTGGTTTCCAAGACCTCATTATGTCCGATCTTCCGATTTAGGTGTCGATTTATTTATCTAGTGATTCGATTATTAGGTGCTGCTTGAGTTTCCTTGGTTTGATTGAGCTTGTTGAGTTCTTTAGATTGAGGATACTTTGCACTTCAATGTGAGTACATAGTTCCCCTATTTTACTGTTTTTGATTGTTTTGGGGTGACTCATATGTATTAAAACGATTTCGATATTTTAAACGATGGTTTCAAAAACGATTTTAAATGGTTTATATTAAACTAATAACGATTTCGATAATGTGAACAAACTTGTTGGTTGTAGTTACATAACGAATGACATTCATTAATTTTGGCCGAACCGACCAGTATTAGGTTATGGTACCATAGGATCTGACAAATCCCGTTATCAGACTACACCCATGGTTATGTGTGGGGGTTATGTAGGTAACGACCGAATCCGATGACTGTTAACTTACCCTTTGGTGGTTTGTTAATGCGAGAAACGAGATAGACGAGTCATGAAGGTTTGAATGTTATTAGCGAGACGACCATAAGTAGTTTCACAATTAAAACGAATACGATTTTGGGACGAGTTAGACGATTTGAGACGACTTAAACGAGATAAACGATTTGGATAAACGATTGGTTTTGGGTAGTGATTAGATAATGGGACGGGTGTAACACGATAAAAGCATGGTAGATACGCCGCTGGTACATCTTATATATAAGTGCTTTTATCATATTACATTCTGTGTCATTATTTATTTCACTTGGGAAACGATTTTCGAAACGATGTCACACAACGAGGTTTTCGAAACGATATAAACCATACGAGATTTATTAACGAGTTTTTACGAGATGTTTTACGAATTGGTTTACTAAAACAAATGTTTTGGAGTTAAGAATCATAGTTACGAGATTTTATAAACTATAACCAACTTGATTTGAGTTGGTTAATCTTGTTGCAATACACTTTTCAAATAAAGTTTGTATTTTGACTCTTGTAGTCTAATGAGGTACTGCAACATATAAACGAGCCATGAATCCGATACTCTTATAAAACCTATGTGCTCGCCAGCATTTCTTGCTGACTTTGTTTTTACATATGTTTCAGGTAATGTTGCTTGATGTTGATTGCTAGGAAGCTTGAGTCACTTAGGATCTGGACGTGGCCTTAGTGACATAAAAACAATAATAGACGATATGTAACTTGTTTGTTTGGTTTTAAGACAATGTACATTACTCAATAATTCAATAAAATGAAACTTTTGTATCCATGGTTGTGAAACAATAATTCTGTTACAACACTCCCTGACGTTTCCGCCACGGTTTGTTGTTTTAACGTGGTCGGGGTGTGACACCAATCAGGAGGCAATGCATGAAGTTCTCTCAGAAGATGAGTAATCCAAACGATTTCAGCTGCAGTATTTGCCATTGCCCTATATTCAGACTCACGACTAGAGCGAGAGACGGTAGGCTGCTTCTTCGCACTTCAAGAGACAAGATTTCCTTTTAAGAAAATCGAATAACCATAAGTAGAACGACGAGTATCCAAACAATGAGCCCAATCCGCATCTGAATAGCCAATAATGGAAGAAGTGTGAATCAATAAAGGATGGTTCGTCAAGAAAACTTGTAATATCCAGCGAAGAAAGATCAATATCCTGAGATGAGCCTGAAAAAGGATGAACCGATTCATTGAAACGGGCATGACGTGAAATAAAGATCCTCGAAGTAGACGGATCAAGACAGCGATAGCCCTTGTGTTGTGGACTGTAGCCAATGAAAACACAAGAAAGACTTCGAGGCTCAAGTTTATGCTTGCTGTAATCACGAAGATAAGGAAACACTTGACAGCCATAAGTACGAAAATTATCATATTGAGGATGCTGCTTGAATATCAACTTGTATGGTGATTCATTGTCCAATAAAGGGGTGGGCAGGCGGTTGATAATATAAACTGCATGAAGATGAGCATGAAACAACATTGCTAAACCAGTTTCCATAATATGACGATGTTTCCTTTCAGCTCACCCATTTTGTTGAGGCGTATAAGGACATGAAAAACGATGAAAAGTACCATTGTCCTCAAATATTTTCCGAACCGTATGATTAACGAATTCAGTTCTTCCATCACTTTAAAAAGTCTTAATCTTTCGTGAACATTGTGTTTGAACAAGGTTGAGAAAAACTGGTAAGACAGAATAAAAATCCGTCTTTGATTTGAGGGGATATAACCATGTAAATCTTGAGAAATCATCAATAAATGCAACATAATAACGATAGCCATCTCTAGAACAAACGGGTGCAGGACCCCACAAATCACAATGAACCAAATCCAATGGTGAAGAAACACGTTTCAAATTAACATCAAAAGATAAACGTTGTCCTTTAGCAAGTTGACAAGGAGTGCAAAGTATGGGTTTTGGTACAATGAAGTAACATTCAAAAAACCTAATTTATGTAATAAAGAAATAATACTAAAGGCAACATGTCCTAGCCGAGCATGCCATAACTCGTAGGAAGCTTTATTTGAACGTTCACGAGATGCAACAAAGGCTTGTGGTGAGTCTTTGAGCACGTACAATCCCTCTTCACAAGTACCTTCAGCGAGAACCTGTTTGCTTACCCGATCCTGAATATGAAAATAAGAATCCGAAAATAAGACATCAACTGGATGATCTTTGGTTAACTTGCTTATAGACAATAGCTTCTTCGTAAGACCAGGAACCACAAGAACATTATGTAGAGTAATATTGCTAGCAATTTTAGACGTGCCTGTATGTGAGATAGGAAGAGTCTTACCATTACCAAAAACAACACAATTTTTACCTTTATATGGAGCCGAATTTTGAATAGTATCAGTAGGAGGAACCATGTAATCGGTGGCACCGGAGTCAACACGCCAATCAGGAGAGTCATTTGTTACATGACATTGGGCTTGAAAAGCTTTTGCCAATGATTCATCCGAAGGAGCCTGTGAAGCAAAAGAATGAAGCTGGGGACAAGCATTAGCATAATGCCCGTTGGTACGGCAAAGCTAACAATGAGGGGTTCTACGCTGCTGCTGTTGACCACGACCACGTCCGTGAGAAGACCCACGGCCAGCAGAATAAGAGCCACGACCGCGGGAACCATTGCAGGACTGCTGAGCATTGAAAGCAACATCAGGGGTGTCGGTTCCATAAAGGGACTGTATAAACAGTTCTTGACTTTCAGTTTGTGCAACAAGGTCACGAAAGGAGGGACAACTCCTAGCCGTACGAATAATGGTCGAATAAACTTCATAGGCCGGTCCAAGACCACACAGGTAGCAGGGTAAACGATCCATCTCATCAACTGGAAGACCGATAGCTGCAAGTTGGTTACATAAAGATTTAAAATGGCGATAATAGTCACTAACCGAAGACGTACCCTTTTTGATCAAGCGGAGAGAATCACGTAGGGAGTGAATACGTTCAACCGAAGCGTTACTATAAGCTTGTTCAAGTGCTGACCAGATTTTGGAAGCGCATTTGAGACCCAATACTTCGGCAACGGCTTCCTCGGTGAGCGAGGATTTGATCAGAAGAATAGCTTTCTGATCCTTGTCTAACTAGGCGATAGCAGCAGGGTTGGAAGAGGTCTTGTAGTCAACTGTGATTTCAGCAGGAGGCGATGAAGCATCAGCAGAAACATGGTCCGATAACTTGTGAAAATCGAGGACCAACAGGATCTGTTCTCTCCAAACAAGATAGTTAGAGGATGAGAGTTTCATATGCATCATGTGATTGAATGCGATCATGGAGAAGGGGGTTTCAGAAGATGTAGAAGGAGACGCCATGGGAAAGCCGGTGACAAGAGATGGGGAAAATGGAAAGAAAAAGAAGGGGATGGTAGGGTTTTTAGGCTGATACCATAAAAGGTTTGTAATGATCGACCTCATCAATTGAATGAGGGGAGAATTGTATTTATAATAATGAATATACAATCACTCCTATAAATAAGGAGATATACAATAATAATAAAAGAAACATAACAGTATAACACAAGAATACAATTATTCTCTAATATGAACCTACTCCGTTTTTAATGAAACTTGGATCAAAATGTAGATAAGATTATTCTCATTCTAATGACATATTCATTGTTTTATAAAACATCATATTTTAAAAATTATACGCGCCAAATAAGTGAAGCAGCTGAATTAATTATAAAAATAAAATATTAAAATAATCAATTCTTACAAATTAAGGAATGTTGTACGTGTATGCATGCATTAATATTGCATGCATACGTGTAGGCTCCATATCCTTCCAAGAAGTTGGAAGTTCCATATAAATAGGAACAGACAATGAGTTTCCAAACATTTCCTTTCCTGTCTTCTTTGTCACCCTCCTCTCCCTCTTTAAATTCTATTTTATTTTTATTTTTAACCTATAATAATAAAGCCCTGTCCCGTTTTAAGTGTTTTAACCCCTGATCACTGATACCCTGTCCGATTGATCCGGAGCCTCGTAACGCATGTCAAGGCTCTGCCTGACTAAGTCCGTTGGGGTTCTGTCTCGTGACGTAGGGATAAAGTTGAATTGGGTTACTATACTTAACACGAGTGCATTATATATTTTATTAAATAGCTCAGGAGTTATACCCAAGATTATACCAGGAGGCTTTCTAGTTGAACCCTAAAGTTACAAAGTGAGTTCATTCTCTTTTTCTCACAGTTTGTGAGTCATTCCCCTTTTTATCACCTTTTTGTGATACAGTTATATTTAAAAATGCTTTCCAAAATCCTAAATATTTATCAGTTATACTTACAGTAATTAAATTTTTGTATTCTGCAATAACTGCTGGTATGGGAGGTTTTATATATATTACTTGACCCTCGTTACTATTGGCCAAAAAGTTAACCAATAGTAGCATGACCACAAGCACGGGGAAATTGTGGCACAGTGCCCATAACCTATAACTAATATTATTTTTACATTAAATAATTAATAAATTTAATGTATGATTAAAATAAATCTAAATAGTGTGTATATAAAATAGAGCTTTATTAATCATTATTAAAGTATACTAGTTACATTAAAGAAAATATATTTAATAAACTTAAATTACTATTAACATTATAAAAGAATGTATATCATAATAAAATATGTCAAATATGATATATTCTACTTTTATATACTAAGATTATATTTTAAATCTTTGTCGCATTAATATATTAAGTAATAATATCACAATTCTTTAATTTAATATATTAGAAAATGATATATTTCATTTTCTGGGCTAATTGATTTTGTGCCATAGAAAATATATTTGAAAAAGTAATGTCATGTGACACTACTAAGTTCAGAGTCACTAGTTGAGAGAATGATCAACAGTGACATGACCAAAGGCACTAGTTGAGAGAATGATCAACATTGTTATGACCATATGCACTAGTCGAGAGAATGATCAACAGTGTTATGGCCAGAGTCACTAGTTGAGAGAATGATCAATAGTGTTATGACCAGAGTCACTAGTTGAAAGAATCATCAACAGTGATATGACCAGAGTCACTAGTTGAAAGAATGATCAACAGTGATTTGATCACCGTCACAGGAATCGCCTAGTGACAGATATTTTGAATAATAGTAAAATATGATTACTTGATAAATTCACTATTGGACGAAAGTGAGCCAATAAGTGATATGACCACGGCCATATCGGAACTGCCACCATCTGTCAAATAATGATTGAGTTGGGTAAATATAAACAAATATAAAAACATTGATGTTGTACAGTATAACAATATATTTTTATGAAAATGGAATGAACTCGCCAGTATTTATTACTTATTACTGATAAAATATTTTCAAAACGTGTTTTAGGTAATTTGCTGTAAAGATAATAATAGCCAGCTAGCTATGGAGCACTGAAGGCTTAAATAAAGTGGTTATAAATATCTGAATAAAAGAAGAAATTATGTTTTATTTATTTGGGTTTATCCATATAAAAATAATTGAATGGAATACGGGTTTTAGCCCATTTGTTTAAATATTAAAGAGTGAACTGCCATTTTGGTCCCTGAGGTTTGGTTACTTTTGCCACTTTAGTCCAAATCTCAAACCTTTTGCATCTGGGTCCCTGTGGTTTCAGTTTTATTACCATTTTGGTCCAAAAATGAAATCAGGTCATACTTGTCTTATAAAATCCTGCAATTTTGTCATTTTCCTCAGGGGCAAATCAGAACATATTTGTCTTATAAAATATGGTATTTATTTATTAAAAAGAAATGATCATTTTGCCCCTGCGGAAAATGACAAAATAACAGGATTTTACAAGAAAAATATGACCTGATTTCATTTTTGGACCAAAATGGCAATAAAACTGAAACCACAGGGACCCAGATGCAAAAAGTTTGAGTTTTGGACTAAAGTGGCAAAATTGACCAAACCACAGGGACCGGGACCAAACTGGCAGTATACTCAATATTAAAAGTTTGGTGTTTTAGAAACTCTGAAATCATTTTCTAACTACGATCCTGATGAAAAATTTTCTGTTGCGTAATTAATAAACACCGGTAACACTTGACTGGCTCACAACTCCCGCTCCCAGGGTGGGGTCGGGGGCTGTGACTACCAGTCATTTAACTCTAAAATATTATATGTCGTTTGCTTGGTAAATTTCTAAATCAAGTAAACTATAATTTACGTACTTGTGGTTTGGTGTGAGGATAAACTTGCGTCCTTATTTTAAGATGTTGGACATTTGAGTCCTTATCATTTGTTTTTCGCTACGTTTCGTGTTATTCTGTCATCTCACCATCAGTGTAGCTGTTAAAAAGTGAGTGAAAAGTCATTTTACCCTTTATTATTCTTTTATTATAAAAGCCACACACACCCGCCCCTAACCCCCTCTTTCTCCCCATAACCACCACCGGAAAATATCCAACCACCGGTTACCACTATCGCCGCCACAACTCCACATGTCACCCTACAAGAAGGCGTAGTCCTCCCTGTGTGTCGCTGCCACCACCAAATTTGGATTGCAAATCCAAAGCACTTTCAAAAATCAAAACCCTTCTACAAGTAATTAATATTTCGCTAAAACATAAAAAAAAAGATTAAACTATGTAAAATGGATCCATTTGGGTGATGATAGTGCCTGAGAATGTTTGGAGGTAGAAGGGAAGTCGACCATAGAGGCCTTTTAGGGAGAGAAAGTTAATTTAAACGAGGAATGTTTGCTTCCATGTCATCATTCAAGTTGACAAATTTCTAAAACCGACATGAAGTATTTACAGCTCTAACAAAGATGACACCTTTAACCAGAATTTAAAATTAAAGCAAAATCAGTGAATTCAGATAGGCCCCAATGAACATAGTTGATCGATTGATGGATAGATCGGTTCTTGATAAAGTCATTGACTCTGAAATTGGGGAAAAGGTGAATCAATTAGAGAAAAATAAGAAGAGACAAAGACCATATAGAAGTGATGACTTTGAAGGTGTTTATGTGGGGATATTTTATATATGCGTTGTGTAAATTGGTTGAAAGTTCGGTTGCTTTAATGTGTATACACGTGTTGATGTATTTCTTATTTCTGACATTATTGGTGATTGAAATTTGATTCACTGCATTCAAACAAAACATAGACTCATCATATCCAAACCTAACTACCATTACATATGTTCAAAACATTACATATTAAACATCAGTACCAAATCCCAAAAACCTTGAAATAGCCCAACAAACATAAATAAAACAACAGACCAGGCCTTCTTTTTTCCCCTACCCTACTTCTTTTCAACCTTCACCTTTTGGACATTTTTATCCTCACCACTTTTTTTCACTGTTTTGTCTTCACACCCTTCTTTTGTTGATCAGGTGGCACACCTGTAAAGGTCCAGCTGTTGTTGTGGCCTTTTCCTTTACACCTACCACAAGATCCTTGCATATTTTTCTGGGATAACATGCCTACCCTCTACACATCCTCTTTCTCAACCACTAATATCTTTCTTTTCTTTTTTGGTCTGCCAACTGGCTTGTGATATTTTGGTGCTGTGATTTTAGTGGGAACCTGTGATTTGATCCAAAGACACATGCCATTGATGGGAAACACTTTGAAGGAGTAAACTTGTTTTCATGTATCAAGATGGTATACTGGATGCACCTAGGACTCTGGAATCCGAACTTTCTAACCATAACTTTTCATATTCCATATGGTAGCAACAACATGGGAACATGGAATTCCAGTGATCTCCCATCTCCTGCATGTGTAGGTTTTATGTGCCATGTCTACCACACATTTCCACTACCCTGGTCCTGCAACACCATACTTATCCCCTCCATTCCAGCTAACCCTGCAACCTGTAGCATTTTTCTTGATCTCATCAAATAGTTCTATAACAAATGGTGTGAGAGGCCCATCAGTCTTGTCAATAACTTACAATACATTGACTATTCTCCTCATGCAGTACTCCCTGATGTATTCTAAGATTGTGATGATTGGTTTATCTCTTCCATCAAGGATTTTAGAGTTAAACACCTCACACATGTTATTGAGAAATACATCAGATTTTCCCCTTCCTACAAACAAAGCAATACTGAATAATTTAACTGAGTTTTCACATATAAGGACAATTATACTAAGAAAACAGGTACTGACCTGAGAAATGTGATCTGGACCAGTGTTTAGGGTCTATCTTAGACAACCATAGATGTGCCGTTGTGTTCATTCTTTTCAGTTCTTCAATTGTCTTCTCAAAACCCTTCTACAAGTAATTAATATTTCGCTAAAACATCAAAAAAAAATTAGACTAAACTATGTAAAATGGATCCATTTGGGTGATGATAGTGCCTGAGAATGTTTGGAGGCAGAAGGGAAGTCGACCATAGAGGCCTTTTAGGGAGAGAAAGTTAAGTTAAAAGAGGAATGTTTGCTTCCATGTCATCACTCGTCGACAAATTTCTAAAACCGACATGAAGTATTTAGAGCTCTAACAAAGATGACACCTTTAACCAGAATTTAAAATTAAAGCAAAATCAGTGAATTCAGATAGGCCCCAATGAACATAATTGATCGATTGATGGATAGATCGGTTCTTGATAAAGTCGTTGACTCTGAAATTGGGGAAAAGGTGAATCAATTAGAGAAAAATAAGAAGAGATGAAGAACATGTAGAAGCGATGACTTTGAAGGTGTTTATGTGGGGATATTTTATATATGCGTTGTGTAAATTGGTTGAAAGTTCGGTTGCTGTGAAGGTGTGCGCTCAATCAGGGACCTGGCCCATTAAGCAAGAGGCCCACAACACAGGTGTGCGACTTGGTTAAGGATGTGCGGCTGGATTAAAATATTAATTATAACAATAGCCCTTTTTAGGGGCTGTTTGGTAGCCTCTAAATGGTCATTAAAAGGCTACCTCTTAATGGAACCATTAAGAATTTTACCAATGAAAAGGTAGAAGAATGTGACATGTGATGATTTACCATTCAGAGGTTACCTCTTAACCATTCAGACTTGAGGTTACCTCTTATATATTCAGAGGTTTTAAACCATTAAGAGGTGGCATTGAATGGTCATTAAGAGGCTATCAAACAGCCCTTAGTATTTATTCACACATACATTTTAAGTTGCAAATCCAAATATTCAAACACTTAATCACTTTATATTAATATCACCCTTTTTATATTATTATTAATCATGCATAGATACAACTTACAGTAAGACGAACAGGAAAACAATAGGAGGTGAAACGCGAGTTGTCACGTAAAAGATGACCCAGATCGACCCATTTCGCATTTCGCAAGAAATGGGTCGAAATTTCCATGTGTGCATTTCCAATCCACCATAATAGGCAGGTATTATGTTGCATTAGTCTAGAGTTATAAGAAATTGCAACATTGCAGTGCTTTAGCACACATTTTTTGCAGATTACATGACGTAATTCAGCCTTTCATTATAATAATACCTACTTAAGCATGTAATGCATATTTATCCGCTTCAGAGTCAACTCTTTCTCTACCGAATCAATTCTTTACAATAAAACATTGAATACTAATAACTATTTATAGAAACAACTTGTTCCACTATATATAATAGTTTAATTTAATTTAATACACAAACAATTAAAATATAATGGGAGACATATAAATTACTAGACCTACTGTCTTGACAACTGTTTTTAATTTCTTTAATCTATTTAATCACATATACGCCATTAAAGTGGCCCCTCTAGGTGTAAAAGGACATTATAAAATCAAACAACACTGTGAGAGCCTGATATTATTCACACCTTTCATGGACAAATATGTCCATGTGATATTGGTCAAATGATCCACTGGATCCGGAATTGTTATAATACTTATATGATACAGTCATATTATATATATAAAAACTACAAGGTGTACTCTCTCCTGAAGAGTCCTCTTACAACACACATCTTGTATTTCCGGTACTTTTTCTAGATTGCCCATGTGTATGGAAGTAGGCTGTTCTTTGTGTAGAAAATCCGAGGCGACGGGGTTTCAGGTTTGAGTTTCTTGCTGCTTCTTTTGACGATCTCGTATATTTATTCCAACAAAAATGGCGATAATTAAAGAGTCAGATCACCTCAGAATACCATTTCAAGATATTGAAAAAGCCACTGGAAACTTCTCAACCCTCATTGGAAGGGGTGGCTTTGGCTCTGTTTATAGAGGACAAGTCTCACTCTCTGGGGAACTTACTCCTGTGGCTGTAAAGAAACTTGATAACCTTTCTAGACAAGGGCTTAAAGAGTTTTTAACGGAGATCCGAATGCTCTCTCGTTATAAACATCAAAACCTTGTTTCCCTTGTCGGTTTCTCAGAAGAACAGAATGAAAAGTATCTTATCTATGAGTACGCAGAGCGTGGAAGCCTCGATAGTTACCTAAAACCAACTAAACCATGGTGTCCACTTACATGGAAGCAACGAATTAATATATGCGTTGATGCAGCCAGGGGTTTGGATCATCTCCATAACCATGTTGCAGAACATGAGCGAGTTATTCACAGGGATATTAAAAGTGCAAACATTCTCATCGATCACAACTGGAAAGCTATGATTGCCGATTTTGGGCTTTCCAAAATTGGTCGGACAAATGAGGACGACACATATCTTATTACTAATGCCTGTGGAACACCGGGTTATTGGGATCCAGCATATTTCAATACAGGGATCCTCACCAAAGAGTCGGATATTTATTCATTTGGGGTCGTATTGATTGAAGTCCTATGTGGGAGGCTGTGCATCATAAATGCAAACAATGTTAATAAAGAAGAACGATTTCTTACCCCATTGGCCCTGCGCTACTACAAAGAAGAAAAACTAGATCTAATTATGGATCGTTATCTGAAGTACCACATGAAGTCAGATTCCATGAAAGTCTTTTTGGAGATTGCGTTTCAATGCTTGCAGGATGTGCGGGAACAACGACCTTCAATGGATTTGGTGTTACAGGAACTTGAGAAAGCATTGAAATTGCGAGTAAGTTCAGGTTTGTAAAAAATATACAAATATCATTTCTCTATTCTAAAATTAATCAATATACACTGTTTGGTGTTACAGGAAACTGAGGAATTAGCTGAAATGCAAGTAAGTTATTAGAGGTTCCTTTGTGTTTATTTACATTTGTCTTCTACAATTGAGCTTAAACTAGATATTTTTTTTTTTAAATCAGAGACAATTGACCGATAAACTTGTAGACTAGGAACAAGCCCCTTAAATTGAAGTTGACCTTCAGCTTTTTCAAATTAGAAAAATCGGACCATTGGATGTTGATTAGCCTTCAATTTGTTGATTAGTAATAAAGTATGGAAATGAGGGCTTATAGCTCAGTGGTTATGGAAATGAGGGAAGACTCCTGGCTTTGGTCTTGAGTTCGATTCCTGATCTTTCCGGGTTTTACCGGTTCTTCATTGTCGTGCCCTAGGGCGGGTGAAGGGTCCGATTTTCCCCGGAACTGGTGGCTTGGTGGGCTAGGGGCTCCGTTCGTGCAGGTTGGGCTACCATGGGGCTACCTTTCGACCAATGGGTGCCGCATACGGAGTACCCAGCGTTGCTTAAGTTAGACGTTCAAAAAAGTAATAAAGTATGATTTTTGTTTAAGTAGACTTTTATCTTATAGGTTGGGTTTTAGTAGAATTTATTTGATGTTGGTAGATTTTGTGCAAGTGGGTTTGGGTTTAGGTTGTGCTCTACATTCTACATATACAGCTTTTTAGGTTGTAGGTAAATCTTTTTAGATTGTATATAAAGGTTATTCTTTATTAGGGTGTGGGGGGCCCTACTCTAAGAGCATCTCCAATAAGGGGCATTTTTTCTCATTCTTTAGGATGTCTAGTTGGCACATGCCCAACCAATCATATTCTTTCTCTCACTTGCCCTTTTCACAAACACATTTTTTTCTCTCTCTCCTCTCTTCTCTCTCCTCTCTCCTCACTACACTCACATAACTCACACTCATCCATTTTTTCTCATTTTCCTCACAAACATCTTCACATCCTCTCTCCTCCACCTCACACCCTCTCTCCTCCATATCACCTTCTCTCTCCCTAAAAACAACTAAATAGTGCCTTATTGGAGATGCTCTAAGGGGGGAGTGACATCTCTTACACACACCCAATTAGCATGCGCCATGTCAACTCCCTTCTTAAGTCTCCATTTTGCATTCAAACGTTGGCATCACTCCACTCACACAATTATTTTTTTTATAAAAAAAGAAGAAAAAAATATGATTGGTGGAAAAAGGGTGGACCCACATTAACAACCAATCACCCCCTCTCTCTCTCCTCTCTCTCAATCGGTAAGCACACACCGAGCTATGAAGTCCCCGCACAGTAAAGTTTGGATGGTGGCGGTATACCCGCACGGCAAATGAAGTCACCGCATGGAGTCACCGAAGGTGCCCCGTGCACCCTTACAGGAGGGGTGCTTAACCCATCTACCCTAAGTTGTACCAATCTTTTGCACCAATCTTTTTTCGTCATATCACTTGCAATGACGTCACTTAGACTGGTTGCCTTTTATTATTACAAATATAAATATATCATTTTAACTTTAAATATATAAAACAATTAATTAAATAAACAACCCTCTTCTTTTTTAATAAAATAATAAATTAATCATTTTAATTTAAAATGTATAAAACATTTAACTAAATAAAAATAAAATAAAATAAAACATTTAACTATTACACCGAAAAGACATAATATTCCACAAAAAAGACATAGTATCCCATCACCAATAAAAATATAGAAAATAAAATAAAAGAAATCTCCTCATCTTCTTTTTCTCTAATTCTTCTTCTTCTTCTCATATCTGTTTCATCCCCAAATCGCATAAATCTAAACACTAATTTAATTACAAAGACTATTTTAGTTTAATTGCAAGAAAAATGTTTCCACCTCAAATTTGAGTTTAGTGAAGATGGAGGGTTCTATCACTATGTTCTTCATCAACAATCTTTCAGAGGAGGTGACAGCCAAGGAAATCTGGTGGGAAGTTGGGAGATAGGTCGAGTGACAAATGTTTTCATTCCTAGCACAAGGGGTTCGTGGGATGTAGATTTGGGCTCGTTCGTTTCAAACAAGTAAGAGAAACATACATGTTCCTCAAGGCGTTGAATAAGGGGTGTAGGGGTGGTACAAATTCCATCATTCACAACATCCAATCAAATTTCGTCATGTCATCAACTATTATTCCATTACTCACAACCTTTTTAGTGGAAATGCCCATCACTCACAGCACCCAACAATAAACCCTCACATTCCCTCACAATCTTTCATTCTCCACGTGTGATATATTCCACGCATTATCACATTTTTCTGTGAAAAAATCAAGTGGCGGTGGTGTGTTCCATTCTTCCACGCGTGATAAACATATATCACGGCTCCACCCCGCCTGTCCTATCATCAACTTTTGAGGGTTGAAGATTACGACTAATATAGCCAAAAAAATTTTTGGATAAATGAGCACCTGCTCGGTAAATATATTCCAAAAAGATGTATTACAGGTTTTAGGGGGCATACCCCCGAAACTCCTAAAAGAGGACACACTGAAACAAGCTTCGGGAACCTCTATAAAGAGCCACGGATATAAAACTAACTAAGCTAACTTATACAACAAAGCCTAGTTTGGAAAGTAACCGAAACTACCGAACTAAAACTAGATAGCCACACACCCTTGAAAAAGAGCCTTCACAATACTTCAGCAACAAGAGCAGCGACTGGGCCAGCGAGCAAAACACAAAATCTGGGCTTCCACTCCACTTTAAGCAAATGAAATTAACCCACTTCCAGAAAATTATACTTGGGCTTTTAACCCCAACTGGGCTTCTGTATCTCGCTGGGCCTGGACCAAAAATGCAGCCAAAATCATAAAATGGATCCACCATCATCCGATTAAACCAAGCAACATAATCTCCTGTTCGGTCCCAAAAAAGAACAAAACCACCTGCTGTGAACTGGCTATTTGCGAGCTTAATGGCTGAAGCAGAATCGAACAGGATCAGCTCCACAAAAATAAGAACCCCACCACCTGAATCGGCTGAGAGACTGGGCAAAAGACACTTCAAAATGCCAAACAATAATAATGAAAAAGAACCGAACATCAGCATGTTACGAACCAAATCGTTAACCAATTGATCCAAATAAAAATAGATAAGAAGCTTGAAAGAACTTGAAGATTTTTAGAAGAGACTCAATTCACATTTTTCATTCATAATCTTTTAGAAACAAATGCATATGGCTTTATAGCCTTAGGAAACAACTGACGGAAATAAACTACAAAACTACCCAATACTCCACTATAAAATAACTAATTAAGAAATAAGTAAAATGGTAATATGCATGTGAATAAAGTTGGATGTGGGTCTTGGAGATGGTAGATGTGGCACACATCATTCCCCACTGCTTGAAAAATCCTTGTCCTCAAGGATGCAATCAGAGAAGGCTCGGTAATAGGCCACGGCGGCCGCCACTCGGTCCGCATAGTTGCAATCTAAGGCGTTGAGACGAGGCACCACGGAGGACGCCACTCGTTTGTGTGCTCGTTTGGGACAAGAATGAAGTCAACAAGGAACCAACTCATGAAATCTACTTTAATCTTCCACTTTGCTATGATGTCTTCACAAGGTTGTTGAATGACACCTTGAGTTTCCAAACTCCATTCCTGCACTGTGTTGGAAGTGGTACTTGACCCGTATGTGCTTGCTCTTTCCATGATATACAGGATCTCTAGCTAGACAGATAGTAGACTTGTTGTCACAGTATATAGGTATTGGATAATCATTCTTTTCTTGCAGTTTATCTAGGATCCCTTTTAACCATATTGCTTGACACCCAGCTAGGGTTAGAGCCATATATTCTGCTTCCGTTGAAGATAGAGCTACAACCTTTTGCTTCTTTGATTGCCAGGATATAGGTCCTGATCCTAGGTGAAAAATATATCCGGATGTGCTTTTGCTATCATCTATGTTTCCTGCATAATCACTGTCACTAAAACCTAGAAGCTTCTGTTTTCCTCCTTTAGAGTACGTGATACCTTGATCCAGAGTGCCTTTAATGTATTTAAGTATACGTTTAGCAGCTTCCCAGTGGCTTCTCTTTGGACTTTCCATGAATCTACTTATTTTACTTACTGCAAACATAATATCCGGCCTCGTGTTTGTTAAATACATTAGACTACCTACAAGACTTCTATATACACCTTCATCTATAAACTCTTCCGGATCATCCTTAGATAATTTGAGGCCATATTCCATTGGAGTTGAGACTGTATTGCATTGAGCCATTCTATGTTTTTCAAGTAGGTTCCTCAAATATTTTCTTTGATATAGAATTATATTACCATTCTCATACAGTACTTCCATACCGAGAAAGTAATGCAATTTTCCCATATCTGTCATCTCGAATTCCCTTTTCATTGCATCCTTGAAATCAGAAATTAGCTTCATAGAACTGCTAGCTATAATCAAATCATCTACGTATAAACATATCACAAACTTTCCTTCCTTGGCATCCTTAGTGTATAAGGTATGTTCATATGTGCATTTTTTAAATTCATGTTGCATAAAATATGTATCTATCCTGCTATACCACACCCTTGGTGCCTGTTTTAAACCATATAACGCTCGCTTGAGATGACATACCTTAGTTTCTTCTCCTTGTTTGATGTATCCTTGTGGTTGTTCTATATATACTTGTTCCATTAATTTTCCATTCAAAAACGCAGTTTTTACATCCATTTGATGAAGATGCTAATCATTTTTCGCCGCGAGAGCCAATACTAAACGTACCGTCTCAAATCTGATTACCGGAGCAAATACTTCTTGATAATCTACTCCGAACTTTTGTTTGTACCCTTTTACTACCAATCTTGCTTTATATTTGTCTATATTGCCCTTTTCATCACACTTTGTCTTGTAGATCCACTTGACTCCTATGGGCTTTTGGTTTTTTGGAGGGTCCACTAGATCCCATGTTTGATTTTTATAAATGGATTCCATTTCCTTGTCCATGGCATCGATCCATTTCGTATCCTTGCTAGCTTCCTCATAAGTGGTTGGATCAGTATTAGCATAAAGAACGAAATTAATCACCTGGCTTTCATTTTACTTTTGTAATACTTCAGCATCAGTTAGAGCCCTTGAGTCTCTGTAAATACTATTAATGCTTCTCGTATTAATCACTTCGTTTCCAGAATCTGTCGAAGAAGTCTCGTCATTATGCTGATACTGAGTCTACTGTTGAGGAATATCTGATCCAGAGGTTGCTTCCGCATTCACGTCTGCAAGTCCATTCACGTCTGCAGGTCCTGTTGTATCTTCATTTTGTACAGGTTCAGGTACGTTGTGATCATCCGAGGACTCCGGGTTCGTGATATCTTGGTCTGCATATTCCTCTTTATCCTCTATTATCATGTAGGGAACATCAGTTGGCTCTGAATTTATGACCCATATTTTACTTTCATCGAAAGTAACATCTCGGCTTATTGTGATCTTATTGTTCAGTGGATTATACAGCTTATATCCTTTGATGTTTTCATTGTATCCAACAAAGATCATTTTCTCAGTTTTTTCATTCAATTTGTTCCACTGTTGCTTGGGTATATGAACATAAGCTACGCTACCGAAGACTTTAAAATGTTCTACGTTCGGTTTACTTCCATTCCATGCTCAAAAGGAGTTGTATTCGGGCTAGTCTTAGTGACCGTTCGATTTAGAATGTAGGCAGTACATGCTATTGCTTCTGCCCAGTACTTATTCGGCAACTTCTTTATATTCATCATGCTTCTTCTTAACTCCATTAACGTTCTGTTTTTACGCTCTGCTACTCCATTTTGTTGGGGTGAGTAACTATTAGTGAGTTGATGATGTATCCCATTCACCTTCAAGAAATCTTGAAACAATTTTCCATAATATTCTCCTCCACGATCAGTCCTTAACGTTTTTATCACATGAATACTTTAAAGTAATTCAAGGCCTCGGATTTGAGTTTAAGGAAATAAACCCAAGTCTTTCTTGTAAAATCGTCAATGAAAGTGATGAAGTATCTACAACCACCAATGGATTCTGTCCTCATCGGACCACAGATATCCGAGTGAATAAGTTGTAGTGGCTTAGTTGCATGCCACTTGGTTTTATTCAGAAAAGTTTTCCTTGTTTGTTTACTGATACACACCCTTCACATATGCTATTATCTCTTGAAATTTTCAGTAACCCAAGTACTAGTTCTTTGTTTCACATATCTACCAAAGTATCTAAATTCACATGTCCGAATCGTTTGTGCCAGAGTGTCGAAACGTCCTTCGTTGTCATGGTCATGGCTAACGTTAGATCACTTTCGGGGTTGAGTGGAAACATCTTGTTATTTGTCATTCTTATGGTACCCATGACTTCATTGTTTGTGTCCTTGATTGTGCATTGTTCCTTTTCGAACTTGACTGTATATCCTTTTTTGTATGAGTTGCCGCACACTCAAAAGATTGTGTTTCAAACCTTTCACGTAGAACACATTTGGTACCTTTTTACTTTGTCCCCGTATTGCAATCATGACTTCTCCGCTGCCTAACACCTCTAGTCTCTTGTCATCACCCGTTCTTACTTCCTTTTCTAAAGATTCATCCAATCTTATGAACAGGCCTTTGTTTCCTGTCATGTGATTACTACAGCCACTATCTAAATACCAACAATCATCTTTAACTGTTTCTTCCATGTTGAAAATCATAAACATTGTGTCCTCCTTCTCTTCCGGTTCATCTTCTTGATGAATTAACATGTTATCGGTATTTCCGTTTTCATCTTTCTTTTGACAGAATTTGGCTGTGTGACCAAGTTTCTAGCAATTATAACATCTAATGGAACTTAAATATCGGCCTTTATTTCTGCCGCGTCCTCTTCCTCCCACATCATTTCGAGTTTGTCGAAATCTATCTTGATTTGCATTCTGAATTTGAAATGCATGTTCGATTGGGGGATCTTCATATCGCTTCATTCGTAATTCACGGGATTGCAGAATTCCCATCAGTTCTTCAGTGGAAACATCCTCTAAATTTTTTGTTTCCTCTACAGCGATCACTACAGACTCAAAATTTCGAGT
Source organism: Helianthus annuus (assembly GCF_002127325.2). Lineage (NCBI taxonomy): Eukaryota > Viridiplantae > Streptophyta > Magnoliopsida > Asterales > Asteraceae > Helianthus > Helianthus annuus. The sequence goes on from NC_035437.2 coordinate 120,677,215, forward strand.
CATACTTCGTAGAACCTTTCCTACAATTCGCTGTTCACTAACTTTTTCTTCATTCATCCTTAATTGATTAACTATAAGAGTTATTCTATTGAAATAATCTTCAACAGATTCCCCATCTCTCATTTTTAATGCATCAAATTCACATCTAAGAGTTTGAAGTTTTACAGTTTTTACCCGGTTTTCTCCTCTATATGATTTGTGCAGAATACTCCAGGCCTCTTTTGATGATTTGGCCATGGCAATTCTTTCGAAGACGATCTCATTTACCGATTGAAATAATATGTGCAGTGCTCGCTTATCTTTCTTGATTGAGTCTCGATAAACTGCAGTGGCATCTTCTGTGGGATTGGTTCCCAATTCTTGATATCCGTCTTCAACAATACTCCATAGTTCTTGTGATTCGAGTAACACTTTCATCTGATTGTGCTAATGATAATAATTCTGTCCAGTAAGTTTGGAGATTTGAGTTTGAATCCCTTGCGTTTGATTCATTGCGTCTGAATTGGTATGAATATCGGTTGTTTCTGTTGATAAAGAATTTCGATCGCTGTGCTCTGATACCACTATGTAGGATATCCTTGAATATGATTAGGGTTTCGACAGAATTTTCTTGTTCATAAAATGAATTGATATTTCCGAATTGTGCAGTACATAATGTATATATACAGATACATAATTCGGCTATAACCGCCTTGACTTAGGAATAATAATAATAATAATAATAATAATAATAATAATAATAATAATAATAATAATAATAACGAGTAATATATCTAGCTTATACGATTTAAAAAATATATTTTTCTAACATTTTTTGTATCTTCCACTTTCACACACTTAGATTTTATAATAGCCCTGCGAATAATATGTCTTTGTTCCTCCGTTAGATCATAGTCCACCTCCGAATATTCAGAATCGGAATAATGGACCGTGTTGTAAGACATACTATCCATGTTGGCACCCACTGTTGGGTTTACTCGGGTTTGTTCGTGGGTCGCGGGTCACGGGTCAAGAGTTATTTGTTTGCATGGAATAAGCTTGATGTTCAAATGTCACTTGTTGCATGGATGCTAGATATTTGAAGGCTAAAAGCATTTTGTTATATTTGGTTTATTTAATAGGATTAATAAATTAGAATTGTATTAATAAATTAGAATTGGTAACTTGGTTTGACCAAGTATGTGGAGATACCCGTTAGGTTTCTGCACATGGGATAAGAGAAGGGGTCATGGTTTTACCAAGTTTTTAGGAGAGCATCTTTTAATATTCGTTTTTTATTCCATCATGTGTCAGTCAATGTATGGCTATAAAAGCCAAGTTCTTGTTCAATGAATAAAGTACAGCAGCTTTTCCATTCAATTTTATTTACTCATTGTGAATCACAACTTTCATTTTTCACTTACATATAGAGTTGTTGTACATGAGTTTGTGTGTAGTTTTTGGCCTAAACCAAACCAACAATTGGTATCAGAGCAAAGGTTAAACAAGGGCCATTTTGAGAGTCGACTTTCGAAGATAAGAGTAGCCTTCGGGTGCGGGCTGCAAGAGCAGCAGGAGCAAGGGGGTCGACAATCGCAACGTGTTTGGCTGCCGGTTCGGGTCGCAACTAGGGGGTGTTGCTATACGCAAATCGCGGGAGGCTAGTAACAGCAGAAGACGGAGACTAGGAAGTGGTTCATGTCAATCGTTGTCGCGCGAAGAGTACCGGTTTGGATGACGGGGGTGACGGGTGAACATTTGTGTGTCTCATGGCTGTTAGTTGTGATCAAAGTAGAAGAAAAGGACTGCAGTGATCGAAGGTCGGCGGTTTCGAGGGTTGATGTTCTAGGGGATCAAAAGGGTAGCAAAGACGAGTCGTGATTCTGGCCAAATCAGCGGGCTTGTTAACCCAGTTTGTTGATCGAAGAACGAAGAATGGATGGTGCTTTTATTTGTCGGATACTCTTTCTCGCCGAGGAGAAGAATCGCAAGGAGGCGTCGAATTCTTACAGCAGAAAAACCAACGGGTGTAGCGCGGTCGAAACGAAACAGCGGGGTGGCTGAGGTATTCCTTTAACGACACGAAGACGGTGCAGCGGGTGGCTGGCGTCTAGTTGGTGGTTGATACGCAAGTGGTGCTTATCAAGAAAGGGTTTGACAGAATAGTGAAATCACAATCAGAGACGACTTTGGATGTAGTCGAGGTGAAGACCGGGGTGTCCGGGATAGGTCGAGTAGAAAAAGACTTTGGGCTTGACCAAGGAGGAGGTCGAGTGTCCGAAAGAAGTCGAGATGGTTCGAGAGGAGATGGTGATTCGGGTGTCGTGGACGAGTGGTACGAACAAACACCGATTAAGGGGGGTGATTGTTGGGTTTACTCGGGTTTGTTCGTGGGTCGCGGGTCAAGGGTCAAGAGTTATTTGTTTGCATGGAATAAGCTTGATGTTCAAATGTCACGTGTTGCATGGATGCTAGATATTTGAAGGCTAAAAGCATTTTGTTATATTGGGTTTATTTAATAGGATTAATAAATTAGAATTGGTAACTTGGTTTGCCCAAGTATGTGGAGATACCCGTTAGGTTTCTGCACATGGGATAAGAGAAGGGGTCATGGTTTTACCAAGTTTTTAGGAGAGCATCTTTTAATATTCGTTTTTTTATTCCATCATGTGTTAGTCAATGTATGGCTATAAAAGTTCTTGTTCAATGAATAAAGTACATCAGCTTTTCCATTCAATTTTATTTACTTATTGTGAATCACAACTTTCATTTTTCACTTACATATAGAGTTGCTGTACGTGAGTTGGTGTGTAGTTTTTGGCCTGAACCAAACCAACACCCACATCACTTGGTTCTTTCCACCTTGGAAGCACATGCCCTGGATCAAATAAGTCCTGATTATTGGTAGTGCATGTTTCAAAATTCTCGCTTTCTTTCGGATATAAGTCCATGGATTCCTCAACCAAAGCATTCACTTTAACACTTGCTGGTAAATCCAGGACTGACAACCTGTTGGAGACAGCCACATGATTTTGATTTTTGGCTTTTTTCGCTGGCAACGGTTGGTGCACTGACACCTTGCATCACATTTTTGGCTTTGGTATTACCCTTCTCCTTTACTACACTACCCTTTTTATGAACTTCTGGATCTTTACCTTTGGCCTTTTGGTTCGAAATATTCCTTTTATGATTAACCGATGTGTACACATCATTTTTATTCCCCTGGCCTTTAGCAACAGTAGAATGAGTTTGGTTTTTTACCTTGTTCAGACACCCCGCAGCAGTTTCCTCTAGTCAAATATGACAGAAGTGGTAGGAAGATTCAAGGTAGTGACAAGCCCAGAGTGCAGAAAAGGAACAAAGTAGAGCCACTACAAGAAACTGGCACCTTTAGCGGCGACAGCTGTCGCCGCTATTGCCCACCTTTGTCGCTGCTATTACCTTTTATCGGCGACATGTCAGTATTGATGGGTCGCTATTGACCTGGTTGTCGTCGGTAAAGACCCATGTCGCTAAAGGGTCGTCGGTGTTAGTATTGATGGGTCGCTATTGACTTTTAGCGACGACGTGTGGCCACTAAAGGGTCGTCGGTGTTAGCTATGGCCGGTAAAGGTGATAGGCAATAGCGACGACAAGTGTCGCCGCTAAAAGTCAATTTTTTATTTTTTATGCATCAGCTGAATACAGCTGCACCCAGCCAGCTTCCGGTTGAAAAACACAATCTGCCAAATTCAAACAACGCAAACATACGCCATAAACATATACTAAAAGTAATATAATTACAAACTATGTTTAAGTCCTACATTATCATCCTACAACGATAAAAATCCTACATTATCATCCTACGTTAAAAATAACAAGTCACTCGTCGGAATCATCCTCATCTTCTCTATCGAATAAGTCATCAGAATCGTAGTCGTTTGCCTTTCCTTTTCCTTTTGAACTAAGATAGTTGTTAAGTTGGTTAAAAAAAGCTGGGGTTTGGAACAAGCTGTTAACAAAATCCTACAATAATAGATATCAAAACGCATATTAGCATATTAATTAATGCTACCAACATATATTTAACAAGGAACATGCGTTCGTTTGTCATTTTATAAGTTGCGTAGTTTACCTCAGAAAAGGGTTCTTGAGTCCGAGGTTGCGAAGACGACAAGTCCGAGGACGTGTTGGAAGAAGGTTTAGGCCCCATCCCCGGGTACCATCTTCCCCGCTCTCCCAACGCTTCCTGATACGGGCTAATTGGAGGACCATCACCACTCCATTCGTTTGTGGCCTACTGTAAATTCCGCTATATTTTACGAAGATGATTATATATATATATGTATATATATATATATATATTTGTTATAGAAAATTATACTTAAAAGAAATACTTATGTAATTTTGTTCAGCAACTGGATCAACCCAATTCCCCTGATTATCCGTGTGGGTTTTAGCGTAATCAGGTACCCAATCTATACCATGTTTAACATTAAACTTAGAATAGACATTAAATAAACAAAAGCTTACAGACACGCATACATACATAAAACATTAAATTTTTATAGCCGGTGCTACCGTATGACGATGCCCCCCGCGGAATGGGAATTGTTGTTTTCCGTGTACTTGTTTGTTGGCTTCGCTTCTTTTAATATATTTTTAGTCCCAGAAACCTTCAATGGTTCTCAACCAGTTATCATAGGGCATATCCACGGGATGATATGCCTTTGCCCTCTCAATATCGTCGTAACCTACCTCCTTCATAAATATTTTTTTAGCATCGTGCTTGCGGTCAGAGAACCGATTCATAAGCACACTCCTAATACCACCCGTCAAGTTTTTCACCTCTAAATCACGTCCACTTCATCAAAGTTGAAATTTTCCTACGAATTAAATAAAAAAATTAAAATATTATATATAAATTAGATTTAACGATGGCTGCAAAATCGTCGTAAACGGGCCTTTAAACGACTGCAAACGCAGCCGCAAATGGCAGCGATTTCACAGCCCTTTAACGGCGCGTTTGCAGCCGTTTAAAGGCCCATTTACGGCTGCAAATGCGCCGTTAAACGGCTGCGAACAAGCAGACGTTTAACAGCGCATTTGCAGTCTAAACAGGCCAATAAACGGCTGCAAACGCAGCCGCAAACGGCAGCGATTTTGCAGCCCTTTAACGGCGCGTTTGCAGCTGTTTAAAGGCTCGTTTACGGCTGCAAACGCAGCCGCAAACGGCAGCAATTTGGCAGCCCTTTAACGGCGCGTTTGCAGTCGTTTAAAGGTCTGTTTACGGCTGCAAATGCGCCGTTAAACGGCAGCCATTTCGCAGCCGTTTAGCGGCAGTGATTTGGCAGCCCTTTAACGGCGCGTTTGTAGCCGTTTAAAGGCTCGTTTACGACTGCCAATGCGATGTTAAACTGCAACGATTTCGCACATGTACGGTAACGACGCATTTGCATGTGCTTAAATATTTAATAAAATTTTATGCATATAAGTTATTTACCCATAAGTGGTTCATGATGGCTTACCTGTGCGGTGGTGAAACGTTATCCCATCCCACTTTTTCGAACGGGATGGTCCGCCACATATACATGCCGGCCTCCCTTGAAAACATATCTCTTGGTCTACCAAATGGGGTATACGTGACCTGTCTGTCAAATGTAAGCGATACGCCCCCCCCCCCCCTTTACTAGACGCCGTAGTTTTTCATTTTTGGCTTTCCCCCTAACCCTCTTCGGGGGAACCGCTGCAATTAAAACAAAAATAATTAGTAACAACATTTATAATATATAAAATATAAGGACTAAAAAATAATTTAGTAAAAGACTTACCATCCGTCTCATGCATGCCTCTAAAAAAACCACTTGTTGGCGGTGGATCACCAGCGCCGTCACCCCATCCCCATGGTGCCACATCCGCCATCAGATACGCAAATATAAGCAATACCGAAAACGTTATCCCTAAAAAGTTACAAGTGTTCTTTATAATGGTTTAAATTTCGGGCAGGTATTTTCTTAGCTCCTTTTGTTTTAAATGATGATTTCAATTTTGGTGGGTATTTTCTATGTTCGGTATGTTTTAAATGATGATTTTAATTTAAGGAGGGTATTTCCTAACTAATATATATTTGTCAAAGTTAAATATAAATGTTTTCAAACCTAAACACAAACATACAAATTATCAAACTTAAACATTTTTTTCAAACCTACACATAAACAACATTCAAATTATCATCTTAAATATATTTTTTTCTCAAACCTAAACGTAAACATAAAAATTATCAAATTAAACGTATTTTTTTTTCAAACATAACCATAAACATAGAAATCATGAAACTTAAACATTATTTATGCACATTAACACATACTTTATACACACTTACATACACAAATTTACATACTTTATACACACATATTAACATACTACCAACACACATACATACTTATAAAACACATGTACATACTTACACATACACATACATACTTACAAACACACATTTTGACCAAAACAACAAAATTTATACATACTTACATACACATTTGCATACTTTACACAAACATACATACTAACATACACATTTTTCACCAATTGCAAACATTTACATGCACAATTGTTCATCATTTACATACAGCTACATACTAACATACACCTACATACATACATTCATAGACTTACATACACACATACACCTACATACACAAATACATAGATTTTCATATACACATTTTCACCAAATACACCTACATTATACATTTGACATACTAACATACACCTAAATACATACATTCATAGACTTACATACACACATACATGCTTACATACACCTACATACACAAATACATAGATTTCCATATACACATTTTTACCAAATACACCTACGTTATACATTTGACATAAATACACCTACGTTATACATTTGACATACAAACATACATCCTTACATACACATTTACATACCTAAACTAAAAATTATACAATTTCTAAACTTTGAAAAAAAAAATACATATAAAACTAACCGTATTTTCAAGTTTCAAAGAGATGTAGACCGCGGAGACGAGGTGGTGACCGGAGAAGTGATGGTGGTGATCGGAGAAGTGATGGTGATGATCCGATTTCTCTACCATAAGCACAAAAATACACAAAAATTAAAGCCTATAACATGTATATAACAAAATAAAGAAGAAATTTAACAAAAACAAAGTTTAACTAACCGATTTGGGCAAGATTCGCGTGTTACCGGCGGTAGAGGGAAGTTTTTTGGGGGAAAATTGAAGAAGGAGGGGCGCTATATAGGGACTGATACGTTTTAACCATTAGCGGCGATGTCGTGTCACTGGTATTGCCCTTTGTCGCCGCTAAGGGTTGACCAGAGATAAGGTTTGTGTGGCTAGGGTTTAAAGTTCTGACACATACTTTTAGCGGAGACACACGCCGCCGCTAATGACCATGATCTTGTCACTGCTAATACCTTTTAAATCCCCAACCGTTAGATCAGGATTTTGCTCAACGGCTGGGGTTTGGTTTCAGACACCGGGACGCGGATCGACCAATAGCGGTGACATTTGGCCTGTCGCCGCTAATGATATATACTTCTTGTAGTGCCAGTGTAAAGCAGAAAAACTTTCAGAATCCTAAAGCTGTAGAATTTGCTAACAGGGAGTTCGTACCGGAGGCGTTTCAAGGTTGTCATTCAAACAGGCGCTGGTGGGTGGTTCTTCAGGGAACTATCTTCCCAATGTTTTAAGCAGTCACATGATACAATATAACTCGTCGCGAATTAGGAAGTTGAACAAGGTCTCCTTGATCAGTGAGGCGTACAATATAATCAAGTTGAAAGGGGTCAGATCTATGCTTAGAGGAGCGGGGGATTTGGGAAGAGTACAACTAAGATATCTCGAAGGACTAGGTAAGGGTTCTTATTTATTTTGATTAAGGTAGTTTGGTTTCCAACTTTTTAGACGACAATAAGGAGACGTGGGATGAAGTTTTATCCTTCCTTAGTTTCTAGGAAGGACACTTATCGATTTTCCATGGGTAGACTGGATTAAGGATCAGGGTTTCTCTCCTAACTTGTGAGTTTCTCCGTTTTTGATCAGATTGACACCAAATATGGAAGAACTATTCACAAGTCAGAAGCAGATTTGTCAGATGGTGACCTTTCAGTGATCACTTTGTTGTTCTAGTGAGGACGGGAGAGTCCATTCGTAATTCCTTTACGCTGGTTTGGAAACATCTTTCAGTGTCGCCAGTGGCTGTTGCCTGATCGACTAAGTCTTGATCTGCAATGTTTCAATCTTGACACCTTCAGCCCTTCACTTTCAAGTTGTGGTATATAATACTCTTAAAAGTTCCAACAAGACTTAATTCTCCTCTCTTCAATTTTGACAAGATGGAGGACCAATCTTGCCACCTCAACGAATCCCAAAACTCTCCCTTAACCTTACTGATTTCATTCTTCGGGAAAATTTCTTTACCAGTTCCTTCAAATACTCCCACTTTAATATCTCAAAGTCTTTAACACTTTCGGTCTGTTTAAACGTGTTCCTTCAGCGGATTGCTTTAGCAGTAAATGAGTGAGTTGCAAACTTAACAACTTGATTACTCAGGGCCTAAGAGAATCGATTTTCAATGTGAAGATTGCGCGTTGCTATGTAGTAGGTGCTTAGCAGGTGAGGTGGTAAAAACACTTTTCAATTCAAGTAATAACAACTTTTATATACATTTATAATTAATTTTTATATATTTGCAATTAAAAAAATATATATATCATTATATATTATTATTATTATTATTATTATTATTATTATTATTATTATTATATATACATATACAATAATAATAAAAAAAACATTTGAGGAACACTTGTTACCATTCTAAATCATCTATTTTTTTTTTTTATTTTCTCGCGTCTCTCTCCTACTTAATTATAAATAACTATTATTTAATCATTGATAGTTATAATATTATATAACAAATAAATTTAGCATGAAATTAATTATGATTTTCTAAATAAACTTATTTTTTACTTAACAACTCTTATGTAAATCTCCATATATTAAATATTACTAAGTAGGAAGAATAATGATGATAAATTATGTTCGTTAAAATATTATAAAATAAGAAGTATAATGATAATAATTGTTTTTGTTGGTGATTTCAAAATAATTCAAATATTTAATGTGACTGGATGACGGAAATTGTAAAGAATATATCAAATAACATTACATTTATTAACCTGTGTCATACACGGGATTATAACTTATTGTGTGTGTGTGTGTGTATATATATAATAGAAATTAGAGGCTCGTTTAGAATCGCGAGCTGGCTTGAGCTCAATAAGTGAAGTCCGGTCTCATTTATATAACCACACTTGTTTAAGGCTCGACCTCGGGCTTGAGTTTATTTAAGCTTGGACCAGTTCAAGCTTTTAGATAAGCTTAACTCGAGTAGCCCATGAGTGGCTTATAGCTTGTTTACACCTAGTTCATATGAGTTTTTATGTTATGGCAGGCATTTGCTAATACGGTGGAGAATAAGAAATGGAAGAAGAAACAGTTGTCACCTCAAGATGCAATCATGTTGATACAGAGAAAATTAAGAGCATATCTAATAAGGAAGTCTCGCGTTCTTTGTGCTCATCGTGAGTTGGGTATTGTTAAGGGGAAGCTTAAGGAGCTCATGGCTCTGCTCAACGATTCCTCTTATCGTCGTAGGGTGGCTCGTGATGCAGATGAAAGACATAAGTTTTCTGAGAAGATCATTGTGCTGTTTCTGACTCTTGATGCCATTGAGGTAAATACATGGTCATTTTATGTTGCCTCTTAAGCAGGTTATCCTATGAAATTATTAAAATGGATACATGCTTGTGATTCAAGTTCTTGTATCATCATGTTAGCTAAGAAAAAGGTTTGGATGGTAGATTAACTATATCTCTTATTGAATGTCAAAATTTCTCATGTTAAAGTGAATGTATTTTGAAATGTGCTGCCTTAATCAAATCTACTCATGAATATTATATCAAACAACTTTGAAAATGGTTATATGAATATCAGAAACCATGAAGAATATTGTTAAATTGTAAATTTTGAGCAATTGACCTTTAGAATTTAACGAATATTAATTGTTGCTTTCCAAACAGGGTGCTAATATCATGGCTAGGGCTGTAAAAAGGTCGATGGTGGATGATCTGGAAGCAATGCTGGACATTGTGGACCCTCAACCAAGAGGGGGTGATTCTCTATCCTTGAATATGAGGATCATCGACATGCTAGCCGGTGTGATCCAAAAGGAAGTAGTAGAAGGTGTGGCTCAGGTATGTCCAAAATCAATAACGAATATAGGAAGTCAAACATCAAGTTCTATTGGTTTGCCCTAAAAATAGAGACCAACGAGAACCTCGGAGATAAGGGCATGTGTAGTCATAAAGCCCTCAAAGGGGCGTTATGCGCCATGTGGCATGCCACGTCAGCAAGGGGCTTTATGGGGCTTTATGCAATTTGAGGCCGTAGTCATAAAGCCCCTGTGTAATCATTACTATATTAATTTAATTTTCTATTTTTTATATAATTTATAACTTTTATAAAATAAAAAACCATTTCATTAAATAAAAAACACTACATTAAAATTAAAAAAAAATTACACTAAAAAAAAAATTACACCTAAAAAAATAAATTACACCTAAAAAATAAATTTATTCTTCGGTGTCATCTTCGTTCTCTCCTTCTTCCTCTTCGTTTTCTCCAGCATCTAAACCTACGTCTTCAAAGTTCCCGTCTTCGAATTCCTCCCCCACTTCTTCCTCGGAATCTTCGTCGTGATCATTGTTTAATCGAATTGGGCGAATCGCCCAAGCATGCTCAACCAAATCCGCCTTCAACGCGTTATGTATTTCTCTAGATCGCAGTAGTTGAGCATTTGCGAGTCTCTCTTCCGTTGTCGCTTGGGGTAGTTCGACCAAATCTTCGGGAATATAGTTTTGGCATATCGCTTTTCCATCATCCTCAATGATCATATTATGCAAAATGATGCAAGCATACATGGCCATTCGTATTTTATCCTTATGCCACATGCGACAAGGATTTCTGATAAAATGCCATCGTTGCTGTAGAACCCCAAAACACCTCTCGATGTCCTTTCTCGAAGACTCCTGTAATTTTTTAAAATACTTTCTTTTTTCATCGAAAGTTTCAGAAAACGTTTTAACAATAATCGAATACTCGGGGTAGATACCATCGCCCAAGTAGTAGCCATGCTCGTAATCGTTCCCGTTTGCATGGAAACCGGCCTTTGGTATAGTTCCAGAAATGTAGCCCTCGATTAATGGTGAAGCCTCTAACGTATTAATATCGTTAAAACACCCGGCTACACCAAAGAAGGCCGACCAAACCCAAAGGTCGTATGACGCAACACCTTGTAATACCAAAGTTGGCCCTTTTTGATCACCCCGTGTATGTTGACCTCGCCATGCGGTTGGACAATTATACCAACGCCATTGACGACAATCCAAGCTACCAATCATGCCGGGTATCCCATGCTTTTCTAGATGCACCTCATATATTTTTTGAAGGTCGTTCCAAGTGGGGTTTCTCAAATAACGTTTTCCATATAACTGGCATATTCCTAAAATATAATTTAATATACAAAAGTTTTACTAACAAGTTACGAAAAAATAAATGTATAAAACTAAATAAATAAAAGACAATTAAAAAATTACCATAGCAAAAATGTTCCAAGGTATCTCGGGTTGTTTTCTCCGCCATCTTCAAATACTCGTCGTTGATGTCGTACGTGTTTCCGTATGATAATACGCATAAGGCGGATGTGACCTTTTGAATTGAGGTGAAGCCTAGATATCCTCGTGCGTCCATTCTTTGCTTAAAGAAATCGTACGTATTTTCCAAGTCATTATTAATGCGCAAAAATAACCTTTGGCTCATCCGAAAACGTCGTCTAAAAACATTCGGTCCGTGAACCGGTGCCGCGTCAAAATAGTCTTTCATCAAACGCTCGTTCGCGGCTTCACGATCTCGCAAGATATAGGTGCGTCGCAAGATGGGTCGTGGAGGGGGAGGTGGCCGAATGTGCTCAAATGTTTGTAGCACAAAAGTACATGCACTCGTAACCGCTTCTTCCTCGGCCGCGTCTTCGTCGGGCGAAAAATATCTTCGGTAAATTTCGGTGAAAGACTCTTCCGACGGGGAACCCATTTTTTATAAAGTGAGACTAACTTTTTTAAAAATATATGGAGAATGAGTATGGAGAATGAGTATGAGGTTTGAGTTGTAAAAAAAGTGGAAGAATATGAGGTTTTATAGTGTGAAAAATAAAAAAAATTGAATTTTTTTTTTTTTTTTTAATATATGACCGTTATCAAACGGTCAAAAACATAAAATGCCATCTCCTCGCGCCGCGAAAAAAAACACGCCTTTTTTTTTTTTTTTCTCATAGCGCCCCGGGGGGGCGGTGTTGTGGGCGCCGTAGCGGCGCTATGCCCAGTCCTCGCGCCCCATTACATATGACCTAAACACCAAACCCTAGAAATTAGGGTTCAATCTCCAAGAACCGCAGGAACCCCAAAAGGCCAAGAACCGTCGGAATCGGCAAAACCCACAGAACTACTAAGACTCCAAAGATCACCAGAAATCAACCTAGATCTAGTTAGATCCGTGAGAGAAAAACCCTTGAAACATAGCGGAAGAAAATAACCCCAAGAGCACCTAGTGCTCTCGCACTAGATACCATGTCAAGAACATAGTATCAAGATGAACAATCACTTTATTAACTCACAAATCGGTACAGATTATACTAAACAACTAAAGAATCAGTCGGCACAAATTGCCAACTTAGAAACTCAAACTCTGAACCTGTGTAGAATCTACATTGTAGATCAGCAACGTGATGATCTACTCTAAAAGATTATCAAAATAATCAGTCAAACACACAAACTCACAAAGCTTGAAGAAACCCAAGAATGTACAGGAAGATTCTAGAGAGAGAAAGTGAGATGAGAGAAGATAAAAGGATGAATGACTTCTCTAATCTCTATGCCCTTTTTATAACACTTAACCAGGCCAAAGGCCAAGGGTTAAGGCCCAACTTCAATGTCTTCAAATAAGCCCAGCTCCAAGTGGCCCAATAGCGGTACAACAGCGACACTTAACCAGCACCGGAAGCCCACTCATCTAGGAGCCCATTTTTTAAGAAACAAGACCCAACATGCAAAAAACATAAGAATTTATAAAATGTATAAAAACATTATATAAAATATTGAATTGACAATCAAATATAAACCTTATATTTCAACATTTTTCTTCATTTCATTGCCTACTCAGGGCCTATGAGAGCTTGGTGTCTTGATTTTCTACGTGAAAGATATGTTTTTCTAAAATAGTAAGTGCTTGGGCAGGTGGGGCGGTAGCAACAATTTCTAAGCGTACTGGACTTGTTTATTTTTTATTAATTATTCATATAAAGTTAATAATTATTTTTTATCTTCTTACAATTAAAATATTTATATATAATTTAATATTTTTATCATATTTTAATCAAAATATTTATATATAATTTAATAACTTTTATCATAATTTTATATGTGATAATTGTTATTAAATATTTATGTTATATTTATATAAACTTTATAGGCTCGGTTATAATCACGACTTGGCTCAAGCTCAATAAGTGAAGCTGGGGCTCATTTATTTAACATGCTTGTTTTAGGATCGAGCTCGTAAGCATAGACCAGTTCAAGCTTTTAGATGTGTCTTGAGTAGCTCACGAGTGGTTTGACTCGTTTAAACCCCTCGTCATTAAAATGGGTTTGTATATTATGGCAGGCGTTTGCTAAGAGGGCGGAGAAGAACAAAGGGAAGAAGAAGGAGTTATCACCTGAAGATGCAGCCATGATGATACAGATTAGTTTTAGAGTATATTTGATAAGGAGGGGTCAGGCTTTACGTGCCCTTCGTGAGTTGGCTATTGCTAAGGGGAAGCTTAAGGAGCTCAAGGCTTTGTTTAAGAATCCCACTTATCATGGTCGGTTGGCTCATGATGAAGAGGAGAGACAAAAGTTTTCTGAGCGTATCATTGTGCTTCTTCTCACTGTGGATGCCACTGAGGTAAATACATGGTCTTTTTATGTTGCCTCTTATGCAGGTTATGCTATGAATTGGATATATGTTTGTGATTCAAGTTATTGTATCATCATGTGCCTAAGAAAAAGGTTTGAGTAGTAGATTGATTATATATATAACTCTTGTTGAATGTCAACATTTCTATTTACTCTGTAAAAATTGATAGCATGGTAATATTGTTGATTTAGTCGCGTATATTATTTGTCAATCATAATCCCCACATCTTGCTTTTAGCTGTGACATTCTGTCAAAAATAAGTATAGACTATCATTTTCTTTAAAAGATTTCGACTTTAGTGAGCTTGATAGTTGATGATTGATATGAACTTCAATTCATCATGCTACTTCATATTTCTTACTTGATTTCGTTGCCCCTTTGTTCCAAATTAGATGCGAGACTTTTAGCATTACAGTCTTGGGCCCAATTATGCTAACATTTGGCTTCATCTTATGAGTTATGTCTCTTGGATAGAGTAGCTACCATTCCATACTTGATAATTTTCTTCTCATGTTAACGTGACTGGATTTTGAAATGTGCCGCCTTCATTAAATCTACGCATAAATTTTGTATCAAAGGTCATTGTAAATGGTTATATGAATATCAGAAACCATGAAGAATGGTGTTAAATTGCAAATTTTGAGCAAATGACCTTTTGAGTTTAGAGATTGCTAATGTTGTTTGCAAAAGCAGGGTGCCAATATCCTGGTGAGGCATTCAAAAAGGTCGATGTTGGATGAACTAGAAGCAATGCTAGACATTGTGGACCCACAATCAAAACGCGTTAAATCTCTAACCTTGAAGAGGAGGACATCCAACCTACCAGATGGTGGTGTGATCCAAAAAGAAGTAGCGGAAGGTGTGACTCAGGTTGTCCACGTGATAGAACTCTACGGCGGTTCTGACACCTTCAAGGTTAGTAAGTCCATGACTATGAAACCCGTGTTGAGGTTGTCTTAGTTTGCCAGTGTTTTTCGGGGTTTACGTAGGTTTAAGCAGTTCGTTATTGCTACAATTCTGTATCTTTCTCTGCTTGTGCAACAATGGGTTCTGAACTAATGTGTTTAAAAGTAAGTTAATGTTTTTGTGTGTTTGTTTTAGTTTTGTAAATTACTTTTTTTTTTGTTTTAACGCCAAACGCAGACACCCCTAAATCTACTCCTAAGTTACACCCGGAAAACACCAGCAAACTAAGATGACCTCAACATGGGATTCATAGTTATGGCTTGTCTATTTTTTTGTTTAGATACATTTTACAACTAAATTTTTTATATGCAACATTATATATAATTTAATTGTTTTTATCATAATTTTATATATGATTATAGTTATTATAAATATATCTATATATATGTGTGCATATATATATAGAATATCAATTAAAATTTACAAGCTCGTTTATAAACACAAGCCAGCTCGAGTTCAATAAGTGAAGTTCGATTCCTTTACTTAACACACATGTTTTAGGCTTGAGCTCATTTCATTGATTCAACCCCGTTAATATGAGTTTGCATATTATGGCAGAGGATGTGGGAGAAGAACAAAATGAAGAAGAAGAAGAAGGAGTTGTCACCTCAAGATGCAGCCACGATGATACAGATAATGTTTAGAGCATATCTGATAAGGAAGTCTATGGCTCTTCGTGCCCTTCGTGAGTTGGCTATTGCTAAGGGGAAGCTTAAGGAGGTCAAGGCTTTGTTTAACAATTACTCTTATAGTCGTCGGTTGACTCATGATGAAGAGGAGAGACAAAAGTTTTCTGAGCGTATCATTGTGCTTCTTCTCACTGTGGATGCCACTGAGGTAAATAGATGGTCTTTTTATGTTGCCTCTTATGCAGGTTATGCTATGAAATGGATATATATTTTTGTGATTCATGTTATTGTATCATCCTGTGGCTAAGAAAAAGGTTTGAATAGTAGATTGAATATATTGCTCTTGTTGAATGTCAAAATTTCTATTTAAAGTAGCGTTATCAATTATGTAAAAATTTGATAACCTGGTAAGAGTCATATATTGTTGATTCAGTCGCTTATACTATTTGTCATAATCCCAAAGTCTTGCGTTTGGTTTTGATTTTCTCTCAACTTAAGCATACACTATCATTTTCTTCCAAAGATTTCGACTTTTTGTGAGCTTGATTTGAACACTTTAATTCGTCATCCTAGTTCATATTTCTTGCTTGATTTCGTTGCCCCTTTGTTCCAAATTAGATGTGAGCCTTTTAACTTTATAGTTTAAGACCCAATTAAGCTAATCTTTTGGTTTCATTGTATGTCTCTTGGAAATTAACTAGCATTCCATACTTGGTTTCATTGTTGCATTCCAAACAGGGTGCGAATATCATGGCGAGGGCTGTAAAAAGGTCGATGGTGGATGATCTGGAAGCAATGCTGGACATTGTAGACCCTCAACCAAGAGGGGGTGATTCTCTATCCTTGAATATGAGGATCATCAACATGCTAGCCGGTTTGATCCAAAAGGAAGCAGTAGAAGGTGTGGCTCAGGTATGTCCAAAATCAAAGTATATTTAAGTAATTAAATATTTCAACACGAAAGTGACGAGATTTTAAAATAAACTAGGGTCATTGACCGACGCGCGTTGCGCGATTTACATTGTGGTTAGCATATATGATTATAAAGCATTAAAAAGTTTTTTTCTTTTGGATTTCTTGCGTCACATGTTTGGTTTCTAGGTTTAATCTTTGTGCTAAAATATTTATCATGCTTCATTTCTAGGTTTTGTTACTATGAATGGACATTGATCCTAATAACCAATAGAAGAAATGGCAACTTTAGTTTCAAAGCGGGTTTTTTTTTCTTGTTGGAGATACTCTATCCATAAAAAAACTCCCAAAGATTTCTAAAGTTGCTACGTTTCACAAAAGTAGTACATACATATTGAATTTGCTAAGATCATATTACAAAAAAAAGACATTGATGAACATAAAACAAACTATATACAACATTCCACTTATTTTTATAAAGCCCTCATCAAGAGATGTGATGGTTTCTGTGTATTTTTATGTCCTCAAAGTAGAGGTTAGAGTTAGGACAAGTTTTGAAAAAAGTGTTTGTTATAAGTTTTTGTAACAAACCCATATAGATAACTCCATCAGTGGCATACGCAAACTGATAAATTTTTGTAACAAACCCATAAATTAAGATCAAGAGAACTTACATGGAGCCATGTTTAGCAACATTCGCTTGGCTGCAAGTTTCGCCTGTTAACGGAAAAAGTTTCCTCTGTTTTTGGACAATTCTGACAAGGCATGTTGTCGATTTATATGATTAAAACTCAATAACCAATGACCAAAGAACATAAATATGTATATATACACTTTTATTATGTCCGCAACTCACTTAAAGTTTTGGTTCCGCGATTTAAAACAATAGAAAATACAAAATAGTGAAATTAACATACGCGTTATACCGATTCGAACCGGGTTGAACCGAGCAGCACCGAGACCCGCACTTGAGCTGAGACCTAAGCTGACCCGAATCAATGCTGACTGATGTTGACTTGTCGAACCGAACCAAAGCTGAGCTCACCTAAGTTGACCGAAATGAAGTTGAACCGTAACGTGAACTTGATTAGAAAGATACTCGAATTTGTTAACTTGAATAAACGTAACCCACATCAGCTTCTAACCTGAACCGAACCAAGATAGGGTCCAAAAATGAACCGAGCCAACACACCACGTCGTCTTGATGAGGACTGAACCGAAATCGCTGACCCGAGGCTCGAGTGAACGGAAACCCGAAACCTGAACCGAGTGAACAACCAACAGAACATTATCGCTTCAATAAATAAAGGAATATAATGAGAAGTAGCAGGGGGTGTTACCGTAAACATCGTTGGCCAAAAGGTCTCGGGGAACAATTTAGCTGTCTTAGGATATCCAAAGGCGCCGGTTATACTTCATTTGATCCAAAGTACATTAAAAAATTTATCAAACTAATCCTTACAAAATAGCTTCTAACTGTTAAAAAACTATAAGATATTTTTTATATCAGCCTTCAACGTCAAGCAAAAATTCACTGGTTCACCGATTTTGCGAGCGACTGGGTCTGGTAGTATCTAGCAACAACAATTGGAATTTCAAACTATGAAAGTGATTAATGATACATTTAAGTTGATTGTTTTTAATAGATCTTTCTAGCAACAACAATTGAAATTTCAAACTATGAAAGTGATTAGTGATACATTTAAACTGATTCTTTTTAATAGATCTTTCTCTTTAAAAACTCTATATGAGAAAACAAAATTTAAATAAGCGAACTTGAATGTGCGAGTAAAACGCTTTACGTATACATTCATATAAAGCTATCAAGTGAGTAATGATACATTTAAGTTGACTTTTTTATGAATGTTTCAGTTCTAAAACTCTAAATGAGAAAAACAAATTTAAAAACCATCGCTTGACCTGTGTTTGGCGTTGATACGAAGCATTCAATTTAGGGATGAGCAAATACCGATACCGTCCCGATCCCAAAAATCCCGATCCCGAATATCATGAAAACTGGATACCGATACCGAAATATGTCGGTACGGTATCGGTATTTTGAAGGTAAAATTTGGTATTATATCAGTACCGTACCACACCCGTCCCGATACCGAAAAAGCCAAAAAGTGGATACCGATTCCACTACCGAAAAAAAATCGGTACGGTATTTTCGGGATCGGAACGGTATTTGCTACCATTTGCTCATCTCTAATCCAATTCATACAAATCAATGTCAGCCTTCCTGTTACTATCCTCTATGACCCACTTAAAATAAAAGGGAAATTAGTTAAATCCTGACTACTATCTAATTAACAAAAGGAAAATAAAATCTCACGATCTAGATACTACAGTCTCACATTATGAAATAAGCAAAATGTAACTGCTCATTCAAGATAACAAATTTCAAAGTTCAAACACAATTAATTTGATAAGCAGTTCCGATAAGCAAAATACTAAACACCCCACAAAACAGTTTATCCCAGTTTCTAAAAACAATGATTACTATCTGTGTGCATTTGATAATGTGATAAAATTGATAAGGGTACTGTTTTTTAAACCCGATCCTATTAGCCTTATTTAATCAATTGCATACCCTTAAACCGAACGACTCAAACATTATTTATTACTTATTAATCTACGTAATAAGCTTCAAATAATTAGACCTCATTACCAACTAATCCTCAACAGTCATTCATCCGAAATAAGATCGATCCAAACCTGGAAAGTTCCAATTATCATATTGCTTGTGCTGTGGGAACCGACACCTTAGATCTGGACTGCTTCCACATAAATTGTGTTCATGATCCCATCACTCTACTGCTATTTAAAAAAAAA
The DNA here is from genome assembly GCF_002127325.2 of Helianthus annuus. Classification (NCBI taxonomy): domain Eukaryota; kingdom Viridiplantae; phylum Streptophyta; class Magnoliopsida; order Asterales; family Asteraceae; genus Helianthus; species Helianthus annuus. The sequence goes on from NC_035437.2 coordinate 120,696,641, forward strand.
AAGCATTAAAACAGCTAAGACTCGCAAAGTACAGCAAAACGATGTGGCTCAGATCTACCAGAAATTGTGGCTGCAAGGTGGGTTGCAGGTCAAACCCTACCATCCGCCATCCTTGCCATGCCATCATCAACTTGGAAAAACTTTTGAGGTCATCATAGCCTAGTGATAGAACCCATTACCACAGCCAACCAACAAAACTGTAGCAAAATACTGTAGTTAGATCACAAAACTGCTATAAAACATCGGTTCAGTAGGCTCACATATAGATCACAGCCAAGAAACCAAAAGCCCTAAATAGATAGTATAACATCGATACGTTAGGCTCACAAAAAGATCACAGCCAAGAAACCAAAACCCGTAAGAAAATTAACGACAAAGAGGTAAAAAAACTTGAATGATATACACACTCAAAACCATCGCCACTGTCCACCAACCAGGAGCGGTGGGTGGCAACCAGAGCACATGTCATGTGGCCTTCTAAGGAGTCGCAAATGATGAAAATACCCTTGCCCACAACATGATATAATCAAGACACCCTTCTACCGTTCTGTGACCATCATCACCCTACAACGTCAATGACCGGGGAAGGCGAGTGGTCGGTAACAGCCTCTGCCAAACAGAGTAGGTGATGAGAGAGAGAGACCGGAAGAGAAGACCTTTGGAAGGAGGCGGCAACGATGGGAGAGAGCGCGGAAGAGAGAACCAGATGCCGATATGCATGTGGCTGCCGCCGTGGCTCCGCCACCAGGGACGGCACCGCTTCTCCCAGCTCTCTCTCTGTCGACCTACACACCGCATCCTCAGGGTGACCGGATGACGAAGTGTCCGCCGTGGTGGCGGAGGGAGTTGCTCCCGTCTCTCTCTAGATTCTGAAGTAGACGTGAAGAAGCAAGTTGGTGGTGATCAGGTGAAGGGATTTAGGGTTTTGATTTTGGGGAAAAAGGGACGATGATGGTGATCTGGTAACGTGGCAAAGTTTTAAGGGTGGAAAGTACTGTTTATACTGTTCATAACGTTGGTTTTTTAATATATAGGATAATTATAACTTGAATAATTTATTCAAGTTGAGGGTTTTTTTATAATTAAACAGATTCTAGGCTATTAATTAAAAAGTTAATTTATATTATTTATTTATTAAGTTAGTTGTTAATTAATAAATTATTAATAATTAATAATATGATATAAGTATGGGATTCAAATTTAAAGGGAGTATTATTTGGGATATGCCTTTTGATTTCTAAAAATAGATGGTAATGAGTCGGGTATCCATCGTATATGGCTAATCCCATACTCATAGTCAAGTGTAAAATTTTGTCCCGTACTTGTCCCATTACCCGTCGGATATTTGACGGGTGTTACCCGTTGTTTATCGGCTATACCCGTTGTGATTTTCATGTTCCTTTATTATTTTATGTTTTAAAAATTTATATAAGTATATTAAATTGTGATAAATAACATACAAAATATCCTCACATAATAATATTTGATATATTTAAAATATTAATATATTATAATATTAATCTCAAAAATAATTTTGTATTTCATAGCATATAAATATAAATAATTTCATCAAAATATATATTTAAAATGAAAAGTTTATCTTTTAAATAATAAAGCTACAAGAATGGTTAAAACATTACTAAACTATAGTTAAAGGAAAATAAGTACAAAACTTAAAAGGTTTTGGGTAATATTTCGGGTAAACGAGTATATAGTTTTGGGAATCGGTCGTGTATCCTCCAATCTCATACCCGTCCCATACCCGCAAAATAATTTTTTTTCCATACCTATACATAGCCCAATAACTGTCGTGTATCGGGTATACATGTTCCAAATGATTTGGGTTTCGGGTATACCCTGTAAAATCACGAAAGCTTTACGGATCGATACATACAACATCCATTGCACTTAAACAAGACATGAAACCCAAGAACATAGAAGATAGAGTAGAAGATACAGAAGAAACTCATTTATTTCATTTCAATCAACACAGATTTACATACCAAATAGAGTATACATCTCCTATAAGTTGGTTTAGATCACAAAGAACTAAAGCCTAGCTTTCTCTCCCTTGAATGTGCAAATATAACTTTCTACAAAGGCTCTCCAAGGATTACCCTAATCTAACCTATTCAACACACACACACACACACACACACACACACACACATATATATATATATATAGGCTAGACTAGAGCCCAAACCCGGACAAAACATATTGTTCAGGATACAATACAAGAAATACGGAATAACTAGTATTCCCGACTATATACAAAGACCCAAACTTGGAATAATAATCCGGAACTACATAAGTATTCCCCTTAACTGTTGCTTTCAGTTCTGTTTAACACTGATAATCAGTCACCGGATACTGCACTTACAGACACCGCTTTGACTACTGATATCATGCCTGCTTTCAACTTTGCTAAAGAACTTGATCTTTCCAATTGAGCATACAAACTTCAACCCTTCTAATGAAAGACTGTTGACGATCACTAAAATGGCTGCTTTGAGAAACTCAGAGAATCCAACATCAAGCACTGTGGATCCTTCCCTTCAAACTACTCCTGGATCAAGTTAACACGAACCAACCTACAACCAAATGTAAGAACATCGCTCGATCCTTGATCTTCAAACTTAACCAAAAAAAAAGAACGAAACGTCAGAATTCTAATGTCCAACATTGAACACTTCAAATTCCGCAAGGACATGAATTTTAGTTCGATAAGTTAGTAACAAACTATACTCCGAAAATGTACATCCTCCATCTTGATCCTAGTCTTCAACCAAGTGTGTGAAATCATTTTGTCTCAAATTTTCAAGATCCCATATTTTATTTTCAAGAATCCACCAAATACCCGATGACTTTCGTCTCCGATCTCTCACTCAATGTAAGAACATCCAAATTATTTCAAGAATTCAATTAACTTGGAAGAGGGACCAAGAAGACTAACCTTCTCTACTCTAAACGGCATATGATAAAGGCTCAATCTTCAACTAATCGCCAAACGAACAATTAGCTTCAACACAAACACACTTGATCTAAACTCGAACAAACTTGACGAAACTCAATCACACACTAGCTTTAAACTGTATCATGTTTTAAACTTTTTTGCACCGACAAGATTAAACCTCAATTAATCTCAAGATTGTAAACACGAACTTGTTTCACTGTCGCACCACGAGCTTCTAGAAATTTACAAAGAAACTAGGATATATGAAATTTTTAGTCCCCCTTTCTTCAAGATGAACACAGTAAAGTCGATCGCACCACGAGTGAAACCATTTGCCAGTAAGTGTTTTGAAATCATCCCGTACCACGTGGAGCCTGATGGAGACCATATAGAGCCTTATCCAACAAATACACCATGTTTGTCGAATCTAGAGCTTCAAAACCCGGCGGTTGAGAGACATACACAGTTTCATGCAACTTCCAATAGAGGTACGCACTTTTGACGTATAACTGATAGACTTTGATGCACATGTGAGCAGCAAAGGTAAGAAACAGATGAATTGCTTCAAGCCGAGCCACCGGAACGTAAACATTAGTGTAGTCTATCCCTTCTTCTTGATTAAAGCCTTGTATAACCAAACGGGCCTGGTTTCTTGCGACCACACCTTTGTCGTCTTTCTTACACTTAAAGACCCATTTAGTATTAATTGCATGTTGGCCTTTCAGAAGATCGACCAAGTTCCAAACCTCCAGTTTGTCAAGCTGAGCTAACTTTTCCTGCATTGCTTCACACCACGAACAATCCTTCAGAGCCATATGGTAATTATTTGGCTTGATTTGCGAGATGAAGCATTCATGCAAGCTTAAGCTGTAGATCTCTTGTTGTTTAATCTCGGTGAACAGACACTGCATGTCGTTAAGGCTTTTGCTTCTTGTCATCACACCCACACTTGGATATCGGATAATATTATCAAATGGATGATTAATATTCGTCAGAGTAGTGGGAGCAACAGTACTTGCATATTTGTACCGAGATTTGACTGGATCTCCTATCAATAGGTGCAATTCCAGACTCCACCACATTTCCAAACAAAGTATCAGCATTTGCATTCGCATTTGCATTCTGAACACCTTCATTATCTGCTTCAGAATCACTAGAATTTGCTGCGTTATCGGGGATAAGAGTGGGAACAATATCATTTGGATTTGACGTGATGGAGACAAAATCTCCGGAATTAACACTGGCAGACACGTTTGTAGGGATGCTTATTCTCCAACCTGCATCTACTTCATCTTTATTGACACTGGAAGACATATTGGGCTCGGGTATACCAATCCCAAATGCTTGGGGGTTTCGAGTATACCCATTGGGATCGGGTACTTTTGCCATCCCTATTTCTAAACGCTAATTTTGAGAGACAATAAATAAGGACATAAGGTTTTTTGAAAAAGCCCAAGTCACTCTCCATCTTCTCTCTCTTGCACCACCTCTCACCATTACGATCCTCACTTCATTTGTTGTCCACCACCAATTGTCTCTATATGACGGTGACGATTCCAGAGAGCTGCAATTTGTTGAATCGAAGTGTTGCAACTTGGTTAGCCGAAAGGGTATTTTTGTTTAACACCATATGGTTGTTGTTTTGTTTCTGGACTCCTTGTGGATAATCCAAAGTTTGGTTTGGATTTGTTCATACACACGCTTCCACAATTCTTGATTGAAGTTTTTTTAAAACACGTCTACGAAACCCTACTGTCGCATTAGAGAGCGAACAAATAGAACATGTTCATTTATTTACTACAACTGTAAGCCAATTTTACTTTGTCGAAACTTTAGTTTAACAAAAGATTGCACCATTTACATTATGATGATCGTGTTCTTTAGGGGTGAGCATTCTGAGTACCGGTACCGTACCGATCATTTTTGGTACCGGTACCAATTTTCCAATTTTTCGGGACCGGTATCGGTATTTTAGTTACTTTACCGGCAATACGGGTACTGATACCTACTTTTCCCGTTTTTCAGCACCGGTACTAGTCATGTACCATGCTCATCCATAGTGTTGTTTGGAAATTAAGCCCTAGACATGTGGTTGTGTTTTATTTTCGGTTTTATGTGATAGGTTTAAATTTTGTATTTTTGGTTGTTTTGGAAGCCCATTGTAAAAGAATAGGTTTTCTATTTTATTTAACGGGAAATGGATTTTATCATCCCAAACTAATCTCTTTTGGCCTCTGTCACTCCCAACTTTCACCTTGGTTTCCACCACCCCAAACTTAACACTTAGGTTGCTATGTCACCCCGTCGTTAACTAGGCACTAACTCAGTTAGTGTTTTTTGCTAACGTGACCAATTTATCCAATGTGGCATGCTGATGTGAAATGTTAATATGTAAGATAAAAGGTTTAGGCTTCATATTGAATCAACCACTAAACTATAGGGGCTTGTTTTACAAAATCATCAAAACATGAATCAACCCTGAACCATTCTTAGCCGTCATCTCTTTCTCTACATGAAATCCCCTTTTTCTATCTTCCCCTCTACTTCCGTCGCCACCACCCTCACCTCCACTTACAGCCCGCAACCTTACCGGTAACCGTCGCTGAGGCGTTGACAGGCGTTAATTCGATAAACTCCAAACCTGCGTTGCTTCAGTTTTGTCAAAACCCTAGCTTCGATATACCGCTGCTGGTCATCAATCATCTACCAGAAACATCATATTGCCAGAGATTGATACGTTAATTCTGGTTTGATGACATCATCGGCGACTGAGTTTAACATATACGGCATTTTGTTGTTTCGGTTGCATCACACTACCAGGATCATAGAGAGTTTAAACGTGGAGCAGCAACAGTGGATGGTTATGGAGAATTCGATGCCGGTTGAGTATTCCAGTTTGCCAGAGAAGATGACTTATGGTGGAATTGGTACGGAGGAGTGTGTACGGATCAAGTGTTGTTTGATTTAACTATTGATCAGTCATTGTTAAGGTGGTGGTGGCAGGAGGTGGTGGTGGTAGGAGGACGGTCATGGTGGTAGGAGGTGGTAGGGGTGATGGTGGAGGTGTTGTTTTAGGGTGAGAAGTGAGAGAGGGGTGGATCTTGGGTTTTTTATTAATTATTTTTAATCAGCAAAATATGGCCATATAATATCTTACACATCATCATGCTACGTCAGCAAAATATGGCCATATCAGCCAAAAAAAATAACTGAGTTAGTGCCTGGTTAATGACGAGGTGACATGGCAACCCAAGTGTTAAGTTGGGTGGCGGGAGCCAATGTGAAAGTTGGGAGTGGCAGCGACCAAAAGAGATTAGTTTTGGGTGATAAAATCCATATATTTTCCCTTTGTTTAATTGTTGCATCAACAAAGACACGATTTGAAGAATCAAAAACCAATAGACGACCAAGGATCAGAAGATGGAGATCTCGTAGCTAGTGGGAGTTTTCATAGACCCAAATGTTGATTTTGGTTTATGTCCGGTTGTGACCTATTGGGTTTTGCTATTTGGCTCTAGCGCACCAAACAACTTTAGTGGCTTGATTTATCTTATATGTCTGTGGCTGTTTGTTTGTAATATTTAGGTGTAAATATTTTTATTCATTAAGTCATGGTGCGTTTTTGAGCCGTATCGGTACTAACACTGATGACGGGGGTAGCCCAAGACTAAATAAAATGACTTAGACACATTAAAGCCTAAAAGGTTAAAAGGTTCGAAGGTTGAAAATCCGGAACTTAAGATAAAGCATTACGTGAACAGTAGAGAGTCACATCTCTGATTGCTTCACCAAACTCCCCAGCTGCAAAAGTAGCATGAGTCCACAGAGCACAGCCTTTTATCCACAGGTCAAAGGCTTCAACCCCCAAAAAGGGCAAACCCCCTACTACAAGCATGTTCACTAGTCAAACAGCTTCCTCTTTGAGCAATGTCTTTCCCTATAAATTAGACACTTCATTTAGTGTGAAGGACATTCCGATCAGCCCTGATTCCTGGAGAATCTCTGGCCATTGCTCTCGAGTACTTGCTTCATGCAAGTCACTTTCTTTCACATTCAACACACACATTCTCTTTGTTCTTACATCCGAAACTGAGCACATCCCAGTGGAGGATCTCGAGCAAACAACAAAAACAAACTAGTGAACCTCTCTCCACGTCTTGCAAACGTGGGGGGGCCCCACGACCTGCGTTAGGCAAAGTTGAACCCTTCAACCCTTTTGCCTAACCAGCCCAGCTACTATCCTTGGTCTATTATTTGTTGCATCAACAAGTTGGCGCCCACCGTGGGGCTACGCCACTATTTTTCTCCAAAAGACCTAGTAGTGTAGCTCCTTTCTGTTGAAATTACCATGTCAGAAAGTGGATCCCCGGTACTAGCCAAGCTCATGTGACCATACCAACTTCTTTCTCGACACCAGGAAGCACTCCTGAGTTTCTCACTTTCAGCACTCCAACTCCGTGCAGATCAGGGGTCCCTTCCCCTAATATCGGAGTTTCTAGCACCCCATCAGATGTTGAGCTTACCCCTGAGGGGGTCGCCAACAATTTCCTTGAGTTGAGGTCTCTCCTCAACCAATATGTGAGTAGGGAAAAGGACAAGGGAGTGAGGATTCGTTTAGATTATGACGAACCGGAGCCAACACTATCTCCTGGACCCCCCATCCCTCCTTTTGAAAACTCACAACCTTTGATCTCTAGGGATGAGGCTGGTCCCAGTAATCCTCCTCCATTCCCTAACCCATATTTGTCCGCAAGGCCGAATCCTACACCATATCTTTTTTTTTCGTCCCAACCAGCTACTAATGGTGCTCCTTTGGGCCATGAGCTGACCCTTGACCAGCTCCGACAGTCCCCAGTGACGAGTCTTCCACCCTCAAAAACAACTTCGTGGGAACAAGCTTTGTCCGTGCTCCCCTTGGCATGAAGTGCTGTTATGAGCACTCCTTTGGGAGTTAGTTTCCCAGTTGCACCCGGAAGCCTTCAAGGCTTCAACCTTATGCCCCAGATGATGGCCAGCTTCCCGTGGCAGCACTTTATTAATTAGGTGCTAGCCACTCAAGGGAACAACAGTAACAGCAACAACGCGGGTGTAAGGGCTGAAGAAGATTTGGCCAAGCCTTACAAGCCGAGTAACCTCTCGTGCTTCTCACAGCAAATAGCCGATTATGATTTTCAGACAAAGATTAAAATGCCATCCCACATCAAGACGTATGATGGGACTGAAGATCCTGAAGACCATCTTCAGATCTTTACCGGTGCTGCAAGAATTGAGAAATGGTCAAATGCTAAATGTTGTCTAATGTTCATGCAAACCCTTGTCGGATCAGCCAGAATCTGGTTCAATGATTTACCTGCTCGAAGCATTCGAAGCTTCTGTTGGTGCATATTCTGTGACAACAGCTTAGATTTGGTCTTTGGATATCTTGTAATTAGTTAAACGATAAAGAGTTAGCGGGTTTAGCTTTGTATTAGTGAGATAATTGAGTTTGGGCTAAACTAAACCCACATTGGGTCTAGGGGGACGAATTGGGCCTTGCCCATGTAGGAAACCCTAGTCCAACTTGTAAACCTTGTGTTATATAAACAAGGTTAGACATTTGGGTTTAGGTTAATAAGCCAAAACAGAGTTGTGAGGAATTTCGTGAGAGCTAGATAGGCTTGGACGAATTTGAAGGTTGTTAGGGTTTTGATTGATTGTAATTCGTGAGATTGATAATCAATAGAAAACCTGGTTTGAAAGTGAATTGCTGATTTCTGTTTCTACACGTTTTCTGTTGTATTCTGATCAAAAGGATTCCGCATTCTTGATTGGATTGACAATTCTGTGAAGATCCATACATCAAGGGGACCTACAACTTCGATGACCTCAGCAAGGGGTTCCTGGCCAATTTCTCCCAACAGAGGCGGTAATCTTTCAGATAAAACAAAGAGATGATGAAAGCCTTCAAGAGTTCATAGAAAGATACAAGAAGGAAGGTCTAACATACGTGGGGGCAGATGAAAAGATGAGGGTGGCCGGTTTTATGAACGCCATTACATCCAAATATCTCACAAGAGCTTTCAACAAATCCCTGCCCAAGACCTTGGAAGAAGCTCTCGAAAAGGGCTGAAGCCCACATCCGGGGAGAGGAGGCAGTAGACATTAAAGAGCAAAGGAAAAGAGGATCCAGCTGGCGAGGCAACAGCCCAGCTAGAAAAAAGGGGAACTTTAACTCCTATGACAGACGCCAAAAGGGTTTAGACCATCGAAGGTCTGAAGGCCGGAACCCTTCCAGCAGAGAGAAAGGCATAAGTTTCACACCCCTCACCAAAAAGAAATCCTCGCAACAGAAGAAGTCAAACAAAACTTTCAAAGCCTCCTAGGCCTCTCCCCAAAAGCAGAAAGAATGAAAACTCCACACAATACTGTGAATTTCATGAAGAAAAGGGGCACCACACCAAGGATTGCTTCCAGCTTAAGAAAAGGATCGAAGAAGCCGTTAAGTCCAGGGAACTTGCTCACTTGGTAAAGGGAGTAAGGGACAAAATTGCTGAATGAAAGGGCAAGGAAGTCAATATGGTGGATTTTGATGGAAGGGTTCCACACAAGAGGCAACGGTTGGAAGCTTGGGAGCTTTAGTGTGTTTGCTTCCCTCCAACGGAGAAAGACCCTCTTTCAAACCCTCTTGTGGTTAAGGCTACTGTGGGAACATTACAAACGAGCAGAGCATACATATACACTGGTGCTGCCACCGAAATCATGTTTGAAAAGTTCTTCAACCGTTTGAGCAATGAAGAACATTCAAGACTTCAACCCTTTGGGACCTCCATAAAAGGTATTGTCGATATACCCCTTAAGCCTTTAGGGCAACTGACACTTGATGTTCATTTCAGCGAAGGTCAGAAGGAGAGAGTCCAACCACTCACCTTTGTGGTTATCAATATACCTTCAAACTATGATGTGATCATTGGAAGGCCAGGACAGTGTGCATTCTATATCGCTGTGTTAGTTGGCCATGACACTGTCAAATTTACTATCGAGAGGGGAATAGCAACCCTTCAACCTACTCAGGAGGCCTACATGGTTGAAGGTGAAAGTTCCAAAAGTGAAGAAGACAAGCAAAGGTTAATCATAAATCCTAAGTACCCTGAGCAGAGGATAAGGGTCAATCCGAGCCTTTCACAAGAAACCCTCTCATATCTTGAAAAGTTGTTGACACGTTATAGCGATGTCTTTGCTTGGTGCCCGGAAGATATGACAGGTATCCCTCGAAGCATTGCTGAACATGAGTTGAGAATGCCACCTGATGTCAAGCCTATTGTCCAAAAGAAACGAAGTCTAGCCCCCGAAAGAAGCTTGGCTGCATGCCAAGAGGTTGAAAAGCTTGTGTCAGCTGGCATCCTCCGAGAAGTCAAGTATCAATCCTGGGTTGCAAACCCTGTCATGGTTCGAAAGCCAGACAATTCTTGGAGAATGTGCATAGACTTCAAGGATCTTAACAAAGCTTGTCCCAAAGATTGTTACCCGTTACCAGAAATTGATCTCAAGGTTGACTCCCTGACCGGTTACCCTTTCAAGTGTTTTCTTGATGCTTACAAGGGTTACCAGCAAATCCTCATGAAGGAAGAAGATGAAGAGAAGACCGCGTTCCACAGAGACAAAGGGATCTTTTGTTACCAAAAGATGCCTTTTGGCCTCAAAAATGCTGGAGCAACCTACCAACGCCTAGTTGACAAGGCCTTTGCAAGTCAAATTGGTAGAAACATGGAGGCATATGTCAATGACTTGGTGATCAAAAGCAAAACGGAATACGAAATGCTTGATGACATCCAAGAAACCTTCAAGAACCTAAGGAAGGTCAACCTGAAACTCAACCCCGAGAAATACTCATTTGGGTTTGAGGAAGGAAAGTTCCTAGGGCATATTGTTGGAAAACAAAGCATTAAGGCCAATCCAAACAAGGTGAAAGCTGTTCTTGAAACCAAACCGTCGAGAAGCAAGAAGGAAGTTGAAAGCTTAAACGGGAAGCTTGCAGCCTTGAAGCGTTTTACCTCAAAATTGGCTGAAAGGTCTTTACCCCTTTTCAAAACGCTCAAGGGTTGCTCCGATAAGAAGGACTTCAAATGAACTGAGGAGGCCGAAAAAGCCTTCAACCAGATGAAGCAACACTTAGCTTCCCTACCTGACATTGCAGCCGCAGAAACGGGAGAATTAATCTCGGTATACCTTTCAGTTGCTGAAGAAGCAATAAGTGCGGTCCTCACCATTGAACGAGACAAGGTTCAGGTACCCGTTTATTTCTTCAGCAAAACTCTATAATTGGCTGAGATCAAATACCCTCCCTTGGAGAAACTTGCTCTAGCCCTAGTCCAAACGGCTAGAAGGCTTCGTAGGTATTTCCAAGCACACCCTATACAAGTGGTCACCGACCAACCTATTAAGAATGTGCTTGAAAAACCAGAAAACTCGGGACGATTAGCCAAATGTGCAGTGGAACTAGGTGAACATAACATCACCTATGTCCCAAGAAAAGCTATCAAAGCCCAAGTCTTGGTTGATTTCATCATAAAAGTCCCAAAGCAAACAATCACTGAAGTAAACACAGCTGCCACTGAACCCTCAGACCTTGAAGCCTGGAAGCTTTTTACCAATGGGGCTTCAAGCGTTGAAGGGTCAGGGGTCGGGCTCATTCTGATCAACCCAGAAGGGTTAGAATTCACATATGCTCTTCGCTTTGATTTTCAGACCACCAACAACGAAGCTGAATACGAAGCACTGATAGCTGGCTTAAGACTGGCTAAAGAAATGAAAGCCCAAAAGCTTGAAGTGTTTACAGACTCGTTGCTGGTATCAAGCCAAGTGAATGATAGCTACATTGCAAAGGAGCCCAATATGAAAAAGTACAAAAAAATCAAAAGAATTGATGAACACCTTCCAAACATGTACCATCAAGCAAATTCCCAGGTCTCAAAACAAGAAAGCGGATGCCTTGAGTAAACTCGCATCTCTCACTTTTGCCCACCTTACCAAGAAGGTATTGGTAGAAGTGTTAAAGGCTCCGTCGACCGATTAGTTGGAAGTTCAAGATGTAATCACCGAAGAAGAACCAAATTGGATGACTCCAATCAAGAAATTCCTTAAAAACGGTGAATTGCCTAGTGATCAAACAGAGGCTGAAAGGGTTAAGATCAAGGCAAGGCAGTATGTACTACAAGGTGAAATCCTCTACAAAAAGGGTTACCTTGCACCCTTGCTAAGATGTGTTGGTCCCGAGCAAAGTCAGTATTTGGTCATAGTGATTCATGAAGGTATATGCGGAGCTCATTTTGGAGCTAGATCGGTGGTTGCTAAACTTATGAACCTTGGGTATTTTTGGCCCTCCATGCACCGAGATACCACTGAGCAACTAAGGAAGTGTGATGCCTGCCAAATTCATGCACCGGTCCCGAAAAGTCCCAAACATGATGTTGTCCCAATAACATCAGCATGGCCATTCTATAAATGGGGGATGGACATTGTCGGTCCATTTCCTCCAAGCAAAGGTGGAGTAAAATTCTTGTTGGTGGCCATAGATTATTTCACCAAGTGGCCTGAGGTTAAACCACTTGCAAAAATCACGGGCAAACAGATCATTGACTTCGTTTGGGAAAACATTATTTGCCGTTATGGATTGCCGGGAGTACTTGTCACCGAAAATGGAAAGCAATTTGCTGAGAAGCCTTTCAGCGTTTCGTGCAAAGAATTCAGAATCAATCAGGTTTTCAGCTCAGTGGCATACCCACAATCAAACGGTCAAGTTGAGAGGACGAATCGAAGCATAGTGGAAGGAATCAAAACCAGATTGGGAAGGTATGAAAGCAATTGGCTTGAAGAATTGCCAAGTGTTCTATGGGCGATAAGAACAACCGAAAAAACAAGCCATAAAAGAACACCCTATAGCTTGGCATTTGGGTCCGAAGCCGTGATTCCAGCTGAAGTAGGAGTTGTAACACAACGAATTGTCAACATGGATCCCGAAACAAACCAAAATGAGACCATGTTGAACTTACAACTCCTAGAGGAAGCACGAGACCAAGCTGCAATTCAAGAGGCCAAGTACAAACAACGAATAGAAGCCTACTATAACAAAAGAGTCAAGAATGAACGCTTCAATCCAGGAGACCTGGTGCTTAGAAACAATGAAGCTAGCAAAAAAGAGAACCAAGGAAAGCTTGGCCCAAAATGGGAAGGCCCGTATACCATCCTTGAAGCACATAAGGGTGGATCTTACAAGCTAGCAGACTCAGAGGGTAAAAGGCTTCCAAGACACTGGAATGGAAAAACCTTGAAAAGGTTCCATGTCTAAACGGGAAAAATTGGTTTGTATTTCACAAGTTGTATTTCAAGAGTGGCACTATGAATACCTTTAGTAAAAACAATATCTCTTGAATGAATGAAGTTGTTTTATCAAATTTGTCTTTCTATCCTAAGATCAGGTTGAGAACCTAGAAAAAACTCCATGGAAAGGGCCGTGTAAGGGGAAGAGCTCCCAGGCCACATCGCTCAATAGTTCAAGGGTTGAAAGAACCTATATAAGGGGTGAGTTCCTAAATCAATACAACTCCATGAGACTAATTATTGAAAACAAAGTTGCCTCATAGACGGGTTTGAACAACCTACACCAAATGTTCGTTAAGCCTTAGAAAAATAACCAACAAACAAGCTTACGAAATCAAATAAAAACAAGAAAATGATGAATAGGATAGGTGCTATGTCTTCTTGTTAAAAATACCAAGGCTAAGTGACTGCAGCACTGAACCCTTTAAGGTATAAAAAACATAAAGGCAACACAAACTCGACAAAGACAAAGCTACAAGAAAAAGAAATAACCTAAGGAATAATGCAACAAATTGAATGAAAAGTAAAACTCAAAGATACAAACCAAGCCACGTCAGAAAACTAAGAAGCCTTAAAGGCTTCAAGCTATATGTGTGACAATCAGAAGCCTTAAAGGTTTCAACCTATATACAGGATAGCCTGAAAGCTTGAAGGCTTGAAGCCAACCAAGCTGTCTTAACAAAATAGGCACAAGCATAAAAAACACAACACAAGACAAATAGTTAAACATAATAGCATAATAAAGGAAGCCTTAGAAACTTCCAAGCATCCAAGAAAAGTTAGAACAAGCCCTAGTGACTTGTAAACTTAGAAATTGTTCAAACGGCCATACAGGCCTAACCACAACCACATAACAAGAACCTTAAGGGTTCCTGTAAAACCTAATATTGTTTTAGTTAACATACAAACCACAAATTGTTTTCAAAGGTGCTAAGAAAGCTACGAATGTCCATCAAGCATAAGCAGGAGGCTTGGAAGCCTCAGAACTTTCACCTTTAACCTTCTTTGCTTTCTTTGACTTCCTAGCCTTCACACCACCATCACCACCTACTGCTGAAGCCTCCAAGCTTACATCCTTCGAAGCATCAGGTCCTCCTGAAAGGGTGTCATCACTATCTCCCGAGTAAGATCACTTTCTTGAAAGGGAACCTAGGACTTCAGCACAGACTTTCTCATTAAGGCCCTCCGGTTTTAGCTCCTGCAAGACAGTAAGAGGCTTACCAAAACAAGTAGAAACTTGGTTGACATACGGGTAGGTCAGCCTCTCCATCTGTTCAACAGAACTTTTGAAGACCTCAGAAGCTTCAGGACGAAATAAGGGAGACTTTTCCAAAGGGTTCCCGGATTCATGAAGCTTGTAACCAGCAATGAGACCTTGATGTTTCCCCAAGTTGAGCAATTTAGTGTAAACTTCACCAAGAGCGGAATTAAACTCATTGGAGTGAAGAAGGTAAGTAACAACTTGCTAGAAACCTTGCTTAATTAACCATTGGTTATCACTGGTAGCTCGAGCAACCAAAGCTTTTAAGCCTTCCTTCTCTTCATCAAAGGCTTTCTGCTAAACAGACAAAGCCTCCCTACAGCCTTTAGCTACAACCGATCGGCCTCAAAGCTTTTCTTAAGATCACCCAATTCAATTTCATGCCTTCTGGTCAACTCACCAACCTTTTTGACCCATGCCTCTTCTTTCTCAGCAAACCCATCTATCTCTTTCTTCATTGCAGCCATTGAAGATTTCATTTTCTCTTTCTTCTTAGAAAATTCTTCATACTCATGCATCCTCTTACGAAAACGAGCAACTCCCTGAGGAAGCATGGCAGCAAGGTTGCAAGTACTCAAAATCATGCGGAACAACATCATGTCATCATCCATCTCGGCAATGGTGTTATGAACCGAAGGAGGAGCAATGTGGCTTAACACATCTTCACAAACAGCAGCATCCTTGAAACTATCATCAACCTTCACCGACCAACCAGGCATATAAACCTCATCTGGATCCAACCCTTCAACGTCCCTGCTCGAAGAACCTTGAACAGGAATAACCATAACCTTCTTGGCCGGAGTCTTCTTCTTCCCATGAACAACCAACTTCTTTTCCTTCTCAGCACCCACTTCAACACCTTGATCTTCAGAAGCCTCAATATGATCACTCAACTCCACTGGTTCAGTAGAAGTGGATTGAGGAGCACCCTTGAGTAAACGGCGAGTAGATCGACGGGTTGAAGCCTTGGGAGCAACAGACTTAGAAAAATCCTTAACATTGGAGACACTGACATACCCAGTACCCTCAAACCTTTGCTCAGCACCTTTAACTACAACATTTTCATCAGGGACAACTGGGACGTCCTCAAACGCAACATCAGAAGTATCGTCACTTTTTATGAATTCAAGTGCAGACATGACTGCAAATAACCACAAAACAGAAAGCACATAAGACATAAATTAAGAAAACACAAAGGAAGTAAAAAAGAAAAATGCATACCCGTGCCATTCCTCATTAGAACCGGATCCCGATTGGCCTTTTCCCACAATTTACTAACCCCTAACAGAACTAGCAAATGTTCAGGAAAGGGACGAACCCTTGAAGGGCACTCCCGGATGGCTTTAAGAAAAGCGTCATTCAAATCGGATTCAGAGGGTTCCGGTTCATTGAGAATAGCATCCGGGTGCCTCCACACCATCTTGAAGGGGACAATAGAATCAGAGACCCAGAAAAAACGATCTTTCCAAGTACCAAGAGTGGTAACCATGGAAGAAATGAGACAAGCATCAACCTTGGATGTTTCAAAGGTGAACCAATCACCGTTTTTCGCCAAACGGAAAAACTGACGAAAAAGCAACAGTGAAGGATCATAACCAAGGGCACGACACAAAACTTCGAAATGTAAAACCCTAGCCATGCCCTTCGGATGAATTTGACCAAAGGAGACTCGGTAATACTCCAACAGATTTAAAACAAAGAGGGAAAATGGATGACGGAGGTTCGAAAACTCAAAATGACGACAATAAAGAGGAATCGAACTGGCCGGACATTTATCAATCGGAACGTCACAAGCAGGAGCAGTCGGTTTAAACTTGTTCCCAATACCATATTCCATGCAAAACAGTTCTACCTCTTATTGGGTTAATCGAGAAAAGGATTTTGCCAAATCCTTACGAGCACCCATGTTGCAGAAAATAAGAAGAAAACAAGGAAACAGAAGAAACCAGAACTAACCTGAAGGATGGAAAGGAAATGCAGAGAAAACTTGAAGAGAAAATGAAAAATTGTTGTCTGTCTTCAATAATAAAAGGAGATAATACCCAAATAAAAGTTATAATTAAACAATAGTCATTAAACCACTCCCTGCAAAAAACCGCCGACCTATAAACTGCCACACATCAATCAAATCAGTTGTCAGTTTTTAAAATTCAAAATTCTCAACTGACTCCAAGCCTTCAAGCTTTCAAGCCTTTAAGCAATAAAAGCAAATGTGTAAAAGTCAGAAGTCTTTGAGCTCACTCCTAAAAACCTCTGACTTGGGGGGCTTATGACGGGGGTAGCCTAAGACTAAATAAAATGACTTAGACACATTAAAGCCTAAAAGGTTAAAAGGTTCGAATGTTGAAAATCCGGAAGTTGAGATAAAGAAGTACGTGAACAGTAGAGAGTCACATCTCTGATTGCTTCACCAAACTCCCCAGCCGCAAAAGTAGCGTGAGTCCACAGAGCACAGCCTTTTATCCGCAGGTCAAAGACTTCAACCCCCAAAAAGGGCAAAACCCCCCACTGCAAGCATGTTCACTAGTCAAACAACTTCCTCTTTGAGCGATGTCTTTCCCTATAAATTAGACACTTCATTTAGTGTGAAGGACATTCCGATCATCCCTGATTCCTGGAGAATCTCTAGCCATTGTTCTCGAGTACTTGCTTCATGCAAGTCACTTTCTTTCACATTCAACACACACATTCTCTTTGTTCTTACATTCGAAACTGAGCACATCCCAGTGGAGGATCTCGAGCAAACAACAAAAACAAACTAGTGAACCTCTCTCCACGTCTTGCAAACGTGGGGTGACCCCACCACCTGCGTTAGGCAAAATTGAACCCTTCAACCCTTTTGCCTAACCAGCCCAGCTATTATCCTTGGTCTATTATTTGTTGCATCAACAAACACTAAACTACATCCCAACTTAATTGATAAGTCTTTGCCATCCTTTTATTGGAACTCAGATCGATATAACCTGAACCCAGATGTATTGTGCTTTAGCCTTGCATTAAGGCCTATAAGTGTCTAGATAACGCGGGATCGCGATTTCCAAGTCACTTAGGCCGATTCTGTAGTTATTGATTTAAGGATGACCCACTTTGTCATCTTGCTACCCCAGAACATCTCTGGAAATTGTGTATTGGTAAGCGTTACCTACCTACATAATCTTTTTTCAGTAGAAAGTGTTTGCACCATCACAGAATTTGATTAATAATGGATCTCAATACTTAAAGAAAATAATGCTTTTGAAATTGGTTATTACTGTATTTATTATGGTTTTATGAAATATTAAAATACTGAAAATCAAAAGTTTGTTTTATAGAAATCTTTCAACAATCTCGTTCTTGCTTATCCTCCACATCGGTCCATTTTGCACCGAAGTAAACTCCATAACAAAAACATCTTAGAATGGTGTTGTAACCTAAGAAAAGTTCTTAGTGATGAAGAGAGGTTATATATTTTGGAAATTCCATTTCCCTAGTTCCTCCTACAAATGGCCCGAATGAGGTTTGGAAGCGACATGTTGATAATTCTAAGACCATGTGTGGTGGGGTGCCCCTACCTTGGGGGTTATGTGATATGTGGCATCAAGCTCTCTTTTCAAGATCAAGCCCCTGCCAGGCATTTTCACAATCACACCAACACCCATTTTCTGAAGATCACGCCCCAGGGGGCGGTGGGAATTTGGGGCGTTATCTTTGCCATGTCCGCAGAACTTCAAGCCCAATCACATTACCACTACACATGGTCTAATTAGTTAGTGGAATGTGATGTTTCGGATCATAGATTCTCCATAGTTGGTGGTCTCACATTGGTCTTCACCCTTCGAATTGTGAAACAAAGTAAAAAATCATGTTCCAATTGTTTTAACATTGGTTAGGCATTATCTCATCCAACCTCCTCGTTCTCAAATACTCCAATGACATGTGGTGGTAAGTCCTTGATTCATGGGCAGCTGGAGAGTGAGTAGTAGTGCCTTGTCTAATATATTTTTATAGCTAATGTGTAGAAGTTTGGCTTTGGGCAATAATAGAATATATCAAACCTGGCGTGTTGGCCTTCTCGGATAGTTAGGACCTCTATTTGGTGTAGAACTAGTTACGATGTTCATTTAAGGAGTTGTTCTTCTTTTTCTTCATTTCATTGCCTACTCACGACCTATGAGACCTTGGCCTCTTGATTTTCTACGTGAAAGATGTGCTTTGCTAAAATAGTATGTGCTTGGGCAGGTGGGCGGTAACAACAATTTCTAAGCATATTGGACTTGTTTATTTTTTTATTAATTATTTATATAAAGTTTATAATTATTTTTTATCTTCTTACAATCAAAATATTTATATATAATTTAATATTTTTATCATAATTTTATATGTGATAATAGTTATTATATATTTATATAAACTTTATAGGCTTGTTTCTAATCGCGACTTGGCTCGAGCTCAATAAGGGAAGTTGGGGCTCATTTATTTAACAAGCTTGTTTTAGGATCGAGCTTGTTTAAGCCCAGACCAGTTCAAGCTTTTAGATGTATATCTTGAGTAGCTCACGAGTGGCTTGACTTAAACCCCTCGTCGTTAATATGAGTTTGTATATTATGGCAGGCGTTTGCTAAGAGGGTGGAGAAGAACAACAGGAACAAGAAGGAGTTATCAGTTGAAGATGCAGCCATGATGATACAGATTACTTTTAGAGTATATTTAATAAGGAGGAGTCAGGCTTTACGTGCCCTTCATGAATTGGCTATTGCTAAGGGGAAGCTTAAGGAGCTCAAGGCTTTGTTTAAGAATCCCACTTATCATGGTCGGTTGGCTCATGATGAAGAGGAGAGACAAAAGTTTTCTGAGCGTATCATTGTGCTTCTTCTCACTGTGGATGCCACTGAGGTAAATAGATGGTCTTTTTATGTTGCCTCTTATGCAGGTTATGCTATGAAATGGATATATATTTTTGTGATTCATGTTATTGTATCATCCTGTGGCTAAGAAAAAGGTTTGAATAGTAGATTGATTATATACCTCTTGTTGAATTTCTATTTATTCTGTAAAATCTGATAGCATGGTAAGAGTAATATTGTTGATTTAGTCGCGTATATTATTTGTCAATCGTAATCCCAACATCTTGCCGTTAGTTGAGACTTTCTGTCAAAAATAAGTATAGGCTTTCATTTTCTTTGAAAGATTTTCGACTTTAGTAAGGTTGATACTTGATGGTTGATATGAACTTCAATTCATCATGCTACTTCATATTTCTTGCTTGATTTCGTTGCCCCTTTGTTCCCAATTAGATGTGAGACTTTTAGCATTACAGTCTTGGGCCCAATTAAGCTAGAGTAGCTATCATTCCATACTTGATTATTTTCTTCTCGTGTTAACGTGACTGGATTTTGAAATGTGTCGCCTTCATCAAATCTACACATAAATTTTGTATCAAACGACATAGTAAATGGTTATATGAATATCAGAAACCATGAAGAATGGTGTTAAATTGCAAATTTTGAGCAAATGACCTTTTGAGTTTAGAGATTGCTAATGTTGTTTGCAAAAGCAGGGTGTTAATATCCTGGTGAGGCATGCAAAAAGGTCGATGTTGGATGAACTAGAAGCAATGCTAGACATTGTGGACCCACAATCAAGATGCGTTAAATCTCTAACCTTGAAGAGGAGGACATCCAACATGCCAAATGGTGGCGTGATCCAAAAAGAAGCAGCGGAAGGCGTGACTCAGGTAGTCCACGTGATAGGACTGGACGGCGGTTCTGAAACCTTTGAATGAGCTTGTTAGTAAGTCCATGACTATGAAACCCGTGTTGAGGTTGCCTTTGTTTGCCAGTGTTTTTCGGGTTTTAAGTAGGTTTAAACAGTTCATTATTGCTATAATTCTGTATCTTTTTCTGCTTGTGCAACAATGGGTTCTGAAACTAATGTTTTTAAAAGTAAGTTAATGTTTTTGTGTGTTTGTTTTAATTTTGTAAATTACTTTTTTTTGTTTAAACACCAAACGCAGACACCCCCAAATCTGCTTCTATGTTACACCCAAAAAACACCAGCAAACTAAGACAAGCTCAACACGGGATTCATAGTTATGGCTTGTCTCTTTTTTGGTTTAGATACATTTTACAATTAAATTTTTTATATCTAACATAGTTATTTCAAATATATCTATATATATGTGTGCATATATATGGAAAATCAATTAAATATTACAGGCTCGTACACAAGCCAGCTTGAGTTCAGCAAGTGAAATTGGACTCGTTTACTTCACACACACGTTTTAGGCTAGAGCTCATTTCATCGGTTCAACCTTTTAGATAGCCTATCTCGAGTAGCTCACGAGCGCGTTGGCTCGTTTACAACCCTCGTTAATATGAGTTTGCATATTATGGCAGGCGCTTGCTAAGATATGGGAGAAGAACAAAGTGAAGAAGAAGAAGGAGTTGTCACCTCAAGATGCAGCCATGATGATACAGATAATGTTTAGAGCATATCTGATAAGGAAGTATATGGCTCTTCGTGCCCTTCGTGATTTGGCTACTGCTAAGGGGAAGCTTAAGGAGGTCAAGGCTTTGTTTAACAACTACTCTTATCGTCGTCGGTTGACTCGTGATAAAGAGGAGACACAAAAGTTTTCTGAGCGTATCATTGTGCTTCTTCTCACTGTGGATGCCATTGAGGTAAATACACGGTCCTTTTATGTTGCCTCTTATGCAAGTTATGCTATGAAATGGATATATTTTTGTGATTCATGTTATTGTATCATCCTCTGGCTAAGAAAAAGGATTGAATAGTAGATTGATTATATAGCTCTTGTTGAGTGTCAACATTTCTATTTATTCTGTAAAATCTGATAGCATGGTAAGAGTAATATTGTTGATTTAGTCACCTATATTATTTGTCAATCATAATCCCAACATCTTGCTTTTAGCAGTGACTTTCTGTCAAAAATACTTTCATTTTCTTTGAAAGATTTCGACTTTAGTGAGCTTGATACTTGATGATTCATATGAAATTCAATTCATCATGCTACTTCATATTTCTTGCTTGATTTCTTTGCCCCTTTGTTCCAAATTAGATGTTGAGACTTTTGGAATTACAGTTTTGGGCCCAATTAAGTTAATATTTGGCTTCATCTTATGTCTCTTGGATAGAGTAGCTACCATTCAATACTTGATAATTTTCTTCTCATGTTAACGTTACTGGATTTTGAAATGTGCAGCCTTCATAAAATCTACGTATATTTTGTATCAAACAACATTTTAAATGGTTATATGATTATCAGAAACCATGAAGAATGGTGTTAAATTGCGAATTTTGAGCAAATGATCTTTTGAGTTTAGAGATTGCTAATTGTTGTTTGCAAAAGCAGGGTGATAATATCCTAGTGAGGCATGCAAAAAGGCCAATGTTGGATGAACTAGAAGCAATGCTAGACATTGTGGACCCACAATCAGGATGCATTAAATCTCTAACCTTGAAGAGGAGGACATCCAACATGCCAGATGGTGGTGTGATCCAAAAAGAAGTAGCGGAAGGCGTGACTCAGGTTGTCCACATGATAGGACAGGACGGCGGTTCTGAAACCTTTGAATGAGCTTGTTAGTAAGTCCATGACTATGAAACCCTTGTTGAGGTTGTCTTAGTTTGCCAGTGTTTTTCGGGTTTTACGTAGGTTTAAACAGTTCGTTATTGCTACAATTCTGTATCTTTCTCTGCTTGTGCAACAATGGGTTCTGAAACTTACGTGTTTAAAAGTAAGTTAAAGTTTTTGTGTGTTTGTTTTAATTTTGTAAATTACTTATTTTTAAACGCCAAACACAGACACCCCTAAATCTACTCCTAAGTTGCACCCGAAAAACACCAGCAAACTAAGAGAAACTCAACACCGGATTCATAGGTATGGCTTGTTTATTTTTTTGTTTAGATACATTTTACAATTAAAATTTTTATATATAACATTATATATAATTTAATTATTTTTATCATAATTTTATATATGATTATAGTTATTACAAATATATCTATATATATGTGTGCATATATATAGAATATCAATTAAAAATTACTGGCTCGTTTAAGATACCCGCCAGCTCAAGTTCAATAAGTGAAGTTTGACTCCTTTACTTGACACACATGTTTTAGGCTTGAGCTCATTCCATCGGTTCAAGCTTTTAGATAGCCTATCTCGAGTAGCTCACGAGCGCCTTGGCTCGTTTAGAACCGTCGTTAATATGAGTTTGCATATTATGGCAGGCGTTTGCTAAGATTTGGGAGAAGAACAAAGTGAAGAAGAAGAAGAAGGAGTTGTCACCTCAAGATGCAGCCAGGATGATACAGATAATGTTTAGAGCATATCTAATAAGGAAGTCTATGGCTCTTCGTGCCCTTCGTGAGTTGGCTATTGCTAAGGGGAAGCTTAAGGAGGTCAAGGATTTGTTTAACATTTACTCTTATCGTCGTCGCTTGACTCGTGATAAAGAGGAGAGACAAAAGTTTTCTGAGCGTATCACTGTGCTTCTTCTCACTGTGGATGCCACTGAGGTAAAAACATGGTCATTTAATGTTGCCTCTTATGCAGGTTATGCTATGAAATGGATATATATGTTTGTGATTCATGTTATTCTATCATCCTGTGGCTAAGAAAAAGGTTTGAATAGTAGATTGATTATATAGCTCTTGTTGAATGCCAAAATTTCTATTCAAAGTAGCGTTATCAATTACGTAAAAATTTGATAACTTGGTAGTATTCATATATTGTTGATTCAGTCGCTTATACTATTTGTCATAATCCCAACATCTTGCGTTTGGTTTTGATTTTCTCTCAACTTAAGTATACACTTTCATTTTCTTCCAAAGATTTCGACTTTTGTGAGCTTCATACTTGGTGATTGATTTGAACCCTTTAATTCATATTTCTTGCTTGATTTCGTTGCCTCTTTGATCCAATTAAGCTAATCTTTTGGTTTCATTGTATGTCTGTTGGATATTAACTACCATTCCGTACTTCATAATTTTCTTCTCATGTTAAAGTAAATGGATTTTGAAATGTGTCGCCTTATCTAATCATTAATTTTGTATCTAACTTTGTAAATCGTTATGTGAATATCAGAAACCATGAAGGATGTTGTTAAATTATAAATTTCAAGCAAATGACCTAAAGAGTTTAATAGATGTTAATTGTTGTTTGCAAAAGCAGGATGCTAATATCCAAGTGAGGGTTGCAAAAAGGCAGATGGTGGATGAACTGGAAGCGATGCAGGAAGTTGTGAACCCACACCCAGGAAGAGACGAATCTCTATCTTTGAGGACATTCGACATACGAGATGGTGTGACCCAAAAAAAAATGGGAGCACGTGTGGCACAGGTTATCCGCATGTTAGAATATGCAGATGGTTCTGAAACGTTTGGATGAGCTTGTTAGGAAGTCCATGACTATGAAACCGGTGTTTTTCTTAGTTTGCAAGTGTTTTTTTTTTGTTGTTACGTAGGTTTAATCTGTGTTTTATTGTTACAGTTCTGTATGTTTCTCTGCTAGTGAGTTCTGTAACCGGCAGATTGTACTGTGTTTAAATTAAGTTCATGTTTTTTTGGCTCTCGGTATCCACACATCCCCTCTTTTTATTTGCACATCTCTAATCCTACAGGAAGTGTATTGGGTTATACGGTTCCTCCGGGTCAAAGCGTATTGATCTATACGCTTCCTATACGTGTACTTGAAGTACAACTTTTCAGACACTTTTCATGCAATGATTATGGGACCAGAGGAACCATATAGCCCTATACGCTTCCTATAGATTTTTTTTTTCAAAAGCAGCATATGGCTCTTATCATCTTTTTTTTTTTGAACGGAAAGGAACGAGTGTCAACCACCGTGACACCGGGCACTGTGGCCAAGGTCGACTACTCAACCGCCACCAGCCTCTTGGCTCTCCCAAATACGCGGAAACCCGACCTCTACCCGCCCGAAGGAATGGCAGTGGAATAATCGGTAAAACCTCGCCTCCCATCCAAGACGAACAATATTGCCCTATACGCTTCCTATACTTTACTTACTTTACTGACATGGAAAACGTATTGCCCTACACGCTTCATATACTTTACTGACAACGGAACTATATTGCCTTGTACACTTCCTGTTGGGGGCACTTTTTCAGATCTTTTAAGTTATGAACTGCGTGTATGTCATAGCGAGGTGGTACATCGTACCAATAGGAATCGTGTTGCCTTATACGATTCCTATTGGTGTCGTATTTAGTGTGTGTTTGGTATGGGGTAATAGAATGGATGAGGTAATGGAATGAACGGGGGAATGCAATGGATCATTACCATTCCATTTCGTGTTTGGTTACCATATGAGAATGAAATAAATTATTACCGTGTATTGTTTGGTAGGCAAGAAAAACAAGGGAATAAAATCTGCGGTGAGTGGTGGTGGTGGTCGGTGGCGGTGATTGTGGCTGGTGAGAGGTGGCGGTGGTGGGTGGTGGCGGCGACGAGTAGCGGTGGTGGGCGCGGCAGCGGTGGTCGTAGAATGCACACGCTCTGTAGGTTTTGTATATCTCGTATTGCCCCAAAAACTATTGTACATCCCTTGAGATATTTGTTGTGTTTTGATTCTGAAAATGTTTTGAATGTTGTTGAATCAATTGAATTACGGGTATATAGACCAATACGCTTCCTGTACGCTTCCTAGTTTTTGCGAGAATACACTCATCCCCGAAAGTTTGGATATATAACAGATTTCTCGTCCGATAGGAATCGTATTGCCCAATACACTTCCTATGGAATTAATTCGTTCACCAACGAAACCCTATGAGAAGTGTAATGCCCTATACACTTCCTGATGGGTCCC
This sequence comes from Helianthus annuus, assembly GCF_002127325.2. NCBI lineage: Eukaryota > Viridiplantae > Streptophyta > Magnoliopsida > Asterales > Asteraceae > Helianthus > Helianthus annuus. Next base: position 120,722,048 of record NC_035437.2, read on the forward strand.
TGCATATGCTCATATAGGTAGCTCTTTATTCTTGCACCTGCATATGCAGTTGTTCAAAAAACTATTAAGAAGAAAGCCTCCAACCTCCTTTCACTTGCAGGTCAGAACACATACCATGGGATGATGCTACTAATGTGTTCCAATTTCTAGATGTTAAGCTTTCCACATTGAATTCGGCACCTAACATCATATTAGGTGGGAATTGGGTATCTTAACACAAGAAATCTCATGTGGACTTTAATCTCATCCTTGCAGCTGCCTCCCCCATGTCTTTCATGTCAAAACAAGATGACAAAAATTTCTTTGTTTTATCAACTTGATCCTGGTCAGTACCGAAGATCAACATGTCATCTACATATAAAAAAATTGTGACTCCTTTCCTAGAATCATCAAATTTGCTATATACGCACTTGTCTGCTTGGTTTAATACAAAACCATTAGACAAAACCACATCATCAAACTTTTGACGCCACTGTTTTGGTGCTTGCTTTAAGCCATATAATGATTTAACTAGCCTGCACACCTTATGCTCATTGCCAGGCATAACAAAACCCTCTAGTTGTTTCATATATATCTCCGAGGAAAACAATTTTCACATACATTTGGTGAATTACAAGATTGTGTATTGCATCTAAGGCAACCAACAATCTAATAGTGGATATTCTTGCTACAGGAGCATATGTATCAAAGTAGTCAATTCCTTTCTTTTGTCTATGTTGATGCACTTTGTGGATGCGGCTCGGTTCGGTTCGACTCGGCTCGGCTCAACTTGGTTCGAGCCCGACGTCGCGACATTCCTCCCTCGTGTGCCCTAGAGAACGACAACCAAAGGATGAAGAGTCGCAAGCTGACATCACCATGACATTACCATGATGATGACATGATGATGTCACCTAATATCATAATAGAACCTTGCATGATGTCACTTTACATGGAGTCACATGTGCACATGAAGAAACTCACGAAGAATATACACACACTAAAGACAAACCCAACGAAGAACTGAAGGATATGAGACAAAGAACATATTTCGTGGCCTAGGTTGTTCGCAGGAAGTCACTCACGAAGAACCCACATTGTTCGTGAGTTTATGTTCTTCGTGGGCTTTTGTCTGGGCCCGGTTATGCTTCGTAGGGCTTTGGATAAGGTTGGATATAAAAGCAGCTCTTGTAACTGAGTTTAGGGTCAGAGAACTAGAGCGCACACCAGAAAGGTTTAGAGGGTTTTCTTGTTGAACTTTGTACTTTGTAACTCTTCTGGTTGAATACATTGAAGCTTTAAACGTTGAATCTTGTTATTGTGCTTACTCTCTCGCTCGGTTTGTGTCGTAACAGGGATTCCGCACTCGTTACGACATCCGAAACAAGAAATCATCTTAGTCCGTCGATCCGCATTGGGACCCACAAGTGGTATCAGAGCTGCTTTTATATCCAACCTTATCCAAAGCCCTACGAAGCATTACTGGGCCTGATGAGTTTCCTGGTGAGTAAAAGAGAAAATGATAGTACGTCAGTGGTCTGTCGAAACCTCTTTAAACTTAAAATGAAAAACGGTAAGCAGCTCTATATAAGATGTATCGGTAGGCTCACAATCATTTTAAAGTATGCAGGGTGATATAAACCTAAATCGACTGAAGACTGTGTGGGAACCGCTCATTGGCATATGGTCTTGGTACCGAAATTCCGTTTGATAGATTGCCGAGATTCTGAGATACATGGTCTTTAGGCTGTTTATCATCTGGGTATCATGGTTGTTTCTTTTACCGAAAACAACGGGGACATAAGTCTAGATCTTACATGATACCATACATACGTGTACATATCATATAAACATGTATATAATACATGATGCATACAACCTTAATAAGTGATAAACAATCACATGTCCCAATCAATAAGTGATAATCACAGTTTTTATGCGGGAGTCAAGTTCGTCTCTTTGTCGGTACGATGGTACTAACCTGTTCACGGACTTGCTCTTATGCCCTGCATGCATCGAATATCAAGTTCCTCATTGATAAGTGATTTAATCACATATGGCTTGTATTCGTCCAAAAATAAGTGAGTATCTCACATTATATACGTTGAAAACAGATGATAAATGGTATACTCACCAGTAATGAACTCTCATGCATACCTTGATACGGGAATGTGTCGTGTGTGGATGAACACCGGTCGGTAAGTATAAATAATACTTTAGCGTATCCCTTAACCGCGAGTACATCTGATAAGTTGAGGTTAAGTGGACAGCAATACCGATAACCGTTATAGGATTCTTATCTTAATGTTAACTACTTGAACAAAAGAGCGTTTTGGCGTGACCGTACACTGATATGATTCTCTTACCCTCGAAACTCGCAAAAAGAATGTCTGTAAATATTTATTTAATGCTTTCCGTTTCTGCATCTCTGTATATATTGATTTACTGCTTTACGTCTTTTCACTTGAGATATTCAAAAATACCAAAAAGATTTTAGGTGTGTTTTAATATAAACTTTTTAAAAACCAAAAAGATTTTATTTCTATCTTATTTTAGATTGTAAGATGTTGGATCTCGAGTCTTTCCTGATTGAAACCAAATCAACTGTATCTTCATAAACGGTAAAAGTTAACAAGTTTTGAAAGTTAAAATCTAAAATTGATCAAATATTTACAACTTTCAAACTGTTGTCGGTCGGTAGTTGATTGAGAGTTGGTCACAAGTGTGTCATTTGACTAAATTCTAAGCGGTTGTTCTCATTATGTGTTTAGCTTTCTTGTATGTGCAGATGCGGCATTCAAACTAGCTAAAGGCAAAGAGAACGTGTTCTATGACAAGCTTCGGAATGAAGACACGACATGGATGTAATCAAAGGATCAAGATGATCGAGTTGCAGCTGTGACAACTCGAATTTCCAAGATTTCTATTTCGCATTTATTGCACGTTCATTGTTCGTGTAGTTAATTATTTGCACAATTGATTGCTATGGAATGGTATACGTTTTGATGCAATAAATCGTATTGTGTGATTGTGCATGGTTGTTTGATTAATTGTGATAGACTTGTCAATTATGTGAACTTGGTGGCGAAACTGTGAAATGCTTGTAAGATGGTATGCTTGTGTAAAATATAATAATTCAGGGTGTATTGAGTAATTAGTGAAAGTTTAATTATACTTAACCCTAATCCTTCACTAAACCACACACACAAAAATCCAAGCACGTAGTTCATATTCTCTGGCAATCATCACCAAATCATTGGCAAGACTTTCATCACTTTTGTTTCCACATTCTCTCTAGAATCATTCAAGGTAATTGTTTATTGTTTATTGCGATACTTGTATACCCTAATTGATTGGTTGATTGTATCAATTCTTGATTCTTGTAATACTTGAAAAACCCTAGCTTTCATATGATGGTTCTGTGCTTTGGTTGATTCTTGGTTATTGTGTTATGATGGTGTTTGGTCGTGAAATCAATTGCTTGAATGATGATGATATCTGTTAAATTGATTCGTGCCATGTATTGTATGAACTAGGGTTTCTGGATCGTAGAAAAGTAAAAACGTAACTGATTCAATCCCTAGGAACTGGAACATTCGTATGTATGTTTGCTTTTAGTCAGAGTTTTAATGAATGCACTCTGTCCGAGTATGTAAGATAGGATTCTTGTCCGAGCTTTCAAACTTATGCATAATGATTCGAATATATGAGGGACTTGGAGTCCGAATTCTTTTGTGAACACTTACATAGTCCGAGTTCTTAAACATTGTTGAAGGTCCGAGTTCTTAAACACTTGTGATGGTCCGAGTTTAATGCCACCCCATTATAGTCCGACTTTTGGTTGATGATTAGGCCCGATGTTTGCTTATAAAAGTCTTGTCTGAGTTTGCTTGTGATAAGGTGGCCCGATTTATGTATGCTTCGTATATGATGTTTGAGTTTTAATGTACGCACGCATGATCCGAACAATTGTTGTGTTTTGTAGTCTGAATTGTAATATTGATGCATGATCGAGTTCTGTGAATTCAATTAAGTGTGTAACCCTGATTTAAGTGAGTTATTCGATGATGATATTAGAAAATACTGTGAAAGACACTGATATGAAGTATGAATGACATGAAACTGATTAAGCGATCATGCGATACATGATGTTAACTGTTAAACGCTTTGTGGCATGGATTACATGCGTATCATTACGAACATGAACTGATTTAATACACGTGCACACTATAGGACTTGACTGAGTACTTGTGAGCGCATAACCTAGCATACCGAGCAAACCAAGGTGAGTTCACACAGCCAAGGCATGGGGTTCCCGGGTGGGAATGGGATTTGATGAACTATTGTACATACTCCGCTGATAGAACTACGACTAGACTAGTAGCACTTATTGAACTGATCTTCGCACACCTGCCAAGGGTTGGGCGCGATATTATGACTGACTTCGCACACCTGCCTTTGGAAGGCCGCGAACTGAAATTTACTAATCTTCGCACACCTGCCTGGTAGGCCGCGATACAGATAAACCTAGTCTAGAATACTCGGGATGAACATTCCCTAATATCTTCGCACACCTGCCTGGGAGGCCGCGATGGAAACTAATACGATACATGACATAACGAACGAACATACTACTACTCACACTATATTATTACTGAACTGTTAACTGTGAACTCGCTCAACTAGTTGTTGACTCGTTGCTGCATGCCTTGCAGGACCTTAGGTACTTATGGAGCTTGCACTGGAGGCGCGGTCGTTGTGGACAAGGATCGTGATTACTATGTTGAACTGTTATGACATTTAAAACTATTAACTATGTTGGGTTACTTACATGCTTCCGCTACTTAAACTATGTTTTGTTGGAACATCAATTGTATTGAATTGGGTTTATGAATTTCTTTAATTATTTATATTGTTCAATATGATTGGTGGCTTGATCCTGGTCAGTCACGCTCCCAAGCGGTGGTACTCCGCAGGTGGATTTTGGGGGTGTGACAGCAGCCGACCACTCATCAACACCGAAAGGATCTGAAGTATTGAAGATCAAAAGATTCACGAGCATCATTCAAGGGGGATTTTGTTGATACACTCCTTGTTTGTGACGCGTGAAGACATTGAAGATCCTACAACATGAAGAACAAACCTTCACCAGCAACATACGAGGGGGAGTTTGTTGATACAGTTTTGTGTGGATGTGGCTCGGTTCGGTTCGGCTCAAGACCGACGTCACGACATACCTCCACCGTGCGCTCTATATAAGATGTATCGGTAGGCTCACAATCATTTTAAAGTGTGCAAGGTGATATAAACCTAAATCGACTGAAGACTGTGTGGGAACCGCTCATTGGCATATGGTCTTGGTACCGAAATTCCGTTTGATAGATTGCCGCGGTTCTAAGATACGTGGTCTTTATGTTGTTTATCATCTGGGTATCATGGTTGTTTCTTTTACCGAAAACAATGGGGACATAAGTCTAGATCTTCCATGATACCATACATACGTGTACATATCATATAAACATGTATATAATACATGATGCATACAACCTTAATAAGTGATAAACAATCACATGTCCCAATCAATAAGTGATAATCACAGCTTTTATGCGGGAGTCAAGTTCATCTCTTTGTCGGTGCGATGGTACTAACCTGTTCACGGACTTGCTCTTATGCCCTGCATGCATCGAATATCAAGTTCCTCATTAATAAGTGATTTAATCACATATGGCTTGTATTCATCCAAAAATAAGTGAGTTGTCACACCCCAACCGATGGCGGAATCATCGGGGCGCGGCACTAGGCGAATATATTGCTTAAGAGAATCCATAACAACTATATTGCGATAATATTTATTACATTCGTTATCCCATACTAACAAATAATACAATCACATAAGTCATCACAGATTTATTGTCCTCTCGAACAATACAAATCCGACAACTTAGATTTTAGGTGAGTTTCTAGACTTCCTAGCTTGGTTTGATGTAGACTTTGACTAAACCTGCAACATACGTTAAAATAATGTCAATACAAAAGTATTGGCGAGTATACAGGTTTGATATATAATAGAATAATAGATTAAAAGTGCTGCGAATTTCCATATGCATAAACGTAATACACGATATATATACTCACAAAACTGATACTACCAGCTAAGTCCTCGCTGCTCGACTCTTCGATGGCATAACTAGACCCCGTCGGGCGCAATAGTACTATACTAGTCGTGGTGGGATGTCACGAGTATAAGTCCTAGCATACATGCAACTAGCATCACGTATATCTATGCAAACAGTTATTCGCAAGTGATAGATTGACAATTTGAATCATTCGTTTGATAAGTTTGATTTATAAGGAACGTATGCTACACCCAAAATTCGATAAAAAGGGGTCAAGTATACTCACAGTGCGTATTCGGTTGGATTGACGGGATGGTGCCTGAGAATGTCTTGATTTCAAACTAATTACACGAGTATCGGGTTACGTGTTAAACGGTATCGAATTACATGAAATTGGACGAAAATTGAATTGAAGTTGGCCCATTCGAATGGACCGCTCGATCGAGTGGGCTGCTCGATCGAGTGGGCCGTTCGATCGAGTGGGCCGTTCGATCAGCTGGTCCAGCCGATCGGCTGGGCCGCTCGATCGACTGGGCCGCTCGGTCGACTGGGCCGCTCGATCGGCCAGCCCGTCCAGCTGTTTTTCGATGATTTTCGGTGGTTTGGTCGGGACGTTGTTGTGACGTGTTGAACAACTGAAATCCCATCAATTTCCGACCTGTTCTAAAGGCCGGGAATCACCCCGTTCCATCAGGACTTGCCGTCCTTGACGGTTTTCCTTTGTTTAACCCGTACTTGGTGGAAACTTTGCTAGAAATCAGATCTTTGACCAACACATCACTAGGAATGAGTAGAAGGTCGGTCTAAGCTCTTATTCTACCGTTATTATGTATAGATCTGATGTGAAAACCTTGATTATCCTTATGAAGTTTCCTAGATCTGAGTTGTTCTTGGTGGAATGAGGCCAACATTTGAAGTTCATAAGAACTTCATGATGACATCACTCTAGAACATCTCAAATCCGTAACCTCTTGGTTAGAAAACATAGATTTAGACGAGATTTACGTAAAATCGTATGGAAACCATTCGGATCTGAGTTATTCTTCATGGGATGAGATCACTCTTGAAGAACTCCATGGTGACATCACCCTAGAACACTCCAAATCCGTTGATTTCACGGTTAAAAGTTGAGATTTGAAAGGTAGAATGATGAAGGAATGCATATAGATCAAGGAAGTACAAGATTTGGGTTGAAAACTTACAAGAATCGCGAGAAATCGAGAGATTAAGGGGCTGGAACGTCTTGGTCGAGTAGCAGCAGCAGCAACAAGTGTTTGGAGTGAAAAGAGGGGTATTTATAGGCAAGGGAGGAGAAAGAAGGAGGAAAGGCGGGCCGGATCGACTGGCCCGTTCGGTCGGCCGGCCCAGCCGATCGGCTGGCCTGTCCGATAGGACGGCCCAGCCGATCGGCTGGTCCGTTCGATTGGGCGGCCCAGCCGGTTGGCTGTTCTGTCCGATCGGCCGGCCCAGCCGATCGGCTGGGCCAGTCGATCGGGCGGCCCAGCCGATCGGCTGGCCCGTCCGACTGGCCCAGCCGTTTGGCTGGCTTGTCCGTACGGAGGCCTTTAGTCCTCGTTTTTGGCGCGTTTTTGACTGTTTGGGCCATATTTTCGTATATTTATATTATTATTTAATTATTTATCATAATTACACACAAAAAGGGCCATATATACGTATCTATATAACCAATATTCGGTGCGATAATCGAGTTACGCGTGCCTTCGAGTGCGTTCTTCGATGTGATGTGCCACAATGATTATCGGGGCACTACTTGCTCGTGTTGCCGTCATCATCATGATGGCTGGAAACATGGTACTCACCAGATAGTCTTTGTTAGCGTTGCTTGTTTATGTTTTGACACCTCACGGTTATCGAGGATGGTAGATTAAGCCCTCACTCAACATCATCGTGAGTGTTATAATTTATGAAAGTAGGTTTGTAATAGCGATAGAATATGCGTAATTATTCGATTATAGTTCGATTTAGCGATACATCTGATATAGTTTCATTATGATCTGAATCTCTGGTGCTAGGCGTAACGAGTGTATCGAGTAGTAACAACGCACGTAAGTGCGGGTTGTTACATGAGTATCTCACATTATATACGTTGAAAACAGATGATAAATGGTATACTCACCAGTAATGAACTCTCGTGCATACCTTGATACGGGAATGTGTCGTGTGTGGATGAACACCGGTCAGTAAGTATAAATCATACTTTAACGTATCCCCTAACCGCGAGTACATCTGATAAGTTGAGGTTAAGTGGACAACAATACTGATAACCGTTATAGGATGCTTATCTTAATGTTAACTACTTGAACAAAAGAGCGTTTTGGCGTGACCGTACACTGATATGATTCTCTTACCCTCGAAACTCGCAAAAAGAATGTCTGTAAATATTTATTTAATGCTTTCCGTTTCTGCATCTCTGTATATATTGATTTACTGCTTTACGTCTTTTCATTTGAGATATTCAAAAATACCAAAAAGATTTTAGGTGTGTTTTAATATAAACTTTTTAAAAACCAAAAAGATTTTATTTCTATCTTATTTTAGATTGTAAGATGTTGGATCTCGAGTCTTTCCTACCTGAAACCTGATTGAAACCAAATCAACTGTATCTTCATAAACGGTCAAAGTTAGCAAGGTTTGAAAGTTAAAATCTAAAACTGATCAAATATTTACAACTTTCAAACTGTTGTCGGTCGGTAGTTGATTGAGAGTTGGTCACAAGTGTGTCATTTGACTAAATTCTAAGCGGTTGTTCTCATTATGTGTTTAGCTTTCTTGTATGTGCAGATGCGGCATTCAAACTAGCTAAAGGCAAAGAGAACGTGTTCTATGACAAGCTTCGGAATGAAGACACGACATGGATGCAATCAAAGGATCAAGATGATCGAGTTGCAGCCGACCACTCATCAACACCGAAAGGATCTGAAGTATTGAAGATCAAAAGATTCACGAGCATCATTCAAGGGGGATTTTGTTGATACACTCCCTATTTGTGACGCGTGAAGACATTGAAGATCCTACAACATGAAGAACAAACCTTCACCAGCAACATACAAGGGGGAGTTTGTTGATACAGTTTTGTGTGGAAGTGGCTCGGTTCGGTTCGGCTCAAGACCGACGTCACGACATTCCTCCGCCGTGCGCCCCAGAGACCGTCACACGAAGCACAAAGAGCCGAGAACCATCATCACCATGACATCACCATGATGATGTCATGATGATGCCATGTGATAACTTATCAAATGAATGCATGAATTATCTCTTGATCGAACTGCCATGCATTTCAACAACTCATACATGTTGGGCCAGCCCCTTATTTGATGATCAAACTGTTGGGCCTATTGTTCTACGAAGAACCATGCTCATGGTATCCACGAAGAACATGGCCTCCACGAAGAACTCATCAGGCATGCACATGGTTCACGAAGAATTTAGCATGTTGACGAAGAACCTGAGTTCTTCGTAGACTGTGCATTCTTCATGGACTGTACATTCTTCGTGGGCTTTATTCAGGCCCAGTATGTTCTTCGTAGGGTCTGGATAAGGTTGCATATAAAAAGGGTCTTGCAGATCTGAGAACACAGGGAGACACACAATGCACACAGAGAGAGAATACAGTGAGCACATACCTCGAGTTTAAATAACTATCTAACTTAAGCCGGGCCCAGTGTGGGAGAGCACTCAGATTCCTGCCAATGCACGAAGTAGTAGCAGGATTATGGTTTTGAATTCTAATCTCTCCTATCCTTATCGATATTTAAGCTACTTTATGATTTACTAACATCTCGTACAACACTCTTTGACCGGACACGTTGATTTCGAATATCACCTCACACGTGATCGTTTCAATATGAAACTCGTCATTGTTGTTTTGCTCCACACCACTTACCGACGTGCCAACTCATTTTTCCAAAATTTGATATATCACTTCTGATTAAAATTAATTTTGGTAAACGACATTGAGGTAAAACATGAGTTAATCCACGTCGAGAAATCGTTTTTGTGAATATTTTTCTTGAGAAAATCCAAAAAGATGTTTTCAAAAGTTTAAATTTACTTTTTAAATTTTTGGGGGAGTGAATCCAATTCAGAAAAATTCAAAAACAATAGAAAGACAAAAATGAGTTTCCTGGTGAGCAAAAGAGAAAATGATAGTACATCAGTGGTCTGTCGAAACCTCTTTGAACCTTAAATGAAAAACGATAAGCAGCTCTATATAAGATGTCTCGGTGGGCTCACAATATTTTAAAGTATGCAGGGTGATATAAACCTAAATCGACTGAAGACTGTGTGGGAACCACTTATTGGCATATGGTCTTGGTATCGAAATTTCGTTTGATAGATTGTCGAGGTTCTGAGATACGTGGTCTTTATGTTGTTTATCATCTGGGTATCATGGTTGTTTCTGTTACCGAAAACAACGGGGACGCAAGTCTAGAAGTTCCATGATACCATACATACGTGTACATATCATACAAACATGTATATAATACATGATGCATCTGACCTCAATAAGTGATAAACAATCACATGTCCCAATCAATAAAGTGAGAATATATCACAGCTTTTATGCGGGAGTCAAGTTCGTCTCTTTGTTGGTACGATGGAACTAACCTGTTCACGGACTTGCTCGTGTGCCCTGCATGCATCGAATATCAACTTCCTCATTAATAAGTGATTTTATCACTTAGAGCTGGTATTCATCCAAAAATAAGTGAGTATCTCACATCATATACGTTGAAAACAGATGATAAATGGTATACTCACTAGTAAGATGAACTCTCGTGCATACCTTGATACGGGAATGTGTCGTGTGTGGATGAACACTAGTCGGTAGGTATAAATCATACCTTAACGTATCCTCTAACCGCAAGTACATCTGATGAGTTGAGCTTACGCATGATCGTACACTGATATGATTCTCTTACCCTCGAAACTCGCAAAAAGAATGTAAATATTTATTTATTGCTTTCCGTCTCTGCATCTCTGTATATATTTATTTACTACTTTCCGTCTTTACATTTGAAATATTGAAAAATTCCAAAAAGATTTTAGGTGTGTTTAAATATAAAAATTCCAAAAACTTTACATTTTACTTCTATTTTTATTTTTGATTGTCCGATGTTGGAACTCAAGTCTTTACCACCTGAAACCTGTTCGAAACCTTAAACAATTACATCTTTATAAACGGTCGAAGTTTACAAGTTTTGAAAGTTAATATCTAAAATTGATAAATTTTTAAACTTTCAAACTGATTGTCGGTCGGTAGTTGATTGAGAGTTGGTCTCATGTGTGTCATGTGCTGTTTGACTATATTCCAAGCGGTTGTTCTCATTATGCGTTTAGCTCTGTTGTGTGTACAGATTCGACATCCAAACTAGCTAAAGGCAAAGAGAACGTGTTAGATGACAAGTTGTGGAATGAAGACACGACATGGTTTCAATCAGAAGATCAAGATGATCAAGTTGCAGTTGACCACTCATCAACACCGAAAGGATCTGAAGTATTCAAGATCAAAAGATTCATGAGCATCATTCAAAGAAGAGTTTGTTGATACACTCCCTGTTTGTGACACGTGAAGACATCTGAAGATCCGACAACATGTGGAGATCGAACCATCATGAGCAGCATCCAAGGGGGAGTTTGTTGATGCACTTTGTGGATGCGGCTCGGTTCGGTTCGGTTCAATTCGGTTCAAGACACGACCAGAGTCAACGACGTTCCTCCGTTGGTTCGACTCGGCGTACGAAATGGAAGTGACAACGACCGATACGTTCGAGAATGACATCATCATCTCTATACAAGAAATGTAGAAACATGATACATGCCTTTGAAAGAACTACCATGCAAATGTCCAAGAAGAAGCCTGGTACTTCGTGGGCCTAGTCTCACTTTTGAGGATTCTAAAAGTGCACAGCAAAACGAAGAACCTTGTGTTTCACCCTTCACGAAGAACATTCTTCGTGGCCCTTGGTTGTTCTCTGAATACATATCCACCAAGGATTCTTTCTTAATGGGCCTGATTATGTTTCACGGCCCATACATGTTTCTTAGGGTTTATTGGCTGTTGACTATATAAACAGAACATGTGTAACACAGTGAGGGGTGAGCTTGGATAAGCTAGAGAGAAAAAGTTCCGGTGAGCTTTTTATTTGTCAAATCTTGTACCGAAACTTTGTCGAAATCAATACACGTAACCGTTAATCATTGATATCTTTGCGTATTGTTCATTCTCTCGCTCGGTTTGTGTCGCAATAAGGATTCCGCACTCGTTACGGCACTCGAAACAAGAAGTCATTTTAGTTCGACGATCCGTATCGGGACCTACAAGTGGTATTAGAGCGTAAGGCTCGATTTCTTGTTGAAAACCGAGGTTTCGGTGTGATTTTCGAGTGAGTTTTGAGCTTTTCTTGGATAAAAGTCAAAAATCCAGTTTGGGTTCATGAAAATACGAATTAAAACTTGAAAATCTATTGTTATTTGATGTTCTTTTTAGCAAAAACTTGTTAACACGATAGGAGATACCCAAAAGTACAAGCTTTATTGAGGTTTAAGGTTAAAATCACAAATCACCATTTTTCCGGCGAACAAGATCACCAGAAAAAGTCACCGGAAGTGATTCTGAATGTTTGATTTCTAACTATCTTGGGTATTCCAGCTTGTCGCTTTCACAAATTCAGAAACAATATTCTATTTAAAAGGGAAGGTTTACTCCTACATTTTCACAAAAAAAAATGGTTCTGTGCACTACCTTTTGCAGTTCACGAAGAAGCATATTCATTTAAAAACCACTTTACATTTCCCGAAGAATACCTCCCACGAACAACAACCAATTCATGAAAAATAAAACTTTCAAAAAGAATACCTCCAATGAAGAACATTCTTCGTCCCTAGTTGTTCTTCGTGAACATGTGATTCCGTGTGAGCATATGTTTTTTTTTCATGGATCTAGTTTTTAATTGGTGACATTCTTAGTGGATATTTTTCGTAGGCTTTATTGTTTGTTCTCTTTGATTTTTGTTTTTTCGTGGCCAAGGAAGTCCTTAGTGGGTTGTACACTATTTTTCGTGGACTCTTTTTTCGTGAACATTCATTTATTTCACAGAAGGTTTTTTAAAAAAAGTTTAGTGGATATTTATTTTTCGTGGGCTTACATTTCAAATATTCTTCGTTGGGCGTCATTATATTGTTATTAGGCTTTAAAATATTGTTAGTGGACAACCAATTTAAAATTCAATTTTTAAAGATCAATTGTAAAATGGGCCAGCATGTTTAAAATCCATCGTGAACCTTAAAAGGTTATCATTGGGCTCACGAAAAACCTTCTTGGGCCATTCATAGTTTTCGTGGACTTGGGCCAGTATAAAGGAAATATCCATTCACGAGTAACCAACTATTATTTGTGGGGTTTGGGCTTGACGAAACATTCTTTTTCATCCTTTAAGATTTTCGTGGGCTGGGGTTTTTTAGTCTATCCATTTTTCGTAGGTTGGGCCTGGGTTTTCATCCCACGAAACACAGTTTAAAATTAAACAACATCCGTTTGGCCTAAGCCAAATTAATGTGATTCTTGGGCTTTATAACTTGGGCTGGGTTATTCGTCATCAAATTATTCATGGGTTTAAGAAATTATATCAATTTTTTGGTGAATATTGATTTTTCGTGATCTATTATTAGTTCTTTCGCAAAAGGTTTACTGTTGTGTTTTAAGTTGTTTGTTAAGTTGTTTTTTTCCAGTTCATCATGAGTACACACCTTTGGGGTCAAACACTTTTAGGATCACAATCTTCAAATAATCCTTCTCATCAAAGTAAACCAAAAATGGCAACAGATATGTATGGTCATTGGATTCCAGATTCAAATGCGGACAATTTGTATACGCAAAAGGGTTCAGTAATGGTGAGTCCTCGGGAAATGAGGGCAGTAATGGTGAGTCCTCGGGAAATGAGGGCAGTTCTGAACATGGCGGTAGTTCAGTTGAAGATGTTACAAGTTCAAGTGAGGATGGATCTGAATGTGAATCATTGAGGGAGGTTATTGATTCTGAGGCAGATGGTTCAATATCTGAGAGCGAATCCAGTCAGGTATGCGTCGATGAACCAAAATCTGATAGGTGTGATAGTTGTGTTGAACTAAGTGCTAAATTGTCTGATTTGCAAAGCAAATATGACGATTTAAAAAGCAAATACGACGTGACATTTATCCACAATCAAAGTTTGATCATGGATCTTTCAAAATGCACAGAGGCCAATATGTTTCACAAAATCATGAAAAGCAATTTAAAAAGATAATTGACACATTGAAGGAAGATAACTCCGAGCTAACAAAAATGGTTTCAAGAAAACAAACTGCGATAAACAATTACATCTATAGGCTCGAGGAAACACAAAAAGAATTGGCCTGTGTTAAGTGTGAAAGTGAGGTGATCCAGCTTAAGTTACATAGTTATTCAAACTCAAGGTATGTGCTGGATCACATCATTGACATACAGAAAAAGAAAGAAGATATCACGTGCATTGGATATAAGAAGTGTCCTCCACCTGTTAGGAACAATTATACCGCAATGCCTGATGAGGAGGATAAGCCTCACTTTGAGCCATCAGTTCCATTAGACGTTGAGGAATTCGCAGCTGGACTTGGTTACAAAAAGGAAAGTATCATCAGATTCAGATGTGTCAGCAGATACGAAAGTATCAACTACTGAACAAAATCAGGATCCTCCAGTCATTGTTGAGGATGCTGATTCTTCAAATGATGAATCCGATGATTCTAACTCAGCACAGTCTGATGCGGTAATCAAAGAAGAGGACAGACCCCTTGAGAATCATATTCTATGTGATCCTCCCGCAAAACCTGCTAAGACTGTTTTGGTTGAGTCTACGTCTGGCCAAGATTATGAAAGAGTGAATTTTCTTTACACGTTGATTGGATCTGATAAGATATATTCAGACAAGGATTTCCCAATCAAGAATGTCATTCAATCCTTAACTGATAAAGTTTTCGAAGATTCTACTACTAAGTTTTTGGGAAAGTCGAGCCCAGGAGTTGTAGTAACTCGGTGTGCTCCTATCCCAAAATCCGAAGTTAGAAAGAAATATGGGAATAAAAAATTACAACCACAAAACAATCAACGAAAGAAAAGTCACGTTCACCAAGGAAAGGGAAAAGGCAAACAAAGCCAAAACAAGAAGAAGGCTCAGAAGGTGAATTTCGTGAAATCCCGAAGGACGGATAAAATTGAATCTTTTGAAAACAAATCCAACACATATTTTGTAATGCAAAAGAAAATTTTGAATAGAAAGTCAAAACCACTACACACAACACACGAACTGTTGTGATGTAGGACCAAGTACCTCAAGATCACGAAGTTCATCATCAAGTTGTTACAGTTATGATACTTTGAGGTTTGTAGAGCGGAGATCATTTTTTGAGTGTGGTGAGTATGGGCACATTTTTAGAAACTGTCCATATCTCACGAAAGGAAAGGCAAAAGTTGATGCCCCCCGTGGTAACTGTTACCATAAAAGATCTGTTTCACCAAAACAGGACCCTCGTCTTGTTAAACAACAGGAAATGAAACAGAAAAGGAAACAAAGAAAATAAATTGAAAAGGTTTTAAAACCAGGGGTTATCCAAACACAGTCTGTTAAGTTAGAAGTTAGAAATGAAAAACAAAAAACAGATTTGGAAGCCAAAACTAGTAACTGTTCAGGGGGAGCTCCATCAATTCTGAATCATCGGGAAATGGATGTCACAATCCTCGATGATGACGGACGACCCAAGTCTGTGAAGGCTTGGGTCCCCCTCTCCAACTAATCTCTGAATGAGTGTGCAGGATGTTCCAGGAGAAACTATTGATAGTCTTAGGATTGTTAATACTGGAGCGTCCATGCACAAGATCGGCGACAGAAGGCTCCGAAACATTGCTGCATCTAGGAGAATATTGTTGCCTTTGATGGAGAGAGAAAAAAGAAAAGAAGACAAAAATTCCAATGAAGGAATGATAGTGAAAGAATGTGGTTGAATGAAGTTGAAAAATTCAACAAGATGAAAAATGTGCCAAAATTTGATTGTTGAAGGCTTTGATCGGGTCAACAGGATAGATTCAAATCAAAATCTACGCGCTTGCCGCACGTCCGGAGGTTTTCAAAGATTCATGTCTTATATCTTCACAAGAAGTTCAAAGTCTGCTAGATGAACGTGCAGTGTACATTTCTTCATGGTGTGATTAAAGAAAATGTGTTTGTTGATCAATCCAACCGGGTGTGCAGATACCTTGGCATGGATTGAACAACCGCACACTACTTCTAAAGGAGAAAGACGAAGACCTTTGCTGGTGCAAATACATATGGAAGACATCATGTATGGACCCTCCAATGATGATGTGTACAAGTGTCACGGCCCCCGACCCAGTTTCCCGGTTCGGATGCCGCGGGACAGAAAACCCGTGGTATTTGTAATTAATTTGGCAGCGGAAATTTTAACAGGATTGTTTAAACTGAAAATACCCATTTATTCCATTTCAAATTTTCGAGACAAACCCCGTAATTTACAATAAAAGAATTTTACTAGAAAATTCCCTGTTTACAAAAACGTGTTTATTTATTTACTGAGCCACTTCCTTCAAGCTGTAGCGCTACGCGGCACTTTTAAAGAAAATTTTCGAACACAGAGAATTGGCCATGCAACGTCCCATTTATAGCAAATTTCTGAGTTCTACGCGGCCCGCGTAAACTCGAAGAACGACCTACGCGTCCTGCGAGGGCCACCCTAGCTACGGCTAGGGCTGCCGTGTCACGGTGTAGGTATGCCACGTGTCTGACACGTGGCCTAAAGCTTATCCGGAGAACTATCGAGCTGTCGCGCCCCACGTAAGCTTTCCTTAACTCTTACGCGGCCAGCGACAGACTAATAAAATTTGATTTCCTTGATTTTTCACAAGGATTAGGGTTTTAGGGGTCCGGATTTCTACTTACGGAGTGTTTTGGGACAATTTCGTGCAGGTCCTTACATCCTCCCCACCTTATTTAAAATCTCATCCTCGAGATTTATTGAAACAAGTGAGGATATTTTCGCTTCATTTTCGATTCTAGCTCCCATGTGTACCCCGGTCCTCTTTTTGAATCCCAATTTACTTTGACCAGCACCAATCTTTTGTGCTTGAGGAACTTAATCTTTCTGTCTTCTATTTGGAGCGGTTTCTCAACAAATTTTAACTTTTCATTTACCTCTATATCTTGAAGAGGTACTACCAGAGACTCATCTGATAAACATTTCTTAAGATTGGATACATGAAACACATCATGTTCCCTAGCAAATTCTTCTGGTAGTTGTAAGCGATAGGCAACTGGTCCTATTCGTTGGGTAATGGTGAATGGTCCTATGTACCTTGGACTTAGCTTTCCTTTCTTACAGAATCGAACTACTCCTTTCCAAGGAGAAACTTTCAAGAGTACTTTGTCTCCAACTTGGAATTCTAATGGCTAGCGTCGGTTGTCTGCGTAACTCTTCTGGCGATCTTGAGCCGTCTTCAGTCTTTCCTTGATTTGAGTTATCTTGTTGGTGGTTTCCTGTACAATCTCGGGACCTGATAGCTGACTTTCTCCTATTTCTGCCCAACAAACTTGAGTTCGGCACTTTCGCCTATACAGTGCTGCGAACGGGGCAGCATTGATGCTTGTATGGTAACTATTATTATAGGAGAATTCAATTAATGGTAAATGGTCATCCCAGTTTCCACTGAAATCGATTACACATGCCCTGAGCATGTCTTCCAGGGTTTGAATCGTCCTCTCACTTTGCCCATCTGTTTGGGGATGGTAGGCAGTACTTAAATTTAATCGTGTCCCCCATTGTTTCTTGGAAACTTGTCCAAAAATGCGAAGTGAAGCGACTATCCCTATCCGACAGAATGGAGAGTGGAACTCCATGTAAGGATACTACCTCGTCTACATACAACTTAGCCAATCTTTCCATGCTAAAGGTTTCCTTCATTGGCAGGAAATGAGCTGATTTGGTTAATCGATCTACAATTACCCAAATTGCATCGTTACCTTTCCTAGTTTTGAGTAACTTAGTAACAAAGTCCATTGTTATTAATTCCCATTTCCATACAGGCATTTCTAATTGTTGAAGTAAACCTGAAGGTTTCTAGTGTTCTGCCTTAACTTGCGCACAAGTTAGACACTTAGATACATACCTAGCGATGTCCTTTTTCATTCCTATCCACCAGAAGTTATTTCTTAAATCTTGGTACATCTTATTATTACCAGGGTGCATGGTATATCTAGATTTATGGGCTTCCTCTAAAATTTTATTTCTTAAATTTCCTTGCTTAGGTACCCAGATCCTTTTCTTATGGAATTTCCAAATTCCATCAGTCCCTTGCTCTAATTCCTTTATCTTTCCTTTCATTCCTTCAGCATCATCCTTGGTTGCTGTTTCTTGAGCGTTCTTCAATTGTTCCATTAAATCTAGTTAGAGATTTAATCTAATAGCACGGACTCGTCTTTGTTTTTCATGATACTTACGACTCAAGGCATCTGCTACTACATTTTCCTTTCCTTCGTGATATTGAATATCATAGTTGTAGTCACTTAGAATTTCCATCCATCTCCTTTGCCTCATGTTTAATTCTTTTTGCCCAAATATGTACCTTAAACTTTTATGATCTGTATAGACAGTTGTCTCCAAATTTTAAGGGCAAAAATTATTGCTCCTAATTCTAAGTCATGAGACGTATAATTTTCCTCGTGCTTCTTCAACTGCCTTGATGCATACCCAATTACCTTTTTGCGTTGCATTAGCACACATCCTAACCCCAACTTAGAAGCATCGCAGATGACTTCAAAATCTTCAGTTCCGTCAAGTAAGGCGAGAATTGGGGCATTTGTTAATCTTTGCTTCAAAATCCTAAAGGCCTTTTCTTGCTTAGGTCCCCATTCAAACTTAATAGTTTTACAGGTTAGCTTAGTTAATGGAACAACTATCTTAGACATCCATCGGATCGGGTTCAATCGATCGGACATTGTATCGTAGCAGTGATCGAGTTATTACCCTGTTACCGGAGCGGCGTTTCGACTCTTTGATCGTGATTTTAAAGCAGATTAAGGAGGTTTTGAAGAAAATTTTTGAACACAGAGAACTGGCCATGCAACGTCCCATTTATAGCAAATTTCTGAGTTCTACACGGCCCGAGTAGACTCGAAGAACGGCCTACGCGGCCCGCAAGGGCCACCCTAGCTACGGCTAGGGCTGCCGGGTCACGATGTAGGTATGCCACGTGGCCTAAAGCTTATCTGGAGAACTATCGAGCTGTCGCGCCCCGCGTAAGCTTTCCTTATGTCTTACGCGGCCCACGACAGACTAATAAAATGTGATTTCCTTGATTTTTCACAAGGATTAGGGTTTTAGGGGTCTGGGTTTCTACTTACGGAGTGTTTTGGGACAATTTCGTGCAGGTACTTACAACAAGCTTACCCACATGCTTCCTTGCCACATACCGGCCGGACCCGGAGGTTTCTGATCTTGTTGTTGTGAAGAGATTTCTAAGTTAACAGAAGTAGCTGCAAAATCGACCTCGAAATCCACACCGGGTGGATATCCAGTTGGGAGAGCACTCAGATTCCTAGCAATGCACGAAGCAGTTTCAGGATTACGGTTTTGAATTTCTAATCTCTCCTATCTTTGTCGATATTTAAGTTGCTTTACGAATTACTAACGTCTTGAGGTAAAACATGAGTTAATCCACGTCGAGAAATCGTTTTTGTGAATATTTTTCTTGAGAAAATCAAAAGTCTAAATTTACTTTTTAAATTTTTGGGGGATTGAATCCAATTCAGAAAAATTCAAAAACAATAGAAAGACAAAAATGAGTTTCCTGGTGAGCAAAAGAGAAAATGATAGTACATCAGTGGTCTGTCGAAACCTCTTTGAACCTTAAATGAAAAACGATAAGCAGCTCTATATAAGATGTATCGGTAGGCTCACAATCATTTTAAAGTATGCAGGGTGATATAAACCTAAATCGACTAAAGACTATGTGGGAACCACTCATTGGCATATGGTCTTGGTACCGAAATTTCGTTTGATAGATTGTCGAGGTTCTGAGATACGTGGTCTTTATGTTGTTTATCATCTGGGTATCATGGTTGTTTCTGTTACCGAAAACAACGGGGACGCAAGTCTAGAACTTCCATGATACCATACATACGTGTACATATCATACAAACATGTATATAATACATGATGCATCTAACCTCAATAAGTGATAAACAATCACATGTCCCAATCAATAAAGTGATAATATATCACAGCTTTTATGCGGGAGTCAAGTTCGTCTCTTTGTTGGTACGATGGAACTAACCTGTTCAAGGACTTGCTCTTGTGCCCTGCATGCATCGAATATCAACTTCCTCATTAATAAGTGATTTTATCACATAGAGCTTGTATTCATCCAAAAATAAGTGAGTATCTCACATCATATACGTTGAAAACAGATGATAAATGGTATACTTACTAGTAAGATGAACTCTCGTGCATACCTTGATATAGGAATGCGTCGTGTGTGGATGAACACTAGTCGGTAGGTATAAATCATACCTTAACGTATCCCCTAACCGCGAGTACATCTGATGAGTTGAGCTTACGCATGATCGTACACTGATATGATTCTCTTACCCTCGAAACTCGCAAAAAGAATGTAAATATTTATTTATTGCTTTCCGTCTCTGCATCTCTGTATATATTTATTTACTACTTTCCGTCTTTACATTTGAAATATTGAAAAATTCCAAAAAGATTTTAGGTGTTTTTAAATATAAAAATTCCAAAAACTTTACATTTTACTTCTATTTTTATTTTTGATTGTCCGATGTTGGAACTCAAGTCTTTACCACCTGAAACCTGTTCGAAACCTTAAACAATTACATCTTTATAAACGGTCGAAGTTTGCAAGTTTTGAAAGTTAATATCTAAAATTGATAAATTTTTAAACTTTCAAACTGATTGTCGGACGGTAGTTGATTGAGAGTTGGTCTCATGTGTGTCAT
Organism: Helianthus annuus; assembly: GCF_002127325.2. NCBI lineage: Eukaryota > Viridiplantae > Streptophyta > Magnoliopsida > Asterales > Asteraceae > Helianthus > Helianthus annuus. The sequence continues at coordinate 120,743,208 of NC_035437.2, forward strand.
GTGCTGTTTGACTATATTCCAAGCGGTTGTTCTCATTACCCGTTTAGCTCTGTTGTGTGTACAGATTCGACATCCAAACTAGCTAAAGGCAAAGAGAACGTGTTAGATGACAAGTTGTGGAATGAAGACACGACATGGTTTCAATCAGAAGATCAAGATGATCAAGTTGCAGTTGACCACTCATCAACACTGAAAGGATCTGAAGTATTAAAGATCAAAAGATTCATGAACATCATTCAAAGAAGAGTTTGTTGATACACTCCCTGTTTGTGACACGTGAAGACATCTGAAGATCCGACAACATGTGAAGATTGAACCATCATGAGCAGCATCCAATGGGGAGTTTGTTGATGCACTTTGTGGATGCGGCTCGGTTCGGTTCGGTTCGATTCGGTTCAAGACACGACCAGAGTCAACGACGTTCCTCCGTTCGTTCGACTCGGTGTACGAAATGGAAGTAACAACGACCGATACGTGCAAGAATGACATCATTATCTCTATACAAGAAATGTAGAAACATGATACATGCCTTTGAAAGAACTACCATGCAAATGTCCAAGAAGAAGCCTGGTACTTCGTGGGCCTAGTCTCACTTTTGAGGATTCTAAAAGTGCACAACAAAACGAAGAACCTTGTGTTTCACCCTTCACCAAGAACATTCTTCGTGGCCCTTGGTTGTTCTCTGAATACATATCCACGAAGGATTCTTTCTTAATGGGCCTGATTATGTTTCACGGCCCACACATGTTTCTTAGGGTTTACTGGCTATTGACTATATAAACAGAACATGTGTAACACAGTGAGGGGTGAGCTTGGATAAGCTAGAGAGAGAGTGTAGAGAGAGAAAGTTCCGGTGAGCTTTTTATTTGTCAAATCTTGTACCGAAACTTTGTCGAAATCAATACACGTAACCGTTAATCATTGATATCTTTGCGTATTGTTCATTCTCTCGCTCGGTTTGTGTCGCAATAAGGATTCCGCACTCGTTACGGCACTCGAAACAAGAAGTCATTTTAGTTCGACGATCCGTATCGGGACCTACAAGTGGTATCAGAGCGTAACGCTCGATTTCTTGTTGAAAACCGAGGTTTCGGTGTGATTTTCGAGTGAGTTTTGAGCTTTTCTTGGATAAAAGTCAAAAATCCAGTTTGGGTTCATGAAAATACGAATTAAAACTTGAAAATCTATTGTTATTAGATGTTGTTTTTAGCTAAAACTTGTTAACACGATAGGAGATACCCAAAAGTACAAGCTTTATTGAGGTTTAAGGTTAAAATCACAAATCACCATTTTTTCCATCGAACAAGATCACCAGAAAAAGTCACCGGAAGTGATTCTGAATGTTTGATTTCTAACTATCTTGGGTATTCCAGCTTGTCGCTTTCACAAATTCAGAAACAATATTCTGTTTAAAAGGGAAGGTTTACTCCTACATTTTCACAAAAAAAATGGTTCTGTGCACTACCTTTTGCAGTTCACGAAGAAGCATATTCATTTGAAAACTACTTTACATTTCCCGAAGAATACCTCCCACGAACAACAACCAATTCACGAAAAATAAAACTTTCAAAAAGAATACCTCCAACGAAGAACGTTCTTCATCCCTTGTTGTTCTTCGTGAACATGTGATTCCGTGTGAGCATATGTTTTTTTTCGTGGATCTAGTTTTTAATTGGTGACATTCTTAGTGGATATTTTTCGTGGGCTTTATTGTTTGTTCTCTTTGATTTTTGTTTTTTCGTGGCCAAGGAAGTCCTTAGTGGGTTGTACACTATTTTTCGTGGACTCTTTTTTTTCGTGAACATTCATTTATTTCACAGAAGGTTTTTTAAAACAAGTTTAGTGGATATTTATTTTTCGTGGGCTTACATTTCAAATATTCTTCGTTGGGCGTCATTATATTGTTATTAGGCTTTAAAATATTGTTAGTGGACAACCAATTTAAAATTCAATTTTTAAAGATCAATTGTAAAATGGGCCAGCATGTTTAATCCATCGTGAACCTTAAAAGGTTATCATTGGGCTCACGAAAAACCTTCTTGGGCCATTCATAGTTTTCGTGGACTTGGGCCAGTATAAAGGAAATATCCATTCACGAGTAACCAACTATTATTTGTGGGGTGTGGGCTTGACGGAACATTATTTTTCATCCTTTAAGATTTTCGTGGGCTGGGGTTTTTTAGTCTATCCATTTTTCGTAGGTTGGTCCTGGGTTTTCATCCCACGAAACACAGTTTAAAATTAAACAACATCCGTTTGGGCTCAGACAAATTAACGTGATTGTTGGGCTTTAAAACTTGGGCTGGGGTTATTCGTCATCAAATTATTCATGGGTTTAAGAAATTATATCAATTTTTTTGGTGAATATTGTTTTTTCGTGATCTATTATTAGTTCTTTCCCAGAAGGTTTACTGTTGTGTTTTAAGTTGTTTGTTAAGTTGTTGTTTTCTAGTTCATCATGAGTACACACCTTTGGGGTCAAACACTTTTAGGATCTCAATCTTCAAATGATCCTTCTCATCAAAGTAAACCAAAAATGGTAACAAATATGTATGGTCGTTGGATTCCAGATTCAAATGCGGACAATTTGTATACGCAAAAGGGTTTAGTGCCATCTTGGCTTCAGTCTCCCACACCGTCAAATAACCCTCCACCATCAAAAGTCAATCTATGGGGTGAATCTACTTTCGATTGTGGTCCGACAATACAGTTGGGAAACAGTGGTCAAACAAGAACTGCGTTTTATGCCAAAATTGTCACGGATATCAGTAATGGCGAGTCCTCGGGAAATGAGGGCAGTTCTGAACATGGCGGTAGTTCAGTTGAAGATGTTACAAGTTCAAGTGAGGATGGATCTGATTGTGAATCATTGAGGGAGGTTATTGATTCTGAGGCAGATGGTTCAATATCTGAGAGCGAATCCAGTCAGGTATGCGTCGATGAACCAAAATCTGATAGGTGTGATAGTTGTGTTGAACTAAGTGCTAAATTGTCTGATTTGCAAAGCAAATATGATGATTTAAAAAGCAAATACGACGTGACATTTATCCACAATCAAAGTTTGATCATGGATCTTTCAAAATGCACAGAGGCCAATATGTTTCACAAAAATCATGAAAAAGGAATTTAAAAAGATAATTGACACATTGAAGGAAGATAACTCCGAGCTAACAAAAATGGTTTCAAGAAAACAAACTGCGATAAACAATTATATCAATAGGCTCGAGGAAACACAAACAAAAAAAAAAAATTGGCCTGTGTTAAGTGTGAAAGTGAGCCGATCCAGCTTAAGTTACATAGTTATTCAAACTCAAGGTATGTGCTGGATCACATCATTGACATACAGAAAAAGAAAGAAGATATCACGTGCATTGGATATAAGAAGTGTCCTCCACCTGTTAGACACAATTATACCGCAATGCCTGATGAGGAGGATAAGCCTCACTTTGAGCCATCAGTTCCATTAGACGTTGAGGAATTCGCAGCTGGACTTGGTTACAAAAAGGAAAGTATCATCAGATTCAGATGTGTCAGCAGATACGAAAGTATCAACTACTGAACAAAATCAGGATCCTCCAGTCATTGTTGAGGATGCTGATTCTTCAAATGATGAATCCGATGATTATGACTAAGCATAGTCTGACGCGGTAATCAAAGAAGAGGACAGACCCCTTGAGAATCATATTCTATGTGATCCTCCCGCAAAACCTGCTAAGACTGTTTTGGTTGAGTCTACGCCTGCCCAAGATTATGAAAGAGTGAATTTGCTTTACACGTTGATTGGATCTGATAAGATATATTCAGACAAGGATTTCCCAATCAAGAATGTCACAATCCTTAACTGATAAAGTTTTCAAAGATTCTAATACTAAGTTTTTGGGAAAGTCGAGCCCAGGAGTTGTAGTAACTCGGTGTGCTCCTATCCCAAAATCCGAAGTTAGAAAGAAATATGGGAATAAAAAATTGCAACCACAAAACAATCAACGAAAGAAAAGTCACGTTCACCAAGGAAAGGGAAGAGGCAAACAAAGCCAAAACAAGAAGAAGGTTCAGAAGGTGAAATTCGTGAAATCCCGAAGGACGGATAAAATTGAATCTTTTGAAAACAAATCCAACACATTTTTTGTTATGCAAAAGAAAATTTTGAAAAGAAACAGTCAAAACAACTACACACAACACACGAACTGTTGTGATGTAGGACCAAGTACCTCAAGATCACGAAGTTCATCATCAAGTTGTTACAGTTATGATACTTCGAGGTTTGTTAAGCGGAGATCATTTTTTGAGTGCGGTTAGTGATATTCGCTAATTTACACATATTTTAGTCCCCCGTTTTACCCCTATTTTATGCGTTTTCGGCCGTAAAACCGTCATTCGGATACTTAATTATCTACATTTTTTGTTTACATGCCTAAAACAGCATACCAGACAAGATGATAGCGAAAACGAGGACTTTCTGGACAAAACGACAACTGCGGACATTCTGTTAAGGATTCTGAACTGGGCCTGTGGAACGACCGTTCCACCTGATGCACGGTCGTGCATCTCCGACAAAGTTGATCAACCCGGCAATGAACGAGAGGTGCGACTGGGCGTTCTAGGAAAACAAGGCGGCTCGGTGAAGAACGGTCGTTCCATATGAAGAACGACCGTGCGTATCTGATGAACCAACAGAGTCTCGGTGATGAACGGTCAGTGCGACTCGGCGTGCAACAACAACCCGGAACTGAACGACCGTTCCATCCAAAGAATGATCGTTTGATTTCGAATCTGGTCAACGATCTGATGACGTCATGCGGTATGGTGGACCACCACCAATAATTGCTTAAAGTGCACGGCCGTGCCAAACGAAGAACGACCGTGCAACTTCGAAAAAGCATAAAAACAGAACAGAACCATTCTATTAGTAACTCTGGAATTTTGGAGAGCTTTGCAGGCGATTTTGAGGCTCCGAAGGATTCTGCTTTCACTCGGATTCAAGCCACATTGCCCGGTTTTGCTCATTTACTATCCGGATTCTTAATCTTGTGCTTGTTTATGGTTTGGATTTCTAATCTTTCCAGAATTTTGTTAATGTTTCAAGCATTTAGATTAATATTTATGTATTATTGTAGCCTTTGGGCAAAAACACAACAATCCCTTGCTTGATTATAACTATTAGTATGTTAATCTATGTTTGTAATGAAATTTGGAAGTGTTTTCTATGATTATCTTTGATGATTAGTTTGCAACCTTGTTATTGATATTGATTTCTTGATTATAAGTAATTGTGTTGGATGATTGGTGCTTGGTTAGGTAAGATAGTTGAAAAATGAAGCTTATTTAATCATGTATTAGTAAACTTTTAATTTGGTTAACTAGCTTAACTTGGTTAAAATGTGGGCACCATGATACTCTAACGGGTTAGTGGTTTAATAAAATGTAATTATTGTTAATCAAGAAAGCTTGCCTTCACGGAAGGACTCTAACGGGTTAGATGGTGTTGTTATGAATTCTTGCCATGATTTGTTAGCTTAGTTCGTAGTTTTGGCCAAAATTGCTATCTTGGTGAATTTATGCGCAAGATTTGTAAAATGAACTCGGTTGTGATTTAATCTAGTTTATGCTTGTCTCGGTGGTTGCATTGTGTTTATCGGTGTTGCTTTCCTTGATTAAGTGAGGTTAGAAAACTCCTAACGGATGACTAACTTATTTTTAGGAGATTTTTGTAGACATTTATCAATTGCACGTTAAAGAACAATTTTAGGTGGTTAAAGTGTGTTTATCGTTTTAACTTTCCGAATGATTGTCATGTTAGGATTCCCGAAAGGGATACTAATTGTCTTAAAATGGAAAATTGACCGAATGCTTCTAGTGCCAAAACTGACTTAGTTGACATGCTTTGGTTGTGTATTAAGCAAGGCTATTTATATATAATTTACTATGTTTTATAAGTATTTATTTATGCTTACTTTAGTTTAATTAAAACCAATACCATTTATGTTTTTACCGGTAATTTAGTGGCAAAGGTCTAGTATTATTTCTCCGCCCATTTCCGTGGATCGATACTTGGTTCTTACCGATACTTTACTACATATATGACGGGGTACACTTGCCCTTTCGTGTGTGTTTTGATGTAAAAGTAATAATCACTTTTATAAATTTAAAACCAATTCGTGTGTAATTTCATTGTAAAAATATGTGTAGTCACGCACGTACCAAGTTTTTGGCGCCGTTGCCGGGGACTTGCGAGTTTTAGGAACGACCCGAGTCATTGTGTTATCGGTGTATATACTTGTTAATATTTGTGTATATTTTCGTGATTATTTATTTGTTGATTTATTTGTTAATATTTCTAGCTTTTAATTCAATTTATTCATTTTCGTGATTCTTTTGTACACTTGTAAATTTTTTTGTTCAATCCGGATTTATTTATTCATTTATTCTTTGAGTTTTCGGCTCTTAAAAATCATTTTCATACTAGCCGATTCGATTATTTTCGTTGCTTTAATTTTTATAAAAATTTCGGCCCATTTTCGGATTTTTATAAATTTTACAGCCCATATTTATACATATTCTGCTTCTATTCAGCTAAAAAAAAACAGCATTATTATATTAATAAAATATTCATTGTGTCAGTTTTTCGTTTGCAGGTTGATGTCCTCAACTCCCGCGCCCGCTATTGCTGAGCCGACTGACGAACCAGCGCATAATCTTAGAAGAAGTAAGAGGCTGCGTGAAAGGTCGCTTGTCGTTGCACAACGCATAGCAAATGCAATCGACGAGCCGGTGATTATCTCTGAAGACGAAAGCTCAGAAGACGAGGAGAGAGTCGTCATGGCGGACGACGACCGACCGTTGAATGAAACGAATCAGCCCGGAAGGGCAGGCCTGGAGCCGAGTATCCTTCAGCCCACTATAGATGCACCTAATTTTGAAATTAAATCTAGTGTTATTAACATGGTGCAGAATTCAGTACAGTTGGACGGACGTGAGCATGAGGATCCCGGGAGGCATATCACTGCTTTTCTTGCTATTTGTTTGACATTTAGGATGACAGGTGTTTCGGAGGATGCGATTCGGTTGAGGTTGTTTCCGTTTTCGTTGCGTGACAAAGCTAGAGCTTGGCTTATGTCACTTCCTGCCGGGTCCATCAGGACCTGGAATCAGTTGGCGGAGCAGTTTATGCAGAAATATTTTCCACCTGAGAAAACGAACAAGCTACGTAACCGGATTGTTTCCTTTCGCCAGGACGAGGGCGAGTCGTTGCATGCGGCTTGGGAGAGATTCAAGGATTTGTTGATTGATGTGCCACATCACGGCTTCTCCAAGCGACAGCTGGTTTTGACATTCTATCAGGGGCTCAGCTATAATACGCAGGAGCGATTAGACGTGAATGCGGGCGGCGATCTTGGAACTAAGACGCCGACTGAAGCGTATGATATTATCGAAAAAGCTGCGTTGAAATCCAGCTCGCGTCGGGACTGAGATAGAGGTCGGGCATCATCATCATCATCATCTCGTTTAGGAGTTCATGCTGTAGACGACTACACGGCCATTACTGCACAAATCTCGGCTCTTGCATCAAGATTCGACAGGTCCCAGTTGATTGCGCATGCTGGCTCGGGATGTGACCAGTGCGGAGTGTCACACGAGCCTGGGGCATGTTTTCAGGGAGTCGTATATGAGGGCCACGAAGAAGTAGATTTCGTGAGTAATCAGGTAAGGCCGCAGAACAACCCGTACAACAACACCTATAATCCCGGTTGGAGAAATCACCCAAATTTTGGGTGGCGAGCGAACACAGGAAATCAGAACCCACTGGGGTTTACTCAGCTTGCTCCAGCGCCTCAGCAGGGTCAGCAGTACCAGCAGTACAACCAACCCTACCAGCAGCGTCCATATTCGTACCAGAATCAGGGCACTGGGAGTAGCTCCCAGCAGTAGGCCCCTCAGTCTAGTTCCAAGCTGGAAGATATGATGGCTCAGCTTCTCTCTAGCTCTGAAAAACGATACCAACAAAGCGAAGATCGTTTTCTAGCTAACGAGGGAGAAATGAGAAGTCAGAAGGCCTCGATTCAGAATATCGAGAATCAGGTTGGTCAGCTGCCACAAATGATGTCCAAAAGAACCCCAGGCGGTCTTCCGGGTAATACAGAACCAAACCCGGGCGGACACAGGGATGTGAATGCTGTCATGACCAGGAGTGGAAAAACTACCGGACCCGTCATATCAGATTCAGCACCGATCACTGAAGCGGTCCCGACTGACACACCGGACGAGGTGCAAGCCAGGCTACGCCCAGCAAGTACAGCACAAGTCCAGGAGCCGGTCAAAGATTACACTCCTCCAGTACCTTATCCAGGCAGGCTGAAGAAGCAGAAGAATGAAGAACAATATGGTAAGTTCCTTGAGTTGTTTAAGCAACTACACATCAATATACCGTTTGTTGAAGCCTTGGCCCAGATGCCCAAGTATGCGAAATTCCTTAAGGATATCCACTCGAATAAACCGAAGCTCGAGGATATATCATGTGTGGTGATGAATGAAACTTGTTCCGCCGTTCTGCAAAACCGTCTACCCACGAAAATGGGAGATCCTGGTAGCTTTACGCTCCCGTGTTTGATTGGAAACATGTCTGTTAGCCATGCATTGGCTGACTTGGGAGCGAGTATTAACCTTATGCCGTATAAGGTTTTTACTAAACTGGATCTGGGTGAGCCGTCACCCACTTGGATGAGCATTCGGTTGGCAGGTCGCTCAATAAAGTATCTGCACGGATTTGTGGAAAACATGCTTGTAAAAATCGATAAATTTGTTTTCCCCGTGGACTTTGTTATCCTTGACATGGACGAAGATTCAAGGGTACCTTTGATACTTGGACGTCCTTTCCTCAATACAGCGAGGACGATTGTTGATGTGGCAGCTGGCCAAATCACGCTCCGAGTAAATGACGAGCACGTGACATTTGATATTAAAAGATCAATGCAGCATCCGCAAAGTCACGACGACATGCTTTACTATGTCGACATTGTCGATGCATGTGTGTGCTCTCATTTTCAAGGTACTATTGACGAGATTGATTCGGACACACGTCTGTCGTGTGGGGACCTGATTGGCATTACGCAGGAGGGCCACGATTTCAAGCAGCCAGTCTATCAGATTGGTGACGATGGTTCCCAGAGTCCGGAGAGATTTCTTGAAATTGACCATGTGAAAAAGGAGGAAGCAGAGCCTTCGGTTGAAGATCCGACGCCTTTGGAGTTGAAAGAACTCCCACCACATCTCGAGTATGCATTTCTGGACGAGGAGCGTCGCCTACCGGTCATAATTTCGGCATCATTGGAAAAGGATGAGAAAAATCAGCTTCTCGAGGTTCTGAGACTTCATAAGAGAGCCATTGCATGGAAAATCATGGATATCAAGGGCATCAATCCTTCTTTTTGTACTCACAAGATTCTGATGGAAGACGAGTACAAACCATGTGCACAGCATCAGAGGCGTTTAAATCCAAATATGCAGGACGTGGTGAAGAAGGAGGTGATTAAGTTGTTGGATGCCGGCATGATTTATCCTATTTCGGACTCTGTGTGGGTGAGTCCAGTGCAGGTTGTACCTAAGAAAGGTGGTATGACTGTAGTTTCAAATGATAGGAATGAGCTAATTCCTACCCGTACCGTCACTGGGTGGCGAGTTTGCATTGACTACCGCAAGCTCAATGATGCTACTCGCAAGGATCACTTCCTGCTTCCATTCATCGACCAGATGTTGGAACGTCTGTCGGGGAAGTTGTATTACTGTTTCCTAGACGGATTCTCTGGGTACTTTCAGATTCCTATCGCTCCTGAGGATCAGGAGAAGACTACCTTTACATGCCCCTTCGGCATATTCGCCTACCGGCGGATGCCTTTCGGGTTATGTAATGCACCAGCGACCTTCCAGAGATGCATGGTTTCAATTTTCCATGACATGATCGAGGATTCCATGGAGGTTTTCATGGATGATTTTTCGGTATTTGGGGATTCCTTCGATCATTGCTTGGAAAATTTGAGAAAAATGTTGAAGAGGTGTGAGGATACGAATCTGGTCCTGAACTGGGAGAAATGCCACTTCATGGTGAAGGAGGGCATAGTTCTGGGACATAAGATTTCGCATGCTGGTATGGAGGTCGATCCAGCCAAAGTGGATATCATTTCACGACTTCCGCCCCCCACCTCTGTTAGAGCTATACGGAGCTTTCTTGGTCATGCCGGGTTCTATTGGCGATTCATCAAAGATTTTTCAAAAATCGCCAGACCCATGACCCGTTTGTTGGAGAAAGACGCTCCGTTCATATTCGGAGATGATTGCTTGAGAGCCTTTGACCTTCTCAAGCAAAAGTTTATTGAGGGCCCTATTTTAGTTGCACCGGACTGGAGTTTGCCGTTTGAGATTATGTGTGACACGAGTGATTACGCTATAGGGGCCGTTCTTGGCCAAAAGAGAGAAAAGCACTTTCACCCGATCTATTATGCGAGCAAAACTCTTCACGACGCTCAGGAGCATTATACCACGACAGAAAAAGAGCTCTTGGCGGTCGTTTTCGCATTTGACAAATTTAGATCGTACTTGGTGCTTTCGAAAACTGTTGTATATACTGATCATGCTGCCATCCGATATCTCTTCAGCAAACAGGACGCTAAGCCACGTCTGATCAGGTGGATCTTGTTGCTGCAAGAGTTCGATATCGAAATTCAAGATAAAAAGGGTGCGTTGAATGTAGCGGCTGACCATCTATCTCGGTTAGAGCATGGAGACATCGTGGACGCGCGTTGGGATTCCATAAATGACAACTTCCCACACGAGTCTTTGATGAGTGTTGAGATATGCGATGAGTCGCCATGGTTCGCCGACCTTGCGAACTACCTTGCTTGCGGGATTCTGATTAAAGGGTTGACTCACCAGCAAAAGAGGAAATTCTTTTCGGACGTCAAGCACTACATTTGGGATGACCCTTACTTGTTTCGGGTTGGTGCTGATCAGGTGATCAGGAGATGTGTTTCAGGGAAAGAGGCGGCCGATATTCTGCGCCACTGTCATGAGGGACCTACCGGAGGCCACCATGAGCCAACTTTACCGCCAAGAAAGTGTTGGACTCCGGGTTTTATTGGCCGACTATATTTCGTGATGCGCAGAGTTGGGTTAGAGCGTGCGATGCTTGCCAGAGGGCGACAAATATATCGGCACGTGATGAAATGCCTCAGACCTGGATTCAGGTTTGTGAAGTCTTTGATATCTGGGGGATAGACTTCATGGGACCATTTCCCCCCTCACGAGGTAATAAGTACATCCTGGTCGCGGTTGACTATGTATCGAAGTGGGCGGAGGCACAAGCCTTACCCACCAATAATGCCAGGGTGGTCGTGAGATTTTTGAAAAGCTTATTTGCCCGGTTCGGCGCTCCGAAAGCGCTTATCAGTGACAGAGGGACGCATTTTTGCAATACTCAGCTCGAGAGAGCTTTGTCCCGTTACGGTGTGCATCACCGTCTATCCACGCCCTATCATCCACAGACAAGCGGACAGGTGGAAGTCACGAACCGGGGGCTGAAAAGAATCCTTGAGCGGTCGGTAGGTGCAAACCGCAAGGATTGGTCGGATAAGCTTGATGAAGCGTTGTGGGCTTTCCGTACGGCTTACAAGACGCCTATCGGGACTACTCCCTTTAGGCTTGTATACGGAAAGGCATGCCATTTACCGGTTGAGTTGGAGCATAAAGCGATGTGGGCGCTAAAAACCGCAAATCTGGACCTAAAAGCCGGAGGTGAAGCTCGGTTTCTCCAGATTCATGAGTTGGAAGAGTTGCGACAACGCGCTTATGAGAGCTCGGTGTTGTACAAGGAGCGCACGAAGAGATTGCATGATAAACGCTTGAAGGACCACAAAGAATTCCAAGCGGGCGATCTTGTTCTTCTTTACAACTCGCGGTTGCGCTTATTTCCCGGGAAGCTTCATTCACGTTGGACGGGCCCATACACGGTTAAAGAGGTATTTCCGTATGGGACTGTTGCAATAGAGAACGCGGACGTCGTTATTTTCAAAGTAAATGGGCATCGCTTGAAGTTATACGTTTCCGGGCCGACAGAGTCGGTGATGGAGGTCATTGAGCTCCAAACCCCGCACACATCATAAGTGTGGGGAGGAGAGAGTCTACGCTGCTGACTCGCGGACCTAAAATGCAGCAAGAGCGTATTTTGCGATTTAGGGGTAGTATAGTCATTTAGGATTTATTTTCTAGTTTTAGCTTGGAGTCTTGCTATCGACTCGTCGACAAAAATTTAGCATGAGTCTACGCTACTGACTCGCCGACAAAAATGTAGCAGGAGCGTCTTTGGCGCTGTAGGGGCAAAATTGTCCGTTTTTATGTTTTTGTAGTTTTAGCGTAATTTAGGTTAGTTAGGTAGTTTCCGTTAGTTTGTACAGTTTCTATTCGTGCCGAGCGAAGGTTCTATGTTGCAATATTGTTAGAACAGTAGGCGTGTTGAAAAAATGGCGAAAAACGGCCAAAACAGTTGCTGGAAATGGATTCTGCAGAAAAATTCTTATCTGCAGCTGATGCGCGACCGTGCCAGGATTCGCACGACCGTGCATTTCCGAGATTCTGGCACGGTGGATCGCACCCTCGGTGCATCACCGAGAAAAATGAATGTCGTCGGATTCGCACGACCGTGCCAAACGGCGAACGACCGTGCGTCAGGCTGAGGGCATTTTTGTCATTTTGCACATTATATATACCCTCATCTGCTGCAAAAATCCCTCATTCGCGAACCCTAGCAACTGCAGCCGTTCCAGAGCGGTTTTTACACCAAATCGCACGGTTTTTCGCACGATCTCGCACCCAACTTCGCACGGTATGTCTCTAGTGTTAGATTTCTTGTTTTCTTACTTTCTAGGTTAGATTTCCTCCGATTCTTCAAGGAAAATTTTAGGGTTCTCTTCATAAACAAATCGAAACCCTAACCCTTGTTGAATCGAAGTATCGTGAACACCCGGTTGACTTTCAGACCCCTGTTGACCCAATACTTGTTAAAATTTGGCAAAAATCAGGTTGTTCTAAGTACAGGGGTCGAAATCTGCAGACACTGTGTCGCACGGACGTTCCTTAGATGGAACGATCGTGCAATTCCGGCTTGTTCATGATATCTGCTGTTGTTCGGTGTGGCACGACCGTGCTACTTGATGCATGACCGTGCATATCCGACAATCTGAGGGCTTGGTCTGTTAGTTCTCGGGGACGCACGACCGTGCGTCTCGAAGAACGACCGTGCCGTTTTGACCAGTTCAGTTGGACAGAAGCTTCATAATTTGCTGCTCGGCTGTTTTCAATTCAATTTTCTCCTGTTTCTGTCTTTCTAACAATGTTCCCCATTACAGATGAACCATCCCTTCCTTCAGTTCAACCCCGACAATGAGCGAGAAGCTTTATGCATTCCAAAAAGAGACGCATTATGGGCCCGGAGGGGCAGTTCGGAGTCCCTAGATGGCTGGATTGGGAAGTAATGCAAGAACTAAATCAGTATGATCGACTGGAAAACATGATGAGTTGGCCACTTACAAATCTGGTCGGTTTCAATCGACCTGTTTACTTGGAGCTAACCATAGAGTTCTTTGCATCATATGCTTACGAAAAGCCGGTTGCTGCTCGACGACCCAAATTCCGCCACAAAGAGCGGATAGCTTTCAGATTGTGTGGTAGATGGCACCGGTGGTCGGTTGGTCGTTTGGGAAGGAGACTCGGGATTTACACTAGGGAAGACATGGATGATCCCGAAGTCTTCACAGAGCAGTTCACCTTCCCGTCTGATGCAGCACGGGATGCGTTTTGGGCTGCAAATGTCGTTGGGGACCCATACAACCCAAGGATGTCAAAGGCCTCACGACTTAGAGACCCTCTGGTGCGAGTGATGCACCGTGTGTTTAGCCACACTATATGCGGTCGCATGGACAGTCTTGGTAACTGTCCAACACAAGATTTGATTTTTCTATACGCATTGGTGGAGAAGGCGCCCATCAACTTAGCGGCGCGAATGGCTGAATACTTTGTGAAGTGCTCAGGGAGGACTTCTAACAGTCAGATACATGGCGGTCAGTATGTGACCGAAATTGCGTACAACGAACACCTTATGACTGAGGAGGTACTTCAGGGTCTCACTCTGATAACCGAGGGGGTTCATGTTGACATCAGGTCACTGAAGGCGATGGGGGTAATTGTTGAGACTGATCACGGGGATAGGTTGAGGGGGCTCAACAACGAGGTCTGGGACCCGCTGCCCCCACTCCCAGAAGAGGAAGAGGAAGAGGATGTAGAGATGCAGGAGCAGCACGGACCACACACACCACCACACCACACACCGCCACACCAGCCGCAGCACCATGAGTACTACCAGCATCAGGATTGGCCTGAGTTTTATCAGCAGTTCCAGGAGATGCGTGTTACGCAGGAACAGCATGGTACGTACATCGACCAGATTAGGACCAGCCAGGACCAGATCCGGGCTAGTCAGGATCAGCTCAGGGCCACGCAGGATCAGCTGAGGCATAGCCAGGAGAGCTTATACCAGGGAGTGAGTGCCGGATTTTCGTACCTATTCGGGGAGATGCACCATGCATATCCCGACTACTTTCAGCACCCTCCACAGTTCCCACCGTGGAACCCACCTGGTTTTGGTGGTGTGGGCCCATCCTTCACGAGAGACGATGACGGTGACGACGAGTAGGAGTTGGTGGTGATGTTCGTTGGTGGTTTTTATTATTATTTTAGTACTTATCATTTCGGGTGTTCTTTTTGCTTAATATGTCGAACACCCTCGGATTGTATTGTGTGTAAAATGCAACATATAAATCACATCAATTAAGGCATAAAACTAACCCTTTTTAAGTACTAATGTTGGAAAAAGAGTGTTTTTGTCTTCCTTTTGTATTTTCAGGATGAAATGAGCTCAAAATCACAAAAGAAGCAAAAAGACAACTAATTCTAGCATAAATACAAGAAAAGGAACAAAAGTAGACTGCCCGGACCCTCAACGGCACCTCCCAAGGCAAAGAAGAGAAAACAGAGACTGAACACGCCCCGTGTCCAGTGAACACGGGGGCGTGCCCAGGAAGCAGCAGAAAAGACAAACCAGTAGAAGCTTCCATTGCCCACCACGGGGCCGTGTCCAGCGGGCACGGGGGCGTGGTGAAAGTACAGCAGGCGCATTAATTATAATTGCGAATTACAATTAATGAAGAGAGAGAATGTCAGACGGGCACGGGGGCGTGTCCAGCGGACACGGGGCCGTGCCCAGCCTTCTGTTCAGCCTATAAATAGCGGTGCTTGGCTTCATTCCATTTCATCCCTTGGCACACCACCTCTCTCACACTTCATCCACCACCCACCACCACCATAACACCATCATCCACCACCATCATCCATTGTCCATCGTAGAGTGTGTGAGTCGTCTCGGGATCCAAGATTGATCGTAAGAGTTCTTGACAATCAAGGCCATGTTTGCCTAAGTCTCTTACATCACTTGGTGAAGACAAGTGTTTAGTATAATACTTTTTATTTTTAATCTTTTGCACTTTTTATTTGGTTTTGTATTAATGACTTTAATAACTAGTTACTTATGTTGAAGGTGATCTTTCCTTATCGTTTGTTCGTGGTGTCTTGGCGTTATTTTACTGTCTATATAAAATAAAAGATTTTCACCATTCATATCTCCACGGTC
This sequence comes from Helianthus annuus, assembly GCF_002127325.2. NCBI lineage: Eukaryota > Viridiplantae > Streptophyta > Magnoliopsida > Asterales > Asteraceae > Helianthus > Helianthus annuus. Next base: position 120,758,935 of record NC_035437.2, read on the forward strand.
TATATGGAGGTATGTTGGCTACCTGGTCGGGGGTTAAGGGAACGGTTTGGTAAGGGTCTTGCCCTTGTTCAGCGTTTAGAGGTCCTGCTTGGGACCTGGGTCAAATTTAGTAGGATCTCCTTCAATACCCATAGGTATTGGATGGCGGGGATCCAAACTCTTTGACCCCCTCATAAGTTAACTACTATTAATACTATAACCCGGCTATTTAGGACTGTATCCCTGCTGACTCAGACTACTTAGCCGAGGGTAACGTCACCGCAGAAAGCGGGGCCTACCACAATTTGCATTAATAACTTAATTCATTATCTTTCAATAATCCGACCCTTTAGGATTGTATCCTTGCTGACTCAAACTACTGGGTTGAGGGTAACGTCGCCTTCAAAAGAGGGGCCTACTACAATAACTAAGATAATCTCTTAAACAAGTGCAAAAGTGCGAAAATAATCAAAGGTTATACTAATACACGTGTCGGATCCAAGTGATTCATCTTGTCTATCTGTTTTTATTTTATTTTATTTTTCAGCATTTAGTTAGTTTTTATTTTTCTTAGTTTAAAACATTTTTCTCACTTTTTGATTTGGTTAGACGTTGAGGATAAACCGGTATTAAAAGCTCTTGTGTCCTTGGACGACCTCGGTATCTTACCAACACTATACTACGTCCACGATGGGTGCACTTGCCCATATGTGTGTTTAGTGTTAGTAAATATCGTGTTTTATAAATTTGAAACTTAGCTAAAAGTGTAAAAAGGGGCTTAAATATACATCAAAAATATAACACACTTCACGCACATCAAGTTTTTGGCGCCGTTGCCGGGGACACAAGGATTTTAAGAAAGCTTAAAATCGACGGCCTAATCAGTTTTTCAAAACCTTTTTAAAACGCGCGCACATTTTTCTGCATTTTAGTTTAGTTTGCATTTACAGTAGCCTGAACACGGGGCCGTGCTCACTGAACACGCCCCCGTGCTGCATATTTTTAGAGTAGATACCCAGATACAGAGTCTGAACACGGGGCCGTGCTCGCTGAACACGCCCCCGTGCTCAACGTGACCAGTAACTTTAATTAAAACGCCCAGATACAGACCCTGAACACGGGGCCGTGTTCACTCAACACGGGGCCGTGTCCAGCTTCTGTTTCCGTCTTTATTTTTGTTTTCTGGTCCCGAGACTCAGTTGTGGTCTGTTGAGTGATTCTTATGGATCAATACTCAAGAGGTTACAACTACACCTATGATGAGGATGATTATAGGGGTAATTATTGCACTAATTGTCGTAACGCACGCTCGGTTCAATATAATACTTCATATCAACCATCCAATTCATACAACTACTATGAGGAGCCCAGGTACGAGCCATCAACTTCATACACATCCTATGATGGCCAAAGGTATGAACCTCCTCCCTCATACTCATATTTTGATGAACCAAGGTATGAGCCTTCATACTCATACTTTGAAGACTCAAGATATGAGCCACCACCTTCATATACTTATTATGAGGAACCATGGCGTGAACAACCCACCTCATATGAGTACTATGAAGAACAAAGTTTCGACCCTTATCCATCATATACTTACAATGAAGAACAATGGTGTGAACCATCTACTTCATATGAGAATTATGAGGAGCCAAGGATCGAACAACCGGATTCAAGCTTTGAGGATCCAAATTCTTTTTCTCTCACCAAAGTGACCAATAGGATATTAGAACACATTAAAACTATCGAACGTTACATGAAAGAATCTCACGCAAGGGAAGAGGAATCTCGCGCAAGAGAAGAATTAAAAAATGATAATAACGTAGAGATAGTTGAAAATGTAAAAATGGAAGAACAAGAAAGTGAAAAACCGACACATGAGTTAAACAACGAAAGAGGTGAAGTCGATAACGCTAAAATTCAAGAAGAGTCTAATTTTGAAGAAATTAATCTCTTGTCACCTACTTTCGAAAATCATTGTTTAGTAACCCCTCATGCTAAGTTTTTAAAAGAGTTAAACACTAGTGCTAAAATCAAAGAAATAGTGAGTGTTAAGTTAACTAATGATCAAACCTCGCTAATAAAAGAAGATCCTTTTGAAATTAACACTACACCGGTTCCATGTTTCTTTCAAAATTCCTTTATTAGTAATATCACCATTGATAAAGATCTTTGTGTTAACATAATGCCTAACTACATTTTTGAAAAATTAAGTATTAGTGATTTTACTCCACTTCAAATTCCCATTTTTCTATCCGATCGAAAAGTAATGAAATCAATCGGTGTAGTTGAAGATGTTTTGGTTCAAACAAATCAAATGGTAATCCCAACCGACTTTGTCATCCTTAATGACGCTCCTCTAGTCTTGGGAAAATCTTTTGTAAAAACTCATAAAGCTTTGAAAAACCGGAAATTCAACAATCTACCTCTTCAATTAGGGGCATTCAAAAGGAGCATAGATCTTGAGCATTCAATGAAGTATCCTTTTGGCAATAATGACCCCCTAATTGAAGATGAAGCTGAACCACCCGATACAACTAACGAAGAGGACCACTTTGTCGAAGAAGAAATAGCCATAGAACAACCTTTAAGGTTCTTAATCTAGATGAGCCACAAAATAAGGTGTCTTCTAAAGACCCACCCATTGAGCTCAAAGAACTTCCTAAAGGTTTGGAATACGCTTTTCTAGGCAAAGATGGTAGTTTACCTGTAATTATTTCATCGAAATTAAGTAACGTAGAAAAAGAAAAATTAATTAGCCTGCTTAAAAAACACAAAAACGCGATCGCTTGGAAGCTTGTAGATATTAAAGGAATAAGCCCTTCCATGTGCACGCACAAAATTTTAATGAATGATGACTACAAAACGGTAATTCAACCACAACGAAGAGTGAACCCCAATGTTCAAGAAGTGGTTAAGAATGAAGTCATCAAACTACTTGACGCCGGACTAATCTACCCTATCTCCGATAGTCCGTGGGTAAGTCCCGTTCAAGTAGTCCCAAAGAAAGGAGGCATGACGGTAATAACTAACAAGAAAAATGAATTAATACCAACGAGAACCGTCACAGGGTGGAGAGTTTGTATAGATTATAGGCGATTAAATGAAGCAACAAGGAAAGACCACTTTCCTTTACCCTTCATTGATCAAATGATAGAAAGATTATCCGGTCATAAATTTTATTGTTTCTTAGATGGTTTTTCAGGTTACTTTCAAATACCGATAGCACCGGAAGACCAAGAGAAAACAACTTTCACATGTCCCTACGGAACTTTCGCATATCGACGCATGCCATTCGGTCTATGTAATGCGCCTGCAACATTCCAACATTGTATGGTCGCCATTTTCCATGATATGATCGAAAAGACAATGGAAGTCTTCATGGATGACTTTTCCATCTTTGGAGACTCATATGACCAATGCCTCGATAATCTTGAACGAATGCTATCCCGATGTGAGGAAACCAACCTCGCCCTTAACTGGGAAAAATGCCATTTCATGGTAACAGAGGGAATAGTACTCGGTCACAAAATCTCAAGCGAAGGAATGGAAGTTGATCGAGCAAAAATAGAGACTATTTCTCGATTACCTCCTCCATCCTCCGTACGAGCAATCAGAAGTTTCCTAGGACATGCCGGATTTTATAGAAGGTTTATCAAAGACTTTTCAAAAATCTCAAGGCCTCTAACAAAATTACTTGAAAAAGATGCACCCTTCATCTTTGACAAAGAATGCAATCAAGCATTTCTAACCCTCAAGGAAATGCTAGTCAATGCACCTATCATGATAGCGCCAGATTGGAAATTTCCTTTCGAAATCATGTGCGATGCAAGTGACTTTGCTGTTGGAGCAGTCTTGGGACAAAGAAAAGAAAAGCATTTCCACCCAATTTATTATGCTAGTAAAACTCTTAATGATGCACAAGAAAATTATACAACTACAGAAAAAGAATTACTAGCAGTGGTATTTGCTTTTGATAAATTTCGTTCTTATCTTGTTCTTTCTAAAACAGTAGTCTATACAGACCATGCAGCCATCAGGTACCTTTTCAAGAAGCCAGACGCAAAACCCCGTTTGATCAGATGGATTCTACTCCTCCAAGAATTCGACATCGAAATCAAGGACAAAAGAGGAGCAGAAAACACTGCTGCAGATCATCTCTCACGCTTAGAAGACCCAGCTTTGGAGACAACCAGAGACGAGCAAATCAACGAGAAATTTCCCACGGAATCCTTGGAAATGATGGAGAGTAGACAAGAGCCATGGTATGCCGACTACGCTAATTTCTTAGCTAGCGGTATAGTCACCAAAGGATGGCCACATCATCAAAGAAAGAAATTCTTTGCTGATGTAAAGCACTACTTTTGGGAAGACCCCTATCTTTTCAAAATGTGTGCCGACCAACTCATCCGAAGGTGTGTCCATGGTAATGAAGCACGAAGAATTCTCCGTCATTGTCATGAAGGTCCATACGGAGGACATCATGGTGCCGCAAGTACCGCACGAAAGGTATTTGATTCTGGATTTTACTGGCCAACCATTTACAAGGATGCACAAAACCTTGTAAAGACATGTGATGCCTGCCAGAGATCAGGTAATATTTCTTCCAAAAACGAAATGCCTCAAAATGGCATTCTCGACTGTGAAATCTTTGATGTGTGGGGACTCGATTTCATGGGACCATTCCCACCTTCAAAGGGAAACAAATATATACTTGTGGCAGTCGATTACTTGTCTAAATGGGCGGAGGCCGAGGCTCTTCCAACAAATGATGGAAGAGTAGTGGTAAAATTTTTGAAAAAACTGTTCTCTCGCTTCGGGACACCAAAGGCTTTAATAAGTGATAGAGGTACCCATTTTTGCAATCATCAACTCGAAAAAATATTAACAAGGTATGGGGTCTATCACCGGGTCTCAACAGCATATCACCCTCAAACAAATGGGCAAGCCGAAGTGACTAATCTAGGTTTAAAACGAATACTTGAAAAAACCGTAGGAATAAATAAAAAAGAATGGGCCGACAAGTTAGACGACGCTTTATGGGCTTTTCGAACTGCCCATAAGACCACTATAGGCACAACCCCATATAAACTCGTCTATGGAAAAAGTTGTCACTTGCCAGTAGAAATAGCTCACAAAGCCTACTGGGCAATAAAAAACGTAAACTTAGATTTAGAAAGTAGAGGTAAAAATCGATTTTGTCAAATAAATGAATTAGACGAGCTAAGGAATTATGCATATTCTAACTCCGAAATTTATAAAGAAAGAATGAAAAATTTACACGATAAATATATTAAATCTAATGAATTTCAGGTTGGAGATCAAGTTCTATTGTTTAATTCACGACTTCGATTATTTCCTGGTAAGCTAAAATCTAGGTGGTCAGGACCTTTTTCCGTCACCCATGTTTTTCCACACGGTGCAGTAGAAATTAAAACTCGAAATGGGATACCATTTAAAGTTAATGGCCAACGGCTAAAACTCTACCGAGGATCCATTGAGGATGAGGAAGAGGAGATCTCACTTCAAACGGTTAACGAATAAACTCATACCCGACATGTTACAGGTAGGTGTACGTTTCAAAACCGGTAAGTCTTCTAGCCATTTTCGGAGATAACGGGCATGCACACGAGCACATCATAAAAAAAAGAAAAAAAATAATATTTTTCAAAAACTTTGCCCGGCACGGGGCCGTGTCCGCTGGACACGGGGTCGTGTCGAGGCAACTGTCGGGATAAAACCCTCTTTTCCTATCAGTTACACCATTCCACACGCCCCGTATAGCCGAAAACGCTCTGGTTTGAGGCGATTTTCTGCAGTTTTCCAACGTTACCACCGAGTTTAACAACGCCAAGGTATGATTCTATCCTCTTTAGTAGTTAGATTAGTTACTTGCATGTAGTTAAAACATCAAAAATTGGGGAAAAATCTAGGGTTCTTCATGTTCATCCGGATCGAACTCAAAATTTTTGAGGAAATCTGTTAGTAGTAGTTTAGATTAGTATAGTAGGAAGTAAATAAACATGTATTGTCGATAGATTCGTTCGATTTCCAACTAAAACCCCAAACCCTTGTTCTTGAACAGAAAAACACAAAATTGAAAGGGTAAACGGTTTGTTTTGGGAAAAACGACACTTAGGGTTTCACTTTCGGGGGAAACCGCTACTATTGGGCTAAAAATTTTCAGGTTTTCGAAACCGGGACGAAAAATGAAATTTTTGGGTTACAGACGCCTGGACACGGGGCCGTGTCCGCTGAACACGGGGCCGTGTCCAGCCCACTGTTTGCAGTTTCACTCCGATTTTCCTTTTTTCGTACTAACTTTTGATGTATTCTTTCAGATGTCGAAATTCACAAGGTTTAACGCAAGTGAACTGGACGCTAGGGCACGGTACGAGGTACTACAAACAAGACCGGAGGAGTACCCTAGGCGGGCATGTACCGACTTGCTAACCATGATGAATCAACTTGACCGATTCAACAACATTGTGAGAGGTCCACTGGCTGTCGCATTGAACACCCGACTTCGGTCGGTGCATCAATGCACGATGGAGTTCTACAGCACCTTCATTTTCAGCTCGAGATGTGACCCGTTTGACCATGATGCGGTCACATTCCGATGTGGAGGGACCACGTTCACAACTTCCATGGCACAGTTTGGAGCTATCATAGGGCTATATAGTGAAGAGGAATCGGGGAATGAAGAGAATACTGGGGGATTACGAGACTTGGATGCAACTGAACGTCAAGCCGCATGGGCTCAAATAGGTGAAGGAATCTACAACCCGAGCAGCACCAAAAGCACCAAACTGAGGGACCTGCTTTACCGCTACATTCACAGGCTCCTCACCTACTCGCTGAACCAGCGTCACGACAGTAGTGGCGTTGTAGGGTTGAAAGATTTGGTTGTCCTTCACTGCATCCACAACCAGAAGCCTCTTGATGTTCCTTATCTCTTGTTACGAAACATGCACCTAAATCGCCTTGCTCACGCTCCTACACCTATCTTCTTCGTTTTCAAGCATTTCACGAATATCCCAAGGTCCTTCGAAAGGAGTCCATGGTCGGGACGAGTTGACTACCACATTTGCCGAGCCATGAACTTGCTTTATGAGGCGGAAGACGGGACGGTGAGCTTTCAAAGGACGCAAGGCTATGCATGGAACCCGTAGGAGGCTCTAGTTCTTCATGCACCACCTCCCCATTTTCAGTACCCACCCCAAAGCGATCCGGGTCAATCCTCCTCTCAAGGAGGCGGTTTTCCTAACTTTCAAAGTTTACATGATCTTTTGCAGGAAAACCTCATGTGCACCAGGAACACCTACAATCTCGCCAACAACACATACCACCGGGTTGGAGCTATCGAGCGCAACATTAACGATATACAAGATGATATCGGTAGCATCCGGGAGTACATGGCGAGGCATGGGGGTGGAGGTGATGGTAGTGATGAAGACATGGAGTAGGAGGCTTGGAGGAACGAGGGGCAGGTTGGTGATGAGCCCACAGGTTTAAGTACCCTTCTCTATCGAACAATTTACGGCCTGCGTGCCGCTTGTTGAACAATTTACTTTCTTTAACTATTTCTTTTATCTTTGTTTTATTTTTACATTATGCTTGGATGATACTTGACGATGGTAATTTAGGATGGTTTATGTTTGTTTGGTTTGGTATTAAGTGATTAGACAGGTACAATACAAGGGTTAGAGTGCTAAACATTAGCACTTGCAGCCCCGAAATGGAGAAACCGGGAGACAAAACCTGTTTTTCAGGCTCACAGACTGTCCACACGGGGACGTGTCCAGCCGACACGCCCCCGTGTTCATCTCCCAGACCTGCTGTTTGGTTACTGACCTGCAATTTTTTTTGCCAGACACGAGGCTGTGTTCACCCAACACGCCCCCGTGTTCATCTTCTGTAAGTTATCGGTACTGGCAGTTCACCACGGGGCCGTGTCCAATGGACACGGGGCCGTGTCCAGACTGCCAGTAACAAAAATCTTTGCTTTTTAAACCACTTTTACACATCCTAATCGACCAAAAACCTTATTTTTGGACACATTTAGGACAATGTGTAATTTAAGTGTGGGGGGATGCTAAAACCTTGAATTTTGCAAATCCTAAACACAAGCCTTACACAAAACTCTATTGGAACCGCTAAACACCCCAATTTTTTTCAAAAACTTTTTCATTTTTTTTTTATTATTTACTTGTCTTAGTTTAAGTTGGGAATAACAAGTTCTAAAAAGGTTATATTTTTACAAGTTTACAACCGATAGCGTCGTGATAACAAAGAACCAACATAAGAAAATTATGAAACGGCATAACAAGTCTAGTTAAAAATTCGATTATATATACTTGATCACATTAAAAACCCATTCCCACAAAAGTGAGTTTTGAGCCTTTATTGAGCATAAAAATATACATATTTAGACTAAATGCTCATTTTTCGTTTCTTGTGTGAATAGCCGCTTGGTTCTTACAAATCTAGAACGTGCCACAACAATACATTCCCGGTCCTTACCAACTTAAACCCAAGTAAGTAAATGATGGAGGCATTAGAACTAACCATTTTTCTTTCAAAACCATTATTTTTCATTTTTTTTATCACCTACCCAAAATCCCCCTAGATAGCCCCTTTGAGCCTAAACCTTTCATTTCATTACCCCCAAACCCTTTTTACCCACCAAAAAAACCCTTTTTATTTTTCACCCTTTATTTTAGTAACAAGCTCGGTTCTTCGTAAACTCGCCTTTTTATGTGATGAAAAAAAAAAAAAACAACAACAATGATGAAGTCAAAAACAAACAAAAGCTATATAAAAGCTTGTTTGGAGAAATACTTCAAAATAAAAAAGTCGCTAAAGACAAGGTATTTTACGAAAACCGACGCTTTTTACGATTTTCGCCCTTTTACTAACCACTAACCCAACCACCTACCTTTAACCCAAGCCTAACCCTTCACCCCAAAAGTCCTCTTGATATTTACAAAGGTAAAAAGTTAAAAAGGAGGAGGATTGATTGCTTGGCAAGCCTATGGAAGGCGTAAGTTCCATGCCGCTCTCGAGTGATTCACTAAAAATATACACCTTCGGCCGAGTGTTGAGTGATCCCCCGTGAGGTATGTGAACTTGTATATAAATGGAATTTTAATAAGGCATGCTATGCCCAAATAAGTAATTTATCTTATGAAACGTTCAAAATAAATCATAACGAATAGGATTGTAAATAAATAAAAATAAAACTTACAAAGACCTTGGATTCCCGACACTCTAGGACAAGCTAAAAACTTTCTCTTCTACCTATTCCATTTGGGAGTGTAAGCCACATTTAAAGAGTTTTGCTTGAGGACAAGCAAAAGTTCAAGTGTGGGGGTATTTGATGTGTGTAAAATGCAACATATAAATCACATCAATTAAGGCATAAAACTAACCCTTTTTAAGTACTAATGTTGGAAAAAGAGTGTTTTTGTCTTCCTTTTGTATTTTCAGGATGAAATGAGCTCAAAATCACAAAAGAAGCAAAAAAAACAACTAATTCTAGCATAAATACAAGAAAAGGAACAAAAGTAGACTGCCCGGACCCTCAACGGCACCTCCCAAGGCAAAGAAGAGAAGACAGAGACTGAACACGCCCCGTGTCCAGCGAGCGAACACGGGGGCGTGCCCAGGAAGCAGCAGAAAAGACAAACCAGTAGAAGCTTCCATTGCCCACCACGGGGCCGTGTCCAGCGGGCACGGGGGCGTGGTGAAAGTACAGCAGGCGCATTAATTGTAATTGCGAATTACAATTAATGAAGAGAGAGAATGTCAGACGGGCACGGGGGCGTGTCCAGCGGACACGGGGCCGTGCCCAACCTTCTGTTCAGCCTATAAATAGGGGTGCTTGGCTTCATTCCATTTCATCCCTTGGCACACCACCTCTCTCACACTTCATCTACCACCCACCACCACCATAACACCATCATCCACCACCATCATCCATTGTCCATCGTAGAGTGTGTGAGTCGTCTCGGGATCCAAGATTGATCGTAAGAGTTCTTGACAATCAAGGCCATGTTTGCCTAAGTCTCTTACATCACTTGGTGAAGACAAGTGTTTAGTATAATACTTTTTATTTTTAATCTTTTGCACTTTTTATTTGGTTTTGTATTAATGACTTTAATAACTAGTTACTTATGTTGAAGGTGATCTTTCCTTATCGTTTGTCCGTGGTGTCTTGGCGTTATTTTACTGTCTATATAAAATAAAAGATTTTCACCATTCATATCTCCACGGTCTATATGGAGGTATGTTGGCTACCTGGTCGGGGGTTAAGGGAACGGTTTGGTAAGGGTCTTGCCCTTGTTCAGCGTTTAGAGGTCCTGCTTGGGACCTGGGTCAAATTTAGTAGGATCTCCTTCAATACCCATAGGTATTGGATGGCGGGGATCCAAACTCTTTGACCCCCTCATAAGTTAACTACTATTAATACTATAACCCGGCTATTTAGGACTGTATCCCTGCTGACTCAGACTACTTAGCCGAGGGTAACGTCACCGCCGAAAGCGGGGCCTACCACAATTTGCATTAATAACTTAATTCATTATCTTTCAATAATCCGACCCTTTAGGATTGTATCCTTGCTGACTCAAACTACTGGGTTGAGGGTAACGTCGCCTTCAATAGAGGGGCCTACTACAATAACTAAGATAATCTCTTAAACAAGTGCAAAAGTGCGAAAATAATCAAAGGTTATACTAATACACGTGTCGGATCCAAGTGATTCATCTTGTCTATCTGTTTTTATTTTATTTTATTTTTCAGCATTTAGTTAGTTTTTATTTGTCTTAGTTTAAAACAATTTTCTCACTTTTTGATTTGGTTAGACGTTGAGGATAAACCGGTATTAAAAGCTCTTGTGTCCTTGGACGACCTCAGTATCTTACCAACACTATAGTACGTCCACGATGGGTGCACTTGCCCATATGTGAGTTTAGTGTTAGTAAATATCGTGTTTTATAAATTTAAAACTTGGCTAAAAGTGTAAAAAGGGGCTTAAATATACATCAAAAATATAACACACTTCACGCACATCAAGTTTTCACAAGGATTAGGGTTTTAGGGGTCCGGATTTCTACTTACAGAGTGTTTTGGGACAATTTCGTGCAGGTCCTTACATCCTCCCCACCTTATTTAAAATCTCATCCTCGAGATTTATTGAAACAAGTGAGAATATTTTCGCTTCATTTTCGATTCTAGCTCCCATGTGTACCCCGGTCCTCTTTTTGAATCCCAATTTAGTTTGACCAGCACCAATCTTTTGTGCTTGAGGAACTTAATCTTTCTGTCTTCTATTTGGAGCGGTTTCTCAACAAATTTTAACTTTTCATTTACCTCTATATCTTGAAGAGGTACTACCAGAGACTCATCTGATAAACATTTCTTAAGATTGGATACATGAAACACATCATGTACCCCAGCAAATTCTTCTGGTAGTTGTAAGCGATAGGCAACTGGTCCTATTCGTTGGGTAATGGTGAATGGTCCTATGTACCTTGGACTTAGCTTTCCTTTCTTACCGAATCGAACTACTCCTTTCCAAGGAGAAACTTTCAAGAGTACTTTGTCTCCAACTTGGAATTCTAATAGCTGGCGTCGACTGTCTGCGTAACTCTTCTGGCGATCTTGAGCCGTCTTCGGTCTTTCCTTGATTTGAGTTATCTTGTCGGTGGTTTCCTGTACAATATCGGGACCTGATAGCTGACTTTCTCCTATTTCTGCCCAGCAAACTTGAGTTTGGCACTTTCGCCCATACAGTGCTTCGAACGGGGCAGCATTGATGCTTGTATGGTAACTATTATTATAGGAGAATTCAATTAATGGTAAATGGTCATCCCAGTTTCCACTAAAATCGATTACACATGCCCTGAGCATGTCTTCCAGGGTTTGAATCGTCCTCTCACTTTGCCCATCTGTTTGGGGATGGTAGGCAGTACTTAAATTTAATCGTGTCCCCATTGTTTCTTGGAAACTTGTCCAAAAATGCGAAGTGAAGCGACTATCCCTATCCGACACAATGGAGAGTAGAACTCCATGTAAGGATACTTCCTCGTCTACATACAACTTAGCCAATCTTTCCAAGCTAAAGGTTTCCTTCATTGGCAGGAAATGAGCTGATTTGGTTAATCGATCTACAATTACCCAAATTGCATCATTACCTTTCCTAGTTTTGAGTAACTTAGTAACAAAGTCCATTGTTATTAATTCCCATTTCCATACAGGCATTTCTAATTGTTGAAGTAAACCTGAAGGTTTCTGGTGTTCTGCCTTAACTTGCGAACAAGTTAGACACTTAGATACATACCTAGCGATGTCCTTTTTCATTCTTATCCACCAGAAGTTACTTCTTAAATCTTGGTACATCTTATTATTACCAGGGTGCACGGTATATCTAGATTTATGGGCTTCCTCTAAAATTTTATTTCTTAAATTTCCTTGCTTAGGTACCCAGATCCTTTTCTTATGGAATTTCCAAATGCCATCAGTCCCTTGCTCTAATTCCTTTATCTTTCCTTTCATTCCTTCATCATCATCCTTGATTGCTGTTTCTTGAGCGTTCTTCAATTGTTCCACTAAATCTAATTAGAGATTTAATCTAATAGCACGAACTCGTCTTTGTTTTTCATGATACTTGCGACTCAAGGCATCTGCTACTACATTTTCCTTTCCTTCGTGATATTGAATATCACAGTCGTAGTCACTTAGAATTTCCATCCATCTCCTTTGCCTCATGTTTAATTCTTTTTGCCCAAATATGTACCTTAAACTTTTATGATCTGTATAGACAGTAAACTTACTTCCGTACAGATAATGTCTCCAAATTTTAAGGGCAAAAATTATTGCTCCTAATTCTAAGTCATGAGACATATAATTTTCCTCGTGCTTCTTCAACTGCCTTGATGCATACGCAATTACCTTTTTGCGTTGCATTAGCACACATCCTAACCCCAACTTAGAAGCATCACAGATGACTTCAAAATCTTCAGTTCCGTCAAGTAAGGCGAGAATTGGGGCATTTGTTAATCTTTGCTTCAAAATCCTAAAGGCCTCTTCTTGCTTAGGTCCCCATTCAAACTTAACAGTTTTACAGGTTAGCTTAGTTAATGGAACAGCTATCTTAGACATCCATCGGATCGGGTTCAATCGATCGAACATTGTATCGTAGCAGTGATCGAGTTATTACCCTGTTACCGTAGCGGCGTTTCGACTCTTTGATCGTGATTTTAAAGCAGATTATGGAGGTTTTGAAGAAAATTTTTGAACACAAAGAACTGGCCATGCAACGTCCCATTTATAGCAAATTTCTGAGTTCTACACGGCCCGAGTAAACTCGAAGAACGGCTTACGCGGCCCGCGAGGGCCACCCTAGCTACGGCTAGGGCTGCCGTGTCATGGGGTAGGTATGCCACGTGTCTGACACGTGGCCTAAAGCTTATCTGGAGAACTATCGAGCTGTCGCCCCCCCGCGTAAGCTTTCCTTATGTCTTACGCGGCCCGCGACAGACTAATAAAATTTGATTTCCGTGATTTTTCACAAGGATTAGGGTTTTAGGGGTCCGGGTTTCTACTTACGGAGTGTTTTGGGACAATTTCGTGCAGGTCCTTACAACAAGCTTACCCACATGCTCCCTTGCCACATACCAGCCAGACCCGGAGGTTTCTGATCTTGTTGTTGTGAAGAGATTTCTAAGTTAACTGAAGTAGCTGCAAAATCGACCTCGAAATCCACACCGGGTGGATATCCAGTTGGGAGAGCACTCAGATTCCTGGCAATGCACGAAGCAGTTGCAGGATTACGGTTTTGAATTTCTAATCTCTCCTATCTTTGTCGATATTTAAGTTGCTTTACGAATTACTAACGTCTTGAGGTAAAACATGAGTTAATCCACGTCGAGAAATCGTTTTTGTGAATATTTTTCTTGAGAAAATCCAAAAAGATGTTTTCAAATGTTTAAATTTACTTTTTAAATTTTTGGGGGAGTGAATCCAATTCATAAAAATTCAAAAACAATAGAAAGACAAAAATGAGTTTCCTGGTGAGCAAAAGAGAAAATGATAGTACATCAGTGGTCTGTCAAAACCTCTTTGAACCTTAAATGAAAAACGATAAGCAGCTCTATATAAGATGTATCGGTAGGCTCACAATCATTTTAAAGTATGCAGGGTGATATAAACCTAAATCGACTGAAGACTGTTTGGGAACCACTCATTAGCATATGGTCTTGGTACCGAAATTTCGTTTGATAGATTGTCGAGGTTCTGAGATACGTGGTCTTTATGTTGTTTATCATCTGGGTATCATGGTTGTTTCTGTTACCGAAAACAACGGGGACGCAAGTCTAGAACTTCCATGATACCATACATACGTGTACATATCATACAAACATGTATATAATACATGATGCATCTGACCTCAATAAGTGATAAACAATCACATGTCCCAATCAATAAAGTGATAATATATCACAGCTTTTATGCAGGAGTCAAGTTCGTCTCTTTGTTGGTACGATGGAACTAACCTGTTCACGGACTTGCTCTTGTGCCCTGCATGCATCGAATATCAACTTTCTCATTAATAAGTGATTTTTTCACATAGAGTTTGTATTCATCCAAAAATAAGTGAGTATCTCACATCATATACGTTGAAAACAGATGATAAATGGTATACTCACTAGTAAGATGAACTCTCGTGCATACCTTGATACGGGAATGTGTCGTGTGTGGATGAACACTAGTCGGTAGGTATAAATCATACCTTAACGTATCCCCTAACCGCGAGTACATCTGATGAGTTGAGCTTACGCATGATCGTACACTGTTATGGTTCTCTTACCCTCGAAACTCGCAAAAAGAATGTAAATATTTATTTATTGCTTTCCGTCTCTGCATCTCTGTATATATTTATTTACTACTTTCCGTCTTTACATTTGAAATATTGAAAAATTCCAAAAAAGATTTTAGGTGTGTTTAAATATAAAAATTCCAAAAACTTTACATTTTACTTCTATTTTTATTTTTCATTGTACGATGTTGGAACTCAAGTCTTTACCACCTGAAACCTGTTCGAAACCTTAAACAATTACATCTTTATAAACGGTCGAAGTTTGCAAGTTTTGAAAGTTAATATCTAAAATTGATAAATTTTTAAACTTTCAAACTGATTGTCGGACGGTAGTTGATTGAGAGTTGGTCTCATGTGTGTCATGTGTTGTTTGACTATATTCCAAGCGGTTGTTCTCATTACGCGTTTACGTTTAGCTCTGTTGTATGTACAGATTTGACATCCAAACTAGCTAAAGGCAAAGAGAACGTGTTAGATGACAAGTTGTGGGATGAAGACACGACATGGTTTCAATGAGAAGATCAAGATGATCAAGTTGCAGTTGACCACTCATCAACACCCCGAAAGGATCTGAAGTATTCAAGATCAAAAGATTCTTGAGCATCATTCAAAGAAGAGTTTGTTGATACACTCCCTGTTTGTGACATGTGAAGACATCTGAAGATCCGACAACATGTGAAGATCGAACCATCATGAGCAGCATCCAAGGGGGAGTTTGTTGATGCACTTTGTGGATGCGGCTCGGTTCGGTTCGGTTCGATTCGGTTCAAGACACAACCAGAGTCAACGACGTTCCACCGTTGGTTTGACTCGGCGTACGAAATGGAAGTGACAACGACCGATACGTGCGAGAATGACATTATCATCTCTATACAAGAAATTATATGTAGGTTAAATTACCTACATATATGTAGGTAATTTAGAAACATGATACATGCCTTTGAAAGAACTACCATGCAAATGTCCAAGAAGAAGCCTGGTACTTCGTGGGCCTAGTCTCACTTTTGAGGATTCTAAAAGTGCACAGCAAAACGAAGAACCTTGTGTTTCACCCTTCACGAAGAACATTCTTCGTAGCCCTTGGTTGTTCTCTGAATACATATCCATGAAGGATTCTTTCTTAATGGGCCTGATTATATTTCACGGCCCATACATTTTTCTTAGGGTTTACTAGTTGTTGACTATATAGACAGAACATGTGTAACACAGTGAGGGGTGAGCTTGGATAAGCTAGAGAGAGTGTAGAGAGAGAAAGTTCTGGTGAGCTTTTTATTTGTCAAATCTTGTACCGAAACTTTGTGGAAATCAATACACGTAACTGTTAATCATTGATATCTTTGCGTATTGTTCATTCTCTCGCTCGGTTTGTGTCGCAATAAGGATTCCGCACTCGTTACGGCACTCGAAACAAGAAGTCATTTTAGTTCGACGATCCGTATCGGGACCTACAAGTGGTATCAGAGCGTTAGGCTCGATTTCTTGTTGAAAACCGAGGTTTCGGTGTGATTTTCGAGTGAGTTTTGAGCTTTTCTTGGATAAAAGTCAAAAATCCAGTTTGGGTTCATGAAAATACGAATTAAAACTTGAAAATCTATTGTTATTTGATGTTATTTGTAGCTAAATCTTGTTAACACGATAGGAGATACCCAAAAGTACAAGCTTTATTGAGGTTTAAGGTTAAAGTCACAAATCACCATTTTTTCCGGCGAACAAGATCACCAGAAAAAGTCAATGGAAGTGATTCTGAATGTTTGATTTCGAACTATCTTGGGTATTCCAGCTTGTCGCTTTCACAAATTCAGAAACAATATTCTGTTTAAAAGGGAAGGTTTACTCCTACATTTTCACAAAAAAAATGGTTCTGTGCACTACCTTTTGCAGTTCACGAAGAAGCATATTCATTTGAAAACCACTTTACATTTCCCGAAGAATACCTCCCACGAACAACAACCAATTCACGAAAAACAGAACTTTCAAGAAGAGTACCTCCAACGAAGAACGTTCTTCGTCCCTAGTTGTTCTTCGTGAACATGTGATTCGGTGTGAGCATATGTTTTTTTTTTCGTGGATCTAGTTTTTAATTGGTGACATTCTTAGTGGATATTTTTCGTGGGCTTTATTGTTTGTTCTCTTTGATTTTTGTTTTTTCGTGGCCAAGGAAGTCCTTAGTGGGTTGTACACTATTTTTCGTGGACTCTTTTTTTTTCGTGAACATTCATT
This sequence comes from Helianthus annuus, assembly GCF_002127325.2. Lineage (NCBI taxonomy): Eukaryota > Viridiplantae > Streptophyta > Magnoliopsida > Asterales > Asteraceae > Helianthus > Helianthus annuus. The sequence continues at coordinate 120,776,018 of NC_035437.2, forward strand.
TATTTCACAGAAGGTTTTTTAAACAAGTTTAGTGGATATTTATTTTTCGTGGGCTTACATTTCAAATATTCTTCGTTGGGCGTCATTATATTGTTATTAGGCTTTAAAATATTGTTAGTGGACAACCAATTTAAAATTCAATTTTTAAAGATCAATTGTAAAATGGGCCAGCATGTTTAAAATCCATCGTGAACCTTAATAGGTTATCATTGGGCTCACGAAAAACCTTCTTGGGCCATTCATAGTTTTCGTGGACTTGGGCCAGTATAAAGGAAATATCCATTCACGAGTAACCAGGTATTATTTGTGGGGTTTGGGCTTGACGGAACATTATTTTTCATCCTTTAAGATTTTCGTGGGCTGGGGTTTTTTAGTCTATCCATTTTTCGTAGGTTGGGCCTGGGTTTTCATCCCACGAAACACAGTTTAAAATTAAACAACATCCGTTTGGGCTCAGCCAAATTAACGTGATTGTTGGGCTTTAAAACTTGGGCTGGGGTTATTCGTCATCAAATTATTCATGGGTTTAAGAAATTATATCAATTTTTTGGTGAATATTGATTTTTCGTGATCTATTATTAGTTCTTTCGCAGAAGGTTTACTGTTGTGTTTTAAGTTGTTTGTTAAGTTGTTGTTTTCCAGTTCATCATGAGTACACACCTTTGGGGTCAAAAACTTTTAGGATCTCAATCTTCAAAAGATCCTTCTCATCAAAGTAAACCAAAAATGGCAACAGATGTGTATTGTCGTTGGATTCCAGATTCTAATGCGGACAATTTGTATACGCAAAAGGGTTCAGTGCCATCTTGGCTTCAGTCTCCCACACCGTCAAATAACCCTCCACCATCAAAAGTCAATCTATGGGGTGAATCTACTTTCGATTGTGGTCCGACAGTACAGTTGGGAAACAGTGGTCAAACAAGAACTGTGTTTTATGCCAAAATTGTCAAGGATATCAGTAATGGTGAGTCCTCGGGAAATGAGGGCAGTTCTGAACATGGCGGTAGTTCAGTTGAAGATGTTACAAGTTCAAGTGAGGATGGATCTGATTGTGAATCATTGAGGGAGGTTATTGATTCTAAGGCAGATGGTTCAATTTCTGAGAGCGAATCCAGTCAGGTATGCGTCGATGAACCAAAATCTGATAGGTGAGATAGTTATGTTGAACTAAGTGCTAAATTGTCTGATTTGCAAAGCAAAGATGACGATTTAAAAAGCAAATACGACGTGACATTTATCCACAATCAAAGTTTGATCATGGATCTTTCAAAATGCACAGAGGCCAATATGTTTCACAAAAATCATGAAAAGGAATTTAAAAAGATAATTAACAAATTGAAGGAAGCTAACTCCGAGCTAACAAAAATGGTTTCAAGAAAACAAACTGCGATAAACAATTACATCAATAGGCTCGAGGAAACACAAAAAGAATTGGCCTGTGTTAAGTGTGAAAGTGAGCCGATCCAGCTTAAGTTACATAGTTATTCAAACTCAAGGTATGTGCTGGATCACATCATTGACATACAGATAAAAAAAGAAGATATCACGTGCATTGGATATAAGAAGTGTCCTCCACCTGTTAGACACAATTATACCGCAATGCCTGATGAGGAGGATAAGCCTCACTTTGAGCCATCAGTTCCATTAGACGTTGAGGAATTCGCAGCTGGACTTGGTTACAAAAAGGAAAGTATCATCAGATCCAGATGTGTCAGCAGATACGAAAGTATTAACTACTGAACAAAATCAGGATCCTCCAGTCATTGTTGAGGATGCTGATTCTTCAAATGATGAATCCGATGATTCTGACTCAGCACAGTCTGATGCGATAATCAAAGAAGAGGACAGACCCCTTGAGAATCATATTCTATGTGATCCTCCCGCAAAACCTGCTAAGACTGTTTTGGTTGAGTCTACGTCTGCCCAAGATTATGAAAGAGTGAATTTGCTTTACACGTTGATTGGATCTGATAAGATATATTCAGACAAGGATTTCCCAATCAAGAATGTCATTCAATCCTTAACTGATAAAGTTTTCGAAGATTCAACTACTAAGTTTTTGGGAAAGTCGAGCCCAGGAGTTGTAGTAACTCGGTGTGCTTCTATCCCAAAATCCGAAGTTAGAAAGAAATATGGGAATAAAAAATTGCAACCACAAAACAATCAACGAAAGAAAAGTCACGTTCACCAAGGAAAGGGAAAAGGCAAACAAAGCCAAAACAAGAAGAAGGTTTAGAAAGTGAATTTCTTGAAATCCCGAAGGACGGATAAAATTGAATCTTTTGAAAACAAATCCAACACATATTTTTTATGCAAAAGAAAATTTTGAAAAGAAACAGGCAAAACAACTACACACAACACACGAACTGTTGTGATGTAGGACCAAGTACCTCAAGATCACGAAGTTCATCATTAAGTTGTTACAGTTATGATACTTCGAGGTTTGTTGAGCGGAGATCATTTTTTGAGTGCGGTGAGTATGGGCACATTGTTAGAAACTGTCCATATCTCACGAAAGGAAAGGCAAAAGTTGATGCCCCCTGTGGTAACTGTTACCATAAAAGATCTGTTTCACCAAAACAGGACCCTCGTTTTGTTAAACAACAGGAAATGAAACAGAAAATTAAACAAAGAAAATAAATTGAAAAGGTTTTAAAACCAGAGGTTATCCAAACACAGTCTGTTAAGTTAGAAGTTAGAATGAAAAACAAAAACAGATTTGGAAACCAAAACCAGTAACTGTTTCAGGGGGAGCTCCATCAATTCTGAATCATCGGGAAATGGATGTCACAATCCTCGATGATGACGGACGACCCAAGTCTGTGAAGGCTTGGGTCCCCCTCTCCAACTAATCTCTGAATGAATGTGCAGGATGTTCCAGGAGAAACTATTGATAGTCTTAGGATTGTTGATAGTGGAGCGTCTATGCACAAGATCGGCGACAGAAGGCTCCGAAACATTGCTGCATCTAGGAGAATATTGTTGCCTTTGATGGAGAGAGAAAAAAGAAAAGAAGACAAAAATTCTGATGAAGGAATGATAGTGAAAGAATGTGGTTGAATGAAGTTGAAAAATCCAAGAAGATGAAAAATGTGCCAAAATTTGATTGTTGAAGGCTTTGATCGGGTCAACAGGATAGATTCAAATCAAAATGTACGCTCTTGCCGCACGTCCGGAGGTTTTCAAAGATTCATGTCTTATATCTTCACAAGAAGTTCAAAGTCTGCTAGATGAACGTGCAGTGTACATTTCTTCACAGTGTGATTAAAGAAAATGTGTTTGTTGATCAATCCAACCGGGTGTGCGGATACCTTGGCATGGATTGAACAACCGCACACTACTTCTAAAGGAGAAAGACGAAGACCTTTGCTGGTGCAAATACATATGGAAGACATCATGTATGGACCCTCCAATGATGATGTGTACAAGTGTCACGGCCCCCGACCTAGTTTCCCGGTTCGGATGCCACGGGACAGAAAACTCGTGGTATTTGTAATTAATTTGGCAGCGGAAATTTTAACAGGATTGTTTAAACTGAAAATACCCATTTATTCCATTTCAAATTTTCGGGACAAACCCCGTAATTTACAATAAAGGAATTTTACTGGAAAATTCCCTGTTTACAAAAACGTGTTTATTTATTTACTGAGCCAGTTCCTTCAAGCTGTAGTGCTACGCGGCACTTTTAAAGAAAATTTTCGAACACGGAGAACTGGCCATGCAACGTCCCATTTATAGCAAATTTCTGAGTTCTACGCGGCCCGCGTAAACTCGAAGAACGGCCTACGCGGCCTGCGAGGGTCACCCTAGCTACGGCTAGGGCTGCCGTGTCACGGTGTAGGTATGCCACGTGTCTGACACGTGGCCTAAAGCTTATCCGGAGAACTATCGAGCTGTCGCGCCCCACGTAAGCTTTCCTTAACCAACACCGGTCCTCTTTTTGAATCCCAATTTACTTTGACCAACACCAATCTTTTGTGCTTGAGGAACTTAATCTTTCTGTCTTCTATTTGGAGCGGTTTCTCAACAAATTTTAACTTTTCATTTACCTCTATATCTTGAAGAGGTACTACCAGAGACTCATCTGATAAACATTTCTTAAGATTGGATACATGAAACACATCATGTACCCCAGCAAATTCTTCTGGTAGTTGTAAGCGATAGGCAACTGGTCCTATTCGTTGGGTAATGTTGAATGGTCCTATGTACCTTGGACTTAGCTTTCCTTTCTTACCGAATCGAACTACTCCATTCCAAGGAGAAACTTTCAAGAGTACTTTGTCTCCAACTTGGAATTCTAATGGCTGGCGTCGATTGTCTGCGTAACTCTTCTGGCGATCTTGAGCCGTCTTCAGTCTTTCCTTGATTTGAGTTATCTTGTCGGTGGTTTCCTGTACAATCTCGGGACCAGATAGCTGACTTTCTCCTATTTCTGCCCAGCAAACTTGAGTTCGGCACTTTCGCCCATACAGTGCTTCGATCGGGGCAGCATTGATGCTTGTATGGTAACTATTATTATAGGAGAATTCAATTAATGGTAAATGGTCATCCCAGTTTCCACCGAAATCGATTACACATGCCCCGAGCATGTCTTCCAGGGTTTGAATCGTCCTCTCACTTTGCCCATCTATTTGGGGATGGTAGGCAGTACTTAAATTTAATCGTGTCCCCAATGTTTCTTGGAAACTTGTCCAAAAATGCGAAGTGAAGCGACTATCCCTATCTGACACAATGGAGAGTGGAACTCCATGTAAGGATACTACCTCGTCTACATACAACTTAGCTAATCTTTCCATGCTAAATGTTTCCTTCATTGGCAGGAAACGAGCTGATTTGGTTAATCGATCTACAATTACCCAAATTGCATCGTTACCTTTCCTAGTTTTGAGTAACTTAGTAACAAAGTCCATTGTTATTAATTCCCATTTCCATACAGGCATTTCTAATTGTTGAAGTAAACCTGAAGGTTTCTGGTGTTCTGCCTTAACTTGCGAACAAGTTAGACACTTAGATACATACCTAGCGATGTCCTTTTTCATTCCTATCCACCAGAAGTTACTTCTTAAATCTTGGTACATCTTATTATTACCAGGGTGCATGGTATATCTAGATTTATGGGCTTCCTCTAAAATTTTATTTCTTAAATTTCCTTTCTTAGGTACCCAGATCCTTTTCTTATGGAATTTCCAAATTCCATCAGTCCCTTGCTCTAATTCCTTTATCTTTCCTTTCATTCCTTCAGCATCATCCTTGATTGTTGTTTCTTGAGCGTTCTTCAATTGTTCCATTAAATCTAATTAGATATTTAATCTAATAGCACGGACTCGTCTTTGTTTTTCATAATACTTACGACTCAAGGCTTCTGCTACTACATTTTCCTTTCCTTCATGATATTGAATATCACAGTCGTAGTCACTTAGAATTTCCATCCATCTCCTTTGCCTCATGTTTAATTCTTTTTGCCCAAATATGTACCTTAAACTTTTATGATCTGTATAGACAGTAAACTTACTTCCGTACAGATAATGTCTCCAAATTTTAAGGGCAAAAATTATTGCTCCTAATTCTAAGTCATGAGACGTATAATTTTCCTCGTGCTTCTTCAGCTGCCTTGATGCATACGCAATTACCTTTTTGCGTTGCATTAGCACACATCCTAACCCCAACTTAGAAGCATCGCAGATGACTTCAAAATCTTTAGTTCCGTCAAGTAAGGCGAGAATTGGGGCATTTGTTAATCTTTATTTCAAAATCCTAAAGGCCTCTTCTTGCTTAGGTCCCCATTCAAACTTAACAGTTTTACAGGTTAGCTTAGTTAATGGAACAGCTATCTTAGACATCCATCGGATCGGGTTCAATCGATCGGACATTGGATCGTAGCAGTGATCGGGTTATTACCCTGTTACCGTAGCGGCGTTTCGACTCTTTGATCGTGATTTTAAAGCAGATTCTGGAGGTTTTGAAGAAAATTTTTGAACACAGAGAACTGGCCATGCAATGTCCCATTTATAGCAAATTTCTGAGTTCTACGCGGCCCAAGTAAACTCGAAGAACGGCCTACGCGGCCCGCGAGGGCCACCCTAGCTACGGCTAGGGCTGCCGTGTCACGGTGTAGGTATGCAACGTGTCTGACACGTGGCCTAAAGCTTATCTGGAGAACTATCGAGCTGTCGCGCCCCGCGTAAGCTTTCCTTATGTCTTACGCGGCCCGCGACAGACTAATAAAATTTGATTTCCGTGATTTTTCACAAGGATTAGGATTTTAGGGGTCCGGGTTTCTACATACGGAGTGTTTTGGGACAATTTCGTGCAGGTCCTTACAACAAGCTTACCCACATGCTCCCTTGCCACATACCAGCCGGACCCGGAGGTTTCTGATCTTGTTGTTGTGAAGAGATTTCTAAGTTAACTGAAGTAGCTGCAAAATCGACCTCGAAATCCACACCAGGTGGATATCCAGTTGGGAGAGCACTCAGATTCCTGGCAATGCACGAAGCAGTTGCAGGAATGCGGTTTTGAATTTCTAATCTCTCCTATCTTTGTCGATATTTAAGTTGCTTTACGAATTACTAACGTCTTGAGGTAAAACATGAGTTAATCCACGTCGAGAAATCGTTTTTGTGAATATTTTTCTTGAGAAAATCCAAAAAGATGTTTTCAAAAGTTTAAATTTACTTTTTAAATTTTTGGGGGAGTGAATCCAATTCAGAAAAATTCAAAAACAATAGAAAGACAAAAATGAGTTTCCTGGTGAGCAAAAGAGAAAATGATAGTACATCAGTGGTCTGTCAAAACCTCTTTGAACCTTAAATGAAAAACGATAAGCGGCTCTATATAAGATGTATCGGTAGGCTCACAATCATTTTAAAGTATGCAGGGTGATATAAACCTAAATCGACTGAAGACTGTGTGGTTACCACTCATTGGCATATGGTCTTGGTACCGAAATTTCATTTGATAGATTGTCGAGGTTCTGAGATACGTGGTCTTTATGTTGTTTATCATCTAGGTATCATGGTTGTTTCTGTTACCGAAAAAAACGGGGACGCAAGTCTAGAACTTCCATGATACCATACATACGTGTACATATCATGCAAACATGTATACAATACATGATGCATCTGACCTCAATAAGTGATAAACAATCACATGTCCCAATCAATAAAGTGATAATATATCACAGCTTTTATGCGGGAGTCAAGTTCGTCTCTTTGTTGGTACGATGGAACTAACCTGTTCACGGACTTGCTCTTGTGCCCTGCATGCATCGAATATCAACTTCCTCATTAATAAGTGATTTTATCACATAGAGCTTGTATTCATCCAAAAATAAGTGAGTATCTCACATTATATACGTTGAAAACAGATGATAAATGGTATACTCACTAGTAAGATGAACTCTCGTGCATACCTTGATACGGGAATGTGTCGTGTGTGGATGAACACTAGTCGGTAGGTATAAATCATAGCTTAAGGTATCCCCTAACCGCGAGTACATCTGATGAGTTGAGCTTACGCATGATCGTACACTGATATAATTCTCTTACCCTCGAAACTCGCAAAAAGAATGTAAATATTTATTTATTGCTTTCCGCCTCTGCATCTCTGTATATATTTATTTACTACTTTCCGTCTTTACATTTGAAATATTGAAAAATTCCAAAAAGATTTTAGGTGTGTTTAAATATAAAAATTCCAATAACTTTACATTTTACTTCTATTTTTATTTTTGATTGTCCGATGTGGAACTCAAGTCTTTACCACCTGAAACCTGTTCGAAACCTTAAACAATTACATCTTTATAAACGGTCGAAGTTTGCAAGTTTTGAAAGTTAATATCTAAAATTGATAAATTTTTAAACTTTCAAACTGATTGTCGGACGGTAGTTGATTGAGAGTTGGTCTCATGTGTGTCATGTGCTGTTTGACTATATTCCAAGCGGTTGTTCTCATTACCCGTTTAGCTCTGTTGTGTGTACAGATTCGACATCCAAACTAGCTAAAGGCAAAGAGAACGTGTTAGATGACAAGTTGTGGAATGAAGACACGACATGGTTTCAATCAGAAGATCAAGATGATCAAGTTGCAGTTGACCACTCATCAACACTGAAAGGATCTGAAGTATTCAAGATCAAAAGATTCATGAGCATCATTCAAAGAAGAGTTTGTTGATACACTCCCTGTTTGTGACACGTGAAGACATCTTAAGATCCGACAACATGTAAAGATCGAACCATCATGAGCAGTATCCAAGGGGGAGTTTGTTGATGCACTTTGTGGATGCGGCTCGGTTCGGTTCGATTCGGTTCAAGACACGACCAGAGTCAACGCCGTTCCTCCGTTGGTTCGACTCGGCGTACGAAATGGAAGTGACAACGACCGATACGTGCGAGAATGACATCATCATCTCTATACAAGAAATGTAGAAACATGATACATTCCTTTGAAAGAACTACCATGCAAATGTCCAAGAAGAAGCCTGGTACTTCGTGGGCCTAGTCTCACTTTTGAGGATTCTAAAAGTGCACAGCAAAATGAAGAACCTTGTGTTTCACCCTTCACGAAGAACATTCTTCGTGGCCCTTGGTTGTTCTCTGAATACATATCCACGAAGGATTCTTTCTTAATGGGCCTGATTATATTTCACGGCCCATACATTTTTCTTAGGGTTTACTGGTTGTTGACTATATAAACAGAACATGTGTAACACAGTGAGGGGTGAGCTTGGATAAGCTAGAGAGAGAGTGTAGAGAGAGAAAGTTCCGGTGAGCTTTTCATTTGTCAAATCTTGTACCGAAACTTTGTCAAAATCAATACACGTAACCGTTAATCATTGATATCTTTGCGTATTGTTCATTCTCTCTCTCGGTTTGTGTCGCAATAAGGATTCCACACTCGTTACGGCACTCGAAACAAGAAGTCATTTTAGTTCGACGATCCGTATCGTGACCTACAAGTGGTATCAGAGCGTAAGGCTCGATTTCTTGTTGAAAACCGAGGTTTCGGTGTGATTTTCGAGTGAGTTTTGAGCTTTTCTTGGATAAAAGTCAAAAATCCAGTTTGGGTTCATGAAAATACGAATTAAAACTTGAAAATCTATTGTTATTTGATGTTGTTTTTAGCTAAAACTTGTTAACACGATAGGAGATACCCAAAAGTACAAGCTTTATTGAGGTTTAAGGCAAACTCACAAATCACCATTTTTTTCCGGCGAACAAGATCACCAGAAAAAGTCACCGGAAGTGATTCTGAATGTTTGATTTCTAACTATCTTGGGTATTCCAGCTTGTCGCTTTCACAAATTCAGAAACAATATTCTGTTTAAAAGGGAAGGTTTACTCCTACATTTTCACAAAAAAAATGGTTCTGTGCACTACCTTTTGCAGTTCACGAAGAAGCATATTCATTTGAAAACCACTTTACATTTCCCGAAGAATACCTCCCACGAACATCAACCAATTCACGAAAAATAAAACTTTCAAAAAGAATACCTCCAACGAAGAACGTTCTTCGTCCCTAGTTGTTCTTCGTGAACATGTGATTCCGTGTGAGCATATGTTTTTTTTCGTGGATCTAGTTTTTAATTGGTGACATTCTTAGTGGATATTTTTCGTGGGCTTTATTGTTTGTTCTCTTTGATTTTTGTTTTTTCGTGGCCAAGAAAGTCCTTAGTGGGTTGTACACTATTTTTAGTGGACTCTTTTTTTTCGTGAACATTCATTTATTTCACAGAAGGTTTTTTAAAACAAGTTTTGTGGATATTTATTTTTCGTGGGCTTACATTTCAAATATTCTTCGTTGGGCGTCATTATATTGTTATTAGGCTTTAAAATATTGTTAGTGGACAACCAATTTAAAATTCAATTTTTAAAGATCAATTGTAAAATGGGCCAGCATGTTTAAAATCCATCGTGAACCTTAAAAGGTTATCATTGGGCTCACGAAAAACCTTCTTGGGCCATTCATAGTTTTCGTGGACTTGGGCCAGTATAAAGGAAATATCCATTCACGAGTAACCAGCTATTATTTGTGGGGTTTGGGCTTGACGGAACATTATTTTTCATCCTTTAAGATTTTCGTGGGCTGGGGTTTTTTAGTCTATCCATTTTTCGTAGGTTGGGCCTGGGTTTTCATCCCACGAAACACAGTTTAAAATTAAACAAATCCGTTTGGGCTCAGCCAAATTAACGTGATTGTTGGGCTTTAAAACTTGGGCTGGGGTTATTCGTCATCAAATTATTCATGGGTTTAAGAGATTATATCAATTTTTTGGTGAATATTGATTTTTCGTGATCTATTATTAGTTCTTTCGCAGAAGGTTTACTGTTGTGTTTTAAGTTGTTTGTTAAGTTGTTGTTTTCCAGTTCATCATGAGTACACACCTTTGGGGTCAAACACTTTTAGGATCTCAATCTTCAAATGATCCTTCTCATCAAAGTAAACCAAAAATCACAACAGATATGTATGGTCGTTGGATTCCAGATTCAAATGCGGACAATTTGTAAACGCAAAAGGGTTCAGTGCCATCTTGGCTTCAGTCTCCCACACCGTCAGATAACCCTCCACCATCAAAAGTCAATCTATGGGGTGAATCTACTTTCGATTGTGGTCCGACAGTACAGTTGGGAAACAGTGGTCAAACAAGAACTGTGTTTTATGCCAAAATTGTCAAGGATATCAGTAATGGTGAGTACTCGGGAAATGAGGGCAGTTCTGAACATGGCGGTAGTTCAGTTGAAGATGTTACAAGTTCAAGTGAGGATGGATCTGAATGTGAATCATTGAGGGAGGTTATTGATTCTGTTGCAGATGGTTCAATATCTGAGAGCGAATCCAGTCAGTTATACGTCGATGAACCAAAATCTGATAGGTGTGATAGTTGTGTTGAACTAAGTGCTAAATTGTCTGATTTGCAAAGCAAATATGACGATTTAAAAAGCAAATACGACGTGACATTTATCCACAATCAAAGTTTGATCATGGATCTTTCAAAATGCACAGAGGCCAATCTGTTTCACAAAAATCATGAAAAGGAATTTAAAAAGATAATTGACACATTGAAGGAAGATAACTCCGAGCTAACAAGAATGGTTTCAAGAAAACAAACTGCGATAAACAATTACATCAATTGGCTCGAGGAAACACAAAAAGAATTGGCCTGTGTTAAGTGTGAAAGTGAGCCAATCTAGCTTAAGTTACATAGTTATTCAAACTCAAGGTATGTGCTGGATCACATCATTGACATAGAGAAAAAGAAAGAAGATATCACGTGCATTGGATATAAGAAGTGTCCTCCACCTGTTAGAAACAATTATACCGCAATGTCTGATGAGGAGGATAAGCCTCACTTTGAGCCATCAGTTCCATTAGACGTTGAGGAATTCGCAGCTGGACTTGGTTACAAAAAGGGAAGTATCATCAGATTCAGATGTGTCAGCAGATACGAAAGTATCAACTACTGAACAAAATCAGGATCCTCTAGTCATTGTTGAGGATGCTGATTCTTCAAATGATGAATCCGATGATTCTGACTCAGCACAGTCTGATGCGGTAATCAAAGAAGAGGGCCGACCCCTTGAGAATCATATTCTATGTGATCCTCCCGCAAAACCTGCTAAGACTGTTTTGGTTGAGTCTACGTCTGCTCAAGATTATGAAAGAGTGAATTTGCTACACGTTGATTGGATCTGATAAGATATATTCAGACAAGGATTTCCCAATCAAGAATGTCATTCAATCCTTAACTGATAAAGTTTTCGAAGATTCTACTACTAAGTTTTTGGGAAAGTCGAGCCCAGGAGTTGTAGTAACTCAGTGTGCTCCTATCCCAAAATCCGAAGTTAGAAAGAAATATGGGAATAAAAAATTGCAACCACAAAACAATCAACGAAAGAAAAGTCACGTTCACCAAGGAAAGGGAAAAGGCAAACAAAGCCAAAACAAGAAGAAGGTTCAGAAGGTGAATTTCGTGAAATCCCAAAGGACGGATAAAGTTGAATCTTTTGAAAACAAATCCAACACATATTTTGTTATGTAAAAGAAAATTTTGAATAGAAACAATCAAAACAACTACACACAACACACGAACTGTTGTGATGTAGGACCAAGTACCTCAAGATCACGAAGTTCATCATCAAGTTGTTACAGTTATGATACTTCGAGGTTTGTTGAGCGGAGATCATTTTTTGAGTGCGGTGAGTATGGGCACATTGTTAGAAACTGTCCATATCTCACGAAAGGAAAGGCAAAAGTTGATGCCCCCCGTGGTAACTGTTACCATAAAAGATCTGTTTCACCAAAACAGGACCCTCGTCTTGTTAAACAACAGGAAATGAAACAGAAAAGGAAACAAAGAAAATAAATTGAAAAGGTTTTAAAACCAGAGGTTATCCAAACACAATCTGTTAAGTTAAAGCTAGAAATGAAAAACAAAAACAGATTTGGAAACCAAAACCAGTCACTGTTTCAGGGGGAGCTCCATCAATTCTTAATCATCGGGAAATGGATGTCACAATCCTCGATGATGACGGATGACCCAAGTCTGTGAAGGCTTGGGTCCCCCTCTCCAACTAATCTCTGAATGAGTGTGCAGGATGTTCCAGGAGAAACTATTGATAGTCTTAGGATTGTTGATAGTGGAGCGTCCATGCACAAGATCGGCGACAGAAGGCTCCGAAACATTGCTGCATCTAGGAGAATATTGTTGCCTTTGATGGAGAGAGAAAAAAGAAAAGAAGACAAAAATTCCGATGAAGGAATGATAGTAAAAGAATGTGGTTGAATGAAGTTGAAAAATTCAAGAAGATGAAAAATGTGCCAAAATTTGATTGTTGAAGGCTTTGATCGGGTCAACAGGATAGATTCAAATCAAAATGTACGCGCTTGCCGCATGTCCGGAGGTTTTCAAAGATTCATGTCTTATATCTTCACAAGAAGTTCAAAGTCTGCTAGATGAACGTGCAGTGTACATTTCTTCACGGTGTGATTAAAGAAAATGTGTTTGTTGATCAATCCAACCGGGTGTGCGGATACCTTGGCATGGATTGAACAACCGCACACTACTTCTAAAGGAGAAAGACGAAGACCTTTGCTGGTGCAAATACATATGGAAGACATCATGTATGGACCCTCCAATGATGATGTGTACAAGTGTCACGGCCCCCGACCTAGTTTCCCGGTTCGGATGCCGCGAGACAGAAAACTCGTGGTATTTGTAATTAATTTGGCAGCGGAAATTTTAGCAGGATTGTTTAAACTGAAAATACCCATTTATTCCATTTCAAATTTTCGGGACAAACCCCGTAATTTACAATAAAGGAATTTTACTGGAAAATTCCCTGTTTACAAAAACGTGTTTATTTATTTACTGAGCCAGTTCCTTCAAGCTGTAGTGCTACGTGGCACTTTTAAAGAAAATTTTCGAACACAGAGAACTGGCCATGCAACGTCCCATTTATAGTAATTTTCTGAGTTCTACGCGGCCCGCGTTAACTCGAAGAACGGCCTACGCGGCCTGCGAGGGCCACCCTAGCTACGGCTAGGGCTGCCGTGTCACGGTGTAGGTATGCCACGTGTCTGACATGTGGCCTAAAGCTTATCCGGAGAACTATCGAGCTGTCGCGCCCCACATAAGCTTTCCTTAACTCTTACGCGGCCCGCAACAGACTAATAAAATTTGATTTCCTTGATTTTTCACAAAGATTAAGGTTTTAGGGGTCCGGATTTCTACTTACGGAGTGTTTTGGGACAATTTCGTGCAGGTCCTTACATCCTCCCCACCTTATTTAAAATCTCATCCTCGAGATTTATTGAAACAAGTGAGGATATTTTCGCTTCATTTTCGATTCTAACTCCCATGTGTACCCCGGCCCTCTTTTTGAATCCCAATACTTTGACCAACACCAATCTTTTGTGCTTGAGGAACTTAATCTTTCTGTCTTCTATTTGGAGCGGTTTCTTAACAAATTTTAACTTTTCATTTACCTCTATATCTTGAAGAGGTACTACCAGAGACTCATCTGATAAACATTTCTTAAGATTGGATACATGAAACACATCATGTACCCCAGCAAATTCTTCTGGTAGTTGTAAGCGATAGGCAACTGGTCCTATTCGTTGGGTAATGGTGAATGGTCCTATGTACCTTGGACTTAGCTTTCCTTTCTTACCGAATCGAACTACTCCTTTCCAAGGAGAAACTTTCAAGAGTACTTTGTCTCCAACTTGGAATTCTAATGGCTGGCGTCGATTGTCTACATAACTCTTCTGGCGATCTTGAGCCGTCTTCAGTCTTTCCTTGATTTGAGTTATCTTGTCGGTGGTTTCCTGTACAATCTCGGGACCTGATAGCTGACTTTCTCCTATTTATGCTCAGCAAACTTGAGTTCGGCACTTTCGCCCATACAGTGCTTCGAACGGGGCAGCATTGATGCTTGTATGGTAACTATTATTACAGGAGAATTCAATTAATGGTAAATGGTCATCCCAGTTTCCACCGAAATCGATTACACATGCCCCGAGCATGTCTTCCAGGGTTTGAATCGTCCTCTAACTTTGCCCATCTGTTTGGGGATGGTAGGCAGTACTTAAATTTAATCGTGTCCCCATTGTTTCTTGGAAACTTGTCCAAAAATGCGAAGTGAAGCGACTATCCCTATCCGACACAATGGAGAGTGGAACTCCATGTAAGGATACTACCTCGTCTGCATACAACTTAGCCAATCTTTCCATGCTAAAGGTTTCCTTCATTGGCAGGAAATGAGCTGATTTGGTTAATCGATCTACAATTACCCAAATTGCATCGTTACCTTTCCTAGTTTTGAGTAACTTAGTAACAAAGTCCATTGTTATTAATTCCCATTTCCATACAGGCAATTCTAATTGTTGAAGTAAACCTGAAGGTTTCTGGTGTTCTGCCTTAACTTACGAACAAGTTAGACACTTAGATACATACCTAGCGATGTCCTTTTCATTCCTATCCACCAGAAGTTACTTCTTAAATCTTGGTACATCTTATTATTACCAGGGTGCATGGTATATCTAGATTTATGGGCTTCCTCTAAAATTTTATTTCTTAAATTTCCTTGCTTAAGTACCCAGATCCTTTTCTTATGGAATTTCCAAATTCCATCAGTCCCTTGCTCTAATTCCTTTATCTTTCCTTTCATTCCTTCAGCATCATCCTTGATTGATGTTTCTTGAGCGTTTTTCAATTGTTCCATTAAATCTAATTAGAGATTTAATCTAATAGCACGGACTCGTCTTTGTTTTTCATGATACTTACGACTCAAGGCATCTGCTACTACATTTTCCTTTCCTTCGTGATATTAAATATCACAGTCATAGTCACTTAGAATTTCCATCCATCTCCTTTGCCTCATGTTTAATTCTTTTTGCCCAAATATGTACCTTAAACTTTTATGATCTGTAAAGACAGTAAACTTACTTCCGTACAGATAATGTCTCCAAATTTTAAGGGCAAAAATTATTGCTCCTAATTCTAAGTCATGAGACGTAAAATTTTCCTCGTGCTTCCTCAACTGCCTTGATGCATACGCAATTACCTTTTTGCGTTGCATTAGCACACATCCTAACCCCAACTTAGAAGCATCGCAGATGACTTCAAAATCTTCAGTTCCGTCAAGTAAGGCGAGAATTGGGGCATTTGTTAATCTTTGCTTCAAAATCCTAAAGGCCTCTTCTTGCTTAGGTCCCCATTCAAACTTAACAGTTTTACATGTTAGCTTAGTTAATGGAACAGCTATCTTAGACATCCATCGGATCGGGTTCAATCGATCGGACATTGTATCGTAGCAGTGATCGACTTATTACCCTGTTACCGTAGCGGCGTTTTGACTCTTTGATCGTGATTTTAAAGCAGATTATGGAGGTTTTGAAGAAAATTTTTGAACAAAGAGAACTGGCCATGCAACGTCCCATTTATAGCAAATTTCTGAGTTCTACACGGCCCGAGTAAACTCGAAGAACGGCCTACGCGGCCCGCGAGGGCCACCCTAGCTACGGCTAGGGCTGCCGTGTCACGGTGTAGGTATGCCACGTGTCTGACATGTGGCCTAAAGCTTATCTGGAGAACTATCGAGCTGTCGCGCCCTGCGTAAGCTTTCCTTATGTCTTACGCGGCCCGCGACAGACTAATAAAATTTGATTTCCGTGATTTTTCACAAGGATTAGGGTTTTAGGGGTCCGGGTTTCTACTTACGGAGTGTTTTGGGACAATTTCGTGCAGGACCTTACAACAAGCTTACCCACATGCTCCTTTGCCACATACCAGCCGAACCCGGAGGTTTCTGATCTTGTTGTTGTGAAGAGATTTCTAAGTTAACTGAAGTAGCTGCAAAATCGACCTCGAAATCCACACCGGGTGGATATCCAGTTGGGAGAGCACTCAGATTCCTGGCAATGCACGAAACAGTTGCAGGATTACGGTTTTGAATTTCTAATCTCTCCTATCTTTGTCGATATTTAAGTTGCTTTACGAATTACTAACGTCTTGAGGTAAAACATGAGTTAATCCACGTCAAGAAATCGTCTTTGTGAATATTTTTCTTGAGAAAATCCAAAAAGATGTTTTCAAAAGTTTAAATTTACTTTTTAAATTTTTGGGGGAGTGAATCCAATTCAGAAAAATTCAAAAACAATAGAAAGACAAAAATGAGTTTCCTGGTGAGCAAAAGAGAAAATGATAGTACATCAGTGGTCTGTCAAAACCTCTTTGAACCTTAAATGAAAAACGATAAGCAGCTCTATTTAAGATGTATCGGTAGGCTCACAATCATTTTAAAGTATGCAGGGTTATATAAACCTAAATCGACTGAAGACTGTGTGGGAACCACTCATTGGCATATGGTCTTGGTATCGAAATTTCGTTTGATAGATTGTCGAGGTTCTGAGATACGTGGTCTTTATGTTGTTGATCATCTGGGTATCATGGTTGTTTCTGTTACCGAAAACAACGGGGACGCAAGTCTAGAACTTCCATGATACCATACATACGTGTACATATCGTACAAACATGTATATAATACATGATGCATCTGACCTCAATAAGTGATAAACAATCACATGTCCAATCAATAAAGTGATAATATATCACAGCTTTTATCCGGGAGTCAAGTTCGTCTCTTTGTTGGTACGATGGAACTAACCTGTTCACAGACTTGCTCTTGTGCCCTGCATGCATCGAATATCAACTTCCTCATTAATAAGTGATTTTATCACATAGAGCTTGTATTCATCCAAAAATAAGTGAGTATCTCACATTATATACGTTGAAAACAGATGATAAATGGTATACTTACTAGTAAGATGAACTCTCGTGCATACCTTGATACGGGAATGTCTCGTGTGTGGATAAACACTAGTCGATAGGTATAAATCATACCTTAACGTATCCCCTAACCGCGAATACATCTGATGAGTTGAGCTTACGCATGATCGTACACTGATATAATTCTCTTACCCTCGAAACTCGCAAAAAGAATGTAAATATTTATTTCTTGCTTTCTGTCTCTGCATCTCCGTATATATTTATTTACTACTTTCCGTCTTTACATTTGAAAAATTGAAAAATTCCAAAAAGATTTTAGGTGTGTTTAAATATAAAAATTCCAAAAACTTTACATTTTACTTCTATTTTTATTTTTGATTGTCCGATGTTGGAACTCAAGTCTTTACCACCTAAAACCTGTTCGAAACCTTAAACAATTACATCTTTATAAACGGTCGAAGTTTGCAAGTTTTGAAAGTTAATATCTAAAATTGATAAATTTTTAAACTTTCAAACTGATTGTCGGACGGTAGTTGATTGAGAGTTGGTCTCATGTGTATCATGTGCTGTTTGACTATATTCCAAGCGGTTGTTCTCATTACGCGTTTAGCTCTGTTGTATGTACAGATTCGACATCCAAACTAGCTAAAGGAAAAGTGAACGTGTTAGATGACAAGTTGTGGAATGAAGACACGACATGGTTTCAATTAGAAGATCAAGATGATCAAGTTGCAGTTGACCACTCATCAACACCGAAAGGATCTGAAGTATTCAAGATCAAAAGATTCATGAGCATCATTCAAAGAAGAGTTTGTTGATACACTCCCTGTTTGTGACACGTGAAGACATCTTAAGATCCGACAACATGTGAAGATCGAACCATCATGAGCAGCATCCAAGGGGGAGTTTGTTGATGCACTTTGTGGATGCGGCTCGGTTCGGTTCGGTTCGATTCGGTTCAAGACACGACCAGAGTCAACGCCGTTCCTCCGTTGGTTCGACTCGGCGTACGAAATGGAAGTGACAACGACCGATACGTGCGAGAATGACATCATCATCTCTATACAAGAAATGTAGAAACATGATACATGCCTTTGAAAGAACTACCATGCAAATGTCCAAGAAGAAGCCTGGTACATCGTGGGCCAAGTCTCACTTTTGAGGATTCTAAAAGTGCACAGCAAAACGAAGAACCTTGTGTTTCACCCTTCACGAAGAACATTCTTCGTGGCCCTTGGTTGTTCTCTGAATACATATCCACGAAGGATTCTTTCTTAATGGGCCTTATTATGTTTCACGGCCCATACATGTTTCTTAGGGTTTACTGGCTGTTGACTATATAAACTATTCATGTGTAACACAGTGAGGGGTGAGCTTGGATAAGCTAGAGAGAGAGTGTAGAGAGAGAAAGTTCCGGTGAGCTTTTTATTTGTCAAATCTTGTACCGAAACTTTGTCGAAATCAATACACGTAACCGTTAATCATTGATATCTTTGCGTATTGTTCATTCTCTCGCTCGGTTTGTGTCGCAATAAGGATTCCGCACTCGTTACGGCACTCGAAACAAGAAGTCATTTTAGTTCGATGATCCGTATCGGGACCTACAAGTGGTATCAGAGCGTAAGGCTCGATTTCTTGTTGAAAACCGAGGTTTCGGTGTGATTTTCGAGTGAGTTTTGAGCTTTTCTTGGATAAAAGTCAAAAATCCAGTTTGGGTTCACGAAAATACGAATTAAAACTTGAAAATCTATTGTTATTTAATGTTGTTTTTAGCTAAAACTTGTTAACACGATAGGAGATACCCAAAAGTACAAGCTTTATTGAGGTTTAAGGTTAAAATCACAAATCACCATTTTTTCCGGCGAACAAGATCACCAGAAAAAGTCACCGGAAGTGATTCTGAATGTTTGATTTCTAACTATCTTGGGTATTCCAGCTTGTCGCTTTCACAAATTCAGAAACAATATTCTGTTTAAAAGGGAAGGTTTACTCCTACATTTTCACAAAAAATGGTTCTGTGCACTACCTTTTGCAGTTCACGAAGAAGCATATTCATTTGAAAACCACTTTACATTTCCCGAAGAATACCTCCCACGAACAACAACCAATTCACAAAAAATAAAACTTTCAAAAAGAATACCTCCAACGAAGAACGTTCTTCGTCCCTAGTTGTTCTTCGTGAACATGTGATTCCGTGTGAGCATATGTTTTTTTTTCGTGGATCTAGTTTTTAATTGGTGACATTCTTAGTGGATATTTTTCGTGGGCTTTATTGTTTGTTCTCTTTGATTTTTGTTTTTTCGTGGCCAAGAAAGTCCTTAGTGGGTTGTACACTATTTTTCGTGGACTCTTTTTTTTCGTGAACATTCATTTATTTCACAGAAGGTTTTTTAAAACAAGTTTAGTGGATATTTATTTTTCGTGGGCTTACATTTCAAATATTCTTCGTTGGGCGTCATTATATTGTTATCATGCTTTAAAATATTGTTAGTGGACAACCAATTTAAAATTCAATTTTTAAAGATCAATTGTAAAATGGGCCAGCATGTTTAAAATCCATCGTGAACGTTAAAAGGTTATCATTGGGCTCACGAAAAACCTTCTTGGGCCATTCATAGTTTTCGTGGACTTGGGCCAGTATAAAGGAAATATCCATTCACGAGTAACCAGCTCTTATTTGTGGGGTTTGGGCTTGATGGAACATTATTTTTCATCCTTTAGGATTTTCGTGGGCTGGGGTTTTTTAGTCTATCCATTTTTCGTAGGTTGGGCCTGGGTTTTCATCCCACGAAACACAGTTTAAAATTAAACAACATCCGTTTGGGCTCAGCCAAATTAACGTGATTGTTGGGCTTTAAAACTTGGGCTGGGGTTATTCGTCATCAAATTATTCATGGGTTTAAGAAATTATATCAATTTTTTGGTGAATATTGATTTTTCGTGATCTATTATTAGTTCTTTCGCAGAAGGTTTACTGTTGTGTTTTAAGTTGTTTGTTAAGTTGTTGTTTTCCAGTTCATCATGAGTACACACCTTTGGGGTCAAACACTTTTAGGATCTCAATCTTCAAATGATCCTTCTCATCAAAGTAAACCAAAAATGGCAACAGATATGTATGGTCGTTGGATTCCAGATTCAAATGCGGACAATTTGTATACGCAAAAGGGTTCAGTGCCATCTTGGCTTCAGTCTCCCACACCGTCAAATAACCCTCCACCATCAAAAGTCAATCTATGGGGTGAATTTACTTTCGATTGTGGTCCGACAGTACAGTTGGGAAACAGTGGTCAAACAAGAACTGCGTTTTATGCCAAAATTGTCAAGGATATCAGTAATGGTGAGTCCTCGGGAAATGAGGGCAGTTCTGAACATGGCGGTAGTTCAGTTGAAGATGTTACAAGGTCAAGTGAGGATGGATCTGAATGTGAATCATTGAGGGAGGTTATTGATTCTGAGGTAGATGGTTCAATATCTGAAGCGAATCCAGTCAGGTATGCGTCGATGAACCAAAATCTGATAGGTGTGCTAGTTGTGTTGAACTAAGTGCTAAATTTTCTGATTTGCAAAGCAAATAAGACGATTTAAAAAGCAAATACGACGTGACATTTATCCACAATCAAAGTTTGATCATGGATCTTTCAAAATGCATAGAGGCCAATATGTTTCACAAAAATCATGAAAAGGAATTTAAAAAGATAATTGACACATTGAAGGAAGATAACTCCGAGCTAACAAAAATGGTTTCAAGAAAACAAACTGTGATAAACAATTACATCAATAGGCTCGAGGAAACACAAAAAGAATTGGCCTGTGTTAAGTGTGAAAGTGAGCCGATCCAGCTTAAGTTACATAGTTATTCAAACTCAAGGTATGTGCTGGATCACATCATTGACATACAGAAAAAGAAAGAAGATATCACGTGCATTGGATATAAGAAGTGTCCTCCACCTGTTAGACACAATTATACCGCAATGCCTGATGAGGAGGATAAGCCTCACTTTGAACCATCAGTTCCATTAGACGTTGAGGAATTCGCAGCTAGACTTGGTTACAAAAAGGAAAGTATCATCAGATTCAGATGTGTCAGCAGATACAAAAGTATCAACTACGGAACAAAATCAGGATCCTCCGGTCATTGTTGAGGAAGCTGATTCTTCAAATGATGAATCCGATGATTCTGACTCAGCACAGTCTGATGCGGTAATCAAAGAAGAGGACAGACCCCTTGAGAATCATATTCTATGTGATCCTCCCGCAAAAACTGCTAAGACTGTTTTGGTTGAGTCTACGTCTGCCCAAGATTATGAAAGAGTGAATTTGCTTTACACGTTGATTGGATCTGATAAGATATATTCAGACAAGGATTTCCCAATTAAGAATGTCATTCAATCCTTAACTAATAAAGTTTTCGAAGATTCTACTACTAAGTTTTTGGGAAAGTCGAGCCCAGGAGTTGTAGTAACTCGGTGTGCTCCTATCCCAAAATCCGAAGTTAGAAAGAAATATGGGAATAAAAAATTGCAACCACAAAAAAATCAATGAAAGAAAAGTCACGTTCACCAAGGAAGGGGAAAAGGCAAACAAAGCCAAAACAAGAAGAAGGTTCAGAAGGTGAATTTCGTGAAATCCCGAAGGACGGATAAAATTGAATCTTTTGAAAACAAATCCAACACATATTTTGTTATGCAAAAGAAAATTTTGAAAACAAACAGTCAAAACAACTACACACAACAC
Source organism: Helianthus annuus (assembly GCF_002127325.2). Lineage (NCBI taxonomy): Eukaryota > Viridiplantae > Streptophyta > Magnoliopsida > Asterales > Asteraceae > Helianthus > Helianthus annuus. The sequence goes on from NC_035437.2 coordinate 120,798,039, forward strand.
ACGAACTGTTGTGATGTAGGACCAAGTACCTCAAGATCACAAAGTTCATCATCAAGTTGTTACAGTTATGATACTTCGAGGTTTGTTGAGCAGAGATCATTTTTTTAGTGCGGTGAGTATGGGCGCATTGTTAGAAACTGTCCATATCTCACGAAAGGAAAGGCAAAAGTTGATGCCCCCCGTGGTAACTGTTACCATAAAAGATCTGTTTCACCAAAACAGGACCCTCGTCTTGTTAAACAACAGGAAATGAAAAAGAAAAGGAAACAAAGAAAATAAATTGAAAAGGTTTTAAAACCAGAGGTTATCCAAACACAGTATGTTAAGTTAGAAGTTAGAAATGAAAAACAAAAAAAGATTTGGAAACCAAAACCAGTAACTGTTTCAGGGGGAGCTCCATCAATTCTGAATCATCGGGAAATGGATGTCACAATCCTCGATGATGACGAACGACCCAAGTCTGTGAAGGCTTGGGTCCCCCTCTCCAACTAATCTCTGAATGAGTGTGCAGGATGTTCCAGGAGAAACTATTGATAGTCTTAGGATTGTTGATAGTGGAGTGTCCATGCACAAGATCGGCGATAGAAGGCTCCGAAACATTCCTGCATCTAGGAGAATATTGTTGCCTTTGATGGAGAGAGAAAAAAAGAAAAGAAGACAAAAATTCCGATGAAGGAATGATAGTGAAAGAATGTGGTTGAATGAAGTTGAAAAATTCAACAAGATGAAAAATGTGCCAAAATTTGATTGTTGAAGGCTTTGATCGGGTCAACTGGATAGATTCAAATCAAAATGTACGCGCTTGCAACACGTCCGGAGGTTTTCAAAGATTCATGTCTTATATCTTCACAAGAAGTTCAAAGTCTGCTAGATGAACGTGCAGTGTACATTTCTTCACGGTGTGATTAAAGAAAATGTGTTTGTTGATCAATCCAACCGGGTGTGCGGATACCTTGGCATGGATTGAACAACCGCACACTACTTCTAAAGGAGAAAGACGAAGACCTTTGCTGGTGCAAATACATATGGAAGACATCATGTATGGACCCTCCAATGATGATGTGTACAAGTGTCACGGCCCCCGACCCAGTTTCCCGGTTCGGATGCCGCGGGACAGAAAACCCGTGGTATTTGTAATTAATTTGGCAGCGGAAATTTTAACAGGATTGTTTAAACTAAAAATACCCATTTATTCCATTTCAAATTTTCGGGACAAACCCCGTAATTTACAATAAAGGAATTTTACTGGAAAATTCCTTGTTTACAAAAACGTGTTTATTTATTTACTGAGCCACTTCCTTCAAGCTGTAGTGCTACGCGGCACTTTTAAAGAAAATTTTCTAACACAGAGAACTGGCCATGCAACGTCCCATTTATAGCAAATTTCTGAGTTCTACGCGACCCGCGTAAACTCGAAGAACGGCCTACGCGGCCTGCGAGGGCCACCCTAGCTACGGCTAGGGCTGCTGTGTCACGGTGTAGGTATGCCACGTGTCTGACACGTGGCCTAAAGCTTATCCGGAGAACTATCGAGCTGTCGCGCCCCACGTAAGCTTTCCTTAACTCTTATGTGGCCCGCGACAGACTAATAAAATTTGATTTCCTTGATTTTTCACAAGGATTAGGGTTTTAGGGGTCCGGATTTCTACTTACGGAGTGTTTTGGGACAATTTCGTGTAGGTCCTTACATCCACCCCACTTTATTTAAAATCTCATCCTCGAGATTTATTGAAACAAGTGAGGATATTTTCGCTTCATTTTCGATTCTAGCTCCCATGTGTACCCTGGTCCTCTTTTTAAATCCCAATTTACTTTGACTAGCAACAATCTTTTGTGATTGAGGAACATAATCCTTCTGTCTTCTATTTGGAGCGGTTTCTCAACAAAATTTAACTTTTCATTTACCTCTATATCTTGAAGAGTTAGACTCATCTGATAAACATTTCTTAAGATTGGATACATGAAACACATCATGTACCCCAGCAAATTCTTCTGATAGTTGTAAGTGATAGGCAACTGGTCCTATTCGTTGGGTAATGGTGAATGGTCCTATGTACCTTGGACTTAGCTTCCTTTCTTACCGAATCGAACTACTCCTTTCCAAGGAGAAACTTTCAAGAGTACTTTGTCTCCAACTTGGAATTCTAATGGTTGGCGTCGATTGTCTGCGTAACTCTTCTGGCGATCTTGAGCCGTCTTCAGTCTTTCCTTGATTTGAGTTATCTTGTCGGTGGTTTCCTGTACAATCTCGGGACCTGATAGCTGACTTTCTCCTATTTATGCTCAGCAAACTTGAGTTCGGCACTTTCGCCCATACAGTGCTTCGAACGGGGCAGCATTGATGCTTGTATGGTAACTATTATTATAGGAGAATTCAATTAATGGTAAATGGTCATCCCAGTTTCCACTGAAATCGATTACACATGCCCTGAGCATATCTTCCAGGATTTGAATCGTCCTCTCACTTTGCCCATCTGTTTGGGGATGGTAGGCAGTACTTAAATTTAATCGTGTCCCCGTTGTTTCTTGGAAACTTGTCGAAAAATGCGAAGTGAAGCGACTATCCCTATCCGACACAATGGAGAGTGGAACTCCATGTAAGGATACTACCTCGTCTACATACAACTTAGCCAATCTTTCCATGCTAAAGGTTTCCTTCATTGGCAGGAAATGAGCTGATTTGGTTAATCGATCTACAATTACCCAAATTGCATCGTTACCTTTCCTAGTTTTGAGTAACTTAGTAACAAAGTCCATTGTTATTAATTCCCATTTCCATACAGGCATTTCTAATTGTTGAAGTAAACATGAAGGTTTCTGGTGTTCTGCCTTAACTTGCGAACAAGTTAGACACTTAGATACATACCTAGCGATGTCCTTTTTCATTCCAATCCACCAGAAGTTACTTCTTAAATCTTGCTCTAATTCCTTTATCTTTCCTTTCATTCCTTCAGCATCATCCTTGATTGCTGTTTCTTGAGTGTTCTTCAATTGTTCCATTAAATCTAATTAGAGATTTAATCTAATAGCACGGACTCGTGTTTGTTTTTCATGATACTTACGACTCAAGGCATCTGCTACTACATTTTCCTTTCCTTCGTGATATTGAATATCACAGTCGTAGTCACTTAGAATTTTCATCCATCTCCTTTGCCTCATGTTTAATTCTTTTTGCCCGAATATGTACCTTAAACTTTTATGATCTGTATAGACAGTAAACTTACTTCCATACAGATAATGTCTCCAAATTTTAAGGGAAAACATTATTGATCCTAATTCTAAGTCATGAGACGTATAATTTTCCTCGTGCTTCTTCAACTGCCTTGATGCATACGCAATTACCTTTTTGCGTTGCATTAGCACACATCCTAACCCCAACTTAGAAGCATCGCAGATGACTTCAAAATCTTCAGTTCCGTCAAGTAAGGTGAGAATTGGGGCATTTGTTAATCTTTGCTTCAAAATCCTATAGGCCTCTTCTTGCTTAGGTCCCCATTCAAACTTAACAGTTTTACAGGATAGCTTAGTTAATGGAACAGCTATCTTAGACATCCTTCGGATCGGTTTCAATCGATCGGACATTGTATCGTAGCAGTGATCGAGTTATTACCCTGTTACTGTAGCGGCGTTTCGACTCTTTGATCGTGATTTTAAAGCAGATTATGGAGGTTTTGAAGAAAATTTTTGAACACAGAGAACTGGCCATTCAACGTCCCATTTATAGCAAATTTCTGAGTTCTACACGGCCCGAGTAAACTCGAAGAACGGCCTACGCGGCCCGCGAGGGCCACCCTAGCTACGGCTAGGGCTGCCGTGTCAGGGTGTAGGTATGCCACGTGTCTGACACGTGGCCTAAAGCTTATCTGGAGAACTATCAAGCTGTCGCGCCCCGCGTAAGCTTTCCTTATGTCTTACGCGGCCCGCGACAGACTAATAAAATTTGATTTCCGTGATTTTTCACAAGGATTAGGGTTTTAGGGGTCCGGGTTTCTACTTATGGAGTGTTTTGGGACAATTTCGTGCAGGTCCTTACAACAAGCTTACCCACATGCTCCCTTGCCACATACCAGCCGGACCCGGAGGTTTCTGATCTTGTTGTTGTGAAGAGATTTCTAAGTTAACTGAAGTAGCTGCAAAATCGACCTCGAATCCACACCGGGTGGATATCCAGTTGGGAGAGCACTCAGATTCCTGGCAATGCACGAAGCAGTTGCAGGATTATGGTTTTGAATTTCTAATCTCTCCTATCTTTGTCGATATTTAAGTTGCTTTACGAATTACTTACGTCTTGCGCAACACTCCTTGGCCAGACACGTTGATCTCGAATATCAACTCATACGTGATTGTTTCAATATGAAACTCGTCAATGTTGTTTTGGTCCACACCGATGACCAACGTGCTGACCTTTTTACCAAAGCATTTGACAAATCGCGATTTGACTATTTACTAATGGTAAACGGCATTAAGGTCAAGCCTGAGTTAAACCAACATCTGAAAATCATTTTTGGTAAATATCTGTTTGTGTTTTTAATTTCTCGTAATTTTTGCATTTTAGGGGGAGTAAATTCGAAAAATTCAAAAACATTGAAAAATTTCAAAAATACAAAAACATTGAAAAATTTTAAAACACAAAAACAATAGAAAAACAAAAATGAGTTTCCTGGTGAGCAAAAGAGAAAATGATAGTACATCAGTGGTCTGTCGAAACCTCTTTAAACCTAAAATGAAAAACGATAAGCAGCTCTATATAAGATGTATCGGTAGGCTCACAATCATTTTAAAGTGTGCAGGGTGATATAAACCTACATCGACTGAAGACAGTGTGGGAACCGCTGATTGGCATATGGTCTTGGTACCGAAATTTCGTTTGATAGATTGCTGAGGTTCTGAGATACATGGTCTATATGTTGTTTATCGTCTAGGTATCATGGTTGTTTCTTTTACCGAAAACAACGGGGACATAAGTCTAGAACTTCCATGATACCATACATACGTGTAAATATCATACAAACCTGTATATAATACATTATGCATTAGACCTCAATAAGTGATAAACAATCACATGTCCCAATCAATAAGTGATAAAATATCACAGTTTATCCGGGAGTAAAGTTCGTCTCTTTGTCGATACGATGGTATTAACCTGTTCACGGACTTACTCTTATGCCCTGCATGCATCGAATATCAAGTTCCTTATCAATAGGTGATTTTATCACATAGGGCTTGTATTCATCCAAAAAATAAGTGAGTATCTCACATCATATACGTTGATAACAGATGATAAATAGTATACTCACCATTAAGATGAACTCTCGTGCATACCTTGATACGGGAATGTGTCGTGTGTGGATGAACACCGGTCGGTAAGTATAAATCATACCTGTTGATGCATATTTTGTCTATCGCCTTCGTCAATCCGAGTCATAGTGAAAAGCCGGGAAGAAATCAAGCGTATTATGTCATATTTAGTTAGAAATGGCAAGGTGGCAAACTTGTAATTAGTGTGAACTTTCATTTAGTTGCCTTGATCATATAAATAGGAGTTATGTCATAATTTTAGTTAGAGATTTTAGAGATTTTGAGAGAGACTTTTGGAGATTTTGATAGAAGACTTGGAGAAGACTTTCTAGAGAGAGAAAGTAGAGAGAGAAAGTTGTATATTTGTGATTCTTGTATGGTTCTTGTCAAATTTAGCAATGGAATCACATTAGCAGTACGTTATCGTGTGTTCGGTCACGTTCGTTCACGGATTCCGCACGTGAAACGTTTGTTACGCAATCGAACGGTGTCAAAACCGGTCCTACAAGTGGTATCAGAGCTAGGAGCTCGATTGCTTGATCAAACACATCATTTTCGTACCAGATTTGAGCCGATTCAGATCCGATTTCGTCGATTTCTTCATCTTCTACTCATTTCTTACGTTTTTCATCGGTTTTCATCAAATTGAACAGGTAAATACGGTCCGTTTCGTCTGATTTTTGGATATGTTGTGCGTTTAGACCCGATCTACAATCCTACCAAATTTCAGCCCGAAATTCCAAGCCGTTTTGGAGAAATCTCGATTTTTCGATCCGCGTAAAAGTTTCAGCTGTGGATCGCCTTTTTGAACATTTCAGGACCGCTTATTTGGTTTTCATCGTGGTTCGCTCATAATCAATGATCTTGAATCGCTCAAAATTTCATTAGTGGACCGCTGTTTTGAACAATTGTGAACCGCTTATCTGAAAACATCATGAACCGCTTTTTGAACAAACGTGGATCGCTCTTAAGGGACTTGGTATGAACCGCTCATAAGACCTCATCCTTGAACCACTCATAGGGTAACAAGTGGTCCGCTTATCAGTCGTTCTAAGGGTCGCTTATTAGTCACCGTCTTCACGTGACTATCTGAGCATAAAAGGTTGTCAGTTCGGGAATATCAAAGTGGGTTCAATTACATGTGAAACAATTAATTGCCACCGCCCAAAACTGAAAATTGTTTACACCGCCCAACTATTAAAAGAAAGGCAAACATATTCCACCGTCTATTAAATTTGGTTTGGGCCAATCAGTTTCTTTTAACCGCTTTTGGAGTCAATCACTTTTCATTTGCCGTCCACTAAACACATCTTGCACCAACCCATTATTATATTGCACCCACTATACCCATTTGACTATTAAACACTCTACACCGCCCAAGTTGTGAAAATATAACCAATCACATTTTGTGAACCGCCCAAAGATTTTGAGGTCCAAATCTCATTACTTCAACAGCCCATGTGGCTTTGACCTTAAATACCCAATCATCACACTTGTTCCACCGCCCAACCCATTACTACACTGTCCACATTTGATTTTTTTTACCGCCCATTGATTAAACCCACCGCCATTTTTATCCAATCCAGGCCCACTTCCACCGCCCACTACTTTCATTTGATACCCAATCACTTTTCACCGCCCCATTTTTTATCCCATTAGTGTACCGCCCCACTAATTCACCCAACATATTAAAAATTCTTATTATAAAAACCTCCATTCATTGCACCGCCCAACTCACCTAAACGGCCCAATCCTCATCATTCTTTACAACCGCCCAAAACCCAATTAAAGTTTGAACACGTGTCGGATTTGTTTTTCGAAAAAATGGCAATGGTATTTGATGAACAAGAAAACATTATGCTAGAGGATTTTAACAATTGGTATATGAGAACGATGGATACCGGTTATAGAAATGTGAGTACAGACACTTGGACTAAAAGTTTTGAACTATTCATATGCCAAAAGGAGGAAACGTTGAAAGAGATAGAAAATCGGTTTAAAATCTTAACGGATAATATGTGGAATAGGGGTATTAGGCTGTCAAATGATGAATATCTATCAAAATTGACAACTGCATTACCTACTAAATGGAATGAGTTTATGGTTGAGCTAAAACAGAAAGATTTCTTTCCCAAGCTTTCTCCACATCAGTTCTTTAATGAAATTAGAGCAGAGTGGTATAAGGAAGAAAAGAAAAGGAGGGAATTTTTGTCTGAGATGGAAAAGAATTTACATAGATTGGAGCTGGATGTTCTCATTGAAGTTGATCGAAGAGTTTGTGATTTTCTTGCAACAAAGAGTATTCTGAAATATGATATCAAAAGGAAATGTTATATTGATGATAATCTGAATCCTTTTGATTTTGTTAAACTCTTTCGTGCAGGAATCGACAAGATGGAAACAAAGGATACTCCAAGGATTGAAGAATCTGTAGAGTTTGGATCTTCTAGTTCAGCATCAGCATGCTCAAAATGTGACAACTTGAAGACCGATAATGACAAACTTGTCAAAGATGCGGAAAGTTTGGCATTAGAGATCAAGAAGTTGAGAGATATGAAGCAAGCTGATGATAAACAGATTCTTATGGTTCAGGAAATTTGTGAGAAGTTGAAAGCTGAAAATGACAAACTGTTGGTTGGTTTGAACAGTTTGACATTTGAAAACAAGAAATTGAAAGAAAAAGAAAAAGTTTTTGAAGAAAAGATTAAAAATTGTGAAATTGAAAAAACAAAAATTGAGAAAGATTTTCAAAATCAAATGAAAATTCTTGAAGATGGGAGAAATGTGTTTAGCAAAAATAACATTGAAAAACAGAAAATGATAAATTCCCATCTTCAGAAAATCATTAAACTTGAAAAAGAAGGTGAATGTGCTCAAATGAAAATCAAAAAGTTGGAAAAAGAACTTGAAAGTAAACAGAAATCATCAGAAGATGAAGATTTCTGGATCAAGTTGGAGAATAAGAATTTGAAAGCGAATGAATCAAAATTTCAAGAACAAATAAAAGTTCTGGAAGATAAAACATCTGTTCTTGAAAATTTGAAGATTGAGAATGAGAAAACAATCAAGTCTCATTTTGGGAGAATATCTCAGCTTGAAAGTGAAGCTGAAAATTCGAGGAACAAAATTGATGAACTTGAGAAGAAATTGAAAGGTTTTGTGACTAAATCTGACGGTTTGAATTTTCCCTGTCCAAAACCAATCAATTCTATTCCAATAAGTGACGATGTCACAAACTTTGACACTGTCAAAGTTGAAGATTGTGATGAGACACCTGATGATGAAAATGTTAAAAAAGAAAAACAAAAATTGTTTTTAAATTTGAAAGAAAAATTTCAGAAAACTGTTTTGCAATCGACCGAAAAAGGTGAATGTTCTAAACAAAAGCCTTTAAAGAAGAAAGTGGAACAGAAACAAAAAGAGAAAGTTCATCGGGTCGATCATCAAATCAAAAACAAAAATTACAAAAAATAAAAAATGAAAACTCAAAAAATGTTGGTAATAAGTGGTGCAGGTCAGACCACAGTGCTAAAGCGTCAAATCCAGCAAAGTTGAGGAAGGAATATCACCAGGCCAAACAGTGTTACGACTTGAGTGTTTGGTACAACGGTGATAACTGGTACGATAACAGAATGTGTTACAGCTGCGGCTATCATGGACACATTACTGTTAATTGCCAGTACTGGAGATATGATACCAGGAGGTGCTATAACTGCAATATCAAAGGTCACATTGCCCGAGATTGCCCAAGGAAATCGAATGGAAGATTGAGGGCTAATTCTCAGAAATCGGCAAAGATTCCAGTCAAAGTCAAGCCCCAGGAGCAAAAGGTTCTGAAACCTAAAGTTCCAGTACAGTCAATTCAGGAAAAGAAAGTTAAACTTTCACAGGGGCAGAAAGACCGACTGAGGAAGAAGAGGAAGAAAGCGAGAGAGTATCTCGAGAAGATTTTGTCCTCGGGTTCACCGGACAAAAAAGATTAAAAGTTCTGATGAATCGACTCCCTCAGCTGCAAAAACAAGCAAAAAGAATTCATCAGATACAAATCTGGGGACAAAAGAGGAGAAGAAGAAGGAAAAGGTCGGCGATGAATCTGACAGATCAAAGTCGGACAAGCCACCTGCAGGCAATGATTCTGGTATGGTAAAACCAGAGGAGCTTTTGGTTGAGGTAAAAAAGGAGAATTCAGGTTTAGCAATGGATGATGCAAATTTTCCACCATTGTTGAACAAGAATTCGAAATCACCCAAGGACCGTCAGGCTTGGGTGAATCTGTTTAAATGAAAAACCTGACTTGCCGGAGATCCCAAGATGGTATCGTGGATCATGAATCGGCACATTTCTTGAGAAATTTCACTTTGGTGATTTTTCGCCTAAAATGTGGTAAATCAAGGACATTAAGTTGTACTTGATTTTCTACAAATGGTTTATGTTAAAACTGGAAATGTTAAATCTTTAAAAGGTTTGAAGAAAACAAGATGATGAGATAACCCCGAACCTACAAATAGATGTCACACAAAACTAATTTTCCGGAAAAACCATTTTGATTAAAACAAACTTCAGTGTTTTGAAATCATAATGGGAAAATAGTTTGTTGTGAGGGGGAGTTCTGATTGTTTTTGCACGAGAATGGTGAATTGAGGTGATTCACATTATGTTGTCAAGTTTCTTGTATAGTTTGTTTTCAATTTTTTCCTCGGAAAATCAAAATTGAAACATATTTTGATTTTAGGGGGAGTAATAAAATTTTGAAAAATTTAAAAAAATTGAAAAATGAAAATGAGTTTTGTTGCAAAAGAGAAGATGATAGTACATTGGTGGACTATCACAGCATGCTAGAGATTTGTAAATTCAAAATTGTTTTAAACAAGTCTTACTAATGATGTGTCAGTAGACTTCGCACAGTTAGTAAATTGTATTCGAGATATAAACCTAAAATCAAACTTACTTATTTTGTGGGGAACACTACTTGGATATATAGGTAACCCCTGAAATCTCGTTTGAAAGGTTTCTTATTTTGAAATACTAGGTTCTTATTCTCAAATGATGTCTGGGGTATTATTCCGGGACTTCTGCTGAACGATGGTTCTGACCTAGTCCCTGGCTAATACTTGCTTCAATATGCTTGAAACATAGCATAAAGCCCTCAGCTGATTAGACAATTAAAATTGATGATCAGTTGTTGTAGCTGAAAAGATCCTCTAAAGGGGACACACTGCTAAGTCGAAACTGATATCTCTCTGCTGAACGGAAGTTCTGGCCTGAGATCCCTCAGTCTTCGCATTTTTCCCCTAATTTATATACAGATATCATTTGTAGTATACTTACCTGTAAATAAGAATATTGTGATCTGGATACGGGAGTATATTCAAGAGGTGGGACACTCAAATACGTCTAAGTTCTAAAACATTAAATACGTATCTTGAATCAATTGAAAATTTGTGTAGAGGTTTAAGTGGACAACAATACTGACAATCAGAAGTAAATTTGTTTTTAACATTTGCTAATTAATCAAGATCAACGGTGTTGGTGATATGTCTAAAAAACCGATATGATCCTCTTGCACAATCTCTCAAAAATAGTGTTCATTTCTGTTTTTCTATAAATTCAAAAATCCAAAAATATTGTATTTTTGTTTGATATTTGAAAATTACAAAAAGATTTTCGACAACAGAGTGTGAAGAACTGATATTTGACATTTCAAGTGCTAAACATGTTGAACTTGTGGTTTGGGAGAGTATGTTAAATTGTGAAGATTTGAAATGCAAATTTGGTTCATTAACTTGATGAATAAGTTGAATGGTAACCTACAGTTTGATCTTCATAATTTTTCTTATATGATTTGTTGATTCATTAAGTTGAATTGCAAATTGTATTAGTTTGTAATAGTATGGTTGAGTTTTGCAGGTTTCTGATCCTGTTGCTACGAATAGCCAGGAGACACATCAGAACCAGAGGAGAGCTTAAACAGAGAAAGCCAGGAGTTGATTTCAATGGTGATAACGATTTCCAGACAGAGATCCCAGCATGATGATAGGGGGAGTCTGACGAAAGTTAGAGCCAGAGAAAGATCCAGGCATATGATTCCAGGAGGAAGTTTCTGAAAAAGAAATGATTCCAGGCAGAGTTCCTGAAGAAGATCGAACAAGATTGAGGTGCTGTGAATGATTGAAGACTCTCACTGAAGATTCCGTCAACATCCAAGGGGGAGTTTGTTAGTGCAGTTGTCTGTCGACTACATCTTTGTTCGAGTCTTAGAGAGAGAGAAAGACAAGTTGTTACGAGTTTCACTACGAGATTGACTACGGCAATATCCAAGGGGGAGATTGTTGATGCATATTTTGTCTATCGCCTTCGTCAATCCGAGTCATAGTGAAAAGCCGGGAAGAAATCAAGCGTATTATGTCATATTTAGTTAGAAATGGCAAGGTGGCAAACTTGTAATTAGTGTGAACTTTCATTTAGTTGCCTTGACCATATAAATAGGAGTTATGCCATAATTTTAGTTAGAGATTTTAGAGATTTTGAGAGAGACTTTTGGAGATTTTGATAGAAGACTTGGAGAAGACTTTCTAGAGAGAGAAAGTAGAGAGAGAAAGTTGTATATTTGTGATTCTTGTATCGTTCTTGTCAAATTTAGCAATGGAATCACATTAGCAGTACGTTATCGTGTGTTCGGTCACGTTCGTTCACGGATTCCGCACGTGAAACGTTTGTTACGCAATCGAACGGTGTCAAAACCGGTCCTACAGTTCTTCATCCCATATCCTTCAGTTCTTCATTGGGTTTGTCTTTAGTGTGTATATAATCTTCGTGAGTTTCTTCATGTGCACATGTGACTCCATGCAAAGTGATATCATGCAAGGTTCCATTATGATATTAGGTGTTATCATCATGACATCATCATGGTGATGTCATGGTGATGTCAACTTGCGGCTCTTCGTGCTTTGGTTGTCGTTCTCTGGGGCACACGACGGAGGAATGTCGCGACGTCAGGATCGAACCAAGTTGAGCCGAGCCGAGTCGAACCGAACCGAGTCGTATCCACAAAGTGCATTAACAAACTCCCCCTTGGATGTTGCCCGTGTTGGTTCGATCTACACATATTTTCGTATCTTCAGATGTCTTCACTTGAAACAAACAGGAGGTGCATCAACAAACTCCCCATTGAGCGTTGCTCATGAGACTTTGATCTTCAATTTTTTTAGATCCTTATGGTGTTGATGAGTGATTAGCTGCAACTCGATCATCTTGATCCTCTGATTGTATCAATGTCGTGTCTTCGTTCCACAGCTTGTCATCTAACACGTTCTCTTTGCCTTTAGCTAGTTCGAATGCCACATCTGCACATACAACAAAGCTAAACACGAAATGAGAACAATCACTTGGAATATAGTCAAACGACACACATGAGACCAACTCTCAATCAACAACCGACCAACAACAATCACTTGGAATATAGTCAAAATCAATTTTGGATTTTAGCATTCAAAACTTGTTAACTTCGACCGTTTATGAAGATGCAATTGTGTAAGGTTTAGATCAGGTGGAAAAGACTCGAGATCCAACATCGTAAAATCAAAAATAAGATAGAAATAAAATCTTTTTGGTTTTTATAAAGTTGATATTAAAACACACCTAAAATCTTTTTGATATTTTTGAATATTTTAAATATAAAGACGGAAAGCAGTAAATAAATAAATACAAAGATGCAGAAACGGAAAGCATTAAATAAATATTTACAGACATTCTTTTTGCGAGTTTCGAGGGTAAGAGAATCATATCAGTGTACGGTCGTGCCAAAACGCTCTTGTTATTCAATTAGTTAATATTAAAATAAGCATCCTATAACGATTATTGTTGTCCATTTAAGCTCAACTTATCAGATGTACTCGCGATTAGGGGATACGTTAAGGTATTGTAGGACCGGTTTTGACACCGTTCGATTGCGTAACAAACGTTTCACGTGCGGAATCCGTGAACGAACGTGACCGAACACACGATAACGTACTGCTAATGTGATTCCATTGCTAAATTTGACAAGAACGATACAAGAATCACAAATATACAACTTTCTCTCTCTACTTTCTCTCTCTAGAAAGTCTTCTCCAAGTCTTCTATCAAAATCTCCAAAAGTCTCTCTCAAATTCTCTAAAATCTCTAACTAAAATTATGACATAACTCCTATTTATATGGTCAAGGCAACTAAATGAAAGTTCACACTAATTACAAGTTTGCCACCTTGCCATTTCTAACTAAATATGACATAATATGCTTGATTTCTTCCCAGCTTTTCACTATGACTCGGATTGACATATTTCTAACTAAATATGACATATTTCGTGGCCTAGGTTGTTCGCAGGAAGTCACTCACAAAGAACCCACATTGTTCGTGAGTTTATGTTCTTCGTGGGCTTTTGTCTGGGCCCAGTAATGCTTCGTAGGGCTTTGGATAAGGTTGGATATAAAAGCAGCTCTTGTAACCGAGTTTAGGGTCAGAGAACTAGAGCGCACACCAGAGAGGTTTAGAGGCTTTTCTTGTTGAACTTTGTACTTTGTAACTCTTCTGGTTGAATACATTGAAGCTTTACACGTTGAATCTTGTTATTGTGCTTACTCTCTCGCTCGATTTGTGTCGTAACGGGGATTCTGCACTCGTTACGGCATCCGAAACAAGAAATCATCTTAGTCCGTCGATCTGCATCGGGACCTACAGTCTAAAGCCTTGGATAACCAATCGGGCTTTAAACTTATCAATTGAACCATCTACTTTCATCTTCTTCTTGAATATCCATTTACAACCAAGTGGTTTACACCCAAGGGGTAGATTAGATAGTTTCCAAGTGTTATTCTGCATAATAGAGTCCATCTCATCATTTATAGCTTCTTTCCAGAAAGCTACGCCCCGAGATGCCATGGCTTCACTATAGGTTCTAGGATCTTCCTCAATATTGAAACAATATTGATATTGAATTTTAATTTCATCTCTAGATCCTTCAACCAAATATATTTGAAAATCATCACCAAGTGATTTAGCTTTTCTTGCTCTACCACTCCTCCTAGGTTCCGGAGGAGTATCGATCACTTGATAAGCCACTTGAGAGTTACTAGAGCTTGGAACCATGTCCCTAAGCCTAGGTATCGAGGAGAATCTATTCTCATCATACTTTGCAGTTCTTGCCTCAATTACCGTATGCACTGACACGTAGTCATTTGGTTCTATAACATAGAACCTGTGAGCAAATGAATGCTCCGCATACCCAATGAAAATGCAGTCTATACCTCTTTCCCCTATGTTCCTTATCTTAGGATCAGTGAGCCTCACCACGGCTCTACAACCCCAAACTCTCAGCTTATGCAGCTCAGGTGGTTTTTTATACCAAAGCTCAAATGGGGTGGTCTTGTTCCTTTTATTTGGAACCCTATTTAGCAAATAGAAGACTGTCAACATAGCCTCACCCAAAAAGCCCTCACTTAGGCCCGAATAAGACAACATGGTATTGACCATTTCCTTTAGAGTCCTAGTTTTACTTTCCGCCACACCATTTTGTTCCGGTGTGTAAGGAGCTGTGGTATGGTGTATTATTCTAGTCGATTGGAAATACACCGGATCAAAATACTCACCACCTCTGTCCGTGTGTAGGGTTTTGATCAACCCACTCCGATGAAGCTCTACTTCTTGTTTATAGATCTTAAACTTTTCAAGAGCTTCATCTTTAGCATGCAACAAATACACATAGCAAAATCTAGTGACATCATCTATGAACGTTACTACATATTTTTTATTACCTAGAGAAGCTGTAGCATGAAAGTCACATAGATCGCTATGTATCAAATCTAACATTTTACTTTCCCTATGAACATGTTGCATGAAAGGCTTTTTAGTTATCTTATTCAACTTGCAAATATGGCATTTATCATTGCTTATCATAATAGGTGGAATTAAGCTCATTTTAGACATTTCCTTAATTCTTTTATAATGTACATGTCCTAGTCTAGCATGCCATAATTCCAAATCAGTCAAGTTGTTACTATTACTAGTTGAAGCTATGTCGTTAACATTACTAGTTGAAGCAACACAAACATATTCATTCATAAAGGAGACATCAACATTCAACATAAACATACCATTGCATAGATAACCGAAACCTACAAATGTACCATGTCTTGACAAGATATACTTTTCACTTTCCAATACTTGTTTGTACCCACAATTATTTAACACAATGCCACTTAACAGATTCTTTCGAATTACAGGCACGTACAAAACATTGTTCAAAAGTAAAGATTTTCTAGAAGTAAAAACAAGATTCACAATTCCTATTCCCTTGATTGGTTCGGTTGCAACATTCCCCATCTTGATGATAGATCCATCTTTGATTGGTTGAAAGTCCTTAAACCAACGAAGATCCTTGCATACATGGCTTGTTACACCCGAATCAACCCACCAAGCAATGTTATTATCCTGCACATAAAATTCCTCAGAAATTAGTGACACATAATTCTAAACTGAAATATTAAATTGTACTAAATTCTGACCTTGCTTGCCCGGGTCCTTAGACCCGCTAGAACCAGCCTCATTCTTGTTCTTTGAACCGGACTTGTTGTTATTCTTCATCATCTTACAGTCCCTTTTAAAGTGACCAACCTTACCACATTTCCAGCAAGGGTAATTCTGCTTTTTGTTTGAACCCGAATTGTTGTTTCCTTAAAACTTACGTTTCCCTTTGAACTTACTGTTTCCTTTGGATGATTCACCTGTCTCAACCATGTTCACAGAACTTGATCCAGTCCGTTTCCTTTCATCATTGACCAACACATTTCCTGTGCTCTCAAGCCTTCTTCAATTCTGAAGTGGCTTACAAGTTCAACCAAAGTTAACTCTCCTTTCTGATGTTTCAGATTATGTTTGAAATCTTTCTAGGAATGAGGTAACTTGTCAATGATACTCGAAACAGAGATGGATTCATCCATCTTCATATCATCTTGGGCAAACTGCCCTAGAATTCGTAACAATTCATTGTACTGTTCCATCACAGACCTTTCATCAACCATTCTGTAATTGTTAAAATTACTGAAGAGAAACTTCTTGCCAGAAGAATCTTATGCCATGTATTTGGCTTCCAAAGTATCCCACAGTAACTTTGCAGTTTCAACATTTTAATAAACATTAAATAAGGGATCAGACATACAATTCAGAATGTGGCCAGGACATATATAATTGTTGTTCTCCCACTTGGACCTCTTCCTGATTTGCTCCAAATTACCCTCCTCCAGTATCTCCGGGATTAGAGTAGTCAACACGTACACAACCTTCGGTGTTGTGAGAAGAAAGTGCATCTTCTTCTACCATCTTCGAAAGTCCTGCCCTTCGAACTTCTCTAGCTTGTCAAACTTGCTTGTCAAATCCTTCATCGATCCGCTTGCCATCTTCACATAAATTAATTTGATCTTTGTTGGGGAATTTTAGATTACCAGATGATCAGAGAGGCGTGTAATCACTCTCAGATCAAAATATTTCGGTGGCTCACCCAAATAATTCAATCGGATACAACTCTGATTTTGAGAAATTGAACTAGTGTATGTTATTTATGGAATTGTATGAACCAGAAGAAGAGTGATAAAAAACCGTATGAGAATTTGGGGCTGTTTTTCAATTATTCAATCGGATACAGCTCGACCACAGCCAGGGGCTCTGCCCATTGGACCCCGCCAGGGGCTGCCGCCCCTTGGACCCTGCTCCCAAGGGCGCTGCCCCCAGACCCCCGCCAAGGGGACGTTGCCCCCTTAGAACCCACGTAGAGTACGGGCTCCGCCCATACACTTCAAATTATAATAACTCAAACAAGTGTGCACTCTCGCACCTCCTAACTTGCTTGATGTGTATCATTATTCGCTTTGATCACCAAATCAATCCCGATTACACTAAAATATCTAACAAAAACTATATACAAGGAAACAGCATATAGATAAGATACTTACATCTAGACACCTAAAGAATAACAAAATTACAACATTAATTAATATTATATAAACGTAAATATTATCTAACACCCTCTACAAGCTGAACGGTGGTGGACTAATGTGAAGCATGGGGGGGGGGTAGTTGCACGGACCTCCCATCCGCCGGAGTATTGCAACTCCACAAGCTAGCTTAGCCCCATAGCTGCCTGGCGGTGATTACCCACGGTGAAGAGCCCCAACACCCCATTAGGGCATTGCCGGGAATCGAACCGGTGACCTCAAGAAGAGACTGGGCGAGGCTGGCCAACTGGGCTACCCCAGAAGGTTGACCAATGTGAAGCATGTGTTGAAATATGTTGAACTACGAACTAGGAAGAGTCTTTGTGAAAATCTCAGCAACCTAAAGCTTGGTTGGAACAAACATAGTAATTAATTTTCCAGCATTAAGTAATTCCCGCAAAAAATGATAATAAAAATCTATGTGTTTGGCCCCCTTATGTGCAATAGGATTTTGAGTAAGAAAGATGGCACTTTGATTATCACAGAGAATAGTTGGTCTTTCTGGGGAAGCGCATGAAGTTCTTGGAGGAGATGAGTTATCCGAACAATTTTTGTAGCAGTGTTATCCATAGCTCGATACTCGAATTCACAACTAGATCTAGCAACAATAAATTGCTTTTTAATACAGAAATCAGATTCCCACCCAAAAATAGAATAACCATTAGTAGAACGATGAGTCTCCAAGCAACACAAAGGCCAAAGTACAAGTTGCTCTAAAACTGAACACCTTTACTTGAAGTACAATTGTGCAAACATTGAGAACACCCAAATTAGTATTGAAGGTCTAGTGGTCTGGCACACAACCATGTTCAAGTATTTAGGCTCCTTTGTTAAGAGTGACAGGAAACAAATAGTAATGTAACCCACCACATTAAGGCTTGTTGCTCAAAGTAGAGAGAAACCACATTAGTATTTTGTGACAAGAGGTTCCCAACAAGATTAAAGTGGAAATTATATATGGTTAAACTTCAACCTACTATGTGATGATGTGTATTTTATTAGTGATTTTTATGTGATGCTTTGAACACTTTATCAAGGTTTTTTAATAAAATGATTATTATTTTCAACTAAATTGCACATCATAGGCAAGAAGACCTATCATAGATTAGTATAGTTTAGAAAAAGAATCAAGAATCAAACCAAAGACACAGCTTCCCCTACTCAACCCTTGGTGTTGTTTGACTGACTGTACTATAATAAAATGGAGGTTTATTTTAACAAACGAACTAAAAGAGAGATAAAAGGAGGTTCGAAATTTTTAAAAAACAAGGGTTTCTCTTGGATTAGAGTCACTAATTTAATGATAACATCATATGAAAAGTTAATTAGTGTAGAAGATTTTCCTGGTTAACTGCTCTTGGTTAGGTTACTCAAGTTGTACAACCCTTTGGATAGTTTGGGGTATTGTGAACAAATGTCAACCATTGTCTAGTTGTTTAATGAAGCACATATTTTCTTATTTATCTTTTTATAATACAATGAAGAGAGGATCCTAGTCAAGTTACCTCGTTTCCCCTCACTAAAACATACCGATAGACTAGTTTGAAGATATCGGTTTATAGACTCTGCATTGGACCATCCCTAGTTCAATCTCTTGAACTAGTTAATGTGAACATTACAGTAAGATTGGTTTGAAAATCATATTTTTATTGTTTTCCTTTTATAACATAACTAGAGGGTATCAAGTTAAACTCATGGTCCTAGTCAGGATCAAGGCGAATAACTCAAACTAGTGATATTACCAAATAAACAAAGAAGTCGTCTGGGTTTATTAGGTTACCAAACCCCTTTTATTAACACAATTTAAGCTTGACCCCAAATGCATCTGATGCTTTACCAAAAGCCCCCAAAGGATCTGGTACCAGAAACCACTCACCAGATCCGAGATGTTGTACCAGAAACTTGTCACTCGGATATGATTCAATACAAGAAGCCCCTAGTAGGGTTTGCTTCAATACAAGATGCCTACTTGTAAGATCTGGTTCAATACCATAAGCTGATTGTAAGATCTAGTTCAATATAAAAAAGCTTACCACTTGATCTGATTGTGGGCATTAAAAGGCGTGCGTACGCACTCCAAATCCTAGAGTTAAGTTCATTAAGTTAACTAGTTAGAGGCTAGATTTTCTTGTCATAAAAGATAACAAATTAAGATTTAGTATAAAGATAAACATGCGAAATAACTATAAATAAAATACTAAATAAAAAAACGTTCAATAAATCGAAGAGGAAGAGGATACTAGATGGTTACAACCATTTGAAGATGACAACACTTGACTCGTGGTGACTATCAACTCGTGTGATGCTTAAAACTCAAGAGAAAGTGTGTATAAAGTGTTCCTCAACCATAAAAAATACATACAGATAAACAAAGCTACTAGTACCATTTGGGGTAGAATATTGGGATTTTGTTAAAATGGCCTACTTAGGAATGAAATAGAAGCTTTTATTTTTAGGCTAGTGGCACGGGGTGTGAGCGGTCATGAAAAAGTACATGCACGGTCGTGCAATATACTATTTGTTGGCATAATATTCAGAGATCATGTTCTTTGTCGGAAATCTTGGCACATGCATGACCGTCCTTGTATGGAGCACGGCCATGCGGCAGACAGAATCTCTTGTTGAAATACTTATTGTCTTTATTTATCTATTCCTCACTTGTCTTTGTTGCAACATGACTGCGCCATTGGACGTGCACGATTGTGTCTTTTCTGCAACTAACTTGTTATGTGTCTTTTTTTTCCTTCTGAAAGATAGTTGGGGTTGCATGGGGGTACTTGGGATCATGCATGACAATGCTTGGCCTACTATTTGTTGGATTTCTACCATTTTTTTCGTCTTTTTAACTTTTTTTGTTCGGGAAGTCCAAAAACCTGCAATTATAAAAGAAGGAACGATTTAGGTAGTGTCACACCCCGACCACGTAAAACAACAAAATGTGGCGGAATCATCGGGGAGTGTTGTAACAGAATCATTGTTTCATAACACATGGAAAAATTGAAATGTTGTTTTATTGATTAAAAGAGTTTCAATATCTTAACAAATAAAGAAGTATAACAAAATTAACTAGTCTTGCATCTTTTATTGTCACTAAGGCCCAAGTCCGCCTATGTGTATCTTGATCAATCCTATGCATCATCTCCTGAAACACATGTGAAAATAGGTACGTAAGCATAAAAATGCCGGCGAGTACATAGGTTTTATTGATTTAGGATTCATGACTTATAAGTTTAGAAAAAGTTGTTTAACAAAAAGTCAGTCATGATCCTTGTAAAATGTTTTGTTTTATAAATCATTTGAAAAGCGATGATAGTTATGTATATTTAAAAGAATAATGTAAGGTTAAATGAATAACCAAGTAAAATGAATTTGTATAAAACAAACTGTTTTGTAAAACAATGTCTTGTGAAAAATATGTTATTTGTATAAAATGTTTAAGTCTAAATTGAATGATTTAAATAACGCTACGACATGTAATATAATACAAGCACTTATATATAGGAAGTACCAGCGGCGTATCCACCATGCTTGTATCACATTACACACGTCTCGTTACTCAAATCACTTACCCAAACAAACCACCAATGTAAATTGCCCATGTCTAAACCATTTGTCAAATGTCTTTGTGAAAACCATGTCAAAATGTTTATGAAATGCATATGTCAATATCAAAATGTCTATGTCAAATGTCAATCATGTAATGTGTAAACAAAATGTCATGTATGGCAAGTGATATATGTATCAACTAAACCATAGGTAAAAATGCACAAAACAATGTATTGAAGTAAAACTTGGTTTAAATCAATGTTATGTTTTGTGGAAATGCATGCTATACTGATACTAACATTTATGCGGTGTGTTAAACGCATACATTCAAGCCTTGAGACAGACGGATAACCCTAAGTAAAGGTTATCAAAAGAAATGTTATCGGATTCAGTCATTCCTTTCATCCAAACCAACCCGGGATGTCAGGAACGGGATTTGTCAAGTCCTATGGTACCATTACTTACTACCGAGCGGTGTAGCTAATGTTAATGAATGTATATAAGTCCCGTTTTTACAAACCAAATGTCATACCGAATGTAAGCATGTGATGTGATGTGAATGTACTAAGTATGGACCAAATGCACATACATAGCATGAAAAGGTAAATGTAAATCAAATGTACTAAGTATGCTAAGTTAACATACGAAGCAGAAAAGTCATGTAAAACAATGTGCTAGCATGTTAAGTAAACATACATAGCAAAAGAAATGTGATGTAAAACAATGTGCTAGCATGTTAAGTAAACATACATAGCAAAACATAATGAAATCATGTACTAATAGTGTACTAATGAAAATAGCAAGTATATGATATGAAAACATGAAAAGCATGAAAGTAACAAGTAGGCACATGTGTTTCACCCCAAAACAGTTTGAAAACAGTAAAAGAGGGGACTATGTACTCACTTAAGGGTGCTTAGAATTCTTGAACAACAACCAAGCAAAGCTAGAGGGATCACGGAATCAAACGGCACCCTATATAGATAACTACATAAATAACCGGACCTAAATCGGGGGATTGGATAGTATGAGGTTTCGTAAATCAAATGAGTATTGGAACTCATATGATATGGTTAATCAAAGCCCACATACTAAAATGAAACCTAAC
Organism: Helianthus annuus; assembly: GCF_002127325.2. NCBI lineage: Eukaryota > Viridiplantae > Streptophyta > Magnoliopsida > Asterales > Asteraceae > Helianthus > Helianthus annuus. Next base: position 120,820,015 of record NC_035437.2, read on the forward strand.
CTAAGTGCTTTCGACCCATTACGACCCGTTTAGGTAGCTTATGCTACTTTAACGCGTCGTTCGCGTAAAACGCGTTTGGAATGCCTAACTAGTCCTATGACAAGCAAGATATGCCTTAACATGCTTAATATTGTTGCTAAATCAGTTTAGATGTCAAAAATTATGTTACATAGGATTAAAATGAATTTTGGCGCAAAAAAGGTATTTTGGTAATTTTCTTAAGGCATAAGAACTACTTATCATACAACTATTTAAACGACGTGACCATAAGGTATAACCTCGGAAGGTTATTCCCTATACAACTATGGTCACCTAATGTGTTTGGTCAGACCCTAATGGTCGACCAAATGGGTCGGGTTCGAAAGTATAAGTGATGGTTTAGATCGCTTACCTTTACGACCCTAGATAAGCACAATACTAAAAGCGACGAGCTAAACATGCTAGAACATGTTTAGTTAAGTTAGAAAACAGGTTTGGTATCAAAACAAACGGTTTTGATACCCTAGAGTAGTTTGGTTACAAAATACGCGAGAAAACGCATTTTGGCCGAAACTACGACTCGTCACTGAGCCTAAATAACGTGGTAATCAGTAGGTATAGTCACTAGGGACTATAACCATCGTGATTACGCTCACGTTATGAAGTTCAAACGAACTTCGTGTTGACCATAAACTATAAACTGGTCAATGCAGAAAGTCAAACACAGTTTGACTTTAACGCTAAAAAGAACGAAAAGCACGAAAGAATACTTACAACGGGTCCAAGCCTTGAACATTTGAACCCAAAATTTCTCAGGTATGAAGTTCCACAAGGGGATCTTCAACTTAGAGAAGAAGTTGAGAGCAAATGTGTGAAGAAGAAGTGAAGAGGAGGTGGGTATATATAGAGAATCAAGAACCGTTAAGATCGTTCCTCGATAAACGAGCATCAATCTGGACCGTACACATATGGCCCATGGTTTTGGGATACTAGGGGTGCCCCAAAACCAGCAAACGGTATTGAAAATGTTACAAAATAGCCCCTAAACTTCAAGTTAAGTGCTGAAAATGGACCTGCAAGTGCAAAAATGGAGTTTCTGCCCAGATCAGTTGCTCACGTAGCGCCACGGGGTAGGCATTTGGTGCTCGCGCTACGCTAGCATGTGCCAGATACAGCAAAGTTTCAAAAATGACAGTTTTGGTCCCTGCACGTGTTTAAGGCCCTTTTTCGATGCGTTTGAACCCCGTTAACCTCATTTCAAGGCTCTAAAATGAAGTTAAAGTATAGGGAACTCAAAACATGCTCAAAAATATCTCAGATGTCGGTTCGTTTGGTCGTACGATCACGTTATTCGCTTAATTACGACGGAAGTCGTAGCGAACGCGAAAACGATCCAAATCAAGCGACGAATGTAATTTTCTTATGCCAAACACTAAAATAAAATATTTTAATGCTTACATAAATTTTTGGATGTCCGGAAGTATTCAGAACGTAAGTTATGCGCGAAAATGCAAACTTATGCACTTTTTGACGCTTTTAGTCCCTGAATGAGCATAAAGTTTAATTTAGCACACCGAACACCTCAAAGCCTATTTCTAAGCTATGTAAAGGATATTTAGGGTGTGTTTAACTTATGATCAAGTTCCAGAAGGTCTGTTACAGTACAAATTGACATACTTTCGCAGTTTGTCGAATTTAGTCCTTGTAAGCGAATAAACTTGATTTCGGCATACCAAACCATTCAAAACTTATTTCTAAGTTATGTAAGGGTTGTTTGAGGTATGTTAAGCCTATGTCACTATTCCGGAATGTTTGTTGCATTAAACTAGTTATATTTACGCATCAGTGCGCATATAACCTTCCAGAAAGCGATTTAGAGCCCGAAATCGAACAAGAATTGATATGTGCAAATGATACACATATTTTTATAAATCCCAAGTATGAAATACAATATTTCATTGGTTTGGTATTTATTTGATGGCTGAGGTGACACAGGTGTCATAGGTAGTTTCCTAATGATAATGCATCAAAAAAAAAAAAAAACTGGGGGTGATTATGTATAAATGATGGTACATCACTATGTTATATATATTATCTATTGCTGAACCATTAAGAAGATACAAGAGTGATAGTGGTAAGTAGTAGAGATGAGGATGTTGAGGTGGATGGCGACACACAAGGATCGATAGGATGAGAATGAAGTTATTTGAGAGAAAGATTGAGGCGATTTGGACACGTGAAAAGAAGATAGATCATGTATCTAGTAAGCATCTTGGAAACCTCCACACTCTAGTGTTTCTTTCCATAATTAGCACAAATTTTAGGTTCCTCAGTCTTGACCTTCTTTCAAAGCAACCCACTTTGTCTTTCCTATACATCTTGGGAGGGTTGGGTCACTGTTTCTTATCTACTTCACATGTTGTTTTCCCCAGTTGTAAGATTATCCCATAGAAACCACTAACTTCCACATCAAACTCAAACGTTTGAGGAGCATTAGCCTTAGTCAATGCTCGAACCTTGGTTAGCAATGCTTCAATGTAGTACTTCATTCTCCTTGAGTCTTTCTTCAGTTTTGACAAGATGGGGACCAATCTTGCAATCTCAATGTAGCTAGATGTATATTGACGATGTGTCATGTCCCCAACCTTGAACCCCAAAAACTCTCTTTCGACCTTGTGGAATCCATGCTTCGGGAAAATTTTCTTTACTAGTCCCTTAAAATCTTCCCACTTTAATATCTCAAACTCTTTAGAACTTTAGGTTTGTTCAACCGTGTTCCACTAAGGGATGGTTTTAGTAGTAAATGAGTGAAAATTTGGAAACATAGTACCTGTAGAAACAGAAGAAACATTGGTGCTTAAAGACGTTAGAACAGGTTTAGCATCCAACATCTTGGCACGCGTTAGAATGTCTAAAATGTATTTAGATTGATTTAAGAAAAGACCATTTTAGGTGTAAGTAAACTCCAATCCCAGAAAGTAGTTGAGTTTTCCAAGATCCTTGATGGCAAATTCCTTACTAAGACATGAAATAAATGAGTTGACAGAAGAAGATACATCATATATGAATTGTGTCCATAGATAAATAAAGATGGATCGGCTCAACTACATAAGAAACCACTTTTTCGAAGAAACAAGCTTAATCGATGAAACCAGGCCCTGGGAGCTTGTTTCAAACCATAAATAACTTTGTTTAATTTACAAACATGAGAGGGAAACTAAGCATTAATGAAACCTTTTGGTTGTTCCATAAAAACATTCTCAGATAGATGGTCATGTAAAAAGGTGTTATTCACATCTAGTTGATGAAGATGCCATTTGTTGATAATGCTTAACGCCAAGATGGTACGAACAATGGTGTCTTTAACAACTGGACTAAATGTATGACAATATTTGAGGCCCAGAATTTGGCTGAATCCCTGAGCAACATGTAACAACTATCAAAAGGATTCTAGAACAACTTGAAATCGAAACCCGAACATGTACCGACGAAAAGCGAAAACAAAAAAAAGCTAAAAAAATCAATGTCGTGTGGCGCGATTGGACAATCTTATATTGTCGCATGACACAACAGTGCCAGATTCTTTGGATGGCCACGCGGTGCCATGTGGCAGGCCAACGTGGCTGATGCATGCCACCTATGTCCTAGGTCTCTCCTTCGCATGACATGACCAGACAATCTTGGTTCGTCACATGGCACAACGAGCATTAGATTCCATTTGGATAAACATGGCTCCCTTGCAAGACGCATCGGGGAAACCATGTCTCGACGTGTGGCGCGACGACGTCAAATTCTAGCTATAAATAGGAGGGGTCATGAGCTTTCACACTACACAATTCGCTTTCAAAAATTCGTATCACACAGTCTCGTGTCTCTGTTTCCGTATATTCCCATGTACAAAACCCTAATCACTTAGACGATACCCTGTCTGATTGATCGGAAACCCTAGCAGGGAATAGCCGAAATTCTGCCTGAATAAGGTGATACTTTTTACGTTGCAGTTTTGATATCGTGATTATCCTTGAAGTGTGATTTGGTTTCTTACAGTAATACGTGTTACATTGTGTGTATATCTAGGCACTATGACTTAAACCTAGGAGGCTTGAAAATCCTAAATTCTACAATGTGAGTTATCCTCTTTTATCAAATGCTTTCAAAACCCTAAATGTTTTCCAATTATTACTTATATTACGGTGATTAAGACCTTGTATTCTTACTGGAAAACTGCTATCAGTATGTGGGGTTTGTATATACTACTTGATAAGCTTCACTAGTTGGGAGAATGACCAACAGTGATATGACCACAGTCATAGAAATTGCCAAGTGACAAATACCTTTGGGTAGTTGTAAGATATAAACAAATGTAAAAACTCTTTATGCTGTAATTATAAGAAAATGTCTTTGTATACAATTGAATGAACTCACCAGTATTTTCCACTAATCAAATGTTTTCAAACGCAATCCAAGTAATTTATTGTGAAGGGAAGGAAAAGTGCTACGAGGCACTGAAGCTTAAATAAGTGGCCACTGTAATTAAGGGTTTATCCCCATAAAAACCATTTATGTAAATATGAGTTTTATCCCACAAGTTATGATATGAAAATTTCGGTGTTTAAAACTCTGATGTTTTTCTTGACAACCGGTCCTGATGAAATTTTCGCTGTGATAATTTTAATGAAAATCGGTGCCACTAGAATCTGTTCACGGCTCCCATCCAGGGTAGGGTTGGGGGTTGTAACACAATAAGGCGTGCTTTATCACGCTTAATGGATCCATCGGCTCAAAATTTGGTTCGAAAGATCCATTTGGATCCCACAACATTCGCATGTGTCGGGCGACGAACAAGATTCCAAGTGTCATTATTATTGAGAGCATTAAACTCTTCTTCCATGGCATGAATCCATTTGGGATGCTTAGATTGTTGGATCTATAAAAGAACAAATGATTGCAATAGCCAAAACATGACTTCCTGATCAAGAAGTAAGCAACTGATCATGCTCTGTCACACCCTCAAAATCCACCTGTTGGGTTTTACTGCGAGGCGCATGACAAACCAGGATCTAAGAAACCAGCTATATAGAACGATTTTTATATGAGAAAATACATTTTAAACCAATCAACCAAACTAAGTTAATGAAATACGGAAGCGTAAATAAATGTAAAGTAACGTGTGCGTCAAAACAAACGCCTAAAACCAACATTATAAATGTATGATGCAATCATAAAGAAAAATGTTTTATCCATGCTGTGCAGCTAAGCCATATGAGGTACCTTAACAAACTGAGAAAAATATGCAAGAACAAGTGTCAACAATTATGATGAGTGACTTCATATGTTTTAGTTTATAGTTATAAAGTAAGTGGTTTCCCAAAAGTTTCCACTATGTTAAACCCTAATAGTAAGTTGTAGTGTTTAGCTGTTACTTGTTATATTTGTAGGTAGCTAACCTATGTTACGACACAAAGAGTTCGAAACCGAAGCTGACTAGTGTTGCCTCTGATTGCTAGGTCCATCATTGACCGTGGCGATAAGTTAGGCCAATTCTACACTTGTTGACCATTACCGGTCTAGCTAGCGCAACTAGCTCGAGCGGGGGTTGTCGGACCCAATAGTAATATTCAAAATTCTCCCGCTATCCACCCAATACTAACTAACGGACCTAGATTTGTGAGGACTTTATGTGATAAATGATACCTTGTGACCATAATGATATAACAAAAACTCTATGGACTAAAAACGTTATATAACCATAACGTTAAGCATTACGTTCTCGTAACGTGACATTACCTTGCAGTAATGTGATACGTGTTTTCTCCCCCGGTGTTTTATAAAAATTTAAACAGTAGGGGTCGTGAACTCACCTTTGGTTTGCTCAGTATGACTTAACGATGTGGTCAACCACTTCCTATTATGGTTACTGACGTGTGTACGGATTTTACTATATTATTTTAGTACTTTTTACTCTTTTATCAAGTTTTAAATTTACAAAACACGATACAAACTATCACTCTCTACAACACACAGGGCAAGTGCACCCATCGTTGGCGTAGTATAATGATGGTAAGATACCGAGGTCGTCCAAGGACACAAGAGCTTTTAATACCGGATTATCATCGACGTCTAATCTAACCAAATTTTTGAGAAAAGATTTTTAAATAAGTAAAATAAAGAAATAAATAAATAAAAGAATAGATAGAAGGATAGAATCACTTGCTTCTGACTCGTCATTTATGTATCATTTGATGATTTCCACACTTTGGGTTTTTTAATATATTATCTTAAACCATCACTAGTGCTCTGGTGGTGGCCACGGGTATTTAAGTTCCACTTATGGTAGGCCCGGGTGATTTTTCCTCTCCAAGTCTCAAGTTTGAGTATGGGTGATAGGGGCGGTGGCTTACCTAGTCCGAGTCAGTTGAACATAGAGGCGGGCATCAGAGTAATGCTAGCCCCTAGGTCGGAAAGTACATTGCTTACTGGTGATCCTCCAATGGAGCAATGAATGGTGAAGCTTTCAGGATCAACCCTCTTTTATGGGAGTTTGTTGAGGAGTGTCGTCGAGCATTCTTCACTCACGTTGACTTGTTGGATTGAATCAATCTTCCTTTTGTGGGTGAGAAAGCTTTCATATATTTGGAGTATTTTGGCATTTGTGTGGGGCCTTCCACGAAAGGGAGATTAACGTGAAGTTGTTTAAGTAAGCTTACAAACTTGGTGAATTGCTCGTTGGTGTTTTGCCGTAGTAAACGGCAAGGGTAAGGGACCGGTTATGGTTTAGGTGGTTCGTTATTTTGGGGTTGAGTATTTTCTTGGTTTTTGGCGATGGGTGAGTGACGTGCGTGCGGGTGTATGTATTTTTATGTCCATTTTTAGCTATTTTTACTCGCCGATTTCAAGAATTAAATTTATAAAACACGATATTTTACTATCACTTTACACACACGCTAGGGCAAGTGCACCCATCGGGGACATAGTATAGTGATGGCAAGATACCGAGATCGTCCAAGGACAAAAGAGCTTTTAGTACCGGCTTATCGTCAACGTCTAATCGAATCAAACTTTGAGAAAAGATTTTTTAAACTAATAAAAGGATAAAAACGGAAAAATAAAATAAAATTAAAAACAGATAGACAAGAAAGAATCACTTGGATCCGACTTATCTTTCATGTACCCTTTGATGATTTCCGCACTTTGGGCATTTTAAGAGATTGTGTTAGTTATAATAGTAGGCCCCTCTTTTAAGGGCGACATTACCCTCAACCTAGTGGTTTGAGTCAGCAAGGATTCAATCCCACTAGGTTGGAATATTGAAAGATAATTAAGAAAGTTATTAATGTAAAATGTGGTGGGCCCCCTTCAAGGCAGCGGTCACCCTCAACCCGTTGGTCTGAGTCAGCAGGGATACAATCCTCGTTGGGTTGGTTTAAAGTTTTAATAGTAGTTTATGAATAAGGGGTTCAAGCGGTTTCTTACTCTCAGTCGGGCCAGTCATTCACGGCCAATCCATGGAGTAGTACTAAACTTCAACCAGGTTCTCGTAGGATCTATACACTGAATGAGACATAGAATTACCCAACCACCCTTCTAACCCCCTTCCAAGTAGTTTGCATGCTTTATATAGACCGTAAAGACATTAATATGTTAATAAACGACATATGAAGAATGGTTGCATAAATTCGCCTTCAATATAAAAAACTAATTATTAAAGTCACTAATACATACCCAACTAAAAAGTTGCCAAGGATTGGAAATCATAAAAGATATGTCTTCACCAATTGATGTAAGAATTTAGCCAAGAATGGCCTTTGTTTGACAAAGATTCTTACTATCAATCTTGGATCCCGAGACTACACACACACTCTAAAAGATGGAAAATGGATGATGGTGGTGGATGATGGTGTTGCAGTGGTGGTGGAGTGGTGGCAAGTGAGAGAGAAGTGGTTTGCCAAGGGATAGTTTGAAGTGGAACCGAGCACTTTTATTTATAGTTGAAATCATAAGCTCCACCATGGCCCGTGCCCGCCAGATACAGCCCCGTGGTCATTTCTCTCTCTCTCTCTCTCTCTCTCTCTCTTCCTCATTAACTGCTTGTCAGTTCTTGTACTAACATGGCCCCGTGTGTCAACGGCACGGCACTTGGCCAAAGTACTTGTTGTACTATCGCAAATTCTGAAAATCTTTGAGTTGACCACGCCCCGTGTTGGCTTAGCACGGCCTCGTGTTGGCTGCCAGTTTTGTCTTTTGTAGTTGTCTTTTCTTCTGCACATCATCCACCTTCAGACACGGCCCGTGTCTAGTGGGCACGACCCCGTGTCAAGTCTTCTGTTCTTGCTATTTTGTGGTTTAGATGTGAATCGGGGCTTGGCGAGTTGAGTCAACTCCTTCTCTTTGCATTTATGTTGGTTTTTTCTGTCTTTTTGTTTCTTTTGCACATTTAAGCTCTTTTAATCCTGAAAATTAAAAAGGAACAGAAAACCAAACTTTTTCCAACATTAGTATTAAAAAGGGTTGCTGTTACACCGTATTTGATATAATTTATATGTTGTATTTTAATCACATCAAATACCCCCACACTTGAATCTTTGCTTGTCCTCAAGCAAAAATCTATTACGTGGCTTACACACCCAAACGGAATAGGTAGAAAAGAAGGTTTTTGTAGGGTGTCGGGAATCCAAGTTCTAAGTTTATTTTTTTATTTTATTTACAATCCTATTCGTCATGATTTATTTAAAACACAATTTAAGAAAAATTATTTACTTTGGGCATAACATGCCTTTATAAAATTCTATTTAGTTATATACAAAGTTACACACCTCATAAGTGGCCACTCAACACTAGGCGAATGCGGTGATGTATTATGTGAAACGCTCGTGCCCGACTTTGGAACTTACTCCTACCATAGGCTTGACAACTGATCAAACCTCCTCCTTTTGACGTTAAATCCTTATTAATATCAAGAGGGCTTTGAAGGGTAGATGGTGGTTCGGGTTTGGTATGTTTTATTGGAAAAGGGTGAAAAACGTAAAATATCGGTTTTTCTATTGCTTTATGGCTTAGCAAAAAAAATACTTTGGCATATGTTTCTGATTTTTTTTTTTGAATGCCAAAGTTGAAGCTGAGCCATAATCGTAATTTCATAACCGATAAGTTTGTTTTAAAGATAAAAAATGAAAAGGTTTGTTTTTGTGGGTTTAAAATGAAAAGGTTTAAAGGTTCAAAGGGTTTAACTAGGGGATGTTTTTGGATAAAGCAAAGAAAAATAAAGGTTTTGTTTTGAAAAATGGGTTTATCATAATGTCTCTATCCTTTACTTACTTGCATTTTTGTCGGTAAGGACTTGGAACGCACCGTGTTGTCAAGTTCTAGATTCGTGAGAACCAAACGGGCTATTCACACAAGAAACGAAAATTGAGCAATTAGTGTAGATGTATATTTGTATGCTCGGTAATGGCTCGAAACTCACCTTTGTGGGAAAAAAGCTTGTAGTGTAAAAATGTATATATAATCAAATTTTTCAAAGATTTATCATGTCGTTTTCATAATTTTCTAAATTGATTCTTTTTATCATGATGCTATAAGTTGTAAATTTGTAAAAACATAATTTTTAGAGCTTGTTTTACCCAACTAAACTATGATAAGTAAAAGAAAATAAAAAGAAAAATTTTGAAAAAGTTTGGGGTGATTAGCGGTTCCAATGCGAGTTTTGTGTAAGGCTTGATTTAGGACAAATGATTCAAGGTTTTTATTATCCTCCTGCCACACTTAAATTACACATTGTCCTCAATGTGTCACAAATAGGATTAATTTTTGTAAAATGTGTAAAAAATGTGAAAATAACAAAAAAAATTGTTACTCGCACTTGCAGCACGGGGGCGTGCTATGGGGACACAACCCCGTGTCCAAAGTGCCAGTAACAACATGAAATCATAAGACTCACAGTGGTGTGGCCACGGGGGCGTACTGGGTGAGCACGGCCCGTGCCACCTTCTTGCAGAAAAAATTTTAACAACAGTAAGTTGGGCACGGGGGTGTGCTGAGTGAGCACGGCCCCGTGCTACAGCCACTGTTTTGCAGTTAATGAGTCGGGAGGCCTCTGATTTACGTGCATGGGTTCCATTTTTCATCATTCATCTTCCTCTGTTGAGCGTGTCTCTGACTCCTACAAAGCTAAATACTTAAAAGAAAACATTAAACTAGACATTAAACTAAGATTAAACTAAATTTAAACTAAGATTAAACTACTAAACTAATGGATAGTCCATGGAATGCCTCCATGGTGCGCCATGTTTATAAGGGTCCTTGGCTAGACCCAAATCCGGTCAAATGTTCCCCGCGCGGGATAACTCACATCCCGAGTTGTATCGCTGCAATGCGTCGTCTAAGCTTGAGTCAATCGCGTTGAGGTATTTGACCGGATCATCCTCCGCTTGTTGCCCAACTTCAAACTTGATCTCTTTTTCACCAACCCTCAATGTTAGTTATCCATCAATCATGTCCACCATAGCTCGTGCGGTGGCAAGGAAGGGTCGTCCTAGTATGAGCGGGATTTCGGTGTCTTCTTCCATGTCTAGGATAACAAAGTCGGCTGGAAAAATAAATTTTCCTACCTTTACCAATAAGTTTTCTATGACACCTTGAGGGTACTTTACAGATTAGTCGGATGATGATTGTCCAGTCCATAACCGCAGTAGGTTCTTCAGTGAAAGGCCATAGTTCCAACGGACTTTTGCCAACTTGATGCGACTTATCCTTGTTTTCTAGACCTTCCAGTCCATAACCTCAACAGGTTCTTCAGTGAATCGGAGTTTGTCATAGATATGTATTTCATCCCCAAGGATGATGACCGTCTCTTGTGTTGGACTCTGTTTGAGGTTCGACACATAGAATGGGTCGTGTACGCCATTCATTTCATCCAGTAGCTTCAACTTATAGGAAACAGTACCGATCTTTTCCAAGATCTCAAATGGCCCAATATATCATGGATTTAACTTCCCACGCTTCCCAAATCTGGCTACACCCTTCCAAGGCGAGATCTTTAACAAGACTTTGTATCCTACCTCGAAAGATAACGGTTTCGTCTCCTGCCGGCGTAGCTCTTTTGTCGATCATGAGCCGCCTTGATATGGTCTCGGATCTGAAAGATTTTATCGGTCGTTTCCGTGATAACTCGGGACCGGCTTCTACCCAACATAGTGGAGAGCGACGTTTTCGACCACAAAGAGCTTCGACCAGTGTGGCTTGTATGCTTATGTGGTAGATGTTGTTATAGGAAAACTCAACCAAGGGTAGGTGAGTATCCCAATTGCCGCCTAAGTCCATCACACATGTGTCACACCCCGAAATATCAGAGCATGGCGTGACTGGACCGGTATCTTCATTGCACAGCGGAAGCCAATAGCTAAGACTTCTAGAAAGTGAACGCCGCTAAGTACTCGAATTCCCATGGGTTATCCTATTCCAACCGTTCCATATTTTTGAAAATGCAACCTGAGAAAGAACATGCGAAAAATCAACATAAAGTTGAGCGAGTTCATAGTTTGTTTTGAAAAAGATTTTAAAATAAATCTATTTTTTTTTTGGTAACCGGTTTAAAAGTTGTGGAGAAAATTTAGTAAAAATCATTTTCTCGGCATGATATATGAAAACTGTGAGTCTAGCCCACGAAAATCTTTGTGCATTGTACGAGAGAGAATGGGCCAAGCCCAAAAGAGTATTTGTAAGCAGGACCAACACGTCCTCTTACTTGTACATAAGTTGAAAACATTATCAAAGTTTGTAAATACATGTATTACGAGTTTGCGTCAAATGAATATTAAAAACATTTGAAAGTTACAGTGTTGTAAGTTGGTATGTAAAGCGTCTATGAACATGTTGATCATTAATGTTTCGCGAGGACATTAATATATGCGACGACATAGGAGGTACTCAACCCGCGTAGGCAATTTTTAGTGTCGAATCACCTCGACTGGGACACAACAGCACTCTAAGTGGTCACCCATGGACCGTGAGTGGGGCTCGCCCGTACCCATTAGATCTAACCTTTGTTCCTTGGTCCTCAAAAGGATTAATGGCACCTCAGTTACAGCCTATGCTCACATGATCTAAGAGTTCATTCCATAACTTAATCATACCTAAGTTTGACATGTATTTCCCCCCGAAAGTTGTAAACCGAAACGTTGAAAGAAAAGGGGGACATGATCTCACTGAGTTGTCTCGTTTTTCGTACGCAGGCCAACCCAGTCCCGTTGTTGTAACTAGAACATTCTCGTCACTAGTCATGAAAATCATGCACGTTTTATAGAACCGGTATGTTTAGTATAATTCGTTCGTAAACTTTTCGAGTTCGTTGAAATTCATTTGCAACATAGTTTATAAAAATGTGTTTTCGTTCATCGAAATAGTGTTTTCTTTTGCAAAAACTTGCATGTCTTTCCACCCCCGAAAACATTTATAAAATGTAAAACAGTAAAAAGTGGGGGTTATGAACTCACCTGGACTTCCATGTGCAATGCTAGCCTAGCGTGATTACGTAGTGTCGTTCCAAGAACGTGTATTAGCTAGCGTGCATCTATAGTATTCCTAACAGGGAATAACTTATCAGTTTCTAATTTAAACGTAGCTAAACTACGTGCCCGAGCTCTACCGAATCGTTAACTAAACGACTCTAAGGTAGTGTTATATTGATTTAGAATAACCATTCTATGGTTATTTGATCCCGTTTATAATCGGGATAAAACTAATTCTCGAAAACAACTTAATTTTCGAGTGTTATAAGGTATATATTTATATATATAACCAAATATATATATATATATATATATACGATGCCGTGTTAGTCGTCTCGAATAAAAGGCGTAGATGGATAGTAGTACAACTATTCGTAGCTTTCGTAAGACGTAAGCGAATAAGGTGTGTGTATATATATATATATTTACATATATATATTCGAAACCCTTGAAACTTGAAATATAAATTTCATGGTTTGAAATAAATATAAATCGTTATATTTATTTGATAGAGAAAGTATGAAGTCGTGGTGTAAAATATTCGGTCTTAAGGTGTTTGAAATAGGTATACCCCGTCATATTTATCGTATAAAAGTGTTCGAAAGTATAGATGCTCGAAATAAATATAACATTATATCTATCTTGTAGAAAGTGTTCAGAATTTCGATTTTTGAAATAAATATAAACAATCACATTTATTTTATGTAAGATTTCTGAGTTTTCGTTGACTTGTATACCGTAATTGTCGATCCTTTGAAAAATACTCGTTTTATGAGTTATGATATGTCGCCAAAAATAAATATACGCTTATATTTATTTTTATAAAATACGTTGCATTCCAATAGGCGCCGTTTTTATAACAAAATACGTTTCATATGGGTTTTTACAAAAATCGGGCAGAGTTTCCTTTGTTTTTGGAATAACCCCGACAACTCAAGTTGTCGTCTTTTGTCAAAACTCAACATTGATTCAAACTCAAGTATGGTGGCCTGAAGTAGGTGCATGATGTGATGATTTGTTAATGGAATTATTTTATATAGTCAAATAGGTGATGGTTGTTTCAATTTTCATATAAGTAAAAAGGCATGGGTTTTAGAGTTGATGCCATACTAGAGTGTGGATATTTAAATAAATAAATATTTAAATAATTAAAGGATCAAATATGGTGTGAATGAATGGTATTCGATGTCTTTCATATATAAATAAACCATTTTATTTGTTGTAAAAAAAAAAACAAAAAAAAACAATTGATATGAGGATTCATGCCCATGCAAACGTCGACCATTAAAGAAAAGAATGGAACATGGCATATTCCATCCATTATTTTACTTAACATTTAAGTATTTATGTTTCTATTGATGAAACAACTTTGTAGTCATTATTCTTAGTGATTTTTACAACAAGATAACGGATGTATTATATATATATATATATATATATATATATATATATATATATATATATATATATATATATATATGTATATAACACGTATACGTGCGTGTTTGCGAATTAATGATCTAGATAAAACGCCGATGCCAGAAAAAAAAATATAAAGATTAAATAGGTTCATTTAAAATTCGATCGCACGTTAAAGTTCTCAAAAATCGCCAAATCACGTAACGTGAATCAAGTAGACGTCCCTAGGCTTTCCAAAAGCCTAATTAAGTTAATTTGTGCCTTAAACACTATTTATTATCGCCTTAATCGTTTGTTAATCGCGTAATTAGAAGCCGTTAATTACCGGTTGTCACATTCTCCCCCTGTTACAGAAATTTCGTCCTCGAAATTTAGTCTATGTTATCTCCTCAGAGTTGTGTCGTTCCTAGGTAAGTCCAAAAAATAACAAAGCGAATGACCGCGTAATCGAATCAAGACTTATTCAGATTACGTGAGTGTAAAGACATTTTGCATCAATAAGAACTCAATGGTTCAGCTGAGTTTGTTCCAGAAATCGATGTCAAGTGAAGAAAGCGTAGTGATAATATCACCAATTGCGATCAAGTTTATTGGGTTCAACAAAAGAGGAATTTCGACCAACAGAATTTCAAATGAACGCTCACAATATACAAATCAATTTTTTTTACAATAGAATTTACTACCAACGGAAACTTGCGTTGGTTGTTGTATAATTGAAACTTGAATCAACAAGCTCAAATGGATAGTATCAGGAAATGATTTGTCAACTATTGGACCAATAAATGAATAAGATAAAATCAACGTGTTGACATTGTTGAGTTGGAAAGATACACCGAAATGAAATACAATCGAATCTGGTGTATCATCGTCTTAATACATAGTTGCATTAAGACTACTTAAATGGTGTGTCAAACGAAAAGCATACATAGTTTCGCATGAGACGGCTGATCGTGATTAGCACAAGCTACAAGTTTATACCGACGCCACAAGGTGTCGTAGTGATCGTAATAATTCAATAATAGTGGTGACCGAACAAGCATCACCTGTGTTTTGAAATCAGATGCAAGGTTCAACGAAGTAAAACAAATCTCATAGGATTTTCAATTGAAAATGAAACAAATAAGCATTGTTTTCGAGCGAAGATGAGAATCAATGAATATCACAAAATGTTCGCTCGATGGTGAAAGAACCGTCAAGA
Organism: Helianthus annuus; assembly: GCF_002127325.2. NCBI lineage: Eukaryota > Viridiplantae > Streptophyta > Magnoliopsida > Asterales > Asteraceae > Helianthus > Helianthus annuus. The sequence continues at coordinate 120,835,117 of NC_035437.2, forward strand.
GGTACACCGAGATATGACATGAACTTGTGTACCATTATCTTAATACACGATTGTATTAAGAGTGATTCAACTTGATAACCAACAAAGTGGATTTAATATTAATAAACAAATAAATAAATTATTAAATCCGTACATGTGGTGAGCAAAGAGATTAGCGCAAGCTTCAAACTTGTGAAAAACGCCACCACAAGGTGATCGTGTTAAGAGAAACAATCAATGAAGTCGAAGACCAAACAAGCATGTTATGGTTCAAAGCAAATGAAGTGCTTGTTGGGATTATTTCGAATATGATGGCCTCAATCCATCATATGGAATCTTGAATCGAATATATATAACAAGCAAGTTCAATCAATTGAACTTGGGTTAAGCGCAATCCAACAATGATTACATGTATCAACAAGAAAGTTTTGCCATGGTTACAACGAAAAACCATGTATGTAGCTTGAAAAGAAAGGAGTTTCAATGAGTTTCGTTGACACGATATCAAAGAGTCAACGCTTTGAAATAATGCCGTCATTCAAATCAAAATGCCAAAACTCGAACATAGCGAAACAATATTTGGACTTTGATAAAGCAACAATTTGGAGTGAAACCACATGCACATCAAACAATACATGCGTATCGAATGAATTTGTCAAGAAATAAAACAATTGAGTGTTCGTTATCATGAAATAAAATCTTCGTGATGCAATGACCATTGGGAGGAGTAAAACTGTGAGAATCCACTCACTATATGCAAAACATTGAAATTTCAACAAAAGAAATTTGAGGATCTTACCTGGAATTTCGTGTGATGTCCGGTTGTTAGTTTTAATTACCATGGAATGTCGAACATAGCATAATCACCATTAATGAAGTAGGGGGAATGCGAAGACATGTGACTTCTTTTGCAGCGCCAATAGTTGTGAGTCCCTTTAGACTAAGAATCGATCGTTATGAAATCTTGTTTAAGCGTACCTCAGCGTGATTCGTGTCGTTTGCAGGATCACTTGCCAAATTGCCGCTTTCGACCAGTAGTTCTCCCGCTAATGGGGTTAGCATCATTGCAATCGCGCCCTATCATGTTTTCCAGAGGCCTTACCTCGAAAGTCGTGTGTGATGTACTTCGACGTCCGCTGACGTACAGTTAAAGTTTCACGTGTACTCGCGCACTAGTGTTTCGTTGCACGTAGATTAACTGCTCAGGTAATTAAAATAGCATAGACAGTATAGATAGTGGCGTTTACCCGAGTTGTTAGTCACACTTTCTAAGTGAGGACCTTTAATGAGTTTTGACATACGTTTTCCAAAAGTCCTAAATGCCTCTTATTCAAAACTCTCAAAGTTTTGCTTACTGTGTGTAATTGTTTCGCATGTCGTGTATCAAACACCATACCTGTGTATCTATAAAAACAAAACTGTTGACTCATTGTTTTCGGCAACGGTTGGAACCCATATTCGAGTCTTAGGCGTTCTGTATGTGTTCAAGTCTTGATATCTAAGTCCCCAAGGATAGTGAGGTTAAAGCGTAGGTATCTCTACAGAAACCTTATTCGCTAAAACCTATAGCTCTGATACCAATCTGTCACACCCCGAAATATCAGAGCATGGCGTGACTGGACCGGTATCTTCATTGCACAGCGGAAGCAAATAGCTAAGACTTCTAGAAAGTGAACGCCGCTAAGTACTCGAATTCCCATGGGTTATCCTATTCCAACCGTTCCATATTATTGAAAATGCAACCTGAGAAAGAACATGCGAAAAATCAACATAAAGTTGAGCGAGTTCATAGTTTGTTTTGAAAAAGATTTTAAAATAAATCTTTTTCTTTTGGTAACCGGTTTAAAAGTTGTGGAGAAAATTTAGTAAAAATCATTTTCTCGGCATGATATATGAAAACTGTGAGTCTAGCCCACGAAAATCTTTGTGCATTGTACGAGAGAGAATGGGCCAAGCCCAAAAGAGTATTTGTAAGCAGGACCAACACGTCCTCTTACTTGTACATAAGTTGAAAACATTATCAAAGTTTGTAAATACATGTATTACGAGTTTGCGTCAAATGAATATTAAAAAAATTTGAAAGTTACAGTGTTGTAAGTTGGTATGTAAAGCGTCTATGAACATGTTGATCATAATATGCGACGACATAGGAGGTACTCAACCCGCGTAGGCAATTTTTAGTGTCAAATCACCTCGACTGGGACACAACAGCACTCTAAGTGGTCACCCATGGACCGTGAGTGGGGCTCGCCCGTACCCATTAGATCTAACCTTTGTTCCTTGGTCCTCAAAAGGATTAATGGCACCTCAGTTACAGCCTATGCTCACATGATCTAAGAGTTCATTCCATAACTTAATCATACCTAAGTTTGACATGTATTTCCCCCCGAAAGTTGTAAACCGAAACGTTGAAAGAAAAGGGGGACATGATCTCACTGAGTTGTCTCGTTTTTCGTACGCAGGCCAACCCAGTCCCGTTGTTGTAACTAGGACATTCTCGTCACTAGTCATGAAAATCATGCACGTTTTATAGAACCGATATGTTTAGTATAATTCGTTCGTAAACTTTTCGAGTTCGTTGAAATTCATTTGCAACATAGTTTATAAAAATGTGTTTTCGTTCATCGAAATAGTGTTTTCTTTTGCAAAAACTTGCATGTCTTTCCACCCCCGAAAACATTTATAAAATGTAAAACAGTAAAAAGTGGGGGTTATGAACTCACCTGGACTTCCATGTGCAATGCTAGCCTAGCGTGATTCCGTAGTGTCGTTCCAAGAACGTGTATTAGCTAGCGTGCATCTATAGTATTCCTAACAGGGAATAACTTATCAGTTTCTAATTTAAACGTAGCTAAACTACGTGCCCGAGCTCTACCGAATCGTTAACTAAACGACTCTAAGGTAGTGTTATATTGATTTAGAATAACCATTCTATGGTTATTTGATCCCGTTTATAATCGGGATAAAACTAATTCTTGAAAACAACTTAATTTTCGAGTGTTATAAGGTATATATTTATATATATATAACCAAATATATATATATATATATATATATATATATATATATATATATATATACACACGATGCCGTGTTAGTCGTCTCGAATAAAAGGCGTAGATGGATAGTAGTACAACTATTCGTAGCTTTCGTAAGACGTAAGCGAATAAGGTGTGTGTATATATATATATATTTACATATATATATTCGAAACCCTTGAAACTTGAAATATAAATTTCATCGTTTGAAATAAATATAAATCGTTATATTTATTTGATAGAAAAAGTATGAAGTCGTGGTGTAAAATATTCGGTCTTAAGGTGTTTGAAATAGGTATACCCGTCATATTTATCATATAAAAGTGTTCGAAAGTATAGATGCTCGAAATAAATATAACATTATATCTATCTTGTAGAAAGTGTTCGGAATTTCGATTTTTGAAATAAATATAAACAATCACATTTATTTTATGTAAGATTTCTGAGTTTTCGTTGACTTGTATACCGTAACTGTCGATCCTTTGAAAAATACTCGTTTTATGAGTTATGATATGTCGCCAAAAATAAATATACGCTTATATTTATTTTTATAAAATACGTTGCATTCCAATAGGCGTCGTTTTTATAACAAAATACGTTTCATATGGGTTTTTACAAAAATCGGCAGAGTTTCCTCTGTTTTTGGAATAACCCCGACAACTCAAGTTGTCGTCTTTTATCAAAACTCAACATTGATTCAAACAATTTTCAACAATATAATCACTATATAATCAATTTATATAAATTTTCGTCGAGTAACAATAAATGTAAACTAATACCAAAATGAAACGGGTCGAGCTCGGTCGCGTTTAACTATATAAAGTCTAAAATCTATAAAAATCTACGTTAATTTTGCGTCGTTAAACTTTACCGGGTCTGAGTTGACCATATTTGACTTCTGTTGACCGGTGTTGACCATTGACTTTTGTTGACTGGCTTTGACCAGTTGACTGACTTTGACCATGACCCGAAACCGACTGAGTTGACTCGACATCGAACCGAGTTAACTGAACTTCGAACCCGTTAAACCATGTGAACCGAAACTGAATCTGAAACCCGAAATGATGTTTGACTGGCGTTGACTAGGCTGACCATCTTTGACCTTGTTGACCGACTGGCTTCGTTGACTGACTTGACTCGGTTTGACCGAGTCAACTGAACCGCTTCTATCTGATCCGAACCAGCTGACCCGAACTGAACCGTTTGACCGAGCCGTTGACCATTTGACCGAGACCCAAACCACTCCTTTTACTGAGCATGAACCACTATTCAGCCGTCGTTGAACCGAACATACGTGACTCGTCACCACTAGATTTGTTTCTCAACATACAAGAGTTTAACAACTTTCGAAATGAAAATGGCGGGTGAACTGAAGATAAAACAAGTCTCAAATCTAACCTTAACTGTTTGAAATTCATCCCGAGCATCCATCGTCGCTGTCGTCGCTGATGTTGTCGAACCTCCGGTCACCGTGGACGCCACAAACGGCGGTAACAGCGCCGCCGTCACCTCCATCTCTCCGATTTATCCTTTATGTATCTCTTCTCTCTCTCTCTCTTGAACTCACCGTCTCGGTCTTCGTCGGATCCCATCACCGGCACCACCATTTCACGCGCCGCTACCAACTATAGTGGCCAGCGATTGCCGTAGATACGAGGGGGGGGGGTTGTCGGTGGGTGTCGATGGAAAGGAGAGCCGCCGGTTGCTGTCGCTGGCTCCGTCGGACTGAGATCCGGTAGCCGGATCTGGGTGCAAAGGAGAGAGAAGAGAAATCGAGAGAGTAGCTGTGTGTGTATGTTTGTTTTTTTTTGAAAGGTATATATTATACACAACCGACCTCAAACCGAGGCCGGCAACCACACAACCGAACAATTACAAAACCTTGAACTCACACCATTCTTTCCATGAGATTCCTCTATTTTTAGATCTATTTCTATACCAAATGAAACCACACGATTTAACCTCTTGAATAATTTCGAAAATCGTTCTACTTCTGTTCTCGAACCTCTTCTCGTTCCTCGCTTTCCAAATGCACCAACATCCTACCATAATAAGCCCATGAAAGACTTCATTGGCTGCTTGGTTCAGGCTCGAGTGCTCGTGTAAACTGAGCAGATCCCGAACAGAGAACGCGTAGATGGGGCTAGTTCGACACCATATGCTAATAAAACTCCAAACCGCCGAGGCCACATAACAGGTGCAGAAAAGGTGCTCAGCAGATTCAGCACCATCTTCACACAGAGAGCAGGTATCGTCCCCATTAAAACAGCCTCTCTTCCTCAGAGCGTCAACTGTGGCAATCCGCCCCATTTCGGCGCGCCACATAAAAATGTTACATTTCTTTGGCACCCAATTCGACCATTTGACGACAAAATTGCTGCTGAAATCATCTCCACTTCTTAAAAACTTTTTTACCGCCCCTACTGAGAACCCCTCGTTCCCCCCTGTCCAATCCCACCGATCTTTCGAGCCCGAGAGACTAACTTTATCCAGCAAAGTAATCAAAAGATTCCATTCACCCATCTCAGGTCCTTCACTTGGCTGCCTATTCCAACCCCAGTTGCCCATGAACGCCCCAACTTGCTGATTATACCTCTCAAAAACCAAGCATTTCTTGTTCGATTCAAGTCTAAACAGCAAAGGGAAACTATCTTTCAGCGGACGGTTGTTCACCCAGTTATCGAGCCAGAACCTAATAGTTCTACCATCCCCAACAGCCCCTTTAACATTATGATAAAAATTGACACCACTGACTGTCGCTTTTTCCGCCTCTTTAACGATAGTACCCCACACTCCAGTTACAGCTTTATTGTGCGGAACCTGGCTCCACCCTCTCCTTGTGTTATGAATTGCGTTAATCACTTCCTTCCAAAGGCTGTTGCAATCTGTCTTGTATCTCCAGATCCATTTGCACAGCAAAGCTTTATTCACATCTTTCAACCTAGATAAACCTAGGCCACCACCTTTGACTGGCGCCGTGACACGGTCCCAGGCAACCCAATGAAGCTTATTTACCAACCCGTTTCCTCCCCACAAGAACCGTTTAATAATAATTTCGAGCCCATTAATGACTTCCACCGGAGCTTTGAATAAAGAGAAGAAGTAGTTAGGAATGCTCTCCAGTACCGATTTGATCAATGTGACGCGACCTCCCAAAGAAAGCATAGACGCCTTCCAGAGAGCTAACCGGGATTCGAAGATCTCAGAAACGGACTTCCAGTTCACCGATCTAGTCATCCTCGCTCCGACTAACACCCCAACGTGCACAAAGGGGACAACACCCTTGTTACAGTTCAAAACTGTCGCCATCTCGTCCACCACCTGCGAGTCAACTCCAATCCCAAACAGACTCGATTTTTTCAAATTAATTTTAAGCCCCGAACAAAGATAAAAACATCTAAGCAGGAGAGCCACATTTTTAATATTCCGTTCAGCCCACTCGCCCATGATAATACAGTCGTCAGCATAAAGGAGGTGATTGAGGGAAGGACCGTCGTTTGGAAGAATAATCCCCCTAATAGCTCCAACCCTCCTCGCCCTCCTTAACATACTTGAGAACGCTTCCATAACGATCAAAAAAAGAAACGGGGACAGTGAGTCCCCTTGTCTCATGCCTTTTTGGCACGCGAACTCGAAGGTAGGAGACCCGTTGACTAGGACCGAAGACCTAGCCGATGAGAGAATCCCTCCGACCCACGAGCACCACCTCGAGGGGAATCCCAGTTGCCTCATAATCGAATCCACGAATTCCCAATTCACGTTATCATAGGCTTTGGAAAAGTCAATCTTTAGGAGAAACGCTTTATACCTAACTTTCTTTGCCCAAGATAACACCTCATTAAGAATTAACGGGCCGTCCAAAATGAGCCTGTCTTTAAGAAAGGCCGTTTGATTCGCCGATATGACAGACCCAATCACTTTCTTTAATCTGTTAGCCAACACCTTAGAAATCATTTTACTAACAATCCCGACCAGGTTAATTGGCCGATAATCCCCCAGACCTTTCGGATCCTTCGTTTTTGGAATAAGAGTAATAAAGGACGACGCGCTTCCCCTGGTGAACCTGCCTGATTCGTAAAAATCGTTAAAAATCTTTTCAAAATCATCTTCGAAGCTGCTCCAGAACCTTTTTATGAACTTCATATTGAACCCATCCGGGCCCGGCGAACGATCACTCCCACAATCAAAAGCCGCTTGCTTGACCTCTTCCATCGTGAACTTACTAACTAAGAAGCTAGCATCGTCCTCCGACAATTTCCTATGAAAAGAGCACTCCAACATAGGTCTGGATGGCATTTCTTCCTTGAAATTCTTCTGAAAGAAATCAAAAACCACTTTTTTAACCTTTTTCGGTTTAACCACCCACTCATTATTAATAAGAAGCCCATGAATAGCATTTGTGGCCTTTCTCTTATTCACCAACCCATGAAAGAAAGCGGTATTGTCATCCCCATCCGAAGTCCACTTAGCTCGAGCTCTTTGTTGTAAGTCTCTCGCTTTATAATTCTCAAGTACCATAATTTCTTTCTTGCATTCAGCTCGCACCCAGTCCTCCTCTTCTGTGAGATCCCGTTCCTCCATAAGACGATCTAAGTCTTCTAATTCCTGCCTGGTCCTTTCTTCCAAATCACCTTCCTTCACTCTAAGCTCATCTCGCCATTTCCTTATTTTATTCCTCAAATGTTTGAACTTCTGGATCAACGCCAGATCCGGAGGAGAGTCCGAGTGGAACTCAGCCAATGCGCTCACAACCACTTGTTCAAAGTCGTTTCTCTCCAACCAAGAGCTATAAAACCTGTAAGGCTTAGGCCCAAAATTTAAATCACTAACCACAAACAGCAACGGGTTATGATCGGAGAAACGCCGAGGAATAGCACGAAGACACGCTTCCGGACAAAGATTTTGCAAACTCTTTCCGACAAGAACCCGATCTATTTTACTGAACTTCTTACCCTTGTTACCTTCAACCATATAAGTAAATCTGTTTCCTTTCTTCTCATATTCACACAGATCAGCCTCAAAAATAAAACAATTGAAGTCCCTGGCACATTGGGGTTTAAACCTGGAATTTTTTCGTTCCTCCGCCTTCCTAACCGTGTTAAAATCCCCAACGAACAGCCACTCCCCTGCCCCAGCCTGTTTAACCGCCAGTAACCGCGACCAAAGATTCCTTTTATCCACCGCTTTTTGAGGGGCGTACACATTCACAATATTAATGACATCTGGACCTCCTTTAATCGAACCGGTGATTATGAGAAAATTAGGGTCCTTAGTCACAAAATTGAGAGAAAATCGACATGGATCCCACACACACATGAGACCACCGGACCTGCCCACCGGATCCACTTGCTCCCTAGCCCAACCTAATCGACCCCAAAACTTAGACACATCCGCATCAGGAATATCCAACCTACACGTCTCCTGAAACGCAAGGAAAGAAACTTTCTCGTCACGCTTCAAATCCCTGATCCATTTTGCCTTATTCCTCACCCCGAAACCCCTAATGTTGATAGATAGCAGATTCATCTAGAAACCCCATTAATACCTTCCTCCCTAATGACTCCTTCAACCTTATCCACCACATCCTCCAGATTCGTGCCCACTAACTTACCGAAATCGATCGTTGCTTTAATTTCCGACTGCAAAAATCTAACCTGAGGTTCTTCTATCGGCCCCCTCACATCTGAGTTAGCACCAGGAACTTCAGTGACGAGCGTATTGGCTGCTGAAAAGGAGCTAGACATTGCTGGGGAATTGTTAAGGTTAAGGGATCCCACTGCAGGATTATTAACATGGTCCACTTGGGCCTGTTTAGAAACCTCCTCCTTATCTCCAGAGTCCCGGCCCAAAATCTCATCTAGGGAAAAAGGATCACTGCTTCTGGCCTTTTCCTAGGCCTAGGAGACGAGATACCCACTAAATTGGCCCAATGGTCAGAAAAGGCTGGCCCACCTCTATCTCTGGACCCCCTGTTAGCCTCAGGAACGCAAAAAGAGTACCCCACATTAACTCCCTGACTGTTGGCATTCTCTGTCCTCCTCGGTAACCTCCCCACATCCACGTGCGCCGACTCCCCCGAAACCCCATGCAGATTCTCATGACGACTGTTCACCTGGCTCGTCGTATCGCCTTCCTTACCGATCCCCTCTTCGGCCACCGGAATAGACCATGCCTTCGCCGGAGAAATAGCATCACTACACGGCGACCCACTGACCCTGAACACATCTTCTTCCAGAAAATCTGGGATCCAAGGATCAGAATCCTCAGTCACCCACACCCTGTAAGACTTATCCTGCCAACTAAGATTGAGAACACCCGAGATCCGATTCCCACAGTCAGTCAGGATTCCCAAGCGGTCCGAAGTGAGGTCACCATCCGTATCTGACTACTGCGATGGCTGCACCACCCTACCATATTTCCTTCCTATAGAATCAAAAAGCTCCCTGGACAGAAGATGAGGTGGAACACCAACCACGTTGATCCAGGCTAGCCGTTCATAAGGCAAAGACTGGCCCAACCAAAAATCACACGCTGAAAACCAGGCTCCCCACACCTGCTTGTTATCGGCCAAACGTCTCGCCTCAACTTCAGATTTAAAAGACACCAAAACCGACATGCCACCCAGATATTGAAGAACCGTATCATGGTAACCCGCGTCCCACAGACTTTTGTTAAGAAATCTTAAGGAGTTAAAATTCACAGCTCTGACCACCAGCGCCTTCCCCACCCTATCTGAGAATGAACTCACCGAAGGGTTGACGATAATGGTGTCCTCATCCATCACCGGGGCAGTCCTTCCTAGAAGAATATCCGTGAAAGAGTGACCTTTCCTTACCTCCTGGAAAACCTTTGCAGGCATCGCACCTAATTTCACACCATTGAACTTTCCTTTCGCACCCCCTCTATCGCCTTCTGGTCTCCCCTCCACCTTCCGGCCATCTCTAACCCTTTCGTTCTCCACCGCGAACCTAGCCAAATTCACTAAGAGTTTGTTACCTCCCAGCTTAATCTTCTTCAGACTCTCCTCCAATTCTAAAAGATTCTTGACACCTTTAAAGCTGACAAACCCAAAGATATGCCCCTCCTTGTCCCTCTTCTTGGCAATAAACGCACCTGCGATCTCCCCAAACCTCCTGAAAGCGTTTGCAAGGTCCCAAGGCCGACAACCCTGAGGAATGTTAGAGACAAAGATTTCAGAATCTGTGGATTGATCGGCCCTCCATCTCCCATCCCTCTTTGATTGCCTGGAAACTCCCATTCCCCTTCCTCTCTCTCACTCTCCATAAGACAAAATCTTCATCAACCGGGAGAAATCCAAAGACTATATGAGCATTCATGCCCATGCAAACGTCGAAAAGAATGGAACATGGCATATTCCATCCATTATTTTACTTAACATTTAAGTATTTATGTTTCTATTGATGAAACAACTTTGTAGTCATTATTCTTAGTGATTTTTACAACAAGATAACGGATGTATTATATATATATATATATATATATATATATATATATATATATATATATATATATATATATAGGGTAGGACTAGATACAAAACCCTATCTATATAAAAAACCCTAGAAAACCCAACCTCCCGACATTTTTTTTTTGAAAAAAATAACACATGTAATATACATGTTTTTAAGAGTTTTGGGCCAAAAAAATCAAAAAAGCGCCGAAGGGATAATTTAAAAAAAAAAAATTCAGCAACTTTCAGCATTTTTGTCTAACACATATTAGGCACTGAATTTTGTTTATTTTTTTTTTAAAAATCCCTTCGGCGCTTTTTTGTTTTTTTTTGGCCCAAAACACTCTAAAACATGTATATTAGATGTGTAATTTTTTTCAAAAAAAAAAAAAAAATGTCGGGAGGTTGGGTAAAAATGAGGGGAGATTTGGGTTTCCAGAGTTTTCTAAGAATTTTAGGGTTTTTTGTCTAGCATTACCCTATATATATATATATATATATCCTATATATATATATATATATATATATATATCACATATACGTGCGTGTTTGCGAATTAATGATCTAGATAAAACGCCGATGCCAGAAAAAAAAATATAAAGATTAAATAGGTTCATTTAAAATTCGATCGCACGTTAAAGTTCTCAAAAATCGCCAAATCACGTAACGTGATTCAAGTAGACGTCCCTAGGCTTTCCAAAAGCCTAATTAAGTTAATTTGTGCCTTAAACACTATTTATTATCGCCTTTATCGTTTGTTAATCGCGTAATTAGAAGACGTTAATTACCGGTTGTCACAACATGCGCGAAGCATGTCTTCAAGGGTTTGAATGTTCATTCACTATGGCCGTCAGTTTGTGGATGGAAGGCCGTACTTAGATCTAGGCGAGATCCAAAGGCCTGTTGAAAAGATTTCCAAATTCTCGATACAAAACGACCGTCTTGGTCTGAGATTATCGAAATAGGCACTCCATGACGAGCCACTATTTCCTTAAGGTATAGTTCAGCAACTTCTCTGTACTATCCTATAACACCTCGTAAAATCACGTCCAATGATGTATTGACACGTGTAATAAACCCTAATGAAGTCAAACATTGAATTTAAGGGACTAATTTTTCGAAAAAAATCGAAAACTTTGATTATGAAAGGACTGGAAGTGTTAACATACCTAAAATAAGTTTCGGAATAACCTCGTATGGTATTTATATTCACAAATGAGCCACTTGTTGATCAAGTCTAACTGTTTGCGTAATTAATTGAAAGTTTGCGCAATAAAGGGTTAAAAGCGTCAACATGTTAATTCTTACCTCTGAGTGACCTTTTAACAAACCGGGAGCTTCATGATTTTTAATTTTACTCTCGGGAATGCCAATTAATGGCCGTCTAAGGTTTTTATGCCTTTAAGTGACGTTACGCGCAACTTTGCAAGTTTAAGGGGTTAAAAGTGTCAATATGTTTAATTATACCTCTGAATGACCTTTTAGCGAACCCGAAGCATCGTGATGTTTAATAATACCCCAAGAATGCCTAATATGGATTAGATAAGGATTCAATGCTGTTAAACGATGATATGCGCAAGTTTGCGCATTAGAGGGACCAATTGCGTCAAACTGCAAAAGTCTATCTATTCTTATGGTATCGAACCTTCCGGAATATGATCATAAGTTAAACATGCCCTAAATATCCTTTACATAGCTTATAAATAGGCTTAGAGGTGTTCGGTGCGCAAAAGTAAACTTATTTGATCAACAGGGACTAAAAGCGTCAAAAAGTGCATAAGTTTGCATTTTCGCGCATATCTTACGTTCTGAATATACCCGGACATCCAAAAATTTATGTAAGCCTTAAAATATTTTATTTTAGTGTTTGGCTTGATAAAATTTCATTCGTCGTGTAATTTGGTTCGTTTTTCGCGTCCATCCGTGTTTCGTCGTAATTAACCGAACAACGTGACCGTACGACCAAACGAACCGACCTCCGACATGTTTTTGAGCATGTTTCATGTTCCCTATGTTTAGGCATCATTGTAGAGCCTTAAAAATGATTTAACATGCCTTAAATGTGTCGGAAATGACATTTATCAAGTGCAGGGGCCAAACATGTCAACAGAAGAAAGTTTTGGTGAGCTGGTCTGGTCCTTACGGACCGTATGCCCATAATCTTGCGGTCCGTAAAGGCTGCCCAGAATCAGAGAACTAAAAACCAGCTTGGTTTGCCTCCTTGCCTCACACATTTGATTCTATGGATCATTTGATGGTTTAGAAAACTGGTTTTACACCTGTTATGATCTTGTTAAACCTCCCTACACTTGTCAATCATCCAATCACACTCCAAACACTATAAATAGAGGTGAATTCATTCCAAGAATTCACACCATTTCCTTCATTCTTGCTCTCCTACTCAAATCTGAGGGTCCTGACCTTAGGGAACCTCCTTTTGAGTGATCTTCTGTCTCTTGGAGCTTTTGTAAGTGTCCTTCCTTGCTTTGTTCATTTTATTTGGCTCTTAAAGCCGAAAAGTCAAACGTTTCGATAAACACTTTGACTTTTAGCTAGACCTTGTATGGTCAAGCCATGGTTCACAACGAACATGGCTACGTGATCGTAATTAGGTAGGTGTTAAACCCTCAAAAGGGCACCTCCTAATTACCACATTTACTTAGTTAATTGTCGGGTCAAAGTAATTAAAATAAAAAGTCAAGGAGTCGATTTTTAAATAAAATTCATAGCTAAAGATGTAAAGGTAGTAAAATCAGTTTTGTCACTTTAATAACTTGGTAAGTATTAAGTGAACATGTCTAGGCATGTTCAACCCGACAATTCTAAGTTTAGGCTCGGTTCGGAACCGAAAGTCGCAAAAGTTGACTTTTGCTTTAACTTTCAGTTCTGACCCGAATTAGCTTAGTTTGATTATGCCTTAGGGTTCCTTTGTGACCATATTATATGTTAGTATAACCCCCTGAAGTTATACTACTTGGTCCTTTAGAATTAGAGTTCATATGCATGTTTCCATGATATGCTTAAAGTTGACTATTATGCCCTTTTGATGTTAAAAGGAGATTTTTGGAAATGTGAAAGGACAAAAACCTTTATTACTGAATTATAAACATGTCCATAAAATTTCACATCAGTCCGTGGTCTAAAATGGGAGGTATGCGCGATAGCGTAAATTAAAAGCTTTTTATTAATTAAACGGCATTTTCGGCATAAAGCCAATTTAAACCTAAATTTTGAAACCAAACTTTCTACCCACTGATGTAATATAATATTTAGGGATTTTTGAAATTTTTATAAAATTTTAAACTGATCATAACATAGAGATATCGCATAGACTCGGTAATTGACGATAATGCCCTTTTCGCTAATAAAATGAGTTTTACACATCCTTTACATACCAAACCTTTTTCTACTGATTTTATATATTAAATAAGTTATTTTTAAACAGAAAAGGCTGATCAAAACCTCAGATTTTGTTAATCAACCCGGATATCGTCAAATACCGACTTTCATGCGATTTAGGCACACAGTATGGTTTAAAACCATATTTGGCGCCTAAGGCTTGTTACCTACTGATGTTATGAATAAATTTTTATACTTTAACAGTAAATAAAAGTTTTGAACTCAGATTCCAAAAATTAACCCTTAAAGCATATGTGAAATGACTAAAATGCCCATTCGGTGCATAGTTTGGCCATAAATGATAAATTTCACATATGTGAGATATAGTACTGAAATAACTTATTAAAATACGTATTTTTACTAATCATTTTAGACCAGAACCTCAGATTATTATTTAACCTCTTTTATAATCCTAAAAATGACCAAATTACCCTTACGGGGCTTAAATTGATTTTAAATTCGTTTTGGGCATAATGGAAGGTATCCTATTGATATCACAACATATTTAAGGCATATTAATTTATGAAACATGTTCATGACTCTTTTGGTTACCCGTTATGCATCTTTCGCGTTCGGTACGGTTTATGTAACTAGTTTACATAAATTAACCAAAACGGGTCAAACCTTATCATTTTCACTTCAAAATCCAGAATGTGTTTAGTTTGCCCATATTATACAAGTCTTCGTAATTGTGGGGTCTGAATCACATTCTAATCCGGTCTGCGCTTAATCTTGCGTTTTGAACCATAAACCTTTCCTTAAAACTAACCGGTCTAAGTTACAACTTAAACAAGACCCATTAGGAATCTAATAGGTTAATAAAACCTTCGTTCCAGATTAAGAGCCCGAGTAGAGGTACTTATGCTTGATGATTAGAATATACGGCTGAGTATAAATTGCATTTTAGCTCAGGTAAATACTTTTAACTTATTTTCCCTTATACGGGCTTGGCGTACGGTATATAAAATACTGCTTGGTCGGGCATTGAATCTTTAATCTTATGAAGGTTAATTTATTGAAATGACCCGTTTAAATTTTTTTGTTTGCTTAAAGCCCTTGGGGGGTTAATGACCATGTCCCGAATATCCTTGGTATCATTCATTGAAATGGCCACGACCTAAGCACGGGGTGTAGGCATACACCTGCCGGTGCATATATATAAAAAGATATAACCGCCTATTCGAGAATAACTCGCCGCGGGATTATATTATGTGGTGTGCCAATTAAACTTTAACCTGGTATTCAGCCCGGGCTACTGAACATATAACGAACATGTAATTCTTTTACAAGTTTATATATAAATAATTATCCCAAGTTATAAAATATTTTGTGCCTTGTGCATTCAAATCAATTTTCTAAAAACATTTTCAAAATTAGTCAGTTAATTGTATTTACCTGTGTAAACTGACGTATTTTTCCAAAAAGATTAAGTGACAGGTACTATACGTAATTGGCTAGGAGCTCAGGGCGTTAATAGGGAATCTTGCAAGTTCTAGATGCCTAAAGTCTGTTGAACAATGTTTCTTTTCTCCTTGATCCGCCTGTGGATCTTTTACAACCGTTTATGTAATACTTAATATTACTCTTCATCGGTTTGTAATGTATTTATCATTTGCTTCCGCTGTGCATTAAATTGTGTTGTTTGACTATGACGATATCAACTACGTCACGATATTGTGACAACTCGAGTTTCCAAGATTCTATCTTCGCATTCAATGCATGTTAATTGTTTAAGTTGTTTGTTTACACAACTTGTTTGCTTTGTAACCGTACACGTTTGTGATATGTTAAATCGTTATGTGACTTTTGTGTCGATATGCTTGGTGATATGATATGTAACATATATGAATAAGTTAAAACCTTAAACTAATTCACCTTGTATAAGCTCGATGAAACCAAGTGTTTCGCCATAAACCACTTCGATGAAACAGGTGTGTTTCGTCACACACACCTCGACGAAACAGGCGTTTCGCCGGCCCACTGTTTCGCCGAAGCCCACTAAGGGCCCAGTACGCTAATGTGGGTATATTTACGTGAAACGGCTTCACTCGTCACACTGTTAGCAAATTAGAAACTCTAGAGCTCTCTCTCCCTACTGACGGCGATCTTGTATTCTTGAAGCCCTTTAGGCCGATCAAGTTAGTATTTTCGTTTATCACGGTTAGTGTTTAAAACTATTGCATGATTAATTGATTGTTATCATAGCTAACCGTTAATCGAAGACACGATTCATCAATGTTATGTAATGCTTGATCTTATGTTTGGATCCCCTTTTTGATTGTTGATGATGATTATTATGATATGTATGAACGATAATGAAACTTATAAACACTATTCGGATTATGTGACGACAAAATGTTGAATCTGTTAATCTTTAGGGTTCTTGTTGTTGTTAGTTCGGATGGGATGTTGTTCAATGAGATAGGTTGATTGATATTGTAAATCTGTGAACTTGTGTTCATGTAATGGTCATTGTATGTTATAGATCGTTTAAGATTAATGTATGGTTCTGTTGTGATTGAGTGAATATCATATGATTGCTGTATGATGATGATCGATGTTAGTGTGTAACAGCTGAGGATGATGGTTAGGGTTCTGGGTAATCATCAGTTACACGACGTAACTGATGCCTTCCGACGAAACCTGATGACGACGAAATGGGTGTGTTTCGCCGATGGAATGCACGATGAAACAGGGAGTTTCGCCAAAAGGGAATTATGACGAAACAGGGCGTTTCGTCTAGTGGGAGTCATGACGAAACAGGGGTTTCGTCAAGGGTTAGACATGCACAGTGAACTCAGTTAAGTCTGTTAAGGGTTAACTGAGTTAGTTAGCTGTTGTTAAATGATAAGCATGACTTGCATGAACATGTATAACTGATAAATGCTATGTGTTAGTTTTTACTTGCATGTACGTGATGATCTTGCCTGTTAGTCGAACATGTAAATGTCAACTGATTTGTGTGTATATGCAACTATAGG
This sequence comes from Helianthus annuus, assembly GCF_002127325.2. NCBI lineage: Eukaryota > Viridiplantae > Streptophyta > Magnoliopsida > Asterales > Asteraceae > Helianthus > Helianthus annuus. The sequence continues at coordinate 120,851,985 of NC_035437.2, forward strand.
CTTTGATTGAATTAATTGTGCACAAGTAATTGAGCATACCGAGCAAACCAAGGTTAGTTCACACTTTCTACAAGGCATGGGATTCCCAAGGGTTGGGAATGGGTAATAAACTAAAACGGAACCTACATATCCTCCTTAGGTAGGATATGTACGGCCATCCTCCTTGGGTAAGATGCCACTATAAATCCTGCGTATTCTCCATGGGTAGAACTACGTATGTTCGTCCTCCTTGGGGAGGACAACAACCTTAACTTACTAGACAAAACTCTATCATGAAGTCCCTCCTCTTTATATCGACTTAATCGCCGAGGCCGATGGCAAGCGGGTCATTAGTTAATAGCGCTATTAGGTTTAACAAACCTCATACCGTATCGCTCGAACGGGCGTGTACTAATGGACTATGGCAAACTGTCAGTGATGATAGACACTGATGTAGGGCACAACTTATATTTCGTTAGTAGTCGATATGGTATGGTCTAGTGGTTCACAGGGGAAGCCCCCCACTGATTATGGTTATGGTTTGGGAAACAAAAGTACTGGTTAACTCGTGGTTTATGAAACAGCTTATGATTTCAAAACAAACTGGTAAAACTGAACAACCAACTGTGAACTCGCTCAACTTTGTTGTTGACTCGTTGTTACATGCCTTGCAGGTCGTTAGGTTCTCTTGGAGCTTGCACGAGGAGGCGTGGACGTTGTGGGACATGGCTAGCCTTATGCCATGTTAAACATTTATTACATTTTGAACTTACACGTTGGTTTTAAACATTTTGCTTCCGCTTACAACTTAAACTATGTTTTGTTTGGACACCAATTATATTGTGTTTGGGTTTTACATTTATTTATATGTTATGTTTAATATGATTGGTGGCTTGATCCTGGTCAGTCACGCCTCCAAGCGGTGATACTCCGCATGTGGATTTTGGGGGTGTGACAGATTGGTATCAGAGCCATTGGTTATAGTGAACTTGGTTTTAAAAAGGGGAAAAGCTTTTTGGTAAAACCAGACTATAACCTGTACAGTGCTCAACGATCCACAACGACGCTTCGCTCCACGTGCAAGGCTCAACATCCTAGGTGGTATAGTTTATGTTTGTATTGCCTACTTGCTAGTTATATAGTACTTTGCTCATGGTATGCTTAGATAAACGTAACAACTATTGTTTGAGAACACATGTGTGCTTACTCTCTTCTGTCATCGCACTTTCGCGAACATCTCTCACTCATGTTTCCTTTGATATGAAGATCATGAGTGGACGCATTAACCTAACTCAAGCCCAGCTAACGGCTCTAATTAATGAACAAGTTACTGCAGCACTAACAGCCGCTCAGGCAGGAGGTATAACCTGCCATTGCAACTTACTCTAGGATCTTTAGATCCTACTCTCGTAAACCAGCACTTGTGTTTAACTTTGTCTCTTCTTACGCACACGACAGGTCAACATGCTCAGCCTCCTGCATGTACCTTCAAAACTTTTATGGACTGTCGACCTACTACTTTCAGTGGCACAGAAGGAGCTGTAGGCCTCCTCCATTGGTTCGAGAAGCTCGAGTCTGTTTTCGAGATGTGTGAATGCCCTGAGGCTCGTAGGGTGAAGTATGCTACTGGTACTCTGGAAGGTATAGCGCTCACGTGGTGGAACGCTCAGGTTCAAATGCTGGGGATTGTTGCTGCTAACGCTACCCCATGGAATGATTTCAAGGAACTGATCAAGGAAGAGTATTGTAGTCACGACGACATCCACAAGCTAGAGGTGGAGTTTTTCAACTTAAAAATGACGGGGTCAGAAATCGAAGCGTATACGAAAAGGTCAAACGAGCTGGCAATCTTGTGTCTCACTATGGTAGACCCTCCCATCAAACGCATCAAGCTGTATCTCAAGTGTCTTGTTCCAGAAATTCAGAGTCATGTGACCGCGGCTAATCTTGGCACCATCCAGCAAGTCACTCGACTTGCTCATCATCTCACTGATCAGGCAGTGGAACAGAACAAACTGCCCAAGCGTATTGGTACTACTGCTACAGTCACAGCTACTTCTGATACCCCAGTGACAACAAGCGCAAATGGGATGGAGTCTCAAGCAAGGGTTCAACATCGGCTCAGTCTCAGTCTCAGTAGCGAAAGACTGACGACTACCAGAGTCCCGGTTAGTAATCATCTGGTAGTCAAGGGCTGGGTGGATACAGGGGAAACCACCCCAAGTGCAACCGATGCAACAGGCATCACAGTGGGTAGTGCAACAAGGGTCGTTGTCTAAGGTGTAACAAGTTTGGTCATGAAGCGAAGGATTGTAGGGGCCCACGACCTGTGGATCAGAATCGTCAACAGCAACAGCAAACACCACAGAATCAGTCGCAGCAGCAGCAGGGTAACAGGGGATGCTTTCAGTGTGGTGCTGAAGGTCACTTCAAGAGAAATTGTCCTCAGTTGAACCAGAATCAGAATAACAACAACAATCAGGGGAACGGAAGCAACAATGGGGGTAACAACGGGGGAAACAATGGAAACAATGGCGCCCGGGGCCGTGCGTTCGTGATTGGACAGGGTGATGCTAGGAATGATCCCAACGTCGTGATGGGTAATTTTCTACTGGATGACTTTTATGTTAATGTTTTGTAACACCCCGAAACTATAAAACTTTATATTAGAATTATAAAGTATAAATAAACAAAGAAATTACTAACTAGAAATTTTAACCTAGTTAGTTACAAGTCTAGAAACAACTTAAAGGAGGGTTAAATGCAACTAAACTTAATGTTAACCTAAGTGAGGGGCTTAAGTTGAACAAATTGAAACTTAAGCTTAATTAAGTTAGTAAAACAAACCAAACACCCCCAAAAGGAGGTGTCTGGTCGAACAAGCACGCCAGGGGCGATCCCCACTCTCTCAAAACCCTAGCTTCACAAATTTGATCAATTGAAGGTTAATCCTTGCCCCAAATTGAAATCTGAACAGAGATTCGTGATCCTCATCACAAGGGGGTTACAAGGTATGTGAAATTTCATGAAATCTCTCAACTTGAATTTCTCATGTAATTGGGAAAATCTGAATTGTTAGTTGCATGTGTGTCTTATGATGATCTAGGAACAACTATAGTTTCTAAGGACAAACCCTAGACAAACACAAGCTGAAATTATGTGAAATTTTAGTGGAAACTATGATCACCATTGTAGGTGATTAGTGAAACTATGTGTAAATTGATAAACACTAGTAAATTGACTATTTTGAAGTGATTTCAGGAATTTAGAAGTTAACCATCTTGTAAAGTGTTGATTGAGATGAAATTAGGGCTAAATGATAAGCTAGAAACTTGTCATATAATCATGTGGAAAATCTGCCCTTAAGGTGTTTGTAAAAATGCCCCAAAGAAGGCTTATAATAGGAATTTAAAGATTTAACGCATAATTATGATGTTTCGGTGTGCTATGCGAAATAAGGTTAAAGAAGAGTTCTAAACATGTCTTGAATTGAACTCTATAGGAAAGGATACCGGAACGTCAAGTGAACAAGCTGGTGGTGATTTGCGGTTGAAGGGTTTGCTCTAAAGGTATGTAACTTGACCCGTTACATTAAGTAGATTGGATGATTATTAAATGCGTAATTGGATTTTAGAATAAGAGTTATTTTGAATTTAAGCTGTGATGTCGCTATATTGAATAATGGATCAAATTGGTTGGAACTCGTTGGTAGTCGTCACAATGGAGGATTCCTTAGACGAGCCAAACGGGTCGAATAATCAAGTACGGCATGGTTAACGCTCAGGATTAAGATGGATTGAATCTTTGATAATGGATAATATATAACATATTAGAATTGTGAGATTTAATGTATTGGCATCCTAGAAACTGAAATCCGAGAGTTGGGTTTTAGTGTAATGACCAAACCAAACAAAAACATGAATTTCCAAGTACTACCGTAAGTTACGGTGGTATCGTAACTTACGGTAGAGGTCAGGAACTTACGGTGGTTCACTCCTGTTTTACGGTGGACCAAAAGATTTCCAGGACTCACCGTAACTTACGGTGACACCGTAAGTTACGGTGGAACTAGAAAAACTTTTGTTTATTTTATTTATCTAATATTTGATGTCGGGTCTCATGTTATGTGTTGTATAACAATGTCAAAACTAATATTTTAACGGTTTTGATCCTAGGTGATGAGGTGAATCTTATGGATGACGGTCAAGCAACGTAGAAGAACCGAACACGACTTTTGAAGCTTCCGCAATGTTTTAATCTTACTTAGACTTTGTTCACGGGTTGTAAACAATTTCTTAATCAACTTTTAAAACGTTCCAACTTAGTCATTACTTGACTAATGTTGATGTACTTATGAACTCCATTAAGGAATGTTTTGTTACGTAACCAATATTTTAGTTGAAATGGTGTATTTTATTTCTAAAATCAAGTGAAAAATTTAAGGGTGTTACAAGTTGGTATCAGAGCCTAAGGTTGTCAACAAAGTGTTCGGTTCAAGCTTGATCGATCGTCCGGTAAGAATTAACTTTTTGTTAATAAATTATGTATTATGTAAAGAATGAGAAATGAACAAATATGCATGAAAAGAGCGAGTAAGCTCATTCAAATACAAGAAATGCAAAAAGCAAGAACGATTAAATCAAGTTGTGAACTTGATTGAATCAAAAAGCAAGAACGATTAAATCAAATTGTGAACTTGATTGAATCAAAGCAAGAACGATTAAATCAAGTTGTGAACTTGATTGAATCAAAGCAAGAACGATTAAATCAAGTTGTGAACTTGATTGAATCAAAGCAAGAACGATTAAATCAAGTTATGAACTTGATTGAATCAAACAAGTAAAGGATGTGGTATAAATGGAATGTTTAACAACCTATGTAAACATTTCAGAAATAGAGATGGCAGATGGAGGTAATGATGATGCGGTGCTAAGAGTCACTGAACAAATGAGGGAAGTGATTGCCGAAGAGGTTGGAAAGGCGATCGAAAACAGTTTGTCGGGCTTTATTGATAAAATTCAAAACACAGTTTTATCAATGGTAGAAGATAGAATCAAGAAATTAGAAGATGATTCAAATTTAGCAAAGGAAAAGCATGGAGGACGAAAGCCTTGTTCATACAAGGAATTCATGGCTTGTAAACCACCAATATATAATGGGGAAGTTGACCTAATAGTGTGCCAAAGATGGCTAAGTGATATCGAAGGGGTATTCGAGAGGACCCATTGTGACGTAGATGACTACCTAGCCTATGGTACGGGTCAACTAAGAAGTCAAGCGAAAGATTGGTGGGATAACAAAAAGAGAGAGATCGGTATTGAAGCTGCTAAGGTCATGACTTGGGAAGAATTCAAGACGCCATTTCTTAAGCATCATAGCCCCAAAGCGGTTATGAATAAAATCAAGGAAGAGTTCATGCAACTTAGGCACAAGAGTGAGACCATAGACAAGATTACGGCAACGTTTATGGATAAGATGAAGTTTTGTGACGATCTAGTGACGAATGAAGAACAAAAGATATACTACTACCATAACATGTTGAGTGCCGAATATAGGGAATTCATCACCCCTTCCAAATACGAGACCCTTACCGAGATCATAAATGCTGCTCGGGAAAGGGAGATCGAACTGAAAAAGAGCATTGAAAGGGGTGAACGGAGAGCACAAGATGTAAACCCAAGCCCTACTAAGAAGGCACGAACAAACGAAAGCGCAAAGAAATCTGATACGAAAGGCGGGTCGCCAAGTTGCAGGATCTGCGGGAAGGGTCATAAAGGCGAATGCCATTACAAGGATAAGCCTTGTCCCATATGCAAGAAAACGGGACATATGGCTATATCGTGCCCGGAGAAAGTGACGGTTTGCTACAATTGTTATCGAACGGGTCACAAGAAGTCGGAATGCCCGGAACTGGTTGGAAAGAAGGATGGGCAGGAACCGAAGGGTGAAGCCCCGAAAGCAAAGGCAAGATCTTTTCAACTAACCGCCGCAGAAGCAAAGGTTGAACCTGACGTGGTCTCAGGTATATTTGCTGTAAATTCAATTCCTGCACACGTGTTGTTTGATATGGGTGCGAATAAATCCTTTGTATCATATGGATTTATTCGACATCCTTCATTTGTTCTAACAAAATTACCTGTACCCTTAGAAGTAGAGATAGGTAATAACAAGAGCTTTATTGTTTGTGATGTATGTAAAAACTGTAAACTGAGCATTGACGACGAAGAATATTTGATAAACCTAATCCCGATGTCAATGGGAGAATTTCAAGTAGTCGTTGGGATGGATTGGCTATCTCAATACCATGCAAAGGTAGTGTGTTTTCGTAAAGAGATAAAACTAACATCTCCGAGCGGGAAACATGTCACCATTTATGGCGAAAAAGGAGGCAACCCTATAGTATGCTCAATGTTGGAAGCTCACAAGCTTATGAAGCGGGGATGCAAAGCATTCATAATATAGCTAATGAGCCCGAAAAAGAATCATGAATGATTGGAGAGGTACCGGTAGTGCGAGATTATGAAGATGTGTTTCCGGAGGATTTACCGGGGATACCGCCTGAACGGGAAGTAGAGTTCGGGATCGAATTGATTCCGGGCGCGAAACCCGTGGCAAAAGCCCCGTACCGACTCGCCCCGTCGGCATTACAAGAGCTGATGTCCCAAATTCAAGACTTGCTTGATAAGGGATTCATAAGGCCGAGTGTGTCACCTTGGGGCGCACCGGTATTGTTCGTGAGAAAGAAAGACGGGAGCATGCGCATGTGTATCGATTACCGGGAGTTAAACAAACTCATGGTAAAGAACCGATACCCGCTCCCGAGGATAGATGATTTATTCGACCTGCGAACTGGTTTTCAAAAATTGACCTTAGATCGGGGTATCACCAATTAAAGGTCAAAGAAGAAGATGTGCCGAAGACGGCTTTCCGTACGAGATACGGACATTACGAATTTCTCATAATGTCATTTGGGCTGACGAATGCACCCGCGGCTTTCATGGACCTCATGAACCGGGTTTGCAAACCAATGTTGGATAAGTCGGTCATCGTATTTATCGATGACATCTTGGTGTATTCGAAAAGTGAAGCGAAGCATGCACATCATTTACAAGAGGTATTGGAGACACTTAGGAGAGAGAGGTTATACGCAAAATTCTCTAAATGTGCCTTTTGGCTACGAGAGGTACAATTTCTTGGCCATGTCATAAGCGCCGACGGAGTATTGGTGGATCCGTCCAAGATCGAGGCTGTGTCAAAGTGGAATCCCCCAAAGAACCCTTCGGAAATTAGAAGCTTTTTGGGGCTCGCGGGATACTATAGGAGATTCATTAAAGATTTCTCCAAGATTACGTCACCGCTAACAAAGCTAACGCGAAAGAAAGAAAAGTTCATTTGGGGTGTCGATCAAGAAAAAGCGTTTCAAACGCTAAAAGAAAAGTTAACTCAAGCTCCGGTATTGACATTGCCGGACGGAGTTGAAGACATGGTGGTTTATTCGGATGCTTCATTATCAGGGCTAGGTTGCGTGTTGATGCAACGGGACAAGGTAATAGCCTATGCCTCGAGACAGTGGAAGATACACGAGAAGAAATATCCCACGCACGATCTCGAGTTGGCAGCGGTGGTATTTGCATTAAAAATATGGAGGCATTACTTGTATGGGGTAAAGTGCACTATATTCACCGACCACAAAAGCTTGAAATACTTCTTCGATCAGAAGGAGTTAAATATGCGACAAAGGCTATGGCTGGAAACGGTGAAAGACTACGATTGTGAAATACATTATCACCCCGGAAGGGCTAATGTGGTGGCGGATGCTCTGAGCAGAAAAGCGGACTATGTCCCAATACGAGTAAGATCGATGCAACTCGTGGTGACCTCGGGTATACTTGAACGTATTCGAGAGGCGCAATTAGAAGCAATGAAAGAAGAGAATTGGAAGAAAGAAAGAATAATAGGTCAGTTGAAAGATTTGTCGGATGGGAATAACGGGTTGAAGACTCGATCCGGAAGGATATGGGTCCCATATACCTGTGGAGTGAAGGCACTTCTACTTAATGAAGCTCATAAATCCCGTTATTCAATTCATCCGGGTGCGACCAAGATGTACAATGATTTGAAACAAAACTATTGGTGGCCCGGAATGAAGAGGGATGTGGTGAGGCATGTGGAAAAATGCTTGACATGTTTACAAGTCAAGGCGGAACACCAGAAACCATACGGCAAACTACAACCGTTAGAAATTCCGGTTTGGAAATGGGAACATATTACAGTGGACCTATTAACCAAGTTGCCTAAGACGAATCGTGGTTTTGATGCCATATTGGTAGTGGTGGATAGATTGACGAAAAGTGCTCACTTCATTACGATTCGCGAGACTTATACGTCAGAAAAGATGTCAGAAGTTTACACTAATGAAATAATAGCACGTCATGGAGTGCCGGTATCCATCGTGTCTGATAGGGATACCCGGTTTACTTCAAATTTCTGGCGGGATTTCCAAGAGCAAATGGGAACCAAGTTGTTCATCAGCACTGCGTACCATCCTCAAACGGATGGACAGAGTGAAAGAACAATACAAACGTTGGGAGATATGCTGCGGGCTTGCATTATTGACTTCGGAGGTAGTTGGGATGTCCATCTACCCTTGGTCGAATTTGCATATAACAATAGTTATCACGCGAGCAATAAGATGGCCCCGTATGAACTGTTATATGGCAGAAAATGTCGAACTCCGGTATGTTGGGGAGAAGTGGGTCCACGAGGGTTAGCACCTACTGATATAATCTGAACTACGAATGAGAAAATTGACATAGTTCGGGCACACTTGAAAGTGGCTCAAGACAGGCAAAAGGCATATGCGGATAAAAGGAATAGGCCAATTGAATTTCAGGTTGGCGACATGGTTATGCTAAAAGTTTCCCCATGGAAGGGCATTATTAGATTCAGAAAAAGGGGGAAACTAAGCCCTAGATTTATTGGGCCATTCAGAATCACTGAACGGGTTGGTAAAGTAGCTTATCGTCTTGAATTACCCGAAGAGTTGAGTGGGATTCATAGCACATTCCACGTGTCACATCTCTGAAAATGTTTGGCCGACGAAACTGCTCATATCCACTACGATGATATCGAGGTGGATAACAGCCTCAACTATGCAGTAAAACCAATTGCGATTTTAGATCGTAAAGAGAAAAGTTTGAGGAACAAGGTGATTAATCAAGTCAAGGTCAAATGGGAGCACAGGAAGGGTTCGGACACTACGTGGGAGTCCGAAGAGGAGATGCGACGTCTCCCCACTACACTATTTGGTACGTACTTCGGTTTCGAGGACGAAACCCTTTTAAGGGGGGTGGACTTGTAACACCCCGAAACTATAAAACTTTATATTAGAATTATAAAGTATAAATAACAAAGAAATTACTAACTATAAATTTTAACCTAGTTAGTTACAAGTCTAGAAACAACTTAAAGGAGGGTTAAATGCAACTAAACTTAATGTTAACCTAAGTGAGGGGCTTAAGTTGAACAAATTGAAACTTAAGCTTAATTAAGTTAGTAAAACAAACCAAACACCCCCAAAAGGAGGTGTCTGGTCGAACAAGCACGCCAGGGGCGATCCCCACTCTCTCAAAACCCTAGCTTCACAAATTTGATCAATTGAAGGTTAATCCTTGTCCCAAATTGAAATCTGAACAGTGATTCGTGATCCTCATCACAAGGGGGTTACAAGGTATGTGAAATTTCATGAAATCTCTCAACTTGAATTTCTCATGTAATTGGGAAAATCTGAATTGTTAGTTGCATGTGTGTCTTATGATGATCTAGGAACAACTATAGTGTCTAAGGACAAACCCTAGACAAACACAAGCTGAAATTATGTGAAATTTTAGTGGAAACTATGATCACCATTGTAGGTGATTAGTGAAACTATGTGTAAATTGATAAACACTAGTAAATTGACTTTTTTGAAGTGATTTCAGGAATTTAGAAGTTAACCATCTTGTAAAGTGTTGATTGAGATGAAATTAGGGCTAAATGATAAGCTAGAAACTTGTCATATAATCATGTGAAAAATCTGCCCTTAAGGTGTTTGTAAAAATGCCCCAAATAAGGCTTATAATAGGAATTTAAAGATTTAACGCATAATTATGATGTTTCGGTGTGCTATGCGAAATAAGGTTAAAGAAGAGTTCTAAACATGTCTTGAATTGAACTCTATAGGAAAGGATACTGGAACGTCAAGTGAACAAGCTGGTGGTGATTTGCGGTTGAAGGGTTTGCTCTAAAGGTATGTAACTTGACCCGTTACATTAAGTAGATTGGATGATTATTAAATGCGTAATTAGATTTTACAATAAGAGTTATTTTGAATTTAAGCGGTGATGTCGCTATATTGAATAATGGATCAAATTGGTTGGAACTCGTTGGTAGTCGTCACAATGGAGGATTCCTTAGACGAGCCAAACGGGTCGAATAATCAAGTACGGCATGGTTAATGCTCCAGATTAAGATGGATTGAATCTTTGATAATGGATAATATATAACATATTAGAATTGTGAGATTTAATGTATTGGCATCCTAGAAACTGAAATCCGAGAGTTGGGTTTTAGTGTAATGACCAAACCAAACAAAAACATGAATTTCCAGGTACTACCGTAAGTTACGGTGGTACCGTAACTTACGGTAGAGGTCAGGAACTTACGGTGGTTCACTCCTGTTTTACGGTGGACCAAAAGATTTCCAGGACTCACCGTCACTTACGGTGACACCGTAAGTTACGGTGGAACCAGAAAAACTTTTGTTTATTTTATTTATCTAATATTTGATGTCGGGTCTCATGTTATGTGTTGTATAACAATGTCAAAACTAATATTTTAACGGTTTTGATCCTAGGTGATGAGGTGAATCTTATGGATGACGGTCAAGCAACGTAGAAGAACCGAACACGACTTTTGAAGCTTCCGCAATGTTTTAATCTTACTTAGACTTTGTTCACGGGTTGTAAACAATTTCTTAATCAACTTTTAAAACGTTCCAACTTAGTCATTACTTGACTAAAGTTGACGTACTTATGAACTCCATTAAGGAATGTTTTGTTACGTAACCAATATTTTAGTTGAAATGGTGTATTTTATTTCTAAAATCAAGTGAAAAATTTAAGGGTGTTACATGTTTTATTTGATTCGGGTGCCGATACCAGTTATGTGTCTCTAAAAGTTAGTCAGATGTTAAAGCGTGTCTCAACACTTTTGAACACCAAGCACATGGTAGAGCTAGCAAATGGTAAAAGTTTAGAGGCCACACACGTAGTTAAGGGTTGTAACCTCATCTTAGCTGGTCAGACCTTCTCTATCGACCTCATTCCTATTGTTTTGGGTAGTTTCGACATTGTTATTGGTATGGATTGGCTATCTCAACATCGAGTAGAGATCCTCTGTTAGGAGAAGATCGTCCGCATTCCTCGTTCAAATGGAGAACCTTTAGTGATTCATGGAGACAAGAGTGGTGCCGTGGTGGGTATCATTTCTTTTCTTAAGGGCCAGAAGTGTTTGCGAAAGGGCCACACTGATATTTTAGCCCTTGTTACTGACATCTCGAAGAAAGAAAAGAAGATCGAAGATATCCCGATTGTGCGTGATTTTCCTGAGGTATTCCCCGAGGAATTACCTGGTCTCCCACCCTATCGTCAGGTTGAATTTCAAATCGAGCTAGCCCCGGCGGCAGTGCCAATAGCTTGAGCACCTTATCGTTTAGCTCCATCAGAACTTGCAGAACTGTCCACGCAACTACAAGAGCTCTTGGATAAGGGCTTTATTTGTCCTAGCTCTTCACCTTGGGGAGCTCCAGTATTATTTGTGAAGAAGAAGAAGGACGGTACCTTCAGAATGTGTATCCACTACCGCGAACTCAACAAGGTGACTGTGAAGAACCACTATCCACTCCCACGCATTGATGACTTGTTCGATCAGCTGCAAGGGTCGAGCTACTATTCGAAGATTGACCTGAGGTCAGGTTACCATCAACTGAGAGTCCGAGATGAGGATATCTCTAAGACAGCGTTCAGGACTCGCTATGGGTATTACGAGTTCCTGGTTATGCCTTTTGGATTGACAAATGCGCCTGCAGTCTTTATGGATCTTATGAATATAGTGTGCAAGACTTACCTGGATAAGTTTGTTATTGTATTCATTGACGACATCCTGATCTACTCTAAGAGTCAGGAGGAGCATGAGCGTCATCTGCGACTTATTTTAGAACTTCTTCGAACAGAACAGTTGTACGCAAAGTTTTTCGAAATGCGACTTTTGGCTTCGTGAAGTCCACTTTTTAGGCCACGTGGTAAACAAGGATGGGATTCATGTTGATCCATCGAAGGTAGACTCAATCAAGAACTGGCCTGCACCCCGCACACCAACAGAAATCCGCCAATTCTTGGGTTTGGCGGGCTACTACCGAAGGTTCATCAAGGATTTCTCCAAGATTGCTCAACCTCTCACCTCGCTAACGCAGAAGGGCGTCACTTATCATTGGGGTAACGCACAGGAATCAGCATTTCAGCACCTAAAGGATAGACTATGCAGCGCACCTATCCTCTCATTGCCAGAGGGCACAGACGATTTTGTGGTTTATTGTGACGCGTCAATTCAGGATCTTGGGTGTGTGTTGATGCAACGGGATAAAGTCGTTGCTTATGCGTCGCGCCAACTTAAAGTTCATGAAAGGAACTACACTACACACGATCTGGAGCTGGGAGCTGTTGTTTTCGCGCTTAAGATATGGAGACATTACCTGTACGGTACCAAGTGCACCATTTACACCGGTCACATGAGTCTCGAGCATATCTTCAAATAGAAGGAATTAAACATGCGACAACGTCGATGGGTCGAGCTCTTGAATGACTACGAATGCGCGATCAAGTACCATCCGGGCAAAGCTAATGTTGTGGCTGACGCCCTCAGTCAGAAGGATACTACACCTAGGCGTGTGCGAGCGTTACAACTCACCATTCAGTCTAGTCTTCCTTCCCAGATACGAGATGCTCAGGTAGAAGCATTGAAACCAGAAAACGTCAGGGCTGAGGCCCTACGCGGATCAAGGAAACGGTTAGAACAAAAGGAAGACGGCGCCTACTATGTAACAGGACGCATCTGGGTCCCGCTCTATGGAAAATTACGTGAGCTTGTGATGGATGAAACACATAAGTCTCGTTATTCGGTACATCCTGGTTCGGATAAGATGTACCACGACTTGAAGACCACGTACTGGTGGCCTAGCATGAAAGCTCACATAGCAACCTACGATGGCAAATGTTTGACTTGTGCGAGAGTCAAGACTGAATACCAGAAACCATCGGGCCTACTCCAACAACCAGAGATACCACAATGGAAATGGGAGCAAATTTCTGTGGATTTTGTTACTGGTCTGCCTAGATCTCAACGTGGAAATGACACTATTTGGGTGATAGTGGATCGATTGACTAAGTCTGCACACTTTTTGGCTATCAAAGAAACAGACAAGTTCTCTACTTTAGCAGACGTTTATTTAAAGGAAGTGGTTTCGAGGCACGGGGTGCCAACCTCTATTATTTCCGATCGTGATGCGCGTTTTACTTCCGATAAGCAATGCACAAGTCCTTTGGCTCACGTTTAGATATGAGCACCGCTTATCATCCACAGACGGATGGGCAGTCTGAACGCACCATTCAAACCCTTGAATACATGCTCAGGGCATGTGTGATTGATTTTGGTAATGGCTGGGAAAAACATCTCCCGTTGGTGGAGTTTTCGTATAATAACAGTAACCACACTAGTATTCAGGCCGCTCCATTTGAGGCATTGTACGGGCGTAAATGCCGATCACCTCTTTGTTGGGCAGAGGTGGGTGATAGCCAGATCACGGGTCCAGAACTTGTAGTGGACACAACAGAAAGGATTGCACAGATACGACAACGAATGGCGGCAGCTCGTGACCGTCAGAAAAGCTACGCTGATAAGCGCAAGAAACCACTCGAGTTCCAGGTTGAGGATCGAGTGCTACTCAAAGTGTCACCCTGGAAAGGTGTAGTTCGTTTTGGTAAACGAGGTAAACTTAACCCACGTTACGTTGGACCATTCGAAATCATCAAGAAAATAGGCAAGGTGGCCTACAAACTGAACCTACCAACAGAACTCAGTGGAGTTCATAACGTATTTCACGTGTCAAATCTGAAGAAGTGTCTGTCAGATGAGACCCTTATAGTTCCTCTTAAGGAGCTCACTATAGACGACCAGTTGCGATTCGTCGAGGAACTAGTAGAGATTACTGACCGAGATGTGAAAGTTCTCAAGCACACCAGAATACCTCTTGTTCGAGTCGTTGGAACTCCCGTCGTGGCCCAGAGTTCACCTGGGAACGAGATGACCAAATGAAACTCAAGTATCCCCAGTTGTTCGGCAACAATGCAACTACTACTGAGGCTGAAGCTACTGCTGAATTTCGGGACGAAATTCCAAATCAACGGGGGGATGATGTGACACCCCAGGAAAACCAGTAAATCGCGCAACCTAACTAGCTTCCTCAGTAACTGCATGCTAAATTTCGGGACGAAATTTCTTTCAAGTTGGGGATAATGTGACAACTCGAGTTTCCAAGATTCCATCTTCGCATTCAATGCATGTTAATTGTTTAAGTTGTTTGTTTACACGACTTGTTTGCTTTGTAACAGTGCATGTTTGTGATATGTTAAATCGTTATGTGACTTTTGTGTCGATATGCTTGGTGATATGATATGTAACATATATGAATATGTTAAAACCTTAAACTAATTCACCTTGTATAACCTCGACGAAACCAAGTGTTTCGCCATAAACCACTTCGACGAAACAGGTGTGTTTCGTCACACACACCTCGACGAAACAGGCGTTTCGCCGGCCCACTGTTTTGCCGAAGCCCACTAAGGGCCCAGTACGCTTATGTGGGTATATTTACGTGAAACGGCTTCACTCGTCACACTGTTAGCAAATTAGAAACCCTAGAGCTCTCTCTCCCTACTGAAGGCGATCCTGTATTCTTGAAGCCCTTTAGGCCGATCAAGTTAGTATTTTCGTTTATCACGGTTAGTGTTTAAAACTATTGCATGATTAATTGATTGTTATCATAGCTAACCGTTAATCAAATACATGATTCATCAATGTTATGTAATGCTTGATCTTATGTTTGGATCCCCTTTTTGATTGTTGATGATGATTATTATGATATGTATGAACGATAATGAAACTTGTAAACGCTATTCGGATTATGTGACAACAAAATGTTGAATCTGTTAACATTTAGGGTTCTTGTTCTTGTTAGTTCGGATGGGATGTTATTCAATGAGATAGGTTGACTGATATTGTAAATCTGTGAACTTGTGTTCATGTAATGGTCATTGTATGTTATAGATCGTTTAAGATTAATGTATGGTTCTGTTGTGATTGAATGAATATCTTATGATTGTCGTATGTTGATGATCGATGTTAGTGTGGAACGGCTGAGGATGATGGTTAGGGTTCTGGGTAATCATCAGTTACACGACGTAACTGATGCCTTCCGACGAAACGCTGATGATGACAAAACGGGTGTGTTTCGCCGGTGGATAATCACGACGAAACGGGTGTGCTTTTCCGATGCGATGCACGACGAAACAGGGAGTTTCGTCAAAAGGGAATAATGACGAAACAGGGTGTTTCGTCTAGTGGGAGTCATGACGAAACAGGGGTTTTGTGAAAGGTTAGACATGCACAGTGAACTCAGTTAAGTCTGTTAACGGTTAACTGGGTTAGTTAGATGTTGTTAAATGATAAGCATGACTTGCATGAACATGTATAACTGATAAATGCTATGTGTTAATTTTTACTTGCATGTACGTGATAATCTTGCCTGTTAGTCGAACATGTGAATGTCAACTGATTTGTGTGTATATGCAACTATAGGCTTTGATTGAATTAATTGTGCACAAGTAATAGAGCATACCGAGCAAACCAAGGTGAGTTCACACTTTCTACAAGGCATGGGATTCCCAAGGGTTGGGAATGGGTTAATAAACTAAAACGGAACCTACATATCCTCCTTGGGTAGGATATGTACGACCATCCTCCTTGGGTGGGATGCCACTATAAATCTTGCGTATTCTCCATGGGTAGAACTACGTACGTTCGTCCTCCTTGGGTAGGACAACAACCTTAACTTACTAGACAAAACTCTGTCATGAAGTCCCTCCACTTTATATCTACTTAATCGCCGAGGCCGATGGCTAACTCGTGGTTTACGAAACAGCTTATGATTTCAAAACAAACTGGTAGAACTGAACAACCAACTGTGAACTCGCTCAACTTTGTTGTTGACTCGTTGTTACATGCCTTGCAGGTCGTTAGGTACTCTTGGAGCTTGCACGAGGAGGCATGGACGTTGTGGGACATGGATAGCCTTATGCCATGTTAAACATTTATTACATTTTGAACTTACACGTTGGTTTTAAACATTTTGCTTCTGTTTACAACTTAAACTATGTTTTGTTTGGACACCAATTGTGACAACTGTGCTCTGTAATCTCTGTACGATGTAAAACAATGTTGATTATTAATAAAACAATGTGCTTTGGTGTTATTATATGTGTTTTGATGTATTATGTGTGTATTTGTGTTTGGTGATTTTTACAATTCGATTCGATTACAATTTCAAGCTCTAAATCGCTTTCTGGAAGGTTATACGCGCACTAGTGCGTAAATATAACCAGTTTAATGCAACAAACACTCCGGAATAGTGAAATAGGCTTAACATACCTTAAATAACCTCACATAACTTAGAAATAAGTTTTGGATGGTTCGGTGTGTTAAAATCAACCTTGTTCGATCGCAGGGACTATTTGTGTCAAATTGCAAAGCTACACCGATTTGAGTAGTAACGAACACTCCGGGACTTGATCATAAGTTAAAAATACCCTAAATAACCTTTACATAGCTTAGAAATAGGCTTTGAGGGGTTCGGTATGCTAAAATAAACCTTATTGATCAATAGGGACTAAAAGCGTCAAAAATGCACAAGTTTGCATTTTCGCACATATCTTACCTTCTGAATATATCCGGACATCCAAAAATTTATATAAGCATTAAAATATTTTATTTTAGTGTTTGGTATGATAAAATTCCATTCGTCGCTTAATTTGGATCGTCTTTGCGTTCGTTACGACTTCCGTCGTAATTAAGCGAATAACGCAACCGTACGACCAAACGAACCAACATCCGAGATATTTTTGAGCATGTTTTGAGTTCCCTATACTTTAACTTCATTTTGGAGCCTTGAAATGGGGTTAACGCGGCTTAAACGTGTCAAAAATGGGCCGAAATGCATATTTCACAAGTTCAGGGACTAAACTGCAAATTCTGAATACTTAGCCAAGCGGGGCACGTAAGCCCATATGCACATCTTACGCGGGCCGCGTGAGTTGCCCAGTAACAGAAAACCAGTTACTGAAATAGCAGCTGGTTTGCAGGGTTTTTGGACATGGTTTTGATCATTCTATGGGCCAATTTTGATGGTTTTTGAGAGCCCATGGTATCCAAATACCATGTGCCCACTTGTACGGATGAGATCAAAGCTCAATCATCGAGAAACGATCCTAACGGCTCTTGAAAATCTATAAATACCAACTTGATTTCACTTGCATTCCTCACATTTGATCTGATTCTTGCTCTCTTAGTGGAAGTATTTGCTTCCTACCTGAGAGTGAATCGGGTCAAAGCTTGCGGGGACCTTTTGTACGTATTCCTTCGTTCTTTTCTTTCGATCCTATCGTTAAAGTCAAACTATGTTTGACTTTCTGCTTTGACCAGTTTATGGTCAACACGAAGTTCGTTTGAACTTCATAACGTGAGCGTAATCACGATGGTTATAGTCCCTAGTGACTATACCTAGTGATTACCACGTTATCTAGGCTCAGTGACGAGTCGTAGTTTTGGCCAAAATGCGTTTCTCGCGTATTTTGTAACTAAACTACTCTAGGATATCAAAACCGTTTGTTTTGATATCAAAACCTGTTTTCTAACTTAACTAAACATGTTTCGACATGTTTAGCTCGTCACTTGTTAGTTTAGTGCTTGTGTAGAGTCGTAAGTCAAGCGGACTAAACACCCGCTTAGACTTTCGAACACGACCCGTTTGGTCGATCATTAGGATCCGACCAAACATGTTTTGTGACCATAGTAGAATAGGGAATAACCTTCCGAGGTTATACCTTATGGTCACTTAGGTTTGATTAGTCGCATGATGAATAGTTTATATGCCCTTGGTAAATTACCAAAATACCCTTTTCATACATAATTGGTAATTAAGCATAGGTAACCTAAACTTTTGACAAATAACTGATTATGTAACATAATTAAACATGAATGGGCATATAATACTTGTCATAGGACTAGTTAGACGTCTCGAATGCGCTTTTGCGCGCGCGACGCGTTAAAGTAGCGTAAGCTACCTTAATGGGCCACGATGGGTCGAAAGCACTTAGGTTAGGTTCCGATTTAGAATGTAGGCTTTGTTAAACCATATCACATGAGTTCCAACACTCATTTGGTTTACAAGACCTCATTCTGTCCGATCTTCCGATTTAGGCGTTTATTGTTTAACCAGTGGTTCGATTACTAGGTGCTACTTGATTCCTTTGGTTTGCTTGAGTTTGCTTGAGTTCTATTGATCGAGGATACTTTGCACTACATGTGAGTACATAGTTCCCCTATTTTACTGTTTTTAAATGTTTTGGGGTGATACATATGTACGAAATGTTTTCAAGGTTTAAACGATGATTTCAAAGACGATTAAAACGATTTTTACTAAACTAAGAACGATTTCGATAATGTGAACGAACTTGTTGGTTGTAGTTACAGAACGAATGGCATTCATTAGCATTGATCAAGCCGACCAGTATTAGGTTATGGTACCATAGGATCTGACCAATCCCGTTACTTTACTACACCCATGGTTATGTGTGGGGGTTGTGGGTAGCGACTGAATCTGATGTTTGTTAACTTACCCTTTGGTGGGTTGTTAATACGAGAACGAGTTGAACGATGGACGAGTCACAAAGGTTTGAATGTTATTAACGAGACGACCATATATAAGTTTTCACAATTAAAACGAGGACGATTTAAACGATCTAAACGAGTAAACGATTTGGGAACGAGCAAACGATTTGGGAACGATATGGGAACGATTTGGGAACAATTTGGAAACGATTTGGAAACGATGTTAAATGATTTTGATAAACGATTGGTTTTTGGTTAAGTGTATAGATAACGAGACGGGGGTAATATGGTGAAAACATGGTAGATACGCCGCTGGTACTTCTTATATATAAGTGTTTTCAACATATTGCATATTGTGGCGTTATTTAGTTCACTTGGGTAAACGATTTTGAAACGGTGTCACACGAACGATGTTTTCTAAAGGATATAAATCATACGAGCTTTTAACGAATTTTTACAAGATGTTTTACAAGTTGGTTTTCTAAAACAAATGTTTTTGGGTTAAGAATCATGGCTATGAGGTTTTATAAACTATAACCCGCTTGATTTGAGTTGGTAAATAAAGTTGCAATATTATACTCTTTTCAAAACAAAGTTTTAATAAAGGATTGCAACATTTAAACTAGCCATGAATCCGACACTCCTATAAAACCTATGTACTCGCCAGCATTTCTTTGCTGACTAAGTTTTTACATATGTTTCAGGTGTTGATGCTTGATCGATTTCTAGGATGCATGCGTCACATAGGATCTGGACGAGGCCTTAGTGACATAATAATAGTGATAGACGATGTAAAACTTGTTTATTCTATGTTAAGACAATGCAATGTTTAATATTATCAATAAAACAAAACACTTTTTGTATCCATGGTTATGAAACGATAGCTTCTGTTACAACACTCCCCGACGTTTATGCCACGGTTTGTTGTCCTACGTGGTCGGGGTGTGACAGAAGAAGTTGGTATCAGAGCCAATGGTTATAGGGAATTAGGTTATTAGTAATGCTTTGACCTAGACTATAACTTTAGGTGTTTAGATTTTAAAACAAAACTGTCACCTATCCTTAGGTGATAACCACAACGAGAACACGAATCCGAATCTGCTTCGAAAATTAATCATCCGTTCTAGGATGATTGATTACTAGGTTTTGAACCCTCTGTTTTATGGTTTTGAACCCTTCCAGTTTGATTCATATTTGGCTTAGTTCCTTTTGAATTTTCAAAATTTTGTCAAAGTTTGGGTTAAAATAATGTGAACATGTGCAAACTGGAAGAGTGAATGCCTGTACCCTGAGTTTTCAGTCTAAGGCTAGAGTGTTCGTATAAATCCACATAATCAGACCAGTCACTCTTACCTGGGAACTCTTGGGGTGAGTGTTCACTTATAGGCGAGCATGTCTTCGCGATGCATTATTTTGATTCATTTACTTTGATTAGTCACTGCGTGTCGTTTATTTGTTCGAGGTAACAAACAAAAGATCGCCTTCCTTGTGTTTTGTCGATACATCTTTTGCTTTTCCTAATTATCAACCTTACTCGTTTCTCATATTTCCTTGTTAGACAATGCCTCCACGACGTGAAGCACAGTCTTTCACCATTGAAGAAATCGCAGCCCTGGTCTCTCAGCAAGTGGCTGCTGTGCTTCCCGGTGTTGTAACTCAAGTTCACGAGATATACAACAATAACAATAATAACAACAACAATGCGCAGTGTAATTTCAAGAACTTCAATTCTGCTAAACCTCTAAAGTTTTCTGGGTCGCAAGGAGCAACTGCGCTCCTACAGTGGTTCGAGAGTATTGAGAACACATTCAGGCATGTGCAGTGTCCGAATGCACGTAGGGTTGAATTTGCTTCAAGCGTGTTTGAGAAGCGAGCGCTTACCTGGTGGAATGGTATTATGCGCGATAGGGGTGCCGAAGTGGCGTTGGCACAAACATGGGATGAGCTTTGGGCTCTCATGATGAGAGAGTTCTGTCCCCGTCACGAGATTCGAGCTTTGGAGCAAGAGTTTGACGATTTAAAACAAGATGGGGCTGAGCACCGTGCGTACATGGATCGCTTTGAGGAACTCAGTCTATTGTGTCCCACCAAGGTTACCCCACCAGACAAAGCAATCGAAAGATATATCGATGGTCTACACGATTCTATGCTGGATATTGTGACCGCTGTTAAACCCACTACCCTTCGTCAAGCGATCGAGTTATCTGCTACCCTGACTGAATCCCAAGTCAGGAAGGGTAAACTCACCCGCAAGGGTGACAAGAAGAAATCGCCTGATTCTGCGAAAGACAAGAAGAAGGGTAAAGGTAAAGAAGGTGAGTCGTCGAAGAAATCAAGGAAGCGAAAGGGTGCACAGAACTTTACTGTTACGACACAGACTGAACAGAACACACCGGCTCAACCTCCTGCGAAAAAGGCGTATGCCGGTACCGCACCTCATTGTGCTCGCTGCAACGGTCATCATGTTGCACAACAAGCTTGTAAGCAATGCACGACGTGTGGTAAACTTGGGCATTTAGCCAATGTTTGTCGTTCAGGACAAAATCAGGTTGCCCAGGTTCATGCTCCGGCACAAGTGAATGCTGCTAGATTCCCACCGGGTTCATGTTTTAATTGTGGAGAGTTTGGCCACTTCCGCAACAACTGTCCGAGGTTGGCAAATGCTAATGCGAATCCGAATGCGAACGTCAACGCCAATGTGAATCCTGCTCGAGGGCGAGCATACAATTTGAATGCAAACGAAGCAAGGGCTGACAACGAGGTTGTCAATGGTACGTTTCTTGTTAACAATCAACCCGCATCTATTCTTTTTGATTCTGGTGCCGATCGAAGTTTTGTTTCGTTATCTTTTGAACCTTTTCTTGCGATACCTAGAACTAAATTGAGGAAACCCCTATCTGTCGAAGTTGCTACTGGTAAACCTCTTGTTCTCGATTCTGTTATTCGTGATTGTCAGTTGAACCTTGATAACCACCTTTTCCCTATTGACCTCACGCCAATGCAACTTGGAAGCTTCGACATTATCGTTGGAATGGATTGGTTAACCAAACACCACGCTGAGGTGGTTTGTTTCGATAAGATTGTTTGTTTTCCTTTGTCTTCTAGCGATATTGTGGAGGTTCGTGGCGAGAAACCTTCAGGTGGATTGAAGCTTATGTCATGTATGGAAGCCCAAAGGTATTTGCAAAAAGGATATGTTGCCTTCCTGGCACATGTCACCGAGGGGAAAAGCAAAAGTAAGAGTATTCAGGATATTCCGATTGTTCGGGATTATCCAGAGGTGTTTCCTGATGAACTGCCTGGTTTGCCTCCAGTTCGTCAAGTTGAGTTTCATATCGACCTTGTACCTAATGCCAACCCGATTGCGAAAGCACCTTACCGTCTTGCACCATCAGAGATGCAAGAGTTATCGAAACAGCTTCAAGAGTTATCTGATAAAGGATTCATCCGTCCGAGTTATTCACCTTGGGGAGCTCCTGTCCTCTTCGTGAAAAAGAAAGATGGGTCTTTTCGAATGTGTATCGATTATCGTGAGCTTAATAAGCTTACCATCAAGAATCGATATCCCCTACCTCGAATTGATGATCTCTTTGACCAGCTGCAAGGTGCTTCATGTTTTTCTAAGATCGATTTGCGTTCTGGGTATCATCAACTTCGTGTTTTCGAAGAAGATATTCCCAAAACTGCCTTCCGCACAAGATATGGGCATTACGAGTTCACAGTCATGCCTTTCGGCTTGACAAATGCTCCAGCTATCTTTATGGACTTAATGAATAGGGTCTGTAAACCTTATTTAGACAAGTTCATTGTTGTGTTCATCGACGATATCCTCATTTATTCAAAGACTCGAGCCGATCACGAGCAACACCTTCGCTTAACGTTGGAACTCCTTAAGAAGGAACAACTTTTCGCTAAATTCTCCAAGTGTGAATTCTGGCTTAAAGAAGTTCAGTTTCTGGGTCATATAGTCAACGAGCAGGGTATTCATGTGGATCCATCCAAGATTGTTGCTATTAAGGATTGGAGTACGCCAACGACACCTACAGAGATTCGATCTTTTCTTGGTCTTGCTGGTTATTATCGTCGATTCATTTCTAATTTCTCGAAGATTGCGGTTCCACTCACTGCTTTGACTCAGAAGAATAAGCCTTTTGAGTGGGGACCCAAGCAAGAAGAAGCGTTCCAAACGCTGAAGCAAAAGTTATGTAATGCTCCTGATCTATCTCTGCCCGAGGGAAACGATGATTTCGTTGTCTAATGCGATGCATCCAACCTAGGCCTTGGTTGCGTCCTCATGCAACGAGGTAAAGTTATTGCATATGCATCTAGACAGCTGAAAATTCACGAGAAGAACTACGCGACTCATGATCTTGAGTTAGGAGCTGTGGTTTTCGCGCTTAAAATCTGGAGACACTACCTCTATGGAACGAAGTGTGTGGTTTTCACAGACCACAAAAGTCTCCAGCATATTCTTAATCAGAAAGAGCTGAACATGAGGCAACGACGTTGGGTTGAACTCTTGAACGATTACGATTGCGAGATTCGCTACCATCCTGGTAAGGCGAATGTGGTAGCCGATGCGCTTAGTCGAAAAGAGCGAGTCAAGCTTCACTCTGTCCAAGCTCTATCCGATATACAATCTCGTGTCCTTCAAGCTCAGCGATCCTGTGTGATCAAGGGTTTATTGAAAGATGAGCTACCGCTTCAACTTGAGCTTAAGCTCGAAAGGAAAGGCGATGGTTTACTCTACTTCAAGGATCGTTTGTGGATTCCGAAACAGGACGATCTTCGCACCCTAGTGATGGACGAATCTCACAAGTCTCGATATTCTATCCATCCAGGTGCTGATAAAATGTACAAGGATCTTCGTACTAAGTTTTGGTAGCCTGGTATGAAGAAAGATGTTGCCTTGTATGTATCGAAATGCCTAACTTATCTCAAAGTCAAGGCTGAACATCAACGACCTTCTGGTTTGCTTGTACAACCAGAAATACCGGTTTGGAAGTGGGAGAGCCTTGCGATGGATCTCATCACTAAGTTACCACATACATCTAAAGGTCACGATGCTATTTGGGTTGTCATCGATCGATTAACGAAGTCAGCTCATTTTCTTCCGATTCGCGAGGATCTATCTGCTGATAAACTTGCAAAGATTTATGTTGATGAGATTGTCTCACGACATGGTGTTCCTTTGGATATCATTTCCGATCGTGATGCTCGATTTTCATATCGTTTCTGGAAGACCATGCAATCTGCTATGGGAACCCAACTAAATCTAAGCACTGCTTATCATCCCCGAACAGATGGACAATCCGAGAGGACGATTCAAACTTTGGAGGATATGCTTAGAGCATGCGTGATAGACTTTGGTGGCAATTGGGATTCTCATCTGCCAATGATCGAGTTCTCTTACAACAATAGTTATCATGCTAGCATTAATATGGCACCATTCGAAGCTCTCTACGGTCGAAAATGTGGTTCACCTGTCTGCTGGAACGAGACCGGTGAAGCTCAGCTTACTTGACCTGAGCTCGTTCTAGAAACAACAGATAAAATCAAGAAAATTCACGATAATCTTGTGACAGCTAGAAGCCGTCAAAAGAGTTATGCGGATATGCGACGCAAGCCCTTAGAATTTCAAGTCGGAGATCGTGTCCTTCTCAAGGTTTCACCTTGGAAAGGAGTCGTGAGATTTGGAAAGAAAGGAAAACTTGCACCTCGATATGTGGGACCATTCAAGATTGTGGAAAGAATTGGGAAAGTTGCCTATCGATTAGAGCTACCTCCAGAGCTTGGAAATATTCATCCGACTTTTCACGTGTCCAATCTGTGAAAGTGTTTAGCTGATGCTGATCTTCACATAACTCTCGACGAGATCCAAATCGATGAAACGATGCACTTTGTCGAGAAACCCGTGGAGATAGTGGACCGTACATTCAAGCAGTTGAAGAACAAACGGATTCATCTGGTTAAAGTTCGTTGGGAGTCCAAACATGGCCCAGAATTTACTTGGGAACGTAAGGATCAAATGATGACCAAATATCCGCAATTGTTTTCACAAGCTTCCTCTAGTTAAAATTTCGGGACGAAATTTCCTGAAGTAGGGGAGACTGTGACAACTGTGATCTGTAATCTCTGTACGATGTAAAACAATGTTGATTATTAATAAAACAATGTGCTTTGGTGTTATTATATGTGTTTTGATGTATTATGTGTGTATTTGTGTTTGGTGATTTTTACAATTCGATTCGATTCCAATTTCATGCTCTAAATCGCTTTCTGGAAGGTTATACGCGCACTAGTGCGTAAATATAACCAGTTTAATGCAATAAAACACTCCGTAATAGTGAAATAGGCTTAACATACCTTAAATAACCTCCACATAACTTAGAAATAAGTTTTGGATGGTTCGGTGTGCTAAAATCAACCTTGTTCGATCGCAGGGACTATTTGTGTCAAATTGCGAAACTACACCGATTTGAATAGTAACGAACATTCCGGAACTTGATCATAAGTTAAACATACCCTAAATAACCTTTACATAGCTTAGAAATAGGCTTTGAGGGGTCCGGTATGCTAAAATAAACCTTATTGATCAATAGGGACTAAAAGCGTCAAAAAGTGCACAAGTTTGCATTTTCGCACATATCTTACGTTCTGAATATATCCGGACATCCAAAAATTTATATAAGCATTAAAATATTTTATTTTAGTGTTTGGTATGATAAAATTCCATTCGTCGCTTAATTTGGATCGTCTTTGCGTTCGTTACGACTTCCGACGTAATTAAGCGAATAACGCAACCGTACGACCAAACGAACCGACATCCGAGATATTTTTGAGCATGTTTTGAGTTCCCTATACTTTAGCTTCATTTTGGAGCCTTGAAATGGGGTTAACGGGGCTTAAACGTGTCAAAAATGGGCCGAAATGCATATTTCAAAAGTTTAGGGACTAAACTGCAAATTCTGAATACTTAGCCAAGCGGGGCGCGTAAGCCCATATGCACATCTTACGCGGGCCGCGTGAGTTGCCCAGTAACAGAAAACCAGTTTCTAAAACAACAGCTGGTTTGCAGGGTTTTTGGACATGGTTTTGATCATTCTATGGGCCAATTTTGATGGTTTTTGAGAGCCCCTGGTATCCAAATACCATGTGCCCACTTGTACGGATGAGATCAAAGCTCAATCTTCGAGAAACGATCCTAACGGCTCTTGAAAATCTATAAATACCCACTTGATTTCACTTGCATTCCTCACATTTGATCTGATTCTTGCTCTTTAAGTGGAAGTATTTGCTTCCTACCTGAGAGTGAATCGGGTCAAAGCTTGCGGGAACCTTTTGTAAGTATTCCTTCGTTCTTTTCGTTCGTTTCTATCGTTAAAGTCAAACTGTGTTTGACTTTCTACTTTGACCAGTTTATGGTCAACACGAAGTTCGTTTGAACTTCAGAACGTGAGCGTAATCACGATGGTTATAGTCCCTAGTGACTATACCTACTGATTACCACGTTATCTAGGCTCAGTGACGAGTCGTAGTTTCGGCCAAAATGCGTTTTCTCGCGTATTTTGTAACCAAACTACTCTAGGATATCAAAACCGTTTGTTTTGATATCAAAACCTGTTTTCTAACTTAACTAAACATGTTTCGACATGTTTAGCTCGTCACTTGTTAGTTTAGTGCTTGTGTAGAGTCGTAAGTCAAGCGGACTAAACACCCGCTTAGACTTTCGAACACGACCCGTTTGGTCGATCATTAGGATCCGACCAAACATGTTTTGTGACCATAGTAGAATAGGGAATAACCTTCTGAGGTTATACCTTATGGTCACTTAGGTTTGATTAGTCGCATGATGAATAGTTTATATGCCCTTGGTAAATTACCAAAATACCCTTTTCATACATAATTGGTAATTAAGCATAGGTAACCTAAAGTTTTGACACATAACTGATTATGTAACATAATTAAACATGTATGGGCATATAATACTTGTCATAGGACTAGTTAGACGTCTCGAACGCGCTTTTGCGCGCGCGACGCGTTAAAGTAGCGTAAGCTACCTTAATGGGTCACGATGGGTTGAAAGCACTTAGGTTAGGTTCCGATTTAGAACGTAGGCTTTGTTAAACCATATCACACGAGTTCCAACAATCATTTGGTTTACAAGACCTCATTCTGTCTGATCTTCCAATTTAGGCGTTTATTGTTTAACTAGTGGTTCGATTACTAGGTGCTACTTGATTCCTTTGGTTTGCTTGAGTTTGCTTGAGTTCTATTGATCGAGGATACTTTGCACTACATGTGAGTACATAGTTCCCCTATTTTACTGTTTTTAAATGTTTTGGGGTGATACATATGTACGAAATGTTTTCAAGGTTTAAACGATGATTTCAAAGACGATTAAAACGATTTTTACTAAACTAAGAACGATTTCAATAATGTGAACGAACTTGTTGGTTGTAGTTACATAACGAATGACATTCATTAGCATTGATCAAGCCGACCAGTATTAGGTTATGGTACCATAGGATCTGACCAATCCCGTTACTTTACTACACCCATGGTTTTGTGTGGGGGTTGTGGGTAGCGACTGAATCTGATGTGTGTTAACTTACCCTTTGGTGGTTTGTTAATACCAGAACGAGTTGAACGATGGACGAGTCACAAAGGTTTGAATGTTATTAACGAGACGACCATATATAAGTTTTCACAATTAAAACGAGGACGATTTAAACGATCTAAACGAGTAAACGAGTAAACGATTTGGGAACGATATGGGAACGATTTGGGAACGATTTGGAAATGATTTGGAAAAGATGTTAAACGATTTCGATAAACGATTGGTTTTTGGTTAAGTGTATAGATAACGAGACGGGGGTAATATGGTGAAAACATGGTAGATACGCCGCTGGTACTTCTTATATATAAGTGTTTTCAACATATTGCATACCGTGGCGTTATTTAGTTCACTTGGGTAAATGATTTTGAAACGATGTCACACGAACGATGTTTTCTAAAGGATATAAATCATACGAGCTTTTAACGAATTTTTACAAGATGTTTTACAAGTTGGTTTTCTAAAACAAATGTTTTTGGGTTAAGAATCATGGCTATGAGGTTTTATAAACTATAACCCGCTTGATTTGAGTTGGTAAATAAAGTTGCAATATTATACTCTTTTCAAAACAAAGTTTTAATAAAGGATTGCAACATTTAAACTAGCCATGGATCCGACACTCCTATAAAACCTATGTACTCGCCAGCATTTCTTTGCTGACTAAGTTTTTACATATGTTTCAGGTGTTGATGCTTGATCGATTTCTAGGATGCATGCGTCACATAGGATCTGGACGAGGCCTTAGTGACATAATAATAGTGATAGACTATGTAAAACTTGTTTATTCTATGTTAAGACAATGCAATGTTTAATATTATCAATAAAACGAAACACTTTTTGTATTCCATGGTTATGAAACGATAGCTTCTGTTACAACACTCCCCGACGTTTCCGCCACGGTTTGTTGTCCTACGTGGTTGGGGTGTGACACCAATTATATTGTGTTTGGGTTTTACATTTATTTATATGTTATGTTCAATATGATTGGTGGCTTGATCCTGGTCAGTAATGCCTCCAAGCGGTGATACTCCGCATGTGGATTTTGGGGGTGTGACAGATACTCCCCACCGGGCCCACCGGTAATACGTGGAAATATCGGGGTGTGACATATCCTTCTCCCGTATCGATAGGAAGTGTGCGGACTTGGTTAGTCTGTCGACTATTACCCATATCATGTTGTGTCCTCTGGAGGTCCTGGGTAATTTTGTTATGAAGTCAATAGATATTTGTTCCCACTTCCAAACGGGATCTCGGGTTGTTGCAGCAAGCCCGAGGGTTTCTGGTACTTGACCTTAACTTTCGCGCAAGTTAGGCACTTTCCGACATAAGCAACGATGTCATTTTTGAGGTTTGGCCACAAATAGTACTCCTTCAAGTCTTGATACATCTTGTCTGATCCTGGGTGGATCGAGTACCTTGACTTATGTGCTTCATCAAAAATAATCTCCCAAAGACCACCAATGAGTGGAAACCAAATGCGTCCCATAAAGTACAAAGTTCCATCTTCTTTGGCACTAACCGATTCTCCTTACCCCAGAGAAGTTCAGCCTTGATATGTTCTTCCTTAAGTGCTTCTTGCTGCGCGTCATGAATACGTGCGGTGAGGTTCATTTGAATTGTCATCTCTACAGCTCGAACCCTTAATGTCTTGACTTGTTCCTTTCGACCCAAGGCATCCGCTACAACATTCGCCTTTCCCAGGTGGTACTTGATTTCACAATCACAGTCGTTCAACAATTCGACCCAACATCGTTGACGCATATTTAACTCATTCTGGTTAAATATGTGTTGAAGACTCTTGTGATTAGTGAAGATAGTGCATTGAATACCAAAGAGATAATGCCGCCAAATCTTCAAGGCGAATACCACCGCGCCTAGCTCTAGGACGTGCGTGGTATAATTCTTCTCCTGAACCTTTAATTAACGGGATGCGTACGCGATGACCATTTTCCGTTGCATAAGCACGCAACCCAACCTTTGACGTGAAGCGTCGCAGTATACCACAAAGTCATCGGTACCTTCAGCCAGTGATAAGATCGGTGCATCACATAGTTTATCTTTGAGAAGTTGAAACGCCTCTTCTTGTTTATCGCCCCAATCGAACTTCTTGTCTTTTTGCGTGAGGGAAGTTAGCGGTTGGGCAATCTTAGAAAAATTCTCAATAAATCTCCTATAAAAGCCCGCTAATCCCAGAAATTGTCGTACTTCGGTTGGAGTTTTAGGTGCTTCCCAATTCTTGATTGCCTCTATCTTCGATGGATCTACGTGTATGCCCTTCTCATTCACAACATGTCCAAGGAATTGTACTTAGTGAATCCAAAATTCGCACTTAGAAAACTTCGCGTACAGTTTCTCCTTCTTTAATAGCTCTAAAACGGTCCTCAAATGTTGCTCATGCTCCTCCTGCGTTCGTGAGTATATCAATATGTCATCGATAAATACTATCACAAATTTATCGAGATACGGCTTGCACACGCGATTCATTAAATCCATAAAGACCGCTGGTGCGTTCGCCAACCCAAATGGCATAAAAAGAAACTCATAGTGCCCATAACGAGTTCGGAATGTCGTCTTTGGTATGCTCTCTTCTTGAATTTTCAAATGATGGTAACCAGACCTTAGGTCTATCTTGGAGTAGAAGCTTGATCCTTGCAATTGGTCAAATAAACCGTCAATCCTCGGTAGTGGAAACTGATTCTTGAAAGTGAGTTTATTCAACTCCCGGTAGTCTACACACATCCTGAAAGTTCTATTCTTCTTCTTCACGAATAATACTGGAGCTCCCCAAGGCGAGAAGCTTGGTCTAATAAATCCTTTATCCAACAACTCTTGTAGTTGCGTGGATAACTCTTGCATCTCAGATGGTGCGAGTCGATATGGAGCCTTGGCCATGGGTGCGGCTCCCGGTACCAGGTCAATGAGAAATTCGACTTGTCGTTGTGGTGGTAATCTCGGCAAGTCTTCGGGGAAGACATTAGGGAATTCTTTAACCACATGAATATCCTCAAGCTTCGGCTCCTCAACCTTCTTGTCAACCACATGAGCTAAAAGGCTATACAACCTTTCCGCAAACAATTTTGAGCTTTCATACAACTGATGATCCGCAAGGGCGTGTCACGTTTCTCTCCATGCATGATGAGTGTTTCCTCGTTCGCAAGCGGAATGCGAATAATCTCCTCATGGAAAACAACTTCAGCTCGATTCTCGGATAGCCAATCCATGCCAACTACTACATCAAAGCTACCCAAATGGATGGGTAAGAGGTCGATGCTAAATTTTCGCTCACCAAGCTCGAATAAACACCTTTTAACGACTTCTCCCGACTCAACAAGTTTACCATCGACTAATTCTATCGAGTAAGGAACATCTAGCCTACTAGACTTGACAGCGAATATATCTTTAAGCTCCACAGACATAAAGCTAAAATCGGCACCAGTATCAAACAATATGGATGCGAAATGATTGTTGACAAGAAACGTACCGGTGACCACGTTAGGGTCTTGGCGGGCGTTCCTTGCTCCAATGACAAAGGCTCTTCCCTGAGCGTTGTTTTCCTTTGGGCAGTCTTTCTTGAAATGATCCGTATTGTCGCAACCATAGCATCCCTTTTCTCGTCCATTCCCGTTCCCAGTTCCATTTCGTTTCCCATTACCATTACCGTTCCGATTTCCATTACCATTACCAGCTCCATTCCGGGTTTGGTTTCCATTCCCAGCGCCACCTTCATTTCCCGTTCCCCAACAATTCTCGGTACGATGACCCAACTTTCCACACTTGTCACATTTCACCACACGGCAAGCTCCCAAATGATGGTACTTGCACTTGTCACACTTGGGCAGAGTGCCCTGATAATTTTTAACCCCAGATTCGTTTGCAGCAGCAAAAGTTTTTGCCTCTCGGGGTGGGTTAGTGTCTCGCTTCTTGTTGTTGTTAGGGTTATTGTTGTTGTTACGAGTTCCTTGCTTGAGGTTCCAGTGCATCCTCTTCCTATCACCGGAAGACTCAACATGTGATTCCACTTTCTCAGTTATTTTCAATGACAACTTCTTCATGCTGATTGCATCTTCAGTGAGGCTAACAGCTAGAGTCACAGCTTGCGTGATTGTAGCGGGGTTTGTTGATGTCACCAAGCTTCAGATTTCAGGAGCTAATCCCTAGATATAGAGCTCAATGCGCTTGAATTCTGGCATCACAAGATAGGGAATCACACGCAATAGGTCGTGAAACCTTTGCGTGTAACCCACTATGTCCGCTCTGACCATGGATAAGTTCCAGAATTCGGTTTCCAATTTCTGGAGTTCAGCTCGGGCGCAATACTTCTCCCTCATCCTTTCTTTCAAATTATCCCAAGACAAACCATATGCCGCATCGTCACCTAACGTTTGTACTTGCAGATTCTACTATGTGAGGGCCTTATCAACAAATAGGCCAGTAACAAAGGTAACTTGCTGATCCACGGAGCACTTGCTCATTCGGATGGTTGAATCAGTTTTCTCAGTCCAACGCACGAATGCCACTGCACTTCCAGTACCATCATAGTTTAGTGGTTTGCATTCTAAGAACTGCTTGTAAGTGTATCCTTGAACAAGGTTTCCTTTTGATGAACCTCCATGTCCGTGTTTGCAAGATCCACCCGTGCCGCCACTATGCTCGGCATGATTCGCCTCATACTGGGCGATAGCTTGCGATATTCTTTCTTCACGCAATGAGTTCAGCTCTTCCGCAGTCTTGGGTAGTGGTGGGGTGGTGGTTGATTCATTCCCCGAGTGCGAATCATCCTTCTAGGAGGCATGATCTTCCAAATAACAACACCACAACAATTAGGTGTTTATTAAGTAACCACCATTCTTTTTATTAAATAAATAATAAATGATATATATATATATATACACACACACGCAACCAAACAACCCACCATACATATAAATCAATTCATACAAGAAAAGAGGCATGCATAAATAGATAAATAATAATGTGTCGTACAGATAACACCAAGTTTTTATATATCAAGACAACTTGCTACATAATTTTTTGTAAAGGAAACAATGATGTACTCGGGCTACATCACCCGATCATACAAGTTCAATACATAAAATGGCAAATCTTCCTTCACATATGGTGATCTTGTGTCAAGTGTCAAAACTATTCATGCTTGTAAGTGCATGACAACTCGAAGACCCAACTCGAGCCCATTGGCTCGACGAAGTAAGAAACCCACCTGCTGCTCAAGTGTCAAAACTCGAGCAGCAAGTCCATCAGCTGGCATGTGAGGTCTCGTCATCGGTGGTGTGAACAGGGGTGTATGGAGGAGTAGGGGTGGGGGTAGGTGTAGGTGTAGCGGGGGCGGCGGAAGAGGCATCATCAATCTGAGTCAGAGTCAGAAGATATGTCTATCATAGATATCACCGAGGAGGCGACCTCTAGGATGGCAACTGTTAGGATCTGAGTTTGGTTTTGATTGTGTTTTACGTTTGAATTAAGATGAAGATGAATGAGTTGTGCAGCGGAATTATAATGGAAACAAACTTTGTACACAATCAAACAGGAGAATTGCTTTAATCAAACATTTTCAACAAATAACCGAAAGATTGAATTT
The DNA here is from genome assembly GCF_002127325.2 of Helianthus annuus. NCBI lineage: Eukaryota > Viridiplantae > Streptophyta > Magnoliopsida > Asterales > Asteraceae > Helianthus > Helianthus annuus. The sequence continues at coordinate 120,885,215 of NC_035437.2, forward strand.
ATTTCAATAAACGGTTACAATGCATGAATGAATACAAACTCCCCCTCAGCCTGAGCTCACAGTATTTGTTCGTGCAGGAAGAAGATGGTGAAAGAGCTAATAGAACAGTACAGAGCACTGTTCTATTTATAGGCACGAACAAACCATTGAAGCATCTAAGTTGACGTCACCATGAAAGTGACATCTAACCTCCTAACAAACTCTAACCTCTGATCTATACAACATCTGCTATGCTAACTACTGATATTGCAATACATTACATAAAGTAAAACAAAACTGCTGCTGCATCCTTCCACTGCTGTGAACCCAGCAGTACTTGTCATGATCAGTAGTGCTTGACTCAACGCAGTAGATTGGGCAGCAGGGCTTTAGTTCTTCATCAGTCTTTGTCTTGATCAGTAGTTGTAGGTCAGCAGTTTGTATGATCAGTAGATAGCAGGTCAGCAGATGTTGAAACCACTTTCAAGGGGAGAGACTTGTATGCATAACATCTGCTTATTTTGGATCCACTGACCTGATCCAGTTTTGGCTTTAATTATCTATTCCTCTTATAGGGTTCAATCCCAACAATCTCCCCCTGGAACAGATAATGCCAAAACTCTTCATTATTACAAGATCTTTATTGCCTCATCAACAGTTCCCTTATTTGCCCTTTGAGCTGAAGTTCAAAGGCTAAGGCATCTGTGTCATCATTTTCCCTGCTAAGTGGAAGATCAAGGAGATCCTGCAAATCTTCAAGACTCAGGCCAAGAGCTTGTTCCCTTGATATATTCTTCACTTCTCCACTAGACTTGAGCAATGTCAGTACGTGGGTCTGTTTGTCAGTCTTCCACTTTAGTACCTTTGAGTCTGATGGGTTTCTTGGGAAATTTTTATTGGATGAGGTGTTTGGTGATGCAGGCCTATTCATGACTGTCTGAGCAGTGTTTGCAGATTGTTCCAGTCCAAGATCTTCTTTAATCATTATCTTAATACCCTCTTTTACAAGGTCATCACCAGCCATTAGATCTTGGATTGTTTCAGCACCCAACTGTTTTTGTGACCTTCTTTTAAAGATGGCTGCACCAGCTGGAGCAGTGGATCTCCTGATTTGCAGCTTTGATGGCCCTTTTGAAACCTCTGCTTCAAGATAGTCAGGCTTTTGTGGAACTTTTGGATCTTTCTTTCTTAGTTCCTCCAGCCTTTTGTAGGTGGCCCTGACCCTATCTTCTCCCCACTTTGACACAGAATTCTTTGACCCATAATCAGTTGCTATCAGCTCTTCTTTCATTCTCTTCAACTCTAAAGCTTTGTCAGCTACAAACTTTTGGAATTTTTCAGGAGGAGTATGTTTGACCTTATTTTTAATCATTTCTTGAATCCTGACTGCTTCATTTTCCAGCTCAGGAATGGTCCAGTCTTTGTACATGTATTTCTCTCCTTTGTATTTCTTGTAAGTCATTATGTTATCAATGTAGTCTTTTCTCAGGGTCTCATCTGCCCTTTCTGAGATTTGTTGACATACATTTTTAGCAAATCGCTCCAAAGCACTGACTTGTGAAAGTAGAAACTGATAATTTTGCTGAAATTCTCAATTAGATTTCCCTTGTTTATTCTTATTTGAGATATCCTCTGCTTGCTTAGCCTTGACTTTCAAATATTCTTCAATATTGTTTGGCCTGGGATATCCTTCAACAATGGCAAACTCCTTTTAGCAGGGTCATCCTCATAATAGAAATATTTGATTTCTTCCCTAACTGCTATAAGTTCCAGAGGAAATAGAACACCTGCAGGAGGTAATGGCTTTTGAATTTGAGCTGAAGAGAGAGGAATGGGATTTGGAATTGTGACAAGTGCTAGGGGTTTTGAAGATGTTGGTGGTGGTGATGGAGAATCATCATCTGGTATGATAATCCTTCTCCTTTTTATTTTAGGAGAGGCAGATGATGTTTTGGGTGGAACAGTGGTGGTGATATGAGTGGCAGTGATTTGTGATTGACTAACAATTGTTGAAACAACTGGTGTTTCAACCACTGTTGTCATTACAACAGATGTTGTAACATCTGTTGTCTTCTGCTTTTTGACAGGAGGTGATGGTGGATATGTTGTTTTAGGTGGTGATGGTGGTGGTGGTAAAGCAGTGGTTGTAGTGTGTGTTGAAGTGGTGTGTGTTGTAGTGATAGCAGTTGTTGAAACAACTGAAGTACCAGCAGATGTTGATACAGCAGGAATTTCAGCAACTGTTTGGGTGGAGGTTTGATGTTGGTGGCTTTTGGATGGTGGTTTTGAAGTATGCTTTGTGAGTCTGGATGGTGTGGACTTGGGTTCCCTTACTTTTCTAGTAGGATTTCTTTTTGGCACAGGATTTTGAACATCCTTTAGCCCAGAACAGCCCTGCGCATTCAGCTCCATGTAAGCTCTTTTCTCCTCATTCCACCTTGACATATCCTTTGCCGCTCTATCCCTTTTTACACTTATTACTCCTTTATCTAGTGCATTTTAGGTAACATCAACCTTCTTACTGCCATCTGGCAAGGGGATTTTTCTGAGCATAGAATCCTTTTCTGGCTCAATATACAAACCATTATCAATCCCTTTCTTCTTCCACTCCTGAATTTTCTCCCATTTTTTGGCATTATCTGGGGGTAGTTGATCAATGAATAGAACAGTTGGAGGAGCACTGCCAGTGGTTGTCAATAAATGGGCCATTATAGCCTTGATGTCAGCTTGTGTGTTCCTGAACCTAGACTCCATTGTGTTTCTCAGCTATTGGACATGTTTTTCATGTTGCTGATCAGCCAGTTGTTGTTGTTGTTGGAGAAAAGGTTGAAAGAAGTTCCAGAGCGCATTTGCAATAGATGCTTGTGGAGCAGATGTTTGAGGTGGAACAGTAGGGGATTGCACCTTTTGTACTGTTAACAACTGTTGCAGCATTTCTTTGATCTCTGCAACCGAAGTATCCAGTTTTTCAACATGTTCCGTCATTTCCAGGTACTTTAAACCATCACCCAATTTAGTGGGATCATCTGATTTCCCACTAGCAGTGGTTTTATCAGAGGTTGAGGTAGGGAGTGTACTCCAAACATCAACAACTGATGCCCCTTTTTCTTGGTATTGGGGTCTTCTTCCTTCAACACTTGATAATCTTTTGATGGAACCAGCGGTCAGAACAAACTCACTAGCAGATATCAGAGGTGTTATAGAAGGAATTGCCTCCAAGGAAGTCTTATTGATGTAACCACTGTCCAAGTGTAAACCAGTGGGTTCAACACTTGTAGTGGCTGCTTCACTTGGAATACCACCAAGAGTTACTTGTAACTCAAGGGGTGTAACCTCCTCAGGTTATGTTGGTGGGTTAGCAAAGATTGATGCATCAGGCCCAGTCTGTTGTTGAGGCATATTCTCATGAATAGGTGATTGAGAAGGACTAGGTTGTGCCTGGTTCAAATCAATTGCATCCAACAAAATTTTTGTATTTGAGGTTGGGTGTAGAAAGAGAATTTGCCCCGGGCATTGGGCTGTGGATGATGGAAACAAGTGATTCCAGAGCCATAGAGTGGTGTCCCTTGTTGTACAACCTGTTCTTTTCGAGAAGAAACAGGAGGAGTTTCAGCTATGGTTTGAGATATTTTTACCAACTGCTGTGAGGAAGTAGCAGCAGTGGTTTGTTGTGACTTTTGTGTTGTCACAGGCAGTTGCTCTGGTATCTCATCCTCCAGAGTTACCTTTTTGATGGGTTTGGGGGGTTTTTGAGTTTTCTTTTTCTATGGCTTTTTGGTGATTGTAGGTGTGGGTTTCAAAGCAGTTGTTTTGCTGCTTTGATCACCTTGAGCAGTGGGCTCAGTAGCAGATACCTGAGGAGCAGTGGTAGCTGCTAAATTCTGCTCAGGCACCTCTGCTTGTGTTTTGCAAGGTGTTGACATTCTTGTAAAAGTTTTAGCAGTTAATGTCACACCCTCAAAAATCCACCCGCGGAGTACCACCGCTTGGAGGCGTGACATGACCAGGATCAAGCCACCAATCATATTGAACATGTAATTAATAAGTAAAAGTAATTGTCATTCAACCACCAATATGAAAGGTGTTCAAAATATAAGTATGTTATCATAGTTTAGCGGAAGCATATAAATAAAACCCAACATAATAAAGTACGAAATGTCATAAAGTGTGTTAACGAAACATTCACGATCCGTGCCCACAACGACCTGCTCCTCCTTGTGCAAGCTCCATATGTACCTAAGGTCCTGCAAGGCATGCAGCAGAGAGTCAACAACTAGTTGAGCGAGTTCACAGTTAATGGTTCAGTAATAGTAATGGTATAGTATGTTATCCGTTCGTTCATTAAGTCATATATCGTATTAGTTCGTATCGCAACCCTCCAGGTATGTATGCGAAGTTGAGGGAAAGTTCTCAAGTATTCTAGACTATGTATATTTGTATCGCGGCCACCCTGGCATGTATGCGAAGTTTTAGTATATAGTTCGCGTCCTTTCCAAGGCATGTGTGCGAAGATCAGTCATAATATCGCGGCCAACCCCGGTGTGTGTGCGAAGATCAGTTCAATTAGTATACTAGTCTAGCCGTATCTTATCATTTACCATCCTCACCCTGAGGACCATAAACATCTATCATCTGAGTATGTGCAAATAAATCATCCAATCCCATTCCCACCCTGGGAACCCCATGCCTTGACTGTGTGAACTCACCTTGGTTTGCTCGGTATGCTAAGTATGTGCTCAAGGTAAATCAATCACGTCCTAAGGTATGCACGTATACACAATCAGTTTGTATCCAAGTTGTTCACGTATAGGTATAATCACAGAAGTACTAAACATGTATTCAATGTCATACAAGTCATGCATATCACTTAACACTAGTTAATCAATCTAGTTAACTTCTAACAGAGTTAAGTCAGGTTACTGTGCAAATTATTCAAGTCGGCGAAACACAGGTTGGCGAAACACTATCTTGTTTCGTCGTTCAACCCGTTGACGAAACACAGTTCTGTTTCGTCAACTACCCTTGGCGAAACACCCCCTCTATTTCGTCAAACACCCTTGGCGAAACACTATCCAATTTCGTCAATTATCAGTTACGATTTCAACAGTTACGCAATATCACAGGAAACCCTAATCATGCTAACAGCCGTCAACAATCATACAATCATACAATCATCATCAATCACAGAATCGTCATCTAATCATCGTACAGAATCATCATGAAGAAATCATTCAATACCGCACATCATCATCAAATTAACACATGATTAGCAAGGTATAACTATGTAGGCAGATTCATAACAATTAACGTGTATTTGATCCGTATACATCAATAAGTTTTGCAAACATCAAACCAACACTATAGACCGTAAAACATGAACACGGTCATAATCTAGCATGATCCTTCATGGTTACAAACAAGAACAGTAATGGATGATATAGAAAAGCAATCACACATAGATATACACCAACCGCAACGAACAGGGAAGCAACTAGATCGGTTCGAGACTTCGGAGACACTAGGTTGCCGTCAACAGAGAAAGAGAGCCCTAGGGTTTTTCTGATTTGCTAAAGTGTGTCAGAATGAGCGGTTCCGTATAACCTATAGGCGTATACTGGTCCTGGGCCCTTAATGGGCTCGACGAATCTGATGGGCCGGCGAAACAGACTTTGTTTCGTCGAGATTAAGTTGGCGAAACAGGCTTTGTTTCGTCGAGATTGGGTCATGGCGAATCACTTGATTCGTTGGGTCATGCATTGAACAGTTTAAGGTTTCATGTAATACAACCCAACACAAACACATGCAAACACAATACGTTTTATTATAACACAAGGTATACAGTTACAAGTCAAGCAAGTCAATCAACCAAACAGTAAAGTCATCGTGCATTTAATGCGAAAGTGAAAGTCGGAAACTCGAGTTGTCACATTATCCCCAACTTGAAAGGAATTTCGTCCCGAAATTTATGCGGTTACTGAGGAAGCTAGGTAAGTTGTATCGTTCACTGGTTTTCCGGGGGTGTCACATCATCCCCCTGTTGATTTGGAATTTCGTCCCGAAATTCTGCTGTAGTAGCTTCACCCTCAGTAGTGGTTGCATTGGTTCCGAATAACTGGGGATACTTGAGTTTCATTTGATCTTCACGCTCCCAGGTGAACTCTGGGCCGCAACGGGAGTTCCAACGAACTCGAACAAGAGGGATTCTCGTGTTCTTGAGGACCTTAACATCCTGGTCCGTGATTTCAACAGGTTCCTCGACGAACTGCAACCGCTCGTCGATAGTGAGTTCCTTCAAGGGAACTATGAGGGTCTCATCTGACAGGCACTTCTTCAGATTCGACACGTGAAAGACATTGTGAACTGCACCGAGTTCAGCTGGTAAGTTTAGCTTGTATGCCACTTTGCCAATATTCTCAATGATCTCGAACGGTCCGACATACCGCGGATTTAGTTTGCCTCGCTTGCCAAAGCGAACCACACCCTTCCAGGGTGAAACTTTAAGTAAAACCCGGTCCCCGACCTGGAATTCCAACGGTTTCCTACGCTTATCTGCGTAGCTTTTCTGACGGTCGCGAGCTGCCGCCATACGTTGCCGTATCTGCGCAATCTTTTCCGTGGCGTCCACTACAATCTCTGGACCCGTGATCTGACTATCCCCCACCTCTGCCCAACAGAGAGGTGACCGGCATTTACGCCCGTACAATGCCTCGAATGGAGCGGCTTGTATGCTGGTGTGATAACTGTTATTGTATGAAAACTCCACTAAAGGGAGATGCTTTTCCCAGCTGTTGCCGAAGTCAATAACGCATGCCCGAAGCATGTCTTCTAGAGTTTGAATCGTTCGTTCAGACTGTCCATCCGTCTGAGGATGATAAGCCGTGCTCATATCTAACCGAGAGCCAAAAGATTTGTGCATCGCTTGCCATAGCTCTGACGTGAATCGTGCATCCCGATCCGAAATGATGGAGGTGGGCACCCCGTGCCTCGAAACAACTCCTTTAAGATAAACGTCTGCGAGAGTGGAGAACTTATCCGTTTCCTTAATGGCCAGGAAGTGTGCAGACTTGGTGAGTCGATCCACGATCACCCATATAGTATCATTCCCACGCTGGGATCTGGGTAGGCCTGTAACAAAATCCATGGAAATTTCTTCCCATTTCCATTGCGGTATCTTGGGTTGCTGAAGTAGGCCCGCTGGTTTCTGATACTCCACTTTGACTATTGCACATGTCAAACACTTGCCAACGTAAGTCGCGATGTGGCCTTTCATGCCAGGCCACCAGTATGTTGTTTTGAGATGGTGGTACATTTTATCCGACCCTGGATGTACCGAGTAGCGAGACTTGTGTGCCTCATCCATCACAAGTTCCCGTAATCCGCCATATAGTGGGACCCAAATACGCCCCATTACAAAGTAGGCGCCGTCTTCCTTTTGTTCCATTCGTTGCCTTGAGCCGCGTAAGGATTCAGCCTTGACGTTTTCGGGTTTCAATGCTTCTATCTGAGCAGTTCGTATCTGTGCAGGAAGACTGGACTGAATAGTGAGTTGCAAAGCTCGTACACGCCTAGGTGTTGTATCTTTCCGACTGAGGGCATCAGCCACAACATTTGCCTTGCCTGGATGGTACTTGATGGCGCATTCGTAATCGTTCAGAAGTTCGACCCATCTTCGTTGACGCATGTTCAAATCCTTTTGCTTAAGGATATGCTCGAGACTCCTATGGTCGGTGTAAATAGTGCACTTGGTACCGTACAGGTAGTGTCGCCATATCTTAAGCGCGAAAACAACAGCTCCCAGCTCTAGATCGTGTGTCGTGTAGTTCCGTTCATGAACCTTAAGTTGCCGCAAAGCGTAAGCAATAACTTTATCCCGTTGCATCAATACACAACCAAGCCCCTGTATCGATGTGTCACAATAAACCACGAAATCGTCCGTGCCCTCTGGCAATGAGAGAATAGGTGCGCTACAAAGCCTATCCTTTAAGTACTGGAAAGCGGTTTCCTGGGAATCTCCCCAGCGGTAGGTGACACCTTTCTGTGTCAGTAGTGTAAGCGGCTGTGCGATCTTCGAGAAGTCTTTGATGAATCGTCTGTAGTACCCCGCCAAACCCAAAAATTGGCGTATTTCCGTTGGTGTACGCGGTGCAGGCCAGTTCCTGATCGAATCTACCTTGGATGGATCGACATGAATCCCGTCCCTGGTCACCACATGGCCTAAGAAGTGGACTTCACGAAGCCAGAAGTCGCATTTTGAAAACTTGGCGTACAGTTGTTCCTTTCTAAGAAGTTCCAAGATCAATTGTAAGTGCTGCTCGTGCTCCTCCTGACTCTTGGAGTAAATCAGAATGTCGTCGATGAAGACAATCACAAACTTGTCTAAGTACGGCTTGCACACCCTGTTCATCAGATCCATAAATACGGCAGGCGCGTTCGTTAACCCGAATGGCATAACAAGAAACTCGTAGTGACCGTAGCGAGTTCTGAATGCGGTTTTGGAGACGTCCTCATCCCGGACTCTCAGCTGATGATACCCTGACCTCAAGTCTATCTTGGAATAGTAACTCGACCCTTGCAACTGGTCGAATAAATCGTCGATACGCGGAAGAGGATAACGGTTCTTCACCGTCACCTTGTTGAGTTCACGGTAGTCGATGCACATTCTGAACGTACCGTCTTTCTTCTTCACAAATAATACTGGAGCTCCCCATGGCAAAGAGCTTGGACGAATAAAGCCCTTTTCCAAGAGCTCTTGTAGCTGCTTTGACAGTTCCTCCAGTTCAGTTGGAGCTAAACGATACGGTGCTCGAGCTATGGGTGCTGCTCCAGGAGCTAACTCAATCTGGAATTCGACCTGGCGATGAGGCGGTAGCCCAGGTAAATCTTCAGGAAACACCTGAGGAAAGTCGCGTACTACTGGAATATCCTCCAACTTCTTTTCTTTCGCTGATGTATCAGTAACAAGTGCCAAAATGGCAGTGTGCCCCTTTCGTAAACATTTCTGAGCCTTCATGGAAGAGATGATGCCAACCATAGCACCACTCTTGTCGCCTTGAACTTCGAGAGGTTCCTTGCCAGAACGAGGAATGCGAACTATTTTTTCCTTGCATAAAATCTCTGCGTGATGTTGGGATAACCAATCCATACCGATGACGATGTCGAAACTACCCAAAACTATGGGTATAAGATCAATCGAGAAGGTCTGACCAGCTAAAACGATGCTACAACCCTTGACTACATGTGCGGCTTCTACACTTTTACCATTTGCTAACTCTACGACATGTTTGGTGTTTAGGGGTGTTGGTGTACGTTTTAACATTTTTCTCACTTTTAACGATATATAGCTTGTATCCGCACCAGAATCAAATAAGACAGTAACATAAATATCGTCGAGAAGAAACTTACCCATAACCACATTGGGATCATTCATTGTGTCGCCCCGACCCAGCACGAAAGCACGGCCCCGAGCTTCGTTGCCATTGTTGTTGTTGTTTCCCCCGTTGTTGTTGTTCCCGTTGCCCCGGTTGTTGTTGTTGTTGTTGCGATTCTGGTTCTGGTTCAATTGAGGGCAATCACGTTTGAAATGACCTCCTGCCCCACACTGGAAACACCCCCGGTTTCCACGTTGTGGCTGCTGTTGTTGGTTCTGTGGAGCTGGTAGTTGTAGTTGCTGGTTCTGATTCGCAGGTCGCGCACTCCTGCAGTCTTTAGCTTCATGCCCTAACTTGAGGCATCTCTGACAACGTTCCTTGCGACACCGTCCACTGTGGTGTCTATTGCACTTATTACATAGTGGGTGAATTCCCCGATATCCACCCTGCCCCTGATTACCTGAAGAGTGCTGACTGGGACTCTGATAACTGTCAGTCTTTCGCTGCTGAACCTGTGACTGAACTGAAGCTGATCCCTTGCTGGAATCCCCATCCCATTTTCTTTTGTTGTCACTGGGAGTAGCAGAAGTAGTAACAGCAGTAGTGGTAGCACTGATGCGTTTTGGCAGCTTGTTCTGCTCTACTGCCTGATCCGTAATACGATGAGCAAGGCGCTGAATAGCCTGGATGTTGTCAAGGTTAGCCGATGTCACATGGCTCTGGATTTCGGGCGCTAACCCCTTGAGATACAACTCAATGCGCTTGATTAGAGGGTCCACCATCGTTGGACACAGCACGGCCAGCTCGTTTGACCTCTTGGTATAAGCTTCAATTTCTGACCCAGTCATTTTCAAATGGTAAAACTCGTCTTCCAACTTGTGGATGTCTTCCCGCGTGCAGTATTCACGTTTAATCAGCTCCTTGAAATCATTCCAAGGGGTGGCGTTAGCAGCTGCCAACCCTAGGATCTGTACTTGCGCGTTCCACCAAGTTAACGTGATTCCTTCCAATGTACCAGTGGCGTACTTGACCCTGCGAGCCTCAGGGCATTCACACATCTCGAATACCGACTCGAGCTTCTCAAACCAATGGAGTAGTCCCACTGCTCCTTCCGTGCCACTGAATGTGCTTGGACGACAGTCCATGAAGTTCTTGAATGTGCAGACAGGTTGTGGAGCGTTTTGACCTATTGTGCATAGAATAGGACAATATTAAATACAAAGGTTGATTTAGGAATGTAGGATTCAAAGATCCTAATGTGTATCCCATCCGCAGGGTATACTACCTGCTTGTGCAGCTGCAAGTGCCGCAGCTACTCATTCATTGATAAGTGCCATCAACTGGGCTTGAGTCATGTTCACACGTCCAGACATGATCTTCATAGTAAAAGTAGAGTAAGTGAGAAAGGTTTGGGAGTAGTGCGATGACAGAAGAGTGTAAGCACATAGGTATTCTCATGTAATGACGTATAGTAGGCAATGTAATCTAAGCATACTATGAGCAAAGTTCTATATAGTTCTAGCAAGCAGGTAATAAACGTAAACCTTATTACCTAGGATGTTGAGTCTTGCACGTGGAGAGAAGCGTCGTTGTGGATCGTTGAGAGCACTGTTCTGGTTATAGTCTGGTTTTAATAAAAACGTTTTTCCCATATTAAAACCAAGTTCTCTATAACCAATGGCTCTGATACCAATCTGTCACACCCCCAAAAATCCACCCGCGAAGTACCACCGCTTGGAGGTGTGACATGACCAGGATCAAGCCACCAATCATATTGAACATGTAACTAATAAGTAAAAGTAATTGCCATTCAACCACCAATATGAAAGGTGTTCAAAATATAAGTATGTTATCATAGTTTAGCGGAAGCATATAAATAAAACCCAACATAATAAAGTACGAAATGTCATAAAGTGTGTTAACGAAACATTCACGATCCGTGCCCACAATGACCTGCTCCTCCTTGTGCAAGCTCCATATGTACCTAAGGTCCTGCAAGGCATGCAGCAGAGAGTCAACAACTAGTTGAGCGAGTTCACAGTTAATGGTTCAGTAATTGTAATGGTATAGTATGTTATCCGTTCGTTCATTAAGTCATATATCGTATTAGTACATATCGCAACCCTCCAGGTATGTGTGCGAAGTTGAGGGAAAGTTCTCAAGTATTCTAGACTATGTATATTTGTATCGCGGCCACCCTGGCATGTATGCGAAGTTTTAGTATATAGTTCGCGGCCTTTCCAAGGCATGTGTGCGAAGATCAGTCATAATATCGCGGCCAACCCCGGCGTGTGTGCGAAGATCAGTTCAATTAGTATACTAGTCTAGCCGTATCTTATCATTTACCATCCTCACCCTGAGGACCATAAACATCTATCATCTGAGTATGTGCAAATAAATCATCCAATCCCATTCCCACCCTGGGAACCCCATGCCTTGACTGTGTGAACTCACCTTGGTTTGCTCAGTATGCTAAGTATGTGCTCAAGGTAAATCAATCACGTCCTAAGGTATGCACGTATACACAATCAGTTTGTATCCAAGTTGTTCACGTATAGGTATAATCACAGAAGTACTAAACATGTATTCAATGTTATACAAGTCATGCATATCATTTAACAGTAGTTAATCAATCTAGTTAACTTCTAACAGAGTTAAGTCAGGTTACTGTGCAAATTATTCAAGTCGGCGAAACACAGGTTGGCGAAACACACTTTGGCGAAACACTATCTTGTTTCGTCGTTCAACCCGTTGACGAAACACAGTTCTGTTTCGTCAACTACCCTTGGCGAAACACCCCCTCTATTTCGTCAAACACCCTTGGCGAAACACTATCCAGTTTCGTCAATTATCAGTTACGATTTCAACAGTTACGCAATATCACAGGAAACCCTAATCATGCAAACAGCCGTCAACAATCATACAATCATACAATCATCATCAATCACAGAATCGTCATCTAATCATCGTACAGAATCATCATGAAGAAATCATTGAATACCGCACATCATCATCAAATTAACACATGATTAGCAAGGTATAACTATGTAGGCAGATTCATAACAATTAACGTGTATTTGATCCGTATACATCAATAAGTTTTGCAAACATCAAACCAACACTATAGACCATAAAACATGAACACGGTCATAATCTAGCATGATCCTTCATGGTTACAAACAAGAACAGTAATGGATTATATAGAAAAGCAATCACACATAGATAAACACTAACCGCAACGAACAGGGAAGCAACTAGATCGGTTCGAGACTTCGGAGACACTAGGTTGCCGTCAATAGAGAAAGAGAACCCTAGGGTTTTTCTGATTTGCTAAAGTGTGTCAAAATGAGCGGTTCCGTATAACCTATAGGCGTATACTGGTCCTGGGCCCTTAATGGGCTCGACGAATCTGATGGGCCGGCGAAACAGACTTTGTTTCGTCAAGATCAAGTTGGAGAAACAGGCTTTGTTTTGTCGAGATCGGGTCATGGCGAATCACTTGATTCGTCGGGTCATGTATTGAACAGTTTAAGGTTTCATGTAATACAACCCAACACAAACACATGCAAACACAATACGTTTTATTATAACACAAGGTGTACAGTTAATGCGAAAGTGAAAGTCGGAAACTCGAGTTGTCACAGTTAAGCTGTGTATTTGAAAAGAGTCACCTTGGGAATAATTAAAATTTTCCTCTTGAAGAATAGCGCACCCCAGGTTTTGAATCTTTAATGGTATTTCATTAAAAGCAGTGGTTTTGTTTGAAACACACATTAAGAGGGTATGGAATAAAAACCTTGTTGCAGGAGGGAAGTAACCTTTTTGTAAGGTATCCCTCTTCATCATTGTGTCTGCATACCCTCTTTCAATGAAGTCAATTTTTAACTCATTTTTGGGAAAAGAATTTTTACCTTCCTGATCATTGAGCTGAAAGACTTCTGATATGAATTGTGGTGTGATTTGGACTGCTTTTCCCTGTAGAGTAGAGTTAATGGCTATGACATCTTCGCCTTGTTTGTCAAGGGTACAATTTTTCCAAAACTCTCTCTGGGTTTGCAGGTAGATGGGAGCATCTGCTGTAAGCAAAGTTTTGTACTTTGACGCAGTGATCATATCGAGGATGGAATCAAAAATATCTATGGTGCTGGGTTTTGTGAGAAGACCCAGAAGATTATGAGACGGTTTGTGTGGAATTTCGGTGGATTTAGCCTATTGAGAGGCTTCTTTTGAAGATGATTTTGTGTAAGACTTCGATTTAGTCATTTTGAAGAAGACGATAGAAGAAATTTGTGAAGGAATTTTATGAAAAGTGAAGGAAACTGCTTTGAGAAGAGAATTTTTTAGAATTCAATTCGACAGTAAAACCCTGTTTGGGGTTTGAAAGGGGGGTTTTATGGAGAAAAAGTGAGTGCTGACGTGGCTGAGGTTACAAAAGCACTGACCACTATGTACTGTCCACGTGCCGTCCCCCTGATGAAATGAAGGACAATACTTTCAAGAAAGTTACTGATGAAAGCAGTGGTTGTAACGGTACGGAAGGCAGTGGAGGATTTTTGCAATTAGTGGATAGCTCATCAGTGGATACAACACTGCTTTTGAACAACAGTGTTTATCAAAGGAATGAAAGAACAGAGGATGACTTTCAGCAGTGGACAGTCTTTTGAAGTAGAACAGACTTTTAACCTCATCAGTGGTTATGGCAGACTTTTAAGGATTTAATGAAAAATTCATTTTTAGCTATTTTTAAGGATGGATTTTTGATTTTCTGATGACATTTTAATGCTTTTATTCATAGAAAAACAAGATTTTGCCTGTTATTCCATGTTTAGCATGCCAATCCTAGAGATCAAGCTTTCAAAGGTGGATGTGTCTAATGCTTTGGTTAGCACATCTGCCAGCTGATCCTAAGTTGGAACATGATGCAGAGAAATCAAACCTTTTTCATAGAAATCCCTCACAAAGTGATGTCTGATGTCAATGTGTTTGGTGGTTGAATGGGAAACTGGATTTTTGATGATATTTTCTGCTGCCTGGCTGTCCAACATGAGTGGTGTCTTCAAGGTAGTGATACCAAAATCCAGCAACCGATTTTGAAGCCAGAGCAGTTGGGCTGTACAGCTTGTAGCAGCTATATATTCTGCCTCAGTAGTGGATGTGGAAACAGCTGCTTGCTTTTTGCTTTGCCAAGACACTAAGCAATTGCCTAGGAATTGGCACCCTCCTGAAGTGGTCTTCCTTATCTTGTCACATCCAGCAAAGTCACTATCTGAGAAACCTGAAAGCTCAATTTTACCATCAGTTGGATACCAGATACCAAGTGTGGGAGCACCTTTGAGGTATCTGAATATCCTTTTTACAGCAATAAGGTTTGACTTTCTAGGGGCTGATTGGGATCTTGCACAGACACATGTTGCAAACATGATGTCTGGTCTAGATGCAGTTAGGTATAATAAAGACCCAATCATGCTTCTATATAAGGTCTGATCAACCAAATCATCCTTCTCATCAGACATGACTAGTTTATTGGTTGCAATGGGTATACTGCATGGCTTACAATCATCCATATCAAATTTCTTTAAAAGTTCTTTGGCATATTTGCCTTGATGGATAAAAGTGCCATTTTACAATTGTTTTACTTGGAGACCAAGAAAACATTGGAGTTCACCCATTGCACTCATTTCGAACTCAGCTGTCATGAGTTGCCTAAACTCCTCACACATTTTGTTACATGTGCTTCCAAAGATGATGTCATCCACATAAATTTGGACAATCATCAAATCCTTTCCTCTCCATTTTAAAAACAGTGTTTTATCAATTCTTCCTCTAGTGAAACCAATGGAGAGTAGAAAGGTGGAAAAAGTTTCATACCAGGCCCTTAGTGCTTGTTTCAAGCGATACAAAGCTTTATTGAGCTTGTAGACATGATCTGGATTAAATGGATCCTCAAAGCCTAGAGGTTGACAAACATAAACCTCTTCTTGAATCTTACCATAGAGGAATGCACATTTTATGTCCATTTGATACACCTTGATGTTGTGGTTGACAGCAAAGGCCAGAAAGAGTCTGATAGCTTCAAGTCTTGCTACAGGGGGCAAATGTTTCATCATAATCAATGCCCTCTTCTTGTCTGTAACCTTGAACCACAAGCCTGGCTTTATTCTTGACAACAATACCCCTTTCATCAGTTTTGTTTTTGAAAACCCACTTTGTGCCAATAGGACTTGCATTCTCTGGCAGTGGTACAAGCTCTCATACTTGTTGTCTTTTAAACTGTTGGAGCTCCTCTTGCATGGCTTCTACCCAGCTGTTGTCTTTCAGTGCCTCTTGGTACTTGACTGGCTGATGGAGATATAGAAAACCAGCAAAAAGACAAATGTTTTGGGATTGACTTCTTGTGAGCACCCCTTCATTGATGTTGCCAATAATTTGATCTGGTGGATGAGACTTCAAGAAGATTAACTCTCCCTGGTATGGAACAATGGCATTTTGTGGTGAAGGTTGCAGATGTGAATCATCTGAGCTAACCACTGCTGGTGACTTTGATGATCCAGCAGTTGCTTCAAAAGGTGGTGAAATAGGAGGTAATGGTGAGGACACATGCTGACTTTGATCCACTGTTTGAGGACTTTTGTCAGCAGTGTTTGATGAAGTGGAAGCAGGGGTTAAAGGGCTACTTTGGTCAACAACTGTTGAGGTAGCAGTGGTTGAGCTTTGACAACTGTTTTAAACAACTGATGCTCTTCCCATTGAGGCAGACTTTTGTTGTGGAATGATGATCTCATACCCATAGTCTGGTGATGAATCCTCTGATGGACCTGCACTGTTAGTCTTGACAGCAGTATTTTCAAAAGTGAATTTATCAAGATCAAACAAATCAGCAGGATTTGCTGGAATTTTCATTGATGAAAGTTCATTGAACTTTACATTCAAAGTCTCCTCCACTACTTTGGTCCGTGTATTAAACACTTTGTAGGCCTTGGCAGTGGTTAAGTATCCTAGGTGATAACCACAATCAATTTTAGCTGCAAACTTTGAGATAGAATCTTTTAAGTTTAAAATGAAGCATGAGCAGCCAAAAACTTTGAAATATGAGATTAATGGCTTTATTTTATACAGCAGTTCATAGGCAGTCTTTTGATGCCTGGGGTTGATTAAAACTCTGTTTTGGACATAGCAAGCATTGTTTACTGCCTCTGCCCAAAAAGTTAATGGCAAACCTGAATCTGCAAGCATGGTTCTGGCAGCCTCAATCAAAGTTCTGTTCTTCCTTTCAACAACCCCATTTTGTTTTGGTGTCCTTGGAATGCTATACTGCCTCACAATTCCTTTTGACACATAGAAATCATCCAACTCCTTGTTCCTGAATTCTGTATCATTATCACTCCTGAAGATTTTTATTGGAAGGTCAAACTGCTTTTCAACCTGTTTCACAAAGTCTTGCAGAATGCCTGCAGTCTCATCTTTTGAGTGTAAAAAGTAAGTCCTTGTAAACCTAGAAAAGTCATCAATAATAACCAAACAATATCTCTTTTTCTTCAGACTCATGACTTTAATTGGGCCAAACAGATCCATATGAAGCATTTGCAAACATTTGGTTGGTTTAGACTCATCAATGGATTTGTAGGAGCTTTTATGTTGTTTTCCTTTTAGACAGGAAACACAATGCTCAGGACAGGAGAACAGTTTTTTAGGCAAACCCCTTACCAGTCCATGTTTTGAAATGGCAGTGATTGTCTTAAGATTTGTGTGCCCCAATCTCCTGTGCCATAGTTCTGGGATGGAAGCAGATGCATGGACAGTGGTTAGCTCAGGGGTTTGAACATTTTTGGGAATGTTTTTCTCTAACCACTGTTGGGGGTCCTGGCCAATCACCTGTTGATAACCAAAAGGATGCCTATTCACCTTGAGTTTAGAGGGCTTTTTGTAAACCTCATAAACATGTGGGATCCTTTGGTATGATTGTTGTCCTTTACCCCTCCTGAATTGATTGGCAGGAGGTGCATCAGTCACTTGAACATCTCTTTGAACAGATGTTTGATTCAGCTGTTTTGTGACAGCTGTTTGGACTGGGACAAACAGTGGTTGTTTCTTGGTGAATTTGACAGATGATGCTGATGAACTTAAGGATGTTTTTGCAGTGTACTCATTCTTTTTCTCATCAAAGTTTTTGAGATACACACATTCCTTAGTTTTGTGGTTATTTTTACCACAGATGGTGCAGCTTTCAGCAGTTATAGTGACACTTGTTTTGTTTAGATCATATGCTTTTAGATGAAAACAATCTTTTGTTAGATGATTCCTCTTTTCACAAAAATCACAAAACAGGTTTTTGATCTTTTCTCTTTTCTTCCTCTTCTCAGATTCCTTTGTAACAGAGTTTTGAACCACTGTTGGGATATCTTTAAGAGGAATGACCTTTACTTTCGGAGCTTTTACACCATCAGTGGTTGTGAAATCCATTGGTTTGAAGTTTTCCAGGATGTCACAATCATCAGACCATGTGGGTTTAAATTGATATTTCTCAATTTCCTCAAAGGTTGAGGATCCCACAGATCTTTCCAGAGTAATCTTGTTACCAAGTTTGTCAGTTATCTTAACCTCTTGGCCATCCTTGTTTGTGGGAATAACTTCAACAATGGATTGAACAGATTCTTTAGGAGCATTGTTTTCACTTCCATCATGTTTTCTAAAACCAACACCAAATTTACATTGCTCTTAATCTGTTTTTCAAGCATGACCTCATAACCTTTGCAAGATTCCACCCATTTTTCACAAGTGATTTGGGTGGATTCCAACTCCTTTTTATAAACTTGGTATTTTTCTACCATAGTTTGGAGTTGAGTCTTGGTTATGCTTTGCTCTTCTTTGAGACTGCTAATTTCTTTATCCTTTTCAGCCAATTTGTTTCTAAGTTCTTTTAATGACTTTTCAAATTTGACTTCATCAGATAAGACTTTATCCCTAAGGTTTTTATTTACCTCTTTAATGTTAGCAAATGCAATTATGCATTCATCTGAACACAGTTTTTCAAGAACTTGAGGTGATACCTTAGCAGCAGCCATCATGGCACAATCACATTGATGATCACCTTCTTCATCAGCTCCAACTTCTTTCTCACCTGCTTTCTTCTCTTCTTCTTTTTCTTTGTTCTCTTTGAACCAGGGGTCTGTCAGTGGTTCAATCAGGGTTTCTGAATTTTCTCCCAGCAGTAGTTCACCAGCAACTGCAGTAACCACTACTTCAGCAACTTCATCCACTGTTTCAGAACTTAGCTGTTCACCTTCAGTTTCTACCCCTTCTGGTAGTGTCTCTAATGCCATCAAACAAAATGCATCATCAAAAGTATCATTAGAAGCATAGAGAGCAAAATTTTCGTCACCAAGTTCATCAGGCATGCTGCTCCAATCAACAAAGCCTTGTGTGAAAAAGCTTTGCTGATCTGGTTGTGCCACTGTTGGAACAGCTTGTTGAGGTGCAACAGGTTGCACTTGTGCCTGAGGAACATGGGCCCGAACATACTGAATTTGTGGAACAGTGGTTTGAACATAATGCACAGGCACAGGGGTTGCAGCATAGTGAGCAGTGTTAACATGTGCTGCAGGGGTATATTGGGTATAGTGCACAGTGTTTTGTTGTTGTGGTCTAGGGTTTGAGCTAGGATGAGTAATTATTGGACCAGTGGTTTGACTCCTGCATTTCCTAGTAAAATGACCTAGCCTATTACACTTGTAACACTTAATTTTTGACTTATCCAACCCCACCCTTAAATTCCCATGAAGCCTTGGGAATTTTCTCCCTGTTCTTTTGTAGAATTTGCTTGTTCTAACACTAAGCAAAGCCAATTGATGCAAAATGCCATCTCTTCTAAGTCAGTGGGATCAAAATGTTGCAAATCATTGAGTTCAAAGCACAAGTTATCTGACATCTGGTTTTCACAATTTGCAGTGAAAGCATAATTTGCAGAGTGAGGATCAAAGTTGTTAAAACCAACAGTTATGTCAATAAAATGATCAAAACTCTGATCCTTACTGCTGCTACCAGATTCTTCCTGACCAAGCAGAGCTGTGTTGCCAAATGAATAATCATCAGCAACTTTCCCAGACTCTTGCAACTTCTTTTTCTGGTTTAACTCCCTTTCATAGGTCAGGAGTCTACCATGAAGTTGGGTCAGGGTCAGATCTTTGAACTCAGCTGAGTTTCTAGTCACAAAAGCAATTGTGTCCCATTTTTCAGGTAGTGATCTAAGGAACCTGCTATTTTTTGTTGAGTTAGGAAATGTAACTTTAACAAGCCTTAGTTCACTAATGAGACAGCTAAAACGTTCAAATTGTTGGGTCAATGATTCACCCTTGATGTGACAAAATGTTTCATACTGCTGATTAAGAATTTCCCTGTTATTTTCAATAACCTCTTCCGTCCCCCCAAACTGTTCCTTCAATGCATCCCATAGCTCTTTGGCACTGTTACAATGTAACAGTCCAGCATAGATTTCATTGGGTAATGTAGATGCAATGATGCAAAATGCTTTGGCATCGAGTTCGAACTTCTGAAAATCAGTTTCTATATAATTTTCAGGTGGTTTTGGTACGAACTTCTTTGTATCCTCAGCACTTGGCACCATGGGAACATGCGGACCAAAAATAACAGATCTCCAACATCCAGTATTCTGTTGAGCAAGGATGTGACCCATCCTTCTCTCCCAGATGTTGTATTCATTATGTTTAAGCATAGGTGGTTTAAACAAAGAGCCAATGTTATTTTATCATCTTGTGATTGTGACGTCATCCTGGTTGTTTTACAGGCACTGATTAATCAACTTTAATGGTGATTAAACCTTGCTCTGTTTTTCAACGAAACGAACAAACTATCAGTATCAACGATTGCGAGCTGAACTATTTATGTCAAAATGATTGTTAAATCAAATTTGACTGTCCAGGCTCTGATACCAATTGTTAGGATCTGAGTTTGGTTTTGATTATATTTCACGTTTGAATTAAGATGAAGATGAATGAGTTGTGCAGCGGAATTATAATGGAAACAAACTTTGTACACAATCAAACAGGAGAATTGCTTTAATCAAACATTTTCAACAAAGAACCGAAAGATTGAATTTATTTCAATAACGGTTACAATGGATGAATGAATACAAACTCCCCCTCAGCCTGAGCTCACAGTATTTGTTCGTGCAGGAAGAAGATGGTGAAAGAGCTAATAGAACAGTACAGAGCACTGTTCTATTTATAGGCACGAACAAACCAATGAAGCATCTAAGCTGACGTCACCATGAAAGTGACATCTAACCTCCTAACAAACTCTAACCTCTGATCTATACAACCTCTGCTATGCTAACTACTGATATTGCAATACATTACATAAAGTAAAACAAAACTGCTGCTGCATCCTTCCATTGCTGTGAACCCAGCAGTACTTATCATGATCAGCAGTGCTTGACTCAAGGCAGTAGATTGGGCAGCAGGGCTTTAGTTCTTCATCAGTCTTTGTTTTGATCAGTAGTTGTAGGTCAGCAGTTTGTATGATCAGTAGATAGGAGGTCAGCAGATGTTGAAACCACTTTCAAAGGGAGAGACTTGTATGCATAACATTTGCTTATTCTGGATCCACTGACCTGATCCAGTTTTGGCTTTAATTATCTGTTCCTCTGATAGGGTTCAATCCCAACAGCAACGCCAAAGACCTCCTCATCGGGATGGTCCACATGGAACACAGGGACTTCGTCATCGTCTAGATCGACGATGAATGGCCAATCCTCATAGGGGATAGCAGCAAGTGGAAAGGCCAGGAAAGGTATGACCTCAACGATGTGATCGCCATCAGGGTTTCCAATGATGAGCTGGTCAGGTAGCTGCGGGGGCAAGGCTAGGACATCATCCACTAGAGGGACGTCGTCATCGGTAGGGTCTGTCAAAGCAAAGGGCTGAAAATCATCAAGGTCGTCGTCCAATATGAAGTCGGGATCCTCCTCTGGGTCCGAGTCAGTGTCGGAGGTGAAGATCTCCTCGGCTGGTCCAATCTCATCGTCGGAGACAAGCTCCATGGGATCATGGTCGTCATACAATCAGCTGCTCTCGGAGGATGATATAATGACCTATAAGATAAATGTTATGACATATATATAGTTACACACAATATGTAAGTAGCACGCATGTTCATTTTAAGTTATCATATTTATGTCATGCGGACTAACTTAGGTTCTTACATCTACCTTTTGTAGTCTAAGTCACGTAATTGTCCTCGCTTTGTTTTTTGTAAAATGAATTTATGCAATGGACTTTGCGAAATGATTTATGCAATGAAAATCTCTTGTTTTTGTATAAATTATTTTCATACTAGACTGGAGAAAGAATCCTGGTTCACTACAATTGAATCTTTGATACCAATGTGTCACACCCAGTCATAGGCAGAAGCACAAGGTGTCTCATTGGATACGAATTAGCAAACATCAACATGAGTTAACCAAAGTTTTCAAACATTAACATGAGTTAACCAAAGTGTTTACATCACTTCAAAATAAAACAGGTTTTAAAAGTCTACAACCTAATTCAAGTCTAAAAGATAAAGGATTTGTTACTCATATCATCACAAGGAGGCGGGATATGATGAACAATCCACCAAAAGAGGCATGGAGTTAGGACGCTCAACATCGTGAAGCAAAAAACCCGCAAAGCTTTCCACTAATTTCTTGAAACACATGTAAGTTTGAAAAACGTCAACGAAGTTGGTGTGAATTCATATAGTTTTTCTGTAATAAATGAATATTTGTAAAATGCGAGATGTATTTGTATGAAAAGTGGTATATAACCGTAAAAAGATAAGGAAATCGAGATCGCTAATGTTTAGCTAGGACATTAACATGTGTGACGACATAGGAAGCATCCAAACCTTGAAAGTTTATGTGTCGATTACCCTTCAACTGGGACACAAAATCTCTCTTCCGTATGGGTCATGTGGACCTAGAGTGGGGCTGCCAAAACCCAATAGATCTACCATTTCCGTTCCTTGATCTAAACTTAGATAAATGGTGCTTACGTATACCCTATTCGCACATGATCTATTGTATCATTACTTAGTCTAACATACCATTTGTACATGTATTTCACCCAAAAGTTTAAAAAACTAGAAAACGTTTAAAAGAGGGGACATGAACTCACTGTTTTGCGTCTTGATGCGTACTAAACTTCACCGGTACTCTTCTTGGTTCGCGATGTAACCTATAATTGTTCTAAATATGTTAATCACCTAAACTTGTGATTTACTATGTACAAGTTATCCATCTTGTTTATGTATTTGTTTTGTCTTAGGTGTATATGTTCTAGAGTTTTCATTATATATTTCACCAAATATATATAGTTTTGTATGCTTGTGAGTTTTTTTAACGGATCTAGTTCTTCCTGCAGCTTCGTGCCTCGCACGAGTAAGATGTGCAAGTCCGAAACATGTGTGGGTCGTGCCCGTTTGTTGGTGCATAATGTTTATAGCCTACGTCTTAAGTCTAGGTCATGTCGGTAGCTTGTATATGGGTCAAATATGTCAAAAATGTAAAGTTATTTGTGTTAGATGTAATTTCGCACGAAATAGCACTTTGCTATTTCGCACGAAATTACGAAGTGTAATTTCGCACGAAATAACATAATGCTATTTTGTGCGAAATCAGGAGCCTATATATATGGGCAGTGTGCTTCTCATTTGGTACGAAATTAGTGGAAGTGTAACGAAGTGCTGTTGGATTTCCACCGTGTAATCAAGTCTAAAATCAATGATAAGCTTGTTTTGAAGTATAACAATCTGTTTCTACTCATTTCTTCACTGATTCTGAGCTGTTTGTTTGTTTCCACCTCTCAAACAGTTGTGTATTGCCTCTGATCGACTCATTAGGTCGCCAAAACGATCCTACAAGTGGTATCAGAGCCAGTGATGAGTCAATACACTTGAATCAGTGCCTTTTTCTACTCAATTTTGGACTTCTGGACAAATTAACGGACAAAATGGACTGATTTTTTGATATTGTGTGTAAAATATAGTTATAACAAACCCTTGAGAGAATCAGATCAAAATTCGAACTAAAAGTGACAAAAATGGGCCAAACAGTTGATTTCGTTTGAACGAGCACCTTATTTCGCTTGAAAATCTCAGGTAATTTCGCACGAAATTACTGTTTTCATTTGAAAAGATAATTCTGTTTGGCTATTTCGCACGGAAACAGGTGTTGTGTTGATTTCGTACGAAATTACACCTGATTTCGTTTGAAAGTTTGATTTCGCGTGAAAAGTGATTTCACATAAAAGTGGTTTTCATTTGAGAATCTGATTTCGCACGAAACTTAATTTCGTGTGAAAGTCCATATTGTCTGTGATTTCGTTTGAAGTCTATTTCGTGTAGAAAGTGATTTCGCTTGAAAGTAACATTTTTCAAAAAAAAACTTAAAAATTTTCTCAAAACTGTTTTCGTAAAATGGAAAACCAAGAGTTTTACAACTTGTTTGCCGGTGGAGGAATGACGGCAGTGCAAACCCCAGCTAGTATTGTTCAAAATGTGAACATGGAGAATGAACTCGGTACAATGCAGAAACCGCCAAAATTGATGAATATTGATGAGTATGCTGGGTGGTCTGGAAGGTTTAAGACATGGGTTCAAGCAAACCATTTTGAGTGCTGGATGAAAATCGAATCAAAATATGTTCCTCCAAAGAATGGTTCCGGACTTGAGAAATCAATTGGTAGTTTGACTCCACTTGAACAAGATGATTTCAAGGCAGAAAAGAAGATGATGAGTATTCTACAACAAGCGATCAAAGAGGACATCCTAGTGTTACTGCAACATGAGGATAATTCACAGTCAGTCTGGACTTCACTGAAAGTAAAATTTCAGGGAAGTGTGGCAATGATAAAATGCAAGACTGCTTTGCTGAAGAAAGAGTTTGATATCTTCATGGGAATTAAGGGTGAAACAACGAAATAGTTGATCGATAGGTATTGTCACCTAGTTGTTGAGATGAAGCGGTTGGGTATTGAGAAAAAGGATGAAGAGTGGGGTACTTATCTGTTGGTGTTGAAAAACAATTTAGAGTATGTTGGATTCAACCTCAGTTCATTTATTGAGAAGATCGAAGCACATGAACTTGAGCTGATGAAGATCAGAAAGATGAATGCTTCCAATGTTCAACAAGACGTTTCCTTATACTACAAAGGAAGTTCTTTGGTGACTACGAATTTAAGCCCAAAGATCCAGACTGCTTTTAGTGCAGATTCAGCATTCGGTGCTTCATCAAGTACATCAAGCAAAAACAATCATTCACCATTTGCAAGTTATGAGCCAAATTCCAAAGCTCCAGAACAAGTAACTCCACAAAGCTCCTCAAGCTCAAACAATCAGGGTTATGTTTCTAGGATACAGTGTAACATTGCTGTAAACATCAAAAATGGACAAGAGTTTACAGAAGCAGCTACAAAGCAACACATTTCACTGTTAGCTTCCGTTCTTGAGTCGTATGAGAGTTTAGTAGCTGGAAGGATCGATAATCCAGATATGACAAAGGAGGATTACGATCAAATAGATCCAGAAGAGCTGCAATTGATTGATATCAAATGGGGAATGGCGAGCTTGGTGAGGAGAGCTCAACGATTTATGGAAATAACTGGTCGGAACAGTCTTTCAGGACCAGATCAAAAGCTCGGTTTTGACAAATCTAAAGTCACATGTTTCCAATGTAAAGAGAGGGGACATTTCAAGCGTGAGT
Source organism: Helianthus annuus (assembly GCF_002127325.2). NCBI lineage: Eukaryota > Viridiplantae > Streptophyta > Magnoliopsida > Asterales > Asteraceae > Helianthus > Helianthus annuus. Next base: position 120,910,316 of record NC_035437.2, read on the forward strand.
GTCCGAATAGAGAGGTCAACAACCATCAAAATCCGTTCTCTAACGACAATTACAGACAAGCCATCTATCACAAGCCAAGTCAATAATGATTCACTCAAAGACCTCAGATCGAAAACAAGCCTCAAAAAGCCCTTCTAGTGAATCAGGATGATGAAAAGGTTGCTAAGGGTTTTAGCTGGGATAAGTATATCCCTGGTAGTGAGGGTATGGCAATGATGGCAGAGATTGTGGAAGAATCAGAGTGTGTTGTTGAAACAGAAGTAGTCAGTGAAGAAACGTCTGAAGAGAGTTTAACTGATCTTGAAGAAGTTGCTGCAGAAGTCTACTATTATCAATCTGAACAGGAGGTCATTGCTAGTTCTTTCAAATCAATAATGTCTCCTAATATGTTTGAATCTTTTGCAGGTTTCTTCAATGAGCCAACCACTAGATTCTGCCCACAGTACGATGTTGAGAAAGTTCCCGTTGAAGAGATAATTGACGTGTCTAAAGAAATGAATGAAGAGACACTAAAGGAAATTGCTAACAAAGCTTTGATGGGAAAACTGAAAGAGGTAGACACAGAATCTGTTGAACCGGAGTCTGTTGATACTGAGTCAGTTGAAAACGTGTCGGTCAAAACATAGTCAGGTCAAAAGGAGTCTGACGGGAAATCCGAAAGTGAGGAGATCAAATCAGAAGGAGTGTCTGAGTCAGAGTCTAATGGTGTTGGTAAACAAGATGTTAAAATTGATCAAGAGGAAAATATTGTTGAAAAGATTGATTCAATTTCTGAAACTTCACGCAAAAACTGTTCAAAATCATGCATGGAATGTCTTGAAAAAGACAAAAAGTTTCAGGAATTGAAGCAATTCACTGATGAAGTCAAATATGATCTAAGTGAAGTAAAAGAAGCATATGACACGTTGGCTAGATCTATCAAAATAATTCAAAACGAGAGTTTTGAAAATGATAAAGCTACAAGTTTGTTAAAATCAACGGTTATGGATAAACAAATGGAAATTAACATTCATTTGGATACAATTGCTTCGTTGAAAAAAGAATTAGAGTTAATGAAAATTGAAAATGAAAGAATTGATAAGAAGTTGATGAGTTATGTTGCATCATCATATGTGATTGATCAAATCGTCCTGCAACAACCTGATGCAACACCAGCCTTTAACAGTGTTCCACCCCCAATGTGGAATCATTACACTCAGAAGTATCCAGATGGGGTGGAAGCTGCTTTGAACCTCAAATTGAGAACCATTGAGAATGAGTTGCCTGAGAGTATTGATGTTACATTTTCTCCGTCCGACACTGATAATGAGTCACAGGTGATCAAAACCGTTGTTGACCAAGTTTATACCAAAATCAGACAAAGTCGTGAATGATGATCCGATCATTGTGGTTTACACAATGACCGGAACTGACAAACTTTATTCTGATTTTGAGTATCCAATTCAAAATGCCAGAATTGAAAATGTTGAAAAGGTCTTTAAATTGGTCGAGATTGACATTTCTGAGGTGAACAACAACGAGTTTCTTTCAAAACCTAAAAAGTCTTTTGTTAAAACACAACCAAACAACTCGGGAAAGAAAGAATGGGTGGGCAATGGTGGTAATAACAAGAGAAATGGAAACAATTTCAAAAACAAAGGTGTTGGATTTGAAAAGAAAATGGCTAAGAAGAATGTCAAGCCAAAGGAAAAGATGAGTGATGTTTTTGTTGCTGGTCCTAGTGTTGATGTTGAAAAGGATTATATTTTCAGTCAAAAAGCCATTGATGACTTCAATGCAGTGAAGAAGTTGAGAGAAGAGACCTACAAATCAACTTTTGTCGAGTATGACAAAAGAATTTGTTACCGCTGCAATGAAATTGGTCACATGGCCAAGCAATGCATGAAAAGAATTGAGAAACCTGTTTTGCAAAAACCCAGACTTAAAACTCAAACTGATGCTAAGGGTAAAAAACCCATGGTTTCCCCCGTTCGAATCTTGAAAAGAGGAGAATCTTTGAAGTTCGAAGAAAAGCCGAAATCAACCTTTGAGATTGGCGAATCTTCGAAGACTCATAAGACTTCAAAGATTTACCCGAAGATGAAAATTTTTGAAAGCCAATCATGGGTGGCAAAATCAAAACAGTCAGTTGAGGTTAAGAAGATGGAAAATGTTTTAAAAACTGAACCAAAAGTCTTTGAAAATGATGTGGATAAACTTGAATTTGAACTTGATAAGCTGCTTGAAGAATTTCCACCGATTAAGAAGGAAGATTTAAAACCAAAAGTCAAAACTGATGTTCCAAATGTCATTTTTAACATTCCGAAAGTTGATGTGACATGTGATATTGTGTTTGGTAGTGTTTCAACTGTAAGAAATCATGGGCTTCATTGTTTGAATGAATTTCTTGAATGTGTGCAGGGGCTTCCGAGGTCAATAATCTCGAAGTGGATCATGGACAACGGAGCTTCAAGGCACATGACCGGAATGCTAGCATTGCTTTATGATGCCAAATCTATCAACGGAGGATATGTGGGATTTGCTGGGAATCAGGGTGGCAGGATAGTTGGTGAAGGAACTCTGAAAAATGGAGTAGTAACGTTTGATAAAGTGAACTATATAATCAAACTTGAAAACAATTTGTTGAGCATCTCACAAATCTGTGACAAGTCTTTTACAGTACACTTTACTAAAAATGAATGTCTAATCATCAAACCTGGTTTTAAAATTCCTGAGAACATGGTGTTGATGCGAGCTCCGCGAGAAAATGACTTGTATATACTCAATATGAGCGTCGCAACAACAACTGATCATAAAAAACAATGTTTTGTGACAAAAACAAAGGCAACAGGAAAGGAAACAAAAATGTGGCATCGAAAGATGGGCCACATTCATGTTAGGAAAATGAACTTTCTTGTACATAATGATTTAGTTGAAGGTGTGAATCTTAAAAATTTTCATTTAAATGATGATTGTGTAGAGTGCAAGAAGGGAAAGCAGACAAAGAAGACACACCCACAAAAGTTGCTGAATTTAATCAGAGTACCGCTCGAGAGACTCCATATGGATCTCTTTGGGCTGGTTAATGTGAAAAGCATCAGTGGAGACTTGTACTGTCTAGTCGTCACTGACGACTTCACTAGATTTTCTTAGGTGATGTGTCTGGAGAGGAAAGATCAGACATTTGAGTCACTGATGGTCCTATTCAAGAAGATGGAAACGTTGTATAAGCTGCCGATCAGGAGAATACGAAGTGACAATGGAACGGAGTTCAAGAATAATCGCATGCTCGACTTCTATAATGAAAAAGGGATTCTTCATGAATTTAGTGCACCATACACTCCACAGCAGAATGGTGTAGCTGAAAGAAAGAACCGCACATTGATTGAAACAGCTCGAACAATGCTTGCCGATTCCAAGTTGCCAATATTTTTCTGGAGTGAAGAAGTGGCAGCAGCGTGTTACACACTGAACCGAGTCCTCAAAGTGAAGAAATATAAGAAAACATGTTTTGAACTTCTTCATCGATATAACCCAAATTTGAAGTTTTTAGAACCATTTGGATCTCCGTGTACTTTTAAAGATCCTGATGGTAAGTTTGGTGCTAAATCTAATGAGGGTTTCTTTGTAGGATATGCGAGCCCGCTGAAGAGGGTGTTCGTTCCGTGCCTGGGGAAGGTTATTCAAGTTCAGCATGTAGATTGTCAGAAGCATACAGCTCCACCGCAACTTCCCGGACAAAGATTCCTGTTCGATTATGACAAACTCTGGGAGTCTTTCCAACTGTCGATCGAGCCAAGTGTAGAGGAACTCGTTCTATTATATCAACAGCAACAATCTTTGACACAAGAACAGGTACCAAGACCTTTGGTAGTTTCTCAGCCCGACGTGGGTACAAACGATCACGAGGCAGGTCCATGTGGAACGACACACGAAGCCCCGGAGGAACCAGCTCCAACATTTGATAATTCTGACGACTCAGAATCAGAAGACGGTCCGATTTTTTACGAGGAACCAAATGTTGCAACGACAGAAGCTGTGGATCACACCGGTGATCAAGACATCACGAACTTGCATTCGGAAGTTAATGTGCCTAACACTGCAATGCCAAGAACTTTGTCTTATCATCCTTCAGAGTAGATAATCGGTGATCTTCAGAGCGGAGTAAAGACGAGGGATCAGATCAACAGAGCAATTACTTGTTTTTATACATCTGTCGCTCCTTTGCAAGTTGATTTTTCACTAAAGCGTTTCATCTCGCAGGTCGAACCTCGAACGTATAAGGAAGCCTTAACGGAAGAAAGCTGGGTGAACGCTATGCAGGAAGAGCTGTAGCAGTTTGAGAAGCTGGGAGTGTGGAAATTGGTAGATCTCCCTGAGAATCAAAAGCTGATTAAGACAAAGTGGGTTTTTAAATGTAAGAGGGATGATAGAGGAGTGATCGTTAGGAAAAAAGCACGATTGGTTGTACAGGGTTTCAGTCAGCAGGAAGGCATTGATTTCACGGAAGTATATGCACCGGTTGCTAGACTCGAGGCAATAAGAATCTTCCTGGCATTCGCGTCCTGGAAAGGATTCAAAGTATACCAACTAGATGTCAAGTCTGCATTCCTATATGGCAAGATCAAGGAAGAAGTGTACGTTGGACAACCGCCGGGGTTCACAGATCCAGTACACAAAAACAAAGTCTATCTTCTAGATAAAGCGCTTTCCGGTTTACACCAGGCCCCGAGAGCCTGGTACGAGATGCTTTCCCAATATCTGCTGGTCAACGGGTTCACCAGAGGGACAGTTGATAGTACGTTTTTTTACCAAAGAGGTTGCAGGGCATCTATTGATCGTGCAGATTTATGTCGATGATATCATTTTTGGATCAACAAATGATGATTTGTGTAAGGATTTTGAGAAGGTGATGAAAAGAAAGTTTGAGATGAGCTCGATGGGGGAGATGAAGTTCTTCCTAGGGTTGCAAGTGGATCCAATGCCCGAAGGAATCTTCATTCATCAAACCAAATACGTAAACGATGTTCTGGAGAACTTTAACATGTCTGAATCTACTCCAACGTCAACCCCCTAGCTCAGAATCACGGAATCTGTCCAGATGAGAGTGGAGAAAAAGTGGAACAGACTTATTACCGGTCGATAATTGGATCTTTGATGTATCTTACTGCTTCCCGCCCAGACATCATGTATCCGACGTGTTTATGTGCCCGTTATTAGTCTAGCCCCAGACAGTCACACCTGACAATCGTGAAACGCATTTTACGGTATTTGAAAGGCTGCCCAAGCACCGGCTTGTGGTATCCTAGATCGGGTGACTTCTCACTCACAGGTTATGCTGATTCGGATTTTGGTAGCTGCAAGCAAAATGCTAAATCCACCACTGCAGGCTGTCAGTTCTTCGGAACTCGACTAGTCACTTGGCAGTGCAAGAAACAAACCTCAATAGCGCTCTCTACGTGTGAGGCTGAATATGTTTCGGCCTCAAGCTGTTGCTCTCAGATCCTTTGGATCCAACAGCAGATGCGAGACTTTGGTTTGCAGTTCTTGGTCACGCCCATATTTGTGGACAATGAAGCAGCGATAAATATAACGAAAAACCCGGTTCACCATTCTAAAACAAAGCATATTGAAATCCGACATCATTTCATCCGTGATTGTCACGAGAAGAAATTGATTCAGATAGAACATATACACACCGATGAATAGAGGGCTGATTTTTACACCAAACCGTTTGACAAAAAGAGATTTAACTATCTTTTGAAATTAAATGGGTTAAAAAATTTGCTTTCTGGGAGGGTTGTTGAATGTGAAGCCGAGGAGGACGGCGATCTGATGTGTTCCACGTTGTGTTGTCAAAATTTTTGTACAGTTTATTTTCTGCATTTGATAAAAACAAAAACACAAAAATATGTCTTTAATTTTAGGGGGAGAAAGTTTGCAGAAAAATACAAAAACATGATAAAATTTCAAAATCCAAAAACATTAGAAAATCTGAAAAATCCAAAAACATTGAAAAACCGAAAAAGAGTTTGTGTAAAAAGGGGAAATGATAGTACATCAGCTAGACAAATACAGTATGCTAAAGAATTGTAATGTTAAAATGTGTTAAGCAGTCTTGCAAATGATGTGTCGATAGGTTTTTACACATTTAGTATATTTGTTTGGGATATAAACATAAAATAACAACTTGCTTTTACATGGGGAACATCTCCAGGATATATAGGTAACCCCTGAAATCTCGTTTGAAAGGTCCTATTTCTGACATACTAGGTCTTTGTACGTGATGATATCTGGGGTATTATACCAGGACTTCTGATTTTGCGGAAGCAATAGCCTAGTCCTCGTATAATACTCTGTACAGCTTTATTCGTAAAGCCTCCCCTCGGCATAAAAAATGATGAAACATTGCAAAATGCTAATCATGTGCTGTTGTAAAAAAAGATTCCCAAAGGGAACCCACCGAAAGTCGAGCCGTCATCTCTCTGTACGAACGGATGTTCTAGCCTGAGCTCTCACGGTCTTGCATTCACCCAATTACAGATATCATTAGTGTACATTCACCTGTAAGACTGAATATAGTGATCTGGATACAGGAGTATATTCTGAGGTGGTACAGGCGTAAAAGTCAAGATCTTAAAACACTAAATCCGGATCCCGAATAGATTGAAAATTGTGTGAAAATTTAAGAGGATCCAGTATATCGACAATCAAAGCAAATTGTTTAATGTTGTGTATGAAATCTAAGCTTAACGGTACTCGTATCTTGTTGGAAGCTGATATGATCCCCTAACACGCTTACAAAAATATTGTGTGTATAGTTTACTGCTTATCATATTCAAAAATCCAAAAAGATTTGCATTTTAGACAACTTACGTTGGGAATCAGATGATGAAAGTCTTATGTGCTGAACATGTTTGGATCATGAGGGTTGGGTAAGTAGAAGATTGAGAAAGTGATTGGTAATTGCTTAAAAGTTCAAAAGTTCATTAACTTGAACTTAAAATTGTTTTAGAAAATCTGCATCTTCATAAACTGGTCAACCAAGGTCATTAACTTGGACTTGGCAGGCTAAACAGTTGACCAAGGTCATTAACTTGGACTTGGTTAACTGGGTGTGACGGTAAAATCTCGAAAAGATAAAAAAATGGGAAAAGTTTGAAAAATGTTAAAAAAAGCAATTTCAAACGAAATTACTATTTCGCACGAAATAGTAATTCCGCTTGAAAATGTAATTCCGCTTGAAAACATGATTTCGCTTGAACCTGTCCAGTGTCAATTTCGCACGAAATTACCTCGTCTATAAATAGAGGTATGATTTCGTTTGAACAGATCACTTGTGATATTTCATTTCAAAGCACTGTCAAAGGTGATTTCATACGAAATCCCAGTGTTCATCATTTCAAGCCGTTATTCTGTTCGATTGTAGATTGTAATCTTGATATTAGTTGGTTTACACAACTATTATCATGGGAAAGGTGAGAATTTTGGTTGTTTTGACCCAGATCTGATCTAATTTCGTTTGGTCGGCGATGAACATGTCCTGAAACATAGATCTAGGGTATATCTATATGAAATAATAATCGATTAACACATCCTTAGACTCGGAATGTAATATAGATCTTGTTTAGGGTGTAAATTTGAACTGAATCACATGTTTTTGTATGAAGTCGGTGGATCTGAGATTTCGGACTTAGATCTAGGGTTATTTGATGGTCTAAAATGTGATTAAAATATACCAGTGTGGTCAGAATTGGATAAGGAACAAACCCAGATCATCAATTTGTTCATCAGTTGTCACACCCCCAAAATCCACCTGCGGAGTATCACCGCTTGGGAGCGTGACTGACCAGGATCAAGCCACCAATCATATAGAACAATATATATAGTAAAAGTAATTGCTATTAAACCAAACCAAATCCATATGAAAGGTGTTCCAAAACATAAGTAAGTTATCATTGTTTAGCGGAAGCGTATAAATAAAACTCATCATAATAAAGTATCAAATGTCATAAGTGTTTAACAAGACAATCACGATCCAAGCCCACAACGACCAGCTCCTCCCTGTGCAAGCTCCATGTATCTAACGACCTGCAAGGCATGTAACAGAGGATCAACAACTAGTTGAGCGAATTCACAGAAAGTAAATGCGTAATAGTATATTCGTTTGTAACACGTGGCTCTACTGGGCCGATAGTACGTTCTATTGGTGGGGGCTTCCCATGTTGTATAACCACTAGACTATTCGTAACCATAAGTGTTCTACATATCCCGAGAACAGTAATACGTACAAGTTTACGTAGGTTTTACGTAAGTATCCTTCACAACCGAGGATAGGGGTACGCGAGGGTTTACGTAGGTTTTACGTAAGTGCCTGACACAACCGAGGCAGTAGTGAGTATAAGTTCACGTAGGTTTTACGTGAGTGTCCTTCGCAACCTGAGGACAGTGAATAGCATAAGTATACGTAGGTTTTACGTATGTGTCCTGCACAACCGAGGACGATGGTATGGTAGTTTAGTAACAATGTATGTACGAATCTAGTCAATCTCATTCCTTCAATCCCATTCCCAAGCCCTTGGGAATCCCATGCCTTAGTAAGGGTGTGAACTCACCTTGGTTTGCTCGGTATGCTATGCTCTAGGGTTTATCAAATGTCTAAGTCCGTTACACACGACCTAGGATATGTTGCACATGATACGATGTAAGTGTTTGCATCAAATTAGGGTTTGCAAATCATTGACATACAAACAACTGTGTTTTGTGTGCTTATTGTATGCAGGATGATATCATATAGACTGTTCACGCATGCAGGATCATACAGTTGCATTCAACTTCATACAATCATATATCGAATCATACAGTTATATGCAGAAATGAACAGTTTCATGCAATTATATACAGAGACATTCAGAAAGCTTAATTACTGGTGTTTGACACAATCCAAAACCCTTATTTATTTATTCATGCGTACAGAATCAATAGCTTTAACGACACAACCCACTTACATCAGGATTACACACTTAACGGAACTTAACAGAACTTGATCATGCATCATGTACAAAGCATACATAAGTCGGACTACCTTTACGCATAAAATTCGGACAGGGCCTTGCCCTTAAAACTCGGACAAGAAGTGAGGGGGGGGGGGTTTCCCCTGTTTAAAAGTCGGACAAAAGTCCATTGGCAAAAGTCGGACCATTGGGGGTGGGTTTAAAGCTCGGATAGCATCAGTGAGGGGTGAAAGGTCGGACTTGGGGGAGTGGCCAAGAAACTCGGACCAAGCTCACACCCCTAAGAAACTCGGACAACACTCCATGTTTAAATGTCGGACCACACTAAATCAAACATCGGACCCCTTTAACTTTGCCAAAAACTCGGACCATATAAGGATCATGAAGCTCGGACCAATGTGCATATACAAAACTCGGACTTATCATAACATTAAGAACTTCGGACACTTAACAACAATACAAAAACTCGGACAACAATGTTTTAAAGGTCGGACATGCTTCAACAATACAAACCTCGGACACTATGTAATATAGTAAAAGTTCGGATCACAAAACTAGTTTAAAGATCGGACAACATGCTCTTTAATAAAGGTCGGACCACTTACAACTTCCAAAATTCGGACTATAGTGCATGTGAAACTCGGATCAAGCAACAATTCGTGAAACTCAGACAATTACATTCATTCACAAACCTCAGACAAACATATCAATCACTCGATCTTTGAAATTAAAGCAGTTACGTTTCTTGGTTTCTAACCCTAATTTCATACATATTGACGGCAGAATCATAATCAATCAACCTATGATCAACAACAACAATCTTTATAGGAACAATCTATCAAACATACAACTAATCATCATCATCAATAATTCAGAATCAAATCAAAATCACAGAAGTATCATATGAGAGCTAGGGTTTTCACATATTATAAGAATCAAGAATTGATGAAATCACATAATCAATAATCATTTACCTTGTGTTGATTCTAGAGAAAATGCGGAATCGAAAGTGATGAATAGCTTGCCAATGATGATGGTGATAATGATTGCTAGGGGATTAGAGAATACAGTACGTGCTTTGGTTTTGTGAAAATGATTAGTGAACAAGGGATTAGGGTTAAGTATTGTTTAATTTTCACTAATAACTCTACACACCCTTAATTATTATATTTTACAATAGTACACCATCTCAAACAGTTTCACAGTTTCACCACCAAGTTTATGAATTTGACAAGTCTAACACAATTAACACATAACCATGCATAATCACACAATACACTTCATTGTATTAAAACGTTACAGTTCCATAGCCAATTATTTGTGCAATTAAACAACTAAACAATACATGAACGTGCAATAAATGCGAAATAGGAATCTTGGAAATTCGAGTTGTCACATTATCCCCAACTTAAAAGAAATTTCGTCCCGAAATTTAGCATGCGGTTACTGAGGAAGCTAGGTAAGTTGTATCGTTTACTGGTTTTCCTGGGGTGTCACATCAGTTCATGAAAAATTTGTGTTGTTGATATTGCCAGTATCAAATGAAATTAAAAGTGGTTTTCAAATGAAACAAACTGTAATTTCGCATGAAATAGGACATTTAGTCTCAAATGGTGATTTCGTTTCAATACGTAATTTCGTTTCAAAATGTTATTCAGTTTGATCTGTGATTTCGATTGAAGATGTCATTCAGTTTGAACTGTAATTTCGTTTGAAAACGTAATTCCGTATGAAATGTCTTTTCATTTTGAAATGTGATTCCGCATGAAATGTAATTCCGTGTGAATGTGTGATTTCGTATAAGTGTGATTTCGTTTGAATGAAGTTTGGTTTGAAAATTTTTCAAAGTGTTGGAATTGATTTTATGTTGTATCTTCCAGGCGTCGAATGTGCTATTTGATCCATTACACAACATTTGTTGTGTTTATGATAAAGAGATACCAAAGATGGCTGGATTCACAGGGATTCTAGAGTTTATGGAAAGGTTGCCGATTCAGAAAGCACTGACGAATCAACGTTTGGTATTCAGATCTCATATTGAGCATTTTTGGGAGAAGGCAACATATGACGAGGAAAACAAGACAATAAATTCGTTTGTGAGCTTAAACGGCCAAGATAAACCAATAATTATCACAGAGCAGCTGATACGAGAGGTGATAAACTTTCCGGATGATGAGAATTCTCCTACAAAGTTTCCAGAGAGGATGGTAAAAGGATACATGTTGCGGTTGGGTTACAATGGTCCAAGGCTTTACAAGTTTCTTATCCATTCAGTTCTGCATGCTCTCAGTCACAGGAAGGGAGGTTACGATGTGATGAGAGACTATCAAATGAACATGGTGACAGCTCTTGTGTTGAATAAAAAGTATAACTTTTCAAAGATTGTATTTCATTACATGGTAGAAAATATCACTTCAAAGAGCAAGACTTGGGTGTATGCCAAATTTGTGCAGATGATGTTAGACCATGCGTATCCTGATTTGGAGAGAGATGAAAAGAATGATTTGTTGGTATTGTACCACATGGATAATGAGTCTTTAAAGCAATTGGCCAGATATCATCCAAACCATCCAGAGCCATCATCAAAAGTTGAATTCTTTGGTTTCATTAAAGACAAGAATTATAAAGATCTAGATCCAATCAATCATCAGAATTGGAAGAATGGGAAAGAAATGAAAGAAAAGAGTTATGCTGATGAGTTGAAAGTACTTAAAGATTTCAAAGAATCTAGAAACGAGTGGTTCTTGAAAGAAGAGAAAAAGAAGAGGAGTAGGAAAGCAACTCCAAAAGTTCAAGCAGAGGAGGGTTCATCTTCTCAGCCAAAGAAACGTCGAAAGAAAAGTGTTGAGACTATGCTTGTTGATGAATCTGAGGAGGAAGAGGAAGATGGAGCTGAAGCTGAAGGAGAAATTGAAGCTGAAGCTGAAGGTGAAATTAAAGCTGAAGTTGAAGTTAATGTTGAAGGAGATGTTCGTTTATCTCCTGATTCTGCAAAGTTGTTGAAATCTCTTACTAAACATAATGCTGAAAAGAAAAGGCAGCTGGTGATGAAGGTGACAATGATGGTGACGATAGTTCATCAAGTTCATCTGAAGAAGAAATAGATGAAATAGAACGTGCAAAGAGAATTAAAGCTGAGATTGAAAAAGAGAAACAGCTCAAGACAAAGAGGAGAGAAGATAAGGATGATGAATTGTACAAACCTTCTCCTGAACATGTGATAGAATCTCAAACACCTCCATCATCTGGTGGAAGAAAGAAAGCTAGTGCAAGAAAGCAAGTGATGTCTCCACAAGCAGCGAGGAGAAAGTTGATTGTGAGATTGCAAAACGCACATCAAAACCAAAACCAAAATCAAAATCTATCCAACCACCATCACCACCACCTGAACCATCACCACCACCATCACCTCCACCACATTTTTCACCACTACATCTATCACCACCACATGTATCACCACCACATCAAACACCTATCCAAGAACAACCTGTCCTTACTTCACAACAAATTTTCCAAACACCACCATCCACACAACCACCTGTCCAAACAACTCCTGGATCTTCTGGATTCGGAAATTTTCCAAATATCCGTATGAATGTGAATATTGGTCTTGATGATATTGGAGATTTTGACTTTGCAAATAATGAACAGGTAAGGAGATTGGAAAAGAAAGTTGAAGATGTTCTGGTTGAAAACAAAAGGTTGGTTGATCGTGAGAAGAAATTGGAAAAGCGTGTTAAGTCTGTGGAAGCTGAAAATTCATCATTGTTGAAGAAAGTTGAAGCTGATCAGACTGAAATTGATATTCTGAAAGTTAAAGTTGCTGAATTAGAAGAAAAGAAAGCACGCAGAGATGAACAGAACAAATATTTCGAGTTAAAGAACAAAGAGTTGGAAGCTGCTAAAGCTATGAAAGAACATGAGATATAGAAAACATGTTTGGAAAGTCTGTTGAGCAGAGATTTGAAGAGATTGAAGTTGAAGAGGTTAGAGCTAAACGTCAAGCTGAAATTGATGCTGAAATGAAGTTTAAAGGAAAGGGTGTTGAAGGTGTTAGTGAAATTGCTGAAAGATCAATTATTCCATCTTCTATTTCTGAATCACCTATTCAGAATCCTCGTCCAATATCTGTTGTTTCCGGTATTTTTGAAGAGGATGTATTGATTGATGATGTTATTAATGATGAGGAAGTTGTTGATGAGGATGATGACGAAGAGGATGATGATGAAGATAAAGTTGATGATGCAGATGATGTATTCTCTGCAAGTAGTCACAGTGATGATGATGATGATGATGATGACAATGGTCAGGGTGGTACTGGTGTTAAAGTTACTGAAGCATCGAGTGAACAAAATGTTAATGATTTTCTTCACGATGATGCAAATGAAGAGCCTGAAAGTGCAGAAGGTGAGGGGGAGCACGTGGATGATCAAAATGTTGATAAAGTTGAAAAGTTGATCCTTCGTTTAGAGCCTGAGGTAGAGGAAGGAGAAATCAGGCATACATACACAATGGCTGAGATTATAGAGTTGACAAGGATTGATGATCCTAACTTCAAGTTTGACTTTGAAGATGAATTGAATGCGTTTGATATCAACCAACAGCCTGAATATGAGTACAAGTATGTTGATGAAGCCGATAACTATGATAGGGTTGAGGTTGAGGATTGTACTGATGACGAAAGTGTGAATGAAGACACTTCAAACTTTCCAACTCTGGTTGAATTTTTCAGTCAAAAGAACGTCGATGAGTTGAGAAGAAAATTTTCTGAATGTCTGAAAGACACGAACTTTGATGGTACAGTGAAAGATGCTCAGAAGGAAGAAAGAAAGAAATGGTTTCGAAAGTGTAATGAACGAAAGTTTAAGCGGCCATTGAAGTATTATAAAAGAGATAGAGATGTGTCACTGGGGGATATCATCAGTTGGGGATTCTTGCCTCAAGTGAATGTGTATGCTATTCGGAGAGAATTTGGAGTGCAATACTTTGAGTACATTCAGGATATTATGACCTTACCATGGTGGGATGTCGAAGAGTTGTCAAAGGTTAGAACTCTAGATTATCCAGTTCGAAAGCATGATGTACCCATCTGGGGTTTAATGAAGTTTGAAGCTTTCAGAGGTTTCAAACACTGGAAACCTCATTATCCAAAGAAAGTGAGGAGAGTGAATCCTGAAACTGGAAATGAAGAAACGATCTTGCATGTGAAGAAGCCTAGAGTTATAAAGAACATTCCAGTACCAAAGATGGAGCAAGACTTTCATAAGGGGTTCTTGTACTGGGTATACAGCTGTTTGTTGACTGAAGCTGTGATCACCTACAGAGCTGAGAATGAAATCAGACACATCTTTGTGTATGATCCTTTATGGTTGGTGAATTGCTCGGCGAAAGACATTGAATGCTTGTTTGTTAACAAAATTGGGTTTAAAGTCGAAGATAAAGATCAAGCCATGCAATTTCAGAAAGTTGTTTCTATCTGTTTCCAAAAAGGTATCAATGCTGATAGTAAATGGACGTCTAAGTGGAGAGAGATTGAGAAAGAGGAAGCGTTGAAAGCTGAGAAGAGAAGAAAGGCCCGTGAAGAAATAGATAACATGTTAAGACATACTGTTAATCAAAGAATGGCTGCTGAAGAAAAGAAAAGAGTTGTCACACCCCGACCGCGTATAACATGCAACCGCGGCGGAAAACGTCGGGGAGTGTTGTGGACAGAATTAATTGTTATACAACCATGGAAATTAAAGTTACATTTTATTTATTAAACAAGGGTAGTACATTGTCTTAAACAGGAAAACAAAGAGTTTATAACATAGTTAACTAAGTCTATCTTCAGTTTTAATCTCTAAGGCACAGGTCCGCCCTAGTATCGTGATCAACATCCTATGGAACAGCTCCTGAAAACACATGTGAAAGTAGGTACGTCAGCATAAAAATGCCTGTGAGATACATAGGTTTTGTGAAACTGGGATTCATGACTTGAGTTTAAAGAATGTTTAATAACAGTCAGTCATGAACCTTGTAATTTGTCTTGCTTTGTAAACCATTTGAAAAACGATAACATCAGATGATATGTATAGATAAGTGCAAGGTTAAACGAGTAACCAGGTAAAATGAGTTGAAAGTAATAAGTTGTTTTGTAAGGCAATGTTTTATGAAAAGTATGTTATTTGTATAAAATGTTATATGTCTAAACTGAAATGATTTAGATAACGCTAAGATATGTAATATTATACAAACATTTATATATAGGAAGTACCAGCGGAGTATCCACCATGTTTGCATCATATTACATACTCCACGTTACTCAAACCATTTACCCAAACCAATCCACCATGTAAATTGTTCACGTATAACCCAAATGTCAAGTGTTATTGTGTAAACCATGTCAAATGTTTATGTTCAATGTAAATCACCAAATGTGTATGTCAATGTCAACGTGTTTATGTTCAATGTAAATCATGTAATGTGTATCCCAAAATGTATCATGTATGGTAAGCGAAATGTATCAACTTAAACCATATGTAAAATGCACAAAACAAGTCGCTGAAGTAACACGTGGTTTAAATCAACGTTATGTTCTGTGGAAAAATGCATGCTCTATTGATATAAACATTTATGCGGTATTGTAAACTATGCATACATCCAAGCCTTGAGACTGCGGCGATAAACCCTTAAACAAATTAAAGGTTCATCTAAGTTATGTATATCGAATTCGGTCATTCCTTCCAATCCTATCAAACCCAGGATTTCAGAAACGGGAGTTGTCAATTCCTATGGTACCACTACCTACTAACGAACGGCGTAGCAAATGTTAATGAATGTATTGTCCCATGTTAAACAAACCAAATGTCATAACAAAATGAAGGCATGTGATGTAAACAATTGTACTAAGTATGCTAAGTAAACATACAAAGCAGAAATGTTCATGTAAATCAATGTGTCCATATGCTGAGTAAACATATGCAACAGAAATGTTCATGTAAATCAATGTGTCCATATGCTGAGTAAACATATGCAACAGAAATATTCATGTAAATCAATGCGTCCATATGCTGAGTAAACATATGCAACAGAAATGTTCATGTAAATCAATGTGTCCATACGCTGAGTAAACATATGCAACAGAAATGTTATGTAAATCAATGCACTAAGTACGCACACAATGGGCATACATAGCATAAAATGTAATGAAATCGTGTACTATAATGTACTAACAACATAGCAGGCATATGATGTGAAAACATGGAAAGCATGAATGTAACAGATAGGCACATGTGTTTCACCCCAAAACAGTTTGGAAAACAGTAAAAGAGGGGTTCAATGTACTCACCTGAGATTGCTTTGGAGTTCTTGTGTAATAACCAAACAATGCTAGGTCACGGAATATCAAACGGCACCTAATAGGTAGCTATGTTAATATACCAGACCTAAAATCGGAGGAACGGATAGTATGCGGGTTCGTAAACCAAACGAGTACGGGGGCTCGTTTAATACGGTTTAACAAAGCCTACATACTAAAATGAGACCTAACCTAAGTGCTTGCGACCCATCACGACCCGTTTAGGTAGCTTATGCTACCTTACGCGTCGTTCGCGTAGGACGCGTCTGGAACGCCTAACATCATGACCACAAGGTATAACCTCGGAAGGTTATAGCTATGGTCACCTAATGTGTTTGGTCGGATCCTAATGATCGACCAAATGGGTCGGGTTCGAAAGTATAAGCGATGGTTTAGATCGCTTACCTTACAACCCTATATAAGCACTAAACTAAAAGTGACGAGCTAAGCATGTTAAAACATGCTTAACTAAGTTTAGAAAACAGGTTTGGCATCAAAGCAACCGGCTTTGATGCTCACAGTAGTTTGGTTACAAAATATGCAAGAATGCACATTTTGGCCGAAACTACGACTCGTCACTGAGCCTAGATAACGTGGTGATCAGTAGGTATAGTCACTACGGACTATAACCATCGTGATCACGCTCACGTTATGAAGTTCCATGAACTTCGCATCAACCATAAGCTGATCAATGCAGAAAGTCAACAAAACGTCGACTTTCGGACTCGAAAAGCGAATAAAAGAACGAAAGAATACTTACGGAGGGTCCCCGAATGCTAATCTAGAACAAAATAGCTCAGGTATGAAACAATGGTTCCAACTTAGAGCCTTAAGATCAGATTGTGTGGGTTTTGAGCAAAATGGGGGGGGGGTATTTATAGGAAAAGTGGAACCGTTAGGATCGTTTTATCGAATATCGTGCCACGATCTTGTGCGTACATGTGTTACATTGTTAGATTCACTGAATATGGCCCTTGGCCTTTGATTGGGTGAAAGGGCATTTGGACCTTTCGCCATTTGAAGAGCCAATCAGCATTAAATGTGGGTTCTGCTGTACTGGGGACCCCTTACGGACCGTATGGGCTTTGGCTTACGGTCCGTAAGCCCCCAGTTTGGCAGATTTACAATTTTGGTCCCTGCAGCACCAAAACTTGGTATTTGATGCGTTTTTGGCACGGTTAAGCCCCGCTAACCTCATTTCAAAGCTCTAATATGATGTTAAAGTATAGGGAACTGAAAATATGCTCAAAAATATGTCGGATGTCGGTTCGTTTGGCCGTACGGTCGCGATGTTCGGTTAATTACGACGGAATGCGCATAAGCGCGAAAGACGATCCAAATTGCGCGACGAACGGATTTTTCTCATGCCATACACTTGGGCATAATATAAGGATGCTTACATAAATTTTTGGATGTCCAGATGTATTCAGAATGTAAGTTATGCGCAAAAGTGCAAACTTGTGCACTTTTTGACACTTTTAGCCCCTGAATGTTCCAAAAGTTTGTTTTAGCATACCAAACTCCTCAAAGCCTATTTCTAAGCTATGTAAAGGATATTTATGGTATGTTTAACTTATGGACATGTTCCGGAATGTTTGTTACAGTTCAAATTCGCATACTTTCGCAGTTTGTCAAGTTTAGTCCCTGTAAGCGAATTAACTTGTTTTTGCCATACCAAAGCCTTCAAAACTTATTTCTAAGTTATGTAAGGGTTATTTAAGGTATGTTGAGTATATGTTGATGTTCCGGAGTATTTGTCGCATTAAACTAAGTACGTTTACGCACCAGTTAGCGTATAACTCTCCAGAAAGCGATGTAGAGTTTGAAATTGAACAAAAGTCAAAACACGAAAAATGTAAAACACAACCAAACAAACATTTGGATCAAATAACATTTTATTGATAATTGAACTGTTCACAATGATTACAGGCATAGATGTTACAGTCTCCCCTACTTGTGGAAATTTCGTCCCGAAATTTATTTAGAGGAAACTGGTGGAAAAAGATGCGGATATTTAGCCTTCATTTAATCTTCACGTTCCCAAGTAAACTCGGGTCCACGTTTAGATTCCCAGCGAACCTTGACCAAAGGAATGCGCTTACGTTTGAGCCACTTGACTTCACATTCCATGATTTCCACCGGTTTCTCAACAAATTTCAGTGTTCTATCAACACGAATTTCGTCAAGCGGTATGTGGAGGTTCTCATCGGCTAAACACCTCTTGAGATTGGACACGTGGAAGGTTGGATGAACATTTCCAAGTTCAGGAGGTAACTCAAGTCTGTAGGCTACCTTACCGATTCTTTCGACGATCTTGAATGGTCCAACGTATATAGGTGCAAGTTTTCCTTTCTTTCCAAATCTGATCACACCTTTCCAAGGTGAGACCTTAAGTAATACACGATCACCGACTTGAAAATCCAAGGGTTTGCGTTTTAGGTCCGCGTAACTCTTTTGACAGCTTCTAGCTATCTGAAGGTTATCACGAACTTTCTTAACCTTATCTGTTGTCTCTAAAATGAGGGCAGGTCCAGTAAGCTGAGCCTCGCCGATCTCATTCCAGCAGACTGGTGAACGACATTTTCGACCATAGAGAGCCTCGAAAGGAGCCATGTTGATGCTGGAGTGATAACTGTTGTTGTAGGAGAATTCAATCAATGGAAGATGCGAATCCCAACTACCACCAAAATCGATCACACAAGCTCTAAGAATATCCTCCAGTGTCTGGATTGTTCTTTCAGATTGACCATCCGTTTGCGGATGATAAGCTGTGCTCAAATTGAGTTGAGACCCCATAGCAGATTGCATGGTTCTCCAAAAATGAGAAGTGAAACGAGCATCTCTGTCAGAAATGATGTTCAAAGGAACACCATGTCGTGCTACAGTTTCATCCACGTAGATTTGAGCAAGTTTGTCAGCCGAAAAATCCTCACGGATTGGCAAGAAATGCGCTGACTTGGTAAGACGATTAACGACTACCCAGATGGCATCGTGACCTTTCTTTGTGCGCGGGAGTTTAGTAACGAGATCCATAGTAATGTTTTCCCATTTCCAAACTGGGATCTCTGGTTGCTCCAATAAACCGGAAGGACGCTGATGTTCAGCCTTAACCTTAAGACAAGTAAGGCATTTGGATACGTATAAGGCAATGTCTTTCTTCATACCAGGCCACCAATACTGAATACGAAGATCCTTATACATCTTATCTGAGCCAGGATGAATAGAATAACGAGACTTATGGGCTTCATCCATAAGCAAGGTACGAAGATTATCTTGGCTCGGGACCCACAAACGGTCCATGAAGTAATATGATCCATTGTCCTTCAGTTCCAGAGCAGGTGTTATGTGATAAGGAAATTCCTTATCCATCAAACCTTGTGAAACACAAGCTTGTTGAGCCTGAGAAATACGAGCTTGGATATCGGTTTGAATAACAGATTGGACACGTACACAATGAAGCTTAGTACGTTCCTTGCGACTCAATGCATCGACTACGACATTCGCCTTACCGGGATGGTAGCGGATCTCGCAGTCGTAGTCGTTTAGAAGTTCAACCCAACGTCTTTGCCTCATGTTGAGTTCCTTTTGATTGAAGATATGTTGAAGACTTTTGTGGTCAGTGAAAACCACACATTTTGTACCGTACAAATAGTGTCTCCAGATCTTAAGAGCGAAGACAACTGCACCCAACTCAAGATCATGAGTGGTGTAGTTTTTCTCATGTATCTTCAACTGCCTTGATGCGTATGCTATGACTTTGTTTCTTTGCATCAGGACGCAGCCAAGACCCAATTTAGATGCATCGCAATAAACGACGAAATCATCATTGCCCTCAGGCAATGTTAGGACAGGCGCGTTCAAAGCTTTTGTTTCAAAGTCAGAAACGCTTCCTCTTGTTTGACTCCCCAATCAAATGGCTTGTTCTTCTGAGTTAGAGCAGTTAGAGGAACTGCAATCTTTGAGAAATTCTCAATGAAGCGGCGGTAATAACCCGCTAGACCAAGAAAAGAACGAACTTCAGTAGGGGTAGTAGGCGTATCCCAATCCTTAATTGCGCTGATCTTGGAGGGATCTACATGAATACCTTGTTCGTTGACAATGTGTCCCAAGAATTGAACCTCTTTAAGCCAAAATTCACACTTGGAGAATTTGGCGAAAACTTGCTCTTTCTTTAGGAGTTCCAATGTAAGACGAAGATGTTGCTCATGATCAGCTCGCGTCTTAGAATATATTAAAATGTCATCAATGAAAACGATGATGAACTTATCTAAATAAGGCTTGCAGACCCTATTCATCAAGTCCATGAAAAAAGCAGGAGCATTAGTCAAACTGAATGGCATGACTGTGAACTCATAATGTCCATAACGAGTACGGAACGCTGTCTTGGGAATGTCTTCTTCATGCACACGAAGCTGATGATATCCAGATCGTAGATCAATCTTTGAAAAATAAGAAGCGCCTTGTAATTGATCAAAGAGATCATCAATGCGAGGTAGGGGATATCGATTCTTGATGGTGAGCTTGTTAAGCTCACGATAATCGATACACATCCTAAAAGATCCATCCTTCTTCTTTACAAAAAGAACGGGAGCACCCCAAGGTGAAAAGCTAGGACGGATAAAACCTTTGTCGGAGAGCTCCTGAAGCTGTTTAGACAACTCTTGTATCTCGGATGGTGCAAGACGGTATGGAGCTCTGGCAATGGGATTTGCACCAGGTACGAGATCAATACGGAACTCGACTTGGCGTGTTGGGGTAGACCAGGTAACTCTTCAGGAAAAACTTCAGAATAATCCCGAACGACAGGAATATCTGAAATAGTCTTACCCTTGCCTTTATCTGCTGTAACATGTGCTAAGAAAGCCACATAGTGCTTTCGCAGATATTTCCGAGCTTTAAAACAAGACATGAGTTTGAGACCACCGGCAGGCTTCTCACCACGAACCTGTAGGATCTTGCCTGTCGACAGCGGTACACGAACAATCTTCTCAGAACAAAGTATCTCTGCGCGATGCTTAGATAACCAATCCATTCCCACAATAACGTCGAAGCTTCCAAGTTGCATTGGCGCGAGGTCAATCGGAAAAATATGGTCGTTAAGGTTCAACTGGCAGTTGCGTAGAACAGAATTAAGAACAATGGGTTCTCCACTGGCAACCTCTACTGTCAAAGGTTTACCTAGTTTCGTTCTAGACACGCGAAGCATTGTCTCAAAAGACAATGACACAAAGCTCTTGTCGGCACCCGAATCAAAAAGAACAGATGCTGGCTGATTATTAATAAAGAACGTACCGTTCACCACCTCGTTGTCTGCTTGTGCTTCTTGTGCATTCATGTTAAAAACTCGACCTCGAGCCTGTGCCTGATTCTGGTTTGCATTCGGGTTCTGGTTGGCTAGCCTTGGACACCGATTTCTGTAGTGGGTCAGATCCCCACAGGTATAACAAGCACCTGGTGGGTAGTTTGGTCGTGCAGCCTGACCCTGTTGCTGAACAACTTGTTGAGCAGGGTTCTGAACTGCGCGATTCTGAGCAAACCGACAAACATCGGCAAGATGACCCGACTTCCCACAGTTAGTACAGAAACAGCACTGATATTGCGGCTGATGGTGACTGTTGCATTGATTGCACAAAGGTGCACTTCCTGAATAGGGCTTCTTTGCTGGAGGCTGGTTGGGAGCTGCCTGGTTAGCTTGGGTAGTGACAGCGTAGTTTTGGGAAGCCTTACGCTTCCTTGACCCCCTTGAGGAACCAGAATCCTTTACCTTCTTGTTTTGACCTTTCTTGCTATCTTCCTTGTCAGCCGACTGTTTCTTGCCCTTGTCGCCCTTCCTGTGTAGCTTATTCTTTCGAATCTGCGACTCAGTCAGTGTCGCTGATAACTCGATTGCCTGACGGAGTGTGGTAGGGTTGCTACCAGTGAGGATGTCTTGTACTGAGTCAGGTAGGCCGTCGATGTACCTTTCGATGGCCTTATCGAGTGGGGTAACCATAGTTGGGCAAAGCAGACTCAACTCCTCAAACCTATCAGTATAAGCCCTGTGCTAGCCACTATCTTGCTTCAAAACATCAAATTCTTTCTCCAACGCCCGTTGTTCATGACGGGGACAAAACTCCCTCATCATAAGAGCTCTCAGTTCAGCCCATGTCTGAGCTAGAGCAACTTCTGCACCTTGATCTCTCATAACCCCATTCCACCATGTAAGAGCCCTCTTCTGAAACACGCTTGAAGAAAACTCGACCTTGCGATTATCCGGACACTGCACGTGGCGAAAAGTATTCTCGATGCTCTCGAACCACTGAAGAAGCCCAGTTGCTCCCTCAGAACCACTAAACTTGAGTGGCTTAGCCGATTTGAAATCCTTGTATTTGCATATACCATTGTTGTTGTTGTTGCCTTGGTTCCATTGAGCGAAGAGATTTGGGAATTGAGCAACCATCTGCTGCGCAATAATCTCCGCCAGCTCGCCAGTAGCTATCTGGTTGTCGCGTCGAGGAGGCATTCTAGAAGAGAAAAACATGAAATGAAACGAGTGAGATGATTGGATGAAGAGAATGAGATGAAGCAAAATCAACAAAAGCAAAGATGGCGGTTATGCATCGCAAAGCAAACAAGCGACATGAAATGTCTAGTCAAAGTATATGGGTCAGAATTAGTGTATCGCGAAGACATGCTCGCCTATAAGTGAACACTCACCCCAAGAGTTCCCAGGTAAGAGTGACTGGTCCGATTATGTGGATTTGTACGAACACTCTAGCCTTAGACAGAAAACCCAGGGTACAGGCATTCACTCTTCCAGTTCGCACGTGTTCACACTATTAACCCAAAACTTTGACGAGATTCTTTTGAGATTCCAAAGGGTTCAAAACCATATAACAGAGGGTTCAAAACCTTATAACTGAGGGTTCAAAACCTTATAACAGAGGATTCAAAACCTAGTAATCAATCATCCTAGAACAGATGATTAATTTTCAAACCGGATTCGGAACCGAAGTTCCCGTTGTGGTTATCACCTAAGGATAGGTGATGTGCATGTTTTAAACTCTAAACACCGAATGTGTATGTCAATGTCAACGTGTTTATGTTCAATGTAAATCATGTAATGTGTATCCCAAAATGTATCATGTATGGTAAGCGAAATGTATCAACTTAAACCATATGTAAAATGCACAAAACAAGTCGCTGAAGTAACACGTGGTTTAAATCAACGTTATGTTCTGTGGAAAAATGCATGCTCTATTGATATAAACATTTATGCGGTATTGTAAACTATGCATACATCCAAGCCTTGAGACTGCGGCGATAAACCCTTAAACAAATTAAAGGTTCATCTAAGTTATGTATATCGAATTCAGTCATTCCTTCCAATCCTATCAAACCCAGGATTTCAGAAACGGGAGTTGTCAATTCCTATGGTACCACTACCTACTAACGAACGGCGTAGCTAATGTTAATGAATGTATTGTCCCATGTTAAACAAACCAAATGTCATAACAAAATGAAGGCATGTGATGTAAACAATTGTACTAAGTATGCTAAGTAAACATACAAAGCAGAAATGTTCATGTAAATCAATGTGTCCATATGCTGAGTAAACATATGCAACAGAAATGTTCATGTAAATCAATGTGTCCATATGCTGAGTAAACATATGCAACAGAAATATTCATGTAAATCAATGCGTCCATATGCTGAGTAAACATATGCAACAGAAATGTTCATGTAAATCAATGTGTCCATATGCTGAGTAAACATATGCAACAGAAATGTTATGTAAATCAATGCACTAAGTACGCACACAATGGGCATACATAGCATAAAATGTAATGAAATCGTGTACTATAATGTACTAACAACATAGCAGGCATATGATGTGAAAACATGGAAAGCATGAATGTAACAGATAGGCACATGTGTTTCACCCCAAAACAGTTTGGAAAACAGTAAAAGAGGGGTTCAATGTACTCACCTGAGATTGCTTTGGAGTTCTTGTGTAATAACCAAACAATGCTAGGTCACGGAATATCAAACGGCACCTAATAGGTAGCTATGTTAATATACCAGACCTAAAATCGGAGGAACGGATAGTATGCGGGTTCGTAAACCAAACGAGTACGGGGTCTCGTTTAATACGGTTTAACAAAGCCTACATACTAAAATGAGACCTAACCTAAGTGCTTGCGACCCATCACGACCCGTTTAGGTAGCTTATGCTACCTTACGCGTCGTTCGCGTAGGACGCGTCTGGAACGCCTAACATCGTGACCACAAGGTATAACCTCGGAAGGTTATAGCTATGGTCACCTAATGTGTTTGTTCGGATCCTAATGATCGACCAAATGGGTCGGGTTCGAAAGTATAAGCGATGGTTTAGATCGCTTACCTTACGACCCTATATAAGCACTAAACTAAAAGTGACGAGCTAAGCATGTTAGAACATGCTTAACTAAGTTTAGAAAACAGGTTTGGCATCAAAGCAAACGGCTTTGATGCTCACAGTAGTTTGGTTACAAAATATGCAAGAATGCACATTTTGGCCGAAACTACGACTCGTCACTGAGCCTAGATAACGTGGTGATCAGTAGGTATAGTCACTACGGACTATAACCATCGTGATCACGCTCACGTTATGAAGTTCCATGAACTTCGCATCGACCATAAGCTGGTCAATGCAGAAAGTCAACAAAACGTCGACTTTCGGACTCGAAAAGCGAATAAAAGAACGAAAGAATACTTACGGAGGGTCCCCGAATGCTAATCTAGACCAAAATAGCTCAGGTATGAAACAATGGTTCCAACTTAGAGCCTTAAGATCAGATTGTGTGGGTTTTGAGCAAAATGGGGGGGGGGGTATTTATAGGAAAAGTGGAACCGTTAGGATCGTTTTATCGAATATCGTGCCACGATCTTGTGCGTACATGTGTTACATTGTTAGATTCACTGAATATGGCCCTTGGCCTTTGATTGGGTGAAAGGGCATTTGGAGCTTTCGCCATTTGAAGAGCCAATCAGCATTAAATGTGGGTTCTGCTGTACTGGGGACCCCTTACGAACCGTATGGGCTTTGGCTTACGGTCCGTAAGCCCCTAGTTTGGCAGATTTACAATTTTGGTCCCTGCAGCACCAAAACTTGGTATTTGATGCGTTTTTGGCACGTTTAAGCCCCGCTAACCTCATTTCAAAGCTCTAATATGATGTTAAAGTATAGGGAACTGAAAATGTGCTCAAAAATATGTCGGATGTCGGTTCGTTTGGCCGTACGGTCGCGATGTTCGGTTAATTACGACGGAATGCGCATAAGCGCGAAAGACGATCCAAATTGCGCGATGAACGGATTTTTCTCATGCCATACACTTGGGCATAATATAAGGATGCTTACATAATTTTTTGGATGTCCGGATGTATTCAGAACGTAAGTTATGCGCAAAAGTGCAAACTTGTGCACTTTTTGACACTTTTAGCTCCTGAATGTTCCAAAAGTTTGTTTTAGCATACCAAACTCCTCAAAGCCTATTTCTAAGCTATGTAAAGGATATTTATGGTATGTTTAACTTATGGACATGTTCCGGAATGTTTGTTACAGTTCAAATTGGCATACTTTCGCAGTTTGTCAAGTTTAGTCCCTGTAAGCGAATTAACTTGTTTTTGCCATACCAAAGCCTTCAAAACTTATTTCTAAGTTATGTAAGGGTTATTTAAGGTATGTTGAGTATATGTTGATGTTCCGGAGTATTTGTCGCATTAAACTAAGTACGTTTACGCACCAGTTAGCGTATAACTCTCCAGAAAGCGATGTAGAGTTTGAAATTGAACAAAAGTCAAAACACGAAAAATGTAAAACACAACCAAACAAACATTTGGATCAAATAACATTTTATTAATTGAACTGTTCACAATGATTACAGGCACAGATGTTACAAGAGTTGAAGAGAACGAGAAGCTTAGGAAGATGTTGCTGCGAAAGCCTAAGCAAAGGGAAGAGAAATTCAAGTCGCTGTGATGAAAGCGCTGAAGACCAGACTGAAGACTCCGGCAATATCCAAGTTTGTTGGTGCATAATGTCTATAGCCTACGTCTTAAGTCTAGGTCATGTCAGTAGCTTGTATAGGGGTCAAATATGTCAAAAATGTAAAGTTATTTGTGTTAAATGTAATTTCGCACGAAATAGCACTTTGCTATTTCGCACGAAATTATGAAGTGTAATTTCGCAAGAAATTATGAAGTGTAATTTCGCACGAAATAACATAATGCTATTTCGTGCGAAATCAGGAGCCTATATATGGGCAGTGTGCTTCTCATTTGGTACGAAATTAGTGGAAGTGTAACGAAGTGCTGTCGGATTTCCACCATGTAATCAAGTCTAAAATCAATGAGAAGCTTGTTTTGAAGTATAACAATCTGTTTCTACTCATTTCTTCACTGATTCTAAGCTGTTTGTTTGTTTCCGCCTCTCAAACAGTTGTGTATTGCCTCTGATCGACTCATTAGGTCGCCAAAACGATCCTACACCGTTGTAGTCGGGTTTCACCCGTTCGTCGCATTATCGTTAATTTAAATTGTATTTTCTACTTGAAAAAAATATATATTTATTCTCAAATATATATATATATATATATATATATTGAATTTATGTATACGATATGTGTTAAAATAAATAATATATTTTTAACTTATCCTTGTATATGTATTCTTGTATCCTTTGTGTATACTTGTCCTTGTTTTCCTTTGACCAAGTCAACGTCGATTTATACTTTTATTAAATAATATTTTCAATATTATTTTAGTATAAATATATTTGTAATTTTACCAAATGTATACTTAGGCAAGCATACATGTATTTAGGTGTAAACACTTATGTATTTTGTGTTCAATGTCAAAAATCATTTCTTATGATTTTTATACTTCCCGGAATTTATATTTCTTAAAAATAATATAACTTTAAGGCTTGTTTAATATATATATTCTTATCACACTATATATATATATATATATATATATATATATATATATATATATATAGTTCCTATATATATAAGTATTTGTCCATAAAGTCCAAAGTCCATATGTCCACAATTCTTATTAAGGAAATATATATATAAGTATATATTTTGTATTTTTGCTCCATACACCCAATTGAGCAAGTATAAGTATTTTTATACTTAGTTGTATTTGTGGTATTTTTTGGTGTATTTTATACTTGTATTCTTGTGTATTTTGTTACTTTATACCCTACTTGTATACTAATAAGTATTACACTTAATATACATATAAACACACAAAGTTTTGGGTGACCAATAAATATATATAACTTGCCCTAGTTATATATATATATTTATATCCATTTTAATCTTTAAGAAAAACACTATTTTCTTAACTTATATTTTGTATAAAAGTTGGGGAAAAGTTATGGGTAAACACTTTGAATTTATTTCTTGTAAAAAGTCTTAAAAAACATATTTTTGTAAGTGTTTAAATTCTACAAAAAATTTGCCATAGTTTCCCCTAAATAAAAGGTTTTCCCATTTTTAAGACCATGTTTTTATTTTCTTTTCAACTCAAAAATCATTCAACAACAATTTTTGCAACTAACATTGATGCGTGTTAAGTGCGTTATGTTTTTGTTAGTAATTTAAGCTCATTTTACACATTAGTCAAGTTTTAAATTTATAAAACACCATATTCTACTAACACTAAACACATACATGGGCAAGTGCACCCATCATTAGCGTAGTATAGCGTTGGTAAGATACCGAGGTCTTCCAAGGACACAAGAGCTTTTAATACCGGTTTATCCTCAATGTCTAATCAAATCAAAAACTTTTAGAAAAGGGTTTTAAACATAAAAAATAGAGTAAATTACAAGTTTTATTCTTTATGTATGTACCAAATTACAGGCGGTGTCCTTTAACTTCAAAATTGTCTGGTTTTGTCCTTAACGTTTCAAAATCCTGCACGTTATGTCCTTTAGGCCAAACCCAGTTAGATTTTTTTGTTAAAGTTGGTCATGTGCCTTGCACATAAGAGCATTCTTGTCATTTCACCTTCCTGGGGCTATTTTGTAAAGAATTATCATTCAAAGACTAATTGTATAAAACTAAAAAATAGAAATAAATATAAACTCCTCTCTCTCTTTTATATCTGAACCCACCACACCACCATCTCTCTTAACCCACCACCTCTGACCACCTCCGCACAACCTTCACCGCCACCACCCAAATCAACACAGACAAAGTTATCACAGAAACTAAAATAAAGGAGGATTGTTCTCGGATTTAAACGAATGACAGATGTATAAAGATTTTACCAGTTCTGAGTAGTTTCAGTTGCAAGCAGTTTCAGCTGCAATTACATTAACCCAGTTGCAAGTAGTTTCAGTTCTAACAGAACAATCATTTAAATAAGTACGGGAAAATAAAAAAAAAAAACCTATATAGTTCAAATGATAGACAATAAAAGAGGGCCTGATAATTGAAATATTCACACAAAAAAAGATACCACTTCTTTCAACAATCTTAAATGTTCTTCTAGAAAAAGATACCAATTGTTTAGGTTTTAAGCAAAATTGCCACTAATAGACTTCAGAAGGAGCTTACGGAGTGACAGTCCTCCCTCTGGATTCACACATAAAGTCAATGATAATCTTCAACGGTTCATCAATCTCAATTTTGTTCTCCAAATCTTAAGTATCATCCCCAAACGGCTGTCGAAACCCTAGGTGCGGAGGTAGGTGCGTTTGTCCGGCGGCAGAGACGGGAGAAGGAGGTAGGTGCGTTTGTTCGGCGGCGGCTGACAAAACCCTAGGTGCGGAGGAGGGGTGACCGGTAACAGGGTGGTGGTGGTGCTCTGAAGGTTAGAGAGAGACTGTGTAGGATGGAGAGAGAGAGAGAGAGAGAGAGTACAGGTCTTTTTAATTATATATTTTTTCATTATTTTACACAATAGTCACTAGAAATTAAGTATTTACACAATAGTCCATGTAATGGTGAAAAGACAAATATGCCCTCATGTGCAAGTCACATGATTATATTTAACAAAAAAATCTGACTGGGTTAGGGCTAAAGGACATAACGTGCAGGATTTTGAAACGTTAAGGACAAAACTCATCAAATTTAAAGTAAAAGGATACCGCCTGCAATTTGGTACAAACATAAAGGACAAAACTTGTAATTTACTCTAAAAAATAAAAACTAAAATGCTGAAAATAAAAATAAAAATAAAAATAAAACAGATAGACAAGATGAATCACTTGGATCCGGCTCGCCTTTAATGTAACCTTTGATGATTTCTGCACTTTTTCACTTTTTAAGAGATTATCTTAGTTATAGTAGTAGGCCCCTCTTTTGAAGGTGACGTTACCCTCAACCCAGTGGTTTGAGTCAGCAAGGATACAATCCCAAAGGGTTGGAATATTGAAAGATAATTAATTAAGTTATTAATGCGTCAAGTGGTAGACCCCTCTTTTGAAGGCGACGTTACCCTCGGCTAAGTGGTTTGAGTCAGCAAGGATACAAACCCAAATAGCCGGTTTAATGTATTAATAGTAGTTTACATATGAGGGGATCAAGCCATTCGCACCTCCGCCATCCAATACCAGTGGGTATTGAAGGAGGTCCTAGTAAGCTTGACCCAGGTCCTTATAGGATCTATACACTGAACAAGGCAAGAACCTTACTAAACCATTCCATTAACCCCCAACCAGGTAGCCAACATATCTCTATATAGACCGTAGAGATATGAATGGTGAAAATCTTTTACTTTATATAGACAGTAAAGTAATGCCAAGACACCACGGGCAAATGATAAAGAAGTTTCACCTTCAACATAAGAAACTAGTTATTAAAGTCATTAATACAAAACCAAAAAAAAGTGCGAAAAGATGAAAAATCAAAAGTATTACATTAAATGTTTGTCTTCACCAAGTGATGTAAGAGACTTAGCCAAACATGACCTTTGATTGACAATAACTCTTACGATCAATCTTTGTTTATATTTTTGTTTATATTTTAAGCCCTTTTTAACACTTCACTCAAGTATTAAATTTATAAAACACGATATTCTACTAACACTAAACACACATATGGGCAAGTGCACCCATCGTGAGCGTAGTATAGCGTTGTTAAGATACCGAGGTCGTCCAAGGACACAAGAGCTTTTAGTACCGGTTTATCCTCAACGTCTAATCAAATCAAAAGTTTTAGAAAAGGTTTTAAACATGAAAAATAAAAACTAAAAATACTGAAAAATAAAATAAAATAAAATAGAAAGACAAGATGAATCACTTGGATCCGACTCGCCTTTAATGTAACCTTTGATGATTTCCGCACTTTTGCACTTTTTAAGAGATTATCTTAGTTATAGTAGTAGGCCCCTCTTTTGAATTTGACGTTACCCTCAACCCAGTAGTTTGAGTCAGCAAGGATACAATCCTAAAGGGTCGGAATATTGAAAGAAATTAATTAAATTATTAATGCGTAATGTGGCAGGCCCCTCTTTTGAAGGTGACGTTACCCTCGGCTAAGTGGTTTGAGTCAGCAGGGATACAATCCTAAGTAGCCGGGTTAATGTATTAATAGTAGTTTACATATGAGGGGATCAAGCTATTCGCATCCCCCGCCATCCAATACCAGTGGGTATTGAAGGAGGTCCTAGTAAGCTTGACCCAGGTCCTTGCAGGATCACACTGAACAAGGCAAGAACCTTACCAAACCATTCCCTTAACCCCCGACCAGGTAGCCAACATATCTCTATATAGACCGTAGAGATATGAATGGTGTAAATCTTTTATTTTATATAGACAGTAAAATAACGCCAAGACACCATGGACAAATGATAAGGAAGTTTCACCTTCAACATAAGAAACTAGCTATTAAAGTCATTAATACAAAACCAAATAAAAAGTGCGAAAAGATTAAAAATCAAAAGTATTACATTAAATGCTTGTCTTCACCAAGTGATGTAAGAGGTTTAAGCAAACATTGCCTTTGATTGTCAAGAACTCTTACTATCAATCTTGGATCCCGAGACTACAACACACACTCTAAGGAGGATGATGGATGATGGTGGTCGATGTGGGTGTTGTAGTGGTGGTGGTGTGGTGGTGAAGTGGTAGAGAGGTGGTTTGCCAAGGGATGCCTTTGAAGTGAACCAAGCACCCCTATTTATAGCCTGCACAGAAGCCCGGACACGGCCCCGTGTCCATTGGGCATGGCGTCGTGTCCATCCTTTTTCTCTTTCTTCATTAATTGCAATTGTCTGCATTAGCTTCACATGCCCCCGTGATCGCTAGGCACGGCCCCGTGTGCAGAGGGGTATCTGTACTATCAAGATTTGCAAGATTCTGCGAATCTTAGCGTTGACCACGGCCCGTGTTGAGCTGGGCACGCCCCCGTGCTAGTAATAGAAGCTTCCATGACTTTGTCTTTTCTGCAGACATCTGGCCACGCCCCAGTGTCCGTTGGGCACGGGGCCGTGGTCAGCCTTCTGTTTATTTGTTTTTGCTTGGGAAAATGCAGTCGATGGGTCGGGCATGCCACGTTTATTCCTTTTCTTAGTATTTATCTTAGATTTGGCTGCATATTTGTTGCTTTTGTTCAATTAAGCTCATTTGGTCCTGAAAATACAAAAGGAAGACAAAAGCACACCTTTTCCAACATTAGTACTAAAAAGGGTTAGTTTTATGCCTCATTTGATGTAATTTATATATTGCATTTTACACACATTCCCTGCTGACTCAATTAACCCCCGACCAGAGATATAAATGGTGAAAATCTTTTATACTTTTTATAGACAGTAAAGTAATGCCAAGACACCACAGGCAAATGATAAAGAAGTTTTACCTTCAACATAAGAAACTAGTTATTAAAGTCATTAATAGAAAACCAAATAAAAAGTGCGAAAAAATTAAAAATCAAAAGTATTACATTAAATGCTTGTCTTAACCAAGTGATGTAAGAGACTTAGCCAAACATGGCCTTTGATTGACAAGAACTCTTACGATCAATCTTGGATCCCGAAACTACTACACACACTCTAAGGTCTTGAAAATACAAAAGGAAGACAAAAGCACACTTTTTCCAACATTAGTACTAAAAAAGGGTTAGTTTTATGCCCCATTTGATGTTATTTATATGTTGCATTTTACATACATCAAACATCATACAAAATCATCCATACTTTTTATATTAATATACTTGAATCTTCATATGAACTTGTAGTACTTTAAATCCATACTTTAAACATGTAGATCTACTTGAAATAGGCTTACTTGTTGAATTTTGTAAACTTTGTTGAAACTTTTTGAAAACTTGTTCATCCACTTTGCTAGTAAGTTTATAACTATAAACATTTCATTTTTAACAAACATACAAGTTTATTATTCAAGATCTTCAAGTCTACTAACATGTTCATCATGGATCTTTCAAGATCCATGTGTATACTTGTTAGATCTATGCTTCTAACAAGCCTACATGTGATGGATTTCTTCAAAATCACAAAACAAACAACAACAACTTCATCACAATCTTCACTTAACACTAAAAGTCACTTATTCATGTTAGATCTTGTATTTTCTTTACTTGTTCATATTTTAAAGTTTAGTTTTGTTGATGGTTTAACTTGTACATCAACAATACACTACAAATAAACATCAAAACAAGATATTTGAAGACTCACAACTAGCTCTAGTGGCTAGGGAAGTGGCAAAATGAACAAGAAGATGGTAAGAAGATGAAAATGGTGGTTAATAGCTTCCTTGAGAGGTCCTTAAGCATCCAACACTTGAAACCTTCTTAGATAACCTTCTTACACCCTTGTGAACACTTGGAATGGCTTGAAGATGGATGAAAGAGGGAGGTGATTTTGATGGTGGTATGGCCGAAAGTTTTGAAGGGAAGAAGAGAGCAAATGTGGTTTGAATGTAGGTGGAAGTATGAAGAACGGAGATAAGGGTTTCTTGTTTTAAACCAAGTGCATTCATACACTTTAATCCTCCAATTAACCATTAAACGATCCACAAGCTTCATGAGACATTTAGGGGGCTTGTGGGCCCCATTTGAAACCGTCAAAAAGGGCTAGGGGGTTGTGTCAAAAGGTGAAAGTGAGGGACTTGAAGGTGAAAGGGGGGGTTTAATTAGGGGTTTAGTGTTTTTAAGTGTTCTTAAGTGTTTTTAGGTGTAACTAAGTAACATAAGGCCATTATTAGTGTTACAACATAAAAACAATGTTAGTAGTTTGGTGTTTTGGTAGTGTTCGGATAATTGTTCGGTGGTTGTTTCGGTATCGGTTCGTTAAAAGGTTAAGTTATGTGATTTATAAGGTGTTATATGTTTTTGTGTTTTAAAGGTATCCCCAATACTTTTAAGTGGTTTTTAATGTTTAACAACATTCATGGACTTGTATAATTTGTCGGATTCTGAATCTTGCGAAAAATTGTCATTTATGGTCCAAAACGGACACTTTTAAGTTCGTTAAATTTTTCCGGAAAGTGTTAACTATTATACTTGTTTTCCCACTTGGGATTTGATACTTTTTTTATGTCGGACCTACATCTAACCCTAAATCTAGCATTTTACTGAGTACTGAGGCTGTGTTGACACAGCCTACCTAACTGGTGAGTTTACTAATTGTTTTGACGCAACGCTTAAATTGTTTCACAATGCGATGAATGAAATGTATAACATGCATGATTTAAATGTATGACATGCAAACTGTCGCCACCACCGTCCCCTAACAACCCGGGAACGGGCCACCGCGGCCAGTTTCGGTGGTATCCAGGTGTTTATCATTTTGGCAGCGGAAATTACATCAGGACCGTAGTTAGGAAATATTTTATCAGAGTAAATACCACACTTTATATAAATATATTGGGATAAAACCCAAGTTTTCATTACAAACTGTTTTGTAGGGATAAACCCCATTTTATTGAAATAAAACATCTTCTTTTATTTAGGTAACTTTCATAGCTAGCCACTTTTTCCAAGCCTTTAGTGCTGTCCATCTGGCTTCTAATTGGCTTTCACATTTTGTTACCTGAAACGCGTTTAAAAACATTTTGTCAGTGGAAAATACTGGTGAGTGAATCCCAGTTTAATCAAGAAGAGTTTTAACTCTTAACAGTATTGAGAACGATTACAATGTTTACATTAACACAATTACTCATTCAGTATTGTCAATCCTGACTGGTGGGTCATATTACACATTGGCTAACTCGTTGTCCACTGGTAACGTTTTCCGCATTTTGTATACAAAACCCTAACATACCGGCAGTAATTGAAGAATTACAAAGACTCAATCACTGCTAATCACATTGTAAAATATTTAAGGTTTTGTAAAACAGTTTACAAAAAGGAGATTACTCACATTGTTGTCTTAGATTTTCTTTAGGGATTTTCTGGTGATTATCTATTAAATACACAAATGCACACGCGTTAGTATAATAACCCAATATTTACATTAGTAATACCCTCCCCGAGACGGCATTCCAACGACTATGTCGGGCAGAACCTCGACAGCCGTTACGGAACCCTGGATCGAACGAGCAGCTTATCTAATACGTAACCGGGGGTTATAATACTTACAACGGGGAAGAACTTCGTTAATTAGGGGGTATTATGCCCAGAAATTACTTTGGCTATGTAGAAATTAGAGAGAGAAAGAAAGACTGAACGATTTAAAACTGGGGCTGAGGGCTTCAATTTATAGTGACCCCTCGACTTCCCTCGCGGCCCGCGAAGGCTGTATCCAAGGGCTACGCGGCCCGCGACCTAAGGGGTCTACGGCGTAGCCTTGTCCGGTCAACAATCTAGGTTCGACAAGTGGCTGCCACGTGGCAGCACCGGGTTTCTCTTGGTGGTTCATCTGTCGCGGCCCGCGTAAGACCAAGGGGTGGTCTTCGCGGCCCGCCAAGGACTATTAAAAATGGTTTTTAATTAATTTTAATAAAAATAAAGGTATTCGGGGCCTGTTTTCGCATACGGGGGTGTTATTTTAGGACATATAGGGACATTTTAAAATATATTAGGGGTATCGATAATTGTTTAGGAGGGTTGTTATATCCTCCCCACATTGTTTTAGAGCTCGTCCTCGAGATCTACTGGAACAAGTGTGGCTATTTCCTTTGCATTTCTGATTCAAGCTCCCATGTGTATTCTGTTCCTTTTTTGGAATCCCATTTTACTTTGACTAGAACTAATCTCTTGTGCTTGAGGTTCTTGACTTTCCTGTCTTCAATTTGTAGAGGCTTCTCTACAAACTTAAGTTGTTCATTTACCTCTATATCCTTAAGAGGTACTACCAGTGATTCATCAGCTAAGCACTTTTTGAGATTGCATACATGAAATACATCATGTATTCCTGCCATTTCCTCTGGCAGTTGTAGCTGATAGGCTACAGGTCCTATTCTTTTAATAATCTCAAAAGGTCCAACATACCTGGGGCTTAGCTTTCCCCTTTTGATGAATCTTACCACTCCTTTCCAAGGAGATACTTTCAATAACACTTTGTCTCCTACCAGAAATTCCAATGGCTTTCGTCTGTTATCAACATAACTCTTTTGTCGATCACGTGCTGCTTTCAATCGTTCCTTGACTTGAATGATCTTGTCTGTTGTTTCTTGTACTATCTCAGGTCCAGATAGTTGCTTTTCTCCAATTTCTGCCCAACTGACTAGCGTTCGGCACTTTCTTCCATAAAGTGCTTCGAATGGTGCAGCATTGATATTTGTGTGATAACTGTTATTATAAGAAAATTCTATCAATGGTAAGTGATTGTCCCAATTACCTCCGAAATCAATTACACAAGCTCTAAGCATATCCTCCAGTGTCTGAATTGTCCTTTCGTTTTGTCCGTCCGTTTGAGGATGATAAGATGTGCTTAGATTTAACTTGGTTCCCATTACTTTTTGGAAACTTGTCCAAAAATGAGGTGTAAAACGACTATCTCTGTCAGAAACAATTGATAGAGGAATTCCATGTAATGAAACTATTTTATTTACATATAATTTAGCTAATTGTTCCATACTGAAAGTTTCCTTCATTGGTAGGAAATGAGCTGACTTAGTTAACCTATCTACAATCACCCAGATTGTATCATTACCTTTTCTTGTTTTGGGTAATTTAGTAACAAAATCCATTGATATCAATTCCCATTTCCAAACTGCCATTTCTAACTGCTGCAATAAACCTGAGGGTTTCTGGTGTTCAGCTTTGACTTGTGAACATGTTAAACATTTAGAAACATAAGCTGCTATATCTTTTTTCATTCCTATCCACCAAAAATTCTTTCTTAAGTCCTGATACATCTTATCACTTCCAGGATGCATCGTATATTTAGACTTATGAGCTTCTTCTAATATATGGTGGTGTAGGTTTCCTAATTTAGGTATCCATATTCTTTTCTTATGGAATCTCCAAATTCCATCTGTTCCTTGTGCTAGTTCCTTGATCATTCCTTTTAATTTTTCAGTATCATCCTTGATTACTAATTCTTGTGCTTTTCTAATCTACTCATTTAAATCTACTTGTAGATTTAATTTAAGAGAACGTACTCTTTTTGGTTTTTCATGATACTTTCGACTTAAAGCATCAGCTACTTCATTTGCTTTTCCTGCATGATACTGGATATTACAGTCATAATCACTAAGTATCTCTATCCAGCGCCTTTGTCTCATATTCAATTCCTTTTGCCCGAAGACATACCTTAAACTCTTATGGTCGGTGAAAATGGTGAACTTACTACTATAAAGACAATGTCTCCAAATTTTAAGGGCAAAAATTATAGCTCCTAATTCTAAATCATGGGTTGAATAGTTTTCTTCATGATTCTTAAGTTGTCTAAATGCATAGGCTATAACCTTTTGACGTTGCATTAACACACATCCTTAATCTAACTTAGAAGCATCACAATAGACTATAAAGTCTTCAGTTCCTTCTGGCAATGCTGGTATGGGTGCGTTGGTTAGTCTTTGCTTAAGAATTCTAAAGGCTTCTTCTTGTTTTGGTCCCATTCAAACTTAACAGATTTACAGGTTAACTTAGTTAAGGGAATGGCTATTCTAGAAAAATCTCGAATAAATCTTCTATAATAACCGTCCAATCCTAAGAAACTTCTAACATCGGTTGGTGATTCAGGAGTTTTCCACTTGCTAATCGCCTCGATCTTGGTGGGATCCACATGAATTCCTTCATGATTAACTAGATTTCCGGAAAGTATTAACTATTATACTTGTTTTCCCACTTGGGATTTGATACTTTTTTAATGTCGGACCTACATCTAACCCTAAATCTAGCATTTTACTGAGTACTGAGGTTGTGTTGACATAGCCTACCTAACTGGTGAGTTTACTAATTGTTTTGACGCAACGCTTAAATTGTTTCATAATGCGATGAATGAAATGTATAACATGCATGATTTAAATGTATGACATGCAAACTGTCGCCACCCCCGTCCCCTAACAACCCGGGAACGGGTCGTCGCGGCCAGTTTCGGTGGTATCCAGGTGTTTATCATTTTGGCAACGGAAATTACATCAGGAACGTAGTTAGGAAATATTTTATCAGAGTAAATACCACACTTTATATAAATATATTGGGATAAAACCCAAGTTTTCATTACAAACTGTTTTGTAGGGATAAACCCCATTTTATTGAAATAAAACATCTTCTTTTATTTAGGTAACTTTTATAGCTAGCCACTTTTTCCAAGCCTTTAGTGCTGTCCAGCTGGCTTCTAATTGGCTTTCACATTTTGTTACCTGAAACGCGTTTAAAAACATTTTGTCAGTGGGAAATACTGGTGAGTAAATCCCAGTTTAATCAAGAAGAGTTTTAACTCTTAACAGTATTGAGAGCGATTACAATGTTTACATCTACATAATTACTCATTCAGTATTGTCAATCCTGACTGGTGGGTCATATTACACATTGGCTAACTCGTTGTCCAATGGTAACGTGTTCCACATTTTGTATACAAAACCCTAACATACCGGCAGTAATTGAAGAATTACAAAGACTCAATCACTGCTAATCACATTGTAAAATATTTAAGGTTTTGTAAAAACAGTTTACAAAAAGGAGATTACTCACATTGTTGTCTTAGATTTTCTTTAGGGATTTTCTGGTGATTATCTATTAAATACACAAATGCACACGCGTTAGTATAATAACCCAATATTTACATTAGTATTACCCTCCCCGAGACGACATTCCAACGACTACGTCGGGCAGAACCTCGACAGCCGTTACGGAACCCTGGATCGAACAGTCGGCTTATCTAATACGTAACCGGGGGTTATAATAATTACAACGGGGAAGAACTTCGTTAATTAGGGGGTATTATACCCAGAAATTACTTTGGCTATGTAGAAATTAGAGAGAGAAAGAAAGACTGAACGATTTGAAACTAGGGCTGAGGGCTTCAATTTATAGTAACCCCTCGACTTCCCTCGCGGCCTGCGAAGGCTGTAGCCAAGGGCTACGCGGCCCGCGACCTAGGGGGTCTACGGCGTAGCCTTGTCTGCTTAACAATCTAGGTTCGACAAGTGGCTACCACGTTGCAGCACCGGGTTTCTTTTGGTGGTTCATCTGTCACGGCCCGCGTAAGACCAAGGGGTGGTCTTCGCGGCCCGCAAAGGACTATTAAAAATGGTTTTTAATTAATTTTAATAAAAATAAAGGTATTCGGGGCTTGTTTTCGCATACGGGGTGTTATTTTAGGACATATAGAGACATTTTAAAATATATTAGGGGTATCGATAATTATTTAGGAGGGTTGTTATATCCTCCCCACCTTGTTTTAGAGCTCGTCCTCGAGATCTACTGGAACAAGTGTGGATATTTCCTTTGCATTTCTGATTCAAGCTCCCATGTATATTTTGGTCCTTTTTTGGAGTCCCATTTTACTTTGACTAGAACTAATCTCTTGTGCTTGAGGTTCTTGACTTTCCTGTCTTCAATTTGTAGAGGCTTCTCTACAAACTTAAGTTGTTCATTTACCTCTATATCCTTAAGAGGTACTACCAGTGATTCATCAGCTAAGCACTTTTTGAGATTGCATACATGAAATACATCATGTATTCCTGCCATTTCCTCTGGCAGTTGTAGCTGATAGGCTACAGATCCAATTCTTTTAATAATCTCAAAAGGTCCAACATACCTGGGGCTTAGCTTTCCCCTTTTGATGAATCTTACCACTCCTTTCCAAGGAGATACTTTCAATAACACTTTGTCTCCTACCTGAAATTCCAATGGCTTTCATCTGTTAGCAACAAAACTCTTTTGTCGATCACGTGCTGCTTTCAATCGTTCCTTAACTTGAATGATCTTGTCTGTTGTTTCTTGTACTATCTCAGGTCCAGATAGTTGCTTTTCTTCAATTTCTGCCCAACTGACTAGCGTTCGGCACTTTCTTCCATAAAGTGCTTCGAATGGTGCAGCATTGATATTTGTGTGATAACTGTTATTATAAGAAAATTCTATCAATGGTAAGTGATTGTCCCAATTACCTCCGAAATCAATTACACAAGCTCTAAGCATATCCTCCATTGTCTGAATTGTCCTTTCGTTTTGTCCGTCCGTTTGAGGATGATAAGATGTGGTTAGATTTAACTTGGTTCCCATTACTTTTTGGAAACTTGTCCAAAAATGAGATGTAAAACGACTATCTCTGTCAGAAACAATTGATAGAGGAATTCCATGTAATGAAACTATTTCATTTACATATAACTAGCTAATTGTTCCATACTGAAAGTTTCCTTCATTGGTAGGAAATGAGCTGACTTAGTTAACCTATCTACAATCACCCAGATTGTATCATTACCTTTTCTTGTTTTGGGTAATTTAGTAACAAAATCCATTGATATCAATTCCCATTTCCAAACTGGCATTTCTAACTGCTGCAATAAACCTGAGGGTTTCTGGTGTTCAGCTTTGACTTGTGAACATGTTAAACATTTAGAAACATAAGCTGCTATATCCTTTTTCATTCCTATCCACCAAAAATTCTTTCTTAAGTCCTGATACATCTTATCACTTCCAGGATGCATCGTATATTTAGACTTATGAGCTTCTTCTAATATATGGTGGTGTAGGTTTCCTAATTTAGGTATCCATATTCTTTTCTTATAGAATCTCCAAATTCCATCTGTTCCTTGTGCTAGTTCCTTGATCATTCCTTTTAATTTTTCAGTATCATCCTTGATTACTAATTCTTGTGCTTTTCTAATCTACTCATTTAAATCTACTTGTAGATTTAATTTAAGAGAACGTACTCTTTTAGGTTTTTCATGATACTTTCAACTTAAAGCATCAGCTACTTCATTTGCTTTTCCTGCATGATACTGGATATTACAGTCATAATCACTAAGTATCTCTATCTGTTGGATCGTCGTTGACCCTGAATGAGTCGATCAGAAGAGTCGTTTATCCAATTCAAAGGCGGAATCAGTGAATTAGACGCAATTTGGCAGCACTTCGTTACTAAATATAATGCTTCACTTTATTGATTTTGACAAAGTTTACAACCTGGAAGCAATTTGGCAGCACTTCGTTACAGAATTAGAACCGTACCAAATGAACTAACACATGCACTATATATAGAGTTCCAGGTTCGCTTATGCGTACATGCCCTTCGAGCGAACCTGAATGACTAATAGTGGTTCGCTTATGTGGTTATGCACATAAGAGCGGACCTGTGGTGTTGGTGTGGTTCGCTTATATGGACAATGTCCATATAAGCGGACCTCAATGCTAAATCACCATTTCTCGTTTCTCGAACCTCGTGCACACAATATTCTATCCTATCCTAATCTAATACATGATACAAGACGAAGTCAATAGACGTAGTGCACCAACAGACTCCCCCTCGGATATTGACGAAGTCTTCAGTGAACATTCTCTGTTATGCCACCTCTTCGGTCTTGATCATCTTTGCCAACTTGTTCAGATTGTAACAATATAAGTATCCTTCAATCTTTCTCTTTGATCATCTTTACAACTTCATCATCAGTAGGCTCCCCCTCTCGTCAAGCTTCCGTGGTTTTAGAGATCGACACCTAGCTTTCCAGCTACAAGCTCTTCCAGGAACGATACCTGGCTCTCTGCACGCTTTCGTTTGCGTTGAGCTCGTCTTCAGACTCCTCCTAAGACTCGACTTTCGGGATCGTAGTCTGGATTTTTCCTGTAATCACTCATACAAATGATAATCATTTTAAAATCATCAATCAGTAACCATAATCTGTCACTATACAACTTTCTAAAACACTCCCCCTATCAACAATATTTCTGATTTTGACAGTATAAAGAATCCAACTCCCCCACAGATTATCATTCAAGTTCAAATTAATGACCTTGAAGATATTCACAAACTGTTTTTGAAGTTTTTCTAGAAATTTTGAGTTTCAAATTAATGAACTTGTTTTATTTTCAGAAACACAATCAGCTTACTTTAGATTTTGAAACTCAGCAGCTCAGACATCGGTTTATCGAAAATAAAGCAGAAATCAAAATCTTTTTGTATTTTCTGAAAATATAAAGCAGTAAAGAAATATGTACAAACATATTTACAGACAATATTTTTGTTTTGAATATGCGACAGAGGATCATATCAGTTTTAACAAGTCACAAGTACCGTTAAGCTTTAAATCATACTCAGTATTAAACAATTCACATAGACTGTTTCTAAATTCTCACACAATTTTCAATTTACTCAGGATACTATTTAGATGTCTTATGAACTTAGCTCATTCATGTGTCCCACCTCTTGAATATACTCCCGTATCCAGAATCTCAATATTAAGACACACAGGTGATTGCACTAAAATGATATCTGTACATAATTTAGGGAATGCGAGAACTGAGGGATCTCAGGTCAGAACTTCCGTTCAGCAGAGAGATATCAGTTTCGACTTTGCAGTATGTCCCCTTTAGAGGATCTTTTAGCTACAACAGATGATTATCAATTTTATTGTCTAATCAATCTGAGGGCTATGATGCTGTGTTTCAAGCATTTCAAGCAAAGCATTATCCAAGGACTAGGTCAGAACTACCGTTCAGCAGAAGTCCCGGAATAATACCCCAGACATCAACTAGTAGAAAAACCTAGTATATCAGAATAGGAAATCTTTCAAACGAGATTTCAGGGGTTACCTATATATCCAAGTAGTGTTCCCCACAAATTTTGCAAGTTTTAAAATTTTAGGTTTATATCCCGAATAAATCTACTAAATATATGAACATTTATCAACAAATCATCAGTAAAACTGTTTAAAACTTTATACTATACAAATCTTTAGCGTACCGTAACTGTCTACTGATGTACTATCATTTCCTCATATTTCGCAAAACTCAAATTTTTTGAATTTTATCACGTTTTTGTATTTTTCAAATTTTCTAATGTTTTTGTATTTTCTGACAATATTTCTCCCCCTAAAATGCAAAATCATTAAAAAAAATTTGACAAACCGTTACTGATAGCTTTGTCTCGCCATCCATTTTCTGCTTAAAGTGCTCTGATTTGTAGCAAACCTAGCATATAGTACCCCCATGATTTACAACCCATTGATTTTGACAGTTAGAAAACCATGCTTCAATTTGTGACAGTAATCATGCTTGTTCAGCCGTGAGGGTTTTGGCGTAGTCCATCAGCAGTTATTCTAACAAAATTAACCACAACCATCACAAACATCAACCAAACGAACAAACAACAAACAAACATCACATATTGTTCAAATTTTCACAAAACAACACACAAACTCCCTGTCTGACCAAAGTAGAGTTCATCTTCTTTCTACTCTAGTGCCAGGCTACTCTTATTTGCATTCTGACAATCTTCTGCATCATTGAGTACCTGCACATTCAAGCTTTATCAAAACGCAAACAATTTGACACAAACAAAATTTCAATCAATACAGATAAATGCCGATTCATGCTTCGCGATAAAGGAAGCTCCGGCAATTCCAACCGTTTAATCAAACATTGTGTCCACCCAAGCCTCATCAGCCTTGGGTGTAACCTTGACTCTTGCAATTTGAATTTTGAAGTTTTCAGCCTTGAGTGGTGGAAAATTTGCGTCATAGGCAACTGAAATTGAATCCTCAGAAGTTTTCACCTCAGAAGTCGAACTTATTGTTTCAGTTTTTGCTTTCCAAATTTGCTTTTGTTTCTCATTTTTCATTCCAACTTTCTCATTTTGTATCAAATCAACACTTTTCTTGACAGACCACACTTGACCTTCAGGAATACCTCTTTTGTAAAAATTTGTTTCTTTTTGAACTTTTTGAGT
Organism: Helianthus annuus; assembly: GCF_002127325.2. Taxonomy (NCBI): domain Eukaryota; kingdom Viridiplantae; phylum Streptophyta; class Magnoliopsida; order Asterales; family Asteraceae; genus Helianthus; species Helianthus annuus. Next base: position 120,953,921 of record NC_035437.2, read on the forward strand.
TTGAACACCATTTTTAGGTTTCCAAACCTCTTGAGGTTTTGTCACATTAACAGATGGTCTCCAAGTCTGTGTCGTTCTCAATCTGGGTGTGTGAGAATTCCAGGTCTGTCTAGAATTGAACCTTCTCGGGTTTGATTTCCAATTTTGATTCGAAGCAAACTTGTTTGTGTTGTACCTCCAAGTTTGTTTTGAATCAAATCTGGTTGACCTTTGTCTCACATTCTTAGATTTTTGTTTCTCAGCATCAATCTTCGTTTGATCAACATCCACAGGTTTTAGATTTGGACACTTGCGTGCAAGATGTCCTTTTTGATCACATTTGAAACATGTTCTCATGGACACATCTTTGACCTGTGGTTGTTGCTTTCTCTTTTGTGCTTCAAATTCAGCATTAGACTGTCTCATTTTGAGTTCTTTTTCTTTTGCTAAACTATCTCCTTGAACAAAACTCATTTTTTCTTGATAATTTGGTGTCACAATTTTCTTCCAATTTTGTTTTCTTTTATAACCCAACCCAGCCTTCATGTTTTTCTTTTTGACACCCGGTTTGTTATAAAAAGTTTTGTGACCTTTACCAGCAAATTTTGAAATCTCAGATTTTTCAATCTCAACCATTTTGAAAACCGGACCAACCTTTTCTGAAATCACATTCTGAATTGGGAATACAACATCTAAGAACAATTTGTCTGATCCAATCATGGTATAAACCAATCCCTTTGAATCATCATTCAAATTTTTCTCAGATTTTGTGTTTTTCAGATATCCATCATGAAAGTTTCCCTCATCTTCATTCTGTGAGTCAGTTTTACCTGTATCACCCGACTTTTCTTGAAAAACACTTTCAACAACCTTACCTACCACCTCTGAATCACTAATATCATCAGATTTGGTGTAAGTCACATCGATGTTGTCGGGTAACTGGTCAACCATGTTGATTACTTTTTCCACTTTTTCGCCATCATAGAATGTGTAATTATTCTCCAACGGTGGAACCTAATGGTATTCAGACCCTATTCCCTTTTTATTCTTTTCAGACTCTTTCTCATCGGGTGTGATGTTGAAAATACGTTCCAGAATATATGAAGATGAATGATAGCTTTGCAATTTATTGACCAACTTTTCTTTGTCTGCCAATTCTTGTTTAAGCTTAGCAACATCATCAATATATTGGTTTACCACTCTTTGTTTATCTTCAAATCTAGCTTCAAGAAATTTAGTGTTTCTTTGACAAGCACACAATCTATCATCTAGACTTTTAACTTTACTCTTTAAAGTTTCATACGCTTCTTTTACAGTTTCATATGACAGTTTCATTACATCATATTCTTTTTGCAACTCTTGAATTTTGATGTCTTTTGGAACACATTCGTTGCAAACAGCTGAACACTTTTCTTTTAAAACCTTGTTTTCTATTTCAAGATCATCACATTTTTGTTTCAATTTTTCATTTTCTTGTTTCAAAAACTTTTCAATTTCACTCATCTCATGACATTTTTCTTTGAAAATTTTATTTATTTTAGTAAGTTCAACGTCTCTGTTGTTGAGTTTTTCTTCTTTATCATTACAAGCACTGCACGTTTCCATGCATTTCTTGCATTGCTGTTCAGCTTCATTATCAACTTTATCAGAAGTATCAGTTTGAATAATTACCTCAATGACTGGTACTTTGGTTTCCTCAGTCTTCTGAATCTGATCTTCTTCAGCGACTTGCACTTTGTCTTCAACATCTTCCTCGGCTTTCTTTTCAACCTTCTTCACTTCACTCACCACCTTCTCACTTTCAGTCACAATCTCTTCGACTGTCAACTTCCTTTTCTTCTCCAGACTTGCAAAAATTACTTTCTGAAGGCCTTCTTCAACCTGCTGTTTGTACCTTGGATTCTCCCTAAGGCCTTTGCACCACACATCCACAGTAGGAATAGCAGCAACTAGTGCATCAAGGTCAACTGTCTTTGGATCAACAGTTGGGTTTCCTTGAGGATCAACATAGCATCCTTTATCTTTACTCCACCTACCTGCCCATGTTGCTTCTTTGTAAGCATTATACACATCATCCAATCTCATACGAGCATGTCTTTCTTCTCGAGTCAATGTTACTTCAGCCACCATTGCTTTAGGCCCTACTTTGATAACCTCTTCATCATGTTGACTCCAATCATAACCTTCATCATCATAGATGATTAAACCAGGTGATTTTGCCTCTATCAACCCCTCTTTCCAATCAAGATTTTGAACCATAGATTCATAATCACCATCTATATTATCCATATTCTGATCACGAAATGACAAAGCAGCTCTCTTTTCTTTGGATGATACTCCATCAATTTGCTTTCTGATTGGTTGATCAGTGTTCTTGTGATATATTGCCTTTTTGTAATAATCATGAAACGGATTTACACTTTCATCAGCTCTGTTGTTTGGACATTCTCTTTTGAAGTGACCTTTTTCCTTACATTTGAAGCAAGTTACTTTGTTCTTGTCAAAACCCATCTTCGTTTCAGGTCCTTCCAAGCATCTTCTACCAGTGATCTCCATGAATCGTTGTGCTCTTCGAATGACACTTGCCATGCACCAACGAATATCCATGAGTTCCATTTCTTTTGGATCCACCTGATCGTAATCCTCTTTCGTCATGTTAGGATTTCCGATCTTTCCTGCGATTAATCCTTCGTAAGATACCAGAATGGAGGCTAAGAAACTCATATGCTGTTGAGCAAATTCATTGTTTAGCAATGGAGAGTTCTTCCAATCAGAATTGGAATTTGCAGTTGATGATCCAGATGCAGATGATGCATGATATCCTGGATCATAACTTGAAGAGGTATTCTTTGATGTGTCACTGGTCTTTTCTGCCGTAAAACCCGTTTTGATTCTTGGAGACTCATTTATTCTTGAAGACTCTTGTTTTGTAACAGCCCTCTTCGATAGTACAAACCAACATTTTGTTGATAGTTAGAACTTGACATCTTGTTTTGTTTTTGAATCAACAGATCATGCCCCTCTATCTTTTCTATCAATTGATCTAATGTCAGTTTATCAAAATTAACATCATTTTTCAACACAATCACATATGTTTTCCAATCATCTTCATGAGGTAAAGCTTCAACCAGTTTATCTACCATCTCTTCTCTTTCTTTGTTAATTTCGAATCTCTCCAACTCAATCTTTAAGTGACAAAAACGTTCAATCATTTGACGAACTGTTTCATTCTTCATGCAACTAAACATGTCAAACTCCTTTTTCAACAACGAAATTTTGTTTTTCTTGATATCTTTCCCTCCTTCAGCTTTCACTTTTAATGCTTCCCAGATTGACTTAGATGTTTCACCATACTGAAGCAGTGAGAAAATATCCTCTCTGATAGATTGTTGAAGTAGAGTTTTCATTCTTAGTTCTGCTGAATGCTCTTTCTTATCATCTGCTGTGAAATCTTTTAGTGTGATCAACTCACGTCTTTCATTTCTTGGTTTTACATATCCCAAAGTTAAACAAATCCAGCTATCGTACGCATATGCTTGCACCCAATTTTCAAATCTTACAAACCACCAATGATAGTCTTCGATATTCATGAGCTTAGGTGGTCTTTGGTGATTTCCGTACACGTTATCGTAACTCAAACTTTCCGATATCACTTTCGTAGCATTCTTTGGCGTAATTGGTGTATCTTCTGAAGTGAACGCGTTATAGAACGTGTTGTAAAACTCTTCACTATAGTCCGACATCTTTACTCACCTGGAAGAAACAAACAAACTTAATCAGTTTAAACAATATCAAGAAATCTGAAATTTACCGACTCTCGATTGCCGTGAAATGATTCTTGACACAATAAACTCCACTTTCAGATGAAAGATAACACACGGATGAAATCAGAATGAACGAATGAACGAAATCCAAGTCGGACAAATAAGTGGATCAACAATCTTGACCGAATGAGCAAACTGGATTGGACCGAATAAGCGAGTCTAGCTGATGGACTGGATAACGATTCTAACATTGTCCGGATGAGCGGACCACAATATTTAAAAGAGCGGACCAGTTTGTACAAATGAGCGGACCATATAACGTTTACTCGAGCGAACCTAGTTGATGTTCATAAAAGCGGACCAGATTGTGTCATATAAGCGGACCAGTTTGTACGTTCGAGCGGACCACAGGAGCGGATCAATGTGTTTTCGAGCGGATCTAGGCAGTTTTTCGAGCGGACCAGAATCAAAGCCACAAAAGCGGACCAAACATATTATCGATTAACCGTAAAAGCGGACCTACATTCGAAGTGTATTTCGACCATTTTTAATCCGAATTTTAACTCAAAACTTTCAAGGGTTTGTTATTGTCCACTAATACACGTCCTGTGAAAAAATTCGTCCGATTTTAACCGTGGAAACTTGTCCAATTCGAAAAAGAAGGTGTAGAAGATAGAAAACGGATCAAATTTGAGCTGAACTCTTCCTCCTGTGCTCTGATACCACTTGTTGGATCGTCGTTGACCCTGAATGAGTCGATCAGAAGAGTCGTTTATCCAATTCAAAGGCGGAATCAGTGAATTAGACGCTCAAACTAAATATAATGCTTCACTTTATTGATTTTGACAAAGTCTACAACCTGGAAGCAATTTGGCAGCACTTCGTTACAGAATCAGAACCGTACCAAATGAACTAACACATGCACTATATATAGAGTTCCAGGTTCGCTTATGCGTACATGCCCTTCGAGCGAACCTGAATGACTAATAGTGGTTCGCTTATGTGGTTATGCACATAAGAGCGGACCTGTGGTGTTGGTGTGGTTCGCTTATATGGACAATGTCCATATAAGCGGACCTCAATGCTAAATCACCATTTCTCGTTTCTCGAACCTCGTGCACACAATATTCTATCATATCCTAATCTAATACATGATACAAGACGAAGTCAATAGACGTAGTGCACCAACACTATCCAGCGCCTTTGTCTCATATTCAATTCCTTTTGCCCGAAGATATACCTTAAACTCTTATGGTCGGTGAAAATGGTGAACTTACTACCATAAAGATAATGTCTCCAAATTTTAAGGGCAAAAATTATAGCTCCTAATTCTAAATCATGGGTTGAATAATTTTCTTCATGATTCTTAAGTTGTCTAGATGCATAGGCTATAACCTTTTGACGTTGCATTAACACACATCCTTAACCTAACTTAGAAGCATCACAATAGACTATAAAGTCTTCAATTCCTTCTGGCAATGCTAGTATGGGTGCGTTGGTTAGTCTTTGCTTAAGAATTCTAAAGGCTTCTTCTTGTTTTGGTCCCATTCAAACTTAACAGATTTACAGGTTAACTTAGTTAAGGGAATGGCTATTCTAGAAAAATCTCGAATAAGTCTTCTATAATAACCGTCCAATCCTAAGAAACTTCTAACATCGGTTGGTGATTCAGGGGTTTTCCACTTGGTAATCGCCTCGATCTTGGTGGGATCCACATGAATTCCTTCATGATTAACTAGATCTCCAAGAAACTGTGCATGTTCTAACCAAAACTCGCACTTTGAAAACTTAGCATAAAGCTTTTCTTTTCTCAATAAACTTAGAAGTGAGTGCAGATGCGCTGCACCTTCCTCTTTGCTCTTAGAATAAATAAGAATATCATCTATAAAGACAATTATGAATTTATCCATATATGGTTGACATATTCAGTTCATCATGTCCATAAATGCAGCCGGGGCATTGGTTAGATCAAATGGCATGATTGTAAATTCATAATGGCCATACCTTGTTCTAAAAGCGGTCTTAGGAATGTCCTCTTCCTGTACTTTTAATTGATGATATCCTGATCGTAAATCGATTTTAGAGAAAAGTCAAGCTCCTTGCAATTGATCGAACTGGTCATCAATCCTGGGTAATGGATACTGATTCTTAATAGTGACTTTGTTCAATTCGCGGTAGTCAATGCACATACGCATTGATCCGTCCTTTTTAACGAATAAGATCGGTGCTCCCCTTGGCGATGAACTTGGCTGTATGAATCCTTTTTCCAACAGTTCATCTAACTGTTTCTTCAGTTCCTTCATTTCTGCGGGTGCCAAACGATAAGGGGCTTTGGCAATTGGTGTTGTTCCTGGTAGCAAGTGGATTCTGAATTCAACTTCTCTGTCCGGAGGTTGCCCTGGTAACTCTTCTGGAAATACATCTGAAAATTGAGATACTACAGGGATATCTTTGAATTCTTTTCCTTTAGTGTTAATGATTATGGAAATCAAATACACTAATGATCCTTTCCTTACATAACTGGCTTTTTTTCATCACAGAGATAATTTTGTGGATCTAGATGGCTTATTTCCTTTAATTGTGATCTTTTCACCTCTTGGTGAATTTACTTGAATTGACTTTTGATCACATAAAATACTAGCTTTATTGGTTACTAACCAATCCATTCCTAATACAACATCAAATCCTGCCAGATTCATTGGATAAAGGTTTGCAATAAACTTTTGGTTTAAAAATTCTATTCTTGCTCCCTGCAAGATTTCAGAAATCCTAATAGTTTCTCCATTTGTTGTTTCTACTAGACATTCTTGTGGGAGTTTAGTTAATGGTTGATTGAGAAGTTTGCAAAATGAGGTATTAATAAAACTTTGGTTTGCACCAGAGTCAAATAATACTTTAGCAAAAACATCATTAACTAAAAACGTACCGGTGATCACATCCGGGATGATTTTTGCTTCTTCTGCAGTCAGAACAAATGCTCTAGCATTTTTAGTATTCTTGGTGTTCGTGGCTGGAGCTAGTTTTGGACAGTTTGGCTTGATATGACCTTGTTCTCCACAGTTGTAGCATATCCTGTTGTTAGGCTTCTTCCTACAGTCTTCCTCCTTATGTCCATATATTTGTAGAAGTTACAGTATATGGAGCATCTTCCAGAATGCTTCCTTTTGCAATACTTGCAGTATGGTGCAGAAGTAGAACCTACATTTTTCCCACTGTTAGAATTTCCATAACGGAATTCTTGGGTAAGCTTCTGGGCTAGGTTCCTTCTCTGATCCTCTTCTCGTGTACGAACTAATTCATCAGTCAAGGTGTTTGCTAGTTCTATAGCTTCTTCTATGGTTTGAGGTCTAGCTGCCTTGACTACATGCCTAATTTCACTGATTAATCCCCAAATGTAATGGGAGATTAATATTGGTCCAGGTGATGCAAGGGTTGGCACTATTCTAGCATATTCAAAGAATAATATAGTATAACCCTTACTATCTACCCCAGTCATCCTAAGGATTAGGAACTTATTTGCTATCTGTTCCTTTTCATTGGGAGGGCAGAATTTTCTTTCCACCATGTTCTTAAATTCCTCCCATTCCAGATTGTAAACCATGTCACTTCCCCTAGACTGGAGGATAGTGTTCCACCATTCTAAGGCTGAATTCTTAAACAGGTTGGAAGCAAACATTATCTTATCCTCTTCCGCGTACTTGCTTATTTTTAAGACTGCCTCAGTCTTTTCTATCCAGTGTAGAGCTGCAACGGCCCCTTCATTGCCCGAGAATTCCATTGGTTTACAAGACCAGAACTCTTTATAAGAACAACAATAAGACATGGTTCTTCTTCTTTTGGGAATGGGCATTTGAAGTATGTGTCCATGGTTCACGCTATTTTCAGGTTCAGTGGGTCGTTTACTATCACGGTTACTTTTATTATCTGCTTCCTTAACCGTTTTGATAATATATGGCATCGCATCTATTATCCCTTGTGCCACTACGTGTTGGATGGCACTGTTATCCACTTGGTTTCCATTATTGTTGTTGTTCGGGTTATCATTATCCGGGTTATTGTTACTCTGGTTATCGTTATTATGGTTTTCCTAGTTCACTTCGTTGTCCATCTGAATTTTAAACATTTGCCAATTATTAAGATCACAATATAGTATTTAAGGCAAACAATCACACAACACACATATTGGTCAAAAGCGTCGGACATTATGACTTACCCTTTCTTATAGTATGCATTTAATACACACTGAACTGGAATTAAAAATTACAATACTAATATGCATCACTAACCACAAAGTGGTCTATACTACGGTAGATATATTATCATTATATATATTATTTTATATATATTTTTTTTCATACACACATATTATATATATATATATATATTATATTATTATTACTATCACCATCACGGATATGGGTTCATCCAGAACTCCATATTATGCTCGTCGTACTTCCAGACGAGTCATTCTCCAACCTGCCTCATCCTCTCGCTACTTTCTAGAATCTCTTCTCCGAAAGTTCGGAGCTCTTGCACATTCTCTGCACTCATTGAGGGTGCAGGTGCTGGTACTGGATCTGGGTACTGTGGCATGGGTTCTTCCTGGGGGTATGGATTCTCTAGGATTTCCCTAATGTATTCATCATTATCATAGTAGGGATCTAGAGGGTCCAGACCTGGGTAAGCTGCTAGGTTTGGCATGGGTTCGTCTGTTAGGTCGTAGCGTTACTGATAATCCCTATGATCATCAAACCACGGGTCGTAGTCTAGGTCTAAGGGATTAGGTGCTGGTATCCTAGGTATCTCTTCTGGGTTAAAATCATGCATTTGGATTTGGTTTTCTTGGTTGTTTTCAATCTCCATTGGCTGTGTGGGAAACAAGGTAATGCTTGAGGGGCTATGAGTTGTTCCAGGTTTGGGTCGGCAGCTGTGGTTGCTAAGATATGGAAGTTTGCTAAACTCCTATTGAGCATGTCTTGGGTGTGGGCGTCTGTTTCTCTTTTAGCGGCTGCTAGAACTCACTGCTGTTGTAACTTTTTCATTCTCTTCCTATGCTCATGTGCTCCCCTACTAAACCACCCTCTCTTTTTAGGAGGGAATGGCTCTTCAGACTGAGCCTTAAACACGAATACCCATCTTCATTGTCAGCTGAATACCCTGAGAGGGCAGGCTGTGAAGAGGAGCCTTCGCTCCTAGGTGAGCCAGACAACTGACAATAGGCGTCGGAAGGTCCTTGGTCGTTCATACTGTAACTAACAAATAGTCAAATAACACACAACAATAAAATACAGATATGCACGCAATTCTGTAATTAACTTCCTAACATTTTGAATAATATCTTGGTGTCAGCAGAACACTTATGTGGCTGAATCAGTGGCTTGGCTCTGATACCACCTTCTATCGCCACCCCCGTCCCCTAACAACCCGGGAACGGGCGGCCGCGGCCAGTTTCGGTGGTATCCAGGTGTTTATCATTTTGGCAGCGGAAATTACATCAGGACCGTAGTTAGGAAATATTTTATCAGAGTAAATACCACACTTTATATAAATATATTGGGATAAAACCCAAGTTTTCATTACAAACTGTTTTATAGGGATAAACCCCATTTTATTGAAATAAAACATCTTCTTTTATTTAGGTAACTTTTATAGCCAATTTTTCTAAGCCTTCAGTGTTATCCAGTTGGCTTCTAATTGGCTTTCACATTTTATTACCTGAAACGCGTTTAAAAACATTTTGTCAGCGGGAAATACTGGTGAGTGAATCCCAGTTTAATCAAGAAGAGTTTTATCTCTTAACAGTATTGAGAGCGATTACAATGTTTACATCTACACAATTACTCATTCAATATTGTCAATCCTGACTGGTGGGTCATATTACACATTGGCTAACTCGTTATCCAATGGTAACGTGTTCCACATTTTGTATAGAAAAGCCCAATATACCGGCAGTAATTGAAGAATTACAAAGACTCAATCACTGCTAATCGCATTGTAAAATATTTAAGGTTTTGTAAAAACAGTTTACAAAAAGGAGATTACTCACATTGCTGTCTTAGATTTTCTTTAGGGATTTTCTGGTGATTATCTATTAAATACACAAATGCACACGCGTTAGTATGATAACCCAATATTTACATTAGTAATACCCTCCCCAAGACGGCATTCCAACGACTACGTCGTGCACAACCTCGACAGCCGTTACGGAACCCTGGATCGATCGGGCAGCGTATCTAATACGTAACCGGGGGTTATAATACTTACAACAGGGCAGAACTTCGTTAATTAGGGGGGGTTTTATGCCCGGAAATTACTTTGGCTATGTAGAAATTAGAGAGAGAAAGAAAGACTGAACGATTTGAAACTGAGGCTGAGGGCCTCAATTTATAGTGACCCCTCGACTTCCCTCGCGGCCCGCGAAGGCTGTAGCCAAGGGCTACGTGGCCCGCGACCTAGGGAGTCTACGGCGTAGCCTTGTCCGGTCAACAATCTAGGTTCGACAAGTGGCTGCCACGTGGCAGCACCGGGTTTCTCTTGGTGGTTCATCTGTCGCGGCCCGCGTAAGACCAAGGGGTGGTCTTCGCGGCCTACCAAGGACTATTAAAAATGGTTTTTGATTAATTTTAATAAAAATAAAGGTATTTGGGGCCCGTTTTTGCATACGGGGTGTTATTTTAGGACATGTAGGGACATTTTAAAATATATTAGGGGTATCGATAATAATTTAGGAGGGTTGTTGTATCCTCCCCACCTTGTTTTAGAGCTCGTCCTCGAGATCTACTGGAACAAGTGTGGATATTTCCTTTGCATTTCTGATTCAAGCTCCCATGTGTATTCTGGTCCTCTTTTGGAGTCCAATTTTACTTTGACTAGAACTAATCTCTTATGTTTGAGGTTCTTGACTTTCTTGTCTTCAATTTGTAGAGGCTTCTCTACAAACTTAAGTTGTTCATTTACCTCTATATCCTTAAGAGGTACTACCAGTGATTCATCAACTAAGCACTTTTTGAGATTGCATACATGAAATACATCATGTATTCCTGCCATTTCCTGTGGCAGTTGTAGCTGATAGGCTACATGTCCTATTCTTTTAATAATCTCAAAAGGTCTAACATACCTGGGGCTTATCTTTCCCCTTTTGATGAATCTTACCACTCCTTTCCAAGGAGAGACTTTCAATAACACTTTGTCTCCTACCTGAAATTCCAATGGCTTTTGTCTGTTATCAGCACAACTCTTTTGCCGATCATGTGCTGCTTTCAATCGTTCCTTGACTTGAATGATCTTGTTTTTCAAGTGATATATTGAAACCGAGCCTTCGAATAGACTTCTTAGGCTCTGATACCAATTGTATGTCCAAAAATCCTTCTACGATATCACCAAACACCCAAAAGTGCGGAAATCAATTAAATGAACATAAAAAACAAGAAAAACGGTTGTATATTAAGATTGCACACAAGCTTAATACTTGTGACAACCCTCAAAATTTCATGTATCCGTACGATTTATTAATGTTAATTACAGTGCTTGATGACTGTGCTGAATTACTTAACTGCTTTCTGATTTCTGCGTTATACTTACATGTGCTTGTTAACATACTAGTCTTGTGCAGAAAATTGACTAAATAGTTCTATATACTTTCCTAAATGTTGGGAATTAAAAATGTTACAAAAAGATACATAAAAGACACTAAACGGAATAACTTAGCACTTTAACGGAACGGTACCTAACTGAACAACCGGACATTACCCGGAACACAAAAATATTGCAAGAAGCATTGCTTTTTATTTTTCTGAGCTAGTCTTGGTCCCCGGACACTTAACTTTCTACATAATTCATGAAACACACTAAACACTAGACTTTCACCTTAACACCCCACTAATTAACTTACTTTACCATCTAAACTTTACAATTTACCCCCCCCCCCCATATAACCTACAGCCCATGTAGGGCCCCACTCAAAGATCACCCAATCTTCTAATTCCCCATACAAATCTCTTCTTGGAATTGGCTAGATTTTGGTTAGATATGTTTGTACTTGAGAGGACACCTTAACCATTAGTTATTAGGGATTATGTTTATAATAACCACCATCTTCTTCAACAAATATCACAACTCACTTCACTCCTCCTCCCTCACTTAAGCTCGGCCAAACTACCCCCCTCACACCCTCACCATTTTTGGTTTCCATTCATTCAATCCAAGGCCATCTCAAGGTGCACAAAGTTGATTAACAAAGCTCGGTATTCACGGAACTTGAAGGACCTCATTTGTTGCTATTATCCTCCACTTTTGCTTCTTGATCTTCCCTAGCTTTAAGCTAGTTGTAAGCTTCTTGTTAATCCTTATTTACTTCATGTTTTTAGGTGGTTTCTTGATGAAATCATATGTACACTAAAAGATCATGCACTTAAACCTTGAACATAAAGCTTTACATAATATGAAAATGGATGAAACAAGATGAAATAATACTAGTATGATATTGTCTTGGTTATGTTGATGATTGGTTGTTGATTTCTTGGTAGTATGATGATAATCATCATATGGAACTTGTTAAATCATGATTGAAAACATGAGTTAACAAGTTAGGAGGTGATTAGGGGTTTGCATAAAATGATCACCTTCATATTTAGACATGAACTTGAACATAAAAGGATTTCTTGTAAAACAACAAACAAAGTGAACTAGTAATCTTGTAGATCCAAGACTTGTGAATGATTTTCCTAAAGGAACCAAGTTTGAAAAGATGATTCTTGAAAGATCATGATTTTTAGTAAACCTACACTATTTTTAGTGACAAAATAAGTGTAGAAATATTTTTGGAACAAGAAGATGTGGTAAATAAATATTTTTGTAAAAAGTATCTACAAGTTGTAAACATCTAAAAATCCCGAGAATGAGATTTTAACAAAAGTAAATACACTTCGGAGGGTAACTAAACCCACTAAACGCCATACCAAGTTACTACGCGTTTTTATGAAACGTCAAGTTCATGTTGGTTTGTAAATAGAATATTGCTCTTGGTAAATTGTTGTTGATTGTTGAATGATTTTTGGAAAAGAAAATGATATGCTTATTAGCAAGGACACCTCCATTTACAAAGGAAACTCTGGCGAAATTTTCTAAAAATTCCAACACTTAGAAATTATTTTTCTAACAAGTGTTCACATATACGTTTTAATTTTGTTTTTTTAAAATAAACTTCGCCATGAGTTTGTTACAAAAATACAAAGTATCGGAGGTTGATTTTTACAAGAAAAATGGTTAAATATATATATTTAGAATATATATTTTATACTAGAACACTTGTGTGGATACTTGTTTATTTTGTGAGATAGTTATATTATTTTAGGGTAAAATAATATAACTTAACAAAGTACCTTGACATTAGAATTGTGTGGTACGTGATAGAAGTAATGAGTAGATAAACCGTACGTAGGATACGTGTTAAGCATGAGAAACTGATTGTTATCTGTACCTTATTAGGACGTGCTTGATTTCTGATTATTAGAGTAATTAATCTAACCGAGCAAACCAAGGTGAGTTCACACACTTTCTAAGGCATGGGATTCCCGGTGGTTGGGAATGGGTTAAAGAATTAAAACGGAACCTACATATCCTCCTTGGGTAGGATATGTACCGCCATCCTCCATGGGTAGGATGCCAATATTAATCCTGCGTATTCTCCTTGGGTAGAATACGTACGTTCGTCCTCCTTGGGTAGGACAACAACCTTAACACCTACTAGACAGAACTCTATCATTAAGTCCCTCATTTTATATCGACTTAATTGCCGAGGCCAATGGCGAGCGGGTCATTAGTTAATAGCGCTATTAGGTTTAACAAACCTCACACCGTGCCAGTCGGACGGGCATGTACTAATGGACTATGGCAAACTGTCAATGATGATAGACATTGACGTAGGGCACAACTTACTTTCGTTAGTAGTCGATATCGTAACGGTCTAGTGGTTCACATGGGGAAGCCCCCACTGATTATGGATATGGTTTGGGTAATAAAGAAGGAACTGATTAATCATATTTTCAACTATGGGGTAACCCCCACGGCAAGTAAGCCAGCAAAAGACAAACCATGTTTTCGGAAACAACTTAAAACTAAACAACCAACTGTGAACTCACTCAACTATGTTGTTGACTCGTTGTTACATGCCTTACAGGTCATTAGATGCTAATGGGGCTTGCACGAGGAGGAGGTCGTTGTGGGATATGGACTGTTATGTTCCGTGCTTAACATTTGAACTTATTGAACTTATGTTTTGGTTTTACGTTTTATGCTTCCGCTGCTAACTTAAAGTTGTTCACTTTCTTTTGGTCACCAATTGTATTGTGGTTGGTTTTATTTACTTAATTACGTTGTTCAATATGATTGGTGGCTCGATCCTGGTCATGTCACGCCTCCAAGCGGTGATACTCCGCATGGTGGATTTTGGGGGTGTGAGAGATTGGTATTAGAGCCATTGGTTATAGTGAACTTGGTTTTAAAAAGGGAAAAACTTTTTTGACAAAACCAGACTATAACCTGTACAGTGCTCAATGATACACAACGACGCTTCACTCCACGTGCAAGGCTCAACACTTTAGGTGATGTGATTTAAGTTTATATTGCCTACTTGCTAGATCACTTTTGTGAAATGTGTTGTTTATAGTATGTTTAATGAGAATAGTAGCATGCTGCCTGTTAGCCCTACTGCGTCCTCTATGACACACAATTGTTTAATTATTTGACAAGTGGTGGTCAAACCCCTTTCTAATTTCTCATCACCCTGGTACGACAATCGTAAATACGTTTTATCTATTCATACGCTATCTCGACCTGACGTCGCCATTTGATCCTCTATACATTCGGTTTGTACGTCAACATTCACAAAGACCAGACCTGGCACAAAGGAACTCGGGGTTAGGAGAACTATACCCACACATCCCTGTTGACGAACCTCGTCGTCGTTACCAGAAACGAAACAGCCACGGTTACACGCGTTTGTCGTTTTGCAACTCGCAACCCTACCAACCAAATTATGTTTTGAACAAGTGATGTACTTCCGTAACCATGATGCAGCAAACCTCCCTATTTATGTCGTGCCGCCACACCTCACTACTAGAATTGCTTCTAAGCAACAGATTACTTGGTTGAATTCTTCTGTTATTGGTGGACCCCTGTTTTCGCTCGATTCTTTGCATGAACCTCATTAATTCCCTGTTTCTTTGATTGGCAACTGATTTAACGAAACGCCAACAACCATACCACGATTTTTCACCGATCACAAGACTACCTTATCACCATGTTGGATGGTTTATTAGCTCTCTCGTATACCCAACTCAGCGAATGAATACCATTACTGGTGAAATAGTCTTCAGGACATTTGGGGACGGAGATATGGATCACTCAACCCACCGGTGAACGCGATAATTTATACGTTACATGACCCACCTTACACTACAAGAGACGTTGTGACAACTCGAAATTTAGAATCTTCGATGTACCTTGATGTAACGTGTTTGAACGTATATGGCTAATTGAATCGTTGAATTATA
Organism: Helianthus annuus; assembly: GCF_002127325.2. Classification (NCBI taxonomy): domain Eukaryota; kingdom Viridiplantae; phylum Streptophyta; class Magnoliopsida; order Asterales; family Asteraceae; genus Helianthus; species Helianthus annuus. Next base: position 120,969,216 of record NC_035437.2, read on the forward strand.
TGATTTATGTGTATGCAATCTAAGTGACTATGTGCTATGTGTATACGTATGTGTGTATGCGACTCGAGAACACAAGGACCCGACTCGAGACCATGTGGTCTCGAGTGAACAGTAACCGGTTGGGCCATTTGGGCCGTAAACTCCTTAGCCGACTCGTAAACTAAACCCATTAGGGTGCACCTTGTGGAACTAGTATATATATCATACTTCTTGCCAACCTTGCCACTCTTTGGGCAACCACACTCACTCTCCTACACACACTCTCCTACTAAAACCCTAAGAAACACAAACACACACTTTATTCTCGGTTGGCACTAGGATTTTCGGATCAAGCTTGGAAATCGACATTTGGAGTTCACCTTTCCTATCTCTTAACCGGTTAGTGATTCTTGTTGTGTTTTGTGCTTGGATTGATGATTATGACATTATATTTGCTTGCTAAGTTGTTTATACATGAAATGATTGTTTATGATAAAGGTGTTTGTTTGATAGAAAATTGTTACTTGTTGTCAAAGATGATATCATATGTATGATAATGATGAATCGGTTAACATGTCTTGATTTCGGTTGATGATGTCTTGTGTTTAAATGAAGTTTGAACCACTAGTTTTGATGAGCATGAAATCGGTTTGTATTTGTCATGTAATCGGTTGTGTATAGGACCGAATTGTGGTATTAAGTTCAAGTGTTTTGATAGTTGTTCATGTTATGATTAGGATAGATGCATAATGTGCTTGGATAAGGGTTGTTGGGATGATGAACAACATGAACATGATAATGAATGTGATTTGAATGTTTGAAGAACATGATGAATATATGAAGAACTAGTTGAATGTGCTATGAAGGTGCTTGAATATTTGAATTCTGCTATGTTTGATCCATTTTAGCTAAATAATGGACAAAAAAACATGTTTAAGTGGATAGTACACATTAGGGTGCATGGAATTGAAATTCTATTGGATAGTACAACTGTGCAGAATCAGCAACTGCTGGGGAGTCGAAACCCCTGGTTGCGACTCGAGACCACAGCATTACAAGCCGAGACCACAGGTTGCGACACAGGTTGCGAGTACCGTTGCGACTCGAAACCATAGCATGACCAGCCGAAACCATAGTTGCGACATAGGTTGCGACTCGCAACCACCTATGATCAACATAAACAGCATGACCCGCAACCATGCTTGCGAGTCCGGTTACGACTCGAAACCACACTTATTGGGCTTGCTTAGTTACGGGCCTTAGTTAATGGGCCGGCCTTATGGACTCCTTGTGCTACTGTTTAATGCGTGTTTTGGGCTTAAGTAATTGGGCTGAACATATGGGCTATACGTGCTACTGTTAACTGAATATGTTGTGCACTATAGTTGAAATTGCCATGCTAGAACTTGTATGCCATGATTACTACTTTTGTACGTGCACTGCTTGGTTTGAACCTAACTTGAATGGTATCTATGTTAGGACATAGTTGACCACTTGCGACTTGATTGACCTTTCTGTGATTAACTGCCGAGCAAACCAAGGTGAGTTCACACCCTCTACAAAGCATGGGATTCCCTGGGTTGGGAATGGGGTTAAGGAACGTGGGTTCCTCGTCCTCCTTGGGTAGGACAGCAACGGTACAGGAATGTGATTCCTCGTCCGGATGGACGGATAACTCGTACTAGACCAAAACTCTATCATGAAGTCCCTCCTTGTTTATATCGACTTAATCGCCGGGCCAATGGCGAGCGGGTCATTGGTTAGATAGCGCTATTTAGGTCTGACAAACCTCATACCGTGCCGCAGAGGACGAGCGTGAACTAATGGATCTGGGGCACGTCAATGATGATAGACATTGACAGTTTCAGGGCACATAAACATGACTACAGTCAGCAGTCGATATGGTAGCGAGTCTAGTGTACGCATGGGGTAGCCCCCACGGCCGAGATGCCTGATAACTAACATGGGGCAGCCCCCACGGCTGGAATGCCAGAGTAACTGGGAATGAACAAGTCACGTTTTTAACTAAGGGGTAACCCCCACGACAGGATGCCAGATAAAGGAAACTGTTTTCGAAATAACTTAAAACGAACACCCAACCGTGAACTCACTCAACTAGTTGTTGACTCGTTACTACATGCTTTGCAGGACCATAGGTACTCAGCTGGAGCTTGCATGGAGGAGAGTCGTTGGGGGACATGGATTGCCGCGTGCCATGTTAAACTTGAAAACATATGAACTTATGTTTTAACTTTAAGACTTATGCTTCCGCTTACAACTTAAACTTTGTTTTGTTTGAACACCAATCGTATTGGTTAGATTTTTATAAATAATTATATGCTTGTTCAGTATGATTGGTGGCTGGATCCTGGTCAGTCACGCCTCCAAGCGGTAGTACTCCGCGGGTGGATTTTGGGGGTGTGACAGATTGGTATCAGAGCCATTGGTTATAGTGAACTTGGTTTTAATAAAGGAGAAACGTTTTTGTTAAAACCAGACTATAACCGGTTTAGTGCTCAACGGTCCACAACGACGCTCCACTCCACATGCAAGGCTCGACATTCTAGGTGATATGATATGTGTATATTGCCTACTTGTTAGATACATAGTACATTGCCCATGGTATGCTTGATTGGTATAAATACTGTTGTTTGAACACGTGTGTGCTTGCTCTATCCTACTATCGTACTTTCGCGAACCTCTCTCACTCGTATTACTCTTGTTATGAAGAATCATGTCTGGACGCGTTAACATGACACAAGCCCAGTTGACGGCTTTGATCAACGAACGAGTTGCCGCAGCACTCGCAGCTGCATACGCAGGAGGTATATCCTGCAGTCCGAACTTATCCTAGGATCTTTAGGATCCTACTCTCGTGAACCAACCTTTGTGTTAAACTCTGTCTTTCTTTCACCTACCTTAGGTCAACATGCTCAGGCACCGGTGTGCACTTTTAAGACCTTTATGGACTGCCGACCCACTACTTTTAGCGGGACTGAAGGAGCAGTAGGTCTCCTCCACTGGTTTGAGAAACTAGAATCTGTGTTCGAGATGTGTGAATGCCCTGAAGCGCGCAGGGTGAAGTATGCTACTGGTACTCTCGAGGGTTTGGCCCTCACGTGGTGGAATGCTCAAGTGCAAATGCTGGGGTTGGTTGCTGCCAACGCCACCCCATGGGAAACTTTCAAGGAAATGATCAGGGAGGAATACTGCAGTCGTGATGACATTCATAAGCTGGAAGATGAGTTCTACAACCTCAAGATGACGGGGTCAGAGATTGAGGCGTATACTAAGAGATCGCATGAGCTTGCCCTATTGTGTCCTACTATGGTGGACCCTCCCTATAAGCGAGTTGAACTGTATCTCAAGGGCTTGGTGCCAGAGATCCAAAGTCATGTGACTTCAGCAAACTTGGCCACTATCCAGCAGGTTGTCCAGTTGGCTCACCGTCTTACTGATCAGGCGGTGGAGCAGAACAAGTTACCAAAGCGCATAGGTGCTGCAACTACTTCGGGTACCTCTAGTGAGAACAAACGGAAATGGGATGGAACTTCAAGCAAGGGTTCAACTTCTGTGCAATCTCAGTCTCAGCAGAGAAAGACTGACGACCACAAGAGCCCCAGTCAGCAATCGTCTGGTGGTCAAAGTCATGGTGGGTACAAGGGGAATCACCCCAAATGCAATCGTTGCAACCTACACCACAGTGGACCATGCACCAGGGGCAACTGTCATCGGTGCAACAAGCCTGGTCATGTTGCAAAGGATTGCAGGAGCGCATACCCCGCCAATCAGAATCGTCAGCAACCTCAACAGCATCAGCGGCAGCAACAGGGTAACAACAAAGGGTGCTTTCAGTGTGGAGCTGAAGGCCACTTCAAGAAAGATTGTCCCCAACTGAACCAGAACAACAACAACAACAATCAGGGGAATGGTAACAATGGGAACCACAACAACAACAATGGTGCCAGGGGACGAGTGTTCGTGATTGGCCAAGGTGAAGCAAGGAATGATCCCAACGTGGTGACGGGTAAGTTCCTTCTCGACGACTTTTATGTTACAGTTTTATTTGATTCGGGTGCCGATACTAGCTATGTGTCACTAGAAGTTAGTAACATGCTTAAGCGTATTCCAACACCCCTGAGCAACAAGCACACTGTAGAGCTAGCTAATGGTAAGAGTTTGGAGGCATCGCACGTAGTCAAGGGTTGCAAACTCGTCCTCGCTAACCAGACCTTCTCTATTGACCTTATTCCTATCGTCTTGGGTAGTTTCGACGTTGTCATTGGGATGGATTGGCTATCCCAACACCGAGCAGAAATTCTTTGCAACGAGAAGATCGTTCGTATTCCTGGTTCGGGTAGTGAACCTCTCATGATTCGTGGCGACAAGAGAAGTGCTATTGAGAACATCATCTCTCTCCTTAAGGCCCAGAAGTGCTTACGAAAGGGCCACACTGCGATTTTGGCTCTAGTTACTGATACCTCGGAGAAGGAGAAGAAGCTAGAAGATTTTCCAGTTGTACGGGACTATCCTGAGGTATTCCCTGAGGAATTACCTGGTCTTCCACCCCATCGCCAAGTCGAGTTTCAGATTGAACTAGCTCCTGGAGCCGCGCCTATAGCACGTGCACCTTATCGTTTAGCTCCATCAGAGTTGGAAGAACTCTCCACACAACTACAAGAACTCTTGGATAAGGGTTTTATTCGTCCTAGCTCATCGCCTTGGGGAGCTCCAGTATTATTTGTGAAGAAGAAGGACGGTACCTTCAGAATGTGTATCGACTATCGTGAACTCAACAAGGTGACTGTGAAGAACCGTTATCCTCTACCGCGCATTGACGATTTGTTCGACCAGTTGCAGGGGTCGAGCTACTACTCAAAGATCGATCTGAGATCGGGATATCACCAGCTGAGAGTTCGAGAAGAGGATGTCTCTAAGACAGCCTTTAGAACTCGATATGGGCACTATGAGTTTTTGGTCATGCCGTTTGGGCTGACGAACGGACCTGCAGTTTTCATGGACTTGATAAACAGAGTGTGCAAGCCTTATCTGGACAAGTTCGTTATAGTCTTCATCGACGACATCCTGATCTATTCTAAGAGTCAGGAGGAACACGAACAGCATCTACGACTTATTTTGGAACTCCTTCGAACAGAACAGCTTTACGCAAAGTTCTCGAAATGCGACTTCTGGCTTCGTGAAGTCCACTTCCTAGGACATGTGGTGAACAAGGATGGGATTCACGTTGATCCATCCAAAGTAGACTCTATTAAGAACTGGCCTGCGCCACGCACACTAAAGGAAATTCGCCAATTCTTGGGATTGGCAGGTTACTACAGGAGATTCATTAAGGATTTTTCTAAGATTGCGCAGCCTCTCACCTCGCTAACGCAGAAAGGCGCTGTTTATCATTGGGGAAATGCACAGGAGTTAGCTTTTCAATGTCACACCCCCAAAATCCACACGCGGAGTATCACCGCTTGGAGGCATGACTGACCAGGATCCTAACCACCAATCATATTGAACGTATAAAGTAGTTAAGTATAGCGGAAGCATTTTAAGTAACCCAAACAATAGCATGCATGATTTATCATAAGTGTTGAAATATCATTCACGACCCTTTGCCCACAACGACCTGCTCCTCCTTGTGCAAGCTCCATAATGTACCTAAGGTCCTGCAAGGCATGCAGCAGCGAGTCAACAACTAGTTGAGCGAGTTCACAGAAAGTAAGTTCAGTAATAGCATAGTATAGCAAACATTGCGTTCGTTTATCTAATCATGCATCGTATTAGTTCGTTCATTGCTCATGTATAGTATCGGTTCGTATCGCGGGCCATTTCGGCATGTATGCGAAGATTAAAGAAAGTTCTCAAGTATTCTAGACTATGTATATTTGTATCGCGGCCACCCTGGCATGTGTGCGAAGTTTTAGTATATAGTTCGCGACCTTTCCAAGGCATGTGTGCGAAGATCAGTCATAATATCGCGGCCAACCCCTGGCGTGTATGCGAAGATCAGTTCAATTGGTATACTAGTCTAGCCGTATCTTATCATTCACCACCCTCACCCTGAGGACTCATATCATTATGTTCTGTTAACTAAGTATGTACGTATAGTTTATTCAATCCCATTCCCACCCTGGGAACCCCATGCCTTGGCTGTGTGAACTCACCTTGGATTGCTCGGCAGATACACAAAGAGTACAGGTAGCAAGTAAATGATCAACCACGTCCTATCATGGTTTATTATGTAAGTCAGGTTCGGTTCAAGTATCGCACGTATGTATCACATAAGTTACCACGTTGCAAGCATACAAGGATTCATGGTAAACACGTACACGTATCGATAAACAATCTAAGTATTCGTCCCAACCATAACCCGGCCCAATAGTATTCACCCAACTAGCATGTCGGCCCAACAGGTAAGCAGTCCAATAGCATAACAGTCGTACGATTGGGCCCGTGGCAAAGTAGGCCCAAAACAGTGTATGTGTAATAGCCGGTCTCGAGTCGCAACGGGGATCTCGAGTCGCAACCGGGTTACGAGTCACATCAGGAGATTACGAGTCGCAACAGTAGGTTGCGAGTCGCAATGGCTGGTCTCGGTTCATCATGGTCCGGTTACGAGTCGCAACGGGACTCGCAACCATGATTGCGGCTGATGTCGTTGTGGTCTCGAGTCGAGACTGTGGGTTCCCGACTCGCAATCTGAGTCGCAACCATGCGTGTAACAGCTTTTCCTGAATTCCTTAAATAACAATAACAACTAATCCGTGATTTCAGCAAACATATTCAGCAGTTTCGGAAACAGATCAAATACCGAAAATAACAGTTTCATAGCATCTTCAAATTAGCATCATTAACATATTCATGACAGCCTCAAGAACACGTAATCAGATCATCAAACAGACCTAAACCGAAACATGAATCATATTATTGAACTAGCATGCAACCTAGCCGGCTAACATATACTTGGACCGATTAATCATATACGCATCAAAACAATAACAGGAACATAGTGTCCGATTAACATCATGCAAACCGAATTGTATGAATATTATGACATCAAGAACCTTCATTAATAATCACAGCAAGAACCCTAGTTATCACATAATATCATCACAACCAATCAATCCGAAAGCATACAACATACATCATTCAACCAAGAAAACACAAACCACTAACCGATTGAAAGGAGAGTAGGATTGATCCGTGGACAATGATCTCCGATGGGGGAAAGTCCTTGGCTGCCTTCGGTTTGCGAAGAAGAGAGGGAGAGTTTGTGTGTGTTCTTGATTGCTAAGTTGTGTAAAACTAAAACCCTAGAGGTAATGTGTGTATATATGCGTGTGAAGGGAAGTGGGCCGAAACCCCCACTTGGGTTTCCTCATGGTCTCGAGTCCAACCATATGGACCGAGTGGGTTCTTATAAATGTTTCACTAATCGTTCAAGTAATAACATATGCAATCACATTAAATCACGTAACATGCAACATTCAATATAATCACGAAATCACACAACCGTGTAACACATAACATATCATGTATTCGTTCAAGTAACATAGTTCACGTGAGCATATAACGTTGCACAAGATAAGTCTAGAGTACGGGTTGTCACATTATCCCCAACTAATTGGAAATTTCGTCCCGAAATTTGGTATGCACTCACTGAGGAAGCTAGGTAAGTTCAATCGTTCACTGGTTTTTCCTGGGGTGTCACATCCTCCCCCCGTTGATCTGGAATTTCGTCCCGAAATTCCGAAGTAGTAGCTTCAACCTCAGTAGTGGTAGCATTGGTTTCGAATAACTGGGGGTACTTTTCTGTCATCCTGTCTTTGCGTTCCCAGGTGTACTCTGGGCCACGTTTGGAGTTCCAACGAACTCGAACAAGAGGGATTCTCTTGTGTTTGAGGACCTTCACCTCCCGGTCCGTGATTTCTACTGGTTCCTCGACGAACTGTAACCGCTCGTCGGTAGTTCGATACATGAAAGACATTGTGAACTGCCCCGAGTTCAGCTGATAGGTTCAATCTATAGGCTACCCTGCCTGTACGTTCTATGATCTCGAATGGTCCCCGACCTGAAATTCCAATGGCTTTCTACGCTTGCCCGCGTAGGCTTTCTGACGGTCGCGTGCTGCCGCCGTGCGTTGTCGTATCTGTGCAATCTTTTCTGTGGCGTCCATTACAATCTCTGGACCCGTGATCTGACTATCCCCCACCTCTACCCAACAGAGAGGTGACCGACATCTACGCCCGTACAATGCCTCGAATGGTGCGGCTTGTATGCTATTGTGCTCATGTTTAATCGTGAGTCGAATGGTTTGTGCCTTGCTTGCCAAAGTTCTGACGTGAATCGTGCATCGCGATCCGAATTGATGGACGTGGGCACCCCGTGCCTCGAAACAATCTTCTTTAAGATAGGCATCTGCGAGAGTTGGAGAACTTGTCCGTTTCCTTAATCGGTAGGAAGTGTGCAGACTTGGTGAGTCGATCCACGATCACCCATATGGTATCGTTCCCATGCTGGGATCGAGGTAGGCCTGTAACGAAATCCATGGAAATTTCTTCCCATTTCCACTGAGGTATCTTAAGCTGCTGAAGTAGGCCCTGTTAGTTTCTGGTATTCAACCTTGACTCTCACTCAGGTCAAGCATTTTCCGACGTATGTAGCAATGTGGGCCTTCCTACTAGGCCACCAATAAGTAGTGCTGATGTCTTAGTACGTTCTATCCGACCCTGGATGTACTGAGTGGTATGACTTGTGAGCTTCATCCATCACAAGTTCGCGTAGACCGCCATAAAGTGGGACCCAAATCCGGCCCGTTACATAGTAAGCGCCGTCTGCCTTCTGTTCCATTTGCTGTCGTGAGCCGCGTAAGGCTTCAGCCTTGACGTTTTCGGGCTTCAATGCTTCTACCTGAGCATTTCGTATCTGTGCTGGAAGGCTAGACTGAATCGTAAGCTGTAGCGCTCGCACGCGCTTTGGTAAGGTGTCCTTTCGACTGAGGGCATCAGCCACAACATTGGCTTGCCTGGATGGTACTTGATGGCGCATTCACAGTCGCGAAGTAGTTCAACCCATCGCCGTTGACGCATGGTTCAAGTCCTCCTGCTTAAGAATATGCTCGAGACTCCTGTGATCGGTGTAAATGGTGCACCTGGTACCGTACAGGTAGTGTCGCCATATCTTAAGCGCAAAAACAACAGCTCCCAGCTCTAAATCGTGCGTCGTGTAGTTGCGTTCATGAATCTTAAGTTGACGTGTAGCGAAAGCGATAACCTTGTCGCGCTGAAAAGCAGTCTCCTGGGGCTCTCCCAGCAATAGGTGACACCCTTCTGTGTCAGTAGCGTAAGTGGCTGAGCAATCTTCGAGAAATCCCTGGTAAACCGTCTGTAGTACGTGGTGCAGGCCAGTTTCTGGTTGAGTCTACCTTGGATGGATCGACACGGATCCCATCCTTGTTCACTACGTGGCCTAAGAAGTGGACTTCACGAATACTATGACGAACTTGTCTAGGTAGGGTCTGCACACCCTATTCATAAGGTCCTTAAATACGGCAGGAGCGTTCAAATAATATCAAGCCATCCATCATATCAAACATAAAGTATAGTAATTAAAATAGTCTATAAAACCCAGTACGATTCATGTTCAAACCAAACTTTGTTTGAGTAACAGAGACATAATATAGGAAATCCCAAAACGAGTTATAAGTTCAAACAGCGTCTCCTTGTCCTAGCATGAAAGCTCGACCCCTTGCCTCGTTGCCATTGTTGTTGTTGTTGTTCCCATTGCCCTGGTTATTGTTGTTGTTCTGATTCTGGTTCAACTGTGGGCAATCGCGCTTGTAATGACCTTCTGCTCCACACTGGAAACATCCCCGATTTCCACGCTGTGGCTGCTGCTGCTGTGGGTTCTGAGGAACTGGTGGTGGAAGTTGCTGATTCTGGTTTGCAGGTCGTGAGCTCCTGCAATCTTTGGCTTCATGCCCTATCTTGAGACATCTCTGGCAACGTTCCTTGCGACACCTTCCACTGTGGTGTTTGTTACACTTGTTACATAGTGGGTGTACTCCCCTGTATCCACCCTGCTCCTGACTGCCAGATGATTGCTGACCCGGGTTCTGGTAGTCGTTCGTTCTGCGCTGCTGTGCTTGAGACTGTTCGGAATCCCCATCCCATTTCCGTTTGTTGTCGCTGGGTGTAGCAGAAGTAGCAGCTGAAGTGACTGTAGCAGTAGCGTTGACACGCTTTGGCAGTTTATTCTGATCCACTGCCTGATCAGTGATGCGATGAGCGAGGCGTTGAATTTCCTGAATGTTTTCGAGGTTAGCCGACGTCACGTGGCTCTGAATCTCTGGCGCCAAACCCTTGAGATACAACTCAATGCGCTTGTATGGAGGGTCCACCATAGTAGGGCACAGAACTGCCAGCTCGTTTGACCGTTTCGTATATGCTTCGATCTCTGACCCAATCATTTTCAGATTATACAGCTCGTCTTCCAGCTTGTGAATGTCTTCACGCGTGCAATACTCCCTCTTGATGAGTTCCTTAAAATCGTTCCATGGGGTGGCGTTAGCAGCTGCCAACCCTAAGATTTGAACTTGGGCGTTCCACCAAGTTAGTGCTATTCCCTCCAAGGTGCCGGTGGCAAACTTGACCTTGCGAGCCTCAGGGCACTCGCACATCTCGAATACTGATTCTAGCTTCTCGAACCAGTGGAGGAGTCCAACCGCTCCTTCTGTGCCGCTGAAAGAGTTTGGACGACAGTCCATGAAATTCTTGAAAGTGCAGACAGGCTGCTGCGCGTGTTGACCTGCTTGAGCTGCTGCAACTGCCGCAGCAACTTGAGCTTGAACGAGAGCCTCTAGCTGGGCTTGAGTCATGTTGATTCGTCCAGACATGATCTTCATAGTAAAAGTAATGTAAATAAGAGTGGCTCGCGAGTAGGGCGATGACAGAAAAGTATGGGCATATAGGTGTTCTCATGTAATCAATGCATGTGTATCTAAACGTAATGCGAGCAAAGTTCTAAGCAGTTCTAGCAAACAGGCAATAAACATAAACCTTATTACCTAAGATGTCGAGTCTTGCACGTGGAGCGAAGCGTCGTTGTGGATCGTTGAGAGCACTGTTCTGGTTATAGTCTGGTTTTAATAAAACGTTTTCCCACATTAAAACCTAGTTCTCTATAACCAATGGCTCTGATACCAATCTGTCACACCCCCAAAATCCACACGCGGAGTATCACCGCTTGGAGGCATGACTGACCAGGATCCTAACCACCAATCATATTGAACGTATAAAGTAGTTAAGTATAGCGGAAGCATTTTAAGTAACCCAAACAATAGCATGCATGATTTATCATAAGTGTTGAAATATCATTCACGACCCTTTGCCCACAACGACCTGCTCCTCCTTGTGCAAGCTCCATAATGTACCTAAGGTCCTGCAAGGCATGCAGCAGCGAGTCAACAACTAGTTGAGCGAGTTCACAGAAAGTAAGTTCAGTAATAGCATAGTATAGCAAACATTGCGTTCGTTTATCTAATCATGCATCGTATTAGTTCGTTCATTGCTCATGTATAGTATCGGTTCGTATCGCGGGCCATTTCGGCATGTATGCGAAGATTAAAGAAAGTTCTCAAGTATTCTAGACTATGTATATTTGTATCGCGGCCACCCTGGCATGTGTGCGAAGTTTTAGTATATAGTTCGCGACCTTTCCAAGGCATGTGTGCGAAGATCAGTCATAATATCGCGGCCAACCCCTGGCGTGTATGCGAAGATCAGTTCAATTGGTATACTAGTCTAGCCGTATCTTATCATTCACCACCCTCACCCTGAGGACTCATATCATTATGTTCTGTTAACTAAGTATGTACGTATAGTTTATTCAATCCCATTCCCACCCTGGGAACCCCATGCCTTGGCTGTGTGAACTCACCTTGGATTGCTCGGCAGATACACAAAGAGTACAGGTAGCAAGTAAATGATCAACCACGTCCTATCATGGTTTATTATGTAAGTCAGGTTCGGTTCAAGTATCGCACGTATGTATCACATAAGTTACCACGTTGCAAGCATACAAGGATTCATGGTAAACACGTACACGTATCGATAAACAATCTAAGTATTCGTCCCAACCATAACCCGGCCCAATAGTATTCACCCAACTAGCATGTCGGCCCAACAGGTAAGCAGTCCAATAGCATAACAGTCGTACGATTGGGCCCGTGGCAAAGTAGGCCCAAAACAGTGTATGTGTAATAGCCGGTCTCGAGTCGCAACGGGGATCTCGAGTCGCAACCGGGTTACGAGTCACATCAGGAGATTACGAGTCGCAACAGTAGGTTGCGAGTCGCAATGGCTGGTCTCGGTTCATCATGGTCCGGTTACGAGTCGCAACGGGACTCGCAACCATGATTGCGGCTGATGTCGTTGTGGTCTCGAGTCGAGACTGTGGGTTCCCGACTCGCAATCTGAGTCGCAACCATGCGTGTAACAGCTTTTCCTGAATTCCTTAAATAACAATAACAACTAATCCGTGATTTCAGCAAACATATTCAGCAGTTTCGGAAACAGATCAAATACCGAAAATAACAGTTTCATAGCATCTTCAAATTAGCATCATTAACATATTCATGACAGCCTCAAGAACACGTAATCAGATCATCAAACAGACCTAAACCGAAACATGAATCATATTATTGAACTAGCATGCAACCTAGCCGGCTAACATATACTTGGACCGATTAATCATATACGCATCAAAACAATAACAGGAACATAGTGTCCGATTAACATCATGCAAACCGAATTGTATGAATATTATGACATCAAGAACCTTCATTAATAATCACAGCAAGAACCCTAGTTATCACATAATATCATCACAACCAATCAATCCGAAAGCATACAACATACATCATTCAACCAAGAAAACACAAACCACTAACCGATTGAAAGGAGAGTAGGATTGATCCGTGGACAATGATCTCCGATGGGGGAAAGTCCTTGGCTGCCTTCGGTTTGCGAAGAAGAGAGGGAGAGTTTGTGTGTGTTCTTGATTGCTAAGTTGTGTAAAACTAAAACCCTAGAGGTAATGTGTGTATATATGCGTGTGAAGGGAAGTGGGCCGAAACCCCCACTTGGGTTTCCTCATGGTCTCGAGTCCAACCATATGGACCGAGTGGGTTCTTATAAATGTTTCACTAATCGTTCAAGTAATAACATATGCAATCACATTAAATCACGTAACATGCAACATTCAATATAATCACGAAATCACACAACCGTGTAACACATAACATATCATGTATTCGTTCAAGTAACATAGTTCACGTGAGCATATAACGTTGCACAAGATAAGTCTAGAGTACGGGTTGTCACATTCAACATCTAAAGGATAGACTCTGTAGTGCACCTATCCTTTCACTGCCAGAGGGCACAGACGATTTTGTGGTTTACTGTGATGCATCAATTCAAGGTCTTGGTTGTGTATTGATGCAACGAGATAAAGTCATAGCTTACGCCTCACGACAACTCAAGGTACATGAAAAGAACTACACTACGCATGATTTAGAGCTGGGAGCCGTTTTTTTCGCACTTAAGCTATGGCGGCATTACCTGTACGGAACCAAGTGCGCCATCTACACCGACCACAGGAGCCTAGAGCACATATTCAAGCAGAAGGAACTGAATATGCGGCAACGACGATGGGTCGAGCTACTAAATGACTACGAGTGCTCCATCAGGTATCACCCGGGCAAGGCGAATGTTGTGGCCGACGCCCTAAGTCGAAAGGACACTGCGCCTAAGCGCGTAAGAGCTTTACAACTCACGATCCATTCTAGTCTACCTTCGCAAATACGAGCTGCTCAGATAGAAGCACTGAAACCAGAAAACGTAAGGGCCGAAGCCCTACGCGGGTCAAGGCAACGCCTAGAACAGAAGGAAGACGGTGCTTACTACGTAACAGGACGCATTTGGGTCCCACTCTATGGCAACCTACGAGGGCTTGTGATGGATGAAGCACACAACTCTCGCTACTCGGTACACCCTGGTTCAGATAAGATGTACCACGATATCAAAACTACGTATTGGTGGCCTAGCATGAAGGCCCACATAGCAACTTACGTCAGCAAGTGTTTGACTTGTGCCCGAGTCAAGACAGAATATCAGAAACCCTCAGGCCTACTCCAGCAACCAGAGATACCACAATGGAAATGGGAGCAAATTTCCATGGATTTCGTTACTAGCTTACCCAGATCTCAGCGCGGAAACGATACTATTTGGGTGATCGTGGATCGACTCACGAAATCCGCACACTTCTTGGCAATTAAGGAAACGGATAAATTCTCCACTTTAGCGGAAATATACCTCAAGGAAGTCGTGTCGAGGCACGGGGTGCCCACCTCTATCATCTCCGATCGGGATGCACGCTTTACTTCGGAACTATGGCAAGCAATGCACAAGTCTTTTGGCTCACGTCTAGATATGAGCACAGCGTATCACCCACAGACGGACGGACAGTCCGAGCGCACTATTCAGACCTTAGAAGACATGCTTCGTGCATGTGTAATCGACTTTGGCAACAGCTGGGAAAAGCATCTGCCACTCGTGGAATTCTCGTACAATAACAGCTACCACACTAGCATCAAAGCTGCTCCGTTCGAGGCATTGTACGGACGTAAATGCTGGTCACCTCTTTGTTGGGCAGAGGTGGGGGATAGTCAAATCACTGGCCCAGAACATGTGGTAGACACTATTGAGCGGATTGCTCAAATACGACAACGCATGGCGGCCGCTCGTGACCGTCAGAAAGCCTACGCCGATAAGGGCAGGAAACCACTTGAGCTCCAGGTTGGGGAGCGGGTATTACTCAAAGTTTCACCCTGGAAGGGTGTGGTTCATTTTGGTAAACGAGGCAAACTCAACCCACGATACGTTGGACCTTTCGAAATCATTGAGAAAATAGGCAAGGTGGCCTACAGACTGAACTTACCAGCAGAACTCGGTGCAGTTCACAACGTTTTCCATGTGTCGAATCTGAAGAAGTGTCTGTCAGATGAGACCCACGTAGTTCCTCTGAAGGAACTCACGATCGACGAACAGTTGAAATTCGTCGAGGAACCAGTCGAAATCATGGACCGGGATGTTAAGGTCCTCAAGAGCACTAGAATACCTCTCGTTCGAGTTCGTTGGAACTCACGTCGCGGCCCAGAGTTCACCTGGGAACGCGAAGATCGGATGAAACAAAAGTATCCCCAACTGTTTGCAAACGGTACGACCACTACTGAGGCTGAAGCTACGGAATTTCGGGACGAAATTCCAGATCAACGGGGGGAGGATGTGACACCCCAGGAAAACCGGGAAAACCATACAACTTAACTAGCTTCCTCAGTGAGTGCCATCAAATTTCGGGACGAAATTTCTTTCAACTTGGGGATGATGTGACAACTCGAAATTTAGAATCTTCGATGTACCTTGATGTAACGTGTTTGAACGTATATGGCTAATTGAATCGTTGAATTATATGATTTATGTGTATGCAATCTAAGTGACTATGTGCTATGTGTATACGTATGTGTGTATGCGACTCGAGAACACAAGGACCCGACTCGAGACCATGTGGTCTCGAGTGAACAGTAACCGGTTGGGCCATTTGGGCCGTAAACTCCTTAGCCGACTCGTAAACTAAACCCATTAGGGTGCACCTTGTGGAACTAGTATATATATCATACTTCTTGCCAACCTTGCCACTCTTTGGGCAACCACACTCACTCTCCTACACACACTCTCCTACTAAAACCCTAAGAAACACAAACACACACTTTATTCTCGGTTGGCACTAGGATTTTCGGATCAAGCTTGGAAATCGACATTTGGAGTTCACCTTTCCTATCTCTTAACCGGTTAGTGATTCTTGTTGTGTTTTGTGCTTGGATTGATGATTATGACATTATAATTGCTTGCTAAGTTGTTTATACATGAAATGATTGTTTATGATAAAGGTGTTTGTTTGATAGAAAATTGTTACTTGTTGTCAAAGATGATATCATATGTATGATAATGATGAATCGGTTAACATGTCTTGATTTCGGTTGATGATGTCTTGTGTTTAAATGAAGTTTGAACCACTAGTTTTGATGAGCATGAAATCGGTTTGTATTTGTCATGTAATCGGTTGTGTATAGGACCGAATTGTGGTATTAAGTTCAAGTGTTTTGATAGTTGTTCATGTTATGATTAGGATAGATGCATAATGTGCTTGGATAAGGGTTGTTGGGATGATGAACAACATGAACATGATAATGAATGTGATTTGAATGTTTGAAGAACATGATGAATATATGAAGAACTAGTTGAATGTGCTATGAAGGTGCTTGAATATTTGAATTCTGCTATGTTTGATCCATTTTAGCTAAATAATGGACAACAAAACATGTTTAAGTGGATAGTACACATTAGGGTGCATGGAATTGAAATTCTATTGGATAGTACAACTGTGCAGAATCAGCAACTGCTGGGGAGTCGAAACCCCTGGTTGCGACTCGAGACCACAGCATTACAAGCCGAGACCACAGGTTGCGACACAGGTTGCGAGTACCGTTGCGACTCGAAACCATAGCATGACCAGCCGAAACCATAGTTGCGACATAGGTTGCGACTCGCAACCACCTATGATCAACATAAGCAGCATGACCCGCAACCATGCTTGCGAGTCCGGTTACGACTCGAAACCACACTTATTGGGCTTGCTTAGTTACGGGCCTTAGTTAATGGGCCGGCCTTATGGACTCCTTGTGCTACTGTTTAATGCGTGTTTTGGGCTTAAGTAATTGGGCTGAACATATGGGCTATACGTGCTACTGTTAACTGAATATGTTGTGCACTATAGTTGAAATTGCCATGCTAGAACTTGTATGCCATGATTACTACTTTTGTACGTGCACTGCTTGGTTTGAACCTGACTTGAATGGTATCTATGTTAGGACATAGTTGACCACTTGCGACTTGATTGACCTTTCTGTGATTAACTGCCGAGCAAACCAAGGTGAGTTCACACCCTCTACAAAGCATGGGATTCCCTGGGTTGGGAATGGGGTTAAGGAACGTGGGTTCCTCGTCCTCCTTGGGTAGGACAGCAACGGTACAGGAATGTGATTCCTCGTCCGGATGGACGGATAACTCGTACTAGACCAAAACTCTATCACGAAGTCCCTCCTTGTTTATATCGACTTAATCGCCGGGCCAATGGCGAGCGGGTCATTAGTTAGATAGCGCTATTTAGGTCTGACAAACCTCACACCGTGCCGCAGAGGACGGGCGTGAACTAATGGATCTGGGGCACGTCAATGATGATAGACATTGACAGTTTCAGGGCACATAAACATGACTACAGTCAGCAGTCGATATGGTAGCGAGTCTAGTGTACGCATGGGGTAGCCCCCACGGCCGAGATGCCTGATAACTAACATGGGGTAGCCCCCACGGCTGGAATGCCAAAGTAACTGGGAATGAACAAGTCACGTTTTTAACTAAGGGGTAACCCCCACGGCAGGATGCCAGATAAAGGAAACTGTTTTCGAAATAACTTAAAACGAACACCCAACCGTGAACTCACTCAACTAGTTGTTGACTCGTTACTACATGCTTTGCAGGACCATAGGTACTCAGCTGGAGCTTGCATGGAGGAGAGTCGTTGGGGGACATGGATTGCCGCGTGCCATGTTAAACTTGAAAACATATGAACTTATGTTTTAACTTTAAGACTTATGCTTCCGCTTACAACTTAAACTTTGTTTTGTTTGAACACCAATCGTATTGGTTAGATTTTTATAACTAATTATATGCTTGTTCAGTATGATTGGTGGCTGGATCCTGGTCAGTCACGCCTCCAAGCGGTAGTACTCCGCGGGTGGATTTTGGGGGTGTGACAGACGTACTATAATTTCACGATAGTCTTTCTTAAATATGCGGGATCTTTGCACTAACTCTTGCACCGACACACGATTATTGATTGATGATACGTCCAAATTTCTACCATTGGCTTAGATCAAACCATCACTCCCTTACCACAGTGATATTTCGTTCTCGCTACTTCATGTTGAGATACCAATACGAACACGCACTCGCTTAGAGAATTTGGAAGGCTCGATCTCCGATCATTAGTGATCACTCCTTGAAACCTTGAGGGTGGTGATGTATTGTTGATACGATCATACTCTCTTGAACATGTTTTCGCGTCTTTCCTTTGGAACCTCACGACTACGCAGACATATTTTGGATTCATTCACACAACCCAAAGGACTCCTCCTAACTTGGTTGCTTACTTGATGAATCACAAACCCACCTAAGTTCATGGATTCCGGTGAACTGTTCCTCCTTCGCATGTGGGCGAGTCCGACGACTTTTGATGGAAGTCTCAGTGAATCTTAACACTACACATTTGTACAACAATCATGCTGCTATGTTGAATTCTTATTCTGATTGATATAACCCCGTGACAGCTATATTCGATCAACAGCATACTTTATCCTAACTATACCCAACTTGCGTACAACCAGTTGTACCTTCGACATCAGGTAAACCCCTGCTAGGGATTATTAAACGCTTATTCATCGGTTGCGGCTACCCTTTCTCATGTTTCCCCACCCATACACGTTATACTTTTGAACCCTACGATCTTAAGAATGTTCCCCGCGGACACTCGCTTGGATAAGTTACGCTCTATGAACGTTACTCAGTGAGCATTGGGCCATGAACATGTTGATACCCTAGGTACTTTTCCTTGATCTAGATACAGCTGATATGGATCCCCAGACACGATAGGATATGTCCCTTATGTTCTTTGACGACATCCGAACCCACTTGAAGAACTGTCCTCGCAACTGCAAGAGCTCTTGGGCAAGGGTTTTATTCGCCCTAGCTCTTCGCCTTGGGGAGCTCGAGTGTTATTTGCAAAGAAGAAAGATGGCACCTTCAGAATGTGTATTGACTATCGCGAACTCAACAAGGTGACCGTGAAGAATCTTTATCCTCTCCCACGTATTAATGACCTATTCGACCAGTTGCAAGGGTCGAGTTTCTATTCCAAGTTTGACCAAAGGTTAGGCCACCATCAACTGAGAGTCCGAGATGAGGATGTCTCTAAAACAGCATTCAGAACTCGGTAAGGGCATTACGAGTATTCTGGTTATGCCTTTTGGATTAACGAATGCACCTGCGGTCTTCATGGATATCATGAACAGAGTGTGCAAGCCTTACTTGGATAAGTTTGTCATCGTATTCATCGACGACATCCTGATCTATTCTAAGAGTCAGGAGGAACACGAACGACACCTAAGACTTATTTTGGAACTTCTTCGAACAGAGCAGTTGTATGCTAAATTTTCGAAATGTGACTTCTGGCTTCGCGAAGTCCACTTCCTAGGCCACGTGGTAAACAAGGATGGAATTCATGTGGATCCATCCAAGTTTGACTCGATCAAGAACTAGCCTGCACCCCGTACACCAACAGAAATCCGCCAATTCTTGGGTTTGGCAGGATACTACAGAAGGTTTATCAAAGATTTCTCAAAGATTGCGCAACCTCTCACTTCACTGACTCAAAAGGGTGTCACCTATCGTTGGGGTGATGCACAGGAATCCACATTTCAGCACTTAAAAGATAGACTTTGTAGCGCGCCTATCCTCTCATTGCCTGAAGGCACAGATGATTTTGTGGTTTATTGCGACGCTTCCATCCAAGCACTTGGTTGCGTGTTGATGCAACGTGACAAGGTCATTGCCTACGCATCGCGCCAACTTAAGGTTCACGAAAGGAACAACACTACGCACGACTTGGAATTGGGAGCAGTTTTCTTCGCACTTAAGATATGGAGACATTACCTGTATGGTACCAAGTGCACCATTTACACCGATCACAGGAGTCTCGAGCAAATCTTCAAGCAAAAGGAAATAAACATGCGACAACGTCGATGGGTCGAGCTCTTGAATGATTACGAATCTGCGATCAAGTACCATCCGGGCAAAGCCAATGTTGTAGCCGACGCCCTCAGTCGAAAGGATACTATACCTAAGCGTGTACGTGTGTTACAACTTACCATTCACTCTAGCCTTCCCGCTCAAATACGAGATGCTTAGGTTGAAGCATTGAAAGCAGAGAACATCAGGGCTGAGTCCTAACGAGGATCGAGGCAGCGGTTAGAACAAAAGGAAGACGGCGCCTACTATGTAACAGGGCGCATCTGGGTCCCACTTTACGGAAACTTATGCGAGCTTGTGATGGATGAAGCACACAAGTCTTGTTATTCAGTGCATCCTGGTTCGTATAAGATGTACCACGATCTCAAAACTACATATCCGTGGCCTGGTATGAAAGCCAATGTCAAAACCCCCGTCCCCTATCCCAGGGAGCGGGCGGCCGTGAGCCAGTTTCAGTGGTATCGGTGTTTATCAATTTGGCAGCAGAAAATTTCATCAGGGCCGTAGTTAGAAAATATTTTATCAGAGTTAAACACCAAAATATTTAAATGGGATAAAACCCAAGTTTATCTGGTAACACATTTATAAGTGGGACAAAACCCGAATTTTCATTTTGATACATTTATAGGGAATGACCCCGATTATTGAAAATAATTCTCATTTTTAATTAGATAACTTTTATTGCCACTTTTCTAAGCCTTCAGTGCTCTCCAGCTGGCTTTTATTGGCTTCACACTAAGTTACCTGAAACACGTGTTTAAAACATTTTATCAGGAAGAAATACTGGTGAGTGAATCCCAGTTTAATCAAAACAGGTTTTATCAGTCTACAGTATTGATGGCGCATCCGCAATTACATTTGTTTCCAAGACATCACAATTAACATCAGTGGTACTGTCATACTCAACTTGTGGAATGTTACCACGCTAGTAACAAATTTTCTATACAAAACCCCAACATACCCACTATAATTGTATTCTTACAAACACTCAATAACTGTTTAATGTATAATTAATTAAGTGAGTTTTTGTAAAAACATTTAACAAAAAGAGGATTACTCACATAAAGGAGTATATAAAAAGAGGATTATTAACTCACATTGCTATTATAGGGCTTTCCTTTGTGACGTCCTGGTTATAATCTAGTTAAATAAACAATGCATACGTGTTAGTATAATAACCCGTTTTAACATTAGTAATACTCTCCCCGAGACGGTATTCCAACGACTACGTCGGGCAGAACCACGACAGCCGTTACGAAACCCTAGATCAATCGGGCAAAGTATCTAATACGTATCCAGGGGTTATGATACTTACAACGAGGCAGAGCTTCGCTAATTAGGGGGTATAATGCCCGGGTATAGGTCCTACACTACAGAATTTTAGAGAAAGAAACAGAAATGAACGAATTGGAATGGACAGCCGATCGCTTCTATTTATAGGGGTTGATTCTGAGTTTTACACGGCCCGCGTAAGGTGTAGCCAGGGGCTACGCGGCCCGTGAGGGCAGCTAGGCGGTGAAGGGTGGCTGAGACATCGACACGTGGCGGCTTGTGGTGTCTTCCGGATATTGAGCTGTCGCGGCGCGCGTAAGTCGAAGATATAGTCTTTGCGGCCCACGAGCGACCCCTGGAATTTGTTTTATTTGTTTTTTAATGAAATTAAGGTTATTCGGGGCCGGTTTTCGTATACGGGGTGTATTTTAGGACATATAGGGGTATTCTAAATATATTAGGGGTGTCAGAAATATTTTAGGAGGGTTGATATATTTTGGGTACAACTCCTGGATTATTTAATAAAATATATAGTGCACTCACTTTAAGTATAGTAACCTAATTTCACTTTATCCCTACGTCACGAGACAGAACCCCCAACGAATTTAGGTAGAGCCTTGACATACGTTACGGGGCCCTACGTCAGTCGGACAGGGTATCAGTGATCAAGGGTTAAAATACTTAAACGGGGCACGGCTTTATTATTATTATATATTTTGAAAATTAAAATAGAATATTAGAGACGAAATTTTGCTAGACATAAAGATGGTAGAAAGAAAGAAAGAGACTGAACAATTAGAATGGTGGGAGGTTGTGATATTTATACTGACTTTGCTTAGCTTAGAGTTCACGCATGAAAGCATCTGTTTCTTCAAATTTTAGCCACGTATTGTTGGTGCATATGTCTGTTGACTTCGTCTTAGGTCATGTCGGTTGCTTGTATAGGGGTCTAAATGTGTCAAGTATGTATAGTACGGGGGCTAAAATGTAAATTTAATGTTAATTGAAGTGATTCCGCTTGAAATGACATCTTGTCATTTTCAAGCGAAATCAGAAGAAGTGATTCCGCTCGAAATGACAAGGTGTCATTTCAAGCGAAATCTCAGTCCTATATATAGGTAGTTGTGTTTCTCATTTTGGCACGGAATCAGAAAGTTGTAGTCGAACTGCTGCCGGATTTCCAAGTGATATTTTAATGAGAAACAAGTATTAAAGTGATATTCTGTCTATTTCTACTCAATTCTCTCTGATTCAACATTGTTTGTTTGTTTCCGCCACTCAAACAATGGTATATTGACTTTGATTGACTCACTTGATCGTCAAATCGATCCTACAATTGGTATCAGAGCCAGTTATGAGCCAATACACCTAATTCAGAGCATTTTTACTACATTTTTTGGATTTCTGGTCGTTTGAACGGACGAAATGGACTGAGTTTTTGATATAGTGTGTAAAACAGTGTTTTAACAAACCCTAGAAAGAATCAGATCAAAATTCGGCCTAAAACTGATAAAAATGGACTGAAAACCTTATTCCTCTTGAACGTGTCTGTGTGATTCCGCTTGAAAATTTGTGGTAATTTCATGCGAAATAAGTGATTCCACTTGAAAATAACACCTGATTCCGCTTGAAAGTACTGATTCCGCTTGAAAAATCAACTTGATTCCGCTTGAAATTGAAAGTACTGATTCCGCTTGAAAATCAACTTGATTCCGCTTGAAAATCAACTTGATTCCGCTTGAAATTAAAAGTACTGATTTCGTTTGAAATCAGATTCCGTTTGAACTAATTTCGCGTGAAAGTTGTAATTTTGCGTGAAATGGTGTTTAATTCCGGATTTTCAAGTGAAATCTGAATTGAGCATTAAAGAGTGTCGGCCACAATTAAATGAAGGTGCAATCAGATTCGGTCATTGAATAATCTTACATCAGGTGATCCGAGGTATTTGTCAAGCATCGGATACTCGCCCGAGCGAATCCCCACTCGATCCGCTGTCGTCTGATTTTTGCCATTCAATCGGATATTCATCTGATTCAGTTGTTTGAGAAAGAGATTGAACTGATCTTAGATTGTGTGAATTTTCGTATCGTTTGAAGATCTGTCTTTGTGAATCTTTCAATACTGAAATATGGATTCTGAGCTTTATACATAGTCTTCGCGGCCCGTGAGCGACCCCTGGAATTTGTTTTATTTGTTTTTTAATGAAATAAAGGTTATTCGGGGCCGGTTTTTGTATACGGGGTGTATTTTACGACATATAGGGGTATTCTAAATATATTAGGGGTGTCAGAAATATTTTAGGAGGGTTGATATATTTTGGGTACAACTCCTGGATTATTTAATAAAATATATAGTGCACTCACTTTAAGTATAGTAATCCAATTTCACTTTATCCCTACGTCACGAGACAGAACCCCAACGAATTTAGGTAGAGCCTTGACATACGTTACGGGGCCCTACGTCAGTCGGACAGGGTATCATTGATAAAGGGTTAAAATAGTTAAACGGGGCGGGGCTTTGTTATTATTATTATTATTATATATTTTGAAAATTAAATTAGAATAATAGAGACGAAAGTTTGCTAGACATAAAGATGGTAGAAAGAAAGAAAGAGACTGAACAATTAGAATGGTGGGAGGTTGTACTATTTATACTGACTTTGCTTAGCTTAGAGTTCACGCAAGAAAGCATCTGTTTCTTCAAATTTTAGCCACGTATCACTCATCAAATTCTTCTACTTTTTGACTTCCACGTATAGCATTTCCCACTTTCAAATCTCATGCAAGTATTCCTAATTATAGTATAATTATTTTATTTAATATATATTATAATTAATTTAACTGCTTCACTTATTTGGCGCTTATAACTTTTAAAATATGACGTTTTACAAAATAATAAATATGTCATTAAAACTAGAATAATCTTATCTACATTTTGAACCAAGTTTCATTAAAAATGGAGTAGGTTCAAATATAATGTATTTTTATTATTATAATCATTAAATGGTTCCTACGTTTGCCAAAATACCTTATCGGTCAATTCACCCATGACCTATTCGCATAGTAAAAATTTTGGAAATGTTACATCCTTCCCACCTTGTTTTAAATCTCGTCCTCAAGATTTACAAAAATATAGATGAATACTTTTAGTTACAGGTTTCCAAATCTGTTAATAATCTCAAGGGAATTCTTATACTTTTGATGGCGTCCCAACTTATAGGGTTCCCGTCTTTCATCTTGTCATACGTGTTACGAGATGGATGATCAAACGAAATAGTGTTTGATATCGGAATTATAGACGTATACGAGAGATTCTTAATAAATAAATCTAAAATTATAATGGACATAGATGTTCGTGATTTTTCCCTAATTGTCAATTATTATGGTCTTTGGATTTCCTCATATCTATATAACCATATATTTCACTTACTTGTAATATATACACCATTTATAAGGTCAAATGTATTTAACAGATTCATATTTTCAAAAACAGGTCATGGTACTATTTAGGGAATTTCATAACATGTACCCCATCTCACCCGGTCTCGTCGGAGAGGTAATTATCATAGTATTTTCTTTAAATAGAATTTCTCTCCAATCATTATTTTAAAAGTGCATCATTTATTTTGGCTTATATCAAGAAATAAGGGAATTAGTATTCTCATGATGGATGATATTCTACAACCGAGTAGTACTAATAAACAAGAAATAACAGTGGCCAGGTGTTATCGTTTATTTATCATACTCGCACTGTTTTAGTCTTCATTCTCACGGCATACCGATACCCATCCCACTTTTATCTAAGTAATTTAGCTTATCTCAAAGCTTAGTTTCAGGAATTGATGAAATGATACCATTATCGAAGTGACTAAGTTTCACAAAAATCAAAAGAGATATTTGATAGGCATGGAACTTGAAATACAATGACTTGTAGAAACAATAGGATTCAATGCCAGAAAAGAACTTACTTTGATCATCAATTGAGGGAGATTCTGAATCAATAATCTCAATTTGTGAATGGAAGTATGAAAAATGATTTGTCAATGATCAATCCAGAAATTAATAACGTTTATTTAAATGGCAAGGATACATTGGATAATACAATAGAATTTAGTGTATCATGGTCTTAATACATAATTGTATCAAGACTACTTGAATGATGAGTCAAACGAATGACCAAACGAATGACGTATGAATAGGGTTTACTATTAGCATAGGCTACAAATTTATACAGACACCGCAAGGTGTTGTAGTGATTGAAAGAATTTAATAATTACGGTGACCGAACGAATTCACCGTGTTCTAAATTAACTGAAAGTTTCAAGGAAGCGAATCTGGATATTTCAAAAGATAGGATATTTCAGTTAAAGAAATAATGCGGAATCAATTCAAAGATGAAAGAATTACCGGAGGTACATTGCATTAAGACTGGTTTAGGATAATGAATCAATAAATAATTTCGTACATCTGGTGTGAAAATGAGATGAGTCCAAGTTTCAAAGAAATCGCCACCGCAAGGTGTCGTGTTTTAACAAATGATATAATGAAATTGAAGACTTTAAACAAGTTCAAATAACGAAATTACGTTGAATATGATGATCTCAATTCATCATATGGGATTTTGAAATTGAATATATATATGAGCAAGTTCAAACAATTGAGTTTGGTTTGGACATATTTCAACAATGGATATATGTATTGACAAGAAATGGTTTCAATGAAAATCTGGTAACTTTGAAAAGATGAGAAGTTTTCCAAGAAAGTTGTTGACTAAATTATCAAAAGTCAACATTAAGCAGTCATATAGATTACCAGAGTGAGTATAACGAAATATGCATTAAAACTCACGAATAAATGAGCGTTTGAAATGAATTCACATGTATGACAGGCAATGCACGTATAACATAGGAATTTGTCAAGATATGAGACAAATAACAGTTGACTCTATATAAGAAAAACAAAGACCTTTTATTGATGAAGTTTCGATCAGAATCAAAAGTCAACTAATAATTAAGTGCAGACAAAATATAAGGGTGCTTTATTTTAAAGGTTGTTGTTGGCTCAGGTGTTATAAATTTTATGTGTTCTCCTTAGCTTCATCAGGGTTTCGATCCTCGTTATCGGGTGCCTTAGATAGTTTCGGACAGTAGTGACGGAAATGGCCTGGATCTCCACATTTGTAACATACGTTAGTTTCCCTTTTCCTTCTACATTCTTCTTCTACATGTCCAGCTTTCCTGCAGAAGTTACAGTGAAGTGTCTTCTTTAAATAACGTTCTCTTGCGTGCTTTTTGCTGTTGGTAGTAGGTTGTGCGATTTCTGGTTTCATTCCTTTGTCCTTGGAGGATTTGTTACAGTAGAATTCCTTGTAAGAGTAGCCATAGGTTGTGGTTTTCTTTCGTTTGGAAGATGGAGTTTTGATACGAATATCATGACTTCCGTTGATACTAGGGCTAGGTATGAAGTGATGGGTATGCTTACAATGTATAATAGGATTCTCGTTTATAGGCACAGAAATCTTAATAGCTTCAATGATCGAAGGTATGGCATTCGATATTCCTTGAGATATTATATTTTCTATAGTATTTTTATCCAAAGAGTTTCCATTACTATTCTCAATTTCTTGATCACATGCCATTTCATTTGACATCTGTATTACAACATGTTTAGATATAATTATCACAGAACTAAACAATTATACATGCATATTTTGTTTAACACCATTATGGTCATAGTTATCAGTATTATACGATGATAATTATATATTAAGGTAACAAATATACATGTTATACCTTAACATTTTCTTTTACTATATATCTTTTCAAATTATAAGGAAAATGGAATCTTATATGTTTTCTTCCTTTGATGTAATAGCTTTTATATTGCCTTAATTTACTTATATTTCCAGGGCTTATGGCTGGATAGGTATTCAGAAATAAAGATAAAAGCTTTATATGAAATTTTGAGATTTTCTGCTATTAACCCATTTATTGTTTTTCAAGAGGTGATGCTAATAAGGATATCTTTTGAATTAAGGCTGGGTATCAAAATAGATCTTAAGTAAACATGTAGGTTTGTTTCTTCTGTTATATAAAAGATTGTCTTTCCACAGAGGACATTTGATTCTTATATATTAACAAGACAATTATGTCTTGTATATATATACGTATAAAGTTTTAAAATTTTCTGGATTCTTTTTAAAGCAATTTAATCTTGACAGGTTGACTAAATTTTGGTTATAACATATTTATAATTTAATTCAAATTCTACTTATTCGTAATAACCAATACAAAGTCTGGTGTTTCTAAATTCGATCCTTAATATATTAAGAAATATTAAGAATGAAATATTATCATAATATATATATATACATATGACTTAAATAGAACTTATCAAATGGTGGAAAGTGTTTCCTTTAGAAATATATGAATATATATATTCTAAATCATATCGTTATATCGTACTAAATATTTTTGTACATATTTTATTTTATGAATGAAATATTATCTATAATATTGATACAAGTCGTATATATAAAATGTACATACATTTGACTTACAAATAGTTATTTCCTGTTGACACATAGGTATTATGTAATAAAATTACAGTATCAAGTTGTCGTATGTATTCTAGTTTCATAAATACTGTTTTATAAAATATTTTGCATTTTCTGTGGTTTACGTACATGTGTTTAAATTTTAAAATCGTTGAACTATGTTCATTATTAAATTTAAGGATTACGTTTTATAAAATCTTTTCTAATATAACTTTATTCAAGAGCGAAATATTTTATTTTTCCAAAAATGTTATTACCACTATTAGTTTAATTCAGAATAATATAAATAATGATGATAATAACAGCATATTTTAAAGATTTTTCTTTAGAGAGCATGTGTATACAAAATTTTTTTAATATATTAATTATCATAAATGTTGACTTTATACATAATTTCTGAATATTACGTAATTTATCAAATTTTGATAATTAATATTTAATATTCAATAATATAAAAAATTTAAAGTGATTTACAAAGTATTTCAAATTATTGTACTTAAATAATACTGAAATATTATATTTTACCAAAATATATGTGTTATCAAAACTTTGCTAAATACACATCTTTAAATTAAATAAAATATCTTTCCTTTAGTGAATAACATTTTATATTATGATATTTTAGTTCTATCATACCTAAAGGTGTTATCTTACATCTCTGGTTAATATACTAATATTAATATCAATATCATAGTAATATATTGGTATGGTATATATCACAAAATCTACTTAAAACATGATATTATTAATATATATCATATATATATATATATATAGGGTAGGGCTATATAGAAAACCCTATATATATAAAAAACCCTAGAAAACCCAACCTCCCGATATTTTTTTTTTGAAAAAAATAACACATGTAATATACATGTTTTTAAGAGTTTTGGGCCAAAAAAATCAAAAAAGCGCAGAAGGGATGATTTAAAAAAAAAATTCAGCAATTTCTGTCTTTTGTGCCTAACACATGTTAGGCAACCGGACATTGCTGAAACAATTTCTGTCTTTTTTGTTTTTTTTTTTTTTTGCCCAAAACACTTTAAAACATGTATATTACATGTGTTATTTTTTTTGAAAAAAAAAATGTCGGGAGGTTGGGTAAAAATGGGAGGAGATTTGAGTTTCCAGAGTTTTCTAAAAATTTAAGGGTTTTTTGTCTAGCATTACCCTATATATATATTATAGCATAAGTGTAAGATACAGATATGGGTAACACATATTGGAAATTCAAGATTCGTTAAATGGCATAAAAATCATAATAAACACATTAAGATTCTAATGTTCATATGATAACACATAAGATATAAATTTCCTAACACAAACGGTTAAGGGTTTAGGTATTGGAAGAACACCTAAGGGCTTAAACCAGTGGCATAGCTCTGATACCACCTTCTGTCACAACCCCCATCCCCTATCCCAGGGAGCGGGCGACCGTGAGCTAGTTTCAGTGGTATCGGTGTTTATCAATTTGGCAGCGGAAAATTTCATCAGGACCGTAGTTAGGAAATATTTTATCAGAGTTAAACACCAAAATATTTAAATGGGATAAAACCCAAGTTTATCTGGTAACACATTTATAAGTGGGACAAAACCCGAATTTTCATTTTGATACATTTATAGGGAATGACCCCAATTATTGAAAACAATTCTCATTTTTAATTAGGTAACTTTTATTGTCACTTGTCTAAGCCTTCAGTGCTCTCCAGCTGGCTTTTATTGGCTTCACACTAAGTTACCTGAAACACGTGTTTAAAACATTTTATTAGCAAGAAATACTGGTGAGTGAATCCCAGTTTAATCAAAACAGGTTTTATCAGTCTACAGTATTGAGGGCGCATCCGCAATTACATTTGTTTCCAAGACATCACAATTAACATCAGTGGTACTGTCATACTCAACTTGTGGAATGTTACCATGCCAGTAACAAATTTTCTATACAAAACCCCAACATACCACTATAATTATATTCTTACAAATACTCAATAACTGTTTAATGTATAATTAATTAAGTGAGGTTTTGTAAAAACATTTAACAAAAAGAGGATTACTCACATAAAGGAGTATATAAAAAGAGGATTAACTCACATTGCTATTATAGGGCTTTCCTTTGTGACTTCCTGGTTATAATCTAGTTAAATAAACAATGCACACGTGTTAGTATAATAACCCATTTTAACATTAGTAATACTCTCCCCGAGACGGTATTCCAACAACTACGTCGGGCAGAACCACGACAGCCGTTACGGAACCCTAGATCAATCGGGCAGAGTATCTAATACGTATCCAGGGGTTATGATACTTACATCGAGGCAGAGCTTCGCTAATTAGGGGGGTATAATGCCCGGGTATAGGGCCTACACTACAGAATTTTAGAGAAAGAAACAGAAATGAACGAATTGGAATGGACAGCCGATCACTTCTATTTATAGGGGCTGATTCTGAGTTTTACACGGCCCACGTAAGGTGTAGCCAGGGGCTACGCGGGCCGCGAGGGCAGCTAGGGCGGTGAAGGGTGGCTGAGTCATCGACACGTGGCGGCTTGTGGTGTCTTCCGGATATTGAGCTGTCGCGGCCCACGTAAGTCGAAGACATAGTCTTCGCGGCCCGCGAGCGACCCCTGGAATTTGTTTTATTTGTTTTTTTAATGAAATAAAGGTTATTCGGGGCCGGTTTTCGTATACGGGGTGTATTTTAGGACATATAGGGGTATTCTAAATATATTAGGGGTGTCAGAAATATTTTAGGAGGGTTGATATATTTTGGGTACAACTCCTGGATTATTTAATAAAATATATAGTGCACTCACTTTAAGTATAGTAACCCAATTTCACTTTATCCCTACGTCACGAGACAGAACCCCAACGAATTTAGGTAGAGCCTTGACATACGTTACGGGGCCCTACGTCAGTCGGACAGGGTATAGGTGATCAAGGGTTAAAATACTTAAACGGGGCTGGGCTTTATTATTATTATATATTTTGAAAATTAAAATAGAATAATAGAGACGAAAGCTTGCTAGACATAAAGATGGTAGAAAGAAAGAAAGAGACTGAACAATTAGAATGGTGGGAGGTTGTGCTATTTATACTGACTTTGCTTAGCTTAGAGTTCACGCAAGAAAGCATCTGTTTCTTCAAATTTTAGCCATGTTTTGTTGGTGCATATGTCTGTTGACTTCGTCTTAGGTCATGTCGGTAGCTTGTATAGGGGTCTAAATGTGTCAAGTATGTATAGTACGGGGGCTAAAATGTAAATTTAATGTTAATTGAAGTGATTCCGCTTGAAATGACATCTTGTCATTTTCAAGCGAAATCAGAAGAAGTGATTCCGCTCGAAATGACAAGGTGTCATTTCAAGCGAAATCTCAGCCCTATATATAGGTAGTTGTGTTTCTCATTTTGGCACGGAATCAGAAAGTTGTAGTCGAACTGCTGCCGGATTTCCAAGTGATATTTTAATGAGAAACAAGTATTAAAGTGATATTCTGTCTATTTCTACTCAATTCTCTCTGATTCAACATTGTTTGTTTGTTTCCGCCACTCAAACAATGGTATATTGACTTTGATTGACTCACTTGATCGTCAAATCGATCCTACAATTGGTATCAGAGCCAGTTATGAGCCAATACACCTGATTCAGAGCATGTTTACTACATTTTTTGGATTTCTGGACGTTTGAACGGACAAAATGGACTGAGTTTTTGATATAGTGTGTAAAATAGTGTTTTAACAAACCCTAGAAAGAATCAGATCAAAATTTGGCCTAAAACTGATAAAAATGGACTGAAAACCTTATTCCGCTTGAACGAGTCTCTGTGATTCCGCTTGAAAATTTGTGGTAATTTCAAGCGAAATAAGTGATTCCGCTTGAAAATAACACCTGATTCCGCTTGAAAGTACTGATTCCGCTTGAAAATCAACTTGATTCCACTTGAAATTGAAAGTACTGATTCCGCTTGAAAATCAACTTGATTCCGCTTGAAAATCAACTTGATTCCGCTTGAAATTGAAAGTACTGATTTCGCTTGTAAATCAACTTGATTTCGCTTGAAATTAAAAGTACTGATTTGGTTTTAAATCAGATTCCGTTTGAACTAATTCCGCATGAAAGTTGTAATTTTGCGTGAAATGGTGTTTAATTCCGGATTTTCAAGTGAAATCTGAATTGATCATTAAAGAGTGTCGGCCACAGTTAAATGAAGGTCCAATCAGATTCGGTCGTTGAATAATCGTACATCAGGTGATCCGAGGTATTTGTCAAGCATCGGATACTCGGCCGAGCGAATCCCCACTCGATCCGCTGTCGTCTGATTTTTGCCATTCAATCGGATATTCATCTGATTCAGTTGTTTGAGAAAGAGATTGAACTGATCTTAGATTGTGTGAATTTTCGTATCGTTTGAAGATCTGTCTTTGTGAATCTTTCAATACTGAAACATGGATTCTGAGCTTTATATTGCACAGAACAAGTTTGATAGTTTTATTGGTATCAAGGGAGAGTCTACAAAACAATTGATTGAAAGATACTGCCATCTAGTTGTGGAGATGGGGAGATTGAAAATAACCAAGACTGATGAGGAGTGGATCGGTAAATTGGCAGATGCATTGCCGTACGATGAATGGGGTACTTATTTGCTGGTGTTGAAGAACAGTTTAGATTATATTAATTTGAATCTTAGTGCATTCATCGAGAAGATTCAAGCTCAAGAACTTGAGTTCCAAAAGATTAGAAAATTGAAGTCTGATTCAGGAGAAAAGAATCATAAAGCATCAACTGTTGAAGTAAAAGACAAATCTGAGGAAAATGTTCAAGTGGTAGAGAAGCAAGTTGAAGAAATTTCAGTTATCAAGATCGAGAAGAAAGCTGAAGCTGAAACGATGACCGAGAAGTGCTTAAACTGTGATAAATCTAAAGCAGACAATGTCAAACTCTTAAAAGAGATGGAGAATTTGACATTGGAAATCAAAATTTTGAAAGAAAATGAAAAAGTTTTTGAAGATAAGATAAAATCTTCAGAAAACAAAGATCTTTGGATAAAATTGGAAAACAAAAATCTGAAACAAAATGAAGCAAAATTTCAAGAACATATAAAAGTTTTAGAAAATGAAAAATCTGTTCTTGAAAAGAATATAGTGGGAAATAAAAATGCAATTACTTCTCAGCTTGAAAAAATCTCTCAGCTTGAAAATGAAGCTAAGAGTGCAAGAAATCAAATTAATGAGCTTGAGAAGAAATTGAAAGGTTTTCTGACCACTGCAGCAATGATTGATCAATTATGTCCAAAACCAATCAATTCAGATTGTGATGAGAAAACTGATGATGAAAATGAAAAAAATGAGAAAAAGAAAATCTTTTTGAAATTAAAAGAAAATTTCTAGAAACTGTTCTTCAATCGACTGAAAAGGGTGAATGCTCTACGCAAAAACCTTTGAAGAAGAAAGTAGAACAGAAACAAAAAGTTAAAAATTCAGAAAATGTTCAAAACAAATATAAAAGCTCATCAGTTCAATCATCCAATCGTGATAGAAAACCACAAAAATTAAAAAATCAAAACTCACAGAAAATTGGTAATGATTGGTGCAGGTTTGACCACAGTGCTTCAAAGCCAAATCCAGCTTTCAGGAGGAGTGCTGATTACCACAAAGCCAGACAATGTTATGATCTGAGCGTTTGGTGTGAAAGTGGTGAATGGTATGATAACAGAGTGTGTTACACTTGTGGTGTTCAAGGACACATTGCTGTTAACTGCCAGAATCAGTGGTTTGAGATGAGGAGATGCTATAACTGCCAAATCAAAGGACATATTGCCAGAGATTGCCCAATGAGATCAAATGAAAGATAGAGGGCTGCATCTCAGAAAAGGGTGATGGAATCAGTCAAAGTCAAAGAAAAGCCCAAGGAACTGAAGGTTTCTGAACAGAAAGTGAAAGAACAGAAAGTGAAGCTTTCACAAGGGCAGAAAGATCGACTGAGAAAGAAAAGAAAGAAAGCTCGAGAGTATCTTGAAAGGATTTTGTCCTCGGATACAACAAGAAAATCAGAGAAGAGTTCTGATAAATCGTCTTGCTCTCCAAAGAATGACAAATCAAGCAAAACGACTTCATCAGATGCAAATCTGAGGACAGAATGGAGTGTGAAGAAAGGAAAAGTTCCTGGTGATGAATTTGTTTCTTCTAAAACAAAAGAGCCAGTTGTTGGCAATAATCTTGACTCATCAAAGTCAAAGGAGCCACGTTCTAGCGATGATTCTGATTCGTCAAAATCAGAGGAGCCACAAGTTAAGCTCAAAAGTGAAAATTCAGTTCCCCCAATGGATGACATCAACTTTCCACCATTGAGGACTGAAAATTTTAAACAAAAAGTTGGCAAAGTGAAAATTTCGAATCAATTCTATTCTGAAAAGAAAGGATTTGATGTCGAAAAGGTGTTCAATGGAAAAGTGAAAAATATTTTTGGAAAAATGGTCGAGGGTAAGGTAAAAGGGGTTAAAGAATTTTATGAAGCAAAAAGGAATGATCAAACCCCAAGTGAAATTGAAAAGCTCACACCCAAGGCTGGTCAGACTTGGGTGCCGATATTCCATACTTAAAACTCCTGACTTGCCGAAACTCCCAGGTTGGTAATTGGGGAGTAGGAATCGGCATCTTTCTTGAGAAATTCACAGGTTGGTAACTGTGATATTTCGACTTACAAGTGGTTAATCAAGGACATTAAGTTGTACTTGATTTGACTATCTTACAAGTGGTATGATTATTGGAAATTGTTTTTGTGAAAAACCTGCAAGTGGTTGAAAACAGTGTGATGAATTAGACCCCGTGTTTATGAAATGGCAAACAAAACTAATTTTCAAGAAAAAACATTTTGATTAAAACAAACTTAAGTGTTTTGAAATCATAATGGGAAAATAGTTTGTTGTCAGGGGGAGTTCTGACTGTTTAAGCCAAGTGGATGGCGAATTGAGGCAATTCTCATCAGTTTGTCACTTTGTTTGTATAGTTTACTGATTTATTTTTCAAATTTTCCCAGAAAATCCAAATTTGAAATATAATTTTGATTTTAGGGGGAGAAAAATTTTAAAAAAAAATTAGAAAATTTGAAAAATCAAAAACATTGAAAAATTCAAAACGAGTTTTGTTGTGAAAAGAGGAAATGATAGTACATCAGTGGACTTTCACAGCACACTAAAGAATTGAAAAGTCAAATATAATAAAAGGTTTCACTAAAGATGTGACGATAGGCTCAGCTAGACTAGTAGATTTGCGATAAGGATACAAACTTAAATGAAAAGGTCTAAGTTCTAGTGGGAAACATGATTGAAAGCATAGTACTTAGTTTTGTCCTTCTTGATTGTGTGCCTACTCAGTAATCGTTGAATGCAAAGAGCATAAAAACTGGTTAAATTTGTGAACTTTCACAATTTTGCTGAAAAATCACTGTGATTCTGTGTTTTCTTTTTGCAAAAGATTTAAATTTGTTTTTATTTCTTTATTTTGTTTAAGCATTGGACATCCTCTGCGTATACGTGAGTATCGACCTGGATGTTATTGCCTAAACGTTCTGCTTTATTTTCTTTGGTGTTTCGCTTAAGCTTTGGATCACCTCTGCGTATACGGGAGTATCGAACTGGTGGTTAAAACCTAAACAATTTCAACTTGTTTTATTTTCTTATTTTGTTTAAACATTGGACTTTCTCTGCGTATACGGAAGTATTGACCTGATTGTTAATGTTTAAACATTCTGATTTGGTTTTGCACTAATCACAGTTGATGAAAGTTTAAAGGCATTACTTGAGTTAGTGTAGTACATGATGAGGGGATATGCTGAGATCATGGGGTCCATAAGAATTTAGTGCAAAATTAATATACCTTAACGTATCGGTAAGCATTTTCGAAAGTTTTTAGATTGAGCTTAAGAGGACAAATATATCGTCAATCAACGTGAATCGTTTAGAACTTAATATGTTTAAAGCTTAATGGTGCTAGTGATTTGTCTCAAAAACTGATATGATCCTCTTACACAAACTCACAAAAAAAAATATGGTCTGTAAATATTTCTTTACTGTTTTTCATTAAAATCAAAAATCCAAAAGAATGTGTTTTAGCATAAAATTTTGAAAAATCAAAAAGATTTGCATTTCATCTTATTTTCGACAACTGATGTTGAAAAGCTGATATTCAAAATTCCAAGTGCTAAACATGATGAACAACAGGATTGGGAGAGTTTGTTGGACATATAAATTGTTTTTTTAAATGACTAAATGGCTCATTAATTTGAAACCAGTTTAATCATTTTAAATACAAGTGATAAGCATAAAGTCAAATCTTTCTGTTGGTTAAAGTATGTGCAGGTATGCAGCTAGTGAATTCCAGACTACGATCCCAGTTTGTCGAAAGGGGAAGTCTGTAGACGTAAAAGCCAGGTTCCTGATCTTGTTGCTACGGAGAGCCAGGAGATGGTTCTGAATCTGTGAAAGTTGCCAATGCTGAGAAGATAGAGAGTGCTATATCAGATTGCGATCCCGGAACAACTTAAGGGGGAGTCTGGTAGCAAAGGGGAGTTTGAAGAGTTAAAGAGCCAGACTCAGAGTCTGAAGAATAACTGATGATGGTGATTGAATAGAAAGAGAGAGTAGACTGATCAAGACTGAAGTTTTGATGTACTAAAGTCTCGTACTAAGACTCCGTCAACATCCAAGGGGGAGACTGTTGATGCATATGTCTGTTGACTTCGTCTTAGGTCATGTCGGTAGCTTGTATAGGGGTCTAAATGTGTCAAGTATGTATAGTACGGGGGCTAAAATGTAAATTTAATGTTAATTGAAGTGATTCCGCTTGAAATGACATCTTGTCATTTTCAAGCGAAATCAGAAGAAGTGATTCCGCTCGAAATGACAAGGTGTCATTTCAAGCGAAATCTCAGTCCTATATATAGGTAGTTGTGTTTCTCATTTTGGCACGGAATCAGAAAGTTGTAGTCGAACTGCTGCCGGATTTCCAAGTGATATTTTAATGAGAAACAAGTATTAAAGTGATATTCTGTCTATTTCTACTCAATTCTCCCTGATTCAACATTGTTTGTTTGTTTCCGCCACTCAAACAATGGTATATTGACTTTGATTGACTCACTTGATCGTCAAATCGATCCTACACGTATCACTCATCAAATTCTTTTCTTTTTGACTTCCACGTATAGCATTTCCCACTTTCAAATCTCATGCAAGTATTCCTAATTATAGTATAATTATTTTATTTAATATATATTATAATTAATTTAACTGCTTCACTTATTTGGCGCTTATAACTTTTAAAATATGACGTTTTACAAAATAATAAATATGTCATTAGAACTAGAATAATCTTATCTACATTTTGAACCAAGTTTCATTAAAAATGGAGTAGGTTCAAATATAATGTATTTTTATTATTATAATCATTAAATGGTTCCTACGTTTGCCAAAGTACCTTATCGGTCAATTCACCCATGACCGATTCGTATAGTAAAAATTTTGGAAATGTTACAGCCAACATAGCAACCTACGTCAGTGAATGTTTGACTTGTGCGAGAGTCAAGACTGAATATCAGAAACCATCAGGCCTACTCCAACAACCAGAGATACCTAAATGGAAATGGGAGCAAATTTCCATGGATTTCGTAACTGGCCTGCCTAGATCTCAACGCGGAAATGATACCATCTGGGTGATCGTGGATCGACTGACCAAGTCTGCACATTCTCTAGCTATCAAGGAAATGGATAAGTTTTCTACTCTAGCAGACATATACCTAAAGGAAGTAGTATCAAGGCACAGAGTGCCAACCTCCATCATTTCTGATCGTGACTCACGTTTTACATCCGAATTATGGTAAGCTATGCACAAGTCCTTTGGTTCTCGATTAGACATGAGCACGGCATATCATCCACGGACGGATGGGCAATCTGAACGCACCATCCAAACCCTTGAAGACATGCTTAGGGCATGTGTAATCGACTTTGGTAATGGCTAGGAAAAACACCTCCCGTTAGTGGAGTTTTCGTACAACAATAGTTACCACACCAGTATCCAGGCCGCTCCGTTCGAGGCATTGTACAGACGGAAGTGCCGATCACCTCTTTGTTGGGCAGAGGTTGGAGACAGTCAAATCACTGGCCCAGAACTTGTAGTAGATACAACCGAGAAGATTGCTCAGATACATCAACGAATGGCGGCAGCTCGTGACCGTCAGAAAAGCTATGCTGATAAGCGAAGAAAACCACTCGAGTTCCAGGTTGGGGATCGGGTGCTACTCAAAGTCTCGCCTTGGAAAGGCGTAGTTCGTTTTGGCAAACGAGGCAAACTCAATCCTCGTTATGTCGGACCGTTCAAAATCATTGAGAAAATTGGTAAAGTCGCTTACAAGTTGAATCTACCTGAAGAACTCAGCGGAGTTCACAACGTATTCCACGTGTCAAATCTGAAAAAGTGTCTGTCAGATGAGACCCTCATAGTTCCCTTAAAGGATCTCACTATCGACGACCAATTGCGATTCGTCGAGGAACCAGTAGAGATCACTGATCGAGATGTTAAGATTCTCAAGCGTACTAGAATACCCCTTGTTCGAGTTCGTTGGAACTCCCGTCGTGGCCCAGAGTATACCTGGGAACGAGAAGACCAAATGAAACTCAAGTATCCCCAGTTGTTTAGTAAAAGTGCAACCACTACTGAGGCTGAAGCTACTGCAGAATTTCGGGACGAAATTCCAAACCAACGGGGGGATGATGTGACACCCCAGGAAAACCAGGAAACGACGCAACTTAACTAGCTTCCTCAGTAACCACGTGCTAAATTTCGGGACGAAATTTTCTTAACAGGGGGAGAATGTGACAACCCTCAAAATTTCATGTATCCGTATGATTTATTAATGTTAATTAAAGTGCTTGATGACTGTGCTGAATTACTTAACTGCTTTCTGATTTCTGCGTCATACTTACATGTGCTTGTTAACATACTAGTCTTGTGCAGAAAATTGACTAAATAGTTCTATATACTTTCCTAAATGTTGTGAATTAAAAATGTTACAAAAAGATACATAAAAGACACTAAATGGAATAACTTAGCACTTTAATAGAACGGTACCTAACCGAACAACCGGACATTACCCGGAACACTAAAATATTGCAAGAAGCATTGCTTTTTATTTTTCTGAGCTAGTCTTGGTCCCCGAACACTTAACTTTCTACATAATTCATGAAACACACTAAACACTAGACTTTCACCTTAACACCCCACTAATTAACTTGCTTTACCATCTAAACTTTACAATTTATCCCCCCCCCCTTTAACCTACGGCCCATGTAGAGTCCCACTCAAAGATCACCCAATCTTCTAATTCCCCATACAAATCTCTTCTTGGAATTGGCTAGATTTTAGTTAGATATGTTTGTACTTGGGAGGACACCTTAACCATTGGTTATTAGAGATTATGTTTATAATAACCACCATCTTCTTCAACAAATATCCCAAATCACTTCACTCCTCCTCCCTCACTTAAGCTCGGCCGAACTACCCCCTCACACCCTCACCATTTTCGGTTTCCATTCATTCAATCCAAGGCCATCTCAAGGTGCACAAAGTTGATTAACAAAGCTCGGTGTTCACGGAACTTGAAGGACCATATTCGTTTGCTATTATCCTCCACTTTTGCTTCTTGATCTTCCCTAGCTTTAAGCTAGTTGTAAGCTTCTTGTTGATCCTTATTTACTTTATGTTTTTAGGTGGTTGAAAGATATATCTTGATGAAATCATATGTACACTAAAAGATCATGCACTTAAACCTTGAACATAAAGCTTTACATAATATGAAAATGGATGAAACAAGATGAAATAATACTAGTATGATATTGTCTTGGTTATGTTGATGATTGGTTGTTGATTTCTTGGTAGTATGATGATAATCATCATATGGAACTTGTTAAATCATGATTGAAAACATGAGTTAACAAGTTAGGAGGTGATTAGGGGTTTGCATAAAATGATCACCTTCATATTTAGACATGAACTTGAACATAAAAGGATTTCTTGTAAAATAACAAACAAAGTGAACTAGTAATCTTGTAGATCCAAGACTTGTGAATGATTTTCATAAAGGAACCAAGTTTGAAAAAATGATTCTTGAAAGATCATGATTTTTAGTAAACCTACACTATTTTTAGTGACAAAATAAGTGTAGAAATATTTTTGGAACAAGAAGATGTGGTAAATAAATATTTTTGTAAAAAGTATCTACAAGTTGTAAACATCTAAAAATCCCGAGAATGAGATTTTAACAAAAGTAAATACACTTCGGAGGGTAACTAAACCCACTAAACGCCATACAAAGTTACTACCGTTTTTATGAAACATCAAGTTCATGTTGGTTTGTAAATTGAATAGTTTGCTCTTGGTAAATGTTGTTGATTGTTGAATGATTTTTGGAAAAGAAAATGATATGCTTATTAGCATGGACACCTCCATTTACAAAGGAAACTCTGGCGAAATTTTCTAAAAATTCCAACACTTAGAAATTATTTTTCTAACAAGTGTTCACATATACGTTTTAATTTTGTTTTTTTAAAATAAACTTCGCCATGAGTTTGTTACAAAAATACAAAGTATCGGAGGTTGATTTTTACAAGAAAAATGGTTAAATGTATATATTTAGAATATATATTTTATACTAGAACACTTGTGTGGATACTTGTTTATTTTGGAGATAGTTATATTTTTTAGGGTAAAATAATATAACTTAACAAAGTACCTTGACATTAGAATTGTGTGGTATGTGATAGAAGTAATGAGTAGATAAATCGTACGTAGGATACGTGTTATGCATGAGAAACTGATTGTTATCTGTACCTTATTAGGACGTGCTTGATTTCTGATTATTAGAGTAATTAATCTAACCGAGCAAACCAAGGTGATTTCACACACTTTCTAAGGCATGGGATTCCCGGTGGTTGGGAATGGGTTAGAGAATTAAAACGGAACCTACATATCCTCCTTGGGTAGGATATGTACCGCCATCCTCCATGGGTAGGATGCCAATATTAATCCTGCATATTCTCCTTGGGTAGAATACGTACGTTCGTCCTCCTTGGGTAGGACAACAACCTTAAAACCTACTAGACAAAACTCTATCATTAAGTCCCTCATTTTATATCGACTTAATTGCCGAGGCCAATGGCGAGCGGGTCATTAGTTAATAGCGCTATTAGGTTTAACAAACCTCACACCGTGCCAGTCGGACGGGCGTGTACTAATGGACTATGGCAAACTGTCAATGATGATAGACATTGACGTAGGGCACAACTTACTTTCGTTAGTAGTCGATATGGTAACGGTCTAGTGGTTCACATGGGGAAGCCCCCACTGATTATGGATATGGTTTGGGTAATAAAGAAGGAACTGATTAATCATATTTTCAACTATGGGGTAACCCCCACGGCAAGTAAGCCAGCAAAAGACAAACCATGTTTTCGGAAACAACTTAAAACTAAACAACCAACTGTGAACTCACTCAACTATGTTGTTGACTCGTTGTTACATGCCTTACAGGTCATTAGATGCTAATGGGGCTTGCACGAGGAGGAGGTCGTTGTGGGATATGGACTGTTATGTTCCGTGCTTAACATTTGAACTTATTGAACTTATGTTTTGGTTTTACGTTTTATGCTTCCGCTGCTAACTTAAAGTTGGTTACTTTCTTTTGGTCACCAATTGTATTGTGGTTGGTTTTATTTACTTAATTACGTTGTTCAATATGATTGGTGGCTCGATCCTGGTCAAGTCACGCCTCCAAGCGGTGATACTCCGCATGGTGGATTTTGGGGGTGTGACAATACTTGTCTGGTGCAATATCGTTCAAAGCTAGCAAACCGTACACTACCAACAACTCTAATGCTTTACCCTAATAATGAACTACACATAACATTATATCGGATCCACATATAAATCGGCCCATATGACCTAACCCAAGTTCACTAGAAAACTAAGTCCAATAACCTATAAGTGTGTTTGATAAAAACAAGTGTAAACCTACTCAATTTTATGGCCTTACAAAATCAATCTAGAACAAAGCGCGAAACATACCTAACATTTGCCTCCACATGTCTCTGATCATAGTCTGAAACTCTGAATCGACATTCTTGATGAGTAGAAGTTTACTGGTCGGATTACTTGGAATCACTAAACCCTGAAGTTGCCTGAATCTTCGCCGGCGATAACAAGTACAAAGCGTGTGGAAAATGGTTGGGGGTAAAGCGTATCACATTCACATATGTAAGGGGCTTTGCTAATGTGACTAAGTAAATAAACGGCGAATTACTGATATACCCTTTGACCGTTTAACATTAACGTGGACTTTAACAGACCTGTTAAGTCATTTAACAGCAGGGGGTAAGTTTGAGGGAATTGGCATTTGTCCAGGGATAGGGCAGCAAGATTTTGGTTTTAGGAGGTAAGAGTATCAGCGGTGTAAAACCCAGGTAAAATTGCATTTTACTCAAAGGAAAAATTGCATATTTCCACTTAAAAACACCCTTAATTGCATATTTACCCAACCCTAAATAAAAATTGCATATTTCCCCTACTATATTAAAATGACAAAACTCCCCTTCTCAAAATTAAAAGATCTTGTTTTGAGAAAAATCTGGTTCATAGTTATCATTCTAGATTCACAGCACCACGTTTCAGTTTCTTCTACGGCGACACTCCAACAGCATCTTCAGTTCTTCTACGGCGTTTCTTCAGGCGGCCGGCGTCTCTTCTCCGGCCTGCATCACTTTTCCGGCCATATTCTTCTACGACGTCTCTGAGTATTTAAGGTAGTTATTGTTTTATTTGTAAAGAAACCCGAAACCGCCTGCATCACTTTTCTGGCCATATTGTTTTATTTCTTCTACGGCGTCTACTGTTGATTCTTCATATAGTCTTTTTTTTATTATTATATGAAGAGTCAATATCTACTAAATCATTAGAACACTAAAACATATAAGATCCCTGAAAAAAATCACTTTTGCGGCCATTCGTTTTACCCTACTCAGTATTGACTCTTCATATAAGATCCTTTGAACACTAAAACATATAAATAACAGTTTGTCATTTGGATTATAAAACTTAATAGTATTGACTCTTTTTTGTCATCTTGTGATGAGTCTTTTTTTTTAAATTGAAGTATTTGATTATAAAAATTAACAGGTTGTTATTTTGGGATTATTTTTTGGTACCGTAATGGATTAACGTTTTAGCATTTTGTTTTCTATTTAGATGATTGTCAATTGTATTTTTTATGATTGTTACTCTAGTTCGTGAGGAAAAAGAATGAAGAAAAATAACTTCATGAAAAAAGCAAGTAGTAAAAAAAGACAAAAACTAGAAAAAAAGGGTAAATATGCAATTTTCTAAAGTTCAGTAAAATGAAGGGTAAAATAGTCTTTCTATAATTTAATTTTAATAAATTAAATCAAAATAGGTAAATTTTCAATTTTACTAGTTAATAGAGGGAAAATATGCAATTTAACTTTTTGGCTCAGGTATATATATGCAATAGGGGTGTGCACGGTTCGGTTCGGTTCGGTTCGGTTTTTGGGTAAAACAAAAACCGTAACCGAAAGTTCGGTTTTTGGTTTTTCAAAACCGTTCGGTTTCAGTTTTTTCGGTTTCGGTTATTTCGGTTTTAGCAACGGTTCGGTACGGTTTTTGGTTTTTGAAACAAATTATGTAAGATTCAAAACTTAAAAGTATAATTCAAAGTTTAAGAATCTTTTCTAAATGTTTAAATTTAAGTTAATATATTTAGTCTTTTAAATTAATATTATTCACATAAAGCTAACCTTCTAATCTATTTTAATGTTTATCCAAAGTTTTTGTTAAGACGTTTTCTTTTATAATACTTTGAAAACTATTTAATTTTTATATTAAACTTTATTAGTTATTGTAAACAATGGATAATTTTAATGATAAATAAACATGGTAATGTTTTTATTATAAATATTTAACAAATAAGAATAAAATTAATATTTCTTAGTAGTATGGGTAAACACTTAAATAACTTAAACATAAAAATATATAGACTTGGTATACTATTAAAACTTATCGGTTCGGTTCGGTTATTTTCGGTTATTGAAAATGATTATTCGAAAACCGAACCGAAATTTTCGGTTATTAAAAATCCGAAAACCGAACCGTCGGTTTTTGTTTCGGTTCGGTTTTTTCAGTCTGGATTTTTCGGTTATTTCGGTTACGGTTCGATTATTTCGGTT
Organism: Helianthus annuus; assembly: GCF_002127325.2. Classification (NCBI taxonomy): domain Eukaryota; kingdom Viridiplantae; phylum Streptophyta; class Magnoliopsida; order Asterales; family Asteraceae; genus Helianthus; species Helianthus annuus. The sequence goes on from NC_035437.2 coordinate 121,013,289, forward strand.
TTCTGCTCACCCCTAATTATGCAATTTCAGGGTTTTTTAAGGGAAAAAAAAAAAAAAAAAACTCTTACTCGAAAATCTAAAAACTAACTAGGGTTTAAGGGTCTTTTCCTGTGTTTAGGGTTTTTGCCAGGAAAACCTCCACTTCACCCACAGGCCACCGTGCGTTTAAAACGTCATCTCTCTCACTCTATCCCCAATACTTCACTTCCAAAATGCACCATTCTCCATTCACCCTCTTCATTTCATAAAAACCCCAATCACCACCAAATGGATGACGTAGATGACGATTTCGGTGATTTATACGCAGACGTTGAAGTGGAGGCAACCTCCGCCATCAACACTGCTCCACCATTCTCCAAAACACAGTGTGTAACCGATGAAATCGATCGAGCATGTGTTAGTGTTAACAACGATGAGGATGAAGACGATGACGATGAGGATGACGATTTGGACATTGTTTTGAATAGCGATGATGATAGTATTAAGCGCAGTGACGGTTATACAATTTTAAGTGTCCGAAATAGAGAGTTGCAAGATGAAGATGATGATAATGTAGGTTCAGAGGTATTGTTTTTGTTTATGAATTTTGTTTGATTTTTTTTTTTTATATATTGATTGAGCTTAAAATGTTTAGGTATTGTGGTTTGTTTTCATGGAATGTAAGGGAATTGAAATTTGGTTTGGAATTTAGGTGTGTTCGTTGGAATTTAGATTTTTTTTCTGTTATTGTTCAAATCTCATTCTTCTTTTGTTGAAACGAATGACATAATTCCAATTCCATCCAGATTCCATTCAGTGTTGTAGGAATCACTAGGCGCTAGTCAGTCGGTGGGGTACCAACTAGCAATTAATCGGGATTAATAGGGATTACTCGGAATTAATCGGATTGGGATTTTTATATGTGATTTTTTAGTTATCTACACACACACATTTTTATATGTACTTTATTAAAGTAGACATACTTTAACCTCTTATTGACCCGTTTTTTAAGTAACTGGCGGAAATTTATAAGGTAATAAGGTTTGGTCGAAATTTGGCCGGAATCTGGACACAATTTGGCCAGATAGGACCGCCATTGACCGCCTAGCGATTAATCGGTGAACCACTGATTGGTGATTAATCGGCGACTGATCAGGATTTTTACAACCATGATTCCATTCCATTCCATTCTGTGAAACGAACACTACCTTAGTTTCTTTGTTGTTGATTGGATTTGTTTTTGTATGTAGTATCTAAGGTCTCAATCAGTAGCGTATGGAAGCGATTTGAAAGGAATCGGATGTTTGTCAGCGGCTTATTGGCAGCAGTTGGGGTCAAGGTCAATGGGAGCTCAAACTGCACAAAGATTCTCACTTCCCAGGGCTAGGTAAGTGTTAAAGTTTATACGCACAGAGTTCGGTCACATATGCAGGATTATTGTGTTATTAGTGATGGATAATTGGATACTATGAGCTGCCATAATAGGGGCTAATTGTGCATTATAGGAATTGTGCATTTGCTAAGTGGTTTCTTGTCGAATTGTTTGGATTTATGTGTACTTTACAGGAACATACTAGATGTGAACATTGATGTATTTGAGCAGAAGCCTTGGAGGCATCCCGGAGCCGATATAACAGACTATTTCAATTTCGGGTTTAATGAAGATAGTTGGAAGGTTTATTGCAACCAAGTGGTAATAATTTGATATTTCAGTATCCGGTATCTTCATTTAAGTATCTACTTAAATTTTAATTTTTGGCAAGCTTGCGGTAAATGTTATTAGATTGACTTTGATAGGGGAAAGTTGGTTAATGTTGTGAACAGGATGAATATCGTCATAGAGGATTTGTGTCTAGTGGGACCACACCCTCAGAGCCTGCTCAGTCAACAGAAGTGTACACGGTATGCAAAAACCGAGAATTTGTAAATTGAATTTAGTGCTATTTTCAAGGTCATTTAGTGCACATTTTGTTAGTTACAGAATAAAGGCCAAGCTATTCAAGTAGAAGACAGCATTTTTGAGCGTCAATCATCCATGGATGTAAGGCGCCAACTGGACCGTGATTCAGATGCTATACAAGTATTGCTTTTCACCCTTATTATAGCTAAAGTTTTGAACTACTTGAAGCTCTTATTCCTATATGTTAACGACATCCTTGTTAATGACATCCTTGTAACAGATCACCATTTTGGATCCAGCGGACACTTCCGTACCTGAAGCATCCGATCATGGAGATGGTTGTGGTGATGACATGACTGATCATCTTTCGTTTAGTAGTGCAAGCATCGATGAATCCGTTGAAGAGAAGGATGTGGAGACGTACATACATCCCCCTAAAATGAGAAGTGGTTCTGAAATTTATGCAATTCATCAGGTCGTAACAGATGAAACAGTCGGAACTTCAAATGATACAAAAGAATCTAATTTGGTAGAAAAATCATTTGAGGCAGAAAAGATCCCTGCAAATCGTTCTTATTCATATGAAGATGATGCGTATATGGATACGCGAAAAGCCTACACTCACGACAGATGTCTTACTCGGTTGACTCGGTCAATGAAGTCCGACTACCATCATTCGGAGGACTCAGGCAAATTAGACGACAACAGAAGACCTGACGAGAATAGATATCGTGCCAGAAAGTTGGGTGACGATAGAAAAAATCGCAACCGTATATATCATAAAAGGAGTAATAGTCCTGTATATAACAATCATGAAAATGATTACATCATCTCAAAAAGAACATATGACAAAAGAAAATCTGATGAGTATAGATATCATGCTAGACACAATAATGGGATTTTTCCCGTGTTTGATGAGGTGCACTCTACTTTTCGCCAAAGATTGCATGCTTTTGATCCGTATAATGCGGAAGACATATCATATTCAAAATCAGAAGTGCCTTCAGATTACTACGGTGAAAAGTTTTGTGGCTATGAAGATTGGGATACTGAAAAGTTTGGAGCCAATATGGATCGGTCCATTTCCAGAAGTTTAGAAGAGGATGAATATTATGATGAACGAAGAAGATATATTGAAGATAGAGGAGAAATGGAGGAATCTTATCTTGATCCGGGGCATTATAATGATACACATATAGAGAAGTTAAGATCTTTTACTAATAGTGACAGAAAAAGATATGATATTGAATATACTAGATGGGAATTTAGAGGCCCTGGAAGAAACAAGAGGACGGTTTGCGGTGTATATTCTGAATTAGATAATCCTTTGTTAAAAAGAGACAATGAACGGTCTTTTGCATCGCGATCTTCTGAAGAATCCCATATCAAGAGTTGCAGATGGGATGGTAACATGATGCCTAAACGTAGTGTTTACAGAAGACGTGAAAGTTACAGAGGACAATATTCTGAACCTTTTGATAGAGAAGATTACATGATTGACGTTGATGGTGGCGTTGAATGTGAAGATGAAATTATGTTTAGGCACGAAGATGCTAAATTTTGTGCTCACCGAAATTCATTTTTGTTTGGAAAGGTTTCAAGACGTAAAAGGTTTGTTTCTGAACCTGATCCTTATCCTGATCACGTGGAGGAGTTGATTGATGATCCGTATGATGGGTCTGGTTATGTCAAGGAGTTGACCGCTGGTCAACATGCAAATCGGTGTAGATATTTTAAACAGAAAAATGAAGTTTTCGGTGCTAGTAAATCTAGTAAAGCATATAGAAAAAGTCGTGAAAGACTACCACTGAGCTTCAGGAATCCACAGTTGGTTGTTGGGGAAGTAAAGGTAAAATTAGGGAAACTAAGGATCAAATATTGTATCGGTTTAATTATATACAGTTATATCATATATTGGCAATACTTCTTTGATCATGCTATTGCTTTCATTAATATTGATCTGCACTAGTTTTGTTTCGTCATTTTACTACAGGTAACAAGTCTGCAAGCTCCATTATTGTTCTGGTCCAATTATGAACTCATTATTGTTAGAGATACTTTGCGGGCAGGACAATATGAGTTGGCTCGGGTTGGACCGAGTCGTCAACACTTTTGTCTTTAAACTTTTTTGGATTTTTTAAACAATGCGTATACTAACTATAATTATAAAAGGCTATTTATTGAACATACAAATACCAAACAGAATTGTGAGATCCGCATAAACATTTGTACATTTTGTTTCAACTGTGATACATAAGATAGTTATGTAACGGCTTGCCCTACTTCCATACAATAGGCTAATTTGTTTATTTCCTTGTTTTAATCTCCTTGATATATTATTATTGTAACTACTACATGATGACAAGTTTTCAGCTCTCACGAACGGGTCTATAGGTAAAGCTATGATTTACCTTATTTTGACATGCATAGATGTCATGTAATTCCAAGAGATAATAACTGGGCGGGGCGGGTCACAACAGGTTCATGTCAAAACATGCAAGTTTTCATCCCTGCAAAAAAACGAACCATGTTACCCGAAAAACTTTTTTATTTTTTATTTTTTTTCTATATATAATCGGGGTGTCAAATATTATAACGTAATTTATATTTTTTAATTGAGTAATTTTGAATAAACTGATTTAGGAGGTTTATATTTAGAAAATACACTTTGGGCTACTTCTGACCTGTTTGACCTGCTCTCTTTAGCTAATTTTTTTTATCTTATTTGTTTGACCCATTAGAGATTATACCATATTCTTAATGAACCCAGTAACAAGTAAATTGGACAAATCTAGTCAAAATTGTCAATTCTGGTTATTTCTGTTGCAGTCATCACTTGTCAATGGACTTAGTTTGATGTAGAACTTATACATTTTGGTCCTTTCTCAACATATTTTATGAGATATGATGTGAACTTGATTTCACTGAAAGGAATTTACATATCTATCAACTCTGCAGTTCTCTAAAAAACACAAGAAACCCAAATGGATGGATCTCGACACATGTCTAAACGATAAGGCGGCCCGAGCTGATGAAACAAAAGCAGCTGATGAAGCGTTGGACATTGAGGAAGGCCAGATTCTAACTGAAGAAGTAAAAGTGGGACCCATGATGGATAAAACCAGGTCATACGCAAATGGGTCCCGCAATCAAAACGGAAAATCTGGGTTTGATAGTACTCGGATTCTTGAGGCAATGGCAAAGATGGAAAAACGAAGAGCACGTTTTAATGCTCCTGTTGCTGTCGCTAGAAAGGATTCATATAGCTCGATCAAGGTTGCCGCTGTGGACCCGATTCAAGAAACTGGCTCAAATAAGCAACAAAGACCTGCTAGAAAGAGGAGATGGGGAGCGAGCGAGAAGTGACACATGGGGAATACAGGTAACGAAACTGAAATGTTTTGTAGTTTTCCTGAACATATTAGCAGTAACATGATCCCAATTTTGTGAACATATTAAATCTTTTGATGTTTACAAAGTGAAATCAGATTTAATAAATGATAAAGCACGCTTACGTATTGATCTGCCATATTTTACGTCAGATTCATGCTATGGTCATGTTAAACGTGTTGTGTCATGTGTGTTATTAAGATACTTATATTTACTCATGTAAACATGTCTTGTCATGTTATGTAACCCACTTATTAAACATGCTCCTGTTAGTGTTTATGAAAATGAAAATATGTCAGTGTCAAAAGTGACCTTCGTAACACAACATGACATGTTTTGTTAGCTGTAAATAGATATATGTCTTGTATGGGCCTAATAAAGAACTTTTACTTGTAACAAAGCTATTTAACCAACCTAAAAATCTATTGAAGCAAAAAAGTTGATCAATTCATTATTCCTGAAGCAAATTCAAATATCAACCAGTAGTCTATGGATATGAGTATGTTTCTCTGTGATGTTATATGTACTTCACTCTACTGTTTTTTGCTTTCACCACTTCTTTTGTTTCAGGTAGTTTGTAGTTTTCTGGTACTCTTTTAGTGCTTGTTGTTATAGAGCTTAGGGTCTCTCTGGAAGCAGACTCTCTATCCTCAACGATAGAGGTAAGGTTTGCCTACATCCCACCCTCCCCACACCCTACCATTAGCTTTGCTAATTGTGTGATTTACTGGGTATGGTGGTTGTTGTTGTAACCAGTAGTAACCCACTTGGGGTCAAAACGATGACCCAAGTTAAGTAGAAACAATATTAATTTCAAGCGTGGCTCGATATTAAAACTTAAAGCTTGTAACTTGACTCGAATTTAACCAAGTCTCATTTTCAAGCTCGAGATCATCAATGCTTTCACGTACGAATTGACATGTGCCGAAATCCTTCCATTCGGGTTTGAATCAACTGCACATGCACTCTTGAGATCTGAATCAGCTGATTTCGGTTTAGATCGACTCCAGTCGTGTGCACAGAGAATTTTAGCACACAAGTTTGGATGGGCTTACAAGCTCATAAAGTTTATGGGTCTAGTATTTTAATACACCGATCTCATTTGACATGACTGTCTACTCGAATAGTTCATGCTTAAACTCGAATCAATAACATCAAGTTCTAGTATAGTTCATGCTCAAACACGAATCACTACCATCCAGTTGATTTTGATGATTAGTTTGGACTCTCGTGTGACTAAAAAATCCACTATCGACTGTTTGCTGGTTAGTAGGATGATTTAGTAAATGAAGAACGGCAAAACAATCTATCATTGCTTAATCCATCACCCAAGAAGATTTTGTAGCTTTATTCGTGGCCTCGAGTTTTCAACACTATGAGCAAGTCAATGAATATTTATTGTGATAATACATCAACAATTTATTTCCAACAATGATAAGTGCTCCAAAGGCGGAATACGCTTATAACTTAATCGTTAAAGAGGAGATTTAGAAACGAGCATGTATATCTGAAATATATTAGTACATATTTCATGGGTGCAAATCCTAATGCTTAGGGAAAACATTGGTTATATCTGATTATCTGTGACAACGTCCGTGCTCTCACACTTGTGAGGTCAATAGCAATGTGTGATGTTATTTCTTATTTATAATGCAAGATTATTTGAAAAAGAAATTTGTAAGTATTTGCATAACAAATGAATAACACCCAAATCGTCTAACACTTGGTTGTTGTTTGTTTTTTCTGAAAAGCTCTGCGCATGCTCTTTTGTCTGTGCCGCGCAGACCACGCGTAGACATTGTCACGCGCAGACTGTTTGTTTTTCCGAATACGTTTCATTAAAAAACGTCCGCGCGAGCTCTTCTTGGCTTAGACTTGGCCCAACCACTTCTAAGATCTTCTAAGGTCTGTAGTGGGTTACACAACACCACCCACCACCACCGTCCATCACCACCACCACCGGTCACCACCACTGTCCACCACCCACCACTGTCCATCACCACCACCACCATCGTCCGCCACCTACCACCGTCCATCACCACCACCATCGTCCATCACCACCACCGTCCACCACCATCACCATCCAGCAGCACCACCACCCACCACCACCGTTCGTACACCACCAACAGTTTATTTTAGAAGTCTGCATACGTTAAAAAAACAAACAGCCTTCTTTGTAGACTGCAGATGTTTGGTCCACCACTTTTTCTACAGATGTCTACAGATGTGGTCTACAGACCGGAGACATTTTACCTCTTAAAAAAACAAATAGCAGCTTGTGCCATAGTAAAGGGACTCGTATAGTCATGTCAACACCTAAGTAAAGGATCTCATGTCCCGGTCATGGAGCACAAGTTCATGTCACATAACACATATTCCGCTCTTAGATATATCGTGAAGGGCAAAGTCCAAAGGCACAAGCCCCAAACTCAAGAAGACTAACCAATAGAAGGCGAGAATAACGATATTTGGTCATGATCAAGTCATTGGTTTGAAATTTGACAAACCAACCAACAATAGACGAGGCAGACAATGAGATAGACACACCAAGTTAACTATACCAAGAATAAGCATTAACAATACATGTAAACCCTTTACACCATAGAGGAGAGAAATCTAGACATGAATAGATGACTAAATGCTTCCATAAATATAATGCTTTTTTTTTTCAAAAAAAAAAAAAAAAAGAGCATTATAAACGAAACCCAACAATTTATGTAGCATTCATTACACCCTCAACTACCTCATCTTTTGGCAAATTTGAATCACTGACGGACTACTGGAGTATCATCGTGCCACCAGCGGACCCATCCGATCATATCCATCTCCACTAGGCAATAATGTTTATACACCAATTCAGAAGAAAACCCAATAAACCTGGGAAAAAAAAACCCTTGTAGAAATCGAACCCATAACCTAATAGTCCATAAACCTTATCATATTTCTAAGATATCACTAGGCTATAATGTCATGGGTCAACTACCTCATCTAATACCTTCTACTCTAAAGTACTCATACTAGTAACGAGAAACATGTGAAACGAATGGTTTTCACAAACAACTTATGGATGTATCATGACAAACTCATTTTGTTGATGTATGTGGAAGGGATTACATACAATATTGTGTGTGATCTTCAAGATTATGAGGTGTAACAATAATAGTTTAATTTACAAAAGTTTACATTTACATTTACATATACATATATAGAAAGATCTCATACAAAGTATCTTATCGTACAAAATGTATGACTGGCATAAAAAAGTAAAAAACGCGATGAAATTTTTGTAATTATTTTACTCGTAAAATACCCTATAAAGATAAAAATTACCTTACAAGATCAAAATTATCCTACCGGCTCATTTTTCAAAATTACCTAAAAGAACAAAATTACTATACAAGATCATTTGTACAGTAATTTTGATAATTACCGTACGACTAAAATAATTATGAAAATGTCTCCTTGTTTTATATATTTTTCCACTCTATTGGTATGTTTTGTATGATAAAATACTTTGTATTTGATCTTTTATCTACATACATAAAATAAATAAATAAATAAATAAATAAGTAAACTTCCACTAAAATGTCAATATAGTATTAGGTTTTTCAATTTCACAATGCTGTTTAGATCAATCCAACCCCATCCTTCCATATGTGACCATGTGGAGTTAAAGAAGAACGAATAAGAGGACTTCTCAAACGACTTTCGATTTAAGAAAGACGGATATGAGATGCAACTCAAGACCGATATCCACTCTTATATATTTGTTTATACCAAAAGAAGGTTCATACAATTTTTATCTGTTTCATCAATCATACGTAATTTTCTACGCATTTTCAATGTTTTTTGGCGTAGAAAACCGGATAATTTTCCAGTAGTACTAAAAACAACTAAAACATGGAGACTTATAACTTGAATACGTGTGCACATGAACACCATAAACACCTACTTTTATGTTTATTATTCATAATTTCCTGGCTTTTATGACAAATTTATTTTCCACCAGTAGGTAGCCGATTGAATCCTCGTTTGTAACTACCATCTTTTCTTTTCTTGACAATGTACAATATTGTTACGCCTATTATCACACAACAAATCAATAAACCTACAACCAAATAAACAAAACCAAAATAAATTAAATTTCTAAATATTGTATGATTTTATTAATGAAATTATCTACCCTATATGCTTACCAATGGATAAAAGACCCCACTTGAACTTACTTGACACCAAACCTGCAACATAATTGAATCATTAAAGGTTATTCCACAACAAAAGTGAACTTTAAACTCTTTTATACTTGACACAATCATAACATGTTCTCAAACTAGAAGCTATATTTCAATTCAAAATTCATAAATAAACTTTGTAAAATAAAATATCACCTCGCTCGTGGCAATTTGCATAACGCCCCCCTTTGCCACACGAACAAGAGAACATTTGTTCATTATCATATACACATAATCCGCTACTAGCCTCGCAAGATGCACATTCGACGCTTGTTGACCATTTTAACTCGAAACCTTGTTTCATACCTTTTCCAAAATCTGTTGTTATAGAACTCTCAATACTCATAGGAATTGTTACCAACGAATCACAATTGGTTTTCCAATCGAACTTTGGAACCGATCCATCCAAGAACACATAAGAATGCCTAGCCCCGACTTGAAGACACTTTATTGGCTCAACACCAGAAGGATAAACCGTGCAATTATAAAAAAAGTTTACTAGCTTGACATTGTTGCTATAAGTCAAGAAACTAGATCTGTTTATCACAACATCATGTGGAGCCACGGGACAAGTTGTGTCACCTAGCTCATAAAATGATACAACAAAACTGTTTTCGGAGTTGTTGACACTTTTGACACGATACAAATGGTTATTATCTAGTTGAATTGTTGGCGTCTTGTTGATACATGTAACACCTAGACTCGTATATCCAAAATGATTGGGTTTTTGCGATCGTTGCCAAAAGGGGTAGGCGAAATTGACACCATCTCCACAAGAAAATGAGGGAGGAGGATATTTGGGCAAAGAGTTGCCTTTGATGATGAAGATGAAGAGAAAGATAGAGGGAATAAATTGATGTAGAGATGCCATGAAACTTTTTTCATCTTTTGAAAGATGGAACCTTATAAGAAAAACATATAATGGTTAATAAAATACTTATAGTTGTTATTTATTTTAATTTTAAAGTCAACTGTTTTAGTTTTAAAGTGATACAAAGTGTGCTAAAAAAATTTAACAATACACCAACTTAGGGTTTAAACTTATATGATATCGCATAAAATAAATTTAAGTCAATGGAGCAAGTAAGTAGTAAGTGGTTTATACTCTATTATAATGGAAATGTTTTTTTATAACTTGAAGAGGTATGGTCCCAATTCTATGCATACATAGCAGGGATCACATCACTTTCTTTGTCCTATATGGCGCCTACATCAGCAAGCAAACCCAGAAGAAGCTTTTGGAAGACGTCAAGGTGGCACCGAAGATGCTCCTCCAGACAGAAAGGACGATACGTGTCACCATTAATCGGACGCCATTTAGACTTGCGACATAACCTAGGGGCAGACCGACAACTGCAGTACAATTCCTCCAGCATGGACAAATGATGGCGCACCACGTGGACCACCATCCTGACCATAGCAGGGGAGACCAAGAGGATATTCCCCTTGGTCGGACAGCTGGCGCCCAATAGCAGCTGGCAAAGTCGTTCCTCCCTCCTTCACCCTCCGGCTATAAATAGGACCCTTCGTCATTCAGGTTATCCATTCTGTTCTCCTTACTTTCACCTAACAACACACAATATTTCTTTCTCAGGGCAGTACTTATTCTCACGCCGGTGTCACACCCCAACCGATGGCGGAAACATCGGGGCATGGCACTGAGCGAAACAGATTGTCAAAAGAAATTCCATAACGACTAAATTACCAAATAGGTGCTAAGTAACGTATGTAACACCCAAATGTGCGTAAAGCAAAAACGGATCAAGTATACTCACAGATTGTGTTTAACAAGTAAACACTCTCTTGGATTGAAGGGAGTATTGGGAGAGATTAGCCTGAACAGTTAACGATAGCATAAACGATGAGCGGCGCGTTAAACGATGCAAGGGTGATAAGTGTCGGATGGTAATCCGATCGGATGGCAATCCGATCGGATGGCAATCCAATCGGATGGCCATTCGACTGGATTGACAACTTGTTTGGTAAGAATGTGTTTGTGTATGATGGCTTTGAAGTTTTCGTTGTAGCATTTTGAAAACAGAGAAGTATCTCTACCCTTCAGGTCGATCGATCGAACGGCAGTTCGATCGGATGGCGATCCGATTAGTAGGACACTTAGTGAGAGCAAGTTCACCGCAGGTTTGTCACTTGATCGGATGGCAATCCGATCGGGTGGCCATCCATTGATTACTGACTATGCATTGAACATGTCGAAAATCATTTAAGTGTTGAAGTTCCAAACGTCACATGGTCGGATGGTCGTTCGATCGGATAGCAATCCGATCGGATGGTAATCCGTTCGACGTTCAGATCTTTTGAAAAGATGAGTAGAAAGTTTAAGTGGTGAACCTTCAAGGTGCAATCCGATCGGATTGCAGTTCGATCGGATGGCAATCCGATCGGACGGCAATCCGTCCCGCGACCTGATCGTGTTGCTAACTTGGAAATTCGTTAAGTTTGCGGTTTGTTCGAGACAATATCTCAACGTGCTAAACAACAGAAACCCCCATCAAGACCCAAGTGATCCGATCGAATAGGAATCACCCTAGTCCGATCGGTTAACTGTTCGAGACGGTGGTTCATGTTTAACCCGAAATCAGTTGTCTCTTGGATAGAATTTAGATCTTGAACCGACACATCACTAAAAAAGAGTAGCAGATCAGAATGAGCTCCGATTCTATCGGTTTTGAGTGCATTGAGTGTAAAAGAGTTGAAAGAAAGTTAGAAAACCATCTTTCAATCCTTTTCACCATGAATATGCGTAGATCTATGCGAAATCGTTGTGTAATTATGTGGAAATCCTTCAGATCCAAGTTGTTCTTGGTGGAATGAAGTCAAAACTTGAAGTTCATAAGAACTCCATGATGACATCACCCTAGAACACCTCAAATCCACTGATTTTACGGTTAAAAGTTAAGATTCAAAGGTGAAAAAGATGAAGGAGTGCATGTAGATCATAGAAGTACAAGATTTAGGTTGGAAACTTACAAGAATAGCGAGAAATCGAGAGAAATAGAGCTTGAGGGCGGCTGGTCGAGCAGAGGAGCTGTCACATCACAAGTGATGTAACAGGAGGGTATTTAGAGGGTTTCCAAAAGAGGAAAGGGAGCATGGATCGGATTGGTCACCGATCAGATGGCAATCCGATCGGATGGCCACTCGATCGGTTGGCCACTCGATCCTGGTGTTCGACCTGTTGAGTTTCGTCATTTCGATTCGCGTGTTGAGCGTTGCGATGCGTTTCGAGCGAGTGATGCGATAAATTAATAATAAACACACAAATACTATATCTAACATACAATCATCACAAATAACTGGCGTTCAGCGTCTGCGATTCGATTGTGATAGAGTTGTGATTGCGTTTCGATTAATCACCATCAACATAAACATAATTAAACATGCATAAGCAACACATAAAGAGCACACACACGTAAAACAATATCCAAAACGCATAATTCGGGTTGCGAATGCGATTGCGATGCGATAAGCGATATAACATCGATTAAACCTCGATTATTCACAGATACTCCACATAATACAACTAAAGTAAACAAAATAAAAGATTCGATTACAAGTTAAAGAAGTCAAAACAGTAGTTGATCAAGGAGTGGCAGATCGCAATTAGCAATCTTTTCTTCCTTTGACTTCAATCTTGACTTTGACTGACTTTCAAAACACGGGGTGTTACAGCCTCCCCTAGTTGAGGGAATTTCGTCCTGAAATTAGGCTTTAGCCGTAACAAACAACTGCGGGTATTTCGCCTTCATGTCGCTTTCGAGTTCCCAAGTGAACTCGGCGCCGCCTTTTCCTTCCCAGCGGACCTTCACAATGGGAATACGAAGTGTAATGTTTCGTCCACTTGAAGATCCTCCAGTAGAACTTGTAAATTATGCTCAGCCAGACACTTTCTGAGGTTCGAAACATGGAAAGTCGGGTGGACGTTGCTAAGTTCCTCCGGTAGTTCGAGTCTGTAGGCCACTTTTCCGATCCTTTCCAGAATCTTAATATGTCCAACATATCGAGGCGTGAGTTTCCCTTTCTTGCCGAATCTGACCACACCATTCCAAGGTGATACCTTTAGGAGTACGTGATAGCCAACGTCAAATTCAAGAGGCTTGCGTCGTCTATTGGCGTAACTTTTCTGATGACTCTGAGCTTTCAGCAAATTGTCTTTTGGAGGATTTTGTCAGTCGTTTCTTGCAACAGCTCAGGACCGGTTATCTGCGAGTCTCCGATCTCGTGCCATACAATAGGCGATCGACATTTTCTTCCATATAAAGCCTCAAATGGTGCCATATGAATTCTGGAATGATAACTGTTATTGTACGAGAATTCGAGTAAAGGTAAGTATGTGTCCCAATTACCACCGAAATCTATGAAACATGAGCAGAGCATGTCATCAAGGGTACGAATCGTTCTTTTAGTCTGACCATCGGTTTGGGGATGGAAAGCGGTACTTAGGTTAAGCGTAGTACCGAGAGCAGATTGAAACGTTTCCCAAAGACGCGAGGTAAACCGACCATCGCGGTCAGAAATGATGTCGCGAGGCGTCCCATGTCGACATATGATCTCATTGGTGTAGATTCTGGCTAATTTTTCTACCTTGTAGTCTTCTCGTATCGGCAGAAAATGAGCGGATTTAGTCAAACGGTCGACGACAACCCAGATGCTGTCGTGACTTGATGGCGTGCGTGGAAGTTTCGTCATGAAGTCCATAGCTATACTCTCCCATTTCCACATGGGGATCTCGGGTTGGACGAGTAAGCCAGAGGGTCTTTGATGCTCGGCCTTGACTTTCGAGCAAGTCAGGCACTTCGAAACATAAAGAGCGATATCTTTCTTCATGCCCGGCCACCAGTACTTGTAGCGAAGGTCTTGGTACATTTTGCCGGCACCGGGATGAATAGAATATCGATATTTGTGGGCTTCCTCCATCAGAATCTGTCGTAAATCGGTCCGTTTAGGGATCCAAATTCGGTCCAGATAATGGAATATCCCATTCAACTTATTCACTAGCTGGGCTCCATCATTGAAAATTCTTTCCTTCTTCAAGGTGCGTTCGGTGAAACAAGCATGTTGGGCTTCGCGGATAAGAGTTTCGAGCTAAGCTTGGATATTACGAACGTTGTGTAAATAGCTTCGTCTGCTGAGGGCGTCGACAATGACATTTGCTTTGCCAGGATGCTAATGAATATCACAGTCGTAATCATTGAGAAGTTCCAACCATCGGCGTTGACGCATATTCAGTTCTTTTTGACTAAAGATGTATTGTAGGCTCCTATGGTCGGTGAAGACCGTACACTTGGTACCATAAAGGTAGTGTCGCCAAATCTTCAACGCAAAAACAACTGCGCCAAGCTCGAGGTCGTGGTCGTGGGTGGTATAGTTCTTCTCGTGGATCTTGAGAAGACGAGATGCGTAAGCGATAACCTTGTCCCGTTGCATGAGAACACAACAAAGACCAAGGTTCGAGGCATCGTAATAGATAACGGAGTCATCGTTTCCGTCAGGTAAAGCAAGGACGGGAGCATTGCAGAGCATGCGCTTGAGGGTTTGGAAGGCAGTCTCTTATTCAGTTCCCCAAACAAAAGGCTTGTCTTTTTGCGTGAGAGAAGTAAGCGGCACAGAGATTTTAGAGAATCCTTCGATAAATCGGCGATAATAGCCCGCTAGTCCGAGAAAAGAACGAACTTCAGACGGGTTCTTAGGTGTAACCCAACTCTTAACAGCTACGAACTTCGTGGGGTCGACGTGGATACCTTGACTATTGACAATATGACCGAGGAATTGAACCTCCTCCAGCCAAAATTTACACTTGGAGAACTTGGCATAGAGTCGATTCCCCTGGAGTAGCTCGAGAACCAAACGTAGATGTTGCGCGTGTTTGGCTTCGACTTGGAATAGATAAGGATACCATCGATGAACACGATGACGAAGCGGTCAAGAAATGGTTTACACACGCGATTCATCAGATCCATGAAAACCGCGGGTGCGTGGTTAAACCAAAAGGCATAACAATGAACTCCTAGTGGCCGTAACGAGTGCGAAATGCAGTCTTGGGTATATCCTCCTCTTGAATGCGTAACTGGTGATAGCCTGAGAGTAGATCGATCTTTGAGAAACACGTAGCACCTTGTAACTGATCAAACAAATCATCGATTCGAGGCAGGGGATAACGATTCTTGATGGTCAGCTTATTCAATTCCCTGTAGTCGATGCACATCCGAAACGACCCATCCCTCTTTTTGAGGAAAAGGACTGGTGTGCCCCACGGAGAGGTGCTAGGGCGAATGAAGCCTTTATCAAGCAATTCCTGGAGCTGACTCGAGAGTTCGTGCATTTCGGACGGAGCGAGTCGATAAGGAGCTCTAGCAATAGGGTTGGCTCCAGGAATGAGGTTGATGCGAAATTCGATATCACGACTCGGAGGTAAACCAGGAAGCTCGTCAGGAAATACAAGAGGAAAATCACGAACCACAGGCACCTTATCTATCTCCTTAACTTCCTTTTTCTCCACTACTACAATGTGTGCCAAGAAAGCTTGGTATTCCTTGCAGAGATACTTGCTAGCCTGGACACACGACATGAGTTGGAGTTTCTTCGACGCGACTTCACCGTAAACACACAATTGATCACCATTAGCGAGCGAGAAGCGAATCATCTTATTGAAACAAATAACTTCAGCATGGTTTTCGCGAAGAAAGTCCATGCCTACTATAACGTCAAAACTACCGAGCTGCATCGGAATAAGGTCAATAGAAAAGACGTGATTGTTGAGTTCGAGAGTACAATCACGAAGAACAGAATTGACAGCGACGGTTCTTCCGGTGGCAACTTCAACATCAAACGTCGAGTGGAGATGGGCGCGCTTACGATTAAGGAGCTTTTTGAATTCAAACGATACAAAACAGTTATCGGCCCCAGTATCAAACAAACACAAAGCATAAATACCATTCACAAGGAACGTACCATTAACCACATTGTTATCGGCTTGAGCTTGGCGGACATTGATGTTGAAAGTGCGCCCGCGAGCTGCTGGTTGCTGTTGTTGGGGCTGCTGTTGTTGTGGCTCTTGCTTCACCACTCGATTCGGGCACATGTTCGAGAAGTGGTTGGGATCACCACACGCAAAGCAAGCTCTAGCATGGATCACGGGTGCAGGAGTCGCTTGCTGGCCTTGAGGAGCGGGAAGTAGAGCTTGTTGGGCAGGAGCTGGACCTTGTGCTGGAGTTGGAGCTTGACGAGGACCTGTACGGCAATTGGCGGTGAAATGGCCGTACATGTTGCAATGCACACAGTATCTGGAGGCGATTCCCACTGGGTGGTGATAAGTACAAGTAGGGCAAGCCGGGTGAGGACCAGTGTACGCACGCTTAGCCGGCGGTGCGTTGGTAACCGGTGCCGCTACTTGGCGGTGTTGAGGCTGCGGTTGAGCAGGAACTGATTGGAGCGGGGCAGCGGTGGTGACAGCGCAATTTTTGCTACTGTTGTTGTTGTTCTTCCTCTTGTGACGAGAGGACTTTGAAGATTGTGGAGCGGCGGCGGTTTCAGCGGTTGCAGCAGTGGTGGCTTGGTGTAGGTTCTTGGAGGCTTTATCCCAGTAACCAGACTTGACTCGCTTATCGTTGATCTCAGCGGCGAGTAAGTAGGTTTCCTCAATTGTTGTTGTCTTTGCAGCTTGAACGAAATCAGCCACGCAATCCGGAAGAGCATGGATATACTTCTTGATGGTGATTTCGGGCATAGTAACTTGGGCCTGGACAGATTATGCTTAGCTGCTTGAAGCGAGTAGTCAAACCAGCGTTGTCTCCATCTTTCTGCTTGATATGCCAGAATTCGTCCTCCATCTTTTTGTGTTCGTGGGGAGGGCAGAACTCTTGCATCATAACATCCTTCAACTCATCCCATGTCAACCCGTAAGCTGCATCATTTCCGCGTTTGTTTCTCTCGGACGTCCACCAATCTAGAGCTCGGGATTGGAAGACGCCAGTTGCGTTAAGAGTACGGAGATTATCAGGACAGCCACTCTGGCGCAGGGTGACCTCGATCGAATCAAACCATTGGAACATGGCCGTAGGCCCATCTTCACCGGTAAACTCTTTCGGGCCGCAGGCTTTGAACTGTTTGAAGCTAAAAGCAGCTTTTGGCGAATCAGTCCAAGACTCTTCAGAAGACTTGCTAGCGTTTTCATTCAGCTCACTAACAATCTGGGGGATGAGCTTCGCTATCTGCTTAGCAACCAACGAGGCGATGCGCTTGTCATCATGATTGCGGCGAGCTGATCGGGAGTGAACTGATCCAAATGACGACATTGTCTGCAACAGACATCGCCATAGGACTTAACACTATATAAAATCGAATAAACCCTAGTATAGATTCCCACTTCACTCTAAACCATTACATATAAAGCACAGGAACACATTAACCATACAATCACATAAGCACAAAATCACATAAGCATATAATCACAGAACACATAAGCACGTAGGGGCACGTAAGCACGTAAGGCACAGAAGCATAAGTGGCAGTCAGAACACAGAAACCTATTATTCAAAGTTCGTGCACGTTCGAGAATAGCGGTTGCGATTAGCGAGTAACACAGCGAGTAGTGTAGCATAAGCAGGTACTATAGCATGCGATTTTCAACAATTAGCAGCGATTTGTTAGCGTTGTGTAGTGTGTCGTGTGCGATAGGTGGAGCCAGAAGCATTAAATCGAAACCATCAGTATCTCAATACGCTAACAAATAAACGAAACCACATAAAACACATAAAATCCACATAAAACGATAAATATCAGAGTCAGCAGTTGCGGGCTCAAAATTGAAACACATAAAATCAACGATTGCGAGATTGAAATCGAGGATAGATTGTCTAAGGCTTGATAGATGTCGACTACCCAAAGTGATTCAACTATTCACTAGGACTTTCAGTACACGCTTTAGCTTTCGAGACTGTGCTCTCGCCTTGATTTTGGGCGAACGACACGCATCCTTCCAGTTACAGTGTGACTTCAAGTCGTTGGAGTCCGTCGAGGCTTTGGTGAGAGTTTTGTAAAACCAAAATAAAGGTCGGAACAAGTCGTCGAGGTTCAGGTTTCACCACTAACTTAGCGACTTTATTCCTGTTTTGATAAAATAGAGAAGAAAATCTGCGTTAAAGTATGGATTTCACTCCTTATTCAACGCAAATTCTCCTGTTTATAGATAAAAATGCGGGGCGAACAAGCAATTTAGTCGTGAGTTTGCGATTTTCACAGCTAATCTCGATCCAATCACTCGTTCATTTTTCGAAAATTAGAGTGCAGTAATAGTGTAGTGTAAGCGAGAATAGCGAGGAATAGCAAGTAAGCTCGTACGATAACCCCTAAAAGGGCATGCACAAGTCGGTCTGTTGGTACTTAGACTATAGACTAGGTCATTTCTAAGTCATCGACCCGGACTAGGTCGAGTCTTGCCTAATTCCCGGCTCTGATACCAATCTGTCACACCCCAACCGATGGCGGAAACATCGGGGCATGGCACTGAGCGAAATAGATTGTCAGGAGAAATTCCATAACTACTAAATTACCAAATAGTTAATATTATGTCCCATACCATAACCCATTAAGTAATCTAATTATTACAGACATAAATATTCTCAAAACAAAACATGTTCCGACAACTCAGATTTAAATAAATAAATTGTCTTTGTTTCTAGACTCCATCCTACTTGATTCCACAAAAGCAGATAAAGCACAACATCCTAAGCACCTGTCACATACGTTAAAGTAAAGGTCAATACACATAGTGTAAAGGTGAGCATACAAGTTTGATAATAATAATAATAGAGTTCGAAATAGTTTACGCATAACCAGCATGTAACATGTATAAAGTGAAAGCTAGTAGGTTATCGATAGAGAAATATGCACAGACGTGACTGCGAGTTGTAGAATGCGCAACACATATCCCCACTGGGACACGTGAAGTAAAGCCCTTAACAACCCCTGTCCATAACAGGTGCTAAGTCCAAACTATAGTACTATCGTTGCTAAGGTGTCAGGCAACAATCACTGTGTTAACATAACATACAAGCATTCATCGAATAACACGTAACATGCGATAGTGGTTAGCATATAAATAGTGTTTGCGTTGTGTGTCGATTATGATTTAGCATAAGTAACATATGTAACACCCAAATGTACGTAAAGCAAAAAGGGATCGAGTATACTAACAGATTGTGTTTAACAAGTAAACACTCTCTTGGATTGAAGGGAGCGCTGGGAGAGATTAGCCTGAATAGTTAACGATAGCATAAACGATGAGTGGTGCGTTAAACGATGCAAGGGTGATAAGTGTCGGATGGTAATCCGATTGGATGGCCAGTCGATCGGATGTCAATCCATTCGGATGGTCATCCAATCGGATGGCCATTCGATTGGATTGACATCTTGTTTGGTAAGAATGTGTTTGTGTATGATGGCTTTGAAGTTTTCGTTGTAGCATTTTGAAAACAAAGAAGTATCTCTACCCTTCAGGTCGATCGATCGAACGGCCGTTCGATCGGATGGCGATCCGATTAGTAGGACACTTAGTGAGAGCAAGTTCACCGCAGGTTTGTCACTTGATTTGATGGCAATCCGATCAGGTGGCAATCCGTTAATTACTGACTATGCATTGAACATGTCGAAAATCGTTTAAGTGTTGAAGTTCCAAACGTCACATGGTCGGATGGTCATTCAATCGGATGGCAATCCGATTGGACGGTAATCCGTTTGACGTTCAGATCTTTTGAAAAATTGAGTAGAAAGTTTAAGTGCTGAACCTTCAAGGTGCAATCCGATCGGATTGCAGTTTGATCGGATGGCAATCCGATCGGACGTCAATCCGTCTTGCGACTTGATCGTGTTGCTAACTTGGAAAATCGTTAAGTTTGCGGTTTGTTCGAGACGATATGACAACGTGCTAAACAACATAAACCCCCATCAAGACCCAAGTGATCCGATCGAACAGGAATTACCCTAGTCCGATCGGTTAACTGTTCGAGACGGTGGTTCATGTTTAACCCGAAATCAGTTGTCTCTTGGATAGAATTCAGATCTTGAACCGACACATCACTAAGAAAGAGTAGAAGATCAGAACGAGCTCCGATTCTATCGATTTTGAGTGCATTGAGTGTAAAAGAGTTGAAAGAACGTTAGAAAACCATTTTTCAATCCTTTTAACCATGAAAATGTGTAGATCTATGCGAAATCGTTGTGTAATTATGTGGAAATCCTTCAGATCTAAGTTATTCTTGGTCGAATGAAGTCAAAACTTGAAGTTCATAAGAACTCCATGATGACATCACCCTAGAACACCTCAAATCCACTGATTTCACGGTTAAAAGTCAAGTTTCAAAGGTGAAAAAGATGAAGGAGTGCATGTAGATCATAGAAGTACAATACTTAGGTTGGAAACTTACAAGAATAGCGAGAAATCGAGAGAAATAGAGCTTGAGGGTGGCTGGTCGAGCAGAGGAGCTGTCACATCACAAGTGATGTGACAGGAGGGTATTTTTAGGGTTTCCAAAAGAGGAAAGGGAGCATGGATCAGATTGGTCACCGATCGGATGGCAACTCGATCGGATGGCAATCCGATCGGATGGCAATCCGATTCGGATGGCACTCCGATCGGATGGCCACTCGATCGGTTGGCCACTCGATCCTGGTGTCCGACGTGTTGAGTTTCATCGTTTCGTGTTGAGCGTTGCGTTGCGATGCGTTTCGAGCGAGCAATGCGATAAATTAATAATATACACACAAATACTATATCTAACATACGATTAGGGGTGAGCAATTTAACCACCATAACCGATAACCGAATCATAACCGACATAACCGAACCACTAATAACCGATAACCAATATAACCAATGGTTATGGTTACGAAACTTTGTATAATCGCTCAATCGGTTATGGTTATGGTTATGAAGCTTTGGTTAACCGATATAACCAAAACCGAACCGAATTTGTAATGTTAACTTTATATAATGGATTTGTGTTTTACAAAACCATATAGAGAGTTTTTACTAAGATAAAAGTATGTTAGTAACAAAATGATCTTGATGTAGATCTCATTTATTTTGATAAAGAACTAAGGTGTTATGGCCATTATTTTTTTTTGTTTGAGAATTACCTTATTAAAAATAACCCCAAATCGGTAGTTTAACCAAAAAGTTTAGTCTTTGTTATCTTATAAAATAGGCTCAAGCTAAGTTCAAATCGTGCACAACCCTATTTATTTCAAACCTTGCTTGGTTAATTAACCGAAATTAACCAAAACTGAACCATAACCGACTTCATAACCGATTAACCGTAACCGAAGTTTGGTTATGGTTATGGTTACCAAAACTCCATAACCGAACTAGCGGTTATGGTTATGGTTAATAGTAAAAACCGAACCAAACCAACCCATGCACACCCCTACATACAATCATCATAAATAACTGTCGTTTAGCGTCTGAGATTCGATTGCGATAGAGTTCCGATTGTGTTTCGATTAATCACTATAAACATAAACATAATTAAACATGCACAAGCAACACATAAAGAGCACACACACGTAAAACAATATCCAGAACGCATAATTCGGGTTGTGAATGCGATTGCGATGCGATAAGCGATATAACATCGATTAAACCTCAATTATTCACAGATACTACACATAATACAACTAAAGTAAACAAAATAAAAGATTCGATTACAAGTCAAAGAAGTCAAAATAGTAGTTGAGTAAGGAGGGGCAGATCGCAATTAGCAATCTTTTCTTCCTTTGACTTCAATCTTGACTTTGACTTTCGAAACACGGGGTGTTACAGCCGGAGCCCGGTTAAGAGGGAAACCCCCATATTCCCCCCTTAACGAGCTAACGGTGTTGCTGTTTTGTAGGACCTCAGTCTTAGGCGAGTAGAGAAGGAGATTGAACCCACATAAGAGACGACCCAACTAGTTAACCTTCGATGTTAACCAGCGTTTCATCATTGGCACCCACCGCATCTTTTGCAAACCATTTTCATCTCCTTTTTCTTCGAAAAACTCTCTAAATGACTGAACCAAACCCTTCCCCTCACCTGGACGGAGAAATCTCTTCCTTTGAACTGATTACGGACACCGCTCACGTCCAATGGCATCAAGGGAACGAGACCGTCAGGGAGGAGCAAGTAAACAATGAGTTACCTGATATCTTTGGGAGCACCTCCAGAGTTATCAATCAAACCACAAACGGAGCAGCTTTCGAAACTCCACCCGGAGTAGTTAACCAAACACCCCCAGAAGTTCCAACACCAAACCATGGGGCTGGTCCGTCAGCACCATCGGGTCAGGCACAGTTGAACTTCTCGGCACTTTTAGGGCTACCTGAAGGAAAAACTCTGGCCTCCTGGTATGCCGAGCAAACGGGGTCTCTGCACCTTGTCTATGCACAACTCAGCGCACATCAAGCTTTGCTCCAAGCGCAAGCTAATCAGTCCGCTTTTGTCACTCCACCACAAAAGCCTCCAAACACCCATATCCCTCAACAAACGCATGCGCGGAACCAGCATCCCGAGAAAGCACCCAACATCAGAAGGCAAAGTGTGCACGACACGCGTGACACTTATGGTGAAACGGAAAGCAACTATGTGCAACACACTCACCAGCAGAGGAAACCAGTACACAGCCGCCTAGGCTCGGGCAATATAAACGATGAATGGGACAGCTACAATGAAGATGATGACACAACGTACAAGAGAGAAAGCATGGTATTCAGCAGATTGCCACCAGAACATGAAGCGTATAAACCCCATAAACGCGCGGGGTATAATCCAAATGCAGAACATGATTATTCGTTAAGCTACCGCCCTGAAGGCATAGCTGAAAAGTCAAAGTTCATCAGAGAGATCGCAACAACCGATATCGACAAGACCAAACTGCCACACAATGTGGGAAATTACAATGGCTTAACAGATCTTGATGACTACCTCCAAGTCTTCAACGGCGCAGGGTTAATAGGTGGTTGGACGCTACCAAGTTGGTGTCATCTCTTCACGCAAACCTTTGTCGGCGCAGCGCGCGTCTGGTTTGATAGCCTACCAGCAGGAAGAATTAAATCCTGGATGGATTTTCGAGATAAGTTCCTCGCGCATTTCTCCCTACAGCGCAGACACACTAGAGATCCAGCAGATTGTTTGAACATCTGGAGGAAAGACCATGAAAGCGTTGAAGACTTCATCACTAGATACAACAAAGAGTGTCTAGAAATCGGAGATGCAGGGGAGAAGATGATGCGCGCACACTTTATGAGGGCCGTTAAATGCGATGACCTGATCAAAAGAGTCAAAGGAAGGGATGGGGGTCCCAAAGACTGGGATACCTTTATTGAAGCAGCGAAAACAATTGCGAGAACTGACAAACAACTGACCGGCGATGATAGCCGTCAGTACAGTTACAACCAGCATGATAGACGGAACAAGAAAGGCAAGGGTCAGCCCTGGAAATCATCTGGTTATAGAGAACGAAGTCCGCCAGCTGAGGACGTGCGCGCCAAGATCAACCAGATCAGTCATCGCAAAGAAGTTAAAAAGAGAATAGAGAAAAGCAATGGACGCATTTGACGAAAACCCCCTTCGAAGTTCTGTCCACAGAAAATCATCAGTTCAAACCTCCCTTGCAAATGAGAAATAAGAGGGGGCAAGACCCAAACCTCTTCTGTGAGTTCCATAAAGACACAGGTCACCTCACAGATGACTGCATCAGCCTCAAACAAGAGATAGAACGCTCTTTGAAAAATGGCAAACTCACACATCTAGTAAAAGGTGGAAAAAGGGACAATCGACAGATCCAAAGAAGGGAAGAAGGCCCAGACAACAAAAAGCTTCGAAAGTTAGAAACTCACATGATCCAAGGTGGTTAAAGAAGACCACGGAAGAACTACAACAAGCGTGCCCAAGATGATTCTTGGCACGAAAGACAAGTCGTCTTCCCTGTGGTACGAGGGGGTCCAAGAGAAAGAAGACCTATAGTCATTCCTGGTGTGTTCGGCCATTACCAGACTGACTACATTTTTATAGATCCAGGGAGCACCGCGGACATCATTTATAAGCAATGTTTTAACCAACTCGACCAAGAAGACAAAGCGCGCCTAGAGCCAGTGGATTACCCACTCACTGGTTTCTGCAACGAGGCCGTTTTCCCTCTAGGCCAGATATCATTCCCGGTGCTACTCTCCGATGGAAGGAATTCAAGAACGGAAGAAGTCACATTCATGGTGTTACCAGCAAATTCAAGACATGATATCCTTTTGGGAAGAGAGTCCCAAGGAGATTTTAGCATGATTTGCTCAGGACCATATTCAGCTGTTGGTTTCCCAATAGAAATAGGGATAGCCATAATTTATGCAAGCAAAGAGGTCCTCGCGACCGATGAAATCAGACCAGCAAAAACAAGCAAACCCACTCCGCGCGCAGAACCCAAAAAATGGATTCTGAACAACAAGTATCCAGAGCAAACTGTCACCTTGGGCCCAGCAATGTCAGATCTCACGCGCGTGGCGCTAAAAAAGTTACTATTCGAGAACATAGACGTGTTTGCCTGGACACCAACCTATATGGTTGGCGTTCCACGGCACATAACAGAACACAGGCTGAATGTTTCTGAAAATGCCAAACCAGTGGTACACACGAAACGTCATCTGGGAGACATAAAGCACGATGCTATGCAAGAACAGATTACAGAATTACTAAACGCTGGTTTCATCAGAGAAGTTCGTTATCAAACCTGGGTGGCCAGCCCAGTGATGGTCACTAAAGGAAACAGCGGTTGGAGAATGTGCGTGGACTACAAAGATCTGAACAAAGCATGCCCGCGCGATTGCTACGCTTTACCGGAGATTGACGAAAAGATCGATTCACTAGCGTCTTTCAGGTGGAAATGTTTCCTCGGTTGTTATAAAGGATACCATCGGGTGCAGATGGCTATCCAGGATGAGGACAAAACTGCATTTCGCACATCAACAGGGTTGTACTGTTATACAAAAATGCCCTTTGGTCTAAAGAATGCAGGCACAACTTACCAGAGACTGATGAATGAAACATTCAGCGATGCTATCGGCAAATACATCGAAGTATACATGGATGACCTGGTCATCATGAGCAAAGAAAAAAGTATGATGCTGGTAAACATTCAAAAAACGTTCGATACGTTGCGCGGGTAAATATTAAGCTAAATCCAGCGAAGTGTTCCTTTGGGATGGAAGAAGGGAAGTTCCTGGGTTTTATCGTTACAAAGGATGGGTTTAAGGTCAATCCTGAAAAGGTGCAAGCGATAGAGCGGATGCCTTCACCATCGACGATAAAAGAAATGCAGAAGTTGGCCGGACGGTTAGCAGCACTCAACCGTTTCCTCGCCAATCACAGTAAAATCTTTCCCGTTTATCAAAACACTCCGCAACTGTGTAAAGAAGAATCAGTTCCAATGGACTCCAGAAGCCGAGCATGCATTCCGATAGATGAAAGACTGTCTCATACGATTGCCAACGCTGACAGCACCAATGAAAGGTGAACCCCTGGTAATGTACCTGTCAGCATCAGAAAAAGCGGTAGGAGCAGTTCTACTGGTAGACCGACAAGGCAAACAAACGCCAATGTATTACGTGTCTCGCATCTTGAATGACCCAGAAACAAGATATGCCATAATGGAAAAGCCGGTCCTCGCATTGATTCACGCGTCCAGGCAATTGCGCAGGTACTTTGCTAACCATGTCATTCACGTCCTGACGAATTACAACATCGGCAACATCCTGGCAAGACCTGAGATATCCGGAAGATTAGCGAAGTGGGCTATAGAACTGGGAGGCCACAACGTGGTTTTTAGACCAAGGCCAGCGATCAAAGGTCAAGTGTTGGCTGATTTCTTGACAGAGGTGCCCGATGACAAAGACAGAGAATGCAAAGCAATGGAGAAGACTGAAAAACAATGTTCAGAAGAACCATGGCTACTATATACGGATGGCGCATCGAATGAAGATGGCGCAGGAGCAGGACTTAGGTTGGTAAGTCCAGAAAAACATGAGTTCACATACGCCATCCGGTTAGACTTCAAGAGCACAAATAACGAGGCCGAGTATGAAGCATTTCTTGCTGGTTTGCGCTTAGCAATCAAGATGAGAGTCAAACATATAGAAGCGCATGTAGACTCCATGCTCGTAGCAGGACAGATTAATGATCAGTATGACGCCAAAGGAGATGTGATGGCACTATACCTAGACCAAGAAAAAACTTTGCTCCAAAACTTCAATTCCTACAAGGTGCATCACATTAACAGGAGCAAGAACAAACCAGCAGATGCACTGAACAAACTCGCATCCACCAGCTTCCAGCATCTAGCTAAAGACGTGCGCATTGAAGTTCTAAGAAACCCATCAGTACCATTAAGGCAGGTGAACGTCATCTAACTGGGAGCAACATCCTGGATGACTCCGATCATCATGTATCTCCAGTCTGGAATACTACCTGAAAACAAAGCTGAAGCAAGAAAAATACAGTACAAGTCCGAGCATTACCAAATGTCTGATGGCATTCTGTACAGGAAATCGTACCTCAGACCATTACTGAGATGTGTAGATCCAGAAGATGCAAATTATTTGATCCGCGAAGTACACGAGGGCATTTGCGGCATTCATGCCGGTCCAAGAATGGTGGTAGCGAAAGTAATGAACGCGGGTTATTACTGGCCAGGGATGCATCAGGATGCAGTCAAAGTCTTGAGGAAATGCAGTGGTTGTCAGAGACACACCCCAAAAACTATGCGCCCAAAGAATGAGTTAGTCCCCGTAACAACGGCATGGCCGTTCCAGCAATGGGGTATAGATATGGTTGGTCCTTTTCTAGAAGCCCCAGGAGCAGTGAAGTTTATCATAGTCGCAGTAGACTATTTCACAAAATGGGTGGAAGCAAAAGCGTTAGCATTAACCACATCTACTGTGGTGTGAAGGTTCATCTGGGAACAAATAATTTGTCGTTTCGGGCTACCTCTAAGAATCATAACTGATAACGGAACAAATTTCGTTGTTGAAGATCTTCAAAATTGGTTCAAG
The DNA here is from genome assembly GCF_002127325.2 of Helianthus annuus. Taxonomy (NCBI): domain Eukaryota; kingdom Viridiplantae; phylum Streptophyta; class Magnoliopsida; order Asterales; family Asteraceae; genus Helianthus; species Helianthus annuus. The sequence goes on from NC_035437.2 coordinate 121,040,877, forward strand.
GAGCTGAACATAGAACACACCTTTTCCTCGGTGGCGCACCCACAAGGAAATGGTTAGGTCGAAGCAGTTAACAAAAGTATCGTGGACGGTATTAAGGCGAGGCTCGGAACGCAGCGAAGAGGATGGGTTGATGAGTTGCCCAGCATACTGTGGGCCCATAGGACTATGCCAAAGACAAGCAATGGTGAAACACCGTTCAGCCTAGTCTATGGGTCCGAAGCCGTGATACCAACAGAGATAGATCTGCCATCTCCAAGGATGTTGTCAATGAATGTTGTCAATAATGAAGAAGAAAGAAGGTTGGATCTGGACCTTCTAGAAGAAAGAAGAGAAATGGCAGCAATCAACGAGGCAAAATACAAAACCAAGCTGGAAAAATACTACAACAGCAAGGTCAGAATCTGCACATTCAACCCCGGAGACTACGTCTTGAGGGACAACGAGGCGTCCAACACCAAAAGACTGGGAAAACTAGCTCCCAAGTGGGAGGGGCCTTACGTCATAGATGAAGTCCTTGGGAAACGAGCGTACAAGCTGCGCACACTCGAAAACAAAGAAGTCCCTATGACTTGGAATGCCCAGCAACTAAGGAAATGTTATATGTAGATGGCTATAGTTTTATTTTTCCTTGTAATGAATGGCCGTGGGCCCAACACAGTTAACTTTAATACAAGAAGTGTTGGCTATCTTATCTCGTGCGAATTTCTGTCACAACTGCATATATTACTTCGGGCATACACGAAAACATCAATGGCTCATACATGGGAAACGTTGTTGAGCTCAAAGGCTCGTCGCAACTAAGCGCACAGCCGGGTCAAAAATACACAACTAAAGCCCATCAAGCCAAACACCACTTCATGCCCACCTATACACGAAAAACATCGTAAACAAGGTAAAACAAACATTGTAAGACCCCCAAGGCTGAACACAGCCGGGTCAACACAATAACCTATAAAACGATCACTTCGTATACACGAATCAAACTACGCGCCTAACGACAGACCAAACGTTGTAAAGTTTTCCAAGCATAACACAATACAGCGTAAAGCTACGATGACTAACACAATCTAACCTGTCTCAGCCATCATACATTCGTGACACCTAATCAAAGTAATTACACATTCACATATTATAACGATAACAAAATCCACAATGAATAAGACTAGTAACCCATAGTTAGCATAAATATACCAAGTGTATCAAAATACCAACAAACATAACAACCGAAAGTAAATTGTTGACAAAGCATGAAAGACAGGTAAATTGTTCAAGGGAATTGTCGAACGATTACAAGGCCATCAGGCCTATACACGACATGCAAGCCAGAAACCTTCAATCTTGATGACTAGTACCAGCACCCTCAGCTTAAGGGTTTTGATCACCAAGAGCCTTCTTGTAACACCCCAGCCCGAATAGGGCTAACGTGTCACCCAATACAGTAATCAGAGACTTTTCAAAACTTAACTCAAATAAAACATTAACTCCAAAGGTTTAAAAATTTAAAACCACACAACGTATTTTAATGAAAATAAAAAAAATGTCTAAAATTTAAATAGCAATTTATTTATACTCCTTATTTCCAAATCTAGCCATTTAGTTTTCTCTCTTCGCACTTTTCCCCAAGTTCCCCTGAGTACCTGTTTAAGAAACAAGAGAAAACAACAAAAGAAACACGGCTGAGCCAAAAATTGCCCAGTAACGGAAAAACAATAGCAATAATGGTAACGATCAATACAGTATTCGATAAATGGTGAAACGATACTATAACAATAACAATGTAACGGTACAGTCAAGACTAATCAATGGTCAATCAATACGAAACGAATCTATGTGGAAATACCCATGTGAGCCAATGACAATAAACAATAAGCAATGTGTACATTAGCTGCAGTTCCAATGTACCAATATGTAGAGGGGATGTGGGCACACACACCTATCCCAATACCAATAAGTAACAACAATATCCTAGGATCGATCCATACGCCTCTCAATAATCAATAAACCATATATTCTAATATAGAGACGCCGTGAACTAATCGCACCGTCACGGATGGTGCACGTCATCGGTGCCGATGATGACGCCCTATGTCCCCATAGGTGGATGTGCTCGGGTATTGAGGTCAATAAAATGGTACTCTTAAGTCAACTAGTACAATAATGCACATCTATGGCAATGATCAATAATTAATAGGAACATACGATAATGAGCTTAAGGAATTAATCTATCGCATGTGAATCAATGGGAACAATTCAATTCAATACTTGAGGAAACAACGATAACGGTTCGATGAACTAGACACTAAAATAACGATAGAAAACGCTAAGAGAAAAGACCACAGAATCCGTACCTTAATTAGCGGATAACAATAATCGTAGATTTCAACTAGTGTATGCCACCCTAGTGTCTCTCTTGAAAAATACGAGAACCTAAAGAAAATGTATATATATCTTGGTTAAATTCATGTTTTTAGCATTTGTATTGTTTTCATTTTTTTTTTATGAAAATTCACTTATTATAATTGCAAAAGGTCTTTTATATATATGTCTATATATCACCCCATGATTTTAGTTATATTGCCTTTAATCACAGTAACAAAAATGTTTCCTAGTAAATTACTTATAAGATTAGTGTAGGTATCTAATATAATGTTGTACACCGACTTCCTAAAAGAGTGACTATAAATGCTTAACATATAATATTTATAGAACCCACACTTTATAATTGAGACATCCATTTACAAACTCCTATAACGAAATAGACTACCAATGTTAGGATAAAAATTTTGTTGAAAATATATTCTTTATAATAGCCAACTCAAAAGACGATTCCAAATTAATTTACATAATAATAAATTGATGAAATTATTTAAATAGTCATTTCTAATTTGGGTAAATATAAGATGCTGTACACCAAATGGTTTTGATATTTGTATTACAATTTTGAAACACACAATTTTCATACTAATAAAATAATATAAATCCACTACAACCAACCCATTCATCTTCAACCTCAAGTCACCTTAAAACCACTGTAACTATTACAAAAACAACATTTAAATGGATTTAGTGGTGCATGCTTATGACAAGAATGAAATGTCGAGTGTGGAGGATTGGATGTTACCTTAATAACTAAGCGATACAGATGAGGAATCAATGGTTTACGGCTACGGATTGACGACAATAGAACAATGATTTGGCGGCTGTGCATAATTTTTGTAACGATTCGATATCATTAACTCAACTTCGTAGGGCCCGATTTAGCGAAAAAAAAAGAAATATTTGTACCTGGCTCACACAGAGACGAGAAAGAATTTACGGCAGCGGCCGCAGTTGATCGAACCGGAAGGTGTGCGGTGGCTGCCAATGTCGCCGGAATGAAAAAAAATCAACAAAACTGATCTAAACAACTGTATTCGAAATTCGACTAGGTTTCGACTAGATACCTTAACGGCCAAATAGATCCGAACGAAACCAACGGTTTTGGGCTTCCGAGTGATCGAACCTGAAGGCGCCGGTGTACACCCAACCGGTGGTACAGCAGTGACTAGCCGGCTGGTTGGAAACTACTCAACAGGAGTGAAGGTTTAGGTGTTGTGCGATGGAACTTTCTATGGTGATGGAACACGATTGGTTGAGATGTGTTTTATAACGAACTACTTCAATGAAACGCAATTCTTCCGGTATTCAGTTGAAAGTGATTTTGAGGATTTTTGGAGATAATGATTTTGAAATTGGACCATAAATTCAACGTGGGTTGAATGTGTATTATTAATGTTAGTCTTATTTTGCTATAAAGTTATATAGTTTCTTTCTTTTTTTTTTTAAGTTGAACAAAAGAAATGACAAACGTTCAAAACATTGGTTTTAACAGTTATAGTATTAAGTATATGAGTTTTAAAGTTTCGAATATGAGTTTTAAAGTATTTGCTCGACATCTTAAAATCGTGCCTTCTCTTTTGGATCACCCCTTAGCTATTTCCACACCTATGGGAAATCCTACTGTTATTACTCACATCTATAGAGATTGCCCGCTTGTGGTCGGGAATATTGTTCGTAAAGCGAATCTTTATCCCATGCAAATGGGAGATTTTGATGTCATTTTAGGCATGGATTGGTTGGCTATGCATCGAGCAACCATTGATTGTCACTCTAAGCGAGTTATTTTTGGTGACCTCCGTTATCCTGATTCTATTTTTCAAGGGACTCAACCTCGAAAATCTATCAAAATCATTTCTGCTCTTAAAGCTCTAAAGCTAATATCACACGGGTGTGAAGGATTTTTAGCTGCTATTAAAGATACGTCTGTGGATGCACCCGGTATTGAAAACTTTCCCATTGTTCGAGATTATTCTGACGTTTTTCCAGAAGAACTTTCAGGGTTACCACCTGATCGTGAGGTAGAGTTCACTATTGATCTAATTCCCGGGGCTGAACCTATTTCTAAGGCACCTTATCGTATGGCCCCTCTAGAATTGAAAGAGTTGAAGGAGCAATTACAAGAACTTCTGGAACGTGGACTCATTCGACCGAGTGTATCACCATGGGGAGCACCAGTATTATTCGTGAAGAAGAAGGATGGTAGCATGCGGTTATGCATTGACTATAGGGAGCTTAACAAAATCACCATTCGTAATCGTTATCCTTTACCGCGTATTGATGACCTTTTTGATCAGCTCCAAGGAGCGAAATTTTTCTCAAAAATCGATCTCAGATCAGGGTACCATCAGTTGAAGGTCCGAGATCAGGATGTTCCTAAGACAGCGTTTCGTACCCGGTATGGTCATTATGAGTTTCTAGTCATGCCTTTTGGATTGACAAATGCTCCTGCTGTATTTATGGATCTCATGAACCGAGTATTTCACGAGTATTCGGATCGCTTTGTTATTGTGTTCATTGATGATATTCTGGTATTTTCTAAGAGCCAAGAAGAACATGAAAACCACCTTCGCACTGTTCTTGAGACCCTACGTCAGAAGAATTTATATGCCAAGTTCTCTAAGTGCGACTTTTGACTTGAGAAAGTGGCATTCCTGGGCCACATTGTATCAGCTGACGGTATCACTATGGACCCGTCTAAGGTAGAGGCTATCACTAAATGGCCTAGACCGACCTCAGTTACTGAAGTTCGTAGTTTCCTAGGGTTAGCGGGTTATTACCGACGTTTTGTGGAAGGATTTTCTATTATAGCTCTACCACTCACTCAACTTTTAAGAAAGGGGATAAAATTTTCTTGGAATGACGATCGGGAAAAGAGCTTTGAGACGCTAAAGCAAAGGCTTGTGTCTGCTCCTATTCTTACTCTCCCTTCTGGCTCTGGTGGATTTGATATATACAGTGATGCATCGAAGAAAGGGCTTGGTTGTGTTCTCATGCAGCATGGAAAGGTCATTGCATATGCTTCACGACAACTTAAGCCTTATGAGGTGAATTACCCTACACATGATTTAGAGCTTGCAGCAGTGGTTTTTGCGCTCAAGATTTGGAGGCACTATCTCTATGGGGAGACATGTAACATATTTACCGACCATAAGAGCCTTAAGTATATTTTCACTCAAAAGGAGATTAACATGAGGCAGAGGAGATGGTTAGAACTACTTAAAGATTACGACGCCAACATTCAGTACCACCCTGGTAAAGCTAATGTTGTGGCAGATGCATTAAGTAGAAAGAGCTCAGGAGGCTTAGCTTGTTTAACTCTTCAGCCTCGTATTTTATCAGATTTGAACCGCTTAGAGATTGGTCTGCAGTTTGGTGAGTCTGTTGGTTATTTGGCGAGACTGAAAATTGAACCAAACCTTATCACACAGATAAAGGAAGCTCAACAACAGGATGGTGAGCTTTGGGCTATCTTGCAAAACTTAGAGGTGGGGAAGCAATCTGAATTTCGAGTCGATGAGCATGGGACGATATGGTGTGGGAAACGTTTATGTGTGCCAGATGATTTCACTCTACGCGAACAGTTATTAGCTGAGGCACATAGTTCACCATTTTCTATTCACCCTGGATCCACAAAGATGTATAGAGATCTAAGGCAACATTTTTGGTGGAGTGGTATGAAAGAAGATGTAGCTAGATATGTTGGCCAGTGCCTGATTTGCCAGCAAGTGAAGATTGAACATCAAAGAGCTAGTGGATTGTTACAGCCTTTGGACATTCCGGTTTGGAAGTGGGATGATACTTCTATGGACTTCGTAACGGGTCTTCCAAGAACCCTTAAGAAGAATGACGCTATTTGGGTTATAGTTGATAGGCTCACAAAGTCTGCTCATTTCTTGCCTATTCAAAAGGGGTATCCAGTGAGTAAGCTATCAGAGATATTCCTTCGTGATATTATTCGACTACATGGAACACCATCTTCTATAGTATGTGATAGGGATCCACGGTACACATCACGGTTCTGGAAAGGTTTCCAAAATGCTTGGGATACCAAGATACGGTTTAGCACTGCTTTCCATCCACAAGCTGACGGGCAGTCTAAACGTACTATTCAGACCTTGGAAGACATGCTTAGGGCATGTGCATTGGAGTGGACTGGCAATTGGGATGAGTACTTATGCTTGGTAGAGTTTGCTTACAACAATAGTTGGCAAGCTAGTATTGACATGGCACCGTTTGAGTTATTATATGGACGTAAATGTCGAGCTCCCATTTGTTGGGAGGAGGTTGGTGAAAAATTGATTGAGGGTCCCGAACTCGTGCAAATCACAAATGAAAAGGTTGCTATTGCTCGTGAGAAACTCAAGGAAGCTCAGAGTAGACAGAAAAGCTATACAGATCGTCACCGACGAACTTTGGAATTTAATGTGGGTGAAAAAGTGTTTCTAAAAGTATCACCATGCAGAGGTGTTCGACGTTTTGGCATAAGAGGGAAATTGAGTCCTCGTTTTATCGGGCCGTTTGAGATATTGGAGAAAATCGGTGGAGTTTCATATCGTTTAGCTCTGCCACCACAGCTGTCGCACGTGCATAATGTTTTTCATGTATCCTTGTTACACGGGTATAATTACCATCCTCTTCATGTTGTGAACTATCCTCTACATGAGATTCATGAGGACTTATCATACGAAGAGGAACCTGAGGCTATTTTGGATCGACAAGAACGTGTTATGCGTAATAAATCCATATCGTTTGTCAAAATCTTATGGAAAAATTACCCGGAACGTGAAGCTACTTGGGAATCGGAGGATGCGATCCATTCTCAATATCCGAGGCTATTTGAAACCTAGTTCATTCGTCTATATTGTGAGCTCCTATCCATTCTGTATTATGGTACGTACTTGATTTTAATTATTGACTTATCGGTAATGTTTTACAACATGTTTATTTTCCGTGTATATAGCTTTTAAATTTCGAGGACGAAATTAATTTAAGAGGTAGGGGGTTGAAATACCCGTATCGTTAGTGTCAATCGTTTAGGACAATAATTTCGAGGACGAAATTTCTTTTAAGGAAGGTATAATTGTAATATTCGAAACTTTAAAACTCATATACTTAATACTATAACTGTTAAAACCAATGTTTTGAACGTTTGTCATTTCTTTTGTTCAACTTAAAAAAAAAAAAAGAAAGAAACTATATAACTTTATAGCAAAATAAGACTAACATTAATAATACACATTCAACCCACGTTGAATTTATGGTCCAATTTCAAAATCATTATCTCCAAAAATCCTCAAAATCACTTTCAACTGAATACCGGAAGAATTGCGTTTCATTGAAGTAGTTCGTTATAAAACACATCTCAACCAATCGTGTTCCATCACCATAGAAAGTTCCATCGCACAACACCTAAACCTTCACTCCTGTTGAGTAGTTTCCAACCAGCCGGCTAGTCACTGCTGTACCACCGGTTGGGTGTACACCGGCGCCTTCAGGTTCGATCACTCGGAAGCCCAAAACCGTTGGTTTCGTTCGGATCTATTTGGCCGTTAAGGTATCTAGTCGAAACCTAGTCGAATTTCGAATACAATTGTTTAGATCAGTTTTGTTGATTTTTTTTCATTCCGGCGACATTGGCAGCCACCGCACACCTTCCGGTTCGATCAACTGCGGCCGCTGCCGTAAATTCTTTCTCGTCTCTGTGTGAGCCAGGTACAAATATTTCTTTTTTTTTCGCTAAATCGGGCCCTACGAAGTTGAGTTAATGATATCGAATCGTTACAAAAATTATGCACAGCCGCCAAATCATTGTTCTATTGTCGTCAATCCGTAGCCGTAAACCATTGATTCCTCATCTGTATCGCTTAGTTATTAAGGTAACATCCAATCCTCCACACTCGACATTTCATTCTTGTCATAAGCATGCACCACTAAATCCATTTAAATGTTGTTTTTGTAATAGTTACAGTGGTTTTAAGGTGACTTGAGGTTGAAGATGAATGGGTTGGTTGTAGTGGATTTATATTATTTTATTAGTATGAAAATTGTGTGTTTCAAAATTGTAATACAAATATCAAAACCATTTGGTGTACAGCATCTTATATTTACCCAAATTAGAAATGACTATTTAAATAATTTCATCAATTTATTATTATGTAAATTAATTTGGAATCGTCTTTTGAGTTGGCTATTATAAAGAATATATTTTCAACAAAATTTTTATCCTAACATTGGTAGTCTATTTCGTTATAGGAGTTTGTAAATGGATGTCTCAATTATAAAGTGTGGGTTTTATAAATATTATATGTTAAGCATTTACAGTCACTCTTTTAGGAAGTCGGTGTACAACATTATATTAGATACCTACACTAATCTTATAAGTAATTTACTAGGAAACATTTTTGTTACTGTGATTAAAGGCAATATAACTAAAATCATGGGGTGATATATAGACATATATATAAAAGACCTTTTGCAATTATAATAAGTGAATTTTCATAAAAAAAATGAAAACAATACAAATGCTAAAAACATGAATTTAACCAAGATATATATACATTTTCTTTAGGTTCTCGTATTTTTCAAGAGAGACACTAGGGTGGCATACACTAGTTGAAATCTACGATTATTGTTATCCGCTAATTAAGGTACGGATTCTGTGGTCTTTTCTCTTAGCGTTTTCTATCGTTATTTTAGTGTCTAGTTCATCGAACCGTTATCGTTGTTTCCTCAAGTATTGAATTGAATTGTTCCCATTGATTCACATGCGATAGATTAATTCCTTAAGCTCATTATCGTATGTTCCTATTAATTATTGATCATTGCCATAGATGTGCATTATTGTACTAGTTGACTTAAGAGTACCATTTTATTGACCTCAATACCCGAGCACATCCACCTATGGGGACATAGGGCGTCATCATCGGCACCGATGACGTGCACCATCCGTGACGGTGCGATTAGTTCACGGCGTCTCTATATTAGAATATATGGTTTATTGATTATTGAGAGGCGTATGGATCGATCCTAGGATATTATTGTTACTTATTGGTATTGGGATAGGTGTGTGTGCCCACATCCCCTCTACATATTGGTACATTGGAACTGCAGCTAATGTACACATTGCTTATTGTTTATTGTCATTGGCTCACATGGGTATTTCCACATAGATTCGTTTCGTATTGATTGACCATTGATTAGTCTTGACTGTACCGTTACATTGTTATTGTTATAGTATCGTTTCACCATTTATCGAATACTGTATTGATCGTTACCGTTATTGCTATTGTTTTTCCGTTACTGGGCAATTTTTGGCTCAGCCGTGTTTCTTTTGTTGTTTTCTCTTGTTTCTTAAACAGGTACTCAGGGGAACTTGGGGAAAAGTGCGAAGAGAGAAAACTAAATGGCTAGATTTGGAAATAAGGAGTATAAATAAATTGCTATTTAAATTTTAGACATTTTTTTTATTTTCATTAAAATACGTTGTGTGGTTTTAAATTTTTAAACCTTTGGAGTTAATGTTTTATTTGAGTTAAGTTTTGAAAAGTCTCTGATTACTGTATTGGGTGACACGTTAGCCCTATTCGGGCTGGGGTGTTACACTTCTTCAACAATTCAACCCCATCGGGTTTCCGAGATAATTTTCCATCAGCTTTGACAATGGCGAATTCGAGAAACTCATACTCCTGCTGTTTCTCAGCGTAACGAGCAGCACAGTCAGTTTTATACAAGTCAAAATCCTTCAGCGCCTCTTTCGCCTCAGCAGCTGATCTTCCTTCGCCATAGCCATCTTTGCGACCATTATCATACGCAGTTTCACCGAGTTCATAAATGTACGTGGCTAACTCTTCAGACCTCACGATACGATCAGCAATCTGGAGAAAATAGAATGAGCATACAAAAAAAAATAACACAAAGCAAAACAGAAAAGTGAAGAAAAAGAAAACATACCAACGGAATGCCACGCGCAAGCAACCACTTGCTATCGGCGTTAGCTTCTTCCGCTATAATCTCTGAAGCCCGAACTTCTACAGATTTTTCTGTAACAAGCTGTTGCAATTTGGCAATCCGTTCGAGGTATTCACTTTCTCTTTTCTGGTGCGAAGCACATTCTTGCTCAGCCTCATCTCTTATCTTAGCTTTCTCTCCTGACAACCTAACAATAGTATCACGCTGGGTTTGCATTTCTCGGTTGGTTCATTCGCAAGCAATTTCCCACTCCTTCTGCTTATTAGCGTTAAACTGTTTTTCCTTAGCAAGTTTGTCATCCACATCAGCAACCCTCCATGCCAAACCTTTCTTCTCAGCATTGAATTTCTCCCTCTCCTCAGCCAACGCCTTCTTAGCAGCCTCAAATTCCAATGTGTCCTCCCCCATCAATTGCCATTCCCGCGCAATCTCTTGGGAGGTAGCATAAAAATTAACCCCAACATGGATATGGTCATCCAAGAGATCCACCATCCGATCGTGTCTTTTCTGAAACAATCTTTCAGCAGGGGGGAGGGATAAAGAAAAGAATTCACGGCAGTTGCCAAGATCGGTCATCCGAGAGCGCTGAGTCAAGTTCCATCGAGGGGCATGTGGGAGATCAGCGCATGCAGGATTGTGGGTATCCCAAGTCCCAACCTGAACATGTTCATACTCTGGACTATGGTGAGTCCCAGAAGCACCACCCTCTCCAGAGCCCCGGACAACCTTAGTGTAAATGGTGTGGTGGGGAGTAGCCTCACTCGATTCTACTCCAACATCAACACCTCCACCACGACCACCATCGCCACCATCAACAGCACCAGCAACACCAACAGCACCACCCTCCCCAACTTACTCAACTTCCACATTATCTTCTTTCCTTTTTTTTCAACCAGATCAGCATGCGGAGGAGATAGACCAAAGGTTCTAGGAGGTGGAGAGGTAGGAGGAGTAATCTTGGAAATATCGACCTTACGAGCACCCTTACCTGATTTAACACCTGTTGGTGCATGTATCTGTCGACTTCGTCTTGTATCGAGTCTTAGTCTTAGAGTGTTAGATCAGGGCGCGTTTTACGAGAAAACAGGATATTGTATGTGTGTTTAGATATAGGTTCGCTTATTGTGACATAGGAATAGGTCCGCTTGTATGTCACCTGATAGATCCGCTTATACGTACAATGGAGGTCCGCTTATTCAGACATGTCCATTGAAGCGGATCTCCTAGCACTATATATAGGTCATTTAAGCGAACCAGAAAAAAAAGTTCTTGAAAACTGTACCGAAGTGCTGCCGGTCCAGGATTTGGATGTAATCAGTGTCAAATCAATGCAAAAAGGTGTTTAAAGTGATTTGCTAGCTGTTTCTACGTTGATTACTTGTTTTCCGCACCTGTAATTGATGAAAACTCCTCTGAACGACTCGTTCGGGTCGAGACACGATCCTACAAGTGGTATCAGGGCTTCAGGAGGAGGAGTTCTGCAGAGAATAGCTGGAATTCATCAAGTTTTTCTTACTTCTACACTTTCTTTCTTCAGTTCAGAAAGTTCCACCGGTCAAAATCAGCTCAAAATTTCAAAGATTGTGCGTAATAGTATATTGACAAACCCTGGAAAGTTTGATGTTAAAATTCACATTAAAAATGGGTCAAATTAGCTTTCGAGTTAGTTCCGCTTTTACGGACATCCCATAAGTTCCGCTTGTGTGAACATATTAGGTCCGCTTATTGCTACATCATATCAAGAGGTTCCGCTCCAAAAACATCCTAGGTTCGCTTCAAAGGTCAAACTGATCCGCTTTTGTGTACACTTCACAAGTAGATCCGCTTCAGTGAACAACATTTAGTTCCACTCTTGTGATCACCTAGTTTCGCTTATCTGAACCAAGTAGATTCGCTTTTGTGAACAACTCTATAGTTTTGCTTTTGTGAATATTTGACTGGTCCGCTTATTTGAACAGTCTGTGGTTCGCTTATTTGTACACTCAGTAGTTTCGCTCCAGTAAACAATCTGGTCTCTCTTATAAGTACTGTTGTGAGATTTTTGTAAAATTTGAAAATGGACGAGGAATTTTTCAACGCATTCGCTACTCCGGTTACACCGATCACTTTTGCACAAAATACAATGCTCGAGAATGAAACGGGTACAATGCAAAAACCACCCAAACTCATGAACATAGAAGAATTTAAAGGTTGGGAAGGTCGTTTTGAGAATTGGGTACAAGCTAATTATCTAGATGCTTGGGAATGTGTTGAGACAAAATACGTTCGACCGATGAATGATGATGAAGAGCCTGTTCCGATAAAAGATCTAAGTACTGATGCTAGAAAGAAGTACAAAGATGAGAAAATGATGCTAAGTCTTCTTCAACAAGCAGTGAAAGAGGATATTATGGTGCTTTTGCAACACAATGGAACTTCTTATTCGATTTGGAAAGCTTTAAGGTCAATGTTTCGTGGTAGTGAAGAAATGGTCAAAAGCAAGAAATCGCTTCTAAAGAAAGAGTTTGATCTGTTTCGCTGGTTAAAGAATGAAAGCACAAGAGAGATTATCGAAAGATACTGCAATTTGCTTGCTAACATGAAGAGATTAAGTATTGGGAAAAACAATGAAGAGTTAATCGAAAAACTTGCTGATGCTTTGCCATATGAAACTTGGGGCACATATCTTATGATGTTAAGAAACAAGAAAGGTTTTAGCAATTTGACACTCAGCAAGTTCATTGAAAAGATAGAAGCTCAAGAAATGGAACAACGAAAAATTATTCGAATGAAAGATTTTGATGGTGAACAGGATATCGGGTTATACTATAAAGCAGGGGTGAATGAGAAATCATCAAATCTATCTCCGAAAGTTGAAACTGCCTACAGTGTCAAAAATTCATCTGAAAGCTCATCTAAAGGATCAAGCAGCAAAACAAGTTTTACATCATTTCCATCTTTTGATCCAAACGTTTCTGCTACGAAAAATGGGAGAAAACTTCAGTGCAATATTGTTTTAAATCTTGAAAATGATCAAGATTATTCTGATGAAGTAGCCAAAAGTCAAATGTCTTTACTAGGAATGGTTTTGGAATCTTATACTTGTTTTGTTGCAGGTTGTATCGGGAATTAAATGTTAACCAAGGAAGACTACGACCAGATAGATGCTGAAGAGATGGAGCTGATGGATATTAAATGGTGTTTGGCTAGTGTACTAAGGAGAGCTGAGAAATTTAAGCAGATAACGGGGAGAGATGATCTTCGTGATGCTAATGTTTCTACTTTAGGTTTTGATAAATCTAAAGTCACTTGTTTCCGTTGTAGGGAAAAAGGTCACTTCAAGAGGGAGTGCACTAATCGCGAAGCAAGTGGAGCTCAAAATCCTTTCAACAACAACAATGATTATTACAGAAAAGCCAGCTACCATCAAGTTGCTCAATCACCATCACAACAACATCAACATCAAGCACAAACTGCACATGGAAGACCCATAATTGAAGATTCTGGAAAGAAAGCATGTGTGGTTAATCAAGATGGAAAGAAGTCATTCAACTGGGATAAATATATTCCTGATAATGCAAAAGCTTGTTTGATTGATCAAGAAGATGAAAAGCTACCAGAGGGTTTTAGCTGGGAAAATTTTACTTGGGATGATTATATTCCTGATCAAACTAGAGCTTACACTGCTTTCATGGCAAAGGTTGAAAGTGATAGTGATGATGATACTGAGTATTGGGCAAGAAAATTCAAAGCTGATATGAAGCTTATCGTTGAACGTGATAGTGATGGTGAAAAAGTTAAAAAGAAAAAGAAAAGGGTCAAAACACCGGTGAGCAGTGATGATGAAGATATTTTTGTAAACAGAAGGCAAAAGATGAAAGAGGTTCCAAAGTTTAAAGTTGATGCTGAAGTTAATGCTAAAAAGATTCCTGTGATGTGTGAAAACTGTGAGATTTTCAAGAAGAAAAACAGTGAACTGATTAATAACATAAACCAGTTAAAGGAATCTTATGATGTTCTGAACAAGTCCATAAGTCAATACAATCAATCAAGTGAAGAACAAGCAACAGCAATGAAGACACTTCAGGGAGCATTCATGGTCAAACAGAAAGTTGTGAATAATTACATCAAGAAGTGTGCTGCTTTGGAATAAAAACTTGAGTTGCAAAGAATTGAAACTGAAAGAGTTAACCGTTTGTTAAAAAGTTACTCATGTACTTCTTATGTCATTGACAGGATTTATCCGACGGTTGAAAGTATGAAGGCATGGGAAGATGATGAGGTAACTGAAGAAAAGGAAGCTGAAAAATTTGCTGATGAAAAGACTTCTGAAAAGAAGAAGAATGACACGAAGAAAAAGACTGACAAGAAAGATTCTGGTAAGAAACAAGGTGTCAGTTATAACAAGTGTCCACCCCCGCTGGAAAATGGATATTTGCCAAGATATCCAAACGATGAAAGAGTCAAAAAGGCAACAAATTTACAGTGGGAATCAGAGTCGTTAGTCAATCTACCAAATAGTATTGATGTTGTGTTTACATCGTCTGACACTGATCAACAGTCTCAATTGATGAAGAAAGTCGTGGATCATGTGTTAGAAAACGATGAGATAGAGGTGTCAAAGTCGGAGTTTGTGTCAGAGTCAAAGTCTGGGTCAAGCACTCCATGTCAAACAGAAAAACAGGACAAAATAGTTTATGATAGAAAATTTTTCTTATCAAAATCTAATTTGGATGATGGATTGTTCAAAGTTGCTTACACTTTGAATGATTCTGACAAATTATATTCTGATGATGAATTTCCAATAAGAGGTGTCAAAACTGAATTGATCAACAAGGTTTTCAAACTCACAGAAATTAATATTTCTGAAATAAAAGATGAAAATCTTACAAGAAAACCAAGACCTTACACCTCAAGAGTGCAACAAAGATTGAACAAGAAAAAGAATTACAGTTCTGGTTCAGGTTTCCAAAAGAAATCAAACCATAATGGTAATTTCAAAAAGAAAGGGTTAGGTTTTATTCCTACAGAAAAACAGAAAAATGAAAAATATGTTCGTGATTTTAAGTCCAAAATATCATTTATTTCAGGAACATCATCCGAGGAAGAAGAAAAGAAAGATTTCTGGAGACAGTCAAACAATGAGTTTCTTGCCAACAAGCTAGATGAATTGAAAAAAATGGTTGAGGAGAATACAGATACAAGAACCTGTTTTCGGTGCAACATTGTTGGACATATTGCCCGAGATTGTTCTAAGGCAATACAATCAAAACAGGGAGTATCTCGTAAACTCAAAGAGAAAGTGGTTGAGTTTGAACCACCAATTGATAGAACAAAATTGTTTAAAGATTCTACATTTGAAATTGGTGAGAGTTCGAACAAGTTTTACAAGAAGAGAGCTAAATTTGAAAACCAGAAATGGGATGTTAAGAAGGTTGGTGAAAGCTCTAGCAATGATTCTGATAGGTCAAAATCAGAGGAGCTATCTTCGGGCGATGAAACTGATTCCATAAAATCAGTTGAGCCACAAGCTGTTTCAAATTGTGAAGCTGTTTTAAAAGATGAAAAATCAGTTCCCACTATGGATGATGACAATTTTCCATCACTTCGGGCTGAAAATTATAAAAAGAAAATTGGTAAAATTGAAATTTCTAACCAATTTTATAATGACAAACAGGAGTTTGATGCTGAGAAGGTCTTTAACCCCAAAGTTCAACATATCTTTGGTAAAATGATTGATCAAAAAGTCAAAGGGGTTAAAGAATTTTATGAGAAGAAAACAAAGAAAAAAAGGTTGAACCATCCCTGGTTTGTGACTGGGATGGTACATACTACGAACAGTAAGTTTCAGGACTTGCCGGAGCTCCCAGGTTTGTAAGCGTGGAGCATGAATCGGCATCTTTCTTGAGTCTTATTCGGTAACGTCAATCATTCAAACAGTAAAAGGTTTGTTTGTGTTTGCTTGCTAGTGGTATTTGTTGGTTATAATTACAAGTGGTTAGGAGAGTTGATTGTGCATTGTTTGCATATGGTAAATCAAGGACATTAATTTGTACTTGTATTTTCCTACAACTGGTTCTAAGACAATATGATGAACCACAACCCCGAACTTGTTATTGATATACCTACAAGTGATAAAATCAATCAAACTTATTTTCCGGAAAAACCATTTTGATTAAAACAAACTTAAGTGTTTTGAAATCTAAATGGGAAAATAGTTTGTTGATAGGGGGAGTTCTGATTGTTTATGCCAAATGAATGGCGATTTGATGTATTTTGACATCAGTTGTCATATTTTTGTATAGTTTGGTTTATTTTCATGTTTCTAGTGGGTCAAGAGTTTACATAGTTTTCAAATTTCTTTAATGTGTTTGCATTTTAGGGGGAGTAGAAAATTTCAGAAAATCCAAAAACATTAGAAAATTTGAAAAAGCCAAAAACATGATAAAATCTAAAATAAGTTTTGTTGTGAAAAAGAAGAAGTGATAGTACATCAGTGGACTATCACAACATGCTAAAGATATGAAGTGTTAAAATGTGATAAACAATCTTACTGTGGATGTGTCAGTAGGTTTTCGCACATTTAGTAAATTGAAACGAGATATAAACCTAATTCAAACTTGCTTAATTCGTGGGTAACTATTCTTGAATATATGGGTAACCCCCAAAATCTTGTTTGAAAGGTCCTGTATTCTGAGATACTAGGTCTTTATACTCAGTGATATCTAGGGTATTATTCCAGGACTTCTGCTGTATGGAAGTACTGACCTAGTCCCCGAATAATACTTTCTGCAAAAAGCTTTGAAATATAAGCTCGCCCTCAGCAATTTGATTAACCAATAAAATTGATAATCTTTGCTGTTGTAACAAAAGATCCTCTAAAGGGGACCCACCTAAAGTCGAAGCCGTCATCTCTCTGCGTATACGGAAGTATTGACCTGAGCTCTCACGGCCCTCGCACATAACCCCTTTACAAATATCATCTGTGGTATACTCACCTGTAAGACTGAATATTGGGATCTGGATACAGGAGTATATTCAAGTGGATTGATACACAATTAAGTTTAAGTTTCTAAAACATTAATATCATATCTCGAATCAATTGAAATTTGTGTGAAAATTTAAAATGGACCAATATACTGACAATCTAGGTAAATTGTTTGGACCTGAGTATGTTTAAAGCTTAACGGTGTTGGTGGTTTGTCACAAAACTGATATGATCCTCTTGCACAAACTCACAAAAATATTGTCTGTAAATATTTCATTCTTGCAATATTTTGATTTACAAGTGGTGTCAGTTACTTTCTTTCAGAAAATTCAAAAAGATTTTTGGTGTGTTTTAGCATAAATTTTGAAAAAGTCAAAAAGATTTTCGACAACTGATATTGAAAAGCTTATTTTCAAAATTCTAAGTGCTAAACATGATGAACAGATGGTTTGGGAGAGTGTGTTGTTTTGATGAGAAAAATGTTACAATTCCAAGTGGTTCATCTGATGAGTTTGTGATAGTTTATATGCTTAAACGTTTTTCATAAAACTTATGTATGTGGTAGAGTTTTATGCAGGTAAAGTCATTATTTGAGGGGGAGTGAATGTTGGAGATGAGAAACTTAAAAGATGTCAACATCCAAGAGAAGAAGCTTGTTGGTGATAAAAGAGAAAGAGATGAAGATAGAGAGAGAGAGAAGCCCAGAGACTGATCAAGACTGAAGATGTGAAGACACAGCATTGTCATGACTCGATAGTCGACTCGTCAACATCTGAGGGGGAGTCTGTTGGTGCATGCATCTGTCGACTTCGCCTTGTATCGAGTCTTAGTCTTAGAGTTTTAGATCAGGGCGCGTTTTACGAGAAAACAGGATATTGTATGTGTGTTTAGATATAGGTTCGCTTATAGTGACATAGGAATAGGTCCGCTTGTATGTCACCTGATAGATCCGCTTATACGTACAATGGAGGTCCGCTTATTCGGACATGTCCATTGAAGCGGATCTCCTAGCACTATATATAGGTCATTTAAGCGAACCAGAAAAAAAAAGTTCTTGAAAACTGTACCGAAGTGCTGCCGGTCCAGGATTTGGATGTAATAAGTGTCAAATCAATGCAAAAAGGTGTTTAAAGTGATTTGCTAGCTGTTTCTACGTAGATTACTTATTTTCCGCACCTGTAATTGATGAAAACTCCTCTGAATGACTCGTTCAGGTCGAGACACGATCCTACAACACCTGCTACAAGGCAAGCACGATAGTCAAAAGCAAGAAAGAAAGGCAAAGAAAAAGACATATACAAACGAAAATACTGTACCTCGGGAACCAAAAGCTGACTTATATATCTTCTCAAGGAGGTTACGAGGTTTCGCACTAAAAACACCCAGGTTAACCTCTGACTCAGAAGGTGCAGCGGTAGTCTCTTTCTGAGACCTGGATTTTTCTCCGCAAGCGCAGCAGCAGCCTGTTCGTCAAGTTCTTTCTTCTTGTCTTCCACAGCTTTCTTCTTTTTCACTATTTCTATCAGCGTGGCATCATCATCTGGATCACGTTCAGCACACTTATCTCCTACGTCTAAACCAGAGAGCGTGTCAGAAACGACAACATAGTCCAGGAGGGAGAAGTTAGAAGGTTGCTTACGAGGTGCTCCAGTCACAGGTTCCTCAACCTTCTTCTTCTTCTTCTCGGACTTATCTACTTTTTTCTTCTTCTTCCTGTTTTCAAGCTGTTCAGCAGTATCAGTAGGAACATCAACATCGTCGCCAGCAGGCTCATTTACAGGATCGTTCACAGCCCCTTGTGATGGACCTGCACGCGGGGAACGAGGGATTAGACCTTCAAGCGATCTATCAGAACCCTCACTCGAAAGGACGATAACCTCCTCTCGAGTAGGACTAAGTACATCGTCAAGAACATCCCCACCATCTTCACCTAAAATGGTGTTAGCATAAGTAGCAAGGCTTTCACTGGTAAGGTGCAAGAAGCAATCTCTTATCTGATCTAACCACACGGGCTTCCCTTCGGGCAAATATGCAACAACCATAGCACCACCAGCTTTAGGGTCAAGAACGTTCAACAAACTATATCCTACTGTAAAATACAACACCATGAGGAGACGCATGACAAATTAGAAAAGAACATAACAATAAATTAGCAACGGTAATACCTCATCCCGGCCGCCACCAGTACCCTCTCTTCAAATTGAGTCATAGAAGTAACCTTCCGAGTCAACACTTTGTACCACTCTTGCTCAGCAAAATCTATGGACACATTCACATGAGGGACCCCTTCACTCTCTTCACGGTAATGCATATCAATGGGAATGACCCCACGGTGAATGTAGAAAAATTTATGTTTCCAGTCATGCAGACTCTTTGGTGGGTTAGCACTACAAGGATTAACTCCACTGGTTCGAGAATTGAAGGAATAGAAACTGCCAATATAACTCACAAAGTAGAACACACTAAGTTTCTCGAAGGTTGGTTCGATACGATTGGCTCTGCATATAAACTCAAACTGAGTAATCCGGGGTAGCCCTAGAGCGTTTATTTGCGAAATATGCAGCCCATAGTTCGTCAACACCTCTCCAGTAAACTTCGTCATAGGAAGGCGAAAGTTATCTTCCCGGAAGAAGGTGGCATACAACGCTATGTATCCCGGAGGAGCATCCAAGGCGGTGGAATTAGGGGTTGGAAACTGAGCACCTCACTCTGACCGGAAACCCATATCCCGGACAAGATTGTGGAACTCCTCCTCCTTCCAGTTTATTTCCGCACGATCTGGACCAGGAGGATTCTTGGGTTTGTACTTCCTTTTTCTCGTCGGATTACCACCGGTGGACATGATTATGGAAGACAAGAAAAGATAAAAAACGAAGAACTCAATGAAAGATGAAGAGAGAAAAAGGAGGAGATTAAGAGAAAACCCAAAGGAAGAAGAGGAATTTGAATTTTGAAAGTAGAAGAAAGGGTAAACCGCCACCTATTTATACCCATCGCATTTATTGCGATGGGTACCGAACCGTCAGGAAGGCGGAAAGGTATCCAATAGGGAGATGACACGTCAGGGGAGTGAGAAACCGTCGCCTCGATTCCTGGGCGCGTGGCCGCCATGCACCTGACAGACAGTGAAAAAGTAACTGACGGTTCTGAAAAGCAACTGTTCACCTCCGAAAAGACAGCCACCTCAAATGGCACACCAGTTATGACAGTTGTCCTCATCCCAATAAAAGAAGCTTCCCTTAGAAGAAACCGCCAAAAAAGCAAAGATAACATCATGTGCCGTGCGCCATTTTGGCTCAACTTTGCAAGGTTACCACCATGCGCGATGCGCCATTCTGGCTCAACTTTGCAAGGTTGCCATCATGCGTCGTGCGCCATTCTGGCTCAACTTTGCAAGGTTGCCATCATGCGCTGTGCGCCCTTTTGGCTCAACTTTGCAAGGTTGTCACCATGCGCCGTGCACCCTATTGGCTCAACTTTGCAAGGTTGCCACCATGCGTCGTGCACCCTTTTGGCTCAACTCTGCAAGGTTGCCACCATGCGCCGTGCACCCTTTTGGCTCAACTTTGCAAGGTTGCCACCATGCGCCGTGCACCCTTTTGGCTCAACTTTGCAAGTTTGCCACCATGCGTCGTGCACCCTTTTGGCTCAACTTCGTAAGGTTGCCGTCACGCGCCTTACAAAGGCAAACAACAAAGACCACTACCCTTATAAGTCTAGAATCCCTCCTAGACGATCAACTCAACTAGGCACACTCAACTAGGGGGACTTGAAGAGGTATGGTCCCAATTCCATGCACACATGGCAGGGACCACACCACTTTCTTCGTCCTACATGGCGCCTACATCAGCAAGCAAACCCAGAAGCTTCTAGAAGCTTCTGGAAGACATCAAGGTGGCACCGAAGATACTCCTCCAGACAGAAAGGACGATACGTGTCACCATTAACCGGGCTCCATGTAGACCTGCGACATAACCTAGGGGCAGACCGACAGCTGCAGTACAATTCCTCCAGCATGGACAAATGATGGCGCGCCACGTGGACCAC
Organism: Helianthus annuus; assembly: GCF_002127325.2. Taxonomy (NCBI): domain Eukaryota; kingdom Viridiplantae; phylum Streptophyta; class Magnoliopsida; order Asterales; family Asteraceae; genus Helianthus; species Helianthus annuus. The sequence continues at coordinate 121,062,238 of NC_035437.2, forward strand.
TATCCTGACCACAGCAAGGGAGACCAAGAGGATATTCCCCTTGGTCGGACAGCTGGCGCCCAATAGCATCTGGCAAGGTCGCTCCTCCCTCCTTCACTGTTGGTCCCCTACGACGGCCCTGTTAGAACGGTGCAACTTTCTTCGCTCGTTGAGACGGGTGTTTGTGAAGTATATAAATATTGAAAAGAGTAAAAAATATAGACAGTGAGAGCGATATATCTTCAATAATTAATTCTTATTAATTAAAGAAGAAGGGGTCGATCCGAGAATAAACTCGAATCTAAATTTCACCCCCTGGGCCAAACCAGGGGGTAAACTCTCATGAAAACTCTATATGAAATATTACAATACAAAAGCATACTTAATTCCTACGAAGGAATCATGCACTTATAGAGAAATTCATAAGCCTATCTCAAATGTGATTGGTTGTTGGTATGTGTGCCCATCCACTTGCATGTGCCTTATCTTCTATCCACCAACTTGTTCTTTTCTTTTCTGGTGAACCTTCACATATTTAATATTTTCCTTTTCTTTTCTTTTATGTGAAAGCTTTTCGCATATTGAGATATTTAAAATATCTTTTCTACTGATTTCCTTTACAAAAGGAAAGATTCCTCTTTCAACAGAAATGTTTTTCTAGCTTAGATTCCTTTTCTTTTCTTTTGAAAACATTTCTTTTTCTATTGAAAGCTTTTTCATTGAAAAAATTACATTATGTGTTAATAAGATATATTATCTTATTAACACAATTCTTTGACTTTGTATCATGTAAACTCCATAATGTCTTGCTAATACTTTGAAGTCTTGTAACCTTGTCGAGATCTTTAATCAAAGAATTTAGAAGCTTGATTTTTTCTTTCTCGGTCTTCATATTTAGCGCTTCTGGGATGGTTCGTCGGTCGATTCGTGTTGACGAAATTATTTCTAAGTACTTAAACTATTTTTAACAACAAATACAATAAAGTTGCCTAACATTCACCCTCCGACTATAAATAGGACCCTTCATCATTCAGGTTATCCATTCTGTTCTCCTTACTTTCACCTACAACACACACTATTTCTTCCTCAGGGCAGTACTTATTCTCACGCCGGAGCCCGGTTAAGAGGGAAACCCCCATATTCCTCTCTTAACGAGCTAACGGTGTTGCTATTTTGCAGGACCTCAGTCTTAGGCGAGTAGAGAAGGAGATTAAACCCACATAAGAGACGACCCAGCTAGTTAACCTTCGGTGTTAACCAGTGTTTCATCATAACTTATGAGTTATGACAGCACCTATGTAACGTAACAAATATATTTTTATCTTAACTTTATTAAACTATGTAAAAAGCATTAGAAATATTATATATTTATATGCTATAATCTTTTTACAACACTCCCGACTGACACTTTTTAAACTTTGGGAGTAACTGCCTCATTAAAACTTCACTAAAGAAAAACCAAGTAAAAAAAAACTTCAGCTATCGATAAAAGAGTGCAGAGTGTAGTTTCTTCTCTGATACTTCTAGATAGCTATGCTGCCTTGTTAAAAACCTTACTAAGAAAATATAATGGGATAAAACTTAGTGAAAGGAAAAAGAGTGCAACTTACTCCCCCTGATCATTGTGTCATCTATATACATGTTGCATCTCAATATCATGAACATGATTCTTGAATATTGTTTGTGATAAGATCTACTGAATTATTGCTAAAATGAATGTATTCATTTCAATCTAATTGTCTTTATAATCCCCTTAGTGTATGAAAAGAATCTTGGTGGTATGTATTTCTTCTGTCACTTTTGATATATCCTTCTTTCATCTGCGAAACACAAGTTGCATTATCTTCGTAGATTGGGGTTGGATTTCCATCTTTCTCTAGTCCACAAGAGGTCAATATGTGTTGTGTCATAGATCTTAACCACACACGTTCTCTATAAAATTCATGTAGCGCAATAACTTTAGCATGATTCGAGGATGTTGCAACAAGAGGTTGCTTCTGGGAACACCATGAACTTGCAGTTCCTCAATTCGTAATGTATCCAGATTGAGATCTTGCCTTGTGAGGATCAGATAAATAACTTGCATCTGCATAACCAACCAAACCTTCTTTTGAATCGTTAGGATAAAATAAGCCCAAATCAAATATTCGTTGAATGTATCGGAAAATATGTTTAATTCCATTCCAATGTCTTTTAGTAACACTAGTACAAAAGCAGTTTTTTGGTGCTAGGATTTATGCCTTTTTGAGAGAGCACCAACAAATATACCACCAAATAATGGGATTTGTTAGTGCTGCTTAATAAGAGCACCATTAAATCTCTAAACACACCGCCAAAAAATCAATAATAGAAACAAAATCAGTCCACCATTAAATCTCGAAACACCACCAAAAAATCAATGATAAAAACCAAATTAGTCCACCATTAAATCTCTTAACACACCTGTAACACCCCGTGTTTTTCGAATGTCAAAGTCAAAGTCCAAGTCAACTTTGATTTCTTTGACTGTTAAGGGTTCTTTTTGCTTTTAGTATTATGTGGAGTAAGTGTTGTCTAAATGAAATGATCGAATGTTTAATCAATGCGACCAATTTACGACTGTGAATAGTAGGAAGTAACTATGCGATAAACTTAATCAATCGATAATCAAACTAATCAAATCAATCATCGAACTCGAACCTCGAATTATGCGAATTTAGTATTGCTATATGTATGTGTTTGCCTTATGTGTTACTTGTGCATGTTTACTTTATGTTTTGTGTGGTATTCAATCGAATCAATCGAAACTCGAAAAGCAATCAAACTCAATCGAAAACGACATCAAAACATGACTTATAGATGATTGTATGTTAGATATAGTAGTTGGGACTGAAAGTAATTTGACTAGGAACTCTATCGTATTCGTATCTTCGTCCGTCGAAATCGAAATATCGAAAATCATCGCGAAACACTCAAGAAGGTGTTCCTGATCGAACAGGAATCACCGATCGAACAGGCTAGCCGATCGAACATGCTGTTCGATCGAGCACCCCAGCCGATCGGAGATCCTGGCCGATCCGCTACCACTTTCCTCTTTTGGAGCCTATAAATAGCCCTGTCATTGTCACTCTTTCTACTTTTGGAAAGCTCTGACCGAACCAGCCTTATTCTTCACCTTTTCTCAGATTTCTCTCAACTCCGCTAAGTTTTCACTCTAATTCTTGTACGTTTTTTATCATTACATGATTCTACACCTTTCTATCTTTCAAAACTTGATTTCTAACCGTGAAATCACCAAGATCTAAGTGTTCTTGGGTGATGTCATCATGGTGTTCTTGAAGAACATCATACTTTGGCCTCATTCAACCGTGAATAGCTTAGATCTGACCGATTTCCACATAAACAAACAAGGATTTGTAAGAATCTTAACATTTTCATGGAAGGATTTCCAACTTTCTTTCAACTCTTTTACACTCAAAACCTTAAAACCGATAGAAACAGAGCTCGAACCAACTAACTAATCGTTCTAAACAGTCAAGAGGTTCAAGATTCGGATTCTATCTACGAGGTTCACCGATTTCGGGTTAAACATCAAACTACCGTTCCGAACAGTTCACCGGCCGGACTTGGGTGATTCCTGTCCGAACCGATGAAGCAAGTAAGAACCCACGTTTTACGGTTTAACTCACTGTCAAAATACCTTAAAATCATGACAAATAATCAAACAGCCAAGTGTTAGACGAAAGGCCGACCAGGTCAGAATTGCTGGCCGAACGGCTAGGCTGTTCGAACGAACAGCCCAGCCGATCAAACATAGCAGCCGATCGGCCGGGCCAGCCGATTGGCTAGCACATGGTCCCACACTTTTCAAACTTCATGAAGTATGCTATTGATGAAGTGATGTTCGATCGAATATGCAACTCGATTGGTAAACATTATTCTTCGGATCATGAGACACTATGCTTCAACACTTAATCGATTTTGCAACTCGTTCGTAGTATAGAATGCCAGCCGATCGAACAGGTTGTTCGATCGAGTGACATTCTGCTGAGAACTACTTCTGAAGTTCCTAACCGATCGGTTAAGCTGGCCGATCGAACAAGCCGTTCGATCAATCGACCTGAAAGGTAAGAACACTTCAGTGTTCTCAAATACTACAACGAAAAATTCAAAAGTTCAAACCATCATACACAAGCACATCAGAGGAAGAAACAATCCACTCGAATGGCCCAGCCGATCGAGCCTACCGGCCGATCGAACAGGACTGTTAGCCAAACGAACAGCCCGTTCGATCGAACCTTCTGTTCGATCTACCAGGCTATTCGATCCATTTACAATTGTTTACATTTCCGCGTTACTCATTATTGTGCTATCGAACTATTCAGGCTAACCCTACTCTCAGCGCTCCCTTCAATCCATAATCAATCACTGTGAGTATACTCGAACCCTTTTTGCTTTAGCACTTTTGGGTGTTACATACGTTACTTATCAAAATCACAATCGAACACACTATTCAAACTATTTGAACGCTAACCGATTGCATGTATTACGTGACTAAATGTATGCTTGTTGTTATGTTTACACGTGGAATGCTGTCTACCTGCCTTAGCAACGTAGTACTATAGTTTGGACTCAGCGCCCGTTCACACGGGGGTTGTTAAGGACAATTACTTGCATGGATTACGGTGGTAATCATGTATTCCGAACTGTCTCGGACAGTCAACCCGCAGTCGTTGGTATCGATAGGTCTATGTCGATAATTAACATGCATCATTTCCCTCTGTGTACGTGCTGGTTATGCGTAAACTATTCGAACTCTATATGTTATTATTAAACTTGTATGCTCTCCTTTACATTTTATGTATTGACATTATTTTAACGTATGTGACAGGTGTTTAAGATATTTGCTTGCTAGGGAAGTGAAGCTAGAATAAAGCCTTAGAGGCCCCCAACAAATAGTTGTCTGTCAGGAACAAGCAACTAGGGCATAGTTGTCTGTAGATCTTGTCAGGCTGGGTCTTTAGGAGCATTTGAACAATATTTATGTTTTGTATTAATTTAAATCTGAGTTGTCGGAACAGAACTACTTGTTTGGATGTTATCTGTAATAATGTATTTGTTTATTCGGGATATGGTATGGGACGTATCTTTAACTGGATTATATAGATAGTTGTTATGGAAACTTCTGAACAATCAGTTTCGCTCAGTGCCGTGCCCCGATGATTCCGCCATCGGTTGGGGTGTGACAACACCACCAGAAAATCAATGATAAAAACCATAACTCTCTAACATGTGTCAATATGCATTTACCACCATTTAATCCACTACTAGAATATCAAAAAAAAATTACACTGCTTTGATTGGTTCACTTTGGTTATCTTTATATTTTTAAAAAATAAAATATAAAAAGGTTATTGGCGATGGATTTTTTGAACAAATGTTTGTTAGTTTTATTTTATTTATAAAACATCCAAGATCTAACACAAAGGCAAATAAATCAAAAAATTATACAAACAAAAAATGTATAAAATCTACAACCATAATGAAATAAAATTACATGTTCGTGGGAAGCTACAAAGAATGAGATACAAACATGATTTTTATAAGGCCATTTCCTAAAATAACAATTTAAACACATACAATCAAACCAAATCAACATAGTGTATAATTTTACATCCTTGGCACTTCAAAGCATAAATGACATCCAACGCCGTAATAGTTTTCTGGAAAGTATCTTCGGTGTATTTGATGGCATCACCATAAAATCATCAAGAAAGATATTAAAAAATCACGTGTCTCTTCGTAGATAAGGCCATTGATACGCTTTACGCCACATCGCCGGTTTCTTGATATTGTGGAAGCCATTCTGGAAAACTTTCCAGTGATGCTTTGCTCCTCCTTAACATTTTTCTCTCTCTAAAAAAGATTTTGATTTTAACATTGTGTCTGTATATATATATATATAGGGTAAGGTTCATTTGAGAACCACCCTTATTGTGAGAACCGCGAGAAGCAATGTGAACACAAAAAAAAAAATATCTAAAAAAATCCAAAAAAAACCCACAATTTTTTTAAATATTTTTCTAATAAAAATCGCTATATTTTGTTACAAAAAAAAACGTTTTTTTTTTCGAGTAACATTTATGGATGCACATGTGCATATGTATATTTTCTTGGACAAATTCCATAATATATTACCAGTAGTAGAAAAATGCACTTTCATTTAAACTACCATATATAATACACTACTTTTACATTACCAATATTAGAAATGCACATGTGCATCTATATGTATCAACATGAAATAAGGTGTTTTGGTACAAAAATTTTGTGATTTTAAATGATGAAGTAGGCCCATATTGTCACACCCCAACCGATGGCGGAATCATCGGGGCGCGGCACTGAGCGAAACAGATTGTCCAGAAGTTTCCACAACAACTATAATATAAATTCAGTTTACATGACACGTCCCATATCGTGTCCCAAATAAATAACAAGTTATCATAGAAGCAACTAGGCAAATAATTCTGTTCCGACAACTCAGATTTAATTATTACAGACAAGTGTTTATTATTTCTAGACTCCCTAGCCTCGATTTCATCACCATGCGCCTAAGCATCCTAGCAACTTAAGCACCTGTCACGTACGTTAAAATAAAGCCAATACATAAAATGTAAAGGTGAGTACACAAGTTTGATAATAGCATATAGAGTTCGCATAGTTTACGCATAACCAGGCACGTACACAGAGGAAAACGATGCATGTTAATTATCGACATGGGACCATCGATACCAACGACTTCGGGTTGACCGTCCGAGACGGTTCGCAATACATGATTACCACCGTAATCCATGCAAGTAATTGTCCTTAACAACCCCCGTGTAAACGGGTGCTGAGTCCAAACTATAGTACTATGTTGCTAAGGCAGGTAGATAGCACTCCACGTGTAAACATAATAAACAACATTCATTTAGTCAAATAGCACATGCATTCGGTTAGCGTTCAAATAGTTTGTGTTTGTTTGTGATTTGATAGGTAACGTATGTAACACCCAAAAGTGCTAAAAGCAAAAAGGGATCGAGTATACTCACAGTGATTGATTGTGGATTAAAGGGAGCGCTGAGAGTAAAATTAGCCTGAATAGTTCGATAGCATAATGATAAGTAACGCAGAAAAGTAAACAAGTATGGATGGATCGAATGGACTGGTCGATCGAACGGCAGGTTCAATCGAATGGGCTGTTCGGTCGGCTGGTATGTCCGGTTGGACAGTCCTGTTCGATCGGCCGGTAGGCTCGATCGGCTGGGCCATTCGAGTGGATTGTTTCTTCCTCTGGTGTGTTTGTGTTTGAGGATTTGAACTTTTGAAGTTTTTGTTGCAGTATTTGAGAACACTGAAGTGTTCCTACCTTTCAAGTCGATCGATCGAACGGTTCGTTCGATCGGCTAGCTCACTCGATCGGCTAGCTCACTCGATCGGCTAGGAGCTTCAAGGTTAGTCCCCAACTGAATGCCACTCGATCGAACAGCCTGTTCGATCGGCTGGCATTCTCTACTATGAACGATTTGTGAAAACGATTAAGTGTTGAAGCATAGTATCTCATGATCCGAACAGAAATGTTCACCAATCGAGTGCCATGTTCGATCGAACACTACTTCGTCAATACTATACCTCATGAAATTTTGAAAGTGTGGGACCATGTGCTAGCCGATCGGCTGGCATGTCCGATCGGCTGGGTTGTTCGAACAGCCTAACCGTTCGGCCAGCATTTCTGACCTGGTCGGCCTTTCGTCTAACACTTGGCTGTTTGTTTATTTGTCATTCTTTCAAGGTATCTTGACAACGTGTTGAACTATGATAACCTCCGTTCCTACTTGTTTCCTTGGCTCGAACAGGAATCACCCAAGTCCGACTGGTGAACGGTTCGGAATGTCGGTTTAGAGTTTAACCCGAAATCGGTGAACCTTGTTCATAGAACCCGAATCTTGAACCTTTTAACTATTTGAATGATTAGTTAGCCGGTTCAAGCTCCGTTTCTATTGATTCGAAGGCATTGAGTGTAAAAGAGTTGAAAGTAAGTTGGAATTCCTTCTTTCAATCCTTCACAACTTGTGGATGTTTAGATCTTTGATAGATCTTAACTTGTTTATGTGGAAATCGGTTAGATCTAAGCTAATCATAGTGGAATGAGGCCAAAACATGATGTTCCTCAAGAACACCATGATGACATCACCCAAGAACACCTAGATCTTGGTGATTTCACGGTTGGAATCCAAGTTTTGAAAGATAGAAAGGTGTAGAATCAAGTAATGATCAGGATCGTACAAGAATTAGAGTGAAAACTTACCGGGATTGAGAGAAATCTAAGAAAAGGTGAGGAAGATGGCTGGTTCGGTCAGAGCTTTCCAAAAATGGAAAGTATGACAATGACAACCCTATTTATAGGCTCCAAAAGAGGAAAGTGGCAGTCGATCGGCCGGGGGCTCCGATCGAGTGGGCTGCTCGATCGGCTAGCAAGATGCTAGCCAATTGGCTGGCCTGCTCGATCCGGTTGCCTCCTGTTCGTTCGGCGACACACTTTGGGTATTTTGCGACGATTTTCGATGTTTCGATTTCGATGGACGATGATATGAATACGATAGGGTTCCTAGTCAAATTACTTTTAATCCCAACCACTATATCTAACATACAATCTTCTATAAGTCACATTTCGATGTCGGTTTCGATTGTGTTCGATTGCTTTTCGAGTTTCGATTCGATTTTCGATCGCTTTGCTTGAATACCACACCAAACATAAAGTAAACATGCAAAAGTAACACATAGGGCACACACACACACGTATATCAATACCATAATTCGCATAATTCGAGTCTCGAGTTCGATTGATTGTTAGATCGGTTTGATTACTGATTAGGTTAACTTTATCGCATTGTTACTTCCTATCATTCACAATCGTAGATCGGTTCGCGTTAAAACACATTTGATTACTTCGATTCTTGCTGATTACAACACTTACTCCACATAATACAACTAAAACACAAAAAAATCGACTATCTACAGTCAAAGTTGACTTGGAATTTGACTTTGACTTTGACATTCGAAAACACGGGGTGTTACAGCCTCCCCTTGTTTAGGGAATTTGGTCCTGAAATTAGGCTCGAAGGCTACACAACGCCGTGATTTACCAATTTGATGCTTCAGATCTATTTATTTAAACAACTGCGGGTACTTGGCCTTCCTGTCGCTTTCGAGTTCCCAAGTGAACTCCACGCCTCGTTTGCCTTCCCATCGGACCTTCTCGATCGGGATACGAGAGCGCCTGAGTTGCTTGGTTTGGCGATCCATGATTTCGACAGGCTTTTCCACGAAGTGTAACGTTTCGTTGACCTGAAGATCGTCTAGCGGTACGATTAGATCATGATCAGCAAGGCATTTTCGGAGGTTAGAGACGTGGAAAGTCGGGTGGACGTTACTAAGTTCCTCCGGTAGTTCGAGTCTGTAGGCGACTTTTCCAATTCTTTCCAAAATCCTAAAAGGTCCAACATATCGAGGCGCTAGTTTCCCTTTCTTGCCGAATCGAACTACACCCTTCCAAGGTGATACCTTTAGGAGTACGTAGTCACCAACGGCGAATTCCAGGGGCTTGCGTCTTTTATCGGCGTAACTTTTCTGTCTGTTCCGAGCTTTTACCAAGTTGTCTCTTATCTGGTGGATTTTGTCAGTCGTTTCTTGTAGAATCTCGGGACCGGTTAGTTGCGAGTGACCGATCTCGTGCCACACAATAGGCGATCGACATCTTCTACCATACAAAGCCTCGAAAGGTGCCATTTGGATGCTGGCATGATAGCTGTTGTTGTACGAGAATTCCACCAACGGCAAGTGTTTGTTCCAACTACCGCCAAAATCTATGACACACGCTCGGAGCATGTCTTCAAGAGTACGGATCGTTCTTTCAGTCTGTCCGTCGGTTTGAGGATGGAATGCAGTACTCAGATTAAGTGACGTAACAAGGGCCGCTTGAAACATTTCCCACAATCGCGAAGTGAACCGAGCGTCACGGTCTGAAATGATGTCACGAGGCGTACCATGATTACGAATGATCTCGTCGGTGTAGATTTGGGCTAGTCGTTCCACCTTGTAGTCTTCTCGTATCGGCAAAAAGTGGGCTGACTTCGTTAGACGATCAACTATAACCCATATACTGTCGTGACCTGATGGCGTGGGCGGGAGTTTCGTTATGAAATCCATAGCTATACTCTCCCACTTCCATATAGGTATCGGCGGTTGTTCGAGTAAGCCAGAAGGTCTTTGATGTTCAGCCTTGACTCTTGCACAAGTTAAACAGTTTCCAACGTATAGAGCGATATCCCGTTTCATACCCGGCCACCAGTACTTATAACGAAGATCCTGGTACATCTTGTCTGCACCGGGATGAATAGAATACCGGGACTTGTGGGCTTCGTTCATGATAATCTTTCGCAAATCGGTCCGCTTAGGGATCCAAATTCGGTCCAGATAATAGAATATCCCATCTGATTTGCTTACTAACTGAGCTCCATCATGATAGATTCTCTCTCTCTCTTCAATGTACGCTCGTTAAAGCAAGCATGTTGAGCTTCGCGAATAAGGGTTTCGAGGTTATGCTGGGCTTGGATGTTTCGAGTACTGAGCACGTAACTCTTTCTGCTGAGCGCGTCAGCAACCACATTCGCCTTGCCTGGGTGATAACGAATCTCACAGTCGTAATCATTGAGAAGTTCTACCCATCGGCGTTGACGCATATTAAGCTCTCTCTGATTAAAGATGTGTTGTAACTCCTGTGATCAGTGTAGATCGTACACTTAGTGCCATACAGGTAGTGTCGCCAAATCTTCAATGCAAAGACAACTGCGCCTAGCTCGAGGTCATGGGTTGTATAGTTCTTCTCGTGGATCTTGAGCTGACGAGATGCGTAGGCTATAACCTTGTCTCGCTGCATGAGAACACAGCCGAGACAAAGGTTAGAAGCATCACAGTAGACAATGAAGTTGTCGCTTCCGTCGGGCAGCGTAAGAATCCGTGCGTTGCACAGCATATGCTTGAGGGTTTGAAAGGCAGTTTCTTGTGCGTTTCCCCACACAAAAGGCTTGTCCTTGTGCGTAAGAGCAGTGAGCGGCACGGCGATCTTGGAAAATCCTTCGATGAATCGTCGATAATAGCCCGCTAGTCCGAGAAAAGAACGAACTTCTGACGGGTTCTTAGGTGTAATCCAGCTTTTGACAGCTTCAATCTCCACAGGATCGACATGGATACCTCGACTATTCATTATGTGACCCAGAAATTGAACCTCCTCCAACCAGAATTCGCACTTGGAGAACTTGGCATAGAGTTGGTTTCCCTGAAGCAAATCGAGAACCAAACGTAGATGTTGCGCGTGTTCGGCTTTCGATTTCGAATAGATCAAGACATCGTCGATGAACACGATGACGAAACGGTCAAGATAGGGCTTACACACGCGATTCATTAGGTCCATAAAAACCCCGGGTGCGTTGGTTAGACCAAAGGGCATAACAACAAATTCGTAATGGCCATAACGGGTTCGAAAAGCGGTTTTAGAAATGTCTTCCTCTTGAATCCGTAGCTGATGATATCCTGAACGTAGATCGATCTTAGAGAAGCATGCTGCACCTTGTAGCTGATCAAACAAATCGTCAATTCGGGGTAAGGGGTATCGGTTCTTAATGGTTAGCTTATTCAACTCCCGATAGTCGATGCACATCCGGAACGATCCATCCTTCTTTTTGACAAAAAGGACTGGCGCGCCCCAAGGAGAGGTGCTTGGGCGAATAAAGCCTTTTTCGAGTAATTCCTGGAGTTGGTTCGAGAGTTCCGTCATTTCGGATGGAGCGAGTCGATAAGGGGCTTTGGCAACGGGGTTAGCTCCAGGAATGAGGTCGATGCGGAAGTCGATATCACGACTTGGTGGTAGTCCGGGAAGATCATCAGGGAACACCTGAGGAAATTCACGAACCACTGGAACATCTTTGACTTCAACTTTCTTTTTCTTTCCCTTCTCTGCTACTACAATGTTGGCCAAGAAGGCTCGGTATTCCTTGCGGAGATATTTGCTGGCTTGAATACACGACATGAGCTTGAGACCTTTTGACGTTGTTTCACCGTACACACACAGAAGATCACCATTTGCGAGCGAGAATCGAATCATCTTTTCGAAGCACACAACTTCAGCATGGTTCTCGCGAAGAAAATCCATGCCTATTATGACATCAAAACTTCCGAGTTGCATTGGAATAAGGTCGATTGGGAAGATGTGATTGTTGAGTTCAAGGGTACAATCACGGAGTACTGAATTAACGGCAATAGTTCTTCCTGTAGCAACTTCGACTTCGAATGACAAGGATAGATATGAGCGCTTATCAAATTCAAACGACACAAAGCAGTTATCGGCTCCAGTATCAAACAAACATGATGCATAAATACCATTCACAAGGAACGTACCATTAACCACGTTGTTATCCGCCTGAGCCTGGCGGGCATTGATGTTGAAGGTTCGAGCATGGGCTGCTTGCTGCTGTTGCTGAGGCTGCTGTTGCTGCTGCTGCGGTTGTTGCTGCTGGGGCTCTTGCTTAACCACCCTGTTCGGGTATCTGTTGGCAAAGTGGTTAGGGTCACCACATGCAAAGCAGACTCGAGCGTTGACTACTGGTGCTGGAGCTGCTGGTTGGCCTTGAGGGGCAGGGAGTAGAGCTTGGTTGACAGTAGCTTGAGCTGGGGCTTGACGAGGACCATAGCGACAGTTCGCAGTGAAATGACCGTACATATTGCAGTGAGCGCAAAAACGACAAGCTAGACCCACTGGATGATGATATGAACATGTCGGGCAGAGTGGGTGAGGGCCTGTGTATGCACGCTTCGTTGGCGGTGCATTGATCACTGGAGCTGAGCGCTGGTGCTGCTGCTGTTGAGCTGGTACAGCTTGGAGTGGAGTAGCAGTGGTTGCGGCAGCACAGCTCTTGTTGCTGGAGCTGTTGTTGTTGTTCTTCTTCTTCCTTCTTGAAGACTTGGAGGAATGAGAAAATGAGTCAGTGGGTGTTGCAGTGGCTTGATGCAGAGACTTGGTTTGCTTATCCCAGAAACCAGACTTGACTCGCTTATCGTTGATCTCAGCGGCGAGTAGGTAGGTTTCCTCGATCGTTGCTGGCTTGGCAGCGTGAACAAAGTCGGCTACACAATCGGGTAGGGCTCGGATATACTTCTTGATGGCTTGATCGGAGGTCTTGACTTGATCAGGACAAATGATGCTAAGCTGCTTGAAGCGAGCAGTGAGAGCAGCGTTGTCTCCATCCTTCTGCTTGATTCCCCAGAACTCGTCCTCCATCTTTTGGCGTTCATGAGGAGGGCAGAATTCTTCGATCATAATCGCTTTCAACTCCTTCCATGATAGCCCGTAAGCTGCATCATTTCCGCGCTTGTTTCGCTCGGCCGTCCACCAGTCTAGAGCACGGGACTGGAAGACGCCTGTAGCATTGAGAGTGCGGAGATGTTTAGGACATCCGCTCTGGCGCAGAGTGACTTCGACTGAGTCGAACCAGTGAAACATAACTGTTGGACCATCTTCGCCAGTGAACTCTTTTGGTCCGCATGCTTTGAACTGCTTGAAGCTGAAAGCAGCCTTGCTTGAATCCTTAGGGATTTCAGCTCGAGATTCTTCTGACGACTTGCTAGCGTTTTCATACACCTCACTCACAGCTTTCGCCACAGTTTTGGAGATGATAGCAGCGAGACGTCTGTCCCTCTTTTCCTGGCGGGTAAGTGGGGTTCGGTGTCGGGATCCAGACGACGACATGGTCTGCATTAGACATCATCACGAGTCTCAACACAACGAAATCGAATCTCACCTCACATGTCTGCTACTACCTAAAGCTTAGAATCACGTCGAAACACGTATCACATAAACACATAAACCACAGATACACGTAAGCACAGAAGCACATAAGCACAGAGTCATATGAACACAAAAGCATGTAACCACTTAATCACAGAGGCAGGTAATATCACTTAATTCCCCTATAAGCACATATAGTTTTCTGACTACCTCAAGATTCTATCATTCAAAGCGTGCGTGTCGTGCGTATAACATATCGAGTAGCATCGTATGGTATAGTCTAACTTAGTCGTACAGCATAGCATAGTATGATATCGTCTAGATTTGGGATAACTGGGTGTCGAATCGAGATAGAACAGCAATTGTTAGTCGTGTGTGTTGATCGAAGTGGTAGTAAAATCGAATATCACCTCAAAATAAAACAGAGAAAGCAAATATAACACAAAACAGAGAAAGCACACTTAAACACATAAAATCAACGAGTCATCAGAGTACGCGGTTGCGGTTCTCAGAATCGAATCACAAAAAATCGAGAGGTAGATTGTCTGCGGCTACTAGACATCGACTACCCAAGGCAACTCGACTATTTGCAGTAAACTTGTCATCACTTTCGACTCTAGTGGTCGTGTTTCTGCCTCGATTCTTGGGCATTCCACACGCGTTCCCTAGGTCATACTTGTGAGTTCAGATCGTTGGAGTCCGTCGGAGCCTTGGTGAGATGAACAAAATACAGGACAAACTGCTAAGGTGAGGGTTTCACCCCTTGGCTTAGCAATTTCTTCCTTGTTTTTAGTAAAACCGAGAAGAATTTTCATCAAAATGGGGGTTTCACACCTGATTTGGTATAATTCTCCTCGTTTGTTGGCAAAAATGTCGAGATGAAGGGGTAAATCCCCATAAGTCAGGAAATTTAGTCGGGAGTTTGCGGTTTTCACACCTATTCCTGACTGAATCGCCTGACGTTAGTTAAAAATTTGAGTGCGGTGATAGCGAAGAATTACAGAATAAGGCACATAAACTGGGTCTGATGGTTCCTAACTATAGTCTATGTCTCTAAGACAGCGACCCGGACTAGGTCGTGTCTGCCTAATTCCCTATAGTTATGGCTCTGATACCAATCTGTCACACCCCAACCGATGGCGGAATCATCGGGGCGCGGCACTGAGCGAAACAGATTGTCCAGAAGTTTCCACAACAACTATAATATAAATTCAGTTTACGTGACACGTCCCATACCGTGTCCCAAATAAATAACAAGTTATCATAGAAGCAACTAGGCAAATAATTCCGTTCCGACAACTCAGATTTAATTATTACAGACAAGTGTTTATTATTTCTAGACTCCCTAGCCTCGATTTCATCACCATGCGCCTAAGCATCCTAGCAACTTAAGCACCTGTCACATACGTTAAAATAAAGTCAATACATAAAATGTAAAGGTGAGTACACTAGTTTGATAATAGCATATAGAGTTCGAATAGTTTACGCATAACCAGGCACGCACACAGAGGAAAACGATGCATGTTAATTATCGACATGGGACCATCGATACCAACGACTGCGGGTTGACCGTCCGAGACGGTTCGCAATACATGATTACCACCGTAATCCATGCAAGTAATTGTCCTTAACAACCCCCGTGTGAACGGGTGCTGAGTCCAAACTATAGTACTATGTTGCTAAGGCAGGTAGATAGCACTCCACGTGTAAACATAATAAACAGCATTCATTTAGTCAAATAGCACATGCATTCGGTTAGCGTTCAAATAGTTTGTGTTTGTTTGTGATTTGATAGGTAACGTATGTAACACCCAAAAGTGCTAAAAGCAAAAAGGGATCGAGTATACTCACAGTGATTGATTATGGATTGAAGGGAGCGCTGAGAGTAAGATTAGCCTGAATAGTTCGATAGCATAACGATAAGTAACGCAGAAAAGTAAACAAGTATGGATGGATCGAATGGACTGGTCGATCGAACGGCAGGTTCGATCGAACGGGCTGTTCGGTCGGCTGGTATGTCCGGTTGGACAGTCCTGTTCGATCGGCCGGTAGGCTCGATCGGCTGAGCCATTCGAGTGGATTGTTTCTTCACCTGGTGTGTTTGTGTTTGAGGATTTGAACTTTTGAAGTTTTTGTTGCAGTATTTGAGAACACTGAAGTGTTCCTACCTTTCAACGCAGTATTTGAGAACACTGGAGTGTTCCTACCTTTCAAGTCGATCGATCGAACGGTTCGTTCGATCGGCTAGCTCACTCGATCGGCTAGCTCACTCGATCGGCTAGGAGCTTCAAGGTTAGTCCCCAACTGAATGTCACTCGATCGAACAGCCTGTTCGATCGGCTGGCATTCTCTACTACGAACGAGTTGTGAAAACGATTAAGTGTTGAAGCATAGTATCTCATGATCCGAACAGAAATGTTCACCAATCGAGTGCCATGTTTAATCGAACACTACTTCGTCAATACTATACCTCATGAAATTTTGAAAGTGTGGGACCATGTGCTAGCCGATCGACTGGCCCAGTCGATCGGCTAGCATGTCCGATCGGCCTTTCGTCTAACACTTGGCTGTTTGTTTATTTGTCGTTCTTTCAAGGTATCTTGACAATGTGTTGAACTATGATAACCTCCGTTCCTACTTGTTTCCTTGGCTCGAATAGGAATCACCCAAGTCCGGCAGGTGAACGGTTCGGAATGTCGGTTTAGAGTTTAACCCGAAATCGGTGAACCTTGTTCATAGAACCCGAACCTTGAACCTTTTAACTATTTGAATGATTAGTTAGCCGGTTCAAGCTCCGTTTCTATTGATTCGAAGGCATTTGAGTGTAAAAGAGTTGAAAGAAAGTTGGAATTCCTTCTTTCAATCCTTCACAACTTGTGGATGTTTAGATCTTTGATAGATCTTAACTTGTTTATGTGGAAATCGGTTAGATCTAAGCTAATCATAGTGGAATGAGGCCAAAACATAATGTTCCTCAAGAACACCATGATGACATCACCCAAGAACACCTAGATCTTGGTGATTTCACGGTTGGAATCCAATTTTTGAAAGATAGAAAGGTGTAGAATCAAGTAATGATCAGGATCGTACAAGAATTAGAGTGAAAACTTACCAGGATTGAGAGAAATCTGAGAAAAGGTGAGGAAGATGGCTGGTTCGGTCAGAGCTTTCCAAAAATGGAAAGTATGACAATGACAGCCCTATTTATAGGCTCCAAAAGAGGAAAGTGGCAGCCGATCGGCCAGGGGCTCCGATCGAGTGAGCTGCTCGATCGGCTGGCAAGATGCTAGCCGATCGGCTGGCCTGCTCGATCCGGTTGCCTCCTGTTCGATCCGCGACACACTTTGGGTATTTTGCGATGATTTTCGATGTTTCGATTTTGATGGACGATGATACGAATACGATAGGGTTCCTAGTCAAATTACTTTTAATCCCAACCACTATATCTAACATACAATCTTCTATAAGTCACGTTTCGATGTCGGTTTCGATTAAGTTCGATTGCTTTTTGAGTTTCGATTCGATTTTCGATCGCTTTGCTTGAATACCACACCAAACATAAAGTAAACATGCACAAGTAACACATAGGGCACACACACACGTATATCAATACCATAATTCGCATAATTCGAGTCTCGAGTTCGATTGATTGTTAGATCGGTTTGATTACTGATTAGGTTAACTTTATCGCATTGTTACTTCCTATCATTCACAGTCGTAGATCGGTTCGCGTTAAAATACATTTGATTACTTCGATTCTTGCTGATTACAACACTTACTCCACATAATACAACTAAAACACAAAAAATCGACTATCTACAGTCAAAGAAAGTCAAAGTTGACTTGGACTTTGACTTTGACTTTGACATTCGAAAACACGGGGTGTTACACATATACATGTGTTTTAGTTAGGTATATCTAGTGGTTGATGGTTTGATTATATTTGTCACTTTATGACGTAATATGTTGTTTGGATGGTATAAAGGGTGTTGATGTACATATAATAAAGTGAAATATTGGTAATAATATTATATTATGGATGATAAAAAGCAATGGTATTGTATTACGGATGGTACGAGATAATGGTAGTGTAGTATGGATGGTATGATAGATGAAAGGGAATGTGTATTCAAAGTGGTGTACTAAAACACGTTATAACATGTTCATATATATAGATGCACATGTGCATTTCTATTATTGTTAATGTAAAAAGTAGTGTATTATGAATGGTAGTGTAAATGAAAGTGCAATTGTCTGATATTTGTAATGAATTACAGAATTTGTCAAAGAAACAATACAAATACATATAAACTTAATATGGTAGTTATTAATATTAATTAACCAACATGGTAACTGATCCCTATTTTTTGTGAATCAATTTATTGATCCAATAATCAATAATTCAAATCCATTATTCAAACAAAAATGAATTTCACGATTTCCTTTTTCTTTCAATCGATTGGACAAGCATCATATTTCTTTAAAAAAAATTACACATCTAGTCATTTTATAATTTGCTTAACCACTTTTATACCATATATCCAGTTATTAAATTCTACATTTAACAGAAACAATATGATTTCTATCAATACACATATGTATAATTGGATGATACACAGATGTATAACACGGGTTCTAATATATGGTGTTTGAAATAAGCCAAGAGGACATAAGCCAATTATAACTCATTAGTATATGGTTAATACACCGATGTATAATTTCAGGGGTTCGAATATATATGTGTATACATACTTTACATGTGTCATGTTCCAACAAATGCTTATTATACATACAAAAAAATTGACCAAAAGTTACTTATACACATGTGTAATTTTTACACCTCGTCTAAACAATTATTTTTTTCAGCAATACACAAGTGCCTAATTAAATGATACACATGTGTATAACGACAGTTTCAATATACGGTGTCTGATGAAAGCCAAGAGGACAACCAAAGAATCAATAAAAAAACAAATGAGAAAGAAGATTACATATGAAGACCTAGAAACTTTGTGCGTTATGTGTATAAAAAGGATATACATATGTGTATAAAACATAAAGAACTAATAAATGGTTTATACACATATGTACTTGTGTTGAATACTCAAAGTACACATATTTATTATTCAAATTACATATGTACGCATGTGCATAAAACAGATATACGTATGTGTATAAAATAGTTTGTTGAATAGTAACTATGTATATTTTTAAATTAATAAATTAGTTAATTGGTGAGAGAAATGAAGAGAGAGAATGTACTTAAATATTTAATTGGAAAGAGAATTAGTTAACAATTTACCCTTATACCCTTTTCATTTATTTTCTACACATAAATAATTAGAAAATTGTCATTATTATTAATCTCAAGATCTCCTAAATCAATAGACAAGATTTGTTTATTTTGTTCACAAAAACAATAGGGTTCACTCTTGAACCCTACCATATATATATATGAGTATAAAGGTTGTGTTTTTGGAGGCTTGATTTGATCCATTGATTGAATAGGATGAGAGCAATTGAAAACCGTAGGATTATGATCCATGTGATGCCTAACAAAATGTTTTGATTGGTTCACTTTATTGGTGCTATTAACAACTTCACCCTCAAAAAATCAATTTAATGGTGCTATTAACAACTTCACCCTCAAAAAAATCAATGGTATGGTGCTTTGTAATCTATTTTTTTAGTGGTGTGTTTATTTATTAGTGTGGTAATCTTGTTATTTGGTGCTTTGTATTCTAAAACGCCACCAAAAATTGAATTTGACACAAAAAAAATGGTTTTGTTCTAGTGTAAGAGTTGAACTAAATCTTGCTAGCAAAATTAACTGCAAAAGAAATGTCAGGTCTTGTACAATAAGTAAGATACATGAGAGCCCCAATTGCACTAAGGTGTGGTACTTCTCAACCAAGGGTTTTTCCATTATCTTCACAAGGATGGAATGGATCTTTATCAATATTTAGTGATCTAACAACCATTAGGGTGCTTAAAGGGTTTGCCATGTCCATATTGAAACGTTTTAAAAGCTTTTCAGTATAGTTTGATTGATGTACAAGTATTCCGTGTAAGAATAAATATAATAGTATATTTATTTAACATATGACCATTATAATCATTTATATAATATTAGATCAAGATATTAAATTATATCTTCTTATATATTAGTTAGTAATTGTAGATGTATCATATTACTCGTATTAACTAATAAAGGGTTTCCCTTTGCGTATAGAAATTATTAGAGAGATAAAGGGTTACACACATTCATTAACCTCATAATCATTCTTTTTGTCCTTCTTCCCTCTCTCCTAAGACGAGTTCATCAACAACTCATAATCACCATCAGAACTGTACACCTTAAACGGGAACTTGACCAAGCTGACAATTATGTCGTCTACATCTATTTTTGTTGCAGTTGTCGGCTTAACAGGTACACTTTTACATGTTTTCTATTACATACATACATAACTGATCAACATTCTATTTTTGATATGTTCAATTTGTAAATCAAGACAATATTTGGTCTTTCTAAGGTCTTTCATTTCAAATTCTTTTTCAAAAGAATAAATACTTCATGAATTTCTTCATGTGTCCCAATTATATTCAGACCATCAACATATACAACTATGATCACATATCCTGATGTTGTCCTTTTAATAAAAATGCATAGACAAATTAGGTTATTTGTATAACCTTTACTTCTCAAATAATCATTCAGTCTATTAACCACATCCTCCCAGATTGTTTCAAACGATATAAAGATCTTTGTAATCTGATTGAACACATTTCTTTAGGTTTTAAATTTAATGCCTTTGAGATTTTAAATCCTTTTGGGATCTTCATATAGAAGTCGTTATCCCAAGTCAGTTTAGGTCTACCTCTTCCTCTCCTCCCCTCCACAGTGAGATTTTCCACTACTCTAACTGGTACCAGCGTTTTCCTTCGCTTCACATGCCCAAACCATCTCAATCTCCCCTCCTTAATCTTATCCGATATACTAGCCACTCCTAATCTTTCCCTAAAAACCACATTTCTTATTCGATCTAACCTCGTGTTTCCACACATCCACCTCAGCATCCTTATCTCTGCTACCTCCATTTTGCGCGCTTGTGTCTTCTTGATAGCCCAACAGTCTGTTCCATATAGCATAGCGGGCCTAATTGCTACCCTGTAAAATTTCCCTTTTAGTTTAGTTGGGAACCTCCTATCGCACAATACCCCTCTAGTTGCCCTCCATCTACACCAGCCAGCCTGTATGCGATGGGTTACATCACTATGTCACCATCTCATTGTACAAATGACCCCAGATACTTAAATTTAGTTACATGCGGGACCAATTGATCCTCAATGGTGATTTGGGTGTCATCGTCATCGTGTAGACCACTGAAATCACAGTGTAGATACTCAGTCTTAGATTGACTAATTCTTAGGCCCTTACCCTCTAAAGCTACTCGCCACTCCTCTACCCTCTCGTTCAAGCACTTTTTAGTCTCTACAATCAACACAACATCGTCTGCAAAAAGTTGCACCACGAAACTGTCTCCTGGATCAACTTGGACAACTTATCCAAGACAACCGCAAAAAGAAAAGGGCTCACCGCAGACCTTTTAGATTCCTACCTCCACCGGAAAGAAGTTTGTATCCCCTATAGGCGCGCGAACACTAGTCTTCGTTCTATCGTATGTATCCTTAATTATGTCTATATACTTCTCAGGTAGCCCTCGACCTTCCAAAGTATCCCAAATCAGTTGACGTGGGACAGTGTCATATGCCTTTTCAAGGTCGATAAACACCATATGTAAATCTTGCTTCTTCGCTCTATATTTTTTCATCAATCTTCTTAGAATATGTATCGCCTCTGTAGTTGACCTCCCTTTCATGAATCTAAATTGGTTTACTGAAACCTGAGTTTCTCTTCTAATTCTAGTTTCAATTACCCTCTCCTAGAGCTTCATAGTGTGACTTAGCAGTTTGATTCCTCTGTAGTTACCACAACATTGGCCATCTTTTTTATTCTTGTATAAAGGCACCATGACACTACTCATCCATCAATCTGGCATTTTTCCAGTCTTGAAAATAAGATTGAACAAAAATGTTAACCATCGGACTCATTAAAAGTTGTAGAAAATCAACAAAAAAAAGTTGTACGATACTGTTCCAGTCTTGAACGAAAAAAAACGAAATCATTAAAAGTTGAAGAAAATCAACAAAAAATGTTGTACGATACCATTGTTGTTTGTACGGTACCCACAATCAAGGATGAGCAAATAGTACCGGGTAGCAGCACCGAATTTCCTGAACTAAAAGATTTTCAATATCAATTCGGTACCGACTTTTGGCGTTTTCTGTACTAGGCTGGTGCCGGTATTTACCTTTATGTACCGATACCGAACAGGACCGTACCGATATTTTCAATACTAGTACCGGTTGACACCAAGCTTGTCGCAACCCGTGATATAAAAAAATCATTAAAGTTAATAAAAGTATGAAAATATATATTTAACTTAAAAGTAAAGAAAGTAATTAACATTAAAATGATAAAATCATAAAAAAACTATATATTATTATAATATTAAAATTACTATTCATTAGCTTCTACATATACACGCAAATATTTAATACAAAATCATGGTTTTGAATTTCTTATTATCTAAAAAGCTAAATTGTCAAAACCGAACGTTAAATTGTAAATTCATGAAAACCAAGTTGTTCAGTTTGTCTTTTCCAAAAGCATTATTAACGGTTAATAAATCAATAAACATGTTATGTTTTCAACAACATATTTATATAAACAATTACCACGAGAAAAGAGGAAAAAAGAACCAATAGGAGGATGCCATATGAGTCAGATTACTATTCCTAAAGTTTAGTATTTAATAAAACTACTAGCGGTAAGACCCGTGTGCAAACACGGGTCGTTTCTTAGAAACCATGCATAGCACATATTGACAGAGAGTAAAAAAATAATTAGTGCAGACTTATAAAATTGATATACACTAATGGTCAAATAGGTTTATTCAATAGCAATTCCATTATGTTGATAGCAAACCACTGTTGTCTATTAACTGTTAAAAACTTCTGTTGCTTTCCAACAGACTTTCCTTAAAGCTGTCATCCATTATCTCCAACAGAACTTGCCAGATGGATAGATAGTAAGTATCAGATGTTAGAAAACCATGCATAACACATATTGATAGAATGTATAGATATGTGTATTTGTACCAAAACGTGTTATCTATTATAACTAAAAGACAACTATAAATATGCATCATCAGTTAATATAGAAAATACATATGAGTATTTCCATTGTCCTATCCACAAAAAAAAGTATCACCCACCCATTGACAATTAAAGACGTTTATAGACATACCTACATATAGAACATGTCTAAGAAGCAAAATTAGTACCACCGACGAACCAAATGTACAATCACAAACAATCATGACATGAAACTAAGAGGACTTAATCTTTGTCACGGTATGCACAACTTTTTTTAACTTCAGCAATTGAGTAGACTTGTGAAACTCTAACGAAAGTTCATCACCAAAAGCAATAATGAAAGATCTCAGATAAGAAGATCATCCAACAACAGCGTAGTTGAATCCAGTATTGGTTTTTTGAGATGTTGTAAAC
The DNA here is from genome assembly GCF_002127325.2 of Helianthus annuus. Taxonomy (NCBI): domain Eukaryota; kingdom Viridiplantae; phylum Streptophyta; class Magnoliopsida; order Asterales; family Asteraceae; genus Helianthus; species Helianthus annuus. The sequence continues at coordinate 121,085,711 of NC_035437.2, forward strand.
AGTTCCTTAACTTCACATTTGACATTCTGGATCTTGATAGGCTTAGGATTATTAGTATGCAGATCCAATGCAGAAGATACATCTGATGGCAGATGCTAAAAAACAGAAAATTGAATAGTGAATTTTATAAAATATTGATATATAACTGAAATTGTTGAAATAATGAAATAAAGCAACGACTGCAAAAGCTTACAAGTCTATCTTCAACATGTATGGTGAAGTGTAATACTGATTCTGAAGTGGATGATACTAAACGAACCTTTCGAACTTTACACAGTCCATCAACAGCTTGGTTATCCTCTACAATTGTCTTGCCACGAAGTTTGTGCATCTTATCCACCTAAGTAAACTAATTTAGAATATAGCAACTCTAAATTCTTGAAATTTTATAACTTTCTTTATCAACACAAACTATCTTCTCAACTCAGCTTTGAAGTTTAAGACTCAATCATACAGAAGAATATCAATATATTGAGACAATGATAAAATAGGAAGTATAAAACTAATAAACGCTTACATTAGATACAACACTTGAAGAGGCAGAAATGTCATGAACAGGAAAATCTTTAGACTGTAGTTGAGGATCGTTAACATCATCAGCTATTTTTACAGAATGATCTTCAGGCTACAACAAAAGTTTAAAAAAAACTTCTTATACTTATTATACAATAAAATATATGCGTAGAAAATTATAAATTTATAGCATTTTTAACATCTGACTCGTCAACCAGACGCGCAATCTTTGAATCAAATAGCCCATCATCAGCAAACTATCTTTATAAGAAGGATCATATATAAGAAACCATATTTTAAATCATAATAATATATAGAGGCCAGTTAACGTACAATAGGGCTTATCGTACATTACGTACGCGATAACCCCAGCCGTCAGATCTTCATCTCCCATGCGATTTCATAACTCCATGCAAACTGTACGAACTGTGCGAATTCAATCTTCCACATGCGATTTTGTCCATCTACACACCCCATGCCATTTTTCACATCACCCCATGCTAACCATTTCTTCACATGCGATATTCAATCTTCCACATGCGATTCTACACACCCCATGCCATTTTTCACATTACCCCATGCTAGCCATTTTTTCACATGCGATATTCAATCTTCCACATGCGATTCTACACACCCCATGCCATTTTTCACATTACCCCATGCTAGCCATTTTTTCACATGCGATATTCAATCTTCCACATGCAATTTTGTCCATCTACACACCCCATGCCATTTTTCACATTACCCCATGCTAACCATTTTTTCACATGCGATTTCATTTGCATGGGATTTCAAACATGCGATTTCATTGCATTTTCAAGCCATGCGATTTCATTTGCCTTTATATAACATGCGAAGCTTGAATGCGCACCAGATCCGCACCAGATCGAACGGCTGGGATGATCGCGTACGTATCGTACGATAAGCCGTAATGTATTTTACACTTTTCCATAATATATAAATATTACATGTGTATATATACATTAAAAATATCCTCAAAACTCGTAAACTGCTTAGAATTACCAACCGAAGCTCTAGTATCCTCGTCATCCAAAGCAACTTCCCCGAAATCCAGAAGTTGTTTGTGTTTAGCCTACAAAATGAGATTTCAAAAGTTATCAGCATAATATAATAAAAGTTACTTATCACCGTCATGTTATCAAACAATGTATTTTATCATCAAAATTTTATACCGCAGCCATTAAATCAAACCCATCATCTCCATAAACTGAATCATCCAAAACAACTACATCAGCTTTCTTGAACGAAACCTCAGTTCCAATCTCGGAATGGAAAACGGAAAGCTCAAACATTTTTGATGCAATCATGGTGAAAACCAACCAAGATTCAACTGCTATGGGAACTTCTTCAATCAATTTTAACCATCCATCAGTAAATCCGCATCCATCAGTCCATCCTTTCATCATCACATTCCAAAACCTTTCGCCGACATAGATAGTTGCCTTCCCATACTCGTAATTTTTACCATAGAATTGTTTCCAAAATTTGTCAGCAATTAGCTACAGAAGAAGCAAAGGAATATTTAGCGCAAACTTACAAATTTGATATGAACTAATGAGCAACAGAAGTTACAATGGATTAGTCAACAAAAGTTAAAATGAGAATTACTCAACAGGGTTAGTCAACAGTAGTTACAGTATTTACACACAACCTAACCACTTGTGACACCCCAGGAAAACCAGTAAACGATACAACTTAACTAGCTTCCTCAGTAACCGCATGCTAAATTTCGGGACGAAATTTCTTTCAAGTTGGGGATAATGTGACAACTCGAGTTTCCGAGATTCCACTTTCGCATTTATTGCACGTTAACTGTTTGTCTAGTTGCTTACTTACACAATTTGTTGCTTTGTAACTGTAAACGTTGTGATTTGATAAAGTGTATTGTGATTGTTGCATGGTTATGTGTTATGTTACGAATGATTTGACAAATACATGAACTTGGTGATGAAACTGTAAATTATATTGTGATGGGTGTGTTTTATGTAAAAGATGATACTTAGGGGTGAGTATAGTAGTTAGTGAAATCTTAATAACTCTTAACCCTAACCTCCCTCACAATCACCTCACAATCATCATACGTACCTTCAAGATTCCTCTACAATCCTCTCCTACAATCATCTTCTTCATCATTGGCACAAGCTCTCAATCATCACTCTTGATCCCTCTCTTCATCTAGAATCAATCTAAGGTAAAAGTTTAATGATTATTTGTTGTTAATCCTTGATTATGTGATTCATGCAAAACCCTAGTTCTACATATAATGGTTCTGTGTTTATTGATCAATTCTGATTATTGTGAAATGATTATGATTAGTTGTGTAATCACTTGCCTGACAATTAGATGCATGATATGCTAGAATTGTTTGATTGTTAATTAGATTACAACAATGGCAACGTCTGGGATTAGGCTTTTTGATCGTAGTCTGGCAAACGTAACTGTTCCATTGATAAACTGTGATTTTGTTTTGAATACTCCATGAGTTTTAGTCCGAAGAATTGTGTCAGGGTTTTGTGAAGTCACAAAGTCCGAGTATTAGTGGAATGCTTAGTCCGAACTTCTGATTGAATGCTTGATCTGAGTTTTGTGAACGAATCATGATCTGAGTTTTATAAGCATGAGCATGGTCCGAATTTCACATATATAGTCCGAATTATGTATTGAATCATGGTCTGAGTTTTATTTGTAATGCATAAGGTCCGAATTCTTTTATGAATGATTAACATGGTCCGAGTTTTTAAAGGGGGTGTTGGTCCGAGTTTTTATAAGGAATGTTTGTCTGAGTTTTATGCTTATATGCCTTGTCCGAATTTTATTAAAGAATGAATGATTGGTCCGAACTTATGAAGGGAAAGTTAGGTCCGACCTTTATGAGTGAAGTAAGAGGTCCGAACTTTATAAGAGATACAAGGTCCGACTTTTGTGAATGCTTGTTGATCCGAACTTTGTTAAAGCTATATGGTCCGAGTTTTGTGAATGTTATTGTGGTCCGAGTTTGTTAATTCAGTTAAGCATGCCAACTCTGTGAAGTTAAGTTGATTAATTCTGTTAATCAATTAACTCTGTTAACTCTATTTATTTAATTAGCTTATTAGTTCTGTTAGATGCTAACTCTGTTAAATGTGTTATTGGATGATTATATTGGAATAAACTGCAATAGACAACGATGTGGTACATGAATGGCATGAGATTGATTAACTGCTTATGCGGTACATGAGGTTATCTGCCAAGCACTTTGTGACATAGTTTGCATGTGAAATTTGACCAACATGAACTGACTGTGTGTAAATGCATTACCTTAGGCCTTGATTGATTGATTGATTGATTGATTTCGAGCACATAGTTAGCATACCGAGCAAACAAAGGTGAGTTCACACTCTTACCTAGGCATGGGATTCCCGGGGTTTGGGAATGGGATTGAAGGGATGAGATTGAATGGATACTTGTACTTACATCGTTACTAGACTATCTACCATCGTCCTCGGATGCGCAGGATACATACGTAAAACCTACGTATACTTGTACTCATCACTATCCTCAGGTTGCGAAGGACACTTACGTAAAACCTACGTAAATTTATACTCACTACTGCCTCGGATTGTGACAGGCACTTACGTAAAACCTACGTAAACCCCGGCGTACCACTGTCCTCGGTTTGTGAAGGACACTTACGTAAAACCTACGTAAACCTTGTACGTACTATTGTTCTCGGGTTAAGAAGAACACTTATGATTACAAATAGTCTAGTGTATATGCAACTATGGGAAGCCACCACTAATAGAACATACTATCGGCCTAGTAGAGCCACACGTTATGAAACATACCTACTATTACGAACTTACTTACTGTGAACTCGCTCAACTAGTTGTTGACTCTCTGTTACATGCCTTGCAGGTCGTTAGGTATACATGGAGCTTGCACTGGGAGGCGCGGTCGTTGTGGACAAGGATCGTGAATGCTTTGATTAAACATTATGACATTACATACTTTATTTATGTTGGGCTTTTACGCATATGCTTCCGCTAAACATTGATATTACACTTACGTTTTGAACACCTTTCATATTGGTTTAGTTGAATTACAAACACTTTTAATTATTACTTGCATGTTCAATATGATTGGTGGCTTGATCCTGGTCAGTCACGCTCCCAAGCGGTGTTACTCCGCGGGTGGATTTTGGGGGTGTGACAGATTGGTATCAGAGCCATTGGTTATAGAGAACTTGGTTTTAATATGGGGAAAACGTTTTTTATTAAAACCAGACTATAACCAGTACAGTGCTCAACGATCCACAACGACGCCTCGCTCCACGTGCAGACTCAACATCCTAGGTAATATGGTTTATGTTTATTGCCTACATACTAGAATTGCATAGAACTTTGCTTGTGGTATGCTTAGATTACATTGCCTACTATTCGTTATTGCTTGAGAACACTTGTGTGCTTACTCTCTTCTATCATCGCACTATTCGCGAACCTCTCTCACTTATGTTATATTTGCTATGAAGATCATGGCCGGACGTATTAACTTGACTCAAGCCCAATTGACGGCTCTCATCAACGAACAAGTTGATGTGGTACTTGCAGCCGCACAAGCAGGAGGTATACCCTGCAGTCGTAACTCACACTAGGATCTTTAGATCCTACATTCCTAAACCAACTCTTGTGTTTAACCTTGTCCTGTTCTTATATACACAACAGGTCAACACGCTCAGCCACCTGTTTGCACTTTCAAGAATTTCATGGACTGTCGTCCAAGCACGTTCAGTGGCACGGAGGGAGCAGTGGGACTCCTCCATTGGTTTGAAAAGCTCGAGTCTGTGTTTGAAATGTGTGAATGCCCTGAGGCTCGCTGGGTGAAGTACGCCACTGGCACACTGGAAGGAATCGCGCTGACTTGGTAGAATGTGCAAGTCCAGTTTTTAGGATTGGCAGCTGCTAACGCCACTCCTTGGAATGATTTCAAGGAGCTGATTAAACGGGAATACTGCACACGCGACGACATCCACAAGTTAGAAGTGGAGTTCTTTCATTTGAAGATGACTGGGTCGGAAATTGAGGCATACACTAAAAGGTCAAACGAGCTGGCCGTTCTGTGTCCAACTATGGTGGACCCTCCTATCAGACGCATTGAGTTGTATCTCAAGGGGTTGGCACCAGAAATTCAAAGCCACGTGACATTGGCCAACCTTGCTAACATCCAGGATATTCAGCGCCTTGTTCATCGCCTCACGGATCAGGCAGTGGAACAAGACAGGCTGCCTAAGCGCATCAGCGCTACTGCTACCGTTACCACTTCTGCTACTCCTGCTACCCCCAATGACAATAAGAGAAAATGGGAGGGGGATTCCAGCAAAGGTTCAGCTTCAGTTCAGTCTCAGGTGCAGCAGCGAAAGACTGACAACTATCAGAGCCCTAGTCAGCAATCTTCGGGCAGTCACAGGCAGGGTGGTTATCGAGGGAACCTCCCAAGGTGTAACAATTGTAACAAACACCACAGTGGCCAGTGCAACAACGGTCGTTGCCAGAGGTGTCTCAAGATGGGTCATGAGGGCAAGGATTGTAGGAGCCCGCGGCCTGCGAATCAGAATCAGCAACAGCAGCAAACACCACAGAATCAGCGACAGGGCAACAAGGGATGTTTTCATTGTGGCGCTGAAGGTCACTTCAAAAGACACTGCCCTCAGTTAAATCGAAACCAGAACAACAACAACAACAACAACAATAATAACCAAGGCAACGGAAACAACAACGGTGGGAACAACAACGGCAACGAAGCAAGGGGACGTGCATTTGTGCTAGGGCAGGGTGATGCCAGGAATGACCCCAACATAGTTATGGGTTAGTTTCTTCTTGACGACTTTTATGTTACTGTATTGTTTGATTCGGGTGCGGATACAAGTTATGTGTCTTTGAAAGTTAGCCAAATGTTAAAACGTGCACCAACTCCCTTAAACACCAAACATGTCGTAGAGTTAGCTAACGGTAAAAGTCTAGAGGCGACACACATAGTTCAGGGTTGTAATCTTATCCTCGCTGGTCAGACTTTCTCCATCGACCTCATTCCTATAGTTCTGGGTAGTTTCGACATCGTCGTTGGTATGGACTGGTTATCCAAGCAGCAAGCAGAGATCCTATGTAAGGAGAAGATCATTCGTATTCCCCATTCTGGTAAAGAACCTCTCAAAGTTCAAGGTGACAAGAGTGGTGCTGTGGTTGGCATCATCTCCTTCCTGAAGGCTCAGAAATGTTTACGAAAGGGTCACACTGCCATTTTGGCACTTTTTACTGATGCATCAACGAAAGAGAAAAGAATAGAGGATATCCCAGTTGTAAACGAATTTCCTCAAGTGTTTCCTGAAGATTTACCTGGTCTACCGCCTCATCGCCAGGTCGAATTCCAGATTGAACTAGCTCCTGGAGCAGCACACATAGCTCGCGCACCGTATCGTTTAGCTCCAACTGAATTGGAAGAACTATCAAAGCAACTACAAGAGCTCTTGGATAAGGGCTTTATTCGTCCTAGCTCTTCGCCTTGGGGAGCCCTAGTGTTATTCGTGAAAAAGAAGGACGGTACCTTCAGGATGTGCATAGATTACCGCGAACTGAACAAAGTGACAGTGAAGAATCGCTATCCTCTTCCACGTATTGATGACTTATTCGATCAGTTGCAAGGGTCGAGCTACTACTTCAAGATTGATCTAAGGTCAGGTTACCATCAGCTGAGAGTCCGGGATGAGGTCGTCTCTAAGACAGCATTCAGAACTCGCTACGGCCACTACGAGTTTCTAGTCATGCCATTCGGGCTAACGAACGCACCGGCAGTCTTCATGGATCTTATGAACAGAGTGTGCAAGCCTTATTTAGACAAGTTTGTGATTGTTTTCATCGACGACATTCTGATCTACTCCAAGAGTCAGGAGGAGCACGAGCAGCACTTACGACTTATCTTGGAACTTCTTCGGAAGGAACAATTATACGCCAATTTTTCAAAATGCGATTTCTGGCTTCGTGAAGTTCACTTTCTAGGCCATGTGGTAAACAAAGATGGGATTCACGTTGATCCATCCAAGGTAGATTCGATCAGGAACTAGCCTGCACCGCGTACACCAACGGAAATATGCCAATTCTTGGGTTTGGCGGGCTATTACAGACGGTTCATTAAAGACTTCTCCAAGATTGCACGGCCGCTTACACTACTGACACAGAAGGGTGTCACCTATCGCTGGGGTAATCCCTAGGAAACCGCTTTTCAGCACTTAAAGGATAGGCTCTGCAGTGCACCTATTCTCTCATTGCCAGAGGGCACAGATGATTTTGTGGTCTATTGCGACGCGTCGATTCAGGGTCTTGGTTGCGTATTGATGCAAAGGGATAAAGTCATTGCCTACGCTTCACGGCAACTTAAAGTTCATGAACGGAACTACACTACACACGATTTAGAGTTGGGAGCTGTTGTTTTCACGCTTAAGATATGGCGACACTACCTGTACGGTACCAAGTGCACTATCTACACCGATCACAGGAGTCTCGAGCATATTTTCAAGCAGAAGGAATTGAACATGCGGCAACGTCGATGGGTTGAACTACTGAACGATTATGAATGTGCCATGAAGTACCATCCAGGCAAAGCCAATGTTGTGGCTGATGCTCTCAGTCGAAAAGATACTACACCTAGGCGTGTACGAGCCTTGCAACTCACAATCCAGTCTAGTCTTCCTGCACAGATACGAGATGCTCAGGTGGAAGCATTGAAACCAGAAAACGTCAGGGCTGAAGCCCTACGTGGCTCAAGGCAACGACTAGAACAAAGGGAAGACGGCGCCTACTATGTAACAGGACGCATTTGGGTTCCACATTATGGCAACTTACAAGAACTTGTAATGTATGAAGCACACAAATCTCGTTACTCGGTACATCCTGGTTCGGATAAGACGTACCACGATCTTAAAACTACGTACTGGTGGCCTAGCATGAAGGCCCACATAGCGACTTACGTCGGCAAGTGTTTGACCTGTGCGAGGGTCAAGACGGAGTACCAGAAACCCTCAGGCCTACTTCAGCAACCCAAGATACCACAGTGGAAATGGGAAGAAATTTCCATGGATTTTGTTAGTGGCCTGCCTAGATCCCAGCGTGGGAATGATACTATTTGGGTGATCGTGGATCGACTCACTAAGTCTGCTCATTTCTTGGCTATCAAAGAAACGGATAAGTTCTCTACCTTAGCAGACGTCTACTTGAAAGAAGTTGTTTCGAGGCACGGAGTGCCAACCTCTATTATCTCGGATCGTGATGCACGATTCACTTCAGAACTATGGCAAGCAATGCACAAAGCTTTTGGCTCACGGCTAGACATGAGCACAGCATATCACCCTCAGACGGATGGGCAGTCAGAGCGCACGATTCAAACCCTAGAAGACATGCTTCGGGCATGTGTTATTGATTTCGGCAACAGCTGGGAAAAGCATCTCCCTTTAGTGGAGTTTTCATACAACAACAGTTACCACACCAGCATACAAGCCGCTCCATTCGAGGCATTGTACGGACGTAAATGTCGGTCACCTCTTGTTAGGCAGAGGTGGGGGATAGTCAGATCACAGGTCCCGAAATGGTAGTTGATGCTACTGAACGGATTGCACAGATACGACAACGCATGGCGGCAGCTCGCGACTGTCAGAAAAGTTACGCTGATAAGCGCAGGAAACCGCTCGAGTTCCCAGTTGGGGATCGAGTGCTACTCAAAGTCTCACCCTGGAAGGGTGTGGTTCGTTTTGGTAAACGGGGAAAACTTAATCCGCGGTATGTCGGACCATTCGAAATCATCGAGAAAATAGGCAAAGTGGCCTACAAACTGAATCTACCAGCAGAACTCGGTGCAGTTCACAATGTTTTCCACGTGTCGAATCTGAAGAAGTGTCTGTCAGATGAGACCCTCATAGTTCCTTTGAAGGAGCTCACTATCGACGAGCAGTTGCGATTCGTCGAGGAACCAGAAGAAATCACGGACCGGGATGTTAAGGTCCTCAAGCACACTAGAATACCTCTTGTACGAGTTTGTTGGAACTCCCCTCGTGGCCCAGAGTATACCTGGGAACGAGAAGACCAAATGGAACTCAAATATCCCCAGTTATTTCAGAACAATGCAACTACTACTGAGGCCGAAGCTACTACAGAATTTCGGGACGAAATTCCAAATCAACGGGGGGATGATGTGACACCCTAGGAAAACCAGTAAACGATACAACTTAACTAGCTTCCTCAGTAACCGCATGCTAAATTTAGGGACGAAATTTCTTTCAAGTTGGGGATAATGTGACAACTCGAGTTTCCGAGATTCCACTTTCGCATTTATTGCACGTTAACTGTTTGTCTAGTTGCTTACTTACACAATTTGTTGCTTTGTAACTGTAGACGTTGTGATTTGATAAAGTGTATTGTGATTGTTGCATGGTTATGTGTTATGTTACGAATGATTTGATAAATACATGAACTTGGTGATGAAACTGTAAATTATATTGTGATGGGTGTGTTTTATGTAAAAGATGATACTTAGGGGTGAGTAGAGTAGTTAGTGAAATCTTAATAACTCTTAACCCTAACCTCCCTCACAATCACCTCACAATCATCATACGTACCTTCAAGATTCCTCAACAATCCTCTCCTACAATCATCTTCTTCATCATTGGCACAAGCTCTCAATCATCACTCTTGATCCCTCTCTTCATCTAGAATCAATCCAAGGTAAATGTTTAATGATTATTTGTTGTTAATCCTTGATTATGTGATTCATGCAAAACCCTAGTTCTACATATAATGGTTCTGTGTTTATTGATCAATTCTGATTATTGTGAAATGATTATGATTATTTGTGTAATCACTTGTCTGACAATTAGATGCATGATATGCTAGAATTGTTTGATTGTTAATTAGATTACAACACTGGCAATGTCTGGGATTAGGGTTTTTGATCGTAATCTGGCAAACGTAACTGTTCCATTGATAAACTGTGATTTGGTTTTGAATACTGCATGAGTTTTAGTCCGAAGAATTGTGTCAGGGTTTTGTGAAGTCACAAACTCCGAGTATTAGTGGAATGCTTAGTCCGAACTTCTGATTGAATGCTTGATCTGAGTTTTGTGAACGAATCATGATCTGAGTTTTATAAGCATGAGCATGGTCCGAATTTCACATATATAGTCCGAATTATGTATTGAATCATGGTCTGAGTTTTATTTGTAATGCATAAGGTCCGAATTCTTTTATGAATGATTAACATGGTCCGAGTTTTTAAAGGGGGTGTTGGTCCGAGTTTTTATAAGGAATGTTTGTCTGAGTTTTATGCTTATATGCCTTGTCCGAATTTTATTAAAGAATGAATGATTGGTCCGAACTTGTGAAGGGAAAGTTAGGTCCGACCTTTATGAGTGAAGTAAGAGGTCCGAACTTTATAAGAGATACAAGGTCCGACTTTTGTGAATGCTTGTTGACCCGAACTTTGTTAAAGCTATATGGTCCGAGTTTTGTGAATGTTATTGTGGTCCGAATTTGTTAATTCAGTTAAGCATGCCAACTCTGTGAAGTTAAGTTGATTAATTCTGTTAATCAATTAACTCTGTTAACTCTATTTATTCAATTAGCTTATTAGTTCTGTTAGATGCTAACTCTGTTAAATGTGTTATTGGATGATTATATTGGAATAAACTGCAATAGACAACGATGTGGTACATGAATGGCATGAGATTGATTAACTGCTTATGCGGTACATGAGGTTATCTGCCAAGCACTTTGTGACATAGTTTGCATGTGAAATTTGACCAACATGAACTGACTGTGTGTAAATGCATTACCTTAGGCCTTGATTGATTGATTGATTTATTTCTTTCGAGCACATAGTTAGCATACCGAGCAAACCAAGGTGAGTTCACACTCTTACCTAGGCATGGGATTCCCGGGGTTTGGGAATGGGATTGAAGGGATGAGATTGAATGGATACTTGTACTTACATCGTTACTAGACTATCTACCATCGTCCTCGGATGCGCAGGATACATACGTAAAACCTACGTATACTTGTACTCATCACTATCCTCAGGTTGCGAAGGACACTTACGTAAAACCTACGTAAATTTATACTCACTACTGCCTCGGATTGTGACAGGCACTTACGTAAAACCTACGTAAACCCCGGCGTACCACTGTCCTCGGTTTGTGAAGGACACTTACGTAAAACCTACGTAAACCTTGTACGTACTACTGTTCTCGGGTTAAGAAGAACACTTATGATTACAAATAGTCTAGTGTATATGCAACTATGGGAAGCCCCCACTAATAGAACATACTATCGGCCTAGTAGAGCCACACGTTATGAAACATACCTACTATTACGAACTTACTTACTGTGAACTCGCTCAACTAGTTGTTGACTCTCTGTTACATGCCTTGCAGGTCGTTAGGTATACATGGAGCTTGCACTGGGAGGCGCGGTCGTTGTGGACAAGGATCGTGAATGCTTTGATTAAACATTATGACATTACATACTTTATTTATGTTGGGCTTTTACGCTTATGCTTCCGCTAAACATTGATATTACACTTATGTTTTGAACACCTTTCATATTGGTTTGGTTGAATTACAAACACTTTTAATTATTACTTGCATGTTCAATATGATTGGTGGCTTGATCCTGGTCAGTCACGCTCCCAAGCGGTGTTACTCCGCGGGTGGATTTTGGGGGTGTGACACCACTGTATGGCTATCAACTATTACATACCTCTGTTGCTATCCAACAGAGGTTTCATAACAACTGTCATCCATTATGTCCAGCAGAGGTTGCAACGTGGACAGATCTTAAATATCAGATGTTAGTCAACCGAGGTTAAAAGACTTAGTCAATAGAAGTTAAAAAGGTTAGTCAACAGATGTTAAGATTATAAGGAAACAGACGTTAAAAGGGCAAACAGATGTTAGCAAGTTATTGAGCTAGCAGAAAATACTTAGAGTAAGTAACAAAATAATATATCGTTACTTACAGTTATGCCAACTTCAGGGCTAATATTTGCTGAAATGTAAGAGTTCTCATAGACTTTTTCTTTAAAACAAGAGACAACGAATGACAAACGTCCAATAGCTTTCACCAATACAGCATCTTTCGTTTTCAAACAACAATCTCTAACAAACTTTGTCCATCCATCCGTAAATATACAATGATCATCTCCCTTCCTTACTCGTACTAACCATGATTTGTCACCATCAAGTAACTCTACAATTCTCCCATACGGGACCTCCTTGCCACACAACAGAGTCTGAAAATCAAGTGGTATATTCTGCAACAGTAGTTAACAAACATCTTACATCAAAAATTAACGTAGAATCCTAATAGTAGAAGGAAAGTTAAAAAAACATACCAAAAATATAAAATCATCTTCATTAAGGAATTGTAAAAAGGATGGTGTTTGATTGGATAGATTCATATCTGCAATAAACAATCTAAACTTACAAGTTATAAAATTGAACAGCATCCAACAAAAGTCATAGACAAACAACATTATAAAATAGACATCACTAACATCCCTTAAAATAAATCAGCACTTAAAAAACAAAAGTACCAAATATTAACCGGACTATTTGTATAATCACACACTTAAAGTATTATAAAAACAAAGCACAAAACGAAAATCATCATCTCTCACAACAATTAAGAAAATGAGCATCAAACAAAAATTATGTGGTTGATTTATCAATCGTAATGTAGAAGACAACATCACGAAGTTGCATGCACAAATTGTGACAGAGAATGCTATCAGTAACTTCATTTAAGTTAATGCGGTACTTAATCAATAAAAATACACCGGATTACAGCAACTATTATTTGCTTCAAGAGAGAATATGAAACGCCGTCAGTGACAAACACATACTTCATAACATCAAATAATGATTAATCTAACATATATAATACAAACAATAAATTCAAAGAAACAATACTTGATTTTGTAGCGTGTAATCTATATTATGCAATAGAACCTTGCCGATTTTGATAAGAAAGTTATTTGAGAAAACTTCCAAATATGTTTTCTGGAGCTTATATTCAATAATGGAGATGAAAAATATATTAAATGGAGTTAATACAGATGTTACATTTACACTGGTTGGTTGAAATTAAATTTTGTAAAATTTATACTTTACCCCCTTTTACATTAAAACAGAGCAATTTTGCACAGCAATAACCACTGCTTGACTATAAATTTAAAATGTTAAATATGAAAAATTTATCTATTAATTTAATATATTTATATTTATATAATTAAAAATAGTTTTTAAATCCCGATATTAAAGATTATTATAAATTATAAGTTAAATAAATAAACAATTACAAGTTAATAGATAAATATCTTATTTTCAACAATCCCAATACAATCTCACCTCTTCTTCTCCAGCCAAAAAACTCTACAGTTTCTTCTTACTCAGACTTGACGATTAGAAGTTTAAAGTTTTAGATCAGGTATTTTTTTTTCTCTTGTGTATTTTACAGGTATGCTTTGACATGTTCCTTCCAGTTTCCTCATTTCAAATTATATAAACATCAAAATCATAATCTACTGATGTTAAAATAAATAAACTTATATGAACTTGTTTTCTTTATTTTATAATAAGATTTATATCAAACTATTTAGCTACATTTTGATTCATTCCATCTAAATAACAATCTGAAATATTATTGTTTCATAAATATTTGGTTGTAAATTTTACGAATGGTTTTAGAATTATTGTATGAACTGCCATGTAGTGTTGATACATTTGTTCTATCAATATTAATTTTGATAAAATATTCTGCAACCAGTTTATAGTACTCATATGTCTGATTTGTAAGTGAATATAGCCTTGTCTGCTGAAAAAAACTGAAGTTTGAAGTTGACACAAACATGGATATTTGAAAACTTTATTGCCATATAATACTTTTTTATTATACAAGAATAAAAATTTGATCTTACACAGTGTTAGATTCATATTGTTGGTTGTAGGGACCATATTGAAGTACACAGCATATAAGTTTGGTCCTACAGAGTGTTGGATATTTTTTTATACCTTAAATAGAATGATTTTCAGATACAATTGATTTTATGTTTTAGTATTTAACTGTTATTGTATTTTTTACTTTCAGATGGAGTTCATGATAATTATCAACGTCTCTAAATTGGCAGACCTAAATGAGGGATTGGTAAGCTATATTCTTAGAACAAATTAGCTCAAATCACAATTGTATGCTAAAAACTGTATTTATAAAATTAAAGATATATTAAATGTTGTTATTTTAGATACATAGGTACTTCCAAGGATAATGAGTAACCAATTACCAAGAAAGTGTGAAGTAATAAAGTTGGTTGATTATACGGGTTTTAAGTATAAGATTGCAGTACAGAGCATCGGTCATAAAAGTAAGAGGATAAACAGGCTAGAATGGACTCGGTTTGTTGAAACTTATAGAAATAACAACATAGACAAGTTGTGTTTAAAAAAATTGAAGGAAGCAAAATTTGAGATAAATGTTTTGAATAATGAGGGATTGGAGATTAGAAAAGATGGCTCGAACAGAGATTATGTTCATGGTTGCTTGATACAGGCTGAAGAAGAAACATGCAAGTAGGTTAAAAATTGCTATTTATTTTTATATATTGCCGGTGTATCTTTTGGACTGTTAGAAAAACTTCTAATTTATATTTTGTATCCTATATAAAATCTAATATGACATTTCTAAAATATATGAAAATTATAGCATTTACCACACGATTTGCTGAAGCTGTTGTCGCAAAGGAGATTAAAAATTGATAACTTGGTTGCCAAAGTACATGGACTAAAGCAGAGTAGTAAAGTTGATGTGCATTATGTTTTCTCTCCTGAAAACAAAAAGGGATTAGCTGCTGGTTTTATGGGACCAGGATGGACAACTTTTTGCTTTGAAAATGACATTGAGGAAAGCTGCCAACTGCTGTTTCAATGGATGGGAAGTACTCCTGAAGATGACTTTAACTTCACTGTGAAGGTTTTTAACAAAGTCGGGATTGCACTTCACGGGGAGACAAAACATCACTATAGCCATACCAATCACCAACACCGCAAAAGGCGTCCACATTGGATCTATCTGTTATTACTTAAAGTATATGATGTTTTGAATGAATAACTAAAGAAAGAATTTTCCTTTACAGGCAATACCGAGGAACTTTGTTCGAGAACACCAGCTAAATGATTACCGTAGAGTTGTGCTGTCATTTGGTCATGTGAAGTTTTTGGTACAGCTGGTTATTAGGAGAGATCCTAGAAGACCTGACGACGACAACCATCTAGTGATGCATACAAACTGGCAGCGTATCATGGATGAAACGGGAATATCTGTGGGGATAAAGTTGAGGTTTGAGATAGTCGAAGAAAAAAGTGTAAGAGGAGATAAAATACACTTTGAAGTTTGTTGACATGATCTTTGAACACCTTTTCAGCCTTTAATAATTTATGTTTGTTGACATGTTTGATGGACAAATTTCTTCTTTGGAAACTAACTTAAGAATGAAGTTATGTAGTCTTAGTATATACTTTCAAAACTTTGTGGTTTTACCTCTGCTGATGAAGCAAAATGTATGATGAACCTAAGTTCTGTTGTGCACCAACAGATATTACACAATTCAACAGAAGATCTATAATATAAGATCTTTAACAGATGATGATCAACAGCTCATAAGGTCTGTTGAAGCACGCTATAACAGTGCTTAGCCTTTAACAGATCTTTAACAATGCTTAGGGGTTAACAGATGTTAGCACGCTATAATAGTGCTTAGCCTCTAACAGATGTTAATTTATCTCAGACCCTAACAGTTTTCCGACTAACCAATTGATTAAATTTTCATTCATCAATCTAACAATAATATACAACCCTACTACTTATCCAGTCCATCAATAGCCAAACAAACTCTGCTGATGAACCAAAAGGTCTGTTAAGACAAAGACTGCTGAAGCAAAGGTCTGCTAAAGAGAACCTCTGCTGATGAAGTAAAATGTATGATGAACCTATATTCTGCTATTCACCAACAGATATTACACAATTCAACAGAAGATCTATAATATAAGATCTTTAACAGATGATAGTCAACAGCTCATAAGGTCTGTTGAAGCACGATATAACAGTGCTTAGCCTTTAACAGATCTTTTAACAGTGCTTAGGGGTTAACAGAAGTTTGCACACTATAACAACGCTTAGCCTCTAACAGATGTTAATGTATCTCAGACCCCAACAGTTTTCCGACTAACCAATTGATTAAATTTTCATTCATCAGTCTAACAATAATATACAACCCTACTCCTTATTCAGTCCATCAATATCACCAAAAATGTATATAATGTATAATAACAATATTATATAACAAACAAAAGGTTAACCTTACTTGATATTCAAACCGTAGACATTACATACCATATTCATCATCGTAGCCTTTACAAACCAAACTTTTAACCACAGTTTGTTAAAACAACAGTTAACAGACATAAATAAAAACCACAAGGATTCTTAAAAAATAAGTGGCTTCTACTTATCTCTCATAAGAATTGTTTTTTTCATAAGCATCTAATTGTTAACTTTAGTCAGCTTCTTCCGGGTTCTTCTCACATTAGTGGATAGCTCACCAACGTTGACAACATCAGCATCTTGAGCCATCCGCTTTCCATTCGGACTTGATCCAAAATCCTTTTCAACTTCAACGGCTGAAGAGTCGGTCGTAACAGAGACAACATCCTTGTAACAGATCACAGAACAACTATTGATCTCATTTAATAAAATAATGAACTCTTTTTAAACATACTAAAGATACTTTAAAAATAAATACTCACCCTTGAAGTTCGTTCAGCAGACACCTGGGAAGATTCTGAAATGTTAACATCTTTAACGTCAGCTACCTCTTGAGTAACCTAAAGGATCATAATATATGATATCATATAAAAAAGTATAGAATCCAGTGTTTAAAACTCAAAAGAAAAATAAATAGATTGAAAGAGTAATTTTATATGCTACCTCATCAGCATTTTCATCACCATGACCATCTCCACCAACCAACTCAGCAATTATTACTGGATCATCACATGTTTTTTGCACAGTATAAACACGATAGTCATTTTTAAGATTGAACTATGAAACATCAATCTTAAAAGCAGCATTCTTATCAACCAATCGAAATATCTCATGAGGGAATCCAGTATCATTGGCCTTAACCTGCCTCTCTCTTATGTCACTCGCCGCTAATCCAAGAAGCTTCTGAACATCTCTATCAAACATAATAAAAGAAACACTACCACTCTCATCCTGCACCCGCACTTGCACCTTGAACCTGAAATATACAAAACTAACTAAGTAAACTGCAAAACTATATTCAAATATCAGTCTTAGAATGTTACTTATATAAATATAACGCTAAATAATCATCATTGCTTCCTTTGTGGTGATCAATGTACATTCAGTATGACATTTGATACAAACCAAAGAAGTCGCAGGCAATCGAAGAATATCATCTGAAACATTTTCAACATTCTGGAAGTATTCACTTTTACCCATCACCTTCTTGAAACACTTACGACAGGCAGCATAAAACCAACCATACTCTTCTTGCACAATCTTAATTGTCGCAACCACAACACAAGACATTTCCTGTAAAAACACAAGACACTTCCTGTAAAAACATGCAAGTGACAAACCAAACAAATAACCAAACTATATAAAAAGATGTGAAACCTTTTCTATCTCACTAATCTCATCAACATGTTTCTTCACACCATCAGTTACAAATTCTTTATGCAATGGAAAAACACTCTGAGACGTTAGTATTGTTTGAGAAGTAGAACCACTCCCTTGTCCAAACTTCAATATAAGCCTTTTGAATACCACAAATGATTAGAATTAGTATACAAATAACATGAAACCAAGTATTTGACTTGAACATCTATATACAATAGAAATTACATTGACAAATTACCTCCTCCTTAGCTCATTAACTTCATCAATTTCTTCATTCAGAAAAGTTCGTGTTGCAAACTTATCACTTTGAACAGTATATTCACCTACATGGAAAAGTATATAGATATTTAATGTATACCTGTCTTTATATTGCCAGAAATAAAAAGTATAGTTATGATTTGCAGAAAGTAACAAAAATATTTTTCCATTCCTTACACTTTCCATGTTGTATAACAGCCATCACATGCTTATGAGGTGGGATTTTAGAAATGAAGTCCTTAATCTGCAGAGCATAATCATTCTACACAGTACATCGCAAAACCTTACCCCTACATGAAAGAATATTCATATGATGATATACTAAAGACTAATTTATGACCATTTCTTTACAAATCTCTAATATCAAAACAACATTGAATGAATAAAAATAGAAAATCAAAGGAAAATTATGACATTTATTAAAGTAGCAAATGAGCCATAAATTAAGTACCATATTCACTAAGAATAAACCGTAGACCTCATTTATTACCATGATTCAGCATTACATACAAACACTATAGATCTCATTTATTACCATTACAAAGATCCCACATTAAATACCAACATTCTTCATCTTATTTTTTAACATCATTAAATACAAACAATGACCAGTACATGATTTCACATATAAACAACAACTTACTCCAAGTCTTCAATATAGATTTATAGAAAGTATAGATTTGTTACAATTCAACAGAAGATCTATAATATAAGATCTTTAACAGATGATGATCAACAGCTCATAAGGTCTGTTGAAGCACGCTATAACAGTGCTTAGCCTTTAACAGATCTTTAACAATGCTTAGGGGTTAACAGATGTTAGCACGCTATAATAGTGCTTAGCCTCTAACAGATGTTAATGTATCTCAGACCCTAACAGTTTTCCGACTAACCAATTGATTAAATTTTCATTCATCAATCTAACAATAATATACAACCCTACTACTTATCCAGTCCATCAATAGCCAAACAAACTCTGCTGATGAACCAAAAGGTCTGTTAAGACAAAGACTGCTGAAGCAAAGGTCTGCTAAAGAGAACCTCTGCTGATGAAGTAAAATGTATGATGAACCTATGTTCTGCTATTCACCAACAGATATTACACAATTCAAAAGAAGATCTATAATATAAGATCTTTAACAGATGATAGTCAACAGCTCATAAGGTCTGTTGAAGCACGATATAACAGTGCTTAGCCTTTAACAGATCTTTTAACAGTTCTTAGGGGTTAACAGAAGTTTGCACGCTATAACAGTGCTTAGCCTCTAACAGATGTTAATGTATCTCAGACCCCAACAGTTTTCCGACTAACCAATTGATTAAATTTTCATTCATCAGTCTAACAATAATATACAACCCTACTACTTATTCAGTCCATCAATATCACCAAAAATGTATATAATGTATAATAACAATATTATATAACAAACAAAAGGTTAACCTTACTTGATATTCAAACCGTAGACATTACATACCATATTCATCATCGTAGCCTTTACAAACCAAACTTTTAACCACAGTTTGTTAAAACAACAGTTAACAGACATAAATAAAAACCACAAGGATTCTTAAAAAATAAGTGGCTTCTACTTATCTCTCATAAGAATTGTTTTTTTCATAAGCATCTAATTGTTAACTTTAGTCAGCTTCTTCCGGGTTCTTCTCACATTAGTGGATAGCTCACCAACGTTGACAACATCAGCATCTTGAGCCATCCGCTTTCCATTGGGACTTGATCCAAAATCCTTTTCAACTTCAACGGCTGAAGAGTCGGTCGTAACAGAGACAACATCCTTGCAACAGATCACAGAACAACTATTGATCTCATTTAATAAAATAATGAACTCTTTTTAAACATACTAAAGATACTTTAAAAATAAATACTCACCCTTGAAGTTCGTTCAGCAGACACCTGGGAAGATTCTGAAATGTTAACATCTTTAACGTCAGCTACCTCTTGAGTAACCTAAAGGATCATAATATATGATATCATATAAAAAAAGTATAGAATCCAGTGTTTAAAACTCAAAAGAAAAATAAATAGATTGAAAGAGTAATTTTATATGCTACCTCATCAGTATTTTCATCACCATTACCATCTCCACCAACCAACTCAGCAATTATTACTGGATCATCACATGTTTTTTGCACAGTATAAACACGATAGTCATATTTAAGATTGAACTATGAAACATCAATCTTAAAAGCAGCATTCTTATCAACCAATCGAAATATCTCATGAGGGAATTCAGTATCATTGGCCTTAACCTGCCTCTCTCTTATGTCATTCCCCGCTAATCCAAGAAGCTTCTGAACATCTCTATCAAACATAATAAAAGAAACACTACCACTCTCATCCCGCACTTGCACCTTGAACCTGAAATATACAAAACTAACTAAGTAAACTGCAAAACTATATTCAAATATCAGTCTTAGAATGTTACTTATATAAATATAACGCTAAATAATCATCATTGCTTCCTTTGTGGTGATCAATGTACATTCAGTATGACATTTGATACAAACCAAAGAAGTCGCAGGCAATCGAAGAATATCATCTGAAACATTTTCAACATTCTGCAAGTATTCACTTTTACCCATCACCTTCTTGAAACACTTACGACAGGCAGCATAAAACCAACCATACTCTTCTTGCACAATCTTAATTGTCGCAACCACAACACAAGACATTTCCTGTAAAAACACAAGACACTTCCTGTAAAAACATGCAAGTGACAAACCAAACAAATAACCAAACTATATAAAAAGATGTGAAACCTTTTCTATCTCACTAATCTCATCAACATGTTTCTTCACACCATCAGTTACAAATTCTTTATGCAATGGAAAAACACTCTGAGACGATAGTATTGTTTGAGAAGTAGAACCACTCCCTTGTCCAAACTTCAATATAAGCCTTTTGAATACCACAAATGATTAGAATTAGTATACAAATAACATGAAACCAAGTATTTGACTTGAACATCTATATACAATAGAAATTACATTGACAAATTACCTCCTCCTTAGCTCATTAACTTCATCAATTTCTTCATTCAGAAAAGTTCGTGTTGCAAACTTATCACTTTGAACAGTATATTCACCTACATGGAAAAGTATATAGATATTTAATGTATACCTGTCTTTATATTGCCAGAAATAAAAAGTATAGTTATGATTTGCAGAAAGTAACAAAAATATTTTTCCATTCCTTACACTTTCCATGTTGTATAACAGCCATCACATGCTTATGAGGTGGGATTTTAGAAATGAAGTCCTTAATCTGCAGAGCATAATCATTCTACACAGTACATCGCAAAACCTTACCCCTACATGAAAGAATATTCATATGATGATATACTAAAGACTAATTTATGACCATTTCTTTACAAATCTCTAATATCAAAACAACATTGAATGAATAAAAACAGAAAATCAAAGGAAAATTATGACATTTATTAAAGTAGCAAATGAGCCATAAATTAACTACCATATTCACTAAGAATAAACCGTAGACCTCATTTATTACCATGATTCAGCATTACATACAAACACTATAGATCTCATTTATTACCATTACAAAGATCCCACATTAAATACCAACATTCTTCATCTTATTTTTTAACATCATTAAATACAAACAATGACCAGTACATGATTTCACATATAAACAACAACTTACTCCAAGTCTTCAATATCAAAATTCATCTTCTTAGTCTCCTTTGGAGGTCGATCAAAGATTTCAAGATCTCCACAACAAATCACATATCCAACAACATCTATATGATCACATTATACAAGAATATAAGTAAAACTCTCTAATATTATACAAGCAAGACATGATAACAAAAATATACACTACCAACACTCAAAGCGTTTAACGCCTCTCCTTGAAGAATATCTTCATAAGCTCTGAAATTGAAACCATACTCAACACCTTACCAATCTCTAACAGGAGTAACAGTTGTGCATCTATAGAAGTTGATTTTATAAGGCTGCACTACTACTTTATATAAATCTTTATTCTCACCAACACCAAATTTCAACAGAATCACAACAGCATCTTCTTGAAGCTGTCCATCAAAAACAGGTATCAGATGACTCTTAATACCAGCTTGAATCTTAGCACCCTGAAGAACATTTAAAGAAAGTATCTTCTTAGCATACAACACTACATTCTCTAATAAAACGGAAAAGCAGAGATACAAATTACCTTCCCATCAATGAAGATGAGATCCATCTTGTAACCCTGATTCCATTTTCGAATAATTCTCGCTTTCATGTTCCACATATCTTTCCCAGGATTCAAATCGTTAACAAAACTAAGATTATTACTGTCAACTGATATTGACATGCTTCTAATTCGGAATTCGGATTGTGATTAACTTTAAAATTTCAAAATCAGAGAAGATGAAAGCGTGATGAAATATGAAGAGGGAAATGAGAAGAAAAGCCTTATATAAAAAGGATGATTGACAGGAGTTTCTGAGTGACATGCATTAATTGCTAATTACTTATTCTCATGCATATTTGAATTTGAATTTCCCGGTAATTAGCATTAAACATCTGCTGATCTAAAAGCATTATGAAAGATAACAACAACTGCTGTTGCTAAGTATACGTTTGCCAAAGGAACCAGCTGCTACTTTCTTGTAGATGGACGGTGGTTTGCCCTTTGGAATGTGGGCCAGACCTTTAACATTTGAAAATACACAAGGCAGTGGTTTGATAGAACATTAAAAGTGATTTATATATTAGGTTTTATGATGTAATAATGACATAAAAAAAGCATTGTTAGACAGCCTCTCCTGCTGACACATCAGTTTTTCTTATGTTATTGGGATTTCTCTTTTTATAGAAAGTATAGATTTGTTACTATTCATTGGCTTTGAAAATTAATACACAGATTTTTATTATTATGTTAATATATATATATATATATATATAGGGGAGGGTTATCTTGAGAACGCTAAATATTGCGAGAACCGTGAGAACGAATGAAAAAACAATCAAAACCAATTTTTTTTTATACAAACATCATTGTAATTAAGATACAACATCAGAACAAGAATTTATAACATCAAATAATTCATTTCTCATTTCAAAATCATTCTTTTTAGATTTTTTACACATGTGTAAATATAGCAGATTTATACATGTGTAAATGGCAAACTTACACATGTGTAAATTTTCTTTATTTATGAATTCACGTAAATTTAAACGTGTAAATTGAATTTCTAACATTGTATTCAAATAATAATGATAAGTGTAGAAAAAATTTTTGAATTTGAATTGTTTTTGACCAGGTTCTCATGGTTTTTTCATTTGTTCTCACGATTCTCACAATATTTAGCGTTCTCATTTAAACCATCCCCTATATATATATATATATATGTATATATATGTATATATATATATATGTATATATATGTATATATATACACATATATATACATATATATACACATATATATACATATATATACACATATATATACATATATATATATATATAGGGAGGGGCTCATGCGAGAACCACCCTTATTATGAGAACCGCAAGAACCAACGTGAACACAACCTAAAATAGCTAAAAAAACCTAAAAAAAACCTAACCCCCACCCCCCCCCCCCTGAAAAAAAAACCTAACCCTCCCCTCCCCCACCAAAAAAAAACCTAAACCCCCCTTCCCCCCCCCCCAAAAACCTAAACCCCTCCCCCCCTCCTCCCAAGCTAAAATGCTAAAATCGCTACTTTTAGTGGCCAAAAAATTTTTATTTTTATTTTTTAAAAAAAAAAATTAATATTTTTTTTGCTTCGAAAAGTAGCGATTTTTATATAAAAAATATTAAAAAAAATTGTGTGATTTTTAGCTATTTTTAGGCATTTGTGGTTATGTTCACATTGGTTCTCGCGGTTCTCGCAATAAGAGGTGGTTCTCGCATGATCTTCTCCCTATATATATATAGGGTAGGGATCCTAAGAGAAGTCCACCCTATTTGAGAAACTTGAGAAGCAATCTGGACTACACATTTTCCCTAAGCAAAAAATGCAAAAAAAAAGGTGAAAAAAATGCAATTTTTTTTTGGAAAAATCGGAGTTCTTTCTTTAAGGTTTTAATTTTTTTATTTTATTTTTTCAAAAAAAAATTGGGATTTATACACATGTGTATATTGTCAATTATACATATATGTATATACATGTTTAAAATTGAAAAATATGTGTTATAAACCCTAAACCTTAAACCCTAAACACTAAAGCTAAACCTTAATGCTAAACCCTAAACCCTAAAGCTAAACTCTAATTCTAAACCCTAATGCTAAACTCTAAAGCTAAAGCTAAACCCTTAATGCTAAACCCTAATGCAAACCCTAAAGCTAAAGCTAAACCCAAAAGTTAAAGCTAAATCCTAATGCTAAACCCAAAAGCTAAACCCTAAATACTATTGCTAAACCCTAAAGCTAAACCCTAAACCCTAAACCTTAAAGCTAAACCCTAAACCCTAATGCTAAACCCTAAATACTAATGTTAAACCCTAAATAACACTTATTTTTCGATTTTAAACATGTATATACATATATGTATATTTGACAATATACACATATGTATAGTTAAAAGATTAACAATATACACATGTGTATAAATCCCTAAAAAAATTTTAAAAATAAAAATTAAAATCTTAAAGAAAAAGCTCCGATTTTTTCCAAAAAAAAACTTGCATTTTTTTTTTACTTTTTTTTTTTTTGCATTTTTTTGCTTAGGGAAAAAGTGTGGTCAAGAATGATTTTCAAGTTTCTCAATTAGCCTAGTACTTCTCACATAATCCTTATCCTATATATATATAATATGGGGATGTTTATTTGAGAAAAAAAAAATTAATTGAGAAGAAAAATAACAAAGGGTACAACTATAAAATATTAAGTAGTTTTTCTTTCATCTCATTTATTACTATTTTTAAGTAATTAATTACTCATAAAGACTATCATTCTCTACACTAATTTGTTTTTTACCTACACACATAAAAAGTTATCATACACATTTCGAAATTTATCTTACACATATTTGAATTTATCCTACACAACTCGTAATTTATCTTACACACCTAATTTGTCCTACACTCTAGATTATTAATATTATTATTTTGAAAAAATATATATATTTTGAAAATACGTTACAAATTTAATATGCTTAGCTATGAAAGATGAAGACTTAGTAATTAATGATCTATGTAAGTTTACAAATATACCCTTACATTAAAACTAAATGCAATAATTAAATAAAGTAAAATGAAACATTCTTATTGGTTGAAACTTATTATTTTTTATTCTTACAAAAAATTTCTTCTCATTTAAACCCTCCACTATATAGTATACTTTTTTTTGAACGGCAAATTTAGATCACTGACGGACCACTGGAGTATTATCGTGCCACCAGTGGAACCACCCGATCATATCCATCTCCACTAGGCATAATGCCTATACACCAATTCAGGAGGAAACCCAATAAATATGGGAAAACCCCCCTTGTGAGAATCGAACCCAAGACCTATTGGTCTTAAAGTCTTATCCCACCACCAAGATGCCACTAGGCTATATAATATAATATATATATATAATACTTGAGAGGCTCCTTTTGAATTTTTAAGTAACTGAGCGAAACACCAAATTATTGATTTTTTTTGTTAATTTAATATTATATTATAAGATATAACCAGCCAACTCTAATATTTTAAATCTTACTATTAAACCAACTATTTTTAAATCTTAGTAAACCAACTATTATAAACACCTACCTATTTCTTTTGCTTTCAAAAGAACCAAAAGATACTAACGGCTGTTTATCTCAATAATCAAATGCTTGATAAATATTCCGACACCACAAATCAACAATGGGATGCCGTTTTATTTAATAAAGAATAATTTAATATTTTTATCTCTTTGTTTGGGTATGTATTTGTCTGCATCAGCATACACCCAAGTTTCGAATACAAATTGTCACATATGTCAGAGATGGTGGTTTATTTATTATTATTTTATTATAAACTGAAATGATAATTCAATAATACTCTAATAGTACCTGGTATTTTCTCGACGTGTATTGCTGCGCACTAAACCACATAAAACTCTAATGTGCTTGAAACTTTATAAAAAAACAAAAACAAAACAAAATCTTTACCCTAAGCCTACATTTACCCTAAGCCTACATTTGGTGTTTCGTTAAGTTCAAATCGCATGTTGTGGCTCGCTAAACCATAAAAATACTAACATGCTCGAAACTTTATCAAAAGAAAACCTAAACATTTATGTAAACCTACACTTGGCGTTTCGTTAAGTTCCATCGCTTTGCTTCTTCCTCTTCTGCATTTTTCTATATTGATCGTCAGCCTCCTTGCGCTGATTGCCCCTACGCGTTGCGCCAAATGTGTAGATGCGACGAGAAATAGTACATTAGTATTCATCCTGTGAAATCATGTTAACAACAATAAAAATAAGCAAGTCACACAATTAAGCTAACACATCCTAAAATTTAGGTTCAATAAAAAATAAAAACAAAAAAAAAATACAACTTTGTTAAAGTTTAGTTAAAAAATTTGAGATTAAAGGATATAAATGAAACTTTATTGAAGTAAAAGAGCCAAATGATAAACTTAGTTAAAAAAAAGGGTGTTGCTAAATGCACTCTCATTTTTTTAATTTTACTGGTTGTACTCCCCCTTCCCCTGAAGTTTGTAAATAAATATAATCAACCCTTATATTTTCTATTTTTTTAAATTTGTATTAGGAAATATCCCTATATTTTCTAAAGGTTTATCTAGTTGCCATAATTTGAATATTTGTATTATTTGTTTTGACTGTTTAGTTTAAGTTTTTGAAAATTTGTATTATTTGTTGAAAAAACTTAATACAAGTGGGTTCTTGTTTAGATGTTAAATCTTTGTTGAGGGAATCGTGATAATGCTACAACACTCTTTGCATAGATTTGGTGTAGAGGAGTACCGTTGGCATTAACATTGCTTGCACTTGAAGTCAAATAAATTTGGTCCGACCGGCCGGTTTCCCGGTCCAACAGCCGGGTCGCCGGTTCAACTCCGATTCAATGCATTTTCAGCCCGATACCATATCCCAGACCGGCTCAACCTCCGATAAATGTTTATATGTGATTTGACAATAATTAAATGTTTGAAAACTGCATCTGCATCAAACGTAAATCATCCTCCTAATGTGCTAACTGAAAACTGCATCTGCATTATTTAACAAGTTATATAAGTTAACTTAGAAAGTAGGGATATTCAAAAACATAAACAACATTTTAATCTACATTATTCAACAAGTTATATAAGTTAACTTAGAAAATAGGGATATTCAAAAACTTAAACAAAATCATCTGTGTGGGAAAAAAAAAACTTAAATAAAACAATCAACAAATAATACAAAACAAAATCATCTGGGTAAAAAGAGAAAGAAACTTAAACAAAACAATCAAGAATTGATAAAAAACAAAAAGGGAATGAACCAAAAAAAAGAAACTGTAAACAGTTCAATAAAACAATAACATATAAAAGGTAAAGGGTGGAATTTAAAAAATTATAAAAATGATAGTTTTGATAATGAATGTATAAACAGTAAAAATGAAAGTGCATTTAGCCACACCCTATAGGTATATAAACCGGACCAATTTTTTTATAAATACTTATATAGTGATAGACAACATCTAAAATTTTTTCAACCCCCATAAAAGATTATGGGTCCGCATACATGTGACTTTTTTAGTTTAGACTATTAAGAAACTTAATGATGAGTTGAATTACTGATGTACAATTAATCTTGATTACTGACGTGCCCCGTATAAGGCTATAGGGTGTGGTCATGACCCATATGACTACCATGACTCTCCAAATCATCACCATGTCACCCATCTCTAATCCACCATTTAAAACCACTGCCCTAGAGGTGTGGTCATGACTCAAACACTATCCCCTTATTTATTTTAGTTAATTTTTGTCTAAAGAAAAAGGAAAGGAAATCATGAAAAATGGAAACTAGGATCATGGTTGCCATGGTTTAATCCATGGGAACCATGGTGGATCAAGCAAGGGGGTGGTGTAGTATTCTATTCATGTTCCTACATGGCAAATCATGTCCCAACCATGACCCCCATACCCTTTAGCCTAATATTATTCGTTTTTCCACCTTGGTCATTAAAAGTGGTTTTTATCTACTTTTGCAAAATCTCAAAGATACACGTCACAAAATGACTTGAGAGGAACACAAACAAATGTATATTTTAATGAGCTATTTTAAGTAGCGGAGCTTGACCAAAAGTTTCGAGGGGGCGTAAAGTGATGGGACTCAAATTTTTTTCCTATTGTTATGTTTCGAGTCGGGTCGGCTATCGATTCGGGTCAAGTCAAATAATAATAGTTCCAAATAAAACTAAAAAAATTCATTCATTCAAAGAATCCGTTCTTAGACATAAAAATTTGTGATTAAATTTATTGTGTGGTGGGTAACCTAGAGTTAAACAAATAAGAGTTAAAATATATTTACAAAACTACCCATCACTTATATACAAAGTGGCAACAAACTTTACTTTAATTTATATATTGTATAAATATTTAGGAAACATAATTGGGGGGGAGGCGATCCTATATCTCCGAACAAAAAATCGAAACCTATACACTTCTAACCGAAATATTGGGGTGGGCGGGTGCACCCCCAAGCACCAACAAACCTTCGCCCTTGGCTATTTTCATCATCGTATCGGCTAATATGAGACATATATAAGGATATAGATTGATTTTTTTAAGTAATTCACCTTTTTCAAGTATAATTGTTTAGGCGAAGTGATGCAAAACTTCTAAAAAATTGATTTAAAAATATAAATCTATATCTATCTATACTTTCTATAAAATGAGAAATCTCAATAACATACGAAAAGCTGATGTGTTAGCGTGAGAGCATGTCCGGCAAGGCTTTTCTTATGTCATTATTACATCATAAAGGCTAATATATAAAGACTTTAAAATTCAAAGTTGGCCCACTTTCACCTTTTCAAAGGTCTGCCCATCTCGAAACCTTTTCAAACCTCTGATGATTCAAAATTACCACTGATGATTCAAAATTATGGCTCCAGATTCAAAATTTAAAATTATGGCTCCAGATATATATTTTAATCCTATATACTCTAATCAAAATTCAAAACTCTGGCTCCACATTCAAATTTCAAAATTCAAACCATATATATTCTATTCTAATCCTATAAATAAGATATAATTATCTGACTCCACATTCAAATCTCTCTCGCTCATATCTACATATGAATTTGGCTCCACATTAAAATTTCAATTTATCTCTCTCCTTTATATTTGCGATCATATCTCTCATGATTGAGCCGGTTAATTTTCATATACAGTTCTTTGTTCCAATATCATTGTTCCAACATCGTTGTTTCATGGAAGCTCTGTTTCACACACTCACCTTTGACCTTGGCTTTGCGGGTTATTTTAGGTTTGTGGATTCTTTTAAACTGTTGATATATGTTGATAACATTTATTTTAAGGTGTTGATCTATTTCAGCTTTTTTTTTTCGAGCGAGCAGTGGGGCTTCTTCTACACTGTTTTTGAAGTCTGAAGTGTAGAAAGTGGAGTACTTCTTTATGATAAATGAAGAAGTTAATGGTAATTATGAGAATCTGTTTTTTTGTAATTTTATTTTTGTTCTTTCGGTTTATTGATATTTAACTTTTTACTACGATTATTATATCCTTCTTTTACATGTGATACTTGAAGAAATATACAAGTTAATGGTACTTATGAGAATCTGTTTTTTGTAATTTTATTTTTGTTCTTTTGGTTTATCAAGCAAGTTGAGGATCAAGTATATGAGGATAGGGCTACTGTTTAAGAGCTGAAGAGCTGAAGAAGTGTTTTGGTGATGTCTTTCTGCACTTCGGAATTCAAAAACAGTGCAGAAGCTTTTTCAAATACGTTTTACTACCATTATATCCTTCTTTTACATCAGAGTTGAAGAAATATACAAGTTGAGGATCAAGTATATGAGGATAAGGCTATTGTTCAAGAGCTGAAGATTAATAAATTTCATTGTTCAGTTCTTAATGTAATTGTTGATCTATCGTCATATGAAATATGTAAATTTTATTTTTACTGATTTGAGCATCAACAGTTGTTAGTGTTGATACCTGCTATTGTAAATGTTGAGTTGATATTGTTACCAACATCTATTTGGCAAAAGATGCATCCACTGTTTAAAGGTATTGTTCAAGAGCTGAATATTAATAAATTTCGTTGTTTAGTTCTTAATGTAATTGTTGATCTATCGTCATATGTAATATGTAAATTTTAGTTTTACTGATTTGAGCATCAACTGTTGTTAGTGTTGATACCTGCTATTGTAAATGTTGAGTTGCTATTGTTGTCAGCATCTGTTTGGCAAAAGATGCATCCACTGTTTAAAGGTATTGTCTGTTCTCATAATTTCTGTTTTTTTTGTAAGGACTGTTGGGTTGCTACTGTTGCCAACATCTGTTATTCGCAACAGCGGTTTCTAAAGGAAAAAAATATTGTAAAATAAACTCAATGGATATAAAAAGGAAGAGGAAAAAAAGGAAAAGGATTGTCAACCATGAACCCAATAGAAGTTCTGAACATTCTTAAAACGACTGTTGAGTTGCTACTGGTGCGAACATCTGTTATTCTCAACAGCAGTTTCCAAAGAATTGTCAATGATTAACACAATAGAAGTTCTGAACATCTGTTATTGCTCAATGTCTTTAAATGAAGAGGTTTTTTACTGCTGTTGATTTACCACTGCTCAACAGTTCTGAACATCTGTTATTGCTCGATTGTTATTGCTTAACAATTCCTATTTTTGTGTAACGACTGTTGAGTTGCTACTGATGCGAACTTCTGTTATTCCCAACAGCAGTTTCCAAAGAATTGTCAATGATTAACACAATAGAAGTTCTGAACATCTGTTATTGCTCAACGTCTTTAAATGAAGAGGTTTTTTACTGCTGTTGATTTACCACTACTCAACAGTTCTGAACATCTGTTATTGCTCGACTGTTATTGCTCAACAATTCCTGTTTTTGTGTAACGACTGTTGAGTTGCTACTGATGCGAACATCTGTTATTCCCAACAGTAGTTTCCAAAGAATTGTCAATGATTAACACAATAGAAGTTCTGAACATCTGTTATTGCTCAACGTCTTTAAATGAAGAGGTTTTTTTACTGATGTTGATTTACCACTGCTCAACAGTTCTGAACATCTGTTATTGCTCAACTGTTGATTTACCACTGTTTACACATTTGCTGTTCTCATCAGCAGATGTATCCATTGCTGCCTTGAACCAAAGAAAAAGACAACAACTGATGGATAAGGAAGAAGAAAATAGGTATGCTGAGCACAGAAAAGAGTCTATCAGAAATCAGTTACGATATGGATTGGATGATGCTTCGTTGCAATTACAAGCTCAAGTTGCTCAAATACTTCAGAAGTTGGCAAGCAGGCCTCAATCGCCAAACTCCTCTCAAATAAAACTTCTCCCAAGAAACCAATCAGATCCAAAAATACTAATGTGGAAGTCTGACAAACAGACCCATGAATTGACTTTGATCAAGTCTGATGGTAGTGTTGAAAAGATATCAAGGGAGAATGCACTTGGTCTGAATCCAGTTGACCTCCAAGATCTTTTTAACCTTCAGCTTGATTGGGATGAAGATGATACTGATTCCTTGGATTTTGAGCTCCAATTCAAGGGGCAAATCCGGGAAATGTTGATGAGAGAATAAAGATTTGCTGATTTCTAAAATCTGCTGATTCCTTGATTTAGTTTTGTTGAAAGTTGTTGAGGCAGGTGATTGTGTTTTTGTAGTTAACGTTTCTTGAACTTTAAGTTGTATTCAAATTCTATGAAGTACGTATGTCTATAAACAGTTTATATTGTCTTTTTGGGTAAACAGTTAAATTGTATGTAATTGATATATTAACCGATATTCTATGTTAATTTTTGTCTTTTAACTATAATAAGATAAAACGTTTTGGTACAATATCTATGCACGTATCTATATGTTCTATTAATATATTATCATGTTTGTCTAAGAAACGACTCATGTTTGCAGCTCTCATTTTTTATGAGAGTACTAAATTCTTTGTTAATAACATTATTCTCTTAACATCTGTTTACTAACCTTTGTAATTTCTATTAACTGACCTTTTTAATATAGGTTGACTAACATGCATATCTGTTTACTATCTATCCATATGGCAAGCTCTGTTGGAAATAATGGATAACATTTTTTAGGAAAGTCTGTTGGAAAGCAACAGAGGTTTTTAACAGTTAATAGACAACAGTAGTTTGCTATTAACATAATGGAATTGCTGTTGAATAAACCTATTGACCATTAGTGTATATCAATTTTATAAGTCTGCGCTAATTATTTTTTTACTCTGTCAATATGGGTTATGCATGGTTTTCTAAGAAACGACCCGTGTTTGCACACAGGTCTTACCGCTAGTACTATATAATAAAAGAAACCAATAAGAGTACACATGTCATTCATTGAAGCCATCTATTTTTTAGTTTTTTTCCTTTATATCCTACTTATAGATAATTAGTATTAATTAAAAGATAATTATAAAATTAAATTCAATATAAATTTAAACAATTCGTATAGGAGATAATATAATATTTTAAAATATTTATTAGATTTCAAAATTATGTATATTGCCACATCATTGAAGGGGTATTTCATCTCATCTAGCTGTCAAATTTTACTAAATAATATATTGTCACATCTTAATTTGCGCACATTTAAAGCATTCCATTAATATTTGCTTTTTTCTTTTTTGCTGCTTTCAAGTTATTTCACGTAACTAAAATTCTGTGTTATATATTTCTGTTTTTAGGTTGGCCTTCCCAATTCCAATCCCATGGTATTATATATATGGTTTAAAAATTATTAATTTGAACATGTTTATATTAGGAGCTTTAACCACTATTTCCAATTTGTTTTTTGATAATGATATATTATATCTGATGTGTTAAATGAATAAATTAAATGTGTTAATTATGTTTAATAACATGCAGGTTAATGTAATATCAGAGGTGGATGACGATATTTCAAATGTTACATACCTGCACACTTATGATTTATTTATTTTATTAAACTAAAGTAGTTAAGTGTTTATTTTATAAATGTTTATAAAGGATAAACAAAAACATTAGTTAATATTTATTGGTTCTATTCTTTTATGTGTTCAACACCCGACTCAAATATGGTATTCGCTATGTTTACGTGACATTTATAAGAATCATCACCACAATCATCCCATCCGTCATATATTGAGTATATCCGTTAGTTTTTAAAGATATATTTTTTTATTAGATTCATTCAACCCATGTAATAAACGATGTTTTTTAAAGATATAATATTTTTATTATTTACTATACAAAATTACATTTATGCAACTCGTGTAATATACTGGGTTTTTAAAAATATAACTTTTTTTTATTGTGTGGTATATAAAATTAGATTTATTCAATCCGTATAATACACAGGTTTTATAAAGATATAACAAGATATAACTTTTTATTGATTGGTATATAAAATTACATATGTTCAACCCATATAATATGTGAGGTTCTTAAAAATGTAACTTTTTTCATTATTTAATATATAAAATTAAATTTTCTCAACCCGTACATTACACGAGTTTCTTAAAGATATAATTTTTTATTATTTAATATATAAAATTACATTTATTCAATCTATGGTATAAACGAGATTTTTAAAGATATATTGTTTTATGATTTGGTATATAAAATTACATTTATCAACCCGTGTAATAAACGAGGTTTTAAAGATGTATTTTTTATTATTTGGTATATAAAATTACATTTATTCAACCCGTGTATTACACGGGATTCTAACCTAGTTATAAATAAATGAAATTTGTTGTATAATAATTCTCACACATATTTGTATGTGTAGGATATGTCGATCCCAACTCAAAATATCGTATTACTTTCTTGACATTCGAGTGTTATACAGGTAGTCGTTAGGGAAGGGTTTGGCGCAAGGAACAATAATGAATGTGGTTGCTTCAGTTTAACTCTTATCGCAATATGTTTGCCCTTATACTTTAACAATACTCTTTATTAGAAAATACTTTATTTTGTTTTTATTTGTACACACTTTTTAGCCAAAAGCGACTGTCTGTATACTTTATATATATATATGAACTTTTGATCAAAGTAAGAATGCCAAAATTTATTAAAATAAGATCGCATGTGTAACAAGAAAGGGTACCAACGTTTGTAATTTGGTATAAGTTAAACCGATCAAATCAAATCAAACTAATTTGTTAGTTTTGATCGTGTCAAGTTGTTCATTTTGTCAAAAGCAAATCATTACTATATTAACATATGTCATTTAAATACACACACATATATATACTAGGTTTTTACCCGGGATTGATTCCCGGGCTCGGGAAACTTAGTTATATTAATTACTATTTGTTATTAATACGACCACATTACATCAACCATCTCATTCGATTCAACAACAATGTCCTCAAATCACCGGATTAGATCATGAACCCATATTAAAGGTTGTTAGGATCTGAGTTTCTTTTTTATTGTGTTTTTGTTTAAGAATTAAGAAGATGAACAAGTAATGCAGCGGAATTAAAATGGAAATAAACTTTGCACACAATCAAACATGAGAAATGCTTTCAACACACATTTTAACATAGAACCGAATGATTGAATTTATTTCAAGATTCAAGTCTTTCTTCAATCATCCGTTTAACCCCTACTTTCACAAGGTAATCCTCTGCTTCTTTATCTGCTGCTGTTATTTTATCCATCTGCTTTTGATTCCTTCTTTGGTAAAGGATGGCAGCAGGTGGAGCAGTGGATCTCCTGAAATGTTGCTTTTGTGGCTCAGCTGAAACCACTGCTTCAGGATAATCAGGCTTTTGTGGAATATTAGGATTTTTCTTCCTTAGTTCTTCCATCCTTTTGTAAGATGCAAACACTTTATTCTCTTTCCATCTTAACACTTGATTCCTTGACCCAAAAGCAGCTGTAATCAGCTCTTCTTTCATCCTCTTCAGCTGTAGAGTCCTTTCTGGTACATTTTTCTTAAACTTTGCCCAGATAGGATGAGTCTGCTTCACCTTGTTTTTGATCATATCTTGAATTTTGGCTGCTTCACTTTCAAGCTCACTAATGGTCCATTCTTTGTACATGTACCTTTCTCCTTTATACGTTTTGTAAGCCATGATGTTATCAAGATAATCTTTTCTCAAGGTTTCATCTGCTCTTTCTGATAGTTCCTAACAAAGATTTTGTTGGTCCCACGGATAGGATCTCCTTCTTCAGAAACTTAGTTGAATCGGATATGATTAATGCGCGGAATTCATTGAATCACACAACAGATATACGAGAACAAATTCAACTCTGAATTACTGTCTGATCTTCTATTGATTGAATATGAAAGTGTACAAGCTCCTTAGAGAGTTCAGACGGACATGAGTTTGCCAGAGAGTGAAAGTATCAAAAGTTACAAATGAGCTGATCGAGCAGCTATATATAGGCACAGTCAGGATAGAGTGAGTGTTGGCCGATCGGCTGGGCTAGCCGATCGGCTGACCTGCTGTTCGATCGAACATGCTGTTCGATCGGTTTGCCTGTTCGATCGGCTGGGCTAGCCGATCGGTTAGCATGGTCAACAAAAGTCAGCACTTAACAAAATAACGCGCCATATCCTGACTTGCTTTACAAACATACATACAAACATAAACTATTCACAAATATACAAAACATGACTGACGGAAGCTACAGACGTTATTGTACTAACAGACTCCCCCTCGGATGTAGCTGTAGTTCCTTCCAGCATAGTCTTCAGTTCTTCATGTTCCTTCTTCTCTCTTTGGCCTTTTTCCTCCTCTTTTCTTCTCTTTCCTCTAACATCTTTTGTCTCTTGTGTCTACCTTCAGTCATCCACCATTTCCTGTACTCTAGGTCACCATCACGCTTTCGATCCCATTTTGGAATCTTGTTTTCCTCAGATTCAATTGGCGTCTGATCAGTTGGTGGCACATACCCCATTCTTCGTCTACCTAGCTCAGCAGCTCTCTTTGCTATCTCCTTTGATCTTTGACTTCGCTTGTACCTCTTCAAGAACTCATCAATTTCAATGTTTCTCCATTTGCTCTTCCAATATCTACCAGAATTGATGTCTTGAGCGAAGCAAACATCCACAATTGATTGATACTGCATAGCTTGAGTTTTGTCTCTCTTCTCGTAAACAATCTTGTTAAGAAATAAGCAATCAATGTCTTTCTTCGAGCAGTTAACAAGCCACATTGGATCCAAAATACTAATTCTTCTAGATTCTCCGGTGGACTTGTCAAAAAGAGATATCGCTGCCTCAGCCGTTGTTTCTTGTAAAACCAGCCTTGAAATATATCATGAACATCTTGCTCGATGGCTCTAAGAGGCATATTCTTCAAACACTTGGGCAGCTTTACATCCAAAGTTATATCTTTCTCTCCGTTTTCCAAGATTCTTACAATCTGCTTCGGATACTGTGGCTTCCAATCAGGATAACCATTCTTTGCTTGCAACTTGATGTAGTTCCACAGATCTTGATCATGTTGACGAACTTCAGGACCAAAGTAGAACTGTTTGATATTCTTAGTCTTTACCAATTCATCCACATCCCACCACGGTAGAGAAGCAATATCAGATAAGAACTCAAAGTATTGAACTCCTTCTTCTCTCCTGATGGCATACACTTTCAGATCTTCAAGATATCCCCATGATAAAATATCTCCCCATGACAGATTTTTGCTATGAGTGAAGTACTGAAGGGCTCTGAGAGTCTTTCTTTCTTTAGGCATGTTCTTGAACCATTTCTTTCTTTCTTCTGCAGAAATTTCTCTCGGAACAGTTTCAGGAACACCTTCAGTGGAGATCTTTTCAACAATCTTTCTTTTAATCTCGTCTTCATTTCTGTCTTTGAACATCTCAGCGAATGAAGGAAATGTCTCATCAATCCCAGCATAATGAAAATCAATTTCATCTTCGGGTGAATCTGAAGCGTCTTCAACAATCACATCATCATAATGATCTGCTTCAAATGCATATCTGGGCTCGAAGTCTTTAGCTGGAGACTGAGGAATTTCATCCTCGATATCAAACTTGAACTCTCCTTCTTCTAATCCCAACTCCTCTAGAATTTCAGCTCTGGTTCTTCTAACCTCAACCTCTCATTCTTGTGGAACATTCAAGTAAATAACAGTTGGATTTGAGAGGAATACCTGATCAACATGTTGTTTTCCAGATGAAGATGCTTCATTTTGTACGTCATCTTCTAGTTCATTGATTTCATCATTCATTAATTCATCAATCTTTCTTGAATAGTTGGATCTTTGATAAGCAATCCGGAAGCACCTTGATCATTGTCATCATCACCTTTATCATCTTTATCATTTCCATCATCAGGATTATCATCCATTTTATCATCAACATTATCTTCATCTTCCTCTTCTTCATCTCCAAACATCTCTACATCAGAATCTTCATCAACTATCTCTCCACGAGCTTTCTTCCCCTTTCTTTTCAAATCATAAAACTTTAGAAGCCGAGCCACTTCTTTCGCATTGTATGGCACTGGGTAAGCATTACCAACAAGTACAAATTGTCGTGTCTTCCATTCTAGTAGTAACACTTCTCTTGCCTTTCTCTTTCTTTGAATAACATCAACCCTTCTAAGAATATTATCAATATCAACAGGCTCAGAAGACTCACCAACAATTATGAAGTCTGGTTCCTGAACTTTTTCATCTTCAACCATTTCTTGTTCATCTTCAACTATTTCTTGTTCATGAACTTCTGCAACTTCGACCATTTCAATATCTTGTTGTGATGATGAACCACCAATATCAGGTTGAGTTGATGATCCACCAGCTTCTTGAGTATCATCAATCACACCTTTGTTCTTTTGAGTGGCTTCTTCGGCTAAACGTCTTTCACGTTCTAACCTTCTGTCTTCAGCTCGTTTCACTTCTATCTCATTAAATGCAGCATGAACATCCATCTTCAAATGACTTTCCATGACAGAGTATAGCATATGAAGTTGTTCATCTTTCACCACCTTGTCTGCCTTCATGGCTTCCATCTCTAGCTTCATTGCCTTCATTTCATTTGACGAAGCTTCACTCATTTCACTGAGAAGCTGATTGAGTGTTTGATTCACACCTTCCAAGCTCTTTATCTTGACATTCAATGAGGAGATCTCTAATGTCAATAATTCAAACAACTTAGAATTATCATGAGCTTCATCCTTCATTTTGTTCATTGTCTCTTCTTGCTCTATCAACACCTCTCTAACTTGATCATGAGCTTTCATCAATCGATCAACTTGTTTCTTCAGAATATCACGCTCCAATTCTGTTTTAGCCTTTTCTTTTCCAGCTTGTTGACCTTTTGTACCAATTCTTTGACTTTTTGATCATTGAACATGTCATAGTCTTTTTCAGGAATATCTTCTGTGTAAATTCCTGTTGCTTCTAGAAATCCTTCAAACATGTAATTAATCTTTTCTTTTTGTTGAGATGATTCTGGTTTGTCTTGTGGAGGAGGACGTGGACTAGCAGTTTTGAACCCAGTGATTTCTACGTAATCATTACCACCAGTTTCTCTTTCAGCTACTGGTTCTTTTATTGATTCAACTTTAGGTTCTTTTGGTACTTCAACACTTTGTTCTTTTGATTTCTGAACATGCTTCTCTGACTTTCCTCCCTTTTCTTTTGATGGTTCTGCACCAGCTTTCTTTGCTCTAACATTTCTTGGAATTACTCCAGCTTGAACTGCCTTTCGTTTCTTTTCTTGTTTCTTTGGCTGATCTGGTACATAAGGTGAATCTTCTTCATTTGATGTTTTCTTCTTCTTTAAAGGTTTCTTTTTCAGTTGAGCTTTCCCTCTTCCAAGAGTTGTTGGATCTAATTCAGATTCAGATTGAGTTTCTTCAGAATCATCTTCACTTGAACTCCCCTGATCTTCAATCTCTGGTTCAATCCTTGTAATCTTCTCAACATGAGCACTTGATCCTTGAGCTTGTTGTGCTGCTGCTTCCTCATTCTTTTTCATATAACTTTCAAATGATTGGTTTAGAAGATCAGCTCCTTGTTCAATGACCACAGATGGCTCCAAGACAGTTTCATCAATCAGTCTCTGCTGCGGTTCTCCAGAAGACCCTACAAAAACAAACAGTAAAAGAGACATTAGAAACATTTAATAACCATAAATTCTAACTGCCTTAAGGCTCCCCCTTTCACTATACCCTTATCTCCATCCTTCGGAATGGTAACTGCAGGGGATGACTTTGGTGTTCTCTTTCATTTTCCATCTCTCACACACCACCATCTAGTCTTCTTTTCAGCGAACTCGCTCATCTTTTCATTTTCATTATCTGAATCACTATTATCATGCCTCCATTTTTCATTCTCAGGAGCAACATAATCTTCATCTTTGATTCTGCATATCATTTGCTTTGTTTTTGCATCCTTTTCCTTGGTGATTCTTCCAATTGTAATATAGTTTACACTGCTCAGCTCCATGACATCATCATTGTCCTTTGGAAGATCCTTGATCTTATCAGTGATTAACATCATTATGAATCTAGGGTACATGATGTATCTGTCTCCTTAAGCCTGTCAGTTCTCCTTCATATACTCAAATATCACTTGAGAAATGTTGTACTTTCTGTTCAATACTAGGCTGGCTATGAAGTTCATGATGTAATCTGGTACTTCATCATATGCTCCTTTTCTGTGAGACATCGAATGCACCATGCAATGCATCAAGTACCGGTAAGCCTTTGAGAAATTCCTTTTGAGCATTTTTCCATTTATATGTCCAGTGAATCCCATTCTACACCACAACCCTTTGACAAGTCGTTCTGACATGATTGTTGGATCATCATCAGAATCCTGGAAATCAAGAACTCTCCTAACATCTCCAACACCAAAGTCAAATGCCACATCTATATCCTTTCCAGCTTGGTCCTTCTTTCTCAACACTGCATGTATCATTTTATCTGTTTCATTAAATCTTGCTGTATCCCAGAAAGTTCTAACATGGGATTCATAAACCACAGTTCTATTTGATATAGCTTTTGCAACTCTGCTTTCTCTCAGGAATTTTGCCATCTTGTCTACCACCGTACCCTTCGTGGTGTCAGCATCAATTACGCAATGAACATTATGGCCTTTGTTTGTATCCTTTCCTCTTCCCTGCAAGTATATACATTATCAATCATTAGTACAGACATAGAGGCATAAGGATGAAATTTTTGAAAATTTTTCTAACACTGAAATTCTCTATGTGATAGTACTAGAGAGTCGACTGGCCTGTTCGATCGAAGAGCATTTCTGTTCGATCGGTTTGTATGTGCAGTGAGACAGATGTTATTCGATCGGCTAGCAGATGCTGTTCATCGGCTAGCAGATGCTGTTCGATCGGCTAGCAGATGCTGTTCGATCGACTGGCAGGTGCTGTTCGATCGGTTAGCAGGTGCTGTTCGATCGACTAGAAATACTGTTCGATCGGCTAGCACTTTGTTCAGAAAATAAGGTATGATAATATGTTGTTCGATCGACTAGCAATGTTGTTCGATCGGCTAGCAATGCTGTTCGATCGGCTAGCATGTGCTGTTCGATCGGCTAGCATACATCTGAATATTCTAACACAAAGATTTAATAGCATTTGTTGGCATAACTTTCAAGGCATGAACTCCCTATTCAATCAACACAAGCACAACACTTTATGATTGCTGTTCGATCGGCTGGTCTAGCCGATCGGCTAGCATCTTTCACAGGAACATATTATGAACACATAGATGAATCAAAAATTTTATGCAAATTATTACAAATTAAGCACAGATCTAGATTCCTAATGTCGTCGCGATCAAAACCCTATATTCATCTTTGTCTAACTCGTTCTATCCAGGGTCTAATTCACTATGAACATGCCGACTGCCGAACATATAAATTCCTAGATCTAACAAGATTAAGCAAGATTTTACACAAATTGAACCGGTAAACTTGTATATCTAATGATTCCGAACAAAACCATATATTCAAAATTCATCAGAACTTGTTCAATCTTCCTAAATCTATGATTATTGTACCAACAGTGATGAAAATGAAGAACACGATGAAATTTAACGGATTTGAATGTGAAATCATACCTTTGCCATTGAGAATGATGAGCAAACCAAACAATCCAATGTAAAAATGCAAAGAGAATCAAGAAATCAGTGAAAATCAGTGAAAAATTTTGAGAGAGAAAGTTAGTTCGATCGAACTGTGTAACCGTTTGATTGACCCTTGACCACCTATTTATAGGTGTCCTTGAAACGGCTTGGCTGTTCGATCGGCTAGCAATGCTGGCCGATCGGCTAGCCTGTTCGAACCAAGTAACTTTTGACTTTTAAACAGTTTGACTTTTTGATTTTTTTGACTTTATCAGTGTTTAAAAATCCACTTAAGTATCTAGGTCCAAGTTAATGACCCTGTTAGTGCAGTGATGTCTATCGCCTGCGTCAATCAGAACTGTAGCTGAAACTGTAGTAAAATAGGCTTTATATTGTAATTATAAGAAATAGGCAAGGTGGCAAACTTGTAAATAAGAGGGAATCTCTTATAACCTTGTGCCTATAAATAGGAGCCTTAGGTTAAGAGTTGAGAACTTTTGCCACATTAGAGCTTGGAGAAGCTAGATGCTTAGAGAGAGAAAC
Source organism: Helianthus annuus (assembly GCF_002127325.2). NCBI lineage: Eukaryota > Viridiplantae > Streptophyta > Magnoliopsida > Asterales > Asteraceae > Helianthus > Helianthus annuus. The sequence continues at coordinate 121,128,100 of NC_035437.2, forward strand.
TAGAGAGAGAAAGTGGCAAAACGTGATTCACGGAGCTTGTATATGTTACATCATCAATAGAATCACGTCATTCGTACGATCTCGTGTGTTCGGTCACGCACGTTCACGGATTCCGCACGTCGAACGTGTCGTTACGCAATCGAATCGAATCGAAACCGGACCTAACAAGTGGTATCAGAGCAGGTGCTCGATTGCGAAGATCAAACTCACAGATTCGTACTGGATTTCATCAGAAACAGATTCAAATTTCATTCAGATTTGTCAATTTTCTTCATTTTTACTTGTTCTTCACGTTATTAACTGAATTTTGACAATTTGAACAGGTTTTCACGGTCGAAAATTGCTGATTTTCGGATATGTTGTGCGAAAGTGATTGATCTACAAGCCTACAAATTTTCAGATCTTAATTCGAAGCTGTTTGAGAGAAATCTTGGATTTTCTGTTCGAAAAAAATTGGGATATGTTGACTGTTGCTGCATTTGTTCATGTTGAATGCCAACCGATCGGTTAGCCTAACCGATCGGCTAGGCTACTCGATCCAAAGCATAACATTCATTAAAAAAAAACGTTGACTGGTTGACCTAGCCGAACGGCTAGGAATCACCGTCTTTGTCAACCAATCGAACAGCAAAAAGGTTGACTTATTGACCTAGTCGATCGGTTAGCTGCCTCGATCGAATAGGAATCCATTCACCGCCTTTAACATCAAATCGAATAGCAACAGTTTCTGACATTCATTTAAAAAGTTTGACCAGTTGACTCTAGCCGAACGGCTAGGAACCGCCTTTATCAACCAATCGAACAAGCATAAAAAGTTGACCTTTTGACCTGACCGATCGAACAGAAGCATCACTGACATCACTTTCAAACTTTGACTTGTTGACTCTAGCCGATCGGCTAGGAATCCTCCAATCGAATAGTATCACCGATCGGTTAGCCAATAACAGCACAACAAATCACAGTCAACACTGCAACTTCTGTAAACATTATCAGTGTTGCAGTTGCAGTTGTCTTCCACGTGAACTTCTCGATCAAATAATTTTGAATGATAAAAGTGTTCAAATCCACCGCCCAAAACAACCCACATTTAAGTCGCCGTCCCACTACATGTTGAGGTGATAATTAAGCCCATGTTTTAGTGGTTGAAGTGCAGCTTTTTGGTTTGAGGTCCAATCAGAATTCAAATAACGTCAATTGATGTTAAATCATTAATAAAATCAAAGTTGCAAAAGGTGAATTGTTGACATTCATTAGCGGCACATTTGTCTTTTAGTTGAAGTGAAAAGCAATTTGATCAAGTTCTGTCTTAATTGTTTGTGCACTGTCTTCGATCGGCTAGGAACTTTCATCTATCGAGTAGCTCACTCGATCGGTTAGGAAGTGACTTGGATCGAACACGCCGCTCGATCGAACACGCCGCTCGATCGAACACGCCGCTCGATCGAACACCCCGCTCGATCGAATAGCAGACATATTTTTCTAACCGATCGGCTAGCTGCCTCGATCGGCTAGCATCACCGTTACAATCCTCCAATCGAGTAGCAGCACAACATTCATTAAACACTTTGATTTTTTGAACAACATCACCGATCAACCAATTTAACAGAACCCCGTCCGAATTAACTAGCATTCTGTTTTGACCTATCGGTCTCTCGTCAAATTTTAGTTGTTTGATATTTTTAAACTGATTGTTTGGTTGTTGATTTGCAGGTAACACGAGGGAATTTACAAGGTAATTCACAAATATAAGTTCATGGCGAAAAATGAACCTATTCAATGGAAAGATAATCGTACAGAAGAACAGAAGTACGAATATCGAAAAATGGTTGCTGAAGCAAAGATCATCCGACTCTCAGGTGTCTATCAGGAAGCAAAACGTGCAAACCGATGGGATCCAGATAGAGAATGTTATTTGGATGAATATGGCAACATCGCGATTGATGACAAAACGATAGATATCGAAGCCATCATCCAGGAGTACAAAGAAGAGGATGATTATTGGCAGAAGAAATGGTGGGGAGATGAAGAAGAGAAAAAGAAAAAGAAAGAGTTATTAGATGAAATAGAAAGAAACTCAGAAAAAATAAATTTGGATGAGTTTATTGAATTAATCAACAGGGTTAGAGAAGGAATAACAAAGATTGAAGAATCTAAGGAGGATGAAACTTCAAGGTGTGAAGTTGTATGCTCGAAATGCGAAAAATCAGAAGCCGACAGTGTGAAACTCTTGAAGGATGTGGAGAGTTTGACATTGGAAAACAATACTCTGAAAAACGAGAAGAAAGCTGATGACGAAAAAATTCAGGGCTTACGTTCAAGTTGTGAAAAATTGAGATCTGATAATGACAAACTCTTAAAAAGTATTGAGAGTTTGTTATTGGAAAACAACAACTTTAAAAAATTGGAAAATGATTTCAAAAGTCAAATGAAGATTTTACAAGATGAGAGAGATATTTTTGGCAAAAATAATTTGGAAAAACAAAGCGAAATAAACTCTCATCTTGCTAAAATTATTCGACTTGAGCATGAAGCTGTAGATGCTCAAAAGAAAATTGCTGAGTTTGAAAAAGATTTTGAAAGCAAAAGCAAATCTTCAGAATCTGAAGATTTCTGGATTAAACTGGAAAACAAAAATATAAAAGAGAATGAAACAAGATTTCAAGAACAGTTAAAAGTCTTGGAAAATGAAAAATCTGTTCTTGAAAATCTTAAAATTGAAAATGAAAAATCAATCAAGTATTATCTTGAGAGAATATCACAGCTTGAAAATGAAGCTGAGAATTCAAGGATCAAGATTGATGAACTTGAAACGAAATTGAAAGGTTTTGTAACTTCATCAGACAGGTTGAATTTTCCTTGTCCAAAACCGATCAATTCTGTTCCAATAAGTGACAAGGTCACAAATTTTGACAAAGTCAAAATTGAAGATTGTGATGACAAATCTGATGATGAAAAAGAAAAGGAAGAAAAAAGAAAAACATTTTTGAAATTAAATGAAATGTTTAAAAATACTGTTTTGCAATCTACTGAGAAAGGTGAATGCTCAACGCAAAAACCTGTAAAGAAGAGTGTGGAACAGAAACAAAAAGATAAAAATCTGAAAAATCCTAAAAAGGAAAATAAAAGCTCATCAGATCAATCATCCAATCATTTTCAAAAATCACAAAAGGTTAAAAATGAAAACTCACAAAATGTTGTTAATAAGTGGTGCAGGTTTGACCACAGTGCTTCAAAGCCAAATCCAACATTGAGGAGGAGTGCAGATTACTACAAAGCCAGACAGTGTTATGATCTGAGCGTTTGGAGTGAAGGTGATATATGGTATGATAACAGAGTGTGTTACTCTTGTGGAGTTAGAGGTCACATTGCTGTTAACTGCCAGAATTGGAGTTATGAAACGAGAAGATGCTTTAACTGTCAAATTCGAGGACACATTGCCAGAGATTGCCCAAGGAGATCAATGGAAAGATCGAGGGCTGAATCTCAAAGCAAGGCAAAGAAACCAGTCAAAGTCAAGCCCAAAGAACAGAAGGTTCAACAACCTAAAGTTCAGGAAACAAAAGTAAAACTTTCTTAGGGGCAGAAAGACAGACTGCGTAAGAAGAGGAAGAAGGCGAGAGAGTATCTCGAGAAGATTTTGTCCCCGGGTTCATCTGTTGGTAAGAATAAGAGTACTGATGAATCGCTTTACTCGACTGCAAAGTCAAGCAAGCAGAGTTCGTCAGATGCAAATCTGAGGACAAAAGAGGAGATAAAGAAGAAGGTAACATTTAGTGGCAATGAATCTGTTTCTTCGGAAACAAAGGAGCCACATGTCGGCGATGAATCTGACAGATCAAAGTCGGACAAGCCACATTCAGGCAATGATTCTGGTTCGTTAAAACCAGAAGAGCCAAGTTTTGAGGTAAAATTGTCAAAATCACCCAAGACTGGTCAGGCTTGGGTGAATCTGTTTAAATGAAAAACCCTGACTTGCCGGAGTTCCCAGGTTGGTAAGCGTGGAACATGAATCGGCACATTTCTTGAGAAATTTCACTATAGTGATTTTTCGTCTTTCAAAAGATAAATCAGGGACATTAAGTTGTACTTGATTCATCTTTTCTATAAGTGATAATTTGAAAAACAATGTGATGAAACCCCGAGTTTATGAAATGTCACACAAAACTAATTTTCCGGAAAAACCATATTGATTAAAACAAACTTAAGTGTTTTGAAATCAAAATGGGAAAATAGTTTGTTGTGAGGGGGAGTTCTGATTGTTTATGCCAAATGAATGGCGAATTGAAGCGATTCGATATCAGTTTGTTATTTTTATTTGTACAGTTTTCAAATTTTCCAGAAAATCAAAATTGAAACATATTTTGATTTTAGGGGGAGAAAAATTTTAAAAAAATTAGAACATTTGAAAATTCCAAAAACATTGAAAAAGCAAAAATTGAGTTTTGTTGATAAAAGAGGAAATGATAGTACATCAGTGGACTATCACAGCATGCTAAAGAAATGTAATGTCAAATGTGATAAACGGTCTCACTAATGATGTGACGATAGGTTTTCGTACAATTAGTAGATTTATTCGGGATATAAACTTAAAATTTCAAACTTGCAAAATTTGTGGGGAACACTACTTGGATATATAGGTAACCCCTGAAATCTCGTTTGAAAGGTCTCGTATTCTGATATACTAGGTGTCTATACTATTTGATGTCTGGGGTATTATTCCGGGACTTCTGCTGAACGGAAGTTCTGACCTAGTCCTTGGATAATGCTTTCACCAAAATGCTTGAAACATAGCATTATAGCCCTCAGATTGATTAGATAATAAAATTGATAATCATCTGTTGTAGCTGAAAAGATTCTCTAAAGGGAACAAATTGCAAAAGTCGAAAACTGATATCTCTCTGCGTATACGGAAGTATCGACCTGAGATCCCTCAGTCTTCGCATACCCTAAATTATGTACAGACATCATTTTAGTACAATTACCTGTAGATCTTAATTCTGAGATTCTGGATACGGGAGTATATTCAAGAGGTGGGACACATGAATTGAGCTAAGTTCCTAAAACATCTAAATCGTATCCTGAATAGATTGAAAATTGTGTGAAAATTTAAGAGGACAACTATATCGTCAATCGATGTGAATCGTTTAGAACTTAAAATGATTAAAGCTTAACGGTGCTAGTGAATTGTCTCATGAACTGATATGATCCTCTTACACAAACTCACAAAAATATTAGTTGTATATATTTGTTTACTGCATTTCTTTCAAAAACAAAATCCAAAAAGATTTTCGGAGTGTTTTAGCATAAAATTTTGAAAAATTCAAAAAGATTTTCGACAACTGATGTTGAAGAGCTGATATTCAAAATACGAGTGCTAAACATGATAAACAGGATTGGGAGAATATGTTGAAAACTTTGAATGTCATATACAAATGTTTTAAAAGATTGTGTATATTGGTTAATCAAGGTCATTTATTTGAACTTGATGTAACTAACATGTTTGTTGTAAATGATATCTACCGGTAAGTTTACGGGATTTAATTGTTATAAATTTGTTAAACTTATAGTGAGGTAGAGGATGTGCAGGTTAACCAGATTTCAAGTCCTGAGCAGATGAAGAACAAAGCCAGGAATTGATTCTGAACTTGTGAAACGATGAAAGCCAGACTACGATCCCGACAGCTGAGTCTAAGGGGGAGTCTGAAGACGAGCTCAACGCAAACGAAAGCGTGGATTCAAAGAGACAGGTATTGTTCCTGAAAGAGCTTGTAATCGGAAAGCAGGTGTCGATCCCAAAAGCACGGAAGCTTGACGAAAGGGGGAGCCTGTAGAAAAAGAGTCTAAGCGAGAGGGGGAGCAACGGAAGCTCAAAAACAGATCCACGGGGATTTTGTTCGAGAAAGAGGGAGTCTATGGTTGCTGATACCGTCAAACCTTCAAGAAGACTCAGAGAGAGAGAGAGAGAAAGACTAGTCGCTACGAGTTTGACTACAGATTGACTGCGGCAATATCCAAGGGGGAGTCTGTTAGTGCAGTGATGTCTATCGCCTGCGTCAATCAGAACTATAGCTGAAACTGTAGTAAAATAGGCTTTATATTGTAATTATAAGAAATAGGCAAGGTGGCAAACTTGTAAATAAGAGGGAATCTCTTATAACCTTGTGCCTATAAATAGGAGCCTTAGGTTAAGAGTTGAGAACTTTTGCCACATTAGAGCTTGGAGAAGCTAGGTGCTTAGAGAGAGAAACTAGAGAGAGAAAGTGGCAAAACGTGATTCACGGAGCTTGTATATGTTACATCATCAATAGAATCACGTCATTCGTACGATCTCGTGTGTTCGGTCACGCACGTTCACGGATTCCGCACGTCGAACGTGTCGTTACGCAATCGAATCGAATCGAAACCGGACCTAACAGACCCTAGGTACCTAATTTGCCTACCAAGTTCAACTTAATTACCTTGGTTGATCCGAGACAAAACAAACTGATATTTTAATCAAACATTTTCTAAAAATTTACAAGTTTCAAATTAATGAACTTGCATGAACTTTTCATTTTCTCTGTTTTTATCAAGATTAGCTCCCAACTCATTTTCCAGCTCAGAACAATCTTCCTGCATCTGCATCAGACTGCGATTCTGAAGATCAACTCTCTGCTTTGGTTTGTCGTAAAATAAAGCAGAAAAAGAAAAAATCTTTTTGGTTTTTCTAAATGCACAAACTAAACTAGAAATGAATGATCAGAAACTAAAGCACAGAATGTAATGAAAGTAAACTATTTACAAACATAATTTTGGTGAGCGTGTTAGGGAATCATATCAGCTATCGACACGTTACAAGTACCGTTAAGCTTAATTCATACTCAGAATTAAAAAATTCACATAGATTGTCGATATACAGGTCCACTTTAAATTTTCACACAGATTTCAATTTATTCAGGATACGATTTAGATGTCTTAAGAACTTAACTCATTTATGTGTCCCACCTCTTGAATATACTCCCGTATCCAGATCCCAATATTCAGTCTTACAGGCGAGTATACCACAGATGATATCTGTAAGGGGTTAAATGCGAGGGCCGTGAGAGCTCAGGTCGATACTTCCATATACGCAAAGAGATGACGACTTCGACTTTCCGGTGTGTCCCCTTTAGAGGATCTTTTTGTTACAACAACAATGACTATCAATTTTATTGTTTCATCAAATTGCTGAGGGCGATGCTATGTCTCAAGCATTTTGCGGAAAGTATTATTCGGGGACTAGGTCAGAACTTCCATTCAGCAGAAGTCCCGGAATAATACCCCAGATATCACTGAGTATAAAGACCTAGTATCTCAGAATAAGGGACCTTTCTTACGAGATTTCAGGGGTTACCTATATATCCAAGTAGTGTTCCCCACGAATTACGCAAGTTTGAAATTTTAGGTTTATATCCCGAATAAATCTATTAAATGTGTAAAAACCTATCGACACATCACCAGTGAGACTGTTTAATCCTTTTATAACTTTACAAATCTTTAAAATACCGTAACAGTCTAGCTAATGTACTATCATTTTCCCTTTTTACACAAGCTCTTTTTTAGTTTTCTACTGTTTTTGGATTTTGGAATTTTCTCATGTTTTTGGGTTTTTCAATTTTTTATTGTTTTTGGATTTTCTGAAAGTATATACAAATATACCTATCTCCCCCTAAAGACCAAAACAGGTAAAAAAACGACAAACCATTGCAGATTGTTTTTCAACATCATCTATAGTGGTATCCTCATCAACGCCAATGATTCCATCCGACACCGATAAAAGCATCATACCATTCAGTTTTAAAAGAAATTTAAAATGTGTTTTATCAAATGCTTTGGTATGTAAATCAGCTTTTTGCTCGTCAGTGTAGATTTTCTCAATTCGTATCAACTTTTTCTCGAAACAATCGTGAATAAAGTGATGACGAATTTCTATATGTTTAGTTTTAGCGTGATGGACTGGATTCTTTGTTATATTGATTGCGGCCTCATTATCAACAAAAAGAGGTGTGTTAAGAAACTACAAACCGTAGTCGCGCATCTGTTGCTGTATCCACAGGAGTTGAGAGCAGCAACTGCTGGCAGACACGTACTCCGCTTCACATGTGGATAGCGCTACAGACGTTTGTTTCTTACACTGCCAGGTAACCAAGCGAGGTCCAAAGAACTGGCATCCTACAGTTGTTGATTTTGCATTGACTTTGTAGCATCCGAAATCCGAGTCGGAATACCCTTCGAGCGTAAAGTCGCCTTTTCTAGGATACCACAACCCCAACGATGGAGTTCCCTTCAGGTAGCGTAATATCCTCTTCACAATGATCATGTGCGAAGCTCTAGGGTTAGATTGAAATCTTGCTGCGAGGCACGTTGGATACATAATGTCGGGTCTTGAAGCAGTTAAGTACATCAATGAACCGATCATGGAACGATAAAGTGTTTCATCTGCCCTGTCTCCGGTGAGATCTGGGTGAATCCCATGATTTGTTGCCAATGGGGTTGCAGCAGGAGTAGAACTTGACATCCCAAATTTCTCTAGAATATCATGAACGTACTTCATCTGGTGAATGAAAATTCCCTCAGGTAGTTGATCAACTTGGAGTCCTAAGAAGAACTTCATTTCCCCCATCGATGACATTTCTAATTTTTGCTTCATAACTTGTTCAAAATCTTTGCACAAGTTCTCATTTGTTGACCCAAAGATTATGTCATCCACATATATTTGAACAATCAAAAGATGTCCGTCGACCTCTTTAGTGAAGAGAGTGGCATCCACTGTTCCACGAGTGAATCTGTTGTCTAGAAGGTGTTGAGACAAAGTCTCGTACCAAGCTCTCGGGGCCTGGTGTAAGCCATACAGTGCTTTGTCCAGCAAATAAACTTTGTTCTTGTGGATTGGGTCGGTAAAGCCCGGTGGCTGTCCGACATAAACCTCCTCTTTGACCTTCCCATAAAGAAACGCCGATTTAACATCTAGTTGATATACTTTGAAGTTTTTCCAAGATGCAAATGCCAAGAAAATTCTGATTGCTTCTAGTCGTGCCACAGGAGCGTACATTTCAGTAAAATCGATTCCCTCCTGTTGACTAAAGCCCTGGACCACGAGTCGAGCTTTGTTTCGCATAACAACTCCTCTGTCGTCTCTCTTACACTTGAACACCCATTTGGTGTTGATTTTCTTGTGACCATCAGGCAGATCCACCAGTTTCCAGACACCCAATTTTTCAAACTGGTTCAACTCTTCTTGCATCGCGTTGACCCAAGAATCTTCAGTAAGCGCCTCTTTGTAAGTTCGAGGTTCGATCTGCGAAATAAAACAACTCAATGAAAATTCAGTTTGTAAAGGTGCTACTGTAGAATAAAAACTTGTAAGCCCTTGGTCAATTTGATGTCTGGTGCGAACGCCTGATTGCAGCTCTCCGATGATCAGCTCCTCTGGATGATATGAAAGAGTTCTCGGCATTACTTCACTCGGAACATCTACATTGCCCCCTAGATTAGTAACATTTTGGTTTGTACCTTGTTCACTGATAGGATTTGTTTGATCTAAAATCTGGATCTCCTCCCCCTCAGACTCTGAATCACCATGATCAAATGTTGGACCGATATCAAATGTTAAATCATCATTTGTTGCTGTCGGAATATCGGGAGTTTATGGGTTATCATCATGTTCTTCAGCATTACTAGGACCTGCTTCATCGTCATTTGAAGTTTGCTGTGATCGCCTAGAATACTTAGCTGGAAATCTTTCCTCTGATGACTCATAATCTCTAAGAATATCCAACTCGTCAAAGAAATCTTCTTCATCTTCAGGTTCCTCCATTACATCAAATGAATCCCACAGAGTGTCGTAGTGATAACGCCATGAATCTCCTGGGTTCTGTGGCGGCATCGTATGACCTTGACATTTAACATTTGCAGCTTCAATAATCCGCTTCTCACTTGGAACGAAGACACGTCGCATAGGACTTGCATATCCAACAAATATACCCTCAATGCACTTCGGACCAAACTTTCCAAAAGGTTCTATTACCGTACAGGGTGACCCGAACGGTTCAAGATACTTCAAATTAGGCTTGCGATTATTGATCAACTCAAAGCATGTTTTGTTGAATTTCTTGACAGTGAGAACTCTATTGAGCATATAGCATGCGGCGGAAACAGCTTCTGCCCAAAAATTTATCGGAAGTTTAGAATCTGCGAGCATTGTTCTAGCCGTCTCGATTATTGTCCGGTTTTTGCGTTCTGCGACTCCATTCTGCTAAGGAGTGTACGGAGCACTAAACTCATGCAATATGCCTCGTTCTTCACAAAATTCTTCCATCTTGTTGTTCTTGAATTCAGTACCATTATCACTTCTAATTCTTTGGATACGCCTCTGGTACAGATTCTCAATCTTCTTGAACAACGCCATCAAACTATCAAACGTTTCATCCTTCGACTTCAGGAAAGATACCCAAGAAATCTGGAATAATCATCAGTAACGACCAAACAGTAGTAATCTCCTGTAATGCTTTTGACATTCACAGGACCAAACAAATCCATGTGAAGTCTCTCCAAAGGTCTTGAAACTGAATTGACTTGCTTTTTGGGGTGTGACTTTTTCTTTTGCTTGCCTTTAATACAACTAATGCACTCCCCTTCCAGATGAAAACCTTTGATGTGAACTCCTGTAACCAAATCATTGTGCACCAAGTGATTCATTTTTCTCAGATGTATATGCCCCATCTTGCGGTGCCACAATCTCGATTCTTTTTCAGTCGCTCTTGACACAAAACAATGAGCCTGACCCGTGGTTGTCGTTGCTACACTCATATCCAACACGTACAGATCATTGACTCTTGGTGCCCTCATGATGATCCATTCCTCAGGGACAACAAATCCTGGCTTCAAGATCAAACACTCTTTGTCAGTGAAGTAAGTGGTATACATCCTGTCACAAATCTGCGAGATACTTAGCAGATTATTCTCCAGCTCAGCAATGTAATTAACTCTTTCAAACGTCACAATCCCATTGGATAGCGTTCCTTCACCAATAATCCTACCACCTTGATTACCCGCGAATCCAGCATAACCTCCATTGATATTCTTCACATCGTACATCAATGCTGTCTTTCCTGTCATGTGCCGAGAAGCTCCACTATCCATAATCCAACATGAAACGGATCTAGGAAGCCCCTGGACATTTCAAAAGTTTTTAATTAGATTTTGATGCTACCCAAGCCTCCTTTGACTCGGGTAACTTGTCATTGATGAGAGTTGTTTTTGTGTAGAGCGGTGGAAAATTTTTGTCGTTTATCTTCAAACTTTCCTCAGACCCAATCTCAACCTCTTTGTATAAAGGAGCATCCTTTTTCGGAGGTTGACCAGATGATTGGTCTTTCTTCACCACATACTTCTTTACAGAAGTTGATTTCTGTTTCTGAAGTTTCTCAAACAAATCCAAAGGTACATACATCTTCTTGGTCGAAGATGATAATTTTTCAGTCTCAGAAACCTTTGGTTTTGGAGAACTTGCTTTCTGCTCAACACCTTTTGGTTTCCAAGTTTGTTGAGATGAGACAACTCTTTTGTAAAATCTGTTGTTTTTAGTTACCACATCTTTGGTAGGTTCAGTTTTGAATTTAGTGTTTTCATTTTTCAAAACATTTTTCTCAACAAACATTGGTGATTTCCCTTTCACATCATCTTTCCTTTTCTGAATCTCAACAACTTCAGTCTTAGGCTTCAAATTGGTACACTTTCGTGCAATGTGTCCAACTTGGTTGCATTTGAAGCATGTTCGGGTGTCAACAACCCTATTTGTACCTTCAGACTGAGATTGTGAGACCTTCTTCTCCTCAAAGAACTCTTTGTTTGATTTTGAAAAGATTTTAGGTTCTTCATCAGAAAGTGAACTTGAACTCGAACTTTCACAAATACTTTCTTCTCTACAAATCGTTTGTTTTGAACATTCTTTCTTGGATAATTCTTACCCCCCTGATAACCATTCGACCATCTGTTTTGATTTTTGTTATGAAAATGCGAAGGTACAACAGGTTTTGTGTAGTAAGATTTATCTTTTTCGAAGTTCATTTTCCTCTTTGTCTGGTTCAAGTTTTTCCACCTCAGACAGATTAATTTCTGTCAATTTGAACACATTTGTCAATTTATCAACATTTACATTCTCCAGAGGAAACTCGGAATCCGAATACAACTTATCCGATCCCAACATCTTGTACATGACAAGATTAGGTTCGTCATTTAAGTTTTTTTTGGTTTTGAGTTTCGGAATGTAACACCCCCAAAATACCCCCCTGTGGAAACTCCGCGAGGCGTGTTACACATCAGAGTCTGAGCCACCAATCACATTGAACCAATGATAAATACTTGAATAAAACATGTCATTAATTACCAATATTAAATGTCAAACATAAAATCAATTCCCAAAGAGTTATATAGCGGAAGCATGTGATAAATCGTTTAGCAGTTGTTTCATAATAATACTCAAAAACCAATGTATCAAATATAAGTAATCCAAGAGCCTCGATCCATGACCACTTCAGCACTCCCAGATAGCAAGTCCATGTCTTGTATTCTAACGACCTGCAAGCATGCAGACAAGTGTGTCAGGCGACGCTGGTGAGTTCAAAGTTTAGTTATCGTGTTTTGTTACAGGGTATATGTTAAGTAAGTTCAACGTTATGATTTGATGCGGTTTATAACTTGTTGAGATACCCTAGGGAGTGTGCCCATATGTATCCGGGAAGTGTGTCCCTCAATAACCTGGAGTGTGTCCAGCCCCCAATGCCCCTAACCAAGCATTGGTAATGATCGATCCCATGTACAATAACCAAGACCCCGTTTCATTGTTTACCCAAGATTCCTTTTTCCAAACGTTTACTAGTTGTCCCAAATCACCGGGACGCATGCTTGAGAAATGCAGTGAACTCACCTTGGTTTGCTCGGTAAGATTAACTACTTGCTCACACTTAATCAGTCAAGTCCTAAAGTAGGCACGTATACATAATCAGTTTATAGTCACGAAGTTGGCACGTAGGTATAATCATAGTGAACATCACATCAATAAGCACCAAGTATCAGATTGCATGTATTCAAGATCATACAAGTATTGGTTTATACTTAACGACAGTTAATTATGCCAGTTAACTTCTAACAGTGTTAAATCAGGTTACTGTGTAAGGTATTCAAGTCGGCGAAACACATCCTTGGCGAATCATATTTGACGAAACACACTTTGGCGAATCAGGTTCTGTTTCGCCGATTGCCCTTGGCGAAACACAAATTCTGTTTCGTCAAGATCCCCTTTGACGAAACACACCTTTGTTTCGTCAAGAATTCTATTCCGTCAAGCTTTCTATTTCGTTAAGTTCAGAATCGTGATGATACCAGTTACGTCGCAACATGTCAGTTACAGAACTATCACAAAACCCTAATTGCCGTCATTGACCAGAAGTAATCATACGAGGATCGTAAACACAGAATTCATCATACAAAACCATACAATCATAATTCATCATAATGAACCTTATGTTGCTATTCATTAATCTGCCAACATTACTACCGAACCATTAATGAAATCGGGATCATATCATCATGCGATTCAACCACAACCCTAAATGTTCAATGATTTGCATATGTCAATCGGCTATACATTTTATACCCTCACACATGACAGTTCACAACATCGTACTATCTAAATCATCCATCACTAAAATGATCTAACACATGATCGTTACTACAACCCTATACATCTTCCTGTTCAGATTTGCAAAGACAAGATCATCAACATAATCATACAAGAACAATCACAGGACTAGTCACACTAACCGTAATGGAAGAACGATGGATTGAAAGCTAAGGAAGGCTTCGTAAATTCAAACTGCCGTCGCACAGAAAGCTCTAGGGTTTCGGTTCTTGGTGAAAGTGTGAAAAAGTAAATGCCCGTATAACTTATACGCGTATACGTGTTCTGGGCCCTTAATGGGCTTGACGAATCAGATGGGCCGGCGAGACACTTGTTTCGTACAGGTCAAGTTTGGCGAAACAGGCTCTGTTTCGTCGAGCTGTTCTTGGCGAATCATAACTCTATTCCGTCGAGTTGTTTGATGGTGGGAGAGTCCAAGTGTTTTGTAATAAGCTATGCTATATTTTATAACAGCAGTAAATCTCATTCATGCACCCACACAACACGTTTTATCATATAGTACACAACATATCCAACAATCATAATACGTTCCAATATAACACCACGTGTATTAATACGAGTCCACAAGTCAAACAACTAAACAGTCAAAGTCAACGTGCATTTAATGTGAAAGTGAAGGTCGAAAACTCGAGTTGTCACATCATCCCCAACTTGAAAGAAATTTCGTCCCGAAATTTGATAGGCCATCTGCAACACGATGCGATGCTAATCAAGATGACTGTGCATTTTCCGCGGGTGTCACATCATCCCCAACTTGAATGGGAATTTCGTCCCGAAATTCACTAGTTACATGAGATGTAGAATTGCTAGGCTTGGTCTTGTCTTTGGGAAACAAGTGTGGATACTTGCGTTCCATCTGGTCCTCGCGTTCCCACGTGAACTCCGGACCACGTCTTGAGTTCCAACGAACTCTCACAATCGGTATACGGCTGTGCTTACGAACTTTAACTTCCCGATCCATGATCTCGATTGGTTCTTCGACAAACTGCAACTTGTCGTCTATTTTCAGCTCTTGAAATGGTACAACTAGTGTTTCGTCAACCAAACACTTCTTTAACTGCGACACGTGAAATACATCATGGACATTACCCAACTCAGTAGGTAACTCCAACCTGTAGGCCACCTTTCCAATTCGTTCCAGAATTTTGAATGGTCCTACATAACGAGGGTTTAGTTTGCCGCGTTTCCCAAAACGCACCACACCCTTCCAGGGTGAGACTTTTAACATAACGCGATCGTTAACTTCAAATTCCAGAGGTTTACTACGCTTGTCAGCGTAGCTTTTCTGACGGTCGCGAGCTGCGGCCATACGGTCCCGTATCCGGACAATATTTTCCGATGTCTCAAGCACAAGTTCTGGGCCTATGATCTGACTGTCACCCACCTCAAGCCAACAGAGGGGTGAGCGGCATTTTCGTCCGTATAGTGCTTCGAATGGAGCTGCCTTAATACTTGTATGGTAGCTGTTGTTGTACGAGAATTCTATCAACGGTAAGTGCTTCTCCCACCCTTTTCCGAAATCAATTACACATGCTCGCAGCATGTCTTCAAGTGTTTGGATGGTGCGCTCGCTTTGACCATCCGTCTGCGGGTGATAAGCGGTACTCATGTCGAGTCGTGAACCGAACGACTTATGCATTGCTTGCCAAAGATCAGAAGTGAAACGTGGATCTCGATCTGAGATGATAGAAGTTGGTACCCCATGTCTAGAGACGACTTCTTTAAGATAAACTGCTGCTAGTTGAGAAAACTTGTCTGTCTCATTGATTGCTAAGAAATGTGCTGACTTCGTGAGGCGATCAACAATCACCCAAATGGTATCGTTTCCAGCTTGAGTTCTTGGTAGTCCTGTCACGAAATCCATGGCGATCTGTTCCCACTTCCATGTGGGTATCTCTGGTTGCTGCAGTAGACCCGAGGGCTTTTGATGTTCGGCTTTGACTTTAGCACAAGTCAAACATTTGCTGACGTAGGTTGTTATGTGAGCTTTCATGCTAGGCCACCAGTATGTAGTTTTCAAGTCGTGGTACATCTTATCTGATCCAGGATGTACGGAGTAACGTGATTTATGTGCCTCATCCATTACAAGTTCTCGTAAGTCACCCTAGAGTGGAACCCAGATGCGTCCGGTTACGTAGTAAGCACCGTCTCCCTTTTGCTCTAGTCGTTGCCTTGAGCCGCGTAAAGCTTCAGCTTGAACGTTCTCTGGTTTCAACGCTTCTAACTGGGTGTTTCGTATCTGGGAAGGAAGATTGGACTGAATCGTGAGTTGCAATGCTCGTACACGCCTAGGTGCATTATCTTTTCTGCTGAGGGCGTCAGCTACGACGTTCGCCTTGCCCGGGTGATACTTGATGGCACATTCATAATCATTTAACAGTTCAACCCATCGCCGTTGTCGCATATTCAATTCTTTCTGGTCGAAGATATGCTGAAGACTCCTATGGTCGGTGTAGATGGTGCATTTGGTACCGTACAGATAGTGCCTCCAGATCTTCAACGCAAATACCACCGCTCCTAACTCCAAGTCGTGTGTCGTGTAGTTTTTCTCATGAATCTTCAATTGTCGCGAAGCATAGGCTATCACCTTCTCGCGTTGCATTAACACACAGCCGAGACCTTGAATCGACGCATCACAGTAGACCACAAAATCTTCGGTACCCTCTGGTAAAGACAAGATTGGCGCACTGCAAAGTTTCTGTTTTAGTACTTGGAAAGCCTCTTCCTGCTTCGTCCCCCAAGAGTATGCCGTGTTCTTCTGTGTCAGCGAGGTGAGGGGTTGTGTGATCTTCGAGAAATCTCTAATAAACCTCCGATAATATCCTGCGAGACCAAGAAATTGTCGCACCTCAGAAGGAGTCTTTGGTGCCGCCCAATTCTTAACTGCGTCCACTTTCGCAGGATCCACATGTATCCCTTTCTCGTTAACAACGTGCCCAAGGAAATGCACTTCTCGAATCCAAAAATCGCACTTAGAAAACTTAGCATACAGCTGTTCCCTTCTCAAAAGTTCTAAGATGAGACGTAGGTGACGCTCGTGATCCTCCTTGTTCTTTGAATAAACCAAGATGTCGTCAATAAACACTATAACAAACTCGTCGAGATATGGCTTACATACGCGGTTCATGAGATCCATGAAGACCGCTGGTGCATTTGTCAATCCAAACGGCATAACCAAAAACTCGTAGTGTCCGTAGCGCGTTCGAAAAGCAGTCTTAGAAACATCCTCTTCTCTAACCCTTACCTGGTGGTAACCCGACCTTAAGTCGATCTTTGAGTAAAAACTTGACCCTTGCAGCTGGTCAAACAAGTCGTCGATGCGTGGTAACGGATAGCGGTTCTTAATGGTTACCTTGTTGAGCTCTCGATAATCGATACACATACGGAATGACCCGTCTTTCTTCTTTACAAACAGAACTGGGGCTCCCCAAGGCGAAGAACTGGGTCGAAACCCTATCCAACAATTCCTGTAGCTGATTAGACAATTCCTGTAGCTCCCCAGGAGCCAACCGGTATGGAGCTCGAGCAATTGGGGCCGCTCCTGGCGCCAGATCAACCTGAAATTCTACTTGACGGTGAGGAGGTAACCCTGGTAACTCCTCTGGGAACACATCAGCGAAATCCCGCACCACTGGCAGATCCTCGATCCTTCTTTCCTCAGACTGAGCGTTTGTAACTAAAGCTAACATTGCAGGATACCCCTTTTGCAGATACTTCTGCGCATGCATAGCCGAGATAATACCAACCATCGTCCCACTACGATGCCCTTGAACCAATAATGACTCCCCATCAGGGAGAGGGATACGCACCACCTTCTCCTTGCACAAAATTTCTGCTTGGTGCTTTGACAGCCAATCCATGCCTACCACTATATCAAAACTACCGAGCGTAACGGGAAGGAGATCAATATCAAATACTTGACCCACGAGATCTAGCTTGCACCCGAACAGGACATTCAAGGCTTCTATTGTTTTACCATCTGCTAGTTCTACTACTTGCTTAACTTCTAAAGGCGTTGGGGTTATCCCCAATCGTTGACTAAACTCTAGGGACACGTAACTCCAATCGGCACCAGAATCAAATAACACAGAAGTAATATGATTGTTTACAGGAAACGTACCGGTGACAACATTGCCGTCATTCCTAGCATCCCCTGCCCCAAGTTGAAACACTCTACCCCGAGCACCATTACCCCCATTATTGCCATGGTTGTTGTTGTTCCCAGCATTGTTGTTATCCGGGCGGTTGTTGTTGTTAGCGTTTTGATTCAACTGAGGGCAATCCCGCTTAAAGTGACCCTCGTCTCCACACTGGTAGCACCCCTTTCTAAAGCCCTGATTCTGCTGGGGCGGTTGTCCCTGCTGTCTCTGGTTCTGCTGGTTCGGTTGCTGCTGATGTCTGGGCTGTGGGGCCCTACAGTCTTTGGCCTCGTGGCCCGCTTTACCACACCTGTTACACGTCCGTCCACACTGCCCGAAATGATGATAGCCACATTTGTTACATCGTGGCTTCCTCCCTGCATACGAACCCTGACTTTGGCCGCTTCCCTGGCCTTGATTGACAGAGGACGACTGGCTGATGCTGCGATTGCTATTGTTGTCTGGCCTTTTCTGAGTCTGGCCCGCACTAGATGCTTTATCATAGTCACTCCACTTCCTTTTGTTATCGTTAGCGGACGCAGTGGCAGTGGGTGCAGCAGCAGCAGTGGTTGAAACACGCGGCGGTAACGAGTTACTCTCTACCTCTTGATCCACAATCTTGTGTGTCAATCGAACAATCTGTGTTAAATCATTGAGATGGGTTGCAGTGACCAAACTCTTCACACGCGGAGGCAACCCCTTGATGAATAACTCAATCCTCCGAGACATAGGCCGGGACAAGTTCGGGCACATGTCCGCCAATTCATACGATCGCTTCACATACGCTTCGACTTCAGATCCAACCATCTTCAAGTCATAGTACTCGTTTTCCAGCTTCTGGACCTCATCCCGAGGACAATACTCCTCTCTGATCAGTTCTTTAAAGTCATCCCAAGTTGTGGCATTCGCTGCCTCAATGCCTAACAACTACACTTGGGCATTCCACCACGTTAGGGCACCATCTGCCAAGGTACCCGCAGCGTATTTCACCCTGTCCCCAGCGGGACAGTTACAGATAGCAAACACAGACTCTGCTTTCTCGAACCATCTCAGAAGTCCCACAGCCCCTTCAGTCCCGGTGAAGGTCTGTGGCTTACAGTCCATAAACATTTTGAACGTACACGCAGGCTGGTTGGGTTGAGGTTGCACTTGCTGCCCTAAATGACGAAAGGAAACACATTATAGGAGTGAAAAGACGTGTACGCGATATAAGAGTAAAGAGTACTTGGTACATTCCGTACCAGCTTGATAGGCTGCTAAAGCCTCAGCCACACGGGTATTGATTAGGTCAGTCAACTCAGCCTGAGTCATGTTGATGTTGCCACGTCCGTGTCCTCGTCCACTCATGATTCTATATATAGAGATAAACCGATTCAGGAAATCGAAACGAGATGGATATCAAGTATCAGGTTGATATCTACGTACTACCAAGTTCACACATAAATAGGCAGAACCCTTCTCACGCTCGATAAGCCTCACTGGGACTTGCATGCACCCCACGTTATTATTAAGTGTGCACCCATAATAATAAGGCAATTTGCATGCTTATCTCAGTGCCTCTTAACTTGCGCTCGAAGTTTCCCCCATTCACACATCACAACGAATGGTATCACAGGTTTACTATTCACATAAGTCGAAGAGTAGTGTCTTACTATCAAGTCACCGTAGTATCGAGTGTATCGTGTCATGCAAGTTATGAGTGTGTGACTACTAAAGGAGTAATGCATAAACTAAACAGGAGACGAACCTTGCGATCTGGAGCTGAGTGTCATGATCGATTCTTCGAAGGTATTCGGTTATAGTCTGGTTTTATAAAACGTTTTAAAACCTAGTTCACTATAACCAGTGGCTCTGATACCAAACTGTAACACCCCCAAAATACCCCCCTGAGGAAACTCCACGAGGCGTGTTACACATCAGAGTCTGAGCCACCAATCACATTGAACCAATGATAAATACTTGAATAAAACATGTCATTAATTACCAATATTAAATGTCAAACATAAAATCAATTCCCAAAGAGTTATATAGCGGAAGCATGTGATAAATCGTTTAGCAGTTGTTTCAAAATAATACTCAAAAACCAATGTATCAAATATAAGTAATCCAAGAGCCTCGATCCATGACCACTTCAGCACTCCCAGATAGCAAGTCCATGTCTTGTATTCTAACGACCTGCAAGCATGCAGACAAGTGTGTCAGACGACGCTGGTGAGTTCAAAGTTTAGTTATCGTGTTTTGTTACCGGGTATATGTTAAGTAAGTTCAACGTTATGATTTGATGCGGTTTATAACTTGTTGAGATACCCTAGGGAGTGTGCCCATATGTATCCGGGAAGTGTGTCCCTCAATAACCTGGAGTGTGTCCAGCCCCCAATGCCCCTAACCAAGCATTGGTAATGATCGATCCCATGTACAATAACCAAGACCCCGTTTCATTGTTTACCCAAGATTCCCTTTTCCAAACGTTTACTAGTTGTCCCAAATCACCGGGACGCATGCTTGAGAAATGCAGTGAACTCACCTTGGTTTGCTCGGTAAGATTAACTACTCGCTCACACTTAATCAGTCAAGTCCTAAAGTAGGCACGTATACATAATCAGTTTATAGTCACGAAGTTGGCACGTAGGTATAATCATAGTGAACATCACATCAATAAGCACCAAGTATCACATTGCATGTATTCAAGATCATACAAGTATTGGTTTATACTTAACGACAGTTAATTATGCCAGTTAACTTCTAACAGTGTTAAATCAGGTTACTGTGTAAGGTATTCAAGTCGGCGAAACACATCCTTGGCGAATCATATTTGACGAAACACACTTTGGCGAATCAGGTTCTGTTTCGCCGATTGCCCTTGGCGAAACACAAATTCTGTTTCGTCAAGATCCCCTTTGACGAAACACACCTTTGTTTCATCAAGAATTCTATTCCGTCAAGCTTTCTATTTCGTTAAGTTCAGATTCGTGATGATACCAGTTACGTCGCAACATGTCAGTTACAGAACTATCACAAAACCCTAATTGCCGTCATTGACCAGAAGTAATCATACGAGGATCGTAAACACAGAATTCATCATACAAAACCATACAATCATAATTCATCATAATGAACCTTATGTTGCTATTCATTAATCTGCCAACATTACTACCGAACCATTAATGAAATCGGGATCATATCATCATGCGATTCAACCACAACCCTAAATGTTCAATGATTTGCATATGTCAATCGGCTATACATTTTATACCCTCACACATGATAGTGCACAACATCGTACTATCTAAATCATCCATCACTAAAATGATCTAACACATGATCGTTACTACAACCCTATACATCTTCCTGTTCAGATTTGCAAAGACAAGATCATCAACATAATCATACAAGAACAATCACAGGACTAGTCACACTAACCGTAATGGAAGAACGATGGATTGAAAGCTAAGGAAGGCTTCGTAAATTCAAACTGCCGTCGCACAGAAAGCTCTAGGGTTTCGGTTCTTGGTGAAAGTGTGACAAAGTAAATGCCCGTATAACTTATACGCGTATACGTGTTCTGGGCCCTTAATGGGCTTGACGAATCAGATGGGCCGGCGAGACACTTGTTTCGTCGAGGTCAAGTTTGGCGAAACAGGCTCTGTTTCGTCGAGCTGTTCTTGGCGAATCATAACTCTATTCCGTCGAGTTGTTTGATGGTGGGAGAGTCCAAGTGTTTTGTAATAAGCTATGCTATATTTTATAACAGCAGTAAATCTCATTCATGCACCCACACAACACGTTTTATCATATAGTACGCAACATATCCAACAATCATAATACGTTCCAATATAACACCACGTGTATTAATACGAGTCCACAAGTCAAACAACTAAACAGTCAAAGTCAACGTGCATTTAATGTGAAAGTGAAGGTCGAAAACTCGAGTTGTCACACGGAATGTAATTATTCAAGAAACACTCATCATCTTCATTTGAATCAGACTCCAAAACACTTTCAGCCATGCTTTTAACAGTATCAGTCTGAACACTATCATCAGATGATGATGACGAAAATGTGATATCAATTGATTCAGGAAGTTTTATTTCATTTAAATCTTCTTCACCATTAACTAGCCCAGACTTTTTCTTTGAATAATTGTTTAAAACTAGTGGTGGAACTTTATGATATCCCACCCCTGTTCCATCCGAAAATACATCTTCGCCAGCTTTGTTTTTCCCGATGGGTTTGGGAACAATGTGCTGCAAAACAAAGCTTGCGGAGTTGTAACTGGTTAACTTCAATTGGATGCGTTCATTTTCAATTTTTGCTTCTTGGAACTGAAGCTTCAATTTAGCAATTTCATCCAATTGTTGATTGATTAATTCTTCTTTCACCTTAAGCACTCCCGACAGTTGAAGATTTTCTTTTGTTGTTTTACCATTTCGTTCATCAGAATCTTTAACCGTTCGTTTAAACTTCTCAAAATTTTCAGTGATGTGACGATTTTCATGAATTAGTTTTTCATTTTCTTTCCTAGTTCTTTCTTTGTCACTTTTATCACTTTCAGTTTTTTCAGTTAACTCTTTTGCTCGATCGTTTGAAGCTTTCAACATTTTATCCCGGTTTAAGATCTGATTTTCGACCTCTCTGACTCTTTTTGTCAGATCTTCAAGCTTTTTGTTGTTAAGGTAAGCAATAGTACTACAATCTTTGCAGTTTTTCATGCAATTGTTGCAGTCACTTTCAATTTGAACTTTCTTACCTGACACTTTGTTTGTATCAATCTGACTGACCTGGCTTTTTGACTCAGTTCCAGAACTAGAATCTACCTCCAGTTCCTTTGCAGCAAGAACTTTGTCAGCCATCCTCATCAGGTTTTCAGCTGTGAGCTCCTGTGATGTATCAATCAACCCATCATCAATCTTCTTTGTCTGCTGCTTCTCTTCTGCCATCTTCACTTTTTCTTCTTTATCTTCCACTTTCTCTTCACCGCCTCGCCACCATTCTTTCTGTCTGGCTTCTTCTTTTTTAGCGAATTGCTGAATAAGTGCATCAACACTAATGGAATCAGGATTAACTGCGATATTTCCTTGTGGATCAAGGTAGCATTCTCTGTCGGCATCCCATCTCTTTGCCCTTTTGGCTTCTTTGTAAGTGTTGTAGATTCTGCTCATTCTTGTTTGGGCTTTCATTCTTCTGTTCACAAACTTTTCTTCTTCCGTTCTATTGTCTTTAAACGGAACAATCTTTGTTGCTGCAAACGCATAACCAACTACGTCTTCCTCAGGCAATAGCTCACTCCAGTCATATCCTTCATCGTCATGAATGACTGCAAGAGCTCTAGACTTCTCTTTGTCTTCAATCAGCTTCAACCTGGGAGGTTCCGACTTATTCTGATGATAGATTGCTTTCTTGTAGTAATCTTCTCGGAACGGATTAGCAGAATCATCAGCATAATCATTTCTACACTCGAGTTTAAAGTGACCTTTCTGCTTACATTTGAAACATGTCACCTTTGTCTTGTCAAAGCCTAACTTGGTGGTTGGTCCACCAATAGACTTTCTCCTGGTTATCTCCATGAAGCGTTGAGCCCTTCTAACAGCACTGGCCATACACCACCTTATGTCGATCAATTCCATCTCCTCTGGATCGATTTGATCATAGTCTTCTTTCGTAAGGTTGGTGTTGCCTATCTTCCCAGCCACAAGACTTTCATAAGACTCTAGCACAGAGGCTAAAAAAAGATCTGTTGCTTTGCTGACTCCTCACTGAAATTTTGACCATTTTTCAAATCCACAGCGATATTGCATTGAAATACATTCTTTGATACAGATTGCTGTTGACTTGAAGTACTAGAAGATGATCCTTGACTTGAAGCATTTGATGACATTCCTCCATGAAAACCACTGTTTAAGCTTTCTTGATTCGTTGGTTGTGAACTCTCTGCTGTGAAGGCTGTTTTGGGAGACACGGTTTTTGGAATCATGCTCTTTGGATAATACAATTCCACATTTTGCTGATAAAACGAATGATTGACTTTATTTGTTTTCTTTATCTCCAGCTCATGACTCTCTAGCCTTTCAATCAGCAAATCAACCGTTAGCTCTCCAGACTTGATTGTATTCTTGATCATCAATGCAAAGTATTGCCAGTCCATTTCATCTGGCAAAGAGTCAAACAACTTGTCAACTAGCTCTTCTTGAGAATATATGACTCCCTGTCTTGCCAGCTCTAGCTTTAGATGCCTAAATCGATCAATCATTTTAGAAACAGACTCATTTTTTAGACATCCGAACAGATCAAATTCTTTTCTCAGTAATTTCTTTTTGTTTTTGATTATTTCAGCAGTACCAACACATTTAACTTTTAATTTTTCCCAAAGATCCTTTGCGTTTGAATATTCAATCAATGAGATTATGTCTTCTCTCACTGACTGGTGTATCAATGCTATGCACTTCTTCTCAGCCACAAAATTTTCTATGTCTTCACTTTCTGTCAAATTTTCAAAGTCTACTCTTCCATTGTTGAACCCGTTCTTTAAACTTTTCCAGCTCGGGTACGCGAAAGCTTTCAGCCATTCATCGAATCTTTTCGCCCACATGTTATACTCTTCGATCGCCATCAGCTTTGGTGGTTTGTTATATGTACCATACGCGCTTTCCACACTTAAGGCATCGGATAACGTTTTCTTCACGCTAGGAGAGTTTTCATTAGTTCAATTTGTCGTGTCATCTCCAGAGTTTCCAGCGAATGCATACATCTCACTAAAAGGATTCATGAATTCATCCATTTTTAAGTACCTGAAACAATTTATCAAACACTTAGAAAAACTTTTATGATTTTCAAAAATCTAACACAAATGCACTTGGATCGAATGACTTGTTCGATCGAACGGTATACACTCAATCGGTTAGCTTGTTCGATCGATCGGCTTGTTCGATCGAACGACCTGTTCGATTGAATGTCAAATGAATGTAACAGCAATCAATTACTGTCCGATCGGTCGGCTTGTCCGATCGGCTAGCAATATGATGTCAGCAAAAGATATCAAGTATCAACAATGCTGTTCAATCGATTAGCGTGTTCGATCGACTAACACTGATGATGTCAGCAACACTATCTGAATGCAATCTAACTGAAATTGTCCGAATGGTTATACAAACAAGTTGATGATGTCAGCAAGTCTAAGAACAGCTAGGTCGTTCGAACGGCTGACATCAGCAAACAAGAACAGTTTTTCATAGTTTTTGATGAATTTGAACAAGTTTTTGGACGAATTTTGTTATGAAAACTTGAAGGATTATACTTCTGATGATTGCGAATTGATCTATAGCAGATTTATCAAATTTTATCCGTAAAATCACTCTCAATTTCAAGTTTTTCGGATTTTATGGTGACAAAATGAAAAATAAAGCTAGATCTGAGTAGAAAGTAGAAGAATCTGTCAAATTTCCGGTGAAATTTGAGTCAAATCGGCAGAAATGGAAAATCTCCGGTGAAATTTGTCTCCAAATCAACAAACACAGCTCGAATTCCGGTGAATTCTTCTCTAAATCAGCGAATACAGCTCGAATTCTGGTGAATTCGTCTTCGTAGATCTCGATTCAGCTTCCTGATGCTCTAATACCACTTGTTGGTCCCATGGATAGGATCTCCTTCTTCGGAAACTTAGTTGAATCGGATATGATTAATGCGCGAAATTCATTGAATCACACAACAGATATACGAGAACAAATTCAACTCTGAATTACTGTCTGATCTTCTATTGATTGAATATGAAAGTGTACAAGCTCCTTAGAGAGTTCAGACGGACATGAGTTTGCCAGAGAGTGAAAGTATCAAAAGTTACAAATGAGCTGATCGAGCAGCTATATATAGGCACAGTCAGGATAGAGTGAGTGCTGGCCGATCGGCTGGGCTAGTCGATCGGCTGACCTGTTGTTCGATCGAACATGCTGTTCGATCGGTTTGCCTGTTCGATCGGCTGGGCTTGCCGATCGGTTAGCATGGTCAACAAAAGTCAGCACTTAACAAAATAACGCGCCATATCCTGACTTGCTTTACAAACATACATACAAACATAAACTATTCACAAATATACAAAACATGACTACATGCTGACGGAAGCTACAGACGTTATTGTACTAACAGATTTTTTGCAAACTGCTCCAATGTTCTGACCTGAGTTAGCAGGTATTGATATTATCTTTGTATTTCCTTATCAGATTTACCATGTGAATTCCCTTTAGAGATATCCTCTGCTTGTTGAGCTTTTAACCTCATATATTCTTCAATGTTGTTTGGCCTAGGATATCCTTCAAAAGATGGCAAACTCCTTTTAGCAGGGTCATCTTCAGTGTAGAAGGATTTGATCTCCTCTCTAACTGCTATAAGCTCTAAAGGGTACTGAGCACCTGCAGGAGTGATGGCAGTGTTTGCTTTTTGAACTTGAGCTGAAGAAAGAGGAACAGGGTTTGGAATAGGTACAAGTGGCAGTGATTGTGTGGTTGTTTGTGGTGGTGAAGTGTCATCGTCTAGGACAACATTGGTTACCCTTCTCCTTTTGGGTTTAGGAGAGGTTGGTGGTGTTTTGATGGATTAAGTGGTAGTGATTTGAGTGGAAGGTTGCTGACTAACAGTTATTGGAACAACTGGTGTTTCAACCACTGTTGTCATTACAACAGATGATGTGTCATCTGAAGTCTTCCGCTTTTTAGAAGGAAATGATGATGGTGATGAAGTTGTTTTTGGTGGTGAGGTGATTTTTGGTGAGGCAGTGGTTGAAGTGGGAGTAGTAGTTGTTGGAACAACTGGTTTTTCAACCACTGTTGTCATTACAACAGATGATGTGTCATCTGAAGTCTTCTGCTTTTTAGCAGGAGATGATGGTGGTGATGAAGTTGTTTTTGGCGGTGAGGTGATTTTTGGTGGTGATGATGTTTTTGGTGAGGCGGTGGTTGAAGTGGGAGTAGTAGTTGTAGTGTGTGTTGAAGTGGTGGCAGTTGTTTGGGGAACAACTATTGAAACCACTGAAGTACTGTTAGGATCTGAGTTTGGATTGATTGTGATTTGTGTTTGAATTAAGATGGAATTATGAGTGAGTTGTGCAGCGGAAATTAAATGGAAGCAAACTTTTCACAATCAAACAGAAGAAATGCTTTCAATCATACATTTTCAACACAGAATCAAATGATTAAATTTATTTCAAAATTTGATTACAATGCATGTATGATTCGCAAACTCCCCCTGCTGAGCATCTAAGCTGACGTCACCATGAAAGTGACATCTAACCTCCTAACAAACTCTTAACAACTGACCTATACAAACACTGCTATGCTAACTACTGATGTTACAATTCAATACATAAAGTAAACATAAACTGCTGCTGCATCCTTCCACTGCTGTGAACCCAACAGTACTTGTCATGATCAGCAGTGCTTGAAACAAGGTAGTAGATTGAGCAGCAGAGCTTTAGTTCTTCAAAAGACTTTGACTTGATCAGCAGTTGTAGGTCAGCAGTTTGCATGATCAGCAGATAGGAGGTCAGCAGATGTTGAAACCACTTTCAAGGGGAGAGACTTGCAACCAAACATCTGCTTATTCTGGATCCACTGCTCTGATCCAGTTTTGGCTTTCATTATCTGTTCCTTTGGCAGGGTTCAATCCCAACAATCTCCCCCTAGAACAGATAATGCCAAAACTCTTCATTATTGTAGATCTTTATTTCCTCATCAGTAGTTCCCTTATTTGCCCTTTGAGTTGCAATTCAAAGATTAAGGCATCTGTATCATCATCATCCCTGCTAAGTGGAAGATCAAGGAGATCCTGCAAATCTTCAAGACTCTGGCCAAGAGCTTGTTCCCTTGTTAATTTCTTCACTTCTCCACTAGACTTGAACATTGTCAGTACGTGGGTCTGTTTATTAGTTTTCCACTTTAGTACTTTTGAGCCTGGTGGGTTTCTTGGGAGATTTTTATTTGAAGAGGTATTTGGTGATGCTGGCCTATTCATGACTGGCTGAGCAGTACTTGCAGATTGTTCCAGTTCAGATTCTTCTTTCATCATTAACATAATGCCCTCTTTTACAAGGTCATTTCCAGCAATTAGATCTTGAACTGTTTCAGCACCCAACTTTTGTTGACTCCTTCTTTTGTAGATGGCAGCACCAGTAGGAGCAGTGGTTCTTTTGGCTTGCAGCTTTGGTGGTCGTTTTGAAACCTCTGCTTTGGAGTAGTCAGGTTTTTGTGGAGCTGTTGGATCTTTCTTCCTAAGTTCCTCCAACCTTTTATAGGTGGCCCTGACCCTGGCTTCTCCCCACTTTGACACAGAGTTCCTTGACCCATAATCAGCTGTAATAAGTTCCTCTTTCATTCTTTTCAACTCTAATGCCTTTTCAGCTTCAAATTGTTTGAATTTTTCAGGAGGAGTCTGCTGGACTTTATTTTTGATCATTTCATGAATCCTGGCTACTTCCTTTTCAAGCTCAGGAATGGTCCAGTGTTTGTACATGTGTTTCTCCCCCTTGTATTTCTTGTAGGTCATGATATTTTCAATGTAGTCTTTTCTCAGGGTCTCATCAGCCCTTTCTGAAATTTGTTGACTAACATTTTTGGCAAATTGCTCCATTGTTCTGACCTGTGTGAGAAGAAACTGATAGTTTTGCTGAAATTCCCTATCAAATTTCCCTTGTTTATTTTTGTTAGCGATATCCTCGGCTTGCTTAGCTTTAATTTCTAAATATTCTTCAATGTTGTTTGGCCTAGGATATCCTTTAACTGAAGGCAAGCTCCTTTTGGCAGGGTTATCCTCATAGTAGAAAGATTTGATTTCATCTCTAACTGCTATGAGTTCTAAAGGAAACACAACACCTGCAGGAGGTACAGGCTTTTGAATTTGAGTTGAAGAGAGAGGAATGGGTTTTGGAACTGTGACAAGTTCTTGGGATTTTGAAGCTGTTGGTGGTGGTGATGGAGAATCATCATCTGATATGATAATCCTTCTCCTTTTTATTTTAGGAGAGGCAGATGATGTTTTGGGTGGAACAGTGGAGGTGGTTTGAGTGGCAGTGGTTTGTGACTGACAAACAGCTGTTGAAACAACTGGTGTTTCAACCACTGTTGTCATTACAACAGATGTTTTAACATCTGCTGTCTTTTGCTTTATGGCAGGAAGTGATGGTGGAGATGTTGTTTTTGGTGGTGATATGGCAGTGGTAGTGGTGTGTGATGAAGTGGTGTGTGTTGAAGTGAGACCAGTTATTGTAACAACTGAAGTACCAGCAGATGTTGGTACAACAGAAGTTGCAACAGCTGTTTGGGTGGAGGTTTGATGTTGGTGGCTTTTGGACAGTGGTTTTGAAGTATGCTTTGGAAGACTGGATGGTGTGGACTTAGGTTTCCTTACTTTTCTAGTGAGATTTCTTTTTGGAACAGGATTTTGATCATCCTTTTCACCAGAACAACCCTGCGCATTCAGCTCCATAAAAGCTCTCTTCTCCTCATTCCACCTTGATAAATCCTTTGCCACTCTATCTCTTTTTACACTTATGACACCATCATCAAGTGCATTCTGGGTAACATCAACCTTCTTGCTACCATCTGGCAAGGGAATATTTCTGAGCATTGCATCCTTTTCTGGATCAAGATACAACCCATTATCAATCCCTTTCTTTGTCCACTCCTTAATTTTCTCCCCCTTTTTGGCATTATCTGTGGGGATTTCATCAATAAACAGAACTGTTGGAGGAGCAGTGCCAGTGGTTGCCAACAGATGTAATTTTAGAGCCTTGATGTCTGCATGTGTGGTTTTGAAACTAGACTCCATTGTTTCTCTAAGCTCTTGAATATGTTTTTCATGCTGCAGCTCAGCCATCTGTTGTTGCTGGTGGAGAAATGGTTGAAAAAGATTCCAGAGCTCATTTGTAACATCTGCTGATGGTGGAGCAGGTGCTTGAGGTGGAACAGAAGTGGATGGTACCATTTGAACTGTTAACAACTGTTGCAGCATGTCTTTGATTTCTACAACAGATGTATCCAGCTTTTCAACTCTTGCCATCAATTCATGGTACTTTAAACCATCACCCAATTTAATGGGATCATCTGATTTCCCACTAGCAGTGGTTTTATCAGATGTTGAGGTAGGGAGTGTACTCCAAACATCAACTGATGCCCCTTTTTCTTGGTACTGGGGTCTTATTCCTTCAACACTTGACAATCTTTTGATGGAGCCAGTGGTTAATACAAACTCACTAGCAGATAACAGAGGTGTTATGGAAGGAATTGCCTCCAAGGAAGTCTTATTGATGTAACCACTGTCCAAGTGTAGACCTGTAGGTTCAACACTTGTAGTGGCTACTTCACTTGGATTACCACCAAGAGTTACTTGTAACTCAAGGGGTGTAACCTCCTCAGGTTGTGTTGGTGGGTTAGCAAAGATTGATACATCAGGCCCAGTCTGTTGTTGAGGTATATTCTCATGGACAGGTGATTGAGAAGGACTGGTTTGTGCCAGGTTCAGATCAATTGCATCCAACAGTAGTTTGGTATTTGAAGGAATTGGGGATGTGAGTTTGGGTGTAGAAAGATGAGTTGCCCCGGGTATTGGGCTGTGGATGATGGAAACAAGTGCTTCCAGAGCATCATGATGTGGTGACCCTTGTTGTACAACCTGTTCTTTTTGTGAAGAGACAGGAGGAGTTTCGGCTAGGGTTTGAGATATTTTTACCAACTGCTGTGAGGAAGTAGCAGCAGTGGTTTGTTGTGACTTTTGTGCTGTCACAGGCAGTTGCTCTGGTATCTCATCCTCCAGAGTTGCCTTTTTGGAGGGTTTGGGGGGTTTTTGATTTTTCTTTTTCTGTGGCTTTTTGGTGATTTTAGGTGTGGGTTTCAAGGCAGTTGGTTGGCTACCTTGATCACCTTGAGCAGTGGGCTCAGCAGCAGATACCTGAGGAGCAGTGTTTGCTGCTAAAGTCTGCTCAGGCACCTCTGCTTGTGTTTTGCAAGGTGTTGACATTCTTGTAAATGTTTCAGCAGTTAAGCTGTTTATCTGAAAAGAGTCACCTTGGTTTATTACCGCAATATCATCCTTACTGAATTTTTTCTCAAAATAATAACTTAAAAATCTTGGAAACAGTAAAAATGATTTTGTTTCAACATTTTTAACCAAATCATTGAAGATTACCTGGGAATAATTGAAATTTTCTTCTTGAAGTATAGCATATCCTAGATTTTGAATCTTCGATGGTATTTCATTAAAAGAAGTGGTTTTATTTGAAACACACATGAGGAGGGTATGGAATAAAAATCGTGTTGCAGGAGGGAAGAAACCTTTTTATAAGGTATCCCTCTTCATCATTGTGTCTGCATACCCCCTCTCAATGAAGTCAATTTTTAACTCGTTTTTAGGGAAAGGAATTTTACCTTCTTGATCATCGAGCTGAAAGACCTCTGATAAAGATTGCGGTGTGATGTGGACTGCCTTTTTCTGCATAGTAGAGTTAATGGCTATGACATCTTCACCTTGTTTTTCAAGGGTACAATTTTTCCAAAACTCTCTCTGAGTTTGAAGGTAAATGGGTGCATGAACGGTTAACAAAGTTTTGTACTTTGATGTATTGAGCATATCAAGGATGGAATCAAATGTATCGATGTTGCCGGGTTTTGTGAGAAGACCTAGAAGATTATGAGACGGTTTGTGTGGGATTTCTGTGGAGGTAGCCTTTTGAGAGGCCCCTTTAGAAGATTTTGCGGATGATTTCGATTTTGTCATTTTGAAGATGAGAATCGAAAATGAGACTGTGAAGAAATTTGATGAAATGTGATGGAAACCGCTTTGAAAAGAGAACTTTTTAAGAATTCAATTCGACAGTGAAACCCTGTTTGGGGTTTGAAAGGGGGGTTTTATGGAGGAAAAGTGAATGCTGACGTGGCAGCGGTTACAAAAGGTCTGACCACTATGTATTGTCCGCATGCCATCCCCTGGTGAAGTGAAGGACAGTTCTTTTGAACAGTACTTTTTGTGAAACCAACTAGTGAAGACAGTAGTTGTAACGGTAATGGAGAACAGTGGATGCTTTTAACTATCAGTGGATAGCACAGCAGTGGATACAACACTGATTTTGAACATCAGTGCTTATCAGAGGAAAATGAGAACAGGGGATGACTTTCAGTAGTGGACAGACGTTTGAAGTAGAGCAGACTTTTGAACCCATCAGTGGTTATGGCAGACTTTTAGGATTTTTCATGAAAAGTTCATTTTTAGCTATTTTTAAGGATGGATTTTTGATTTTCTGAAAACATTTTAATACTTTTATTCATAGAAAAACAGGATTTTGCCTGCTATTCCATGTTTAGCATGCCAATCCTAGAGATCAAGCTTTCAAAGGTGGATGTGTCTAATGCTTTGGTTAGCATATCTGCCAGCTGATCTTTAGTTGGAACATGATGCAGAGAAATCAAACCTTTTTCATAGCAATTCCTCACAAAGTGATGTCTGATGTCGATATGTTTGGTGGTTGAGTGGGAAACTGGATTTTTGATGATATTTTCTGCTGCCTGGCTGTCCAACATGAGTGGTGTCTTCAAGGTAGTGATACCAAAATCCAGTAACTGATTTTGAAGCCAGAGTAGTTGGGCTGTACAGCTTGCAGCAGCTATATATTCCGCTTCAGCAGTGGATGTAGAAACAGCTGCTTGCTTTTTGTTTTGCCAAGATACTAAGCAATTGCCTAGGAATTGGCACCCTCCTGAAGTGGACTTCCTTGTTTTATCACATCCAGCAAAGTCACTATCTGAGAAACCTGAAAGCTCAATTTTACCATCAGCTAGATACTAGATACCAAGTGTGGGAGCACCTTTGAGGTATCTGAATATCCTTTTTACAGCAATAAGGTTTAACTTTCTAGGGGCTGATTGGGATCTTGCACAGACACATGTTGCAAACATGATATCTGGTCTAGATGCAGTTAGGTACAATAAAGACCCAATCATGCTTCTATATAAGGTCTGATCAACCAAATCATCCTTTTCTACAGACATGACCAATTTATTGGTTGTAATGGGTGTACTACATGGCTTACAATCATCCATATCAAATTTCTTTAAAAGTTCTTTGGCATATTTGCCTTGATGGATGAAAGTACCATTTTGCAGCTGCCTTACTTGGAGACCAAGAAAGCACTGGAGTTCACCCATTGCACTCATTTCAAACTCAGCTGTCATGAGTTGCCTGAACTCTTCACACATTTTATTACATGTGCTTCCAAAAATGATGTCATCCACATAAATTTGGACAATCATCAAATCCTTCTCTCTCCATTTTAAAAACAGTGTTTTATCAATCCTGCCTCTGGTGAAACCAATGGAAAGTAAAAAGGTGGACAGAGTTTCATACCAGGCCCATGGTGCTTGTTTCAAGCCATACAAAGCTTTATTTAGCTTGTAGACATGATCTGGATTAAATGGATCCTCAAAACCTGGAGGTTGACAAACATAAACCTCCTCTTGAATCTTACCATAGAGGAATGCACATTTGATATCCATTTGATACACCTTGATGTTGTGGTTGACAGCAAATGCCAGAAAGAGCCTGATAGCTTCAAGTCTTGCTACAGAGGAAAATGTTTCATCATAGTTAATGCCTTCTTCTTTTCTGAAACCTTGAACCACAAGCCTGGCTTTATTCTTGACAACAATACCCCTTTCATCAGTTTTATTTTTGAAGACCCATTTTGTGCCAATAGGACTCACACCCTCTGGCAATGGAACAAGCTCCCATACTTGTTGTCTTCTAAATTGTTGGAGCTCCTCTTGCAAGGCTTCTACCCAGCTGTTGTCTTTCAGTGCCTCTTGGTACTTGACTGGCTGATGGAGTGATAGAAAACCAGCAAAAAGACAAATGTTTTGGGATTGCTTTCTTGTGAGCACCCCTTCATTGATGTTGCCAATGATTTGATCTGGTGGATGAGATTTCAAGAAGATGAGCTCTCCTTGGTATGGGACAATGGCATTGAGTGGTGAAGGCTGCAGATGTGTATCATCTGAGCTAACCACTGCTGGTGACTTTGATGACCCAACAGTGGCTTCAAAAGGTGGTGGCATAGGAGGTAAAGATGTGGACACCTGCTGACTTTGATCCACTGTTTGAGGACTTTTGTCAGCAGTGTTTGATGACGTGGAAGCAGTGGTTAGTGGGCTACTTTGGTCAACAACTGTTGAGGTAGCAGTGGTTGAGCTTTGACAGCTGTTTTGGACATCTGCTGCTCTTCCCTTTATGGCAGACTTTTGTTGAGGAATGATGATCTCATACCCATAGTCTGGTGATGAATTTTCTGAATCTGTAAGCATGGTTTTGGCAGCCTCAATCAATGTTCTGTTCTTCCTTTCAACGACCCCATTCTCCTCTGGTGTTCTAGGGATGCTGTACTGCCTTAGAATCCCTTTCTTCACACAGAAGGCATCCAACTCCTTATTTTTGAATTCTGTGCCATTGTCACTCCTGAAGACTTTTACTAGAAGGTCAAATTGCTTTTCAACCTGTGTCACAAAGTCTTGCAAAATGCATGCAGTCTCATCTTTTGAGTGTAAAAAGAAGGTCCATGTAAACCTAGAGAAGTCATCAACAATAACCAAACAATATCTCTTCTTTTTGAGACTCATGACTTGCACTGGGCCAAACAAATCCATGTGCAACATTTGCAAACACTGGGTTGTTTTGGACTCTTCAATGGGCTTAAAAGAGCTTTTATGTTGTTTTCCTTTTAAACAGGAAACACAATGCTCAGGACATGAAAACATTTTTTGTGGTAAGCCTCTCACAAGGCCATTTTTTTGAGATTTCAGTGATGGTTTTGAGATTAGTGTGCCCAGTCTTCTGTGCCAAAGTTCTGTCTCTTTGTTAGAGGCAGCTGAGAACAGACAGGCATCAGCTCTGGGGCATTCTTTTGACATGTCAACAACATAAACATTGCCACTTCTTTGAGCAACAAGTTTCGTTATGCCTTTCTTGATTATTGCTTCAATCTTATTAACCATTTCTGGTCCAACAATCCTAAAACAATCCTTAGTGAAAATTGAGCCAAACCCTTTATCACTCATTTGAGACACACTCAGGAGGTTGAATTTTAGATTGTCTATAAGATTGACATTTTCAAATTTTACATTTCCAGACTTTACTGTACCAGACCCCAGAACTTTTCCTTTACTATTATTACGAAAGGATATATCACCCTTTCCATGAATTTTGAAATCTTGAAGAAGGGCTTTACATCCTGTCATATGCCTGGAGCCTCCACTATCTACATACCAAAGACTATCTAAGCATGCAGAAGCTCCCTGCACATGAAGTAAAAGGATTAGTTCATAAAGGTCTCCAAAGCCAACAGGGCTTTAGATGGGGTCTCAACAGTGTATGCGATGGATGCAGATGTATGGACAGTGGTTAGCACAGGGGTTTGAACATTTTTGAGAATGTTTTTCTCTAACCACTGTTGGGGGTCTTGACCGATCATCTGTTGATAACCAAAAGGATGCCTGTTCACTCTTGGTTTATAGGACCTTTTGTAAGCCTCATAAACGTGTGGAATCCTTTGGTATGATGCTTTGTCCTTGCCTTTTCTGAAATGATTGGCTGGAGGTGCATCAGTCACCTGTATATCCCTTTGAACAGATGTTTGGTTCAGCTGTTTCGTGACAGCAGTTTGGACAGGGACAAATAGTGGTTGTTTCTTGGTGAATTTAACAGATGATGCTGATGAACTTAAGGATGTTTTTGCAGTGTATTCTTTCTTCTTCTCATCAAAGTTTTTGAGATACACACATTCCTTAGTTTTGTGGTTATTTTTACCACAGATGGTGCAACTTTCAGCAGGAACAATGACATTTGTTTTGTTTAGATCATGTGCTTTTAGATGAAAACAATCTTTTGTTAGATGATTCCTCTTTTCACAAAAATCACAAAACAGGCTTTTAATCTTTTCTCTTTTCTTCCTTTTCTCAGATTCCTTTGCAACAGAGTTTTGAACCTCTGTTGGGATATCTTTGATAGGAATGACCCTTGCTTTTGGAGCTTTTACACCATCAGTGGTTGTGAAATCCATTGGTTTGAAGTTTTCTAGAATGTCACACTCATCAGACCATGTGGGTTTAAATTGGTATTTCTCAATCTCTTCAAAAGTTGAAGATCCCACAGATATTTCCAGAGTAATTTTGTTACCAAGTTTGTTAGTTATTTTAACTTCTTGGCCACTTTTGTTGGTTGGTATGATTTCAGGAGAAACAACTTGTATTGCAGCAGTGTTTACAAGATCATCACATTTTCTATGTCCTATACCAAACTTGACATTGCTTTTAAGCTGTTTCTCAAGCATAACCTCATACCCTTTACAAGATTCTACCCATCTTTCACAGGTGATCTGGGTAGACTCCAACTCCTTTTTGCAAACTTGGTATTTTTCTACCATAGTTTGGAGTTGAGTTTTGGTTATGCTTTGCTCTTCTTTTAGACTGCTGATCTCTTTATCTTTTTCAGCCAATTTGTTTCTAAGTTCTTTTAATGACTTTTCAAATTTGACTTCATCAGATAAGATTTTATTCCTAAGGTTTTCATTTACCTCTTTGATGTTAGAAAATGCAATAATACATTTGTCTGAACACAGTTTTTCAAGAACTTGAGGTGATACCTTAGCAGCAGCCATCATGGCACAGTCACATTGATGATCACCTTCTTCATCAGCTCTCTTCTTTTCTTCTTCCTTTTTGTCTCCTTTGGACCAGGGGTCAGACAGTGGTTCAAGCAGGGTTTCTGAATTTTCTTCCAGCAGTAGTTCACCAGCAATTGCAGTAACCACTGCTTCAGCAACTTCATCCACTGTTTCAGCACTTAGCTGTTCACCTTCAGTTTCTATCCCTTCTGGTGTTGACTCTAATGCCATCAAACAAAATTCATCATGAAAAGTATCATTACAGGCATAGAGAGCAAAATTTTCATCACCAAGTTCATCAGGCATGCTGCTCCAATCAACAAAGCCTTGTGTGAAAAAGCTTTGCTGATCTGGTTGTGTCACAGTTGGAGCAGCTTGTTAAGGTGCAACAGGTTGCACTTGTGCCTGAGGAACAAGGGCCTGAACATACTGAATTTGTGGAACAATGGTTTGAACATAATGCACAGGCACAGGTGTTGCAGTATAATGAGCAGTGTTAACATGTGCTGCAGGGGCATATTGGGTATAGTGCACAAGGTTTTGTTGCTGTGGTCTAGGATTTGAGCCAGGGTGAGTGATTATGGGACCAGTGGTTTGACTCCTACATTCCCTAGCAAAATGACCTAGCCTATTACACTTGTAACACTTGATTTTTGACTTATCCAACCCCACCCTTAAATTCCCAAGAAGCCCTGGGAATTTTCTCCCTGTTCTTTTGTAGAATTTGCTTGTTCTAACAATAAGCAAAGCCAATTGATGCAAAATGTCCATCTCTTCTAAGTCAGTGGGATCAAAATGTTGCAAATCATTTAGTTCAAAGCATAAGTTATCTGACATCTGGTTTTCAGTATTTGCAGTGAAAGCATAATTTGCAGAGTGAGAATCAGAGTTGTTAAAATTTCCACCAACAGTTATGTCAATAAAATGATCATAACTCTGATCCTTACTGCGGCTACCAGATTCTTCCTAACCAAATAGAGCTGTGCTGCCAAATGAATAGTCATCAGTAACTTTTCCAGACTCTTGCAACTTCCTTTTCTGGTTTAACTCCCTTTCATAGGTCAGGAGTCTACCATGGAGTTGGGTCAGGGTCAGATCTTTGAACTCAGCTGAATTCCTGGTGACAAAAGCAATTGTGTCCCGTTTTTCGGGCAATGATCTAAGGAACCTGCTATTTTGAGTTGCATTTGAAAATGTAACTTTAACAAGTCTTAGTTCACTGATGAGACAACTGAAACGTTCAAATTGTTGGGTTAGTGACTCCCCTTTGATGTGACAAAATGTTTCATATTTGCTGATTGATGTGTGCGAGGTGTTATATATATTAGGTGTATATTTTAAGCCCTTTTTACACTTTTAGTCAAGTTTTAAATTTATAAAACACGATATTTACTAACACTAAACACACATATGGGCAAGTGCAACCATCGTGGACGTAGTATAGTGTTAGTAAGATACCGAGGTCATCCAAGGACACAAGAGCTTTTAGTACCGGTTTATCCTCAACGTCTAATCAAATCAAAATGTTAGAAAAAGATTTTAAACTAAGAAAATAAAACTAACTAAAATGCTGAAAATAAAATAAAAATAAAAACAGATAGTCAAGATTAATCACTTGGATCCGACTCGTGTGTAGTGTAACCTTTGATTATTTTCGCACTTTTGCAATTGTTTAAGAGATTATCTTAGTTATTGTAGTAGGCCTCTCTTTTGAAGGTGACGTTACCCTCAACCCAGTAGTTTGAGTCAGCAAGGATACAATCCTAAAGGGTCGGATTATTGAAAGATAATTAATTAAGTTATTAATGCATAATGTGGAAGGCCCCTCTTTTGAAGGCGACGTTACCCTCGGCTAAGTAGTCTGAGTCAGCAGAGATACAGTCCTAAGTAGCCGGGTTAAAGTTTTAATAGTAGTTTAACTTATGAGGGGATCAAAGAGTTTGGACCCCCGCCATCCAATACCTTTGGGTATTGAAGGAGGTCCTACTAAATTTTACCCAGGTCCTTTGCGGGATCTATACACTGAACACTGGCAAGACTCTTACCAAACCGTTCCCTTAACCCCCGACCAGGTAGCCAACATACCTCCATATAGACCGTGGAGATATGAATGGTGAAAATCTTTTATTTTATATATACAGTAAAATAATGCCAAGACACCACGGACAAACGATAAGGAAGAATCAC
Organism: Helianthus annuus; assembly: GCF_002127325.2. Taxonomy (NCBI): domain Eukaryota; kingdom Viridiplantae; phylum Streptophyta; class Magnoliopsida; order Asterales; family Asteraceae; genus Helianthus; species Helianthus annuus. Next base: position 121,166,828 of record NC_035437.2, read on the forward strand.
CTTCAACATAAGAAACTAGTAATTAACGTCATTAATACAAAACCAATTAAAAAGTGCAAAAGATTAAAAATAAAAAGTATTACACTAAACACTTGTCTTCACCAAGTGATGTAAGAGACTTAGACAAACATGGCCTTTGATTGTCAAGAACTCTTACGATCAATCTTGGATCCCGAGACGACTCACACACTCTATGATGGACAATGGATGATGGTGGTGGATGATGGTGTTATGGTGGTGGTGGGTGAAGTGTGAAAGAGGTGGTGTGCCAAGGGATGAGTTGCAAGTGCTCCAAACACTCCTATTTATAGGCTGAACAGAAGCCTGGGCATGGCCCCGTGCCCGCTGGGCACGGCCCCGTGTCCGTCTGACACTCTCTCTCTCTTCATTAATTGTAATTCGCAATTAGAATAAATGCGCCTGCAGCAACTTGACCACGCCCCCGTGTCCGCTGGGCACGGCCCCGTGGTGGGCAATAGAAGCTTCTATAGGTTTGTCTTTTCTGCTGCTTCTTGGGCACGGCCCCGTGCTCGCTGAGCACGGGGCGTGTTCAGTCTTCTGGCTTCTCTGTTTTGCTTGGGGAGATGCTGTCGGGGGGTCGGGCATATCACTTTTGTTCCTTTTCTTGTATTTATGTTAGATTTTGCTGTCTTTTTGCTTCTTTTGCTATTTTGAGCTCATTTAATCCTGAAAATACAAAAGGAAGACAAAAGCATACTTTTTCCAACATTAGTACTAAAAAGGGTTAGTTTTAAGCCACAATTGATGTAATTTATATGTTGCATTTTGTGCATATCAAATACCCCCACACTTGAATCTTTGCTTGTGCTCAAGCAAAATTCTTTATAATGTGGCTTTATTCACTCCCAAATGGAATGGGTAGAAGAGAAGGTTTTTGGGCTTGTTATAGAGTGTCGGGAATTCCAAGATTATTTAGGTTTTATTTTTATTTATTTACAATCCTATTCGTCATGATTTATTAAAAACATTTCATAAGAAAAAGTATTTATTAGGGCATAACATACCTTTTTAAAATTCCATTTATATACAAGTTCACATACCACACAGGGGAATCACTCCACACTCGGCCGAAGGTGTATTTTTAGTGAATCACTCGAGAGCGGCATGGAACTTACTCCTACCATAAGCTTGCCAAGCAATCAATCCTCCTCCTTTTTAACTATATACCTTTGTAAATATCAAGAGGACTTTTTGGGTGAAGGGTTAGGCTTGGGCTAAAAGTGGGTGGTTGGGTTAGTGGTTAGTATAAAAGGCGAAAGGCGTAACAAACGTCGGTTTTTTGAAAGACTTTTTTATTTTTCACATTTTTATTTTATTTTGATGAACCACTTGTTTCAAACAAGGTTATTTTTGATGAACTTATTTTTTTATTTGGTTTCATCAAAATATATAATTTTTTTTTAATAGAGTCATTAGAAAACCGAACGTTGTTACTAAAATAAAGGGTTAAAAAAAAGTTTAGGTGGGTAAAAAGGGTGATGGTTTTGGGTTAAGAAATGAAAAGGTTTAGGCTCAAAGGGGTTAACTAGGGGGATTTTGGGTAGGTGGTAAAAAAAATTGAAAAATAATGATGAAGAAAGAAAAAGGTTAGTCCTAATGCCTCCATCATTTACTTACTCGGTTTTAGGTTGGTAAGGACAGGGAATGTATTGTTGTGGCAAGTTCTAGAGACGTACGAACCAAGCGGCTATTCACACAAGAAACGAAAAATGAGCATTTAGTGTAAAGATATATATTCGTATGCTCGTTAAAGGCTCAAAACTCACTTTTGTAGGAAAAGGGTTTTTTATGTGATCAAGTATATATAATCAAATTTTAACTAAGTTTGCAATGCCTTTTCATAATTTTCTTATGTTGGTTCTTTTTATTACGACGCTATCGGTTGTAAATTTGTAAAAATATAACCTTGTTAAGACTTGAATTCCCAACTTAAACTTAGACAAGTAAAAAAATGAAAATTTTTGGAAAAAATTTGGGGTGATTAGCGGTTCCAATAGAGTTTTGTGTAAGGCTTGTTATTAGGACTTGCAAAATTCAAGGTTTTAACATCCCCCCCCCCCACACCTAAATTACACATTGTCCTCAATGTGTCTCAAAAATAAGTTTTTAGGTTGATTGAATGTGTAAAATGGTGTTAGAAGCAAAACTTTATGTTACTGGCAGTCTGGACACGGCCCCGTGGGAACCGGGCACGGCCCCGTGTTCAGGTGCCAGCGACAAAAATTAAAGAAAAAGGTACAGAAGCCTGGACACGGGGGCGTGTTCAGCGAACACGGCCCGTGTCCAGTTACCTGAACTGGGCAATTTTCTGCAGGGTGTGCAGCACGGGGCCGTGTTGGGCGGACACGGCCCGTGCTAAACTTGCTGTAATGAAGGAATTGTTGTCTGGCGGTCCTGTTTTCGTGCATGGGGCTATGTTTCTTGGTTCCCTTGTTATCCTTTACCACCATGAGTGTGTTTTATTTCTTCAAATTAAAACTAAAAGATTAAACTAAACTAAGGATAGTTCCGCGGAACGCCTCCGTGGTGCGCCACATTTATAAGGGTCCTTGGCTAGACCCAATGTGAGGTTATATGTTTTCCGAGCGGGATGTTTTGCATCCCATGTTGCACCGTCGGAGAGCATCATCCAAACTCGAATCAATAACCTTCATGTAATTGACTGGGTCATCGTCCTCTATTCTCTTCCCAACCCCGAACTTTGCTTCCTTATCCCCATATTTTAAAGTGAGTGTTCCGTCATTCATGTCTACTACTGCTTGTGCGGTGGCTAGAAATGGCCTCCCTAGTATGAGGGGGACTTCGGTGTCTTCTTCCATATCAAGTATGACGAAGTCGGCCGGGTAGACGAAATTGTCGACTTTGACTAGTAGATTTCCAGCAACACCTTGCGGGAATTTGACGGATCGATCAGCAAGTTGTATACTCATCTTTGTAGGACTCGTTTTTCCTAAGCCGAGTTTTTTGAACATTGATGCGGGCATGAGGTTAATGCTAGCCCCAAGGTCAGCTAGTGCATTACGAATGGGGGAGTCCCCAATCGAGCAAGGAATTGTGAAGCTTCCGGGATCAATCTTATTTTGGGGGAGTCTGTTCAGCACGAGGGCGGAGCACACTTCGCCTAAGTTAACTAATTGCAATGATTCAATTTTCCGTTTATGAGTGAGGAAGTGCCTCATGAATTTTGAGTATTTAGGCATTTGGGTTAGGACGTCAATGAAAGGAATGTTGACATGCAATTGTTTTAGTAGACTTTCGAATTTTGCGAATTGCTCATTGGTCTTTTGACGGATTAACCTACCGGGGTACGGAACCGGAGGAGCCTTGGTGGGCTCTGGTGATGGAGGAGAAACCTTCTCTTGTTGGGGCGGTGTTGCGATCTCCTCTGTAGGCGGTGGTCCTTCTGCGGGACCCACGGTACGGTTCCGTAGCATTATGAGATGAACTTGCGCCTTTGGGTTTGTTTCGGTATTACTTGGTAGCGCGCCTTGCGGTCTCTCGGAGAAATTTTGGGCTAGTTGATTTATTTGTTTTTCGATGTTTTGTATACTAGCTTGTTGATTTCTAAAATTTGATTCTAATTGTAGAAACCTATCCGAGTTTTTCTTTTCAGTGTCGGAGATGAGGCGAGATATAGTATCTTCAAGCCTTTCTCGTCCACCTTGTTGTTGAGGGAAATTTTGTGACTCATTTCTTGGTTGTTGAAAGTTTGTTCGTTGATTTAGGCTTTGTTGGTTACTACTATTGTCGGATTCTCTCCAACCAAGGTTAGGGTGGTTATGCCATCCTTGGTTGTAGGTGCCCGTTGGAGGACTCGACGGCCTAGGTCTATTATCAATGTAGTTTATCGATTCTGGTTGATCGTCTGTTTCTTTCATACAACTCCAATTTTCATGTGGCCCACCACACCCTTCACAAGCAATAACCGAGACCGTTTTTGCCATTTCTAACTTTTTAATTTTTGAAAAAAAGGGCCTCGATTTGGGCTTGTAAAGAAGTGCTTTCATCAACCTTATGGGCGCCCGGGGCAATAGATTTATTACCTCGGGGAGTGTGCCATTGAAAATTGTTTTGAGCAATTTCCTCAATTTGATTGTATATTTCATGTGGGCGGCGGTTACTTAAAAGTCCCCTGGAGCTAGAGTCAAGTGTTTGTCTTGTGTGTGGCAACAACCCATTATAGAAAGTGGATACTTGTTGCCATATCGCAAGACCGTGATGAGGACACTTTCGCAATAGCTCCTTGAACCTTTCCGAAGTTTCATATAAGGATTCCCCGTCCTCTTGTGAATATGTATTAATTTCAGTCATTAATTTAGTCGTTTTAGCGGGAGGGAAATACTTATATAGAAATTTTTGGGCTAGTTCATCCCAGATGTTTACCGATCCAACTGGGAGGGCGTTGAGCCAAGCTTTTGCTCGGTCTTTTAGTGAAAAAGGAAACATTCGGAGGTGGATGGCATCATTTGATGCTCCATTGATCCGAAAGGTATCACATATTTCTAAGAAATTAGTAATATGTAGATGGGGATCCTCATCCGCAAGCCCATGGAAGGTTGCGGAGTTTTGAAGCATTTGTATCAAATGTGGCCGAAGTTCGGAGTTATTGGCTTCGACATTCGGTGCATTGATTGCGGCGCCGAGATTACCTACGGTGGGTCGTAGATAATCCATGAGGGTACGTTGGTCCGCCATTGGAAGTGGTTCCCCCGAAACTTTCTCTTGGTTTTTAGCTTTAAGTCTTTTTCTGAGAAAGCGTTCGGGTTCTTCTAAAGGTTCTTTTATGTCTTTATTAGAACTGGAGCTCATACACTACGTAGAGGTGGCGTCTGGTTCCAAGTCCTGCAACAAAAACAAAAAAGAATGTTGGTCAGAAAGTTCACCACGGCCCCGTGCTCAGTGAACACGGCCCGTGGTTGGAGTTACAGTGATTGTTTTCCGGATCCCTATTACTGGAAAGTTGGACACGGCCCCGTGTTGCACCGACACGGCCCCGTGGTCAGCCTTCTGTAACTCGGAAAATTAAAAACTGCCAGTAACACTGCTGGGCACGGCCCGTGCTGAGCTCTGCAGAAGCGGAAAATTTTAAGAAAATCCTAAAAATAAAAAGAAAATAAAAAAATGATTAGGCCGTTGATTCCTAACTTTCTTAAAATCCTTGTGTCCCCGGCAACGACGCCAAAAACTTGATGTGTGCGACGTGTTATATATATTAGGTGTATATTTTAAGCCCTTTTTACACTTTTAGTCAAGTTTTAAATTTATAAAACACGATATTTACTAACACTAAACACACATATGGGCAAGTACACCCATCGTGGACGTCTAATCAAATCAAAATGTTAGAAAAAGATTTTAAACTAAGAAAATAAAACTAACTAAAATGCTGAAAATAAAATAAAAATAAAAACAGATAGACAAGATGAATCACTTAGATCCGACTCGTGTGTAGTGTAACCTTTGATTATTTTCGCACTTTTGCACTTGTTTAAGAGATTATCTTAGTTATTGTACTAGGCCCCTCTTTTGAAGATGACGTTACCCTCAACCCAGTAGTTTGAGTCAGCAAGGATACAATCCTAAAGGGTCGGATTATTGAATGATAATTAATTAAGTTATTAATGCATAATGTGGTAGGCCCCTCTTTTGAAGGCGACGTTACCCTCGGCTAAGTAGTCTGAGTCAGCAGGGATACAGTCCTAAGTAGGCGGGTTAAAGTTTTAATAGTAGTTTAACTTATGAGGGGATCAAAGAGTTTGGACCCCCGCCATCCAATACCTTTGGGTATTGAAGGAGGTCCTACTAAATTTGACCCAGGTCCTTTGCGGGATCTATACACTGAACAATGGCAAGACTCTTACCAAACCGTTCCCTTAACCCCCGACCAGGTAGCCAACATACCTCCATATAGACCGTGGAGATATGAATGGTGAAAATCTTTTATTTTATATAGACAGTAAAATAATGCCAAGACACCACGGACAAACGATAAGGAAGAATCACCTTCAACATAAGAAACTAGTAATTAACGTCATTAATACAAAACCAATTAAAAAGTGCAAAAGATTAAAAATAAAAAGTATTGCACTAAACACTTGTCTTCACCAAGTGAAGTAAGAGACTTAGGCAAACATGGCCTTTGATTGTCAAGAACTCTTACGATCAATCTTGGATCCCGAGACTACTCACACACTCTATGATGGACAATGGATGATGGTGGTGGATGATGGTGTTATGGTGGTGGTGGGTGGTGGGTGAAGTGTGAGAAAGGTGGTGTGCCAAGGGATGAGTTGCAAGAGCTCCAAGCACTCCTATTTATAGGCTGAACAGAAGCCTGGGCACGGCCCCGTGTCCGTCTGACACTCTCTCTCTTCATTAATTGTAATTCGCAATTACAATAAATGCGCCTGCAGCAACTTGACCACGCCCCCGTGTCCGCTGGGCGCGGCCCCTTGGTGGGCAATAAAAGCTTCTATAGGTTTGTCTTTTCTGCTGCTTCTTGGGCACGGCCCCGTGCTCGCTGAGCACGGGGCGTGTTCAGTCTTCTGGCTTCTCTGTTTTGCTTGGGGAGATGCTGTCGGGGGGTCGGGCATATCACTTTTGTTCCTTTTCTTGTATTTATGTTAGATTTTGTTGTCTTTTTGCTTTTTTTGTTATTTTGAGCTCATTTAATCCTGAAAATATAAAAGATAGACAAAAGCATACTTTTTCCAACATTAGTACTAAAAAAAGGGTTAGTTTTAAGCCACAATTGATGTAATTTTTATGTTGCATTTTGTGCACATCACTGATTCAGAATTTCCCTGTTGTTTTCAATAACCTCTTTCGTTCCCCCAAATTGTTCCTTCAATGCATCCCACAATTCTTTGGCACTGTTACAATGTAACAGCCCAGCATACATTTCGTTGGGTAGTGTAGAGGCTATCATGCTAAATGCTTTGGCATCAAGTTTGAACTTCTGAAAATCAGATTCAGTGTAATTTTCAGTTAGTTTAGGAACGAACTTCTTGGTGTCCTCAGCACTTGGCACCATAGGAACATGAGGACCGAAAACAACAGACCTCCAACATCTAGTGTTCTGTTGAGCAAGGATGTGACACATCCTTCTCTCCCAGATGTTGTATTCATTTCTTTTAAGCATAGGAGGTTTAAAAAGCGAGCCAATGTTATTTTTATCATCTTGAGACTGTGACGACATCCTGGTTGTTTTACAGACACTGATTAATCAACTTTATCGGTGATTAAACCTTGCTCTGTTTTTCAACAAGACGAACAAACTATCAGTATCAACTATTTCGAGCTGAACTATTTACGTCAAAATGATTGTTAAATAAAATTTGGCTGTCCAAGCTCTGATACCAATTGTTAGGATCTGAGTTTGGATTGATTGTGATTTGTGTTTGAATTAAGATGGAATTATGAGTGAGTTGTGCAGCGGAAATTAAGTGGAAGCTAACTTTTCACAATCAAACAGAAGAAATGCTTTCAATCATACATTTTCAACACAGAATCAAATGATTAAATTTATTTCAAACTTTGATTACAATTCATGTATGATTCGCAAACTCCCCCTCAGCCCGAGCTTAGTATTTGTTCGTGCAGGAAGAAGATGGTGAATGAGCTAAACAGAACAGTACAGAGTACTGTTCTATTTATAGGCACTAGCAAACTACTGAGCATCTAAGCTGACGTCACCATGAAAGTGACATCTAACCTCCTAACAAACTCTTAACAACTGACCTATACAAACACTGCTATGCTAACTACTGCTGTTACAATTCAATACATAAAGTAAACATAAACTGCTGCTGCATCCTTCCGCTGCTGTGAACCCAGCAGTACTTGTCATGATCAGCAGTGCTTGAAACAAGGCAGTAGATTGAGCAGCAGAGCTTTAGTTCTTCAACATACTTTGACTTGATCAGCAATTGTAGGTCAGCAGTTTGCATGATCAGCGGATAGGAGGTCAGCAGATGTTGAAACCACTTTCAAGGGGAGAGACTTGCAACCAAACATCTGCTTATTCTGGATCCACTGCTCTGATCCAGTTTTGGCTTTCATTATCTGTTCCTTTGGCAGGGTTCAATCCCAACAAGTACCAACAGTTGTTGATACAACAGGAGTTTTAACATCTGTTGGTTTAGGAGATTGATGTCTAGTGGGTTGCTTTCTTTTGACCTTAGGATTTTCTTCATCCTTTGGTTCTGAAATACCCTGCTCATTCATTTCCATAAAAACTCTCTTCTCCTGTTCAAACCTTGCTTTATCCTTTGCCTCCATATCCCTTTTTACCCTTGCTTTTGCATCAGCAATGGCATTTGTGGTTACATCAATCTTTTTGGAACCATCTGGCAAAGGGATGTCTGCAAGCATACTTGATTTGTCTGATGCAATGTATAATCCATCTTCATATCCCTTCTTTCTCAACTGCTTCATTTTCTCCCCCTTTTTGGCATCAGCTGGTGGTGGGTTGTCCACAAAGATGATAGAGGGAGGAGCAGTGCCAGTGGTGTTTAGTAAATGGGCCTTGATTGCCTTGATATCTGCCTGGGTGTCTTTATACCTTGCTTCCATGAGATTTCTGATCTTTTGAACTTGTATCTCATGTTGCTGATCAGCTAATTCTCTTTGGTGGTGTAGCAGAGGTTGAAACAAACTCCACAGCTCATTTGGAGTGGGAGCAGATGAAGGAGCAGCTGTTGGAGTTGGTGCAGCAGTGGGTGGTACCTTTTATGCTTTTAAGAACTGTTGCAGCATGTCTTTAATTTCTGCAACAGATGTATCAAGCTTGTCAAATCTATCCGTCAATTCTCGGTACATTAAACCATCACCCAACTTAATGGGATCATCTGATTTCCCACTAACAGTGGTTGTATCAGTGGTTGCCTTAGGAAAATTTTCCCAAAAGTCATCCAATGATGCCCCTTGTTCTCGGTACTGGGGACTTCTTTACTCAGCAATTGATAACCTTTTAAATGTACAAGTGGTTGGAAAAAACACACCAGTGGTTATCAGAGTTGCTAGAGAGGAAATTGCCTTCAAGGAAGTCTGATTTATAAAACAACTGGTCAGGTGTAGATCAGTGGATCCAACACCTGTAGTTGTTGCTTCGCTTGAACTATTGACAGGAAGTAGTTGTACATCCTGCAGTGTAACCTCCTCTGGTGTTGTTGGTGGGATAGCAATGATAGGGAGTTCAGACTCAGTCACTTGTGGTGGCATGCACTCAGTGAAAGGTGGTTGAGCGGAACTGATTTCTGTCTAAGCTATATCAACTGCATCCAACAAAAGTTTTGTTTGTGCAGGAATTTGAGAGGTAAGTATGGGTGTGGAAAGAGAATTTGCCCCGGGTAGTGGGCTGTGGATGATAGGATCAAGTGATTCTATAGCATCATAATTTGGTGTCCCGGTTCTTACAACCTGTTCTTTTTTAGAAGAAACAGGAGGAGTTTGAGGCTCGGGTTGAGATATTTCTACCATCTGCTGTGAGGAAGTAGCAGCAGTGGTTTCTGGTGACTTTTGTGTTGTCACTGGCAGTTTCTCTGGGATATCATCTTCCAGAGTTGCCTTTGTTTTAGGTTTGGGGGGCTTTTGTGTTTTCTTTTGTCTTGGTCTTTTGGTGGATTTAGGTGTGGGTTTCACAGCAGTTGTTTTGCTGCTGTGATCACCTTGAGTAGTGGGCTCAGCAGCAGGTGCCTGAGGAGCAGTGGTAGCTGCTAAAGTCTGCTCAGGAGCCTCTACTTGTGTTTTGGACACTTTTGATAGCCTTGTAAATGTTACAGGTGTAAGGCCATTTATTTGAAAAGGTTCACCCTGGATGAGTACATGAGCATCATCCTTTCCAAATTTCTTTCGAAAATAAAAGCTTAGGAACCTTTGAAATAGTAAAAATGATTTGCTAGTAACATTTTTGACCAAGTCATCAAAGATCTCCTGGGAATAGTTAAAGTTTTTCCCATGCAAGATAGCATAACCCAGGTATTGGATCTTTAATGGAATTTCATTGAAAGCAGTGGTCTTATTAGAAACACACATTAAGAGGGTATGAAACAAAAACTTTGTGGCAGGGGGAAAACTGCCTTTTTGCAAAGTGTCTTTTTTCGTTTCCATTGCATATATCTAAAAAATCTGTTTGATACTCTATTTTAGGGAAAGAAGTTTTACCTTGAAGATCATTGAGTTCAAACACTTCAGAGATGGTTTGTGGTGTGATTTTAACTTTAACACCCTTTATCGAGGAATTGATGGCTATGGGTGTTTCACCTTGAGATTCAAGTTTTGCATTTTTCCAAAATTCCCTTTGGGTTGCCAAGTAAATCGGAGGATCAGAAGTCAACAAAGTTTTGTACTTTTGAAGACAAAAGAGCATCTTTGATGGAATTGAAGGTCTGAGTGTTACTTGGTTTTGTCAACAAACCCAAGTAGTTATGGGGAGCTTTGTATGGAATTTCTAAGGCCTTTTGAGTGGATTTCTCAGATGATGAATACGGTGATTTTGCCATTTGAGGAAGAAGGACGATGAGGAATTTTGAGAGAAATGGAGGATAACTGCTTTGAGAAAGGAATTTTGAATTCGATTCGACAGTAAAAACCCTGTTTGGGGGTTTTGATCAGGGTTTTATGGGGGAAAAAGTGAATGCTGACGTGGCAGCAGTTACAAAAGATCTGACCGCTATGTATTGTCCACGAGCCAACCCCTGATGAGTAATGGAAGACAGTTGTTTTATGAAGCCACTGATGGAATAATATCAGTGGTTGCAATGGTTACAATGAAAACAGTGGGAGACTTTAAGCTATCAGTGGATAGCTTATCAGTCCTGATGGTGCAATGTTGAGATTATCAAAATAAACTATTACAATGGATTTTTGATTTCCTGAAAACATTTTAATGCTTATAATTGTAGGACCGTTATTGACAGCCGTTTGAGTCAATCAGAGTTAGATACTACCGAAAATGCAGCGGAAATACAAAATCGGCATGAATCAAAGCAGAAATGGAGTAGAAACAGAAGTAGATCACTTTAAAACAGTTTTCTCATTAATCTTTCACAAAATACACGAGCAGCAGTTCGGCTACACTGGAGACATGAACGTACAAAATGAGAAAACAACTACACTATATATAGGGGATAGGGTTTCGCTTATATGACCATGTCACTATGAGCGAAATCATCTTGTTGGGATTTCGCTCATATGGCACAATGTCACTATAAGCGAAATCAGAACATTACAAACCCAAATTTTACATATTAACCCCCTATACATTCATAATTAACACATCTAGACCCTATACATTGATCAACTAAGACTAAGACGCAGGCTTTAGACATTCGTGCACCAACAAACTCCCCCTTGGATACAGCCGCAGTCTTCAGTCTTGTCTTCGGGTCTTCACAAGGGCTTGAACTTTTCTTCATGCTACTTAGGCTTCCTCCTAAGCGCGTTCCTTATCCTGTCATTCTCTTTCTTTCTTGCTTTATCTTCTTCAGCTTGAATGTTCATCCACGTTCCTTTCTTTTCTTCAAGCTTTTGACGTTCACGAGCAGCTTTCCTTTTCATCTTCTCATCGAGCGACCACCATGATGACTTCCATTTACTTTCAGAGTAGATACTTTTCTGAAAGCAAAGGGTTGCAACTCGCTGAAATTGCATGGCCTGCTCTCTGTCTTCTGGCTGATAGTGAATTTTGTTTATGAAAAGATATTCGATATCCTTTGCAGAGCAATTCACAAGCCACATAGGATCATACGCATGTATCTCTCGTATTTCTCCTCCTGCTCTGTAAGTAATGACAGCTTTAGTCGAAATACAACTATACACCCAGCCCAAAAATCCTTTGTAGAAATCCTGCTCCATAGGCGGCACTGGGATAGTTTTCATCGTCTTCGGCTTTTTGACGTTAAGGATCGTTTCTACAACTCCTATTTCAGGATCTACCCTTTGCACTCTTTTAGGGTAATGCGGCTTCCAATGACGAAACTCTTTCAGCGATTCATACTTGATATACCCCCACATTGGAATGTCATTCTACCGCACAGGATAATCTAAAGATCTGACTTTAGATAGCTCTTCCACGTCCTACCAGGGTAATGACATCACGTCATATAAGTACTCAAAATACTGTACCCCGCATTCTCTCCTGATTGCATAAGCATTCACTTGAGGTAAGAAACCCCAGCTGATGATGTCACCGAGAGACACACTTCGATCACGTTGATAGTACTTTAACGGTCTTTTAAACTTCCTCTCGTGACTGTCTTTGAACCATTTCTTCCTTTCTTCCTTTGCCATATCTTTAGGAGTGCCATCAAAGTTTTTATCTTTCAAGATCTCAGAAACTTTTCTTCTTAACTCATCTCGGTTTTCTTCTGTAAAGAACTCCATCAGTGTAGGCAACTGTGAAGTATCTTCATTAACACTTTCATCATCCGTCCAATCTTCGACTTCAACTCTATCATACATATCAGCATCTTCAACATACTTATACTTGTAATCACGCTGCTGATTGATATCGAAGGCATTCAATTCTTCTTCAAAGTCGAATTTAAAGTCAAGAGTCACCATACGCATCATTTCTCTGATCGTTTCCAGCGTATATGTATGAAAATGTTCTCCTTCTTCACGATAAGTATCCAACCTCAGGATTAACTTTTCAGCTTGTTGAACATTTTGTGCATCACTCGACTCCCCCTTTCCATCTGCTCCCCCTGATTCTTCATTCACTGAATTGTTCATCAAATCATCAACATTCTTTTCAGTGGAAGCCTCAGTAACTTTCAACCCTGTACCACCCTGAGCATCGTCGTCATCATCGTCAGAACCATGACTGCTCGCAAAATATACTTTCTCATCTTTTTTATCTTCCTCATCATCCTCCTCTTCATCATTATCTTCTTCATCACTATCACCGATTAACTCATCAAGAGGAGTATCTTCCTCAAACAAACCAGAAATAGCAGAGATAGGCTCGGGATTTTCAACAACCATAGAAGGAACAATCGATCTCTCAGTCACTGCAGAACTACTTCCAACGCCTTTGCCTTTATCTTTCATCTGTTCATCAATTTTAGCTTGACGTTCTGCTCTGAGCTCTTCAACTTGCAGCTCTTCAAACTTTTGCTCTACAGAGGTTCCAAGCATACTTTCAACTACTTTATTCAGCATATAGAATTCATGATCTCTGAACGCTTTAGCTGCTTCAAGCTCTTTGTTCTTCAACTTGAAGTATTCATTTTGCTCATCTCATCGAGCCTTTTCTTCTTCAAGCTCAACAACTCTTACCTTCAAGATGTCAATCTATGACTGATCAGAATCAATCTTTTTCACCAACTGTTTGTTATCATTCTCCAGCCTCTTCACACGCATTTTAAGAATTCTTTCACGATCTGCAACTTTCTTGTTTTCAGCAACTAATTTCTTGTTCTCAGCAATCACTTCATCAACTTTCTTTTCAACATTCTTGACTTGTGAGGTGTTAGCAAAATCAAAATCTCCTACATCATCAAGGCTTACATTCAAATTCGAAGGAACATTTGGAAAACCTCGGTACCCCGCAGAACCAGGTGTTAGTTGACCTTGGGTGAGTGGAGGTTTTTGAAAGATTTCTTATGAGGTGAATAGGGTTTGTTGTGGTGGAGGTGAAAGATGTAGTGGTGAATGATGTATAGGTGATGGTTGTCTTGGTGGTGTTGGTTGTTTCGGTGGTGAAGGTTGTTGTGGTGGTGTAGGTTGTCGGGGTGGTGATTGGATTGGTGATTGAGGTGGTGTTGGTTCATGTGGTGGTTGTTGGTGCATAATGTCTAAAGCCTGCGTCTTTGTGAAGTTAGATTAACGTATATGGTCTAGATAGGTTATTTTGTAATAGATCAGGGGTTAAATGTGTAATTATATGAAAGTTTGTATGCTGGACCGCTTTTGTGACACTTGTCCACAAAAGCGAACCAAGCTGGATCGCTTATGTGGACATGTCACATAAGCGGTTCATAATCTCTATATATACCCTTGATCTCAGTTCATTTGTAACGTTGTCCTGGATTGTACGTCGAACTGCTGACCTTCTGGCAATCGTTATCAAGTGAAGTAAAAGTGATTAAAGTAGTAGATATGTCTGTTTTCTACTCCTTTCTGTACCGTATATCTTCGTATCATGTTAAAATGTGTTTCCGCCACATTTTTAGCAGGCTCTAGCTTATATTGACTCCTCAGTGAGATCATACTCGGTCCTACAATTGGTATCAGAGCCAGTTGTAAGCTAGTTGCTAGATACGAGGTAGTTTTCTGAGACTGTTTTAGATCTGGACTGATTTAGCGGTGAAAATGAACTGAATTTTGGACAGTAGGTGGAAAATACAGTAATAGTAAACCCTTGAAAGTTTCGGACAAAAATTCGGATTAAAAGTTGGTTAAAAACACTCGTGAATTTTGGACCGCTCTGACGTCATCTTTGAATCGCTTATATGGACCGCTCTTAAGTACACTTCTTTGTGGATCGCTCATAATTTTCTGTCTGGATCGCTCCAAATGGTATCTTAGGTGCTGGATCGCTTTTCTGAACCGCCTGAAAGTGCTGAACCGCTTATCTGTCAATCTTGGATCGCTCTTAGTGCAAACTCTGGATCGCTTTTAGTGCTAGTTCTTGGATCGCTCTTTGTGCAAGTGTGTGAATCGCTTATAGTGCAAGTGTGTGAATCGCTCATAGTGCAAGTGTGTGAATCGCTCATAGTGCAAAGTTTGTGGATCGCTCTTAGTGTTTTTCTGGATCGCTCTTCTTGACAGTTTCTGGATCGCTTATTGAAACAGTTTGAAAATTTTTTCGTAAAGTCTGAAAATGGATAGTCAAGACTTCTACAACATGTTCTCGGGTGTGAGTGCTACTCAAGGCCAAACCAATATTATGCAGAATGTGAATCTAGAGAATGAGTTGGGCACGAAGCAGAAACCTCCAAAATTGATGAGTTTAGACGAATACTCAGGATGGTCAGTGAGGTTTAAAAACTGGGTACACGCCAATCACTTAGAGAGTTGGATAAAGATCGAGAGAGAGTATGTGGCTCCATTAGATGCGATGAGAACAAAAAAGGCAGTTGCAAGTCTGACGGATGTAGAGCAGGTAGAATTCAAAGCTGAGAAGAAGATGATCAGCATTCTGCAACAAGCTATAAAAGAAGATATTTTAGTGCTACTACAGCATAAGGATACTTCAGCGTCAATATGGTATGCATTAGAGAAAAAGTTCAAAGGCAGCGCGTCAATGATAAAAAGCAAAAAGGCTTTGTTGAAGAAAGAGTTTGACATCTTCACAGGGATAAAGGGTGAATCAACTAAACAGCTTATCGAGCGATATTGTCATTTAGTGTTGGAGATGAGAAGGTTGGACGTTGATAAGACGAATGAAGAATGGATAGATAAATTGTGCGATGCACTTCCCTATGAGGAATGGGGAACATACTTAATGATGTTGAAGAATAGTACGGATTTCATGAATTACAGCTTGAGTGAGTTCATAGAGAAGATTGAAGCTCATGAACTAGAGTTGGTGAAAATTAAGAAGATAAATTCGGCAAATATGCCACAAGATGTATTGCTGTATTACAAGAGTAGTCCTGTAGTTTCGAACGTTCAGAGTCCGAAAATTCATACTGGTTTTAGTGCAGAAAACACTACATCTGTTACTCCAAATGAATATTCGTCAGGTCATTCAACTCCGTTTGCTAACTATGAGCCGAACGTCAAAGCTTCAGATAATTCTCCTCAAAGTTCAACTGGGTCGAATCAACAAACAGTCGTGTCTGGGGTGCATTGCAACATAGCGATTAACATCAAAAATGGAAATGAGATCACAGAAACTGCAGCAAAGCAGCATATCGCGTTATTGGGTTCGGTTCTGGAGGCGTATGAAGGTTTGGTTGCTGGTCGGATCGGGAATCCTGATATGACCAAAGAGGATTACGATCAAATCGACCCTGAAGAGCTGGAATTGATAGATATTAAGTGGTGTATGGCAAGTCTAGTTCGGAGAGCTCAGCGGTTTATGGAAATCACGGGTAGAAATAGTTTGTCGGGTCCGGATCAGAAACTGGGGTTTGACAAGACCAAAGTCACCTGCTTCAAATGTAAAGAGAAAGGTCATTTTAAGCGGGAGTGTCCAAATCGCGAAGTTAAAAACCATCAGAATCCGTTCACCAACGATTACTACAAGCAAGCTATATATCATCGCCCAAACCAACAGCCTGCAGTTCAAAGACCTCAGATCGAAAACAAACCTGAGAAGGCGTTGATCGTAAATCAGGATGATGAAAAAGTTGCATCTGGATTTAGTTGGGACAAGTTCATTCCTAGAAAAGACGATCAAGCAATGATGGCTGAAGTGACAGAGATTACCGAGTCAGATGCTGAGCCAGAAGTCGTAGTTTCAGAAGATGTTGAGGGAAAAGATGCTGATATTGCTGATTCTGATTCTGAGGTGGTTAAAGAAACAGTTACTAAGAATGTTGAGTCTGTTCCTGAGATTGTGATTGAAGAAGTTATTGAAGGTGTTGATCAAGAGATTTCGGAGGTTCTTACGGACGTTTCTGTGAAATATTCTGCTAAAGCTGAAGAATCTGTATCTGATGATCTTAGTTTTGAATCTCGACGGGAGGAATTTATCTATACTATGAAGTCAATTTTACCTCCTAATGTGTTTGGTTCTTATGCAGATTTTTTTGAAGACCCAAGAACCGGTACGTGCCCGAGATTCGAAGCCAAGAAAGATGAAGTAGTGGAGATAATTGATGTGTCGAAAGAAATGACAGAAGAAGCTCTGAAGGATATAGCCGATAAAGCACTTATGAGAAAATTGAAAGAGGTAGATTCAGACATTCCGGAGTCAGTTGACAAAATGTCAGGTCTAGGAGAAACTGGAGTCGTAGAGGTCAGCGAGGTCAAGGTGTCTGAGTCAGAGTCAACTCCTGTTGGTAACATGGTTTGTGAGAATGAGAGTTTAGGTGAAAAGGTTTCAATTCCTGATACACCGTGTCAAAGTTGTTCACAACCGTGCACGGAATGTCTTGTAAAAGACACTATGTATCAAGAATTGAAACAACATGCAGATCTGATGAAATTTGACTTAGGACAATTAAAAGAAGCTTACGACACATTGTCTAGATCAATAAAAATGATACAAAAAGAAAGTCTTGAAAATGACAAAGTAACCAAGCTAGCTCAATCAACTTTATTTGACAAACAAAGAGAAGTAAATTTTCATTTAGACACAATCGCTTCTTTGCGAAAAGAGCTTGAGTTGACTAAAATAGAAAATGATAGAATTGATCAGAAACTGATGAGTTACGTGGCATCATCTTATGTCTTAGATATCACTTTCAATGCGTCTGACATTGATAACTCATCTCAGGTTATAAAAAATGTTATTGATCAGGTGTTGGACGATGATAGTGAGAAATCTGAACAGGCAAAATCAGTGGAGTCCGGGAGTGAGTCTGAGGAAGACGAAAACTTTTTAGACCGTTATTTGACAAAAATGGATAAAAGTACGGATGATGATTCGATTATGGTGGCTTACACTATGATTGGGTCGGACAAGCTTTATTCCAACACGGAGTTTCCGCTTCAGAGGGTTAAGTTTGAGTCTGTTCAGAAAGTGTTTAAGATGGTCGATTTGAGCATAAATGAGTTAAAGAAAAATGATTTCTTTGCAAAACTGAACAAGTCAGTTGGATCGTCATGCTCTACTAGTCCAGAAAAAGTAGAGGGGGTGGGTAAAGGCAAAAACAGAAATAACAAATTAAAGAACAAAGGTATTGGTTTCGAGAAAAGGATGGCTAAATAGGTGGTAAAGCCGAAAGAGAGAATTGATGATGTTTTTGTTTGTGGTCCGAGTACTGAAATCGAAAAGGATTATATTTTTAGTCAAAAGGCCGTGGAAGACTTCAATGCAGCGCAAAAGCTGAAAGCAGAAACTGTGAGTAGCACATTTGTCGAATATGACAAACGTGTATGCTATCGCTGCA
Source organism: Helianthus annuus (assembly GCF_002127325.2). NCBI lineage: Eukaryota > Viridiplantae > Streptophyta > Magnoliopsida > Asterales > Asteraceae > Helianthus > Helianthus annuus. Next base: position 121,184,857 of record NC_035437.2, read on the forward strand.
ATGAAGTCGGCCACATGGCAAAGCAGTGTAAAAAGGTGTTTGAGAAACCGGTTGTGGTAAAAACTGTTGCTAAAAAGGTTGTTGAGAAACCAAAGGTTGAAAAACCTATGGTTGAAAACAACAAATTTTCAAAACAATACATTCAAAAACCTCGACCAAAAACACCGGTCGTTGCAAAAGATAAGCAAGTGATGGTTTCGCCGATCCGAATTCTCAAACGGGGTGAAAGGTTGAAGTCGGAGGACAAGCCAAAATCGACTTTCGAAATTGGCGAATCTTCTAAGTCTCCTAAGACTTCGACAATTTACTTTAAAGAGAAAACTTTTGAAAAACAATCATGGATCGCAAAACCTAAACCATCTAATGAGATTAAAAAGATGGAAACCGAGTTGAAAAATGAATCACAATGTGTGAGAGATGATGTGGGTAAATGTGAATTTGAACTCGATAAGTTCATGTCGGAATTTCCAAAACTTCATAACAAAGTAAAACAAGATAAAAAAGAAGTTGAGTCAAATGTTACATTTAGTTTTCCTAAAACAACTGAAAAGTGTGATGTGGTTTTTGGTACCGTGTCAGAGGTTAAAAAATCGTGGGCATCATTGTTTAACTGATGTGTTAATGGTTTGATTGCAGGAGCTGCCCAAGTCCGTGCTCTCAAGATGGATAATGGATAGCGGTGCTTCGCGGCATATGACAGGATCCTTAGCTTTATTATATGATGTGAAAGCAATTAATGGAAGCTATGTGGGTTTTGCCGGCAATCAAGGTGGAAGAATAGTTGGTCAAGGAATGCTTACGAACGGCATCATTTCGTTTGACAAAGTCAATTATATCGTTGAACTGACAAACAACTTGTTAAGTATTTCGCAAATATGCGACAAAGACTTTAGCGTTCACTTTACGAAAACAGAATGTTTGGTCTTAAAACCGGGGTTTAAAGTCCCTAACGAGTTGGTTCTGTTGCGCGCCCCTAGGGTTAATGATCTTTACATCTTAGACATGAGCGCTGCAACACCAACAACTCCTCAAAAACAGTGTTTTGTGACAAAAGCTAAAGCAACAGAAAAAGAGTCAGTTATGTGGCACAGAAAGATGGGTCATATACATATTCGTAAAATGAACTTTCTTGTGCATAATGATTTGGTAGAAGGAGTTATGTTAAAAACTTTCATTTACCTGACGATTGTGTTGCTTGTAAGAAAGGAAAACAGGTACGAAAATCTCATCCGACAAAGCTGCTCAACTCCATCCGGTTACCTCTCGAGAGATTGCATATGGATCTCTTTGGGCCGGTCAACGTAAAAAGCATCAGTGGAGATTCTTACTGTCTGGTGGTTACGGATGATTACACAAGGTTTTCATGGGTAATTTGCTTGGAGAAGAAGGATGAGACGTTCGAGGCGTTAATGGTTTTGTTCAAGAAGATGGAGACAGTGTACAAGTTGCCGATCAGAAGAATTAGAAGCGATAATGGAACTGAGTTCAAAAACAACAAAATGTATGAATTCTGCAATGAAAAAGGGATTCTTCACGAATTTAGTGCGCCATATACACCACAACAGAACGGCGTGGCTGAAAAAAAGAATAGAACCCTGATCGAGACTGCACGTACTATGTTGGCTGACTCAAAGCTTCCAATCTTTTTCTGGAGTGAAGCAGTGTCCGCAGCTTGCTATACGTTGAATAGAGTTTTGACAGTGAAGAAGTATAAAAAAACCTGTTTCGAGTTGTTGCATCGCTATAAGCCAAATCTTGAGTTCTTGGAACCTTTTGGCTCTCCGTGTACGTTCATCGATGCTGATGGAAAATTCGGAGCGAAAGCGAACGAAGGATTTTTCGTAGGATACGCCAGCCCGTTAAAGAGGGCATTTGTACCATGTCTGGGGAAGGTAATTCAGGTTCTTCATGTGGATTTTCAAAAGCATACACCGTCGCAAAAACTTCCCGGACAAAGATTCCTATTTGACTATGATAAACTCTGGGAATCGTTTCATCTACCGTCCGAGCCGAGTGAGGAGGAAACTGCTCTCATGTACCTGTATCAACAGAGTCAGTCGCAAGAGCCAGAGTCTAGTCCGCTAGAAGTTCCTACGCCCACTGTGGGTACTCACGATGATGAAGCAGGACCGAGTGGAACCGTTCACATCCCGCCAGAGGAACCAGAGGAACCAGCTCCGTCATTTGACGTTTCTGACGACTCAGAGGAGGAACCCGCTCCTACCTTTGACGAGGAACCAAATGAGACTGCAGAGGAGACTGTTGATCAAATCGTTGATCCTGATATTTCAAACCTGGAATCGGAAGTTGTGGTGCCAGATACTGTGATGCCAAGGACACTGTCTTACCATCCATCAGAACAGATTATTGGCGACCTACAGAGTGGTGTTAAGACGAGACACCAGATTGATCGTGCACTTACTTATTTTTATTCTGATATAGCTGACATGCAAAAAGAAGTTTCTTATAAATGTTTTATTTCGCAGATCGAGCCCAGGACTTACAAAGAAGCATTGACCGAAGACAGCTGGGTGAATGCTATGCAGGAAGAACTGCTACAATTTGAAAAATTGGGCGTCTGGAGATTAGTTGATCTGCCGAAGAACCAAAAGCTGATAAAAACAAAATGGGTGTTTAAGTGCAAAAGAGATGATCGAGGCGTCGTGGTGAGGAACAACGCACGGTTAGTGGTTCAGGGCTTCAGCCAACAGGAAGGGATAGACTATGAAGAGGTTTATGCGCCAGTTGCGAGACTCGAAGCAATCCGCATCTTCCTAGCCTTTGCATCATGGAAAGGTTTCAAAGTTTATCAACTCGACGTCAAATCGGCATTCCTGTATGGAAAGATTCGTGAAGAAGTTTATGTGGGGCAACCACCGGGGTTTGCAGATCCGCAAAACAAAGACAAGGTGTATCTGCTGGATAAAGCACTATATGGTCTTCACCAGGCCCCGAGAGCCTGGTATGAGACACTATCAACCTACTTGCTGGACAACGGGTTCACAAGAGGAACAGTAGATAGCACCTTGTTCACAAAAGAAGTAGCTGGCCACTTGCTGATTGTGCAGATCTATGTCGACGATATCATTTTTGGTTCCACCAACGACGAGTTATGCAAAGAGTTTGAAGTTGTGATGAAGAAGAAATTTGAGATGAGTTCGATGGGGGAGATGAAATTCTTCCTTGGGTTACAGGTTGAACAATTACTCGACGGAATTTTCATTCATCAATCGAAATATGTAAAGGATGTGCTAGATAAGTTTGACATGACAGAATGCAGTCCTGCATCAACCCCCCTCGCACAAAATCATGGTATCTGTCCGGATGAGCAAGGTGTAAAGCTGGATGAAACATTATACAGATCGATCATCGGCTCATTGATGTATCTTACAGCTTCCAGGCCCGACATCATGTACCCAACATGCTTGTGTGCACGATACCAGTCGAACCCGAAGCAATCGCACTTGACAATCGTCAAGCGAATTCTACGGTATTTGAAGGGTTGCCCAAGCATCGGCTTGTGGTACCCTTGCTCGGGTGATTTTACATTATCTGGATTTGCTGATTCAGATTTCGGTAGTTGTAAACAGAACGCCAAGTCCACCACTGCTGGGTGCCAGTTCTTCGGAACTCGGCTTGTTACCTGGCAGTGCAAGAAGCAAACTGCAGTCGCGCTTTCTACGTGTGAGGCTGAGTATGTCTCAGCCTCTAGCTGTTGTTCTCAGATTCTCTGGATTCAACAGCAAATGCGTGATTTCGGCTTGCAATTCTTGGATACTCCAATATTTGTGGACAATGAAGCGGCCATCAATGTCACGAAAAATCCGGTTCACCACTCAAAAACGAAACACATAGAAATCCGTCACCATTTTATTCGAGATTGTTATGAAAAGAAACTAATACGGATTGAACATGTGAGCACCGATGATCAGAAAGCTGATTTGTACACGAAACCGTTTGATAAAAAGAGATTTTATTATCTTTTAAAGTTAAATGGGTTAAAAAATCTGCAATCTGGGAGGGTTATCGAGTGTGAAGCCGAGCTGGGCGGCGATCTGACTTGAACCGTATCATGTTGTCAATTTTTGTTTGTACAGTTGTATTTCCTGCTTTTCTTTAAATACAAAAACACAAAAATATGTTTTAGTTTTAGGGGGAGATATTCGCAGAAAAATACAAAAACATGATAAAATCATAAAAAATCCAAAAACATTAAAAAATGCAAAAAGAGCTGTGTAGTATAGGGGAAATGATAGTACATCAGCTAGACAGGCACAGTACGCTAAAGATATGTAATGAAAAATGCAATTAAGCAGTCTCGCTAAAGATGTGCCTGTAGGTTCTTACAAAATTAGTAGATCGGTTTGGGATATAAACTAAATTTAACTTGCGTTTTCGTGGGGAACACCTCCAGGATATATAGGTAACCCCTGAAATCCTGTTTGAAAGGTCCCGTATTCTGAGATACTAGGTCTTTATACTCGGTGATATCTGGGGTATTATCCCGGGACTTCTGCTGTATGGAAATACTGACCTAGTCCCCGGATAATACTTTATGCAAAAAGCTTTGAAACATAAGCTTCACCCTCAGCATGCTGATGAAACAATAAAATTGATAGTCGCTGCTGTTGAAATGCAAAAGATCCTCTAAAGGGGACCCACCAAAAAGTCGAGCCGTCATCTCTCTGCTGAACGGAAGTTCTGACCTGAGCTCTCACGGTTTCGCATTTACCCCCTAACAAGATATCAGTTGTGGTATATTCACCTGTAAGACTGAATACTGGGATCCGGATACGGGAGTATATACTGAGGTGGGAACACACGTTGATGTTTAAGTCTCTAAAACACTACTAACGTATCCTGAACAGTTTGAAAATTCTGTGAGAATTTAAAATGGACCAATATACCGACAATTAACGCGAATTGCTTAAGTGTTTAAAATGAAATAAGCTTAACGGTGCTTGTGTTCTGTCAGAAGCTGATATGATCCCTTAACACGCTCGAAAAAATAGTGTGTGTATATATTTCTGTTTGTATAGCTTTAAACCCAAAAAGATTTTCTTTTCTCATTTTAGTTTCGACAACTGATACTGGGGATTGGAAGTTCAAAGCCTGTGTGCAGAACATGTCGGTATTTGATGAGGTTTGGGTAAGCTGGGATTGCAACAAAGATCTGGAATGATGGTTGTAAGAAAAATGTGCAAAAGTGTTTGAAAAGTCAAAAGTTCATTAATTTGAACTATTAAAACGGCAAATTACTTCATAAATTCGATTATCCAGGGCCATTAATTTGGACTTGGTAGGTCAAATCAGTTGAACAGGGTCATTAACTTGGACCTGGTCAACTGGGTGCAAACATGGGCAATTGAAAATGTTGAAAATGTTTAAAATTGAAATTTCTTGAAAAAACAAATTGAGGATCGCTTTTATGACATTCTTGAACCGCTTTTAGGACATAGTGTCTCAGAGGATCGCTCATAAGAACATGACGAATAAGCGGTCCATACTCTCATATAAAAGCAACAGGACCCGCCTATTCTGTCATTTCTGAACCGCTTTTTCAACGCGTGTCTCTGAAGCGATTTCAACTGTTTTCGTGCGTTCTTCAAGTTTTCCTTGGATTTGAGCCCTGTTTTCTCGTATTCTTGATAGATTCTTATCTTTTACATCATGGGCAAGGTATGTTTGCTTTTAATTTAAATTCTTTGGTGGTGAACAACGTCTGTATGAATTGTTAGTATAAGTGTGGTCGTATAATGCTTTTAATAGATGTATTACAGGCTAATTGCTGTGATTCGTCTATTTGATGAAGTTGTCGGAACTGAATGACTTAGATCTTAGATCTAGGGTGATTTAGGGATATTTGTAGAAACTAAAAGACACCCTTAGATTCGGAATTTCATGTAGAATCTGATTAGAGAATCAATTTTAGGATTTAGAAGTGTTTTACTTGATTTTGTGTTTAGGGTCGCTTTTACAGTCAAAAATCTTGAACCGCTCATAGGTTTCGTTCTAGAACCGCTTGTATGACACATCTGTGAATCGCTTTTGTGTACCTGTGTGAACCGCCCTTAGGAACTTGATGTGGATCGCCCATATGAACTTGGTGTGAACCGCTCATACATGCTTAGGTGAACCGCTGTTTTGTACAATGTTGAACCGCCTTTATGGCATTTTTGGTTAAATCGCTTATATGACTAGGGGTGGGTCGCGTTTTGCGTTTTTTTATCTTAGGATCGCTTTTTAGTCAATATGTGTGGATCGCTGATAGGATAGTGATGTGTTTGAATCGCCTTTGTGGTATCATAGTGGTCAGATCGCCTTTAAGACACTATGATGGATCGCTTTTTAGGACAGTTTCTCAAAGGTTCAATTTTTTTCTAAGTGTTTGTATTTGTTACTGTGCAGGCATCTACGAATGTGTTGTTCGATCCAGTCCACAACAGTTGTGTGGACTTAGATGTGGAGAAATATCCTCTGTTGTCTGAATTCAGCAGTATTCTGAGTTACATGGATCGGATACCAGTAAAGAAAGCGATGACAGAACAGAGGCCATTGTATCGATCACATATCAGAAGATTCTGGAACAGTGCTTAGTATGACGAGGAAAACAAAGTGATTTCAGCAGAAGTTGAAGTGAACGGAAAGACAGAGATTATTCTGGTGACCGAAGCGTTGGTTAGAGAAGTTATGAGTTTTCCTGATGAAGCCAATTATCCAACAAGATTTCCTGAAAGAATGGTGAAAGGATGTATGCTGCGTTTGGGATATAGAAGCACGCTGAATACTGGAAATTACTTGAAGTCTAAATTCCAGAAGTCGTTCAAGTTTTTGATACATTGTATTCTGATTTCCCTGAGTCACACAAAGGGAAGTTATGATCAAATGAGGGACTATCAAATGAACATGTTAACTGCTTTAGTCTTGAACAAGAAATACAACTTTTCACATATTGTGTTTCATTATATGGTGGAAAATCTAGCGTCGGATGTTAGAGTTTGGAGATATCCACGCTTTGTTCAAATGATGATAGATCGTGCGTATCCTGGTATTGACAGACACATTAAAGATGATCTTCTTGTTCAAGCACATATGTCTAATATCTCATTGAAGAACTTGATCAAGTACCATCCTCATCATCCAGAACCGGAGTTGGTGATTGAAAACTTCGGTTTACTTAAAGATGCAAGTTATGTGGATCCTGATCCAGAAAACCATCAAAACTGGAGAAATGAAGAAGAAATGAAAGAAGCATTGTATGCTGCAGAGTTGAAGATAATTCAGGGTTTCAAACCAATCAAGAATGAGTGGTTTGTGAAGGAGTCTGGGCGCAGACGTAGACTTGTATCTCCGGTAGTCGAAGGTGAAGGTTCTTCATCAAAGCCAAGAAAGAAACAAAAGAAGAAGGCTGAAACTATGCTAATAGATGAGTCTGAAAAAGAAGTTCCTGAGGTGAACATTGAAAAGGAACAAGAGGCAGCTAGTGTAGCACATATTGAAATTGAGACTGATTTGTTCACAACAGCAGCAGATTTTGTTGATAGGCCAGTTACTTCTGAGGTTCAAAAGGAGAAAGAGAAAGTGATTAATAATGTTGAAGGCGACGATGTTGATAAAGACACTACTAGTTCTTCTAGTGGGTATGTGTTTGAGGTAGTTGATGCAAAAGAACGTGAAAAGCGAATGAGAGAGGAGATACAAAAAGAGAAGTTACTCAGAAAGAGGAGGAGAGAAGAGAAAGAAGATGCTCCGTATGAACCGTCTCCAGAACATATTTCTGTATCTCAATCTACTCCTAAGAGTAAAAAGAAAGCTGGAGGTAGAAAGAAGGCTACTCCAAAGATAAAAGTATTAAAGCGTCCTCAAAAGATCATGCATACACAATCTACACTTCCACGTCAACAAACACCTCCACATCAACCAACACCTCCACAATCTCCAATACATCAATCACCACCTAGTCAACCAACACCACAACAATCACCAAAACAACCTACTCCTCCATCACATTCAACACCACCCAGACAACCTACACCACAACGACAACCATCTCCTCTGTTTCCACCATCACCACCTCCACATCAACAATATTATTCTTCTCAAGATCTTTTTGGCACACCTCCTCTTGCTCAAGCACAACATGGTTCTTCAAGTAGAGGTCTTGCAATACCGCATGATAATCTGCTAGATGTTGATTTTGATTTTGCAAACAATTCTCAAGTATTGAAGTTGGAAAAGAGAATTGATGAGGTGATAGTAGAAAACAAAAAGTTGGTAGATGAATGTAAAAGAATTTCTGAAAGAGAAAAGTCTCTTGCTGGAAAAGTGCAGAGATTAGAAGGTGAAAACAAAGTGTTGGAATTAAAGATTGAAGTTGATCAGACAGAAATTGATGTTTTGAAAGTTAGAGTGTCTGAGTTAGAAGAGGAGAAGAGTCGTCGGGAAAGTGAAAACGAGTACTATAAGCTGAAGAACAAAGAACTTATGGCTGCTAAAGCACTACATGAACATAAGTTCTACATGCTGAATAGGGTTGTGGAAAGTATGTTGGAGACGTCTGTGGAACAAAAGTATGAAGAATTGAAGTTAGAAGATCTTCGTGCTGAACGTAAAGCAGAAGTAGAAAGGCAAATGAAAGAAAAAGGTAAAGCTGTTGAAGGAAGTTCTGTAATGTCTATTGTACCTTCAATGGTGGTAGATAACCCAGTGCCTATATCCTCAGTTCCGGGTATAATTGAAGAAGAAATTCAATCGCCAAAGTTAATTGGTGGCGAAGAAGAAGAGGATGATGAAGATGATGATGAGGAAGAGTTTGTTTATTCTGCAAGCAGTCACAGTTCGAAAGGTGATGATGATGATGATGCTGCAGGAGGTTCTGGTGTGAGAGTTACTGAAGCTGCAAAAGAAAAAGTCGTTGAAGATCTGCTGAACGACACAGTAAATGAGGAAAGTGGTGAAGCTGGGGGAAAGGGGGAGTCGAGCAAGAATCAGATTGTAGAGCATCACGAACCCCTGTTCTTATGTCTAGATGTGTATAGGGAGATGTTAAATGATGTAAACCCCGAGAATCCAATTGATCTTGAAGCTGATCTGGAATCTTTTGATATCAATAAACAGAAAGATTACAAGTATAACTATGTTGAGGATGCAGATCAGTACGATAGGGTTGAAGTAGAGGATTATTCTGATAATGAGGATGTCCCTGAAGATACATCAAAACTTCCGACGTTAATGGAGTTTTTCGCAGCTGAAAACAGAGATGAGTTACGTCAAAAGGTGACTAAAGCAGTAAATGAAAACGTGTTCGAGTGCTTGAGAAAAGAAGCTGAACAAGTAAGTCAATCAAATGTTGAGAAAGAAGATCATTCAAAATGGGTTAAAGACGGTCATGAAAGAAAGTTCAAGAGGCCTTTGAAGTTTTTTCAACGTGATAGATCTATTTCTCTTGGTGATATCATCAGTTGGGGTTTTCTTCCTCAAGTCAATGCCTATGCAGTTAGAAGAGAATATGGTGTACAATACTTTAAACGTTTATATGACATTATGTCATTACCATGGTGGGATGTTGATGAGTTATCTCAGGTGAGAACGTTGGAGTATCAGGTGAGACAAAATGATAAAGCAATGTGGGGATATATCAAGTACGAGACTCTCAGAGGTTATCTGAAATGGAAACCTCATCGTCCAAGACGGGTTGAAAGAGTAGATCCTGAAACTGGTGTACGGGAAACTATTCTGAATGTAAAGCCTCCAAGAACCATGACGACGATTCCTATGCCAGAAATGGAACAAGATTTTTACAAAGGGTTCATTGATTGGGTGTATAGCTGTCTTACAACTGAAGCTATCATTACATACAGAGCTGGTAGTGAGCTGAAATATATTCGTGTTTATGATCCGATGTGGCTGGTGAATTGTTCGGCAAAAGACATCGAATGCTTGTTTATTAACAAGATTCGTTATAAAGCAGAAGATAAAGATCAAGCTCAACAGTTCCAGCGTGTGGTATCTCTGTGCTTTCAAAAAGGAATCAATTCTGAAAGCAAGTGGAAATCGTCTTGGTGGGCATTGGATGAAAAGATGAAGAAGAAAGCTAAACGTGAACATGAATGTGAAAATCGTAAGATGGAAGAGAAAAGAGGAAAGTTTTTGAAGAAACAACAGGAAGAAGAGAAGGTAGAGAAGCGAAAACGTGAGAAGATCAGAGTTGCACTGAGCAGGAAGCCTAAAGGGCGTGAAGAAATCTACAAAGCAGCTATCTGAAGACCAATATTCTAGACGAAGACTGAGGCTTCATCCAAGGGGGAGTTTGTTGGTGCATAATGTCAAAAGCCTGCGTCTTTGTGAAGTTAGATTAACGTATATGGTCTAGATAGGTTATTTTGTAATAGATCAGGGGTTAAATGTGTAATTATATGAAAGTTTGTATGCTGGACCGCTTTTGTGACACTTGTCCACAAAAGCGAACCAAGCTGGATCGCTTATGTGGACATGTCACATAAGCGGTTCATAATCTCTATATATACCCTTGATCTCAGTTCATTTGTAACGTTGTCCTGGATTGTACGTCGAACTGCTGACCTTCTGGCAATCGTTATCAAGTGAAGTAAAAGTGATTAAAGTAGTAGATCTGTCTGTTTTCTACTCCTTTCTGTATCGTATATCTTCGTATCATGTTAAAATGTGTTTCCGCCACATTTTTAGCAGGCTCTAGCTTATATTGACTCCTCAGTGAGATCATACTCGGTCCTACAGTGGTGTTGGTGGTTTCCTAGTTTTTTTGGAAGGCTTCTTCTTTATGACAATCTTTGGCATTGAGATTTTCGGTGTAACTTTTCGAATCTTTGGAGATATGACTTTCTTTCGAGCTCCATCTTTCTTTCGACCACCTGGAGGAGATTGTGACTTGGAGACATGTTTTGGAGAAGGAACATAAGCTTCATCATCGTCCTTTTCCTGTCTCTTTCTCTTTCTCAACAATTTTTCTTGTTTTGTAGCTTCCTGAATTCTTCGTAAACGTTCAGTTTCATCAACTTCCTCTTCTGAAGAACTCGAGGAGCTTGTAGTGTCTTTATCAACATCATCTCCCTCAATGTCATCAATAACTTTATCTTTCCCTTTCTGAGCTTCAACATTCACAACATGCTCAGCTTCAACTTCCACTGTTGGCCCTGTCTCTAAGACTTCAGTATCGAACAACACATGTTCTTCAACATTAAATGGATCTTCTTCCGCAGCTACCACTGTTTCATCTTCTTCAGGTTCATCAATCAAAGACGTTTTCACAGCTTTCTTTTGCTTCTTCTTTGGTTGTGAAGAAGATCCCTCAACCTTTTGAACATTAGGAGTGGCCTTTCTGCGTCTTCTCCCTGTTTCTTTAACATACCATTCATTCTTGGTGTTTTTGAAATCTTCAAGAATTTTCAGCTCTTCAACATACGCTGCCTCTTTCATTTCAGCTTCGTTTCTCCAGTTCTGATGATCAACTGGATCTGGATTAACGTAGTTTGCATCTTTTATAAAACCAAAGAATTCAGCACCAACTTTCGGTTCTGGGTGATTCGGGTGGTATCTCACAAGCTGTTTGAGCGAATCATTGCTCATGTGTGATTGTATCAACAAGTCATTCTTTATGTTTCTGTCAATCTCAAGATAAGCGTGATGAATCAACATCTGCACGAACCTCGGATACATCCAACTCTTGCTGTCTGTTTTAATATTCTCAGCCATATAGTGGAATACAATATGTGAGAAATTATACTTCTTGTTCAACACTAACGCCGTAACCATATTCATTTGATAATCACGCATCGTATCGTAACTTCCTTTTGTATGGCTCAAAGACATCAATACACAGTGAATCAGGAACTTGTATGGTTTCTGAAACTTCGACTTCAAATACTTCCCAGCATTCAAAGCTCCCTGATAACCCATTCTTAGCATGCAACCTTTCACCATTCTTTCTAGAAATCTCGTTGGCGACTCTGCCTCATCTGGAAAGTTAACAACTTCACGGATAAGCGCTTCAGTGACTAGAATCTTTTCCTTCTTGCCATGCACCTCAACAATTGACGAAATTACTTTGTTCTGATCATCGTAGCTTGAATTCTTCCAGAAACGTTCTATGTTAGATTTGTACAGTGGACGTTGATCAGTAAGCGCTTTCTGGATTGGAATACGACCCATAAACTCCAATATACCACTAAACTTGGCCAATTCTGTGTTTTTCTGTATATCAAATCACAACAACTGTTGTGAAGAGGATCAAAGATAACACTGGATCCCTTCACATTAAAATCACATAAACTGGGTCAAAACACTTTGAAAATTTTCAAACATAAAAAATGTTACAAGTGAAAGCACTTGTGTGCACATTGAGCGAAATCACATTTGTGCACTATGAGCGAAAACACATAATAACACTAAGAGCGAAATCAGTTTATGTACATAAAAGCGGAATCACATATGTGCATAATGAGCGAAAACACAACATGCACTCATGAGCGAAATCCCCAAATACTCTAAGAGCCCTAAGAGCGAAATCATCGAATCATGACAGTTTGGGGCGAAATCATCATCAGACATTCAAAAACTCAACAAATCCCAAAAATGAACTCACTAATCTGTTAACAAGTTAAATCCGCCACTTAGGGTATGTTTTAATTTCACTTTTGACTTTATATGAACCCTAGATCTAAGTCTGTAACACCCGGACATCGATAAACATCATCAAACATCAGGTTTGTAACAATCAATCCCACAAATATGGAACCTATACACAAAAACGACTGCACATGATTGTATTCAAGTTCTGATTTAACATGTTAAGCCCTAAATCTATGTATCGATCAACAACAGATGCCGACAGTTCAAGAAAGCATGATATCTGTCAAATTAAAGTTCAAAAAACCTTGCCCATGATTGTATTCTAAGATAATAACAAAATCTGATGAAATTTGGGCAGCAATTCGTCTGTAAACAGAGGTTTCTAGGGTTTCGCTTATGATCGCCAGAGAGAGAAGTTGTATGAGCGAAATGTCGAAACTGACTTATGAGCGGAATCAGCCTACTTATATAGTTGGCCTGATTTCGCTCCTAAGACCAATGAAATATGAGCGAAATCTCATGGAAGCTATAAGCGAAATCACATGATAAGCATCTATGAGCGAAATCATTGTTTAAGTGACACATGAGTGAATCAGAACAACATTTTTCAAAATTAACTTTTTAACACTTTTCTGATTAAACACCGTCACACCCAGTTAACCAAGTCCAAGTCAATGACCTTGGTCAACTGCTTGGCCTACCAAGTCCAAGTTAATGACCTTGGTTGACCGAATTATGAAGTATGCAGTATTTTTGATTTTGAAAACAGTTCAAATTAATGAACTTCTGAACGTTACTTTTCAACTGTCAAACACTGTACCAATCACTGTTTTGCATCTCCAGCTTACCCATCCCTCATCAAACACAGACATGATCTGCACTAGGCTTTGATCGTCCGATTCCCAACGTCAGTTGTAGAAAATAAAATGAGAAACTAAAATCTTTTTGGATTTTTAACTGGATAAACTGAAAACTGTACACACAATCTTTTTGTGAGTGTGTTAGGAGATCATATCAGCTGTCGACTAGACACAAGCACCGTTAAGCTATATTTCATACCAAACATTAAACAATTCGCGTAGATTGCCGATATACTGATCCTCTTAAATTCTCACAAAACTTTCAATCTGTTCGGGATACAGAATTAGTGTTTTAGGACTTAAACATCTACATGTGTCCCACCTCAGTATATACTCCCGTATCCAGATCCCAGTATTCAGTCTTACAGGTGAGAATACCTAGATGATATCTGTAATGGAGTGAATTGCGAGGGCTGTGAGAGCTCAGGTCGATACTTCCGTATACGCAGAGAGATGACGGCTTCGACTTTACAGTGGGTCCCCTTTAGAGGATCTTTTGATTACAACAGCACATGATTAACATTTTTCAATGCGTCATCATTTTTTATGCTGAGGGGAGGCTTTACAAGTAAAGCAATGCGTAAAGCATTATCCGGGGACTAGGTCAGTATTTCCATACAGCAGAAGCAGAAGTCCCGGGATAATACCCTAGATATCACTAAGCATAAAGACCTAGTATCTCAGAATACGGGACCTTTCAAACAAGATTTCGGGGGTTACCCATATATCCTGGAGGTGTTCCCCACGTAGACGCAAGTGAATTTTATGTTTATATCCCAAACAGATCTACTGATTTTGCAAAAACCTACCGGCACATCTTTAGCGTACTGCGTCTGTCTAGCTGATGTACTATCATTTCCCCCTATACTACACAACTCTTTTTGTATTTTTTTTTTATTTTTTTTTTTTTGGATTTTTGAATTTTATCATGTTTTTGTATTTTTCTACAAATTTATCCCCCTAAAACTAAAACATATTTTTGTGTTTTTGTTTTTATCAAAAAGCAGAAAATAAACTGTACAAACAAAATTGACAACACGACAAAGGTTCACGTCAGATCGCCGCCCAACTCGGCTTCACATTCAATAACCCTCCCAAATTGCAGATTTTTCATGCCGTTTAATTTCAAAAGATAATAAAATCTCTTTTTGTCAAATGGTTTAGTATAAAAATCCGCTTTCTGTTCATCGGTGTGCAAGTGTTCAATCCGAATTAACTTTTTCTCGTGACAATCACGGATAAAGTGGTGACGGATCTCAATATGTTTTGTTTTTCAATGGTGAACCGGATTTTTAGTGATATTAATAGTTGCTTCATTATCCACATAGATCGGAGTGTCTAAGAACTGCAAACCAAAGTATCGCATATGCTGTTGGATCCAAAGGATCTGCGAGCAACAGCTGGATGCTGAAACGTATTCAGCCTTGCATGTAGAGAGCGCTACTGCGGTTTGTTTCTTACAATGCCAGGTGACGAGTCGAGTTCCGAAAAACTGACACCCAGCAGTGGTGGACTTTGCGTTTTGCTTGCAGCTCCCAAAATCAGAATCAGCAAAACCAGATAAAGTAAAGTCACCCGATCGAGGATACCACAAGCCGATGCCTGGGCAGCCTTTCAAATACCGTAAAATACGTTTCACTATGGTCAGGTGTGACTGCTTTGGATTCGACTGATATCTGGCGCAGAGGCATGTAGGGTACATGATGTCTAGACGGGAAGCCGTGAGATACATTAGAGAGCCAATGATAGATCGGTACAGTGTCTCGTCCATCTTCACACCATTCTCTTCTGGACATATCCCATGATTCTGTGCGAGGGGGTTGATGCAGGACTGCAATCTGTCATGTCGAACTTGTCAAGCATGTCCTTCACATACTTTGTTTGGTGAATGAAGATTCCGTCGGGTATTTGCTCTACCTGCAGCCCGAGGAAGAACTTCATTTCCCCCATTGAGCTCATCTCAAACTTTTTCTTCATCACTTTCTCAAATTCTTTGCACAGGTCATCGTTGGTGGAACCAAAGATGATATCGTCAACATATATCTGCACGATCAACAAGTGGCCTGCCTCTTCCTTGGTGAACAAAGTGTTGTCTACTGTCCCTCTTGTGAACCCGTTGTCCAACAAGTATTGGGAAAGCGTCTCGTACCAGGCTCTCGGGGCCTGGTGAAGTCCGTAAAGTGCTTTGTCCAGTAGATACACCTTGTTTTTGTGTAGTGGATTTGTGAACCCCGGCGGTTGTCCCATATACACTTCTTCTCTGATTTGTCCATAAAGGAAGGCAGATTTGACGTCCAGTTGGTACACTTTAAAATCTTTCCATGACGCGAAGGCTAAAAATATCCGAATTGCCTCGAGTCTGGCAACCGGCGCGTAGACTTCATCGTAGTCGATGCCTTCTTGTTGAGTAAAGCCTTGTACCACTAGTCGTGCTTTATTTCTCACCACGACACCTCTGTCATCACGTTTGCACTTAAAACCCACTTTGTTTTGATTAACTTCTAGTTCTGTGGCAGATCGACGAGTCTCCAGACACCCAGCTTTTCAAATTGTTGCAGCTCCTCCTGCATCGCATTCACCCAGCTATCCTCAGTTAACGCCTCTTTGTAGGTTCTGGGCTCGATCTGCGAAATAAAACATTTTAATGAGACTTCTTTTTGCATATCAGCAATCGAAGAATAGAAACATGTAAGAGCTCGGTCAATTTGATGTCGGGTTTTGACACCACTTTGCAGGTCGCCAATAATTTATTCTGAAGGATGGTAAGACAATGTCCGTGGCATAGCATTGTCAGGCACATTCACTTCCGATTCCAAGCTCGATATGTCAAGATCAATGGTTTGATCCTCAGCTTCCGTTGGATCCTCGTCAAAAGTCGGAGCGGGTTCTGCTTCTGAATCGTCAGATTCATCAGAAGATGGAGCTGGTTCCTCTGGTGGTTCGTGAGCTGTTCCACTCGGTCCTGCTTCATTGTCGTGAGTACCCCCGGTGGGTTGAGAAACTTCTAGCGGACTAGACACAGGCTCTTGTGACGAATATTGCTGGTACTGGTACAAAAGAGCTAGTTCCTCATCACTTGGCTCGACCGACAGTTGAAACGACTCCCAAAGTTTGTCGTAGTCGAACAGGAATCTTTGTCCGGGAAGTTGTGGCGATGGAGTGTGCTTCTGACAATCCACATGTTGGACTTGAATCACCTTCCCCAGGCATGGTACGAACACCCTCTTCAGCGGGCTTGCGTAACCTACAAAGAAACCCTCATTAGATTTAGCGCCAAATTTACCGTTTTCATCAATAAAAGTGCAAGGAGACCCGAATGGCTCCAAAAACTCAAGATTCGGCTTATAACGGTGCAGCAGCTCAAAGCAAGTATTTTTATACTTCTTGACAGTGAGAACTCTATTCAATGTGTAACAGGCTGCTGATACTGCCTCGCTCCAGAAAAAGATTGGTAGCTTGGAATCGGCTAACATTGTACGGGCTATCTCAATCAGGGTCCGATTCTTTCGTTCAGCTACGCCATTCTGCTGTGGTGTGTACGGCGCATTGAATTCATGAAGAATTCCCTTCTCATTGCAGAACTCGTACATCTTGTTGTTTTTGAATTCTGTTCCGTTGTCGCTCCGAATCCTCCGGATTGGCAGTTTATACACCGTTTCCATCTTCTTGAAAAGCACCATCAATGACTCAAAAGTTTGATCTTTTCGTTCCAAACACACTACCCATGAGAATCTCGTAAAGTCATCAGTCACCACCAGGCAATATAAGTCTCCGCTGATGCTCTTTACGTTCACAGGCACGAAGAGATCCATGTGCAATCTCTCAAGAGGTAACCAGATTGGGTTCATGATCTTCAATGGGTGTGACTTCCGAGTCTTCTTTCCCTTCTTACACGCTACACAATCATCATTTAAGTGAAAATTCTTCAGATTAACACCATCAACTAAATCATTGTGTACTAAAAAGTTCATTTTGCGAACATGAATGTCGCCCATCTTTTGATGCCACATTATCGAATCTTTTTCCGTCGCTTTAGTTTTAGACACAAAACACTGTTTCTGATGAGATGTTGGCGTTGCGACGTTCATATCCAAAATATAAAGATCATTCTCCCATGGAGCGCGCAACAACACCATCTCATCAGGGATTTTAAACCCTGGTTTCAACACAACACATTCAGTTTTAGTAAAGTGTACACTAAACGCTTTATCACAGATTTGTGAAATACTGAGTAAATTGTTTGTTAACTCTACTATGTAGTTCACTTTGTCGAACGAAATCACTCCATTTGACAGCGTTCCTTGACCAACGATCCTTCCACCTTGATTCCCGGCAAATCCAACATAGCTTCCGTTTATGGATTTGACATCATAGAGCAGAGCAAGCGTCCCAGTCATATGCCTTGAAGCGCCACTATCCATAATCCACTTTGATAATATAGACTTGGGCAGCCCCTGCAAACATCAAATCAAATTTATTCAAACAATGAAGCCCAGGATTTCTTAACTTCTGACACACTTCCGAGCACAACATCACACTTCTCATTTGTTTTCAGAAAATCAAATGTGACATTCGGAACCTCTTCTTTCATAATCGTTTTAACTTTGTTAGTTATCGGTGGAAATTCAGCAAGAAACTTATCAACTTCATTTTCAAACTCAACAACGTCATCTTTAAAAATATTTGATTCACTTTTCAAAGCATTCTCCATCTTTTTGACCTCAACAGACGGTTTCGATTTCGCGACCCAAGATTGATTTTCAAAAATTTTTGTCTTAGGGTAAATTTTTGAAGTCTTTCGAGTCTTAGAGGATTCGCCAATCTCGAAAGTCGATTTCGGCTTATCCTCCGACTTCAACGATTCACCTCTTTTCAAAATACGGATCAGAGAAACCATCGGCCTTTTGCCCTTTGTGTCAGTCGGAGATTTAGGTCGAGGTTTTTGAATGTTTGACTTTTGAACAGTTGGTTTAGAAACAGTTTGTTTTTGAACACTTGGTTTTTGAACAGTTTGTTTTTGAACCGGTTTTCCAACAACAGGTTTCTCAATCACTTTCTGACACTGTTTCGCCATGTGTCCGATTTCACTGCAGCGGTAACACACCCTTTTGTCATATTCAACAAAAGTAGATTTGACTGACTCTTCTTTCAACTTCTTTGCTGCATTGAAATCGTCCACAGCTTTTTGACTGAAAATATAATCTTTCTCATCGTCAACACTTGGACCAGCAACAAAACATCATTCATCTTCTCTTTCGGCTTAAACACCTGCTTAGCCGTTTTCTTTTCAAACCCGATTCCTTTGTTTTTAAAGTTGTTTTTCTTGTTATGACCATTACCATCCCCATCTTTCTTTCCCGAACTTGTTGGACGTGATGTAACAAACGACTTTTTAGGTTTCGAAAAGAATTCATTGTTATTAACCTCGTTAATGTTCATTTCAACCAATTTAAACAATTTTTCGACATTCTCGATTTTCACATTCTGACGTGGATACTCGAAATCGGAATAAAGTTTGTCTGTTCCAACCATAATGTATACCACCATGATCGGATCGTCATTCGCACTCTTCTCTGATTTCGGTATGTATTGATCTAAGAAATTCCCTTCATCTTCAGAATCACTAATAACCTTCTCAGATTGAGCCTTTTCAGATTTCTCACTCTCCTCATCCAACACCTGATCGACAACAGTTTTGATAACCTGAGATTCGTTGTCGGTATCGGATGGGGAGAATGTGACATCTATGGTCTCAGGCAAATCATCTTCTATCGATCTCAATTTGAGATTCAAAGCAGCTTCCATCCCATCTGGATATTTCTGGTGTAATGATTCCATATTGGGGGTGGAACGCTCTTAAAGATTGGTGCCGTATGTGGCTGTTGGGGAACAATATGCTCAAGAACGTACGATGAAGCCACATAACTCATTAACTTTTTATCAATTCGATCGTTTTCAATTTTAGCCAATTCGAGTTCCTTTTTAAGCGATGCGATCGTGTCTAAATGAAAATTGACTTCCTTTTGTTTATCAAATAGTGTTGCTTTAGCCAATTTTGTAGCTTTATCGCTTTCAACACTTTCCTTTTGTATCTTCTTAATTGACCTGGGAAGAGTATCGTATGCCTCTTTAACATGGCCAAGGTCAAATTTAATCATATTAGCATGGTGTTTCAATTCCTGATACTTAGTGTCTTTTTCAAGACACTCTGTGCATGGTTCTAAACACTGTTTGCACGGTGTTTTAGGGATTGAAACAACCTTTTCAACAACCTGCTCTACACAATCAGTTTTACCGACATTGTTTGACTCAGACTCAGACAGTTTGACTGATTTGATCTCCTGGACTCCAGATTGCTCTTTTTTTACAGACACACTACTGACAGACTTTGACTCCTCGGATTTTGAGTCTACCTCTTTGAGTTTTCCCATTAGAGCTTTGTCAGCTATGTCTTTCAAAGCTTCTCCAGTCATCTCTTTCGACACATCGATCAATTCTTCAATGATTTCTTTTTTCTCTTCAAACCTTGGGCATGATCCGGTCCTTGGTTCTTCAAAGTAACCTGCAAAAGAATCAGAAATGTTAGGAGGCAATACAGATTTCATTAAACTTCCCAATACTTCCTGCTCAGACTGATAATAATACACTTCAACAGCTATTTCTTCAATATCGACCGCATTATCAGCAGAAACCTCTTCAACAACTACAGAAACATCTTCAGTAACTGTTTCCGATTCAGACACCATCTCAGAAATCTCAACAACTTCTGCCATCATTGCCTGTCCATTGCTACTGGGGATATATTTATCCCAGCTGAAACCTGCAGCAACCTTTTCATCGTCTTGATTCACGATCAGCGCCTTTTCCGGTTTATTCTCAATCTGTGGCCTCTGAACAGTTGGCTGTTGATTTGGTCGGTGATAGATTGCTTGCCTGTAGTAGTCGTTGGTGAACGGGTTTTGATGATTGTTTACCTCACGGTTAGGACATTCTCGTTTGAAGTGACCGCGTTCTTTACATTTAAAGCATGTAACTTTCGACTTATCAAACCCTAACTTTTGATCGGGGCCTGATAGACTGTTCCGGCCCGTAATTTCCATGAAACGTTGAGCCCTACGCACCAAACTCGCCATGCACCATTTGATGTCGATCAATTCAAGCTCTTCGGGATCGATTTGGTCGTAATCCTCCTTCGTCATGTCAGGATTACCGATCCTCCCTGCTACTAAGCCCTCATAAGCCTCAAGAACGGAAGCAAGCAGTGCTATGTGCTGTTTTGTGGCTGTTTCCGTGATCTCATTTCCATTCTTTATGTTTACCGCAATATTGCACTGTACCCCAGAAACGTACGCCTGTTGGTTGGATCCTGTTGAGCTTTGAGGTGAAGGCTGTTCCTGAGCTTTGACATTTGGTTCAAAGTTCGCGAATGGTGAAGAATTGCCGGATTGCGGAGTGTTTGAAGAAACACTTGAGGTGTTATCAGCAATGAACCCTGTCTATATTTTTGGGCTTTGATTGGTTGAAACTGGAGGGTTGCCTTTGTAATACAGAGACACATCTTGTTGCACACTCGCTGAGTTCATTTTCATGATTTTCAGCAATTCCAGCTCTTGGGCTTCAATCTTCTCGATGAATGAGCTAAGGTTGAGATTCACAAAATCAGAATTGTTCTTCAGCATCATTAGATAAGTGCCCCACTCATCATACGGAAGTGCATCACACAGTTTATCAATCCATTCTTCATTCGTCTTGGTAATATCCAACCGCTTCATTTCAACCACAAGATGAGAGTATCGTTCGATTAACTGCTTTGTTGTCTCGCCTTTAATCCCAGTAAAAATATCAAATTCCTTCTTGATTAAGGCTTTCTTGCTCTTAATCATCGATACATTGCCTTGGAATTTCAGCTTCAAAGCTTGCCACATCGACTGAGAATTGTCTTCATGTTGCAGTAAAACGAGAATATCTTCTTTGATGGCCTGTTGCAGAATGCTCACCATCTTCTTTTCAGCCTTGAAGTCAATCTGTTCAGATTCTGTCAAACTCCCGATGCCCTTTTCCAATCCCATATCGTTAACTGGTGGTACATACTTCGCCTCTATTTTCATCCAACATTCGAAGTGATTGGCTTGCACCCAGTTTTTGAAACGTCCTGACCAACCCGCGTATTCATCCAAACTCATAAGCTTCGGAGGCTTTTGCATCGTTCCTAATTCATTCTCCATGTTAACGTTCTGAACTATACTCGCCGGACTTTGCGTAACCGACATGCCGCTCCCCGCAAACAAGTTATAAAAATCTTGATGTTCCATTTTTAGTGACAAATTTCCAAAAATGTTTAACTTTTTGATTAACAGGTTGTTTTTGTCAAAAAAACTTTTAACACGGACTGAGTTTCCAACACTCGATCACGTACGAAATGGACTAAACGCTCAAACCATGACTTATACACTAAAACAGGTCTTATGAGCGAAATCACCTAATGCTCACAAAAGCGAAATCAAGAAATGACCTAATGAGCGAAATCAAAGTGTAACAATAAGCGAAATCAGATCTTGAAACCACAAAAGCGAAATCAGTGGTACACTAAGAGCGAAACCTCAGCCATGTGAGCGAAACCTCTAATTTTGCTTTTACCGTATGAGCGAAATTAGAACCTTAGGTGACAAACACTTGATTTCACTTGAACTTACGAGCGAAATCACTTCAAGTACTTTCGAGCGAAACCTGTTCACGAGCCATTTTAGGTCACTTTTAAGCTGTTTTTAGGTCTGAATTTCTCAAGGGTTTGTTATTAGACAATTTTACACTATGTGTTCAAATTTCAGTCCATTTTGTCCGTCGAAAAGTCCAAAAACTCAAAATGTGCTAGAAAAAGGCTTTGATTCGGGTAAACTAGCTCACAACTGGCTCTGATACCAATTGTAGGACCGTTATTGACAGTCGTTTGAGTCAATCAGAGCTAGATACTACCGAAAATGCAGCGGAAATACAAAATCGGCATGAATCAAAGCAGAAATGGAGTAGAAACAGAAATAGATCACTTTAAAACAGTTTTCTCATTAATCTTTCACAAAATACACGAGCAGCAGTTCGACTACACTGGAGACATGAACATACAAAATGAGAAAACAACTACACTATATATAGGGGATAGGGTTTCGCTTATATGACCATGTCAGTATGAGTGAAATCATCTTGTTGGGATTTCGCTCATATGGCACAATGTCACTATAAGCGAAATCAGAACATTACAAACCCAAATTTTACATATTAACCCCCTATACATTCATAATTAACACATGTAGACCCTATACATTGATCAACTAAGACTAAGATGCAGGCTTTAGACATTCGTGCACCAACAATAATTCATGAAAAATTTTCATTTTAACTATTTTTAAGATGCATGCTGAGATTATTAAAATAAAGTATTATATAGAAAAATAGAAACTTAGTGAAATATTTATAAACTATTACACGCTAAAGTTAACACTTGTTAGGATTTCGTAGGTAAAATTGTAACGATTAGGTAAAATTGTAATTTCATTGTAATTCTATTTTTTTAACTATCAGTGGATAGCCAACAGTGATTGAAACACAGATGTTTGGTCACTCAGTGGTCAACATGAAAAATGAAGAAACAGAGGTTGTCTTTCAACAGTGGATAACATTTAACAATCAGATGTTTGAACCAAAACAGCGGTTGTAACAGACTTTTAAGGATTAATGAAAACTATCATTTTTAACTATTTTGAGGATGTTTGATGTTAAACAGATATTTGACCTTAAACATTTGTTTGGACATAAACAGATGTTTGCGCTTAAACAAATGTTTGACCTTAAAAAGAAGTTGGCCCATAAACAACTGTTTGCAAAAAAAGACCAATTTCAAAAATACTATACCCAAACAATGAAAATGAGGAGCTTAATAATCAGTTAGCATGCTGGGGTGATGTGATAAATACCGTTACATATAAACATCTCAATGATATGAAATTTAACAATCTAACAGAGTATAAAACACTGATGTGATAAATACTGTTACATATAAATACTGTTAACATAAACAAAGGTAGAATATCTACTGTTGATGCTGAACCACTTTTGTTGTTGGGCATTGGTTCGTCTTTGAGTTTGTATAGGGTTTGTCTCGAGAGATAAACTATCGCGAACCAATGCTACACTAAACACTGATACATAAATACAAAAGTTGAATCCGCTGTAGATGCTGAAGCACTGCTGCTACTGAGCAGTGGTTTTCCTTTCGTTGATCAGGCTTTAAGTACATAAGTGCTTGTCTTTAATAGGGCTTTGTGTTCAACAGTGGATAGGCCTCATCAGTCTTTAAGTCCATCAGTTTTTATAAGGAGCAGTGGTTAATTATAACAGTCCTTAGCATGATCAGCTGTTATAACCACACCATAACCCTTTGAGAGGAAGCAAGTGTCCGTCTATTCATTTGAGAGGACTCATTGCATTACATCCTTGTTGAAAAACGGAATGCATAAATTTAGGGAAAATGGATTTAAAAGATGATAACCCAATAGTAGAGGATCTCATTCTACAGCTCAAATAAATTCAGGGGTATTCTCAAATAATGGTTCCTAGATGTTTGAAGAATGACAAAGACAGACAAATGTCCACAGTGCTACTTCTTTGAACATTTGTCGGTCTTCAAACATCTACGAATCTACGAAGCATTATCTCATTGGAATGTAACGATTAGGAAAAATTGTAATTTCATTTTAATTCTAGTTTTCATTTGATAATTTCATTCTATAATTAATTAACCACATCAACAATAAAAATGTGAGCAGTGGATGTTTTTTAGGAAAACCAATGATTGTCAATACAGATGTTTGGACAGTGAGTGGTCAACATGAAGAATGAAGAAATAGAGGTTGGCCATCAAACCAATCCTTGACACTATTAAACCTCTGTTGACTTACCAAACAGATGTTCAGACACAATTCAACATCAACATAATCCAAATCTTACTCAAACACTAAATAATAAGTAAAAATAAAACACAACGATTAGGAAAAATTGTAATTTCATTTTAAAACTAAAAGTCCAATAATTACATCACATACTGAACAATACTAAAGTTCAAATCTAAGAAGAACAGCAAGAATTAAGAAACTTTAGTTTCAACTCCATCGATTGCTGAACCTCTCGATGTATGTCCTTCAGCATTGCCATGAACTGCACGTCTCTATCACCGCACTCTATATTACTGACAACACAAATAAGAAACAAACCTAAAATGCAAAGGTCTCTTCTCAACTGTTGTAGCACATCTGAGTTTTCACGATATTGCACGAATCTATACTTTCTATAAAAGAAGAAAATCTTCCTGGCGCAAGAAAACCTAACTTTCGATTTAACGAAAATCGAACAATGCAACTCTCCCATCAAAGAAGATAGCACATGCAACTTTTCAAGATAGAAGATACATATCATTCGTTGAAGCTGCATCTCTGCCATCAAAGAAGGTAGCACATGCAACTTTTCACGATGTTGCAACAATGATACTGCAGCATCGATATTGAAAGGTTGATGTGGGATGCGAATTTTCATTGAAACGACGATGTTGGAACAATGATACTGGAACGATAACATGTAAACATAATCAACAAACATTCGAAGAAAGAAGTGTAATCGGAGATTAGCGGCTGAATCACGAGAAAGATGCATTTGAGATAGAGAGATACGCTCACATATATGAGCGAGCGAGATTTGAATGTGAAACCAAATAATTATATCTTATGTATAGGATTAGAATATATGGTTTGAATTTTGAATTTCAAAATTACTGATATTATCAGTAATTACTGATCTGATTTGAAAGCAATTGTCATGATGTTTATTGGGAACTGATGTTTATTGGGAACTGAAAGGTAAATAGTGTATATCCTTATATCCTGGTTTATTAAAGTAATTAAATATTAGAAATGATATGCAAAGTAGGAAAAAAAAGAGAGAGAACGTCAATTTTAAATTACCATTTTGCATATTTTGAATTTCAGAATTACTGATATTGTCAGTAATTACTGATCTGATTTGAAAGCAATTGTCTTGATGACTTTTCTAATTTTTATTTAAACTTTAATTAAGAGATAATAACCGTCACTTTGAAATTCACATTTTGCATATTTTAAATATCCAAAGCTCAAGAAATTAGCATTAATTACTGATTTGATTTGCAACAAATAGTCATCAAGAATTTTTTTATTTTTTAATTTAACTTTAAATTTTATCACGAAAACAATGTTGGAGGAACTCTTATCTCATTGGAATGTAACGATTAGGTAAAATGGTAATTTCATTGTAATTCTAGTTTTTATTTGATAATTTCAGTCTATCACTAATTAACACCATCAATAATAAAAATGTGAGCAGTGGCTGTTTTTTAGGAAAACCGCTGATGGTCAATATCAATGGATGTCAACAAAAAAAAGTGAGCAGTGGCTATTTTTTCCTATCAGTGGATACCCAACAGTTTTTTAAACACTGATGTTTGGTCAGTCAGTGGTCAACACGAAGATTGAAGAAACAGCGGTTGTATTTCAGCAGTGGATAACTTTTAACAATCAAATGTTTCAACCAACACAGTGGTTGTAACAGGCTTTTAAGCAGATGTTGGGGCTTAAACAGATGTTTCGCCTTATATATCAGTTGTCTGGACTTAAACAGAAGTTTGACCTTAAACAGATGTTTGCCTATAAACACAAGTTTGGCCACAAACAGATGTTTGGCCTTAAATAAATGTTCGAGCTTAAACAAATGTTTGCCCATAAACATCTATTTGCAAAAAAGACCAATTTCAATAATCAAAATGAGGAGCTTAATAATCATCCAAGTATACTTGATTTTTATTTATTAGTATAAAAAAGAAACAACTCTTCAATTTATAGTAGAGATCAAACCACTGAGGTGATGACATCTAACAACCTAACAGACTATAAAACACTGATGTGAAAAACGCTGTTACATATAAGCACTGTTAACATAAACAAAGGTCTGAGCTTAAACAGATGTTTGCCCATAAACAGAAGTTTGGCCAAAAACAGATGTTTGGCCTTAAACAAATGTTTGAGCTTAAATAAATGTTTGCCCATAAACATCTGTTTGCAAAAAAAGACCAATTTCAAGAATACTATACCCAAACAATCAAAATGAGGAGCTTAATAATCATCCAAGTGTATTTGATATTTATTTATTAGTATAAAGATGAAACAACAATGTCTTCAAATCACCGGATTAGATCATGAACCCATATTAGAGGTCAAACAAAAGCACAACAGGACCACATGAATAATATCATTTCCACTTTTACTTCAATGCATTTAAATGATAGGGTGATTTGAGGTTTTGTAAAAAATGTTTGTTTTTGTACTTCTTTACAAAATAAGATGTTGACCAAAATTCAAACAGATGTTGACCAAAAGTCAATCAAATGTTAACCAATAGTCAAATAGATGTTGACCTTAAACAGATGTTTGGTTTAAGGCCAAACATCTGTTTATGGCCAAACATCTGTTTAAGGTTAAACATCTGTTTAAGTCCAAATATCTGATACAGAAGGAGAAACATCTGTTTATGGCCAAACATCTGTTTAAGGTCAAACAACTGATTAAGTCCAAACCTCTGATATAAAAGGCCAAACATCTGTTTAACCCTGAACAGATGTTTAACTTAATAAGATCTATTGTCTTCTCACACTGTTTTCCTCTTAAAAACACTGTTCAACCTAACATGGGTTTCCATTAACTATTGACCAAAATGCAAACAGATGTTCAAAGCACTGTTTGTTATTGTACTTCTTTACAAAATTACATAGAATTCAAGAAAACGAAACTAAGAAAATTACGAACCTAACAGCAAAAATTTAGAATCTAAGAACAACACCAAGAAATTTACGAACCTAACAGCAAAAATTTTGTGCTTTTAGCTTATAATTTAGTGCTTTTAGCTTTAAACTCCATCAATGTATATCTTCGACAATCGCCATGAACTCCACGGAAGTACTCAATGCATCAACATCAGGATTTATAGAAACCTGATCTCTCTTGAACAGACCAAGATGCAGTACACGAAAACACTTCTTCGGCTGTTGAAGAGTAGCCCTGTCTTCATATACTTAATCCTTAACTTTGTTCATAAAGAGTTGCTTTAAACCAAACTTTATGCTTCTTTTAATACAAAAAAGGCAGGAAAGACCATTACTCTAGTAAGATAAAATCTTATCTTACAGCAATAACAGATGCTTTCTTGCGTTTAGTAGGAACTACTACGGCTTATACATCATCATCATCTACCCAGAGTCATATATAATCATCATTTAGTCACCAGCAAAAATTATTTTAAATGTAGATTTAAAAATCTTTCTTTGTTTTTAATTTAACTTTATGATTCTTTTAATACAAACCTATAATAACCCACAGCAGATTGTATGAATTTCAAACAACTGTGATTAGACTGGAATATAAAGCGAGAATTAGAGTATATCACTTCAAAATAAAAAACTCAAAATTTCAAAATTGGAGTAGCAAAAAACACATACTTTAAACGATGTTAGAACAATGATACTGGAAACAACCGTAGAACAATCATCATCATCTGTTTAATCCTTAACTTTGTTCATAAAGAGCTGCTTTAAACCAAACTTTATGCTACTTTTAATACAAAAAAGGCAGGAAAGACCATTGCTCTAGTAAGATAAAATCTTATCTTACAGCAGTAGCACATGCAACTTTTCACGATGTTGCAACATCGATATTGAAACGTTGATGTGTGATGGGAAGCTTCATTAAAACGAAGATGTTGGAACAATGATACTGGAACGATAACATGTAAATATAATCAACAAACATTCGAACAAAGAAGTGTAATCGGAGATTAGCGACTGGATCACGAGAAAAATGCATTTGAGAGAGAGAGATACGCTCACATATATGAGCGAGCGAGATTTAAATGTGAAACCAGATAATTATATCTTATTTATAGGATTATTGAATATGGTTTGAATTTTGAATGTGAAACCAGAATATATTGTTTGAATTATATCTTATTGGGAACTCATGTTTATTGGGAAGGTAAGTAGTGTATATCCTTATATCCTGCTTTATTAAAGTAATTAAATATTAGAAATGATATGCAAAGTAGGAAAAAAAAGAGAGAGAACGCCAATTTTAAATTACCATTTTCCATATTTTCAATTTCAAAATTACTGATATTATCAGTAATTACCGATAAGATCAGTAATTACTGATAATATCAGTAATTACTGATCTTATCAGTAATTACTGATCTGATTTGAAAGCAATTGTCATGATAACTTTTCTAATTTTTATTTTAACTTTAGTTAAGAGATAATAACCGTCAGTTTGAAATTCACATTTTGCATATTTAAATTGTCCAAAGCTCAAGAAATTAGCATTAATTATTGATTTGATTTGCAACAAATAGTCATCAAGAATTTTTT
This sequence comes from Helianthus annuus, assembly GCF_002127325.2. Taxonomy (NCBI): domain Eukaryota; kingdom Viridiplantae; phylum Streptophyta; class Magnoliopsida; order Asterales; family Asteraceae; genus Helianthus; species Helianthus annuus. Next base: position 121,213,813 of record NC_035437.2, read on the forward strand.
TATTTTTTATTTAACTTTTAAATGTCCACGTGTCCCAAATAACTTTCATTTATTATATATAATAGATAGAATAGATAATAGATGTTTGAAGACAACAGATGTCCAAAGTGTCGCTTCATTGGAAGCAACTAGGAAAAATTATATGAGAATACCCTTAATTTATCGAAACTGTAGAATGAGATCTCCACTGTTGGGTTAACATCTTTCAACCTCACTTTCCCTAAATTTATCAATTCTATTTTTTCAACAAGGATGTAATGCAATTATTACCTTATTTAAGATACCTTCAACTGCATCTTCTGATAAATCAACATTCATTTCACTAAAATGATAGCAAACAACATCAAACAATAATAGCAAGTGACCAATCAATCAACCTCAAAATCATATAGAAGCCTAAAAATAAAATGAAAATTAGATAATTGAACATCAAAACTGAACAGGAAACCTGACCAAAAATTAACCAAACACCTGATGTTGAATCCACTGTAGATGTTGAATCCACTGTAGATGCTGAACCACTGCTGTTATAAACAGATAATACCTCGGGAACTGGAAATTTAAAAGGATCGACTTCAAAGGCTTCAACAATCGGAAGATTCAAATCTCAAGCAAATGAAACCCTAATTTCAAAAAGAATAATCGGTGAACATATTCACAGATCAATAATCAACAGATGTTGTACTGATATCATCACAGTTAAGAAAAAAACACTTAGTTTCTGAACATATTCAAACATACCAGTTCATGGCGGAAATCTAGCCGCAGGTAAGCGGATCTCAACTTTGATGACCATCGATGACGACAACCCTGGAACCATATGATGAGATTAGGAGTAGAAATTAGGGTTTAATTAGAAACTTTGTACTGAAATAAATGAAGATATAGGGCTTACCTGGTGACGCTTGGAATGATTCGTGATGAGATGATTTGGTTTGATCTTTGATTTAGAAGGGAGAAGAGTACAGGAGAAGGAGAAGAAGATTCAGATCTAGGGTTTTGAAAAGGAAAAAAGAAGACGAATGGAGTATAAAAGGGATGGAAGTGTGGTACTGTTGGGCGGGAAAAGAGAATTGAGGATGCCCTAATTAAGTGACACATGGCCCAAATCACTTTCATTTATTTTATATATATATATATATATATATATATATATATATATATATATATATATATATATATATGCGTAATTTCACGATCCGTTATTATTATTATTATTATTGTTCGTTACTACACGTTAACCCTAATTAAGTGACACATGGCCCAATACTATATTTTTCATCATATTTAGGCATAAGGTATTGTACATTATGATTTGGTTGTTTTTCCAAAAAAAAAAATTACTTTTAACCCAAAACTTTTTAATTATTTAGTTTTAACCAAAAACTATTTGATTTTTTTATTTTTAGCCCAAAACTTTTCATCTTAACTTTTAACCCTAAGCTATTTATTTTTTTTACTTTTAACCTCAAAATTTTTCATCTTTTGCAATTTAACCTCATAACCTTTTTACTTTCAATTTTGATCCTCTATACTTTTCATTTTTCTCAAAATTTTCGTTTTACGTTTCGTTCTAAATTTTGCGAGTTAACATGGTGTAATGTGCATGTGTAGTTAAACGTTTTTATGTCGTCTATTTTTTCTCGTTTGACAGGTTCATCATAACGCGTGGGTCCTAGATCGACTTAGTTATTCTTTTATATGTTTTACGTTTTGGTTTAATTTCTTCACTTTAACACACTGCAACTTCAGCATTGGCGGTCGCTGGCAATAGTATGACATTGGTGTTCGCCCCCGCCGTAACGCGGGGGTGCTTAATACTAGTTGGTAAATATTAGAAAACAACCGGCCTATGTTTTGAGGATACCTAAAAACCCGATTATTTACTAGATTCTAGAAATGGGACTCAATTTAAAGTTCATTTATTTTTTTAACCTAAGTACAAATAAGCAACCAGGAAGGAATATCTTGAGACATCAAAAACTTCTAAAAGACATAAAAAAATCATTTAAAGAATTTTTCTTGTAATATAAATATAGTTTATAAGCACAACCTTACTTCATAGGCAATGTATAATAACCCAAATACCAATGCTTGAAGATAAATACTATACACTAAATATAAACCAATACGTATACCAATGCTTGAAGATAAATATTGTACACTAAATATAAACCAATATATTTGGATGTATTGGCCTAAGGGTTAAGGGGGAAGTGAGAAGTTTTGTTTCTCTTGGAGGTCATGGGTTCAAATGTATGAAAAAAGGTGATTTTAATACTAACTTGGTGATACTAACATACTAACTACTGGTAGGTCGTCTCGTGAAGTAAAGATTCAATCTCTGCTTTCACTCGCCATTAGCTGAATCTCTTGCAAAACAGAACACCGATGACTCGCCACAAGGAGGGGGATAAGGGGGTTCTCCTTGTCCATCCTCCGGCGTGAGAATAAATACTTTTCTGAGGAATAAGTGTGTGGGTTAAGAGTAAAAGAGTGAGAGAGCCGATCCTTAAACCTGAAGGTGGAGTCCTCTATTTATAGCCGGATAATGAAGGAGGAGGAGGAGGCCTGCTAGCTAGCCAGTGCTCGCCAGCTGTCCGATCAAAGGGAATATCATTTCTGTCCCCTCTACTATTGCCAGTCTCGTGGCTGACGTGGCGCGCGCTTACTCGTTCCAGCTGGGCACCTGCTGGTACTGGCTGTCAGCCTGTCCTTCACAGATCTTGGTTTCGAGGCTGGCGTCCATCCATTGGTGCCACGTATTATCCTTTTTGTCACCGGGAGGATCTTCTTTGCTACCACGTGATTCTTTCCAGAAGATTCCAGAACCTTCTGGAAGCACCTGGATGATGTGGACACCATGTTGGAAAAGTGGTGTTGTCCCCGTGCTACATGTGTACTGATTTGGGACCATACCTCTTCAACTACTAACCATGTTAGCGACATCCTAACGTACGCCATTCAAAAAAAGTTTACATACAAGAATGTTTATTATTAGAAAGATGATAATATAAGTATTACTGTATTAGGAAACATGATATACCAAATTTGAAGGTAAGACTTAGGCTAAAGGGTGTGGGGAACATGATTTGGGTCATTAATGCCACATAGGATCATTATTGGATTGCTACACCACCCCCTTGTATCATCCACCATGGTTGGCATGGATTAAACCATGACAACCATGAGCCTCCTTTCCTTTTCCTTTTTACAAAAATAAATTAAAATAAGAAAATAGTTGTTTTGGTCATGACGATACCCTTAGGGTAGTGGTTTTGGATAATCGATTAGAAGTGAGTGACATGACGCTGATGTGGAGGGTCATGGTGACCATTAGGGTCATGACCACACCCTATAGCCTTATGCAAATAAGTAGATGTATTTGGAACAAGTGGTGGAAGACTTGTATTTCTTTTGGGAGATGCAGGTTCAACTCCCACTTGGTGCAGAGTGAGGCACTTGTGGGCAATGATAGAAGACCCAGGGCAGTGGCGGACCAAGGAATTTTTTTTCTGGGGGTGCAGAAATTTGTTAAGGATTGTAGGCCCCTAACTATATAGTATTTTTTTCAATTCGTATCGAGTCGTATCGGGTCGGGTCGGGTTAAAGGGATCAACCTAAATCCAACTTGTTTTTAAAACAGGTCAACCTGAAGACCATCCGTTTTTTAAAAACAAATCATGTTAGCTGACCAAAACTTGTTTTTCGTGTCGTATCAAGAATTGCCAACCATAGTAAATACATTCATTCTCAAGTGGGTAAATGTTTCTAGTCCAATTGTAAACAATGATTTAGAAAAAATCATAAATATAATCAAATGTTTTGAACCTATGAAAAATAAAGATACTTAAAAAATTAAATATATTATCTTATCAATTCATTTACTGACAAAGAAGGTAAAAAGTAAATATTAATTATAAATATAATTAAATGCTTGAATCTAAATAAAATATAGGTGTGTAGGTCCTGTTAAAAAGCACCACAACCTAAGATCATCATCACCTTCTTTCCCAATATCTTCTTCATTTTAGATATGGCACGTGCAGAGCTTTCCCTCTGTAAATAATTTTTCCTGTGAACTTGTTTTTACATTTTTTTTTTTGTTTTTGCCTCACATATGCTCCATCATGATGATTTCAAGGGGTGCAACTAGATTTTATGCTTAAATGTTACATTAAATTTTGTTTTTTCAAGGGGTGCGCCCGTCCCCTTGCTCATAACTTAGGTCCGCCCCTGACCTAGGGAAACTTGGGTTCGATCCTTAAGCCAAACGGGTTTTACCGGTAATTTCACCATCGTGTCTACGGACGGGTGGGTTATCAGGTTTTCTTCGGAATTGGTGATGGACTCGGGTTACTCTTGGAATACTCCGTTTGGTCCAGTAGGTGTCCAGGTGCCCTGAAAGTGTCCATGATTAATTTTGTTGGTCGTTAAAAAAAACTGTAAAAAACGGAACGAGGTAAAAGTGGTAATTATAAGCTTGAAGCTTCAATCGGCACCATTTTTGGGCAATATGCCAATATGACACCAAGTGATATTTTATAGTTCCCGCTTTAGCGATTTGTTAGACTAAAATTAATAAAACAGAATCCGCTCTATTTTCAACATATACAATTCCCGTGGGCGGGAACAGTGCTTCACAGCCATTGGCTGAAATGGGCGGCCGCCCCTTTCTTATTGTACCAACCAATTTATTATGTGTATATTATTTTATACATACTTTAAAATTACGGTTTTGCCCCGGAATAGTGTTTCTCTGCCATTTGTTCAAATGGACGGTGAGCAATACCCATTGGACCAACTAGTTTATTATTTTATACCCACTTTAAAGTTACAGTTTTGCTCTCCGTTAAAAAATACGGTTTTTCCCCAGCTTCAAAATACATTTACCCTTTTGCCCCGAGCTAAAAAATACGATTTCGCACTCGGTAAAAAATTACGCTTTTACCCTCGGCCTAAATTACGTTTTCGCCCCGGTTAAAAATAAAATTTTGTTTTTCCTCCCGGCTCAAAATTACGAATTTACACCAATTTATTATTTTAGACTTACTTTAAAATTACGGTTTTGCCTTAAAATTACGTATTTGCCCCAGTGCAAAATAAATTTATGCTTTCGCCCGCAGCTAAAATTTACGAATTTCCCCTCGGTTCAAAATTACGATATCACCCTCAATTCAAAATTACGTTTTTGCCCCCACATAAAAAATAAAAATATGGTTTTCCCCTAGATAAAAATTAGTATTTTACACTCGGGAAAAAATGATTTTCCCCCAAGTAAAAATAAAAATATGAATTTGCCCTTAGCTAAAAATCATATCAAAAAGCTGCCTAACACTCTTTTTACTGTTTATTTCTATCAAAACTATAGTATGTTTTTTTTAATTGGTTGAAAATTGTTCGGCCATCGCCCCACAACGCGGGCGAGGCATCACCTAGTTGAATTTACAAACAGTTAAAAGAAATAGAGGTCGGTTGCGAAGTAAGCAACCGATTTGTATCACATTTTTTTTAATCTTTTATATATGTAACAAATTTATCTTTTAGGGTGGGGATCAAATAGGAAGTTTATTTTGGCTAGGAAGTATAGGAAGCAATAGGATTAGGACATGTGGCAAAATTTAAAATAAAGAGGAAGGGTATTTTAGTCAATCTTATCATTTTCTTCTTTCTTCTTCCCAGTAACATCAAAACCCACCATTTTCAAAACCTACTATCTTCAACCATTTTTTCACTTTCTATCTCAATAATCACTACATTATAGTGCGATTTTAATCACCAATCAATAATTCAAACACCCGATCAACGTGTTCTTCAGCTTTTTTGAAGAAAACCCAGTTTAATTTCATAAAAAATCTCATTTTTTCAGGTGATTTTGAAGATAATCAATCGATCCGTTTGATTCGATCTCTGATAAGTGTTTCAATCATTCAAATTTCGTCAATCGTTGAAGAAACCGAACTCGATCCATGTAAAAAATTCTTTAATTTCATTTTATTATCTGGGTTTTTGATTTAGCCATTGCGTTTTACGATTTTAGCGGGGGTCCGTGGGCAGCGCCCCTGGTAGCAGGGTCCCAGGGGCGGCGCCCCCTGGCGGGGTCCAAGGGGCAGAGCCCCTGGCTGGGACTGAGCTGGGGTCCGCTCGGAAATTTTTTTTTTTTTTTGATTAAATTGCTTTAATAAAAATGTATCAGAAAATTTAATTTTCCAGAAATTGCCTCATTTCGAAGACAGTAATTCGTAGACAGTTTTTGATTTGCTACTCTCTGGTTCAGACAAATTCACAGACAGGTCAGCTTGTGTCCATTGCGTTTTAAAAATAAGAGAGTTTTATGTGTTTTCTGGCCATTGCGTTTTAGAAAAAACACATTTTTGAAGTGTTTTTAGTTCATTGCGTTTTAGGTCAACACATTTTTATTTGTTTTCAGTCCATTGCGTTTTAGAAAATACACTTTCTTTTGTATTTTTAGGCCATTGCGTTTTAGAAATAGACATTTTTATGTGTTTTTTTGCTATTGCGTTTTAGATAAACACATTTTTGAAGTGTTTTTAGTTATTGCGTTTTAGGTAAAACACATTTTTATGCTTTTTCAGTCCATTGCGTTTTAGAAAACAGACATTTTAAGTGTTTTCTGGCCATTGCGTTTTAGAAATAAGACATTTCTTTGTGTTTTTGGTGCATTGCGTTTTAGGTAAAACACATTTTTATGTGTTTTCAGTCCATTGCGTTTTAGAAAGTACACTTTCTTTTGTGTTTTTAGGCTATTGCGTTTTACAAATAAGATATTTCTTTGTGTTTTCTGGCCATTGCGTTTTACAAATAAGACATTTCTTTGTGTTTTTGGTGCATTGCGTTTTAGAAAAATGACATTTTTAGGGTTTTTTTTTCATTGCGTTTTACGCAACTGGGTTTTTTCCATTGCGTTTTACGCAACTGGGTTTTAAATTTTTTTTTTTTCGAAAATATAGCAATATTATACTCGTTTTAAAGATAAAAAAATGCTCGTTTTTTTGTGCAATTTTTATAAAAAAAAAATAATGTCGTATAAAAGAGTTATTAACGTTTAAAAAATGGGGGATAATTGGACGAGAGAGATACTATTGCCTTGGATTGACTAAAATGTCTCTAAACAAACCCACACGCATCTTTTCTTCCTTTCAATTTCCCTCATTTAATCTTAGTACTTGATTAACTAAATAGATGGTCAAAATTAATTCCTAGCATTCTTAGCCAAATAAAAATCAAGTTCTATTTGTTTGATAGAATCTTTTAGACAGCAACCACATATATTAAAAATCATTATAATTTACAGCAACCACATATATTAAAAATCATTATAATTTGGTTCATTTAACTTTAGAAGCACTTAATAAAATTTATTCCTTTGTCGACGATTTGAGATATGTTCGATCTTACCGATATTTTAAATGCAATACGTTTAATGGATCTTGATTCTTATGGTCTTATCTTAATGAATTAGTAGGTTATAACCTCGTGTTACACGGATTGAATAAATCAATTTTATATACTAAATAATAAAACAATATATCTTTAAAAACCTTATTTATTGTTAGGATTGAACAAATGTAATTTTATATATTAAATAATAAAAAGTTATATCTGTAAAAACCATATGTATTGTACGGGTTTAATAAATGTAATTTTATATACCAAATAATAAAAAGTTATATCTTTGAAACCTTGTATACTACACGAGTTGAATAAATTCAATATTATTTACCAAATAATAAAAAAAGTTATATCTTTTAAAAACCTTCGTGTATTACACAGGTTGAATAAATATGATTTTATATACCAAATAATAAGAAAATTATATTTAAAAAAACTAATGGATATACTTGGTACGCAATAAATATAGTGATTGCGGAGATGATTATTAAAAAGAAGACACAATGGTCAAACATGTTATTTAAGAAGCAAATAAGCAGTCATTTGAGTGATAAAATATAAATTATATTTAAAAAACTCGTAATAAATCTAATTTTATATAAAGTAATATTGAAAGTTATATACAATTTATTTAAAAATTACGTAATAAAATCGATATAATATTTTTTTAGTAATGAAAATAAAAAAAAAAAGAATATGTTAATACAATGTTTGGTTTTGGTGATAAATAATTTGGTTATTCAAAAATATTTCAAATTAACAATTTAGATTTAAGGATAATATTTTATTGAAAAAATAGAAGTATTATATTCGACATTTAAAGTATGATAAGATGTAATATTAATTTTTATTATTTATTTATTAATATAAGATAGAAAAAATATGATTGAATAGTTGGGAGGTTGTATGATGATAAATCGGTTAACTTTATTATAATGTCATATGTTTTTAGTTAACTATTTTTTTGAATTGTTTTTTAAAAAATTAAGACTTTGTTATTCTTAGTAAAATTAATGATTTTATACTTGTAATTTTGTTTATATTATTTTATTAAAATGTGCATATTATACATATAATTATATTGTGTCTTAAGTTATTGATGTCATCCAAAATGTTTTTTGATTTTATGTCCAGCCTTATATATACTATGGTAAAAGTTTAAAGTTTGTTAGAGATAATTATATCATCAAAAAGAATAAGAGTAAATTTGTATATTACAAATAAAAGGTATACATTAAATTTAAACTAAATAATAATTATCTATAATTAAGTAGAAGAAATTAAATTAAATAATATTTAGTAGGAATCTTTCAGAAAAAATAATTTTTAGTAGGAGAGTTATCTTATAATTAATAAGTAGAGATTAAACTAATAATAATTATCCATAAGAGATTAAGTTAAATAATATTTAGTAGAAGAGTTATCTATAAGGGTCGGGATATAATAGGAAGTTTATTTGGCTAGGAAGTAATCTTGACAATCAATTGATTTAATCAAGAGTTAAGATTAAATGAGTGAAATTGAAGAAGAAAAAAGAGTCGTGTGGTTTGTGTATTTGGCTAGAAAGTAATCTTGACAATCAATTATTATTTTTTTATAAAATTGCACCAAAAAAGAGCGTTTTTTATCTTTAAAACGAGTATACTATTGCTATATTTTCGGAAAAAAAATCGAAAACCCATTTGCGTAAAAAGCAATGGACAAAAAGCGTAAAAATGACTTTTTTCTAAAACGCAATGGACTAAAAACACAAAGAAATTTCTTATTTCTAAAACGCAATAGCCAGAAAACACAAAGAAATGGCTTATTTCTAAAACGCAATGCCCTAAAAACACAAAAGAAACATGTTCTTTTTAAAACGCAATGGACTGAAAACACATAAAAATGTATTTTACCTAAAACGCAATGGACAAAAAAACACTTCAAAATATGTTTTTCTAAAACACAATTGACCAAAAAACATATAAAAATGTCTTTTTTTTTCTAAAACGCAATAGCTTAAAAACACAAAAAAAAAAAAAAGTGTTCTTTTCTAAAACGCAATGGACTTGTAAAACCCGTGAGGATCTCTCAATGATATCAAACAAACTATTGATTGTGCGGAAACCAATCAATAGGTGATTCAAGAATAAATATAAAGATCAAATATAAACAATGAACAAAGAACAAACCGAAATCTTGCATTCAATGATTGCCAAAGACTGATACAAGACTCGTAGTGGAACTCGGTTCCTTCTCCTAGATGTCGCCCCCACTATTCACTAGATCAACAACCTCACACAATGAGGTTAAAGCTGATTAAATACAAAACAAACAGGGCCGATATACTAGGCCCATGCGACACCTCTAATAACTAGCCCAAACCACACTAATTAACCCAAAATATAAGAACTAAACAATTACAAGATCAACCCCTAAACTTTAATAACCTACATGAATAAACCTTCGGGTTCCAACAATCTCCCCCTAGGTTTATGCATGAAGGTTCTTCTGACTTCAGTTGCCTTGATTACCACCACTCACACTGTCTTTATAACCACCAAAACCCTTCTTATGGATATGCATGACAGATGCTACAGCAGACGTCCAACCCTTAGCAATTTCTTCATATTTTTCTGTAGCTCTGATTTGATTGCTTGCCAACACTTCCAGATCTTCAACCGCAAGATTCAACAAGTCAACCTGATCTACCAAACAGTAACTTGCATCTCCATCACAAACAATCACCGCTTGTCCAAGACGTTCATCATATGCCCAAAAGTGCAATGTTTTCAGTGCTCCTTTGGGAATCTTTCTCACCAACGGAATTGTTTTCTCTTTATCAGTAGTTGGCCAGTGCACAATCTTCATACGTTTGTTCGTATAAGGATCTCTAATCCCTTTTGCTGGTTTAACAATAGAATCTGCCGTACGCATTGAGGGAAAACCTTTAGCAACCTCCCTCTTCAACCTCTCAAAGAATGCATATCCAGGACCATTAGGCTTATCATCCACATAAGGTTTATTAGACAAGTCTGTCAAATCCACCTTAGTGAAGGACTGAAACTGTCCTGAACGTTTGTACCATTCAACAGGTCCAACTTTTCTTCGAATCCACCATCTCTTGCGATCATGATCATACCCCCAGCTGACTACACCAGAACGATTTCCAACTTTATCGTAAAGAGTTTCACCAACATCCATTAAGTGATGAGTCGCATGAGCATCTTCATCGTCTGGATTCACATTCTTGTTCTTCAAGATCACCAACTCCCTTTTCTTTTTCAACCTTTCTGCCTTTGCTCTATCTGCTTCTGGATCAGTAACTCTTTCAAAGTATTTCTCCATTGCAGCATTCTTTTCAGCATTATCCTTTTCAAAGGCTTTCTTTCTGTTTTCAATATCTGTTGGATCAGAAAATTCCTGGCCAAACTTCTTTTCAAGCTTTCCTCGTAGATCATAAACAATGTTGAATAACAAGCTAACGTCTCCTTGGAGTTGCTCAATTTGTTGATCTTTCTTCACAATTGTGTCTTCAAGCTGAATAATCTTTGCATCTTTATGAATCGAATCTTGCTCAAGCACAACCAATCGTTTCTTCATCTCCCTCATGCTTATAAACTCATCTTCGTCACTAGAGTCACTATCAAATGGCATTCTAAGTGGTTCTACAGGCCTTTTACCACTTGAACTGCCCGGTTCTTCATGAACAATACCAGAAGGTCCAGCACTAGCAATTTCAGAGGGCCCGGCTTCAACATTTCGAACTTCAATATTGGGCCCAGCTTCATTTTGAACTTCAACCTCCATTGTAGCTATATCATCTCTTTGAGTATTAACACCAGACTCAAAGATATTCTCTGCAGTGGTGGTGGTAGCATCGTCAACGTACTTTTCAAAATCAAAATCATACAAACCTTCGCTATCATCAGCAACGCTCACGGATTGATCTTTTCCTTGTTCAATAAACGTTCCAGGTCTAGGATCCCTCCTTTCCTTTTCAACGGAATGGAATCAGAATCCCTTGGGCTTTCAACAGGCTCTTCAGTTGATACTGACAGATTGGAAGGAGGATTTCCCATCTTGTCAGTTACTGTCTTTATCAGCATAGCCAAATTTTCAGCAGAAATCACTGGATTAACTGTAGAAACAGCATCAGCATTAACTTCAGGAGGAAGTTCTATGTCATCATCATCAGAATTACACATTATCTCAACACCTTCATCGTCAGAGTTAATTGTAATACACTCTGGCTCAGGCTCATCTTCAGCTCTCCTTGGAATATCATGTTCTTCAGCAACAATAGCACGTGCAGGTACAGCTCGTGCCATCACTGGATTCTCACCAATATCTTCGGTCTCTACAAACTGACCAAATTTCTCCAACTCGATCAAACCCTCAAACTTTTTCTCCGTTCCTTTCTTCGTAGTGAGAGCACCAAAGCATGAAGGACCCATGGGTTTTAACTCCAACGTATTACCAGATCTCTTCAATTCAGGATAGCGCTCATTTAAAATCATCTGTACAAATCTTGGATACATAAGAAACTTATCCTTTCGAAGCCCGATTGCATTCCTCTTCATTGCTTCCAAGATGTATTTAGAATAATTGAACGGCTCATTTGTAATCACACAAATCAACGCAGCAGTCTGTGTAGTGTTCAACTGATCAATTCCCCCTCTATTTTCTGTCATGCACAAGAGGAACATGTGCAGTAATAGACGCCAGTAAGGATGAACAAACTTCTTAACCAGGGGAGGAAACTTTCCTTCATAACTCAAACGAGGCAAAATTGCTTCAATGGTTCCAGCAGCAAGTTCGATTGGATCTGTTTCCTGATCATTAAACTTCAACACATCTCTAATAACCTGCTCAGTCACTATAACCTTCGTCTCGTCGATCTCTGCAACTATAGCTCCCTTTCCTTCAACGATTTCAACTTTAGCCGTCTTCCAAAAATCTTGAATAAGGCTTTCATAAACAACTGGATTCTCACGTAGAGCATGAACAATCCTGCATGTATTTAGGCCTTTGATCAACGACGTATACAGCTGCTTGTGCTTCACTGGTGGAGGAGCTAAATATCCAACTTGATTATGAGAAGATATAAACTTTAAATCCATTTTTCTGCACATAACACAAATCATATAAATTTTCCAAATACAGATATAACAGTGATAAAAATGAAAATCAAAACAAACACTGTCACTGTTCACTCGAAACAATGAGTCGCAACCAGCAAAATTGAGTCGCAACCAGCAGATTACGAGTCGCAATCATGAGTCGCAACAAACAATTTGAGTCGCAACCATGAGTCGCAACAAACAATTTGAGTCGCAACCATGAATCGCAATCTTGATGTTGCGACTCGCAACCGCTGGTCTCGAGTCTTAAATGTTTTTGATTGCGAGTCAAAACTTCATCGGAAACATCAAAACATCGTCGGAAACATCATCGGAATCTTCAAATCCTCATCGGAATCTTCAAACATTCACCGGAATCTTCAACAAAATATTCATAAACCCTGCAAAACTTGAATAATGACGTCATTGTACCTTGATGATTAACAAGACAGATTGCGAGTCGCAATCAGAAACCAGTCGGAACAGATGATGATTGCCGGAATCTTGAGAGAAAAAGAGATCAGATTGCGAGTGAATAAGGATTCTGACTCGTAATCACCTTTTATACTCAACCCCTTTTTTTATGGGCCCATGTCTCATGGGCTTGGGCCTTATGGACAGGGCTCAAAACAAATTAATTAATTAATTTTAAACCCTTTAAAAATCTGATTTAATAAAAATTTACCCATTAAACCTCTTGAGCAATGTTTGCAAAATAAAACCTAAAAACAAAACTAAATAATAATCTATTATTTACAAAATAAAATCAGGAAATTTGCATAGATATTTAGGGATCAAATCACAAGGTTTCGGGCTTGACTTCACTTATCAACACTGATCTACTAGAGGATGATCTAGACGATTGCCAGTATATTTGTCCTCTTAAACTCATCTCCCTAGATCTTTTCCATATAACTGCCTGTATCTCATTTTATCATGTTTTGATATTTTTAATAATGATCACCCAAACAAATACTAATCAAATCCTGGAATTATGCACAGCTCACTCTATCATGCAAGCAGTTTCCCTACCACATATTTCACAAGTCCAATCCAAATTTCTGAAATCTTAACTGGGAATAGGTTGAGAAGAGAACAGAATAGATCTTAGGTTGAGATGGTATAATATACAGATCAAATGAGTTTTCTCAATTTGATATAGGTTTATTGGGTTTCTTTTGGGCACTAGAGGGCCTCTTTCGGGTGTTAATTGATCTACAGATCGACAACGTACAGCTAGGTCAGCATGTATCTGGATGCAGCAGAAGCTGACGTTGCCTAGCACCTCCAGGTCAGCATGTATCTGGATGCAGCAGAGGAGGTACACGACTTTTTCAGATAAGATTTCAGAATCAGATCAAAATTGTGTGTATCGGGAAAAACATACAAACATTCAAATAGACATGAGCTAATTCCAAGTGATTTTCTTTTCTGAGGTCATGTACTAGTTTAGTTCTGAACAGAAACAGCTAATGTTTCCAATCTTAAGGATAGAGCCTACCAACACATCATACTAGAGTCAAACTATTTCGATACTGGTCTTACATGAGTCAGCCCTCGACCATAATGTGAAAATTCATTTCATTTCCCAGTCCAGCCACACTTCCTTTTAAACCTCTTATTGTATTTTTCGAATTTTTTAATGTTTTTGTATTTTTCGATTTTTTTTAATGTTTTTGTATTTTTCGATTTTTCTCCCCCTAAATTTGTGCAGAAATAAAAACTACCTAAGAATAGAAAACTTTATGAACAAATTTACCTACGAAAAACAAAACATGCTCAATCAGTAAAACGGATCATTTTTAGAAAATCCACAAGCACTCTGAATTTCGAGCTGCTGACAGGTTTGGTGAACAAATCGGCAGCATTTGCATCTATGTCGATTTGTTCAAGAGTAATAAGACCTCTGTCAAAGCAGTCTCGAATGAAATGAACTTTAATATCAATGTGCTTGGTTTTGGAGTGGAAAACAGGATTTCGAACAATTTGTATTGCAGCATCATTATCGCAGTAAATAGTAGTGTTAAGATAAGTCAAACCATAATCCTGCAATTGATGTTGCATCCACACCACTTGAGAGCAAGAAGCAGAAGCAGCAACATACTCAGCTTCAGCTGTGGATATCGCCACTGTTTGTTGTTTCTTGCACTGCCAAGAAATGAGCCGATCACCCAAAAATTGACATCCCGCAGATGTAGATTTCCTGTCACTGTCACTACCTCCAAAATTACTGTCAGAGAAAGCAAACAAGTCAAAATTGGAATCCCTCGGATACCACAGGCCAAACCGAGGTCGGCCTTTAAGATACCGAAAGATCCGTTTAACAGCAGTAAGATGAGAAGTTTTAGGATTAGCCTGATAGCGTGCACAGTTGCAAACAGCGAACATGATGTCCGGACGGCTAGCTGTGAGATACATCAATGACCCGATCATGGACCTATATTGACGTTGATCGACAGACTCTCCTTCTTCATCTTCAGTCAATAATGGTCTCTCTGCCATAGGTGTTTCAGCAGACTTTGCGTCCATGAATTTGAACTTTGCCAGCACATCATCCACATACTTCCCTTGATGAATTAGAATTCCTTGCGAACTTTGCTTGACTTGTAGACCCAAAAACAGTGTCATCTCCCCCAGAGCACTCATTTCAAACTTCTTTTTCATAACTCTCTCGAATTCCTTGCAAAGATCCTCGCTTGTAGATCCGAAAATGATATCATCAACGTAGATTTGAACCAAGATTTGATCACGTCCTACTTTCTTGATGAACAGAGTCTGGTCTATGGTGCCACGCGTGTACCCATGAGCCAACAGATGCTCTGTTAGTGTGGCATACCAAGCTCGAGGAGCCTGGTGTAACCCGTACAGCGCCTTGTCTAGCTTGTAAGCGTACTCAGGATGATCTGGATGCACAAACCCTGGCGGCTGCTCGACAAAAATTTCTTCCTTCACATCACCATAGAGAAACGCGGTCTTGACATCCATCTGATAAACAGTGAATCCCATGTATGATGCGTAAGCCAAAAAGATTCGGATGGCTTCAAGTCGTGCAACCGGAGCATATACTTCATCATAATCCAGTCCTTCAATTTGTCTAAATCCCTGAACCACCAGCCTTGCTTTGTTTCGAACGATGACACCTGCAGAATCCTGCTTGTTTCGAAATACCCATCTAGTTCCAAGCTTACGTTTTCCTGCTGGCAACTTGACGAGCTTCCATACTCCAAGTTTTTCAAACTGGTTCAGCTCTTCATGCATAGCATCTACCCAGCCAGGTTCCTGCAAAGCTATATCAATGGTTTTAGGTTCGATTTGAGAAAGATAACAAGAGTATAAACAAGTGTTAATGGTTCCTGATTGACTCCTGGTCAAAATTCCTGCATTTACAGGACCAATCACATTTTCGATTGGGTGATTGCGTTGGACGCTCGTAGGTATGGCCAAATCAGGTACAATCTCCTCTTCAGTGGTGGTGTTGCTAGACTCCCCCTCATTAGGTGCTGCAGTAGTGTGAACTACAGGAGAAGTGACAGTACAATCCTCAGGAATTGGTTCAGGAAACAATGCAGAGTCACTAGTTGATGCACCCTCAGGGGATCGATTGACCATGGGACTCGGTGTAGGATATTGCGTAAACACCATTCCCGGTGGATCAACGGTATGATGCCTCACGTTGTCTTGCATCTGTGCTTCGTCTTCCGTATCTTCAAACGACAATGGTTGTTTGGGAATAGACATACCTGCAACTGAAACATCACTTGACAAAATGTTAAATGATTTAAACAGAGAAGAATAATCGTATAACCAGTCTGGACCAACTCTAGCGTCCGTAGCATTCTCTTCAAGCCACTCAATGTTGCACGACTCGACGACCTTTTTAGTTACTTTGTTGTATACCCTATAAGCAGAGCCTTTAGCATATCCAACAAAGTAACATTCGTCACCTTTTACTTCAAACTTTCCGTTGGAGTCCATTAGTAATAATACGCATGGACAACCAAAAATGCGAAAGTGTGAAACTGAAGGTTTACGTCCTTCCAGAATCTCATAAGGGGTTTTCATGTGACGTTTGTTTACTAAAGCGTGATTCTGGATATAACAAGCCGTGCTAACAGCCTCGGCCCAAAAGAAGCTAGGAAGCTTTGAATCAGCCAGCATAGTACGCGCAGCTTCAATGAGAGTATGATTCCTTCTTTCAGCCACTCCATTTTGTTGTGGAGTTCGAGGCGCACTGAACTGACGATCGATTCCCTTATCAACACAGAAAGTATCTAAAGTCACGTTCTTGAATTCTGTCCCATTGTCTGATCGAATAACCTTCACCTTAGTGCTCGCTTGATTTTCAGCCAAAGTGATGAATTGTTTTACCAAGACAGCAGTTTCATTTTTATGGCTGAGAAAATACACCCAAGTGTAGCGAGAGTAATCATCGACGATTACCAAACAGTAAGCTTTCTTCCCAATGCTCAGCACATTTACTGGACCAAAAAGATCCATGTGAAGTAGCTCGAGTACAGCTTTTGTCGAGGGCGCTGGTTTAGTCTTATGAGGTTTTCGATGAGCTTTCCCTTTCGCACAAGCAACACATTTTTCCACCAACATGAAGTCCTTGATCGGAAGATCACGTACCAGTTGACCTTTAGCTAGACGGTTCAGATTCTTCATATTCACATGGCCGAGTCGACGATGCCACAGCAGACCATCATGCTCTGAAATCTTTGAAAATAGACAAGTAACTCTTCACACGGTTTCTTGTTCATATCAATGACGTAAGCATTTCCCTTTCTTTCAGCTGTCATCAAGAACCAGTCTTCTGGAATAACAATCCCAGGCTTAAGAACATGACATCCCTTCTTCGTGAAATGAACTGAATTTCCTCGATCACAAATCTGCGAAATACTTAACAGATTGTGTTTCAGTTCTGGAACATAATTGACATTTTCAAAGCTGAGAACACCTTTTTGAACAGTTCCTTTCAATGTGATTCTGCCAGATTCACCTCCCGCAAATGAGACATATCCTCCATTAAATTCTTTGACGTTTACAAGTTGGGATAAGTCTCCTGTCATGTGCCTGGAATAGCCACTATCCATGTACCAGAGGCGCACGGTAGTCCTCCACAGCTGTTCCTGCACGATTAGCGGGATTAGTTAGATTTAGGTACCCAGCCCATAGTGGATCTGGGTAGTCCCTTTGCATCGATGTAAGTTACCCTCTGCCATACCAGATTGTCTTTATTTAAAAACTTTGATGAATTCTCATTGGCAGAATTTTTATGAAGTGTATGAGGCAAGTTGGAATGCATGGCTCTAGATTTAGGTTTCCAATATTGTTTAGACCAGCTGTTAGCATAATTACCAAACGCCTTAAATCGGTTTTCTGAAAAATGATTTTGCTGATTTTTATGTCTACGTTTGGTTGCATTCCAATCTTGATCAGAAGGCCTGACCCTACGATGGTCGTTCTTCATTGTCTTAGACTTATGAGTCGTCATTGACTTAGAAGGACCAAATCGATTTGGTTTGACTTTCTGATGTTGTGCATGTTGATTTTTAGACTGCACAGAGGAAGGCATAGAAACACAGTTTCTGGCAATGTGCCCGGCTATCCCACAGTTGAAACACGTTTGTCGTTTCACTGTGGAAGAGTTTTGACGATTCACAGTGGCTGCGGGTCTTTTGGGTCTTGAAGATAGAGCTTGCTTGTTCTGTTTTGATTGACTTGCTTGTGCCTTCCCTGAGCGTGTAGACACCTGAGGATCAGAACTAGCACTGGCACAAGCATGAGAATCTGAAAAAGTAGAGTTATCATTTCTTATTGTTTCATGAAAATCATTTTGAGCTGGTGTTTCAGATGTTGGTTTAAAATTTTCTTCACAAACAGTTTCTTTCAAATTTTCATTTAAAATGACTTCTTTCTCGTTTTGCAGATCATTTTTAGTTTCAGTCTCAATCGAGGCTGAGACGTCATTAACAGATAATGATCCCTGTTTATCGTTGCCATCCAAAGAAGTCCCACCAGATTCATCAGTAGAAACGTCCACTGAATTTGATTCACACGAAAAATCAGTGTGTGATTGATTCTCTTGTGAAGCATTTTCAGTGGTTTCACTGAAAGTGTCCTGAGGAACATCATTGGTCACACTATTTTCACCTTGAGAATCAGAAACATCAGAATCACAATTTTCAGCAGTTGTAAAACATTCATCATCACACGCATTTTCAAAAGGTTCATCACAAGCATTTACTGTTTTGCCCAAAACATCAGGCCCAAAAGAAGACGAAACATAACTATGAAATGAGTTCAAAAACGCTTGTCCAAACACACAACCAGAATTAGTATTATCAAAAGAAGTTTTAGAAGAATCAGAGTCTAAAACTTGTTCACTTCCAAACAAATCTCCCTATATCACTTCAGGTACTTTATCTGCACATGACGAAGAACTGTTAGGATCAAAAGTACCCTTTGATACAAAACACGTCTCTGGTTTTACCTGCTCTTCAGCAAATTTAACATTTATTGAGGACTTACTATTTTTGAGACCTTCGACATTCACTGAGGGCTTATTATTTTTGGGTCCGTATGTCATTTTACTTTCATTCAGCATCTCCTCCTCGGTCATAGGCAAGTATGTGTAATTGTTATTGTACGGAGGAGGAGTCTGATTATAACCCAGTCCCGACCCTTTTTTTTTAGAATAAGCCAATTGTTGATCACACAGATTCTTGACTAATTTACTGGAGGAGTCAAATTTTTTAATGTTTAACTCATTAATTTGGTATTTATCCCTGACATTCTCCAGTTCTTTAGTCACCTCACACAGTTTTTCTTTGACTATGATGAGTTGGGCCGTAGCTACACTAACATCGTCCTTGAGTTGGACGATGTCCTTACGCTGAGCTTCGATTTTCTCTTTGAAAAGTTTTTCATTTTTCGTTAAAGTGAAATTTTTTCATTTAATTTCATTATAATCTTCGATTAGCTCAGCGTTGTGGATTCTATAGGCCTCAACTCGTTCTCTACATTCAGGAGTGCAGAAAACAGAAATTACCTCTTCTTTCGTGAGACCTTTGACAGGTGCTGACAGGATTTGAGTCATGAAGGAAAAGTTTTCAGCTGACGACTCCTCCTCCTCATGCGCCACCTTCACATCAGCATTCACTGGATATAACTCGTCGCTGGCCATGAAAGCGATATTGCTTGAGTTGGCTTGATTTTCAGGTGCTGAGATGTGAAGTCTTTCGATCTCTGAACTCCAGTCAAAGGGCGAATCAGGCTGAACCACCAAAGCTTGGGCCAATCCCATTGGTTGTGGGCTTCCACTGTTGACATTATCAGCAGGCACACCAGAGGCAGTCACAAGAGCTCTTTCTCGATTGGGCGTAACAGGAGCAGCAGGCTGCGCTGGAGTTTGTTCACCATTCACCTTGGGTTTAGTACAATTTCTAGCCAAGTGGCCCTGTTCATGACAATTATAGCAGCGAAACTCAAATGGCATTTTTGCGGGGCCCGAAAACGTAAGACCTTGCCATTTGTTTTTCCCTGTTTTCCTCACAAAGTTTTTAGCTCTAAAAGCTGCCATGGCCATCTGCCAAGTTATATCCATTTCTTCCACATCTTCTGGATGAATTTGATCCAAATCATCCATGGAAAACTTAGGAGGACCCAGGTTTCCTGAAGTAAAAGCATTCAAACAATTTATGACGGAAGCTGCTATTTCAAGATTTTCCTTTGACTGTTTCGTGAAAAAGGCAACCATTTCATTGCTCGCAACGGAGGCAGAAGGTGCAGCAGAAGCCTTTCCAGCACTTGTAGGAGAAGCTTGAGTAGAGGACCCTGAGCTGTAGACATTTGCTGAAGTGGGAGCAGGTTTAGCAGATGTAGTATTGCGAAACATTTGGAATCCTCCTTGAGACAGAAGAGCTGTGTTACTGTCACTAGATGTGGTGGGAGCAATTGAGAAACCTGCAGCCAGCATGCTATTCTTGTAGTTAGTCTCTCTCTGCTTATCATCCAATTCACAAGCTTTGATATGTGAGATCATCTCTGACAGGGTACATCTTGCAAGATCTTTGGTTTTCTTGATCATGGCTACATGATGATCCCAACTCTTGGGCAGTGCATTAAGGAGTTGTCTGTTGGTGGATGCGTTTGTGGTATGAATTTCTTCCATTTGCATTTGAGTCACCAGCTTGACAAACCTCTGAATCTGATTGTCTACCGTTTCACCATAAATATGGTTGAAATTGTTGAAGTTTTGTTGCAGCAAATTCCTTCGGCTCTCTTTCATATCTTCATTTCCTTCATACACTTCGACTAGAGAATCCCATAATTCTTTGGCAGATTTGCAGGTGCGAAAACCAATAGCAATATTAGGACCCAAACCCATGGTTAAGTAGGAAAGAGCTCGATCATCTTCTTCAACGATGAGCACATCATCTTCAGTGTATTGATCTCGAGGCTTCTTTATTTTGACATCTGGTTCTGTGGGGCTTTCCATCATAATCTCCCTAGGTCCTCTCAAGATGCTGCGCCATAACTTGTAATCCTTAACCTTCAGATGCTGTTCAAAGCGCCACTTCCACTCGGGAAAGTCATTAGCATCAGTTAACCTTGGAATTCGTGTTGTAGTTCCAAGCTTTGAGTCCAATTCTTGTTGTTGATTAAGGGCAGACAGTTCACTGTTGTTCGATGACATGGTTAATTAATCAGTTAATTAATTAATTAATTTATTAAGTCCAAAAGTCAACAGTCCAACAGTCCGTAAAACAATGTCGTTGCGAGTCGTAACAGCTGAGGTTGCGAGTCGTAACGAAAACAGAATGAGCCGAAATCAAGGTTGCGAGTCGTAATAGCTTTGATTGCGAGTGGAGACTGAGCTGATGGTTGCGAGTCGCAATTGAAGCAAGATGAACCGAAACCAGTGATGGTTGCGAGTCGTAACTGGAGCGTGATGAGCCGCAACTGGATGAATGCGAGTCGTAACCGGAGCGTGATGAGCCGCAACTAGATGAATGCGAGTCGTAACCTGCAAAACAATAAGTGATAAGATCTGTTTACTCGCAATCCCGACTTTTCAGCAATTCCAAAATTCAAAGATATCGTAATCTTTGAATCTGTTGACCACCGATTTCCCGTAAATTCAGCAAACACCTTTTCCAGAAATCAACAAACCAAAATCAGTATTATTTCGGTGATTTTGTCAAGAACAGATGAAATATATTGCTGCAAAACACTCAACAAAACAGATCAGTAGCATATAAAATTCTTGAATCCGAATGATATCAAAACCGAGCCCTTGAATGGCTTCAATGGCTCTGATACCAATTGTAAAACCCGTGAGGATCTCTCAATGATATCAAACAAACTATTGATTGTGCGGAAACCAATCAATAGGTGATTCAAGAATAAATATAAAGATCAAATATAAACAATGAACAAAGAACAAACCGAAATCTTGCATTCAATGATTGCCAAAGACTGATACAAGACTCGTAGTGGAACTCGGTTCCTTCTCCTAGATGTCGCCCCCACTATTCACTAGATCAACAACCTCACACAATGAGGCTAAAGCTGATTAAATACAAAACAAACAGGGCCGATATACTAGGCCCATGCGACACCTCTAATAACTAGCCCAAACCACACTAATTAACCCAAAATATAAGAACTAAACAATTACAAGATCAACCCCTAAACTTTAATAACCTACATGAATAAACCTTCGGGTTCCAACAGGACTGAAAACACATAAAAATGTGTTTTACCTAAAACGCAATGGACTAAAAACACTTCAAATGTGTTTTTCTAAAACGCAATGGACCAAAAAACACATAAAAATGCTTTTTTCCTAAAACGCAATGACCTAAAAACACAAAAGAAAGTGTTCTTTCTAAAACGCAATGGACTAAAAACACATAAAAATGTGTTTTACCTAAAACGTAATGGACTAAAAACACTTCAAAATGTATTTTTCTAAAACGCATTGGACCAAAAAACACATAAAAATGTATTTTCCTAAAACGCAATAGATAAAAACACAAAAGAAAGTGTTTTTTTTAAACGCAATGGACTAAAAACACATAAAATGTGTTTTAACTAAAACGCAATGAACTAAAAACACAATAAAATGTGTTGTTTCTAAAACCCAATGGACTGAAAATACAAAAAAAAAAAAAATTGTCATTACTTTGTAAAACGCAATGACTCAATTCAAAAACCCAGATCGTAAAAATGCAATTCAAATTTCTTACATAGATCGAAGCCGATTTCTTCAGATTTCTTTAACGGTTGACGATATTTGATTGTTAGAAACACTTATCAGCGATCGAAACGAACGAATCGAGTGATTCAATTCAAAATCACGGGAAAAAAGAGATTTTGTATGAAATTAAACTGGGTTTCTTCAAAAAAGTTGAAGAACACGTTGATTGGGTGTTTGAATAATTGATTGGTGACGAAAATCGCACTATAATGTAGTGATTATTGAGATAGAATGAAGACAAGGTTGAAGATGTTGGGTTTTGAAAATGGTGGGTTTTGAAGTTACAGGGAGAAGAAGAGAGAAGATTGGATAAAATTGACTAAAATACCCTTTCTCTTTATTTTAAATTTTCCCACATTTCATAACCCTATTGTTTTCTATCCTTCCTAGCTAAAATAAACTTTCTATTTGATCCTCTCCCTTATATATAAATAATAATTATCCATAAGAGATTGGTGGGAAATCAAAAGATACATGACCTAATATGATGACAAGTGTACCAGAAGTAAGATTTTTTATTATATAGTATAGATAGATATTTAAATACACTTGCATAAAACAAAATATTCTCTTTTATTAGATTACAAAAGTTATCTCCAAATGCTCCATATAGATTATAAAAGTACCAATTAACCTTTGCCCGTTTACACCAAAAAATAAACAATCTTAATAGAAAACGACAATATTATGCATATTCCTTTCCGTTTCACATTTTTTTTCATTTCAAAATGCTAAAAACTATCATATCTAGTTACCTTCTTATGGTAAATCAAAAAACAATTCTTCACTAAATAATAAAAAACACACTATAAACTTTGTTATTTTATATTATGTTCACTAAATAATCAAACACACATTGTACACTTTATTATTTTATATTATGGTAAATCAAAAATACAATTCTTCACTAAATAATCAAAAACACATTATACTCTTTATTAGTTTATATTTTTATCCAAATATATAGCTAGAGCATATCTCGTCGGTTATAAATCGTTTGCTTTTAGGCATCCTGCGTGGGAATGACACGTTTGTTTCAACTAGGAATAAGGAAATCATAGAATCTTCTAATGTTGTATGACCCGTTTTATTTCAATTAAGAATAAGGAAAACATTATATTCTATGGTGGCCGTATAAGATTATCCGACCCGTATTGAATATTCTGACATGACAAATATTGGGTCGTATAATGTTATACGACTCGTATAATGTTATACGACTCGTATAATGTTATATGGCGCGTATAGATGGACAAAATAACTGGGTCGTAACATTCTACACAAGTCGTATAAAATTATATAGGTCATATAGCATTATATGGGGTTTGGGTCATATAGCATTATATTGTTCGTATAAATTCTATACATGTCGTATAGTGCTATAGGGCTCGTATAGATGGAGACAAAATATATTTTCTTTGGACATTTTTGTGCAACATTCTCCTATATGACTCGTATAACTCTATACTAGTTGTACAGAAGTAGTGGTCTGAAAATAAGATTATAGGGGTGTGGAAATAGTGGGAGCCTTATTTTTAATGACATGATTATTAAAATATTCCTAAAAATATTATTATTTCTTATTTAAAGAAATAATAATAAACTAGTGTTAACCCCCGCCTTGCGGGGCGGAGGCGTAAAACTATGCTAACCGAACGACGACCAAAGTCAGGAAAAGGCTTAAAACAAAAACATGATTTCTAACATCAAGTGACTTGCGTGACGTAAAACATAGACGAAGTCGAATATATATTAGGGTAGAAAAATAAACAAGTTAAAAAATGATAAAATGATTTTGAATCACATAGTAACTTGATTATACTTTACTCTTTAATATATGATGAATGAATAGTATTTAGGAAGATTTAAAGAAATAATAATAGAAATATAGTTTAGAACGTCATGAAAATGAAGATTTAAAGAAATTATTGGTATGAAAACTGGCGCGTTGCGCCGGTAGATTCCCCATGCTACGTGATAGAAATTTGATTGGTATCGCTTCATCTCGTTATGTTACAGTATCGACGTTCGTTATAGCAACTGAAAAAGGAAAAACAGAAAAATAAAATCGTGATATGACCAAAAGAATATCAACATGTGATCTACATCGATTCAAAACAATTGCTTGGTAGGAATCGATCCAGTTTCATCAGGGTACCATCACAATACTTGCATGCACTCATATAGCATATATAAAGAAACAAAATGTACACTCTATTTTGAATGCAACTCTCCTCTCAACAAAATTTACAACTAAACGCATGAAAAAAATTAAACAAAGTTACGAATTTAGTTTTTTTAATCATATAGCATACATAAAGAATAACAAAAATAAAAAATGCCACATGACAACCTTTTATGTGACAAACGGAACAAATCCAGTAACTTCCGTACCATTTAGTAACCATTTATTATCTGCAATTATGTGTTTTAAACGTCAACATTTTATATTTGCATGTCATACATTTAAATCATGCATGTTCTACATTTCATTCATCGCATTATGAAACAATTTAAGCGTTGCATCGAAACAATTAGTGAATTCACCGGTTAGACAGGCTGTGTCAGCACAGCCTCAGTACTCAATTAAATGATAGATTTAGGACTTAGATGTAGGTCCGACATCTAAAATATATCAAATCCCAAGTGGGAAAACAAGTATAATAGTTAACAATTTCCGAAAAAAATTTAACGAACTTAAAAATTTCTGTTTTGGACCATAAATGACAATTTTTCGCAGGATTCAAAATCCGACAAATTGTACAAGTCTAGAAATATGTATAAACATCAGAAACAACTTAAAAAGTATTGGGAATACTTTTAAAACACAAAAACATATAATACCTTATAAATTACATAACTTAACATTTAAGATAACCGAAAACGAAACGAGCACCGAACAATTATCCGGACCTTACCAAAACACCAAACATGGACAAGTAACATTGTTTTAATGCTATAACACTAATAATGGCCTTATGTTACTTAGTTACACATTAAAAACACTAAACAACACTTAACCCCTAACTTACCCCCCCCCCCTTTTCCTTCAAGTCCCTCAACTATGGAAAGTTGGTGTAGAATGTATGTTGGGTCTAGAAGTGTATTGAAGGGAGATGTATGCACATGGATTATAACAAGACCACATATCATTCTTTCATACTTTCACACCAAATTTCAAACCCATTTCTCTCATCTTCCTTCCCCTTGGTTTCAGCCAAGATACCACAAATCACCAACAATTTTTCCTTTCATTCTCCAAGCAATCCAAGTGCATACAAAGGTGTCTCAAGCTCAACTAAGAAGGTTTCAAGTCTCTAAAGTGCAAGGACCACTCAAGGGAGCTTTTAACCACCACATTCATCCTCACATCATCTTCTTGTTCATTTTGCCACTTCCTTAGCCACTAGAGCTAGTTGTGAGTCTTCTAAACCTTTGTTTTGATGTTCATTAGTAGTGTTATGATAATGTACAAGTTAAACCATCAAGAACACTAAACTTTTTAACATGAATAAGTAAAGAAATAAGAAGATCTAACATAAACAAGTGATTTTTAGTGTTGTATGAAGTTTGTGATGAAGTTGTTGTCGTTTGTTTTGTGATTTTGGTAAGATCCATGACATGCATGCTTGTTAGAAGCATGGATCTAACAAGTAGATACATGGATCTTGAAAGATCCATAATGAACATGCTAGTGAACTTGAAGATCTTGAAAAATGAACTTGTAAATTTGTTAAAAATGAAATAATAATGTTCATAAACCTACTAACAAAGTGGATGAACAAATTTCCAAAATAAAGTTTATAAAAATTAACTAGTAAGTTTTGTTTTTAAGTAGATTTATATGTTTAAAGTGTAGATCTAAATTACTACAAGTTTATGTGAAACTTCACGTTTGTTACATGAAAAGTATGGATGATTTTGATGATTGTTGCTTGCAAAGTTTGTTGTTGATTGAGTTTTGATATTGAAAAGAGAATAAACACATGTTTTAAACATGGGAAAACCTCCATTTTTAAGGAAAACTATGACAAAATTTTTGTAGAAATTAAACGCTTAGAAAAACATATTTTTCAAAGACTTTTTACAAGAAATGAATTAAAAGTGCTTACCATACTTTTTCCCTAATTTTTATACGAAATATAAGTTAAGAAAATAGTGTTTTTCTTAAAGATTAAAATGGATATATATATATATATATATATATATATATATATATATATATATATATATATATATATATATATATATATATATAGAGAGAGAGAGAGAGAGAGAGAGAGAGAGAGATAGAGGAGGAGTTGGGTAGAAAGTGGGTTTTTCCTAGAAAGTCTAGGAAGCAATAAGAATGTGACACATGGCATGGAGGGATTTTAACTAAAATGGCACTTGTGTAATTTGACATTTTATTTTATTTTTGGAATTTTATCTCTCATTAACTAACAATGCATAAGATTATGGAAACTATTTCTCCATGATTTTCTCAATGGTGGTTTTCGAAACATAGTAAGATGTGAATAGCAAGCAAAAAACGAATTATGTCCGTCTTCTTCTACATCACAAACTGAAAACCCTAATTTCAGTTCATGGTGAAGGTGGTTGTCATCGTAAGTTAACAGCCGGAGATGGTTGAACGGATATGAAGATGGTGATTATGATGGGTGACAGCCGGAGACGATGATGAAGGTGGGGGTTGAAGACGGAGGGTGTCAAAGAGAATCGGAGATGGCGACGGAAGGGTGATGATGGAGGTTGTCGTGACGCTGTGTTTTACCATTCATGCTGGTAATGATGGAGGATTTCTTGACATTGTGTTTTAACATTCATGCTGGTAATGCTGGAGGATTTCTTGACGCTGTGTTTTACCATCCATGCAGGTAATGTTGGAGGATTTCTTGACATTGTGTTTTAACAGCAAGCAGATTAATACAGTTGTGTTTTAGCATTTATGTTGGTAATGCTGGAGGATTTCTTGACGCTGTGTTTTAACACCAAGCAGATTAGCAAACAGATTAATACGATGTGTTTTCTTGATGTGTTTCTTTATGAAGGATAGAAAGAAGAGAGAGAGAAGAGAGAAAGGGAGAGAGAGAGAGAGAGAAAAAAAAATCGCAAGAAATGTGGGGTGGTTATGGAATGACAATTATTTCCATATTTAAAACAAGCTAAGTGACATATCTACCCCTGATTAATTAAATAATCCTATTTTTAAGAAACACATATTACCAAAATGTTACCAAGATGATCTCAACCATTAAACACACCTATTGGATGACCCAGATCACTTCCTAGACTTTCTAGGAAAAACACACTTTCCGTAGGATCCCCACTCTATATATATATATATATATATATATATATATATATATATATATATATATATATATATATATATATATATATATATATATATATATATATATATATATATATATATATATAGGGAGAGGATCATGAGAAAACTACATATAAATGAGAAAACTAGAAAACTAACTAAAAAAACTTAAAAAAAAAAAGCTAAAAAACATACAATTTTTTTAACAATTTTTTATAAAAAATCGCTAGTGTTTATATATAAAAAAAATTCAAAAAAAAATTTGTTGTACTGCACATGTGCATTATATGTGTACTACACATGTGCACTATATCCGTAATAATGCACATGTGCAATACAACAAAAAAAAATTGTTATGGGTAGAATTTTGAGCCCATATCCTGGGAAATATCTTGAATTATATCTTGATTGAATGATATCTGTTCATATCCGGGATGCTCGTTCAGGATATTGGTAACATCCTGAATGGGATCCTAAGGATTACTAACGAGTTGTGTACAGGAGTACGCGTCCAGGTGCCTAACGTTCATGAAGACCCTTTCTACGGGAGACTCGGTCCAAGTCGTTCAAATGAAGCCGTTGAAGCGGCATTACTCGGTCTACAACGTTAACAATGGGATATTCGGAAGCATCCCATATTTATAGGAATTTTAGTTTGTATTTCGTTACTATAAATAGGTGGGTATATCAGCTCGAATAGGACATCACAGCTACACTCACTACACTTTCACACTTGTTCTCTCGCAATTTTTACTTTCACACAAAGCATTGTAACACTTAGCGATCTGGTCAATATCCTGCACTGTATCCTGAAGTTTGAAGCAATAAGAAGAACTAGGCAGCTGCGATTGTCAGCTCCCGAGGTTTTATGCCGGCGATCTAGATTGATCAAGGGCTTTCCTCGTACATCTCGTGTCATTTCCTTTACTTTTTGCACATAGTTTGATCGTAGATACAGCTCAATATCCTGAGCCGTATCTTGAAAACTGTTTTTACAAACAACATAACAAGCATATTTCCAATACACTCTTTAGCACACCAGCTCAGTTAACTAATTTGATCACTTAATTACTTCGGTAATTTTTGACCAAAACAAAAATTATTTTATTTTTTTTGAAAAACTTTTTCCATGCATAAAAACCTGCGATTTTTTTATAAAAATTTAAAAAAAATTGGTATGTTTTTTAGGCTTTTTTAGTTAGTTTTTTGGTTTTCTCATTTAAACTAGTTTTCTTATGATCCTCTCATTTAATTTTTTTTAAACTTGTACTGCACATGTGCATTATATGTGTACTACACATGTGCATTATATCCGTATTAGTGCACATGTGCAGTACAACAAAAAAAAATTCTTTAAAAAAAACTTTTTTTCCATACATAAAAAAATAGCGATTTTTTATAAAAAATTGTAAAAAAAATTGGTATGTTTTTTAGGCTTTTTAGTTAGTTTTTTGGTTTTATCATTTAAACTAATTTTCTCATGATCCATTCCCTATATATATAGGGGAAGGTTCATTTGAGAAGAAAATTTAATTGAGAAGAAAAAGAACAAAGGGTAATTTTGTAAAACATTAAATAGTTTTTTCACTTATCTCATTTATTATCATTTTTAACTAATTAATTAGTTATAAAGACTAGTATACTCCACACTAACTTTTTTTTGCCTACACACATCAAAAGTTATCTTACACATTTCGAAATTCATCGTACACGTTGAAATTTATCCTACACAACTCGTAATTTATCCGACACAACTCGTGATTTATCCTACACTTTAAATTATTTTATTTTATTTTTTGAAAAAAATATATATTTTGAAGTTAATTTACAAAAAATTTAATGTAGTTAGCTATTAAAAAGGAAGACTAGAAATTAATGACCTGTGTAGATTTACCAATGTACCCTTATAGTAACATTAAATACTTATATTAAATTAAGTAAAATAAAGCATTCTTATTGGTTAAAATTTCTTCTTTTTTCTTCTTACAAAAAATTTCTTCTCATTTGAACTCTCCACTATATATATATATATATATATATATATATATATATATATAGGGCAAGTTATATGTATCTAGATGTCACCCAAAAGTTGTGTGTTTATGTGTATATTATGTGTAATAGTTACTAGTATACAATTAGGGCCAAAAATTACAAAATATACACAAAGGAATGCACATATAAAATACACCCAACAATACCACAAAATATACCTAAGTATAAAAATACTTATACTTGCCCAAATGGGTGTATGGACAAAAATACAAAATATATTTCCTTGCCAAGAATCATGGACATTTGGACTATGGAGTTATTGAACAAACATATACATATAAGGAACAAAATATATATATATATATATATATATATATATATATATATATATATATATATTAACTAAGCCTTAAAAATATATTATTTTTAAGAAATAAAATTCCAGAAAATATAAAATCATAAGGAATGATTTTTGGACATTAAACACAAAATACATAAGTGTTTACACCTAAATACATGTATACTTGGCTATGTATACATTTGGTAAAATTACAAATACATTTTTACTAAAATAATATTGAAAATATTATTTATTAGAAGCATAAATTCGACGTTGACTTAGTCAAACTAATACAAATATATGTATACTTGCCTAAGTATACATTTGGTAAAATTACAAATACATTTATACTAAAATAATATTAAAAATATTATTTATTAAAAGTATAAATTCGATGTTGACTTAATCAAACTAATACAAATACATGTATACTTGCCTAAGTATACATTTGGTAAGATTACAAATATATTTATACTAAAATAATATTGAAAATATTATTTATTAAAAGTATAAATCGATGTTGACTTGGTCAAAGTAATTTAAAGACAAGTATACACATATAATACAAGAATACATATACAAAGATAAGTTAAAAATATATTATTTATTTTTGACACATATTGTTTACAAGAGTTCAGTATATATATTTATTTTATTCGAGAATAAAAATATATATTTACAAATAGAAAATACAATTTAAATCAACGATAACGATAACACGACGAACGGGTGAAACCTAACTACAATGGGCACGGGCCACACATGTCTCGGACATGCACATCTTACTCGTGCGAGGCACAAAGCCGCAAGAAGAACTAGATCCGTTAACACAACTTACAAGTATACGAAACTATATATATATATATATATATATATATATATATATATATTGTAAAATATATATATATTAACAACTCAAGAACATATACATCTAAGACAAAACAAACACATAAACAAGATGGATAACTTGTACATAGTAAATCACAAGTTTAGGTGATTAACATATTTAGAACACTTATAGGTTACGTCGCAAACCAAGAAGATTACCGGTGAAGTAGTACGCACAAAGACGCAAAACAATGAGTTCATGTCCCCTCTTTTAAACGTTTTCTAGTTTCAAAACTTTTGGGGAAAATACATGTACAAATGATATGTTAGACTAAGGAATGATACAATAGATCATGTGCGAATAAGGGATACATAAGCACCATCAATCAAAGTTTAGACCAAGGAACAAAAGATTAAATCTATCGGGTATTGGCAGCCTCACTCTTGGTCCACATTGACCCACACGGAAGAGTGCTTTTGTGTCACAGTCGAAGGTTAATCGACGTATAAATCGCCTAGGTTTGGATGCTTCCTATGTCGTCACACATGTTAATGTCCTAGCTAAACCTTCTGTTTTCAGCTATAAATAGAGGTGCTTGGTCCAATTGCAAGTCATTCCTTGGCAAACCACTTCTTTCATACTTGCCACCACTCCACCACCACAATACAACCATCATCCACCACATTCATCTATCATCCATCTTTAGAGTGTGTGTAGCAGTCTCGAGATCCACGATTGGTTGTAAGAGTTTTTGTCAAACAAAGGCCATGCTTGGCTAATCTCTTACATCACTTGGTGAAGACAAATCATTATGTATTACTTTTGATTTCCAAGCTTTGGTAAACTTTTTAATTGGGAATGTATTAATGACTTTAATAACTAGTTTTTTATATTGAAAGTGAACTTTATTCTATCATTTCTTCACGTTTTGTTGATTCACTCATTCGTGTCTTTACGGTCTATATAAAGCGCGTTAACTACCTAGAAGGGGGTTAGAAAGGTGGTATGGGTAAGTTCTTACCTCGTTCAATGTATAGATCCTACGAGGACTTTCAAGCTTATTAGGAATTCCTTTGAGGCAGATACCATCAAATCGGGGGGAAGTAAGAACGGCTTGAATCCCTTATAAATAAACTACTACGAAAACATTAAATCGGCCTTGCGGGAATGTATCCTTGCTGACTCAGACCGATATGGCCGAGGGTAGCGTTGTCTCCAAAAGAGAGACATGCCACATTTTGCATTAATAACTTACTTAATTATATTTCAATATTCCGGCCTTACGGGACTGTATCCTTACTGACTTAAACCAATATGGCTGAGGGTAGCGTTGCCTCCAAAAAAGGGACATACCACTATAACTAAGATAATCTCTCAAAAAACCTAAAGTGCGGAAATCATCAAAGGATACATAAAGGATGAGTCGGAACCAAGTGATTATATCTTGTCTATTTGTTTCTTTATTTATTTAGTGTCTTTATTTTACTTATTAAAAATCTTTGCTCAAAATTTGATTAGATCAGACGTCGACGTTATTCCGGTATTAAAAGCACTTGTGTCCTTGGACGACCTCGATATCTTACCATCATTATACTATGCCAACGATGGGTGAACTTGCCCTAGCGAGTTGTAGAGAGTGATAGTGTTATATCATGTTTTATAAATTTAAAACTTGATAAATGAGTTTAAAGTACTTAAAAATATAATAAAAATCATATGCACTCCAACACCACATCACTTACCTATGACCAAACACTAGTATATGCAGACTAATTGTTAGGATCTGAGTTTGATATGATTGTGTTTGTTTAACTAAAATGAAGATGAAACAGAAACAATTGCAGCGGAAATAGATGAATAAACTTTCAACACAATCAAAGAGAGAACAATTTTAAGCAAACATGTTTAACATGAAATCGAATGATTATATTTATTACAATCTTCAATTACAATGCATGCATAAACAAAGTCTCCCCCTCAGCCTGAGCTCACAGTGATTGTTTGTACAGAATGACTTGGTGATGAAGAGAGCTCATAGAACAGTACAGGGTAATGTTCTATTTATAGTACATAATAAACCACTGAAGCATCTTTACTGACGTCACCATGAAAGTGACATCTAACCTCCTAACAACCTATAACCACTGATCTATACAAACACTGCTTACTAAACTACTGATTATATATAATACAGACTACAAAGTAAACTACTGCTTCTCATTCCACTGTTATAGCTCCAACAGTGCTTTGTGTCTTCAGCAGTACTTGACCTATATCAGTAGATTGAGGATCAGTGCTTTATCACTAACAGTCTTTAGGTGTTCATCAGTTGTTGTAGATCAGCAGTTGTTGTAGAAGAGCAGTAGTTAGAGGTCATCAGATGTTAGGCCACATTCAAGGGGAAAGACTAATGCAAACAACTGCTTATTGTGAATCCACTGATCTGATCCAGTTATGGCTTTAATCAACTGTTCCTTTCTAGGGTTCAATCCCAACAATCCCCCCCTGGAACAGATGATGCCAAAACTCTTCATTATTCTGGATTTTTATTGCCTCATCAGGAGTTCCCTAACTTGACCTTTGAATTGAAGTTCAAAGTTCATAGAGTCCTCATCATTTTCATCCCTGCACAGTGGAAGCTCAAAGAGATCTTGTAGATCTTCAACACCCAGGCCAAGTGCTTCTTCCCTTGATATGTGCTTCACCTCACCATTGGATTTGAGCAGAGTCAATACATGGGTCCTTTAATCAGACTTCCACTTTAGTATCTTTGAATCCAATGGGTTTCTTGGGAGAGTTTTTATTGCTAATAAGTTTGGAGATTGAGGCCTGGTGATGACAACTTGGCAGGGTCTTGAGATTTTGCTAAGTCTTGTTTTTCTGCCATAAGTGTCTGAAGAACCATTTTCATGATATATTCTTCTTGAGCCTTATCTTCTTTTGTTTCCTTCTTTGATAATGGATGGCAGCAGTTGGAGCAGTGGGTCTCCTGATTGGTAACTTTTGTTTGACTGGAACCATTGCTTCCAGATAGTCAGGCTTTTTGGGAGCAGTGGGATCTCTCTTCCTCAACTCTTCCAACCTTTTGTAGGTAGCTAACACTTTTTCCTCTGACCACCTTGTAACCTGGTTCCTTGACCCATAATCAGCAGCTATCAGCTCTTCTTTAATTCTTTTCAGCTTTAAGGCCCTTTTTGGTACATTTTTCTTGTACTTGGCCCATACTGGAGGAGTTTGCTTTACCTTGTCTTGGATCATCTTTTGAATTCTGGCTATCTCCTCTTGTAGTTCACTGATTGTCCATTCTTTGTATTGATACTTTTCCGCCCTATACTTCTTATATGCCATGATGTATTCAAGGTAGTCATTTCTCACGCTTTCATCATCCTTTTCTGATAATTTCTGACAAAGGTCTTTTGAGAACTGCTCTAAAGTTCTAACTTTGGCGAGCAGGTATTGCAAATTTCTTTGAATTTCCTTGTCAGACTTTCCCTCTGTGTCTCTCTTAGATATATCCTTGAATAGATGGGAGATTCTCTTCTATATTTCTTGGCAAAGGATAACCTTGAACAGATGGGAGATTCCTCTTTTCAGGGTCATCTTCAGAGTAGAAGGATTTGATTTCCTCCCTGACTGCTGGAAGATCTAGAGGATATTGTACTCCTGTAGGGACAATGGCAGTGTTTGATTGAAGGCTTTAACTGAAGATATTAGAACATGGTTTGGAATGGTGACAAAGGTCAGTGGTTGTGTAGATGTTAGAGTTGGGGAAGTGTCATCTTCCAGTACAATGTTTGTTACCCTTCTCCTTTTGTGCTTTGGAGAATTTGGTGGTGTATTTGTGGGTTTAGTGGTGGTGATTGAAGTGGTAGGTGTCTGACTAACAGCTGTTGAAACAACTGTTGTTTCAACCACTGTTGTCACTACAACAGTTGATGTGTCAATTGTTGTCTTGTGCTTTTTGGCAGGTGCTTTTTGTGGTGATGAGGTTGTTTTTGGTATGGCAGTGGATTGAGTGTAGGTTGATGTAGTAGTGATGGCAGTTGTTGGGATAACATCTGTTGAAACCACTGAAGTACCAACAACTATTGATACAACAGGTGTCTTAACATCTGTTGGTTTGGAGGTTTTATGAGAGGAACTTTTGGGGATTTGAGGAGTATGTTTGGTGGTTTTGGAAGGTGTGGTTTTGGGTTGGCTTACTTTTCTAGTAGGTTGTCTTCTTTTAGGTTTAGAAGTACCCTGCTCTTCCTTTTCCATCAAGACTTTCTTCTCCTGAGCAAATCTTTTTGACCCTTTTATTTCCATTGGCTCTTTCATGTTTGCTTTTAATTCAGCAAAAACATTTTCAGTCTCATCAAACTTTTTGGAACCATCTGGCCTTGGGATTTCTACAACCAGTTTAGACATTGGATCTAGTTTAATGTATAGACCATCTTCTTTTCCCTTCTTCCCTTCATTTTTCTCCCCCTTTTTGGCATCATCAGGATTTTCCACATACATGATTGAAGGAGGAGCAGTGCCAGTGGTTTGAAGCAAATGAGCTTTTATGGCTTTGATATCTGCTTGAGTATATTTGTACCAAGCTTCCATGACATTTCTGAACATTTGAAGTTGAACTTCATGCTGTTGATTTGCATACTGTCTTTGTTTGTGAAGCAGAGGTTGAAACAGATGCCATAGCTCAGCAGGAGATGGAGCAGATGTTACAGATGTTGCAACAGTGGGTGTAGCCTTTTGAGCTTGTAACAACTGTTGCAGCATAGATTTGATTTCTGCAACATATGTGTCAAGTTTATCAACCCTCTCCGTCAATTCTTTGTATTTTAAACCATCACCCAAGTTAATGGGATCATCTGATTTCCCACCAGTGGTGATTGTATCAATGGTTGACTTAGGGAAAGTTTCCCAAAAATCATCCACTGATGCCCCTTGTTCTCGGTACTGGGGACTTCTTTCTTCAGCAGAGGTTACCATTTTAAGGTCACAAGTGTATAATGGAAACACACTAGTGGACACTATGGTTCCCAAAGAAGAAATTCCCTTCAAGGGAGTCTCACTTATGAAACTACTGTCCAGGTGTAAACCAGTGCGTTCAACACCTGTAGTAGCTGCTCCACTTGAACTACTGACAGGAATTACTTGTAATTCCTGCGGTGTAGCCTCCTCAACTGTTGGTGGGTTAGCAGAGATAGAGACACCAGACTCAGTCACTTGTTGTGGTATATTCTCATTGACAGGTGATTGAGAAGAACTGATTTGTGTCTGGGCTATATCAAGTGCATCCAACAGAGGTATCATTGATGGTGGAAGTTGTGCAGTGAGGATAGAGGTAGAAAGAGAATTTGCCCCGGGAGCTGGGTTGTGGAGGATAGATTCAAGTGAATCCATTGCTTTATATTGTGGTGTCCCTGTGGATACAACCTGATCCTTTTGAGAGGATGCAGGAGGAGTTTTAGGCTCATGTTGAGATCTTTCTTCCATCTGCTGTGAGGAAGTAGCATCAGTGGTTATTGGTGACTTTTGTGTTGTCACAGGTATAACCTCTGGGACCTCATCTTCCAGAGTTACCTTTTTGGTGGGTTTGGGGGGCTTTTGGATATTTTTCTTTTTGAGCTTTTTGGTGATTTTTGGTGTGGGTTTCACAGCAGGGGTTGTGCTGTTGTGATGACCAGGAGCAGTGGGCTCAACAGCAGGAGCCTGAGGAGTAGTGGTTGCTGCTAATTTCTGCTCAGGTACCTCTGTTTGTGTTTTTGAAAGTTTTGACAGCCTTGTGAATGTTTCAGAAGTTAGGCTGTTTATTTGAATAGGATTTCCTTTGAAAATTTCTTTTGAAGATAAAAACTTAAAAACCTTGGAAACAATAAAAATGATTTTTTATCAACATTTTTAACCATATTATTGAAAATCTACTGAGAGTAGTTAAAATTTTCTTCAGCCATGATAGCATAGCCCAGGTATTGGATTTTCAATGGGATTTCATTAAAAGCTGTTGTTTTATTTGACACACACATGAGGAGTGTACGGAATAAAAACCTCATGGCAGGTGGAAAACTGCCCTTTTGTAAAGTATCCTTTTTCATTTCTTCTTCATACCCTTTCTCAATGAAATCAGTTTGGTACTCTGTTTTTGGGAAAGAGCTTTTACCTGTAAGATCATTGATTTCAAAAACCTCTGAAATGGTTTAAGGTGTGATGGTAATTAGAATTCCCCTTATTGATGAAGTAATAGCTAAGGGCTTTTTGTCCTTAGTTTCAAGTTTTGCATTTTTCCAGAACTCTCGTTGGGTATCCAGGTAGATGGTTGCATTGCAGGTCAACAAAGTTTTGTACTTTGAAGAAGAAAGTGCATCAATCACGGAATGAAAATCTGTGTTTTGACTTGTTTTGGCAAGTGTACATAGGTAGTTATGAGGGGTTTTGAATGGAAGATCCCTGATGAATTCCGAAGGTGGTTAAGAACGAAGGAAGAAGATGAGTGATTTGAGAGTATTTGATGAAAACTGCTTTTGAAAGGAATTTTGAATTCGATTCAACAATGAAAAACCTGTTTGGGGTTTTGATCAGGGTTTTATAGGTGGAAAAAGTGTATGCTGACGTGGCAACGGTTACAAAAGATCTGACGGCTAAGTACTGTCCACGTGACAACCTCTGATGAATAATGGATGATAGTTGTTTAGGAAACCACTGTTGGAACAATATCAGTGGTTTACAATGGTGAAAATGAAAACAGTGGCTGACTATAACTATTAGTGGATAGCCTATCAGTGGATTAAAACACTGAGGTTTAACAACAGTGATTAACAAAGAGAATGAGAGAACAGAGGTTGACTTTCAGCAGTGAACAACATTCAGCAGAACAAATGTTTGAACCAAAACAGTGGTTATGGCAGACTTTTAAGGATTAATGAAAATTTTCATTTTTAGCTATTTTTAAGGATGAATTTTTTGATTTTCTGAAAACATTTTAATGCTTTTATTCATATAAAAACAAGATTTTGCCTGTTATTCCATGTTCAGCATGCTAATCCTAGAGATCAAGCTTTCAAAGGTGGATGTGTCTAAATCCTTTGTTAGCACATCTGCCAGCTGATCTTTAGTTGGAACATGGTGCAGAGAAATCAAACATTTTTCATAGCAGTCCCTCACAAAGTGATGTCTGATATCAATGTGCTTGGTGGTTGAGTGTGAAACTGGATTTTTGATGATATCTTCTGCTGCCTGACTGTCCAACATGAGAGGTGTCTTTAAGGCAGTGATACCAAAATCCAACAGTTGATTTTGAAGCTTTAGCAGTTGGGCTGTACAGCTTGCAGCAGCAATATACTCTGCCTCAGCAGTGGATGTTGAAACAGCTGCCTGCTTTTTGCTTTTCCAAGACACTAAGCAATTGCCTAGGAATTGGCACCCTCCTGAAGTGGACTTCCTTGTAGTATTGCATCCAGCAAAGTCACTATCTTAGAAACCTGAAAGCTTGATATTTCCATTAGCTGGATACCAGATACCAAGTGTGGGAGCACCTTTGAGGTATCTGAATATCCTTTTTACAGCAATAAGGTTTGACTTTCTAGGGGCTGATTGGGATCATGCACAAACACATGTTGCAAACATGATGTCTGGCCTAGATGCAGTTAAGTACAATAAGGACCCAATCATGCTTCTATAAAGAGTTTGATCAACCAAATCATCCTTTTCATCAGACATGACTAACTTGGCTGCTATGGGTGTACTACATGGTTTGC
The DNA here is from genome assembly GCF_002127325.2 of Helianthus annuus. Taxonomy (NCBI): domain Eukaryota; kingdom Viridiplantae; phylum Streptophyta; class Magnoliopsida; order Asterales; family Asteraceae; genus Helianthus; species Helianthus annuus. The sequence goes on from NC_035437.2 coordinate 121,252,833, forward strand.
AGTCATTCATATTAAATTTTGTTAAAAGTTCTTTGGCATATTTGCCTTGATGAATGAAAGTACCATTTTGCAGTTGCTTTACTTGGAGACCAAGAAAGCACTGTCGTTCACCCATTGCACTCATCTCAAACTCAGCTGTCATGAGTTGTCTGAACTCTTCACACATTTTAGGACATGTGCTTCCAAAGATAATGTCATCCACATAAATCTGGACAATCATCAAATCTTTCCCTCTCCATTTTAGAAACAATGTTTTATCAATTTTACCTCTTGTGAAACCAATGGAAAGAAGAAAGGTGGAAAGAGTTTCATACCAGGCTCTAGGTGCTTGTTTCAAGCCATACAAAGCCTTATTTAGTTTGTAGACATGATTTGGATAAAATGGATCCTCAAAGCCAGGAGGTTGATAAACATATACCTCTTCTTGAATTTTACCATAGAGGAAAGTACATTTGATATCCATTTGAAACACCTTGATGTTGTGGTTGACAGCAAAGGCCAAGAACAGTCTGATAGCTTCCAGTCTTGCTACAGGGGAAAAAATTTCATCATAGTCAATGCCCTCTTCCTGTCTGAAACCTTGAACCACTAGCCTTGCTTTATTCTTGACAACAATGCCCCTTTCATCAGTTTTATTTTTGAAGACCCACTTTGTGCCAATAGGACTCACACCCTCTGGCAGTGGCACAAGCTCCCATACTTGTTGTCTTTTAAACTGTTGGAGCTCCTCTTGCATGGCCTCTACCCAACTGTTGTCTTTTAGTGCCTCTTGGTACTTGACTGGTTGATGGAGAGATAGAAAGCCAGCAAAAAGACAGATGTTTTGGGATTGACTTCTTGTGAGCACCCCTTCACTGATGTTGCCAATGATTTGGTCAGGTGGATGAGACTTCAAGAAGATTAGATCTCCTTTGTATGGAACGATGGCATTTAAAGGTGAGGGCTGCAGATGTGAATCATCTGAGCTAACAACTGTTGGTGACTTTGATGATCCAACCGTGTCTTGAAATGGAGGTGGAGGAATAGGTGGAATTGGTGTGGAAACATGTTGACTTTTATCCACTGTTTGAGGACTTTTATCAACAGTGTTTAATGATGTGGAAGCATGGGTTAAAGGGCTACTTTGGTCAACAACTGTTGAGGTAGCAGTGGTTGAGCTTTGACAGCTGTTTTGAACATCTGCTGCTCTGGCAATGGATTTGAAGTTTTGTTGTGGAATGATCACTTCATACCCATTGTCTGATGGAGGATTTTGAGATGGACCTGCACTGTTAGTCTTGACAGAAACATTTTCAAAAGTAAATTTATCAAGATCAAATAACTCTGCAGGGTTTGCAGGGATTTTCATTGAAGAAAGTTCATTGAACTTTACATTCGAAGTCTCTTCCACTGTCTTAGTCCTGGTGTTAAACACTTTGTAGGCCTTAGCAATGGTTGAGTATCCCAAATGATATCCACTATCTACTTTGGCTGCAAATTTTGAAATTGAGTCTTTTAAGTTCAAAATAAAACATGGGCAGCCAAATACTTTAAAGTATGAGATCAGTGGTTTGATTTTATACAGAAGTTCATAGGCAGTCTTTTGATGCCTGAGGTTGATTAAAACTCTGTTCTGGACATAGCAAGTAGTGTTTACTGCCTCTGCCCAGAAAGTTAATGGCAAACCTGAATCAGCAAGCATGGTTCTAGCAGCCTCAATCAGTGTCCTGTTCTTTCTCTCAACAACCCCATTTTGCTCTGGTGTCCTTGGAATGTTGTACTGCCTTACAATTCCTTTTGACACACAAAACTCATCGAACTCCCTATTTCTGAACTCTGTGCCATTGTCACTCCTGAAGACTTTTACTGGCAAGTCAAACTGCTTTTCAACCTGTTTGACAAAGTCTTGCAGAATGCCCACAGTCTCATCTTTGGAATGTAAGAAATAAGTCCATGTAAACCTAGAAAAGTCATCTACAATTACCAAACAATATCTTTTCTTTTTAAGACTCATGACTTTTACTGGGCCAAACAGATCCATGTGCAGCATTTGCAAGCACTTGGTTGTTTTGGACTCTTCAATGGACTTAAATGAGCTTTTATGTTGTTTTCCTTTTAAGCAAGAAACACAATGCTCAGGACAGGTGAACAGTTTTTGAGGAAGACCTCTTATAATCCCTGTTTTGACAAAGCAGTGATTGTCTTGAGATTTAAGTGCCCCAATCTCCTGTGCCAAAGTTCTGTCTCTTTTTTAGAGGCAGCTTAGAACAGACAGGCATCAGTCATGGGGCTCTCTTTTGACAAATCAACTACATAAACATTGCCACTCCTTTGAGCAACAAGTTGGGTTTTTCCATTTTTTATTATTTCTTCAATCTTTTTAACCATTTATGGTCCAACAATCCTACAATACTCCATAGTAAAGAATGACCCATACCCTTTGTCACTCATTTGTGAGAAACTAAGGAGGTTGAATTTTAGATTGTCTATTAGATTGACATTTTCAAACCTAACATTTCCAGACTGTACTGTACCAGAACCCATCACCTTCCCTTTACTATTATTTCCAAAAGATATATCACCCCCTCCATGAGTTTTGAATTCCTTGAGTAGGGCTCTACATCCAGTCATGTGCCTGGAGCCTCCATTATCTACATACCAAAGACTATCTAAGCATGCAGAAGCTCCCTACACATCAAGTAAAAGGTTAGTTCATGAGGGTCTCCAAAGCCAATAAGGCTTTGGATGGGGTCTCAACAGTGTCTGTGTTAAGTTCAGGTGGATGGACAGTGGTTAGCTCAGGGGTTTGGACAATTTTAGAACTGTTTTTCTCTAACCACTGTTGGGGGTCCTGTCCTATCAGCTGTTGATACCCAAAGGGACGGCTGTTCACTCTTGGTTTAGAAGGCCTTTTGTAAGCCTCATAAACATGTGGGACCCTTGGGTATGGTGGTTGACCTTTACCTCTTTGGTATTGGTTTGTAGGGGGTGCATCAGTCACCTGAACTTCTCTTTTGACAGAGGTTTGGTTCAGCTGTTTTGTAACAACTGTTTGAACTGGCACAAACAGTGGTTGTTTCTTGACTTGTGTTTTTGATGAACTCATTGGTGTTATTGAAATGTACTCTTCCTTTTTGACCTCAAAGGATTTCAGGTACACACACTGCTGAGTAGAATGGTTTGATTTACCACAGATGGTGCAGCTCTTTGAAGGCACAATGGTACTTGTTTTGTTAAGATCATAAGCTTTTAAGTGAAAATAATCTTTGGTCAAATGATTTTTCTTTTCACAAAAGTCACAAAACAAGTTTTTAATCTTTTCTTTTCTTTTCTTCTTTTCAGACTCCTTTGCAACAGAGTTTTGAACCACTATTGGGATGTCCTTAAGAGGAATTACCTTGGCCTTAGGAGCTTTGATACCATCCAGAGTTGTGAAGTCCATTGGTTTGAAATTTTCAAGGATGTCACACTCATCAGACCATGTGGATTTGAATTGGTATATCTCAATCTTCTCAAAAGTTGAGGACCCCACAGATCTTTCCAAAGTGATTTTGTTACCAAGTTTATCAGTTATTTTAACTTCTTGGCCATCCTTGTTGGTGGGTATGATTTCAACAAAACCAGTTTGATTTGCAGCAGTGTTTTCAACTTGGTCATTTTTTCTAAACCCTATGCCAGATTTTACATTGCTTTCAAGCTGTTTTTCAAGCATAATCTCATAACCTTTGCAGGATTCCACTCATTTTTCACAAGTGATTTGGGTGGTTTCCAACTCCTTTTTACAGGCTTGATATTTTTCTATCATAGTCTGAAGTTGGTCCTTGGTTATGCTATGCTCTTGTTTGAGGCTGCAAATCTCATTTTCCTTTTCTGACAAGTTGTTTTTCAATTATTTTATAGATTTTTCAAATTCTACTTCATCATTTAACACTCTATCCCTAAGGTTTTCATTCACCTCTTTGATGTTTGCAAATGCTATGATTCATTTGTCTAACAAAGGTTTTTAAGAACCTGAGGTGATACCTTAGCAGCAGCCATCATGGCAAAATCACAGACATGTTCTTCTTCAACTGGCACCTTCTCTTCTTTTTCACCTTGTTTCCTCTCCTCTTCTTCAGACAAGGGGTCAGACAGTGGTTCCAACAGGGGTTCTGAATTTTCTCCCAACAGTATTTCATTAGCAACAGTAGTAACCACTGCTTTAGCAATTTCATCCACTGTTTCAGCACTGGATGTTCCTTCTTCAGTTTACAGCCCTTCAGGAATTGACTCTAATGCTACAAAACAGAATTCATCACTAGAAATAGCATCATTAGCATATGGAGCAAAATTTTCATCTCCTAGTTCATCAGGTAAGCTACTCCAGTCAACAAAACCATGGGTGAAAAAGCTTTGCTGATCTGGTTGAACCACTATTGGTGCAGCTTGTTGAGGTGCAACTGGTTGCACCTGAACCTGAGGGACATGGGCTTGGACATACTGAATTTAAGGAACAGTGGCTTGGACATACTGCACAGGAATAGGGGTTGCAGGATTTGCATAACGAGCAGTGTTTACATGGGTAGCAGGGGCATATTGGGAATACTACACAGTGTTTTGGTTATTTTGTGGTCTAGGGCTAGGGTGTGTGATAATTGGACCACTGTTTTGACTCCTACACTCTCTAGCAAAGTGACCTAACCTGTTGCACTTGTAGCATTTGATTTTTGATTTATCCAACCCTACTTTTAGATTCCCATGCAACCCTGGGAATTTTCTCCTTGTCCTTTTGTAAAACTTACTGGTTCTAACACTCAGTAATGCAAGTTGGTGTAATATGTCCATTTCCTCTAAATCAGTTGGATCAAAATGCTGGAGATTATTGAGTTCAAAGCACAGATTATCAGAATTCTGGTTTTCTCCATTAGCTGTAAAAGCATAATTGGATGAGTAAGAATCAGAGTTATTAAAAGCTCCACAGCTGTTATGTCAATGTAATGATCATAACCCTGATCCTTACTACTACCAGATTCTTCCTGACCCAAAAGAGCTGTGCTGCCAAATGAATAGCCATCTGCAACTTTTCCAGACTCTTGTAACTTCTTTTTCTGGTTCAACTCCCTTTCATAGGTCAGGAGTCTACCATGAAGCTGGGTTAGGGTCAGATCTTTGAACCCAACAGAATTCCTAGTTACAAAAGCAATTGTGTTCCATTTATTAGGAAGTGATCCAAGAAACCTGCTATTTTGTGTTGCATTAGCAAATTCAACCTTAACAAGTTTTAGTTTACTTATGAGACAGCTAAATCGCTCAAACTGTTGTGTTAATGATTCACCCTTAATGTGACAAAAGGTTTCATACTGTTGATTCAAAATTTCCCTGTTATTTTCAATTACTTCTTCAGTCCCCCCAAACTGTTCCTTAAGTGCATCCCAAAATTCCTTGGGCACTGTTATAGTGTAACAGCCCAGCATAGATCTCATTTGGTAGTGCAGATGCAACAATGCTAAATGCCTTGGTATCCGGTTCAATTTTCTGAAAATCCTGTTCAGTATAGTTCTCAATTTTCTTAGGAACCATGACCTTTAGATCCTCAGCACTCGGCACCATTGGAACATGTGGTCCAAAGATAACCGACTTCCAACATCCGGTATTCTATTGAGCTAGGATGTGACCCATCCTTCGCTCCCAGATGTTGTATTCAGATCTCTTCAACATAGGTGGTTTGAAGAGTGAACCAATGTTATTATTGACATCCAGTGATTGTGACGTCATTCTGGTTGTTTTTCAGGCACTGAATAATCAACTTTGTACGTGATTATACCTTACTCTATTTTACAACAAAAACGAACAATTAAAATTATCAACGATTTTGAGCTAAACTTTTACGTCAAAATGATTGTTAGATCAAGTTTGACTGTCCAAGCTCTGATACAGATTGTTAGGATCTGAGTTTGATATGATTGTGTTTGTTTAACTAAACTGAAGATGAAACAGAAACAATTGCAATGGAAATAGATGAATAAACTTTCAACACAATCAAAGAGAGAACAATTTTAAACAAACATGTTTAATACGAAATCGAATGATTATATTTATTACAATCTTCAATTACAATGCATGCATGCACAAAGTCTCCCCCTCAGCCTGAGCTCACAGTGGTTGTTCGTACAAAATGACTTGGTGATGAAGAGAGCTCATAGAACGGTATAGGGTATTGTTCTATTTATAGTACAGAACAAACCACTGAAGCATCTTTGCTGACGTCACCATGAAAGTGACATCTAACCTCCTAACAACCTATAACCACTGATCTATACAAACATTGCTTACCAAACTACTGATTATAAATAATACAGCCTACAAAGTAAACTACTGCTTCTCATTCCACTGTTATAGCTTTAGTAGTGCTTTGTGTCTTTAGTAGTACTTGACCCATATCAGTAGATTAAGAATCAGTGCTTTATCACTAACAGTCTTTAGGTGTTCATCAGTTGTTGTAGAAGGGCAGTAGTTAGAGGTCATCAAAACTGGTATGTGCAGACCAATGGCCAACTATGCATTTGACCAAATAACAATTAGCATATCCAAAACAGGATCCATGTCTACAAATAGCCATAAGCATATCCAAAATAGGATATCCAAAACAACTGTAAATACTGAAAACATAAAACAAGTTGTTCACAAAACATAACCAACAACATCTTCATTTCCCTGCTGACTTTGGAGTTGACTTTCTAGTTGACTTTACAGATGACTTTCCCTGGGCCTTTTCTGTTGACTTTATAGTTGACTTTCCCTGGGCCTTTGCTGTTGACTTTTGAAGAAACACTGGTTAACTGACCGGAATCAAATAAACCAGGGGGTTCGGTTCTGCATAAAAGGGTTGGTTTCTCCTCGTTCGGTTCGTGGATGACAGAACTCTTTCTCTTCACAGTAACTGCAAAACAACCACCGTTAGACTCGCCACGGGGAGAATGGGGGTTCTCACCATGACCACCCTCCAGCGTGAGAATAAGTACAGGTTTATGAAGAAGAAGAAGTGTAAGTGCAGTGAATGTAACTTGCCGATTATACCTGAATTATCCTTCTATTTATAGCCGAAGTTTGGGCGGGAAAACTTGTTATTGAAATATTGACGAAAAGTGCTAACTCCGTAAGCGGTTATTTTTTCCTACGTTAATCACTTAATCGAATGTGAGAGCACACGGATCGCGATCTTTGATCAACGGCTGGGGTATTGCCACGTGGAAAGTGGGCAAGTGAAGATCTCACTTCAAATTCGTGCCATCATCATGACTTCAAGGGAGCCTGGGATGATGACACGTAGCCAGACGGTTATAACCGTCTGGTGATACACGATAGAGTCTTCCAGAAGATTATAGTTGTAATCCTTTGTGGCTCCTTTTATATGGCATCAGTGAAATAAATAATATCCAAGTCTGGGTATTATTTATGCGGGAGTGTTTCTCAGGATTTTTATCCTTATCTGTTATGGAGAGAGGCGCAAGGATTTGTTAGCTTCCTTTTGGCGCGCAGGTGTTGCTTGTTGTTTTTCTTCTAAGTTCTCTTTGTTGGACCAGTGCGCGGCCGCGCAAGGTCTAAAGAAGGTTAGAAGGATGAGGTTGTGGTATGGTCCAAATACTCGAAGCGAGGTTTTTGGGACCTTACCCCTTCAAGTCCCCCCAGTCTAGTGTTGCTCTTATATAAATAAGTGGAGCACTAGACTATGAGAGAGAGGTGCTTTTTGCTGTAGAGTTTTTAGCGCGAAAGTGGAGAATCTTCTGGGAGAAGATACTCTTGCTCATTATCTCTGATTTTGAAAATCTTGACCTTGGGTCTGTGAAAAGGTGCAGTAACGACTGCTGACGTGTGACAGGCTATCATTGTCAGTTGTACGTTACTGACCGTGTTTCACACGCGCGTGTGAACTCGCGTTTGTGGTTCTTTCCCACTCGCCCTGACGCTTGGATAACTGTACTATCCCAAAAAAGGTGCTGTTGCAGTTATCTAGGCTATTTATGGCGGTGAGTATATAAGTGTTTTCAATTGACTATTCTCGTTAATCCTTACTTTCTTGAAAACCCCTTTCTTCTTCGTCTTCTTTGTCAGTTATTAGAAAGAATTTGCAATTTCTCTTTCTTATGTCAACCGGAGATCATCACGAAGACTCTATTGAAAAAATGGCTGCCGAACTTCCACCGTTGAAGTGGTCTAGGGCAACTTTTGATGGTTTGATTCGGAATTTCAAATTTCCGGAAAGTTGGGGTGCTCGATACCCTGACGAGGGTCAAACGGCGACGGATGCTCCGACCGGGTACATGACTTTATTTTGGGACTTTTTCTCTGCAGGTAACTTCCGATTGCCTGCAACGAATTTCTTTCTCGAAATTCTAGATTATTATACGTTTCACATCTCCCATATGCACCCTATTGGTATGGTTAGGGTTCGTCACTTCGAGTTTGTGTGCCGTACAATGCACATTGAACCGACGGTTCCCCGATTTCGAGTTTTCCATCAAATGCACTGCCCTCAGGGATTCTATTCTTTTATGCAAAGGGCATCTGCAAAAACGATCCTGCTGCAACCCCCAAAGTCGTTTCATGACTGGAAACAAAAGTTCCTCTTTATTAAAGTAGGGGTTATTCCGATGAGGATGACGTTTAGGGGTAAAGAGGATGTCCACACTAAGACTATTCAGACCCCCGTTAATGAAAATTGGGACCAGGATTTGAAAGACGTTCCGTCTATTGCTTTGTCGGAGAAAGCCCTTATTGGTGCTAGCATGAGCCTAACTGGCGGATGAATCGGGAAGAGAAGCCGGTGTATATGGAAGGCGATAAAGGTAAGATTTTGGGGTTTGCCCTGTTTCTTCTCTCCTTCTCTCTTTCTTTTTTTTTTTTTTTTTGAACATGGGTTCGCTTCTCTTTCTTTGCAGTTGTCTCTTTGTATGTTGTTGCGTTTGAGAGAGAAGGTGGGAAGATGGCTACCATTGCCAAAAAGCTTGATGAGGAGCTTTGGTATCACCGTATTCTGAGGAACTTTGCTCTTCCGCGGGATGATGACTTGGCTGCGCAACCTGATGCTAGCGCTGGTAAGTTTTTAGCGTAATGTTGTTTGTTTGCTGTTTTTGCGCACTCGAATAAGTCAATTTCTGTGTTTTATAGTAGGTGAGCTGTCTAATTTGGGCATACGCCCTGAGAAGAAAAGATGTGTGCCTACTACTACTGTTGCGCCAAAGAAGAGTGATGCGGAGAAAGCTCAACCTTCTAAGGGCAAAAATGTGGGAATGGAGAAGAAAGGTATGCGCCGTTCCTCTGACTCCTGGTGTGATTATGTGGTGGTATCTGATTCATTAGAGGGTCTTGCGCCTATAGTTATAAGAAGACCGAAGCCAGAACCAAAAGACACTGCTGATATTCCTCCATCAAACCCTGATGATCCTATCGACTTAGAGTCGAGTCCTGGACACTTGTTGAGGAAGAAGGCGGGGAAGAGGAAACAAGCCGACGTTGAGGCTGAAGGTCAGTCAGAGAAGAAGGTCCGAAGGAAGAAAATTACTAGAAGGGGCAATCTTGATACCTTCATTTCAAAACCTGTTTTTGGTAGGTGCTTCTCTTCATTTCCCTTTTATATGCCTTGAATGCTTTGTGATTTACGTGTTTTTGCAGAAAAACCAAACTCTCATGTTCACACAGAGCCATCATCTGTGGTCAATGAGGAGCTTCTGCCCTCTCCTCCTCGCGCCTTTGTTACTGAGCAATTAGAGAACACTGACATTCCTGAGAATGAGGCGGAGAAGACTGCTGGGGTAGAGGATTCTGGGGCTGAAAATCCTTCTAACGTTGCAGGAAAAGTTACTAGCCCAGGGGTTGTGGATGTTGGTGCTGGTAATCCACAAACTCCTGAATTTGTTGCTCAGGATTCAGAGAAAGGGAAAACTGCTGAAAAGATCCTTGTAACAGCTTCTCCTTCCATGGCTTCTGGTTTTATGCCCGAGAATATTGAGAAGGTCACTGCTTAGGACCAAGGTTCATTCTCTAATGCTGATAAAAATTCTCCAATCCGCCCAGATGAAACTCTGGGGGATTATTATTATAGAACTTATTCGGAGAAGAATGCTTCTGAAATTCATATCCCCGTTTGGAATCTGAAGAAAAGGGATACCTTTTCAGACTGGCGCATATGCCGAGACTGGTTATAGGGGACCTTTCCGCCTGGGAAATTAAATTTCAGGAAGGACGCCTTCATGATCAGACTTATCACGCCTATCTTGAAGAGGCTGCTTCTTATACATCCACCACGCACCGCATAGTGCGTGAGTGGCATAGCATGCATAAGGAGTGGGCTGCTTTTAAGGCGTCCAAGAAAAAAACTGCCGAGGATGAAAACCGTGTTGCCCAGTTGAGGGCTAAACTGGAAGCTGATCAGGCCAAATTTGAGAATGATCGAAAAACTGAAGAATGGTCTGTTGCGGGTTGGAAGAGAAAGGCGGAAGTTGAAGCTGCCCTTCTTTCTGAGGAGCGCAAAAACTGGAAAAAGATCTGTGAGAAAGATAATGCCAAAAAGATGGGTCTCCGCAGTGTTATCAATAATCTCAAGGCTGAGGTTGAGAAGTTGAAGAAACAAGATGCGGAGATTGAGAAATTGAAGAATGAAAAAGCCGATACTGAAGCTGCGCGGGATGAAGCGCGTTCTCATAGGGAAAGTAGCGAACAACGAGAGGTACATACCTGCGCTACTCTTGCTCTTAGAGATTAGGAGATAGAAGAACTTATTGCTTTGTTATCTAAGCAGGAACAACTCAAGAAAGATCTGGAGCTTGCGCATACTAAGAAGACTGAAACTTCCCACCGTCTTGCTGAAACCGAAGAAAAGCTAGAAAATTCTGAAACGGCGCGGGCAACGGCGGAGAGTGAACTTGAGCCTTTGAAAAGTGATATAACATGGCTGAAAGAATGCGGGATCGCGAGTGTAAGTTTCTTCTTCCTTTTGTAAGTTTTTGGAGTTGTCTTGTGCTTTTCCTTATTTACTTCTTCTTTTTTATTATAGGTTGCTGAATCAGTTCTAAATTCCGAGGAGCTAGACAAAACGGTCGCACGCTTGTTGGTTGCTGCGCGAAATGATGGATATGCTCAAGGGTATGCTGAATGCTCGCACCATGTGGTCAACGCTTTGAAGGTTGACTGGGATACTAGTAAGTCCGCTACCCATGGCGTAAATACAGATGTTGCCCTTGCTGCTGCGAAGACAGAGTTTAATAACTTACAGCTCTTGGTTATGGATCTGATCAATGTTGCGTTACAATCTGAGGACCATGTGGCGCAATTGAAAGAAATCTTCCCAGATGGAGAAAATGAACATGAAGACCTAGCGTAGGTTTTCTTTTATGTTTGTATGAACATTTGGCTTGTTTCGGGATGTGGATCCCTGTTCTGTTAATGCGCTGCCGCGCAAGTAACTTTGATTAGTACACTGCCGTGTTATTTTGTAATTTTTTAAGGCGTGTGGTGTGCCAGTACTAGTATGATTATGTGTTTTGCTTACGATATTTTGCATGAGTACAATTGCTTTGATTAGGTAAGGCGAATAAAGGTGGTATAAAGCTCATGTGTGAACGTAAGGTCTTGTGCGATGTGTGTAATAGCTGACTGCTCATGAGACTTGTATTATATTTACCATAATGTTTTTGTGCTTACCAAAAGGAATTGCATGCACTTTGTAATAAACACAGAAATAATAGAAACTTTGTTTTTTATTCATGGATAAGGCGCAGAGGTCGTACAAAGTCTATTTTAGAATAATTATATGGGACTTAACTTATACTATAGTCCTTGCTGAGAATTGATAAACTATAGAGCTTGACCAACCTGTAAGGAGACTATAGAACTGCTGCTTAATTCTTCGCCTTCTTACTCGAGCCCTCCTCGCCACGAGTAATTTGTTTTATCTCCTTGCGCACATTCTGCAACAGATGAGTGAGCTCACCTCTTTTGAGCGCCTTTTCGATTTCAGTGCGCAGGGAGATACAGTTGTTGGTAGTATGACTGTTGTCTTTGTGATAGTCACAGTATTGACTTGGGTCTTGGTCGCGCTTGTTCTTCATAGGTGGAGGGGCCTTGAACTGGTAGTCCTCCGTACTCAGCACCTCTGCCGGGGTCTTGGTCAGAGGAGTCCACTGCCTCTCTCTGTTTTCTTGTTTTGTCTCTCTTTGCGCAGCGAGCTTGTTGATGGTAGCTCGTGCATATTCAGATGAATAATTTCCTGAACTCGAGTCACGCCAACTCTTTTTAAATTTTTTTCCCACTGCTCGGGCCTAAGTCTGTTGGGCGACTGTGCGGTGGTGGCGGTCTATTGGTGATGAGATTTTTCTCAGTCTGGGCATAGACCTTAGCTGCCGCCATTAATTTCTCCCAGCTTTTTGGGAGTCCCTCCGTTCCGGATAACACCTTTATCATGTCGTCACATCGGACGACATACTTAAATTGGGCTCTGATCAGGTGCTCATGAACATCTCCTATTTCGAGCACTTCTTTGTTGTAACGCGTAATAAAGTCTTCTAAACTTTCGTCATCGCATCGCCAGATATTCATGACGTCCGCCGTATCGTGGATGGACCTCCTCTGCTGACTGAAGTGTACTAAAAACTTTTCTCGCAGGTCTACCCATGATGTGATCTTCCCTACAGGCAGATTGTCGAACCAGAGTCTCGCGGCGCCTGTGAGAGTTTGAATAAAGAGGTGACACCACATCGGTAGAGTCCACCCTCCCACCAACCCCGCACTCATGAAGACCCGAAGATGGTCATCTGGGTCTGTCATACCATTGAACTTGCCTACTTTGGATGGGAGTTTTGCTTTTTCCAGAGGGGCCAGAGCAATTTCGTTGATGAACTTGGAATTTTTTGCAGCTTCCGGCGGGCGGTAGATCAGATTATAATCATGTTCAGCTTCAGGATTGTAAATCGCGTGAGGTTTACAACTTTTATAGTTCGGTTGTAACCGGCTAAACACGCTTGTACTGTCTCCTTCATGGTATGTTCTATCGTACTCCCTGGTGTGGGTGTCCTGTGAAGGGCCCAACCTAGAGTGAACTGACTGTCTTCGATGAGAGTGGGACTCATTGAGATATTCTCTTCTTCGATTTTCAGACTGAGTATACTCATATCTCACTGGAGATCTAGAGTACACTTATGTGTCTTCTACCTGAACCCGTGATGGTCCATCATGCTGGAAAACATGAGGTACTGATGGTGCTCGAGTACGGGATACAGGCCTTCGTGATTGAGTGGGAGGAGCAGTTTGTGCACAGAGTTGTGCATACACAACATTTAATGCTCCCTGAGATCTGACATACCAGGAGATAGGGGTCTCTCCCAGAGGTAGAATTGAGCTTATAGAGATTTCAGGCTGCATCCCTGGAGTGACAGGGTTGTTCGGATGAGTATCAGTGTACTGCACTTCATTGTCATCCAAAGCCTCTTCCACAATCCACTCAACTTGGGTATTGTTAACGAAATTTGGCCGAGGGCCGGTTTCACAGTGGGTCGAAGTTTCTTCCATTTAAAAAATAGAAATGAAAAAGTGAATTGAAACGAGAAAAAACGGATGAAACTGAAAAATCGGTGGGCGCCAATGAAGAAACACTGGTTAATTGACCGGAATCAAATAAACCAGGGGGTTCGGTTTTGCATAAAAGGGTTGGTTTCTCCTTGTTCGGTTCGTGGATGACAGATCTCCTTCTCTTCATAGTAACTGCAAAACAACCACTGTTAGACTCGCCACGGGGAGAATGGGGGTTCTCTCCGTGACCACCCTCCAGCGTGAGAATAAGTACAGGTTTATGAAGAAGAAGAAGAAGTGTAAGTGCAGTGAATGTAACTTACCGATTATACCTGAATTATCCTTCTATTTATAGCCGAAGTTTGGGCGGGAAAACCTGTTATTGAAATATTGACGAAAAGTGCTAACTCCGTAAGCGGTTATTTCCCCTCCGTTAATCACTTAATCGAATGTGAGAGCACACGGATCACGATCTTTGATCAACGACTGGGGTATTGCCATGTGGAAAGTGGGCAAGTGAAGATATCTCTTCAAATCCGTGCCATCATCGTGACTTCAAGGGAGACTGGGATGATGACACGTGGCCAGACGGTTATAACCGTCTAGGGATGCACGATAGAGTCTTCCAGAAGATTATAGCTGTAATCCTGTGTGGCTCCTTACTGTATGGCATCAGTGAAATAAATAATATCCATGTCTAGGTATTATTTATGCGGGAGTGTTTATCAGGATTTTTATCCTTATCTATTATGGAGAGAGGCGCAAGGATTCGTTAGCTTCCTTTTGGTGCGCAGGTGTTGCTTGTTGTTTTTCTTCTAAGTTCTCTTTGTTGGACCAGTGCGCTGCCGCGCAAGGTCTAAAGAAGGTTAGAAGGATGAGGTTGTGGTATGGTCCAAATACTCGAAGCGAGGTTTTTGGGACCTTACCCCTTGAACTTTGAAGCCTTCTCACTTGAACCCTTAGGAGTAGAACCCTTCACAATAGAACTCTTTGCCTTTGCAATCAATGTAGCCTCTCCACCTTGTCCTTTGCATGTCTTCCTGTTATGACCCTTGTTGCCACATTTTCCATATGTTATAGTTTTACCCTTCCTACTTAATTTCCCTCCACTCACCATGTCATCATCTTTCTCCAATGCACTCTTCTTTCTCTGCTTTCTTGGCCTCCCAATAGGTTTATGATAGTAAGGTTCTCTTATTTTTATTGGGCAGTTTGACCTTGGCCACAAACCCCTACCATTAAGTGCTCTAACCTTGTGTGAATACACCTGTTTCCATGTTTCAAGTCTGTAACAGGGATCCACCCATGTTTTAGGGATTTCAACCTGTCACAGAGATATTACAATGCATTAAATTAAGCAACCATAACACATAATATGCATTAAATTAAGCAAGCATAGCACATAAATGTCTACCTTTTGTCCATTTATAGCAATGCTCCAATTAGTGGCAACAGCATGCTTGCAGGGAATCCTTGTTAACTCCCACATCCTACATGAACACACTTTTGCAATTACATCCACCACACACTGATCTATAACCTTGTCTTCTACCCTGTAGCCTGTTACTTGATACTCCCGACATCCATTCCAATGAACTGTTAATTGGGTTGCATCCTTTTTGATTTCCTCAGACTTCTCAGTTATCTTTGGTGTTAACAAACCCCTCAGTGTTATCTATGACTTGTTGAACAATTACTATCCTTTTCATCAGGTACTCTCTAACAAATTCTAAAGTAGTTATAATGGGTTTGTCCTTGCCTTCAACTAACCTTGAATTAAAGACCACATATATTGTTCAACAACATACTAGACCTGGCTCTACCTGTTAAACATGTTAAAAGCATACACATCAAAGATAATATAAAGCACATCTGTTTAGCGTGATAAAAAAAAGGGTATACCTATAAAATGACTTCTAGTCCAATGGATGAATGGAATTTGATGCGACCACTGGTAGGTAACTACATTTAACTTCCTTAACTATTCCATTTTGTCATTGAACTCAGGCATTGTAGGAGTTGTTGCAATACTCCATAACATGTCCTTATATGCCTTGCCTCTCCATTGCAACTTCATGTTTTGGTGTATGTGTCTAAGGCAGTATCTATGTTCAGCTGATGGAAACACATTTTGCAATGCATGAATTAATCCTTTTTGTTTGTCTGTCTGAAATGAATGTGAAACTAGAATTCCCATATAAACCTAGGTCATCCCCAAGATACTGTAGAAACCATTGCCATGAATCTAAAGTTTCTTCCTCAACAATAGCATAAGCTATTGGATAAATTCCATTGTTTGGATCCGCTGTAACTGCAGTTAGTAGTTGACCTAGATAAGGGCCCTTCATAAAAGCACCATCTAAACCTAAACCAGCTATTTCCCTTCTACATGCTCTAAACCCTTGTTTTTGTGCACCAAGACATATGTAAATTCTCTTAAATATCACACTCTCAGCTGTTGGATTGCACTCAGGTTCAAATTCAAGTTTGACAGTTGTACTTGGATTTGTTCTTTGCAGTTCTAATATATAATCCCTAAAACTACCATACTGATGGATGTAGTCACCCATTACTTGCTTTATAGCATATGATTTTGCCATGAAAGCCTTCATTTTTGAGACACCCATTTCATATTTTCTCTACATCTGCTCTCGAATAGATTTGAGTGGGATAGCTGGAATTGACTCTATTTGAAACAACAGTTGTTTTGATAGCCACTCAGATGTGAAAGCCTTAACAGATCTACTTTTAAGGCATTTGTGTTGAGGATTATAAGTTTTGACAACCCAGCTAGTCTCCTCCTTTAACTTAGATACATACAATACCTATGGACATTTCCTTTCATCCTCCAATGTCTTTTTGCCCCCTCTGTTTAAATGACTCTTCAATTGGGCCTTCACTTTGATCCTTTCTCAATATTTCTTTTACTTTTTCTTTTAACTTTCCATTCAATTTTTGCCTCAAAATGTGGAATCATACCTTTGCAAACTACCCTTAACATATATTGATCATTTCTATAAAAGCATATCTCTCTCCTGGTTTCCAGATCATCCCTCTTAACCATCTATTTTACTATGTTCTGATATGCAAATTCTTGACCAACATAAAACAACAGACTCTCAGCCAATGCTTTCTTTCTAATGCTCCTAAGTTTTCTTTTCCTAGTTTTCTCCATTTCTTCACCTGATGAGGTACTACCAAATGAGTCAGTGTTTAATGTATACTCTGCTTCTTCTACATGCATCTTTCTATGTCATGTTTCAGGAATGTCTTCGCAATTAACATACAGATTGACCCTAAATCCCCCATATGAACTCCCCCCTCATCAATGATATTGCCAGGATCAACAATATCGTCATCAGATTCATCCCCTTCTTCACTTCTATTTTCAACAGCGTTGTCCTCTACATTGGTTGTGAATTCAGGATCTGGATCGAATTCCTTGACCGCTGAATGCGTACCGACACGTGAAAAGTTACAAATGCCAAGACCCTAGACACCTATTTATAGGCAGCCCTGGTACGTGCGCGACTGTACATATTTTTACAATGAAATTACACATGATTTGGTTTTAAATTTATAAAAGTGATTATTACTTTTACATCAAAACACACACGAAAGAGGCAAGTGTACCCCGTCATATATGTAGTAAAGTATCGGTAAGAACCAAGTATCGATCCACGGAAATGGGCGGAGAAATAATACTAGACCTTTTCCACTAAATTACCGGTAAAAACATAAGTTGTTTTGGTTTTAATTAATCTAAAGTAAGCATAAATAAATACTTATAAAACATAGTAAATTATATATAAATAGCCTTGCTTAATACACAACCAAAGCATGTCAACTAAGTCAGTTTTGGCACTAGAAGCATTCGGTCAATTTTCCATTTTGAGACAATTAGTATCCCTTTCGGGAATCCTAACATGACAATCATTCGGAAAGTTAAAACGATAAACACACTTTAACCACCTAAAATTGTTCTTTAACGTGCAATTGATAAATGTCTATGAAAATCTCCTAAAAATAAGTTAGTCATCCGTTAGGAGTTTTCTAACCTCACTTAATCAAGGAAAGCAACACCGATAAACACAATGCAACCACCGAGACAAGCATTAACTAGATTAAATCACAACCGAGTTCATTTTACAAATCTTGCTCATAAATTCACCAAGATAGCAATTTTGGCCGAAACTACTAACTAAGCTACCAAATCATGGCAAGAATTCATAACAACACCATCTAACCCGTTAGAGTCCTTCCGTGAGGGCAAACTTTCTTGATTAACAATAATTACATTTTATTAAACCACTAACCCGTTACAGTATCATGGTGCCCACATTTTAACCAAGTTAAGCTAGTTAACCAAATTAAAAGTTTACTAATACATGATTAAATAAGCTTCATTTTTCAACTATCTTACCTAACCAAGCACCAATCATCCAACACAATTACTTATAATCAAGAAATCAATATCAATAACAAGGTTGCAAACTAATCATCAAAGATAATCATAGAAAACACTTCCAAATTTCATTACAAACATAGATTAACATACTAATGGTTATAATCAAGCAAGGGATTGTTGTGTTTTTGCCCAAAGGCTACAATAATACATAAACATTAACCTAAATGCTTGAAAGATTAACAAAAACATGGAAAGATTAGAAAACCCAACCATAAACAAGCACAAGATTAAGAATCCGGATAGTAAATGAGCAAAACCGGGCAATGTGGCTTGAATCCGAGTGAAAGCAGAAGCCTTCGGAGCCTCAAAATCGCCTGCAAAGCTCTCCAAAATTCCAGAGTTACTAACAGAATGGTTCTGTTCTGTTTTTATGCTTTTTCGCTGTCGCACGGTCTTTCTCCCTGTGGCACGACCGTGCACTTTAAGCAATTATTGGTGGTGGTCCACCATCCTGCATGACATCAGCAGATCGTTAACCAGATTCGATATCGCACGACCGTTCTCCATGTGGCACGGTCGTTCATCACCGGGTTGTTGTTGCACGCCTGGTCGCACTGGTCGTTCAGTTCCGAGGTTGGCTTGATCATCGGAAATGCACGGGGTGCATGATATGGAACGACCGTGCGTTCCCGGGTTGGCCTTCAATGCGGAGTTGCACGCTCGTTCACTGCCGGAGTCTTCATGAATCATCGGTGACGCACGGTCGTGCATCAGGTCGCACGACCGTTCCACACGCCCAGGTCAGTTTTCTAACAGAAGTTTCGCAGCTTCGTCGTTTTATCCGGAAAGTCCTCGTTTTCGCTATCATCTTGTCTGGTATGCTGTTTTAGGCCTGTAAACAAAAATGTAGATAATTAAGTATCCGAATGACGGTTTTACGGCCGAAAACGCATAAAATAGGGGTAAAACGGGGGACTAAAATATGTGTAAATTAGCGAATATCAAGCCCCTATCCGGATGGCACATACTAGCGGATGGACTCCATCCGGACGGATGGGTCTCCATCCGAACGGATGGACTATACTAACAATACAAAGCTTCCAGATGAACACATACTCCATCCGTCCGAATGGACCTGATGTCCATCCGTTCGGATGGGTTTCAACATGCACTAACTTTGTCTTTATCTCATTTCAGCACTGGTCTTGTAACATCTGATTCGGCTACGATACGTGATTGACGCAAGCGATAGATATATGCACTCACAGACTCCCCCTTGGATATTGCTGCAGTCAATCTCGTAGCTTTCTGTCTCTCTCTGAGTCTTTCAGAAATGTTGACAACTTCAGTAACACAGACTCTCTCCTTTTCTCTAACAGCTCTATCTGCTCCCCCTTTCGTTCTGCTCAGGCTCCCTCTTGCTTTAAGCTTCCGTGCTTTCAGCTACTAGGATCGACACCTGGCTCTACAAGCTCCTTCAGAATCGTTATCTGGCTCTTTGAATTCATGCTTCCCCTTTCTTCGAGCTTGTCTTCAAACTCCCCCTTAAGCTCAGCTATAGGAATCGTAGACTGGCACATCATCTGCAAAATCTCAAACAAATTTATAAGATATTTGACATTTATCAAGAATAAGCTGGAGCATTTCAAATATGTGACAGCACATGACATCGTTTGTTCACAGAAATCTGTGACCTGGCTCAAAGTATTTTTGAATCGAGAACCTAGCTCACATTTACCAATTTTAAACTTTCTAATAACTTCTAAGAACGATTGCCTGGCTCTTTATCATAGATGTATTTGATAGTTTTAGGTTTTCCCAAGAAAGATAACCTGGCTTTCTCCCCCTATAAAAAAACTCCATATTTGACATTTAAGAATCCAAAACCTCAAGATTATCATCCAAGTCCAAATTAATGACCTTGGAGATTTCACAAATTGTTTTTGATTTTCATTTAAAACTTCAAGTTTCAAATTAATGAAGCAGTAAAAAAATATTTACAAACAATACTCAGATTTTGAAACTCAGCTCTCAGACATCGGTTGTCGAAAATAAAGTAGAAAAAAAAATCTTTTTGTACTTTTCTAAAATATAAAGCAGTAAAAAAATATTTACAAACAATATTTTTGTTTGAGTTTGTGTCAGAGGATCACATCAGTTTATGACAAATCACTAGTGTTATGGGTGGAATTATGATCCCATATCCTGAATTATATCTTGAATATATAACAGTTGTTTACGATCAGGATACCGGACTAGGATATTGGTAACATCCTGATGCAGTATCCTGGTGTCTGCTAACAATTCGCTTGCAGGTTATGGCTGCAGGATCATAACGTTAACGAGGACTCATTCTCCTGAAGACTCGCTCCATTTGGTTGAGAAGTGGATGTTGAAGCCGGAAGACTAGGTCTCCAACGTTCCAAAAGAAATATTCCGGAGCACCCTAAGTTTTTAGGACAGTTTATTTGTTATTTGTAACTATATAAATTGATAGCCAGATCTCTAGGTCACACACTACACTATCAGCTCTCGAACTCGCACAATTCTTTCTTACATTTACGCACTAACACTCGACACTAGCAATCTTTGTAACACTTAGTGGCGATCTGAGCTATATCCTACACTGTATCCTGAATATTCAAGCAATAAGAAGAACAAGGCAGGTCAGCTCCTGAGGTTTTATGCCGGAGATCTAGATTGATCAAGGGCTTTCCTCGTACGTCATGTGTCCACTTTTACTTTTCAGCTCATTGTTTGATTGTTGGTATAGTTTCATATCCTGAGGCTCTATCCTGAAACTGTTTTTATAAACGAACAAACCAACATATTTTTCACAAGCTTTGCTAGCACACTACCTCACAAACTAATTTGATCACTTAATTGCTTCGGCAATTTTTGACCAAAACAATTTGGCGCCCACCGTGGGGCGAGTGGTGCTATTTCTACTAAAAGCTTTGTTAAAATCACTACTTGGCTTCTTGTTTTCAAAACTTTTTACACAACTATTTTCATAGGCTTCGAAATCAAACATGAGCTCTTCTTCCATGACTGCTACAACCTCTGCTACAACCGGTTCGGTGCTTCCACCACCTCCATCATAAGCTCAAGCTCCACCAAGGAGGTTTGAAACTCATATATTATGAGACACTATTCCTGCTCAAAATGTCCACAGATCTGGTGTCCTAGGGAGAACTCCCATTATGGCCTCTAATGATGAAATTCTAACTTTGTTTGATAGTATACAGGATTAGATGAAGCACCAGCAAGAAACCAACCAGCTAATAATGAGGGAAATACAGCTCTTGAAGTCCAACTCCAAGAGACCTGCTGAGGATACTGCCACTCCCTTACAGCCCAGAGCGCTGAACTTTAGTTCAGCAGTGTATACTAAGAATAATCAGGGCAATATTGTACCAAGCCATTCCCAGAGCCATGCTCCTGAGATACCCTCAACAGCCAGGATATCGACTGTGAGGGGCCCAGGATATGCTCCAGGATATGGCCAGAATCATCAAATTGGTAACTTATCTAATAATGTTAATACTTTTGCTACTAACAATCTTGGATCTTCGCAGGATACAGGTGTGACGTCGGCACTCTCCAGAGAGCTTCAAAAGCTGAAGGATATGATATCCAGTGTACCTGGGGTGGTGCAGCCTATACCAGAAGTATCCTAGGACAGTCACAGGATATCCCGGTTTGCATATCCTATATGTGATGCTGAAATCCCAAAAAGATTTCAAACTCCCAATATGAAGCTTTATGACGGCACCACGGATCCTGAGGAACATATTACTTAGTATAGGGAGATGATGGAGATTAACCCTATCCCACCAGAACTTAAGGAAGCATGCCTCTGCAAGGGCTTCGGCTCAACTCTAACAGGATCAGCCTTGAAGTGGCTCTTAAACGTTCCACCTCATTCAATTAAATCGTTTGCTCATTTGGTTAATTTGTTTAACTGTCAGTTTTCTTGCAGTAGAAGCTTTGAAAACTAATAAGTGATCTCTGCAGGATAACTCAGGGTCCTCAAGAATCCTTAAGGGATTACGCGAACAAGTTCAGCAGGGATAACGCAGGGTCCTCAAGAATCCCACACCTCGACGTTGCTACAGCTGTGCAGGCATTCAAGATGGGATTGCAAAAGGATTCCCAATTTTATCAGGATCTTGTGATGAATACTTGCAGGAACTTGGATGAAGCTCAGAACAGGGCTTCGAGATATATCAGGCTTGAAGATGACAAGAAAACGCAAGAGAGGATGAATTCATCCTCGACAACGAATCAACAAACAGGAAATCAGAGTCCTCGTATCCTTAGTGAGGATATTGTCCATTTCATTGAGTAAAATCTTATTGACTTTATCCTCAACTTCCATCCGTTTATAACGCCAAAACATACAAAAACATTATTGAGGTTTGTTCTTAATAAAGTTTAGCTGTATGGGGTGGACAACATTGTCATACATCTTTCTTAACTGAGGATTAACAATGTTGTCCATCTCATACAGCAAAACATTATTGATTTTAGCATGATCAAATTTAGAGGTTTAAGGTACTTTTATTTAGTGGCGTTCTTTTTCTCGGTAAAACGCCAAAAAGTTAAAAAATCAAACATTGTTCCTTGGAAATTCAAGATTGTTAGCTGAAGGGTGTAACTCAATAACATTTTGCTGCATGAGATGGACAAATATTCAAGAAAAAGAGGCTCATGTCACACTTTATTCTTCCAAACGGTGACAAAAAACTACTTCAAAAACAAAAAAACAAAATGAATCATACGAAAGTCGAAACAACCAGTTAAGATGATTCAAAAAAGAAGAAAGAGACTGGTGACAGTGAAGATTTGGAAGATCAATTGTTTATATTTTTTAATTTTCTTTTTCAGTTAATTGTTATATAATAACAACGCCATATATAATAAAAACGCCATACAGCCAAATGCTTGTTAAAACGTCATCATGCCATAAAACGCCCCAAAAAATCCCAAAGTATACTAAATTTACTTTGGAAAAGTATTATAAAAAACCCAAAATAAAAAAAATAAAAACCAAACTTGAAAAGATAACTAGAAACAGTAACTATAAAACAGTAAAACTGAAGAGACAGAAAATTTATTATATTAGAATCTAAAACGCCAAACTTGAAAGATGGGACGTGTTACAGACTTCAGAGATAAAGCTTATAAAAAACAGTAATTACAAACAGTAACTGAAACAACGAAGACTATATTATAATAATGCACCGGCTAACCTACGCGCCAAAAGACATCCTATAAGATGATACCTCTCAGCAACTTCCATTTGATCAAACCAAAAAAACAAACGCCAATACTACTAAATACCACTCACTGTAAAACGCCATAAAAATTAAAAAAAAATCAAAGATGGCTAATATGCTTTCTTGGATATTCAGTATTGTTCTTCGTGAAGTTTCACTTAATGGATTGTTAGGTAAGAGGAGTAACTCAGTAAGATTTTGCTGCATGAGATGGACAAATCTTCAAGAAAAAGATACTGATGACAGTCATATGTCATTTTGTGTTCTTTGTTCTTGAAGAAGGCTTGGATGAGGAGAAGAGATCAATGACACTGAAGAGTGGGATGATTATAAAGATGAAGATCAAGTTGAAGAACAAAGCGAAAAACCCACCCACACGTCATAGATCTATGTCCCCAAACATCCATAAAAGCCCCTTCAACAGACGAGCAGACAAAATAATCAAATCGATGGGTTTGTTAAGTTTTACATAAAACGCCATATATTTGGTGACAGTTCTTGTAGTATTAAAGAAGAGAGAGACTGATGACAGTGAAGATTGTGAAGAGAGATCCGATTAAGATTTTTAATTTATTCTTTTCGCTTCTATTTTTTTCCCTGTGGTTGTAATATAATTTTCCGATTGTAAAACGCCAAGATACCACAAACGTCAAAATGTATATAAAAATAATAGAACAATGGGCCATCTTATCCAAAACGTCTTGAAAAACGTCATTCAGAGAGATATTCTGACCCCTTGGGGTTCCAATGGCATACGATTTGAAAAACGCCATAAACACCAAAATATTAATACAATGAAACCATTAAAACGCCATATAATTATTGAATTTGGTTAACGCCAAAAAATCTTAAACCCCAAAATAAAATCAATATTGTGAAAAGCGGAATTGGAAAAGCGGAAGATAAAATGACAAAAAAGCACATACGCCCTAATTATATCGCGCGCCACGTGTTCGGCTAGGATGCGTTCTCACCGTTATCACATTTTTGGGCGTTTTCTCTTGATCCTGTACCTATATATATATGAAAGTGGCATGTATATTAATGAAATCACATGTATGTATACATGAATTGCATGTATATATATATATATATATATATGGAAGTTGCATATTATAGATAGGAAAGTCGCATGTATATATAGAAATGAAAGTCGCACGTTATAAACCAAATTTCGCATGTTGATACTAAATTGCGTACACGTCGTACGTTAAGGGATTTTGTACGTTAACCGACCTCTGTTTAATTATTAAAGTATTTGATTTATTGAATCTATTGTTACATAACAAATGTGATGTTGTTTATTAGATTTGTTTTGTTTTTTATGCTTCACATAAATTTTAAATTTTGGCTTTTAATTTTGATACTGTCAATGAATTCATGTTCAATTCTGGAAAATGGAAATGGTATTAGTTTTTAGATAAGGTGTTCGATCAATTCCCACCTTGTGTTTATTTTGTATTTGTGTTCTCTGAACACATAAACTGATGATTAATGATTCTTGATACATGATAAATTCCAACGTTTTTTGCATTTAGTGTTGGGTAAATTGAAAAACCGGATTCTTTATTTGTACATGCTATTTAATAATTTTATTTTGTGGGTCCATGTCATAGTAAATTATAGTTTGAAGATAAATAAAGGTATATAGTGGGTCCAATATACTTGAAATGGGTAGAAGTTTAGATACACCATATAATTCGAGGATGACAACACTATAACAAAAGCCTCATTTTATTACTTTTATTTACCAAACCATAGATTACTTTTATTTACCAAATCAAAAATACAACAACAACAATAACCATACCCAGTAAATCCCGTAATTAGCAAAGCTAATGGTAGGGTATGGGGAGGGTGGGATGTAGGCAAACCTTACCCCTGTCGTTGAGGATAAAGAGGCTGCTTCCAGAGAGACCCCCAACTCTATAACAACAAGCACTAAAAGAGTACTAACTACCTGAGACAAAAGCAGTGGTAAAAGCAAAAAACAGTAGAGTGAAGGTAAATATATCATCATAGAGAAACATACTCATATCCATATACGTATTGTAAGACAATCACCCTCCAAGACCATCTAAAGTGTAGGCAAAATCTATACCCCCTTTGACAACACCTAACCACATCTTACCTAACCCCTAAAACTCCTTAACTTTAATCCTACGTCTCCACGAACTCCTATCTTGGACCATGTCCTCAGAGAGGTGCATTTCTATCAAATCCTGTCTAATCCGCTCATCCCAAGTCAATTTGGGTCAACCTCTACCACTCCTACCATCTACAGTGATGGTTTCCACTACTCTAACTGGCGTCGTTGCTTGCCTCCTCTTCACATGTCCAAACCATCTCAATCTCCCCTCAATCTTATCTGATATTCTGGACACCCATAACCTTTCTCTAACAACCTCATTTCTTATTTAGTCTAACCTTGTCTGACCACACATCCACTTTAATAGGCAAATCTCAATCAATCATTGCCTCAAAATATTCCTGCACATATTTATTGTAGATCTCTTATTGTTGTCAAAGGAGTAATTCTCTCCTTAATCTTTGTACAACTTCTTGTATATATAGGGTGTATATCATATCAATAAAATTCAAGTCATTATATCTTCATATGGTATCAGCCAAAGATCCATAACCTCTTTCCTCTTCTGCCTCTATCTTCGATCCTCATCTTTCTTCTTTCTTTAATTTTTTTTCCTTTTCTTTCCTGTTCATTAGAAATCATGACTTCATCCACTACTGAATCGGCTATTCCCCTTCACTCTCTTACCCATCTTGTTACCATCAAACTTAACTCCACAAATTATCTATCATGGGAAAAACAAGTTACTCCAGTTCTTACCTATCTCAAATTAATCGATCATGTTGATGGTACTTCACCGTGCCCACCTGAAACCATCACTACCAACAAAGAAACTTCTCCAAATCCGAGTTTCACATCATGGAAATCTCAAGATCATAAAGTCCTTCTTTTTATCAACTCCACTCTCACCGAAGAGGCCATGGCCGAAACCATCGGCCATACCACTTCTTTGTCCGTTTGGAAAGCTTTAGCCAATGCCTATAGTCATCGCTCTATTGAGCGTACCCATAACCTTAAGGATTCTCTTCGAACCCTTCAAAAAGGAACGTATCCGTGTCCGATTATGGTCGAAAATTTAAAACCTTCTCCGATCAACTTGCGTCTATTGGTCATCCAGTTAGTGACGAGGACAAACGACATTGGTTTCTTTGTGGCTTAGGCCCATCTTTTGAAAATTTCTCAACCTCTCAACGTACCATTCACCCCGCACCTTCCTTTCGTGACCTTCTCGCTAATGCGGAAAACCACAAAATTTTCCTTACTAGATTCAAAACCTGTTGCTACACCTCTCACACCAAAAGACACCTTCAACTCGACCGGTGAACCATTTCATGATCCCACTCTATATCGTTCTCTCGTAGGCGCCCTTCAATATCTAACGATAACCCGTCCTGATCTATCCTATGTCGTTAACCAAGCCAGTCAATACCTTCAAAATCCCACCACCACTCATTTCCAACTGTTAAACGAATTCTTCGTTATGTCAAGGGTACTCTTTCACATGGCTTAACATTTGATAGGCCACCTAACACTGTTTTATTAGGTTTTTCTGATGCAGATTGGGCTCGTTGCATTGACACACGAAGATCCACCTATGGTTATTGCATTTATTTAGGTGGAAATTTGGTATCTTGGAGTGCAAAGAAACAACCAATGGTGGCGTGCTCAAGTTGTGAGTCGGAATATAGAGCTATGGAAAATACGGCGTCAGAGATCATTTGGATCACTCATCTATTACGTGAGTTGCATGCCTTACCACCGGGACCGCCAACTCTTTTTTTGTGATAACAAGAGTGCTCTCTTCCTAAGTCAAAATCCCATTTCGCACAAGAGAGCAAAACATATTGATATCGACTACCACTTTGTTCGGGAATTGGTTGCGGCTGGACGTCTCCACACCAAGTTCATCTCCACGGATCAACAAATTGTAGATATCTTTACAAAGAGTCTTCCTAAGCCGTTATTTGAGAAATTTAGAACAATGCTTCGTCTCGAACCTCCTCCATCTCGCATTGACGGGAGGTAATAGGCAACTCTCAATCAATCATTGCCTCAAAATATTTCTGCACATAATTACATTTATTGTAGATCTCTTATTGTTGTCAAAGGAGTAATTCTCTCCTTAATCTTTGTACAACTTCTTGTATATATAGGGTGTGACATCTGTGCTTGTAATCATTGTAAACAGTTCAGTTATCAATGAAATAAAGTTATTTGATCCCTATGTTTGTTTGTTTATGTTTGATGTTTTTCATGTTTTGACTTTTATTCGATTTCAAACTCTATATCGCTTTCTGGAGAATTATACACAAACTGGTGTGTAAGCGTAATCAGTTAAACACGACAAATACTCCGAAACATCAATTTATGCTTAATATACCTTAAATAACCTTTACATAACTTAGAAATAAGTTTTGAAGGCTTTGGTATGGCAAAATCCAGTTAATTCGCTTACAGGGACTAAAATTGACAAACTGCGAAAGTATGCCGATTTGAACTGTAACGAACATTCCGGAACATGATCATAAGTTAAACACACCTTAAATATCCTTTACATAGCTTAGAAATAGGCTTTGAGGGGTTCGGTGTGCTAAAATAAACTTTTGGGTCATTCAGGGACTAAAAGCGTCAAAAAATGCATAAGTTTGCATTTTCGCGCATAACTTACGTTCTGAATACATCCGGACATCCAAAAATTTATGTAATCATTAAAATATTATGTTTAGTGATTAGCTTGTCAAAAATCCTTTCGTCGCGCAATTTGGACCGTTTTTGCGTCCGTTACGACTTCCGTCGTAATTAACCGAACAACGCAATCGTACGGCCAAACGAACCGACATCCGGCATATTTTTTAGCATGTTTTATGTTCCCTATACTTTAACATCCTTTTAGAGCCTTAAAATGGGTTTGACGGGTGTTTGAAGTGCCAAAACTCGACCATGCGCGTACAGGGGCCAAAACTGTCAAAATGAAAACATAGCTGGTCTGCAGGTCCCTTACGGACCGTATGGGGTTGCTTACGGTCCGTAAGCTCCTCCCAGATCAGCAGAAATGCTTTCCAGCCATTTCCAGCTGTTACACACTTATGCACATGGTTTCTCCTAAACTATGGGCTGGTTTTAGGTGCCAATGGTTTTGTAAATCAGTGGGTACGAGGTGTAAGGCTCAGATCGAAGCTCGTTTTCCAAGAAACGATCCTAACGGTTGTGCTTCACCTATAAATACCCAACCCCAACTTCATTCAAACCCACTTGATTATGAGATTTTCTCTAAGTTGGAGTTATAAACACTTCATACCTGAGAAATACTCGGAAATCAATCTTGCGGGGACCTTCTGTAAGTATTCTTTCGCGTTTTTCGTTCGTTTTAGCGTTAAAGTCAAACTGCGTTTGACTTTCTGCATTGACCGGTTTATGGTCAATGCGAAGTTCGTTTGAACTTCATAACGTGAGCGTAATCACGATGGTTATAGTCCCTAGCGACTATACCTACTGATTACCACGTTATCTAGGCTCAGTGACGAGTCGTAGTTTCGGCCAAAATGCGTTTTCTCACGTATTTTGTAACCAAACTACTCTAGGGTATTAAAACCGTTTGTTTTAATACCAAACCTGTTTTATAACTTTACTAAACATGTTCTAGCATGTTTAGCTCGTCGCTTTTAGATTTGTGCTTGTTTAGGGTCGTAAAGGTAAGCGATCTAATCAATCGCTTATGCTTACGAACCCGACCCATTTGGTCGATCTTTAGGATCCGACCAAACATTTTAGGTGACCATAGTTGTGTAGGGAATAACCTTCCGAGGTTATACCTTATGGTCACGACGTTTAAGTAGTTGTATGATAAGTAGTTCTTATGCCTTAGGTAAATTACCAAAATACCCTTTTTGCGCCAAAATTCATTTTAAGCCTATGTAACATAATTTTTGACATCTAAACTGATTTAGCAACAATATTAAGCATGTTAAGGCATATCTTACTTGTCATAGGACTAGTTAGGCTTTCCGAACGCGTTTTACGCAAACGACGCGTTAAAGTAGCATAAGCTACCTAAACGGGTCGTAACGGGTCAAAAGCACTTAGGATA
Organism: Helianthus annuus; assembly: GCF_002127325.2. NCBI lineage: Eukaryota > Viridiplantae > Streptophyta > Magnoliopsida > Asterales > Asteraceae > Helianthus > Helianthus annuus. The sequence goes on from NC_035437.2 coordinate 121,282,220, forward strand.
AGTTTCGTTTTAGTATGTAGGCTTTGTCAAACCATATTACATAAGTTCCCATACTTATTTGGTTTACGAACCCTCGTACTACCCGATCCTCCGATAGGTCCGTTTATTAATGTAGATACCTATATAGGTGCCGTTTGATTCCGTGATCTACTAGCATTGCTTGGTGGTTATCCTACGACTTCTAAGCAATCTCAAGTGAGTACATAGACCCCTCTTTTACTGTTTTCCAAACGTTTTGGGGTGAAACACATGTGCCTACTTGTTACTTTCGTGCTTTCTTGTTTTTACATCATATGCTTGCTATGTTCTTGAGTACACTATTAGTACATGATTTCATTATGTTTTGCTATGTATGTTTACTTAGCATGCTAGCACATTGATTTACATTACATTGCTTTGCTACATATGTTTACTTGGCATATTAGCACATTGTTTTACATTACATTTTCTGCTATGTATGTTGACTGAGCATACTAGCACATTGATTTACATGACTTTTCTGCTTTGTATGTTTACTTAGCATACTTAGTACATTGTTTTCACATAACTTGTTTACATTTGGTATGACATTTGGTTTGCATAAACGGTTCTTTACTACATTCATTAACATTAGCTACGCCGCTTGGTAGTAAGTAATGGTACCATAGGACTTGACAAATCCCGTTCCTGACATCCTGGGTTGGTTTGGATGAAAGGAATGACTGAATCCGTGAACATTTTACTTTGATAACCTTTACTCTAAGGTTATCCTGCTGTCTCAAGGCTTGAATGTAATGCGTTAACTTACCACATAAATGTTTGTATCAATAAAACAAGCTTTTACTTGGCAAAACATAACTTTTTGATTTATTCAAAATACTTTGTTTTGTTCCTTTTTACTTATGGTTAAGTATTCTCATTTTGTTACTTACTATACATAACTTTTGTTTACACATACTTAACTACATGACTACATTTTGGCTTTTAAACATTGAGAATGGTTTAGACAAGAACATTTGATGATTGGTTTGAACATGAACTATATGCTTTGGTGGTTTGTTTAAGTGACTTAAGTAACGATATGTGTGTAGTATGCTACAAGCATGGTGGATACGCCGCTGGTACTTCCTATATATAAGTGCTTGTATTATATTACATGACATACCGTTATTTAAATCATTCAATTTTGGATTTATACATTTTACACAAATAATATCTTTTTCACAAGACTTTGTTTTACAAAACGATTTATTTCATACAACTTACTTTTACTTGGTTATTCTTTTAACCATACAACATTCTTTTATACATACATATTAACTGATTGTTATCGCTTTTCAAACATTTTATAAGCAAACACTTAAACTGGATTCATGACAAAGTTTTCATTAAACATTTTCTTAAACCTAAATCATGAATCCTATTTTCACAAAACCTATGTATCTCACAGGCATTTTTATGCTGACGTACCTATTTTCACATGTGTTTCAGGAGCTAATGCATAGGACGATCGTGACACGCTAGGGTGGACTTGGGCCTTAGTGACATAAAACAGAGCTAGACTTAGTATTAATTATGTTATGTACTTTGTTTCTTTTTATTTTAAGAGAATGTAACTTGTGGGTTCTCGTTTGAAACAATGTATTCCACCCCTGGGTGATGAATAAAATATTATTTAAATTACCTTGGTTGTGGAACAATAATTCTGTTACAACACTCCCCGACATTTCCGCCACGATTTGATGTTTTACGTGGTCGGCGTGTGACATAGGGTGCATATCATATCAATAAAGTTCAAGTCATTATATCTTCATACACCTCAACATCCTTATCTCTGCTACCTCCATTTTGTGTGCTTGTGATTTCTTAATAGCCCAACAGTCTGTCCCATATAGCATTGCAGGTCTTACTGCAACCCGATAGAATTTCCCCTTTAATTTAGTTGGGAACCTCGAGTCGCACAATATCCCCGTGACTGCTTTACCAAATCAAAAATAATTTGTGAAAACATTATAACAAATAAATAAACATGCTCAGTAAAATCGTCCACACAGTAGAACTTAACTCATGTTCTGTAAAATCTTCCACGTGGTAAAACTATTGGTAGGGTTAGTTGTCGCTGTGTAACCACAAACCTTTTACTATCCAAGACGGTAGAGACACTATCGCAGCCGTTAAGACGTCTCAAAATTTCTTTTTAGAAATTAAATTTGAAAACTCTATCTAGACCTAAATTTCTTCACCGGTCATTTTGGACCCTCAAACCCACCAAACCAACAACCACCCACCAGTCTCTTTCTCTTAATATTAAACCTATACATACACAAACATGTATCTAAATCCTCCATATCTTCAACCCCCCTATATATAGCCACCCATTAGTTTCTCTTCACATCCCATTGCTCGTCTCATAAACCCATCACACATTTGACATTTTTCAACAAATTCTTACATTCCAAGGTAAACCCACATCCCAATTCTCTCTCCTCCCCTGTTCCATGATTCAAGTTCAAAACTTGATCAAAGATATGATTTTTATTGCATTTTGCATCAAATAGATTCAAATTGTCTAAAATTACACAAGATTCAGTCCAATGTACGCTTGATTTGTTACTTGTAGAGTTCAATTTGAGGATTTTAGGGGTTTTTTTAAACTTGATTTTGATTTTTGGATCTGGGTTTTTGGTGTAGATTTGGATCAGGGTCATTTAGTTTAATGATGTGAAATTGAATTACAGTTTAGGGTTTATCATGATCTGATTTGGTTATGTGTAAAAGTTTGGATCTTTAAGGAATCTTGCTAATTGGGTGAATCAGGAGAATGTTGATATGTTAGTGAAGCTAGTGGGGCCCTCTTTTAATGTACCTTCTGCTTTACAGCTTGTACATTTTGAATGCTCATGTTAAACATGTGTGTGTCTGTTGTATATGTGGTTTTCTGTTATTCTGTATCCTAATTCATAGGTTTATGTTACTGTTTGCGAATTTTCGTATGGTCGAGTTTAATATTGCGCAACCATTCGTTGATCTTTAGTTGTTTCGTGTTGAAGAAGTTGTCGGTATTTGTTGCGGTGGATCCAAGATTTTAGATCATGGTGTGCAGTAGTATTAGCATAAGTTATTTTTGATGGATAAAACTGCAGTACAAATTCTTTTTATTTGGTTCATAAACATGTCACTTTGTAAGTTCTGGTTACGGTAAGAGTCCGAATTCGACTTTTTTGTTAGGTCAAGTTAATAAACGATTCTAGGTATAACTTTCTGAAGTTAAGGTAATTGTTGATATTGGGACCATGGTTTAAAATAATGGCTGCGGTGTGCTCCTCGATAGGGATGGCAAAAAAGCCCAAGCCCGACAGGTATACCCGAAACCCGAAACATACGGGCCGGGTATACCCGAAGCCCAATGGGTATGGGCCGGGTACGGGCTTAAAAAAAGAAAAAAATCGGGTACGGGTACGGGTATGGGATTTAGTGATACCCGCCCGATACCCGGCCCATTTACCCGAATAATACCCGAATGTATCATGTTATATATTTCTATATATATAAACTTAGTACATGTACTTATTACCTTCCTTATAGTCATATGTGGATATGTATTTGGTAGGTGCTTAGCGAACAAATAACTTATTTTTGAACATGTATATTGGATGTGAAAGCTATCACCCTTTATTATGTAGTTGTTTATGCAATTTGGTGGTCATGATACAATTACTTAATTAAGTAATCGTTTTCGTTTAATTTGGTATATGTGGTCTGAATATGATATGTAAGTTATTAATCATATTTTCATTTGTTATAGTCATTAAAATAGTAAATTATATAAACATTAAAGTAAAAATTGAACATTTGTCCCAACGGGTATTTTTATGAAATTAACGGGTATACCCGATACCCACGGGTATGCCCGATACCCGACGGGTAATTACCCGACAAATACCCGACGGGTAATGGGCCGGGTATGGGCCAAAGAATTACAACCGGGTACGGGCCTGGGATTACAAATACCCGGCCCAAGCCCGGCCCATTGCCATTCCTACTCCTCGAGGCGAGGCGCCAAAAAACGAGTCTGGGGCTGCTCATAGGGCTGATGCGCGCCTCAGGGGGTTTTGATGTTTTTAATTTTTTTTTTTTGTCAATTTTAAACATTTCATGTCCTTTTTATGTGTGTTTTTGATGAATCTGACGATGAAATTAGTTAGTTTCATATTTTTTATAAGATATATAATTTTTATATTTATTTTTTAATTCCGCCTCGAGGCACGATTCCGTACTTTTAAACCTTGATTGGGACAGGTTAAGATACGAGAATAGAAACTCTTTTCATGGTAGATGTCATATGAAACTTCATATTATTCTTTTTTTTGGCCGTTTTCAGCTTACCGTTACCTATTTTCTATCTTGTCATCATTACCTAAGGTTTATGATTTTGTTTTGAGGCCACAAGACAGTAAGATACCCTTAATTTGTCAATATTGAAGTGTATTATAAATATAAACAAATGTTTGGATGTTGTCTTTCATATTACTTTATCAACAGTTTCGTACACGAAGAATTTAATTTTTTCGGGGGGATAATTTACAGGTTTTTTGAGCGAGCACCATGGCGACAGGGCAACTTTTTTCCCGTACGACACAAGCGTTGTTCTATAACTATAAGCAACTACCGATTCAGAGGATGCTTGATTTTGACTTCCTTTGCGGTAAGTAAAATTACCCTTGTACATAATTCAAAAAAAATATATATATATATATTAATATTATTTTTATGCATTATTTATATTTATTAGGGAGGGAAACACCTTCAGTTGCTGGGATCATTAACCCGGGTGCCGAGGGATTTCAGAAACTATTTTTTGGGCAAGAAGAGATTGCCATTCCCGTTCATTCTACGTATGTATTATATATAGTTCTCTATACATCTCTGTTCTTAAGATGAAAATCATTCCTAGAACATGTTTTAAGATGTGTATACTAGTTTTGACTTTTGATGGTCAACAACTAATTCATGCTGTTATGTGATCCGAATTTGGCCTTGTAGTATCGAAGCAGCTTGTGCAGCACATCCTACTGCCGATGTTTTTATAAATTTTGCATCATACAGAAGGTCAGTTATACAGAAAAGAATTAACGACATTGGTTCGTGTTATCACGGGTTCTTTATTTTGTCTTTATATAAGGGCAGTTTTGACATTTTGAAAAGAGAGAATACTTTTACAAAAACTATGTGTCTTGTTAGGCTATTAGAGTATTATTTTATTTTATTTTATTTTGCTATTTAATAAAAAATGTGGAACTTTTACAGTGCTGCTGCTTCGTCCAATCTTGCTCTTAAACAACCGACAATCCGAGTAGTGGCTATTATTGCTGAGGGTGTTCCTGAAGCGGACACCAAGGAATTGATCGCATATGCAAGAGCAAACAACAAGGTGCGAAACTTTGGATCCTATCTCATTTACACCATTAACATTAATTCTACATGTTGTGTATTAGTGTTGCCTCCACATCAAATATAGTTTTGACCCTTTAAAATTTTTATATGTGATTGTGGGTACGATCCGATCCCAGTTTCCCTTAGTGTCAAGTAAATGGGACCCACGGGTGGTAAAATGGGCATGTTAGGCATGTTGGGTGACAAGTATAAATATGTTTGGGTTAAAGTGGGTGAATTTAACACGCGGGTAAAAGTAGGCCGGACTGGTTTAGAGGACCCACCAACAATCTTTTGTCCTTTTTTTTTTGAATTTTGTTAGTAAATTTTTAAAGAGTTAATTACTGTTTTCGTCCCCGTGGTTTGTCAAAAATCACTATTTCAGTCCATTTGTTTAAAAATTGCGATTTCAGTCCCTGTGGTTTCACTTTCGTAACCATTTTTGTCCACCTCGTAACCATTTTAGTCCCTGTACAATAAATGGATTGAAATGGTTACGAAAGTGAAACCACAGGGACTGAAATAGTTACGAAAGTAAAACCACAGGGACTGAAATCGCAATTTTTAAACTAATCAACTGAAATAGTGATTTTTGACAAACCACAGGGACGAAAACAGTAATTAACTCATTTTTAAATATGGTTACAAAAGCGATATTGGTGCAAGTAATGTACCTATTCTTGTACCATTTTGAATCCATGTTAAGCAGCTTTTGGCACATTTAATTCATTCAATTAATTAGACTCATTACTGTTTGATCCGTTTTATCCATTTCATCATCATTTGTATCTATATCTATACTATATAATATAATAATAAAGTAAAATCTCTCATGCCACGTGTCGCTTCCATATCTCTTCTCACCATCTTTTCCCGCCCATCTTTCTTATTAAATATACCTTGCTCTTTTTTACTAATGATATATTCTTACAGAAATACTAATTGTAGTAATAAAACACATTTATTTTAATTTATATCTTATTTTAAGAAACTTTGAAATCTAATTATATAACTTTTGTTTCTATCAAATAGTAAATGAGAGTCAAATTACATTAAAAAGTAATTAATGTATTTTCAAACCCAATTATATATTAATTTTTATTATATATTTTTTTAAAAAAAAATTGTTAGTATGTGTAATACATTTTTTCACCTATAATGATGATTTTTTCACCTATAAGGTGTACGTACAGATTTAAGAATTTTATGTATTTGATATTTTGCGCCATTGTAGTACAAGGGATTCAACCTAGTTTTTATATACTTTATAGCTTGATCGGTTACTATTCAGTACAACCCGGACCCTATTTTCATATAGACGCGTTGCAATGGTCACATCTTGTCTGACCGATGAAGTTTAACTCACTTGGAACATGCACTATAACATTGTATCTTAGATTAGAACCGGTGAATACGCAGGTTGTCATTGGCCCTGCGACTGTCGGCGGTATCCAAGCCGGAGCTTTCAAAATCGGCGACACTGCCGGGACAATCGATAACATCATACAATGCAAACTTTACAGGCCTGGATCCGTTGGATTTGTCTCCAAATCTGTATGTACACTTTCATGAGCTTCCTTATTCTCCTTGAACCCAAATTACATTACTTGAAAATGTTCATGTTCATCTATTAAAAGCGATCATGCAAAACCGAAAACGACTCATTATCTTTGGTTACACTGCAGGGTGGCATGTCAAATGAGTTGTACAATACAATTGCCCGTGTGACGGATGGAATTTATGAAGGTAGCATTAATATGATTACTTAAAACTGAGTGGGTTGGGATAGAAAACTATCTTGTCCCCTAAAAAAAGTATCTATAAAAAAGCGTTAAATATAATTACTTAAAACTATGTTTTTGCAATGATAGTTTTCGTTTTTTTTTTTTTTTTTTTTTTTTAATATAACTGCTTCTGGTCATCGATATATGCAATATGCCTTCAGTTGCATTTTTCATGCGATTTATATATTGTGTGTATCGATATATTATATATATTTCGATGCTAAGTACGGATTTTGTAGGTATTGCTATTGGAGGAGACGTTTTTCCCGGTTCTACTCTTTCTGATCATGTTTTGCGGTTCAACAACATTCCTCAGGTACCTTGTGAGTCAACTGGGGACGTTGCGGATTACTATTATACCCTTTTTAATAGTAAACATTACATTTAAATAACGGGTATTTTGGTCTAATTTAGGTGAAAATGATTGTTGTGCTTGGTGAACTTGGCGGTCGAGATGAGTACTCCTTAGTTGAAGCCCTTAAAGCCGGAAAAATTAATAAGCCCGTATGCGCTTGGGTCAGTGGAACTTGTGCCCGCCTCTTCAAGTCCGAAGTCCAATTCGGGCACGCGGTAATTGATTAACTTGTTTTTCCTTAAATTTGTCTGGAAGGGTAAAACCGTAATTTCCTTAATATGATGTTCTATTAACATATTATTTTATTTATTATTTAGGGGGCCAAGAGTGGAGGTGAAATGGAGTCTGCACAAGCTAAAAACCAAGCACTTGGGGACGCTGGGGCCATTGTCCCGACATCATATGAAGCATTTGAAACTTCAATCAAGGAAACGTTCCAGAAGTTGGTATGTCTTCACACTTTTCAACCCATTTATACTTTTCGACCCATTTATACTAAACGGGTTATTTTCAAAAAAAAAAAAAAAACACTAAACGGGTCAATTCGGGTTAATACTATTTCTCTAACGGGTGAAATGGTTGCACTTGTCAGGCTGAGGAGGGCAAGATTAGCCCGATTAAGGAGTTCACGCCTCCACAAATCCCTGAGGATCTTAACAGCGCGATTAAGAGTGGGAAAGTGCGAGCACCAACTCATATTATTTCAACTATTTCTGATGACAGAGGTAAAACACCATTGATTTATAACAAAAGTCAACGCGTTAGGCGTTTATGAACGGTTAATGACTCTCTTAAACTCAAATTTTAGGGGAAGAGCCGTGCTATGCTGGTGTACCGATGTCTACCATTATTGAAAAAGGAATGGGTGTCGGTGATGTTATTTCACTTTTATGGTTTAAACGCAGTCTCCCTCGATACTGCACACAATTCATCGAGGTTTGTTATCAAAACTTATTAATAGGTTGTGTTTGAGTTGTTATATCTAACCCGTTTAATAAACAGGTTGTGTTCGAGTTTACCTTAGTTTAACCCGTATAATAAAACATGTCGACCCGTCAACCCATTTAATTAAACAAGTTTACCTGACAAACTGTTTATGACACGTTTACAGCTCATCAACCCGTTTATGACACGTTTACAGCTCATCAACCCGTTTATGACACGTTCACAGCCCATCAACCCTTTTGTCTTGTTTAGATAGATGCGTCAAACGGTCGCAGTGGCGAAGTATAGAAGGGGCGGGGAGGGGCGCCCGACCCCCCGAACTTTTCGCTCAGTACTCGGTAGTGTTATATATGTAGTTTTCGTATAGAAATTTTTTGGTATATACGTTTTTGACCCCCCGGTTCTATAGAAATTTTTTGGTATATACGTTTTCAACCCCCCCCCCCCCCCCGGCGTTATTCGGGTCAAGCTTCGCCACTGAACGGTCGTGTTCCGGCTACATGATTTTAAGTGTGTCGGGCTTAGGGTTGATGTCTGCGACATGAATAAATACATGCGTTGTGTTCAGGTTCACCGATTCAATCCACTAACCCGACACAATTGACACCCTAATTAATACACACACATATGTTTTTCAACGAAATTTCTATATCTCTGTAGTCTATATAAACATCACTACTTATTTACCAGATTTGCATCATGTTATGTGCTGATCACGGGCCATGTGTATCCGGTGCTCACAACACAATCGTGACCGCAAGGGCAGGAAAAGATCTCGTCTCGAGCCTTGTTTCTGGTACTTAACTTGCAGTCTTTTTCAATCTAATCATACGCTCGTTATACCACACCCGTGTCACTTTCTTTTTCTTTCTAAATAACAGGTTTGCTAACGATTGGTCCACGTTTCGGTGGTGCCATTGATGATGCTGCTCGGTACTTCAAAGACGCTTACGATAGGGTGAGTTGTTCATGTGACAATATCCCAATTCAATCGTTTATGATCTTGAATCTAAATGACTTTTTTGTGCGTTTGAGTCCTTCAGGTTTGCTTTTTATTGTCATTTCCATCCAAATCACTAACGTCGTTTATTTATTCTGTTAAGGTGACGGACATTTTTGTCCTTTTGGATGGAACAAGCAAATATGACCAAACCCCAGGGACGATTTTGGCATTTTACTCTTTTTTTGCCAAAATCGTCCTTAAGGTTTGGTCATATTTGCTTGTTCCATCCAAAAGGACAAAAATGCCCGTCACCTTAACAGAAAAAATAAACTATGTTAGTGATTTAGGGGCTGTTTGGCAACATCTGAATGGTTAAGTGCTGAACCAGTAAGAGGTCTGAACCATTAAGTGCTTAATTAGTAAGAGGTCTGAACCATTAAGAGCATGTATAATGTTTAACCGTTCAGAGGCAAATGTCTGACCAATTCAGATTAGAGGTCTTAACCATTCAGACTCTGTATAAATCTTAACCATTCAGAGGCAAATGTCTGAACCATTCAGACATCTGCTCGTGAAACAAACAGTCTGAACCATTAAGTGTTGAACCAGTAAGAGGTCTGAACCATTAAAAGCCTCATTAAGAGGTAAACAAAAGCCCCTTAGATGGAAATTACAATAAAAAGCAAACCTGAAGGATTCAAATGCACAAAAAGGTCATTTTGGATGGAACAAGCAAACATGACCAAACCTCAGGGACGATTTTGGCATTTACTCTTTTTTGTTTAATTCGCAGAAACTTTCACCATATGAGTTCGTTGAAAGTATGAAAAAGAAGGGTATTCGTGTGCCCGGAATAGGTCACAGGTACGTGTAAGTAGTTAAGTACCAAATATCCTTATTGTTTTGGGTATTTGGATTTGGGTTTCTTTGATCGCGCGATATAACTAATCTTTAAATTTGTTTTTTGTGAACAAGGATAAAAAGAGGGGATAACAAAGATAAGAGAGTGGAACTATTACAACTATTTGCGCGCACCAATTTCCCATCAACAAAATACATGGAATACGCGGTTGAAGTAGAAACTTACACTCTCTCAAAGGCAAACAACTTAGTGATGAATGTTGATGGTGCCATTGGTTCCCTTTTCTTGGATCTTCTTGCCGGTAGCGGGATGTTCACCAAACAAGAAATTGATGAGATTATTTCCATCGGTTACCTTAACGGGCTCTTTGTTTTGGCCCGTTCCATCGGTCTAATCGGGTAAGTCCGGTTAATGTTTTCATTTCAAATTCGAATATGCTCATCATACTTTGTAGATTAAATAAAAGGGTTCAAGTGAGGACAACTAGGGCTGTAAAGGAGCCAAGCCGAGCCCGAGCTTGTTCGAGCCCAGTCTATTCTTGGCTCGTGTAGTATGTTTTAATATCTAATTATATGTATATATGTATATATATGTGTGTCTATGTGTGTAATTAAGTTTATTTATATATATATGTATGTATGTGTAATTAAGTTTATGTATATGTATGTATGTATGTATGTGTATATATGTGTGTGTATGTTGTTATGGCTGGTGTATATTTATAGTTTTTTTAATATATAACAAAAGTGTCTGGTTCTTGTAAGAAATACGATTAACCTAAAAAGCGTAGGAAACAATGAGGAGGCGATACATGTATGAGTGAGGTTTTAATGGACAAGGGTATTATTTCCATTTACTAGTTCCATCAATTTTTTAAACTCAATAATTTTATATAATTCACTATACTTTTAAATTTAAACCATAAAATCAGTATTTTATTCTCTTTAATATGTGAATAATATTCATATATATTTTTTTTAGATTGAGTTTTTTTTTTTTTTTTTTTTTTTTTTTTTTTTTTTTTTTTCCAAGTGTAACACATTGTTTGAGTAACTGTGTTGTTATATACCATTTACACAGTGCTATTATGTTACCAGGTCTTACGACAACTAGTGTCCTTTTATCCAATTTTACATGGTGCTGTTATGACATGTGTTCGTAAATGCATCCGAGCACATAACAACACCATAACAGGACAATTATACTTGTAGTGTGTTGCGCTTCTTTAAAAAAAATGAATCATTTTTTTATAGAAAAAATATATCAATATTATACATATATTAAAGAGAAAATATGTTCAATCTTATGGTATAATTTGTTTAAAAATATAGTGAACAATAGAAAAGTTATTTGAGTTTAAAAAGGTTGGTGGAACTAGTATTTAATATAAAGTCAATACAACTAAATATATATTATCTAGTTAATTTTTATCATATTTTTATATTTGATAATATTTGCTATATAAAATGGAAATTATTATATCATATAAATAATAGGCCGTTGAGGCTTGCGAACCTTGTCAGGCTCATTGTGAGTAGCTCATGAGCGACTCGGTTTGTTTACACTCCTAGGACAACCCATGAATCATCATGTTGACGGTTTTGAAATTTGCAGGCATACGTTCGACCAGAAGAGACTGAAGCAACCGCTATACCGTCACCCATGGGAAGATGTTCTTTACACCAAGTAAAGCAAGCAATCCACCATTGTTGGCATCTGCAGATGACTGTTTGTGTTTTGTCTGTTTGTAACATTTAGCTTATTAAGGTGTTTCTATATTCATATATTGTTTGTCTCCTGAAACCAAGCTTATTATGTAGTTCTTTTTGTTTTATGTTGAATAAAGACTTCGTTTTAGTAGAAATGTCTAGTTTGAGATGATGGTATGTGAAAGATATAAGCTTGAATTATATTTCGATATTTGTTGAGCTAAAATCTTCGATATCTGCGCTTTGAATTCTACCATTAAAACGTGTCTCGATCCTTGCCCTTGATTAAAAAAAAAACACAATGTTGCTGTAGATGGCGAAGAGTGTTCATATGACTAGGAACGATATAGAATCAAATGTCCGTGGTAAAGATGGTGGGAATTCTGGACGGGGTTACCACTGTAACTAGGGATGAGCAAATGATGCCAATTCTTGAAACCGGTACCGGTACCGAATTGTTAAAAGTACAATTTAATATTCATTATTTTTATTTTATTTTTCAAATATTATTGTTGGTTTTTAATTATTTGTTTTATTTTGTATTTTGTGTGATATTTGTGCTCGTGGAGCAAATTTAATGGTCTAGGCTTCAAGACTGGGTTGAGGAAGAGTAATAGGCTTTAAGTGGCATCTGGGTTTAAAAGCTGAAGGCCGAGTGAAAGGCTTGAGGGTTAAAGGCAGCTAAATATTTAGTCAAAGTCAAGGCGTCTGGAACATTTATTCAAATATTTTCTTTTCACACACATACACTTCTCTCTCATATGAGGTGATTAGGGTTTCTAGATATTTGACATGTTCATCTTGAATCTAAGCAATTATCTAAGTCTTGTAATCCAATTTAGATTCTTGTTCATTTAGAGATTATTGTGTTGATAATCTCTTGTTGGTGTTTAGAATGATAGATGTTGTATTCACGATGTGATTATCTTTAGATTTGGGTTATACAATCTGATTTGGGTATTTGTTCATGTTTTATGTGATAGATCTATGTTGATACCATAATTTTGACATGGCATCAGAGTTTGATTAAGCTCTTGGGATTAGATATGGTTTGAGGGTTTTGTGTTCTTCGATTTCGCTGTGATCGTCTGTTCTTGAAAATCTAGGTAGTAAGTTGGATCTATTGATTTTGGGAACGATTGGACGATATAGTATGAGTATTAGTTCTGGATTGGTACTAGAGAAACCCTGACTTAGGGTATGTACATGGGAGTTGCTTTAGTTGTTATCGAGTTGTTCACTATTGGATTCTTATCCTTGTTTTTGTTAACGTAAGTGAAGGTTACATATCTTGGAAGCTATATGAGTTACCCTAATAAGGGTGCTCCCTCACTGAGATCTTTCCTCTCTTATCTTGTTGTATTTTGTTAATTTGTTTCCGTTGTAGGTATATATGCCCCGGGGTATCGTTGTTGTTTCAAGGATATATTTCCAGTTGGTTGTGCATTTCATTTGTTTCTTGTTGCTTGGTGAATCTAGATTTAGGTAGTTCCTACGTTAAGTCTTACATTGACACCTTTGAGTGACGAACCAACCTTCTGGCCCCTAACGTGGCTTCACCGTGTGTGTTTGAGTCTTTGGATTTGTTGTTTGTTCATGTTGTTTGAGATTGGTGTGTAAAGTGTTACCATGTCTTGTGATGGTCCGAGTGAGACTTTGGTAAGCAAGTTAGAGGCTAGTGATCCATTGTGTCTTCATGCGTTTGATTCCAGTAGTATAACATCGTGTCACACCCGCCAAGGCAGAAACACGAGGGTGTAAGCAAAAAGGTTCCTAGAGCATATGATTAAGCAAACACTTACATGACATTGATATTGAAAGTTTTACAAATCGTTTTACATTACCAAACACTAGGATTTAGTTACAAGCCTACACTAATAGGCTAAGGGGGACTCTTCCAAGAGCTTGGTATCCTAATACGCATGCAAACTCAAAATGTAGACTGATTAACACTTGAAAAACATGCTTAAAACATCATGTAAGATTAAATATTTATTTATTTATATTTAATCTAGTAGCCATCATTATCATTTATATAATACGGATCAAAATATATTAAAACCTATAATAAATTAGTTGGTAATTGTTGATGGGCCAGATTACCCTAATTAACTAATTGGGTTTCCCCTTGGGTGTATATAAGGAGATTACTAGAGAGGGATTAGGGTTAGACATTCATAACATCAATACTAAAATCGCCCCTCCTCTCTCTCTTCATTCCTATGAGTTCTTCAACCCTAAAGAACTCGGTACTACCATCAAGAAGAAACATCCTAAAGGGAAACCAGACCAATCTGACGAACATGACGTCTACTTCCCTCTCTGGTGTGGTGACTGGCTAATCAGGTACACACCTCTTATTTTATTGTTCATGATTGAATTTACGTCATTAGGGTTTATGTTTTACCCATGTTTTTATGATATAATCAACATGTGATATCAGAGCAATGTTGATTATATAATTCAATCATGTGATCACGAAATTTGTTTTAATTGGGATATATGAAATTCTGTTTTAATTTTCTAAAATCCAATTTGCGATTAGGATTATGGGCCCACATCAATTTTCACATGGATAAATTAATTACCATTGGAATTCATGAAGCCATTAATTAGCTTATATTGAAAATCCATTGATTTTGCAAAACATCAATTTTCACATAAATTCGTAAATCCCAGTAAAAGTTTGTGATCATAGATGATAATTGTTATTCTTATTTTTTTAATATTTAAAACATGGATAAATTAAAGGAAAAGAATGTAAATATTCACTTTCCATGTTATCTTATAATTGTTTCTATTATTATCATTCATATGCCAAATTACCTTCTTTAGGGATAAGTTAGATTTTGATTATATTTCCTAAAATTGTGTAACTTTATCTCCAAGTTTCGAATAATATATTATTTTTAATCGAATACTTAACTTGGATAGATAGAGATATTTTGAAATCATAATCAAAATCCCTTAAAATTAGCTGATTCAAACTTATCACACTAATCAGCTGTAACAGGAGTTTCGAGATAAATTTTAACGAGCCGAGACCAAGATCTCGACTCGAGACCACAAGGTCACGACTCGAAATCATAAGTGTTCTCAAATCTTTATAACTCGAGACAACGATTTCGACTCGAGACCATAAGGTTTCGACTTGAGACCACTAAGGTTTCGACTAAGGACTTCAATCTTCACAACTCGAGACCATGGTTGCGACTCGAGACCTCATCAAGGAGTCGAGATCTCATAAAACACAGCAGTCGAAACCATGATTACGACTCGAGACATTGAGGTTGCGACTCGACCTTAATGAATCGAGACCTTATAATGTTGCAAGATGAGTCGAGACTTGACTCGAAATCTCACTCGTAACTGAGTCGAGATCTCACTCGAAACCTCATAATTTTAGGCTGTTTAATGTGAACCAAGATTTTGCTATTAAATAATTGGTTTTGTAATTAGATAATTAATCAGAATCAAATAAAGTTTCACAAAAACAAAATGGCTTAACTTGGGTGAGCTTCTGATGTATCACTTCTGGCCAAAGCTGATTTGAGACATCTATTTATTGCTCAAGTATTATAAAAGCCATGTTGAGTATGCATTACAAACGTGAATGTCTTAATTTCTGGCCAAAGCTGATTTAATTCATTCATGTATAGCATTCTTAATAAGTGCATAACTAAAGTGATTGTCTCATTTCTGGCCAAAGCTGATTTGTCATGATTACTTTGCACACATGCTTAAATGATTACACTTCTGGCCAAAGCTGATTTGTCTTCGTTTAAGTAGAACTTTAAATAAGTCTATTATTTTGATGTTAGTAATAGACATATCATAACCTCTTCATATAATGATCCTTATATTAATGATCCTTCATTATTTTTTATGATCATTTAGTCTGCCTTATTTTTTAGTACCCATAATTTTACTCACTGTAATTTTCTTCTATAAATCAATATCTCACCCACTCTAATTTCTAAACCTAAAATGTTTTGCTTTATTTAAAGTTTCATTAAGAATTAGCTCTTAAATTAAATCCTTGATTATCTCTTAAGACACGATAATCCTATTGCTCTCTTCTGATAAAGCACTACAGAAGAAAAGTAGAGCATGATGAATATGATAAATTAAACATGATGTCTCTTATGATAATCAAGAACTCTCTAACATAAATGCTATCACTAAAGTTATTTCAGATTAAGTCTTTCCTAAGACTAATATATTATCTGTGGAATAATTGCAAGAACTCCAAAGTTGCATGCCTTCATTTAAAATTATAAACTATAAAGCTAAGTGGTATATGTGAATACATAATAATGTACAATACCATGACCCATAAAGTTAAGGGCTTACGTATGGAAATAAGTACAATTTTTCAGTACATGACATACTAAGATTTTCACTTGTGCAATTTGATTAATCAACTATGACACTTAAAAGTACCAAAGTATAATGAGTGTGTTGATAAGCAACATCTGTACAAAGAAATAAATGTCTGAAGCTGGAAAATAAGTTGTTACTCACCTTACAATCACTTAAAACTTTAGAAGAGGATTGTTCTAAGGTCCATAGACAAATTACAAGTAAAAATTCCAACTTTAAGGTTTTTCAAGGGAAAATCTCACTGCATAATTGTTCCATTAGACTAGGCATAAGCAACGAGACTATCCATTATTCAGAAGAAGGGTTGGATAAGTTAATTAGGTAGTCACTTACTAATGATATTTAAGTCTGCTAATTTTAATATTCCAATTAACACATGATTAGTTGACTCTAGTTCCATACGTTTCCTTACCAGAATTCGACAAATAACTAACTTGAGAGTTAGTGACAAAATTAAATGTTAACGCTATAAGAACCATAATAAGCAGTCTTCTAACAAAGCTATTCGATACCTTACAAATTCTGAATATTAATCAGAATATAGTATCATAATTAAGCAATGTTATGAAGCTTGTTAGGTTTGCATAGTCAACATAAAGTCACACTTACCTTAAACTCTCATTTTATTTGTTCTAAATACCTGGATAGAAACATTACTAAGATGAAACTAGATGATACCTTACATTTTCACAACTTTTGTTATCATGCAAACGAGAATTTGACAAAAGGAAAATGAGACCTATAAATTTTATCCATTACAACCGAAATTCATGAGAAATCGTGGCATTGTTAATGAGGATGATTATTCAACTAATCTCATTCTAAGTGATTTTAAATCATGACGTTAAAGCCCTAAATATTACTTGGCTTAAGGAATAAGTATGGGTCCATCATAAGTCATTGACATTCGTGGAACTTATTCCAAATGGAATATTCAGACATAATTCATTTATCATTTAAAAGACTATCAACTTGTATCTAAATTTTGTCGCGTATGGCTCACGGTCTTAGAAGAAATCCATTCATATATGTACTTAATAAGATTTCTATTAGATATGTCCCTGAGTTTTCTCATGATATCTGGACGTTAAAGAAATCAAATAAAGTCTAACATATATATGATAGATTCCCACGTCACGTACCTAATTGAAACTTCTCTTGTAGCATTCTAGAGATATTAAAGATCAGTGGGAGCATTAAGTGTCTTAATAATAACTTGCAATAGTTGCAAGAGGTGGGGGGAGTGAAAATTTTACATTACCTTAATTTACACCTCTTGTACAAGACACTGCTCCATCTCGACGTTGTTCTATCAAAACTTATCTCATTAAAATCTAATGCTACTCTTACAAAAGTTTCATTGTTGCTTAATTGTGGGCACACTTAGATTTATGACATAAACTAACATAATCCTCAACAAGAGAAATCACAACGACTAACGTCATTAACTTGTTTCTCTATTAGAATTTGTTGGTCGTTAAATATTGACCCTAAGCATGCAGAGTTCCTAAAGATTTCTAAGGTCAGTGGGAGCAGTCAAAGTCCTTATCATGATTTGTAAGGAATACAAGAGGCGGGGGGAAGAGTGTCATTAAATTTCACCCCGAATTTAACTCCAATTACACCTCTTGTACACCATATTGCACCAACTCTTATAAACTTAGAATCCTGAAAAGGATAGCAACCTAACCAAGAGCTAATCCATAAACTGAAACTTTTAAGACCCAATAATCAACTAGGAGGGCATCTAGATTTAAAAGCCTACTAACTTTGATGATTACATAACCTCCCTAATGAAGTTGAAATGGATTTTGGAAATGTTTAATGATCCTATCTCTCCAAATTAAGCAATTAGTGTCAATCAATCCTCTAAATGGAATAAAACAGTTTTCTAGTAAAACCGATTTTATGTGTTCGTATAACGTTTGGGATTTGATTGAATTACCTAAGAGTGTCCATAACTAAGCCAAATCCTGATATAAACGTTAAGACACAAAGAATCATGATTGATTGTCAAAGGGTCTCAGGAAGAAATGAATTACAAAGAGTCTTTCTTACCTATTTTACAGAAGATTTCTTTAAGGATCATCATTGTTCTAGTAGCTTATAATAGTTTTGAGCTGCATTAGATGAGCATTAAAAACAATTTTCCCTAACAAATGGCTGACATATTTACATGTTCATAAAACAACCTGAAAGTTCCAAACTGAATGTTAAAGAACACTTTGTTTGTAAGCCAATAAAATCCATGTACGAGTTAATGCAAACATCAAAATGTGATGAAATCTTAACGTAATAATTTTCATCAACAACCAAGTGGATTAATGTACCTACCTCAAAATGAGTGGGAGCAACTAAGATAAACTTGTCTATATTGATGATATTCTTTTGACAAGTATATGTTACATAAGTCAAATCATTGTTAACACAAACTTTGATATAATAGATCTCAGAGATATCTCTTAAGTGATAGATATCATAACATACCGAGATAGACCGAATGGGACATTAGTTTCGTTCCATAAGTTTAACGTTAAATGGGTCCTTACATATGTGACAAACAATACTGCTCTCCTTTAGAGGATAATAGGATAAATGAGATTATTTCCTTACGCTTCATTAGTTGGAAGCCTTATGTAAGTTCAAGTCTATACTCGTTTAGATATTACTCACATTGCAATACACTAGATATGTCTATATTAACGTGAAGCATTTAATAGAGTATTACAATATCTTTAGAAGAAACGAGAGGCTATGATTTGAAGAAGAAGTGAGAATTAAAACCGGTTGATTACTTTAACTTTGTAATATTCAAAGATGAAAAAATGTTATTTCGGGTATATCCTTATGTCAGCAGACAAACCTATCTCATGGAGAGTCATAATAAACTGATAATAACAACCTAAGTTAGGGTGGGAGTTGGCTAGAAAGTCCATTTTTCCTACAAAGTGTAAAAAGTCATAAAACACGACAATTTCAGCCATAAACCACACTCAAACCCCACAAATAACAAAGTGGAGATTACTAAAACATCATATTTGTTGGTTTTGTGTTGTGTTTTGGATGATAAGGCTTTGATTATTGAATGACTAATATTAGTGTGTTTTATGTTGATTATCATGTTGTGTTTTATATTAATAGTTCTATGATGGTGTGTTTGAAGTTTTTATGGGCTGTTAAGGTTTGGATATTGTGTTTTAGTTATCTTCACTCTGTTATTTGTGGGTTTTGAGTGTGTTTTATGGCTGAAATTGTGGTGTTTTATGACTTTGTACACTTTGTAGGAAAAATGGACTTTGTAGCCGAACCCCACCCAAGTTAAGTTATAACGGCATAATATAGTCATTAAGTGTTGTTGGAAATTTATCAGTGGACTCATAAGTTTATTAACTTATTATAATTAATATATTGAAGACTTATTGTGATAAAGTCAGCTACCATGTCTCCTTGAACAGTAACAGTTCGAGAGGTGCTGCATTAAATTTCGATACACAATTAATTATTCGTTTATGAACGAATTGAGAAAACTAAATATTTGTATCAAATACATTCGTGATATGCTTAAGGATCCTATAACTGAAGGTCTATTACCCATAAGTCTTATTAAGAGAGCTCATAAAAGAGACGGGTTTTAATTGATGACCATGTACAACTGCATATCGTACTGTGAATGACTAATTATTAATTAATTTTCCTCATCAGTTTGATTTTGTATGTCTCTTACATATGTTCTGCCGGTGTAATGATGATATGCGTGTAGTGTAATATATTTTTGGTATATATTTTAAGCCCTTTTTACACTTTTTAGCCAAGTTTTAAATTTATAAAACACGATATTTACTAACACTAAACACACATATGGGCAAGTGCACCCATGTGGACGTAGTATAGTGTTGGTAAGATACCGAGGTCGTCCAAGGACACAAGAGCTTTTAGTACCGGTTTATCCTCAACGTCTAATCAAATCAAAATGTTAGAAAATATTTTTAAACTAAGAAAATAAAACTAACTAAATGCTGAAAAATAAAATAATAAAAAAACAGATAGACAAGATGAATCACTTGGATCCGACTCGTGTATTAGTATAACCTTTGATTGTTTTGCTTGGGAGGATGCTGTCGAGGGGTCGGGCAATCCACTTTTGTTCCTTTTCTTGTATTTATGTTAGATTTAGCTGCCTTTTTCCTTCTTTTGTTAATTTGAGCTCATTTAATCCTAAAAATACAAAAGAAAGACAAAAACACACTTTTTCCAACATTAGTACTTAAAAAGGGTTAGTTTTATGCCTCATTTGACGTAATTTATATGTTGCATTTTACACACATCAAATATCCCCACACTTGAACTTTTGCTTGTCCTCAAGCAAAACTCTTTAATATATAGCTTACACTCCCAAATGGAATGGGTAGAAGAGAAGGTTTTGGCTTATCATAGAGTGTCGGGAATCCAAGATCTTTATTGGGTTTTATTTTTATTTATTTACAATCCTATTCGTCATGATTTATTAAAAACTTTTCATAAGGTAAATTATTTATTAAGGCATAACATACCTTTCTAAAATTCCATTTATATACAAGTTCACATTGTCACACCCCCAAAATCCACACGCGGAGTACTACCGCTTGGGAGCGTGACTGACCAGGATCAAGCCACCAATCATATAGAACAATGTAAATAGTAAACGTAAATGTAATTTAACCAAACCAATCCATATGAAAGGTGTTCAAAACATAAGTATAAATTCAACGTTTAGCGGAAGCATATGAGTAAAAGCCCAACATAGATAAAGTACGTATTATCATAATGTTTAATCAAAGCAATCACGATCCTTGTCCACAACGACCGCGCCTCCCAGTGCAAGCTCCAAGTATACCTAACGACCTGCAAGGCATGTAACAGAGAGTCAACAACTAGTTGAGCGAGTTCACAATAAGTAAGTTCGTAATAGTAAGTTTGTTCGTAACGTGTGGCTCTACTAGGCCGATAGTATGTTCTACTGGTGGGGGCTTCCCATGTTTGCATATACACTAGACTATTCGTAACCATAAGTGTTCTTCTTAACCCGAGAACAGTAGTACGTACAAGCTTTACGTAGGTTTTACGTAAGTGTCCTTCTTTACCCGAGGACAGTGGTACGCGTGGGGTTTACGTAGGTTTTACGTAAGTGTCCTTCCTGACTCCGGAAGACAGTAGCATGTGTGAGTTTACGTAGGTTTTACGTAAGTGTCCTTCCTGACTCCGGAAGACAGTGGTATGTACTTGTTTACGTAGGTTTTACGTAAGTGTCCTGCTTAACCTGAGGACCATGGTAGATAGTCTAGTAACCGTGTAAGTACGAGTAATCGTTCAATTCCATCATTCAACCCATTCCCAATCCCCGGGAATTCCATGCCTTGGTAAAGAGTGTGAACTCACCTTGGTTTGCTCGGTATGCTAAACTATGTGCTCATAGGAAATTAGTCAAGTCCTATAGTTATGCATGTATACACAATCAGTTAAGCTCGCATGGATTCGCATGCAATATATGTCACGAAGTGTGTCTAAGCAATCATCGTCATGTAACTCATAACAGTTATTTCACGTTCATCCAATCATGCATCATATGATAGAGTTCTTGGTCAATTCTAACATAGTTATTCAATAAACACACTTTAAGGGTTATCAGACTAAACAAGATCCACATACTTAACAAGTTTAGTATAACCCAGTTACATACTTTACATATCTGACGTATACAACACAGTTAACACTTAACAGGGTTAATCACTTAACAGACAACAAAAACTCAGATCATATATTCATGCATAAGACTCGGACCAAGTAAGCTTCACAAGAGTCGGACCTTGTATCCTTATAACCAAACCCGGACAAGAGATCATCCCCCAAAAATTCGGACTAGGCAAACATTAGAAAAGTCGGACCTTTATAATATATCACAAAGTCGGACCATGGGTTTTCCTTATGAAACTCGGTCCCTTTATATTCATTCTAAAAATTCGGACTACACTACACATCAAAAGTCGGACCAATTCATTCCACTTCTAAAATTCAGACAACATCATCAAGTATAGAAATTCGGACACATCACCCATTGAAACTCGGACCATATACTTCACATGTAAATTTTCGGACCTCATAATAATAACAACAAACTCGGACCAATGCCTTTTATAAACAAATTCGGACAAGGTATCTTTACAAAGTTCGGACAAAGTAACATAACAAAGGTCGGACAAGGTATCACTACAAAATTCGGACAACCCATTACACTTAAGAAATTCGGACCCCATGGCCTCATGAAGTTCGGACTTCACAATACACACAAAAGTCGGACCTTTAATTCAGCATACAAAGTTCGGACTTCATGCAATACTTATAAAATTCTGACTAGGCATGGAGTCTTAAAATTCGGACCATCAAACATGCATAAAATTCGGACATATGAAACATATCATTCAAAAGTCGGACTAGGGTAAAATCAGAGTTCTCAACATGCGTGAATTTCAAAAATCATTTCACATAATCAATGGAACAGTTACGTTAGACTACGATCAAAACCCTAATCTTCATACTTTGGCAATGCTGTAATCCAATTAACAATCAACAGTTCTAACATATCATGCATCTTAACATCAGGCAAATGATTACACAACTAATCATAACCATTCCATAATAATCAGCATCAATCAATAAACACAGAACTATTATATGTAGAACTAGGGTTTTGCATGAATCACATAATCAAAGATTAACATCAAACAATCAGTAAACGTTTACCTCAGATTTATTCTAGATGAATTGGAAGATCAAGATTGATGCAAGAGGACTTGTGTAGCCAAGATTGATAGCCAAGAATGATGAGAGGAATGATTGTAGAGAGGATGAATTGAAATGCCGTATGATGAAAATTAGTGAGAATGATTAGGGTTAAGGGTTTTTGTTTTGTTTTCACTACTACCACTAAACACCCCTAAGTATCATCCTTTACACAAAATACCCACTCCACATATAATTTACAGTTTCATCACCAAGTTCATGTATTTGTCAATCATTCATAAACTTAACACATAACCTTGCAACAATCACAATGCACTTTATCAAGTCACAACGTATAAAATTACAACGCAAGCAAATTGTGTAAGTAAGCAACTAAACAAACAGTGAACGTGCAATAAATGCGAAAGTGGAATCTCGGAAACTCGAGTTGTCACATTATCCCCAACTTGAAAGAAATTTCGTCCCGAAATTTAGCATGCGGTTACTGAGGAAGCTAGTTAAGTTGTATCATTTACTGGTTTTCCTGGGGTGTCACACACATACCTCATGGGAGAAATCACTCACACTCGGCCGAAGGTGTATTTTTAGTGAATCACTCGAGAGCGGCGTGGAACTTATTCCTACCATAAGCTTGCCAAGCAATCAATCCTCCTCATTTTTAACTTTATACCTTTGTAAATATCAAGAGGACTTTTCGGGTGAAGGGTTAGGCTTGGGCTAAAGGTGGGTATTTGGGTTAGTGGTTAGTAGAAAAAGGTGAAAGTCGTAAAAAGCGTCGGTTTTCGTAAAACATTTTGTTTTTGTGATTTTTTTATTTTTAATGAAGTATTTCTTCAAACAAGCTTTTGTTTGAGAAGCTTTGTTTGTTTATTTCTAACTTCATTGTAAATATTTTTTTTTAGTCACATGAAAACCGAGCTTGTTACTAAAATAAAGGGTAAAAATAAAAAGGGTTTTTTGGTGGGTAAAAAGGGTTTTGGGTTAAGAAATGAAAAGGTTTAGGCTCAAAGGGGCTAACTAGGGGGAGTTTTTTGGGTAGGTGAAAAGAAAAATAAAAATAATGGTTTTGAAAGAAAAAGGGTTAGTCCTAATGCCTCCATCATTTACTTACTTGGGTTTAAGTTGGTAAGATCCGGGAATGAATTGTCGTGGCAAGTTCTAGAGTCGTAAGAACCAAGCGGCTATTCACACAAGAAACGAAAAATGAGCATTTAGCGTAAAGATGTATATTTGTATGCTCAATAAAGGCTCAAAACTCACTTTTGTGAGAATGGGTTTTTATGTGATCAAGTATATATAATCGAATTTTAACTAGGCTTGTCATGTCGTTTCATAATTTTCTTATGTTGGTTCTTTTTATCACGATGCTATCGGTTGTAAACTTGTAAAAATATAACCTTGTTAGTCTTAGAATTCCCAACTTAAACTTTAGACAAGTAAATTTTTTTTTTTTTTGAAAAAATTTGGGGTGATTAGCGGTTCCAATAGAGTTTTGTGTAAGGCTTGTTATTAGGACTTGCAAAATTCAAGGTTTTAGCATCCCCCCACAGTTAAATTACACATTGTCCTCAATGTGTCCCAAAAATAAGTTTTTTCGGTTGATTAAAATGTGTAAAAGTGGGTTAAAAACAAGATTTTATGGTACTGGGTAGCTGAACACGGAGTGGTGTTGGCTGAGCACGGCCCCATGTCCAGACTGCCAGTACCAAAAGTAAACAGAAGGCTGGGCACGGGGGCGTGTTCAATGAGCACGGCCCCGTGTCCAGGTACCTGAACTGGGCATTTCTGCAGATTTTTGGGCACGGGGGCGTGTTGGGTTGAGCACGACCCCATGTTGAACTTGCTGTAATGAAGAAAAAATCGTCGGAAGGCTCTGTTTTTATGTATGGGGTGTTGGTTCAAGCTTCCCTTAGCATCCTTCACCATCCCGAGTGTGTTTTATTCCTGAAAATTAAAAACTAAACTAGAAAACATAAAGGTTAATCTAAACTAGACTACGGATAGTTCCGCGGAATGCCCATAGTTGTCAAAGGCGCAAGGCGTACTCAAGGCGCAAAGGATGAGCCTAGGGCCTCAACGCAAGGCGCTTAAAAAGCCAGGGCTTTTTTAGGCGAGTCATTTAGTATAAAAATACAGTTTTTTAAGGATTTTAAACATGTTTTAGGCTTCTTTGGGGCTAATTTAAGTTGTTTTAGTTATTTTCCAGGTTTGTTTAGGATTATTATAATGTTTAAACATGTTCAAATGATTTTTGATCGGAATTTCATTGGAATTTGGCCTGAAAACGCGCCTGAGGGTCTGAAAGTGGGGCTTTTGAAGCGAAGCGAGAACGCTGGGATGGGCCTGAAAAGTGGGCCTAGGCGTGCGCGTGAGTGAGCCTTGACAACAGAGGGAATGCCTCCGTGGTGCGCCACGTTTATAAGGGTCCTTGGCTAGACCCTCCTTATCGGGTGGTTCTGGCTCATCTTCAATTAGGGGGTCGTCATTGCCGATTGGATATTTCATTGATCGCTCAAGATCGACACTTTTTTTAAATGCCCCTAATTGAATAGATAGATTATTATACTTCCGGTTTTTCAAAGCTTCGTGTGTTTTTACAAAAGGTCGTCCCAACACTAGAGGAGCGTCATCAAGAATGACAAAGTCTGTTGGGATTACCATTTGATTTGTTTGGACCAAGACATCCTCAACTACACCGATTGATTTTATTACTTTCCGATTGGATAGAAAAATGGGTATTTGAAGTGGAGAAAAATCACTAATACTTAGCTTTTCGAAAATGTAGTTAGGCATTATGTTAACACAAAGATCTTTATCGATTGTGATATTACTAATAAAGGAATTTTGAAAGAAACATGGAACCGGTGTAATGTTAATTTCAAATGGGTCTTCTTTTATTAGTGACGTTTGATCGTTAGCTAACTTAACACTTACCATTTCTTCGACTTTTGTGTTAGTGTTCAACTCTTTTAAAAACTTAGCATGAATTGATACTAAACAATGATTTTCGAAAGAAGGCGACAAGAGATTAATTTCTTCAAAATTAGACTCTTTTTGAATTTTAACGTTATCAGCCTTACCTTTTTCGTTGTCTAACTCATGTGTTGGTTTTTCACTTTCTTGTTCTTCCATTTTTACATTTTCAACTATCTCTACATTATTATTACAATTTAATTCTTCTCTTGCGCGGGACTCCTCTTCCCTTGCGCGAGATTCTTTTATGCAACGTTCGATAGTTTTAATGTGTTCTAATATCCTATCGGTCACTTCGGTGATAGAGAAAGAATTGGGATCCTCAAAGCTCGAATCCGGTTGTTCGATCCTTGGCTCCTCATAGTACCCATATGAAGTAGATGGTTCACACCATTGTTCTTCATTGTAAGTATATGATGGATAAGGGTCGTAATTTTGTTCTTCATAGTACTCATATGAGGTGGGTTGTTCACGCCATGGTTCCTCATAATAAGCGTATGAAGGTGGAGGCTCATATCTTGACTCTTCAAGTATGAGTATGAAAGCTCATATCTTGGTTCAACAAAATACGAGTATGAGGGAGAAGGTTCATACCTTTGGTCTTCATAGGATGTGTATGAAGTTGATGGCTCGTACTTGGGCTCCTCATAATGGTTGTAAGAAGTGGATGGTTGAAACAAGTTACAATATTGTACCGAGTGCGGGTTACCACAATTAGTGCAATAGTCTCTCATATAATCATCCTCCTCATAGGTGTAGTTATAGCCTCCTAAGTATTGATCCATAAGAATCACTCAACAGACCACAACTAAGTCTCGGGACCAGAAAAAAAAAACAAAGATGGAAACAGAAGGCTGGACACGACCCCGTGTTCAGTGGACACGGCCCCGTGTTCAGGGTCTGTATCTGGACGTTTTAATTAAAGTCACTGGTCTCGTTGAGCACGGGGGCGTGTTCAATGAGCACGGCCCCGTGTTCAGACTCTGTATCTGGATATCTAACTAAAAATATGCAGCACGGGGGCGTGTTCAGTGGACACGGCCCCGTGTTCAGGCTACTGTAAATGCAAACTAAACTAAAATGCAGAAAAATGTGCGCGCATTTTTAAAAAAAAAGTTTTGAAAAACTGATTAGGCCGTCGATTTTAAGCTTTCTTAAAATCCTTGTGTCCCCGGCAACGGCGCCAAAAACTTGATGTGCGTGTAATGTAATATATTTTTGGTATATATTTTAAGCCCTTTTTACACTTTTTAGCCAAGTTTTAAATTTATAAAACACGATATTTACTAACACTAAACACACATATGGGCAAGTGCACCCATCGTGGACGTACTATAGTGTTGGTAAGATACCGAGGTCGTCCAAGGACACAAGAGCTTTTAGTACCGGTTTATCCTCAACGTCTAATCAAATCAAAATGTTAGAAAAGATTTTTAAACTAAGAAAATAAAACTAACTAAATGCTGAAAAATAAAATAATAAAAAAACAGATAGACAAGATGAATCACTTGGATCCGACTCGTGTATTAGTATAACCTTTGATTATTTTCGCACTTTTGCACTTGTTTAAGAAATTATCTTAGTTATTGTAGTAGGCCCCTCTTTTGAAGGCGGCGTTACCCTCAACCCAGTAGTTTGAGTCAGCAAGGATACAATCCTAAAGGATCGGATTATTGAAAGATAATGAATTGAGTTATTAATGCAAATTATGGTAGGCCCCTCTTTTGGAGGTGACGTTACCCTCGACTAAGTAGTCTGAGTCAGCAGGGATACAGTCCTAAATAGCCGGGTTATAGTATTAATAGTAGTTAACTTATGAGGGGGATCAAAGAGTTTGGATCCCCGCCATCCAATACCTTTGGGTATTGAAGGAGATCCTACTAAATTTGACCCAGGTCCCTTGCAGGACCTCTAAACGCTGAACAAGGGCAAGACCCTTACCAAACCGTTCCCTTAACCCCCGACCAGGTAGCCAACATACCTCCATATAGACCGTGGAGATATGAATGGTGAAAATCTTTTATTTTATATAAACAGTAAAATAATGTCAAGACACCACGGATAAACGATAAGGAAAAGTCACCTTCAACATAAGCAACTAGTTATTAAAGTCATTATAACAAAACCAAATAAAAAGTGCAAAAGATTGGAAATAAAAAGTATTATACTAAACACTTGTCTTCACCAAGTGATGTAAGAGACTTAGGCAAACATGGCCTTGATTGTCAAGAACTCTTACGATCAATCTTGGATCCCGAGACGACTCACACACTCTATGATGGACAATGGATGATGGTGGTGGATGATGGTGTTGTGATGGTGGTGGGTGGTGGATGAAGTGTGAGAGAGGTGGTGTGCCAAGGGATGAGTTGCAATGAAGCCAAGCACTCCTATTTATAGGCTGAACAGAGGCCTGGGCACGGCCCCGTGTCCGCTGGGCACGGCCCCGTGCCTGTCTGACACTATCTCTCCTCATTAATTGTAATCCGCAATTACAATTAATGCGCCTGCAGTACTTTGGGCACGCCCCCGTGTTCACTGGGCACGCCCCCGTGGTGAGCAATAGAAGCTTCTACAGGTTTGTCTTTTCTGCTGCTTCTTCGGCACTGCCCGGTGCTCGCTGAGCACGGGGCGTATTCAGTCTTCTGCCTTCTCCGTTTTGCTTGGGAGGATGTTGTCGAGGGGTCGGGCAATCCACTTTTGTTCCTTTTCTTGTATTTATGTTAGATTTAGCTGCCTTTTTCCTTCTTTTGTTAATTTGAGCTCATTTAATCCTGAAAATACAAAAGGAAGACAAAAAACACACTTTTTCCAACATTAGTACTTAAAAAGGGTTAGTTTTATGCCTCATTTGATGTAATTTATATGTTGCATTTTACACACATCAAATGACATATAGACAACTGTAAATACAAATCAAACGTTAAAGGGCTTACTTATTTTGATCATAACTGTTAGGTTTTAAATTGAGGCTGTAGTATGATTAATGTGGGTCCTGAGTCGAATAGTGATTCAAAAGTTGTGTTTCTCTACTACGGTTCTTGATTTAAAGCTAAAATGAGTATTAACTTCTGATCAGACTTATCTAATACTCATGATAAATGATTATTCGGCTAAGTGGGAGAATGTAAGATTAAATATTTATTTATTTATATTTAATCTAGTAGCCATCATTGTCATTTATATAATACGGATCAAAATATATTAAAACCTATAATAAATTAGTTGGTAATTGTTGATGGGTCAGATTACCCTAATTAACTAATTGGGTTTCCCCTTGGGTGTATATATGGAGATTACTAGAGAGGGATTAGGGTTAGACATTCATAACATCAATCTAAAATCGCCCCTCCTCTCTCTCAATTCCTACGAGTTCTTCAACCCTAAAGAACTCGGTACTACCATGAAGAAAATACATCCTAAAGGGGAATCAGACCTATCTGACGAACATGACGTCTACTTCCCTCTCTGGTGTGGTTACTGGCTAATCAGGTACACACCTCTTGTTTTATTGTTCATGATTGAATTTACATCATTAGGGTTTATGTTTTACCCATGTTTTTTATGATATAATCAACACATCAACATAATGTTGGTGAGTTCACTTGTTTGTTTTGTGTCATTGTAACCCATTTTCATGCAAAACATTGTATGAAAATCTTGTAAATCGTTTGAGAAACCTATTGTATATTGTTTGATCATTTCGGAGTTCTCGTAAGGTATCCCCTAGAACATTTGTGAAACCCATTCCCTTAGAATCATTGTAAGGCATTCCTTGTATTATCTATGAAATTCGTTCCCTTGGAATATTTATGAAAACCATTCCTTTGGAATATTTATGAAAATCCACTTATTGCTGGAATTGA
The DNA here is from genome assembly GCF_002127325.2 of Helianthus annuus. Lineage (NCBI taxonomy): Eukaryota > Viridiplantae > Streptophyta > Magnoliopsida > Asterales > Asteraceae > Helianthus > Helianthus annuus. Next base: position 121,312,229 of record NC_035437.2, read on the forward strand.
GTGGAGAAGACGAGACGGGGAAGGGGAAGGGGAGGGTGGTACCTAGCGACGAATCAGAGGGTGAAGAATGGGGCGATGGTTTTCGAATATGAGAAGTAAATGCAAAATTTGATCAAAGTAAATGCAAATATTTATAAAGAGTTAATTGCTCGGATGGTCCCTGTGGTTTCACGTTTTTTCATGTTTAGTCCCCACCTTTTGAAAATAGCATGTATGCTCCCTATGGTTTGTCATTTTGTTACTCGGATAGTCCCCCAACATTTACTTTGGGGACTATCCGAGTAACAAAATGACAAACCATAGGGAGCATACATGCTATTTCCAAACTAACTGACATTTACTCAGGGACTATCCGAGTAACAAAATGATAAACCATAGGGAGCATACCTGCTATTTTCAAAAGGTGGGGACTAAACGTGAAAAAACTTGAAACCACAGGGACCATCCGAGCAATTAACTCTATTTATAAAAGTACAACAAAATTCCCAAACTGATTTTTTAAAATCATTCAAAGGAATATTGTTGACAATGATGATGAAAGAAACTGCAAAGCAGTCACTATGAAGACATCATTCTCACAAAATAACATTTAAATATGTTTTCTTGGTGTGAAGAACGATGGCTAATGGGTGTTAGATAAAAAATATGAAGTTATATTTATGTTAGTGTTGCACATTAATAAATGAGGTTTACCCAGTTGGGTTTTTTGTAACATTAGGGGTGTTAAAAACTATTCCTATCCGAAAATCCAATCTGAATTATCCGATATCTGAATCCGAAAATTCGGATATCCGAATTTTTTGAATTCGGATTCGGATAGTGATTTTAAATTTTTCGGATATTTCGGATATTTCGGATATTTTCCAAAATATCCGAAAATTTAATTTTTATTTTTTTCGGATATCCGAATATCCGAAAACTTATATTCGGATACCGAAACTATCCGAAATATCCGGTTCCGAATATGAAAAAAATATAAAAAATTAAAAATTAAATAAAAAAGTTAGATTTTCGGATATCCGATTCACTATCCGAATCCGTATCCAAAATTTCGGATATCCGAAATTTCGGATACTGATTCGGATAGTGAAATTTGGTGTCCGAAAATTTTGGATATCCGAATTTTCAGATATCCGGTTTTGATCAACATTATATCTAACGTAGAGGTGAACGAGAAACCTGGTTGGGAAGCAAACCAAATTTTGACACTGGTTTCAAAAAACTTGTTTTGGGCCCGACCCGTATCATAGGTGTAGCCATATATCTTGAAACCACTAAAGGAAAACTAGGGATTAGTAACACTATGCCATTAGTTGTATGCAATGGGTCTAGGTGACGTGGAGCTTTAAGTTTTTTTTATTTAATATTTACTAGGTTAAAACCCCGTGTATTACACGGGTTGCATAAATATAATTTTATATAATATATAATAAAAAGATACATTAAAAAAAACTCGTATATTGCATGTATTGAATAAAACATAATGTCATATGTTAATACAAACAGTTATCAAGATTTATCTTTTAAAAAAGAACATTGATGTACTATTTACTTATTATAACATTTTATTTTGTTTGTTTTATTTTCAAATCTCAAAATTTTTGCAATTGGGTCCCTGTTGTTTCAGTTTTGTTGCCATTTTAGTCCAAAAATAAAATCAGCTCAAATCTCTCAAAAAAACTGGTTTTTTGTCCTTTTCCTCAGGGGGCAAATTGGTCATTTTATGAGTTATTATAACAAATTATTAATTAAAATAAATAATCCCTTATCATTTCCCTAAAACATCATCTTCTCCAAATAATCCCTTTCGAAGGATTCTCCGATTCAAGAAACAGAAGAAGCTGAGCAACCACATGCGATGTTAATAGGCTTCTGTCACCATAGATTCAACTCCGACCACCGTACTCTGCCTCATAACCACCACTTCTGCACATACATCTCCGAACCACCATCCTGATCCGAACCCTCAAAACCACATTCAATTCCTAAATCACAGATTGACATGAAATCGTCGCAGATCACATTCAGTTCCACCTGCATTTTAAACCCTAGCTTTCTGTAACAGATTGGTATATAACATTATCCCCAAAATCAGCAAACATTAACATCCTTATGTGTGTGTGTGAGAATCTAACCTGCAACAACCTCTTTAAAAGAGTGACGTAGAATCGAACCCCAAATCAGCAAACATCACCGTGAATCGAACCTGCAACAACATCAATGTGCGGCGGCGTTGATGACGTGACGTATACGGCTAGCATTCCAACGAATGATGTGCGGCGACGATGATGGACATTGAAGGGGTATGGCCCCAAAAAGCTGCGCAATCCTGCATTAAGGGTGCGCAAAGGCCATACTCCTTATTCAACAATATTCTTGCAAAGGCAACCTCGCGCGCGTATTGGCACATCTCACGAAGAGGCGCGAGGTCCAGGCAGAATAAAGCTGCAATTACGAGACTTAGCAATCTGATAAGAACCTTCACTACCCGCAAACCCGCGCAACTCAAACAAAGGTTGCAGTGCGGGCCCAGAGTATGAAGGTACAAAGGGTACAAGTGGCAGAGAAAAGGAGCCAATGAACATCCAGCAGGCTCTGTTCAATCGTGCGCCACGATCGTCTGACGAGACGTACTTAAGGACGCCTACGTGGCACCAATCAGAGGACGGATACATCTGTCCCACGATCTCCACTTGTCTGCTGATGGCAGAAGGACGACAGGGCCGACAACAATGACACGTGGCTCCAATCAAGGCGCGCCAGCGCCGGAGAGCTTCTAGAAGCCACTAACGGTCGACACCAGTGAGACAAAGAGCATATCCATTATGTTGTCAATTACCGGCCCAAGGCCCATCAGCCCATATCCTCTTACACCTCTCCGGCTATAAATAGAGACCTCACTCCACAGGTTAAATATTCCACTCCCTCTACTCTCACTCTTAATACTTGATTATCCTCCCAAAGCAGTCGCTTATTCTCACGCCGGAGCCCGGTTAAGAGGGAAACCCCCACATTCTCCTCTTAACGGGTAACGGTGTTCTGTTTTGCAGGATTAAACATCAAGGCCGAAGCTCAGATAAATCATAAGAAGATTAACCACTATGATAGAAACATAAACCAAACTGATTAGTCTCATAATTAGTTCAGTGTTTCTTCATTGTCGCCCACCGGTTTTTCTACAACCATTTTCATCTTCTTTTTCTGAGTTTTCAACATCTTTCTTCCTTCGATCATGGCTGGTCAAGGAATCATTCCCGAGTTTGGTTTCGGAGCAAACTCTAATGGGGCGTTGCGCGAGGGAATCCAAAACATTCAAGCCCAACATATCGAAGAAATTGGTGAAATCGAAGTAACCAACACTGGGGGCCCGCGCGGGAGCATCACCCGCATCACTCAAACGGTCACCCCAGGAAACAACGGCGAAGGACCTTCAAACCCAACACCGCCTCAAAACGTTTCGGCACTGTTAGGGCTACCAGAAGGCGAAACTCCAGCCTCATGGTACGCCAAGAATATTGCCACAATTAACGCAGCATACCAATCTCTGATTGCGCAGTGATGTGCGTTAGGTGTAATATATTTTTGATGTATATTTTAAGCCCCTTTTTTACACTTTTAGACAAGTTTTAAATTTATAAAACACGATATTTACTAACACTAAACACACATATGGGCAAGTGCACCCATCGTGGACGTAGTATAGTGTTGGTAAGATACCGAGGTCGTTCAAGGACACAAGAGCATTTAGTACCGGTTTATCCTCAACGTCTAATCAAATCAAAAAGTTAGAAAAGATTTTTAAACTAAGAAAATAAAAACTAACTAAATGCTGAAAAATAAAAATAAAATAAAAACAGATAGACAAGATGAATCACTTGGATCCAACTCGTGTATTAGTACAACCTTTGATTATTTTCGCACTTTTGCACTTGTTTAAGAGATTATCTTAGTTATTGTAGTAGGCCCCTCTTTTGAAGGCGACGTTACCCTCAACCCAGTAGTTTGAGTCAGCAAGGATACAATCCTAAAGGGTTGGATTATTGGAAGATAATGAATTAAGTTATTAATGCAAATTATGGTAGGCCCCGCTTTTGGTGGTAACGTTACCCTCGACTAAGTAGTCTGAGTCAGCAGGGATACAGTCCTAAATAGTCGGGTTATAGTATTAATAGTAGTTAACTTATGAGGGGGTCAAAGAGTTTGGATCCCCGCCATCCAATACCTATGGGCATTGAAGGAGATCCTACTAAATTTGACCCAGGTCCCTTGCAGGACCTCTAAACGCTGAACAAGGGCAAGACCCTTACCAAACCGTTCCCTTAACCCCCAACCAGGTAGCCAACATACCTCCATATAGACAGTGGAGATATGAATGGTGAAAATCTTTTATTTTATATAGACGGTAAAATAATGCCAAGACACTACGGACAAATGATAAGGAAAGATCACCTTCAACATAAGTAACTAGTTATTAAAGTCATTAATACAAAACCAAATAAAAAGTGCAAAAGATTAAAAATAAAAAGTATTATACTAAACACTTGTCTTCACCAAGTGATGTAAGAGACTTAGGCAAACATGGCCTTGATTGTCAAGAACTCTTACGATCAATCTTGGATCCCGAGACGACTCACACACTCTATGATGGACAATGGATGATGGTGGTGGATGATGGTGTTGTGATGGTGGTGGGTGGTGGATGAAGTGTGAGAGAGGTGGTGTGCCAAGGGATGAGTTGAAATGAAACCAAGCACTCCTATTTATAGGCTGAACAGAAGGCTGGGCACGGCCCCGTGTCCGCTGGACACGCCCCCGTGCCCGTCTGACACTCTCTCTCTTCATTAATTGTAATTCGCAATTACAATTAATGCGCCTGCTGTACTTTCGCCACGCCCCCGTGCTCACTGGACACAGCCCCGTGGTGGGCAATAGAAGCTTCTATAGGTTTGTCTTTTCTGCTGTTTCTTGGGCACGACCCCGTGCTGGCTGAGCACGGGGCGTGTTCAGTCTTCTGACTTCTCTATTTTGCTTGGGAGGATGCCGTTGAGGGGTCGGGCAATCCACTTTTGTTCCTTTTCTTGTATTTATGTTAGATTTAGCTGTCTTTTTGCTTCTTTTGTGAATTTGAGCTCATTTCATCCTGAAAATACAAAAGTAAGACAAAAACACTCTTTTTCCAACATTAGTACTTAAAAAGGGGTTAGTTTTATGCCTTATTTGATGTAATTTATATGTTGCATTTTACACACATCAGCAGCAAGCAGTCTTGACGGCAGAACCGTCCTTGGTCACTCCTCGAAGTCAGGGGGCACGCCAGATGCCCCCACCGTCAAATCTCCAAGGCAGAATCAACAAGCCTCCCCCTACCAGGCGTCTAAGCGTACATGACACGCGCGACACAACGGGAGAAACGGAAAGTTACTACGACTATCCGTCAAACCTTCAAAGAGGTCCTGTTCATAGCCGGCTTACGCCGTGCAACATGAACAACGAATGGGAGGAGACAGACCCGAATGATCCAACTTGGGAAGATGACGAGGGCTCGTCGGTCTTCAACCGCTTGCAGAGGAACCATGAATACTTCAAACCACGACAGCATGTCGGGTACACTGAAGAAGCGGAAAGGGACTTCCGCCTGGCCTACCGGCCAGCGGAAGCCGCGGAACATTCAAAGTTTATCCCAAAAATCGCGCTTGCACCGCTTTCAAGAGAGAAGTTACCTTCAACAGTTGGGAAGTTCAACGGATTGACTGATCCTGACGATCACGTCAGAACTTTCACAAGCGTAGGTTGCATGGGAGGTTGGAACATGCCTATGTGGTGTCACCTGTTTATTCAAACTCTTACCGGGGCTGCGCGCGCCTGGTTCGACAGCCTTCCTCCGGGAAAGATTAAGTCATGGGTAGATTTCAAAACTCAGTTCTTGAGTTACTTCAGCCAACAACGACGATACCAGCGCGACACAGCTGAAGTTGAAGACATCTTGCGAAGAGACGGCGAGGGTTTGGAAGATTTCATCACGCGCTTTAACAAAGAATGTTTGGAGATCGGCGGCGTAAGCAAACAGCTCATGCGCTGTCATTTTAAGAAAGCCATTCGATGTGATATTCTGATCAGGACTATCACTGGGAAAGACGGAATGCCCAAAGAATGGGATAAACTCATAGAAGCCGCGAAGATAGTCGCGCAAACGGAAGAATCGCTCGCTGGAAACAAGAATTATTACTCTGAAGATCGATTTGCCAGAGGGAACACACGCGATCACAACAAGCGCAACAAATACAAAGATAATGATTGGAAGTCCGGAAGATCAAGTGGTCATAATGAAAGGCCGCCCTACAGAGAAGACGCGCGTGAAACAATTGATAGAATCAGTTACTGAAAAGCAGTCAAGGATGATAATTGAGACAAGCACTGGACTCCACTCATAAAAACACCAAAAGAGGTGTTGATGACGGAGAACCACGATTTCAAGGCTCCTAGGCCTATGACAAACAAGAAGGGGTAAGACCCCAACTTGTGCTGTGATTTTCATAAAGACACAGGACACTTGACGACGACTGCTATAGTCTGCGTCAAGAGATCGAAAAAGCGTTAAAAAGCGGAAAGCTAAGTCACTTGGTGAAAAACGTGCGAAAAGAAACTCGACAGCTTCAACGCCAAGATGAAGGAAATCACAAGAAAGTCCGGCGCCTAGAGACCCATATGGTCAACGGACTAAGATACAGTGCAAAAGAAAAAGGCAAGCGCCCCTATGAGCCTTCATGGCAGGAGCAACAGGTCATTTTCCCGGTAGTGCGCGGCGGCCCTCGCGCCACTCGACCCGTCGTCATTACCGGTATTATCGGCCATTATGAAACGGAATATGTCTTCATCGACCCAGGAAGTACAGCTGACATCATCTATGAGCAGTGTTTTAACCAGTTTGATGAAGAGGACAAAGCGAGACTCGAGCCAGTTGATTATCCGTTGTCCGGATTTTGCAACGAGATGGTTTTCCCACTTGGCCAGATCAGCTTCCCTGTCACGCTCTCTGACGGGAAGCATTCAAGAACAACAAACGTAAACTTCATGGTGATGCCCGTCAAATCGAGGCATAATGTGTTGATTGGGAGAGAAACCCAAGGCGAGCTGAACATGGTGACTTCCACTCCCCACTCAGCGATAGGGTTCCCAACCAAGACGGGAGTGGCAATCATCTATGCTAAGAAGGAAGTGATGTCAACCGAAGAATTCCGCCCAACAAAAGCGGCGAAAGTCTCAACAACTGAGCCAGAAAAGTGGGTATTAAACCGTAAATTCCCAGAGCAAACAGTGACAACTGGCCACGCCATTTCGTCAGATATCAGAACGCATTTAAAACAACTACTGTTCAGAAATATGGATATCTTTGCCTGGACCCCGGCAGACATGCGGTGTCCCGCGCAACATAACCGAACATTGCTTAAACACCTACCCCTCTGTCGAGCCAAAGGTCCAAAGAAGGCGCAGCTTAGGGGTAGACAAAACAAAAGCAATGAATGAACAAGTATGCGAGCTGCTAAAAGCTGGAATCTTGCGAGAAGTACGTTACCAAAGTTGGGTTGTGAACCCGGTAATGGTGGAAAAGTCGAATGGAGGATGGTGAATGTGCGTGGATTATACTGATCTCAACAAGGCATGCCCCAAGGATTGCTATTCCTTGCCTGAGATCGACAAAAAATAGACTCCCTTGCGCCATATAGATGGAAATGCTTCTTGGATTGTTACAAGGGGTACCATCAGGTTCAGATGAAGCTCGAAGACGAAGACAAGACAGCTTTCAGAATTGATCTCGGTATTTTTTGTTACACAAAGATGCCTTTCGGTCTGAAAAATGCTGGCACGACGTATCAACGCCTGATGGACAAGACCTTTGCGGGGGATATCGGGAAGCACATCGAAGTCTACATCGACTGAAGAGGACCAAATGTTGAAGGACATAGAGAAGACCTTTAACTCGTTGAGAAGCGTGAATATGAAATTGAATCCAGCCAAATGTTCCTTTGGTATGGAAGAAGGAAAATTCTTGGGCTTCATAGTCACCAATGGCGGATTTAAGGTGAACCCAGAGAAGGTCCAAGCAATAGAGCACATGCCTTCCCCCAAAACAATCAAAGAGATGCAAAGGTTAGCCGGCCGCCTGGCCGCGCTAAACTGTTTTCTGTCAAATCACGCCGCAAAATCGTACCCTTTCATAAGTACGTTGCGCAACTGTGTAAAGAAGCAAGAATTTAGGTGGACGCCTAAAGCAGAAAGCGCATTTCAACAAATGAAGGAGTGTTTGATCGAACTCCCAACGCTGACTGCAGCGTTCGAAAAAGAGCCACTAATCTTATACTTGTCATCATCAGACAAGGCAGTGGGCTCGATGCTGCTTGTAGAAAGAAACGGGGTTCAGAATCCAATCTATTATGTCAGTAGAATGCTAACAGATCCAGAAACAAGATACTCCACGATGGAGAAACTAGTACTGGCACTACTACACGCCTCAAGAAGACTGCGCCGATACTTCATAGGCCACGTCATCACCGTACTGACCAATTTCCACATTGGGACAATATTTCAAAAACCAGAGACATCCGGACGATTAGCGAAGTGGGCGATCGAGCTGGGAGGCCACAACATCTTGTATAGGCCACGCCCAGCAATCAAAGGTCAAGTACTTGTAGACTTTATCACAGAAGTCCCGGCGGAAAAAGTCAAAGAATGTGAAGTCGTTGAAGCTCCCAAAAAAGATACATCAGAAGGGTTGTGGTTCCTATACACAGATGGTGCCTCAAACGAGGATGGCTCAGGAGCCGGGTTGCGCCTGGTCAGCCCTGAAAAGCACGAATTTACATACGCCATCAGGTTGGATTTTAAAAACACCAACAACGAAGCAGAATACGAGGCATTTCTAGCAGGCTTGCGCCTCGCTATTAAAATGGGAGCCAAGAATTTACAGGCGCACGTTGATTCACTCTTGATAGCCAGTCAAGTGAACGGATTCTACGATGCAAAGGGCGATGTCATGGCCCTGTATTTAGACCAAGCGAAAGAACTGCTTCAGAAATTCAAGACATTCAGGGTGGTACACATAAATCTCTCTGAAAACAAACAAGCAGACGCTTTAAGCAAGCTCGCTTCAACTTCCTTTCAGCACCTTGCAAAGGAAGTAAGAATCGAAGTGCTCAAGAATCCATCAGTCCTGCTGCGCCAGGTAAACGTGATCGAAATGGGGCAACCATCTTGGATGACCCCTATAATTCGTTATCTGCAAGAAGGGATACTCCCAGAGAGCAAAGCAGAGGCAAGGAAAATCCAACACAAGGCCTTACACTATGAAATGAATGACGGTATCCTGTATCGGAGATCCTTCATAAGTCCCTTGTTGCGCTGCGTGAACCCCGAGGACACAAATTACCTAATTCGAGAGATCCATGAAGGGATATGCGGTATACATGCGGGGCCACGCATGGTTGTTGCGAAAATCATGAGCGCTGGGTATTATTGGCCAGGGATGCATGTCGACGCCCTGAAGGAGCCGCGCAAGTGCGATTCCTGTTAGCGACACTCTCCAAAGACCTTGCGCCCCAAAAACGATCTTATCCCAGTGTCCACTGCTTGGCCCTTCCAACAGTGGGGGATTGATATGGTGGGACCCTTCCTAGATGCTCCGGGAGCCGTAAAGTTTATCATCGTGGCTGTCGATTATTTCACTAAGTGGGTGGAAGCAAAAGCCCTCGCATCAACCACTGCCATGATGGTGCGCAAGTTTATCTGGGAGCATATCATCTGTAGATTCGACCTTCCACTAAAGATCGTCACAGATAATGGTACCAATTTTGCCTCGGAAGACCTTAAAAAATGGATGAAGGAGATGAAGATTGAACATACCTTCTCATCCGTTGCGCATCCCCAGGGCAACGGTCAAGTGGAAAGCGTGAACAAAAGCATCGTGGAGGGGATAAAAGCCCGACTGGGCAAAAAGCGCAGAGGATGGGTAGATGAGCTCCCAAGCATCCTGTGGGCTCATCCAACCATGCCGAAGACGAGCACCAACGAAACTCCTTTTAGCCTAGTATACGGCTCAGAGGCAGTTATCCCGGCAGAAGTTGGTCTCCCCTCACCACGATTGGCAACGGTCAATACAATCGACAATGAAGCAGAGCGCCGCCTTGACCTGGATCTCTTGGAAAGGTACTACAATGCGCGAGTCCGCATTTGTACCTTCAATCCAGGAGAATATGTTTTCCGTGACAACGAAGCTTCAAACGCCGAACGTCCTGGAAAGCTCGCACCCAAATGGGAGGGCCCATACTTGGTCCACGAGGTGCTAGGGAAAGGGGTGTACAAGTTACGAACGTTGGATGGCCATATCATTCCACGAACATGGAACGCGCAGCAATTGCGCAAGTGCTATATGTAATCACTTTAGATTCAAGAATGACCCCTCTGATGAGGGTCACGCATCTATTTACTTTCCTATGATTGACTAAACGCCATGTTATTTACTTACAATGTATGGTTGGCCTAAGCGCCTGTTTCCAAGTTAATGAAATCATACAATTATGTTTTCCTACTTCCATGTACTTCAAAAGTTACAAATGCATGTTAAACTTTTGGTTAACACGAAAACACTTCGGTGAATCACCAGCCCTTGAAGTACACCTACATTTATTCGCGCTAACTTAACAAAAGTTTCAAATAACAGTGCAATAATTGTAACGAGAGAATAAAAGTAAACGTAAATATCATATTCAAGTAAGCGCGATGCGCAAGAGTTACATAAAACTCAACACCCATTCGATCTACAAAAGCGCGACCGCGCAACCCTATACATTCAAAGCATTAAAACAAGGCAATCAGCCTTTAAAACCTACTCTAGTTCAAAGAGCTAAACAAAACAAGGCACAAAGCCTTCAATCACTATTCAGGTTGATCAGCATGCCCGCCATCATCATCATCACCTTTATCGTCATCGGTCAACTCTTCATCTGATAGTTCAACTGTTTGTGGTGGATCTAGGATGGTCTTCAATCGACGACACCAGTCGTCATGCTTCAGCGCTTCAGTAACCAAGTCCATCACTGGCAGCGATAAGTTATCATAACCATTTTCAGCGCGAGCCAGTTCGGCCTCAGCTTGATCAGTCACCGAGCAGTGACTGGTGTCAAATTCTTGGCCAATCACCTCGGCAACATGTTGCGCACACTCCAAGTAACCACCTCGATGACCAACAGCATGGGAAGCATCTATCAGCGCAGCAACGGCTGTATCCAGCTCCCCGGCATTGAGGACAAAGTTGGCCATCTGCAATAATCAAAACACATAAGACAACAAGCCCTAACAAAGTAAGCCAAACTCAAGAAAAATCTTACCAGTGCAATTCCTCGGCTGCGCAGCCACTCAGCATCTGCAACCAAAGCATCCACAATATTTTGGGCCTCAGAATAGTTATTCTGTGCCACATTAAGAGCAGTGGTGCTAATGGCTCGCGCTTCCTCAGCCTTCTGTTTCGCCTCTTTGGCAGTGGCAACTTTGGATTTTTCAGCTTCGAGATCAATCTCCAAGGACACGCTCCTTTCGATCTGTTCGCGCAGACGACGTTTCAGCTCAACGATCTCAACGTCCTTGGAAAGTAAATCTCTATCCTTTCCAGCTACCTGCGCCTTCAGCTCAGTCTATAGAAAACAAGACTTAGAAGACTTTTAAACAAACTAAAAGTTAAGCAACGCAAGACAGTTAACATACCTCGGCTTGTTCTCGATCAGCTTGCGCACTTTCAACCTTCTTTTTCAGATCTGCAACTTGGCCTTCAAGCTCGGTGATCTTGGACCGAGCCGCATACATGCGCTCGTTATCCTTGGCGCATATAGCCTTCCACTCAGCACGCTCCTTTGAGAGGGGCTCTTCACCAGCACGGAGTTTGTTTCTAAGGCCTTCACGGCCCCACTCTTCACCTTTCCTATCCGCTTCAAACTTCGCCCTCTCCTCATCAAAAGCGGCCTTCGACCTCTCAAAAGCCTTCACCTGCTTCAACAACCGCTCCCGGTACTTCTCCCATTCTTCCCTCTCCCTAACCATAGTTTGCCATTCGCGAACAATCTGATGGTTAGCAGCGCGAGTGTTGGCTTCACCAACAACATAGGCATGATAAAGCGCGCTGTGGGTCCGCTCCCTTTGACGATTTACCTCACCGGGAGGGATAGAATTCGGAAGCCAGTCGCGGCAGGGGGCAAATTCAAGGAAAGTATCCTTCTGCTTAAGGCTCCATGGAGGTTGATGAAGCGCTTCACCCCGACTTTCTTCGGTATAAGACTTGTAATACACATCTCCCAAAGTGTCCATCGGGCATATGGGAGAGTGAAGCAATTCACCACGACTCCCCGCGCCAGCCTGGCCAGCAACAAAGCCAGCGCTCCCACCAGCAGCAGCAGTAGCCTGTTCCCTAACCTCTGGACCAGTTTGGATATGGGCAGCAGTCGGCGAAGGCTCAACAGGTTTCTCAGTAATGGGCTGCTCATGCTCGCTGACAGGAGTAGGCCCCGATCCCTGCGCCGCATCAGTGGTGATGGGGGCAGCAACTTCAGACCCCCCCCCCCCCCCCGGCCTAGTAGGCGGCTTCTCAGCAATCTTCTCAACAACTCTCTCTCTCGCAACCTCTTTTTCACAAACAGGCTTCTCAGCCCCCTTCTGTTTCCCCTTATCAGACTAAGAAGAAATATACGGCTTGATGGTGACTTTGGTAGGCCGAGACTTTTTCTGTGCCGGCTCCAAAGGATCTGTGATGGTAACGCCCTTTTCAGGCTTCTTCTTTTCAGCCTCTGCAAAGATAAGAGTATTAGAGAAGAAAATATTACAAGTACAAGTAAACAAGATACTAACCAGGGGAGAATCTGTAGAGTGAGCGCAAGTTGCTCTTCTTCCCAATCAAAGGAGCCTCGCCCATTTTCGGCAATGCAGTGGCCCCAAGCACAGCTTCCTGGCTCCTCTTTCTTATCAATTGCGCCGCAGGCTCTTCTGGCGTCTCTTCTTCATCACCCCCTTCCTACGCGGCAGACGATGGGGTAGCCCCTGCATCTGGATTACAGGAGCCCGCGCTCCCTGAACTCTTAGAGCCTCCGGCTCCGGTTCTCTTCTCTCCTATATGCGATAAACCCTCGAGTGAATCACTGATAGTAACATAGTCTTCAAGGTTACTTTGACGAAGGCGGAAAATACCTTTGTCAGTAGTAGCAACAGTTGCGCGGCTACTCCCAGCTCCGTTGCTGGTCACCTCAGGGTCTAGGTTGATAACCTTCTTCTTCTTCGGAGGTTTCTTCTTCTCTTTCGGGTCTATCCCCAAATCGCGCAGCACACCTGCAAAGATTTGAGACCATGGACTTATTTCTCCATTTGATGATCCAACGGACTCCTCGCTGGAAAGATAAACAACTTCTTTCCAGCAGAAGTCACAGAGCGCAAGGGTCGAGGGTTAGGTATATGCGCACCTTCAGTTGCAGTCGGTGGCTCGGCAAAGGCATCGACAACGGGATACATGAAATTGCCCCTGATCTGCTCATACCAGCGCTCTTCCTCATCCCGGAGTGGGCGCACGCCCATAGACCCTGCAAAAGTAGCGAAAGCAGCTTGATACAAGTGCGCCTCTACACATCAAAACGTATAAGTAAAATAAAGCATGAAGCATAGAATCAGGGAAATTAAGGAAATCACTAACCTTGATCACCAATCTTTAAGACTGGAACTTCCTCGCTATCAGGTGACCATCGGTCACTCATGCGCGCCGCAACTAATACATTCTCCCCAAATACACGGTTAGGGGTTGGAGTTAGTTGCTGATACCACCTCTCATGTTTGGGGATTGGAAGATCTTCTTTCAACACCGGGTCACTCCAATCCCGGAAAGGCATGGCGATCGGGGGCACCTCCTCTCGAATAAAGAAAAACTTAGGTTTCCAATCGTGGAAACTCTTCGGTGGGTTTAACAGAATCTTCCTTGCTGCACCACGGCTGGCGAAAGAAAAAACAGCCCATAGTCCGTTGAAGTTGATAAAAGGCCCGGAACTTCTCAACAGAAGGCTCAATGCCATGGGCTCGGCATAAGAACTCGAAATGACGAACCCTAACCATCCCGGGAGGGCTCATCTGTGAAATATGAAAGTTGTAGAAGTGCAGAATATTCCCCATGAAATTCGTCGCTGGCAGCCGGAAGTTGCCTTGAAGGAAGAAATCTTCGAATAATGTAATATAACCCGGCGGTGCGTCGGCGGCCGTCTGATTCTGGAAACCGGATATCGTGCATCCCATTCCGGTGGAAACTGGAAACTCCTAACGATCTGCTCAAACAAGCCTAAGTCCCACCGGAGAACTGGGACCGGCCCCTCTTCTCCGGGATTATCTTCAGCATGCTCTTCTGCCATTGGAGTTGTTGAAGAACCGTTGAGTATTCAAGAAATTCAAGTATGAAGAGCTTGAAGAACTGCTACACAGGCTTGAAGATTTGAAGAAGATATGAAGATTAGAGAGAAACGAGTAGAAAAGAGCACAAGATGAGCCGTTTCCTCTCACCTCTATCGAATATATATACCCATCGCATTTAATGCGATGGGTAAACGTGCCGCACTCGCCGCTCTCCTGGCCAACCAGAGGATGCCACGTCACGCGTAAAAGCATGGGTGACGGTTACCACGCGCGCGTGGGCCTCACGCTCCTGACGAAAAGTGGAACCGTCACAGACGGTATGATGACATCCGTGCCAGGAGTCAACTCAAACGTCACAACCAGAGACTTATCTCACCAAACTGTCAGAATTCAAATTTCGATGAATTTCCCGCCCAAATCTCCCAACACTTAACAAAGAAGTTACCTAGAGCGCGCAATTTACCTTGTACACAAGATACCCGCGCGATAGCTTATTTGATGAGTAACACTCAGCTAACAGATACATAGTCGCGCCGTCATAATCGCCAGCTCCTTTACGCGCGCTCCTATAAACACAAAACAAGCAACCTCTATAATTTACTTTTTCTAAGTCCAGAGCTCCAACCACTTGCCTTGCGCATGGTGCAGCACTGGACTGGGGGGACTTGAAGGGGTATGGCCCCAAAAAGCTGTGCAATCCTGCGTTAAGGGTGCGCAAAGGCCATACTCCTTATTCAACAATATTCTTGCTAAGGCAACCTCGCGCGCGTATTGGCACATCCCACGAAGAGGCGCGAGGTCCAGGCAGAATAAAGCTGCAATTACGACACTTAGCAATCTGATAAGAACCTTCACTACCCGCAAACTCGCGCAACTCACACAAAGGTTGCAGCGCGGGCCCAGAGTATGAAGGTACAAAGGGTACAAGTGGCAGAGAAAAGGAGCCAATGAACATCCAGCAGGCTCTGTTCAATCGTGCGCCACGATCGTCTGACGAGAAGTACTTAAGGACGCCTACGTGGCACCAATCAGAGGACGGAGACATCTGTCCCACGATCTCCACTTGTCTGCTGATGGCAGAAGGACGACAGGGCCGACAACAATGACACGTGGCTCCAATCAAGGCGCGCCAGCGCCGGAGAGCTTCTAGAAGCCACTAACGGTCGACACCAGTGAGACAAAGAGCATATCCATTATGTTGTCAATTACCGGCCCAAGGCCCATCAGACCATATCCTCTTACACCTCTCCGGCTATAAATAGAGACCTCACTCCACAGGTTAAACATTCCACTCCCTCTACTCTCACTCTTAATACTTGATTATCCTCCCAAAGCAGTCGCTTATTCTCACGTCGGAGCCTGGTTAAGAGGGAAACCCCCACATTCCCCTCTTAACGAGTAACGGTGTTCTGTTTTGCAGGATTAAACATCAAGGCCGGAGCTCAGATAAATCATAAGAAGATTAACCACTATGATAGAAACATAAACCAAACTGATTAGTCTCATAATTAGTTCAGTGTTTCTTCAAACATCGTCCTCCAAATCAGCAAACATTAACATCATTCTGGCGTTGATTGAAGAGAGAGGGAGGGAGCGTTCGTCGTAGTTCCAACAGTGGCCGGCGGGGATCTGGTCGGGTTCTGGATCTACGACCTCCAATTTTTTAGAAACCACCACCCATGGCCGGCGGTGGATCTGGTTCTGTCGTCATCATCACCATCCGGATAGAAACCACCACCCATCGCCGCTACGGGAGGATGTGGTGGTGGTGGAGGTTGGCTGGGATACGAAGGTGGTGGTGGTGTTGATTGAAGAGAGAGAAGGTGGCGGTGGTGTTGCTCAAGAGAGAGAGAGAGAGAGAGAGAGAAGAGAGAGAGACAGAGGGGTATTTATAGAGAGAGATAGAGGGGTATTTAAAATGACCATTTTGCCCCTGAGGAAAAGGAAAAAAAAAACCAGGGTTTTTTTTTGAGAAATCTGGCCTGATTTCTTTTTTGGACCAAAATGGCAACAAAAATAAAACCACAGGGACCCAAATGCAAAAACTTTGAGATTTGGACTAAAGTGGCAAAACTGCCCAAACCTCAGGGACCAAAATGGCAGTTTACTCGTATTCTTAACTAATTTTTTGCTTAAAATTATTATTATTATTATTTAATATGATAATAAAAATAATCGTTTATATTCTTATCTAATTTTTTGTTTAAAATTATTATTATTATTATTATTATTATTATTATTATTTAATATGATAATAATAAAAACAAATGTTTATCCTTATATAAATATTTATTCTTATCTAATATTTTTGTTTAAAATTATTATTATTATTATTATTATTTAATATAAGAGATAAATAGAAAAATAAGTTGAGAAAGCATGAGGAAGTGACACGTGTTCAAAAAAGATTTTTGTTTATTAGTATAGAAAGATTTTCAACTTTTTAACCCGTTTGATTTTCAAATAATTACATTTGTTAATTAAAAAAAGAGAATGGCTAGCTGTTGTAGGTTTGTTTTGAACATTCTAGTGTAGATTTTTTTATATCAAGGTTGTATTCATAATCAAATATTTTTGAGTGATGTCATTATTGTGGTATCGTGACGAAGCCAACTTCTTATGAGTGAATAACACCGTTGTCGATATTTTAGCATAATGGAAACCGTATCAGTGTTTGCTTTTATGTTTTCGACAAACCAAATCGGTAATGACTAAAGTCCTGTCGTGTTGCGTGGGGAAGAAACGATCATACTCCCGCCGTGAAGCGTGGGTGGAAAAAACTACTTGTATATTATAGGTTGTTGTTAATCTTATTTATGAGCATGACATGTAGGAATGGTAAAGGGCAGGGTTCGGGCTAGGTATTGGTAATCCCAAGACTGTATCGGTTGTAATTCTTTGTCCCATACTCGATTCGTTACCTGTCAGGTAATTACCCATCGGGTATTAGGTATACGCGCGGGTATCAGGCATACCCGTTAGTTTGTTAAAAATACCATCGAGACTCCTATGTGTATTTTTTACTCTAATGTGTATATTTTATTATTTAAATAACTACAATAAAGGATAATATAACCAATAAGATACATACATAAATTAAGATACTACTACTTTGGAATACATATTTTGCATTTAATCAAATACCAGACATGAAAAATAGTAGCATCAAAGTCTTGAAGACAAACAGCAGAACAAAATCTATGAATAATGAACAAGTGTATGTACTAAAGTTTATATAAATGGAAGATTAAATTAAAATTGATATACTTTTCAGGTATTATTCGGGTAAACGGGCTGGGTATCACTGAATCCCATATCCGTACCAGAAATTTTTAATCCCATACCCGTCGGACTTTGGATATTCCCGGCCCATATGTTTTAATTTTCAGGTATACTTGTTGGGCTTAAGCTTTTTTGTCATCCCTAAATTGACATGGCAAATTTTTAACCGTTCCAAACCATTGGACAAATTGACGTATAACTAAATCACCACTCGCAATCCAAATATGTTCTTAGGGAGGTGAAAATAATATTTTCGATGAATATTTAATTATCTTTATTGCAAGAATCTATATTTGGTATACGGTGCCAAATCGAAGAAAATCGAAATTCATAAAGCAAAATTGATAACCCACAACTCTAAATAATTCACAATTAACACATTTATTATTATATGGTTAAACGGAATTAATCAAATAACAGATACTACAGAAAAAATATCAAATACAAACTAATCAAATAACAGATTCTACAGAAAAAAAATATCAAATACAAACTCTATGTCGTGCTAGAGGAATTGGGATGCAAGAGACCAAGACTGAGGTAAACCGCTATTAATATCACCCGGTCCATTAATGCATTGTCATTGATATTTTTTTGAACGACAAATATTACTCAACGGCAATTTTGGATCACTAACGGACCATTGTAGTATCATCGTGGCACCAACGGAACCGCCTGATCATATCCATCTTCACTAGACAATAATGCAGTGGCGAAGCTTGAACATTTCCACTGGGGGGTCGGAAGTCACCGGACCTAAAAATTCTATATAAGTAAACTTTTTTTATAAAACTGGGGGGTCGAAAACGTATATACCTATAAAATTCTATACGAAATGTACATACATAACACTACTGAGCGAAAAGTTTCGGGGGTCCCCCCCGGCCCCTTGAAAGTTGCGCCTCTGCAATAATGCATATATATCAATTCAGAAGAAAAACCAATAAATCTAAAAAAAACCGCTTGTGGGAATCAAACCTAAGATGCCACTAGGCTATGATGCGATGTTAAGAAATGGTTCTTACTTTTTTTTGGCTTACAGATGGTTTTTACTTTTTTGGGCTTTAGTAAAACAAAGTCATTAAAATTGGTTCATTTTCATACTCTGTTATATTTCATAAAGCTCCCTCCGTATATAGAATTTCTCAAATACCCTTTAAATTACCAACCCTTTTGTATCTACTCAACAAGGAGATTTCGTCCAAAACTCATGCATCCATAACGGCATGAAATCATTGTGCATTATATAAATTTTGGACCAATTCATGATATTGATACATATGATATTCGTTTTGGTGTTCTTAACTTTCAACCATCAGCTCATTTTTTTTTTCAAAATTTTATTGAAGAGAAATGTTATTTAGATCGATGTTGCGTTGTTGGTTCATTACGACTACAACCTTCATAATCTTGGTTAATGTAGAGGCATGCGTGCCTAAAAATTTTTCAGCCATTTTTATTTTCGGTGATTCGCTAGTCGATGTGGGCAACAATAACTACATCACAACTCTTTCCAAGGCCAATTATAAGCCGGTCGGGATTGATTTTGGGAAACCAACAGGACGGTTTACAAATGGAAGAACTGTTGGTGACATTTTAGGTGACTTTTCGTTTCACTTTATTTTTTTTTTTACAGTTATGTAAGGACACGTTCATTTCAGAACCAATAATATGTTGAAAACTACGAGAACACGGGCGCCATATTGTACACCTGTACCTAGTGGTGCAGCTTAAGAGAGGCCCGGGGGGGGGGGGGGGAACCCCCGAACTTTTCGCTCAGTAGTGTTATATATGTAACTTTCCTATACAAGTTTTTGGGTATATACGTTTTCAACCCCGCGTCTTCATTGTCAAGCTTCGCCACTGCTTGTACCTAGTGCATAAAAGATAATTAAAGCAGTGGGAGAGAAAAATTTTAGCGGTTTATGTAACACACTCAAATAAATTATGCAGTTTTCACAATTCTTAATATATTTTTGCTTTGAAACGAACGCCCCTTTGTGAATGCTATTGTGTTTAGGTTTGATAGTTCTTAATATTTATTTCATTAGGACAATCCTTGGGCTTCAAAAGTTTCCCTCCACCGTACCTGGCTCCAAGCACCCGTGGTTCGGTGATTCTGCAAGGT
Source organism: Helianthus annuus (assembly GCF_002127325.2). Lineage (NCBI taxonomy): Eukaryota > Viridiplantae > Streptophyta > Magnoliopsida > Asterales > Asteraceae > Helianthus > Helianthus annuus. The sequence goes on from NC_035437.2 coordinate 121,332,063, forward strand.
GTGAATTATGCATCTGGATCTAGTGGAATCTTGGATGCAACAGGAGCAAATTATGTAAGTTTTATTGAAACAGCTTTATATATGTACACTAGATATTGGACCATTTAAATTTACCCGGCCACTTTTAGACGACCATCAACCAGCAAGTAAGCCACTTCCGTGACAAAAAAATAAATAAATAAACAAAGAACATTTTAATTTGTTTTTTAAGATCATTTATTTATTCACTTACCAAAACAATATTAACCTTTCTAAAGTAATAAAAAAACATCTTCTAAATCTTTATCTTCTAAAGGGATGAATATCTCTCTCTTTCTTCCTTCCTCCTCACATGCCCATTTGATGTCGTTCCTCAAAAAGTTCAAAAACGCCAATAATGGACTATTAAAGATACACTAAAAATGTTTGGGAATTTTGTATAACACAGAGAGAGACGTGTGATCACTCTCAGATCAAATTATATCGTGATTATCCTGAATAATTTAATCGAATACAACGCTGATTCGAGAAATTGAACAACAATATGTGTATTTTAAATTTCGTGAATAGACCAGTAGAACTGTAACCAAAAAACTGGGTCAAGGATGAGTAACTGCATTTGACAGTTATCTTTTAATTTTGAATGAAAAGCTTTCAAAATGCCTTCATTTTTATTCCGAGAATAATGTCCAAATTCTGTAAAAATAAATTTGTCAGGCATTTTTTACAAAGCACTTTAATCAAAATAATTTCGACCCCAGCCAGGGGTCTGCCCCTTTGACCCTGCTCCCAGGGGCGCTGCCCCTGAACCCCCACTAAGAGGGCGTTGCCCTTTGCAATCCCCTAACACTCGGAATTATAACAACTCGAATAAGCGTGCACTCTCGCACATCCTAACTTTTTTGATGTATATTATAATGGATAAATTACTTTTTGAGTCCCTGTGTTTTAGTAGTTTTAACTAGTTGAGTCCAAAAGCAAAAATTTTAACGACCTGAGTCCCTATAAGCATTTTCTTACCATTTGAGTTTTTTGGAGTCCAAATGTTACCCTTTTGAGTCCAATTTTTTAGACTCAAATCGTTATAAAATGAACAAAATTGGAATCAAAACGTTATAAAATAAATGGCTAGGGACTCAGTACGTTAAACTTTTTGATTTTGGACTCAAGTGGTTAAAACCACTAAAACACAGGGACTCAAAAAGTAATTTACTCTATTATAATTCTATTTGGTCACCAAATTAGTCCCAATTACAGTAAAATATCTAACAAAAAATTTACATTTACAGCATTTACAGAACTGTTGTTTTTAAAGGATAATTTAAAATGTAAAAAGTGTGGCGCAAATGTTTATCATAACGTCACCCAAAAATGTTTGTTATGCGGCTAATACAAAACCTCAGCTTTACCATTTAATTCAATCCTCGAGTTTCTTTGCTTTTTCTTTATTATCTTTCGTGAATTACCTAGATGGGCATATAAAGATTTAAGACTCAAATTCCGAATCAATAATGGTTAGCCCAAGACAAATAAAACCATGTGCGTAAACGTGCACTCTAGCTAATTCAATAATAGTTACCAATGGTAGTGGTCTATTGGCAAAGGCAAAGCCTTTAAACATCTTGAGAGAGAGAGGTCTTGCGTTCAAGTCCCATAGACGACATGGAATAAAAGAAATTTGCCGTTATAAAAAAAATCAATCATAGTTCTTAATCCCAATTTGGCCTCTACATTTTTCAAGCTAAAATGTGCGGGTTATTCAATATGCTACGGTTATGTATTAGCAATTTAAATAATTATTTAAACAAGTCTTAGGTCATCCGTAATGGTTAACGCCCTCTAATTAATGGACATTTTCTGCCACATCAACACCATATTTCTACCTATTTTATATACCCTAAAAAATAGGTAGAAATATATCTATCTATGCTATAAAGGGATATATTACCTTTTCCGCATCACTCACGAGCACACGTGAAATATGCGGAAGTGACACACATGAACCCATTCAGATGTGTCAGATGCTCAGAACCAGTGTTGTTCTTTGGACTGAACCGCATCTCAGGAACAGGCAAAGCGCATTGCCTTCCTTTTCTTCAAGCTTCAAATCCCTCCTGTCCGGTTCACAACCACAGAGGGTGCATGAACAACTTCTTCAGAAGAAAGAAGGAACGAAATCTACGCGCCCGCACATCAGCAGCCCTGACTCCTGAACCTTCAAGAGTTACATCCGTGCAACAAGCACACTTTGAGCGAATATGGGACTGCAACATCGCAGACACCCATAAAGAGCTACAGACATAACCATAGCTTCCGCAGAGTGGTTGCTACGGAAGAGCAAAACTCACTCCACATCACCGAACGAGGCTACCTCGTTATAAACTCGGTATTGGAGCGTGAAGGTAAGTGGCTCCAGAAAGAACGCAGATACGTGCTCTAAACAAGCACTTATCAAGCAGCAAGTGTCCAAACAGCGGTAACAAGTCTGCCTATGACTTTGTTTACCTGCCAACGGACCGCGGTAACAAGTCTGCTTAGGACTTTGTTTACCTACCAATGGATCGCATGGAATAAACAACGATGGGCATCCCCTTGCCTATGACCATGTTTATTTACCCATAGTCTAGATCCACATTGTTCGACCAAACACGGCCAACAATGACGCAACGAAGTAACCGCAAAGAACGTACGGTTACTTGAGAGCTATCAAGATGAACACGAACACCCAACAAAAAAGGGATGGTCATCTCATCATAGGATGCTGAACATAGAACTTGAGCAAAGTTCTAACACAACATCCAAAACCTTCAAACCTGACCGCAAAGGTTGGTTTACAAGTTTTTCTTTTCTTCTTCGTGCACCATTCTGGCAAATGGTTCGAAGAAGAAACCACCTCCAAGAGGTTCGAAACATGTGCAAACCTTCGAACCACCATCCAAGAGGTTAGTTCGAAGTTTGTGCAGCATTACTATGAAGGTCCCTAACAGGCTTTCAACACAACAACAGGTGGCAACCCACCTGATGACATGCAACGGCTGAGAATTTCGCATCAAGCGAAACCCCTTCACCGGTACGGAAGAGGCATAGCCGGATTTTTTACCAGATCACCAGGTTGATCTGGCCTAAAATTTTCTCCAGACTGCCACACTACCTTCCTACACCATAAGTCCAGTACTCCTCCCACGTGCAACTTGCACAAGGAAGCAACACTAGACTGGGGGGACTTGAAGGGGTATGGTCCCAAAACGACCATTACCCGCATCAAACAAACCCCTACCAGTAAGCAAACCGCACCCATGCGGTCACATCCTTCGAACCCATTCGGTTCGAAGATGAATAGCTTGACCCAAGTACGAAAGAAGATGAACATATCGATGCGGCTGGCACCGCATCATATGACCATTTTCGTCACGACAAGGGAAGCGAGCAAATAGTCTCCACATACGATGATGCGGCCAACACCGCATCTCGCGTATTTCTTGATCACAAGTAAGAGACACGGTAACTTCAGACGTTACCGCATGTAGCGATGCGGCTCGCACCGCACCCTGCATATCCAACAAGTGGACTGACACGCCAGGCAAGTGGCTGACACCACGAGGCAAGTGGCGCCGGCGACAGTCCCCTGTCAGAGCTATTAAAGCAATGGGCTGACGTGGCGTAACCCCCACGGCCGGCGAGACTGACACACCTGCAACGGTGCAGCTCGTCGTCAGCCCATCCATCAATCTCCTCCTCCACTCCTCGGCTATAAATACCGACCCCAAACCAGGTTTGAGGTATCTCTTCACAACTCTCTAACTACTACTATAATCTTGCTTTGCTTCCCAAGCAAACTACTGATTCTCACGCCGGAGAGTGGTAACAAGGAGCACCCCCCACCCCATCCTCCTTGTTACGAGTCACGGCTTGTTTCCTTGTGCAGGAGATCATCCACCGGTGACCCAGCCAGCGATCTCCGAGAGGAAGGGATTAACCCTTCTTGACGAGACCAGTGTGTTAACCCTGCCCGGTTAACCATTGTTTCATCATGCCCCTTAATGCTCTCATTCCATTATTACTTTCCAATTTTGTTCCTCATTAGGCATTATACTTGACATGACCCTTCAAGCCCCCTATAATGCTCATTATTCATGGTCTTAAGGTTGGAAATTCAAGATTGATGCGTATCTGTAAATCATACTTTTATGCCAAATTACTTGCACATCCCACCCGAGATACTCCATCCTCCACGAATAAGCTAAAATATAATAATGAGTTAGTGTAGGAGTTTTTTTTCAGAACTAAGGCTGTTTTGAAAACAGTCTTCACAAATAATGGCATGCTCAAAATAATTTCATAAATAATACTTTCTCCATTCTGAATGACGATTTTTCTTGAGAAGTAGCCTTTGTCAAGCATGAAGCATTTGCATGGACTAAGATATTAGTTAAACAACACTAAGAAATGCACACGTGTTTAAACCCCCAATTGCTGATGTGGAAAGGATAGCTGAAAGAGGAAATAAATTACGAAGGAACTGGACATCGAACCAAGGCAGTGACAAAACCCACAACACCTAAGTATACGTAAAGTAAAAGAATATATATAACACACTGCGAGGATTGTAGGAACCAATCAAAATGAATACACCATATACAAATCAAATATTCATTTATATAATTTCGTATATCTAGAATAAAATTATAAAACAACTAAAAATACATATGTTTATATTAAAAAAACTTAATAGTAAAAATTATTTTTTTTTTTTTTTAAATTTTGAGTGTTAAATGTCATTTTAGTCCCTGTGGCTTGAGCCATTTTGCCAATTTGGTCCAAAGGTTTGAAACGTTGTCATTTTAGTCCAAATAGTTTCAAACGTTGTCATTTTAGTCCACTGGTTTAACTTCATTCATTTTTTTTGTTAACTAGAAGGGCATTTCGGTCATTATATATGGAATTTTGTTAACTAGAAGGACAATTCGGCCATATAAAATGACCGAATTGCTTGCTAGCTAACAGAAAAAATGGACAAAGTTAATCCAGTGGACTAACATGGCAACGTCTGAAACTATTTAGACTAAAATGACAACATTTCAAACCTTTGGACTAAACTGGCAAAATAACCTAAACCACAGGGACTAGAATGACATTTAACTGTTAAATTTATTTTAAAATCTTATTACTAAATTTAATTTATAAGTAATAAATTATATTCTTGTGTAATTGTTTGAAATAGATTAAATGCCATAGCTAGCTTTGGTTTAATTCTGCAAGATTTATAATATATATCTATCATATGTATAATAACTAGGTGTTGCCCCGCTCGCGTTGCGGGGCGATGACCGAATAATTTTTAACCAATTAAAAAAACGATACCATAGTTTTGCTAGAAAAAAAATGTAAAAAGAGTGTTAGGCAGCTCCTTAACACGAATTTTAGCTGAGGGCAAAGTCATATTTTTATTTTTACTTGTGGAAAAATCAAAATTTTGTTCCCGAGGGTAAAATCCTAATTTTTAGCTAGGGGAAAACAATATTTTTATTTTGTACTGGGGACAAAAAAAACGTAATTTTGAATTGAAGGTGATATCGTAATTTTGAACCGAGGGGAAAATCGTAAATTTTAGCTGGGGGCAAAAGAATAATTTTATTTTGAACTGGGGGCAAAGACGTAATGTTAAACTTGGGGAAAACCGTAATTTTAAAGTGGGTATAAAATAATAAACTGGTGTAAAATCGTAATTTTGAGCCGGGGGAAAAAATAATTTTATTTTGAACTGGGGCGAAAACGTAATTTTGGCTGAGGGTAAAAGTGTAATTTTTTTTACGGAGGGCGAAATCGTATTTTCGTTTTAGGTGGGTGTAAAGTCATATTTTTATTTCGAACTGAGGAAAATCATAATTTTGAACCGAGGGTAAAACGTAATTTTGAGATAGGGGAAAACCATAAATTTATTTTTAGCTGGGGGCCAAAAAGTAATTTTAAACTGAGGGTGAAATCATAATTTTGAATCGAGGGAAAAGTTTTAATTTTGAGCTGAGGGCAAAAGTATAATTTTATTTTGAACTAGGGGCGAAGACGTAATTTTAAACTGGGGGCAAAACCGTAATTCTAAAGCGAGTATAAAATAAAAAGCTGAGGGTAAAATCGTAATTTTTGAACCGATGGCAAAATCGTAATTTTAGCTGCTGGCAAAAGGGTTATTATATTTTTTAGTTGAGAGAAAAGTGTAATTTTAAACTGAGGGCAAAACCGTAATTTTAAAGTGGATATAAAATAATAAAATGGTTGGTCAAATAGAGGTGGGACGACCGCCCATTTCAACCAATGGCAGAGAAACACTATTCTCTGCCATTGTTTTTGTATATGTTGAATAATGAATAATAATAATTTGTATCTTGGGTTAGAAATTTAACAACGAATAATAATTGAACAGATTGCAATTTTGTAAGTGTATACAATGTATATGCATTAGCATGAATAATGTTTAATTTCTCTCATCAAATTAGTAGACTTGATGATGTTTCATTTTTGTACATTTTCTAATTTCCCCCTTTTTATTATAGATTGGTAGAATCGCTATGGATGCACAACTAAAAAACTTTGCAAAGACAAGACACGACATAATATCAAGCATTGGTGTTCCGGCATCAGTTAAGTTGTTTGCAAATGCTCTCTTCACGGTTACAACGGGTTCAAACGACTTCATCAATAACTACTTCCAACCAGGACTTTCAAAGCTGTTACGACCAGAAACATTCATCGGAACCATGATTTCCGCATTTAGAAAGCAACTCACGGTAAACTTACTTTAATTAACCTTCAATTTCATATTCTTGCAATAGTTCTCATTTAGTCAAGGTGCTAATAGTGTTTATCTTGAGGTCTTCCATCTTTATGTTGTGGTTTTTGATATAATAGCATGGCTAGTACGTAGATTTAGGAAGCCAGGTGCAACTAGTAAAAAAAGACCCTTAAAATAGAAACTTATATTTAGAAAACAAAATTCGTTAGTAGAACGATAATTGTTTAAAATAAGGCTTTCCACAAGCCGAACTAAGCTGAGCCAAGGCTAGATCAGGCTCAGCTTGAAGTCTCACCGAACTGAAACTTTGAACGCGGGCTTTGCTCGTTTTTTTCAAACCTAGTCAACTCGGCTCGACTCTCTTTGCCTTGGATTCAATTGCTAATTAAACTTGTTTACTATTTTTAATTCGGGGTTTAAGTAGTACTTGAGTGGATGTTCTTTATACCAAGTTCCCATTTTATTGATTTTCTTTTTAATTTGAATTGTCATTTAATTATTACATACAGAGTCTCTATTACATGGGTGCTAGGAAGATTGTTGTAACAAATATTCCCCCAATTGGATGTTGCCCATATGAAAGGGATCACAACCCATTTTCTGGACGAGCATGTGTAGCTTCTCCAAACATTCTAGCACAACAATACAATCACCAGTTGAAACAAACTCTTATAGAACTTACAACCGCGCTAAAAGGATCAACATTCATTTATGCGGATGTGTATGGTATGGTTGATGACATAGTTCGAAACTACAAATCATACGGTGAGTAACTTGTAAACTATAGAAAAAAGGAACCATTGTTATTTTTTAATGATGTAGATGAGCCGAGCTACTGCTTGCAACAAGACACCAAATAGATAAAAGCTCAAATCAAGCCGAGAATAAACGAGTTCAAACCAAAGCTCGACCTAAAGTATGCTCATTTAATAAACGAGTCCACACTTCATTTATTGAGATAAGACCATGCTTAGTCGTTGGGGGTGAATAATGCCCCACCCTAGGCGTTTTGCGCCATGTGGCAGCCCAGTCAGCAATGGAGCATTATTGGGCGTTTTTACAAAAGGGTGTAGTGGGGATGCGAGGCATTATGTTAAATGAGATGTAATATAATTCAATAAAACAAAAACCATCAAAAAAACTCTTATTGGATAAAGAATAGGAAGATGGAGAATGATTGGACAAACAAATGAGGGGCAAGACGTGTTTTAAATCACGCTGGTGAGATTTTTTTCAAAAATCATGCTCAAAAACGCCCTTGGGGTGGGGGTCAGGCGTGTTGGGGCGTGTTTGGTGGCAAATTTTGAAAAATCTATGCCCATTACGGATGGTCTAAGTAGGCTCGTAGGACTAAACAAATTTATTATTAATATAGTATTTGTTTAATACATTAAATATGATAGTTATAATTATAACTATAAACTATAATCATGATTGGAACTATAAAAGTATAAATATATAAAAGTATAATCATAAGTGTATATAAATATATTTATAAAATAATATATATATATACGATCCAAATTTGAGCTTGAAAAACTACAAATAAGCCGAGCTAAAGCTTTAGAAATAAAGCTTAAAACGAAACGAGTACATGTTTTCATAAGTTAAATGAGCTAAGCTCGTGCAAGTGAGTTTGTCTTGACTCTTTTTTTTTTTTTTTGAATGGCTAACGTTGCTCACCATGAGGATTGAACACCTGACCTCTCCTATTCTAAGCTCTATCTAAACTCATTTACACCCTTTATCCGTAGCTACTTTATCTGCTATAAAATGTGACAATTTACATATATTCTTTTCGTATTCTTGTCTTTGATGGTGTTTTTGTAGGTTTTGAAATCGCGGATCGCGCATGCTGCCACGTGCTTGGCTTACACGGTGGTATGGTTCCATGTTTGCAACATACTAAGATTTGTCAAGATAGATCAAAGTACGTTTTTTGGGATTGGTTTCATGTTACTGAAACAACCAATCTTATCATTGCAAAACGTATTTTGGATGGAGAGATTAATGATATTTCCCCGATTAACGTTCGAGCGCTCTCCCAAATTTGAAACAATACCTAGTTTTAGATGGTTGTATAATTAGGAATTATGAACTAATCTGTATTAGAACCATCCTTATAATATTTGTAACTTCTTTTAAATAGAGAAATAATATTTGCTTGATTGCTTCAACGTTAGAACTTAGAATATCGCATTTGGTAGCTGGAATTCAGTAGTATTTAAATTTTATTTTACAGGTTGTTTGGTTGAAAAAAGAAATAAAGTATCTAAAATTCTATATAGTTCCATAAAATTGCGTCAATCAATTGAGTCAACATTATCATATGTATGCTAAATGATAGAATCAATGTTTTTAAAACTAGACCGGTCATCGAACCGGTCATTCAACTGGTTCACTGGTCTGACCGGTCGGATCGGTCAGACCGTTTTAAGAACCGGATTGCATTTTTCCTAGATAAAAATTTAGAAATTATAAAGTTTAGCAGATAAACAATTTAGATAAAAAATAAATAACTCTAGTAACAATTTTTCTTCCCTTTATTTAATTAGAATAATAAACAAACAAATATCTAAATAAGTTAATGAGTGTTGTCTTTTCATGTCTGCAAATTTCATTTCCCAATCTTCAATCTCCAATCTTCAAAAAGCATGTTCAACACTCTTTGATTATTATCCTTTTTCAATTTTCAATTTCTCTCGTCTTCTCCACTTCAAACATAAACTATTTACTTTCTACTCAACTTTGTCTCTGTTGAAGCAACAAATACTAGACCGAGGATGGTAGCTGAGGTGGTTAGGCAAAAGGGCTGAAGGGTTCAGTTTTGCCTAACGCAGGTCGCGGGGTCTCTCCACGTTTGCAAAACGTGGAAGGAGGTTCACTAGTATGTAATTGTTATTTGCTTTGAAGTTCTTTCTCCGAGGCAAGCTCGAATCCAGAAAAGAAAGCAAATAGAACGAGTGTGTGGTGAATGTGATGAAGAGTGACTTGGAGGTGAGCAAGTACTCTATGAATGACCAGAGATGAGGGAATCTTTCTCTGTTTTTGAATGTCTTTGGAGTGAAATGAGCTGTCTTCTTATAGGGGAAGACATCTCCTAAAATGGTATGTACAAGACTAGTAGAACCTGTTTGCAATGGAGGGTTTCCCCTTTTGTGGTTGAAGGCTTTAGACCCCTGGTTAATAGCGTGTATTCGTGCAGACCTGCTCTGATTTTGTGGGCGTGAGTTGGTGAGACGAGTTCTCAGATGTGATTGATTACTGTTCCTCGCTTTTCTCACTTTACAGCTTTTCATCCGGTGAACCTTTCAACCTTTTAAGCATTTGCATATTTAGTCATCTTATTTAGTCTTGGGCTACCCCCGTCATCAGCCCCCCAAGTCAGAGGTTTTTGGGGTAGTATGCTCAAAGACTTCTGACTTTTATGCATATGTTTTGTTACTTAAAGGTTTCAAGGGTTCGTTGCTTGGAGGTTTGAAAGGCTGAAGGCAGTTACTTTTTGAATTTTGAATTTTGACAGTTGATTTGATTGATGTGTGTCAGGCGGCGGTTTTGCAGGAGTTATTTATTTACCTTTATTACCCCTGTCCTAAACTCATATTTATTTTATACTTTTGTAAACCTTTTCCATTTTACTCACAATTCTTCCAAGTCTCTTCCTTCTCTGAGGTTAGTTTTCTTCTCCATCTTTCGTTTTTAGTTTCTTCAAAAATGGGTGCTCTTAAAGATTTAGCAAAGTCATTCTCTCGAATGACACAAGAGGAAGTAGACTTGTTTTGTTTGGAATATGGTATTGATAAAAAATTTAACCCAACTGCCCCTGCTTGCGATGTTTCCGTTGACAAACCAAACCCTGGTTCGATTGCTTTGTATTGTCGTCATTTTCAATGGTCAAATCTTCGCTACCCTTTTTCTTTTTTCGTTTTGAACTTGCTTGAGTATTATCGCGTTTCTTTTGGGCAAGTTCATCCGAAGGGGATGGCTAGGGTTTTGCACTTTGAAGTTTTGTGTCGTGCTCTTGGATACGATCCTTCTTTGTTGCTCTTCCGGAGGTTTTTTCGTTTGGCCAAGAATGGTGACTGGTTCACCTTTGAGACATCAAAGGTTGATAGTTGTCTTATTTCATCCATGGTTACAACACTTGGGTCCTGGAAGGATCGTTTTTTCTGGGTTTCTGAGTCTATCGTTCCTTTCAAAATGGTGTGGAGGCATCCAGATGCTGTTCTTAATGATTCGGAGCCTTCTGAATCTGAGTTGAACGATGCTTTTCTTACGGCCATTCGAGGGTGCCCTTCGAGGGTTCGTCCCTTTCCCGAACATTTGTTAGTGCTTTTAGGGGTTAGTAATATTTGGGGGAAAGCCGATCGGGATCCGGTGCTAATGAGAAATGGCATTGGTATGCATTTTCCCCTTATGCCTTTTTCTTATTTCACTTTGCTTATGACTTATTTCCTTTTGTTTGTTTTTGCCTGTTATGTCTGCTTTGGACTTTATCAAGAGTGACGACACTTCTGATGTTGTTTTTGAGGATGCCCCGTCTGTTCCGGGTGAGAATGTTGTGGTTAGGACTGCCGAGCAAAGGTTTGAGGGCACGGGTTATGCTAGTGTTGCCAACGTTAAGGGTTTTACTAAGTCTAATGCTCCCAAGTCTTCAACTCGCCGATCTTCTCGTCGTTTGTTGAAAGCTGGCCCTCAATCCACGTCTACTGAACCAGTGGATTTGAGTGATGATATTGAAGTTTCGGAGGATCAAGTTGAAGCAGGTGTTGAGAAAGACAAGGAGTTGGTTGTTCGTGGTAAAAAGGTTCAAAGCAAGAAGGTTGTCTCTACCCCTGTTCAGGAGTCTTCAAGCAGGGACGTTGAAGGGTTGAATCCTGAAGGTACTTATGTGCCTGCTTGGTTGGTAAAAAATGATGACACCTTCAAGGATGCTGCTGTTTGTGAGGATGCTCTTAAGCATCTTGCTCCTCCTTCTGTGCACAAGACCATTGCTGAGATGGATGATGACGTAATGTTGTCTCGCATGGTTTTAAGCACCTGCAACCTTGCGGCTATGCTTCCTCAAGGGATTACTCGTTTTCGTCAAAGGATGCAAGAATATGAGGACTTTTCCAAGAAAAAAGATAAGATGAAATCCTCCCTAGCATCAATGAAGAAGGAAATAGCTGGTTTTGCGGAGAAGGAAGCAGCGTGGCGGAAGGAGGTTAGTGATTTGAAGAGAATGCATGATATTGAGATGGGTGATTTAAGGAAAAGTTTTGAAGCTAACTTGCTGAAGTTAAAAGCTGACCGGGAGGCCTTGGCTGTTCAGCAACAGGCCTTTCGTGAGGAAAAAGAAGGGTTAAAAGCTTCGGTTGGCCACGTCACTGCTGACAATCAGTGGTTGATTGAGCATGGTTTCCAGCAGGTTGTCACTTACCTTTTACATTCCAAGGAGTTTAACTCTGCCCTTGGTGATGTTTATACTAAGTTTCTGAACCTGGGGAAACATCAAGGCCTTACTGCTGGTTACAAGCTTCATGAGTCTGGACAACCCTTAGAGAAATCACCTATGTTTCGCCCCGAGGCTTCTGATATTTTCAAAGACTCTGTTGAGCAGATGGAGAGGCTAACCTACCCTTACATTCATGAGGTTTCTTCTTGCTTTGGTAAGCCTTTATCTGTTTTACAGGATTTGAAACCTGAGGGGCTGAATGAGAAGGTGTGTGCTGAGGTTTTGGGTTCCCTTTCAAGGAAGAGGTCTTACTCTGGGGATAGCGATGATACCCTCTCAAGTTTGCCTGATGCTTCAAAAGATGCTGCTTTAGAGACCTCCGCGGTTGGTGATGATCAGGGTGCTAAGGCCAAGAAGACTAAGAAAGCCAAGAAGTCCAAAGCTGAAGGTTCCAAGCCTTCTGCTACCTGATGTTTATTCGTAGCTTTCTTAGCAAACACTTTATGTCTGTAATATCTTAAACAATATTAGGTTTCTAGGAACCCTTAAGGTTCCTGTTGGTGGTTTGTTAGGCCTGTATGGCCGTTTGAACACTAGTTTCTCTTGCAAGTTACTAGAACTTGCTTTAACTTTTTCTGAAGGTCTTTTATGGCCTTCCTAATTATGGTATGATGGTTGCTATGTTGTTTGTGTTATGCTTGTTTACTTGTTTTGCTTGGTTTGTTTTGTGGGTTTTCAACCCTTCAAGCCTTTTGTGTAGCTGTTTTTGGGTTAAAGCCTTTAACCTTTCGAGCTTGTTTTCTGTTGGCTTGAAACCTTGATAGCTTTTGGTTTGGTCTACATGTTTTATTGATGGGTCTGCTCATTTTTTCCTTGTCAACTATTTCTGTTTTCTGGTCTTGCCTTTGTTGAGTTTACTTTGTCTTTATGTTTTTTACACTTTAAAGGGTTCAGTGCTGCAGACACTTTACCTTAGTGTTTATTAACAACAAGACGTAGTACCTATCCTTTTCATTATTTCTTTGTAATTTATTTGATTTCGTAAGTCTATTTGTTGATTATGTTTCTAAGACTTAAGGAACGATTGGTGTAGGCTGTTCAAACCTGTCTATGAGACATTATTGTTTTTTCTTAATAAATCTCATGGAGTTGTATTGATTTAGGAACTCACCCCTTATATAGGCTCATTCAACCCTTGAACCTATTGAGCGATATGGCCTGGGAGCTCATCCCCTTACATGGCCCTTGCCATGGAGTTTTTTGCTAGGTTCTCAACCTGATATTAGGATAGAAAGACAAGTTTGATAAATCAACTTCATTCATTCAAGCAGTATCTGCTTTTACAAAAGGTTTTCATTTTGATACAAACCAAACTTTTTAAACATAGAACTTTCTCAGGGTTTTTCCGTTCCAGTGCCTTGGAAGCCTTTTGCCTTCTGTGTCTGCTAGCTTGTAGGATCTGCCCTTATGTGCTTCTAGGATGGTATATAGACCTTCCCATTTTGGGCCCAACTTCCCTTGGTTTTCCTTTTTGCTAGCCTCGTTGTTTCTGAGGACTAGATCCCCTGGCTTGAATCGTTCATTCTTAACCTTCTTGTTGTAGTAGGCTTCCATTTTTTGCTTATACTTGGCTTCTTGTATTGCCGCTTGATCTCGGGCTTCCTCTAGGAGTTGTAAGTTCAACATGGTCTCTTGTTGATTTACTTCGGGATCCATGTTGACAATTCGTTGGGTTACAACTCCTATTTCAGCAGGGATTACGGCCTCGGATCCAAATACCAAACTGTAAGGTGTTTTCTTGTGACTTGCTTTTTCTGTTGTTCTAATTGCCCATAAAACGCTAGGCAATTCCTCGAGCCAATTGCTTTCATACCTCCCCAATCTTGTTTTGATGCCTTCCACGATGCTTCTGTTGGTCCTTTCAACCTGGCCGTTTGACTGCGGGTAAGCCACCGAGCTAAAGATCTGGTTGATCCTGTATTCCTTGCACCAAAGGCTGAAAGGTTTCTCGGCAAATTGTTTTCCATTATCAGTAACAATTACCCTCGGGAACCCATAGCGGCAGATGATATTCTCCCAAACAAAGTCTATGACTTGCTTTCCTGTGATCTTGGCAAGGGGTTTAACCTCCGGCCACTTGCTGAAGTAGTCAATTGCTACCAATAGGAATTTTACTCCCCCTTTGCTTGGAGGGAATGGCCCGACAATGTCCATTCCCCATTTATGGAATGGCCATGCCGAGGTTATTGGGACTAGGTCATGTTTGGGACTTCTTGGGATTGGGGAATGGATTTGACAGGCATCACATTTCTTCAACTGTTCAACGGTGTCATGATGCATCGACGACCAGAAGTATCCAAGGTTCATGAGCTTTGCAACTACCGACCTAGCTCCAAAATGAGCTCCACATATTCCTTCATGCACTTCCTTAATCAAATACTTGCTTTGTTCAGGACCCACACATCTTAGCAGGGGTGCAAGGTAACCTTTTTTATAGAGGGTTTCTCTTTGCAACACATATTGTCTTGCTTTGATTTTGACCCTTTCGACTTCTGTTTGATCATTGGGTAGTTCATTATCTTGAAGGAATTTTTTGATGGGAGTCATCCAATTTGGATCTTCCTCGGTGACTACATCTTGCACTTCCAATTCATCAATCGACCGGGCCTTCAACACTTCAACCAACACCTTTTTTGTGAGGTGGGCGAATGTGAGGGATGCCAATTTGCTCAAGGCATCGGCCTTTTTGTTTTGGGACCTTGGAATCTGTTTAATGCTGCATGTTTAGAAGGTGTTCATTAACTCCTTGGATTTTTCTTTGTACCTTCTCATGTTGGGCTCTTTGGCGACATAGCTGTCATTAACTTGGCTTGATACGAGTAGTGAATCTGTGAACACTTCAAGCTTCTTGACTTTCATTTCTTTGGCCAGTCGTAGACCAGCGATCAATGCTTCGTATTCAGCCTCGTTATTGGTGGTCTGAAAATTAAAACGGAGAGCATATGTGAATTCTAGTCCCTCAGGGTTGATTAGGACTAAACCAGCTCCGGATCCTTCAACGCTTGAAGCCCCATCAGTGAACAATTTCCAGGCTTCAGGGTTGGAGGGTTCAGCGGTTGTGGTGTTTACTTCTTCAATTGTTTGGTTTGGGACTTCAACCAGGAAGTCTGCTAGGACCTGAGCTTTAATGGCTTTTCGTGGGACATAGGTGATGTTATGTTCACCTAGTTCCACTGCCCATTTTGCTAGCCTCCCTGAGTTCTCAGGTTTTTCAAGCACATTCTTGACAGGTTGGTCAGTGACCACTTGTATAGGATGTGCTTGGAAGTATCTCCTAAGCCTTCTGGCTGTTTGAACCAGGGCTAGAGCAAGTTTTTCGAGGGGAGAGTATTTGGTTTCAGCTAGTTTTAGAGTTTTGCTGAAAAAATAAACGGGTACCTGAGCCTTGTCTCTTTCAATGGTGAGAACCGCACTGATGGCTTCGTCGGCAATTGAAAGGTACACTGATATGACCTCCCCCGTTTTTGGTGCTGCAATATCTGGTAGGGAAGCTAAGTGCTGCTTCATTTGATTGAAGGCTTCTTCAGCTTCATCGGTCCATCTGAAATCTTTTTTATCTGAGTAGTTCTTGAGCGTTTTGTAGAAGGGTAGGGACCTTTCGGCCAGTTTTGAGGTAAAACGCTTCAAGGCTGCAAGCTTCCCGTTTAAGCTTTCAACCTCCTTCTTGGTCCTTGGTGGTTTAGCTTCAAGGACAGCTTTCACTTTGTTAGGGTTTGCTTTCCGACGATGTGACCCAAGAATTTTCCTTCATCGAATCCAAACGAGCATTTTTTCGGGTTGAGCTTTATGTTAATCTTTCTAAGGTTCTTGAAAGTTTCTGTGACAACTCGTACTTTAGACTTATATTGTAACGTTACATGCTTATGTGTGCTACATTAATTGGTTTAATGTTATGTGAGTGTATTTATTATGTTATGATTATGTGATTACATTACTTGACCGAATCGCACAACACCGTTCAATCGCACAAGCCCATTTGGGCTACACTTTGCATTCGGATCAATGAGTAGCCGAGTTGGGCTCGGCCCACTCCCCTTTCACGCAAACAAACACCCTTAGGGGGGGGGTTGCTCTCTCATTTGTTACAATTCTCATAACACACACACAAACCCTAGACTTCCTCTCTCTCTCTCTCTCTCGTTTTGCTTGAAACCCGACGGCAGCCCCTCCCCACTCGAAGCTTTTCACATCGGTTCATTCAACCCATTCGAACATCACGGTTAGTGTATATTGTTTGCTTGTTATTCGATTGTATGTGATGATGTTATGATCTATGCGTTTACATGATGTTTATATGATGATTGTTGATCGATTTAGGCTGGTCAAAATATGTGAATGTAACTTATGATCTTAACTTAGAATCGGATGTACGAATATATATAAATCGGCTGTGATGTGATTATGTGTTACTCGGCTTTATGTTTGTGAAATCGGGTTTGCTTAGGGTCGAATATGAAGTGTTGCATGATGATTAAAACCCTTAGATGATTATGTTTAGGTGTTATGAGTATTGTTCATGATTTGGTGTTGATTAGGGTTCATAGAGATTTGAAGATGAAACCCCTATTTGATCGATAAATGCATGAGGGAAAAACTGTTAGTGATGATTTAAATTGATTGAATGTAATTAAGGAAACTATTGTATGATTGTAACCAAATGGCATAGTATTCGGAGGTTTATAACAGCCGCACAAGACCTCCTAATCGCACATGAGGCCCACTCGCACAAGACTTCTTGGTCGAACAAGAAGTCCAGTCGCACAATATAATCCAATCGCACAAATTGCCCTAGTCGCACAAGATCATTGTATCGCACAAGTTACGTTCTTTCGTTATCAGTTGGGCCGAACAAGCCCAAAACCAGTCGCACAATCCAATAGGATCGCACAAGACATTTGCATGTTATTGTTGGGTCGAGACCTTTATGATTGGACTTCTTACATGTTGGGTCGTATGTTAATTGTCGGGTTGGGGCTCGTCCGGTCGCACAACACAAACCGGATCGCACAAGGCACTCATGTACTATTTAATTTGGGCCGAGTATGTTAATGGATTGTTTATGTGTTTGGGCCGGGGTATTGGATCGCACAACATGTTGTGGATCGCACAACATGTTGGGCCAGATATTATTGGGTTTCTTGATATTACTTGACTGCTAAGATGTTGCCATGATCAATACGTGTTAGTAACGTGTAGACTTGTATGATTTATACGTGCATTACTTGAAGTCAAAACCTGACTTGTGTGGTAACCCTGTTAGGACGTGGTTGACCACTTTAGTTCAAGAACCCTCTCTTTTTGTGTATCTGCCGAGCAAACCAAGGTGAGTTCACACTCTTACCAAGGCATGGGATTCCCGGGGTGTTGGGAATGGGATTGAAAGGATAAGGTTGAATAGATTCATACGGATACCATTACTAGACTACCATACCATCGTCCTCGGTTGTGCAGGATACATACGTAAAACCTACGTATACTTATGCTACTCGCTATCCTCGGTTGTGAAGGATACTCACGTAAAACCTGCGTGAACGGATACTCACTACTGCCTCGGTTGTGTCAGGCACTTACGTAAAACCTACGTAAACCCCCACGTACCCTATCCTCGGTTGTGAAGGATACTTATGTAAATCCTACGTAAACTTGTACGTATTACTGTTCTCGGTTGTGAAGAACACTTATGGTTACGCATAGTCTAGTGGATTAATAACATGGGAAGCCCCCACCAATAGAAACCTATATTGGCCCCGTAGAGCCACTTGATACTCATGAACTTACTGTTACGCATTTACTTTCTGTGAACTCGCTCAACTAGTTGTTGACTCTCTGCTGCATGCCTTGCAGGACCTTAGGTACATTATGGAGCTTGCACAAGGAGGAGCAGGTCGTTGTGGGCAAATGGATCGTGATTACTTATGTCATTTCATACATTAATACTTATGATTGGGTTTTTACATTAATGCTTCCGCTATACTTAACTATGTTGGTTTTGATAAACACCTTTCGTATTGATGGATAATTATTACTATTTATTTACATGTTCAATATGATTGGTGGCTTGATCCTGGTCAGTCACGCTCCCAAGCGGTGATACTCCGCAGGTGGATTTTGGGGGTGTGACAGATTGGTATCAGAGCCATTGGTTATAGAGAACTTGGTTTTAATATGGGAAAACGTTTTTATTAAAACCAGACTATAACCAGTACAGTGCTCTCAACGATCCACAACGACGCTTCGCTCCACGTGCAAGACTCGACATCCTAGGTAAAAGGTTTATGTTTATTGCCTGTATGCTAGAACTATATAGAACTTTGCTCGCATTACGTTTAGATACACATGACTTTATTACATGAGAATACCTACGTGCTTACGCTTTTCTGTCATCGCCCTATTCGCGAACCACTCTCACTTACGTTACTTTTACTATGAAGATCATGTCTGGACGAATTAACATGACACAAGCCCAGCTAGAGGCTCTCGTTCAAGCTCAAGTTGCTGCGGCACTTGCAGCTGCTCAAGCAGGTAGTATATCCTGTAGTCATAACTCACACTAGGATCCTTAGATCCTACACTCCTAAACTAGCCCTTGTATTTAAACTTTGCCCTATTCGTACACAATAGGTCAACCAGCGCAGCAGCAAGTTTGCACCTTTAAGAACTTCATGGACTGTCGTCCAAGTACTTTCAGCGGCACAGAGGGGGCAGTGGGGCTCCTCCACTGGTTTGAAAAGCTCGAGTCGGTGTTCGAGATGTGTGAATGCCCTGAGGCTCGCAGGGTGAAATACGCCACTGGCACGCTAGAAGGAATAGCACTAACTTGGTGGAACGCCCAAGTCCAGATCTTAGGGTTGGCAGCTGCTAACGCCACACCCTGGAATGATTTCAAGGAACTGATCAAGAGGGAGTATTGTACTCGGGAAGACATCCATAAGCTGGAGGATGAGTTTTACCATCTGAAGATGACTGGATCGGAGATTGAAGCTTACACCAAAAGGTCAAACGAACTGGCCGTGCTGTGTCCAACTATGGTGGACCCTCCAATTAAGCGCATTGAGTTGTATCTCAAAGGGTTGGCGCCAGAGATCCAGAGCCATGTTACTTCGGCTAATCTTGATAACATCCAGGATATTCAACGCCTCGCTCACCGCATCAAAGACCAAGCAGTGGATCAGAACAAACTGCCTAAACGTATCAGCGCTACTGCTACCGTTACTACTTCAGCTACTCCTACTACTCCCAGTGACAGCAAGAGAAAATGGGATGGGGATTCCAGCAAGGGATCAGCTTCAATTCAGTCTCAGGCCCAGCAGCGAAAGATTGACAATTACCAGAGCCCTAGCCAACACTCTTCAGGTAGTCACAGGCAGGGCGGATATCGAGGGAACCTCCCAAAGTGCAACAATTGCGGTAGACACCACGGTGGCCAGTGTAACAAGGGTCGCTGTCAAAGATGCCTCAAGATGGGTCATGAGGCCAAGGATTGTAGAAGCTCTCGTCCTGCGAACCAGAACCAGCAGCAGCCACAAACACAGCAGAATCAGCAATAGGGCAACAAAGTATGTTTTCAGTGTGGGGCAGAAGGTCACTTCAAAAGGCACTGTCCTCAGCTGAACAGGAACAATAACAACAACAACAATCACAACAATCAGGGCAATGGCAACAACAACGGGGGAAACAACAACGGCAACGAGGCAAGAGGTCGTGCATTTGTGTTAGGGCAGGGTGATGCCAGGAACGATCCCAACGTCGTTATGGGTAAGTTTCTTCTCGACAACATTTACGTTACTGCTTTATTTGATTCGGGCGCGGATACAAGTTACATATCTTTGAAAATGAGTAAATTGTTAAAACGTACATCAACTCCCCTAAACACCAAACACGTCGTAGAACTAGCAAATGGTAAGAGTTTAGAAGCCACGCAAATAGTCAGGGGTTGTAGTATTGTCTTAGCCGGTCAAGTTTTCTCCATCGACCTTATTCCCATAGTCTTGGGAAGTTTTGATATCGTCATAGGGATGGATTGGTTATCCCAACATCAGGCAGAGATCTTATGCAGTGAGAAGATCATTCGTATTCCACGTTCTGGTCAAGAACCCCTCGAAGTTCCAGGTGACAGGAGTGGTGCAGTAGTAGGCATCATCTCTTTCTTGAAGGCTCAGAAGTGTCTGCGGAAGGGTCACACCGCAATCTTGGCACTCGTTTCGGATGCATCAGTGAAGGAAAAGAGACTGGAGGATATTCCAGTTGTACGCGACTACCCTCAGGTGTTTCCTGAAGATTTACCTGGATTACCGCCTCACCGTCAGGTCGAATTTCAAATCGAGCTCGCTCCAGGAGCAGCACCCATAGCTCGCGCACCGTATCGTCTAGCTCCATCAGAATTGGAGGAACTGTCAAAGCAGCTACAAGAGCTCTTGGAAAAGGGCTTCATTCGTCCAAGCTCTTCGCCTTGGGGAGCTCCAGTATTGTTCGTGAGAAAGAAAGACGGTACGTTCAGGATGTGCATCGACTACCGTGAACTCAACAAGGTGACGGTGAAGAACCGTTATCCTCTTCCGCGCATTGACGACTTATTCGACCGGTTGCAAGGGTCGTGTTACTATTCCAAGATAGACTTGAGGTCTGGTTATCATCAGCTGAGAGTCCGGGAGGAGGACGTCTCCAAAACCGCATTCAGAACTCGCTACGGCCACTACGAGTTTCTAGTCATGCCGTTCGGGTTAACGAACGCGCCTGCCGTATTTATGGACCTTATGAACAGGGTGTGCAAACCCTATCTTGACAAGTTCGTCATAGTATTCATCGACGACATTCTGATTTACTCCAAGAGTCAGGAGGAGCACGAGCAGCACCTACGCCTTATTCTGGAACTCCTACGGAAGGAACAGCTGTATGCTAAGTTTTCGAAATGCGACTTCTGGCTTCGTGAAGTCCACTTTCTAGGCCACGTAGTGAACAAGGATGGGATCCATGTCGATCCATCCAAGGTAGACTCAATCAGGAACTGGCCTGCACCACGTACGCCAACGGAAATACGCCAATTCTTGGGATTGGCGGGTTACTACAGACGGTTTATCAAGGATTTCTCAAAGATTGCTCAGCCACTTACGCTACTGACACAGAAGGGTGTCACCTATCGCTGGGGAGAGCCCCAGGAGACTGCTTTCCAGCACTTAAAGGATAGACTTTGCAGAGCACCTATCCTCTCTTTGCCTGAGGGCACAGACGACTTCGTGGTTTATTGTGATGCATCCATTCGGGGACTTGGATGTGTGTTAATGCAGCGCGACAGGGTTATTGCTTACGCTTCGCGCCAACTTAAGATTCATGAACGGAACTACACGATGCACGATTTAGAGCTGGGAGCTGTTGTTTTCGCGCTTAAGATATGGCGACACTACATGTACGGTACCAGGTGCACGATTTACACCGATCACAGGAGTCTCGAGCATATTCTTAAGCAGAAGGATTTGAACATGCGTCAACGACGATGGATTGAACTACTGAACGATTACGAATGCGCCATCAAGTACCATCCAGGCAAAGCCAACGTTGTGGCTGATGCCCTCAGTCGGAAAGACACTCTACCACGGCGCGTGCGAGCGCTACAGCTTACAATACAGTCCAGTCTTCCAGCACAGATACGAAATGCTCAGGCAGAAGCATTGAAACCAGAAAACGTCAGGGCTGAAGCCCTACGCGGCTCAAGGCAACGATTAGAACAGAAGGCAGACGACGCCTACTATGTAACGGGGCGTATTTGGGTCCCACTTTACGGCGGTCTACGCGAACTGGTAATGGACGAAGCTCACAAGTCTCGCTACTCGGTACATCCAGGGTCAGACAAAATGTACCACGACATCAAAACTACTTACTGGTGGCCTTTCATGAAGGCCCACATCGCTACCTATGTCAGCAAGTGCTTGACCTGTGCGAGAGTCAAGGTTGAATACCAGAAACCAGCGGGCCTACTCCAGCAGCCTAAGATACCTCAATGGAAATGGGAAGAAATTTCCATGGATTTCGTTACAGGCCTACCTAGATCTCAGCGTGGGAATGATACTATATGGGTGATCGTGGATCGACTCACCAAGTCTGCACACTTCCTGGCTATAAAGGAAACGGATAAGTTCTCCACTCTCGCATACATCTATCTTAAAGAAGTTGTTTCGAGGCACGGGGTGCCCACTTCCATCATTTCGGATCGGGATGCACGATTCACGTCAGAGCTATGGCAAGCGATGCACAAATCTTTCGGCTCACGATTAGACATGAGCACAGCATATCATCCTCAGACGGATGGGCAGTCTGAGCGAACGATCCAAACACTTGAAGACATGCTTAGGGCATGCGTTATCGATTTCGGCAACGGCTGGGAAAAGCACCTCCCTTTGGTGGAGTTCTCATACAATAATAGTTATCACACCAACATTCAAGCCGCTCCATTCGAGGCATTGTACGGACGTAAATGCCGGTCACCTCTCTGTTGGGCTGAGGTGGGCGATAGTCAGATTACGGGTCCAGAGATTGTAGTGGACGCCACGGAAAAGATTGCACAAATACGACAACGCATGGCGGCAGCACGCGACCGTCAGAAAGCCTACGCGGACAAGCGTAGAAAGCCATTGGAATTTCAGGTCGGGGACCGGGTTTTTACTCAAAGTTTCACCCTGGAAGGGTGTGGTACGTTTTGGCAAACGGGGCAAACTAAATCCGCGGTATGTCGGACCGTTCGAGATCATTGAGAAAATCGGCAAAGTAGCCTACAGATTGAACCTACCAGCTGAACTCGGTGCAGTTCACAATGTCTTTCACGTGTCGAATCTGAAGAAGTGCCTATCAGATGAGACCCTTATCATTCCTTTCAAAGAACTCACTATCGACGAGCGGTTGCAGTTCGTCGAGGAACCTGTAGAAATCACGGACCGGGATGTGAAGGTCCTCAAAAACAAGAGAATCCCTCTTGTTCGAGTACGTTGGAACTCCAAACGTGGCCCAGAGTACACCTGGGAACGCGAAGACAGGATGACAGAAAAGTACCCCCAGTTGTTCAGAACCAATGCAACCACTACTGAGGCTGAAGCTACTACTTCGGAATTTCGGGACGAAATTCCAGATCAACGGGGGGAGGATGTGACACCCCAGGAAAATCAATGAACGATACAACTTACCTAGCTTCCTCAGTGGGTGCATACCAAATTTCGGGACGAAATTTCTTTTTAGTTGGGGATAATGTGACAACTCGTACTTTAGACTTATATTGTAACGTTACATGCTTATGTGTGCTACATTAATTGGTTTAATGTTATGTGAGTGTATTTATTATATTATGATTATGTGATTACATTACTTGACCGAATCGCACAACACCGTTCAATCGCACAAGCCCATTTGGGCTACACTTTGCATTCGGATCAATGAGTAGCCAAGTTGGGCTCGGCCCACTCCCCTTTCACGCAAACAAACACCCTTAGGGGGGGGGGTTGTTCTCTCATTTGTTACAATTCTCATAACACACACACAAACCCTAGACTTCCTCTCTCTCTCTCTCGTTTTGCTTGAAACCCGACGGCAGCCCCTCCCCACTCGAAGCTATTCACATCGGTTCATTCAACCCATTCGAACATCACGGTTAGTGTATATTGTTTGCTTGTTATTCGATTGTATGTGATGATGTTATGATCTATGCGTTTACATGATGTTTATATGATGATTGTTGATCGATTTAGGCTGGTCAAAATATGTGAATGTAACTTATGATCTTAACTTAGAATCGGATGTACGAATATATATATAAATCGGTTGTGATGTGATTATGTGTTAATCGGCTTTATGTTTGTGAAATCGGGTTTGCTTAGGGTCGAATATGAAGTGTTGCATGATGATTAAAACCCTTAGATGATTATGTTTAGGTGTTATGAGTATTGTTCATGATTTGGTGTTGATTAGGGTTCATAGAGATTTGAAGATGAAACCCCTATTTGATCGATAAATGCATGAGGGAAAAACTGTTAGTGATGATTTAAATTGATTGAATGTAATTAAGGAAACTATTGTATGATTGTAACCAAAGGGCATAGTATTCGGAGGTTTATAACAGCTGCACAAGACCTCCTAATCGCACATGAGGCCCACTCGCACAAGACTTCTTGGTCGAACAAGAAGTCCAGTCGCACAATATAATCCAATCGCACAAATTGCCCTAGTCGCACAAGATCATTGTATCGCACAAGTTACGTTCTTTCGTTATCAGTTGGGCCGAACAAGCCCAAAACCAGTCGCACAAGACATTTGCATGTTATTGTTGGGCCGAGACCTTTATGATTGGACTTCTTACATGTTGGGCCGTATGTTAATTGTCGGGTTGGGGCTCGTCCGGTCGCACAACACAAACCGGATCGCACAAGGCACTCATGTACTATTTAATTTGGGCCGAGTATGTTAATGGATTGTTTATGTGTTTGGGCCGGGGTATTGGATCGCACAACATGTTGTGGATCGCACAACATGTTGGGCCAGATATTATTGGGTTTCTTGATATTACTTGACTGCTAAGATGTTGCCATGATCAATACGTGTTAGTAACGTGTAGACTTGTATGATTTATACGTGCATTACTTGAAGTCAAAACCTGACTTGTGTGGTAACCCTGTTAGGACGTGGTTGACCACTTTAGTTCAAGAACCCTCTCTTTTTGTGTATCTGCCGAGCAAACCAAGGTGAGTTCACACTCTTACCAAGGCATGGGATTCCCGGGGTGTTGGGAATGGGATTGAAAGGATAAGGTTGAATAGATTCATACGGATACCATTACTAGACTACCATACCATCGTCCTCGGTTGTGCAGGATACATACGTAAAACCTACGTATACTTATGCTACTCGCTATCCTCGGTTGTGAAGGATACTCACGTAAAACCTGCGTGAACGGATACTCACTACTGCCTCGGTTGTGTCAGGCACTTACGTAAAACCTACGTAAACCCCCACGTACCCTATCCTCGGTTGTGAAGGATACTTATGTAAATCCTACGTAAACTTGTACGTATTACTGTTCTCGGTTGTGAAGAACACTTATGGTTACGCATAGTCTAGTGGATTAATAACATGGGAAGCCCCCACCAATAGAAACCTATATTGGCCCCGTAGAGCCACTTGATACTCATGAACTTACTGTTACGCATTTACTTTCTGTGAACTCGCTCAACTAGTTGTTGACTCTCTGCTGCATGCCTTGCAGGACCTTAGGTACATTATGGAGCTTGCACAAGGAGGAGCAGGTCGTTGTGGGCAAATGGATCGTGATTACTTATGTCATTTCATACATTAATACTTATGATTGGGTTTTTACATTAATGCTTCCGCTATACTTAACTATGTTGGTTTTGATAAACACCTTTCGTATTGATGGATAATTATTACTATTTATTTACATGTTCAATATGATTGGTGGCTTGATCCTGGTCAGTCACGCTCCCAAGCGGTGATACTCCGCAGGTGGATTTTGGGGGTGTGACAGTTTCTTGGATATCATCAAGCATTTGATGTTCGGTTTTGCTCTTAATTACCAAGTCATCGACATATGTCTCCATGTTTCTACCGATTTGGTCTTCAAAGGCCTTATCGACGAGTCGTTGATAGGTGGCACCTGCATTTTTGAGGCCAAAAGGCATCTTTTGATAACAGAAGATACCTTTGTCCGTGTGGAAAGCTGTCTTTTCTTCATCCTCCTTCTTCATGAGGATTTGGTGATAACCTTTGTATGCATCAAGAAAGCATTTAAACGAATATCCCGTGAGGGAATCGACTTTGAGATCAATTTCCGGTAGCGGGTAACAATCTTTGGGACACGCCTTGTTGAGATCTTTAAAATCTATACACATTCTCCAAGAGTTGTCCGGTTTTTTGACCATAACAGGATTTGCAATCCATGATTGGTACTTGACTTCCCGGAGAATTCCCACTGATACAAGCTTTTCAACCTCTTGGCAAGCTGCCAGGCTTCTCTCGGGTGCCAGGCTTTTTTTCTTTTGGACCACCGGTTTGACATCCGGTGGTATTCTTAACTCGTGTTTAGCAATGTTTCGGGGGATTCCAGTCATATCTTCAGGAGACCAGGCGAACACATCGCTGTGATGCTTCAGCAGCTTTTCAAGGTATGAAAGAGTCTCTTGGGAAAGGTTGGGATTGACCCTTATTCGTTGCTCAGGGTATTTAGGGTTTATGACTAACCCTTGCTTGTCCTTTTCACTGTTCGAATTTTCGCCCTTGATCATGTAAGCTTCCTGAGAGGGTTGAAGGGTTGCTATCCCTCTTTCAGTAGGGAATTTGACTGTGCCATGGCCGACAGACACTGCCATGTAAAATGCACATTGTCCGGGCCTCCCTATGATTACGTCATAGTTCGAAGGGATGTTGATAACCACAAAGGTCAGTGATCGGGTTCTTTCTTTCGATCCCTCGTTGAAACGAACGTCAAGGGTTATCTGCCCCAAAGGCTTCAAGGTTATATCGGCGATACCTTTTATGGAGGCTCCGGAAGGTTGAAGCCTTGAACGTTCCTCGTTACTTAAACGGTTGAAGAATTTCTCGAACATGATCTCAGTGGCTGCTCCTGTGTCTATGTATGCTTTACATGTTTGTAGTGTACCCACGGTGGCTTCAACCACAAGGGGACTGGGAAGTGGGTCTTTCCTTGTTGGGGGAAAGCAGACACACTGAAGCTCCCAGTCTTCCAACCGCTGCTTCTTATGAGAAACCTTTTCATCAGAATACACCATGTTTACTTCCTTTCCTTTGCCTTCAACCATCTTGTCTCGAACCCCTTTTACCAAATGAGCGAGCTCTCCTGACTTGACAGCCTCTTCAATTCTCTTTTTTAGTTGGAAGCAATCGTTGGTGTGATGTCCCTTTTCTTCATGGAACTCACAGAATTGCGTGGAGTTCTCATTTTTTCTGCTTTTGGGGAGAGGCCTGGGAGGTCTAAAGTTTTGTTTGACTTCTTCCATTGCCAGGATTTCTTGAGGGGTTTTGGTGAGGGGAGTGAAACTCATGCCTTTATCTCTGCCTGAAGGGTTTCGACCTTCAACCCTTCGAGGGTCTGAACCCTTTGGGCGCCTGTCATAAGAGTTGAAGTTTCCTCTTTTTCTGGCTGGGCTGTTGCTTCGCCAGCCAGACCCTCTTTTCCTTTGTTCCTTGATATCTACAGCCTCCTCTCCCCGAATGTGAGCTTCGGCCCTTTCAAGGGCTTCTTCCAAGGTTTTGGGCAGAGATTTGTTGAAATCTCGTGTGAGGTATTTAGAGGTTATGGCGTTCATAAAGCCGGCCACTCTCATTTTCTCGTCAGCCCACACATAGGTTAGTCCTTCTTTCTTGTATCGTTCAATGAATGCCCGAAGACTTTCATCGTCGCGTTGTTTTATCTGGAAGATTACTGTTGCGTCCTTGACGTATCACCTTTGTTGGGAGAAGTTTGCCAGAAAACCTCTGCTGAGATCATCAAAGCTTCGAATGCTTTGAGCAGGTAGGTCGTTGAACCAGATCCTGGCGGATCCAACAAGAGTCTGCATGAACATTAGGCAACATTCAGCATTTGACCATTTTTCTATTCGAGTAGCACCAGTGAAGATCTGGAGGTGATCCTCGGGATCTTCAGTCCCATCATACGTTCTGATGTGGGTTGGCATCTTGATTTTTGATTGAAAATCATAATCGGCTATCTGCCTTGAGAAGCATGAAAGGTTGCTTGGCTTATAGGGTTTAGCCAGGTCTTCTTCAGGTCTTGTATCCACATTGTGACTATTGCCATGATTCCCTTGAGTGGCTAACACTTGATTAATGAAGTGTTGCCATGGGAAGTTGGCCATCATCTGGGACATCATGTTGGGTATGAGGTTGAAATCCTGAAGGCTTCCTGGACCAACCGAGCAGTTTACCCCGAGAGGGGTGCTAGCAACAGCACTTCGTGCTAAAGGGAGCACGGACAGAGCTTGCTCCCATGTGGTTGTTAAAGAAGCTGGATAGCTTGTTACCGGGGATTGTAGGAGCTGGTCAAGCGTTAGCTCATGTCCCAGAGGAGTGCCATTAGTAATTGGTTGGGAAGAGAAAATGGGATGGACCGTTGGATTTGTCATAGTGGATAGATAAGGATGAGGGTTTGATGGGTTGCTAGGACCAGCCTCACTTCTTGTGGCGAAAGGAGGTTGGGGTGGTCCGGGAGACAGTGTTGGCTCAGGTTCGTCATAATCTAAACGAATTCTTACCCCCTTTTCCCTTTCTTTACTCACATGCTGGTTAAGAAGTGACCTTAACTCGAGAAAGTTATTAGCGACCCCCTCGGGGGTAAGTTCAACACGCGTTGGGGCGTCTGATACACCAACGTTGGGAGACGGAGCCCCAGATCTGGATGGGGTTGGCGTGTTGAAGGTAAGGAACTCGGGTGTACTCCCCGGAGTTGAAAATGGTGTTGTTATAGTTGTGTGAGCTTGGCCACTACCCGGGGTGGAGGTGTTAGGGATCTGGTTCACCTCTCCCGGGGATCCACTTTCTGACATGGTGTTTTTGAGTGAAGGGAGCTACACTACTAGGTCTTTTTTGAGAAGAAACAGCGGCGTAGCCCCACGGTGGGCGCCAACTTGTTGAAGCAACAAATACTAGACCGAGGATGGTAGCTGAGGTGGTTAGGCAAAAGGGCTGAAGGGTTCAGTTTTGCCTAACGCAGGTCGCGGGGTCCCTCCACGTTTGCAAAACGTGGAAGGAGGTTCACTAGTATGTAATTGTTATTTGCTTTGAAGTTCTTTCTCCGAGGCAAGCTCGAATCCAGAAAAGAAAGCAAATAGAACGAGTGTGTGGTGAATGTGATGAAGAGTGACTTGGAGGTGAGCAAGTACTCTATGAATGACCAGAGATGAGGGAATCTTTCTCTGTTTTTGAATGTCTTTGGAGTGAAATGAGCTCTCTTCTTATAGGGGAAGACATCTCCTAAAATGGTATGTACAAGACTAGTGGAACCTGTTTGCAATGGAGGGTTTCCCCTTTTGGGGTTGAAGGCTTTAGACCCCTGGTTAATAGCGTGTATTCGTGCAGACCTGCTCTGATTTTGTTGGCGTGAGTTGGTGAGACGAGTTCTCAGATGTGATTGATTACTGTTCCTCGCTTTTCTCACTTTACAGCTTTTCATCCGGTGAACCTTTCAACCTTTTAAGCATTTGCATATTTAGTCATCTTATTTAGTCTTGGGCTACCCCCGTCATCAGTCTCTATCAATCATGCACCGATCATAATTTTGTAGATTCTTCCAATACACAGGTAACTATCCGGCATTCTATCTATTCATTTTTGGGCTGAAGGTTTACGATTTTCGCCGTTCACATTCAAATCCGGCCATAACATCGAGCTGACCCGCCGGCCCGACCGCCCGGCCTCCGGCCCAACCGCCGGGCTAATGCTGAAACGGACTGCTGTGCTGAACCGGTCCGGTATAGGCTCCGGATCCCGGCCGGACCGGTCCGACCGGCCAGCCCGGTCCGGTTTTCAAAACATTGATTTTTTATATGAGTTTATAAATAAAGTATTACACCGGGTGTGATAACGAATAGTTATGATTTTACAAGAGTAAATTAGTGTTTTGGCTCTGAGTTTTAGCCAGTTAAACCATTTTAGCAAAAAAAAAAAAATTAACATATCAAACCCGAGGTTTCATTTTATAATGGTTTTGGGTTAATGGATTTAAGCACTCCCAACTATTGTCATTTGGCCGCTGGCACTCTTAACTTTGACTTTGGCTCATACCACTCCCAACTTAACACTTTGGTTGCTGTGTCACTCCGTCGTTAAATAAACACTATCTGGGTTAGTTCTTTTTGCTGATGTGCCCATTTTGTCCAACGTGGCATGGTGACATGGCCTGTTTTTATGAGGTGATGTGTATTTTTTTATTTTCAAATGTGTATTGACATTTTTGTTAATCTGATTCAAGTTTAAAAAAAAACAAATACATATAAATCAGCTCCTTCCCCAACATTTCACCACCGCAACATCAGCCAACATCATCTCCTTCCCCCTTTCTCACCACCGCCACAATCAACCCAGCCACCACCTCCTTCTCTCTTTCTCACTGCCGCCACAACCAACCCAGCCACCACCTCCTTCCCCTCTTGACTCCATCACCATTGTTTTCGATATTACATGGAATATGCTTCCAGTCATCTTCTCGGTTACCGGCGACGAAACCTCCGACACCCACACACCCCTAACCACCTTTCACCTCCACCTTCACGTTGCAGATCAGAAGAAAGGGAGCCGCCACACACGGCGGCGGCGCAACGACAGAGAGACAGAGAACGAGATCAGAAAGAGAAGAGAGAGAAAGTGAAGCAGAGAGAGAGAGAGAGAGAGAGATAGTTCGAAGAGAGAGAGAGGGAGACGACGGAGAACAACTAGCCAGACAAAAACTAACTGCAGCGTCTCCGTCGTCCAGTGCTCGTCATCTCCGTCGAAAACAACTAGCCAGACAGAAACTAACGCCGCTCTGAGCGATGTGTTTGGCGGTAAGAAGGGCTCCAAGGTGTGTTTAATTTTGATCAGGGATTTCTAGGGTTTCATATGATTTGCTGTTTCAGGGTATTTGGAGTTATAAAGATAGTGAAACAGGTTTACATTACACATCACAATTGCCATGTTGGATTATATTGACACGTAGGCTAATTTTTCAACCCCAGTTAGTGTTTATTTAACGACAGGGTGTCATGACAAACAATATGTTAAGTTGGGAGTGGTGTGAGTCAAAGTCAAAGTTGAGAGTGCCTGTAACACCCCGTGTTTCGAAAGTCAAAGTCAAAGTCAAGATTGAAGTCAAAGGAAGAAAAGATTGCTAATTGTGATCTGTCTCTCCTTGCTCAATTCCTGTTTTGACTTCTTTGACTCGTAGATAGTCTATTTTATGTGTTACGTTAGTTGTATTATGTGGAGTACTTATTAATAATCGAGGTTTATTCGATATTTGTCGCATGTTTTATCGCTTTATCGTAATCGCGCTCGCAACTCGAATTACGCATTTTGGTTATTGTTATGTGTGTGTGCCTCTTATGTGTTACCTGCGCATGTTTGATTTATGTTATGTTGTAGTGGTTAATCGAAACTCAATCGCAATCGAATCACAAATGCCAAACGCAAGTAATTTAGGATGATTGTATGTTAGATATAGTAGTTGGGATTAAAAGTAATTTGAATAGAAAACTCTATTGCATCGCAACGCTCGCAATCGCAATCGAAACAGCAAAACTCGTCGCACCGAATACTCAAATCAAGTGGCTAATCGACCAAGTGATCAGCCGATCGACCAGCCGTTCGATCGAGCTACCACTCGATCGACCAGCCGCTCGATCGAGCTGCCAACTCGATCGACCAGCCCTTTCCTCTTTTGGTAAGCCTATAAATACCCCTGTCAACATCACAACTTACCACTTTTGGCACTCTCCTGTCCGACCAGCGCTTCCACCTTACTTTTTCTCCGATTTCTCGCAATTCCAGTAAGATCTCAACCTAAATCTTGTACTTCTTTGATCTACACTTGATTCTACACCTTTCTATCTTTTGGATCTTAACTTTTAACTGTGAAATCACTAGATTTGAGGTGTTCTAGGATGATGTCATCATGGTGTTCTTGAGAACTTCATGTTTTGGCTTCAATCCACCAAGAATAACTTAGATATGAACAATTTCTACACTAATAAACAAAGATCTTTCATAAGATCTAAACATATTCACGTTGAAAGGGACTGAAAGATGGTTTTCCAACTTTCTTTCAACTCTTTTACACTCAATGCACTTAAAACCGATAGAATCGGAGCTTGTACTGACATTCTACTCATTCTTGTGGTTGTGTTGGTTCAAGATCTGGATTCTATCCACTAGACCACCGATTTCGGGTTAACCAAGAACGACCATCTTGAACCGGTTAACTGGTTGAACTTGGATGATTCCTGTTCAATCGGGTCACTAGGGTCAAGATGGGGTTCTGTTGATTAACACGTTGTCACACCGTCTCGATAAAACGACAGACTATCAAAACAACCAAGTGTAAGACGTTCGGAACGACCAGGATGTAATGTCGTTTGGTCGGACTACCGTCCGATCGGATTGTCACCCGACCGGCTTGCACTTTGGCCCTACATTTAACTTCTAAATTCAAACTTCTGAAGGAGGAACATTGAACGAGGTGTTGACCGATCGGATTACAACCCGAACGGATTGTCACTTGACCATGTAATGTTCTGACTTCAATACTTAAGCAATTTTTAACATGTTCAATACAAGTGGATTGCCACCCGATCGGACTACAATCCGATCAAGTGGCAAGCTGCTGTGAACTTGTTCTCGCTAAAGTGTCTAACCAATCGGGTTGTCGCCCGATCGAACGATCATTTGATCGACCGACCTGAAAGGTAAATATACTTCTACGTTT
Source organism: Helianthus annuus (assembly GCF_002127325.2). Lineage (NCBI taxonomy): Eukaryota > Viridiplantae > Streptophyta > Magnoliopsida > Asterales > Asteraceae > Helianthus > Helianthus annuus. Next base: position 121,364,793 of record NC_035437.2, read on the forward strand.
TCAAATGCTGCAACAAAAACTTCAAAAGTCAAACCATCGTACACAAACGCATCCTTCCCAAAGGAAGAAACAATCCACTTGAAAGGTCACGCTATCGGATGACCCTCCGAGCGGACGGTCACCCGAACGACCGGCTATCCGATTGGACTACCATCCGATCGAACTGCTGTCCGACCCACTGATACTTGTATCGTTTTACGCGTCACTTATCGTTATAATATCATTCTGATCAGGCTAACTTTACTCTCTAGCGCTCCCTTCAATCCACCAATCGCTGTGAGTATACTCGATCCCTTTTTGCTTTACGCACTTTTGGGTGTTACATACGTTACTTATCCTAAATCACATCAATCACACTACGCAATACTTTAAACGCTAACCGTTACCGCATGTTATACGTGACTTAATGAATGCTTGTTTTTTATGTTTACACATGGATTGTTGTCTACCTGCCTTAGCAACGATAGTACTATTACTTTGGACTCAGCACCTGTTCACTCAGGGGTTATTAAGGACAATTAAATACATGGGTCACAATGGTGATCATGCATTACGAACTGCCTTGGGCACTCAACCCGCAGTCATTGGTATCGATAGGTTCATGTCGATAACTAACATGCCTCATTTTACACTGTGTACGTGCTGGTTATGCGTAACAATTTCGAACTCTATTATACCTATTAAACTTGTATGCTCACCTTTACATTATGTGTATTAACTTTTACTTTAACGTATGTGACAGATACTTAGGATGCTTATATGCTTTGCTTGCTGTGAAATCGAGGCTAGGAAAGGTCTAGAAACAAATAAACAATAGTCTGTATTTTGGAATCTGAGTTCTCGGAACAGAACAATTTGACTATATCTTGTCTGTAATAATTAAATTATCTGTTATGACATGGTATGGGACATGTTGCTAACTAATTGGTAAATTATAGTTGTTATGGAAACTTCTGGACAATCTGTTTCGCTCAGTGCCACGCCCCGATGATTCCGCCATCGGTTGGGGTGTGACAGATTGGTATCAGAGCCATAACTATAGGGAATTAGGGCAGACTCGACCTAGTCCGGGTCGATGTCTTAGAAACGACCTAGTCTATAGTTAGGAACCAACAGACCGACTTGTACAAATCCTTAGGGGTTTGGTGCAAGCTTACTTGCCATATCCCGCTATTCTCACCTGCACAACACTATCACAGCATGATTTTTCGAAAATAAACGAGTAATTTGATCAAGATTAGGTGTGAAAACTGCAAACTCTCGACAAAATGCTTGTTTGATCTGTATTTATCTATAAAATGCGAAGACTCGCGTTGAACCATGAGTGAAATCCATACTTTAACGTGAATTTTCGTCTCTATTTTCTTATCAAAACAGGAACAAGGTTGTTAAGTTAGGGGTGAAACCCGAACCTTGATGACTTATACCGCTCTATTTTGTTTTCACAAAACTCTCACCAAAGTTTTGACGGACTCCAACGACTTGAAGTCGCACCGTAACTGGAAGGGCGTATGCCGCTGTCCACATTCGAGACGAGAGCATAGTCATGAAGGCCAACGTGTTTACAAAAAGTCCTTGTGAATAGTCGAATCACTTTGGTTAGTCGACGTCTAATAGCCGCAGACAATCTAATTTCTCGATTTTTATGTGTTTCGATTCCAAGATCGCTACTGCCGACTCTGATACTTGACGATTTTATGTGGTTTATGTCTTGCGATTTTTGGTGATTTATTTTCTTTTCGCTATTGCTTTGATCGACACATAACTCGCACTGCATCTCTATCTCATAACACTGACAAATCGCTACTTGTGGGTGATCGCATGTTATATTACTCGCTTATATTATACTATACGCTATACTGCCCGCTATGTATTTCGCTAATCGCAATCGCTATTCTCGAATGCGCGCGGACTTGGAATGACAGGTTTCTGTATTCTGACTGCTTCCCGTGATTATGTGCTTATGTGCTTCTGTGCCTTACGTGCTTACGTGCTTCTGTGAATCTGTGATTATGTGGCTGTGTGACTATGTGGTTACACGTGTTCCTGAGCTTTAGTAGTATTAGGATTGATAGGAGAGATCCGATTATATGGTGATGAGTCCTGTGGCGGTGTCTGTTGCAAACAATGTCGTCATTTGGATCTCGCGCTACCCGAGATGCTCCCCGAAAGCAAGCGGACAAACGCTTCGCTGCCATGATTACTAATCAAATGGCAAAGGTTGTACCTCAAGTCGTGAGTGAACTGTATGAGAACATGAGCAAATCGTCCGAGGAATCCAGGACTGAAACCCCCAAAGCTGCTTTCAGCTTCAAGCAGTTCAAGGCATGCGGACCGAAAGAGTTCACTGGCGAAGAAGGCCTAACAGCCTTGTTTCAATGGTTCGACTCGATCGAAGTCACTTTGCATCAGAGAGGATGTCCTGACAATCTCCGCACTCTGAATGCTACCGGCGTTTTCCAGTCCCGCGCACTAGACAGGTGGACGGCCAAGAGGAACAAGCGCAGAAATGATGCAGCCTACGGCCTGTCATGGGACGACTTGAAGAACGTTATGCTCGATGAGTTCTGCCCTCCCCATGAGCGCCAAAAGCCGGAGGATGAATTCTGGCATATTAAGCAGAAAGATGGTGACAACGTTGCCCTCACTGCACGCTTTAAGCAGCTCAGCATTATCTGTCCCGACCAGGTGAAGACTACCGACATGACAATCAAGAAGTACATCCGCGCTCTGCCGGATTGTGTTGCAGATTTTGTGCATGCTTCCAAGCCAGCAACGATCGAAGAAACTTACTTTCTTGCCGCTGAAATCAACGACAAGCGAATAAAAGCTGGTTTTTGGGATAAAGCTTCAAAGAACCTGCACCAAGCTACTACCGCCGCACCAACCGCTGACACCACCGCCACCGCATCGCAGTCATCGAAGTCCTCTCGTCACAAGAGGAAGAACAACAACAACACCGCCAAGCTGCTCCAGTTACCTATGCGCCGCCTGCTAAGCGCGCGTATACCGGTCCTCATCCCGTCTGCCCGACATGCTCTTATCATCACCCGGTGGGTATTGCCTGCAGATATTGCGTGCACTACAATATGTATGGCCATTTCACCGCCAACTTTCGAACCGGCCCACGCAACACCGCAGCTCCCGCTCCTGCTCAACAAGCTCTTCTCACCGCTCCTCAAGGCCAACAAGCGGCTCAGGCACCCGCGGTCAACGCCAGAGTCTGCTTTGCGTGTGGTGATCCCAACCACTTCGCAAACATGTGCCCAAACAGGGTTGTGAAACAAGAGCCTCAGCAGCAGCAGCAGCCTCAACAGCAACAGCAACAAGCCTCCCGCGCCAGAACCTTCAACATCAATGCGCGCCAAGCACAAGCCGACAACAATGTGGTTAATGGTACATTTCTCGTGAACGGTATTTATGCTTCGTGTTTGTTTGATACTGGAGCCGATAACTGTTTAATGTCGTTTGAAAGTGAGAAGCTCCTTAATCATAAACGCTCCCATCTCCCCTCGACGTTCGATGTCGAAGTCGCCACCGGAAGAACTTTCGCCATCAATTCTGTTCTTCGTGATTGTATTCTTGAGCTCAACAATCACATCTTTCCGATTGACCTTATTCCGATGCAACTCGGAAGTTTTGACATCATAGTAAGCATGGACTTTCTTCGTGAAAACCATGCTGAAGTCGTATGCTTTGATAAGATGATTCGATTCTCGCTCGCGAACGGTGATTTACTATGTGTTTATGGTGAAACTGCTTCGAAAGGTCTTAAGCTCATGTCATGTGTCCAAGCTAGCAAGTATCTCCGCAAGGAATACCGAGCTGGCTAACATTGTAGTAGCGGAGAAGGAAAAGAAAGAAAGGGCGGAAGACCAGGTACCCGTTGTGTGTGAATTTCTAAACGTTTTCCCGAATGAACTCCCGGGATTGCCGCCAAGTCGTGATATCGACTTTCGTATCGACCTAATTCCTGGAGCCAACCCTGTTGCTAAAGCTCCTTACCGACTCGCTCCGTCCAAAATGCGTGAACTCGTGAGCCAGCTCCAGGAGTTACTTGATAAAGGCTTCATTCGCCCGAGCACCTCTCCATGGGGCGCACCAGTCCTTTTCGTCAAAAAGAAGGATGGGTCGTTCAGGATGTGCATCGACTATCAGGAGTTAAATAAGTTGACGATCAAGAATCGCTATCCCTTGCCTCGAATTAATGATTTGTTTGATCAGCTACAAGGTGCTTCGTGTTTCTCCAAGATCGATCTACGCTCAGGCTATCACCAACTACGCATCCAAGAGGAGGATATACCCAAAACCGCATTCCGCACTCAATACGGCAACTATGAGTTCGTTGTTATGCCTTTTGGTTTAACCAACGCACCCGCGGTTTTCATGGATCTGATGAATCGGGTGTGTAAACCATTTCTTGACCGCTTCGTCATCGTATTCATTGATGATATCCTGATCTATTCCAAATCAAAAACCGAACACGCGCAGCATCTACGTTTGGTTCTCGAGCTACTCCAAGGGAATCGACTCTATGCCAAGTTCTCCAAGTGCGAATTTTGGTTGGAGGAGGTTCAATTCCTCAGTCACATTGTCAATAGTTAAGGTATCCATGTCGATCCCGCGAAGATTGAAGTAGTTAAGAGTTAGATTAGGCCGAAAAAACCCGTTTAAAGTCCAATCTTTTCTCGGACTAGCGGGCTATTATCGTCGATTTATCGAAGGATTCTCAAAAATCGCTGTGCCGCTTACCGCCCTCACGCATAAAGACAAGCCTTTGGTTTGGGGAACTGAATAAGAGTCTACTTTCCAAACCCTTAAGCATATGCTCTGCAATGCTCCTATCCTCACTTTACCTGGTGGAAACGATGACTTTATTGTCTATTGCGATACCTCAAACCTTGGTCTTGGTTGTGTTCTCATGCAACGGGACATGGTTATCGCTTACGCATCTCGTCAGCTCAAGATCCACGAGAAGAACTATACAACCCACGACCTCGAGCTAGGCGCAGTTGTTTTTGCATTAAAGATTTGGCGACACTACCTGTATGGTACCAAGTGTATGATCTTCACCGATCATAGGAGCCTACAACATATATTTGATCAGAAATAACTTAATATGCGTCAACGCCGATGGGTAGAACTTCTCAACGATTACGACTGTGAGATTCGTTATCACCCAGGCAAAGCAAATGTCGTTGCCGACGCTCTAAGCCGACGAAGCTATCTGCATAGCATTCCCAATGTTCTAGCCCAGCATCATCTCGAAACCCTCATCCGCGAAGCCCAGCATGCGTGTTTTACCGAACGCACCTTGAAGAAGGAAAGAATCCACCACGATGGAGCCCACCTTGTTAATAAGTCAAATGGGATATTCCATTATCTAGACCGAATTTGGATCCCTATGCGGAATGATTTGCGACAGATTTTGATGGACGAAGCCCACAAATCTCGGTATTCTATTCATCCCGGTGCCGACAAAATGTACCAAAACCTTCGCAACAAGTACTGGTGGCCTGGCATGAAAAGGGATATCGCTCTCTATGTTGGGAAATGCCTAACTTGCTCGAAAGTTAAGGCTGAACACCAAAGACCCTATGGCTTACTCGAACAACCCCCGATCCCTATATAGAAGTGGGAGAGTATAGCCATGGACTTCATAACCAAACTCCCGCATACGCCATCAGGTCATGACAGCATCTGGGTTGTCGTTGATCGTTTGACCAAATCTGCTCATTTTTCGCCAATACGGGAAGACTACAAGGTAGAACGATTAGCCCGAATCTACACCGATGAGATCATTTGTAATCATGGGACGCCTCGCGACATCATCTCTGACCGTGATGCCTAGTTTACCTCGCGACTGTGGGAAACGTTTCAAGCAGCTCTCGGTACTACGCTTAATCTGAGTACCGCATTCCACCCTCAAACCGACAGTCAGACTGAGAGAACGATTCGTACCCTTGAAGACATGCTCCGTTCGTGTGTTATAGATTTCGGTGGTAATTGGGACGCTTACCTGCCATTAGTCGAATTGTCGTATAATACTAGTTATCATTCCAGCATTCAAATGGCACTGTTTGAGGCTTTATACGGAAGAAGATGTCGATCGCCTATTGTATGGCACGAGATCGGACACTCGCAATTAACCGGTCCTGAGCTATTGCAAGAAACGACTGACAAAGTTCTCCAAATTAGAGACAACCTGCTGAAAGCACGGAGTCGTCAGAAAAGTTACGCCGATAGACGATCCAAGCCCCTTGAATTTGACGTTGGCGACTACGTACCTTTAAAGGTATCACCTTGGAAGGGTGTGGTCAGATTCGGCAAGAAAGGGAAATTAGCGCCTTGATATGTTGGACCTTTTAAGATTCTGGAAATGATCGGAAAAGTCGCCTACAGACTCGAACTACCGGAGGAACTTAGTAACGTCCACCCGACTTTCCATGTTTCGAACCTCCGAAAGTGCCTGGCTGAGCATGATTTAATTGTACCTCTTGATTATTTTCAAATAAACGAAACACTACACTTCGTGGAGAAGCCTGTCGAGATCATGGATCGCCAAACCAAGCAGCTCAGACGCTCACGCATTCCTATTGTGAAAGTCCGATGGGAAGGCAAACGTGGCACAAAGTTCACTTAGGAACTCGAAAGCGACATGAAGGCGAAGTACCCCCAGTTGTTTGTTACAGCTTCGGCCTAATTTCAGGATGAAATTCCCTTAAGTAGGGGAGGCTGTAACACCCTGTGTTTCGAAAGTCAAAGTCAAAGTCAAAGTCAAAGTCAAGATTGAAGTCAAAGGAAGAAAAGATTGCTAATTGCGATCTGTCTCTCCTTGCTCAATTCCTGTTTTGACTTCTTTGACTCGTAGATAGTCTATTTTATGCGTTACGTTAGTTGTATTATGTGGAGTATTTATTAATAATCGAGGTTTATTCGATATTTGTCGCATGTTTTATCACTTTATCGTAATCGCGCTCGCAACTCGAATTACACATTTTGGTTATTGTTATGTGTGTGTGCCTCTTATGTGTTACCTGTGCATGTTTTATTTATGTTATGTTGTGGTGGTTAATCGAAACGCAATCGAAACTCAATCGCAATCGAATCACAAATGCTAAATGCAAGTAATTTAGAATGATTGTATGTTAGATGTAGTAGTTGGGATTAAAAGTAATTTGAATAGAAAACTCTACTGCATCGCAACGCTCGCAATCGCAATCGAAACGACAAAACTCGTTGTACCGAACACTCGAATCAAGTGGCTAATCGACCAAGTGATCAGCCGATCGACCAGCCATTCGATCGAGCTACCACTCGATCGACCAGCCGCTCGATCGAGCTGCCAACTCAATCGACCAGCCCTTTCCTCTTTTGGTAAGCCTATAAATACCCCTGTTAACATCACAACTTACCACTTTTGGCACTCTCCTGTCCGACCAGCGCTTCCACCTTACTTTTTCTCTGATTTCTCGCAATTCCGGTAAGATCTCAACCTAAATCTTATAATTATTTGTTCTACACTTGATTCTACACCTTTCTATCTTTTGGATCTTAACTTTTAACCGTGAAATCACTAGATTTGAGGTGTTCTAGGATGATGTCATCATGGTGTTCTTGAGAAATTCATGTTTTGGCTTCAATCCACCAAGAACAACTTAGATCTGAATAATTTCCACACTAATAAACAAAGATCTTTCATAAGATCTAAACATATTCACGTTGAAAGGGATTGAAAGATGGTTTTCTAACTTTCTTTCAACTCTTTTACACTCAATGCACTTAAAACCGATAGAATTGGAGCTTGTAGTGACTTTTTACTCATTCTTGTCGTAGTGTTGGTTCAAGATCTGGATTCTATCCATGAGACCACCGATTTCGGGTTAACCAAGAACGACCGTCTTGAACCGGTTAACTGGTTGAACTTGGGTGATTCCTGTTCAATCGGGTCACTAGGGTCAAGATGGGGTTCTGTTGATTAACACGTTGTCACACCGTCTCGATAAAATGACAGACTATCAAAGCAACCAAGTGTAAGACGTTCGGAACGACGAGGACGGAATGCCGTATGATCGGAATGCCGTCCGATCGGATTGTCACCCGACTGGTTTGTCACCCGACCGGCTTGCACTTTGGCCCCACATTTAACTTCTAAATTCAAAATTCTGAAGGAGGAACATTCAACGAAGTGCTGACCGATCGGATTACCACCCGAACGGATTGTCACTCGACCATGTAATGTTCTGACTTCAATACTTAAACAATTTTTAACATGTTCAATACAAGTGGATTGCCACCCGATCGGACTACAATCCGATCAAGTGGCATGCTGCTGTGAACTTGTTCTCGCTAAAGTGCCTAACCAATTGGGTTGTCGCCTGATCGAACGATCATTCAACCGACTGACCTCAAAGGTAAAGATACTTCTACGTTTTCAAATGCTGCAACAAAAACTTCAAAAGTCAAACCATCATACACAAACGCATCCTTCCCAAAGGAAGAAACAATCCACTTGAAAGGTCACCCTATCGGATGACCATCCGAGCGGACTGTCACCCGAACGACCGACTATCCGATCGGACTACCATCCGATCGAACTGCTGTCCGACCCACTGATACTTGTATCGTTTTACGCGTTGCTAATCGTTATAATATCATTCTGATCAGGCTAACCTTACTCTCTAGCGCTCCATTCAATCCACCAATCGCTGTGAGTATACTAGATCCCTTTTTGCTTTACGCACTTTTGGGTGTTACATACGTTACTTATCCTAAATCACATCAATCACACTACACAATACTTTAAACGCTAACCGTTAGCACATGTTATACGTGACTTAATGAATGCTTGATTGTTATGTTTACATATGGAATGTTGTCTACCTGCCTTAGCAATGATAGTACTATTAGTTTGGACTCAGCACCTGTTCACTCAGGGGTTGTTAAGGACAATTAAATACATGGGTCACAATGGTGATCATGCATTACGAACTGCCTTGGGAAGTCAACCCGCAGTCATTGGTATCGATAGGTTCATGTCGATAACTAACATGCCTCATTTTACACTGTGTACGTGCTGGTTATGCGTAACAATTTCGAACTCTATTATACCTATTAAACTTGTATGCTCACCTTTACACTATGTGTATTGACTTTTACTTTAACGTATGTGACAGGTGCTTAGGATGCTTATATGCATTGCTTGCTGTGAAATCGAGGCTAGGAAAGGTCTAGAAACAAATAAACAATTGTCTGTATTTTGCTATCTTAGTTGTCGGAACAGAACAATTTGACTAGATCTTGTCTATAATAATTATATTATCTGTTATGACATGGTATGGGACATGTTGCTAAATAATTGGTAAATTATAGTTGTTATGGAAACTTCTGGACAATCTATTTCGCTCAGTGCCATGCCCCGATGATTCCGCCATCGGTTGTGGTGTGACAGATTGGTATCAGAGCGATAACTATGGGGAATTAGGGCAGACTCGACCTAGTCCGGGTTGATATCTTAGAAACGACCTAGTCTATAGTTAGGAACCAACAGACCGACTTGTACAAATCCTTAGGGGTTTGGTGCAAGCTTACTTGCCATGTCCCGCTATTCTCGCCTGCACCACACTATCACAACACGATTTTTCGAAAATAAACGAGTAATTTGATCAAGATTAGGTGTGAAAACCGCAAACTCTCGATCAAAATGCTTGTTTGATCTGTATTTATCTATAAAATGCGAAGACTCGCGTTGAACCAGGAGTGAAATCCATACTTTGACGCGAATTTTTGTCTCTATTTTCTTATCAAAACAGGAACAAGGTTGTTAAGTTTGGGGTGAAACCCGAACCTTGATGACTTATTCCGCTCTATTTTGTTTTCACAAAACTCTCACCAAAGTTTTGACGGACTCCAATGACTTGAAGTCACACCGTAACTGGAAGGACGCGTGCTGTTCGTCCACATTCGAGACGAGAGCATAGTCACGAAGGCCAAGGTGTGTACAAAAAGTCCTTGTGAATAGTCGAATCACTTTGGTTAGTCGACGCTCTGCCGGATTGTGTTGCAGATTTTGTGCATGCTTCCAAGCCAGCAACGATCGAAGAAACTTACTTGCTTGCCGCTGAAATCAACGACAAGCGAGTAAAAGCTGGTTTTTGGGAAAAAGCTTCAAAGAACCTCCACCAAGCTACTACCGCCGCACCAACCGCTGACACCACCGCCACCACATCGCAGTCATCGAAGTCCTCTCGTCGCAAGAAGAAGAACAACAACAACAACTCCAGCGACAAGAACTGTGACATCACTACCGCCGCTCCACTTCAAGCAGTTCCAGCTCCGCAACAACCACAACAACAACACCACCAAGCTGCTCCAGTTACCTATGCGCCGCTTGCTAAGCGCGCGTATACCGGTCCTCATCCTGCCTGCCCGACATGCTCTTATCATCACCCGGTGGGTATTGCCTGTAGATATTGCGTGCACTGCAATATGTATGGCCATTTCACCGCCAACTATCGAACTGGCCCCCGCAACACCGCAGCTCCCGCTCCTGCTCAACAAGCTCTTCTAACCGCTCCTCAAGGCCAACAAGCGGCTCAGGCACCCGCGGTCAACACCAGAGTCTGCTTTGCGTGTGGTGATCCCAACCACTTCGCAAACATGTGCACAAACAGGGTTGTGAAACAAGAGCCTCAGCAGCAGCAGCAGCAGCAGCAACAGCCTCAGCAGCAACAACAACAAGCCGCCCGCGCCAGAACCTTCAGCATCAATAGTTGAGAGTGCCAGCGACCAAATGTGAATAGTTGGGGGTGATTAGATCCAATAACCCCTTTTTTGCAGTTAAATGTAAGGGTAATTAGGTAATTATATATCTTAGTGGTTGTTTTTAATAATTACAAAGTTCTTTTAATATTTAAGAGATTATTAATGCAATTACTCAAGTTTTTTTATTTCGTTATTTTAACAATTATAACTTAACAAAATATGTTTTATATATACAAATAAATATGTATTTTCATTAATCGTTTGTTTTTATAAACATCTTTTTTAAAATCATTTGTTTTTAACCTTTTTTTAATCGTGTATCGTTTTTAATAGAATAAATCACAAGCTTTGTCCTTTATGTTTGTCCCAAATTTCAGGCGCTGTCCTTTACCTTTAAAATTGACGAGTTTTGTTCTTAACGTTTCAAAATCCTACATGTTATGTCCTTTAGCCCTAACTCAGTCAGATTCTTTTTGTTAAATATGGTCCCATGAGGGTATTTTTGTCATTTCATCTTTTTAGGGGTATTATGTAAAGAACTTTTAATGCGGGACTTATTTGTACAAAATCAAATAATAAAAGAATTATATAAAGTCTCTCTCTTCTCTTTCTCTCTATCTAATCTAATTTTCCTTATCTCTCTCTTCTCTCTCTCTTAACATAATCTGAAATTCCATCATCTCCTCTCTCAAAAAACTGGAATTCCATCCATCTTCTTCGCAATTTTCGGTGAATCAATGAGCGAATGATCGATACGAATGAACGAAGACTGTGAATAACGGCGGTGGTTTACCTCCGGCAAGTGTGAATGATCAACGACTGTGAATAATCGGTACGATTCCGGTGGAGAAGAAGAGGACAGAGAGGTGACTTGACTCGGGTTAGGGACGGTGGTGGTTGTGGGAGGTGGGTTAAGGGTGGTGGTGGTTGTGGGAGGTGGGATAGGGGCGGCGAAGATCTGAAGATCTGAAGCTCTGTTTTGAAGCTCCGATTTGCTAGTTATCTTCAGGTTCAGGTACACATTTTCAGTTTCCGACGACAACATTTTCACCTTTGTACATAGAAGAAGATCTGAAGCTCTGTTTTGAATCAACATGCTTGTTGATTTATACACCAGCAATACGTTCCCTACAATGATTGTTTTCGTTTAATCCCTAATTTTGAATTGGTTTATCTATTTCTAAAGGAATGATCGTTAACTTGATTACTGTATGTTCCATATCTGATGAATTTTTGTGTTGGAAATGACTCAATAAGACAATTGCCTTTTTTAATTTGATTGGAAAGTCAACGAGGTGGGTTAGGGGCGGCGGTGGTTGTGGGAGGTAGGTTAGGGGCAGCGAAGGTGGTTGTGTGAGGTGGGTTAGAGGCGACAGTGGTTGTGGGAAGTGATTAGGGGCGGCGATGGTGGTTGTGTGCGGTAGTTGGAGATCTTGGTGACAGTGGTGGTAGCGGTGGAAGGTGGTGGCTCCGGTGGGTGATGGTGGTGCTAGAGGGAGAGAGTAGGAGAGAGAAAGCTATAATAATAATAATAATATTTTTAAAAATATTTTGTTTTCTTTTTTAAAATAATATTAAATAAATGGGTAAAAAGACTAAAATACCCCTGTGTAATCTGATTTAACCAAAAAATCTAACTAGGTTAAGGCTAAAGTACATAACATGCATGATTTTGAAACGTTAAGGATAAAACTCGTCAATTTTAAAGGTAAAGGACAGCGCCTGAAATTTGAGACGAACATAAAGGACAAAACTTGTAATTTACTCTTTTTAAAATTATTAATTTTTAAACCGCTTGTTTATTAAAATCATTCTTTTTAAAGTTGTTTGTCTAAATTTTTTTTAACGATTCATGTTACATCGTTCTTTTTTAATTCATTTTTAACTTTTTTAAGTAATTCGTTATTTTAAGTGGTTAACTTCTAAAACCATTTCTTTTTAAACCATTCCTTTTAGAACCGTTTTTGAAATCGTTCATTTTTTAAACTTTGTATTCAGTTTACTTATAGCCATTAGGGGAAAAGAACTTCAGAGAAGAGAATGAAGAAAATGAACGATTTAAAAAAAGAAGGAATTCAAAAACGATCGATTTTAAGTGGTTTAAAAACAAAGATTAAAAAAATGACGTTTATAAAAAAACAAAACTTTAAAAAATTAAGTTACAAGTGTAAGAAACTAAAAAACCCACGAATTTGATAAACGAAAGGTTAAAAAAATAAAGAATTTTGAATAAATAAACTGTCCAAAGAAAAGCAAGATTTGAAAAAGAAATAAACCATTCTATAAAAAGTTTGAAAAATGAAAGATATTTGGCAAACTTTTTATTAGAATGTTTTTTTTTTCAAATCTTACATTTCATTTGTTTTTTATACATGTCATTTTTTAAAATTTAAGAAATGAACGACTTGAAACAGTGAGTAGTTTATAATGTTTAAAAATAAATGATTTTAAAAAGAATGGTATAAAATAAAGTGTTTAAAAAACTTTAAAAGACAAACGAATTTAAAAAGAATGATTTAAAAAAAAAACAAATGGTTTAAAAAGGAACAATTTTAAAAACGATATAGGGTTTAAACAAAATGTAAAATAACAAATTATTATTTAAAACGACTTTTATAAAACTAACCTGTTAATGAAATACATATTTATTTGTATATTTAAAACGTATGTTGTTAAATAATAATCGTGAAAATAACGAAATAATAATAAAACTTGAGTAATTGCATTAATAGTCTCTTAAATATTAAAAGAAGTTTTTAATTATAAAAAACAGCCCTTAACGTATGTAATAACCTAATTACCCTTACATTTAACTACAAAAAAGTAACAAAGTTAGTGTCAGGGGCCAAAATTGTTATAAAATGCAACCTTGGGGTCTGATATGTTAAAAGATTCCATTTTAGGCTGAAATGGTTAAACTAGCAAAACCACAGGGGCCAAAACAGTAATTTACTCTTTTTACAAAATCAAATCCATTCAATTAATATGGATTTAACAATTGTTAAGTGTGTAAACATCAAAATAGTTATTATGAGGAAGCAAGACTTTTCGATGATTATGTACTGGGTTTTCTTGCAAATTGCAATGATATGTTTAAGATAATTTCAACATGAGTAAATTACAAAAATGATCCTTTATATTGACAATAGATTGCAAACTATGTCTTTTATCTTTAAAACATATAAAAAACATACTTGATGTTTGTATACTCTTGCAATATATGTCCTTTAACACTAACTCAGTTAGTTTTCATGGTTAAATCTAACTAAGTGAACCCCATATGAGGGTAAATTAGACTGTTACCATTTATTTATATAAAACAATTTGATAAAAAAGACCTAACAACGTGGGTGTTTGGGATTCCTTATTTCCCATCAACTTCTAACTTATTGACTTTTTAAAAGTCCTTTTTTTCAAAAATAGTGTTTGGCAATTACAAAAGGACTTCTAAAATGACTTTTAGATTGCACTTGTTAAAAGGGACTTTGAGAAGTAAGAATTTGTTACTTCTGAAAACCTAAAAGTCCTTTTGGGGGAGAATTTCCCATTCAATCCCTGCTGCCAATCCCAACTGCCATCTCTCGCCCAACTGCCATCTCTCCACATCGCTCATCATCATCAATCCTCCCTCAGCCATTAATCGACCCATCTGCCTCGCTATTAATCGCCCAGCTGCCAGCGTCACTGTCATCAGCTTCATTAATCGCCCCTGTCATCTGCCAATCTCTATTTGTCACTGTCATCAACCAGCTTCATTAATCGCCCCCATCTACCAGCTTCATTAATCCTCCAACTACCTTCATCTGCCCCCTTATTTTTATATATCTACCAATCACCCCCATCTACCAGCGACACTCTCATCAACAGCTGAAGAAGCAGATTCACAGCAGTAAGGTAATATCTCTAATTGACAAGTATATTTGCACTTTTGGCCGATTTGTAGTTTGGGTAGGTTAAGCGATTTTGATATAGGTCGTGTTTAGGTTAGGTTTTCTTTTGTTAATCATTGATGACCTTTAATTTTGTTAACCATCTGTTATTTGATACTCCATACATCCACTTGCAAACTCAACATCATACAGAAGGGTAACCAGAATAACAACAGTTTTATGATGTTAGATTCTTGAATATTCCATACAAGTGTTTCTTTTGATATAATGCATATAACAGACTAGCAGTTTCTAGCGATTTTGACATGTATAATCTTGAGTTTGTTGTTAATTTTGTTTGTTTATTCTCTGTGTTTATTCAAGGTCTGCATCTCCTTCTCGTTCAGGATTAGAGCCTCGTCCACCAGTATGTATCCCAAGTTAATGTTTTTGCTTTCCTGTTAACTGTGTCGTAGTTTCACACCCTTGTTCTCTTATTTATATTACGAATTAAAGTTGATTGAAGCATATGACAGACTATCAGTTTTTTTTTATTTTTGTCATCTACAAGTTATGAATCCTTGGTTATTCTGATTCGCATTTAGAGTATTGTTAGCTATTTGACTATTTTACAGTTTTCGCATTCAGAAAATGGATGAAAACCATCCAAATGTTGTTTGTTGTGAAACACCACCTAACAAGGTTAGATCAAAATTTAAGTGGGATGATATTACGTTCAAGGAGTTTATCAATGCACGCGTGCTTGAAGTTGAAAGAGGGAATAAACCCACTACGTCCTTTACTAAGGCTGGGTGGGTGAATATATTACAAACCATGAACGAAAAAACAGGTAAAACCCTTGATAAAAAACAAATGACAAACAAATGGGATAGCATGAAAAAAGAATGGAAGATTTATGACCGCCTGACATTGTGTTTTGTGTTATCGTTTGACATTATGTGATATCGTTTGACATTGTGTTTTATTTCTACCTTTAATATTTATGCTATCTTTTGACATTGTGGTTTATTTCTACTTTTTATATAATGTATTATTGTTTACATTTTTGTATTAATAGGATGGACAGTGATGACTCCGATTCGTATGACGGTGATGAAGAAAATTTTGTGGATGAGGATATAGAATTCAAAAGGTTATGTGGAATAGCTGTCCAAGGGATAATAATAGCTCGTGACTTTCATAATACAAGAAGGCCATGTCACACGTCGGGTCAAACAGGCCACATGTATATTAATGATCCTAGACGGTGTTATGAAATATTTAGGCTGCACGTGCCAGTTTTTAGACAGTTATGCAGAGATCTTGTTACGAATTACGGATTGAAACAAACCCGTAATGTGTCTGTCGAGGAGTCGGTCGGAATCTTCTTGATGACTTTGGCTCATGGGTGTACAAATAGGTTTGTCCAAGAATCTTTTAATCATTCTGGAGAAACCATTCATAGACATTTCCATGCAGTGTTGGCGGTCGTGCTAAAGATGAGTGCTGACATCATCAAGCCATCCGCAAACTATAATGATGATGTACCTGCTCATATATTAAATAATCCTCGGTATTATCCAATATTCAAGGATTGCATTGGGGCTATTGATGGGACTCACGTGAGGGCATCAGTTCGATCGAAGGACCAACCGAAATACATTGGTCGAAAAGGATATGCGACACAAAATATAATGGCTGTTTGTGATTTTAACATGTGCTTTACATTCGTATGGGCTGGATGGGAGGGTAGTGCACATGACACCCGAATCTTCAATGAAGCCTTACGGAGGCCGGAGCTTAATTTCCCACATCTAATGGGTGGTTAGTATAATGCAATTTTTATGTTTTTAATACTTGTTTGAAATGACAAACAACTGTTTTTTATATTTGTAGACAAATATTACGTTGTTGATGCCGGATACCCAAATACTAATGGGTATCTTGCTCCATACAAAGGTCAAAGCATTCGTTATCATATACCAGAATTTCAATGTGGACAGAGTAGTGCTATGCGTGCTCCTCGCGGACCAAAAGAGACATTTAACTATCACCACTCGTCATTGCGGAATATTATTGAGCGGACCTTTGGAATGTGGAAAGCTAGGTGGGCGTTATTGAGAGATATGCATGTTAATTACACATACGAGCACCAAGTGAGTATTGTGATATCATCGATAGCGGTCCATAACTTTATTAGAAAGACCAGTAGCTTTGATTAAGCATTTAACACGGCCCAACAAGAATCTTACATTCCTCGTGGTACTAGTAATGCACTTCATGAAGAAGTTCCGTCTACAAATCGTACGAATGATGTTTGTATGTATATGCAAGCGAGAAGAGATGTTATTGCGCTAGATATAATGGAATCACGGACATGAGCATATTATGATATTAGTGTGTCATTATGTGGATTTTTATGTTTTTTTAGGAATCGGAATGTAATATTATTATGGTCTAATCAGGAAATTATAAAATATGTAATCGAATTTTATGTTACATGTTTCGTAAAATGTTTTTCAATAACCTAGAGAGGAAAAAAAAATTAAATAAGCTAAACCAAACAATTTTTAAAGGAATGCCCTTTTTGGTCATTTTACATGAACAAGTTAAACCAAACACTCTATAAAAAAGCTACTTATTAACTTATTGGCTTACAAGCTAACCCAAACACTTTTTTAGAAATTCCTTTTAACAAAAGTCCTTTTAACAAAAGTCCTTTTGTAAAAAGTCCTTTTCTTCAAAATAAGCTAACCCAAACACCCTCAACATATAAATTTTATACCCCTTATTTCAGATATCTCTCTCTCTCTTTCACACCAACCACCACCATCACATACACACCACACCACCACCACCTACACTCCTCCATTTCCATTTCGAATATTCTCTCAAATAGGTAACCAAAATCATCATCAAACAACAAATGTCATCTACAATCTAAATCAGGTAAACGAAAAACTCAAAATCCCCAAATATTCATATAAAAATAAATAATCACCATTTCTTAAAATCCCCAAATATTTATGTTGTTACAAATCTGACTTAGTTACAATGTGTAGCGATTATGGATACTGGTGTAGCAGGGTTGGATGTTCGAATTGGATGGTGGTTTAACGGATGATGGTGTGACGGAGGTAGATGATGGTTTGCGGCGGTGATGTATGTTGGTGTGGCGGAGGTGGATGGTTGGAGGTGATGGTGGTTTGCAGCGGTGATGGATACTGGTGTAGCGGGGGTGGATGTTCGAATTGGATGGTGATGGTGGTTTGCGATTGGTTGTGCCTAGTAATTGCTGGTGGTGGTGAGGATGGAGGTTCGTACAGACAGGGGCGGACCTAACTAACACACATCGGGTTCCCAGGAACCCATTCGGTTTTTAATTTTTAGTGTAAATATATATAACAAACTGAAAAGTAACCCATAAACAAAAAACTTTGGTTCTCCACTGGTTAAGTCTGTTTTATTCTTCCTCAGAAACCCGGGTTCGAATCTCGTATGAGGCATCATTAATCATTTTTGTTCCTTTTTTTTCTATTTTTATTTTTTCCTTTAATGTAAAACCCATTTAGGGTTACAACAAAACAAGTTAACAACCCAAAAAAAACATGAGCGAACAAGATCAGGTCTTTCCCATCTGCACCTCAGCGGCGCCTCCACCTTCAGCGAATCAGCAACCACCTACACCTCCGCCGACACCGGCCGCCGTCCTCCTCCACCGACTCTAAACAACATCAGGTCTTTCCCATCTCTTTTACATCTGCAAAGGTTTTGATTTTTGATTTAGTTGAATTGAGAATCCGAGTAGGTTTGCAGTGTTAAACCCAAATTTGAAGTAGAAATGAGTTTATTTGGAGCCCTAGTTAGAAATTTGGTGTGTGATTTGCTTTTGGTATGTAGAATTGGAAACGGTGAGCTTTGATTGTGAACTAGACATCAATGTGCTTTTAGGTTTATTTGTTCTTTTTTTATTTACAAACCCCAAATTTATTTAGGGTTAAACTATAAAAACGCATGTTTGTATCTCTAACTTGTGGATGATTAGCAAAATTTGGGTATCATCTCATTAACCTAAAATTGTTTGTATTGAGAATGCATAGAACCTACTTTAGCCATTATGCTCAGTATTACATTTTTCTATATTTTAGATGAAAGGAATTGTAGGCAACTTGTGTATACATTATTTCTGATTCTCAGCAAATGGATTCGGTTTTTGATTATTTTTTAGTTGTTTTCAAAAATTACATGAAGTGAACACACCAGTTTGATTCTTCAATGCAACAACATTTGGGTATGGTTTTATGGGTTCTGAAATTATTGAAAAGTAGGGGTCAACACAACAATTTCTTCATCTTGTCATGCTTAGACTATTGGAGGAGAGTTAGCTTAGTCATTTGGTTCACTAACTTCCAAAGATGATAGGGAAAAAGTGACTTTAGTGATAAAACCCGACCCAGCCGGACTTGACTCAAATTACTTTTCTAAAAGTTTATTAGAAATCACTTTAGAGAAATGTGTTTCTATGGAGACCAAGATAGATAATAGAATAGAAATCTTTAGCGATAAAGCCCGACCCGACCCAAAAATTCTAACGTCAGGTTGAATGAAATTCGAGCACCTAAAAAAGTGAACCTAGTGGAAAAAATCCTGGATCCGCCACTGCGTACAGAGCGCCGCCTTGGGCTAGAGTGGAGCTTGGTATTGTGTGACGTTGATAGGGTTTTTCTCCGACATCTAGTATGTGTGTTGTTGCTATGTGGTGGCGGTGGCAGGTGGGTTGCGGTGGCCGGTGGGGTAAGTAGTGCTGGTGGTGGTAGGGTATTTAGAGAGAGTGGGTGTGTGGTGTTTATGTGTGTGTATATATAATATTTCTTTTAAACCTAATTGTTTTATTAATTAATTTTCATGATTAATTATTTAGTATGTAGGGTAAAATGACCAAAAAAACCCTTATGTAGGGTCCGCTTGGTGATGCCGGGTTAACATGGTTGCATTTTATAATAAATAGTGTCGGTTTTTAGTATATTAATTGTATTAAGTTGTGTGTCTATTACATACTTAGCGTGTATTGATGTTTTCGTGCTTAATAGGTGTTAAAGAGGGTTACAAGAGTGAACCAGTTGAAAACGCGAGCTTGACAAGTCAACGCGTGGATTGAAACTAAAAAAGTCAACCAGGACAGGCCCCGTGACACGCGGCATCTTTGTGGATCAACTCCGCGACCCACCTAAGCCATCCAGAATCAAGTCAGTAAAAAAAAATCGTGTCAGTCAAGTTATTCACCCTTGTGACATGCGGGGGTTTACCTATTTGCTCCGCAACACGTGAAGATGATCAAGTTCAAGAAAAATATGGAAGTAGGCTAAGAACATGCATTTAAGGATCGATCTTTCATTCATTCATGCAGCCGTCAGTATACAAACATCAGGAATGAATCAAGCATCTCTCTTTCATTATTCTTTTGATCTAATCAACCATTGAAGTTCGTTCGATGATATCTAACCTATTCGTGATGACAACTGATGCAGTAAGGATCACCATGCGTGGCTAAACTTCTTGTGACTTCCGCCCTGATGAACGATTATTCGGTTTGATGTATTTATTTGTTTTCTGATTCGTAAAACTAGTATATCTTGACTATTTGTGTTGGTGATTTGATAAACATTTATTGTATTTGAATTATTTGTCGTTTATCAAGCGTATTGGCAACATACTTGCGTTGTTAGCGGGTTGGTAATTTTGTGGGTAGTTGATACAATTAAACGAGTTGTTAGGTTGAATGGTGAATGTTAAAAACTATCTTTAACTATTAATCAAAACCATTAATTCCAAGGCCATGTCTATGTTGTGTTTTGAATCAGTAAACGGATTTTTATGTTAAAACGGATATTCGGGATTCCAGGTGGAGGTTACTTCTTCTCATCTTGATAACACTTTTTGTGACAAATCGTGTTTTCTTTGCAATTGAACAAACAAACCCCCAATTTAGATAGTTTAATTTTTAATTAATTTCTTTGACGCTAACCACAAATTCCCCATGGATACGATACCCTACTTACGCTATCTACGTAGTTTAATTAGGTTTTTGATTGACCCTAATGACAATCTTCAAAATGGCGCCGTTGCCGGGGAATTCGTGCGCTTAGCGTTAGTTTAGAATTAGTTGTTTTTATTGTTTTTGAAAAAATCTAAAAAACCCAAAAATATTTCTTTTTGTTTATTCTTGTTTAGTTCAGTATTACGCTCTGTTTTCTTGTGTGCAGGTGATTTCTTATTGCATGCATACTAGGTTTTCAGGAAGATCTTCACCGCTTTTGTTCGATCCTGAAATTGAAAAGACCGCACGCCAAAATCTACTTCTTCGTTCCGCATTCCGCATTGAAAGGAAAAGCAATTTCCACAATGAATTAGTTAGAAAACCAATCGACCCCAAAGCAGTAAACACCACAACAAGCACCAATTACCAAGATGCCACCAATGCCACCACCCCGTTTACATCTGAGCCACAAAATCAATCCCACAATCAAACTCAAACTCAACAAACTCCACCCATTGCACCACCATCAAATATAACCACCCAACCAACATCTGCTCCAACTTGAGACTTTCACGTGATTGGTGGACCACTTTACTCGTTAGAAAGCCGATTACCACCACAGCACAATCCGTCGCGGACCGTGAATCAACCGAATTTAGTGCCACACCCGAAGTGGTCGGGTGTGATGTTTGACCAAGTGGACAACATGGCTAGAACGGATACATGGGATGACGGGTATGGAGATGAAGAGTGGGGAATAAACGAGGGTTACAATCAAAGGAGCTATTGGAAATGAAGGTGGGTGGCGGTGGCCGGTGGGGTAAGTAGTGGTGGCGGTGGTAGGGTATTTAGAGAGAGGGGGTGTGTGGTGTTTATGTGTGTGTATATATAATATTTCTTTTAAACCTAATTGTTTTATTAATTAATTTTCATGATTAATTATTTAGTATTTAGGGTAAAATGACCAAAAAAACCCTTATGTAGGGTCCGCTTGGTGATGTTGGGTTAACATGGTTGCATTTTTTAATAAACAATGTTGGCTTTTTGTATATTAATTGTATTAAGTCGTGTGTCTATTATATACTTAGCGTGTATTGATGTTTTCGTGCTTAATAGGTGTTAACGAGGGTTGCAAGAGTGAACAAGTTGAAAATGCGAGCTTGGCAAGTCAACGCATGGATTGAAACTGAAAAAGTCAACGAGGACAAGCCCCGCGATACGCGGCATCTTTGTGGATCACCTCCGCGACCCGCCTAAGCCATCCAGAATCAAGTCGGTCAAAGTAAATCGTGTCAGTCAAGCTATTCACCCCCACGACACACGGGGGGTTTGCCTATTTGCTCCACGGCGCGTGCGGTGATGATTAAGTTCGAGAAAAAATATGGAAGTCGGCTAAGAACATGTATTTAAGGATCCATCTTTCACTCATTCATTCATGCAGCCGTCATTATACGAACATCAGGGACGAATCAAGCATCTCTCTTTCATTATTCTTTTGATCTAATCAACCATTTAAGTCCGTTCGATGATATCTAACCTATTCGGGATGACAACTGATGCGGTAAGGATCACTATGCGCGGCTAAACTTCTTGTGCTTCCGCCCTGATGAACGATTATTCGGTTTGATGTATTTATTTGTTTTCTGATTCGTAAAACTAGTATATCTTGTCCAAAACCAGCCCAAAACCATGCCCAAAACCAGCAACAGAAAAACACCCTTCAGCCTCACTTACGGCTCGAAAGTGGTTATCCCAGCTGAAATAGGCCTCCCTTCACCACCTATGCTCGCCATAAACTCCATCGATAACGAGGTTGAAAGCCGACTCGACTTAAACTTACTTGAAGAAAGGCGCGAAAAACGCGGCCATCAATGAAGAAAAATTTAAGTCCCAGCTCGAGAATTACTACAATGTGCGAGTCCGTGTATGTACGTTCAACCCGGGAGGTTGTGTCTTCCAGTACAATGAGGCCTCTAACATAGAGCGCATAGGAAAACTTGCCCCCAAGTGGGAAGGACCTTAGATGATACATGAAGTCCTGAGAAAAGGCACGTACAAGCTGCACAAGTTAGATGGCGACATTGTCCCACGTATGTGGAACACCAACAATGAAGAAAATGTAAAGACACAGTTGTTGTAATCAAGGCCTTGCGCCAAAACTCTTTTTATCAATACAAAGAAGTGTCTTTTTACATTGTTTCCGATTTACATCTATACAAACTAAATTACAAATGCGTGCACCACTTTGGGTATACACAAAAACATATTGGCTAACACTATAACTTCATAAACACTATCGATCTCCAAGGCGAGCTGCAACCCCTTGCACAACGCCGGATCATACATTGTTCCAGCATGAACTTGCGCTAAACTTCATTCGTGATGCCTGCACAAAGTAGTTTAATACACACAAATATTGTAACATACAGTTTAAAATCCTAAGTTATGATTTACTTGTGCCCAAAGGGCCAAAAAAATTTATGCACCATGCGCCACAGTATTGTAATGCACAATAACATGCTAAGTTACAATTTACTTATGCCCCAAGGGCCAAAAAATTACTCACCGAGCGCCAAATAACTAGTTTTTCCCCTAACCAACAAAGGTTAAGGGAAAGATGTAACTTGTTCACGCCCATATAGGGCCAAATCCTCGGCACGTAGACCAAGCAAATGTTAAAATTGTCTGAAAACCAGCGCCTAACAAAGGCAATGTGGGGGTAAAACATGTTTATGAAGCCTACAACTTTTACATGGGTTTACAACCTATACACGACGCGCAGGCCGGATACTTCATTCCTCAGGGACATCTTCTTCTTACAACTTACAACCTGCACCCGCATCTTGGCCTTCAATAACATAAAATATCTATGGACATAGTCATCATGTTGCAACGCTTCAGTGACCAAAGCCATGACAGGAAGGCGAAGATGCTTGTATGCTACCTGCGCAGTTGCTAGTTCATCCCTAGTAGATTTCCCATGCGTGGTCGAATATTGATCGTCCCACTGAACCTTCAGCACCTCTTTCACATCCTCCGCGCACTCACGGTATCCCTCGACATAACCATCGGTGCACGCGGTGGTGTCAACTTTCACTGAGTTCAAAACCGCATTCGCCACTTACACACATCAGAACCAGGAAGTTAATATAAATTTAAAGGTGCAAGTAATGACAAAGTCCAAATACTTACAAACACAATGCCATGCTGCTGCAACCATACTAAGTTATTCATCAAATGCTCTACCAAACTCTCCGCCTGTGCGCACGCAACTTAATTGAGCCTCGTTCAAAGAGGATTGAGCAATATCTCGAGCTTCTTCTGTGGCCTCCGCACGCGCTTTCTCAGCTCCAACGTCCAACTCCAAGGATTCACATCTATCCTGGATCTCGAGCAAGTGGCGTTTCAGTTCAACAATCTCAGTATCCTTGCCCGCTAGATCTCCCTGTCGAGCAACTAAATGCTCCTTGGTCTCATCCTGCTCAAACAAACTAGCAGTGAGGTATGCAATTTCTTTATCTTTCAATATAGAAGCGGCTTCAGTTTCAACCTGGTGTTGCGCCGCACGCTCTAGGCGAGATCCAGCTTCATCCAACAAAGTTTGAAGCTCAGTGTTTTGTTTCTTTAAAGTCTCAGCTTGAGTGAGCCTTGAGATTGTTGTTATCTTCACAAATCTTAAGCATTATCACTAATTACAATTTGTTTGATAGATTTCATTCACTTTAAATTTCTATTATTTTAAAAGTTTAAAATTATAAATTAAAATCCAATTCCTAAAACATTAATTTAATCAACCTTGCAACTTGATTTGGTCCACATTTAAGTTTTGGTTCGTTTGCAGGTTGTACCCTGGTGTCGTAACTCTTTTCACATGTAATTCACAGTTTGAGTTTCCCAATGCAATAGAATTTGTTGGCGATCATCTTGTTCCTGTAATGTATATACTTTTTAAGACTTTAGCTATAGATCAGAATGGGCTTGCGAAGCGTTGAGGCACAGATTTAATGCACCCTCATTTAATGTCAATCATCTATTATCTCCCTAACCGTTTGTTTATTTCTCTATAAAAGGGTAAATATTCCTATATCTTCGTACAGCATTCATAAGTTCTAATCTGTCTGTCTAAATGCTACGTGTGTTCTAAGTGAGAAAATAATCTCATTTTTCATCTTACACAATTCACCATTTTTTGGGTTATTATCTTGTGTTAGTTATGAGACTAACAGCCATGCTTCCTTGTGAAAACTATAAAGTTAAGGTTGTTCTTGGAATGGTGGCAGTGTTGGTCTTTTCAGGAACTTGCTTGGCCGAAACACTTTCGGCTAACTTTGTTTTTGGCGATTCTTTGGTCGAAGTAGGCAACAATAACTACATTACATCTCTATCCAAGGCGAATTATGCACCAAATGGGATTGACTTTGGGATGCCAACAGGACGCTATACGAATGGAAGAACCATAGTAGACATTCTAGGTAAGTGATTTGTTTTACAAATTATTTATGTTACTTTAGACGTCACTAGAATTGAGTGTAAAGTAAAATGTTGCAATTTCCATGGGACAAGAATACTATCATGTATACATTGTTGTGATTTTTTTCTTCCTATTTTCAGGAGAGGAATTGGGTTTGCAGAAGTACACGCCGCCATACCTCGCTCCAACCACAGTCGGTCCATTACTTCTTCAGGGCGTCAATTATGCATCTGGTGGTGGAGGGATTCTAAATCAAACCGGACAGATTTTTGTAAGTATTTATTACAAGTTGGAACTATAGTCATTTCACTCATAAAAAGCAAGTATAATGCTTCACCTTCATGGTCAAATTCAGTCTCTCATTTCCATAGAGAGATTGCAACAAAATATGTCTCATTTTGAGTTAAGCTAGCTAGTGTAGTTACATATCCACATCAGATCTTTTATGGGTCATGCCACACTTCATTCTATTCTGTAAAATATGCGACGATAATGTGTAAATCTTGGATCCGGTATTGATTATAGTGGTCGAAGAATTTATATCGTACTTATATATCTTGAAGGTTGGAAGAATAAACTTGGATGCACAACTCGACAACTTTGCAAATACGAGGCACGATATAATATCAAGAATTGGGGCTCCAGCAGCACAAGATTTGTTCAATGGAGCTTTATTTTCTGTAACTATTGGTTCAAATGATTTTATAAATAACTACCTCACACCTGTTGTTTCAACAATTGAGCAAAAATTAGTTTCTCCAGAAGCATTTGTTGGAGACATGATTACAAGATTCAGAGGTCAACTTATGGTAACATCATCCTACCCAACTCTATAACTTGTGACAAAACACAAGATCATATACACCCATCTTCATTTTTCCTATTTTTTATTCAAATTGTCAAAAAGTTTAATAGGTATGAGATTTGGTTTTTGTAATCGTATTTAATGTACTAGTTTCGTATAAAAACAAAAAATAGAAAGTTTAACCGGTCTTTCTATCGCTCATTTAACCACCAAAAACCTCAACTAATATTTTATGATTTATTGACCCCAAGATCTTTGGACGTAGTTTTTAAAAGACTTAGTTTTGCTATTCAGAAAGGGGTAGCGGTGCAGCCTATTGCCTGTTTACCATATATCTCGATGTAAATTTATAACATGTGATTTAATTGATTGATATTTATTTAGAGACTCTACGATATGGGTGCTAGGAAGATTGTCGTCCCGAATGTGGGACCCATTGGATGCATTCCGTATCAAAGGGATATAACTCCGTCTGCAGGAGATAACTGTGTAGCATTGCCAAATCACCTCGCTCAACTCTTCAATTTGCAATTAAAAGGCTTGCTCCAAGAACTTAGCAACTCACTTCAAGGTTCAGCATTCATATTTGCAGATGTCTATCGTATTGTTGCGGATATTGTTAAGAATCACAAATCATATGGTAAGTGAATGGTAAAACTAAAAAAAAGACACTATTTTCAGTTTTTAGAAGATATTTTAAATAGTTGATGTCTTAATTATAAATACCACCCTTGCCAACACAAACCACCATTGCCTCTTGAATGCAAGTTTTAAGCGAATCATGTGTTTTTGTTTATAGGTTTTGACAATGCGGATTCTGCTTGTTGTTATGTGTCTGGTCAACATGGTGGTCTAGTGCCATGTGGACCGACATCTAAAGTTTGTCCTGATAGGTCAAAGTACGTTTTTTGGGATCCGTATCACCCGTCAGATGCCACAAACAGTATCATAGCCAAGCGACTTATGGATGGAGATATCGAAGATATATCCCCTTTAAACTTGAGAGCACTATTTAAATCTTGAATTAACAAAACTGTTTGTTTGCATGAAAAGCTTATTGTTTCTATGTACCATTTCTACGAATTTGTATCCGGTTGTAAATCGTTAAAGGTAAAACGAGTGTATGAAATCACATAAGTTGAATACATGTACACTATACTATATGCAGTGTTATCTATACATTTGGATTCGGTTTGAGTTTAATTAAACTAGTGGGATTCCTTCGCGCTACGCGGCGGGATTTCGATGGTATCAGTTTGTTTCGTTACGATATCGACACTCGTTGTAACTAAATGAGAAAACCCAAAAAGTTAAGTTGTGATATGCCCAAAAGATCACGTATTTTACATCGATCGAAAACCATAAAAGCAAATACAGGTTCGAATAATACTGATACGGTACTAATGTTTGGTTGATACCGGTACCAATGTTCGGTTAGAATCGTAACAATACCGTCACCCGTATAGCTTACAATATCAAAGTATACTTCATTTCAATACAACTCCGCTTCAACAAAATTTTTATTAGAATGTTGGGAGAAAATAATTAATAATAAATGTTTATATAACTTTATTAGTGCAATATTATCAAAAGTTTTGTTTATTAAATAAATATAATATTTATATTTTAAAAGTAGGGACTATATTTCCTCTTAAAAAACTGCTTAATTGCGTATTTACCCAACTTAAAATTGAAATTGCATATATCCCCTGTCTTAACTATTAAAATTGCATATATCCTCTTCCTTAACTAATAAAATTGCAAATTTACCCATTTTGATTTATTTCATTAAAAACAAGTTATATAATGACTTTTTAACCTTATTTTTACTAAATTTTTACTAGTTTCTGTAGATTTTTACTAGTTTAGCGGTTTATTTCAGTGTTTAAGTTTTAGTAAAAATAGTAAAAATGAATAAATATTAATTTTTTAAAGAATTGTGAAAAATCCACAAAGACTAGTAAAAATGAATAACTTTGTATTTTTTTAAAGTTTTAGTAAAAATAAGGGTAAAAAAGTCATTATATAACTTGTTTTAAATAAAATAAATCAAAATGGGTAAATTTGCAATTATATTAGTTAATGAAGGGGATATATGCAATTTTAATAGCTAAGGAAGGGAATATATGCAATTTTAATTTTAAGTTGGATAAATACGCAATTAAGCAGATTTTTAAGGGGAAATATGCAATTATCCCTTAAAAGTAATATATAACAACTATTAGAATTATTAGATTTACTCTTCATTAATTAATCATAGTTCACTATTCATGAGCAGTTATTATTAATATGTATAAAATTAATCATAGTTCATTAATACTATTTATGAGCAGTTATTATTAATATGAATGAATATGAATGTGTATGAAATTAATCATAATAATATAAATTAATCATAGTTCATGAATACTATTTATGAGCAGTTGTTTGTTATTAATATGTATAATGTGTATAGGATAGAGTTATTGTAAAAAGGGTGTGTTTTGTGAGAAGTGTAGGAAGGAATCTACACAATTACAATGGCAAAATTGTAAATAGTGTTTACCATTAAAATAATTAATTTTCTATATTAAGGGTATAAAGGTAAATTTAACATTTTTAAATTCAAAACTCACATGCAATGCACATGCAAGTTACCCCCGTCTTTTTTAAACGTGAATAACTTTTTATACGTAATTTTTTTTCAAATAAAATACACCATAATAACGAGTGTTTTTTATCTTTAATATGAGTACCATATTTCTATACTTATATAGAGAAAAAAAATTTTACATTTCAATCGTATGTTTTAGTCCATGGTGTTTTGTCTATGTTGTTTTAATTGTATAGTGATTAAAGGTGTTGTGTTTTACAGAAAAACACCATGAACGTATATCAGACACCATAACATTGAAAATACCATTTACATTCAATTTTGTTTTCTAAGGTGTTTTATTTTACAAGACACCATAATCTGTTTTAAATTCCTAAAATAAAACACCATAAAAAACAAGACTGAAAGATTGAATGTAAATGGTATTTGCAATGTATGGTGTCTTATATACGTTTATGGTGTTTTACTGTAAAATATAACGCCTTTATTTGCTATACAATTAAAACAACATAGAGAAAACACCATGGACTAAAACATCCGATTGAAACGTAATTTTTTTTCTCTGTATAAGTATAGCAATATGGTCCTTAAATTAAAGATAAAAAAACACTCGTTTTTATGGTTTATTTTTTTTCTTTTTTTTTAAAAAGTTACGTATAAAAAGTTATTGACCTTTTAAAACGATGGGGAAACTTCCTTGTGCATTGCATGTGAGTTTTTGAATTTTATCTTTAATTAAGTTTTTTTTTATTAAATTACTTATTTGCCTTTATTCTAATAAATTAAATAATGATATGTGTTATCATCATGTTCTTTCTTATCCGTCTCACAAATTTCATATTTTTTACAGGATCCTAAACCAATGTGTATAAAATTAATCATAATAATATAAATTAATTATAATTCATGAATACTATTTATGAGCAGTTGTTATTAATAGGTATAACTAGTGAAATTCCCCGCGCTGCGCGGCGGATAATTCGAACGTTACTGATTCGTTCTGTTTTGTAACGGGATAAGCACGATACCCGTTCAGTTCGTTACTTACCGGTGTTCTACCCGTAAATACCGGTATCATACCGGTTAGTTATCAAAATTACAAATTTAGAAGCAGAGAAGACAATGTAAAAGTGAAAAAAAAAGAAGAAAGAATAAATCACGGAAAATATTATTAAGAATAATAGATACTCAAACTTTTATTTAGCAGCAGGTAATAAAAAATTTTCTTTCTCATGAAGGGTATCGAACCCGAGACACTCACTATATTTGAATGTTCATACAACTAACTGAATTGCAAAAGTTTTTCTTAATAGTTTCGCGCAATAATAACTATAATATATACATAAAGCGGAAAAAGAGAAAAAAAAAGAAAAGAAACAACAAAGCAAGGAAAAACGATGGCAAAATGTAAATTTAAATTGAGGACAAAATCGTAATTTGGCTGGAAGGAGAAAAATAAAACTAATTGCAAAACTGTAAATCTAAATGAGGCAAAATCGTAATTTTGAACCGCGGGAAAAGTTGTAATTTTTAGTTGTGGGCAAAACCATAATTTTATTTTGAACCGGAGGTAAAAATGTAATTTTGAACTGATGGCAAAATTGTAATTGTAAAGCGGTGATAAAATCGTAAATTGGTTAGGCCAATGGGGGGGTTCCAGGCAGTGGCCTCACACTATGCCCCCATCTTGCGTCTGTACTTATACACTGGGGGCAAAATCGTACTTGTGAGGAAGAAAACAAAACTAATGGCAAAACTTTAAATTTAAACGGGGCAAAATCGTAAATTTGAACCGAGTGCGAAATTGTAATTTTTCACTGGGAGCAAAAACATAATTTTATTTTGAATTGGAGGTAAAAACGAAATTTTAAACTGATGGCAAAATCATAACTTTAAAGCGGGCAAAATCGTAATTTGACAAGGAAAGCAAACAAAACCGATGACAAAAATGTAAATTTAAATTGAGGGCAAAATCGTAACTTACCTGAGAGGAGAAAAACAAACAAATGGCGAAACTGTAAATTTAAAGGGGGTAAAATCGTATTTTGTGAACCGAGGGCAAAAGTGTAATTTCTCACTGAGGGCAAAAGCATAATTTTATTTTTAACCGGAGGAAAAAGCGTAATTTTAAACCGATGGCAAAATCATAATTTTAAAGCGGGACTAAATCGTGAATTAGTTCGTCCCCAATTTCATACTTAAGGACATATTCGTAAATTCGATATTTGAAATAATAAATATATATGTACTATTCCTCAGACTTCGTAAATACTATAGAGTAAATAATAAAAATAATAATAATAATATATTATTAAACATTTAAAACAAATACCTAAATAATAATCATTGTTAATCGTAACTTCAAATTCATATGTATAATTGGTTGGTAACATCTTCATATTGTGTAACATCAGTTATTTTTTTCATTTTGACCAATTTATTTAATTGATAAAGTGAATGTAACAATTATCCACTGTGAAATCAATGTTATAATATAATAGCTCCTACCATTAACATACGTATTTTAAGTTTTCAAATTGTCAAAGTCAAATCGTTAGTTTAAATATAATAAAGGTAAGGTTGGCTTTTCAGCAATTTCATTAAACACACACTTAAAGAGAGGAGGGATGAAATAACAACCAATCCTGAGAAACAATCAAAATCATTATTTAATAAAGAGAGGAGATATTATTTTTTTTAAATAAAACTTTATTAAAACAAACCTTCAAATCAAACGGGTAAAAGGCCAAACAAAACACCACCTTCGATCCAAACGGACAAAGGGCAAAATTACAACGTATAGAAATTTACACCACTCCTACCAACTAATATATTTACATGAAGATCTATTTTTAACGAACCCAAAACCTCTCGACTTAATCTCTACCATAATATTTTGCGAACTTCTCCTTATTTGATTGAAGAC
This sequence comes from Helianthus annuus, assembly GCF_002127325.2. NCBI lineage: Eukaryota > Viridiplantae > Streptophyta > Magnoliopsida > Asterales > Asteraceae > Helianthus > Helianthus annuus. Next base: position 121,396,258 of record NC_035437.2, read on the forward strand.
CAACTCGTTCCTACTTTTCCAAATACACCAACACGAAACAATAACCAGCCCCAGGATAATCTTTTTCGCTCTCTTTCCAACCTGAATAGAATTATGAATATTCATTAAATCTTTGAAATCGAACGCGTAGATCGGGGGAATGTTGCCCCACGCACTAACAGCCGCCCACACCCTAATAGCCACCGAACATGCAGTGATAAAAGATCCACCGTTTCCTCATACTCGTCGCAGAAATGGCACATAACCGAAGTAATATCCACGTTCCTTCTTCTCAAATTAACTCTAGTAGCAAGCTTATCCAAGTTATCTCTCCAAGCCATTATATTAAATTTGAAGGGCACCCATTTGCACCAATCGAAGTTAGGGAGATGGCTATTTCTCCTATCTGCGATTAACGCCTTTTTCATTGAATTCACCGAGAAACCTTCCGGATTGTCAACATTCCATAACCACACGTCCTTATCATTGGACAATCTCACCATGTTGATAACGTCTTGACATTCCTGCCATTCCTTAAGCTCAGTATCAGACTCGGGTTGTCTAGCCCAACTCGAAGAATAGCCATCATTTCCATGATCCGTATCAATCATGTCTGAAACCCTACACGTTTTACACAAATCCAAAGCAAACAGATGTGGCCATCTTTCCATGAAAGGATGATCGCTCAACCAGGTGTCTATCCAAAAACGGATATCAACAAATAACAACTAACTTCTGAAAAACAATCAAAATAATTATTTATATTTTTTTTATAAATATAAGATATTAAATGATTTAACTTTCTACATTAAATTATATTTTGTTCCTTATCTTATCTCTCAATTACATCTAACATGTTTTTTATAGGAATGTAAATAGTAAAAACTTATACATTATAAATGATAAATTTAGGGGCTGCTTGGCAACTTCTAAATGGGTAACTGCTGAACCAGTAAGAGGTTTAAACCATTAAGTGATGAACCAGTAAGAGGTCTGAACCATTAATCGCCTGTATAATGCTTAACCGTTCAGAGGCAAGTGTCTGACCAATTCAGATAAGAGGTCTTAACCATTCAGACTCGGTATAATGTTTAACCATTCAGAGGCAGATGTCGAAATCATTCAGATATCTGCTCGCGAATCATTAAGTGCTGAACTAGTAAGACGTCTGAACCATTAATAGTGTCATTAAAAGCTAAACAAACAGCCCTTTAGTCATATGTAAGTTTTTCTAATACATTAATACATGTAACTCTACACATAAATTCATATAGAAATGTTACTATTTATATAATATAGCTAGTATACAAGACAAAAAAGGGTTATTGGATTTTATCACCCTTAACTATTAGGTATTGGTTTTCGTCACTCTCAACTATCACTTTGCGTCCCACCACTCCCAACTTAACACTTTGTGTATTCTGTCACTCAAGTTATGTGGTTTTTGGCTCCTCTTTTGTTTTTTAGGAGCAGATGCACCTATAGTCATTAAATGTTAGCCTAATATCACCAATAACACTAGTCAAACACTAAGAAGTGTTCACCCGCGGGGTGACACAACACACAAAGTTTAAAGTTGAAAGTGGTGAGAGTCAAAGTGATAATTAGGGGTGACAACGACCAATACCCAATAGTTAAGAGTGATAAAATCCAATAATTCATTAAAAAATGACTTTCATTGTTATTCAAAGACTTTCATTGTTATTCAAAGACTTTTTGCAAAATTTATCAATCAGTGAGAAGAGAAGAAATTAATCTACACCATACATTTATATCATTAAGAGTTCTAAATGATTACTCTAACTATGAATTATGTTTACCTTTTAAATAGAAAATAAATTAAAAAGGACATGATTCTTGACATTTGGTGTAGGAGACTTAAGAGATTGTTTGTTTAGCTCTTAATAGTTCAGACCATTTTTTACTGGTTTAGTATTTAATGGTTCAGACTGTTTGTTTCACGAGCAGATATCTGAACGATTCAGTCATTTGACTCTGAATGGTTAAGCATTATACCTCTGTTGTCAAGGCTCACTCAGGCGCATGCCTAGGCCCACTTTTCAGGCCCATCCCAGCCTTCTCGCTTTGCTTCAAAAGCCCCACTTTCAGACCCTCTGGCGTGTTTTCAAGCCAAATTCCAATGAAATTCCGATCAAAAATCATTTGAACATGTTTAAACATTATAATAATCCTAAACAAACCTGGGAAATAACTAAAACAACTTAAATTAGCCCAAAAGAAGCCTAAAACATGTCTAAAATCCTTAAAAATTGTATTTTTATACTAAATGACTCGCCTAAAAAGCCCTGGCTTTTTAAGCGCCTTGCGTTGAGGCCCTAGGCTCATCCTTTGTGCCTTGAGTACGCCTTGCGCCTTTGACAACTATGCATTATACTGAGTTTGAATGGCTAAGACCTCTAATCTGAATTGGTTAGACATTTGTGTATGAACGGTTAAACATTATGCTGGCTCTTAATGGTACAAACCTCTTTTTGGTTCAACACTAGCACTTAATAGTTCAAACCTTTTACTGGTTCAGCACTTAAACATTCAGACGTTGTCAAAAAGCCCATAACTAAATTTAACGAGGGCTACTTAGTTATGAATTCTCCCAAACACTTTTTCTCCAACATTGTAACTTGTAACGTCCTCCTACTATCCATCTTCCTAAATCAAACCAAATGATGTTTTTTTTTCAAAAATTTATTGAATAATTTTTTACTATACACTGTATTATATAAGGTTTGTTTTTCACTATTGGACCACATATGTTTGGGCCAAAGGGTTCTCTTGGTGGACTGACGATCTAACTGGGCCGAACTCTTCATGTGGACCGATTTAAACCGCACACTTGAAAGCACATGTAATAGACGAATTATATTGTGTTCTAATAAATCTTATGAATAAGTTTCCTATGTGGCCCAATTGTTGTAAGGTGATATGTAATGATATGCCCTGTGTTACACAACAGATCACAATATAAATTTATATGTAGGATAGGATGAGATGCATGAACACCTTGTGTGCTACTTGACTAGTGATACGTATCAATACGTGAAATGTTTGTATACAAATCTAACTAGACGTGATAACTATATTAGGGCGTGATTGACCAAAGTCGTTTAAAGTAAACCTTCTGCCGAGCAAAACAAGGTGAGTTCACACACTAAAACCATGCGTCACGGGCGGACACGGACGAACTACTATCCTGGGGAAGGATATTTTTAAACTGCTATTCCCGGGGGGGGATACGTTTTTATTCATAAATCATGTCTTAGCAAACTAAATTCAACTCTATCATGAAGTCCCCACTCTACGATGCCGATTAGTCGCCGGGGGCGAACGAGATATTAGTTGATAGCGCTATTAGGTTTGACAAATCTCACACCATGACTGAGGGGATCGGGCGTGAACTAGTAGGCCTTGCAACTTGGTCAAATGATGATAGACATTGACTTGGGGCACAACAACACAACGTCACAGTATTTGATATTTATAGTTTAGCGAGCTTACAGATAGGATAGCTCCCCATAACGTGATTATAAATACTTTATCTAAACAACTTACGTTTTCGAAATTAAAACCGGATAACTTGTGAACTCGCCAACTTTATGTTGACATCCTACTGCATGCTTTGCAGGTAATCAGTGACGACAGGAGCTTGCAGCTTGAGGAGTGTAGTGGTTGCATTAACCCGTGTTGGGTCTTAAATAAATCTAAACTTTGGACTTTGATTGAACTATTCAAACTATGCTTCTGCAATTTCCTTTAAACGTTGTTTTAAATTTAAGACTTAGATGTGGACTTTAGTAGTCACTAATTTTATTTTGATAAATTGTTTTATTTGGGTCTTAAATAAATCTAAACTTTGGACTTTGATTGGTGGCTGGATCCTGGTTAGTCACACGCCTCGCGATAGTACTTCACATGTGGAATTTGAGGGTGTGAAACACTCAATTTTTTTTTACCTAAACTAACATAATCCTTTACAAGAGAAACTACAATGACTAACGCCATTAATTTGTTTCTCTATTAGAATCTGTTGGTCGTTAAATATTGACCCTAAGCATGTTGAGTTCCTAAAGATTTCTAAGTTCAGTGGGAGCAGTAAAGTCTTTATCACGAATACAAGGGGCGGGGGGAAGAGAGTCATTAAATTTTACTCCGAATTTAACTTCGATTACACCTCTTGTACACCATACTTCACCAACTCTTACACACTTAGAGTTCTGAAAATGAAAGCAACCTAACCAAGAGCTAATCCATAAAACTGAAACTCCTAATATACCCAATAATCAACTCAAGAGGTCATCTAGGTTTAAAAGCCTACTAACTTTGATGATTACATATCCTCCCTGACTAAAGATAAAATAGATTTGGAAAGTTTATTGATCCTTCTTCTTCTAGTTAAGCTGTTAGCGTCAATCAATCTTCTAAATAGAATAAAACGATTTTCTAGTAAAATTGATTTTATGTGCTCGAATAACGTTTGAGATTTGATTGAATTACCTAAGAGTGTTCATAACCAAACCAAATCCTAATATAAACGTTAAGACACGAGGAAGTATGATTGATTGTTAAAGGTTATACTTAGGAAGAGATAAATTATCAAAGAATCTTTCTTACCTATCTTACAAAAGATTTCTTTAAGAATCATCACTGTTCTAGTAGCTTATAACAATTTAAAGCTACATTAAATGAACATTAAAACAACTTTCCCTAATAAATGACTTACATATTCACATGTTCATAAAACAACCTGAAAGTTCTAAACTGAAGGTCAAAGAACACTTTAACTATAAGCCATAAAAATTCATATAATGGTTAATGCAAACATCAAGAACGTGATGAAATCTTGATGCAATTATTTCATTAAGAACCAAGTGGATTAATGTACCTACCTCAAGATGAGTGGGAGCAACTAAAACAAACTTGCCCTTATATATATGATATTCTTTTGACAAGTATATGTTACATAAGTCAAAGCATTGCTAACACAAACTTTGATATCATGGTTCTCAGAGATATCTATTGAGTGATAGATATCATAACATACCGAGATAGACACAATAGGACATTAGTTTCATTCCATAAGTTTTACCTTAAATGGCTCCTTACACATATAACAAACAATATTGCTCTCCTTTAGAGGATAATAGGATCAATGAGATTATTTCCTTATGCTTCACTAATTAGAAGCCTTATGTAAGTTCAATTCTATACACGTTTAGGTATTACTCAATTTCCAATACATTAGATATGTCTAGATTAATGTGAACCATCTAATATAGTATAACAATATTTTTAAAGGAAACGAGTGACAATAATTTAAAAAAAAGTGAGAACTCCAACCGGTTGATTACTCTAACTTTGTAAAATTCAAAGATGACAAAATATAATTTCAGGGTATTTCCATATGTCAACAGACAAAACCGTTCTCATGAAGGAGTCATAATGAACTGATAACAACAACCTAAGTTATAATGACATAATATGTTGCTAATCACAAAGTAATAGCCACTAAATGTTGTTTAAAATTTATCAGTGGACTCATAAGGTTATTAAATCCATATAAATAATTTATTGTGATAAAGTCAACTACCATGTTTCCTCGAACAGTAACAGTGCAAGAGGTGTTGCATTACATTTCGATATGAAATTAATTATTCGCTTACGAACAAATTGAGGAAACTAAATTTTGTATTGAATACATTCATGATATGCTTAAGGATCTTATAACTCAAGGTCGATTACCCATAAGTTTTATTAAGAGCGCTCATAATAGAGACGAGTTTTAATTAATGACCATGTACAACTGCACATCGAACTATGAATGATAAACTATTAATCAAATTTTCCTCATCAGTTTTGATTTTGTATGTCTCTAAGATATGTTCTGCTAGCGTAATGACATATAGACAAATATAAATATAAATCAAACGTTTAAAGGGCTTACTTATTTTGATCATAACTGTTAGGTCTTAACTTGAGACTGTAGTATGACTAATGGAGATCCTGAGTTGAATGATGACTCAACAGCTGTATTTCTCTGCTACGGTTCTTGATTTAAACCTAAAATGAGTATTAACTTTTGATCAGACTTATCTAATGCTCATAATAAATGATTATTCGGCTAGGTGGGAGAATGTAAGATTAAATATATAAATTATGTATTTAATCATGTAGCCATCATTATCATTTATATTATATGGATCAAAATGATAATAAAATCTTATAATATATTAGTTGCTGATAATTGATGGGCCGTATTACCCTTATTAACTAATAAGGTTTCCTCTTGGGTGTATTTAAGGAGATGACTAAAGAGGGTTTTAGGTTAGACTCTAATAATAACATCACACATATCGACCTCCTCTCTCTCCATAATCACGAATTCCTAACCCTAAGGAATTCGATGTTACCATCATTCATATACATCCTAAAAGGGAACCAGATCAAGATCAAGCTGACTGACATGTCGAACTCCATGACTGCTTCTATTCTTGATTCTTTGCTGGCCTGAATGATGTAATATGTGTTGGTGCAAAATTGAAATTGCTTAATCTGTGATATAGTTTAATTATCTCTTGAATAATAATAATTTATTTAACCTTGTTGAAAAATTCTTATGTTTTCTCGAGATGTTTGTTTTATAGTATAGAGATTGAAGCAATATGTTGCTGAGAAGTTGCTGTGTTGAAAAGATGAGAGTTTGATTGGATGCATGGTAGAACCTCCTTTCTACATTGCAAACAAAGTTGAAGAGTTTGAAGATTGCTATGCAAATTCCGAACTAGAGTTTGCTCAAGTGCTAACGATTTTGAAGATTTGGTGATTGGATACATCAGCTTAGGGGGAGTCTGTTGCTGACAGAAGCGATTAAAGCTGAAGCTATCCAAAGACCAAATATGTTAGTGCATTTATGTCTATCGCCTCCGCCAATCTAGTTCGTAGCAGAAACTAAAGAAATCTAGACTTTATATTGTTATATTAGATAAAAAAGGGCAAGGTGGCATTTTGGTAATTAATGAGAACTCTCATTAATTCCATGGCCTATATAAAGAACCTTGTGCCTTTAGATTAGGACTTTTAACTTTTGACTGTTGGCCATTTTGGAGATCTAGAGCTAGAGAGAGAAAGTCTAGAGAGAGAAAGTGACATCGTGATTCAGGTGCTTGTACGTTTTCAGATTTATCAATAGAATCACAGTTTTTATTACGGCGTGTGTGTTCGGTCACGTTCGTGTACGGATTCCGCACGTTATACGAGTCGGTTCGCAATCGTTTCGGAGTCGAAAACCCGGTCCTACAAGTGGTATCAGAGCAGGAGCTCGATTGCACAGATCATACACACTGATTCACACAAGATTTCATCAGATTCAGATCAAAATTCATCCAGATTTGTCAAAATTCTTCACTTTTCTACTTTCTTCACTTTTAAACTGAAAATCACAAAATTGACATGGCTTTTACAGTTAAAATTGGCTGATTTTTGGATATTATGTGCGAAATCATTGATCTATAAGCCTACAAAATTTCAAATCAAAACTCCAAGTAATTTGAGAGAAATCAAGATTTTTCTGTCCGATTTGCTGAAAATGTTCGTCATTGTTCTTGGTGATGTTCACCGATCGGATGACCATCCGATTCGTTGTACATGATTTGTTAAGCACATAAGTGTCAACTCTCGGATTGCAATCCGATCGGATCACCATCCGATCCATTGCAAGTTAGTAAATGTTGACTTTGTTGACCGTGACTCGATTGGATCACCATCCGATCCACAGCACATTGTTCTTTCAGTTTTAAGGATCAAGTGTCGAGTGGCAATCCGAACGGATTGCCATCCGATTCTAAACATTTCATTTGTTTGTGATTCAGGTCAAAGTGTCGGATACCCACTTGATCGGATCCCCACCCGATCATCAACACAAGAGGTTCAAGTATCAGATACCCACTTGATCGGGTCACCATCCGATTCAAAGCATATTGCCAAGTGTCGGATCTCCACTCCATCGGATCACCATCCGATAGTTGGTTGGTGTCACTCAATCGGATCATCACCCGATCCATAGCACATTGTCAAGCATCGGATCGTCACTCGGTCGGATCACCATCTGATCCGTTGTCATCCAATCATTGTTATCTGTTGACCATCGTTGACCTCACTCGATCGGATACCCATCCGACCCAGTTGTTTGATATTTTTTTAAACAGATTATGTTTGTTCGTTTTCAGGTGCTTGTGATTCGAGGTAATAAAACGAGAAACTTCATGGCTGAAGAGTTTTACAACACGTTCTACAAAGCTTTCACATCAGAATCGTCTGAAACCTCAACTGTTACACCTAAAACTATAACAAAAGCAATTAATGATAATATCCAACACGATAACTTCTATGGAACTTATTCAAAACCACCTAAACTGGAAAGTATTGAGGACTACACATGGTGGAAAGAACGAGTTTATCAACTGGGCCAAAGCTTACGCACATGAAAGCTGGTTTTGCATGGAGTTTGGTTACGATAGACCTATCAACGACAAAAATGAAGAAATTCCACTCAAAAGCTTATCCGTTGAAGACAAAAAGAACTTTTCATATGAACAAAGAATGATTGCTCTAATCCAACAATCGATTAGAGATGATATTTTTGCATTACTTGATCATGACGGTTCATCTAAATTGGTTTGGGAAGCTTTACGGGTGAAAGCTGAGGATTGTAAACAAATCAAAAAGAATAAAATAGCGTTACTTAAAAAAGAATTTGATTTGTTTGACGGTTTAAAAGGTGAATCTGTAAGACAAATGATAGAAAGATTTTGTCACCTTAAAATCGAACTCGATAGGTTTGGAATTGTCAAAACATGTGAGGAGATCATTGATAAAATCATTGAAGCGTTACCATGAGCTGATCAGTGGAAAATGTTTGTTTTTATTTTGAAAAATGATGTGTTGTATGAAACAATTACTCTCGATGTGTTGATTGAAAAGATTGAAGATCATGAGCTTGAATTGCAGAAACAGAACAAGATGAGTAGCTCTTCGCATCAACAGAATGTCGGTCTTTACTACAAGGGCAGTGTACCTCAGGTGACTGTAAATGAATCACCAAATACGGCATTCAGTGTTGAAAAGTCAAAAGAACCTTAGAAAAGCTCATCAAGTTATAATCCAGGATATCACTCATCTTCTGCAAACGCAAATTCTGAAGAATCAGAAGAAATTCTTTGCAACATCGCTCTAAAGTTGAAAAATTCTCCTGCAATGAGCATCAACTCTGCTAAGCAGCAAATGAGCTTCCTTGCATCTGTCCTAGAATCATATGAAGGTCTAGTAGCTGGTAAAATCGAAAATTCTGAATTAACCAAGGAAGACTACGACCAGATTGATCCAGAAGTGATGGAACTCATTGACATACGTTGGTGTTTGGCAAGCTGTATTCGAAGAGCTCAAAGGTATATGGAGATTACGGGCAAACAGTCAATCGGTGGTCCATCAACGAAGCTCGGATTTTATAAATCCAAAGTGACCTGCTTTAAGTGCAAGCAAAAAGGTCATTTCAAAAGAGAATGCACAAATTCTGTAGTTGATGAAAATGAAAATCCGTTCAAAGACGATTATTAACAGAAAGCAATATACCACCGCAGTAAAGAAGAGTTAACAAATTTGAAACAGATCGAAAACAATACGAAAGAGAAGTCAAGAGCATGTGCAGTTATTCAAGATGACGAAGGATTTTACTGGAGCGAATTTCTTCCAGAAGAGGATCTTGTTGATGACTGTCTCACAGCTCATGGCAGAATTGTATCAAAGAGCAAACATCATGCTTTTGTTGCTGAAATAAAGGAGAAAACGCGGGAAGAGATTTTGAACGAAAAGACATACAGAGAAAGGTGTATTGCTGGATATAGAATTGAAGAGATGGAGATGGAATTTGAAGAGGCTAGGAATTATAAAAGATATGACAAGAAAAGAGATTGTTATGTCAACAGGAACGGAGAACCAGTGGTTCATCCAAAAGAAGTAGTTTTTGATGATGTTCTTGCTGTAATCCCTCTGTCCGTGAGTATTACTCAAATGTTGAAAAAGATAAAAACTATAAGAAAAAGTTGGATAAAATCATCAGAGATGCCATGATAGTAAGTCTAAAGAAGAGGGAAGAAGAAAGAATGAAGAAGAATGTTGAGAATTTGGTTGATGATTTGAAGAAGGTTGTTGAGGAAGTCAAAGTTGAAGCTGTGAAAGAGGAAGATATGAGGATAGAAGAGGAAGAGAAAATAAAAGAAAAAGTTGTTGAAAAGAAAGTTGTTACTGAAGAACAGTAGGCTGGAGAAGAAGTTGATGAGAAGGTTGAACGTTCAGTTGAAGATGATGGTGCTGATGTTGGTGAGGATCAGAAGAAAGAAGAAGCTGATCAGAAGCAGACGGAAGCGAAAGCGAAGTACCAATCACTGAGGTAAACATTTCAACTGAATCTAAATTCTTAAAAACTGGTGAACAATGCAAGAAATGCATGGAAACGTGCAATGCTTGTACCGAAAAAGACGAAAAGTTCAGAACAAGAGATCTAGAATTTACTAAAATCGAAAATGTTTTCAAAGAAAAATGCAAAGAATTGCTAGAAAATGAAAAGGTTTTAAAAGAAAATGATGAAAAACTTTCTCAAAAATGTAAAAATTAAGAGAAAGAAAATGAAAATTTAAAAGAAAAGGTTTCGAAAATGACAGAAGAATGTTTACAAAAAGAAAGTGTATTTCAAGAAATGAAAAAGGAATACGATTCAATAAAACTTGCATATCGTATTACAAAACAATCATATGAAGACGTGAAGAGTCAAATGAAACTTGTTCAATCCAGATTGAAATATTGTTCTGAAATAACTGATACGCTTAAGCGACAGTATGAAATAAAGCAACAAATTGTAAACTCTTACATTGAGGATGTTGCTAAGCTAAAGCGTAAAATAGCTGATTTAGAACAAGATAACAACAAGTTACACAGTTATCACGCTTCATCATATGTGCTTGAACGTATTTTCAATCTAAAACCGGATGGTAAAGATTCTGAGCAAAATAAGAAAGGTATTGGCTCAGAATATCATCAGGTTCCACCACTGTTTGAGGACAAATTCACATTCTATGATGACGAGAAGGTGGAAAAAGCTTTCAATATGGTTGATCAATTGCCAGACAACATTGACATAACCTATTTCAAATCTGATGATCCTAGTGATTCAAAGGTGGTAGGTAAGGTCGTTGAAAATGTTTTGAAAGAAGAGTCAGTTGAAACAGGTAAATCTGAATCACAGGATGAAAATGAAGGTAGTTTTCATGAAGGTTATCTGAAAAACTCAAAATCCGAGAAAAATGCGAATGATGATTCAAAAGGATTGGTTTATACCATGATTGGATCGGACAAATTATTCTCAGATTTTGAAGTCCCGATTCAGAATGTGATTTCAGAAAAGATTGACAAAGTTTTCAAAATGGTTGAGATTGAAAAGTCTGAGATTTCAAAGTTTGCTGGAAAGAGTCACGAAACTTTTTATAACAAATCTGGTTACAAAAAGAAAAACATTAAGGCTGGGTTAGGTTATAAAAAGAAACAGAATTGGAAAAGAAATGAAAATCCAAATTATCAACAAAAGATGAATTTTGTTCATGGAACAAGTTCAGAAGAAGATAAAGAACTCCAATTTAGACGACAGTCTAATGTAGAGTTCCATGCTCAGAAAAAACAATAACAACAGGTCAAAGATGTGTCAAAGAGAACATGTTTCAAATGTGATCAAACTGGATATCTTGCTCGCAAGTGTCCAAATCTAAAACCTGTTGGTGTTGAAACGAAAACAAAGTCTGATGTTGTGAATCAAAAATCATCCAAGTTTGATTCAAAACAAACTTGGAAGCCAAAAATGTCAAAGGCTGACTCACAACAAACATGGAAATCAGAGACACCCAGACTTAGAACAACACAAAGTTGGAAAACAACTGTTGATGCAACAAAACCAAAAGTTGTTGTTCAAAATGAATCACGTTTTTACAAGAGAAGTGCTTCAAAAGGACAAGGTTGGGTGGTTAAGACACAACCTGTTTCTGAATAGAAAATTGATGAAGTAAAAGATGAAAAGTTGTTTGTTCAAAACGATGATAACTTTCCGAAGTTGAATGAATCATATTGTGTCGAAATGCCTAAGGTCAAACAGACCTGGGTTAACTTGTTCAAGTGATTGAATTAAGTTGAATGTGCAGGTGCTTCTGAAGAAAACCGAATGTCATCAAGAGGAGTGTCGGAGCAGCCTGGCACGAGAAGAGAAGGCTGCTGAACCCTGCAACTGAAATAGGGATTTTATTTGTTTCTGTACATAAATAAACCATATCTCAAAAACCCTAAAAATTGATAAATTTGAAAAATCAAAAATATGTTTGTTTTTAAATTTTGTTAAAAAAAATATGTTGAGTGAATATGCCGAAACCCTCACGGCGGAACAAACATGATTAATTTCACAAGATTGAAAAACGGTTTTCAAACTGTAAAATATCAATGTGTTGTAAATCATGGGGGTATATTTTCTGCAAAACAGAACATGTAAAGCAGAAAATGGATGGCGAGACAAAGTTGTCTACATCGGTCTATCAAATTTTCTTTAAATGTTTTAAATTTTAGGAGGAGTAAGAAAATTTCAGAAAATCCAAAAGCATTTGAAAATTTGAAAAAGCCAAAAACATGATAAAATTCAAAGTTGTGTGTAAAAAGAGGAAATGACAGTACATCAGTTAGACAGTCACAGTACGCTAACGAATTGGGAAGTTAAAATGTGATAAACGGTCTCACTGATGATATGCCAGTAGGTTTTTACACGCTTAGTAGATTGTTTTCGAGATATAAACCTAAATATCAATACTTACTTATCTCGTGGGGAACATCTCTCGGATATATGGGTAACCCCCGAAATCTTGTTTGAGAGATTGCCTGATTCTGAGATACTAGGTCTTTATACTGTTTGATATCTGGGGTATTATACCTGGTCTTCTGATATTGCGGAAGCAATGGCCTAGACCTCATATAATACTTTGCGCGCTTTAAAAGCTTACCCTCTGCATAAAAATTGATAAATATCGAAAGATATGAATCAATCGCAGTTGAAGAAAAGATTCCCTAAATGGAACACACCTAAAGTCGAGCCTTCATCTCTTTGACTGAACGGAAGTTCATACCTGAGCTCTCAAGGCCTTGCACTAACCCAGAATACAAATATCAAATTGGTATACTCATCTGTAAGACTAAATCTAGGGAATCTTAATACGTGAGTATATTCTGAGGTGGGACACGCGAATGAGTTAAGTTCTTTAAAACATTAATTCCGTATCTCAAATCGATTGAACTTTGTGTGAAAATTTAAGTGGATCAGTATACTGACAATCTAAGTGAATTGTTTAGAACTTAAAGTGTTAAAAGCTCAACGGTGCTAGTGATTTGTCATAAACTGATATGATCCTCTGATACGAACTAAAACAAAAATATTGTCTGTAAATATTTCTTTACTGCTTTATTTTTCAGAAAATTTCAAAAAGATTTTGATTCCACTTTATTTTCGACAACCGATGTCTAAGAGCTGAGTTTCAAAGTCTAAGTACGCTGATCGTGTTTCTAAAAATAAACAACTTCATTAATTTGAAACTTGAAGTTTTAAAATCAAAAATCAAAAACAGTTTGTGAAATCTCCAAGGTCATTAATATGGACTTGGATGATTAACTGTGAGGGATTTGGATGCTTATATTGTTAAAATCTGTTGTAAAAAGCCAGTTTTCGATCTTGGATACTTAATACTGCCACATCTTTAAAGCAATTTGATAGAGAGAGAATCAAGTAATCCTGGATATATTCATATTATTATATTTTAGAGCCAGATTCTTGATTTAAGAAGTTTTAAGAGCCAGGTAACCATTTCTGGACAACCTAAAATGCTTTCAGTGTCAAAATATTTTAGCTTATGCTGAGAGAGCCAGGATTTTCAATCCTGAATGCTCAAAACAGTTTTAGTTATAAATGTTTGAGAATTTGCAGATGTTATTCCAGATTACGATCCCGATAGCCGAGTCTAAGGGGGAGTCTGAAGACAAGCTCAACGTAAGGGGGAGCTTGTAACCGGAAAGCCAGGTGATGAACCCAAAAGCACGGAAGCTTGATGAAAGGGGAAGCCTGAAGAAAAAGAGTTTACTGAAAGGGAAAAGCTAAAGCTGAAGACAGATCCACGGGGATTCTGTTCAAGAAAGAGGGAGTCTGTGTCTGCTGAAGACATTAAAGCTTCAAGAAGACTCAGAGAAAGAGAAAGACAAGACACTACGAGATTGACTGCGGCAATATCCAAGGGGGAGTCTGTAACATATCCATTTTTTTTCCATATAAGAATCATAAATTGTTTAAATTTATTAACCACTAGTAACTAGTTTTATTTTTAATATAATTATTCGACCCAAATAGTTTTAAAAACTATTTTATATATATTTGGTTGGAATATTATACTAATTAATTAGCCTGTATATATGTGACATTTCTATTTTTTATATTAAAATAAAGTATATAAAACTTATATTATTAAACGGGTAGATTACGGGTAAGTTGAATGTTAGAAATATGAAGTACCTAGACGGGCCTAGTGACCGTTTAATAATTAAATTATAAAAATACAATATATTTGAACCTACTCTATTTTTAATGAAACTTGGTTCAAAATGTAGATACAAATATTCTCGTTCTAATGACATATTTATTGTTTTATAAAACATCATATTTTATAAGTTATAAACGCCAAATGAGTGAAGCAGATGAATTAATTATAATATATAATAAATAAAATAATAACTAAATTTACAATGAATTGAATTCAATGTTACGTGGCCATGCATATGTACAACAACTTTCAATTTAAATTAAATGAAAGATGGATACGTGTCCTCATGCTGTGCATTCTAAGATTTAAGGAGTGAGTACAAAATTCTATCTATTTGAATTGTTCTTTCTGATTCCTTTCTGTCGCCCCTCTTCTTTACATATATATATATATATATATATATATATATATATATATATATATATATATATATATATTTAGTAATTCATCCCATAATAATAATAAAGCTCTGCCCTGTTTTAAGTGTTTTAACTCCCGATCACTGATACCCTTTCCGATTGATCTGGAGCCCCATAACGCATGTTAAGGCTTTGCCCGACTAAGTTCGTTGAGGTTCTGTCTCGTGACATAGGGATAAGGTTGAATTAGGGTTATTATACTTAACACGAGTGCAAATATATATATATATATATATATATATATATATATATATATATATATATATATATATTTAAAATAGCTCAGAAGTTATACCCAAGATTCTACCAGGAGGCTTTCTAGTTGAACCCTAAAGTTACAAAGTGAGTCATTCTCCTTTTATCACCTTTTTTTGTGATATAAATATATTTAAAAACTAGTCTAAGTTCCCGTGTAATACACGGGTGGCTAAACAACAAAAAAATTATACTTTAATACGTAAATACTTTATTACATCCTGATGATATTGAGCTATAAGAGAGTAACTGAGTGCTTCTCTTTGACATCCTAAAGTTATGTATATTGATCGTAAACATAATTTTTCCATAGATATAAAATAAATAATGATCCAATCTCGAATTAGTGTTGAAGGCCTTCCACATTACATAAGCAATGATTCCCCTAAGAGTAGAAACAAAAAGGCCCCAACATTGTATCTAGTTGAAATATCCGATGATCGGAGTTGTGTTTGCGTGTCAACCCAACCCGACTCATCCCATACCATAAAAAAAAATCAAGGAAGCCTATTTACAAAGAAAACCTCAAATTAAATTATTTTGAAAGAAATAAAGGTTCAAGTACTATAAATTAAATTATTTAGAAGTGTTGACTTAATTTTTAAATGAAAAAAAAGTTTGAGTATTCTATTTGCAAATGATGCAATGAAAGTGTCTTTTGATCGGTCAACTCTGTCTTTCCTTCCATCTTTCGCCCAACTGCTACTGTCACATAGGTTGCTCCCCACAGTTTGCCTTTGAAGAACTCTTCAACATACCCACAAATTCTTCCAATCCCCAATTGAGTCACAAGTCCACTCCACCAAGGACCGAACCAGATGACATTGTAAGTGCATATCGTTAAACCTTTAATTTTATTATTATAGCTTTAGCACTTTCATCTCACCATTTTTCTAAAAAAAATAAGCTGTGTACAGTCTAAATTGAACATACATAGAAAGAGGGTGATATCTTTAGGAATACAAAGATAAGCATGTAGGGAGTTAGAAATACTGTTGCCATTTCCTATGTCTTTTTGAAGTAGAGGTTTCCTGATCACAATCATGAACGTCTAAATGAGAGGATGAGTTAGGATTCAATTTAGGACACAAAAATTGACGGATGTGTGAATTTGTCTCGGTGACTATCCACATTCAGATGCGTGTGAATGTGCAGTTACATGTGAACAAACTATTTTTGGAGCTAGACCAGATTGTTGCATACGTCTTTCAAAAGTGGACATTTCGTAATAAGGCGAAGTGTCTATGCAAGTAAAAGGATGTGTGCAAGGCTAAACACTATTAGTACAGGTGCACTTCATAAAAGCAAAATGATTAAGGGGGCACTTGATATTATATTCATTTGAAAAAAAGAAATACATTTCACGACAATACATACATTTTGAGTTAAATAAAAAAAAACCCATCACTTGCAAAATGCGATAGAGTAAACCCACTATTTGAGCAACATGGTAGAGATAATTGTTGTAATTTAACTTTATGTATAAATATTTTCACAAATTTGAACACTTATAAGTTAAAAAGTCTTTATTATTTTTTTACTCAAATATCTTTCTTAGATAGTTTTAGTTAATAATTAATTTACAAACTTTTCCAATTGTTTTGTTAGAATCATACATAGTTTATACTTGGACAAGATCATCCACATGAAGGTCCGATGAAAGGGGTCCGTACCAATTATCTACCTTTTCTTTTCAAAACACTTGCAAAACCCTTGATTTTTAAGACTTCCCGAGCTCTTTCGACCTCCCACAATACCTCGGTAGCTCCAACAATGCCAAATCTACCATTAATCACCTGAAACTGTTACAAACTCAGCTCCAACTGCACCCTATGGGATCTCTTATGGGTCCCTAATAATACAAAGAAACAAAAAGTCCATTTAATTGAAGGTAAAAAAGAATTCTTAACAGATGGTTAAGAGTCTTCAAACGGATTTTACCTGACTTCAAAAACAATGATTGGCTTAAGCATAGGCATACCTATCTCCACACATAGACTTCTAAGGTTTCTATTCTTGGCAAACCATAAACTGCTTCAATGAAGAAAACAATTTTGAACATTTATTTTTAAGATCATGGCGTTAGTCTACAATCTACACAAGTACAAAAATTCAGCAAAAAAATACATGTACATGAAACTAAATTAATTAGAATTACCATTGAGCAAAGTCTCAGGAGATTCAGTAAACACTCAACACTTTTCATCTTTATCATCACCACGACAACATATCAATCTACTGCCAGCAACACGGTATCCCCTATTTACAATCCTAATCATTTCGCATAATTTCTCCAAACAAAGAAGTTTAACATTAGTTATTCTACATCTGAGCCAACCTCATTGCATCCTCTTTCTTAGATGTGACCTGAAATAGAAACCCGAATAATAACTAATTATAATAGAGTGCTTCAAAGGTTTTTACTCTTTGAAAACACACATCCAAACACCCTTTTCTGTGCATATCATTGATTTGCACAGAAAACTCATGTACTTAGAACCAAATGCAGCATAAAGAAGTCAATTAAATAGAAAACAAAAACCTTAGAGAAGCGTGAACAACTTTATCCAATTGAACAACTAATTACCTCAATCTCATTACCTGAATTGATAGAATCAATTCTTCATATTAAGTTAATAGGTTGTTAGATTTAAAAACTGCATATATAAATCTCATCTGTTCATAATCATTTACCAATATGTAGATAAAGTCTTTTAAAATATGGACATAATCTTTGAAATGAAAGAAACGATTAAGGCAAAAACATGAATACTGAAAAAAATCACAAGTCATTAAAGAGTTCTTTATACCCCACTGTTCTTGAATTCAAGCAAGACACGTCCCCAAGTTACATTTTAATACCCAAGTGTCTTCTTGCTAGAGTAACTTGTGACGAAAGAGAACTTACATGCAGTGGCTGCATACTAACAGGTTAACACGTCATAGCAAACTCAATGACATAAAAGCTCAGTTGCCCCGCTAGTAGACTAAAAAATATCACCTATGTTTGAATTACAATTGATCATCATATCTTTTACTCTTGGTTTTTTCTTTGTACAGTAATTAAGAACCCAGTTCTTGTTTTGATCATTTAGCTATCTAGTTTTTCTTTTTTCTTTTTTTAAAAAAAAACATATATATCCACATGTCTATGTACAAAAACTGACAAATATGCCTAAACACATAAGCAAAATGTTAGGTGACGGGTCAAAGATGTTAGGCTGATCTAAAACATATAAACGAAAGAACAAATGTAGCTAGTAAAATCCCACTCATCGCAAAGCTAGTAGCAGAGTCTGGGAAGGGTGGGATGAGGGGGAACTTACCTCTATACCAGGGGATAGAGAGGCTGCTCCCACGGACCCCAGCTTCAAAAACCTTTTTTTACGTGAACAATATCTAATGTAAAACAACATTCTATAAACAATTAGTGTGATTTGATAATCTAACTTTTGGAATGAAAAAGGATTTAGCAAGTTTTATGTTTTAAAAAAAATCTTTGGAAGACTTTTGACTGATTGACATATTCATTTTCTTATCTATATATTTTACCCAAATCAACCCAGGTAGTAGTAAATGGAGTGTTAAATGAACTACCTGAAGACCAAGATAAGCAATAGTACTTCCCTTAATAGATATGTTTCACATCAAGATCGATGAACCATGACCCAACACTCAAACCATCATCAGCATACGCACGAAGTATTGACCTAGCAAGCAGAGGATTAGACAACTAAAGTCAGCTAATTGTAATCACTTATCATAGAAAGATCACAATAAATGACACAAAAATAGGCATATTAAAAAAAATTATAACTTGTTTATTGAGATAAACTGATCCAAGGCTCGAGATATAGCAAATATTTCCCCGGAAGCATGTCGAAATTATATGTGGGTAGAAACAGATGCAACTTAATCAGTAAAGTATACACACACACGTGAACATTGCAGTCTAATATGCAAAGCATCACCGCCAGTCCACCACACTACTGCAGTGATAATACATTGTTGAGAACTTACGACTTTTTATCCCAAATTTCCACCACTCGATTAATACCATTTATCATTCCTGCAAAATATCAGAGGAGAACAACTAATGAAATTAAACTTTTGGATAAAAGTATCAATACAAACAATAATAGAAAAAAAATTCTTTAACTAACACACGGTTTGGAGAAAACACCACCAGATTTCGTACACCCAATATAGGCCGGAGGTGTGTTCACATGAAGCATATGTACAGACCTGGCGAGCGAAGATAAAACAAAGCAACAACGACAACAAAGCGCTCAAAACGCTAAGAAGCCAGCTTCAAAGAAATGGGTCAATTAAAGTAATGCTCAACGAAGAAAGGTAATTTAGAACTAAAGAAGTAAAGATCATACTTGATACCAAAGACCATCAAGTGCTTTTTCCCTTATAATCCTTTAAGTTGGCCATGAACTCGAACATACACTCCTTCCCTAAATACAAACAACGTTAAGATTCTAACCAAACAACATCGACCCAACTTAAACATCGATTCACAAATTAATAAAAAAAAACTATAACATACATAATCGGTTCCATCTCCTTTATGTCAACAGGCTCATTAACCCTAAAACATCAAACCAAAACAAAATCACGTCATAAAACTACATAAATAAGCCTCTGCTACAATCGTATCTTGCATGTGACTCTCAACTGAATCAGAAGGGCACAAAACAACACTAACACCAAGTCTTATTTTAATTAATGTAAATCGAACGTGGACCCTTTTTTTGCAAATATACTATAACTTCAACGAATCAAAATCTTTGACATCTTGGATCAAAAGAATGAATTTTAAATAACTTCTGTGAAAAAAATGGACTAATTCACTACACATGCCGGTAAAATCAAACCTGCCATCAAAGGTCAGATAAGCAAACTATAATGGAAAACTGAAAGTTCAATGATCATGATTCAGCACGTGACCATAAGAAACCGAAACCCGAATTATCACGAAGTGGTGGTGACGGCTCAATATCTGCTATATTGATCTGATCCATTGATTTGGAGAGGTCAACAAAAGAGAATGGTATGCTACACACCAAATGTTTCATTAAATAAAAAAATATTAGCTAAGAGAAACACATATAAGATTTTAACCTTGAATCATCATCCAGCAAGGATGAGCTTCTGACAGCATTGTTTGAATCTTCCGTCATCAGCACCCTCATTTTGGAAATTACCTGTCAACAGAATACAAACCGCACCGTTTACATCTATTAAGTATCCTTACAGGCTCAGCTCCATGTCTTTAATTCACAGGTGGCAAGTGCTTTAGTTCTAACAGGAACAATGGGTCAGACAGATTCAAAGTTGCCCAAAGTTTAATGTTAATGCGAAAAAAGAGTAAAATCTTATTGCGCCACTATCCAATACATCTGCAGCACCCCAGTTTTTCATTAAAAATGTTAGAAAGTGAACAAAAGGTGTTTCATGGTGAACCAACCTGATCCGGTTTGACTCATTAACCAACCCGCCTGTTTTGACGCCTTTAATATCTTGATACAGAAATGAGATTTAAAAATGGGTGTGCTTTTTTTTAACAAAAATATTTAAATGATAAATACATCTGGATGAAGACTATGTGTGCCATATTTGTCATCCCAATACATACTACTGATTCTGTAGATCTGTTGTATGCTAAGAACCTGCAGGCGAAACGGTATTACCATCAGTTTAATATTGAATTAATGATTCTCTAATAATATATGGGAACTGAAACTTACTGGGCACACATCATAAATTATTTAATCAAGTGTCTTCTTTAACAGAGAATAAAATAAATTAGGTTAATGTCATTCATAGACCAAGAATCAACAATAAGAAAGTATTTATACATTTTTCATCACTATAAGAAAGTTACCTGAAGGAACACCTTTATAACTAATCCAGAACCGTAATCCTGCATCAAGCCGTCTGCAACACCACAGCCTTTTAAGGCGGAACCCTAAAACCGCAACCGAAGTTACACACTACAATCTAACAACAAATTAGAGTAACCTGCATTTCTTAGTTACTCGAACAACGCTACTTCACTCCAGCAAACCGAATAAATCTGAACACTCATGAACTTGTATATCCATCTTCAACTTAATCCGCTTGGGAGATGACTCGACTCTACTCATAAGCAGCAAAAATACAGACCAATGAGATTCTAATTCTACTTCCTAACAAATATCGATTCGTACCTGAGAAAATTGAAACAAAAAATGTCAGAAAGGTAACATTCAAGATTAATGAAATAGGAAGTAACGGACGATTATAACAGAAATCAAACAATACAGATGAATGAACCCTAACTAACATTAGACTATTAAAGAAATCAGACGAATGAAATAACAAAAAAGAATGAAACAACATCAAATAATTGAAGAAAACCCTAACGAATCAAAGCATAGAATAATCGATTATAATATCATCGATTAAAACCCTAACTATAATCATCATCAATCAATAATCCAAAAAAACATAAACAATCTTGAAAGAATACTAATAAATATTACTATTGACCATCAAATAACATTCAAGATTTAAGAAATCATAAGTCATCAAACGATTATAACATAAATCAATTTTCCTTCCATTGATTGAGAGAATTGAATAGGTTACCAAAATTGAAGAAGCGTATGTAGGAAGAAGGAGAATGGCGCCCAAATTTACAATTATCTGGCCAAAGAGAGCTGCCACATCATGGTCAAATGGTCAACCTTTATTTTGCTTTAGTATAATAGATAGATGCTTTCCAAAATCCTAAATGTTTACCAGTTATGCTTACAGTGATTAAATTTTTATATTATGTAATAACTACCAGTATGGGAGGTTTTATACATTGCTTGACCCTCGTTACTATTGGCCAAAAAGTTAGCCAATAGTAACATGACCACAATCACAGGGGGAATTGTGCCCCAGTAGCCATAGCCTATAACTAATATTATTTTAACATTAAATCATTAATAAATTTAATGTATGATTGAAATAAATATAAATGATGTGTATATAAAATAGAGCTTTATTAATCATTATTAAAATATATATTAAAAAAATATATTTAATAAACCTAAATTACTATTAACATTATAAAATAATGTTTAGTCCATAAATGTATACCATAATAAAATAGTCAAAAATAATATATTGTACTATACTAAGATTATATTTTTAGTCTTAGTCACGTTAATATATTAAATAATAATATTACAATTATTTAATTAATATATTATATTTGATAAGTTATAGATATTAGCTTGACAGAAAATGATATATTTCATTTCCTGGGCTAAGTGGTTTTGTGTCATAGAAAATATTATTGACAAAGTAATGTTACGGGACACTACTAAGTCCAGAGTCACTAGTTGAGAGAATGATCAACAGTGATATGACCAGAAATATGACCAGAGTCACTAGTTGAGAGAATGATCAACAGTGACATGACCAAAGGCACTAATTGAGAGAACGATCAACAGTGTTGTGACCAGAATCACTAGTTGAGAGAACGATCAACAGTGATATGACCACAATTACTAGTTGAGAGAATGATCAACAGTAATATGACCTGAGTCACTAGTTGAGAGAATGATCAACAGTGATTTGACCACCGTCACAGGAATCGCCTAGTGACCAATATAATAGTAAGATATACTATATCTATTACTTGATAAATTCACTATTGGACGAAAGTGAGCCAATGAGTGATATGACCACTGTCACATCGGAACTGCCACCATGTGAAAAATAATGATTGAGTTTTTGGGTAAAAATAAACAAATATAAAAACCTTAATGCTGTAAAGTATAACAATATATTTTATAAAAATGGAATGAACTCACCAGTATTTATTACTGATAAAAAGTTTTCAAAACGTGTTTCAGGTAATTTGCTATAAAGATAATAGAAGCCAGCTATGGAGCACTGAAGGCTTAAATAAAGTGGCTATAAACACCTAAATAAAAGAAGAAAATTATGTTTTATTTATTTGGGTTTATCCCTTTAAAAACAATTGAATTAAATATGGTTTTAAGCCCATTTGTTTAATATTAAAAGTTTGGTGTTTTATAAACTCTGAAATTATTTCCTAACTATGATCCTGATAAAAAAAATTCCGCTGCGTAATTAATAAACACCGATACCATCTGACTGGTTCACGGCTTCCGCTCCCAGGGTGGGGTCGGGAGCTGTGACAGAGTCTGTTAGTGCGTTTATGTCTATCGCCTCCGTCAATCTAGTTCGTAGCAGAAACTGAAGAAATCTAGACTTTATTTTGTTATATTAGGTAGAAAAGGGCAATGTGGCATTTTGGTAATTAATGAGAACTCTCATTAATTCCATGGCCTATATATAGGAACCTTGTGCCTTTAGATTAGGACTTTTAACTTTTGACTTTTGGCCATTTTGGAGATCTAGAGCTAGAGAGAGAAAGTCTAGAGAGAGAAAGTGACGTCGTGATTCAGGTGCTTGTACGTTTTCAGATTTATCAATAGAATCACAGTTTTTATTACGTCGTCTGTGTTCGGTCACGTTCGTGTACGGATTCCGCACGTTACACGAGTCGGTTCGCAATCGTTTCGGAGTCGAAAACCCGCTCCTACAAAAGACAATGCATGATTACATGAAGAATGCAAGATGACTGAAGACAAAGTTTGTTTTATGAAGCTTTTGTCAAGGGGGAGTTTGTTGGTGCATATTTGTGACAACAGCTTTTAAATTTGGTCTTTGGATATCTTGTAATTAGTAAAACGATAAACGGTTAGCGGGTTTAGCTTTGTATTAGTCAATTAATAGTGTTTGGGCTAAACCAAACCCAGATAGGGTGATGAGGGACGAATTGGGCCTAGCCCATGTTGGAAACCCTAGCTCAAGTTGCAACCTTGTGTTATATAAATAAGGCTTTGCATTAAGGTTTAGGTTAATCAGCCAAAACAGTTTTAGATAGGAATTCGTGAAGGCATTAGGGCTTGGACGAAATCAGGGATCTTGATTGATTGTAATTCTTGTGATTGATGATCAATAAAGATCGGTTTAATTGGAATTCTGCTTTCTACTTGTTTCTGTGCTAATCTGATCCAGAGGATTCCGCACTCTAGGTTGGATTGACAATTATGTGACGATCCGTACGAACCAGGGGACCTACAACATATATCATATTTACATGTTTTCCATTACATATTAACATAACTGGTCAACACTATTTATATCGAGTCTAGTTATTTGTTAGATATTTTTTACTTTTATCTTCTAACTCACACATCCACTACTTCTACATCTAATTATATACATATGCCGATTATAGGACTTAAATCCTCAACCTCATAGGATGACACCATTACATCACACTTTAGCATCACTTGGCTATAAGCCTACAAGCCTTTTATGATATCGAGTTTAATTTATTTTCGGTATTCTGAAATTGTTTTATGTTTTGAGATATGTATGATTTCTTTATAAAAAAAGCTTTACGTTACTGTTTTTGTTACATGCTCAAATGATTTAGAATATTGATTTTTCTTTAGCTTTATTGGTTATGACTAAGGGGCTGTTTGTTTAGCTCTTAATGGTTTAGACCTCTTACTGGTTCAGCACTTAATGGTTTAGACTGTTTGTCTCGCGATCAGATGTCTGAATGGTTAAGGCATTTTCCTCTGAATGGTTAAGTTTTATACTGAGTCTGAATGGTTAAGATCTCTAATCTGAATTGGTCAGACATTTGTCTCTGAACGGTTAAGCATTATACTGGCTCTTAATGGTTCAGACCTCTTACTGGTTCAACCCTTAATGGTTCAGACCTCTTACTGATTCAACACTTAACCAATCTGAAGTTGCCAAACAGCCCCTAACTTAAATTCAAATGAAAAACAATTAATAAGTAAAGGCAATGTGAGGCATCCCACTTAGTACACATATATGCCTCTTAAATGTAAGGTTTCAGGTTTAAATCTGGGTAAGAGAGAATACTTTAGAATTATTAATACGAAGAAAATGATAAAATCAATTGGGTTTGTTGGTCGAAAATCACATCTCCTTTGGAAGAGGGTGGATTAAGGTCTCACTTCGCTAAAAGATGCTAATTTGGCACTTTTGTCAAAATGGTGGTGGCGTTTTAAAGTGGAAAAACAATCTCTTTGGAACAAAGTGTCGTGGCTATTCAAAGTTCCTCTCGGGTATTTAGTGTTTTGCCATATTTTAACAGATTTCCTGGTGTGTGGGGTTCTATTGTTAGGCTGGGGAATCAACTTTCTTCTCTTAATACTAAACTCTAATTAAAGGAAAGGTTGGTAATGGCGAATCAGTTCGCTTTTGATTGGATACTTGGGTGGGTTCGCAACCTCTTAAGCCTCTTAATGAATCGGTTGCTGATTGTTTTGACTCTGTCACCAGAACTTGGAAATGGGGATGGAGAACTAATGTACCAGAACCGGTTTTTTCCACTGAGATTCATTCGCTAGTGGATTTGGTACAGGCGCTTCAGTTAATAGGTGACATGGATAGATAGACTTGGACCAAAGAACGGGATGGTATCTTTACGGTTGCCTCAATGAAAAAAGTTCTCCACAAAGCGGTCGTGACAAGTTCGGTTAATAGGCAACCCACTTTCTGGAACAATTGGGTGCCTAAAAAGATTAACATCTTCTCTTGGAGAGCTAGCTTGGATCGCATCCCGTCAAGGGAGAACCTCGTTCATAGGAACATCAATTCGGATTCGGATCTATGTAGTCTTTGCAACTATGATATCGAATCAACCTCTCATATGCTTGTCTCATGCTCTATGGCCTCTTATGTTTCACAAGCAATTTCAAATTGGTGTAATGTGACTCTTATTTATGCCTTTTAAGTTCTGGATCTCTTGAATTTGCATAAGCTCTGTCATTTTGAAAAGAAGAAACGTAAAGTTCTTCAAGGGATTATTATGATAGCTTGTTGGTGCATTTGGAAGGCGATAAACGAGACAATCTTCTCAAGCAAAGAGACAACTGGTGCAAGGGTGATTGAAGATATAAAGTCGCTATGCTTTTGTGGATTAAAAATAGACCCCTTTTTAAAGTTTTAAGGTGGAGTCAGTGGTGTCTTACTAGTATGCTGTCTTTATAAAAGTTTACCGTTCGAAAAAAAAATTAATGCGAAGAAATAAAATTTGTTGTTTTTAGAAAAGTATAAAATTAAAACATTGATAACTTCACAGTATTAAACACAATATATTCATGAATTAATTAAATATACTAACATTTATTAACATTAATGTATAGTGTACATTTAATTTTATTTAGGTTAATTTATTGTGTACATTCATATGTGAACTAATATAAATTCACTTTTGAATTTCTACTGTAAGTAAGATTGTTTTTTTTTTTTTAGAAAGGCTAGGAAGTAATCTAGACAATCAATTGATTTAGTTAAGGGCTAAGATTAAATGAGTGAAATTTAAGAGAAAAAAAGAGGCGCGTGAGTTTGTGTAAGGGCATTCTAGTCAATCCAGTACAATAGTTTCTCTCTCCTCCAATTCCCCAATTTTTTAAACATTAATAACTTTTTTCATACGATATTAATTTTTTATAAAAATTGGACCAAAAAAAAAACGAGCGTTATTTATCTTTAAAATTAGTATACTATTGCTATATTTTCGAATTTTTTTTCGAAAACCCAGTTGCGTAAAACGCAATAGACAAAAAACGTAAAAAAATAATTTTTTCTAAAACGCAATGCACCAAAAACACAAAAAATGTCTTATTTCTAAAACGCAATGACCAGAAAACACAAAGAAATGTCTTATTTCTAAAACGCAATGGCATAAAAACACAAAAAAGTGTAATTTCTAAAACGCAATGGACTGAAAACACATAAAAATGTGTTTTACCTAAAACGTAATAGACTAAAAACACTTCAAAATGTGTTTTTCTCTACGCACTTGACCATAAAACACTTAAAAATGTCTTTTTTTCTAAAACGCAATAGCTTAAAAACACAAAAGAAAGTGTTTTTTCTAAAACGCAATGGACTGAAAATACATAAAAAGATGTTTTACCTAAAACGCAATGGAATAAAAACACTTCAAAAATGTGTTTTTCTAAAACGCAATGGGCAGAAAACACTTAAAAATATCTTATTTCTAAAACGTAATAGCCTAAAAACACAAAAGAAAGTGTTCTTTCTAAAACGCAATAAACTGAAAACACATAAAAATGTGTTTTACCTAAAACACAATGGACTAAAAACACTTCAAAATGTGTTTTTTCTAAAACGCAATGGACCAAAAAACACATAAAAATGTCTTTTTCTTTTAAACACAATGGCCTAAAAACACAAAAAAAAAAGTGTTCTCTTTAAAACGCATTGAACCAGAGTATGTTTTGTCTATGAATTATCTGAACTAGGAAGTAGGAGATCAAACACTGTATACGAATTTTTGTCTACGAAATGAGGTAATTTCTAGAAAATTAAATTTTCTGATGAAGTTTTATTAAAGCAGTTTAATAAAAAAAATTAAAAACTCGACACCGCCAGGGGCTGCCGTCCCTTGGATCCTGCTCCCAAGGGAGCTACCACCGGACCCCAGCCAAGGTTACTTTGTAAAACGCAATGACTCAATTCAAAAAACCCAGATCGTAAAAATACAATTCAAAAAATTCTTACATAGATCGAAGCCGATTTCTTCACTGATTGACGAAATTTGAATGTTAGAAACACTTATCAGCGATCGAATTGAACGAATCGAGTGATTTGCTTCAAAATCACAGGAAAAAAAATGAGACATTGTATGAAATTAAACTAGGTTTCTTCAAAAAAGTTGAAGAACACTTTGATTGGGTGTTTGAATCGTTGATTGGTGACGAAAATCGCATTATAATGTAGTGATTATTGAGATAGAAAGTGGAAAAAAGGTTGAAGATTGTGGGTTTCAAAGTTAGAGAGAGAAGAAGAAGTGAAAAGATTGAATAAAATTGACTAAAATACCCTTCCTTTTATAATCTTATTATTTTGTATCCTTTCTAACCAAAATAAAGTTCCTATTTATACCTCTCCCTTCTACTGTAAAACAATATTCGAACTAATGGCAATTTACGGTGTAAATTTAATGTGAATTTGCACATACATTCTTTCAGACGTAGTAACGAAATAAATTTTTTTTCCCATAGTGTATTTAAAGAGAAAATTTTTCTTTTTTCAGAACACATTTTCTTTAATTTAATTATTAATTCTATAATAATAACTTTTTGTTAATTTTTGACGAGTTGGATTGTTGCATTGTTAAGTGACCGAATATAATAAAGAAGTATACTAAAACTGTAACACCCCAAAAATGATAAATAATAAATAAAGAAATTAACTTGGTTAATGAAAGTCATGATATAATGATAATTAGTTAAATAAAAAAGGCTAAGTTAAAAACTCTCCCAAAGTGGGAGGGCTAATTGTATAACTAGTGAATAAAAAGGGTTAATTGAGAAATTAACAAAACAAAAACACAAACACGGTTGTGTTCGTGCGAACCAGGGGAGGAAGAAAGGGGAGCCAAAAACCCTAACTGCTAGATATCAAGAAATTGAAGCCTAAATCACAAGAAAATTCGATGCATGGGTCCTCTTTTTCGAAAATCTAACCCTAACTAATGAAGTGGTGAGTTTAATTTTCTGAAATTATGATTTGTAGAATGAGGGGTTAAACCCAATCTCGATTTCTTGTGTCAAATATGATAAATCTGAGTTAGAATTGCGTTTTAGAACAAGAATCATGCTTGAATTTAGATTGTATGAAAGATGTAGTAAAAACCCACTTTGTAAAGATTGTGTTATGAATAGGAAGCTTATGATGATTATGATTATGTGATAGTTTGATATATGATTTTGTTTGTAATACTTGAATGCTAGACAAACTGATTTAGGATGAAAAATCTATGTAAATCCGAATGAATATGAATGTTGTATGATGATAAACTAATAAGAATGTGCCTTATAGTCTTGTACCGAATACCATGATTATGATGCTTACAAGGTGTTTGATAAAATGCCTACAAAGTTTGTGTAAAATAGTTACTTTTGACAGCCTTAGATAGTCATCTTGTAAAGGTCGTATCTCATTCGTTATTAGGAGTTAGACAACGAGCCTTATATCGTTGAAAAGGTTATTTCGCATATTACATTTCATATTTGGTCATAAGAGGCTGGTTATGAGATTTAGTGGGTCAAAACAGCATGAAAAGTTAGTAAATTCGTTTTGACAGCAAGCTGTTTGGAAGCATTTCAGCTTCTGTGCTGATTTTGTAAAAATCATATAAAATCATAGGAATGTCCGATTGTTACGATCTTTATATGCTTAGAAAGATCTCTGAGTGTAGATCATTTCATATTTGAACATGAAGAACTGAATCAGAAGATAAATGGGTTAAAATGTGTCGTGAACAGCTGCTGCGCAGAAAGTTGCTGCACATTTTTAGTATAAATATTAAGTAAAAATAGTTGTATTGTTATGCACACTTGTATGAATCATGAACTACTGATTTTAATAAATTATTAGTAAGTTATTTGATTGTTTTAAGTGCCTAAAACACTTACCAACTAGTCTATGCATATGATTGCACCAACGGGTCGAAAACGGGTTGTTGATAGAAAATAGTAGAATGGATGTGTAAAAACCAAGGTGTTAAGAAATGGTATGAAATGTTTAATGTATGAAACAAGTTGCCTAACTTAGAGAATGTTATCATTCTAAGTATGGAATTTTGAAAGAATAATGAACATGATGTAAATACATAATTATGCATGCTAGAAGCTCATGTATGACTTTTGTGATGATGGAATGATAAATTGTTAGATTGATTAGCATTGTAGTATTATGATACATGTTGAACTCGTTAAGCGATTGACACGTGAATAGAAGTGTGATTAGTGATGCGTATGATTACGTATACTAACTATTGAATGGATGTAATGGAATGAGATAATAGGAACGTGTCAAGGAGAGCTCAAGCATAGGAGGATAACGGGTCAAGATAAGGCAAGGTGACAAATACACTTATTGGAATACTCAAGGTAAGTGATTTCTATAATCACTTCTTTAGTTGTTTAAGTAATATAATGTTTTAATTATTAAGTTCATATAAAGTTGAGGTTAAATCAATGGATTATTTTGATAAATGCACGAATGGGTCGAATAATTCATAGATGAATAACAAGCCGAATACGTATAAGTTAAGAAATTCCTTAACTCGGATGTTGGACTTCA
The DNA here is from genome assembly GCF_002127325.2 of Helianthus annuus. Lineage (NCBI taxonomy): Eukaryota > Viridiplantae > Streptophyta > Magnoliopsida > Asterales > Asteraceae > Helianthus > Helianthus annuus. Next base: position 121,426,826 of record NC_035437.2, read on the forward strand.
AGATCACGTGATAGAATATTATATTACAATCATATAGGAAGAAACGTGACGCAAAACGGACGAAAAATGAGAGAGTTGTGTCCGTTTCAGTAAGGATTAATGGCTAGGAAAAGTGCAGAGTTGACACGGCCGGGTGGTGAACTGACACGGCCGGGTGAAGGTTCTGTCAAAAATGTTATTTATGTGATTTATGCGCCGTAGGCTTCGGTATATTATCCGTGAACTACGACGGGCCTCCCAAACATGATTTCGAGTGTTTCCTTGACGATTATAAGTTGTAAACCCAAGTCTAAGCCTCATGTAATTTATATAAGAGTGTGATAGATGTATGTAATGAAGTTGGACATGTATTACATGTAAATGTATACAAAAATACGTACGGAACACGTAGGTATGAATACATGATTGTAGGTATGATTAAATGTATATTAGGTATGTAGATGTGTATGATTGTAAGTTTGTATGTGTGCAAGTATGTGCGAATGCATGATTTGGATGCATTTGAGAATTAGCGTTACTAATAATGCCCTTGGGTTTGAAATATAAGTTGATTGGATGCATTTAAATGGTTAACGTCCTTTTTATGAAGATGTAGTAAATGAATATGTTGAGATTACGGGTTTGGCTAACCAAGTTATTATTGAGTATGTTTGAAAGTGCAGGTTATGAATGTCGGACTTTCGAAGTGTTGATATAATAATGAAACGGTTGAATGTTGAAAGGATAATCGGATTGAAGTAACTTATGCGGTTAGAATATGCTATGGACGTTTTAGTTTATACAATATTATATGTTTGGTCGTCACCATCTACTAACAGGTTAGTTGTATGAGAGTATATGTCATACCCATTTAATTGGATAATCGAATGCGTAAGAGAAATGAAAGTACGCACACGAATGGAACTAAAATGACGGTTTTATAAGCAAACAAGTATAATGACTAACTTTTTAAAGCTTTGTTGTTGAATGTAGGTAATTCCTCAATTTTGGCGACTTGGAGAATCGGAGCGAGCGCGTGTTCGTGTTATGCGATACCAAACGCTTCCGCTAGCTTGTTCAAATGTTTTTGATCCAAAATTTGTTGTATTGGTATTTAGTAGTATCTTGTTGAACGAATTGTAGAATTGTATCTAGTTTGTTTATGTTTAAAACAGGGGTATGCTCGTTTTATGGACGGGTCATGCCCGATTTTTTGTTAAATTATAGTTTGATAATATCACATTTAGGAAGGTGAAATTTTGGGCGTAACAAGTTGGTATCAGAGCCTAGGTTTGAGGGATTCGAGCAAGAGTATCAGTGCTTGAACTCAAACCGATGGCTCGTGCAAAAGTGTGCTCGCTCCGAGATCGCCAATGAGGTAAAATTTTAAATTTTTGATTAATATAAGTATGTATAGTGTGTTACGGTATAAGTTTTAAGGTTCAAGTAGGTTATGGGTGATAAGGCGTGTAAAATAAGAAGTCCCGGGACCCGTGTAGCTGAAAACGGACCCGGTAAATGGTCGGAACACTCAAAAGAAATTCAGCAGCGTTTCAGCAAACGGGAGGCCGTCGCCGACGGGCTCCTGGCCGTCGCCGACGCCCCCTTAGTCCCGACGCCCTAAGTGTCTGCCGACGGGCAAAAGTGGCCGAAGCCACATTCCAGGACCCGTCGCCGACGGGTGTAAGGCCGTCGCCGACGGCTTGTGGAGTAACAATCTGCTAAAAAATTTTATTTTAGTATTATTTTCGCGTTTCGAGTTACCGGGTTGTCCGAAGGCCCATTCGAATGTTTATGTAGGGTCCAAATAATGCCTAATAAGATGTATCTAACCACAATTAGTGGTTACGATGGAAAGAAACTTGTAAAGGCCTTGTTTTCGTACTTTGAGTTTCTAAATTGTCTAAAAGCTTAATGAATGTTCGTGTAAGATCTATATAAGGCCTAGTACGACATATGTGACCATGATTAGTGGATAAGATAGACGGAATATGCTAATCATTTATTTATATGCTATTTATAAGGCCAAGAGCACGCGGGTTATGTGAAGGGTAAGCGCCAATTGTTCGGAAGGAATGATCCGTGAATGCGGTCTAGGACCGGCATCAAGGCAAGTAATAAGACGAATTGACCCCTGGTACGTATACTCAACGCGTTGATGTATGAAATAGTATAATTAGGCAAGTGAAAGAAAAATCTAAATGAATATAACAACGACATGGTAAAGGAGTTTTAAAAATGTAACACGTGCCGAAACTTAATTCTTCGGGCATAATGTGGCGATTACGCGAAGACACGAAACTAGTACGTGGATTGTGTACCTGGCCAGTACACAAGAAACGTATGACGTTCGTGAGACCGCGATAATTGTTACATGTATGTCCGTTAGAATTGGGTAGCAGGTGGGCGTACGGGTGAAATGAGTAGTAAGACTCTCGGGAGATTGAGAGTACTACGTAAGAGTACAAAATGCAAGTGATAAGAATAAAATGTTGAATCCGTAAGAAGTACGGACCAACAATGTATGAATGCAATGCTTGAATCCGCGAGACGGATTCAAGGAATGAAAGATATGAATGCAATGCTTGAATCCGCGAGACGGATTCAAGGAATGAAAGATATGAATGCAATGCTTGAATCCGCGAGACGGATTCAAGGAATGAAAGATATGAATGCAATGCTTGAATCCGCAAGACGGATTCAAGGAATGAAAGATATGAATGCAATGCTTGAATCCGCGAGACGGATTCAAGGAACGAAAGATACGAATGCAATGCTTGAATCCGCGAGACGGATTCAAGGAATGAAAGATACGAATGCAATGCTTGAATCTGCGAGACGGATTCAAAGAATGAAAGATATGGATGCAGTGCTTGAATCCGCGAGACGGATTCAAGAAATGAAAGGCATGAATGCAATGTTCAAATCCGCGAAGCGGACTTAAGGTATAAAAAGGCGAAAACTAGTCTACATAAGAAGAGTCAATAGTTTGACCATGATTGCGTCAAACAAGTCATATAAGTAAATGTAAAGCAAATGAACAAAGGAATGACAAGAATGAAGATATTCGAATGTGAAGTAATTACGTACCAAACAAATAAATGTTCCTTAAGTGATGTGATTCAGTTTATGCTTGAACTTCTATATATATATATATATATATATATATATATGAATATATTTATGCAAATGCGTTTTGTACAAGAATGGTCGAAAGGACAAATGGGTCATACAGGTCAGATGGCGATCGCCATTTGAACTCGGTAGCTAATGTTTTGGTTGTTAAGTTTTATACTCATAACTAAACTTGATGAATAGACGCGCAATGTCACTAACCGGAAAGGAATGATTACCGTAAAGTATGGATAATGAATCAATGGAATTTACTTCCGTCAGGTACGTATAAAAAGGGTTGTAACTTTAGTATGAGGTTATGACTCGACTAGAGAGGGATGCGTCAGAATAGAATATGTGTATACAAAACCGTAATGAAAAATGTGAAGTGAACTTCTAAATGTTCGTAATGATCATCGAGTGGTATTGAACCTGAATGCTCATAACTGTGGAAATTCTGATAGAATATAAGAGACGACAAGTATCGTTAAGAAATGCTAACTTTGATGTTCGGCTTGTCGGCCATGTTCATTTGAACAACAAATTGTAGGAAAGATACGCATGGCACGTATAACAATAGTAACCATGGAAATGAATAAAATAATGATGACTAGGGATTGGTTATCGCAAGAAAATTTAAAATCTTGATAAGTATGAACAATACGTTAGGATGCTAGTTTCAAATTGTGGACTATGGGATGTGTGATTAGTCAATTTCTCACAACATTCTTATGTAAGTCGTCCAATGTAACTTGAATGAGTGGATGAACGAAGAATAAGACTAGACGGGTTGTAGAAGAAAAGAAAGAGGTTTCGGGGACGAAACCTTCTTTAAGGGGGGTAGACTTGTAACACCCCAAAAATGATAAATAATAAATAAAGAAATTAACTTGGTTAATGAAAGTCATGATATAATGATAATTAGTTAAATAAAAAAGGCTAAGTTAAAAACTCTCCCAAAGTGGGAGGGCTAATTGTGTAACTAGTGAATAAAAAGGGTTAATTGAGAAATTAACAAAACAAAAACACAAACACGGTTGTGTTCGTGCGAACCAGGGGAGGAAGAAAGGGGAGCCAAAAACCCTAACTGCTAGATATCAAGAAATTGAAGCCTAAATCACAAGAAAATTCGATGCATGGGTCCTCTTTTTCGAAAATCTAACCCTAACTAATGAAGTGGTGAGTTTAATTTTCTGAAATTATGATTTGTAGAATGAGGGGTTAAACCCAATCTCGATTTCTTGTGTCAAATATGATAAATCTGAGTTAGAATTGCGTTTTAGAACAAGAATCATGCTTGAATTTAGATTGTATGAAAGATGTAGTAAAAACCCACTTTGTAAAGATTGTGTTATGAATAGGAAGCTTATGATGATTATGATTATGTGATAGTTTGATATATGATTTTGTTTGTAATACTTGAATGCTAGACAAACTGATTTAGGATGAAAAATCTATGTAAATCCGAATGAATATGAATGTTGTATGATGATAAACTAATAAGAATGTGCCTTATAGTCTTGTACCGAATACCATGATTATGATGCTTACAAGGTGTTTGATAAAATGCCTACAAAGTTTGTGTAAAATAGTTACTTTTGACAGCCTTAGATAGTCATCTTGTAAAGGTCGTATCTCATTCGTTATTAGGAGTTAGACAACGAGCCTTATATCGTTGAAAAGGTTATTTCGCATATTACATTTCATATTTGGTCATAAGAGACTGGTTATGAGATTTAGTGGGTCAAAATAGCATGAAAAGTTAGTAAATTCGTTTTGACAGCAAGCTGTTTGGAAGCATTTCAGCTTCTGTGCTGATTTTGTAAAAATCATATAAAATCATAGGAATGTCCGATTGTTACGATCTTTATATGCTTAGAAAGATCTCTGAGTGTAGATCATTTCATATTTGAACATGAAGAACTGAATCAGAAGATAAATGGGTTAAAATGTGTCGTGAACAGCTGCTGCGCAGAAAGTTGCTGCACATTTTTAGTATAAATATTAAGTAAAAATAGTTGTATTGTTATGCACACTTGTATGAATCATGAACTACTGATTTTAATAAATTATTAGTAAGTTATTTGATTGTTTTAAGTGCCTAAAACACTTACCAACTAGTCTATGCATATGATTGCACCAACGGGTCGAAACGGGTTGTTGATAGAAAATAGTAGAATGGATGTGTAAAAACCAAGGTGTTAAGAAATGGTATGAAATGTTTAATGTATGAAACAAGTTGCCTAACTTAGAGAATGTTATCATTCTAAGTATGGAATTTTGAAAGAATAATGAACATGATGTAAATACATAATTATGCATGCTAGAAGCTCATGTATGACTTTTGTGATGATGGAATGATAAATTGTTAGATTGATTAGCATTGTAGTATTATGATACATGTTGAACTCGTTAAGCGATTGACACGTGAATAGAAGTGTGATTAGTGATGCGTATGATTACGTATACTAACTATTGAATGGATGTAATGGAATGAGATAATAGGAACGTGTCAAGGAGAGCTCAAGCATAGGAGGATAACGGGTCAAGATAAGGCAAGGTGACAAATACACTTATTGGAATACTCAAGGTAAGTGATTTCTATAATCACTTCTTTAGTTGTTTAAGTAATATAATGTTTTAATTATTAAGTTCATATAAAGTTGAGGTTAAATCAATGGATTATTTTGATAAATGCACGAATGGGTCGAATAATTCATAGATGAATAACAAGCCGAATACGTATAAGTTAAGAAATTCCTTAACTCGGATGTTGGACTTCAAGATCACGTGATAGAATATTATATTACAATCATATAGGAAGAAACGTGACGCAAAACGGACGAAAAATGAGAGAGTTGTGTCCGTTTCAGTAAGGATTAATGGCTAGGAAAAGTGCAGAGTTGACACGGCCGGGTGGTGAACTGACACGGCCGGGTGAAGGTTCTGTCAAAAATGTTATTTATGTGATTTATGCGCCGTAGGCTTCGGTATATTATCCGTGAACTACGACGGGCCTCCCAAACATGATTTCGAGTGTTTCCTTGACGATTATAAGTTGTAAACCCAAGTCTAAGCCTCATGTAATTTATATAAGAGTGTGATAGATGTATGTAATGAAGTTGGACATGTATTACATGTAAATGTATACAAAAATACGTACGGAACACGTAGGTATGAATACATGATTGTAGGTATGATTAAATGTATATTAGGTATGTAGATGTGTATGATTGTAAGTTTGTATGTGTGCAAGTATGTGCGAATGCATGATTTGGATGCATTTGAGAATTAGCGTTACTAATAATGCCCTTGGGTTTGAAATATAAGTTGATTGGATGCATTTAAATGGTTAACGTCCTTTTTATGAAGATGTAGTAAATGAATATGTTGAGATTACGGGTTTGGCTAACCAAGTTATTATTGAGTATGTTTGAAAGTGCAGGTTATGAATGTCGGACTTTCGAAGTGTTGATATAATAATGAAACGGTTGAATGTTGAAAGGATAATCGGATTGAAGTAACTTATGCGGTTAGAATATGCTATGGACGTTTTAGTTTATACAATATTATATGTTTGGTCGTCACCATCTACTAACAGGTTAGTTGTATGAGAGTATATGTCATACCCATTTAATTGGATAATCGAATGCGTAAGAGAAATGAAAGTACGCACACGAATGGAACTAAAATGACGGTTTTATAAGCAAACAAGTATAATGACTAACTTTTTAAAGCTTTGTTGTTGAATGTAGGTAATTCCTCAATTTTGGCGACTTGGAGAATCGGAGCGAGCGCGTGTTCGTGTTATGCGATATCAAACGCTTCCGCTAGCTTGTTCAAATGTTTTTGATCCAAAATTTGTTGTATTGGTATTTAGTAGTATCTTGTTGAACGAATTGTAGAATTGTATCTAGTTTGTTTATGTTTAAAACAGGGGTATGCTCGTTTTATGGACGGGTCATGCCCGATTTTTTGTTAAATTATAGTTTGATAATATCACATTTAGGAAGGTGAAATTTTGGGCGTAACAAAAACGCTTTTCACTATAACACGTTTTTAATAATTAAAGAGCATTTTCTTTTTTAGAGACCTTATATTTAAAAAAAAAAATACTTTCCCTCTGTCTCTTTATATTAAAAAAAAAAAATACTTTCCCTCTGTCTTTTAATATTTCGTGGACCTAATAAAAGAAAACCACCCTTATGGCTAACACCATAACTTTCCATACAATTTATTCTTTTTATCAACTCTCTCCGTGGAAAAAGAATAAAGCACAAATATTAAATCATAACTTTTATAAAGAACCATTCTATACCCTATACCCAAACATTTATTTTCTTATCTGATACCATTTCACATACACAGAAACGGCTATTAAAAATTCAAGAGGTTACGATTTAACATTCAGACGTATAAACTCCCGTTTAACATATACACAAACAGTCATTTAAAATTAGCGTTGGCAAATCGTGTCTTAACAGGTTTAACAAGTCTTTGACGATGCGAACAAGAAAAGTTCTAAACATTAATACGACTCCTTTAACTGTTTTATATCTAATATCTATAACACAGTTGTGTGTTTTATATACCAAAAAGAAGAAATGATGCATCCTAACCTTCTAATTCTTTTTAAATTAATTAATTATGCTTTTATTTATGAGTTTTAGTATAATATTTGAAATTTCATCGAGATAGAAGGTAAATAGTCAACAAGATACGTCGCTACCCCTTTTTGAATAACGAAACTAATTCTTTTAAAAACTACATCCATAGATCTCGGGGTTATAACATTACTAGGCATGACCCTTTGAACTTCGCTAAATAGGTCCACAGCATCTGGCACAAATAACCCAAAACTATGAAAAACAAATGGAATAAACTCGTGCTGGTTGTCAAGACACGCTTTCTCGTGTTTTGGTCACTTTACCTGAACCAGCTTTTAAGGCATCCTGTCCCACCGAGAAAACACTAATTTAAATTATTTAAAAAACTAAAAGTTTACATAACGTATTTTTTAGCAAACAAATTTAATCGTGTTTTATACATGTTACCTCTTACCTACCCTACTTAAAATTCATAGTAACCACGAATTAAAATATAGAACAGCCGTTCGTGAAGTGTGTGGGTATAGTCAGCCCGTTATAAACTATTCCATGGGCCCCCAAATAAAACCCGATTCCCGCCTATATATACGCAACGAATCTCCCACCATCCCATATTTCCTACTTTCTCGTACAACAAACACTTTCAACAACCTTATTTTCGTCCAAATCCCAAACCACAAAAACACCGTCACTATGTGTCCAACAGGATCTTCCGTATGGCCGGCAAGACCCCTCTCGGACCTCCGGTCCGCATTCGAGATCCTGGACGTCGACCACGACGGCAAAATCAGCCACCAGGATCTCAAAACCTCCTACACCGATGCAGACGACGATGTCATCGGCTCGATGATAACGGTAGCCGATTCGAACAACGACGGTTACGTTGAGTACGAGGAGTTCGAGAGCGTGTTGAATAGTGATGTTGCAGGTAACAACGGCGTGTTGGAAGAGGTGTTTAAGGCGATGGATGGAGACGGTGACGGGAAGGTAGGGTTTAGTGATCTTAGGAGGTATCTTGGGTGTGCTGGATTTGAGGTTGATGATGATGAGATTAAGGCGATGATTAAGTTGGGTGGTGGAGATGGGAATAGAGATGGAGTTACGTTTGAAGGGTTTGTGAAGATACTTGCTGTTTGATTGTTGATGATGATATTGATGAATATAGAGACAAGTTATATGGTTTATGTTTATCGGTTAGACCGACTATTTTCATTGTTGTTGTTATTATACATGTGAAAGTTATTGGAATTATTCGATGAATTGAAATCATGAATAAGTTTTTTGGATTTTGAGTTTCTGATTGGGGTTTTTATTTATTGCTGTTTTGATGATGATTAATACCCGGAGGATAAAATGTAGTTTCTAAATAAGGTTAAGACAACGTACGGTTTTCGGGGAACGCCGTAACCAAGTCTGACCAAACCAGTGCGGATCTTTGATCCGGTTAAGACAACGTAGTTTAAGTAGATCTTGGCTAGGTCCGCCATTTAGACGGTGTGACATTGGATCACTGAAAAAGAAAGTCAACGTTAAAAAAAAATAAGGTTAGAAAATCAAGAATTTTGTAGCTACTATGTTAGCCATATGCTTTTTTTTTTTTTTGGTATTTGAATAATGAGTTGATAGCACAAATGGAATATTTGGTTTGATGATATTACATGCTTGGTCTTCAGGAATGAAAAATTGTAAATTTAGTCCAAATATATGGCTGGGTTGCACGTTTAGGACTAAACACTAAATTCAGCGGCTCATGGTTTAACATTTATTATTATTATTATTATTATTATTATTATTATTATTATTATTATTATTATTATTATTATTATTATTATTATTATTATTATTATTATTATTATTATTATTGTTATTGTTATTATTATTACTATTATTATTAGTATTGTTGTTGTTGTTATTATTATTATTATTATTATTATTATTATTATTATTATTATTATTATTATTATTATTACATATACATTACTAAAATGGGGGAATAGTGTCAGGCAGCTGTCTGACACTCTCTCATTGGACCAACACGTTTATTATTTTATATCCATTATAAATTATGTTTTTGCCCACAACTCAAAATAAAATTACGCTTTTTGTCCCCATCTCAAAATTACGATCTTGCCCTCAATTCAAAATTATGACTTCGCCTGGCACTCCCCCATTGTACCAACCAGTTTGTTATTTTATATCCATTCTACAATTACGTTTTTGCCCCTCTTTAAAATTACGGTTTTGCCCTCAGCTCAAAATAAAATTACGCTTTTGTCCCCAACTCAAAATTACGATTTTTCCCTCCATTCAAAATTAAATTGTAGTTTTGCCCTCAGCTCAGAATTACCTTTTCGCCCCCCCCCCCTTCAAAATTAAATTATGTTTTTGCCATTAGTTAAAAATTACGATTTTGCCCTCTGTTAAAAAATGTGATTTTTCCGCGTTTAAAAAATTGTGATTTCGCCCTCAATTCAAAATTACGTTTTTTCCCCAGTTCAAAATAAAATTGTGCTTTTGCCTCCAGCTTAAAATTACGATTGTGCCCTTAGTTCAAATTTATATTACGCTGTTACCCCAAGTTCAAAATTACGAATTTGCCCCTGTGAAAATTTACAACTTTGCCCCTGTTTCAAATTTACAAAACTGCCATTACTTTAGCTTTTGGCAAATTACGATTTTACCCCAGTCAAAAAATACAACATTCCCTCAGTTAAAAATTACAATATTGCCATTGTTTTAGTTTTTTTTTTCAAAACTATAAAAGTGTTTTGTTTTAATTGGTTGACTCGATTTAATTGTTTTTCGTGTCAATGAGCTGCCTAACACTCGCTCATTATTCGGCTATCGCCCCGCAACGCGCACGGGGCATCAACTAGTTATGTATATTTGCAAACGGCCGTTAGATATATACGCAAATAGACGTTTCAAATTTAGGGACCCATGATTTGACATAAAGTATCCCAAACACCTTTGATTCAAGCTTAAACAACGGTTCTACGAGGATGTGGGATTAGAAAACAAAGAGTGTAAATATAGATAACTGATTTCAAATTTGTTTGAATTTTGATTTTCCCGTATTATGAATATTCTTACATGACTTGTTTTGTAGAGTTACACTATTTGGTGAAATCATTGCCGATTTAGGTAAGCATTTCGCGATAATCTATACTTTTACTAAAGCAAAACAAGTTGAGGCAACGTGTCAACTCCTTAGGCCAAAGAATTGTAGTTTAGGCGCTAAAACCTTTTGGTGCAGAACACTGTCTACAAAAAGGCTGATGTTGATGTGAACAAGAGACATTTTTGTTATTTGTTCTTTTAGGGTGTAAGGAGTGGACGGCAAACCCATTTGGCAAAGTGAGTTTGCCACTCGGTAACACCACTACCAACAAAATTTTAGTCATCAAAGTTTACCAAATCGATAGGATGATGCCGAGCGGTGAAGAAGTGTGAGTGTGTATAAGGAGTGGGGTCCATGCCATCTCAACCAATCACAACTTTTTCCTTTTTTTTTAAATAGTTTACTATTTCACCAAGTGTCTAAACCATTGCCAACACTTTTCACCAAAGTTTAAACACTTTTGACTGATTGACATGGCGCGCTCTGATTGGTTAGTTTTTTGGTTTGCCACTCCAAAGTGTTTAACCACTCCTTACACCCTTAGTTGGTGAAACACCCTAACACATAATAACCTTGAAAAGACGCAGCGGAAAACGAGCCTTAAAAATTTCTTTCTTATTTAGCTTCATTACTTGCATTAAACCTCAAATTAAATTATATCAAACATTTTTTTTTATATACTACAACATACATTCTTAAAATTTATACTTTAAGTCAATACATAAATCAAGCTATATAACTGCTCTTTTCCGTACAATCCTTGCTAACCCGACAAGCTCATACCTGCATTGCCTTCAAATCTCAAAGCACAACATTAGTAAACATCAATGTCTAAATATGTTGAAAACATTCATCCATGCCTTTAAAACATCTCAGATTCACACATGTAAACATTCCTAATTCCTACATACATACAAACATACACACCTGCATATATATTTACGCACACAATCACATATCCACACATACATACGAGCTCTCGCTTACCACTTTTAATCACTTAAATGCATATACCTTTACATAATCACGACTTACATGATTTAAATTCTATACTTACCATCCTGCACATCCACTCATTCTTAGAATCGATTACTTATAGACTTCTTTCACTAACACGAAAGGAAAATCCATACTTTCGTTATCCGGAGGCTCATAACATCACTTGTGTTCTAGTTCGGCTTTAAAATAAATTATGGGACATTGGAAATCATTAAACATCGAGTCTAGATGCGAAACTAAACATGAAATGGTTTTGATAACTTAATAATGCATAGAAACAAGTTTCATGAGTCAAAACAACAAAATTCAAACAAATTTCGGAAATTTAGGGCGTCGCCGCACGCGACGGGGTGGGCGTCGCGCGACGCCACGCTTCGTTTTCGACAGAAAGTATGTCCTTTGCTGCTGAACATGCCCAGCTCCATTTTTGACAATTTTTCAAACTTATAATTGCCATATCTTTCGTTCTAGACGCCCCTTTTGTGTGATTCTTTTTCCTACGCGTCCGTAATTAAAATACGGATCTGTTCATCATAATTAATTGCGTAAAAACCCAGTTTATAAGTTAAAACCTTAAAATTTCCTTTTCCGAATATTCGACCCGTTTAGTCTCTAAGTACATTACATGGTTACTATCTACAATCGATCTAACATTCTTATCCATTTAGGCTTACCAAGCATTTGCATTTTCGCTCCCATTACGGGGTTCACGTCCGCGTCTACGTTCACCAATATATTTGTATCTTCCTAAACACTTAATCCACATTTAACCTCTTAATTTATTCGATCCGTTCAGGGGACTTTTAAGTATTTAAGCATCAAGCTCGCTCTTTACTTTTCGCATTCTTATATTAATTAACTACTTTCGGTCACAACTATCATTCTTACCCTAGTAATCTCAAATTTTACCTGTTCATACATAACTCCCTATACATGCTAATAAGTGAGTCAGATGTCACTACCTTGTGCATCCGTGTTCGTAACCGCTTCCTTGCCTCATTTTGACCCGTTAGCCTTCCATGATTGGTCCATGCTAGTGTGGTTCCTATTTTTTCATGACGTCATGCCATAATAATGTTAGTATTCATGCTCATTCATATTAACACACATTTTCCAACTCTTATCTACATTGACTTCCACTAACACGCATACGACATGAATTGTCAACCACATAGTTCAATATCTTCGAAATCCAAATTCGTTATCAAACATAACACATAATTGGTCTAACACATATTCCATGATCTCTCGATTCTTATATTTGTGTCAAAATGCCTAACCATGCTATAAATTCTCGGTTGACTTTCAGAAAGTCAACTTTCTAGCATATAACTTCCAACTTTTGAATCCGCATTCATGTTGATATGGTAGACCATATTAATGACATCATATTCATTTCATACATAATGTTGTATGACACATATAACTACATGATCACCTAGTAACATACACAATATACACATAATCAATTCACACATACTTATGCTTTCATGATTCTACATTCGACAACCACATTGCTAAGTTAGACAATTAACGTAATTCATAACATCATCCTTTACTAGTAATGGTCATATGCTATACATTTAGTACACGTTCACTTTTGACCGCAATTAAGGGATTAGTAGACCACATAGCAAACCTCACCCGTTCAAACACAATGAACAAGCTCCTAATGCATAAACTTGACCAACACATACATTCAACCCGAATTCTTGTACGAGTTCCATCTAAAGCACATTCTTCAAGTTAGTAAACTACTAATTACATCATTATCATATTTCATTCGTTTATGTCAAGCCGCTTCGTACAATCTCACATCCTAACTTTACTTAGACATTTCATTAAACACTTGGCGGGTTTCGCATTAATAGAGCATATTGTACAAGCATCTTATGTTCATCTTCCTACTTTTGCCTTTAAAAATCAAATACTATTAAAATCGACCTAATACCACACCATACTCGAACTATCTAACAAGTATTCGTCACATACAACATGCTACATCAATTTTTTTTAACAAGGATTGGACATGGGTGTTATACCCATGTCGCCACTTTCACTAACCCAAGTGGGTTTCACCTTCAAACATCAACTATCATCAAAATCTTGTATAATTCACATTCCATCCGATAATTCTAACATATATTCGTGCTCAATTTCATACAATTTCATGGATTGATCATAATCCAATTCATACAAAAATCATCAAATCCAAAATTACAACTTACCATGTGTTTGTTAGGGCTAGATGATCATGTATTTAGGTCCATGCATCATATTAAAGCCAATTTCCCCTTTCAATTTGAAGACTTTTCCTGAATCAGGGTTTGCACCCCTTTCTCCTTCTTCCCCTGTGCGATCGTACGCACACCCACACACACTCAGTGTGTGTTTTTTGGGTTTTACTTCTATTTTTAATTAAACATAAACTTTCCCCTTTTTTGACAACCTTGGCCCCTCTAGTTATTACTTGATCACAATTGTAGCAAATTCCTTCCCTTGATTGTTTTGTTAGACATATAACCAAGTTTAATAACTTAGTTATTATATTTATTTAATTAAACATGGTATCGTTCTAGTGAACTTTAAAATTCGCCCTTTGGGATGTTACAGTTGGGTTTTTGATGTTTTGGTTAGCTTCTTAGGGTGTACGGGGTGGAAGCGGCCAGGGGTGCGGCAAGCCCCTTTGCCGCAAGGGGAACACCGCCACCATTATTTTTAGCCGTGCGGGGAGGTCTTGAATCGGGGAAGAGTTGCCGCATGCGGGTTAATGAGGGAGACGGGGTAGTGATGGGCCCAAGTATCTTTCAACCAATCATGTTCTGTTTTGTTTTTTTTTTAAATGGTTTGGAGGAAAACACCCCTATGTTTTTTGGGCAAGAGGGGAAATAACATGGCATATTATAATTAGGTGGGTGAAATTTTCCCCCAAACTCATCAGGGGTGTACCCGTTACATCGTTAGGTATGGTATATAGTTGGTAGCAGGTAGTTGTGTATTTTTGTCTAGATTTTTGCAATTGTGTAATAAGATATTCTAGGGTTTGATGTTACTTATGAAGCTATATATAATAGGATTAAATTGGAATAGTTGTTAGATCATCCATAGTGAGGCAGTATCTGGGCGTGAATTGCCTAAAAAACGCCTCAAAACGCGCGCGCACCGCCCCTGGGGGCGTTTTTGTTCAAAAATTGGGTTGGGGCGTGCAAAATTAAATGTCGGGTGAAGATATTGTTGGCCAATCACAGGTAACCTTCTTTTTCTTTGGCCAATCACTTTTTTTTGATGGTTTTTTGTTTATTTAATTCTTTACACCTTTTTTAAAATAATGCCCCACAATGCCCAAATCCTCATTACATCCATTTTAGAAAAACGCCCCATAATGCCCCATTGCTGACTGGAGCGCCACATGGCGGATAATACCCAAGGGTCTTCCTTTACCACTACACATGGTCTTATTGTTACAGAGGTGTATGTAATGCTTATTAGTGAGGCCTCTATTTATTATAAACAAAGTTTATCATATACATTTACATGTAAATCATGATGAAGGTTAAGATTAGTTTTCAAGCAACATGGGTTGTGCAATTTAGGCTTGTGCATATAGGTTATATGTATTAAATCTATATGTAAATCATTCTTCATCCTTCCAGTATTATTATTTTATTCGGCTAATGGGTCAGAAGGCCTCTCAGCTTGAACTGGAATGCACACTTTAGTCACATAACAACATGGTCACATTCTTTCCTCTCATAACAAATATTCTACTACATATTTATTTAATTTTTTAAAACTTTTTATGTCTTCTTTTTAGGTTATTCTTTGTGAAGAAGGTGTTACAAGCCGAGGCAGAAAATTGTTCAATACCGTAATGTCATCTTACGCCTGGAAGGACTTATAATAGGCATTTTTGAAATCAATGCATTGTTGTGTGTAACTCACTAAGCCTAAAGGGGCAGATTGGCCCAGTAAGCTTTGTAACAACTTCAAACTATGGTAGAAGTTATTATTAGGTGTGTTTCATTCTTTTATAATACTTATATATTAAATGTTTATTGGGTTGATGCTAGGTGTGTTAATCGGGTCTGGTTAGTTGGGTTGTGGGGTTTTGAAAATGTAACGGAACACTGACTCAAATAATCTTGGTTCAATCAATGTTTGGGTTTTAACGAATTGGGTCGGTTCGGTATTTGGGTTGTTAAATGGGCTGCTAAAAAGTCTTTGAAAGTTTAATTTAATCATGCTATGTATTGTACTTCATCTTATGGAATGAGTAGTATGTCAACAACCCTAATTTTGACTTCCAATTTTAAATCTAATTAGTACTTTGATCTAGTGTTCCATCTGGTTTTAGTTTTTGATCCTTGTCTATTTAAATTTGACTAGTTTTATTTCTACCGACTTCATATTAATGTTTCTAGATGAGGTGTTTGCAAAGGTTGCTGGCAGATGAGATGTAGCATGAGTTTGTGAAGTAGCATATGTAGTTGTGAGATTAAGTTGTAGTTAGACTGGTAAGAGATGCAGTTTAAATTGTTGTAAGCATGGCCAACTCCGTGTAGAAAGTTTTTAGGCATGGGCTTAGGGTCCCCTATTTATAATATATAATCATCATCATACTCAGTATATCCCACCAATAGCAAAGCTAAGGTAGGGTCTAAGGAGGGTGAGATGTAGACAACCTTACCTCTACCCTATCGGAAGAGAGAGGCTGCTTTCAATGAGACCCCCGACTCGATTGTAGTTTTGCATCAAGCCTTAGACATAAGGTACATAACACTCAACAATTTAGACAAACGCCGATTAGTGCATGTACCCCCTTGTCTTTCGGCTATCAACGCCACCACATGATGCATGCTTAACCATCCCCCTCTTTTAACGTTATTTTCATGAAATTAATAAAATAACGTTAAAATTAGTGCACTTTCACTCCCCCCCTCGAGCTCCCACACATATATACATTATATGAGCATACCGCAAGCGGGGCGTTATCCATTTATAATATATATACAGGATTATTTGGGTTAACTACATTGATGGGCTAAAATATTAAAATTGTTTATTTGTGCTTAATTTTATTTGATATATGTTTTTTTTGTTTGGTATAGGTTGTAGGCTTTGAAGGGATACGATAGACCAGAGCAGTTGCAAGTTCCCGAGCTACAGAAATTCATGGACTAAGCAGGTATGCTTTGATACGTTCATTATTCATATTCTTTTCTTTTTATTTATTTTTAATTTTTAATAATTGCGGTAATGGATTTTGAATAATTGTTTAGGTGATGGGACTGCTCATCTCATTTCAAGGATCTCTAAGTCTTTTGGATTTTGTTATTTTATTAGCTTAATTTTGTAGAATTTGTAACTTTATTTTGCGATATATTGATCCATAATGGGATGTATAAGAACTGGCACATTCTCTGTTTAACTTCTTATCTTTATATCATGTTCATATATTAATCTCTACACAATATATTAGATGGCATGCTTGAGGATACAAGAACAATTGTAATTAATTATTGGGTAAATTACACTTTTCCTCCTTTGTGTCTGTATCAAATTGCAATGGATAGCCTTTAAATTTAATAATTACAGTCATAGTCCTTTATTTGGTAAACTCGGGACATCTTTCGTCCTTTAGCACTAACAAAGCTAAAACTTTCAGTTAAATATGACATGTGCATTGCACATGAGGGCAATTTGGTCATATAAAGCATTAAAAATATATTATAATAAATAAAATAAAGAAAAATAATTAATTAGTTAATATATGTGTATATATAATATGTATAAGTATGTATTATTTAAAGAGAACCTACACATCAACAATGAGCATCTCCATCTCCACCTTCACCACCACTACCCCAACTCTCTGGCAACCACCACCAACTTCGCAACAACTACCCTCACCACCACTTCAACCTATGAAACCCTATCTCAGATCTGAAATCCTTATACATCTCAAGCATCTATTCCCGTATCCGAGTGCTAAATGAGTACAGACCTGAAATTACGGCCAGAAATTGGTGGTGGGGTTTAAAAGCTTGAAATTATGGTCGGAAAAAGGTGACTTCTTGTTAACTGCCCCTGTTGCTACAATAAATATGAGACTAAGTATAGTGGAAGGACTGGTCAGGCAAAAGGCTTCACGAGTCTCGTTTTGCCTAACGCAGGTTACGAGCCCCCTACGTATGCAATACGTAGGGTTGGATCACTTCTTTATCAATTGCTTGGAATTCAAGGCCGAAGATAACTCAACCCATATTCTGTGCATGCAATGTGATAGTTGTATTGAATGTCAAGAATAGAATATGCAAATTGCATATACTAGACAGAGAGTCAGAGATTTCGGAATGTTTTGTCAAATGGCCAGGGGTGGTCATTTATAGAGAAGGGTAATCCCCAAATGGGAAACCTTTGACAAAGTGATCCGGGTATGCAGATAGGGGGTTGCCCGTTTTGGAGGGTTGAAGGCTTTAACCTGCGGAAAAAAAAGTGCCTCGTCCCACATGTTTCTCTCTTGCGGCTGAGCGAGGATGTCAGACGTATAGTGTGATGGGATGTGACTCTGCCCCATGCTTTTTGCTGTTCACCACAGCTGGGTCATCAATTGAACCCTTTTAACCTTTTAACCTTTTAAGCTATATGTGACAACTGGCACAAAACCGGTTATTTCTGTAGTATTTAATTATTATTTATTAACTGCAATTATGTGCTTAAACATCAACATTGTCTGATTACTTGCTATACATATGAATTCATGCATGTTTTATACTTCAAATATTGCTTTGTGCATTACTTTAAGCATTGCGCCAAAAAGACTAGTAAACTCACTGGTAAGACACACTGTGTCAGCTTTTCTGCAGAAAGCTGTCAGACAATAGAATTAGGGCCTAGGAGTAGGTCCAACATCTGAAATGCATTAAAACCCAAGTAGGATACAAGGGTTAACATATAAACTTTCCGAAAGCTAAACTATGCACTAAAAGACACCCGAAACTCACTTTAAATGCTGAATTCTGCAGAATTCAGCAATAATTCAGCAATAAACAACATTTTAACACTAAAATAAATGCAGAATTGATGCATTAATGTCTAGAATAACTTACAAAGTGTCGGGAATTGAAACTGTCACAAAAGGTGCTTCATACTTAGTGAAACTGTGCAATTTAGCACTTTAACGAACAGTAACGAAACGAATAACCGGACACTATCCGGAACATCAAAATTTGACTAGACGTAATGTTTTAATGATATTAAGCTAGTATTGGTGATAGAACACCTTAAAAATCATAAAAACACCTAAACACATTTAAACTAACTTAAACCTTCTCGTTTGCACTTTAAACCCTCAACTTCCAAAACTTGACACTTTACCCCCCTCACCATAACCGGCCCCAAAGGGCCCCACATACCCTTTGATTATTTTATTTTCCCTTGTCCCCTTGATATTGTGCAAGAAATCAAATGGAGATTTATTTGTTGGAAAAGCTTATAAGTGAAGGACTAAGACTCATCATTCTCATTTTCACACTTCATCTTCACCATCTTCTTTCCCCCATCTCCCTTTGGTCTCGGCTCACACACCACACACTACCACCATCATTTTCACTTCATTACAAGGCAATCCAAGGTCACAACAAGGTGTATGGAGGCTATCTAGGAAGGTTTGAAGTGCTAGAACTTGAAGGACCTCTTTGTGGAGCTTTTAACCACTCACTTTCTTCCATCTTCATCATCTACCTTCTTGTGCCACTTCCCTAGCCATTAGAGCTAGTAGTAAGCCTCTTGATCACTAATTTAGTCCATGTTTATGTTATCTACAAGTCTCACCATCAAAGTAACTAAACTTTTAAAGATGAAAATAAGAAGATCTAACATATTCATGAAGAAAACAAGTGATTATAGTAATTTTTGGTGTATGTAATGAAGTTATTGATGTTGAATCTTGTGTGTATGTTTATATCTAGTATGTTAAGCTTGTTAGAATATTAGATCTAACAAGTTTAAGCATGGATCTTGAAAGATCCATGGTTAAACTTGAAGATGAACATATGAAGCATTATGTGAACTTGAAAAATGAATTTTTATTCATAAACTTGTAATCTTGAAGTAATAAAGTGTATGTAAAACTAACTTTTGAAACTAAAACCCATGAAAAATTTGTTAAAAAGTTCAACATAAAGCTTGTTTATGAAAAATCTAAAGATGTTAAGCATGGATCTTGAAAGATCCATGGTGAAACATGATGTTGAACATAATGATCTTTCTAATGAACATAAAAGTGGTTTTAGAACATGATTTACAAACTTTGAAACCATTAAACTCATGGATATTAGTAAATTAAAGTCTCATAAAAGTTTGTTTAAAATACTCAAGAACATTTGTTTTTGGAAAAACCGCTATATGTTAAGTGTAGATCTAAAAGACTACACATTCTTAACAAAAATCAAGTTCACCATAATGTTTCATATGGAGAAACTAATATATGTTATTGTTGAAAATTGTTGGAAATTGTTTTTGGTGTTGAAAAGAAAATAAAAACATGTTTTGAAAATATGGGAAACCTCCATTTTTAGGGGAAACTATGTCAAAATTTTTATAAAATTTTGACACTTAGAAAAATATAAGTTTTGGTGAAACTTATTCCCTAAAAATTCACCTAAAAATATTTACCAAGGTTTCTCTAATTTTTGTGTGAAAGTTCAAGTTAAAAGATAATGATTTCTTCAAGTAAAATTTATATTAAGTATATAACTTTTGTGTGAAAGTTCAAGTTAAAATATATATATATTTAGAGATCACCAAATTTTGGGCTAAGTGTATATTATGTTTATTATATGTAGTAGTGTATTAGGGACTTGAAAATACACTAAATACTCGCAAGGAGTATAAATACCAAAATACACATAAAAATAAATGAGGATACTCAAGTATACAAATATACAAAAATCCTCACAAGAAGAATATATGTACAAATACAAGAAAATATATTTATGAAAATATATTCCTTAACATATTATTGGACTTGGACAATTTATAGACATTTTGGACAATAAATATATATTTGGACAAGCACATATAACTATTACCAAGTAATAGAAGTTATACAAAAATCGGGTGAATGGCAAGAACAATTATATATATTTTATGGCATGACAAAATATATATTCCACACAAGACTTAAAAATATATTATTTTCAAGAAATATAATTCCAGGAAGTAAAAAAAAATCAAAGTATTGATTTTTTCGCAAATAATACAAAATACACAAGTATTTACATAGAAATACAAGTATACTTTCCTAAGTATACATGTACAAAAATAATATTGAGAATATTATTTCACAAAATACTTATATTTATTTTTGGGAAAATAATATAAGTGACATATATGAAAAGTTAAAAATATAATTTATTTTTAAAACTTCTTACCTTGAAAAAGACTACACAAACGAATATATATTTGAGAGGTAAAATATATATTTACAAATAAACATCGCATGTTCAAAGTACAAGACACAACGTACGGGCAAGACCCGACAAACAAGGGCACGACCCTCACAAAGAATGAACATACAAAGAACAAATATATAAACAAAAGATGGTGACTTGTACTTGTGTGAAACAAGTCTAGTGACTAACAAATAAACAGAACACATATAGGTCACGACGCTACAAAACCAACCGGTGAAGTTTACGACGCAGGATATGCAAGATTGTGAGTTCATGTCCCCACTTTTAAACTTTTACTTGTTTTCTAAACTTGGGGTAAATACATGTACTATGGTATGTAGAATACAAAACTAAGGAATGACACATAGATCATGTGACGAATAGGGTGCCATAAGCACCATTAATCAACTATATACCTAGACCACGGAACAAAAGGTTAGGTCTAATGGGTTTCACGAAGCCACACTCTTGGCCACACTTTTATCAAGAGTGCTTTTGTGTCTCTAGTCGTGAATCGACAAGTAAAAAAATGCCTATAGTGTGGATGCTTCCTATGTCGTTGCATATGTTAGTGGCCTCGCGAACCATTAGCGATCTTGTTTTCCTTATATTTACAGAAATACTTGTTTCAGTACAATTACATACCATGTTTTTCTACAACGAATGCTTAAATGTTTTACACAAAACTGCATGAATTCACACCAACATTTGTTGACGATTTTCCAAAACTTACATGTTATTTCAGGTAACTAAAGTGGATGTATGTGCGGTTTCACTCTTGCTCAAGGATGTCATTTATGTTATTAGTTATGTTGTGTCAAGACTCCAATGCCTATTTTGTGGGATTTGTTCGTTATATTCCACCTCACGTGGTGATATAATGATCAAAACCTTGATGTTTGTCTTGGGAATAAAGTTGTAAACTTTCAAACAATTATCTATCTTGTGATGTAAACACTAATCTTTACTTATGTTTTGAATATTTAATGTCAATGGCATCTTGGGGTTTGTTTTATGATCATGTAGTATGTTTACCATTCGTATGCAATGAGAACCTTTCAGGATCACAGCTCGTGCTTCCGCCTTAGAAAGGGGTGTGACAGATTGGTATCAAAGCTGCGATTGTAGTGAACCAGGATTCCTTCTTGAGTCTAGACTACAATCTTTAGGATCCTCTCATGAAAACAATTTTTCAAAAGTTTTCATTGCATAAAACTTTCCGCGACATCCACTTCCTGAAATTGTTTTCAAAGAGTCAAGTAAGGACACTACGAGACTTAGTATGCACCGGGGTAGCACTTGTCTTTAACTAGGAATTACTTGCAACAATGTGTATAATTATTTGTATATTAATTAAGTAGTAGTAATTAATATATACATATACCATGGATAATATATTACAGGTATACATGTCTTCGTCTGAAAGCAGCGCCCTATCTGAAAAACGTGACCCGATGATGATTGTCTCTGACGACGAGATTGCTTCAGCTCCAAAGGTTTTCACGTCTGACTCCGAGACCGACCCTGGGATGATATCTGATGATGATGATCTCGACGTTGTCTTAGCCTTACCTTTACCCTTCCCTGACCAGCTTATCATCGGACATCCCAATGGTGAGCATCTCGTTGAGCCTATTCCCATTCATGCTATTCTTTTTTTGTCGCTATCCCTGTTGAGGACTGGCCATTCGTTGATGAATTGGATAATGATGTGGCGTCTCCTGTTGTGTCCGTTGCTGATATCCCTTCCGACTCTGACCTTGCGTCTGATGCCGATTCCTTCGATTCAATGATATCTTCGGCCCTTTTTGCTGCTGGGCTGAGAGTTTACCCGACTACTGATGACGATGACGCTATGTCTGTTGCACCATCTTCTCCTGTTCATGTCTCTACACCCACTCGTACACCTCCCCACATTCCTACTCAGGTCAGCTCCCTCATCCGCCGAGTTCGTGAGCTCGAGGATGAAGTGACCCATCTTCATAGTTTGATCTTCCCTACACCCCCACCCTCTCCACCAGCCCATTAGGTTTTCTTTGCAGGTACATTGATGGAGTAGTATTTTTGGGTATGAAGACTACAACCTAGATTTGGGTACAACTTGAAGACAAGGACCGCCAATGTGAAGAAATATATTTTGTCTTTATATATATTAAACTTGTACTATGGGGTGATGTAACCCTTATGCATTTTGTTTTCTTCACAAACAATGATGTAACAAGTTGTCCTGATATGTATAAAGACTCGGTGAATATCTCATGACACATCAGTATTTATCTGTTTATGCATGTTGTTTGCTGTATAAATTGATTTGTATGTTTGGGGGATTGTTTGATATTACTTATGTGGGTATATGTCTGTGTATATATACTACTACTATTTCGTATGATGGTGTCAAACAAATCTCTAACTCTGTTGTGTTGTGTTTTGAAAGAACATGGCACCTAGGAGAGCTGTGAACACACGAGACTCTGATCAACCCCCTCCTCCTCCAATGTCGAGGACTGCTGAGGAACTAAACTCTCTGCTGGAAGAAAGGATTTCCGAAGCTATCGCTCAGTACGAGGCGAACCGTACTGAGCACAACGGAGGATCAGGCGGTACCAGACGAAATGGGAATGGAGATTCATCTGGAGGAACCCTGACTTAAGGTAACCTTAAGCTGATTTGCTAACACATGATGAAATTATGAACGGTCTTTGTTTCATTGTTTCATTAATTACTCACCTGTGAATTGGTTGGATAAATTCTAGCCTGCACCTTCAAGCAGTTTCTCGACTGCAAGCCACTTAATTATGACGACACTGGAGGTGCAGTGGCTTTTGTGCGCTGGACGGAGAAAACTGATTCCACAATTCGCATGAGCAAGTGCACCGCGGACCAGCAAGTCACTTTTGTTACTGGGTTGTTTGTTGATGAAGCTTTGACTTGGTGGAATTTACAAGTCTAAACTCTGGGTGATGATGCCGCGTATGGTATGACTTGGGATGAGTTGAAGGAGAGAGTGAGGGAAAAGTATTGCTCACGTGCTGAACTCCAAAGGCTGGAGACTGAGTTTTGGAACCTGTCCATGGTTAGTGCGGACATTGTTGGTTATACTCAAAGGTTCCATGATCTGTCAAGAGTGATCCCCTATCTGGTGACTCCTGAATTTAAGCGCATTGAGTGCTACATATGGGGATTGGCTCTAGAATTTCGCAGCTTGGTGACTACGGCAGAACCAGCGACGATCACTCAGGCTATAACTCTGGCTGTCAGCCTAACTTTTGAAACTAAAACCCATGAAAAATTTATTAAAAAGTTCAACATAAAGCTTGTTTATGAAAAATCTAAAGATGTTAAGCATGGATCTTGAAAGATCCATGGTGAAACATGATGTTGAACATACTGATCTTTCTAATGAACGTAAAAGTGGTTTTAGAACATGATTTACAAACTTTGAAACCATTAAACTCATGGATGATTGAGTTAGTAAATTAAAGTCTCATAAAAGTTTGTTTAAAATACTCAAGAACACTTGTTTTTGGAAAAACCACTATATGTTAAGTGTAGATCTAAAAGACTACACATTCTTAACAAAAATCGAGTTCACCATAATGTTTCATATGGAGAAATTAGTATATGTTCTTTTTGAATTTTTTTGGAAATTGTTTTGGTGTTGAAAAGAAAATGATTACATGTTTTGAAAACATGGGAAACCTCCATTTTTAGGGGAAACTATGTCAAAAATTTTATAAAATTTTGACACTTAGAAAAATATAAGTTTTGGTGAAACTTATTCCCTAAAAATTCACCTAAAAATATTTACCAAGGTTTCCCTAATTTTTGTACGAAAGTTCAAGTTAAAAGATGATGATTTCTTCAAGTAAAATTCATATTAAGTATATATATTTTAAGAAAAATGTATATATTTAGAGATCGCCAAATTTTATGCTAAGTGTATATTATGTGTATTATATGTAGTAGTGTATTAGGGACTTGAAAATACAGTAAATACTCCCAAGGAGTATAAATACCAAAATACACATACAAATACATGAGGATACTCAAGTATACAAATATACAAAAATCCTCACAAGAAGAATATATGTACAAATACAAGAAAATTACTTAACATATTATTGGACTTGGAAAATTTATAGAAATTTGGACAATAAATATATATTTGGACAAGCATATATCACTATTACCAAGTAATAGAAGTTATACAGAAACCGGGTGAATGGCAAGAACAGTTATATATATTTTATGGCATGACAAAATATATATATTCCACACAAGACTTAAAAATATATTCTTTTCAAGAAATATAATTCCGGAAAGTAATAAAAAATCAAAGTATTGATTTTTGGTAAATAATACTAAATACACAAGTATTTACATAGAAATACAAGTATACTTTCCTAAGTATACTTGTACAAAAATAATATTGAGAATATTATTTCACAAAATACTTATATTTATTTTTGGGAAAATAATATAAGTGACATATATGAAAAGTTAAAAATATAATTTATTTTTAACACTTCTTACATTGAAAAAGACTACGTAAACGAATATATATTTGAGAGGTAAAATATATATTTACAAATAAACATCGCATGTTCAAAGTACAAGACACAACGTACGGGCAAGACCCGACAAACAAGGGCACGGCCCTCACAAAGAATGAACATACAAAGAACAAATACATAAACAAAAGATGGTGACTTGTACTTGTTGGTGCATATGTCTGTCGACTTCGTCTTGTATCGAGTCTTGTATATAGTTTATATAGATCAGGGCACGAAGTACGAGAAAAATGAGTTCTAGTGTTTGTCGGCCATTTCGTGTGAGCTGTTTCGTGCGAAATGGGTTAGTCTATAAATACTAGGTCGTGCCATTTCATTTGTAACGATACGATTTCGGTAGCGAAGCTCTACCGAAGTGTCTCCAGCATTGTAAAACGATCTCATATCAATACAGAGACAGTATAAAGTGATTTCTTGTGTAAACCAGCTGAAATAACTCCGATACATCTGTTTCCGCCTTTTGTATTGGATGAGATCTCTTCTGAACGACTCGTTTGGGTCTACAAACGATTCTACAAGTGGTATCAGAGCTCAGGAGGAAGAGTTCTTACCATTTGAGCTGCAAATTCTGATTTCTACACCTTCTTTTCAAAATTAAACTAGTTTTCACGGTTAAAATGGCTTGATTTTGAAACATAACGTGCGAAATACTATTTTAACAAAGCCTTGAAAGAATCAGATCTTAATTCGAAGTAAATCTTGATCAATTTGTTCAAAAACTGTCCGAAAAGGTGACATCATCACCATTTCGTACAAATTGATATCATTTCGTTTGACTTTGTGGCCATTTCGCACGAAACGGGCCTTCATTTCGCACGAAATCAGCTTTCCATCTCGTACGAAATCAGATTTCCATTTCGCACGAAATCAGCATTCCATTTCGCACGAAGATTGATTTCGCTTGAAAAATTCGATTCTGTTTGAGAAGTCTATTCCGTTTGAAAAGACCATTTCGCGTGAAAAGTCCATTCCGCATGAATAGTTCATTTCGTTTGAAAGATTGAATTTTTGAACTTTTGATAACTGAAACATGGAGACGAGTTCTATAATGCTTTCGCTAGTCCGATGACTGTTACTCAGAATACGATGCTAGAAAATGAAACGAGGACAACTCAAAAACCGCCTAAGCTCATGAGTATTGAGGAGTATAGTGGATGGGCCGAACATTTTGAAAATTGGGTTCAAGCTTATTACCTTGATGCATGGGATTATACTGAATTTCGATATGTTAGACTGGTTAAGGACAACGGACAGAAAGTTGAAATTAGAGATCTGAGTGTTGAGGAGAAAAAGAAATACAAAGATGAAAAAATGATGGTTAGTCTCTTACAGCAAGCTATTAAGGATGAAATCTTGATCTTACTACAACATAACGGTACTACACAATCAATATGGAAAGAACTGAAATCGAAATATGTTGGGAGTAAAGAGATGATCAAGAACAAAACATCGCTTATGAAGAAAGAATTTGATCTATTTCGTGGTTTAAGAAATGAAAGCACCAAGCAGATTATAGAAAGATACTGCAATTTGGTGAAGAATATGAAAAGATTGAGCATTAATAAAGAAAAAGATGAATTGATTGAAAAGTTGGCTGATGCGTTGCCACATGAGGTTTGGGGCACATATCTTATGATGTTAAGAAATAAACCTGATTTTGACAATCTATCGCTGAGTGATTTTATTGAACAACTCGAAGCTCCAGAGATGGACCAACGAAAGATAGCGAGAATAAAGAACTATGATGGTGAACAAGATATCGGTCTGTATTACAAAGGTGGTGTTAGTGATAAGACCAACATTGCACCAAAGATTGAAACGACTTTCAATGCAAAAAGTTCTTCTGAAAGTTCATCTCAAGGATCAAGTAGCAAAATGGGATTTTCTTCATATCCATCATTTGATCCACATTTTTCTGCAACAAAGAGTGGCAAAGTTCTTCAATGTAACATTGCTTTAAATCTTGAGAATGATCAAAATTACTCGGAAGAAGTTGCAAAAAGTCATATGTCTTTGTTGGTGAATGTGCTAGAGTCTTATGGGAGTTTATCTAGGATCGTTTGACTGACCCGAATGAGTCGTTCAGAGAGGTTCTAATCTATTTCAGGTGCGGAAAACAAGAAATAGACTTAGAAACAGCTAAATCTTCACTATAACTACTGATTATATTGATAAGATCACAAATACAATCAGTCTTCACACCGGCAGCACTTCGGCATGAAATACAAGGATCTGATCCCTGATTTCGCTCCTAAACGACCTATATATAGTGTCTTGATTCCGCTCGTAATGCGACAATGACAGTTGGAGCGAAATTAGACTTTGTGATTCCGCTCGAAAATGTCCACATGACATTTCGGGCGGAATTAGCCTCTGGAGCGAAATCAACTTTTTAAACAACCTAAACATGCTAATTTCTCGTACAACGTGCCCTGATCTATACAATCTGGTCTAAGACTCGATACAAGACGAAGTCGACATATGCATGCACCAACATACTCCCCCTCAGATGTTGACGAGTCGTACGTGTCGAGTCTGACGGACATATCTTCGCATCTTCAGTCTTGATCAGTCTCTGGGCTTTACACTCTCTATCTTCATCAACAGACTCCCCCTAACAATGTGCTGGCATTCCTTTAGTTCTTCAGCATCATCTGCTTCAGGATCGTTGTCTGGCTTTCACACTTTGTCCATGATCGTTGCTTGGCTCAAACTTTGTCCACAGAATCGAAACCTGGCTCATGCTCTATCCAAAGAATCCTCAGGTATTGTAACCTGGCTCTCTTAACACATAAGCTTTCCAGGATCGATTAATCCTGGCTCAGACTAGCATTTGCACAATCATAAACTCTCCCTCAAATCAAAACATATATGATGAACCACTAGTAAAATTAGGATTTAAATGTTTTGGTTTCAAAAACAGACTCCCCCTCACCACATGGTCATCATGTTTAGCACTTGGAATTTTGAAAATCAGCTCTCCAACATCAGTTGTCGAAAATCTTTTTGTATTTTTCAAAATTTATGCTAAAACACACTAAAATCTTTTTGGATTTTTGAAATAAAAGAAATAAAAATGCAGTAAAGTAATATTTACAGACAATATTTTTGTAAGTTTGTGTAAGAGGATCATATCAATATATGAGATAAGTCACCAACACCGTTAAGCTTCATTTCATTTTAAGTTCTAAACAATTCACCTAGATTGTCAGTATATTTGTCCACTTAAATTTTCACACAAATTTCAACTGATCCGAGATACGATGTTAATGTTTTAAGCACTTGAACTTATTCGTGTGTCCCACTACTTGAATATACTCCCGTATCCAGATCCCAATATTCAGTCTTACAGGTGAGTATACCTAGATGATATCTGTAAGGGGTTAGGTGCGAAACCGTGAGAGCTCAGGTCAGAACTTCCGTTCAGCAGAGAGATGACGGTTCGACTTTAGGTGTGTCCCATTTAGAGGATCTTTTGTTACAACAGCAATGACTATCAATTTTATTGTTTCATCAATTTGCTGAGGGCGGCACTGTATTTCTAGCATTTGCGGAAAGTATTATACGGGGACTAGGTCAGTATTTCCATACAACAGAAGTCCCGGGATAATACCCCAGATATCACTAAGCATAAAGACCCAGTATCTCAGAAAGAGGGTGTAGGATCGTGCGACTGATCCGAATGAGTCGTTCAGAGAGGTTCTGATCTATTTCGGTTGCGGAAAACAAGAAATAGACTTAGATACAGCTGATTCTTCACTTTAACTACTGATTGTATTGATTCGACAGCAATTACACTAAGTCTTCACACCGGCAGCACTTCGGTATGGAATACAAGGCAATCGTTACTGATTTTGCTCTAAAACATCCTATATATAGCCTTGTGATTTCGCCCGAAATAACATCAGACCATCTGGAGCGAAATCAGATACTTCTGATTCCGCTCGAAATCAGCCAAATGTCATTTGGAGCGAAATAAGGCTCAGGAGCGAAGTCAGACTTTCTAACATCCTAAACATGCTGTTTTCTCGTAATACGTGCCCTAATCTATACAATGAAATCTAAGACTCGATACAAGACGAAGTCGACAGATGTATGCACCAACAGACTCCCCCTCAGATGTTGACGAGTTGCACGTGTCGAGTCTTCTCAAACTTCAGCCTTGATCAGTCTCTGGGCTTTACTCTCTTTTCTCATCTTCAGATTGTCTTCAGACTCCCCCTTGCAATATGCTGGCATTCCTCTTGTTCTTCAGCATCATCTACTTCAGGATCGTTGTCTGGCTTTCACAAGTACAAAATTGTTATCCTGGCTCAAGCTTTATCCACAGAAACGAAACCTGGCACATGCTCTATCCACAGAGTCCTCAGGTATCTGAATCTGATTTTCAAAAGCTTCTTAGAATCGAATGACCTGGCTCTTCAGAAGATTGTTCCAAGATCGAAACTTGGCTCTAGCTCTGCTCAGGATTGATAATTCAGCTCATATTTAACCTGCATAAACTCTTCCTCACAATAACTATCTCATTGTTTGGAAATAGAAACTTTCACCAACACTGATTCTCCCTCAGATCAAACAAAGAATTTTTGATGAACCAATTAAAAGATTAGATTTTGAAAACATTTAATTTCAAAGTACACACTTCCCCTCAAATTTTGCTCTTCATGTTTAGCACTCGGAATTTTGAAAATCAGTTTTTCAATATCAGTTGTCAAAAATCTTTTTGAATTTTCAAAAGTTTATGCTAAAACACACTAAAATCTTTTTGAATTTTCAAAAGTTTATGCTAAAACACACTAAAATCTTTTTGAATTTTGAACTAAGGGATATAAAAAGCAGTAAAGAAATATTTACAGACAAAATTTTTGTGAGTTCGTGCAAGAGAATCATATCAGTTTCTGAGACATGTCATCAACACCGTTAAGCTTGAATCATTTTAAGATCTAAACAATTCACCTAGATTGTCAGTATATTTGTCCACTTAAATTTTCACACAAAGTTCAACTGATCCAAGATACGATGTTAATGTCTTAGATACTTGAACTTATTCGCGTGTCCCACT
Source organism: Helianthus annuus (assembly GCF_002127325.2). Classification (NCBI taxonomy): domain Eukaryota; kingdom Viridiplantae; phylum Streptophyta; class Magnoliopsida; order Asterales; family Asteraceae; genus Helianthus; species Helianthus annuus. The sequence continues at coordinate 121,457,734 of NC_035437.2, forward strand.
ACTTAAATATACTCCCGTATCCAGATCCCAATATTCAGTCTTACAGGTGAGTATACCACAGATGATATCTGTTTAGGGGTTAGATGCGAGGGCTGTGAGAGCTCAGGTCGATACTTCCATATACGCAAAGAGATGACGGCTTCGACTTTTGGTGTGTCCCCTTTAGAGGATCTTTTGTTACAACAGCAGTGACTATCAATTTTATTGTTTCATCAACTTGCTGAGGGCTAGCTTATATTTCAAAGCATTTGCAGAAAGTATTATCCGGGGACTAGGTCAGTATTTCCATACAGCAGAAGTCCCGGGATAATACCCCAGATATCACTGAGTATAAAGACCTAGTATCTCAGAAAGAGGGACCTTTCTGTAACAACTCTCACTAAAAACATTACTTATGATGTTAATTATCTAATAAGGAAACCTTAATTAAGAAATCCAAGTAATTCTGCATAAACCCTAAAATTTCAGGAACAATCGGAATTAGGATCAGGGCCCCTAAAACTCAAGGGGGTTAAACCCTAATTGACGATTATCCTTCGAATTCGTTGTCTAAATATAATTTTCATTGCACGTCAACTCAGCAGAGCTACCCAGGTGACAAGCCTACCCTAGGCTAGGGGGGTGTGCCCCGCGACACGCGACAGGGACCATGAAACCCTTCGCGACACGCGGGCGGTTCCAATTTCCAGTATATATAGAGGGGGTTGGGACTTGAATTCTAACATTTGTTCGACGATCAAATTCCAAACCTACGTTAAGTTATAGCAGAAACAGTTCACAACACACACTAATCTCGAAACGCTGCCGCAATCAGGGTAATAACTCGATCGCTATTACGATTCAACGTCCGATCGATTGTAACTATCCAACGATTGTTTGAGTGCTGCTCAAATTGAGTTTATACTTTGTTATTCATCGTGATTTCGACTTGAATGTTTGAGTGCTGTTCAAACTCGGACTATACTCTGTCATTCGTTGTGAATCCGTTGAATTGTTAAGTATTGCACTTGTAAATCGTTATGAGGGTTTATTCTCGTGAATTGTCGTAACTGCTGTATTAGTTACTAACCCGTTTGTGTGTGCATTGTTATTTAAATTAGGTTAATCAAGGCTAATCAGTAGGCTTATACTCTGCTCTTTAAATCTGCAATGTGAGTCATTCTCTTTTTATCAACTGTTTTACAATCCTCCAAATTATTTTCCAAAGTTATAATTACAGGGATTAAGTCTTTGTAATCTCCAAATTTACAGCCAGTATGTGGGGTATTGTGCACATTACTACTGTTTGTATCATTTTAGGTGAGCGAGCCTAAATCATGATATACACTATTAGGTAGTCGGACCTAAATAGTGCTTTACGTCACTTGTGGGTGAACGGACCCAACAAGTGATATGACCACAGTCACAGATCCGGTCGAGTGACAAATACTGTGGGTAGTTGGTTGATATGGAAACACTGTAATCGCTCTTAATACTGTAAATTATAACAACGTGTCATTTTGTATAAAATGAATGATTCACTCAGTATTTCCCCGCTGACAAAACCTTTTTCAAACATGTTTCAGGTGATCTGTTGTGATCCAAGAAAAGTGCCGTGAAGCACTACAAGCTTAGAAAAGTGGCTCAATGTGAATAAATAAAGAAACATGTTTTGAGAAATAAAGGTTTCCCCGGGAAATCACCTTATTGTAAATTACAGGGTTTTATCCCTAAACTTTATATAATAAAGTAAACGGGCATTTGAGTATTAAAAGATCCTGTATTAAAAGACTTCCGCTGTCGCCTAAATTAAATACCACGGGATTTCCTGCCTCGCAGCTCTGGACCGGGTCAAACCAGGGCCGAGGGTCGTGACACTTTCAAACAAGATTTCAGGGGTTACCTATATATCCAAGAAGTTGTTACCCACAAAATAAGCAAGTTTGAAATATTTATGTTTATATCTCGTCACAATCTACTAAATGTGTAAAAACTACTGACACATCCGCAGTGAGATTGTTTATCACATTTTTACATTCCAATTCTTTAGCATGTTGTGACAGCCCACTGATGTACTATCATTACCTCTTTTCTTAACAAAACTCTTTTCACATTTTGTCATGTTTTTGGATTTTTCAAATTTTCTAATGTTTTTGGATTTTCTGAAATTTTCTACTCCCCCTAAAATGCAAACACATTAAAGAAAAATCGAAAACACGACTATACTCTTGACCCGATTAAAAAAATTCAACACAAACTGTACACATAAAGTGACAACCAATATCGAATCGCATCAAATCGCCATTCAATAGGCATAAACAATCAGAATTCCCCCTCTCAACAAACTACTTTCTCATTATGATTTCAAAACACTTAAGTTTGTTTTAATCAAAATGATTTTTCCGGAAAATAAGTTTGTTTTTACCAATTGTAGAGTTGCTTTGAAAATTAGGGGTACGGTTCATCATATTGTTCATCAATCATTTATAAGAAGATTTCATCAAGTTCAACTTAATGACCTTGACAAATCTTTTGTACCAATTGTAAAAACAAAAACACAAACACCTGTACCATGTGTAGGAAACAAACATCTACACACGTCATTCTACCAATTAAAGATGCCGATTCCTGCTTCTCACTTACTAACCTGGAAGCTCCGGCGTAGCCCTTTGACCTGTAAAAAAATTAAACTCATTCAAACTCTTTCAACCAATTAATTCAAAAACTAGGATGATGCCGATTCCTGATCCACGATTACAAACTTGGGATCTCCGGCGTAATCTTTTAAGACTTCAAGGGAAAAGAATTTCCACCCAAGTCTTTTCAGACTTGAGGGTTTTCAATTCTTGCTCAGTAGGGTTATAAGTTGCCTTTTTAGTTGCATAACAATCTTTAGCCCCTTTTGCTTTCCCATTAAGCATTTTCCCAAAAATTTTCTTAACATTCCCATTGAATGTTTTCTCGACATCAAACTCATTTTTTTCGGAGTAGAACTGATCCGAGATCTCAACCTTACCAACTTTCTGTTTAACTTCTTCAAATTTCAGTGATGGAAATTCGTCATCATTCACTGAATCCTTTACCTCAACTTCTGGCTCTTCTGACTTTGTGGAACCAAATTCATTGCCAACTTTCTCTTCAAACTTTTTAACAACCCACACTTGGTTGTCTTTTGCCTTCTTTTTATAAACATTCTTTTTAGAACACTCACCATCCTCATAAGTTGAGTTTTCAAAAATTTTAAAATTTTCGGTTGGTGGTTCAACATCAACAACTTTTTCTTTCAATTTGTCAGAAACTCCCTGTTTTGTCTTGGCATTTTTTGGACAGTTCCATGCAATGTGACCAACTTCATTGCATTTGTAACAGGTTCGAGTCTCTCTTGGATGAAACACTCCAGTTCCATTCCTCTTCTTTTCAGCAAGAAACTCCTGGTTTGATTGCCTCCAGAACGGTTTCTTCTGTTCATCTCAGCACTTCCACCTGAAACAAATTCTGTTTTTGTTTTAGAATTTTTCTCATTTTTATAATTTTCTGGTGGAATAAAACCTAAACCTTTCTTTTTGTATCTACGATTATGGTTTGGTTTCTTTTGAAAACCAGAACCAGAATTGTAACCCTTTTTCTTGTTTAATCGTTGTTGAACTCTTGAAGTGTATTTTTTAGGTTTTCCAGTAAGATTTAAATCTTTTATTACAGAAATATTAATTTCTGTCATTTTGAAAACCTTTTTGATCATATCAAAACGAACACTTCTTATTGGAAACTCTTTGTCAGAGTATAACTTGTCAGAATCATTTAAAGTGTATGCTACTTCAAATGTTTCATCATTCAAGTTTGCTTTTGATAACAAAAACTCTTTACTATAAGACCGTTTAACCGACGACTTTGGACCATTGACTGACGAACTTGACCCTCCAGATTCAGACTTTGACTCAAATTCCTCATCAGTATCTAACACCTGATCGACCACCTTTTTGATTAATTCAGACTCATGATCAGTGTCGGACGAGGTAAACGTGACATCAATGTTTTCTGGTAATTCATCAGTTGTGTCGGTTTTTAACTTTATATTGACTGCTTTTTCAAGTTGCTCCTCGTTTGGTTTTCTAGGAGAATACCCTTCCTAGATCGGAGGCGGACACTTGTTATAGCTAACAGTCGGTTTCTTACCAGTATCCTTTTTCTTCTGCTTATCATCTTTAAAAGCTTCCATACCTGCAACAGTCGGATAAATTTGATCAATCAGATAATCAGAACTAGAGTAACTCTGCAATAAACGTCTGATTCTCTCATTCTCGATCTTCTCAGTTTCCAACTCTTACTTCCATTTTGCACTTTCTTCGATGTAGAAGTTGATAGCTTTCTGCTTTGACATCATTACAGCATTCATCATTGTCAAAGCATCCTCTCTTTCAGAATTAGTCTTTTGAAGTCCAGTTACTGTTCGGTTCAAAACATCATAAGATTCCTTCACATAGTTGAGATTGAACAGCAACTGCTCCTTTTTCTTCTCATATTCAGCTATCATCTCATCTTTAGTTGCACATTCTTTGCACGGTTCTAAACACTTCATGCAAGGCTTGATAACTTCAACAATCTTTTCGACTTCGACAATTTTCTCTACTTCGATCACTTTCTCAGCTTCGGTCATCTTTTCTGCTTTATCAACATGATCACTCTCAACAATCTCTTCAGCAACACTTTCAGTCTTCATTTCCTGTTGTACTTTTGCAACTCTTTTCTCCTTTAGTTTTTCCAGACGATCTGCAGAATAGAAATGAAAACTTTCAGGAGACAGATGAGATTTTGCAATGTTAATATGTTTTTCTTCCTCATCGTCACTACTATCATCAACTGGTGACTGATCAACTCAATTGATTTCTCAGAATTTTCATCCGATGAACGAGAATCAGATGGTGTTTGATCGAAAACAATTTCTTTTTCTGAACTAGCATCACTTTGTACACTCTTATCTGAACTATGTGAACTTTCATCAACAGTTTCTGAGCTTTCATCAGATGCAACAGACTCTTTTTCCACATTCTTCACAGTCTCACCAATGGACTTCATCCATGTAGCAAACATATCTGGTTCTTTAATAATCTTAACAATGAACGCTTTGAATTCTCCTTTTTCATCAACAAACATATCCCAGCTGAAGCCTTCAGGTAATCTTTCATCATCCTGATTGACTAAACAGACTTTGCTTTCTGGTGATATGTAATTGTTCCAGTTAAAATCCACCAAACACGCTCTCTTTGAATCCTCGATTTTTCTACCATGAGCAACCTGCGGTTCTTGTAGTTGTTGCTGACCCACTTGCTGATAAATAGCTTTCCTGTAGTAATCATCTTTTCCAAACGGATTCTGAGCTCCACTAGCTTCCCTGTTCTTGCACTCCCTCTTGAAATGACCTTTCTCCCTGCAACGAAAACAAGTAACTTTAGATTTATCAAAACCTAAAGTTGAAACATGTGCATCAAGAAAGTCATTTCTTCCGGTAATCGTCTTGAACTTTTCAGCACGCCTAAGAACGCTAGCTAGACACCATTTGATATCCATTAATTCCATCTCTTTGGCGTCTATCTGATCATAATCCTCCTTTGTGAGCATAGGATTCCCGATCCGACCAGCAACCAATCCTTCATAGGAGAGTAACACAGAACCAAGAAAAGCCATGTGGTCTTTGACGACTTCTTCCGAAAAACTTTGACCCTCTAGAAGATTCAATGCGATGTTACACTGGATCACATAACCATTTCCTGTCTTTGTGCTTTGAGAGTGAAAACTTGTAGTTGACTCTTTTGGATAAACACTCGGAAACGAAGAGAATCCACTGCTGCTTTTAGTTGAACTCTGGTCAACCTTTTCTGTAGAATCTCCAACACTAAACACAGTCTGGATTTTCGGACTTCTCTCAGCTTCTGGAACCGGAACACTACCTTTGTAATACATTTTTACATCCTGTTGACCACTTGGACTGTTCATCCTCGCGATCTTTTGCTGTTCCAAATCCTGACTTTCAATCTTCTCAATAAACTGAGAAATAGTCAATCCATCATAAACACCCGTATTCTTCAGAATCATCAAATAAGTTCCCCACTCTTTTTGCGGTAACGCATCCGCCAACTTGTCTACCCACTCTTCCCGATCTTTCTTAATACTCAGCATTGACATAGATCGCACCAAGTGGCAGTAACGTTCAATTAACTTCTTTGTGTCTTCACCTGGTAGACTGCTAAACAGATCAAACTCTTTCTTGAGCAACGCTTTCTTGCTCTTAATCATGTTCTCACTACCCTCAAATTTCACACGAAGAGCATCCCAAATCGATTTTGACGTCTTGTCATGCTGAAGTAATATGAAGATGTCTTCTTTGATTGCCTGCTGTAATAGACTGATCATCATTTTCTCGGCTTTATACATATCTCGTTCTTCATTACTAAACTCAGAAATTGTTTTCACAACTTGTAACTCAGTACGTGGCAAAACATATTTCTTCAGAATACACTCCCATGACCTAAGATGATTTGCCTGAACCCAGTTTTCGAATCTGTCTTTCTATCCGTAGTATTCTTCGATACTCTTCAGTTTCGGAGGCTTTTGTAACGTTTCGGTCTCGTTTTCCAAGTTCATGTTCTGAGCAATAGAAGCTGGAGTAGTCGGGGATGAAGCGAACGCGTTGTAAAATTCTTCACTCATGATTACGTATCACGTTTTTTCAATAACACGTGATTTCAAGCGGAATTAACTCAAATAACCAGTTCGAGCGAAATAGCAAATTGCAGCTTGGGGCGAAATCACAGATTACTTTAGGAGCGAAATCTGATGTTTGTTGATTGGAGCGAAATCCACTACAAAAAAAGTGACCAGTAGGGACTAAATTATCAGAGACTGATGTTTCAGTCTCACATATATCGTATCTAGGACTGATTTTTAGTTGCTGATAACGTTGGGGGCTAATGTTTAGACAACACATTTTAGCGACTAATATTTAGTCGCTGATATATAGGTGCCTTATTTGAGACTAAATTTCAGTCGCAAATATGTGTGTGCCATATATAATTTTGGAGGGATACTAATTGGCTACCGAATTTCAGTCTAAAATATATTTCCTATATAATGAAATATGGTACAAATGTATTTGAAACTATTCTTCAGTCTTGTGACTGAAAATATTCAGTCTTGAATGCCTTTTGATATAGAAAATATTCAGTTTTGATGATCGATAAATTAATCGCCGTAATTAATAGGTATTGGAGTTTATCATCGATTAAAACAAATTGGATTGGGCCTCTTTACCAACATCCAACATTCGTCTGTCATATTTTATATATAAAAATTAAGCCGCATTAATTTCAAACAAATAGAGTGGTCTATTGGTGATCCTTGTTTGTTCTAGAGCTTTTAATATTGTTGTCCCAATGTTTGAATCCCTCTTCCCAATTCATCACCAACTAAGAATGTTTTTTTTTTCTTTTTTTATATTTTGTTCTCTTTATTCGTTTTGTTCTCTCTATATTTTGTTACTTTAGATCTTTTTTTATTTAATAAACAAATTTTGAAATGAATACTTATCATTTTTTATTTTTTTAACGTTTTATTACGACATAACTTTTTGTGAGTTCTGAATATACTACCACCGTGCATTTTATTTTATCTAAGTTTGTGTCTTATCAATGTTTCAATATGCAAAACTGAGTCGCCGCAAAATATACTTACAATTCAACATCCTCGCCACACAACGTGTTTTTTTAACTTTATCTATGTTTCAATTAACATAACCAAGCCACCTTAACGCGTCGAACTACGACCACTATTTTGTATTGTTAATGGTGAGAACAAGGCTGGTTAGGCGTATTGGATCGTGAGCTAAACTTGACGAAAATGAACATTGACCAAACTCATTTTACAAAAATAAACATCTAAAGTGGCTAAGGTAAGGGAACACACAAAAATTTATTCACTTCAGACCTTAACACATGTCTAAAGCGTCTACAAAATAGATTTTTAAATCATGTCGGCCCCACCCTTATATCCAATAATAAATAGCAACGTGTTTAAATAGTCTAGATAGAGCCACGTGTTTAAAGAGTCTAGATAGTGTCTATCTAGACTCTTTAAAAACGTGGCTATTTCCTATTAGATATCAGGGTGGGGCCTACGCTATGGTCACTAACAGGCAGTTGAGGTTGTTGAAGGTCATATGGAACCATTTAGACTAGTGGGTATGGGGGCCGTCCCCATGCCCGGCTTGTGCTCGCCGCCCCGTCTATCCCACCCCCCTACTCCGGCGCCGCGCCAGGCCCAGCTTCTCCGTCTCCCCAGCGACAGTCTCGACGCCCCTCACTCCCACACACACAGCTATACATACATACATACATACATACATACATACATACATATATATATATATATATATATATATATATATATATATAAAGGGGCTCGGCTCGTTAATTACCCTATAGGGTTGTTCACGAGCGCAGCCAAGCTAGGGCACGCTCCAGCATGACTCGATTACCAAATAAACTTCAAATTTTAACGAAATACAATATAAGTTCATTAACATCCTAATCAACCCTCATATATAACAAAGATATCCAACTCATTTCCTAAATTCCTACGAATAATAACCATATTTTATATAATATATTATATGTTAATAAAAAAACAAATATTTATCAACACTCGCATTTAAATTTAAAGAGTTAAATGCCATTTTAGTCCTTGTGGTTTGGGCCATTTTGCCTGTTTAGTCCAAATGTTTCATTTTTCGCCTGTGGGTCTAAAAAGGTTTCACCGTTGCCATTTTAGTTCATTGAGTCAACTTCATCCATTTTTTATGTTAACGAAAAGGGCAATTCGGTTATTTTATATGTAATTCTGTTAATTAGAAGGGCAATTCGGCCATATAAAAGGACCGAATTGCCATTCTCGTTAATAGAAATAATAGATAAATTTGATCCAGTGGACTACAATGGAAACGGTGAAACCTTTATGGACCCACATGCAAAAAATGAAACCTTTGAAATAAACTGACAAAATGGCTCAAATCACAGAGACTAAAATGGCATTTAACTCAAATTTAAATTTGTTAACAATAATAGAAATAGTTATAATTTTAAAATCTTTAAATTGAAATTACATATTGATATTTTAATTTAATACTGAAATCATATATTAACATTTTTTATTTAATGTACAACTGATGAAATCATATCACCGAGTCATGAGTCATCAGAAAAAGAAAACTCAAGTTTTTTGGTATATATTCAATCAGCTAAGGAATCATGAAATCTTATTCATAAAGAAACCCTTAAGTTTTTGGGGCTTTTATTCAACAGCAGGAATTCTCAAAAGTAGAGGGCGGGAATTAGCAAAATATTAGGGCTCACGAATCACGAACTCGCGGAAGAATCGGGATTTCATTCCATTAAACCCCCAATTGAAATTTCATAATGAATATCGACGATTTTGTTGCGGGCGAGTTCTTAACTGCTGCGATTGTGAAGCATCACCCACAAATCACCTTCTATATTATACCACTGTATTACTCAGATTCGCCAAACCAGGTAACAGTGAACCACTTTGTTGAGTTCATATCAAATTGGTATTATAATCTTTTCGTTTATGCTTGATAATCTTAGGTTATACACTTATACTTAAAGAAACAAATACATAAAAGGCTTTCACTTAATTTCATATGAATGCTTGATGATATGGAATTTCAATCTCTGTGCCTTTTGAGTTGTTGATGTAACTTTGAAATTCTAGTAATGGTTAATATTTGTATTTACAATATACATTTTGATCATAAAAAAGTTTCTTTATTTGAATACTATATGTTCATGATGTTTTGCCAAATTTTAGATCTGAGAATTATAGCACAATATACAAAAGCATTATGAAAGTTGAAATTGATGTGTTGTTCTTCCTATCAATGATTTAAATGAATTGCACTAGGGATGAGCATAGCACACGTTCGGTACCGAACCAGTGCCGGTATCAAAAAACGGGGAAAATTGGTAGCGGTACCGAATATACCGGTTCGGTACCGGTATTTAGTGTCTACTTAAATGATTTGGTTCAGCTTTATTCTTGTAATAAATTAGAGAGAATGGAAACCACACATGATTTGTATTATTTTTGTGTTCCAGTTCAAAACAATACTGATTGTCTAATATATAAATCTTTTGTTAATTGACTATCAATTTTCTTGTAGTACAATGTGGATGTTTGTGTTAGTCATGATGGTCCTTACAAGAACAAGGTCTGAAGATGATTCTCGAGTACTTACAACTCAATCAACTGCCGAGGGAAGTGCATCTACTAGAATATCGCGCTCGAATCGTAGACGCAAGCTTAATTCGACCAACACCACTACTGGTACTTTCAGCTCCTTAAAACTAGATGTTACACTTTAAACCAAAATTATTTGTCAATGACGGGATCTAGAAATCATGTTGTAAACTTTGGTGTTATATGCATTATTTATCAATTATTATTAATCATGGAAATGAAACTTTGTATATGTTACGTTTCTTATGTAAATTGCAAACATATTATCAGTATAAAGACCCATGGCTTTATAGCCTAGTGGTATTTTGGGGGTGAGATAAGACTTTGGACCAATAGGTCCTGGGTTCGATTCTCACAAGGGGGGTTTTCTCATATTTATTGGGTTTCCTCCTGAATTGGTGTATAGGCATTATGCCTAGTGGAGATGGATATGATCGGGTGGCTCCGCTGGTGGCACGATGATACTCCAGTGGTCCGTCAGTGATCCAAATTTGCCGTTCAAAAAAAAAAAATTATCAGTATAAAGTTTTTTACTTTCACAATTGACTTTAAAATATCAAGATAATTTTTTTCGTTGTTAAAACTAATATGACTCAGAGTTGACTTTAGGAAGTCAAAGTTATAAGGGCATTTTTGTTCATAAAACTTAATATGGAACTGGTTTGGTTTGTTTGATTCATGCTACTGGTTCGATTAATTTTTTTTAATTATTAAGAAGTTAGGTTGTTATTCAGGTTAGTTTTTTTGGGTTAGATTTTTGGGTTTCAGGTTAATTGAGTTTAAAAAACATTACTTTAAAATCGAATACCGACCTTAATGTTTATTCGTTAAGTTGGGTTTGGGTTATTTTTCAAACAGGTTTGCATTCATACTCTCCACGTCAATACAAAACCCATTTTGTTTTGTTGAATTCATGCTCTATACTTCATTACCGAATCCAATTGTGTACATAACTATTATTGGCGTTATGCTACTTGATTGTTTTGTGGATGGATTGCTAAATTGTTCTTCATAACAGTAGATTATGCATTAATTAAGTATTGTTTTCAGCTCAAGTGTCATGATACTAATGTTGAAAGTGTTAGAATTGTATTTTTATCATACATGAACTAGTTACCATTTAAATCATATTTTACATGCAGAACAACCAGCTGATACAGAACAACAATCTGTTGATCCACCAAAGAGGCACGGTCCGAATTTAAATCTTAGCGTCAATAGGCCTCTAAAGGATTTGCCTGAGGGTTCTAAAATCCCTTTGAGAATGGATGAGCATACAATATCCTTTGTTGGGACCTCAGCAACAGACTTTGCGACCGAGTGTGGAATCATTATGCGCAATTTTTGTCCGATGAACTATCACACATGGGAATCAGTACCGGAAGATGCGAAAACCTTGATGTATGAGAAATTAGAAGTAAGTTGTATTAGTTTTACTTTTAAATATTTAGAAGCTATTATGATGTTACATTTTCGTTTCTATCATTAACAATGTATTCAATTCGATGTAGTGAAAATTCGAGTTATTGCAAACAAATACCATTTTTATGGAGTATGTGAATGCTCGACTACATGCCTGATTCAAGAATGGAATCATTTGTGCGACTATTGGGAGTTAGAAAAAACTAAGGTATGCTATTTTTTTTTACAAATCCAATACATATACGTGAATTATTTTCTTACTTTTCGGGTCTAACATGTATGATGTTTTTTATTATTTATAGAAATATAGTGATAAGATGGAAGCTAATAGAGCAAAACAAGTTAATATAAGCAGAGGGGGCTCTCGGTCGATAGTCAGTCATACATTTCAAATGATAAGATTTAGACTTTCGACTCATAGTGCAATATATTATTGATGTTAATGTAGTAGTAGAATTTCATGAGTTTTTCTTAGGCTTATATATGTTATAAAAAGATTGATTTTACTCTTTTCAGAATAAATCTAATCTTCATTATTATAATTTTTATAATGTTAGATAAATCCCGAGACTTAGATGCCGCCTAGCCCATTAGAACTTTATCACAAGCTGCATTTTAATGCCACGAAACAAGGATGGCTAAATGAAAATTCACGTATTAAATATGTAAGCATCTTCTAGTTAAAAACCTTTGATTGTGATTTTTTTTGTCAAATATGTATTCGGCGTTGCTACTAGTTTTAAATACTATTCTCTTACCTTTTATTATGATAGGAAAACATCATTAAACATAAGCAGGCAGCCTTGGATGAATTAAATTCTAAAGGAATAACAATTACCACTACTATGGAGCATCAACTTGAGAAAGAAGCCGTAAAAAGTGTTTGTGGTAGGAAGAAAACAATACAATCAGCATGGGAGGTTGGTGTTGGGCCTGTGTTGAGGAAAAAAAGATAGTTGGATGAAATCGGTAGCTGAATCATCTCAACGAGACTCAAGTGAGAACGAAAGTCTAAGAAATAAGGTTATTGCACTCGAGGCGAAACAGAAACCAGATAAGGAGAAATATGAAAGAATGTTTGAGTTCATTGGCACAAAGTTTCCAGACTTTGAAAGCACAATACCCATAGATGCGAGTGATGAAGCTGTTAGTGATAATACAATTTAGGTAGTTAGTTATGATGTTTATTATCTTTTTTTATCTAGTACTCTTTCAAACTTTAGAACCGATTATTTGGTGTTATTTTGCTTGGTTATTGTTATGACATTAGTGCTTGAATGTATTAGGATTTTGGGAAGCAAAAGGCAAATTTATGAATTATATTACTATAATTTAGTAACTGTATTTTAATATATAAACTAAAAAAATAGTCATTGCAAAACATATTAGAGACTGATTTAGAAGACTGATTTTCAGACCCCTAAATAAATATATTAGAGACTGAACATGAATGCTATCTTAGACTGATTATTAGACTCCACAAGTACATATTAGAGACTAAAATCACATAGTATCCGATATTAATTTTTAGTCACTAAACTTGCCATATTAACGACTGAAATCGAGTTGTACCTGGGACTAATTCTCAGTCTGTAAAACAATTTATTGCAGACTAACTTGATACGGAATCATGAAGTAATGAAACCAATAGGGACTATATATACTTGTTTAGATAACTAATTTTCAGTCCCTAAAGTTACACAGAGGGACTGAAATATCATAGTACTGAGACTGATTTGCAGTCATTGAAGATATGTTTTAGGGACTAAAATGATGTGGTACCAAGGCTAAATTAAGGACTGAACTTTTATGCATCGGAGACTGACTGTTAGTACCTGATGGTGTCATACAATGGGGACTGATTTTCAGTTAGTAAAACCACTATTTAGGACTAGGTATCTGGCACTGACTAGGGACTGGCAAATCAGTCCCTGAAAACCATTAGGTACTGATTAGGGAGCATCAAAGATTGATTTTTTAGTCCCTGTTGGTGCATGAATGTCTAAAGTCTGCGTCTTAGTCTTAGTTGTTCATGTATAGGGTCTAGGAATGTTAATTATGTAAAGTATAGGGGGTTGTTATGTAAAATTGTGATTTTAATGTTCAGATTTCGCCCCAAGTGACAATGTGTCATTTAGAGCGAAATCACATCATGCTGATTTCGCCCCAAATGTCACAGGGTCATTTGGAGCGAAATCCCAACCCTATATATAGTAGGGTTAGGATTTCGCTTATGTACGTGCATGTTTACTGTGTAGCCGAACTGCTGCTCGACTTTTTCGTGAAAGATTAATGAGAAAACCAGTTTAAAGTGATCTGCTTCTGTTTCTACTCAATTTCTACTTTGATTCATGCTGTTTGTGTATTTCCGCTGCATAAACAGTAGTATCTAGCTCTGACTGACTCACTCGACTGTCAATAACGGTCCTACAATTGGTATCAGAGCCAGTTGTGAGCTAGGATATCAGAGTCAAAGCATTTTTCTTGCACATTTTGAGTTTCTGGACTTTCCAACGGACAAAATGGACTGAAAATTGGACACATTGTGTAAAACTGTCTATTAATAAACCCTTGAGAATATCAGACCTAAAAACAGCTTAAAATTGACATAAAATGGATCGTAACCTGATTTCGCTCGAAAGTGTACTTGAGTGATTTCGCTCGTAATTTCAAGCGAAATCAAGTGTTTGTTACATAAATTCTTATTTCGCTCCAAGCAGTAGAAGCGAAATCACTGATTTCGCTCTTGAAGCCTGATTTCGCTCATAAAGTAATTTCGCTCAAAATTACTTCTTGATTTCGCTCCACAGTGTCATTATCTGATTTCGCTCCTCAAAGCAAAAGTTGATTTCGCTCCAAACCAATTTTAAAAAGCTGATTTCGCCTAAAAAGTCTGTTTTTGTGTAAAGATCATGGTTTGAGCGTTAAGTCCGTTTCGTATGTGATAGAGTGTTGGAAACTCAGTCTGTGTTGAAAGTTTTTCGGCAAAAGTAAACTGTTTGTCAAAAAGTTAAACATTTTTGGAATTTGTCACTTAAAATGGAACATCAAGATTTTTACAACCTGTTTGCGGGAAGTGGCATGATGGCTACGCAAAGTCCGGCGAGTATAGTTCAGAATGTTAACATGGAGAATGAGTTAGGGACGATGCAAAAGCCACCGAAGCTTATGAGTTTAGATGAATATGCCGGATGGTCAGGCCGTTTCAAAAACTGGGTCCAAGCCAACCACTTTGAATGTTGGATGAAAATAGAGAAGAAGTATGTGCCACCGGTTGACGGATTGGGATTGGAAAAGGGCATCGGGAGTTTAACGGAAACTGAACAGATTGAGTTCAAGGCTGAAAAGAAGATGGTTAGCATTCTGCAACAGGCCATCAAAGAAGATATTCTAGTTTTACTGCAACATGATGATAATTCTCAGTCGGTGTGGCAAGCTTTAAAACTGAAATTCCAAGGCAGTGTATCGATGATTAAAAGCAAAAAGGCATTAATCAAGAAAGAATTTGACATTTTTACTGGGACTAAAGGTGAAACGACAAAGCAGTTAATCGAACGATACTGTCATCTTGTGGTAGAAATGAAGCGGTTGGAAATTACAAAGACGAATGAAGAATGGATTGATAAGCTGTGTGATGCACTACCGTATGATAAATGGGGCACTTACCTAATGATGCTGAAGAATAATTCTGATTTTGTGAATCTCAACCTCAGCTCATTCATCGAGAAGATCGAAGCCCATGAGCTGGAATTGCTGAAAATCAAGAAGATGAACTCAGCGAGTGTGCAGCAAGATGTATCTCTGTATTACAAAGGCAACATTCCAGTTGCAACCAATCAAAGTCCAAAGACACAGACGGGATTTATTGCTGATAACACCTCAAGTGTTTCCTCAAACACTCCTCAATCAAGGAATTCTTCACCATTCATGAACTTTGAACCAAATGTCAAAGCTCAGGAACAGCCTTCACCTCAAAGTTCTACAGGATCCAATCATCAGGCGTACGTTTCTGGGGTGCAGTGTAATATTGCGGTAAATATCAAGAATGGAAACGAGATAACTGAAACAGCCGCAAAACAACACATCGCACTACTTGCTTCCGTTCTCGAGGCTTATGAAGGCTTAGTGGCAGGAAGGATCGGTAATCCTGACATGACGAAAGAGGATTATGACCAAATCGATCCCGAAGAGCTTGAATTGATTGATATCAAGTGGTGCATGGCAAGTTTGGTTCGAAGGGCTCAACGTTTCATGGAAATCACAGGACGGAACAGTCTCTCAGGTCCCGATCAAAAGTCAGGGTTCGACAAGTCGAAAGTTACATGCTTTAAATGTAAAGAACGTGGTCACTTCAAAAGAGAATGTCCTAACCGTGAAGTGAACAATCATCAAAACCCGTTCACAAACGACTATTATAGGCAGGCAATCTATCACCGACCAAACCAACAGCCAGCTGTTCAGAGGCCGCAGATTGAGAATAAGCCGGAAAAAGCGCTCATTGTGAATCAAGACGATGAAAAGGCCGCTGAAGATTTCAGTTGGGATAAATATATCCCCGGTAGCGATGGGCAGGCCATGATGGCAGAAGTAGTCGAAATATCTGAGATGGTGTTTGAGCCGGAAATAGTTACTGAAGATGTTTCTGTGGTTGCTGAAGAGGTTTCTGCTGAAAATGTGGTCGATATTGAAGAAATAGCTGCTGAAGTGTATTACTACCAGTCAGAGCAGGAGGTATTGGCAAGTTCAATGAAATCAATAATGCCTCCTAAAATTTTTGAATCTTTTGCAGGTTAGTTCGAAGAACCAAAGACCGGATCATGCCCAAGATTTGAAGATAAGAAAGAAGTCGTTGAAGAATTGATCGACGTGTCGAAAGAGCTGACTGGAGAGGCATTGAAGGACATAGCTGATAAAGCTCTAATGGGAAAGCTCAAAGAGGTAGACTCAAAACTCGAGGAGTCAAAGTCTGTCAGTAATGTGTCGGTCAAAAAGGAGTCTGATCAGAAATCTGGAGTTCAGGAGATCAAATCAGTCAAAATGTATGAGTCTGAGTTAGAAAATGTCGGTAAAATTGATTGTGTTGAACAGATTGTGGAAAAAGTTGTTTCAAACCCTGAAACACCATGCCAACAGTGTTTAGAACCGTGCATGGAGTGTCTTGAAAAAGACACTAAGTATCAGGAATTGAAACACCATGCTGATATGATTAAATTTGACCTTGGCCAAGTTAAAGAGGCGTATCAATCAAAATGATCCAAAAGGAAAGTGTTGAAAATGATAAAGCAACAAAATTGGCTAAAGCAACACTGTTTGATAAACAAATTGAGGTCAATTTTCATTTAGACACGATCGCATCACTTAAGAAAGAACTTGAGTTGGCTAAAATTGAAAATGATCGGATTGATAAAAAGTTGATGAGTTATGTGGCTTCATCGTATGTTCTTGAACAAATTGTCCCACAGCAGCCACATGCTGCACCAGTCTTTAAGAGCGTTCCACCCCCAATGTGGAATCACTATACACAGAAATATCCAGATGGGGTGGAAGCTGCTTTGAATCTCAAATTGAGATCGATTGAGGATGATTTGCCTGAAAGCATAGATTTCACTTTCTCTGCATCCGATACTGACAACGAATCACAGGTTATCAAAACCGTTGTCGATCAGGTGTTGGATGAGGAGAGTGATAAATCTGAAAAGTCTCAATCTGAAAAGATTGTTAGTGATTCTGAATATGAAGGCAATTTCTTAGATCGGTTCATACCGAAATCGGACAAGAGTGCGAATGATGATCCGATTATAGTGGTGTACACTATGATTGGAACAGACAAACTTTATTCCGATTTCGAGTATCCTCTTCAGAATGTGAAGATTGAGAATGTTGAAAAGGTGTTTAAGCTGGTTGAAATGAACACTAATGAGGTCAATAACAATGAATTCTTTTCAAAACCTAAAAAATCGTTTGTTACATCACGTCCTACAAGTTCGGGAAAGAAAGAAGGGGATGGTAAAGGTAATAACAAGAAAAACAATTATAAAAACAAAGGAATCGGTTTTGAGAAGAAAACGGCTAAGCAGGTGTTTAAGCCGAAAGAGAAGATGAATGATATTTTTGTCGCTGGTCCTAGTGTTGACGATGAGAAGGATTATATTTTTAGTCAAAAGGCTGTGGACGATTTCAATGCAGCGAAAAAGTTGAAAGAAGAGATACAAATCAACTTTTGTCGAATATGACAAAAGGGTGTGTTATCGCTGTAGTGAAATCGGGCACATGGCGAAACAGTGCAAGAAAGTGATTGAGAAACCTGTTTTTGTAAAACCAAGTGTTCAAAAACAAACTGTTCAAAAACCAATCGTTCAAAAACCTCGACCAAAATCACTGATTGATACAAAAGGTAAAAAGCCGATGGTTTCTCCGGTTCGCATTTTGAAGAGAGGTGAATCTTTAAAGTCGGAGGATAAGCCGAAATCGACTTTCGAGATTGGCGAATCCTCTAAGACTCGCAAGACTTCAAAAATTTACCCTAAAACAAAAGTTTTTGAAAACCAATCTTGGGTCGCAAAATCGAAACCATCTGTTGAGGTCAAAAAGATGGAGAATGCTTTGAAAATTGAATCAAGTATTTTTAAAGACGATGTTGTTGAGTTTGAAAATGAAATTGATAAATTTCTTGTTGAGTTTCCCCTGATAACCAATAAAGTAAAATCAATTGTGAAAGAAGAGAGTCCAAATGTCACATTTAACTTTCCGAAAACAGTTGAGAAGTGTGAGGTTGTATTCGGCAGTGTGTCTGAGGTTAAAAAATCATGGGCTTCATTGTTTGAATAAGCTGATTTGATGTTTGCAGGGGCTGCCCAAGTCTATACTGTCGAAGTGGATTATGGATAGTGGTGCTTCAAGGCATATGACTGGGACGCAAGCTCTTCTCTACGATGTCAAATCCATCAATGGAAGCTATGTGGGATTTGCTGGGAATCAAGGCGGGAGAATCGTTGGTCAAGGAACATTGACAAATGGCGTGATTTCGTTCGACAAAGTGAACTATATAGTAGAATTATAAAACAATTTACTCAGTATTTCGCAAATTTGTGATAAAGCTTTTAGTGTACATTTTACAAACACAGAATGTGTGGTTTTGAAACCAGGGTTTAAAATCTCTGATGAGATGGTGTTGTTGCGCGCTCTGCGAGAAAACGATCTTTATATTCTTGATATGAGCGTCGCAACACCAACAACTCATCAGAAACAATGTTTTGTGTCAAAGACTAAAGCGACGGAAAAAGATTCGATAATGTGGCATCGTAAGATGGGCCACATTCATGTGCGTAAAATGAACTTTTTAGTACACAATGATTTGGTTGATGGTGTAAATCTGAAGAATTTTCACTTGAATGATGATTGTGTAGCGTGTAAGAAAGGGAAGCAGACTCGGAAGTCACACCCACTGAAGATCCTCAACACAATCAGGTTACCTCTTGAGAGATTACACATGGATCTCTTCGGGCCTGTCAACGTAAAGAGCATCAGCGGAGACTTGTATTGCCTGGTGGTGACTGATGACTTTACGAGATTCTTGTGGGTAGTGTGCTTAGAAAGAAAAGATCAAACTTTTGAGTCATTAATGGTGCTATTCAAGAAGATGGAAACGGTGTATAAGCTGCTGATCCGGAGGATTCATAGTGACAACGGAACGGAATTTAAAAACAACAAGATGTATGAGTTTTGCAACGAGAAGGGAATTTTTCATGAATTCAGTGTGCCGTACACACCACAGCAGAACGGCGTCACTGAACGAAAGAATCGGACCCTAATAGAGACAGCCCGTACAATGTTAGCCGATTCCAAGCTACCAATCTTTTTCTGGAGCGAAGCAGTATCTGCAGCCTGCTACACGTTGAATCGTGTTCTTACTGTCAAGAAGTACAAAAAGACATGCTTTGAGCTGCTGCATCGATATAAGCCGAATCTAGAGTTCCTGGAGCCATTTGGGTCTCCTTGCACGTTTATTGATGAAAACGGTAAATTTGGCGCTAAATCTAATGAGGGTTTCTTTGTAGGTTACGCAAGCCCGCTGAAGAGGGTGTTCGTACCGTGCCTGGGGAAAGTGATTCAAGTCCAGCATGTGGATTGTCAGAAGCATACTCCGTCACCACAACTTCCCAGACAAAGATTCCTGTTCGATTACGATAAGCTCTGGGAGTCGTTTCAACTGCCGGTTCAGCCGAGTGATGAGGAACTAGCTCTTCTGTACCGGTACCAGCAATATATGTCTCAAGAGCAAGTGTCTAGACCGCTAGAAGTTTCTCAACCCACCGGGGGTACTCACGATGATGAAGCCGGACCGAGTGGAACAGCTCACAAACCACCAGATGAACTAGCTCCATCTTTTGACGAATCTGACGACTCAGAAGCGAAACCCGCTCCGACTTTTGACGAGAATCCAATGGAAGCTGAGGATCAAACCGTTGATCTTGAAATATCGAACTTGCAATCGGAAGTGAATGTACCTGACAATGGTATGCCTCGGACGTTGTCTTACCATCCGTCAGAGCAGATAATTGGTGACCTGCAAAGTGGTGTCAAAACCAGAGATCAAATAAACCGAGCTCTTACATGTTTCTATTCTTCTATTGCTGATGTGCAAAAAGAAGTCTCATTAAAGTGTTTTATTTCGCAGATCGAGCCCAGAACTTAAAAAGAGGCATTGACTGAGGATAGCTGGGTAAATGCGATGCAGGAGGAGCTGCAACAATTTGAAAAGCAGGGTGTCTGGAGACTCGTCGATCTGCCACATAATCAAAAGTTAATCAAATCAAAGTGGGTTTTTAAGTGCAAACGAGATGATAGAGGCGTCGTGGTGAGAAACAAAGCGCGACTAGTGGTACAAGGTTTTAGTCAACAAGAAGGCATAGACTACGATGAAGTCTACGCGCCGGTTGCCAGACTCAAGGCAATTTGGATCTTTCTAGCCTTCGCGTCATGGAAAGATTTTAAAGTGTACCAGCTGGACGTCAAATCTGCCTTCCTTTACGGAAAAATCAGAGAAGAAGTGTATGTGGGGCAACCGCCGGGGTTCACAGATCCACTGCACAAAAACAAGGTGTATCTACTGGACAAAGCGCTTTACGGATTTCACTAGGCCCCGAGAGCCTGGTACGAGACGCTTTCCCAATACTTGTTGGCCAACGGGTTCACAAGAGGGACAGTAGATAGCACTTCGTTCACTAGGGAAGAGGCATGACATTTGTTGATCGTGCAGATTTATGTTGATGACATCATTTTCGGTTCCACCAACGACGACCTGTGTAAAGAATTTGAGAAAGTGATGAAGAAAAAGTTTGAGATGAGTTCGATGGGGGAGATGAAGTTCTTCCTCGGGCTGCAGGTGGAGCAAATGCCCGATGGAATCTTCATTCACCAAACGAAGTATGTGAAGGACGTGCTTGACAAGTTTGATATGACAGATTGCAGTCCTGAATCAACCCCCCCTTGCACAAAATCACGGGATTTGTCCAGACGAAAATGGAGTGAAAATGGACGAGACACTGTACCGATCAATCATTTGATCTCTGATGTATCTCACGGCTTCCCGTCCAGACATCATGTACCCGACATGCCTCTGTGCCAGATATCAGTCGAATCCAAAGCAGTCACACCTGACCATTGTGAAACGTATCTTACGGTATTTGAAAGGCTGCCCAAGCATCGACTTGTGGTATCCTCGATCGGGTGACTTTACTTTATCTGGTTTCGCTGATTCTGACTTTGGAAGCTGCAAGCAAAATGCAAAGTCCACCACTGCTGGGTGTCAGTTCTTCGGAACTCGACTCGTCACCTGGCAGTGCAAGAAACAAACCGCAGTAGCGCTCTCTACATGCGAGGCTGAATACGTTTCAGCCTCCAGCTGTTGCTCGCAGATCCTTTGGATCCAACAGCAGATGCGCGACTTCGGTTTGCAGTTCTTAGATACTCCGATCTATGTGGACAATGAAGCAGCTATTAACATCACTAAAAATCCGGTTCACCATTCTAAAACAAAACACATTGAAATCCGTCACCACTTTATCCGTGATTGTCACGAGAAAAAGTTAATTCGGATTGAACACTTGCACACCGATGATCAGAAAGCGGATTTTTATACTAAACCCTTTGACAAAAAGAGATTTTACTATCTTTTGAAATTGAACGGGATGAAAAATCTGCAATCAGGGAGGGTAATAGAATGTGAAGCCGAGTTGGGCGGCGATCTGACGTGAACCATGTCGAGTTGTCAACTTTGTTTGTACAGTTTATTTTTTGCTTTTCGATAAAAACAAAAACTCAAAAATATGTTTTTCTTTTTAGGGGGAGAAATTCGCAGCAAAATACAAAAATATGATAAAATACAAAAATCCAAAAACATTAGAAAAACTTCAAAAAGAGTTTGTGTAGAATAGGGGAAATGATAGTACATCAGCTAGACGGACACAGTACGCTAAAGAATTGTAACGTTTAAAATGCAATTAAGCAGTCTCGCTAAAGATGTGCCGATAGGTTTTTGTTGGTGCATTCATCTGTCGTCTTCGTCTTATATCGAGTCTCGGTTTACTACACTTGAAGCTGAAAGTTTGAAGAGGGTTTAGTTTGAAACTGACCCTTCTGTTTGAAACTGACCCTTCCATTTGAAGCTGTCGTTTGAAACTGACCCTTCCATTTGAAGCTGTCGTTTGAAACTGACCCTTCCATTTGAAACTGACCCTTCCGTTTGAAAGGGTTCCGTTTGAAAAAGGGATCTAGTTTGAACTTGGTATTTCGTTTGAACAGGTTGTTTTTTGAAAGATGGACAAGATGTTTGATGAAAAGGAGAATGAGTTGGTTGAAAGGTTAAATAGATTTGGTTGGTATCATACGAGTATGTATGAAAAAGATGATAAGAAGATTTGGACTCTTAGACTTGAAAGGTTTGCTTGTCAACAGGATGAGACCGTGAAAGAGATGGGAAAGAGATTTGATTACTTGATGGACAAATTAAAATCGTTTGGAATAAAATTGACAGATACTGAAAAAGTATCAAAGTTAGTAGACGCTTTACCTGCCGAATGGGATAAGGTTTTAGAGAAATTAAAACAAAAGCCTAAATTTTTGAAATTACATCCATCTAATTTCATCAGTAAACTTCAAAAGCGTCATTATGAAAATTCTGATAAGAAGAAGCTATTGATGAATAAAATTATAGGAAATCTAAATGAAATGAATTTTGGAAATCTAGATAAAATCAATTTGGATGTAATTCTGAAATTGATAAGAGAATATGTATGTGTTTTGCTGCAAAACAGAACATGAAATATGACTTTAAAAGGGGGTGTTATATTGATGAAAATTCAAATCCTCTTGATTTTGTTAAAATTGTTTGTGCAGGAACATACAAGACAGAGAAAAAGGCAAAGAATGAAGAATTTGTGAAGAATGAATCTTCAAGTTCTGCATCAGTGTGTTTCAAATGTGACAACTTTAAGACTGGTAATGACAAACTCGTAAAAGATGCGGAAAGTTTGGCATTGGAGATCAAGAAGTTGAAAGACGAGAAGCAGACCGATGATAAGCAGATTCTTATGTTAAAAGAAAATTGTGAGAAGTTGAAAACTGAAAATGACAAACTGTTGAATGGTTTGAACAGTTTGAAATCTGAAAACAAAAGTGTGAAAGAAAAGGCAAAAATTTTTGAAGAGAAGATTAAAAATTTTGAAATTGAAAAATCAAGAATTGAAAAAGAATTTCAAAAACAAATGAAAATTCTTGAAGATGGGAGAGATGTGTTTAGCAAAAACAACATTGAAAAACAAAAAATGATAAATTCCCATCTTCAGAAAATTATAAAATTGGAAAAAGAAGGTGAATGTGCTCAAAAGAAAATCAAAGAGTTAGAAAAAGAGTTTGAAAGCAAAAAGAAATCTTCAGAAGATGAGGATTTCTGGATTAAGCTGGAAAACAAGAATCTGAAAGCAAATGAAATGAAATTTCAAGAACAGATAAAAGTTTTGAAAAATGAAAAGTCTGTTCTTGAAAACATGAAGAATGAAAATGAAAAATCAATCAAGTCTCATCTTGTAAGAATATCTCAGCTTGAAAATGAAGCTGAGAATTCAAGAAACAAGATTGATGAACTTGAGAAGAAATTGAAAGGTTTTGTGACTTCCTCAGACAGTTTGAATTTTCCCTGTCCAAAACCAATCAATTCAATTCCAATAAGTGACAATGTCACAAACTTTGATAATGTCAAAGTTGAAGATTGTGATGAGAAATCTGATGATGAAGATGACACAATTGAAAAACAAAAATTGTTTTTGAAATTAAAAGAAAAATTTCAGAAAACTGTTCTACAATCGACTGAAAAGGGAGAATGCTCTAAGCAAAAACCTTTGAAGAAGAAAGTGGAACAAAAACAAAAAATTAAAACTGAGAAAATTGTTCAAAAAGAAAATAAAAGCTCATCAGATCAATCATCCAATCGCAATCAAAAATCACAGAAATTGAAAAACGAAAACTCAAAAACTGTTGGTAATAAGTGGTGCAGGTCGAACCACAGTGCTGAAAAGTCAAACCCAGCAATTAACAGGAGAAAGGAATATCACCAAGCCAAACAATGCTTTGATCTGAGTATTTGGGCTGAAAATGGTGATTGGTACGATAACAGAGTGTGTTACCGATGCAGTTATCAGGGACACATTGCTGTTAATTGCCAGAGAAGGAATTTTGAGACGAGAAGATGCTTTAACTGTCAAATCAAAGGTCACATTGCCAGAGATTGCCCAAGGAGATCGAATGACAGATTGAGGGCTAAGTCTCAAAAATTGGCAAAGATTCCAGTCAACGTCAAGCCCAAAGAACAGAAGGTTCAAGAACCTAAAGTTCAAGAAAAGAAAGTGAAGCTTTCTCAGGGGCAGAAAGACAGACTGCGAAAGAAGAGGAAGAAGGCCAGAGAATATCTGGAGAAGATTGTGTCCTCGGGTTCATCCGTTGGTAAGAATAAGAGTTCTGATGAATCGATTTCCTCGATTGCAAAGTCAAGCAAGACGAATTCATCAGATACAAATCTGAGGACGAAAGAAGAAAAGAAGAAGAAGAAAATGGTTGGCGATGAATCTGACAGGTCAAAGTCAGACAAGCCATGTGCAGGCAATGATTCTGGTTCGTCAAAGTCAGA
Organism: Helianthus annuus; assembly: GCF_002127325.2. NCBI lineage: Eukaryota > Viridiplantae > Streptophyta > Magnoliopsida > Asterales > Asteraceae > Helianthus > Helianthus annuus. Next base: position 121,482,623 of record NC_035437.2, read on the forward strand.
GGAGCCATTGGTTGAGGTAAAAAAGGAGAATTCGGGTTTAACAATGGATGATGCAAACTTTCCACCATTGTTGAACAAGAATTCGAAATCACCCAAGGACCGTCAGGCTTGGGTGAATCTGTTTAAATAGAAAAACCTGACTTGCCGGAGTTCCCAGGTTGGTAAGCGTGGAACATGAATCGGCACATTTCTTGAGAAATTTCACTTTGGTGATTTTTCGTTTTACATGTGGTAAATCAGGGACATTAAGTTGTACTTGATTTTCTACAAGTGGTGTTTGAGATCTAAAACTGAAATTGTAAAATCTGTCATGTGTGTGTAGAAAACAATGTGATGAAGTAACCCCGTACCTACAAATGTTTGGTAAATAAACTAATTTTTCCGGAAAAACCATTTTGATTAAAACAAACTTAAGTGTTTTGAAATCACAATGGGAAAATAGTTTGTTGTGAGGGGGAGTTCTGATTGTTTACGCCATGTGGATGGAGAATTGATGCGATTCTCATCAAGTTGCCAAATTTTGTACAGTTTGTTTCAAATTTTCCCAGAAAATCAAAATTGAAACATATTTTGATTTTAGGGGGAGTAAAATTTTTAAAAAATAGAAAATTTTAAAATGTCAAAAACATCGAAAAATAAAAAATGAGTTTTGGTGCGAATAGGGGACATGATAGTACATCAGCTAGACTGGCGCAATATGCTAATGATTTGTAATGGATAAATGCAATTAAGCAGTCTCGCTAAAGATGTGCCGATAGGTTTTCACAGAATTAGTAGATCAGTTTGGGATATAAACATAAATATCACTTGCGTCTACGTGGGGAACACCTCCAGGATATATAGGTAACCACTGAAATCCTGTTTGAAGGGTCCCGTATTCTGAGATACTAGGTCTTTATGCTCAGTGATATCTGGGGTATTATCCCGGGACTTCTGCTGTATGGAAGTACTGACCTAGTCCCCGGATAATACTTTCTGCAAAAAGCTTTGAAATATAAGCTCGCCCTCAGCATGCTGATGAAACAATAAAATTGATAGTCGCTGCTGTTGTAAATAAAAGATCCTCTAAAGGGGACACACATTAAAGTCGAAGCCGTCATCTCTCTGCGTATACGGAAGTATCGACCTGAGCTCTCACGGCCCTCGCATCTACCCCTTAACAGATATCAGCTGTGGTATACTCACCTGTAAGACTGAATATTGGGGTCTGGATACGGGAGTATATACTGAGGTGGGACACATGTAGATGTTTAAGTTCTAAAACAATAATTCAGTATCCCGAACAGGTTGAAATTTTTGTGAGAATTTTAGTGGATCAGTATATCGGCATGAACTGTTTAAAAGCTTAAAATGAAATAACAGCTTATGTCTAGTCGGCAGCTGATATGATCCTCTTGCACGAACTCACAAAAATATTGTTTGTACATATTTCATTTCTGCATTTAAAATTCTGTTTCTGCTTTATGTCTCATATTTTGAAAAATCCAAAAAGATTTTCGATAACTGATGTTGGAGAGCTAATTTTCAAAATCTCAAAGGCTAAACATGATGAACAGATGGTTTGGTTAATTGGTTTGAAATGTTTAAAATAATTCATTAATTTGAATTAGAATTTGAAATGTTTCAAATTTGAAAAGTTTTAAATGTGAAAATTCTCAAATGTTTAGTTGATTCATTAAGTTGAATCACAACTTTGTTGGTTTGTAATAGAGTGTTTGAGATGTGTAGGTTTCTGATCCTGCTGCTACGGAAAGTCAGGAGATACATCAGAACCTGAGAAGAGCTTAAACTGAAAAGCTAGGATTTGATCTCAAGGTGATAGCTAATTCCAGATAGCGATCCCATCACGATGAAAGGGGGAGTCTGACGAGGCTAGAGCCAAAGAGAAGATCCTGGTATATGCTAAGAAAGAAAAGAGACTGTTCAAGACTGAAGATGCGAAGACTCGACACGTGCGACTCGTCAACATCTGAGGGGGAGTCTGTTGGTGCATGCATCTGTCGACTTCGTCTTGTATCGAGTCTTGTTGGAATTGACACTTTCAGAGGGTTTAGTTTGAAGCTGAAAGTTTGAAGCTGAAAGTTTGAAGCTGAAAGTTTGAAGAGTGCTGAAAGTTTGAAGGAGTCCGTTTGAAATGGTTTCGTTTGAAAGATGTCCGTTTGAAATCGTGTCCGTTTGAAAGGTGGCATGTCACTTTCAAACGGAAGGGTTGATCCTATAAATAGCCTTCAAACTTTCTCATTTGTAACAGTCTTGTTTCCGACGCCGAGGTGCCGTCGAAGTGTCTACGTACTGTAAATTGTTACAAGATTAATAAAAGAGACAGTTAATAGTGAATGCAAGCTGAACGAAGACCAAATCAATGTATTCCGCCTCTGATTCGGTCTGAGCGCTCTTCTGATCGACTCGTTAGGTCGTTTCACGAACCTACAGTTTTTACAAAATCAGTAGATCAGTTTGGGATATAAACCTAAAATTTACTTGCGTCTACGTGGGGAACACCTCCAGGATATGTGGGTAACCCTCGAAATCTTGTTTGAAAGGTTCCGTATTCTGAGATACTAGGTCTTTATGCTTAGTGATATCTGGGGTATTATCCCGGGACTTCTGCTGTATGGAAATACTGACCTAGTCCCCGGATAATACTTTACTCATATGCTTTACATGTAAAGCCTCCTCTCAGCATAGTAAATGATGACACATTGAAAAATGTTAATCATGTGTTGTTGTAATCAAAAGATCCTCTAAAGGGGACCCATTGTAAAGTCGAAGCCGTTATCTCTCTGCGTATACGGAAGTATCGACCTGAGCTCTCACGGCCCTCGCAATTCACCCCATTACAGATATCATCTAGGTATACTCACCTGTAAGACTAAATACTGGGATCTGGATACGAGAGTATATACTGAGGTGGGATACATGTAGAGGTTTAAGTCTTAAAACACTAATTCTGTATCCCTGAAAGATTGAAAGTTTTGTGAGAATTTAAGAGGATCAGTATATCGGCAATCTACGCGAATTGTTTAAAGCTTGGTATGAAATAATAGCTTAATGGTGCTTTGTCTAGTCGGCAGCTGATATGATCCCCTAACACGCTCACAAAAAGATTGTGTGTACAGATTTCAGTTTATTCTGTTAAAAATCCAAAAAGATTTTAGTTTCTCATCTTATTTTCGACACCCGACGTTGGGAATCAGACGATCAAAGCTTTGTGCAGATCATGTCTGTGTTTGATGAGGGCTGGGTAAGCAGGAGATGCTAAACTGTGATTGGTACATTGTTTGACAGTTTGAAATGTGTTTGAAAGTACAAAATGTTCGAAAGTTCATTAATTTGAACTATTTTCAGATTAAAATATCAGCATACTTCATAATTCGGTCAACCAAGGTCATTAACTTGGACTTGGTAGGCCAATCAGTTGACCAAGGTCATTGACTTGGACTTGGTTAACTGGGTGTGTCGGTGAACAATCGGAAAGTGTTAAAAAGTTAAAATTTTTGAAAAACATTTTCTGATTTCGCTCCTAATACACTTAAAAGTAATTTCGCTCTAAACTGCTTCAAAATCTGATTTCGCTTGTAGCTTCACATCTAATTTCGCTCGAGAGGTTCATTGGTCATTACCAGCGAAATCAGACCGGCTATAAAAGCCATCTGATTCCGCTCATAACACACTTTACTGATTTCGTTCCAAGTGTTCTCTCTCCGGCGACTGTGAGCAAAACCCTAAAAACCTTGTGTTCCTACCGAATTGCTGCCCGTTTTCCACCAGATCTTGTTATTTTCTTAGTGTATAATCATGGGCAAGGTAGTATTAGGCTCAATTTGACCTATATCTTGTTGTATTTGAACTGTCGGCATGACTGTTGAACCATAACGTAGTTTTAGGGTTTTATATGTTAAATCTGATCATAAAATCAAACATGTGTTGTCGTCTTAGTGTATAGTTCATAATCTTTTGTGTTGATTGTTTCAGTTCTGAACAAATTTCATGTTTGTCAATGTATGGATGTTGCAGACGTAGATCTAGGGTGTTTGAGAGGTCAAAAATAAAATTAAAAGATGACCCTGTGATCGGAATTAACAGATGAACAAGTTAATCATGTCAATTTTATCATTCAACAAGTTTTGATAGTTTGAACTTGATTTCGCCCCAAACTGACTAGTCAGGTGATTCCGCTCTTGTGCATAAAGTCTGATTTCGCTCATATGTCATCTAATGAGATTCCGTTCCTAAATGTTAAATCTGATTTCGCTTTAGAGAGTTTTTTTAGTGATTCCGCTTCTAGTGCACTTAGTTGATTTTGCTTTTGATTGTTTTGAAGTTGAGATTTTTCTAAGTATGTTGATTCATGTTGTACTGTTTTTGATGTGCAGGGTTCCAGTGTGATCTTTGATCCTCTTCACAACAGCTGTTGTGATTTAGATGTGAAGAAAAACACTGAATTGGCCAAGTTTAGCAGTATCTTAGAATTCATGGGTCGTATTCCCATTCAAAAGGCCTTAACAAATCAGCGTCCATTGTACAGATCACATATAAACCGTTTCTGGAAGAATGCAAGTTATGATGATGAAAACAAAGAAATTTCTTCAATTGTTGAGGTGCATGGTAAAAATGAGAAGATAATTGTCACTGGGGCACTTATTCGTGAGGTCATTAATTTTCCGGACGATGCAGAGTCGCCAACAAGATTTTCAGAACGAATGGTAAAAGGTTGCATGCTCGGGATGGGTTATCAGGGTGCATTGAATGTTGGATATTATTTAAAGTCGAAATTTCAGAAACCTTACAAGTTCCTTATTCACTGTATTTTGATGTCACTAAGCCATACCAAGGGAAGTTATGATACAATGCGTGACTATCAGATGAACATGGTCATTGCTTTGGTGTTGAACAAGAAATGCAACTTCTCGCATATTGTCTTTCACTATATGGCAGAGAATATTATTACGAAGAGCAAGACTTGGATGTATCCTAGATTCGTCCAGATGTTAATCGACCATGCTTATTCAGAGATTGACAGAAATTTAAAGAACGATGTGCTGGTGCAATCACACATGAGCAATGATTCGCTCAAACAGCTTGCGAGATACCACCCAAATCACCCTGAACCAAAGATTGGTGCTGAATTCTTCGGATTTATTAAGGATGCACTACTACGTTGATCCTGATCCAGTTGATCATCAAAATTGGAGAAACGAAGAAGAAATGAAAGAGGCAGCCTATGCGGATGAGCTGAAGACTCTTGAAGAGTTCAAACCTACTCGTAATGATTGGTTTGTTAAAGAAACGAGGAGGAGACGCAGAAAGGTTACTCCTAATGCTCAAAAGGGCGAGGGGTCTTCATCACAACCGAAGAAGAAACAAAAGAAAGCCGCAAAAATGTTATTGATTGATGAAGCTGAAGAAGATGAGCCAGTTGTAACTGCGGAAGAAGATCCGTATAATGTTGAAGAAAATTTGATGTTTAATGTTGATGTCTTAGAGACTGAGCCAACAGTGAATGTTGAAACTGAGCAAGTGGTTAATGTCGAAGCTGGAAAAGAAAAGGTTATTGATGACATTGAAGCTGATGACGTTGACAAAGACACTACAAGTTCCTCAAGTTCTTTGGATGATGAAAGAGTTGATGAAACTGAACGTTTAAAAAGAATCCAAGATGCGATAGAATAAGAGAAACAATTGAGGAAAAGAAAGAGAAAGGAAAAGGATGATGATGATGCTTATGTTCCTTCTCCAGAACATGTTTCTGAGTCACAATCTCCTTCAGGCGGTCGAAAGAAAGCTGGGGCAAGAAAGAGAGTTGTATCTCCAAAGATCCGGAAAGCTACTCCAAAGATTTCAAAGCCGAAGATCGTCTTAAAGAAGAAACCTTCCAAAGAAACCAGTAAACCATCAACACCACCACATGAGCCAACACCACCTCAATCACCAATCCAATCACCTCCACGAGAACCTACACCTCCACAACAACCTTCACCACCAAAACAACCAACACCACCCAGACAACGATCACCTATACATCTTTCACCACTACATATTTCACCACCACCATAACAAACCTTATTCACATCTCAAGAAATCTTTCAAACACCACCATCCACCCATATTCAACTAACACCTGGTTCTTCTGGGTAGAAAGGTCTTCACATTCCTCATGATAATCTTGAAGACATTGGAGATTTCGGATTTGCAAATGATGAATAAGTGAAGAAGTTGGAGAAAAAGATGGATGAAGTGTTGGATGAAAACAAGAAGTTAGCTGCTGAGAATAAGAAAGTTTCTGATCGTGAGAAAATTCTTGAGATGCGTGTGAAGAGACTAAAGACAGATAACAAAGAATTGTTGAAGAAGATTGACACTGAGCAATCTGAGATTAATATCTTGAAAGTACGAGTTGCTGAACTTGAAGAAGAAAAAGCTCGAAGAGATGAACAGAATAAATACTTCGAGTTGAAAAATAAAGAGCTTGAAGCTGCTAAGGCTTTGAGGGAGCATGAGTTCTACATGTTAAACAAATTCGTTGAAAGTATGCTCGGAACATCAGTTGAACAAAAGTTTAAAGAGATACAAATTAAAGAAGTCAGGGCACAACGTCAAGCTGAGATTGATGAACAAATGAAAGATAAAGGTAAAGGCGTTGAAGGTAGTTCAGCAGTGACATAGAGATCAATTGTTCCTTCCATGGTTGTTGAGAATCCTGAACCTATAACTGCTATATCTGGTCTGTATGAGGAAGAAACACATCTTGATGAGCTAGCTGGTGATGATGATGATGATGAAGAGGATGATGATGATGAAGTAGATGTTGATGATGAAGATGATGATGATGATGATGAGAAAGTTTTTTCTGCGAGCAGTCATGGTTCTAATAATGACGATGACGATGCTCAAGGTGGTATGGGTGTAAAAGTGACCGAGGCTTCCAAAGAAAGAAATGTTGATGATTTTCTAAATGATTCTGTGAATGAAGAATCAGGGGGAGCTGAAGGAAAGGGGGAGTCAGGTGATACTCAAAATGTTTAACATGCCGAGAAGTTAATTTTGAGATTGGATACTTATCGTGAAGAAGGTGAACATTTCCATACGTACACATTGGAAACGATTAAAGAGATGACTCGTATGGTGAATCCTGATTTCAAGTTCGATTTTGAGGAAGACTTGAATGCCTTCGACATCAACCAACAGCCTGAATACGAGTATAAGTATGTTGAAGAGGCTGACATGTACGGCAGAGTTGAAGTTGAAGATTGGACGGATGATGAAAGTGTTAGTGAAGATACTTCTCAGTTGCCTACGCTGATGGAGTTCTTTACAGAAGAAAATCGAGATGAATTGAGAAGGAAAGTGTAACACCCAGTTTATAATATCAGATTTAACAACATATAAGCCTTACGTATTATGCCAAAAGTAGGCATTACAAAAAATTTCAAGATTTGAGAACCAACTAGTTACAACATTCACAAGTTTAACCTACCAAACCATGTTCAAAGTAAATCTACAAGTGTTTATTTAAAAACAAAACAAAAGATCAAGTGTGGAAGCGTAGTATTGTGTGTTCGGTTCGACTCGATTGCTTGATCATCATCCTTTACTTGAGTACCTGAAAACTAATATTTTAAACAGGCGTTAGCATTATGATTCTAAAATTTCGCGTAATTAACCTGATTCGAACGCGTATTCAAGAAATTAAAAACAGAGTCACATCAAACTGGGTTCCACCGTAAATTACGGTGATACCGTAATTTACGGTGGCTTCTGGACGCATTGGAGCCTACCGTAAACCAGTAGGATCCCACCGTAACAGATTTGCAGGCCACCGTAAATTACGGTACCACCGTAATTTACGGTGAGCCCTACACAAAACTCCCTTGTTTCAAATGCAGTTTTGCTGAATTCTTTTATGCGTCAAAACAGCTTAATTTCACATAATTTGTTAAGCGGCTGGTCTAAATTCTCCATACTTGTATTTTACTTATGATAATACTCAACTATTCTTATGCGGGCATGTCTACGGAAATTAACTTACAAACTAAATTACAAGGCTTTTTAGTTAGTTGTTTGTACTATTGTTATGCATCAAATCCAAACCTTAACTCCTATATTAAGAGCAAAGTTTCTTATTTTGCTTATGATGTTCGCTACACAGCTTACACATCATGTAATTCACACATTATATAATAGCATCTTGCTTCGTGCTTATTACCAAAACTTGTTTGACCCGTTTGGGTGCTAAATTTACACACTATTAAGGATATGCAAGATTTCATGCTTTTCACTTGTTTTGACCCGTTTACTTGTTTAAGAAACACAATCACCTTCGTGACACTTTGTTCTATCCTATTTATCATGCTTTTCACTATAACATAAGAACGATAGTTAACCTTAATGTAACGAAGCAATAGTTTCGTACCTTTAGAGCACACCCTTTCCCCGTGGATTCCTTTCGGCTTGTCCGCTTGACGATCCGGACTCTTTGCCTAAAAATTTCAGTTTACAACATGTTTAGAACTCTTTTTATGACCACAATCACATCATTATGGACCATTGTCAAATCTGCGTTTTTATCCAAATTTTCACATTTAAATCCTCACTTAGGCATTTCAACAAACACCTAACGGGGCAGATTCTCCTACAATAATTACCGAGTTCGTGACGTGAAATTAAACATCTAATTTCACTTTATTTTCATAAGAATTTATATTATCTTGACATCAATATTTCTGAATTACTTCACTAATTCAGATTTTGCTAAATTAAGAGTCAAATTCTCTAGTATTCACCAAGTTTCTTTTAGTTCTTTGTTCCCCACATGTAAACCCCAACTCTTACAAACATGATGTAAGGTTTTGACAAGGAATCACCTAGTGTTTAACCATAGACATTAAATTACTTCAAGATTCATTCATGCATTGCATTTCTAGGCTAAATTTCAGTTTATCCTAGTTAATCCAAGATTCAAGATGGAACAACATATCAAAATTTTACATACCTTTATGATCCTCACTACGAGGGGATCACTAATTTGTGTTTAGAACTTGATTTGGGACAGATTTGGGGCTTCAATTTAAAGGATTTTGGTGTGAAGCTAGGGTTTGGAGAACCCCCTTGTCGCCCCTCTTCTCTTGATCGACCAGACACACCAATTTCGGTGTGTTTGGTTTGGTTTTGTTACTATTAGTAACCGACTTTTCTAATTTGTCAAGTTTAGTCCCCCATCTTTGTTTTGTTCTTAAGTTAATGTGTTTTAGCCATATCATGCATTATTTCAAGATTTGAACTTAACTAGGTTATGTTCCTAGTTAGTAATTTCTTGTTTATTAATTCTTTAAAATTTCAAGGTATGGGTTTCTATTTTCGGGGTGTTACAAGTCCACCCCCCTTAAAAAGGGTTTCGTCCCCGAAACCGAATTACGTACCAAATAAGAAAGGGTATAGCCGTTGCATCTCCTCTTCGGATTCCCATGTGGTATCCGCCCCTTTCTTGTGTTCCCATTTGACCCTCACTTGGTTGATCTCTTTGTTCCTTAGGGTTTTCACCTTACGATCTAAAATCGCAATAGGTCTTACCACATAGTTGAGGCTGTTATCCACCTCGATATCATCGTAGTGGATATGAGCGGTCTCATCGGCCAAACATTTTCGAAGATGTGACACGTGGAATGTGTTATGTATCCCACTCAACTCTTCGGGTAATTCAAGACGATATGGTACTTTACCGACCCGTTCAGTGACTCTAAATGGCCCAATAAATCTTGGGCTTAGTTTTCCCCTTTTTCTGAATCTAATAATACCCTTCCATGGGGAAACTTTTAGCATAACCAAATCGCCAACCTGAAATTCAATTGGCCTATTTCTTTTATCTGCATATGCCTTTTGCCGGTCTTGAGCCGCTTTCAAGTGTGCCTGAACTATGTCGATTTTCGCATTTGTAGTTCGGATTATATCGGCAGGTGCTAGCCCCCGCGGACCCACTTCTCCCCAACATACCGGAGTCCGACATTTTCTGCCATATAATAGCTCATACGGGGCCATTTTAATACTCGTGTGATAGCTATTGTTATATGCAAATTCGACCAAAGGTAAATGGACGTCCCAACTACCTCTAAAGTCAATAATGCAAGCCCGTAGCATATCTCCCAACGTTTGTATTGTTCTTTCGCTCTGCCCATCAGTTTGTGGATGGTAAGCAGTGCTAAGGAACAATTTAGTTCCCATTTGTTCTTGGAATTCACGCCAGAATTTCGAAGTAAACCGAGTATCTCTGTCTGACACAATGGATATCGGTACCCCATGCCTTGCTATGATTTCATTGGTGTATACTTCCAACATTTTCTCAGACGTATAAGTCTCACGAATCGGAATAAAGTGAGCACTTTTAGTTAGCCTATCCACGACTACCCATATAGCATCAAAACCACGACTTGTTTTAGGCAGTTTGGTCAATAGGTCCATCGTAATTTGCTCCCATTTCCAAACCGGAATTTCTAACGGTTGGAGTTTGCCATATGGCTTTTGGTGTTCCGCCTTAACTTGTAGGCAAGTTAAACACTTTTCCACGTATTTCACGGTGTCCCGCTTCATTCCGGGCCACCAATAGTTTTGCTTCAAGTCATTATACATCTTGGTCGCTCCTGGATGAATGGAATAACGGGATTTATGAGCTTCGTCAAGTAGAAGCTCCTTAACCTCACATGTGTTAGGGACCCAAATTCTATTAAAACGGGTCTTTAGGCCGTGACTGCCTATCTCTAGGTCTTTAACTTGGCCGATAATTCTTTCCTTTTTCCAGTTTTCCGTCTTTACAGCTTCATCCTGTGCCTCTCGAATTCGTTCTAGTAAGCTTGAAGTCACAACAAGTTGCATTGATCGTACCCGTATCGGGGTATAATCTGTTTTGCGACTCAGCGCATCGGCCACCACATTGGCCTTACCGGGGTGGTAATGTATTTCGCAATCGAAATCTTTGACTGTTTCCAACCATCGCCTTTGCCGCATGTTTAATTCCTTCTGATCGAAGAAATATTTCAAGCTTTTATGGTCGGTAAAGATTGTAAATTTTACCCCATACAAGTAATGCCTCCATATCTTTAAGGCAAACACCACCGCCGCTAATTATAAGTCGTGAACCGGATATTTATTTTCATGAATCTTCAATTGCCTCGAGGCATAGGCAATGACCTTACCTCGTTGCATTAACACACACCCGAGCCCCAATTGAGAAGCGTCCGAGTAAACCACCATGTCGTCAGTCCCTTCCGGTAATGCTAGCACCGGAGCGTGGGTCAACTTTTCCTTGAGCGTTTGGAAAGCTTCCTCTTGCTTAACGCCCCACACGAACTTTTCCTCCTTACGAGTTAATTTGGTCAATGGCAAGGCAATTTTGGAGAAATCCTGTATGAATCTCCGATAATATCCCGCAAGCCCTAAAAAGCTTCGGATTTCCGAGGGATTTCTTGGAGGGCTCCATTTCGACACAGCTTCTATCTTTGACGGATCTACTAGTACTCCATCAGCACTAATGAGATGCCCAAGAAACTGTACCTCTCGTAACCAGAAAGCACACTTCGTGAATTTTGCATACAGCTTTTCTCGTCTGAGTGTGTCTAATACTTCCCGCAGATGACACACGTGCTCGGCTTCACTTTTCGAATATACCAAAATGTCGTCGATAAATACAATTACCGACTTATTTAGCATGGATTTGCAAACCCGGTTCATGAGGTCCATGAAAGCCGCAGGTGCATTGGTCAATCCGAAGGGCATTACAAGGAATTCATAATGCCCGTACCTCGTACGAAAAGCCGTCTTTGGTACGTCCTCCTCCTTGACTTTCAATTGGTGATAACCTGATCGGAGATCAATTTTGGAGAACCAACTTGCTCCTTGTAGTTGGTCAAACAAATCATCAATTCTTGGGAGCGGGTATCGATTCTTCACCGTGAGTTTGTTTAACTCTCGGTAATCAATACACATACGCATACTGCCATCCTTCTTCTTCACGAATAAGACTGGTGTGCCCCACGGAGACACACTCGGTCGGATAAACCCCTTGTCAAGAAATTCCTGCATTTGAGACATCAATTCTTGTAGCTCCGACGGCGCAAGTCGGTATGGCGCCTTGGCCAGGGGTTTCGCGCCCGGAATCAATTCGATTCCAAACTCTAACTCCCGTTCTGGCGGTATCCCCGGTAGTTCTTCCGGGAACACGTCTTCATAATCCCGCACGACCGGTACATCCCCAATTTTGAGGAGCTCTCTTTCTGTTTCGCTTGCGTATACCATAAAGGCCTTACATCCATGTTTCATGAGTTTATGGGCTTCTAGCATCGTGCATATCACCGGGTTACCTCTCTTTTCTCCATATATCGTAACTTGTTTTCCGCTAGGAGACGTTAGTTTTATTTCCTTTCGGAAACAAACCACTTTCGCGTGGTAACGGGATAGCCAATCCATTCCCACTACCACTTGAAATTCTCCCATCGACAACGGGATCAAGTCTATTGCGTATTCCTCGTCATCAATGTTCATTGTACAATTTTCACATACATCGCAAACAATAAAGCTTTTGTTATTACCTACCTCTACTTCTAAGGGCATAGGTAATTTTGTTAGAACAAATGAAGGGTGCCGAATAAACCCATATGAAACAAAGGATTTATTCGCACCAGTATCAAATAACACACGTGCGGGAATTGAGTTTACAATAAATATACCTGAGACCACGTCAGGTTCGACCTTTGCTTCAGCAGCGGTCAGTTGGAAAGATCTTGCTTTGGCTTTCGAGGCTTCACCTTTCGAGTCTTGCGCTTCTTTCTTCCCAACCAATTCCGGGCATTCCGATCTTTTGTGACCCGTTCGGTAACAGTTGTAACAAACGGTCACTTTCTCCGGGCATGATATAGCCATATGTCCCGTTTTTCGACATATGGGACAAGGCTTATCTTTGAAGCGACATTCGCCCTTATGATTCTTGCCACAGATTTTGCAACTTGGTGTACCGCCCTTTGTATCTGATTTCTTCGTTGTTTCATTCGTTCTTGCTTTCTTGGTAGGGCTTGGATTTACGTCTTGTGCCCTTCGTTCACCCCGCTCTATACTCTTTTTCAGCTCGATCTCCCTTTCCCGAGCGGCATTGAAAATCTCGGTAAGGGTCTCGTACTTTGAAGGGGTTATGAACTCCCTATATTCTGCGCTTAGCATGTTATGGTAGTAATAAACCATTTGCTCTTCATTCGTTATCAGATCGTCACAGAACTTCATCTTGTCCATAAACATCCCCGTGATCTTGTCTATGGATTCACCTTTGTGTCTGAGTTGCATGAACTCTTCCTTGATCTTGTTTATAACCGCTTTGGGACTATGGTGTTTAAGAAACGGCGTCTTAAACTCCTCCCATGTCATGGCCTTAGCCGCTTCGCTTCCAATCTCCTTCTTTTTATTATCCCACCAGTCTTTCGCTTGACCTCTTAATTGACCCGTACCATAAGCTACGTAGTCATTCTCATCGCAATGAGTTCTCTCGAATACTCCCTCGATATCGCCTATCCATCATTGACACACGATTGGATCAACCTCCCCATTATATATAGGTGGTTTACAAGCTATGAATTCCTTGTATGAACAAGGCTTTCGTTCCCCAGATTTTTCCTTTGCTAGATTCGAATTATCTTCTAGCTTCTTGATTCTCTCTTCTATTACTGATAAAACCGTGTTTTGAATTTTATCAATGAAGTTTGACAAACTGTTTTCGATCGCCTTTCCAACCTCTTCGGCAATCACTATCCTCATTTGTTCGGTGACTCTTGGCACCGCATCATCATCACCTCCATCCGCCATCTTTAATACTGAAATGTTTACATACATTGTTAAACATTTCATTTGTAACACATGTTTTACTTGTTTTGATTTAATCAAGTTCGTGACTTGACTCAATCATTCTTGTTTCATGCCTTTCTTGTGTTTGAGTGTGTTCACACACTCTTGATTCTATCGTTCTTGTTTCATGCTTTTCTTGTGTTTGAGTGTGTTTACACACTCTTTTCCATGCATATTTGTTCGTGAATTATTTCTATACTCTTTAAATTCTACTTAAGCAATTACTCTTACCGGATGTTGATCAAGCTTGAACCGAAGACTTATTGGCAACCTTAAGCTCTGATTACCAACTTGTAACACCCAGTTTATAATATCAGATTTAACAACATATAAGCCTTACGTATTATGCCAAAAGTAGGCATTACAAAAACTTTCAAGATTTGAGAACCAACTAGTTACGACATTCACAAGTTTAACCTACCAAACCATGTTCAAAGTAAATCTACAAGTGTTTATTTAAAAACAAAACAAAAGATCAAGTGCGGAAGCGTAGTATTGTGTGTTCGGTTCGACTCGATTGCTTGATCATCATCCTTTACTTGAGTACCTGAAAACTAATATTTTAAACAGGCGTTAGCATTATGATTCTAAAATTTCGCGTAATTAACCTGATTCGAACGCATATTCAAGAAATTAAAAACAGAGTCACATCAAACTGGGTTCCACCGTAAATTACGGTGATACCGTAATTTACGGTGGCTTCTGGACGCATTGGAGCCTACCGTAAACCAGTAGGATCCCACCGTAACAGATTTGCAGGCCACCGTAAATTACGGTACCACCGTAATTTACGGTGAGCCCTGCACAAAACTCCCTTGTTTCAAATGCAGTTTTGCTGAATTCTTTTATGCGTCAAAACAGCTTAATTTCACATAATTTGTTAAGCGGCTGGTCTAAATTCTCCATACTTGTATTTTACTTATGATAATACTCAACTATTCTTATGCGGGCATGTCTACGGAAATTAACTTACAAACTAAATTACAAGGCTTTTTAGTTAGTTGTTTGTACTATTGTTATGCATCAAATCCAAACCTTAACTCCTATATTAAGAGCAAAGTTTCTTATTTTGCTTATGATGTTCGCTACACAGCTTACACATCATGTAATTCACACATTATATAATAGCATCTTGCTTCGTGCTTATTACCAAAACTTGTTTGACCCGTTTGGGTGCTAAATTTACACACTATTAAGGATATGCAAGATTTCATGCTTTTCACTTGTTTTGACCCGTTTACTTGTTTAAGAAACACAATCACCTTCGTGACACTTTGTTCTATCCTATTTATCATGCTTTTCACTATAACATAAGAACGATAGTTAACCTTAATGTAACGAAGCAATAGTTTCGTACCTTTAGAGCACACCCTTTCCCCGTGGATTCCTTTCGGCTTGTCCGCTTGACGATCCGGACTCTTTGCCTAAAAATTTCAGTTTACAACATGTTTAGAACTCTTTTTATGACCACAATCACATCATTATGGACCATTGTCAAATCTGCGTTTTTATCCAAATTTTCACATTTAAATCCTCACTTAGGCATTTCAACAAACACCTAACGGGGCAGATTCTCCTACAATAATTACCGAGTTCGTGACGTGAAATTAAACATCTAATTTCACTTTATTTTCATAAAAATTTATATTATCTTGACATCAATATTTCTGAATTACTTCACTAATTCAGATTTTGCTAAATTAAGAGTCAAATTCTCTAGTATTCACCAAGTTTCTTTTAGTTCTTTGTTCCCCACATGTAAACCCCAACTCTTACAAACATGATGTAAGGTTTTGACAAGGAATCACCTAGTGTTTAACCATAGACATTAAATTACTTCAAGATTCATTCATGCATTGCATTTCTAGGCTAAATTTCAGTTTATCCTAGTTAATCCAAGATTCAAGATGGAACAACATATCAAAATTTTACATACCTTTATGATCCTCACTATGAGGGGATCACTAATTTGTGTTTAGAACTTGATTTGTGACAGATTTGGGGCTTCAATTTAAAGGATTTTGGTGTGAAGCTAGGGTTTGGAGAACCCCCTTGTCGCCCCTCTTCTCTTGATCGACCAGACACACCAATTTTGGTGTGTTTGGTTTGGTTTTGTTACTATGAGTAACCAACTTTTCTAATTTGTCAAGTTTAGTCCCCCATCTTTGTTTTGTTCTTAAGTTAATGTGTTTTAGCCATATCATGCATTATTTCAAGATTTGAACTTAACTAGGTTATGTTCCTAGTTAGTAATTTCTTGTTTATTAATTCTTTAAAATTTCAAGGTATGGGTTTCTATTTTCGGGGTGTTACAGAAAGTATCTGAAATCTTGAAAGATAAGAACTTTGATGGCACTCCCAAAGACATGGAAAAGGAAGAAAAGAAAAAGTGGTTCAAAGACAGTCACGAGAGGAAGTTCAAAAGACCATTGAAGTACTATCAACGTGCTCGAAGTGTGTCTCTCGGTGACATCATTAGCTGGTGTTTCTTACCTCAAGTTAATGCTTACGCAATCAGGAGAGAATGTGGGGTACAGTTCTTTGAGTACTTATATGACGTGATGTCATTACCATGGTGGGATGTGGAAGAGTTGTCTAAAGTTAGAACTCAAGGGTATCCGGTGCGAAAGAATGATATTCCGATGTGGGGGTATATCAAGTTTGAATCGTTGAAAGAGTTTCGTCACTGGAAACCGCATTACCCTAAAAGAGTGCATAGGGTAAATCTTGAAACAGGGGTTGAAGAAACGATACTTAATGTGAAAAAGCCGAAGACAATGAAGACTATCCCAGTGCCACCAATGGAGCAGGATTTCTATAAAGGATTCTTGGGCTGGGTGTATAGTTACATTTCAACTGAGGCTGCCATTACTTACCGAGCAGGAAGTGAATTAAGAGAGATGCATGTGTATGACCCAATTTGGTTAGTGAACTACCCTGCGAAGGATATTGAATGTCTATTCATCAATAAGATACATTATCAGGCAGAAGATAAAGAGCAGGCCATGCAGTTTCAACGTGTTGCTACTCTTTGCTTTCAGAAAGGTATCAATTCTGAGTGTAAATGGAAGTCTTCTTGGTGGTCACTCGATGAGAAGATGAAAAGGAAAGCTGAACGTGAACGTCGAAAGCTTGAAGAAAAGAAAGGAAAGTGGATGAACATTCAAGCTGAAGAAAAGAAGAAAAGAAAGAAAGAGAACGACAAAGTGAGAAATTTGCTTAGGAAGAAGCCTAAGCAGCATGAAGAAAAGTTCAAGTCCCTGTGAAGACCCGAAGACAAGACTGAAGACTGCAGCTGTATCCAAGGGGGAGTTTGTTGGTGCACGAATGTCTAAAGTCTGCGTCTTAGTCTTAGTTGTTAATGTATAGGGTCTAGGAATGTTAATTATGTAAAGTATAGGGGGTTGTTATGTAAAAGTGTGATTTTAATGTTCAGATTTCGCCCCAAATGACAATGTGTCATTTGGAGCGAAATCACATCATGCTAATTTCGCCCCAAATGTCACATGGTCATTTGGAGCGAAATCCCAACCCTATATATAGTAGTAGTGTTTCTCATTATGTACGTGCATGTTTACTGTGTAGCCGAACTGCTGCTCGACTTTTTCGTGAAAGATTAATGAGAAAACCAGTTTAAAGTGATCTGCTTCTGTTTCTACTCAATTTCTACTTTGATTCATGATGTTTGTGTATTTCAGCTGCATAAACAGTAGTATCTAGCTCTGATTGACTCACTCGACTGTTAATAATGGTCCTACAGTCCCGAATGCCAGTCTTTTTTGTAGTCTTAGGAGCGGAATCTGAAATCTGGCAATCTGGAGCGAAATCAGGAGGATAACTCGAGCGAAATCAGAAATATCCATTACGAGCGAAATCAACTCGAAGGTCCATTTTGTCCATTTTTAGTCCGATTTTAGGTGTGAAGCTTTCAGGGGTTTGTTAATGTCCAATTATCTATAATCTGTGAAATTTTGAACTGATTTTGACCATTAAAACTTCCTGAAATGATGAAAGAAGGTGTAGAAGCTAGAAATTTCGATGAAATTCGGCTGTAAACAGCAGAACTCCTCCAACTGGCTCTGATACCAATTGTAGGATCGTGCGACTGATCTGAATGAGTTGTTCAGAGAGGTTCTGATCTATTTCAGGTGCGAAAAACAAGAAATAGACTTAGATACAGCTGATTCTTCACTTTAACTACTGATTGTATTGATTTGACAGCAATTACACTGAGTCTTCACACCGACAGCACTTCGGTATGGAATACAAGGCAATCGTTACTGATTTCGCTCTAAAGCATCCTATATATAGCCTTGTGATTTCGCCCGAAATAACATCAGACCATCTGGAGCGAAATCAGATACTTCTGATTCCGCTCGAAATCAGCCAAATGTCATTTGGAGCGAAATAAGGCTCAGGAGCGAAATCAGACTTTCTAACATCCTAAACATGCTGTTTTCTCGTAAAACGTGCCCTAATCTATACAATGAAATCTAAGACTCGATACAAGACGAAGTCGACAGATGTATGCACCAACAGAGGGACCTTTCAAACAAGATTTCGGGGGTTACCCATATATCCAAGAAGTTGTTACCCACAAAATAAGCAAGTTTGAATTCTTAGGTTTATATCTCGTCACAATCTACTAAATGTGCAAAAACCTACTGGCATATCCACAGTGAGATTGTTTATCACATTTTTACATTCCAATTCTTTAGCATGTTGTGACAGTCCACTGATGTACTATCATTTCCTCTTTTATACAATAAAACTCTTTTTACATTTTATAATGTTTTTGTCTTTTTCAAATTTTCTAATGTTTTTGGATTTTCTGAATTTTTTTTACATTTTATAATGTTTTTGTGTTTTTCAAATTTTCTAATGTTTTTGGATTTTCTGAAATTTTCTACTCCCCCTAAAATGCAAACACTTTAAAGAAAATTGAAAACAAACTGCACAGAAAATTTGACAACCAACATCGAATCGCCTCAGATCACCATTCACTTGGCATAAACAATCAGAACTCCCCCTTTCAACAAACTATTTTCTCATTATGATTTCAAAACACTTAAGTTTGTTTTAATCAAAATGATTTTTCCGGAAAATAAGTTTGTTTTTACCACTTGTAGGGATTGGTTCATCATCTTGTTCATTCAACCACTTATATGATTAATATCAAGGTCAAATTAATGACCTTGACGAATCACTTGTACCACTTGTAACAACACAAACACCTGTACCATGTGTAGGAAACAAACACCTACACACGTCATTTTACCAATCAAAGATGTCGATTCCTGCTTCTCACTTACCAACCTGGAAGCTCCGGCGTAGTCCTTCAACCTGTAAAATTTAAACTCATTCAAAATCTTTCAAACAATCTATTCAATAACTAGAATGATGTCGATTCCTGATCCACGATTACAAACTTGGAATCTCCAGCGTAGTCCTGATTTTCAGGGAAAGAAAATTTCCACCCAAGTCTTTTTAGACTTGAGGGTTTTCAACTCTTGCTCAGTAGGGTTGTAAGTTGCCTTTTTAGTTGCATAAAAATCTTTAACCCCTTTAGCTTTCCCATCAAGCATTTTCCCAAAACTTTTCTTAACATTTCCATTGAAAACTTTCTCGACATCAAACTCATTCTTTTCGGAGTAAAACCGATCCGAGATCTCAACCTTACCAACTTTCTGTTTAACTTCTTCAAACTTCAGTGATGGAAATTCATCATCATTCACTGAATACACAGATTTTCCTTTCTTTTACTCAACCTGTGGCTCTTCTGGCTTTGTGGAACCAGTTTCATCGCCGACTTTCTCATCAACCTTCTTGACAACCCACACTTGGTTGTCCTTTGCTTTCCTTTTGTAAAAATTCTTTTTAGAACACTCACCAACCTCATAAGTAGAATTTTCAAAAATTTTGAATTTTTCGGTTGGTGGTTCAACATCAACAACTATCTCTTTTAGTTTTTCAGAAACTCCTTGTTTTGTCTTAGCATTCTTCGGACAGTTCCATGCAATGTGACCAGCTTCATTACACTTGAAACAGGTTCGAGTCTCTTTTGGGTGAAAAACTCCAGTGCCTTTTATCTTCTTTTCAGCAAGAAACTCCTGGTTGGATTGTCTCCAGAATGGTTTCTTCTGTTCTTCCTCAGCACTTCCACCTAAAACAAATTCTGTTTTTGTTTTAGAATTTTTCTCATTTTTATAATTTGCTTGTGGAATAAAACCTAAACCTTTCTTTTTGTAGCTACCATTATGGTTTGGTTTCTTTTGAAAACCAGAACCAGAACTGTAACTTTTTTTCTTGTTTAAACGTTGTTGAACTCTTGAAGTGTATTTTTTAGATTTTCCAGTAAGATTTAAATCTTTTATTTCAGAAATATTAATTTCTGTCATTTTGAAAACCTTTTTGATCATGTCAAAACGAACACTTCTTATTGGAAATTCTTTGTCAGAGTATAATTTGTCAGAATCATTTAAAATGTATACAACTTCAAATGTTTCATCATCCAAATTCGATTTTGATAATAAAAATTCTTTACTATAGGACCATTTGACCGACGACTTTTGACTGTTGACTGACGAACCTGAACCTCCAGACTCAGACTTTGACTCAGACTCCTCATCAGTATCCAACACCTGATAGACCACCTTTTTGATTAACTCAGACTCATGATCAGTGTAAGACGATGTGAAAGTGACATCAATGTTTTCTGGTAATTCATCAGTTGTGTCGGTTTTTAGCTTTATATTGACTGCTTTTTCGACTTGCTCCTCATTTGGTTTTCTAGGGGAATAACCTTCCCAGATCGGAGGCGGACACTTGT
This sequence comes from Helianthus annuus, assembly GCF_002127325.2. NCBI lineage: Eukaryota > Viridiplantae > Streptophyta > Magnoliopsida > Asterales > Asteraceae > Helianthus > Helianthus annuus. The sequence goes on from NC_035437.2 coordinate 121,503,330, forward strand.
TATAGCTAACAGTCGGTTTCTTACCAGTATCCTTCTTCTTTTGCTTGTTATCTTGGAAAGCTTCAAAACCTGCAACAGTTGGATAAATTCGTTCAATGAGATAATCAGAACTAGAATAGCTTTGTAATAAACGTCTAATTCTCTCATTCTTAATTTTCTTTGTTTCCAACTCTTGCTTCCACTTAGCACTCTCTTCAATATAGAAGTTGATAGCTTTTTGCTTTGACATCATCACAACATTCATCATCGTCAAAGCATCTTCTCTCTCAGAGTTTGTCTTTTGAAGACCAGTTACCGTTCTGTTCAAGACATCATAAGATTCTTTCACGTAATTAAGATTGAACAGTAACTGCTCCTTCATCTTCTCATACTCTGCCTACTTCTCATCTTTGGCTGCACATTCTTTGCAAGGTTCAAGACACTTTGAACATGGCTTGACAACCTCTATAATCTTTTCAACTTCAATGAATTTTTCAACTTCGATCACTTTCTCAACTTCAGTCACCTTTTCTTCTTCTTTCACTTGCTCAGTCTCAACTATCTCCTCAGCAACACTTTTAGCATTCTCATTCTGAACAACACTTTCAACTTTCATTTCTTTGTTCTTTTGCAGCTCGTTTCTCCTTTGGCTTTTTCAGGCGGTCTGGAAAATAAAAATGAAAACTTTCAGGAGACAAATGAGATTTTGCAATGTTAATATGCTTTTCTTCTTCATCATCACTACTGTTATCAGTTGGTGACTGATCAAACTCGATTGATTTTTCAGAATTATCATCCGATGAATCAATAACAGATGGTGTTTGATCAAAAACGACTTCTTTTTCTGAACTTGCATCACTTTGTGAACTTTCCTCTGCACTCTGTGAACTATCATCGGATACAACAGACTTTACAGTTTCACCAATAGATTTCATCCATGCGGTAAACATATCTGGTTCTTTCATAATCTTTGCAATGAATGCTTTAAATTCTCCGTTTTCATCCATAAACATATCCCAGCTAAAGCCTTCAGGTAGTTTTTCATCATCTTGATTGACTAAACAAACTTTACTTTCAGGTGATATGTATTCGTTCCAGTTAAAATCCACCAAACACGCTTTCTTTGAATCCTCGATTGGTTTTCTACCATGAGCCACCTGTGGTTCTTGTTGTTGTTGTTGACCAACTTGCTGATAAATGGCTTTCCAGTAGTAATCGTCTTTTCCGAACGGATTCTGAGCTCCACTAGCTTCCCTGTTCTTGCATTCTCTCTTGAAATGACCTTTCTCCCTGCATCGAAAACAAGTAACTTTAGATTTATCAAAACCTAAAGTAGACACATGTGCATCAAGAAAGTCATTTCTCCCGGTAATCTGCTTGAACTTTTCAGCTCGTCTAAGAACACTAGCTAGACACCATTTAATGTCTATCAATTCCATCTCTCCGGCGTCTATCTGATCGTAATCTTCCTTTGTAAGCATAGGATTTCCGATCCTCCCAGCTACTAAACCTTCATAAGATAGCAACACTGAACCAAGTAAAGCCATATGATCTTTCGCAACCTCTTCAGAAAAACTTTGGCCGTCTGGAAGATTCAAAGCGATGTTACACTGGATCACATAACCATTTCCTGTCTTTGTGCTTTGAGAATGGAAGCTTGATGTAGTATCTTTAGGATTAACACTCGGAAATGAAGAAAATCCACTGCTTTTGTTTGAACTTTGATCAACTTTTTCTGTTGAATCTCCAGCACTAAACGCAGTTTGTATTTTTGGACTTCTCTCAGCTTCCGGAACACTACCTTTGTAGTACATCTTTACATCCTGTTGACCACTTGGACTGTTCATCCTCGCGATCTTTTGCTGTTCTAGATCCTGACTTTCAATCTTTTCAATAAACTGTGAAATCGTTAATCCATCATAAACTCCGGTATTTTTCAGAATCATCAAGTAAGTTCCCCACTCTTTCTGTGGTAACGCATCGGCTAACTTATCTACCCACTCTTCACGATCTTTTGTAATACTCAGCATCGACATGGATCGCACCAAGTGGCAGTATCGTTCAATCAGCTTCTTCGTATCTTCTCCCGGTAAACTACTGAACAGATCAAACTCTTTCTTGAACAATGCCTTCTTGCTCTTAATCATGTTCTCACTACCCTCAAACTTAACACGTAGAGCATCCCAGATTGACTTTGAAGTTTTATCATGTTGTAGCAACACAAAAATGTCTTCTTTGATGGCTTGTTGAAGCAAACTTATCATCATCTTTTCAGCACGATACATATCTCGTTCTTGATCACTAAACTCAGAAATTGTTTTCACAACTTGCAAATCAGTACGTGGCAAAACATATTTCTTCAGAATACACTATCATGACCTTAGATGGTTGGCCTGCACCCAGTTTTTGAATCTATCTTTCCACCCGTAGTACTCTTCGATACTCATCAGTTTCGGGGGCTTTTGTAACGTTCCGGTCTCGTTTTCCAAATTCATATTCTGAGTAATGGAAGCCGGAGTAGTCGGAGATGAAGCGAACGCGTTGTAAAACTCTTCACTCATGATTACGTATCACGTTTTTCAAAATTAGTAGCTTTCGAGCGGAATTAACTCAGATGCAGTTTCGAGCGAAATAGCAAACACCACACTCTCGAGCGAAATCACAACAGATTCTGGAGCGGAATCAAAGTTTGTAACTCTGGTGCGGAATCACCAATTAGGATTCAAGCGAAATCACTGATTTAGTAACTTGGAGCGAAATCAACACAACAGTTTGGAGCGGAATCAACAGTTTGGCAGCCAGGAGCGAAATCAGTTAAGAACTTTTGGAGCGAAATCAGACATAGTCCGTTCGAGCGGAATCAGTTCGGAGGTCCATTTTGTCCATTTTAGTCCGATTTTAGCAATGAAACTTTCAGGGATTTGTTAATAGTCAATTATACACAGTCTGTGAAAATTTGAACCAGTTTTGACTGTTAAATCTCGTTCTGATGAAGAAAGAAGGTCTAAAAGTAAGAAATCTCAATAAAATCCAGCTAATCTCTGCAGAACTCCTCCTCCTGAGCTCTGATACCAATTCTAGGATCGTTCGACTGACCCGAATGAGTCGTTCAGAGAGGTTCTGATCTATTTCAGGTGCGGAAAACAAGAAATAGACTTAGAAACAGCTAAATCTTCACTATAACAACTGATTATATTGATAAGATCACAAATACAATCAGTCTTCACACCGGCAGCACTTCGGCATGGAATACAAGGATCTGATCCTGATTTCACTCCTAAATGACCTATATATAGTGTCTTGATTCCGCTCGTAATGCCACAATGACAGTTGGAGCGAAATTAAACTTTGTGATTCCGCTCGAAAATGTCCACATGACATTTCGGGCGGAATTAGCCTCTGGAGCGAAATCAGCTTTTTAAACAACCTAAACATGCTAATTTCTAGTACAACGTGCCCTGATCTATACAATCTGCTCTAAGACTCGATACAAGACGAAGTCGACAGATGCATGCACCAACAGTTTAGTTGCAGGAAGGATCGGAAATCCGATGTTGACAAAAGAGGATTACGATCAGGTTGATTCTGAGGAGATGGAGTTGATTGATATAAAGTGGTGTTTGGCGAGCGTGTTGAGAAGAGCTGAAAAGTTTAAACAAATTACGGGAAGAGATGATTTCTGTGATGCTAATGTTTCTACTTTAGGATTTGATAAATCTAAAGTTACTTGTTTTCGTTGCAGGGAAAAAAGGCATTTCAAGCGAGAATGCACAAACCGCAAAGCAAATGGAGCTCAAAATCCTTTCAACAACAATGATTGTTATCGGAAAGCGATCTATCATCAAGTTGCTCAACAACCGTATCAACAACAAGAACCACAAACTGCACATGCTAAGAAGGCGAGAGAAGAGTCATCAAAGAGAGTTTGTATGGTGAATCAAGATGATGAAAGATCGTCAAAAGGATTTAGTTGGGACAAATATATTTCAGCTGATAGTAAAGCATGTCTGATAGATCAAGATGATGAAAGATTACCAGAAGGTTTTAGATGGGACAATTACTGTCCAGATAAAGAATTCTTGGCTAAAGCTTTTGTTGCTCAAGTTGTTGAAGATGATGAAGATGATTATTGGGCAGATAGTATGAAAAAGCATTTAAAGTATCTAGCCGAGAGAGATGCTGAGAGAGATGCTGAAAATGCTCGAATGGCAAAGGAAAAGGAGGCTAAACAACAAGATGATAGTGATGATGATTATTATGCAGAAAAAATGAGAGAGCATTTAAAATTTCTAGCTGACAGAGATGCAGAAAGAAAGAAAGGTAAGATTGATGAAGAAGAAGTCCGAGTGATAAAGGTTAAAGAAGTTCCAGCTTTCAAGGTTGACGAGAAAACTGTTGCAGAAAAGACACCTGAAATCTGTGAAAATTGTGAGACTGTGAAAAAACAAAACAGCAAGTTGATTCACAAGATGAACAGGTTGAAAGAATTGTATGATATTCTGAACAAAGCTATGAATCAATGCAATGAATCAAGTAGTAAACAAGCAACTGCTTTGAAAACACTTCAAGGAGCGTTCATGTCAAAGCAGTCAGGCATCAATCATTACATTGATAAATGTGCTGAACTTAAACAAAAGTTGGAAACCCAAAGAATTGAGACTGAAAGGGTTGAGAGATTATTGAGAAGTTACTCATGTGCTTCTTATGTTATTGACAGGATTTATCCCACTGTTGAAGGCATGAAGGCATTTGAAGAAGTCACATCTGAAGTAAAGATTTCTGAAACAAAAGAAGAGACTGAAGTGAAAAGTTCTGGTAAGAAACAAAGTGTCAGCTACAACAAGTGTCCACCCCCGCTTGAAAATGGATATTCTCCACGAAATCCAAATTCAGAAAGAGTAAAAAAGGTAACCAACTTACAGTAGGAATCTGAACATTTAGATAACTTGCCAGAAAACATTGATGTCACGTTCACATCATCCGACACTAATCATGAGTCCGAGTTAATAAAGAAAGTGGTAGATCAAGTGTTGGATAAAGATGAAACGGAGGAATCAAAGTCGGAGTCAAAGTCTGAGTCCGACACTTCAAGTCCAAAAGTCAAACAGGGCAAAAGAGTTTACAATAAAGAATTTTTGTTATCAAAATCTAATTTGAATGACGAACCAATCAAAGTGGCATATACTTTGAATGATTCTGACAAATTATATTCTGATGAAGAATTTCCAATAAGAGGTGTTAAAACTGAAATGATTAAAAAGGTTTTTAAACTAACAGAAATTAATATTTCTGAAATAAAAGATGTAAATCTTACTGAAAAACCTAAAAAAATACACCTCAAGAGTTCAACAAAGGTTAAACAAGAAAAAAGGTTACAGTTCTGGTTCGAGTTTTCAAAAGAAATCAAACCATAACGGTAATTTCAAAAAGAAAGGTCTTGGGTTTATTCCACCAAAAAATCATAAAAATGAGAAAACTTATAAACCAAAAACTGTCTTTGTTTCAGGAACATCATCTGAAGAAGAAAAAGAGCACTTGTTCAGGAAGCAGATAAACAAAGAATTCCTTACAAAGAAGCAAGATGAAATGAAGAAAGAAGTTGCTCAGAAGAAAAAGGAGACAAGAACTTGTTTTCAATGCAAAACAGTTGGTCATATTGCCAGGAATTGTCCAAAGGCAATTCAAACAAAACAGGGAGTCTCTGAGAAACTGAAAGGCAAGATGGTTGAGAATGAACCACCAACCAAACAATTTAAAGTTTTTAAAAATTCAAAGTTTGAGGTTGGTGAGTGTTCAAAGAGTCTTTACAAAAGAAAAGCAAAGCTTAACAACAAACAATGGGTTGTTAAGAAATTTGATGATAGTTCTAGCAATGATTCTGATTCATCAAAATCAGAGGAGATATTTTCTGGCGATGAATCTGACTCGTCAAAGTCAGTGGAGCCACAAATTGTGAGAAAAGAAGAAAATTCAGTGCCGCCATTGGATGATGCAAATTTTCCACCATTGCGGGCTGAAAATTTGAAATTAAAAATTGGAAAAGTTGAAATTTCAAATCAATTCTTTCCTGAAAAGAAAGAATTTGATGTTGAAAGGGTTTTTAACCCCACAATTCAAAATATTTTTGGAAAAATGTTTGACGGGAAGGTCAAAGGGGTTAAAGAATTTTATGAGAAGAAAATGAAGAAACCAGATGAAGATGGTTCATCCCAGATTAGTAACTGGGATAGAACCTATCATGACTAAACTCTGGACTTGCCGGAGCTCCCAAGTTGGTAATCGTGGAGCAGGAATTGGCATCATTCTTGAAAATGTTTGTTTGAAAGTGTTAGAAGTGGTATTGGTTGAAAAGTGAACCTACAAGTGGGTTTTCACCTACAAGTGGTTAATCAAGGTCATTAAGTTGAACTTGATTTATCTTTCATACAAATGAATGAAAAACAATGTGATGAATTGAATCCCTAACCTACAAGTGGTAAAATCAACAAAACTAATTTTCTGGAAAAACCTTTTTGATTAAAACAAACTTAAGTGTTTTGAAATCATAATGGGAAAATAGTTTGTTGTAAGGGGGAGTTCTGATTGTTTTTGTCAAGTGGATGGCGAATTGAAGTAATTCACATCAGTTGTCACTTTAAATTGTACAGTTTGTTTTCAAATTATCCCAGAAAATCAAAATTTGAAACATATTTTTTATTTTAGGGGGAGTAAAAATTTTAGAAAATTTCGAAAATTTGAAAAATCCAAAAACATGATAAATACCAAAAAAACAAAAACATCGAAAAATTTAAAAATGAGTTTTGTTGTGAAAAAGAGGAAATGATAGTACATCAGTGGACTATCACAGCACGCTAAAGAAATGAAAAGTCAAATGTGTTAAACGGTCTCACTAATGATATGCCAGTAGGTTTTTACACACTTAGTAGATTGTTGTCGAGATATAAATCTAAATATGAAATACTTACTTATTTCGTGGGGAACATCTCTCAGATGAAATCTACGAAATCTTGTTTGAAAGATTTTCTATTTCTGACATATTAGGTCTTTGTGCGTGATGATATCTGGGGTATTATACCAGGACTTCTGATTTTGCAGGAGCAATAGCCTAGTCCCCGTATAATACTTTGCATTGCTTAAATTTTTAAGCTCACCCTCAGCATAAAAAATGATGCATGCCGACTAACGCATTGAAAAATGCTAATCATGTGCTGTTGAAGAAAAGATCCCCAAACGGGACACACCTAAAGTCGAACCATCATCTCTTTGTCTGAACGAAAGTTCTAACCTGAGCTCTCATGGTCTCGCATTTACCCGTTTACAGATATCATTAGTGTACATTCACCTATAAGACTGAATATAGAAATCTGGATACGGGAGTATATTCTGAGGTGGTACACGCGAATAAATTTGAGTACTTAAAACATTAATCTCGTATCTCGAAACAGTTGAACTTTGTGTGAAAATTTAAGTGGATCAGTATACTGACAATCTACGTGAATCGTTTAGAACTTAAAATGTTTAAAGCTTAACGATGTTGATGATTTGTCTCAAAAACTGATATGACGCTCTTACACAAACTCACAAAAATATTGTCTGTAAATATTTATTTAATGCATTAAATTAAAAACAAAAGTCCAAAAAGATTTTCGGAGTGGTTTAGTATAAAATTTTTGAAAAGATCCAAAAAGATTTTCGACAACTGATGTTGAAAAGCTGATATTCAAAATTCCGAGTGCTGAACATGATGAACAGAGGTTTGGGAGAATGTGTTTAAAAATGATTCGTTTACAAGTGGTCATCAAAGATTATAAATGTAAAAATCATTTTGAACGATACCTGCAATGTGGTTTCTAAATTTGTAAAATTTTAAGTTTGTGAAATTTATTGTGAGGTAGAGAATGTGCAGGAATGAAGTTTGGAAAGAGCCAAGTCCTGATTCCTGAGGATTCTATGGTTATAAGAGCCATGTTTCTGATCCAAAGCCTGAAGATTGCGAATTCCATACTACGATCCCAGCTTATCGAAAAGGGGAGTCTGAAGACAGTGAATAGGGAGTCTGAAGATGTAAAGAGCCAGATTCAAATCCTGAGATCCATGCAAGCTGCTGATGCTGAAATAGGATAGAGCCAGGATTAAGATTCTGGGAAAAAGTATCAAGAGATCTGATCAAGAGAATTAGAAAGCTCAAGAGCCAAATCAACATCCAAGGGGAAGTTTAGAGAGAGAAGAAGAAAAATAGATAGAGGATGCTTACAATGGAGAATTATTTGGAGAGAGCGATAAGACTTCGTCAACATCCAAGGGGGAGTCTGTTGGTGCATATGTCTGTCGACTTCGTCTTGTATCGAGTCTTGTATATAGTTTAGATAGATCAGGGCACGAAGTACGAGAAAAATGAGTTCTAGTGTTTGTCGGCCATTTCGCACGAAATGACATTTGTCCATTTCGTACGAAATGGAGCTAGCCATTTCGTGTGAGCTGTTTCCTACGAAATGGGTTAGCCTATAAATACTAGGTCGTGTCATTTCATTTGTAACGGTACGATTCCGGTAGCGAAGCTCTGCCGAAGTGTCTCTAGCATTGTAAAACGATCTGATATCAATACAGAAACAATTTAAAGTGATTTCTTGTGCAAACCAGCTGAAATAACTCCGATACATCTGTTTCCGCCTTTTGTATTAGACGAAATCTCTTCTGAACGACTCGTTTGGGTCTACAAACGATCCTACAATCTGTTGGTGCATATGTCTGTCGACTTCGTCTTGTATCGAGTCTTGTATATAGTTTAGATAGATCAGGGCAGGAAGTACGAGAAAAATGAGTTCTAGTGTTTGTCGGCTATTTTGCACGAAATGACATTTGTCCATTTCGTACGAAATGAAACTTGTCCATTTCGTACGAAATGGAGCTAGCCATTTCATGTGAGTTGTTTCGTGCGAAATGGGTTAGTCTATAAATACTAGGCAGTGCCATTTCATTTGTAACGATACGATTCCGGTAGCGAAGCTCTGCCGAAGTGTCTCCAGCATTGTAAAATGATCTGATATCAATACAGAGACAATTTAAAGTGATTTCTTGTGCAAACCAGCTGAAATAACTCCGATACATCTGTTTTCGCCTTTTGTATTGGACGAGATCTCTTCTGAACGACTCGTTTGGGTCTAAAAACGATCCTACAGTACTTGTGTGAAACAAGTCTAGTGACTAACGTAAATAGAACATGTATAGGTCACGACGCTACAACAGTGAAGTTTACGACGCAGGATACCCAAAATTGTGAGTTCATGTCCCCACTTTTAAACTTTTACTTGTTTTCTAAACTTGGGGAAAATACATGTACTATGGTATGTAGAATACAAAACTAAGGAATGACACATAGGTCATGTGACGAATAGGGTGCCATAAGCACCATTAATCAACTATATATCTAGACCGCGGAACAAAAGGTTAGATCTAATGGGTTTCAGGCAGCCACACTCTTGGCCACACTTTTACCACGAGTGCTTTTGTGTCTCTAGTCGTGAATCGATAAGTAAAAAATGCGTATGGTTTGGATGCTTCCTATGTCGTTGTATATGTTAGTGGCCTCGCGAACCATTAACGATCTCGTATTCCTTACATTTACTGAAATACTTGTTTCAGTACAATTACATACCATCTTTTTCTACAACGAATGCTTAAATGTTTTACACAAAACTGCATGAATTCACACCAACATTTGTTGACGATTTTCCAAAACTTACATGTATTTCAGGTAACTAAAGTGGATGTACATGCGGTTCACTCTTGCTCAAGGATGTCGTTTATGTTATTAGTTATGTTGTGTCAAGACTCTAATGCCTATTTTGTGGGATTTGTTCGTTATATTCCACCTCACGTGGTGATATAATGATCAAAACCTTGATGTTTGTCTTGGTAATAAAGTTGTAAACTTTCAAACAGTTATCTATCTTGTGATGTAAACACTAAACATAACTTATGTTTTGAATATTTAATGTCAATGGCATCTTGGGGTTTGTTTTATGATCATGCAGTATGTTTACCATTCGTATGCAATGAGAACCTTTCAGGATCACACCTCGTGCTTCCGCCTTAGAAAGGGGTGTGACACTATATTACACTTAAGTTAGTTTCTTAAGCTTGAGCTACCCACGTCATTAGCCCCCCAAGTCAGAGGTGTTTGGGTGTAAGCTCAAAGGCTTCTGACTTTGGTGAAAAATCTATTTTATTAGCTGAAAGGCTTTAAGGCTTCAAGACTTACCTTTTGTAAGGCTTTTGGGCGGTATTATTTTGTATTTTGATTGGACAACTTGATTTGACATATTGACAGTTATTCAGGCGGCGGTTGTCTGCCCTATGCACTGTAACCGTTGTTTTTGAATTTATTATCCCTTTAACTTCTCATTTAAGTTTAATCATCATTTTCCTTTAACACTTCTCACAACCAGAATCCCTTCATTCTCTCTTTTCCAATTCACAGGTTAGTTTTTTACTTTTTACTTTTGCTTGATTTTCCTTGATCATCCCTTGGAACGATGGGTGCGAGGAAGGACATGGGTAAAACCTTTTCTAAATTAACACAAGAGGAAGTTGATTCCTTCTGCGAACAATGGGGTATTGATCCTTCCGTTAATCTGGTGGCTCCGGGTTGCGATAAGACCGTTGATCAGTGTCCCACTGGTTCTATTGTTTTGTACTGTCGCCACTTTGAGTTTTCGAATCTTCGATACCCTTTTTCTGTGTTTGTGTTGAATGTGCTTGAATATTATCGTGTTTCTTTTGGGTGATTACATCCTCAAGGGGTTTCTAGGGTTCTTCACTTTGAAGTTTTATGTCGTGCCCTAGGTAAAGATCCTAATTTGTTAATGTTTAGACGGTTTTTTCATTTGACCAAAAATGGCGACTGGTTTACGTTTGAAACATCCCAGATTGATGTGTCTTTGATTTCTTCACTTGTTGCTACCCTTGGGTCCTGGAAAGATCGATTCTTTTGGGTTTCTGAGTCAGTTGTCCCTTTTAAGATGTGTGGAGGCATCCAGATGCTGTCTTAAACGAACTTGAACCTTCCGAGTCTGAATTGAATGAGGGGATGTTGAAAGCCCTAAGGGCTTGTCCTTCTCGACTTCGTCCATTTCCTGAACATCTTTTGGTTTTTATCGGTGTTAGCGTTTTGTGGGATAAGCCAAATCGAGACCCTTCGTTCATGAGGGGTGGTCAGGGTACGTTTTTTGGCTTTTCCATTCCTTGCCTTTTTATGTTTATTTTGTTTGATCTTTTATTTGTTATGTGTAGTTATGGCTGCTTTGGATTTCATTAAGTCAGATGACACTTCTGATGTTGTTCTTGGGGATACGAAAGCCATTGAGGGTGAAGATGCCATCACCAGGACTGCTGAGGGTAGATTGGTTCCTATGGGGAAGTATGTGAATTTTCCAAACGTTAAAGTCTTTACGAAGGTTAGTTCTTCCAAGCCTTCGACCCGTCGTTCATCTCGTCTCTTGAAGGGTCCGGGTTAATCGTCTGCTGTTGAGCATGTTGATCTCAGTGATGAGATTGAATTTTCTGAGGATCAGGGTATTGACGTTGAAGGAAAAAAGGAGTTGGCAGTTGTTACTGGGAAGAAAGGAAAGTCAAGTGGTAAAAAGGCTATGGTGTCTATTGTCGAAGGTTCTTCGGAGAGAAGTGGTGAAGAACCAGTGGAGGGGAATGCCGGAGGATGTTTATGTTCCCAATTGGCAGGTCAAGGTTGGGGATAACTTCAAGTCCTCCACTGTTTGTGAGGACGTGTTGAACCACTTTTCTCCTCCTACAGTTCGTAGTTCCAACTCAGCGATGCAAGATGATGTGTTGATTTCGCGTATGTTGTTGGATGTTTGTAATTTGGCTGCTATGCTTCCTGAAGGAGTCTCCCGTTTTCATAAAAGAATGCATGAGTATGAGGAATTTTCGAAGAAAAGGGAGAAAACAAAGGCTTCAATGGCAGCCATGAAGAAGGAGATCGAGGGTTTTGCTGAGAAGGAAAGATCTTGGGTGGTGAAAGTTCACGAGCTGACTAAAAGACATGAGATTGAGTTAAGCAATGAGAAGAAAAGGATGGAAGCAGATAGGCTTCAGTTGAAGGCTGATAAGGAAGCCTTTAATGTTCAACAAAAGGCCTTTCTAGATGAGAAGGAAGGCTTGAAGGCTTCCTTGTCCTAAGCTACTAGTGGCAACCAATGGTTGATCGAGCATGGGTTTCAGCAGGTGGTTACCTATCTTCTCCATTCGATTGAGTTCAATTTTGCTCTTGGTGATGTTTACACAAAGCTCCTCAATCATGGCAAACACTTGGGTTTTGTTGCTGGTTACAAGGCTCATGAATTTGGTCAGTCTCAAGAACAATCTTCTTTCTATCAGCCTCAATCCTCAAGCATTTTTAAGGAAGTTGTTCTCAAGATGGAGCGCCTAACCTATCCCTATGTTGGTGAGGTTTCTACTTGCTTTGGTAAACCCATTTCTGTGTTGCAGGACTTGAAACCCTCCGGCCTTAATGAGCCCGTTTGTGCTGAAGTGCTAAATTCCTTATCCAAGAAGTGTTCCCACTCTGGAGATAGTGAGGATACCTTCTCAGATATTGCTGAGGGTTCGGTAGGAGCAAGTATTGAAGGCTCCGAGGTAGCTGGCGATGATGGAGGCAGGAAGAAGAAGAAGACAAAAACAGGGAAGAAGGCTAAGAATGTTGAGGCTAGGCCTCCAAGTCTATTTTGTTGTGGTGTGTAGGGCGTAGCCAGTTCTCTATAGATCCCATGCTCATCACAGAACTTATCAAATGCCTTAGAACAAAACTCACCCCACCTATCTGTTCTCAGCATAAGTATTGTTGCACTAACTTCATTTTCTATCTTAGCTTTGAAGATTTTAAACTTGTCTAAAAATTCTGATTTTTGACACAAAAAATAAACCCAAGACATTTTGTTATAATCATCTATAAGTAGCTGGAAATACTTGTTACCTCCCAAAGAGGGTGTTGATATTGCCCCACAAAGATCGACGTGTACAAACTGCAATGGACATGTGGTTCTAGTAGCATGTGTTGGGAATGGTCTCCTTGCATGCTTCCCATAAGCAAAACCTTCACAAACAGACAAATCACCCACATGTGGCAAATCCAGGACCATCTCTTTAGTATTCAAAAGCAACAATCCTTGCTTGTATAAGTGTCTATATCGTAAGTGCCATAGCTTGGTCTTTTGACTATTTAAAGCAACCAAGGCAATAATTTGTATCAGGTTTTCACCAACATTTAAAGCAAACACTCTATTCTTTGACATTGGAATACGATAGAGACTATACATTCTCCTGACTTTGAGATAGTACATATTCCTTTATCAAAGAAAAGAGCATAGTTGAACTCCATAAGTTGACCTATACTGAGCAACTTGTACCGTAGTGCAGGTGAATATTGCACTCCTTGTAAAACCCGGTGTTACCCATTTGATACTGCAAGCCTAATAGTGCAAATTCCCTCAACTTGGATGCTCTTCCCATTTCCCGTTGTTATTTTCACTTTTTTGTTTCATCCAGACTTTGAAACAGTTCGCGCATACGAGACATATGGTTTGAGCAACCATTGTTAATGAACCTTACTCCATTTCCTTTCACACCCTGACCAAGAGCCATTAGAATCATGTATTCATCATCTTCTTCCTTGGTTACTTGCGTGGACACAAACAGTTTGGGTTCTTATTATTCATCAGCAGTATTTTCAAGTGCTGGTGTTGCTTGAGGACTATCGTACCAACACTCAGACCTGAGATGCCAAAACGATTGTGGTTATAGCACTGAATGTTACCTCGACCTCGTAGTGAACCTCTGCCTCTACCACGATTACCATGTCGGTCACCTCCCCTTCCTCTACCTCTGAATGAACTAAAGGATGGAGAGATCTCATCTTCTTTAGCCTGAAATGCTTGTTCTTCTTCACTCTTTTCAATGCCTCGATTCACTCGTCCTTCATGAGATTGCAATGATCCCATGAGTTGATCAAAGGTCATAGTTGTAAGATCTTTAGATTCTTCTATCGCCATCACAACATGATCCCATTTCGGAGGTAAACTGCGGAACACTTTCTCAACCACTGCTTGATCAGTAACTACTTCTCCAAATGCTCTCTTCTGGTGCACAAACCTCATTACTTTAGATAGGAAGTCTGCAATGACTTCGTTATCTCCCATCTGAAGAGTCTCAAACTCTCTTCTTAGACCTTTTAATTTAACTGCTTTCACTTTTGAATCTCCTTGGAATTCAGTCTATAACAAATCCCAAGCTTGCTTTGCTGAAGTTGCTGCTACAATACACGAGAAGATATTGTCATGCACTCCTTGCTGAATCAGGGCTTATGCTTTAGCATCCTTCTTCTTGTTCTCCTTCATTTGCTCTTCAGTTCCTTCCGTTGGACGATAACTGGTTTCCACATAATCTCATAGGTCTTGAGACAGTAGCAAAGTCTTCATCCGAATGCTCTAGAATTCATGCCGATCACCTTTGAAGACAGGTACATGGGACTGATTTCCAGATGTGGTTGTTGTCGCCATTGCAATGATACTTCTCACACTCTTAGAACGTGGCTTTGATACCACAACGTTGGTAATATCAGAGATAAAGTAACACTCAATATTCTGAATAACTTTATTCATCACACTTGAAACTTAAATACATAGCAGAAAAAATTGCAAACACACAATGACACCACATACATATCATGCAAACATAAAGAAAACCTACCCACTACTTGACATCATGGACTGCTACTCTATCCGGTTATAACCCAACAAATCTTTTCTAGAATATGACTTAAAAAGACAAAACTACCCTTAATGAAATAAACACATGCATAAACTCTAAAATATAAAGGACACCATGCAGATTCTGGATTAGCTTCAACAGTTTATGGTTAGGAAAGCTTTACATGAATTGTGTATATGCATAATGTATCTTAAATTTTTTAATTAACTATAGAAAGTAATACTCTTCATAGCACAAAACCCATCCCTTATTCGGTTTATATATTCTTTGAACAGATCGTTATGAATGACAACTTACTCTTCACAACTCGTATAGCCATATTAATGCATGAAAGGCTGCATTTCTAAAATGTAATTTAATAATAAGAGTTAATTACTGTTTTCGTCCCTATAGTTTGTCAAAAATCACTATTTCAGTCCATTAGTTTAAAAAATGTGATTTCCGTCCCTGTGGTTTCACTTTCTTACACTACTAGAAAACTGGGTTTTTGCAACCGCATTCCCAGTCGCAAAACAGTCGCAACTGCCCTATTACGACCGTTTCCCGATCAACCAAGGGATCGGATAAACACCCGTCGCAATTGCTCTATTGCGACTGAGTTGCGACTGCTGCTATCATTTGCGACCTGGGTTTTGCGACTATAAAAGTGGTGGCAAATTTTGCGACTGTTACTGCTTTTGTGGCACTTCGGTTGCGACAGTCTTGTTGCGACTGTTTTGCGACTGCTTGCCTTTTAAAATTTGCAATCACTTTCCGACCGCTTGTCTTAAGAAAATTTGTGACCGTCTTTCACGGTCCCAAAATGAATTTTTTTTATTTTACCTTTTCAGCCAATTTTTTTAACCTGCATATAATGTCATTTTTTAAATTTATATATCATCAAATTTTCACAATTATATAAAACATTCCACTTAAAACATCAAATACCAAAGTTATTATAACAAAATACATGTTAAAACAAATTATTTATAACCTACATTATACGTTTTGAAACCTAGCTTTTAGCATCACTTCAATGTTTGCCATTCTTTGATTCATAGCCTCTTTCTCCACGTTATCTTTCTCTTTTTCCACCACTAATCCCGCAATAATTTCGTTCAACCTTTCTTTTTCTTTCACTATATCTTGGATAATCACGTTCAACCGCCAAACCGCAAAAATGGCTGATTTGCTTCGGTTTGAGCGATTTAGTCGGTTTCAATAGTTTTTGAACCCCCCGTACATGCAAAACTAACTATCTTGTACAATAATCTTCAAACAAATAGTTTAAAATAACAAATTACCTGCAAAAGCACCAATCACAGCATTCTCGGGGTCAGTAAGATCCCTTTTCGCCTATAGAGAAAAACGTAACAGTTTAAATTTTGTACTTTGACTTTGTGATGTGAAGCTAGCTATATAGAGGACCATAATAGTAAACATTAGACTTAGTGATACCCATTTACTTAAAAGCGGATCAATATGGGTAGTGTTTTAAATCTAACGGGTCGTCAAATGACTAAAATTAAAAGGTTAGTTAAAAAGGGAAATAGGTTGAAAGTCACTTAAAAAGGTATTGTTAAAGCATATAACCAAACGCTTTGTTCAAAAATTCAGATTATTATTGCGAAATATATTTTCTGTAATCAGATTTAACACAAAATTTCAGAAATTTGTAGGTACATGCTTATTGTAAAGAGCAACTAGGTTAGACCCCCTGTTTTGGGGCATTATTTGGCCACTTTTTTGACTTATAGCGCCCCATAGCGCCCCGCACACCACGACGGGCGGCGCTATGGGGGATTTTTGGAAGGGAGGCGCCATGCATATAGTGTCGTGATGTGGGTTGTTTTCAAAAATTTGACCAATCAAGATAAAGCATGGTTTTTATAATTAATTAATAAAATTGAAAATTAATAATTAGGTAACGATGGGTAGGGGCTTTATGACTACGGGCTCTAGTGATATAACGCCCCATAAAGCCCCTGTGTGACGTGGCATGACACGTGTCGCATAACACCCCACAAGGGGCTTTATGACTACGGATGGCCTTATATATTATAATTTATAACACGGGAATGTACCATGCGGATGATTACAACAAACATTGACCAAAGTCAACTTACCGCTAGTTTATACCCAATTTGAAGCTGTTCATATATGCAAAACTGGATGACGTCAAAAGGCAAGTCTCTCAATAGAAAAGAACTATACCGCTGTAATTTAAAAAAGCTTAAATAAGAATGGGTAGATTTAGATTGTTTTATATCAGACGGGTCAAGTATACAAAAAATAAGCTACAAGAGGAACAAGTCAAATGGGCCAGACGTGTCGAACTGTTTAAAAGTCTTCCAAGGTTTTTTCTTGATGAATAGTTAAACACAACCTTCAAAACGTTTGATTCATATATTTATTAACAGACAGAAAATGACGTTTCTACCCTTCATTAAACAGCAGGTTTTAACGAACGTTAGTTTTTTGGATGAAACTGGGATGTTTCAACTTCTGAGCTATTACGTTTCCCCAAAGAACTTTTCGACCAGTGTATTCTATTTGAGGCTAAAGAAAGACAGTGATACATACCCTTTAGTAATTTTGAACTCAAGAGCGTAAAAAATTAGATATTTATGAAATAACTTATTTTAGTAGTTAAAAACAGTGATGAAGCATTGAGGTTACCTCATCCATATCCATCTCTATTTCATCAGTTCGTGCCAAATCTTCTAGCTCCATCACAAAAATCCCTTTATTATTTGGATCATCCAGCAAAACTTCATCCTATCCTATCTCCACCTATAAAACGTTCAATCAATCTATCAATTACATAACATCGCATTTATAATAATAATGATAATAATCAGAACAGTGCTTTAATAAATGACTTACATCAAGGTCTATCAGCCTATTCACCAATTCAAATATCATAGAGTTGCCAACAAACTCTCCCATATCACTACTCTCCAACATTAGCATGTTCTCCACATATACAACTATTTGCTGCACAAATATAAAAAAGTTAACACCGTTTGAGATTGTTCAAAACAAACGTATTTAATTCATAGTATGTGCTAGACTCACAACTTCCTTGGCGAATACATTTGGCACTCTCTCCCGGACAATTTGTTCCAATCTTTAAGGTGCTAGAGGCCCTAAATCAGCGATTCCTTTCAATGCTGCATGTACACGGGCAAGTACTTGGTCCTTTTTTGCTAATCCACGTGGCTGCTTCAATATCTCTAGAAAATTGTAAGGTGGTATGAAGTTGCTTACAAGCATGTCTAAACACAAATCAACGTATTTTCCGTTTGATGTAGCCTGAAAAAACATATCGTAATTAGTACAAGAAACTGTTTAAACTTATTATTCAGACAAATTATAAAACTTAGCACAACATACCAAGGTTACAAGCAACTCCATCAATGCGTCCATCACATTTGGCCCATAGTTCCTGTAATAATGTTGTTTCTAAATCATACTTAACATATTTAGTATTTGTAACTTCTTTAAGAAAGTACCCAAAAAGTGTTTGTTGGTCGGCCCACTCCGACTCAGCCTATTTTGGCCCGTAATAAAAAATGACTCGTTCTACCCTGACCCGATTACCCGACCCCCCAATCTTGCCACATCTAGTATCAAATGACATACAGCGAAAAGCCCTTTAAATCCCTCTTTAGCAACAATAAGGCGAACAACATCAGGGGGTGAAGCAAAATGGCCCGTCTGCATCCTTTGCTTAACAACCTTCATAAAACATGGTAGAAACAAATCAACGCAGCAAAAAAACAGAAGTGATGTATGCTTCTAGCAGCACTCAAGCTTGGATGTTACTAAGAGTAAATAAAGGCCTGTTTATAGGGCTACAAACGAACCGAACGTTCAGCGAACAGTTCGTGAAACTGTCCAATCATTTAAGCTTTCTTCAATTCGATCTACTAGTAAACAAAAACCGAAGCGCATCTTACCGATAGTCTCGTTCTCCAAAACTCTCTCAAGCGTAACCACCAATGAAATCGGAACACAAACTACTGTATCATCTGCCTACAATTCAACAAAAAATATCATCAAAAAAACTTAACTTATCTTCAACTAATTAAACAGAACCAAAATTAGGTAAAACCAGATCAACCTATAAATCCTCACTTGCTGCAACATATTGAAAAGGAGGATGTCGTGAATCATATGCTACCCTATCAGCGAGATTGCGAAGAACGGCCACCGGAAAAACACAAACACACACACATTGCATCAACAAAAACCAAACAACAACATCTAAACCCCAAATCTGCACAAAATAACAACAATATTAGACCTAATGACCGTTTTCACACTAAAACTCGAAACAAATTAACAATTCAATCAATCAAAAAAACAGAATATTCAATCACATTCATATTTGCTATGCTTATATACAAAATACTACAACCAATTTTGAAATCGTTGAGCATTATCATCAAACGTCAATTTATCTCTAATAAGCGAACAAAATAGCAACGATTCGACTTTGTAAACCAATTCTAAACCTAAAACACTAAAAAGTTATCATCAAACGTCAACCTTAATCAACTCATAACACAAACAACAAATGTTCATAGAGTTTTTATTAACAATCAGAGCTTATTCGCATAAATACTTCAATTTCATAGAGATTAATCAGATCCTTCAGTACATACACAGATCTGAAACATATATACTGTAGGATCGTTCGCACGGCCAAACGAGTCGTTCAAAAGAGATCTCGTCCAATACGAGAGGCAGAATCAAACGTATCAGAGTTATTTCAGCTGTATACATACTAGAATCACTTAATCTATCTCTTGTATTGATTTGATGACGATTACAGACCTGGAGATACTTCGGCAGAGCTTCGCTACCGGAATGACCAAGTTCCAAATGAAAGACTCAAGACCACTATATATAGGCCAGCCACTTCACATGAAGTGGACATGTTCCAGTCCACATGAAGTGGACATGTTCCAGTCCACATGAAGTGAACATGTTCCAGTCCACATGAAGTGACCTTGTCTAGTTCATCTGAACTGACCAGTTCGTGTGAACTGGCTTGTTTTGGCCAGTTTCCAGTTTTTCTTGTTCTACGTGTCTTGATCTAACAAATCTATTACAAGACTCGATACAAGACGAAGTCGACAGACATATGCACCAACACACTCCCCCTTGGATGTTGACGAAGTCTTCGGTTTCGAGTCTTCGGTATGTCACATCTCCAGTCTTTATCAGTCTTCTCGCTCTCTCCAAAGATTCTCCATTTTAAGCATCCTCAATCAATCTCTTTCTCTCTCTCTTCCAGAATCTCAATCTGTCTCTATCTTCTCTTGATCAGATCTCTTGATTCCTTAAGTTCATCAGTATCAGCATCTTGTGTGGACACCAGGATTCGAACCTGGCTCTTTACCATTCAAACTTCCTCTTGAATGTTGATCCAGAATCAGAAGCTGGCTCTTGCATCTTCAGACTCCCTCTAAGCTGTCTTCAAACTCCCCCTTTCGATAAGCTGGGATCGCAGTCTGGAATTCACAATCTACAGGCCTTGGATCGAAAACCTGGCTCTTATCCCTTTCACAGGTTCTAAGATCGTGACCTGGCTTTAACCTGCACAAACTCTACCTCACAATAAATTTCCCAAATTTAATCAATTTGACAAATTTGTATTCCACTTGCAGATATTATTCAAAATGATTTAAAATTATAAATCTTTGATGACCACTTGTAAGAGTAACATCTTTCTAAACACACTCTCCCAAACCTGTTCATCATGTTTAGCACTTGGAATTTTGAAATTCAGCTTTTCAAACATTAGTTGTCGAAAATCTTTTTGTATTTTTCAAAATTTTATGCTAAATCACTCCGAATTTTTTTTTTTTTTTTTGGATTTTGTATTAAATGAAAAGTAATAAAGAAATATTTACAGACAATATTTTTGTGAGTTTGTGTAAGAGGATCATATCAGTTTATGAGACAAATCACTAACACCGTTAAGCTTTAAACATTTTAAATTCTAAACGATTCATGTAGATTGTCAGTATACTGATCCACTTAAATTTTCATACAAAGTTCAACTGTTTCGAGATACGAGATTAATGTTTTATGGCACTTAAACTTATTCGTGTATCCCACCTCAGAATATACTCTCGTATCTAGACTTCTATATTCAGTCTTACAGGTGAATGTACACTAATGATATCTGTGAACGGGTTAAATGCGAGACCATGAGAGCTCAGGCTATTGCTTCCGCAAAATCAGAGAGATGATGGTTCGACTTTAGGTATGTCCCGTTTGGGGATCTTTTCTTCAACAGCACATGATTAGCATTTTGCAATGTTTCATCATTTTTTATGCTGAGGGTAGGCTTTAAGATTAAAGCAATGCAAAGTATTATACGAGGGCTTGGCTATTGCTCCCGCAAAATCAGAACTCCAGGTATAATACCCCAGATATCATCACGCACAAAGACCTAGTATGTCAGAAATAGAAAGCCCTTCAAACAAGATTTCAGGGGTTACCTATATATCCGAGAGATGTTCCCCACGAAATAAGTAAGTATTTATATTTAGGTTTATATCTCGAAAACAATCTACTAAATGTATAAAAACCTACTAGCATATCATCAGTGATATCGTTTATCACATTTTGACTTTCCAAATCTTTAGCGTGCTGTGATAGTCCACTGATGTACTATCATTTCCTCTTTTTCTCAACAAAACTCATTTTTGAATTTTTCAATGTTTTTGGCTTTTTGGATTTTATCATGTTTTTGGATTTTTCAAAATTTTCGAAATTTCTAAATTTTTACTCCCCCCTAAAATCAAAATATGTTTCAATTTTGATTTTCTGGGAAAATTTGAAAACAAACTGTACAAATAAAATGACAACTGTTGTGAAATACTTCAATTCTCTATTCACTCGGCATAAACAATCAGAACTCCCCCTGACAACAAACTATTTTCCCATTATGATTTCAAAACACTTAAGTTTGTTTTAATCAAAATGGTTTTTCCGGAAAATAAGTTTTATTGATTTTACCACTTGTAGGCTTGGGGATAAACTCATCACATTGTTCATTTTAATCACTTGTAGGTTCACTTTTCTTTTTCCACTTGAATGAAAGTTAAATCAAGTTCAACTCAATGACCTTGATTAACTACTTGTAGGTGAAAACCTATTTTTTAAACAAACATTTTCAAAAATGATGCCGATTCCTGCTCCACGATTACCAACTTGGGAGCTCCGGCAAGTCCAGACTTTTAAGCATGATAAGTTCTATCCCAGTTGCTAACTTGGGATGAACCATCTTCATCTGGTTTCTTCGTTTTCTTCTAATAAAATTCTTTAACCCCTTTGACCTTCCCATCAATCATTTTTCCAAAAATATTTTGAACTGTGGGGTTAAAGGCCTTTTCAACATCAAATTCTTTCTTTTCAGAAAAGAATTGATTTGAAATTTCTATTTTTCCAATTTTTAGTTTCAAATTTTTAGCCCGCAATGGTGGAAAATTTGCATCATCCAATGGCGGCACTGAATTTTCACCTTTCACCTCAACTTGTGGCTCTTCTGACTTTGACGAGTCAGATTCATCGCCAGAAGATAGCTCCTCTGATTTTGACGAATCAGAATCATTGCTAGAACTATCATCAGATTTCTTAACAACCCATTTTTTGTTGTTAAGCTTTGCTTTTCTTTTGTAAACATTTTTTGAACATTCACCAACCTCAAATTTTGAATTTTTGAAAACATTAAATTGTTTGGTTGGTGGTTCATTTTCAACCATCTTTCCTTTCAGTTTTTCAGAGACTCTCTGTTTTGTTTGAATTGCCTTTGGACAATTTCTGGCAATGTGACCAACTGTATTGCATTCAAAACAGATCCTCGTCTCCTTCTTCTTCTAAGCAACTTTCATCTTCATTTCCTCTTGCTTCCTAGCAAGGAATTCTTTGTTTGTCTATCTCCTGAACACTTGCTCTTTTTCCTCTTCAGATGATTTTCCTGAAACAAAAACAGTTTTTGGTTTATAAGTTTTCTCATTTTTATAATTTTCTAGTGCAATAAAACCCAATCCCTTCTTTTTGAAATTACCATTATGGTTTCGTTTCTTTCGATAACCTGAACCAGAATTGTAACCCTTTTTCTTTTTTAACCGTTGTTGAACTCTTGAGGTGTAAGATTTAGGTTTTTCAGCAAGATTTACATCTTTTATTTCAGAAATATTAATTTCTGTTAGTTTGAAAACCTTTTTGATTATTTCAGTTTTAACACCTCTTATTGGAAATTCTTCATCAGAATATAATTTGTCAGAATCATTCAAAGTATATGCTACTTTGAATGTTTCATCATTCAAATTATTTTGTGACAACAAAAATTCTTTATTATAAACTCGTTTGCCCTTTTTGACTGTTGGACTTGACGTGTCGGACTCTGACTTTGACTCTTTTTTTGACTCCTCCGTCATCTTTTTCCAACACCTGATCGACTACTTTTTTAATTAACTCGGACTCATGATTAGTGTTAGATGATGTGAAAGTGACATCAATGTTGTCTGGCAAATTATCTGAAGGTTCAGATTCCCACTGTAAGTTGGTTGCCTTTTTGACTCTTTCTGAATTTGGATTTCGTGGAGAATATCCATTTTCAAGCGAGGGTGGACACTTGTTGTAACTAACACTTTGTTTCTTACCAGAATTTTTCACTTTAGTATCTTCTTTTGTTACGGACTTCTTCTCTTTAGATGTCTTTTCTTCAAATGCCTTCATGCCTTCGACTGTCGGGTATATCCTGTCAATCACATAAGAAGCACATGAGTAACTTCTCAATAATCTCTCAACTCTTTCAGTTTCTATTCTTTGGATTTCCAATTTTTTTCTCAAGTTCAGCACATTTTTCAATGTAATGATTGATGCCTGACTGCTTTGACATGAACGCTCCTTGTAGTGTCTTCAAAGCAGTTGCTTGTTCACTACTTGATTCATTGTATGGATTCATAGCTTTGTTCAGAACATCATACGATTCTTTCAACCTTTCATGTTGTGAATCAACTCACTGTTTTGTTTTTTCACAGTCTCACAATTTTCACAGATTTCAGGTGTCTTTTCTGCAACAATTTTCTCATCAACCTTGAAGGCTAGTACTTCTTTAACCTTTATCACTCGGACTTCTTCATCATCATTCTTACCTTTCTTTCTTTCTGTATCTCTCTCATCTAGAAATTTTAAATGCTCTCTCATTTTTTCTGCATAATAATCATCATCACTATCATCTTGTTGTTTAGCCTCCTTTTCTTTTGCTATTCAAGCATTTTCAGCATCTCTCTCGGCTAGATATTTTAAATGCTTTTTCATACTCTCTGCCCAATAATCATCTTCATCATCTTCAACAACTTGAGCAACAAAAGCTTTACCCATTCGTGCAACCTGAATTCTAATTTCACACGAAATGGACCTTTCACGCGACCTGACCACACTTGTTTAATTCATTTAGACTGACACTTTTAAACGAACTGGAAGTCCAATCAATGCGACCTGGGGTTTCAATTCACACGATCTGGATATGTTTACCACTTCACACGACCTGGACTTAATACTCCACTTCACATGAACTGGACTTAATACTCCACTCCACATGAACTGGCTTAATACTCCACTCCACACGAACTGGACTTAGTACTCCACTCCACATGAACTGACTTAATACTCCACTCCACACGAACTAGACTTAGTACTCCACTCCACATGAACTGGCTTAATACTCCACTCCACATGAACTGGACTTAGTACTCCACTCCACATGAACTGGTATGGTCTAAATCCACTTCATACGAACTGGTGTGTCCAGACCATGCGAACTGGAGATGATGTCATACTATCGACTCGGTTTTTGACAAAATTGATTAGGTTTTAAGCCGTTTTAAGGTCGAACTAAGTGCTGATTCTTTCAAGGATTGTTTAAAACTGTATTTCACGTGATATATGTGAAAATCAATCCATTTTATCCTTGAAATCGTGATTAATTTTGAAAAATCGAGTCGTTCAGAAGAGATCTCGTCCAATACGAGAGGCGGAATCAAACATATCAGAGTTATTTCAGCTGTATACACACTAGAATCACTTAATCTATCTTTTGTATTGATTTGATGACAATTACAGACCTGGAGATACTTCGGCAGAGATTCGCTACCGGAATGACCAAGTTCCAAATGAAAGACTCAAGACCACTATATATAGGCCAGCCACTTCACATGAAGTGGACATGTTCCAGTCCACATGAAGTGGACATGTTCCAGTCTACATGAAGTGACCTTGTCCAGATCATGTGAACTGGCCACTTCGTGTGAACTGGCTTGTTTTGGCTAGTTTCTAGTTTTTCTCGTTCTACGTGTCTTGATCTAACAAATCTATTACAAGACTCGATACAAGACGAAGTCGACAGACATATGCACCAACACATACCTTGATTTTTGAACGAATCTGTATCAACCAGAGAGACAAAATTAACAAATCTATATCAACAAGAGAGACAAAATCAACGAATTAGAGTTATCGATTAAGTTTCATGAATCAACAAACCAATGATTGAAAATCGTCTAACCAGAATCAGAATTCGTACCGTCGATTAACCAGGATCAATGAAGTTTAAGCAGAATCGGCACCTTGTTAATCAAATCGTCTAACCAGAATCATGAGGGAGCGGTGAATCGTGCAGAATCGTGAGTAGAAAAAAAACCCTAAATGTGAGCAGAGTAAATGTAAATGTGAGGCAGTCTAGTTGTTTTTTTATGTGTAAATTGTCATTTTAGTCCCCTAAGGTTTGTTTCAAATTTTCATTTTAGTCTAAATAGTTTTTTTATTGTAGCTAGGCAATGTGTTCAAAATGACAATTTAGAACAAACCTCATGGACTAAAATGAAAATATTACTTTTTTGTATGTCTCGTATTTGCGACCGCTTTAGACGGTAGCAACTTTTTTTTTCTCGTATTTGCGATCGCTTTAGACAGTCGCAACTTTTGCTTTTATATTTTTCTTGTATTTGCGACCGCTTTGGACGGTTGCAACTTTTACTTTTTTATTTTTCTTGTATCTGCGACCGTTTTCCAACCACTATTAATCATATTTACGATTAGATTAATGTTGTCACAAGATTTGCAATCGTTTTGCGACCGAATCTAGGTTGGTCATTAATTTTACGACTATTTTGGTTTTAGTCACAATCTGGTCGCTATTTTTGCGACCGTCTTATGTTGGTCGCAAATTTTGATCGCAACTGCCTACTTTTCTAGTAGTGTTAACCATTTTAGTCCATCTCGTAACCATTTCAGTCCATGTACTTAACAAAATAATGGACTGAAATGGTTACGAAAGTGAAAACACAGGGACTAAATAATGGACTGAAATGGTTACGAAAGTGAAAACACAGGGACTGAAATGGTTGCGAAAGTGAAACCACAGGGACTGAAATCGTAATTTTTAAACTAATGGACTGAAATAGTGATTTTTGACAAACTACATAGACGAAAACAGTAATTAACTCTAATAATAATTTGAAAGCATCTTCACAACCACAAAATTGTGAATGTTATTTTGAGTGTATGGCACACTCTTAGAGATGGCAGATGGTTGGGCTGATCATATTGGATACTGGTCATGTTTAGATATGTTTGGGTTGGGTTGGGTCATAGGTAATTTTTAGAGCAGGTCAAGTTGGATTGAGCCCAAACACTTTTTATGGCCCTTTTCTATTTTATAAATGATTTATAAATTGAATACAACTACAATACTAGTCCTTATCTTTAACTAAAAGATCTACAAAGATGTATACATTCTAACAGGTTGTGGGGTACTTTCGATTGGAATAAAAAAAAATCTCTACGAGGATGGATGCAAGTTTTGATAGAGTTTCGGCTACTTTTGATAAATATGGTCATTTGACTGATTCCTCTTCTAGACAACTTTGTTATTTGACCTGTTTGAGCTTAAACACAGCCTAAATTTTACCATGCCTAAGCATAATGGGTCAAAATTGCCACATCCACCATATATAAACTTTGTGAATTGACCTGCAATTCTTAGTTATAACTTATAATGATGCTTGTTGGTTTATACTCCAATATAACTTTCATGATCGTAAACTTCGTGTTAACTAATTTAAGCCAATTTGTTATTGATACACATTAGTTAATTATGCTAACTAAGAAGCATTAAACCTGGTTTCTTTGGTATTAAATCAACATTTTACAATTTATAGACCGTGACTGAAAACATTAATGTATCTCTAATGAAACAAGATTTGAATTGACATCTTTATAAGTAACTTGGTTACTATGACCACCTCTCGGTAAAATCGATAGCACTTGATTATCTCTTTTCATTTCTTCTAATGCACTCTGCTGTAAAATTTTGTCGGCGGCAGTCGTAAGGTTTTTGGATTGTAATTTGTAGGAGACGGGTGACTGCATCCAAGTTATTAAATTAACTGCTTTTCTTTTTACTCTTGCTCTAATGTTTTTCAAGTATTTTAACATTAGACCTCTGGTTAAAGGTTTTGAAGTTTCCA
Organism: Helianthus annuus; assembly: GCF_002127325.2. Lineage (NCBI taxonomy): Eukaryota > Viridiplantae > Streptophyta > Magnoliopsida > Asterales > Asteraceae > Helianthus > Helianthus annuus. The sequence continues at coordinate 121,530,629 of NC_035437.2, forward strand.
ATCACTCTATATTACTGGCAGTTGAAGCACGTTTACTTAAGAAGGCAGACTTTGACAAGAAATTCATTGCTTTTGATCACCACAAGAAAATTATATCAATCGATATACACTCAGGAGCTTAGAAGGTCCACTGGAGGTTTGTTATTATCTTAAAAATCCCAAAGCAATTAGAGAAAATGCTTAGCAACTTTATTTCATTTGCAGGTTTGTTCAACGTCTAAACGTCCTAGGTGGATATATAGGGAGAAAATCATAAGGAAACTCTACTTTCGTGAGAAAACTCATGGAAACTTTAACAAACGGTTGGTATTTGTGTTGAATCTTTCAAAAGTTTAATTGTTAGAGTTCAGAGATTAGCGTTTAGCTTTAGCATTTAGTTTTTTAACTTGTAGACACTAGCATTTAGGGTTTATGGCTTAGTTTTTAAGGTTTAGGGTTTAACTTTGGGGATTAAGGTTTAGTAATTATTAGACATAGTTTTCTTGAGTTTCTCACCAAAAGGAGTTTTCTCATAATTCCTTCACTTCACTGGACATTTATGTACTCTTACATAAAATAAAGAATAGTACAAAAATAAGAGTATAGAAGAGTAGTTTTTGGAAGTTTTTAATTAGTTTCCATAGAAGAGTAGTTTTTGGAAGTTTTTAGTTAGTTTCGATGTTGTTTAATAGGATTTGATATCAATCATGGGTGTTAGTAGTGTGTCACACTGGATTTTTTTGATGACTATGGTTTTATCTTTATCTTCACCATGTTTCCTGGTGAGGGGGAAATCGTGTGACCGAGGAGGGACGTCAGGCGGGGGAACAAATAATATAACAAATTATATATAACGTCCAATAAAATCCTGTATAGATATTGAAGGCAAGAGTGTTTGCTAATAATTTCTAGGTAGAAAATTTATCAACAATTATGAAACGCCCACTTAATTATATATGTACCCATATCAGAAATGATTGCAAATTTTTTGCATTATTAATGTTAAATTTTAAAATTCTTTGAATTGAAGTGGTAAATATTCTAATTACTAATATTCTTATTTTTAATCATGACCACTTATCTATATTCAATATTCCTCCAATGAAAATCAGACATCTCACCCTTCCCAAGTATTTTCATTTCTTTAGTGCATAATTTGTAATTAATGACGTACTCCCACTAATTCACTTGTCGTCCAGAATAAATGTGCATGACCTATGTAAATCTTACTTTTACTAGCAAAGTATCTTTTGCATTTTAGTTCAATCATAATGTAATTTACATTCTTTTGTATCAAAACTATTTTATTTAACTAGTTTTACTTTTAGTTTGGTGAAGTTGTAATAGAAATTTGATTTTTTATCTTTGAAAATCGCTTATATAACAGCATCTAACAATTACATTGCATGGATTAAAATGCTCAAAAAAAAAAAAAAAAAAAAAGTAAACTGCCATTTTGGTCTCTAAGGTTTGGTCACTTTTGCCACTTTAGTCCAAATCTCAAACTTTTTGCAATTGGGTCTCTGTGGTTTCAGTTTTGTTGCTATTTTAGTCCAAAAATAAAATCAGCTTAGATTTCTCAAAAAAAAAACCCTGGTTTTTTGTCCTTTTTCTCAGGGGCAAATTAGTCATTTTATGAGTTATTATAACAAATTATTAATTAAAATAAATAATCCCCTGTCATTTCCCTAAAACATCATCTTCTCTAAATAATCCCTTTCGAAGGATTCTCTGATTCAAGAAACAGAAGAAGCTGAGCAACCACATGCGATGTTAATAGGCTTCTATCACCATAGATTCAACTCCGACCACCGTACTCCGCCTCATAACCACCACTTCTGCACATACATCTCCGAACCACCATCCTGATCCGAACCCTGAAAACCACATTCAATTCCCAAATCATAGATTGACATGAAATCGTCCCAGATCACATTCACTTCCACCTGCATTTTAAACCCTTGCTTTCTGTAATGTAACAGATTGGTATATAACATTATCCCCAAAATCAGCAAACATTAACATCCTTATGTGTGTGTGTGAGAATCTAACCTGCAACAACTTCTTTAAAAGAGTGACGGAGAATCGAACCCCAAATCAGCAAACATCATCGTGAATCGAACCTGCAACAACATCAATGTGTGGCAGCGTTGATGACGTGAGGTATACGGCTAGGGTTCCAACAAATGATGTGCGGCGGCGTTGATGAACATCGTCCCCCAAAGTAGCAAACATTAACATCATTCCGGCATTGATTAAAGAGAGAGAGGGAGGGTTCGTCGGAGTTCCAACAGTGGTCGGCAGGGATCTGGTCGGGTTCTGGATTTACGACCTCCAATTTTTTAGAAACTACCACCCATGGCCGGCGGTGGATCTGGTTCTGCCGTCATCATCCCCATCCGGATAGAAACCACCACCCATCGCCGCTAAGGGAGGTGGTGGTGGTGGTGAAAGTTGGCTGGGATACGTAGGTGATGGTGGAGGTTGATTGAAGAGAGAGAAGGTGGCGGTGGTGTTGCTCAAGAGAGAGAGAGAGAGAGGAGAGAGACAGAGGGGTATTTATAGAGAGAGACGGAGGGGTATTTAAAATGATCATTTTGTCCCTGAGAAAAAGGACAAAAAACCAGGTTTTTTTGAGAAATCTGACTTGATTTATTTTTGGACCAAAATGGCAATAAAAATGAAACCACATGGACCCGGATGCAAAAAATTTGAGATTTGGATTAAAGTGGCAAAACTGCCCAAACCTCAAGGACCAACATGGCAGTTTACTGTTAAAAAAAATAATAAAAACCAGAAAACTCTACATAATATTATAAAAATCTTATATTATGATTTTCAAACTCCTCACGCATACACAGGGCACCACCAAGACGTGGTGCATTGGCGAAGCCACCCCCCCCCCCCCTCAATTTTTTCGAAACCGGGAGGCGACAACGTATATATACCTATACGAAAGTACTATTTATAACACTATCCTGCGCCCTTGACGTGGTGGTCGGTGGATGTACATGCATGGGAGTGGGACAACTTACCCCCCGACACCAACATTCAACAATTACATATTCTTCAACTTTTATACTATATTATGTTGTGATGCATGCATACGTTGTATTGTATAATTCTAGATGCTCCTAGATATTTTGGGAGCTCTTACAATTACCCAAAAAGATTGGAGGATACCACTTTCTTTCTTACCGAAGTTCTGCATTGTATCGGACTTTTATATCATTGGTCTTGTGGATTTGGTGCCGAATTTGCAAATAAAAGTGTGTGAATTGTATTTATAAGAGGAATTGTACGCCATAGTTTTCTGGTTTACCTTTTATTACATATTGTTACTCTAAAATTAGAAATTTACACCAAAATAGAAATATGTTTATGTTTGAACTTCTAAATGTTGATGTATGATACCGAAGCCGGTTAGTTATATACATATAATGCCGGTGATGTATAATAAACGGGTCAATCTGACAACCCACAAGGTTCACTTTGGACAACGTCATATGATAAATTTACAGGTTCGATTCAGAACTATCCTATAAATTAAGTTTTTGTCATGTAATACGTGTCATACATTTACACTCCTATTTGCTTGAAGATTTACCAACAACTTATTTGCACGCTCACATGCAAGTTGATATATAACTGCGGATTGGATTTTTTTTAGTGGAAAACCAATACTAAATTAATGTTACCGAAATAATGTAACCATTTAATCAACCACTTGAGAACCATTATTTGTAAACTAAGGGTGAAGGGGGCACCCCCTAATTAGGTGAGGGAAAACTTTTTTTAACCCAATCATACGTTGCCATGTCATTTCCCCTCTATAACTTCTCTCTTGTCCAAAAACGTACAGGGTGCACCCCTCTTAGGGGAATTGTTTTTTTATTCAAAAAAAAAAATTCATTGGTCCATCATTTCCCTCTCTCCTCCCTCTCTCCTCCCTCTCATCGGTGACTCCCTACCGATTTCGTTCCCCCAAATAGCTCACCGCCTTGATGGCGGCACCCCCCTAATTCAGCAAGCATGGTTCCCGCATGGGGTCACCGAAGGTGCCCCGCTCCCCCTAAAGCGATGTCATTTGGTAGATACAGAGGTGGTAACAATGACCACATTGTAACACACATTAATTCACCTTTTATCTTAAAGTGTTTACACGGTAGGGGAATGTTCATTGGGGAACACTAAAAAATTGGAGAACAGCGGGGAATCGACTCAAACGAACTCCGATTGAACTCATTCCAGCGGCGTTGGAACCGGCTCGTCGAACCCTAACTAAGATCTCTTAACCCTAAACCCTAAATCCTAACTCCTAAACTCTAAACCCTAAAGCTAAAAAATAAGGCTAAAACCTAAGCTAAACCGTAAAATCTAAACTATAAACCCTAAACGCTAAACCCTAAAGGCTAAACCCTAAAGCTAAACCTTAAACCCTAAAGCTAACCCCTAAACCCTAAAGCTAAACCCTAAAAGTCAAACCCTAATATATTTAGGGTTTAGGGGTTATGATTTAGGGTTTGGGTTAAGAGATCCTAGTTAGGGTTCGACAAGCCGGTTCCAACGCCGCTGGAATGAGTCCAATCGGAGTTCGTTTGAGTCGGTTCCCCACTGTTCACCACTTTTTTAGTGTTCGCCAATTAACCTCGCACTTACACGGTAATTATTAAACTTATCTTGAAACATTAATTAGTTATTTAATTATCTTATTAAATTAAAAAATATTACCTTATTTAAAGTACCTAGTCAAAGGTTGATTTTTTTTAAAGAACATGTGCCTGAAGAGTATATAAATGAATAAAAAGAGCTTGAGGGGAAAATCTATGCATTAATCCAAACTAAACTATTTACCCATACAAAACCGAACTTGTTTATGTTTATGTGCGTTGTGTAAGTATTCCCAGTCTTTTTTATTTCCCACTTCTAGTTTGTGGATCATGCCATTATCAATAAATCCCCTAAGTATGCGTTTTCTATTTCATTTTTTTTATCTCGATTTTTATAAACTATTATGTAATAACTTTATGAAAGTGATATTTATCAAAAAAAGTTACATTTATTATATTATGAGAAATTGAAAATAAGCTACACAGTAAATAACTTCCCCTATATAATCCATGGTTATTGAAACCACTCATCAAGACATTTTCTCCAGAAAAAGAAAAATATCTTGTGGTATGTTATTCTAACCCTTTCTTTTTGTTAATACCTAATACTCTTCTTAATGCATAAGTTTTAATAATATGTATTCGACAAATAATTTGTATATTGTTATTTATGTTATACACTTATTCTGCATACCGGCCAACTAATTGAACCAAAATAACGTTACAAGTAGTTTGTTTATTGCTATATATACTGGATATGTGTATGCAACATAGAAATCCTTGCTACATAGCACTTTGTCCTAGATAAAGTAAGTATAAAAACATAAGTTATTCGCTTGGAACACACGAATAAGTAAGTTAATGAAGTATTTTGACATATTTCTGTCAAATGGAGTATGTAATTTCGATCACATGCAATAATGTTTTCAAGAAATATGAATTTAATATAAGATACGAGGGAAGTTACAAACCAGGTGAAACGAACTTTTGTTATATTTGTAATAGACGTAGGTGATACACCTTTTGTACCCTTTTTGGTAAGATTTAAACACTTATGCTAATTTTTAGTAAGATTTAAAACATGCAAAACCATGGTAGCATGGAGGTTTCTCTCTTTGACTACATAGTTTTAGCAGGTACTTAGGTAAAGAACGGTGGATTTCAGGGTCTGCCCTAAGAATTCATGTACCATGTTTGAGCTCGAAAAAACATGCCCTTATACATTAACGAAATTGGGTATTTGGCTCACTAAAGGTCTAAACCTAATGTCAATGAGCTAATAACTAATCTAAACCATAAAAATAGTTTTGTAAGTAGGCCTATGTTGGTGTTTGTATGAGTATACCTTATTAATTTATTTATTTTTTCATATACATATCGGAGTTTTTTTAAAAAATAACGTGCCCTTCAAAATATTAGTCCCTGACCGTTGGTCCTCCCCGCCCACCTTCAAGGCCAGCCATGGTTGATTTATTGGTCAGGTATCATATAGCCATATATAGAGCATTGCTATACAAACAGCTCTGAAAAGGGGGAATCCACTGCATCAATCCAGACCCGTAACATAAATTTATCAGTCACATATATATTATACTTAATTGTAACATTTTTAATTAGTCGCTTACCTCTATATGGGCATACACCATGTTTGTTGCCTAATACAGGCATAAAACGTACCATACAATGCCTTGTACGGGAGTATAGCGTAACATACAATGCCGTATACGGACGTATATGGCTACATATTATCAAATCATGGTGTTCCTATACTCTATCCCTTTGAATAGTGATCTTAGTGTTTTCATGAGGAGGTTTAAAGATGTTATTTTCCTAGAATCTCTCCAACGTTTGGATATAATTGGAATGTTACTGAATTAGTTATCATTAATCTTGTTAAATTGACTTAGGTGAGATGTAAAATCTTTATCCCTTTTTTTGTATTTTTATCAGGAATTTGGAAATATATCAAGAAAATGCCAATCAAGATCAACTGGCTTATACCATTTCTTGCCCTAATGCTAATCTTCTGGACAACTGAAGCTGGTTCAAATCATCCTTGGCAAGTGAGAACTATAAAAAGCATTTCACCTGAAACAAAATCTACCATTGAAAAACAACCGAACTCAAACAATTTCAACAATGATGCTGGAACAGATTCTCATCACACATATCATTTTGCCAATCGTCCAGGGACTCCACGGAACTAGCTTCTCTCTAAGGTACAAGTAAGGGACACTTAGTACGTGAAGCCGTGAGGGGATGTGTGTGCTTGAATAAAGTCATTTGGGTCTAGCATGGCTGACTCACTGACACATGTTACAATGTGTGTCTTTAGGTTTATGATTATGTGAACCGTAAAGGTGTGTAATATATAGGTGTGATACTTTTGTGGCCTCTTAAACATTTGTGTGCTGATAAATGTAAACGATCATGGCTTAGGCTAGGTTTGTTTTTCATACTGTGTCTATTTACGTCACAAGCGACAAGTGTAATAACTGGAGGGAGGGAACTAAACTAATTTATTTTTGCAAATGTAAAAAGTCATACATTAATAACCCAACCCAACCCAATCATACCAAATGAATATAACTAGTAATAAGACCCACGCGCATTGCGGCGCAGATACATCATAAACATCGAATCAATTAGTTCAATTGTTATGTGATGCGTTAACCATATGAAAACACGCATTTCGACGTATTCAATTGAACTCAATGTAACCTGTATAAGCATTGTGATTGTATCATAACGTAAAGTAAATCGAGTTTATAACGTACAATCATAACGTATTATATGTGACCCGACTCGTAGATAGAAAACGTAACGGGTATAAAATAAAAACTCGTGTATGTGACCCAACTCATACATAGAAAATGTAAGGGGTATAACAGAAAAAGCTGACACGTGTAATCAAAAGCGATTAATTAGAGCTTTTGAAAAAATAAAAAAAAGGAAACATCCATAAAATAAGCACGAAAACATATTGACCTGACTCGTTTCTCAAAAAAGTTTACGTCGAATCGTTGACTAACTCTAATTTATACCAAAACATACATAAAAATATGCACGTAAAAATGATTTTTTTAAGAAAATGTATTATATTTGAGTTAGCAAGTTTCAGAAAAATGTTTACGTCAAAACGTAGAGGAAATCAAATTATGTACATAAAAATATGAACGTAAATAATTTGCTTTTTAAGTAAAGGAAGTATAGGGTAAACTTGAAACAAATTATTAGTAAAAAAATTAATATGTTAAAAACGTTCGTAAAATCGTGCTAAGTAGCACCAATGTCACACCACTACCAATGACCACCAACATTAGAAAAAGTCATAAAAAATAAATAAATAAAAGAAAAATAACACCGAACGAAAAGAAAACGTAAAAACGTTGGACCACGCACGCTCGTTGCGGCGTGTCAATGCGAAGAAATTAGACCGAAACGTAAAAACGTAGAAAAAAATAACTAAGTCGGTCTATAACCTGCACGTTGCTACGAATCTATCAAACAGGTAAAAATAGACTCGTTGCGACGGGCCTGTCAAACGAGAAAAACAGACGAAAAAAACGTTGAACCCCACACGTACGTTGTGACGTGTTAACTCACAAAATTTAAAAGGAAACGTAAAATGAAAAACTTGCGAAATATGAAAAGTATGATAGCCCAAGGTGAAAATAAAAAAGTGTTGGGGTTAAATTGCAAAAATAAAAAGCTTTGGGTCAAATATAAAATAATCAAAGGGGTTAAAATAGCATAGATGAAAACCTTTGAGTTTAAAGTGAAAAATCAATTATTATTATTATTATTATTTTTTTTTGAAAAACTCCTTATGAATGGACTACAAGACTATATAGCATAACAATGTTAGTAATTTATAGTATGGTAATTTAGGTTTTAAATTATTCTATAAATTTACATTTACATATATACTAATTAGTAACCAATCTAGGCTATAGGAAGTTATAATGTATGCATTTTTTTGTTTTCCCAACAGTTATGATGTATGTACTTTAAGCTTTGTGGCTTGTGACTTCATTTTAGTGTTAGGTGTGTATTTGATTTTCGGAACGATGATTTTCTTGTGTTATGTTACTGCACTTATGCTGATTTCAGGGTTTGACTTAAGCATTCCTCCGGAAAACCATACCGCTAACTGCCATTTAACAGACGTTGTTAGCAACCAATCTAGGCTTTAGGTAGTTGTAATGTATGCATTTTTTGTTTTCCAGTGTACTTTAAGCTTTGTGGTTTGTGACTTCATTTTAGTGTTAGGTGTTTTTTTTTAACGGCGACTTTTTTGTGTTAGGCCACTGCACTCATGCTGGCTTCAAAGTTTGGCTTAGGTGTTCCCCTGGTGTCACACCCCAACCGATGGCGGAAACATCGGGATGAGACGAAAACGAGATTGCAAAAGACTTCATAACACTATGTGACAATAATTAATTAAATTCGAATTTCATTTCAAAAACTAGATTGTCATACGAGATTCAAATACAAGAAATAACATCGTCTCACAACAAATATAACATCAAAATTGATAAATTAATCTAGGTGTGTATCTAAGTCCACCTAAATCTTGTTTCATCTTGATTCATCATCTCAACAATTCAACCTGCAACATATATTAAAATAGAGTTCAATACAAAAGCAAAGGCGAGAATACAAGTTTGTTACGTAGCATAATATAGACTAAAAATTGTTTAAAGTGCTCATATCCAACATGAATCATATTAAGCAAGTTTACTAGCATGCCAAAACAGTATACTTATATGTTCAAACCCAAGAATCCAATGCGTTAACGTTGCCTATCCTCGGTTAGAATAAAGGGAGGTTAATATGTTTGACTTAACAATACCCCAAGAATCATGGGCGGTGCATTACTCCTATAGCGCTATAATTGTTAAGGTAGGCTTGTACAAAGTTAATGAGCATATAGACACAAAAGTTTAACATCACATACGAGATTAACAAGCATCATATAGTTTCATGTTCAAATACGGATAGAGAGTGATTCAAATAGTTTCAAGTGTGTTTTAAATATAGAATACATGTTGCATCCCAAAGTGTTTAAAGAGTAAAATGGGATCGAGTATACTCACAGTTTTTGCAAGCTTTCCTACTTGATATTCCATGAGAGTTTTTGGTTGTTTAGTTTGGAGCACCTTGTCCTCCTACACAAAGGAACATAGGTGTGTGAGTTGGGGATAACGGTTGATTATAGATTCGGAGTTTAAAATGCAAGAACATAAACATAGGAAAATAATCATCTTGTACACATAACTCTTGTTCTTGACACTATTAAAACTCAAAAGAGTTTGTATGATTTCATGGATTCAATGGTCCATTAGAGTCGTAACAAGGGCATGGTCATAGATGATGTAACATATTCTTGACAAGTAACTACTAAGTTATTATCAAGTTTAGTTGCTTAGATATACATAGTGAATAATTAGATAATATAAAGATTACGTAGTCCTATGGTTCAAGCATGAGGTAGGAGATCAATGTCTCCATTTAGACACCTCTTTGTGTCATGGAATTCATACATGAGGTAGGAAGAACAAGCTTTCATTTAGGTACCTCTATTGTTCACCACTACACTTGTTGTTATAAACAACAAGGAGGGTCATGAACTTATAAGTAATAATGCAATAGCAAGAACTAATCTATGGAAAGACATCAAGTAGTGAGTGGATTTCTATGAAGGATACCCAAGCTAGTCTAACCATCACTCATTCATCAAGCTTCACGCCTGAACACTACTTGTGGTTAAACCCTAACTAAAACAGAATGTTTGTGAGGTTTTAACCTCTGATTTAACATTTCTCATCCTTGTTTTTAAGCCCAACTAACCATTCATTTGATTATGAGCATTAGGACATAGGTTTGAGATGAGAAAACTCAAGTTTGGTTAAGTTTAACAAAGATTACATGAAAACAAAAACAATCAGTGGACTTTGGAGCCTTTTTGCCGGAGTTCCAAGGACTTATTTATTGTGAAAAACCCATGGAATCGAAGCTAAAGTCAAACCAAGCACATAGGAAAAAGAATGAGCTAAAACGGACAAGAAACGAGTGAGTTATGCTCACTTTTGTAACTCGGTATGCTTCTGCTCGAACTTGCAATTTGCAGCTGATTAGAGATGAATTTAGGAGAGTTTGGAGTGTTTAGAAAAGTGAAAATAGCTTGGATTAGGATTGGTATTTATAGGGGAGGATTAGGGTTATGTTAGGTGTGAATTTAATGCATAAATTCGAGTTTAAAACTCAAAAAAAAAGGCAAAACAATGCAAAAAAACGCGAGCTGAAGGGGCCTGATCTGGTTTGTGCGCGTTGGACAGCCTTGGCGGGGGAGTGTTTAACAGATTTGAGGGGCCGGCTTTAAACAAGTAGAAGCCGCAGCCCAATTGGTTAAGGTGCGTGAGTTTGAGGGTGTCGACCCGGGTTCGAAACCCGGCGTCTGCATCCTTTTTGTTTCATTTTTTTTTTGATTTAAAACATTAATGTTTCAGGAAATGCACAAATAGTCCCTGTAGTTTAAAGTTTCAATTAATTACTCAAACAACCCTCAATTTTAATCAAGCTTGTGATATGTTACTTTAAAAAGAAAACTAACTTTAGTTTAACTAACTAGGTTAGTTTGTTATTTTACTAACCTTAAAACTAATGGACTAAATAAATTTATTTTAAAAATAAACTTTTAAATAGTAAAAAAAGAAGAATTAATTAATTTAATCATTTTAAATAGTTTAAAAACAACCATATTTATAACGAAATAAAATCTTTAAACCTTTATTCGTTTCACAAAGCTTTCGAGTTTTAGGATCCGAATCTCATTATTTTAATAGTTTCAATTAGTTTAACAAGTATCAAGTGTCGATAACTAAAGAATCAAGAATCCATAAATAATATTTCTTTCAAACGAGTAATTGGTTATCAGTTGCACATAATATGGATACACAAAATAGTTCCTTTTTCATTATGATCAATAGTCTCGAAATACAAACGGAGCGAAAGTAGATTACAAAGAGAGTACAAGTGTCTAAATATGGAAAGTACAACATGACTTGCTAAAATAAGAAAGTGCGGAAATGCGGAGCGTTACAGTCTCCCCTCCTTTAGGGAATTTCGTCCCGAAATTTAGGAAGAAGCAGGGAAAAGATGTGGATACTTCGTCTTCATGTCACTCTTGAGTTCCCAAGTGAATTCGGTGCCACGTTTCCCTTCCCATCGAACCTTGACGATAGGAATTTTACTGCGCCTCAACAACTTGACTCCTTGATCCATGATTTCGACGGGTTTTTCCACAAAATGCAATGTTTCGTTGACTTGAAGCTCTTCGAGTGGAACTTGAAGTCTTTCTTCAACGAGACACTTCTTTAGATTTGAGACATGAAATGTTGGATAAACGTTGCTGAGTTCTTGAGGTAAATCGAGTCGATAAGCCACCTTGCCAATCCTTTCGAGTATCCTGAAAGGACCAACAAAGCGAGGGGCAAGTTTTCCCTTTTTACCAAAATGAACTACTCCTTTCCAAGGAGACACTTTGAGTAGAACATGGTCACCAACGTTAAATTCTAATGGTTTGCGTCTCCTGCCAGCATAGCTCTTTTGTCGACTTCGAGCCTTGAGTAGATTATCACGGATTTGAAGAATCATATCCGGTGTTTCTTGTATGATCTCAGGACCAGTAAATTGTTTGTCACCAACCTCATGCCAGCTTAAAGGTGATCGGCATTTGCGACCATACAAAGCTTCAAATAGAGCCATTTGAATACTGGAGTGCTAGCTATTGTTGTACGAGAATTTGATCAATGGTAAATGCACATCTCAACTAACACCAAAGTCAATGACACAAGAACGGAGCATGTCCTCTAGGGTTTGGATAGTACGTTTAGTCTGTACGTCCGTTTGAGGATGAAAGGTCGTACTGAGATTCAAATGAGTACCCATAGCGGACTGGAAAGTTTGCCAAAGACGCGAAGTGAAACGCCCATCACAATCAGAAATGATATCGAGAGGAATGCCATGACGGCATATGATTTCGTCAGTGTAGAGTCGAGCAAGTCGTTCAACCTTGAAATCTTCACGAATAGGAAGGAAATGAGCGGACTTGGTCAAACGATTGATAATTACCCAAATACTATCGTGACCAGAAGGCGTACAAGGAAGTTCGGTTATGAAGTGCATAGCACCATAGCAATGCTATCCCATTTCCAGACGGGGATTTCAAGTTGTTCGAGTAGGCCAGAAGGTCGTTGATGCTCGGCTTTGACTTTCGAACAGGTGAGACACTTGGAGACGTACGTAGCAATATCTCTCTTCATACCAGGCCACCAATAGGATGTACGTAAATCGTGGTACATCTTGTCGGCACAAGGATGAATAGAGTACTTGGATTTGTGTGCCTCGTTCATTATGAGTTCACGAAGATAATCGCGATTTGGTACCCAAATGCGATCATGATAGTATAGCAGACCATCAGATTTTGAAATGAGTTGGTCTTCAGTAGCTCCATGTATTTCTACGGGCATGGTTCCTTCATTGATAGACGAGTATTGCGCTTCACGAATGCAAATGTGAAGATCGCTCGAGATATGGAAACAACGAATACTATTAACATGAGACTTACGACTAAGTGCATCGGCTACGACATTCGCCTTACCAGGGTGATAGCGAATCTCGCAGTCGTAGTCGTTAAGTAACTCCACCCAACATCGCTGACACATATTAAGCTCTTTTTGGTCAAAGATGTGTTGTAGGCTCCTGTGGTCGGTGAAAACCACACACTTCGTACCATATAGGTAGTGTCGCCAAATCTTTAACGCAAAAACAACTGCGCCAAGCTCGAGATCGTGGGTAGTATTGTTTTTCTCATGTATTTTGAGTTGGCGGGAGGCGTAGGCGATGAGTTTGTCTCGTTGCATGAGAACGCAACCAAGACCACGATTCGAGGCATCACAATACACCATGAAATCATCATTCCCATCAGGGAGAGCGAGAATAGGAGCGTTGCAAAGCAAATTTTTGAGAGTCTGAAAAGATTCCTCTTGCTCAGGACCCCAAGCAAAAGGTTTCTCTTTTTGAGTCAACGAATTGAGAGGAACGACGATTTTTGAAAAATTCGAGATGAATCGGCAGTAATAACCCGCCAATCCTAAGAAAGAACGGATTTTAGAAGGAGATTTAGGTGCGGTCCAATTCTTCACTGCTTCGATTTTGGAGGGATCAACATAGATTCCTTTTTCGCTAACAACGTGCCCAAGGAATTGGACTTCTTTGATCCAGAACTCGCATTTAGAAAACTTTGCGTAAAGACGCTCGGTACGTAAAAGTTCGAGAATAAGACGTAGGTGACGCTCGTGATCGGCTTGAGATTTAGAATAAATAAGGATGTCATCAATGAAGACGATCACAAAGCAATCCAAATAGGGTTTACAAACACGATTCATAAGATCCATGAACACAGCGGGCGCGTTAGTCAAGCCAAAAGGCATAACCACGAACTCGTAGTGTCCATAGCGAGTGCAAAATGCGGTCTTGGGAATGTCCTCTTTGAGAACACGAAGCTGGTGATAACCAGATCGAAGATCGATCTTGGAGAAGCAGGTAACGCCTTGGAGTTGATCGAAAAGATCATCGATGCGTGGAAGAGGATAACGGTTCTTGATTGTGAGTTTATTAAGCTCACGATAGTCGATACACATGCGAAACGAGCCATCCTTCTTCCTGACGAAAAGCACAGGAGCACCCCAAGGTGAGGTACTTGGACGAATGAATCCCTTCTCAAGGAGTTCTTGGAGTTGACTAGATAATTCTTGCATTTCAGAAGGTGCAAGACGGTACGGAGCCTTCGCAACAGGACCCACGAACAAATTTCCTTGGTTAACAATAATTGTAGTTTTACCAATATTTGCAGGGTCCTTAATTTTCTTTCTTCCCCATAAAGGAAACATAAATGATCCGCTTGCCCCGAAATGACGAACCAGGTACGAGGTCAATACAAAAGTCGACAGATCGAGGTGGAGGAGGACCAGGCAGATCTTCAGGAAAGACGTCAGGGAAGTCGCGCACCACTGAGACATCATTTATGCTCTTTCCCTTGCCCTTTTATTCCACAATGTGGGCTAAAAAGGCAAGGTACGATTTACGTAAATATTTGTTCGCTTGTGTGCAGGACATTAACCTTAGTCCTTTTGAAGGTCGGTCTCTATAAACACGTAAGGTGTCGCCAGATGGGAGAGGTAAACGAACATATTTTTCGTGGCAAGAGATTTCAGCATGGTTTTCACGAAGCCAATCCATGCCTACGATGATGTCGAAACTACCCAATTGCATGGGTATAAGGTTGATAGTGAAGGTATGATCGTTAAGAGTAAGAAGACAATCACGAAGAATGGAATCGACAAAAACAGACTTGCCATTGGCAACTTCAACAGAGAATGACTTAGGTAGTTTTGAGCGTCAGACATTTAACAAAGGTTCGAATTCAACGGACACAAAGCTTTTGTTCGTACCAGTATCAAATAACAACGAAGCATAAAGGTTATTAACAAGAAACGTACCATTCACGACGTCATTGTCGTTGCGTGCCTGGTTCGCGTTAATGTTGAAAGCGCATCCACGAGGAGCTTGTTGTTGTTCTTGCTTGAGTTGAGGACACTGAGGACAGAGGTGAGTTGTGTCACCACACTTGAAGCAGGCTCGTGCTGGTTGGGTGTTTTGTTGAGCTGGTTGCGCTTGGCGAGCTTGTTGAGCTTGCGGTGTGGGTTTATTCTTACAATAGGCGGTGGTATGGCCGTAACGATTGCAACGGGTACAATGGCGGCAATTGGCATTTGCAGGGTGGTGGTAATGGCAAGTAGTACACTCGGGATGAATCCCAGTGTATGACTTTCGTTCGTTTGCAGGTGTGTCAGGTTTAGGTTGTAAAGCTGGAGGGTTTGGCGGAGTAACAACCGCATAATTTTGACTAGAAGCCTTATGCTTCTTGTTTTGGTTCTTTTTGGTGGACGAGGGGGTTTCAACGGTGGGTTGGTGCACACTCTTCGAGGAAGCCTTTTAAGAGTTCCTACAAAGGACGATGTTGCTGTTAAGGCGAGCGGCCAAACGATAGGTTTCTTCTATGGTTGCTGGTAGAGCAGCTTCCATAAGGTTCATGAAGGAATCAGGGCAACAATGGATATACTTGTTGATTTGCTTCTCAGACGTATCAACTTGGCTAGGACAGAGGATGCTAAGCTGCTTGAAACGGGTGGTTAAGCCATCGTTATCATCGCCGACTTGTTTCAAAAACCAAAATTCATGCTCCAACTTTCTGATCTCGTGCGGAGGGCAGAATTCCTCCCTCATGGTCTTCTTGGGTACCGCCCATGGCAGAGCGTGAGCGGCATCTTCTCCTCTTGTGCCTCGCTCAGATGTCCACCAGTCCAGGGCCCTTGAGCGAAACACACCAGTAGCGTTTTGAGTGCGTAACTCGTCAGGGCAACCACTGTGACGGAAAGTGATTTCCATGGCATCAAACCAAGAGAGGAGTGCTGTAGCACCATCCTTGCCTGAAAATTCCAGGGGTCTGCAAGCCATAAACTGCTTGGATGCGACTGACGATGTCAGGTATCACTCGGGCCATTTGATCGGCCATTTGTTCAGCGATGAGTCCGACCAATTCTTCTTTGGAGATGGAGTCGTGGTTGGAACCCCTCTTGGATTTAGTCTTCTTTGATGAGCTTGGAGATGCCATCTAGATGTTTGAAAGAAAAGGAAAGGATGAGACTTGATCATAATGTTTTAAGAAAATCGTTTTCATGAAATGATTCACATAGCATAAACTTTCACATAGAATAAAAGTGCTCAAACTGATTCACATAGCATATAAGATTCAAATTGTATCACATAGCATAATCATGAATTTCACATAGCGTAACATGAATAATGAAAGCATCGTAAATTTAGTTTGTTCACGAGGGATTATTATTGTTTTTTATTGCGATCACGTGCGAAATGAGTTTAAAAGTTTGAAATGAACGAACGTTCAAGTATAAAATCACATATAAATTGAGGTATATAAAAGAGATGTTAGTGCATTACGTCTATTGACTTCGTCTTGCATCATGTAATAGAATAGGATAGATTAGAATAATCAGTGCACGAGGTTCGAGAGTCGAAGATGAGTGGTTATACAAGAGGTTTCGCTCATATGGACAATGTCCATAAAAGCGAAACTAATTGTAAAAGGTTTCGCTCATATGGACTTGTCCATATAAGCGAAACTATCCCATCTATAAATAGTGCACTTGTTGTTCATTTGGCAACGGTTCTTCGAAAGTGTAATGAAGTGCTGCCAAATTGCTCACAGGTTGTAATCACTATTATATCAATACAAGAGCTATTATAATTAGTTTGAGCGTCCGTTTCACTGATTCCGCCTTTGAATCGGATAAACAACTCTTCTGATTGACTCATTCGGGTTCAACAACGATCCTACAAGTGGTATCAGAGCTCAGGAGGAAGAGTTTAGATCAATTGGATCTGTTTTCTGTCTTCTACACCTTCTTTTTCAATCTGATCAAGTTTTCACGGTTGAAATTGGCCAAATTGTTCACAGAATGTGTATTAGTGGATATTAACAAAGCCTTGAAAGTTACAGGACAAAATTCGGACTATAAATGACCAAAATTGGACTTCGAACAGGTTTTGCTTTTACGGACAGTGAATAGTTTCGCTCCAAAGGTCATAAAGTTCCGCTTTTGTGTCATCAAAGACACTAGGTTTCACTCGAAAGACACCTGGTTTCGCTTATTTGACAACATAGTTCCGCTTATTTGACAGCTGGTTTCGCTCATATGTCCAGCTAGTTCCGCTTTTAAGAACATAGAGGTTTCGCTTCAAACTGTTTGTTAGTTTCGCTCGAGTGAACATAAGTGGTTTCGCTTTTGTGAACTTGAAGTTTCGCTCATTCGGTCAAGTTGGCTGTTTCGCTCAATTGATCCAATAAGGTTTCGCTTATTGATCCAATAAGGTTTCGCTTATTCGATCCAATAAGGTTTCGCTTATTTGGTCATCAAGAAGTTTCGCTCATTTGGAAGTGACTTAGTTTCGCTTTTGTGGCACTTTGTTTGAAGTTTCGCTCGAAAGTGAACTTTTTTGCATCAAGATCACTTCACGACAATCAAGTATCGGTTTATTTCAGAATATTTGATATTGCTTAAACTGGTTGTTTGTGTTTATTTGAGTTTTGTCTCAGGTTTGAAGATTAAAGTGAGAGTTGTCAAAGTGGAAGCTAAAGCAATGACTACTGAAGTAACAGTTACTCGTGAAGAAAGACATGCATGTATGAGATTGGATGATGTGTATGATGCTTACAAAGAAGCAACACTAGCAGGAAGGTGGAGCAAAGAAAAAGAATGTTATGTTGATCCTCAAGGAAACCCAACGGTTGATCCGAAGACAGTTAACCTTGATGCATTAATTGCTGCTATACCTACTGTGAGTGTTTGGTGTAAAGGCCTTAGGGAGATTCCAAGGTACAAAGAGCAGGTTGAAGAAGGTATTCGGAAGGTGATATTTGCTAGTCTGGAGAAAAAGAGAATAGAAGAAAAGGTGAATAAGATGGCAGAAGATTTGAAAAAGAAAGCTTTAGAGGAAGTCAAAGCTGAAGCAGATAAAACTGAAAAAGATGGAAAAATTTCAGAAGATGATTCAGAAAAAGCTCCAGTTTTTGATCATTCATGCTCATCTGATGAAGAATGTGATGATGATAGCAAAGAAGCCGATGATGAATAGATTCTGGAGTTACGCTTGAATTGTGAAAAGCTGAAATCTGAGAATGATAAATTGTTAAACGATTTGAACAGTTTGACATCAGAAAACAAAATTTTGAAAGAAAAAGATTTTGAAAGCAAAAGAAAATCTTCAGAAAATGAAGATTTCTGGATAAAACTGGAAAACAAAAATCTGAAAGAAAATGAAATACGATTTCAAGAACAGTTAAAAGTTTTGGAAAATGAAAAATCTGTTCTTGAAAATCTTAAAATTGAAAATGAAAAATCTATCAAGTCTCATCTTGAAAGAATATCTCAGCTTGAAAATGAAGCTGAGATTTCAAGAAACAAGATTGATGAACTTGAAAAGAAATTGAAGGGTTTTGTGACTTCATCAGATAGGTTGAATTTTCCCTGTCCAAAACCAATCAATTCTATTCCAATAAGTGACAATGTCACAAACTTTGACAATGTCAAAGTTGAAGATTGTGATGAAACATCTGATGATGAGAATGAAAAAATTGAAAAACAAAAATTGTTTTTAAAATTAAAAGAAAAATTTCAAAAAACTGTTCTACGATCTACTGAAAAAGGAGAATGCTCTAAGCAAAAACCTTTTAAGAAGATAGTGGAACATAAACAAAAAATTAAAAATGAGAAAAATGTTCAAAAAGATAATAAAAGCTCATCAGATCGATCATCCAATCAAAATCAAAAATCACAAAAATTTAAAATTGAAAACTTACAAAATGTTGGTAATAAGTGGTGTAGGTTTGACCACAATGCTCAAAAGCCAAATCCAGCATTGAAGAGGAGAAATGACTATAACCAAGCCAAACAATGTTATGATCTGAAGGTTTGGACTGACAGAAGTGGATGGTACAATAACAGAGTGTGTTACACTTGTGGTGTGAGAGGACACATTGCTGTTAACTGCCAGAATTGGAATTATGAAACACGAAGATGCTTTAACTGTCAAATTCGAGGTCATATTGCCAGAGATTGCCCAAGGAGATCGATGGGAAGATCGAGGGTTGAATCTCATAGAATGGTGAAGAAACCAGTCAACGTCAAGCCCAAAGAACAGAAGGTTCAAGAACCTAAAGTTCAGGAAACAAAAGTAAAACTTTCTCAGGGGCAAAAAGACAGACTGCGAAAGAAGAGGAAGAAGGCCAGAGAGTATCTGGAAAGGATTTTATCCTTGGGTTCATCCGTTGATAAGAATAAGAGTTCTGATGAATCGACTTCCTCGATTGCAAAGTCAAGCAAGACGAATTCATCAGATATAAATATGAGGACAGAAGAGAGAAAGAAGAAGAAGAAAATGGTCGGCGATGAATCTGACAGATCAAAGTCAGACAAGCCACACTCAGGCAATGATTCTGGTGTGTCGAAACCAGAAGAGCCACAACTTGAGGTAAAAAAGGAAGAAACAATTCCTTTAATGAATGATAAGGATTTTCCACCATTACAAGCCGCGAACCGAAAAGCAAAAGGTGTTGATACTGGAAAAATGTTTAATAGCAATGTTAAGCATATTTTTAGTAAGATGGTTGATGGTAAGGAAAAAGGAGTAAAAGAATTTTATGAAGAAAAAAGAAAAGCTCAAAATACGCCTAAGACTGGTCAGGCTTGGGTGTCAAAATTGGTTGGTTGAATTTTTGACTTGCCGGTGCTTCCAGGTTGGTAAGTGTGAAGCAGGTATTGGCATCATTTCTTGAGAAATTCACAGGTTGGTAACTGTGATATTTCGTTTTACTAAGTGGTTAATCAAGGACATTAAGTTGTACTTGATTTTCTACCAGTGATTGTGGTATTTGACCTAACAATGTTAAATTTCTTAAAATGGTTAAAAATAAACAAGGTGATGTTGTAAACTCCTAACCTACGAGCGGTTGGTAAGCAAACTATGTTTCCGGAAAAACCATTTTGATTAAAACAAACTTAAGTGTTTTGAGATCATAATGGGAAAATAGTTTGTTGTTAAAGGGAGAGTTGATTAAATACGTCGAAACCCTCACGGCTGAACAAACATGATTACTTTCACCAGATTGAAAAACGGTTTTCAAACTGTAAAAATCAATGTGTTGTAAATCATGGGGGTAATTACTGCTTTTAGTATAATCCAGTTCACAAGATGCAGAATATGGATGGCAAGACAAAGCTATTAGTATCGTGTTCTCAAATTTCTTTTAATGGTTTTGCATTTTAGGGGGAGAAAAATTGTCAGAAAATCCAAAAACATTAGAAAATTTGAAAAAGCCAAAAACATGATAAAATTCAAAAATTTGAGTTTTGCGTAAAAAAAAAGGAAATGATAGTACATCAGTAGACAGTTACAGTATGCTAAAGTAATGTAATGATTAAATAGCGTTAAACAGTCTCACTGATGATATGTCGATAGGTTTTTATACATTTAGTAAACTTTTCGGGATATAAACTTAAATTCAAATACTTGCTTATTTCATGGGGAACACTACTTGGATATATAGGTAACCCCTGAAATCTCGTTTGAAAGGTCCCATATTCTGAGATACTAGGTCTTTATACTCAGTGATATCTGGGGTATTATTCCGGGACTTCTGCTGAATGGAAGTTCTGACCTAGTCCCCGAATAATACTTTCTCGCATTGCTTGAAATATAGCAACCACCCTCAGCATAAAAACGATGAAACATTGCAAAATGCTAATCGTGTGCTGTTGTAAATAAAAGATCCTCTAAAGGGGACACACCAGAAAGTCGAAGCCGTCATCTCTCTGCATATACTGAAGTATCGACCGGAGCTCTCACGGCCCTCGCATTTACCCCTTACAGATATCATTTGTGGTATACTCACCTGTAAGACTGAATATCTGGGATCTGGATACGGGAGTATATTCAAGAGGTGGGACACATGAATGAGTTTAAGTTCTTAAAACATCTAATTCGTATCCTGAATCAGTTGAAATTTGTATGAAAATTTAAGTGGATCAGTATATCGACAATCTAAGTGAATTGTTTAATTCTTAAAGTGAAATTAAGCTCAACGGTACTTGTAACTTGTCAAAAACTTATATGATCCTCTGTCGCATTTTCAAAGAAAAATATTATCTGTAAATATGTTTGTACATATTTCTTACTGCTTTATATTTTCAGAAAATACAAAAAGATTTTGATTTCTGCGTTATTTTCGACAACCGATATCTGACATGCTGAGTTTTAAAATCTAAGTAAGCTGAGTGTGTTTCTGAAAATAAAACAAGTTCATTAATTTGAAACTTGAAATCTTTATAAAAATTCAAAAACAGTTTGTGATATCTCCAAGGTCATTAAGTTGGACTTGGATGATTAACTGTGGGGGATTTGGATGCTTATACTGTTAAAGATTTAGCTTAAAATCCTGTTTGTTGAAGTTGCAAAATTATTTGTAGTTTGATGATAGGGGGAGTGATTAGAAAGTTTGTTTTGTCAGATTACGATATCTGAAAGCTTAAAATGTTGTTACTTATCAAGTGTATGAGTGATTGCAGAAAAATCCAGACTACGATCCCGAGAGCAGAGTCTAAGGGGGAGTCTGAAGACAAGCATGAAGCAAAGAGAAGCTTGTAGATGGAAAGCTAGGCGTCGATCTAAAAGCACGGAAGCTTGACGAGAGGGGGAGCCTGCTGATGATGAAGTTGTTGATGATAAAGCAAGTGATGAGATCCTGGTATAACATTCAAAAGAGAGAAGCTGATCAAAGAGAAAGATTGAAGGATGTTTACATTGTTACAATCTGATTGAGAAGGCAAAATGATCAAGACTGAAGAGGTGTTATAACAGAGAATAGTCACTGAAGACTTCGTCAATATCCGAGGGGGAGTCTGTTAGTGCATTACGTCTATTGACTTCGTCTTGCATCATGTAATAGAATAGGATAGATTAGAATAATCAGTGCACGAGGTTCGAGAGTCGAAGATGAGTGGTTATACAAGAGGTTTCGCTCATATGGACAATGTCCATAAAAGCGAAACTAATTGTAAAAGGTTTCGCTCATATGGACTTGTCCATATAAGCGAAACTATCCCATCTATAAATAGTGCACTTGTTGTTCATTTGGCAACGGTTCTTCGAAAGTGTAACGAAGTGCTGCCAAATTGCTCACAGGTTGTAATCACTGTTATATCAATACAAGAGCTATTATAATTAGTTTGAGCGTCCGTTTCACTGATTCCGCCTTTGAATCGGATAAACAACTCTTCTGATTGACTCATTCGGCTTCAACAACGATCCTACAAGAGAGGCTCAAAAAAAACATCGGATTGTTTCGGGCAGAGAAACGTCGACTATTCCAAAGTGGGTCAAAAGTCCTTTCGAATTAGAGAAAACGTGCTTTGGCCTATAGGTAAGATACTTTCGTCGAGAAGAGATTAACGGTATCTTACCCTTCCAGTTACTACATGTCTCTAATCGATTGAAACAATCGGGACTTTGGCGAGATCGAAAATCGAGGAATGGGACTTAATCGACAGTCCACTAGAGTTGAAATGGAAATTACCATTAAGTTGTGGATTTCACTCCTAGCTTAATGGTGCAATTTCGTGCAAAAATAGTTTAAGGTAGAATGAGTGTTGTTTACCAAATTGTGGGTTTCACGCCTATTTTGGTAAAGTCGTCTCGTCTTTTGTTACTGTAGATCCAATATCAATCCGGATCACAGTGGTTGGTTGTTTTTGTCCAAAACACCTATTGATTAAGTGTTTGAACTATGAAAAAGTTAAGAATGATCAAGAATGAAGGTGAAGCTAATGGATTAATGAATACAACAAGTGTTGTATTGAATTCAAACAAGAGTGTAAATCAATAAAGCACCTTGGAAATCAGATTACAACACAAAAACAAGGATTGAATGTAAACAACACTTCTATTCATCAAGAGAGCCAAAAGCTTGACATGGTTACAATACTTGGGCTATATATAGTGTGCCTGACTTGCCAGCAAATTTATAAATTTGCTAGAATCTTAACTACACCACGTCAGGATTTCTAATTCTATGGAATTACAAAATAAGCCCCTATACTATTAGATTAGCTACAAACAACTATAAAACTAATCCAGCACAAGTATGAACGATCTCAAAAGTTCCAACAATATCCCCCTAGATCGTTGCATACTTGTTTTCTCATTCTTCAGTTGTTTCCGCTGGATTCTCTGTAGCTGGCTTTTCAGGCTCTTTGGGATTGTCTTCATTCGTTGTCGTTTCGGGTGGTGCTTGAGTTTCGATTGGTGCAGCCGGAGTTTCTTGAGTAGTAACAGCTTCACTAGTTGGTTGATCCTCCATAGTGGCCTCATATGTGGATGAGGCCGGAGGTGGTGATGTAGTGGTGGATTCAGTTGTTGAAGCAGAAGTCCTTTCTTTCTTTCTTTCGTTCATGCTTCTTTTTCTTCCTCGCTTCCTTCTTCTTTTCTTCTGTTTCTATTCATTTCTCGATTTTGTCTACAATATCCAGCATTTCTCTCTTTAACTTCCAGGCTCTTTTTACCGCTCTCTGAAATAGCATGGCCTCCTCAAGATTTGCATTTCCAGCTCCCACGTTTATGCGGCTTGCATTCAACACTGTTAGATCGGAGAGTCCAAACATAAATACGTCCATAGGATCCAAGATTCGGATATCCACGTTTTCGTTGGATCTGATCACAGCTTCGCCAGTATTGCTATCATAAAACCATTTCTTGAAATCTTTGAGGGCAACAGGAATTTCTTCAGGAAGCTTGATTCTCGTGACAACTTTAGCAGGGTTGATCACCCACGTCACCTTTCCTTTCCCTGTCACTGGATCCATGGTTGTTTTCGACACTCTCCATCTTGGACGCTGATGCCTGTGATTAGGGAAACCCTTGTTGCATTCTTTAGGGAATAGGCGATCAAAGTCTCCTCCAATGCTTCTTTCTTTTGGATTTAGAATGTCCAGACGGCCAAGCTCACGTAAATCCCACCTAGGAAGAGTAAAGATATCAAATCCGGTCTGGAAGTACTGAATCACGCCACCTCGTGTTTTAACCACAAACATTCCTCTCAGGTTGTTGTACATCCAGCTAATGATTCTGTCGGTAGCTTCACTCTTTTCGACAGTTATCACCTGATAAAAATCAGGGAGTCTTTCTCTTTCTTTCTTGAACCACTCTGGATGCTGGGAGAGAAAGTTTTTCCATCTTCCTGCTCATACAGTACTTCCTCTTCTAGACCCCATTCAATGAATCTGGCTGGCATATCATCTCTATCAACTTCTACTTCATCACTTTCATCTCCTTCAGTCACCTTCTCGACTGATTCCAGACGTCTTTTCTTAGTTTCAGCTTCTTTCTCCTTTCTGGCAGTTTCCTCTTCTATGAAAGTTTCAAAGGAGAACATAGGCTTTATTTTCATCTACTCACACATATTCCTCATCATTCTGTACAGTTTCTCAATCCCCATTTGCTGGAATCTGATGAATTTTGACTGCTTGGACATATAAGCATTCATTTCTTTGTTCTTTTTACGCTGATCTTTAATCTTCTCTCTCAAGATGTTTGTGTCGTTTACTTGGTTTTTGAGAAGATAGATTTCCTTGGCAACAGACGGACCGGTGTCTTTAATGAGTTTATCGTAAAGCTCTTGAAAGGGACGAACCCTTTGTGGAGGGACCGGTGGCTTTGAAAACCTGGTCGGCTTTACAGGAGATACTTTGGAAGATCTTTCATCTGTTGTTTTCTTGCTCGCTGAGGCTTCATCAAGATCTACTATCAAAGCATCGACAAAGTCATTCAGTGACTGAACTTCTTCTGTAACAACCTCTAGTCTTTCGGAAGCTGATATCTCTTTTCTCTTGAGTTTCTTCTCCCTTTTTTCTTTTTCCTGCAGGGCGTGAATTTATTTCATATCTCTGATATGTTGACGATGTTCTTCAGATTCAGCCTCTCTGATGCTTACACCCATCAGTCTTTCAGGATTTTCAGACGCCTTTTTCTTCTAAGGTGGCTCATCTTCAGCAGCTTGTTTTCCCTTTCTTTTACCCTTCAAACGCGCTTCTTCTTCAGCAGCTTCTGCTTGAGCTTGTGCAGCTTTTTGTTGTTTTTCTCGAAGTGCCTCTTTGTATTTTCTATATGCTTCTTTCACTATTGGAAATCTTTCAGCTGCATACATCTAGTCGTGTAACAACACCCATTCATTTGTCTTGATTTCTGTGTACTGGCGACTTGTAGGAACGTGAAATGTGTAGAGATCTCCATCGTTTGGAGGATACTCGTATTGGTCGTTGATTAACATTTGGATGAACCTTGGATACATCGCCCAAGTCGGCCCACCGACATTCTCTAACATGTAGTTGATGATTAAACCAGAGATGTTAAACTTTTGATTCACACACAAATTTAACATAGCTGCCGACCATTCCAAATTCAAACCGTCAAACCCACCTTTGCGATGGACTAAGCACATAGCAAATACGTGAACGATGAACCTCCAGTCCCTTGTGAGACCACCTCTTTTAATCTCCTTGTTTTGTCGAAAGTCTCCTACATATCCCATTCCCCGAAATCCATCCAAAATGTCATCTTTACTCAATGAAATTGGATCTTGTGCATTGTCTTGCAGCTTTAAAACTTTGCGAATCCTTTCTTCAGTCACCTCTATTCTTTTGTTGTGAACAGTTGAAGATATCCCTCTTGCGTTATTGATAGTTTCAGGCTTCGCATTTTCCCAGAACTCTCGAATGTGAATTTTGTATATTTAAACAACAGTTTCGACTACGTAACCGATTCTGCTTGATCGAACCCATCTAGCTGCATCTTGGAAATCCTGTGGGACCTGCTCGAGATTTATGCTTTGATTGTGCTTTGACGTTTTATCCCATTCAATGTTCTTCACCATTCTGTTATTGACATGAAAAACGAGGCAAGTTAGAGATGTTTTGAGATAGAAAAATATTTACAAGAAAAGCTATAGACAAAATAATATTTACAAAGGTATTTAGTTTAAGAGATATTTAAAAAAAAAGATTAAAATTATAAAAATAATTTAGTTAATACAAAATTTATAATTTCGCTGACTAGCCAGACTGTCATCATCGCTGATTTCGATGACGAGCCAGTCTCTTGTCTTCGCTGAGTTCGCTAATGGCCCGAGTGTTTTTGTCGGTAACAATTTCGGATCAAATGCATATATACCGGGATAATTTCGCTTGCGAACTTAGCGATGACAGGGTTTGTTTTAGGAAGCGATCTGTCAGTGAAGACATTAGTCTAGATGGCTATACCAGCGAACTAAACTAATTCGCTAATTGCTCGAACTCGCATTCGAGACTTTTGAAATTCCATGATCTAAGCTAATTTCGCTGACTTCGCTACATTCATCATTAAATCGCTGTCATCATGTTTTTCTTATAAACCCCTTCTAAAACCCTCACTGATTTTCACCGTTTGAACATTGATTTCAACATGTCAAAACATGAATCAAGCATTTCGATGTCTGAGATTAACTGGTTTTATACTTACAATATACTTCTAAAATCGACAATTCAAGATTTAAGGGCTATGTACAAAGAGCATGAACAAGAAGAATTTGAACAACTAACTGTTTACAGAAATCATGAGACAATGAATGTAAATAGTTGTAATCGTTGATCATCAAACCGAAGATTACCTGATGTGCTTTGAACGATAATGAATCTTATGAAATTTTAGAGGTATGTTAATTTCGGAAATTGGATTTGAGAGAGAAAGAAGGTTTGGTAATTGAAAATTTTGAAAATGATGACGGTTAAGATATTTTTATAACCGATTTAAGATAACCAGCGAAATAGATAATTTCGCTGGTATCTTAATTTCGCCGCAAAAGATCAATTTTCAAAACAATTTTAATTTCGCTCGTTACTTTCAAACTTTCTCGTAAAACATGCCCAGTTTTGTTTAAAAAAAATTATAAATTACGTAATATTCACAAACTTGATAAAATTTGGGCCATTTTAACTCCGAACTTCGAATTTGCAGCTCTGGGAGGTTCCATTTGATGCGGATTTTCTTGTAACATTCGACGCCTGCCGACTTACCTGCAGAAGATCATATTACCGACACTTGCCAATTTCTTATTTATTATTATTATTATTTACTAACCAGGGCACAAGAAAAACTGCCAGTATGTTTGTCCGCTTAAATCCATGCATCATTCTTTCAACATGCCTTCGGAGAGCGCTTTTATCATGTTTTCGGTAATAGTGACAAGTCTTCAGTGGCCCCCACACAAGCTATTGAGAATAGAGACATTACACCCGTGAGTCCCACATCAGGACATACCCCCGCGATCAAGGTATGCACAAAGATTCCTCATAACGGGTGAGTATATTGGTTTCATTCTCTTCAACGATAGAGCGGAGATCAGGTATGTACTTTCGTACAACAGAGATACCAAGAACTATCGAGGGCTAAGATAGATAGTTTGGTGAACAGGTCAGTACTTCCGTACAGCAGAGTGACCAAACTAATCTATCTAAGGTTTTGGCCAAATTTGGCGCTTATTATGATGAGGGTTTGGCCTTTTTTTGAGGCACTTATTATTAAAAGGATATCATAGCGTCTAGGTCAGCATGTATCTGGATGCAGTAGAAGAACAACTATGATATCCCCCGAATGAAATACCAATATAAAGACCCGAAATCTCAGACTTTGGCAATCTGTC
This sequence comes from Helianthus annuus, assembly GCF_002127325.2. Lineage (NCBI taxonomy): Eukaryota > Viridiplantae > Streptophyta > Magnoliopsida > Asterales > Asteraceae > Helianthus > Helianthus annuus. The sequence goes on from NC_035437.2 coordinate 121,558,649, forward strand.
AACGCAAGATTCAAGACCATTAAGCCATATGCCGCAACGTGTTACCCACTGAGATGCGTAATGCCTGAGAAAAGCCAGAATTCTTGTGTAGACGTTATGTTTTGCTCCCTAACAGCAGTTTACTCGTCGGTGTTGCTGAATCTACCGACACGTCGTTGCTTGGTACCCCGATTTCTTTTTGTTTTCTGTTTTGGCAAGAAATGACAAAGTGTTAGCAATTTTCTATCACTTCCTCTAGCAGGAGTCAGACATAAGCATCTGTTTTTGAATTTTCTGAAAATATCCCCCCTAAAATCTTTATTTTCGTGAGTCCGTTGCCCGAAAATAAAATTTTAAACAGAATATCTTTTTGGTGGGCGACGTTTTTCGATACTTGTTTTACTCTCAACAAACGTTTTTTTTAACAAAGGATAGAATATTTACGGACAGTTTGGATCCTAAGATTCATTTCCATTCAAGGAAATTAACCATTTCCAACCAGGTTACCAGCTGGTTAAATCGAGTTTTATCAAAGGCTTTCATGAAAATGTCGGCCCGCTGCTGTGTTGTATCCACTGGCACCAGTTGAATATACCCCTTCTCGTAGGCATCTCGAATTGTGTGAATTCGAATTTCAGTGTGCTTTGTTCTTGAGTGGTGTATGGGATTCTTCACAATTCCCAGACATGTTTCATTGTCGATGAATATAGGAGTCTTTATGATGTTGATTCCATAATCCAACAACTGATTTTGTATCCAGAGAACTTGTGAACAGCAACTGTAGGTCGCGGTGTATTCTGCCTGAGCTGTTGAGGTGGACACCATTGTCTGCTTCTTGATTTGCCATGAGATTAAACGATTTCCCAAGAATTGACATCCTCCTGATATAGACCTGCGATCTACTTTACAACCTGCATGATCACTGTCAGAATATGCAATAAGATCAAAATTACTATCTTTAAGATACCAAAGACCTAGTTTCGGAGTTCCTTTGAGATAGCGGAAGATGCGCTTTACAACAGTTTCGTGTGATTCCTTGGGATTCGTCTGAAATCGAGCACAGAGACAGACAGCCCACATAATGTTCGGCCTGCTAGCCGTTAAGTACATCAGAGAACCGATCATCGAGCGATAGAAGGACTTGTTTACTGGTTTTCCTTGAGGATCTAGAGTGAGCACTGTCTGAGAGGCGAACGGGGTGCTGGCAACTTTACTGTCGTTCATGTTGTACTTCGTGAGAATATCCCGAATGTACTTGGCCTGATGAATGAGAATTCCATTCTCCTTTTGCTTCACTTCTAGCCCTAAGAAGAAAGTCAGCTCTCCCATCATGCTCATTTCAAATTTTGCCTTCATGACGGTCTCGAATTCTCTACACAACTCCTCGTTAGTTGATCCGAAAATGATATTGTCGATGTAGATTTGAACCAGCATTACATCTTCCCAGATCTTCTTGGTAAAGAGAGTCATGTCGATCTTTCCTCTGGTGTATCCACACTCTAACAGATAAGTTGACAAAGCCTCGTACCAAGCACGTGGAGCTTGGTGAAGACCATAGAGCGCTTTGTCCAACTTGAAATAACGACCTGGAAAATGAGGATCCTCGAACCCTGGAGGTTGACATACGTAGACTTCTTCCTTTACCTTCCCGTAAAGAAAAGCACTCTTTACATCCATTTGAAAAACACTTGAAATTTCTGTATGATGCATACGCCAGGAATATTCTGATTGCTTTCAGTCGTGCAACTGGAGCAAAAACTTCTTCGTAGTCAATCCCTTCCTCCTGCCGAAAACCCTGCACCACCAATCTGGACTTGTTCTTAATTACCACTCCACGATCATCCATCTTGTTACGGAAGACCCATTTAGTACCAATTGGAAACTTTCCTTCAGGTAAATCTACTAATTCCCAAACTTTAAGTTTGCGAAATTGAGATAGCTCTTCCTGCATGGCCTGGACCCAACTGGAGTCTTGAATAGCATCTTCGATGTCTCGTGGAACGGATTGCGAAAGAAAAGCTGCAAAGAGACCTTTGTTGATGCTTGACGACTGCCCGCGTGTACGCACTCCTTCTTCGACTGCACCTATGACGTTTTCAAGAGGATGATTTCGATTTGTCTTGTATCCTACATTTGTCAGAGACTCAATCTATTGCGAAAGGTTGGTGAAGTGTTCATCCACGTAAATCACTGGTGGATCATCTTCTTGAGTTGGTTCATCCACATTCGCCTGTGAAGAAGAAGCACCATTTTCTTGGGTGTTCTCAGGCGAAGTGTCACCAGTTGCTTCATTCACAGAGAGATGTCTTCAACAAGTTCTATTTCTGGAGCATCTTCCGGAATTTCAAAGGTGTTGAAAATCACACCCACATCATAGAACCAACCAGGAGTACTTCCGGTGTTGGTATAGTTTCCTTCTTG